>NC_070610.1:8451666-11045833 GCF_027172205.1 Podarcis raffonei | reverse complement strand
CTATGGGGTTGTGGCACTCATCTTGCTTTCAGGCCAAGGGAGCCGGCGTTTGTCCACAGACAGCTTTCCAGGTCATGTGGCGAGCATGACTAAACCGCTTCTGGTGTAATGGAACACCATGACGGAAACCGGAGCACACAGAAACACTGTTTACCTTCCTGCTACAGTGGTACCTATTTATCTACTTGCACTGGCGTTATTTTGAACTGCTAGGTTGGCAGAAGCTGGGACAGAGCAACAGGAGCTCAGCCTGTTCTGTGGATTCGAACCGCGACCTTCCAATCAGCAAGTCCAAGAGGCTCAGTGGTTTAGACCACAGTGCCACCCGCGTCCCCCTACCTCCAGTATCCCCAGCTAGCCCCCCCTCTTTTCCAGTACAAGGTCTCATGGTTCTGGAGAGTGTGAAATCTGCTTCAGGCACATTGGGATGACTAGATGAGGATACAGTTGGTACATGCATGCCTCCCAGACTCCCAACTTTGAGCTGAGCTGCCTGCATCTATATAGCCAAGGGAAGGGGTTGAGACATATGCAGCCTGACTTTAAGTAGATTGAACGCACTATGTTTTGTGCACAGTTAGTGAAGCTTGTGTTACCCATGCCTTCTTTCAGGCTGTTTTGTCATGCATTACACATCAAGGTACTGCTGTAATAATATTGAGAGTCTTACCGCTGCAGACGAATTCCCGTTTTTGAACCTCAGCGACATTGTGACCCCTTAAATGTGAGGGGCCCATGCACTGAGTGTATAGTCCAACCCGAGGTCGCTGGCGTAGCCAATCGGAGAGCCAAGCTAGATGGCAATCACAGTAAAGGTTGTTGGAGTGGAGTCGGCTGGATAAAACACAGCAAAATAAAACCAAAAAGTACATAAAGGCAATATAGTCTAGTAAGTACAAAGCAAACGATGAAACATGATTAAAGCCTGCAGTTGCAACGTTACGCACTTAGTCTAGAAGACCCCACAAGTTTCCAGAGAGGTTATAATGTGTTAACTGCTTGCTAAGCATTCACTTATGATTGGTTTATATGAGGTTATTAAGGGCTGCTGCCCCTGCTTGAGTTGCTCAGTAACCACACCTGCTACCAAGCTCCCACTCCTCCACAGCTCCTTCAACACCCCCATCCCCACCTACTGTATTTTTTGCTCTATAAGACGCACGTTTCCCCTCCTAAAAAGTAAGGGAAAATGTGTGTGCGTCGTATGGAGCGAATGCAGGCTGTGCAGCTATCCCAGAAGCCAGAACAGCAAGAGGGATTGCTGCGCTCCCTCTCACTGTTCTAGCTTCTGGCTTAGCCGCACTCCGTCCCTTCCACCACCTCCCGCAAAAGCCAGCAAGAGCCGCGCTCCCTTTAAAGAGCCGTGCGGAGCGTGTGTGAGGCTCTTGGGGGCTTTTCCCCGAGGAGGGAGAAGGGCAACTCATCAGTGACAGGCTGCCCTTCTCCCTCCTCGGGGAAAAGCCTGCAAGCGCCGCACACACGCTCCATGCGGCTTGTGAAAGGGAGCGTTGAGCAGAACCTGGGATGCATACAGGCTCTGCTCAGCGCTCCCTTTAAAGAATATTTTTTTTCTTGCATTCCCTCTCTAAAAACTAGGTGTGTCTTATGGTCAGGTGCATCTTATAGAGCGAAAAATACAGTATGCACCATTCCTACTTTGCTGCCAATCCCCATCCCCCAGAGTTTGCCCCAAACTGCCCCTTTCCCCACAGTTTGCTAAAAAGTCTCCCTGCCCCATCTTCTCATAATTATGACATCATTAATCTATTGTCCTCACTACTACTAATAAGACCATTGCTATTGAGCTGACATTTAACTCTCTTTCCTCGCTGCCTTGATTGTGGCTACATACGTAGCTCAGTTGATAGAGCATGGGACTCTTAACCTCAGGGTTGCTGAGTTCAAGTCCCATGTTGGGCAAAGGAGTCCTGCAGGGATTTGGACTAGATGACCCTCGTGGTCCATTCCAACGTGACAATGATAGGTCTGCTATCACTTTTGAGGCCCTGCTCTTTATCACTATAGGGAAATGAAAGATGGGAACTCTGTACTGGATTCTCACTGTCTCTCTTGACAGATGAACATTTCTGAGCCTGCAAAATCTGACAGAGACACAGTAAGCCTTTAAGAATGCTGCAGCCTTTAGGTCTGTGAAAAATTGGAAGGAGGCGCTGAGAAACTTTTCCCTATGGATTCTAGGAATATGTGGGTAGCTTGTGGGTAGGAAAAGATAGGTAAATGGCATCCAAGGTTTTTAGACTGAGAAATGGAGAAACCATGGACCAAGAATAATGTGATGTATATATCTGGGGTGTTCCTAATCTTACCAGACCACCAACAAATATTCCCACTATCTCCCTCTCTAGCACATCCCTCTTCCTGTAGCTCAGAGCAATCCTTCAATACTGATCTCAAACCTTGGTCTTTCCTGTAATGTAAGACTACCTATTGATTAGGGAACTGGTGTTCCATGCTAAAACCTGAGTTTTAAGAACAATATCTAATGAACATTTTGAGGTATTATTAGCCACCAGCGTAACTGCTTGCAGAAATCCTTTTGTTAGCACATTTTCTGCTGAATCGTCTCTTCCATCTCTTTTGGTTTAATTACAGTAGAGGGAATTAGGTGCATTGACACCTAAAGACCCATGTTCAAAACAATGCTTAATATTAAGATACCAAAACCGTAAGTGTTTTCATCTTGGCATGTTGGCTCTGTTTGGGGAAACGAAGTATTGGATTGTGAAGTTGATCATAGCAGCAGTGCAGTTAATTAAAGGCTAGAGGGAGTAAAAGGAGCCAGGGAAGGATTTGAGGTTTTCAGCTGTTGGTGGAAAGATGTTGCATTGATATCAGGGTTAAGGTTGATAGCATAGGTTAAGGTTGTCCAGTAAAAAAAAGAGGATAGAGCTCCTGAACTGTTAAAAGTTGAGTATTTATTCCTAAGGTTGGTGACTGGACATGGCAGCCAGGACCATATAACACTGGTCTTAAAGGATCTACGTTGGCTCCCAGTAAGCACAATTCAAAGTGTGGGTGCTGGCCTTTAAGGACCTAAACAGCTTTGGCCCTGCATACCTGAAGGAGCATCTCCACCCCCATCATTCAACCTGGACGCTGAGATCCAGCTCCATCTGACAGTACTTCTCATATGTTACAATTGAATGTGGCATTGTGTTTTTTAATAGTGGTGTTTTGCCCGTTTTATTTTTCTACTTTCATATTTATTTTTATTTGCCATACCCATCATTTTTATTGTATTACGGAGGAGGAGGAGGGAGGTTACAGGAAACCAGGCAGAGCGCCTTTCAGTCAAGCCCACCCTGTGGAGCACCCTCCCATCAGATGTCAAGTAAATAAACAACCACCTGACTTTTAAAAGACATCTGAAGGCAGCCCTATTTAGGGAAGTTTTTACTGTTTGATGTCTCACTGTGTTTCAAATTGTTGGAAACCATCCAGAGTGGCTGGGGTAACCCAGCCAGATGGGCAGCATATAAATAATAATAACAATAGGTTTCCGGCTACGTCACCAATGGTGGTAGCTCCTTGCTACGTTCCGTGGGCAGCGAGGAGGTTCAGGCAGCGGAACGCCAGGATTTATGAGGCAAAAATACTGGCAATGTTCCCCAGTGGGGTCTGGGGAGCTCACTGCATCCCGCTGTGCCACTCAAGCCTGTGTCTGCCAACTTGAAAGGCAGAGTGGGTGCAACTGGGAGTGTGTTCCTGCCATAGATGAGCCCGGCATGATTTGTGATTGGTTCCTCCATAATTCGGACAACTAGCATTAATCAAGAGTGTTTCTGGACCAGGTGTTAATGGGCTGCAATCAGTCAGCTGCTGAAAGGACTGGGCTTGGCTCTTTGAAGGTATCTGAATGTTTTCTTCGAAGCTTGAGAATCCTTAAAACAGCCAGGAAAAGGAGGACAAGGTGCTTTGCGCAGTCTTATGCTTTTCAAATGGTCCTTTTTTCTGCATAATGAAAAGGACGTGTGTAGCCACTGCTATGTTATTCTGTTTGTTACTTCGGAAAAGATGGGGGGAGGCTTTTGATTTATGCTCAACAAAGAATTTAACAAGGTTTTATTATGCCTTCCCCACTCAACCAAGGCTGCATGGACTTTATTTAAAATTATTCCTGGACTGGACTAGGAGTGCTGTTGGAAGAATGCAGCGACAAAAGAATGAACTGCTGCTGAACAGATCTGGCAAAAAGGCTGAATTTGAAAAAAGATTTTGTTTTTAGCTGTGTGCCGAGGAAGAACTCCAGAGCGGAATTTTAATGGGGGAGTTTGGATATGCATTCCGTGAGTTATTTATGGCGTTAGCTTTTATGCTAGTTGGTAAACAGCGGAAGGAATGGAATATGACCTTGTACCATCCAGATAAACACTGCAAAGAACTGAACAATGGAAGATAGTAATTAACTCTCCCAGCACACCAGGTCTGGAACAACAATGTATATGAAGGACTACACACATAAAATTGATTACTTATTTATAAGATGTAACGGAGGTGCTGTTTGTAAGGTGAAAAAAGCAGTCAGCTGGAAGAATGGTTTAATGGCAAGTCAAGGATGTCAACTGGACCCTAAATAAGAAATAATGCGGCAAATGATGATGATCATACATTTGGAACAGGAGCGGGAATGCTGATTTTAAGAAATTGTATTAAATTAATTTCATTTGGTTTGATTTGTAATAATTTGTAAAATTAATAAAAATAATTCAAAAATACATAATTATTATTATGCTAGGCTGAAACAGATCCTTCAGTTGATGTGTGTGTATGAGAGACTTGGCATAAAGAAAACGGATCAGGGTTGAAGTCCTCCTTTCTCGGTGCTACATGCCATCATTTGACCATTTTTAAAACTACAGGAGACCCATTTGAAAATCTCCCCTAGTTTTACACCCCCCCATTGATCAGTAGGCTTGTCAGGTTGCAGGATCTCAGCTGAAGTTGTGGCGTTTTAGCCCTTTCTCAGATAAACAGAGCCAAGTGTACAGTTTACATTGCTAGAGAGCTTTTGCTGTTTGCTCCATCGTGGGGCTATCTTTGAAGGTGACCCGAAAACTGCAATTAATCCAGAATGCGGCAGCTAGACTGGTGACTGGGAGTGGCTGCCAGGACCACATAACACCAGTCCTGAGAGATCTGCATTGGCTCCCAGTACGTTTCCGAGCACAATTCAAAGTGTTGGTGCTGACCGTTAAAGCCCTAAACGGCCTCGGTCCTGTATACCTGAAGGAGCGTCTCCACCCCCATCGTTCAGCCCAGACACTGAGATCCAGCGCCGAGGGTCTTCTGGCGGTTCCCTCATTGCGAAAAGTGAGGCTACAGGGAACCAAACAGAGGGCCATCTCGGTAGTGGCGCCCGCCCTGTGGAACGCCCTCCCATCAGATGTCAAAGAGATAAACAACTACCTGACACTCAGAAGACATCTTAAGGCAGCCCTGTTCAGGGAAGTTTTTAATATTTAATGCTGTACTGTTTTTAACACTTGATTGGGAGCCGCCCAGAGTGGCTGGGGAAACTCAGCCAGATGGGTGGGGTATAAATAATAAATTATTATTATTATTATTATTATTATTATTATTATTATTATTATTCATCTCTATTGGATTCCATCCTGAGCCACCTAGCAAAGCCACACTCAAGGGAATTAATAACCCCTATTAGGCATGGCTGGTTGTTTAAGGAATGAGAAAAGAGCTGCTGCAGCCGCAACTACTACGACTCTGAGGAGGCAAAAGCTTCTCAAATTCTGGGCCACGCTTTGTGCAGCTTGTTTTTTTCCATATAGGGAAGAGAAGGTTTCATCAAATGCCTGAACTGTGGTGCCATGAGGAGGATAAACACCTGGGGCTCAGTTCTGATTTAAATGCATATGAGAATGAGCTTCATGCAGTTTTACTTATCTACTGTTGATAACATATCAAACACTGGTGTTCTTTTTTAAAAAACATCAGCACTAAGTAGAATTTGTTCAATTATTTTTCTTAATAGCCTTATGCATATTTTACATGTAAGACCCATCATTAAATATTGGGTTCTTGAAGCAACTGCTGCCACAACCTTAATTATTGCACTATTGGAACATGTATTATTTATATTTTTTTAAAAAAAAAAATCTGGGAGAGCCATTTTAATTGAATTAGGCCTGCTAGCACTACAGCAATAAAACCTTAAAGATTTCACATTTATCATATCTGACAGCCAATCACAGATTCTACTGCGATCTGAAGTGAAACCTGACCAGTTCCTCAAAATACCTCTCAGGTTTTGTTCCAGAGAAGCTATTTTTTAAATATGTTTTGACTATGTAAAATTTCAATCTATCACACCTTCAAATGTTTTCTTCACACTGACATGCAAGGCACAAGGAATCAGGTGAAGAATTTGTGCTCTGAAAATTCTACTGGTCTAAGAGACTTAAATAGTTATAGCTTAGCCAATAATCAGCCTGCTCAAGACACAAGACAGATATAACACATATGGGTCCAAAAAATTAAAGGCAATTTTTGTGGCATGGTCATGCCCTGCATTTTTGATCTTTTATGGGGCTGTGATGTGCCACCCACCTTCTCAACTTTCAAATATTATCAAGCCTTTCTTGAAATCCACATTTTTCTGCAATTGCCCTGCTATTTACACACTGCACCAGTCTGTACACAACCCAACACTTACACTACGGCAAAGGCGGAAAGGCTTGCTTGCGCAAAAGGAAGTATTCAGGTCAGTGACTCACACCTTCAGGGTAGTACTAAATGGTCAAACCTCTAAAATATAGTTCCCAACACTGGTTATTGTGAAAAACTAATAACAGGAATTACATTTTATCACATTTTAAGTAAAACACGTTAACTACTTACAAGGTTCTGAGTTTGGGCATATGGTTGAAGCTTGCCACTGAGAGTCGTGTGATGTTGTTATTGTTGAGAGTGCTGTAAAACATTAAGGACAGGTACACATTTTTTCACATGACACAACAGTTCTACGAATATTTGAAGAAACATCTGAAACAGACTGACTTCACCCCAGAGGTGCACTCCACTGTCTCTTGAGACAGATGAATGACCGCAAATATATGCTTAAAAAATATAGTGGTGGTCAGAAGTCTCACCGCGGCTATTGTTTCCAGCAGTCTTCAAAGGCAGCCTTGCATAGGTAACCTTAGAGCAGTTCAATCAAGGTATACTAAGACATTAGCCACCACTGCCAAGTCTCTAATTTTCTTAAACTTTATGATGATCAAACTACGTTTGTAGATTTACAAGAAGTTCTGTGAGGAGTAATTCAAGAAATATTGTAAAAATGGAAAGGGAGAGATGATCTGTTAAGAAATGTTAAGGCAATATTAAGTTAAGAATTGCAGGAGATGTGATCACAACGGAGGATTATCAGAGCTGAAGGAAGTCCAAACAAGAATATGTGTGTAACAATTTGCGTGGTATGTCTTTAACATTTTGTAAACTAAAACTAATAAAAAATATTATAACAAAATTTTTTTCTTAAACTTTAATGGAAGTTAAATTATGTTTTTGACATTCAATACTAAGTACGTCTCCATTATTGTATCAACAGGTGCTAAAGAGAATTCGCTTATGCATACCAACACTAACCTTAAACTGACTTGGAAATATATTACTGTGTTTAGGCTTTAACTATGTTTAGGATCAGGATGAAAACTCTGATCATGAAAAACTTCTCATGGCTGATGCTATTTTGAGATGGAAATGCTCATCGGATGTAAAAGAGGAAAACTGAAATTTGTACTCAATACAGTATTAGCACTAAGCAAACGTATTTGAAAGTAAGTTAAATCAATTGCCTGGATCCAGTTAAGAAGATCTTGACACATAAATGAATGTGTATGAGTAAGTTTGCATGTACAAGACATTTGGTGGATTGGGACAGTGTCTAAATAGTTAACATTCAGTAAAAATGATAAGGGAAGATGAACAACTAAGTGCGGAGTTGCATGATCTGCCTTTATGAAAATGTTAGTTTTTTAAAAAAATATTTTTCAAGCACCCTCATCCTGCAGGAGTTTTGCTGGCCTCAAAAAAAGCATCTTCTGAAAAAAAGCCCAATGTAAGCGAGAGAAACAATCTTTTCCCCTATGGAAAAGAGGGGAAGAGGAAATGAAAGGTACCGTAGTTTCTCTCCCTTCTGCAGCTTTGGCAGAAGTTGCCAGCAGCACCCAGGAGCTGCCAGAACATCCTACAAAAGCTCAGCATGAACAAGAGAATAGGTCAGTGACCTAGCACTAGTTAGCCAAGTCAAAATTCATAAACACCTGCATAAATCTATTATGCTATGCGCGCCAACAAAGGAGGATGCTATAAGAACGGTGTGTGGTAGGTGTATGTGTCCTAAACCTAAAATAATGCATTTTTCTTTCAATATATATATATATATAGCTTTTCATATCACTCTGAAGGAAGCTGTAATCTGAAAAGCTTATTTATTTATAATACTGTAAAATGGCAGTCGTGAACGTAGGCCGGGGCAGAAAGATGGCTACCTCAAAGCTGAGCAGAATCACAACAGAGCAAGATATCCATTATTTGAACTATGTGATACTAACACTGCATTTCAAAAGCATGGACTTTAAGGAAAGATGTTGACAAGACAAGTGACTGGCACCTTCAGGGAGAGTAATATGGTTTTCTTGCGGGAAAGATGCAATATGGTTTGGATCCAGTGGAGCTGGTCCTGCCATGTGGCAGCATGCAGTGACCTGCTTCTGGAGGTAAAGTCAGGAAGTGTTGTCAGAATAGTACAGTTTTGGTCCTAGGGTGGGGTGTTTGTTTGTTTGTTTGGAAGGGAAAGGGAAAGACATTTAGGCTCTGCTTCCGGTAGAGAGAGGTATTGGGCTGACACTCTCTTCCTGCAACTAAGAAAGCTTTGAAAGAGGAAATTTCTTTGGATCCAACCCTAGGCAACTGAAAAATGAAATTAATAATAACAATAATACTAAATAATAATTTCAAAAGTAAATACATTTAACAATAACAACAACAGCTTCACATGCTATTAAAAGTGTCAGAATTGTTTACATTTTTTTTTAATCAGGGGAAAGCCAAGTAAGGCCTGAGGATTTCAATGGATAAGGAATGCAGACTGACCATTGCGGGGAACAGAAAACTGTAAGTAGGGAAGGAGGAAATTAAACTGAGTATCTGGGAAGAAGACATAGCTAACCAGGATCACTCTGCTCTGAAGTGTTCTGCGGCAGGTTCTACTTGTAATATTAATAACACCAAAACAGACAGACACCTGCAATCGACGGACACCTGCAATCTCAACTCAATAACATGGAAGGTGTTTTTGTCAACTAATATCAAATGCCTATGAACATGGCTTAAGTGAAAGATGAAAGGGTTTATGCCATTGTCAAGACTTGTGAAACAACAGGGTGTGGAGAACTGCTTCAAAATATTGAGTTTGCACTTATCAGTGTCACCAGTCTAATGAAAACCGCCCTGCAAGTCTGTGAAAATCCAAACTCTTATTATTTCCTTACTGTGTAGAAAAAATAAATAAATGCATTCTTAGCAAAAAGGAACAAAGTGATCCTGACATGCTCAAGAATCATTTAATAGCTCCATGGATGGAACAGTGTTCTGATGTACCTTTCAATTAATTTTAGCGCTGATTGTTCTACAAATTGTTGGCACAATAGGCTGGATGCTATCCTGTATCTACCAAAATATTTCTAGCTGCTATGTGCATCCTGAGTAATGCAACAAACCCGTATGAAGCCAATAAGCAAATAACTATATATGTACTCTGAAAAAGCATGCAAATTTGCTATCAAAACAGGTGTGCACTTGTAAGATCTACAGGGATTTGTGTTGCAAAACTAGTCTTGTTGAAGTCTATGGTATTCTCCAGAACAAGAAGTTATTTCATGGGTTCATGGACCAGCTGCCAGAACACATGACATCAATGACCTATGACATTTCACAGCCGGTTCATCTCCACCTCCAACCTCCCGACGTCACAAAATGTTCCTGTAATCTGTTTACTCTTTCTTCTTTCCTGGGTTCAAGTAACCCAAAGTTATCAGTACAGAAAAATGTTTCCCTTTCCTTTTTCCTTTTTTGCAATTTGGCTGCTGAATTTGACCACATTGTGACAGTTCCAAGAGCCATTGTTTCCCTCTGCCATTTCCATACTATTTGACTGATCCCCATTCACACAAACACACACCGCCAGCAGCAGGGGGAAATTAAAAACAGGAGGTTGTGATTTCAAAACCACAATAGCAGGCACAGGACGAATTCACTGGCAGAAGTACTACTTAAAAACCTTCCAAGTGTTCTTTTTGAATGGTCTGAATTTCAATTTGGCTGTTTTAATAAGACATAAACTGCATTGCCATTCACAGGAAGCATTTCCTTCGTTCCTCAAATTTTTTTGTTGTTATTAGAAATTTTATTAGAAATAGTTATTAGAAATATACCAAGTCTACGGTTAAGACTTTGAGGAAAACCTGTCCGTAAAGCATATATATATATATATATATATATATATATATATATATATATATCACGCACAAGCCTGCTACACATACATATATATATTGCATTCCATGAACTTTGCTCTATTAAAAGCAACAATGTGATTAGTCAAATAGAAAACATAAGTGGTTAACTTCAAGCTGTTAACAGATTTAAGAATTTGGTCCTTCGCTTCCGCTCATCCCGCACACACATTATTAAACGTCAATATACACAATTTCAAAAGTAACAAAATCTGCAGAATATTAGAACATGTTTTTTTTTAATGAATTTTCTTAATTGTTCTTTGCTATGTAAATAGCCGTGCCCAGCTACCAGTCATGCGTAGCTGTTCCTATAACGATGTGCACATTTAGGCTCATTACCTTCTTATGGGATGCCATACTGTTTTATGGTGAACTGATCCAGCAACAAACAGAGCTTTTGCCACAAATGGGCATGAGTATGGATAGTATCCAATTAAGAGATTGGATATACATGATGCACTAACTTAACAGAGTACTGTGAAAGCACATTGGGAAGGCCTGGCCTGACTTTCATTGCATAAGATTTTACATGGGATAGATTCCATAGCTTACTATGAGATTAAAGTTTTATATGAACAGTGGAAAGCGTAATACACTACTTCATCCAGGATTAGAAATTCTTTGGCAGCTGATAAAATAATGTAGATCATGTGTGAATGGCATACGACCCATCTGAAAACTTAAATAATCCAAATGTTTTTACATTAAAAAGTATTTTCACTTTACAATATTATTCGCTCTATGATATATATAGAAGACCTAAAAATTCTTATAACATTGTAATACCTCATCTTGAATAAAATGCAAGGAGTGGTACAATTGTTTTTAAATGCAAACTAGTGTTAACTGTGATTTACTATTGTAGCTGGACAGAAGGGACTAGCTCTGAATTTGCCAAATAATGATAATATTTATTGCTCTCCATCTGGTCTTCTGGGTTCCTTTTATTTAAAAATAAAATAAAATCTGAAAATGACTTTCTGATTTTGAAATCTACTAACAAGAATCTCCTTTAGAACTAATTTAGCCTTGTGCCTTCTGGTTGTTTTTAAAACAATTAAATCAAAACAACGAATGGCACATTTGCATAGGGCATTGTATACTGACAGAGAAAATAAGTTATTTAAAATGTGTTGCCAATGAACATGCAATACTGACTGACAGCATATTTCACGATTATGTGCCATTTAAAAAAAAAAGATATTTTATTCATTACATTTACTGTCTTATTTCAGAGGCAGTAAGATTTTTTATTTAATCATCATTAATGTAATAATGATTACAGTTAAAATGCAGGAAGAGGGAATGTGTTAGGGTACTAGGCTGTACCCACTTTCAGTTAAATGAAGATAAGCTATACATCACTGGTATGACAATTCAAAAGGAACTTATGGTTCTACCTTGCCTACCTGCTTATTTCTACAAAACTCCTATTGACTTCTGTGAAGCTATTCCACAGTGAACAGCTTGCAGGCAGCAGGTCAGGAAGAAAAATCAATTGCAAGAAAAACTGAGTATGTAAAGCCACAGCTCTTGAAAACATCACACACCCATCTCCTAGAAAATTTGCTTTGTGAAAGCTGCTAATGTGTATTCAAGGCTTTGGAATGTGTTCATTACACAAAGATTATGATTGAAAAGAGGGGCATAATTGTGTGGATCTGAACAATGGAAAATGGGCTTACAAGAATACATTGAATCATAAAACCCTTTATTTATTTCCATAAGGAAGTTACTTTGCCCTTACATGGTTGTATCTGACAAATGTGATGATTTTGTAAAAATAAATAAATGGGGGGATTATCTCAACTCTTTCCATGTGCTTACAATATCTTATCAAGCAATATTCTAATACATCATTTCATTCAAACGTTTTGACACGAGATGAGCGTCTGCATTTGGACTTCTCTGTTTTAAAAAGTAAGAGAGACAAGCAGTTTACTTACAGCACTTCCAGATCACGGAGAGCCCTAAATGCCCCATCTTCAATGCAGCTGATCTGGTTGTAATCCAGTTGCCTGTTAAATAGATTAGGAGGCGATATGTGAAAGAGATGAAGGCTGGCAGCACTGTGGATAAGAAAGCCTCCTTAAGAGATAAGGCTCGAAAGGTAGGCCACACTAACTGAAATGCACTCCCCAAATACACTCATCTGCTTAAGAATGTCACACACCATTCTGGTCTTGATGCCGCCACCGAAGTCTCTTTTTGTTCCGAACTGCGTGTGCAAAAACACGACAGCCTTGGGAAAGCTCCAGTAAATAATAACTGCACCTTATATTAAATGCCAAAGGAATGCAATTTCATTACATCAAGAAAAGCTATCCATTAAAAGCTCTCAGCGTCATCTCGCTGAAACAATTTCATTAAGGTAAAGGGCTGTAAATCACTTAATGTCACAAGCATCCCCTCAGTGACCTAACAGAATCCATTTATCAGAGAAGCCCAGCTGCATGTTAATTTCACTATCCTTGGCGAACCGGAGAGAGACCACCCTTAGTTCCGTAAAGGCAGAATTCCACATCCTTAGGCGTGCATATGATGCTCATAGCATTCCCCCAGTTCCCTTCTGAATAAAACCAATTCATATTCTTGTTCGTGAAAGCAATCCTTAGTGTATGACTCCTACAGTTTATATTCTCCATGAAGCTATGTAGATAAGATGCAATAAAGGAGCACAGAAATTCTAGGCATAAAAATCACCAGGGCTGCCCCATACATTATTAATCTTCAAGTATTAAGGTATGAAAAATTTAGACTCAGTTTTCTGAAGATTATTACCTTCCCCGGTTCAGAGCATTACTACATTGGCAACTGCCTCATTTGGGGTGTGGTATTGAATGGCGGATTGATACATTTTCATACAAAGAGCAAAACCAAAATCTCTGGTTGAAATAAGAGCGCCATTTCTGTAAACATAACAATGAAAATTAAAATACAATATTGAAGTGCATACGTTCATGAATTAAGTTCCACATGGCTTATTTCCAGATAAACGTGAATAGGACTGGGGTGATCAATTTATAGGGGTTTCTTTCTAAATTGCTAACCTTATTTAAAATTATGCAACATTTTCTTGTTTCAACAAAGATGCACACACACACACCCCACTTTTTAATCTATCCATCCATCCCAAGCAACTAAGGCAGGTTGTCTGAAACGGATTCAGTGAGTATGGAAATCTTTACACCTATCCATTTAATGATAAACCTGCCAACAATTATGATAAAGTTTGAAAACAGCCATAAGGAAAGCCCACACACTGGTAATTGCATGGGAGAAATAGTAGAGCTACAGTCAATAGCCATACGATTGAATGATTGCTGTCCCTGCCCCCTGCTCCCCACACATGGGGGGTGGGTTCTGAAGTGGAGAGCCTGTTCTAGGAATGTAGGAGCCATATGCAAGCAGGAGTTTGACTTGTGCAGGAAGCGTACCCATGCAGAATAGGCTTCCTATGTCACAACTTTCCCTCACTCTCAAGCGATTTTAATGCCTGAATAGGGCTTGTATTTTGACTGCAGCTGAGCTGCTTGGTTTTAAGCATTTAAACTTGGAAGCAAGTACAGTGGTGCCTCAGGTTAAGTACTTAATTTGTTCTGGAGGTCTGTTCTTAACCCGAAACTGTTCTTAACCTGAAGCACCACTTTAGCTAATGGGGCCTCCTGATGCTGCCGCACCACCGCTGCACGATTTCTGTTCTCACCCTGAAGCAAAGTTCTTAACCCGAGGTACTATTTCTGGGTTAGCGGAGTCCGAAACCTGAAGCGTATGTAACCCGAGGTACCACTGTATCAGTTACTTTTAAGGGAAGTGCTTAATATTAGGCTAGCTTCAGTTGCTCTAAACCAGGGGTCAGCAAACATTTTGAACAGGGGGCTGGTCCACTGTCCCTCAGACCTTGTGGGGGGCCGGACTATATTTTGAAAAAGAATAATGAATGAATTCCTATGCCCCACAAATAACCCAGAGATGCATTTTAAATAAAAGGGCACATTCTATTCATGTAAAAACACGCTGATTCCTGGACTGTTCGCGGGTCAGATTTAGAAGGCGATTGGGCTGGATCCGGCCCATGGGCCTTAGTTTGCCTACCCATGCTCTAACAGTTCCAGTCTACTCTGCCACTAAAGTAAATTGCTTTGATTTCCACTGGTTTAAGATCCGATTCTAAACACACTTACTTCCAAATAATGTGCAGTAAAACCTGTGAGATTTGCTTCTAAGCAAAACTCTTTGGCAAAGAGGTGCAGTTTCTACTGACTTGCTTCACTGAGGCAAGATCTGCACTGGCAAAGCTACATCTTCTGAAGTAACACTGTTACAATATTTTAGGCAGCATCCTGCTTTTAGGACATTGTCTAGTAAAATGTACCTACAACACAGGGCCAACACTTACTCTCAGAGAGAGAAAGAGAGAGAATATACAACATAACATAATGCCACCATAATGTCAATAACAACTGGTTGTGCGTCAAGGTCCCCAAGACACCCCCCCAAAAAAAGAAAAACACAATTGACACTTAATTTTTGTTTAAGGTTTTTGGCATAATTTTGGCCACAACTTTATTCAAATTACAGCAATGTGAGTGGTTGCTTAGGCATTGGTAGCACTAACTGACCCTGCACGGGGACAGCTCTGACATTCGCACCCCCCGCGAAGTCAGCAAGGGTAAGTCACCTGGGGAGAGAGATGGGACTGGGAACCATGCCTCACCTCTCCCCAGAATGCTCCCAGGGGCTTGCGTGGCCCTAGCCCCTTGCCAGGGGGTTTCGGACAAAAGCATGGGGAGCCCCTGGGTTCCTTTAACGGAAAACCCTTGAAGCAGCAGCAGCAGCATTTTGGAGGGGCAGGCACAGCCAAATCCATACCCCTCCACCAACCAATTCCAAGACCAATGCCTAACCGCAAACCTTACAAGTTGTGACGATTTGCTACGCAGTAGGCAAAAACCAAGTGGCACACACTAATCAGCCAAATGGACAAAATTCCTACCAGGCCCCTGCCCCAAAGCAGACGACCCCATGACAGGCATAGCAAGGTAAAGCAAACAGCCTAAAATTAGGGAAGGGAGGGCGGGTGATCCGAAGTAAGCAGCGAAAAGAGGAAGTTCCTCGCTGCAAGCATTGTATTTAACAAATAGGGCTGTCAATCAACAAATGGCAACATCTAGATTTCCCCAGTAACAGCCTGCCCCTGCTTAAAGGATGGCCAAAGCATCTGCCTAGTAACAGTGAGGTGTCTTGTCAGCCCCGCCCGCAACCTGTGCTCTCCATGAGGGAGAACACACTTTGCTTAAAAGAATTACATTCCAAAGCAAATTTGTATGTCAACCCTCTTGATAGAACAATAGTTTTCCTGTATTACTTTGATACTGGGATCTGCGCCTTTTAACTGGCTCATAAATGATCCAGAGTTAGGAGTGAGCAGCGAGGTGAGCAAGTTTGCTCATAACTGTAATTGTTCAGGGTTGTTAAAACAAAGAAGAATGGTAAATTGTTCCAAAAGGAGCTCTCCAAACTAGGTGAATGGGTGGTAAAATGAAAAATGCAATTCGAGGTAAACAGGTGCAAATCTTAATTTTACATATACGCTCATAGGGTCTCAACAGGTGGATGACTTAGCAGGAATGGGATGTTGGACTCACTATTGACTCACCTGTGCCTTTTTGCATCACTTGTCCTCCCTTTCCTGCCTACACTTACTGAATACTTCACTCATTATGTCATTGCAAAATTACTAAGATCCGAAGAACAGCTATTGTGAGAGGCAGCAGGGATCTAGATTCAGTGCCCTCATTTCTATACCCAAAATTTGAGTGTTGGGGCTTTAACCTACATTGGCTGCTTGTATCAATGCCACACCATACAGTCCTATTTTCCAACAGCCAGTTTCTGTCCCATACTTCTTTTAAAAACCCATTTCACTTTCATGGAACCGCACATGAGCTAATGCAAATATTATTATTTTTATCACACCATGTGTACAAACTTTTTTTTTGTTTGCTTGTTATTTCTACATTTCATGCAGCAATGTGTGCATTTGTGTTACGGAACCGTAACAACGAATAATACAGTGCTGTACAGCAGGGGTGGCAACCCTTTTCTGGTTCAAGGGCCGAATTGACAGTCCCATCTCTGTGGGCCACACACAAGCAGGGGGAATGGCTAGTGTGTACCTGAACACATCACACATACACAGGCATGCAGGCACTCAGCATACTCTTCCTCCATCTTTCCTACCTCCCACTTTCTCTGCACACTCAGTGTTTCCTGGCTTCCCCATTCCAGCACTGGTGTTGTGGCTGGCTGAAAATGCTGCCTTTTAACTTCACACAGATCGTTCTGTGCAAAGTAAGAGGCACTGCTTCTATCCCCACTACCAGTGGCGTAGTGTGGGGTGTGCAGGGGGGGGGCCGGCCGCACCGGGTGCAACATCTGGGGGTTAGGGGGCGCAAATCCACAGGTTAGGGGGCGCAAATTACTTGCCTTGCCCCGGGTGCTGACAACCCACGCTACGCCACTGCCCACTACAACTTTGTTCTGTGAAAGGTGGAAATGCTGCCTTTTACTCTTATAAACAACAGGCAGGGCAGTTTATCTCCTGCTCAGTTCTGCAGGGAGAGATGACCACTTCCTGCAGCTTGTTGGACAGATACAGTCTGCAGGCCACCCCTCCAAAGAGGAATAAAGTTCTATATGAAGTGCTGTATGGAGCAACACCTGCTTCTGACTGCAGGAAAGTTGCATGCCAGCAGTGCTAAAGAGCTACAGTACATAAGAAGCCCTTGACTTTGGGATTACCTCTACACGGCTTAGGGACGCAGGTGGCGCTGTGGTCTAAACCACAGAGCCTAGGGCTTGCCGATCAGAAGGTTGGCAGTTCGAATCTCCGTGATGGGGTGAGCTCCCATTGTTCGGTCCCTGCTCCTGCCAACCTAGCAGTTTGAAAGCACGTCAAAGTGCAAGTAGATAAATAGGTACTGCTCCGGCGGGAAGGTAAACGGTGTTTCTGCGCGCTACTCTGGTTCGCCACAAGTGGCTTAGTCATGCTGGCCACATGACCTGGAAGCTGTACGCCGGCTCCCTCGGCCAATAAAGCGAGGTGAGCACTGCAACCCCAGAGTTGTCTGTGACTGGACTTAATGGTCAGGGGTACATTTATGTTTACTACATGGCTTCATTGTAACTTGAGAGGCAGTGGGACTGGAAGCAAGAGTATTTCCAGGCACGATCAAGGACTGTATACACTCAGAAATATACTCACTACGAGTTCAATCCATTGGGATTAATGGAAGAAGTACAAGGGTGCAGTATTGCTCTTACACTGTTCTCATTCAGCTTGCGCAATAAAATTTCACACTGGATTGTTCCCTATTTTTCCTGTATTCTCCACTGCAGTATGTTACTTGTCTGCTAGAACAATCGTTTTCTAGACACTGCAGTTAATCATTTTGGTGCAATGTTTGTGTTGCAGAGTATTATTTTTTTAAAAAAAATTCCCAGGCACTTTCCATTTTAACTAATTAAGGGCATTTAACAATTTAGTTAATAGGCTTTTTATTTTAAAGGGCCAAAATAATATATCCAGTACAGTTCTCTAACCTCCAGAGTAATTTATCTAAGCCATTTAAATTAGTACAATGGCATGAAATGTTATCCCCTGACACAACACAAAAGAGAAATTGTTTCCAGACAAATTGGTAAAATCTTTTAATGCCATCAAATTTGCCTAATGCAGTCTGCAGGTTAATCTGTAAAAGGGTGAGCAGTATGTTGGCCCCATATCTTATTATCCTTAGCTGTCAATGTATAAATCAGCACTGACACAGCTGCTCCTAAATCATCCATATTATACACAAAGGGAAAGATTTAACGGCACAGAAAGCACTCGAGCAAATCTTGTCCTACAAGAGCTGAAAGGCAGATTTCTTCTCCTAAATTGGCATGAGTTCAGGTGCATCTGAAAAAAGAAGTTGGGAGTCCTTCTTTTAATGATGCCTTCCAAACACTGCTGTAGCTGAGGCTGGATAGCAGTTTTCAAACTTGCTCCTTTCCCACATTTTTTTCCTGTTCACTCTGGGATAAAACTTGGCACAAACCATTTTCTTGGCAGCAAGACTGCTGATTAAAATGTAGTGTTTTTTCTCTTTGTTTCATGTTCTTTGAGGTAGCGTGGAATAGCGGCAACTGATTTTGAAAAGGCTATTGAGAGTATACTAGTCAGAGAGAAAAATATCAATGCAAAAGTTATCTAAGAAGTTGCCACTGGTTGAAGAAACCCTCCCCCTTCTTTCACCAAATCTTATCCTTTACTCAGCAGGCAAAGTCTTCTTATGAGTGTCAACAAACCCAAATACTAAATAAAAATTAGGCAAAATACTAGTCTGATTGAATAACGTGGTAACAGCTGAGGTGTAAGAATCAAACTCTTTTCCTCCTGATATGTTTAGTGATCCTAGCAGGCCTATTGGAAAGTAGTGTATGTCTTTCTGACTGTGTTTTTAAGATCCCTGCCAGTTAAATAATGTTTTCTCTATCCAAAAATGCAAATACTTAAAAAAAAATTTAAATGAAGATATTTTGAGGTTGTTAAAATTATTTGTTGTTGTTGTTTAGTCGTTTAGTCGTGTCCGACTCTTCATGACCCCATGGACCAGAGCACGCCAGGCACTTCTGTCTTCCACTGCCTCCCGCAGTTTGGTCAAACTCATGCTGGTAGCTTCGAGAACACTGTCCGACCATCTCGTCCTCTGTCATCCCCTTCTCCTTGTGCCCTCCATCTTTCCCAACATCAGGGTCTTTTCCAGGGAGTCTTCTCTTCTCATGAGGTGGCCAAAGTATTGGAGCCTCAGCATCAGGATCTGTACTTTCAGTGAGCACTCAGGGCTGATTTCCTTCAGAATGGATAGGTTTGATCTTCTTGCAGTCCATGGGACTCTCAAGAGTCTCCTCCAGCACCATAATTCAAAAGCATCAATTATTTGGCGATCAGCCTTCTTTATGGTCCAGCTCTTACTTCCATACATCACTACTGGGAAAACCATAGCTTTAACTATACGGACCTTTGCCAAAACAAAACAAAAATTTCCTTCCAGTAGCACCTTAAAGATCAACTAAGTTAGTTCTTGGTATGAGCTTTCGTGTGCACACGAAAGCTCATACCAAGAACTAACTTAGTTGGTCTTTAAGGTGCTACTGGAAGGAATTTTTTGTTTTGTTTTGACTATGGCAGACCAACACGGCTATCTTTCTGTAACTGGATATACGGACCTTTGTTGGCAAGGTGATGTCTCTGCTTTTTAAGATGCTGTCTAGGTTTGTCATTGCGTTTCTCCCAAGAAGCAGGAGTCTTTTAATTTTGTGGCTGCTGTCACCATCTGCAGTGATCATGGAGCCCAAGAAAGTAAAATCTCTCACCGCCTCCATTTCTTCCCCTTCTATTTGCCAGGAGGTGATGGGCCCAGTGGCCATGATCTTCGGTTTTTTGATGTTGAGCTTCAGACCATATCTGAATTATGGATATATGGAATTCTCATGTAAAGGACCCCTGGATGGTTAAGTTTGGTCAAAATCGACTTTCAGGCTGAGGGAACCAGTCTTTGTCTGCAGGCAGCTTTCCATGTTATGCGGTCAGCATGACTAAACCATGCTAGGTTGGCAGGATCTGGGACAGAGCAACGGGAGCAATCGTGCAGATTCGAACTGCCAACCTTATGATCGGCAAGCCCAAGAGGCTCGGAGGCTTACCATAGCACCGCTTGTAAAGCAGTTGTTGAGCCTCTCAGAGCCCATAGCTGGCTCTCTGCAGGTATTGATCCTCTTATCCCAAGAGGAGAAAAAGAAGACGCAAAGTGTTGTATTATAATGAATAGAAGCAGAGAGAAAGAACTTGGTACCAAGGGAAAAACCAGTGTGATGAAGGGCCAGGAAACCTTATTCAAGAAATCTCCAGGGGTACCACACACTGTTTCTGCAGTATGGACACCAGAGGAGATCTGGGACTACAGCAACTGTTCATAATAAAGTCTTACTTCTACTTTGCCTGCTTGGGGAAACCCTACTTGTTCTTTTCTTAAAAAGCCTTGTACATACATCTTCTCTACAGAAACCTGAATTGCCATGGGGAGCAGTCTAAAATGCATGGAAATCTTCACATGCAAATCACAGTGTGTGGGGTTTATTCCTTTTACAAAGTGCATAAAATCTGGTTATATGGGTTTCATGTACCTTTTTGAACTATTGTGACGATCAGTTAAATAGCCCTGCCTCCCAATAAATCCTAAATCCACATAAGGGGTTTGATGCCAGCAATTGTCTGTGCCCCTTTTATAAATAACTGTTGCAAAAAGTCTGCCCACCTTGTGGCTGTCATTCTTCTCAGAGTCTCATTTTCATTACGTAACACAAAGCAATACAGTAGAGTTTCTGTTCATATATGAAACACTACTGTAAATATTTTTCATTATCTAAACATATTAAGTTTCTTTAATATGATCTGCATTTCAAATATATGTGCATCAGAGAATTGTCCTTAGACTTCAGAAATTATCAAGAATACCTGTGACAGCTTTCCTCAAGGATTCTGGAAGCAATAACTTTCTTTACCCCTTCCAAACACATATACTACTGATCACATATATTGGCACATATTATCTCTTTTTCACCCCCAGTTGAGAGTACACAAAACACCACAGGGTTTCTTTATTAAGTTCCTCTGAAAGCATTAGCACTTCAATCATGTAACTCCCTGCTGTCTCACACTTCTTTCTCCTGCTAGAGTTATATATTCAAATCAATGGGTGGTGTTTAGAAATACTTCTGCGCTCCAGTTGTAGCTACATACTGCAGACAAAATGTTATTACAATTTCTGTCCAAAGTCAAGCTAAGGTTGAAAGGAAAAATCTAAGATTTACTTATAAACCTTGGGGTTTTTCTTTTACCTAATAAACTTATTAGTTATCAGTGGTGGTCAGGACATTGGTTTGTTCTCTTTAATTTTCTGTTTATAATTGTCTGTTCCCCACAATTATGAACTGATTACAAAAAAGAAATGGTTCATCTCTTTGATATCTAAATGGTAAATGCAGCTCTCAAAGACTTCAAAAGCAGATAAAACCAATCTGCTGTGGTTTGATTATTCTGTAACTACTTTGTTTATTTCATACATGTAATAAAACATACATTATATAGATAAACAGATAGATAGATAATGCACACATTCGTGAAGCAGATGTAGATCTTCCTTTAATCACTAACAGAAGTGCTAGGGGAGTTAAATTTAACTTGTATAGATCAATGTTAGAAACAACTTTTCTTTATGCTCACATAAGTACGTGCACACAGTTTCTGTGGAATGGCTATTCTAACAATCTCACCACTTTTCTCTTCAAGTCTTTTTCACTCAAGAGCATTTGAGCATATGGTCACCAACTTCGTTACTGGCTCTAACTTGGACCTTTTTGATTTGCGTTTGCATCTACCAAATTTTCTCAAGTATTTTAAAGTCAATTCATATTGACTACAATTAACTGCATACTTATTTACAACTAACCGCTTTTATAAAAACCCAGAATTGATAAGTTTCAGAGGTACTGGTTTCATGAAGTTTCACATAGATTTTAGTATCAACTATGAATCATTTCAAGACACACTTTGATAGTCACAGTAAAGTGAGAATTAAAGGTTCTGTTCCAAAATAGTCAGGTTGGTGTTCCAGCCAGTCAATTTCTCAGACCCTTAAGTAGTAATCCAGGTAATGATAGCTGCAGCTATCACAGGCATTCAGAAAGATCGTCAACTGCCTCTTCATAGACATAAACTGAACTACTCTCTAGTTCAAGGGCAACTACTCATCATACAACAGTTTGAACTGGTGGTTTTGCATAATTGAGGGTGGGGGAGATAGCTTAACATTTGGCATGTAAGTTCAGAGGCATAATGGGCAAAATTAAAACAGCAAAATACAACCAGTAATTGACTGGAGTAGATTCGCCTCTGCTTTTAATGGAGGCATCATCTATCTTAAAAGGTAAAGGGATCCCTGACCGTTAGGTCCAGTCACTGATGACTCTGGGGTTGTGGTGCTCATCTCGCTTTATTGGCCGAGGGAGCCGGCGTACAGCTTCCGGGTCATGTGGCCAGCGTGACTAAGCCACTTCTGGCAAACCAGAGCAGTGCACGGAAACGCCGTTTACCTTCCCGCTGGAGTGGTACCTATTTATCTATTATACATCTATCTTACAGGTATTTAAAATGCTGCCACTTGAATTTCTAGTATATATACTAACCATGCATATACGCTTAACTAATTGTTGCATAAAACATGTAATGCATCTTTGCAATTGCTGGTAGTTAAGAAGGTGGAAAAAAATGAGACCCAAACAAAAAACAAAGAGGTTTTCAATAGTAACACTAATAAGAAGAACAATAACAACAACTACAACAACATCATCATAATTCAGAAGACCAGAAGGGCCTTACTGGTTTTGATGAAGGGTTGATATATTCAAAGCACATTACATCCAATTAAGAGAAATTGGAGGGAAGTGTTTCTGTAACTCAATCACACACTTTTTAATTCAGAACCTTGGGAGTGAATAATTATCATGCCACATATTAATTAAGAAATCAACAAGCCCAGAGAAATGCCTGAACATTCACCTGGAAAGGGTGAGCATCTCTTGGCTTAATAAGCCAAGCTACGTATGCATGGGCCACTCTTTCCCTTCTGTAGCTGAGCAAGAAAGTCTTCAATTAAATGTCATTTCCCATTGTATCTAAAACAGGAAAATATAGTTCCTGTTCCATGTTTGGAACTGTATAGGGTCAAAAACCACAATTTTAGGACGATTTAATATCTTGGCTTGTTCCAAACCTGGTAACCATAATTTTCTGATCTGGACCTAATGGGAAACTGTGGTTGCCAGAATACTTCAAAAATTAATTATGGTGTGCTGAGAAGGGAAGGAATGGAAATGGTTGTGTGCATCCCAAAGCACCACCAGGATCATTCATAACTTGGTTTACAAATCCAAGATACGATCATGTAAATGAGGCCATTAATATATGTAAATAAGAAAATAACAATAAGATACTAAATATTAAAATCCTTGGATTGGTTGTAGCCTAATTACTTGGAGAACTGAGATAATACTTGAAATGTGGGAACAGGTTAATAAAGTATCAGCTCTATAATGTATCTCTATATATTTTGAAAGTCGGCAAAAACAGTGTGTGGCCTTTTTTGAGATGGTTACCCTAGGCCAGGGTTTCATTCTTTCTTTCTTACTACAACTCCCATCATCCCTAGCTAGCAGGGCCAGAGATGATGGGAAGTGTAGTCCAAAGAGAGTTGGAGATCCAAGTTTGGCAAACCCTGAGGCAACATGTTTTTATTCTTCAGGAATGCTAAAAATTTCATTGCCTTCATTTTTAAAATAAAAATCTAATGTAAGGAATATATATGCTGTTGAGTTGAAATGTTAAAAAATACTTACAATTAAAATAATTTTCAAGTAAGAATATAAACACTAAGTGTACTCTTGATCAGGGAAAGAAATAGACCATTTCAGACATTAACACAGATGTAAAATTAGCATGCAATATTCTTTAGTTTTCGTTACTAAATCCAATTTAAGTAACATGGCTTCACCATATATTACTTAATGAAGTGCATAGACAAATATAGATTTATGTATAAAATAAATGAAATGGTGTTAACTTTTTATTATGAAGGAATTAAAAAATACTTACAGGTTTTTAATGTCTACAGCTCCACGGAAAGCCTTTCTAGGAATGGCATGAATCTGGTTTTCACTAAGGTCCCTAAGGAGGAGAAAAAATAGAAAATATTTAGGTAGATTCATATATCATACAAAGAACTTCTGTTTAAGAATAGGTATTTCAAGCTGATCCAGACCACTATAATTCAAGCAAGATCTGAATTATACACATTGCCTTAGAATGAATGACTTGCTATCAACAACAAAGAAACAATCACTTTTCAAAAATATCGCTTAAGCAATGTAGCAATGAAGAACTCATTTTTGAAAAAATGTACACACCATTCCAGATAATCCTTAGCCAGACTTGCAGTTTGAAAGGAAAAGCAATTTTTTTTCAGACTCTCAATATTTGTATTAAAATATTTATTCGGAGTTTATAATGGGTTGGATCGAGACTTCACTCCTGCTGATTTTACTCAGGGGAGATTCCCATAGCAGAGTAAAGAATCTTTCTTCTGCTTTCCTCTCTCTTTGTAGTCCCCAGCTCCATCACCCACTCTCTTCTGGAGGGTCCAGGGACCCCCCCCCGGAAAAGTGGGGCAGGGGAGAGGGGTGCTGGGGGCTATAGGGAGAGGGGGAATCACCTCCACTTGATCAAAAACCTTCTCTGGACAGAATGAGTCTTTCTATCCAGGGAAAACTATGTTTGTGTCCAGACCCATTGCTTGTATTCTACTGAAGAGAGAAACAAAGAAGAGGAAAAGCTTTTTAAATAGAGTGAAAACAAATTTTTAGTAAGAAGACTGTCAACCGTTTGATGAATTTACATATTTCACTAAAACATCTATACAACACAGGTACAGTTTAACTTATTTCTAGGTTTGCATGGAAATTTAAGAGACAAGTGATGTGATTTAATCTCACATAAATTTAAATAAGGGACGTGGGTGGCGCTGTGGTTTAAACCACTGTGCCGTTTGGGCGTGCTGATCGGAAGGTTGGCGGTTCAAGGCCCTGTGATAATAATAATAATAATATTTTTTTATTTATACCCCGCCCTCCCCAGCCAAGGCCGGGCTCATGATGAGGTGAGCTCCTGTTGCTTGGTCCCAGCTCCTGCTAACCTAGCAGTTCGAAAGCACGTAGTGCAAGTAGATAAATAGATACTGCTCTGGCATATCTATGGGATGCCACCCGCGTCCCATATATGCTGAAATATTCACCATTAAAAAACCCCAGAAAACACCATGCAGTTATGTCAAGGGTGTAGGGCCAGGCTAGAAACGTTTTTTCTCCAGCTTTATCTTTCTCTGTGCAGGGATTCATCTGTTGAAGAACATTCAGCCATATGACCCCCATCAACATTCTGAAGTGGTACAGCCCCGATTTATCGCCTCAGAGAGAATGAGCCATGGTTGCTAAAGAAAGATGCTCAGATGCTCAAGTGATGAAGCCAGTGCCTTAAGCAAGCTCTAAAACTGAAAGAAAAGTGAGGGGAAATCAATCAGTCCTGTGGGATGCATCTACAATGACTTCCTTTGCCTCTAAAGCCATGTTGTTGCTTTGTTTTCTAAAGTGCCTGCGCTTTTCTAATGGGGATTTTCCCCCCTTGCTTGTATACCACACTAAGAAAAGGGTCCCTATAAGGTAGAGACAAGACCAATAGTCTTATTTTGAACTCAACCTGAATCCCTTGAACAGAGGGAGAGCATTGCCCCATTATGTAGTCATAACTAGTTTGACCATGGTACGGTGGACTCAGTACCCACAATTCCCTTCTAAGTCACAGTGAAAATCTACAGGTTTCCTCTTGGTTATCTATTACTGCAGTTCTTTGTGTGCACATTAGTTTCCAGTAAAGATATTGAGGACAGCATTGCAAATTCCCCAAAAGCAGACTTTTACTGAATACATGTGAATATATGGTACACTAGGAGCGTGGGGCTTGCCGATCAGAAGGTTGGTGGTTCGAATCCCCGTGATGGGGGAAGCTCCCGTTGCTCAGTCCCTGCTCCTGCCAACTTAGCAGTTCGAAAGCACATCCAAGTACAAGTAGATAAATAGGTACCACTCCAGTAGGAAGGTAAACAGCATTTCCGTGCACTGCTCTGGTTCACCAGAAGCAGCTTAGTCATGCTGGCCACATGACCCGGAAGCTGTCTGCAGACAAACACAGGCTCCCTCGGCCAGTAAAGCGAGATAAGCGCCACAACCCCAGATTCATCTGGACGGTCAGGGGTCCCTTTACCTCTACCTTTACCTTTAGGAGATTGGGTAGCAATCTGGGATCCAGAGAACTCTCCCATCTCTACTTTTATCAAAATAAATAAATTCATTTAAAAAAAGTAATGAATTAAAAAATGGTGCAATATAAACAACACTGTCCTGGGTCCCACAGTATTGGTATAACACCCAAAGTTGATTTAAGGTGAACACAAAAGTAGATATTCAGATAGGTAACCGTGTTGGTCTGACACAGTTGAAATAAATTTTAAAAAATAAAAAATTGTCCAGTAGCACCTTAGAGACCAACTAAGTTTGTTCTGGGTATAAGCTTTCGTGTGTTCTTTATTATAAATATATATACATATGTATTATTAATCATGAAATGAATGGTACAACAACACTGGGCTAATGGAAGAAGCCAAAGACCATTTAGATGTTTCTACTACCTCATCGCTCTTTCATCACTCTCGGGGCACCTCAAACTACCCAAACCACCAGCATAACAGAAGAAGAGGGCTACATGCTCCCAAAATAGGCAAGGCCACAAACAAGGAGTACAGTGGTACCTCGGGTTAAGAACTTAATTCGTTCTCGAGGTCTTTTCTTAACCTGAAACTGTTCTTAACCTGGGGTACCACTTTAGCTAATGGGGTCTCCTGCCGCCACCCCCGCCACGCAATTCCTGTTCTCATCCTGAAGCAACGTTCTTAACCTGAGGTACTATTTCTGTGTTAGCAGAGTCTGTAACCTGAAGCGTCTGTAACCCGAGGTACCGCTGTACTTGGAATTTTCCCAGAGGGATGCAATTAGACAGGGTGAGGGTGGCAAATAAGCTTTTGGGTGCTATGGTTGCAGGTCACTGAAAGGAAAAGTCAGCATCAAATCTTACTTCACAAGCAAGACCAGAGTAAAACTAATCTACCCAAACTAACAAAAATGATGAAATATGCTTGGTTTGGTTTTGTAATTAAGCTAGACAAACGGTTTCCAAAGATTATAATTTTTGTTTCTTTTCAGAATGTGTATCATGTAAGATTTTATAAAATGTATTAGCAAATTTTTGATTAGTTATAGATAACACAAAGGTAAATAACTCTGGAACAGAAAGCATTTTGGATTAATGATTTATTTAATAACCTGAATTTACAGTTCAACTGCACAGGTTACTGGATAATGTAGCATACATTGCTTTGTAGAAGAACTGACAGCTTACAAACAAGTGCTCGTTATAGCAACTTATGTATAGTAAAAAAAGAGAATTACTGGATTTATATAAGATTGGTTAAGCTTATACCTTAGAGTGATTTTGTTGTGAAATTAATAGTTGTATTTTAAATCTGGATGCTATAGTCTGTATCAGTACAGAAAGGTTTTAAGTGAACACACACTACATATTTCTGTATGTACTTTTTAAATTAAAAAATGTACATGGATCAGATTAGTGAATCACATATAATGCACCCGTTCGTTGCAAATGAAGTCAGTTCTGCATTGCAGATATTTTATTACTCACCGAAGACTTCCAGTTGAGTATGCCATTTGCTTTATAAAGCACAGAGTGCTATTATTTTAATTGTATAAATGGAAATTGCTATGTGCAATAACTATCATGCACATCTAAGGTTGGTTCAGGGTTCTCCCTCTCTCTACACTGGCCCCATTAGCTAAACCAACATTTACTTAAAGGCAATAAATTTTCCGAAGAAAACATTTCTCCAAATTTAATTACCGGTCATTTTATTTTTCCTCCATGGTTTAACCTCCCTTCAGTTTCTGATCAGTTGTATCATAAATCTATAATGGCATCCAATACTTTAGAGAAACTGCTGAGCAAGGAATAACGTGTCCTTATTTTCAGAGCTATGAAATGAAAATATGGAGGGAAACATGTCATCCAGAACTACACAATTTGAACACTTGTGCCCTGACAAGAGCATACAAATTCACCCAAAACACAAGCAATTCCAGTATAAACTGACCCAATAAAAGAAATAAAATTGCAGCTAGGGGAAAATGGGTATCAATCTGCATATAGCCAAGCTGGCTGTGGAAGATGAAAATTGTAGTTTAAAACATTTGGAGGGCACAAGGTTCTAAACTGGGAGATACAAACATGCATATTTGTTGGTTAAATTTATATGCTTCCATGTGCAACATCCAATACAAGACAAATAAACAATATAACTTGCACTTTTAGGTACAGTGGCACACAAACCTTCAGGTCAGTTTAACAAACTATCACCTTTAAACTAAACTATCGCCATTAAACTATCACTAGCTGAAGGCCTAACAACTTTGATTACTGGAGAAAGCATGTCAAGTCCCACCGTTTCTGCCAACCTCACTACTACCATAAGACATGGGCAACTTAAAGGTAAAGGTACCCCTGCCCGTACGGGCCAGTCTTGACAGACTCTGGGGTTGTGCGCCCATCTCACTTAAGAGGCCGGGGGCCAGCGCTGTCCGGAGACACTTCCGGGTCACGTGGCCAGCGTGACAAAGCTGCATCTGGCAAGCCAGCGCAGCACACGGAACGCCGTTTACCTTCCCGCTGGTAAGCGGTCCCTATTTATCTACTTGCACCCGGGAGTGCTTTCGAACTGCTAGGTTGGCAGGCGATGGGCAACTTACACCTGCCTCAATGCCTTCTACACGCACTGCATCAGAAAGATTTTGGGCACTGAAGGACAGAGACTCAAACAAAGATGTGCTCTCCTATGCCCACATTCCCAGCATGTTTGCACTCCTGTCTCAGCGACGTCTACACTGGCCTGGTCATGTCTACTGAATAGAAAATGGCAGGATCCTAAGTAAGTGCTCTATGATGAGCTGACTTCAGGCACCAGGTCTGTTGGCAGGCCAACTCTGTGTTACAAAGATGTCTGCAAACATGACATGAAGGCTGGCAACATCAGCCCCGCCATGTGGGAATCCCTTGCAGGCAAAGGAATGGCCACTGGGAGGAGCGCAGAGAGAAGAAACTTCATGTCTCTCCTGTATTGGTGTCTACAGCCACAGCAGGCACTGTAACTCCTCCAACAGTTTGACTTCAGTTTGCACCACTTAAAAGTTGACGTTGAAGGACGTTAATGCACATGTTGCTCTGGGGCCATGGCTGGAAGGAAGAGTGAATTCTGGAAAAGCAGGCATTACCTTTCCCTATCCACTCACCCAGCGCTTTTTTCTGGGGGGGACGCAGGGGGATGCATACCCCGAAACATTTTGTGAATCTAAGTTTGGGCTCTTTGGGTGGGGCAGTATTTCAATGTGAGTAGGAAAATGAGAGCACCCCTAAACTTTTTTTTTAGAAAAAAAGCACTGCACCCACCTCCACCAGTGGTATTTCTGTATGTATTTTTTAAATTTAAAAATGTACATGGAACAGATTAGTGAATCACACATAATGCACCCGTTCGTTGCAAATGAAGTCAGTTCTGCATTGCAGCTATTTTATTATTCACCAAAGACTTCCAGTTGAATATGCCATTTGCTTTATAAAGCACAGTGCTATTATTTTAATTGTATAAATGGAAATTGCTATGTGCAATAACTACCATGCACATCGCCCATTCCTGTGATGGGCATGTATTCTGTTCCAAGGACAGAAGCTGACAGGGCCCCACCTCTTGCTTTACCTACTACACCAGACAGTTCTGGGAGATAGGGGGGGGGAAGGTATAGGGTCAGTCAGGATGGTTACTCTTCTTTCAGGTGGGTAGGTGTGCTCTAGATGGCAATGGATAGTTGGTTGGTTTGGCATCTGGCAAAGCCTCTCCTCCTTACAGAGGGGAAAAGTTGTGAGCAGGAGCCATTTCCCACATTGGCAGGGGGTGTTCAAGCCCCTGCCCAGCTGGCCTGGCTGCCACGCCCCCAGGTAGCCAACCAATCAGGCGGAGGCTTGGGGGCAGGCTTTAGCTGCTCAAAGGCGGCCGCGGCAGCACTTCCCTTTCATTCCGCTGCTGGTTTTCATTGGATCTGGCAACACCTTTTAGTGTGTTTGGGAATGACCTTCCTACCTGCATTGCTCAGGTGCCCTCACTGTACTTTTTACACACCTGCGAAAAACTTTGTTTTAGCAAGCGCACCATGACTAAAAAAATCTATGTTTGCTTTACAAGCTTAACTGATTTTATTTATGACTATCACACGTCTGCTTTTAAAAACAGTTTTGTGTATATAGCTGTGTGTTTATCAGTGTTATTATGTATACACTATAAGAGTTTGGGACGCGGGTGGCGCTGTGGGTTAAACCACAGAGCCTAGGGCTTGCCGATCAGAAGGTCGGTAGTTCGAATCCCCATGACAGAGTGAGCTCCCGTTGCTCGCTCCCTGCTCCTGCCAACCTAGCAGCTTGAAAGCACGTCAAAGTGCAAGTAGATAAATAGGTACCGCTCCGGCGGGAAGGTAAACGGCGTTTCCATGAGCTGCTCTGGTTCACCAGAAGCGGCTTAGTCATGCTGGCCACATGACCCGGAAGCTGTACACCGGCTCCCTCAGCCAATAAAGCGAGATGAGCGCCGCAACCCCAGAGTGGGTCACGACTGGACCTAATGGTCAGGGGTCCCTTTAGCTTATAAGAGTTTAAGCTGTCCTTGTATCTTTCTGAATAATAATAATAAAACCTATCTGATGGGCCTCAGGAGGAAGAAAAAGAATTGGAAAGTGGGCTGAAGTAGTTCTACAGCAGACAGAGGCAGGCATTTGTCCTCCTTGTAGCAGAGGCGTAGCACTGCAGCACCCAGACAGTTATGCTAACAGTGGACGGATAGACAGGGAACATATGGGGGTTTTGGCCATATCTACTTCTCTCTTTGTGAATTATTCTCTGGCTAACTGCTTTCAGGAGATGTTCTGCTCTAGTCTTCTACTGTCAGTGTTGGATTAGTACCTCAACTTATAGATCCCTTTGCACATTGCATAATACATGCAGCTGTGCCTGAGAAAAACATAGCTGCCAAGAGTTGAGGGCTCAGGAAGTAATGTAAGTTTAGGAGGGTGCCAGAGTTCAAGACATTCATGAAACGTTATGGGTGGGCTTCTTCCAGCATCAAGTGGAAATTCCAGCGGCTTCTGCCCAACCTTTGCCCCAAGCAACTACTTAGAAGTGTGGTGTTTTGTCGGGACAACTGAAATAAATCCTAAATACTTTCCCGAAGTTTTTGTTTTATTTTTGCAATCTTCATGAAACTAAGTGAGTAGAATTCACATCCTTTCCATTACTTATTATAAAGGTTCACATTCAACCTTGGAAATAAACTAAAGCATCAAATTAGCAATTCTCAAAGCAAGAATCAATTCCATCATACAATGCATCCAGAAATGCACTTACAGTAATTTGTTACAAAGGCACAGCATAAAATTAAGCAGACAGTAAATATTATTCATTAAAGGAAAATAATTTCCTGAGCAGATTCACCACTCAAATTATGGAAGGCTACAATGGCTTAGCATTAATGAATGGTAATTATAAAAATAAAAAGGAAGTACATCAGACCTTCACCTATACTTTTCTTGAGATCCAAAAACGCTTTGAGAGGGTATGGCACCTTAATCAGCTATCATTCCATCTTACATAATGTGTAATTAAAAATAACTATCAATGCAGGACTTAGCTGTGGGCATACCTAAGATGGCCCAGCCCTCTTAGGGATATTCCAGGTTCCCTCCCTGAAGTTTTTAGACACAAAAAGTCCCACTGGCAAAGCCAACAGAGGAAGCTGAGTGACGCCCATTGACTTGTCAAAACATTTTAACAACAGGTCACTGAATGATGAGCAATATAATATAAAAGTATGATACACCATTGACCCACATCTCTAGATATAAGAATGGCAGCATGACCTAACTCTGAGCCCCATTGACTGAAACATGTCATTAAATATCTATTCCAGTCACAATATTTGGATGTTCACGGGCCTCAGTCTAGGCATGTTAACATTATTCTAACAACAGAATTGTTGAGGAGTTAAATTTTGTCATGATTGATTACTCGTCTTTGCATTACCTGAAGGTGATGTCAAAACTTGGTTAATAATTGCAACAGCTGTTGCAGGTTATGTTTGAATTGCCAGCATTATCATGGTAAACCATGATTACCATGCTTTCACTTCAGTCCTCTACTAGTGTGAGCAGAAGCAACAAGCCACAACCCCTGGCTAAGTATTATGTCCAAACCAGGGACTGAAGTTTTTTTCACTCAAAGGAACCATGACTACCAAGTGAAGATCAATCTTGGCTTTGCATTGTGGAGTTTTTGGTTTTTTTGAGCAAAGAAGAAGAAGAAGAGTTTGGATTTGATATCCCGCTTTATCACTACCCCAAGGAGTCTCAAAGTGGCTAACATTCTCCTTTCCCTTCCTCCCCCACAACAAACACTCTGTGAGGTGAGTGGGGCTGAGAGACTTCAAGGAAGTGTGACTAGTCCAAGGTCACCCAGCAGCTGCACGTGGAGGAGCGGGGAAGCGAACCCGGTTCACCAGATTACGAGTCCACCGTTCTTAACCACTACACCACACTGGCAATGCAGACCACACTCCATAATAATAGCACCCCAGCCACTCTGAGCAGCTCAAGCAGGAACCACCAATGTATTCTTGTGTGTATCCTTTCCTACTTTCAGAAAAGAGGAGAGAAATTCCATCACTGTTTAGAAAGCTCAATTCCTAAAACAATGTTTAAATGTGAAGTGGAAATTGAACTACGTATTATTCAGTTGTGTCACAACAAATTTGATAAACACTACAATGAAACGTAAAATCTTAAGTAAATGAATCTAGTTCATCAGCATTGCAATTGGATGAAATGACAAACCCATTTGACATTTAATGGCATTTCAAAGGCTGTGATCCTACTAAGCCATTAAAACCCAAGATTCCTATTTCCAAGTAAACGGTTTTAGGATTGCACTTTCCGACCTGTATTTAGTTTTATCAGTTATTGCATTTGTACTCTAGCTTTCTTCAAAGGGGTTCACATTGGTATATACAGTGATTTTGCCTCTTTTCTCCTCACAAAAACAAAACAACACAAAAACAGTGAGCCACGCTTGGGGTGGTCAAGCACATGTTGAGGCTTGCCGGCTAGAGACTCAGGAATGTCCATCACTTTTCCTAACGTTTTCTATGGCTAAAGTAGCAGGTTGCTTCATTAACAGTTCACAAAGATCGGTGGGTATTTGGGTGGTGTTTGGGTAGCATTTTTTAAAGTAGGAAGCACTGAGGATCCCTGGTGGGTGTAACAGTGCAGATGAGCAAGGCAAGCTAGCCTAAGTTCTGCAGCTGCTATTGCTGGTATATGGACCTTTGCAATGTCTCACAGATCAACAAGGCCAGAGCTAATGGCTTAGTGAAGCAGTGAGAAGCAGCAGCAGCAGCACAAAGTTGAGAATGGCTGGTGGCAAGCAGCAAGTAGCCACTTGGGGCAGGATACTAGTAGCGTTGTCAGTGGCTACCACAGGTTCTTTCATGAGGTGAACACTGGTGCAGACTGAGAAATGACCGTTCCTAAATTATGGCTGCCACAAGCGTTTCCTGTTTCCTTGCAGGAAGCTTCGAGGTGAGCCTGTGCCCAGTAAGGGGAAGGGCCATGGGTGGCGCTATGGTCTAAACCACTGAGCCTCTTGAGTTTGCCGATCAGAAGGTTGGCGGTTCGAATCCCCACAAGGGGGTGAGCTCCCATTGCTCGGTCCCAGCTCCTGCCAACCTAGCAGTTCGAAAGCACGTCAAAGTGCAAGTAGATAAATAGGTACCAATCCAGTGGGAAGGTAAATGGCGTTTCCGTGCGCTGCTCTGGTTTCGTCAGTCATGCTGGCCACATGACCCAGAAAAACTGTCTGTGGACAAACGTCGGCTTCCTCGACCTGTAAAGTGAGATGAGCGCTGCAACCCCAGAGTCGTTCGCAACTGGACTTAACTGTAAGGGGTCCTTTACCTTTACCTTTTTTGCCCAGTAAGGAGAGCAGATCCTACCTTCCTGCACCTTTTCCCAAGACTGGGTAATCTATTTTGAGACAAGAGAAGAGTGCAGATGAGGAGCTGTGTGTCTCATCCAGAGCCCTGGGAGAAAGTCTTTTGCTTCTGGGGATGTGATCAGTCCCAAAATCCCCAGAGGGATAATGAGACTATTCAACACCATTCTTCCACTGGGGGCTCTGGTAGTGGTAAGGTAAAGGTAAAGGGACCCCTGACCATTAGGTCCAGTCATGGACGACTCTGGGGTTGCAGTGCTCATCTCGCTTTATTGGCCGAGGGAGCCGGCGTACAGCTTCCGGGTCATGTGGCCAGCATGACTAAGCTGCTTCTGGTGAACCAGAGCAGCACACGGAAATGCCATTTACCTTCCCGCCAGAGTGGTACCTATTTATCTACTTGCACTTCATGCTTTCGAACTGCTAGGCTGGCAGAAGCTGGGACTGAGCAACAGGAGCTCACCCCGTCACGGGGATTCAAACCGCCAACCTTCTGATCGGCAAGTCCTAGGCTCTGTGGTTTAACCCACAGTGCCACCCGCGTCCCCTGGTAGTGGTAGTCTCAGTCTAATCCCTGATGGAGAAATATACTTTGCTGGGAGACCTTCTCTTGCCTCAAATGTAAGCTCTTGTGCGTAGGAAAAGGTGGGTTGCAGCAGAGGGAGAAGTAGGTGCTTTGTGAGCACTTCTGTGCCTTTTTCACAAATGCAATCAAGCTTTTCCAAGTGTCCAGAACATGCACAAAACTTCAGCCCCTTTCAGGTCAAACAGTGCATCTGTACCAAAGATGAAACTAAGGCTCCTTAGCACAATCCAACTCCAGCACTCTGGAACTGTGTCATTCTGTTCTCAAAGAATCAAAGAGCTGCAGTGCGGGGATCTCAACTAAAGTATCCATTATAGATGGCTACCAAACCTCTGCTTAAAAACCTCCAAGGAAGGAGAGTCCACCACCTTCCATAGGAGACCCACTGTCGAACAGCTCTACCTGTCAGAAAGTTCTTCCTGATATTTAGTCAGAATCTCCTTTCTTGTAACTGGAAGCCATTCGTTTGGGTTCTCCCCCTCTTTTGCTGCTTTAATCATACTGGCCCTCATTTCTGTCCCAACAGTACCAGATCCCACTCTTTCTCATCTTTACCCACTGAAGGAAGAGGGAGTTGCCATTTTGCTTTTTTTCAACTTCAGTAATGGACAGCAGATATATTAAAGTCAATTAACGCATGTCAGTGAATGACTGGATCCTGTATCTCTCTAACCAAAAACACAGCCCCCAGCAACTAATGAGTGGCAGTTAAATATCCCAGGGCTCCAGTCAGGAATGCACAGGGTTTGGAAATTTAACACTCTCCTTGCAAACCATTGCCATAGCAACATGAACAAACAGCAGCAGAAAGGAGCCTGAAATTGGGGGGGGGGTATCTCAAAATAAACCTTGGGTCAGTACAATTGGGGTTGGAGCAAACATTGAGAACCAAGTTCAGATTCAATAAAATCAGTTTAGGGCAGTTGGGAGAGCTCTCTCCCCCAACCCATATTCAGGAGCACATTTTTTAGTGTTCCCCTTTTTCTTACTAGCTTTGCATAGATATTGAAGTAGGATTTTGTATGCATCTTGTTTCTGAACTACTTGTTCACTGCAGATATGTTTTCCAAACCCTTGCAAGTCAAGAGAACACACAAGTTAAGACAAGTCTTAAAAGATATGCTGTAAAGCAGATATTCAAACAGTGACACTTTCTATAAGGAGTGGAATACAGTGGTGGTACCTCAGGTTACAGACGCTTCAGGTTACAGACTCCGCTAACCCAGAAATAGTGCTTCAGGTTAAGAACTTTGCTTCAGGATGGGAACAGAAATCGTGCGGTGGTGGCAGAGTGGCAGTGGGAGGCCCCATTAGCTAAAGTGGTGTCTCAGGTTAAGAACAGTTTCAGGTTAAGAACGGACCTCCAGAACGAATTAAGTTCTTAACCCAAGGTACCACTGTAGAAGTTAAGCCTGGAATGGTGCATGGCTTAAAAATATGTAACTAGTCTCACTAACACATTCACCCATACTAAACATTCTAAATATGGATTTCAATAAGGAATGCCTTGGGCAAGATGGGAAAGCAGGGGAACAAAAAAAGTGTTTTCCTTTTCCTTCATGGTTCAAGGAGCCCGAAATGAGACTCTTGGTCTGCAGGGGCCACTGTTTTCTTTACACATTTATGCCTCTAGGGAAAAGGTTTTCAACCTTTTTGAGTCCACGGCTCCCTTGACCAACGACATTTTTTCTGCGGCACCCCTGTGGGGCTCAGGAGCCCAGTTATATCAACCCATGCCTGCAGAGCTGGCAGCTTCTCCTTGGGAGTCCTCCGGGCAGCCGTTGCTGCCACCCCAGGTCTCTGAGGTGCCCTCCCCCGCCCCAAAGAGAGGTGCCTCCTCACACTGTCCATTCCCAACAGCAAGGGCTGGAGGACTGGCTGGCTGGGCTCCCTCGCCCACTTGCTTCCTTACTCCAAGGCCGCCTCAGCTCCTGACAAATAGCACCCCCTGACCAGCCCCAGAGGCACCATTCACCTGCGGAGCTTGTAGCCAGGACTGCTGCAACAAACAGCTCTGCAAGGCTTTGGGATGCAGAGATGTGAGAGGGCATCAGAGGAGAGAGGGAAGGGAAGAGGGACAGAGGCCAGTGTTGCCCGCGGCACTCTGACCATCACTCAAGGCACCCAGGTGAAGACCACTGCTCTAGGGTAGCAAGGACCACAAATCCCTTCCTCTAAACACTCTGCATTCACCTTAGCAACACTTTCCACCTCCTCAGTCTCCCTTGAGCTCACACACTGTTAAAGAGTTCATGTGCAGGACCACGGTGAGAAATGAACTGAGCATGGTCTGGGTTATCTTCAGGGGCCCTGATTACTGAAGGAGGTGCAGAAAACTCAGGGTCCGTGTCAGCTCATGCCATGAGTTTTGCTCTGGACAATTTGTGGTGCACAAAAGAAAATGTATATTCTTTGCTACAGCACTAGATCAGGTTCATAAGCAGGTAAATGTCCTAGAGATGGAGTGGGGCTAACTGATTATCAAACTGAGAAGCAAAACAGGTAGAAAATCCTGCAACAACTCTTTAAATAAATACATGTCAATGTTTGCAGATGTCCTTCCTGACCACTGTACATGTGAACTGGGTCAGTAAGTCTTTCAACAGGTAACATATGGGACTATTTCCTTAACATGCCTCCAAGAGTAAATATTGCAGGCACATAAATTCTCCTAGGCCTTGTCTGATGAACAAGTAGCTACCATAGCTGTAACACAAAGCTGTTCACTAAGCTTGTTGTAACTCTTTGGTGAAGGAAAACTTAAATGAAATGTTTGAGTGGAGTCATCTTGGGCAGCGAGCTGGGGGAGGGCTGTACTTAAGTCTGTTTCATTCCTCCAACCCTTCAAGTATTTAGTTGGAAGTTACTATGCCAGGGCTTATGTGGGGAAGACGATTAGCATGCCGTACCCTGAACAGGATTGGGTTCTATTATAAGTAGGCCTGTGTTGGGTATATAGTGAAGACACACTTGTGGGACGTGTTTATGAAACTATATGTCACCTTCTGGAGGCAAAGCTCCTCCTGGGTGGCTCACAATACCATAAAAGCGCTACCATAAAAGTTGCATGTATCTCAGTATAATGGTGGCATATATAAACAAGATTGTTCCCACTCGCATTCCCTCCTGCTAAGGTTCCTATTATGATATCTGTCCTTTAGGTAAAGGTAAAGGACCCCTGGATGGTTAAGTCCAGTCAAAGGCCACTATGGGGTTGTGCTGCTCATCTCGCTTTCAGGCCGAGGGAGCCAATGTTTGTCCACAGACAGCTTTCCAGGTCATGTGGCCAGCAGGACTAACTAAACCCCTTCTGGCGCAATGGAACACTGACACCAGAGCAGCGCATGGAAACACCGTTTACCTTCCCGCCAGAGAGGTGCCTATTTTTCTACTTGCACTGGCATGTTTTTGAACTGCTAAGTTGGCAAGAGCTGGGACTGAGCAACGAGAGCTCACCCCGTCACGGAGATTCAAACCGCCGACCTTCTGATCGGCAAGCCCAAGAGGCTCAGTGGTTTAGATCACAGCGCCACCTGCGTCCCATCTGTCCTTGACATGTGGTTAATCCAAAGGCTAGTCAACTGGACGCATTGTACACTGTAGCATGCTATTTTTTCCAGATGTACACCTGGAAACATGTGATAGAAAGCCTCAATAAGTTAGAGGATGCAATACAACTCTATCCAGCTCTGTTTTCCATTATTTTTAAAGACTGTCTGTGGTCTCCACCTGTATTTGTGACTGCACTAACCTGCCTAGGAGAGATATACAGATTTAGCCCCAGGGAAATACTTTCTGATGATGGAGGACTCCAACTCATGTCTGTAATTGCATTGTACTGCAGAAGGCAATATTTTTTGCATCTCCCTAATGATCCTTTGGCATCATTTGCTGAAGGATGCCAAGATGCTGCAGAACTAAGACAATAATACAGTGAGATTTAATGATATCAAAAGCTAGGGCACACATACTTTCTGATGTAAAACTTCTAGTGGTTAAAAAGTTTCAAAAATTAATTGATCTTCTGGCAAAGCAAAAAGAAAATTAAATTATACATTGGAACTCTCTCATTCAGAGGCGAATTTGGAAAAAATAAAGTGGAAAAAGATGGAATGCCTTCCACAATCACATGTGGCAGGTGCCCTGCTTTCCCTAAGCCCTTAAATCACATCAATAAGCACGATCTGTCAAAAGACTTAGTGAAGTACATTTGTTAAAACTCTTCCCAATTTACTCAGCTCCCATGAAGCAACTTACTGAAATATTATTTAATTCATAAAAATGCTGCCATAAAACTACTGTCTCAAATGGCTACATTTTCTAAAGAGTCACTTTAAAATGTGCCAAAGAAAATATATTACATTACAAGGTACTTGTGTTCCATTCCTCACACTTCATTTGTCAGCGTAGCTTCCTACTTAAACATTTAACCAACTCCCCAATTTGAGCAGCTGCTTTTGACTCATCATTTTAAGCAAATCTTTGCTATACAGTTGTGTTTTAATGTCACCAGCTGTGCAGTCTGTATTTTCAAAGCGGATGTTCAGCATAATTAACCACTGAACTGACCTATCAAGCCCAGTATGAAAACCTGTGCCATGTTCACCCGGGACAAGATGGTTTGAGCACATTGCACCGATCCTAGCCTAACTGACAATTAGTTTCCGGGCCCAATTCAAAGTGCTGGTTTTGACCTATAAAGCCTTAAATGGCTTAGGACCACAAGACCTCAAGGACAGCTTCTGTCCATATGAGTCTACCCAGACTCTAAGACAGGCATGGGCAAACTCGGCCCTCCAGATATATTGAGACTACAATTCCCATCATCCCTGACCACTGGTCCTGTTAGCTAGGGATGATGGGAGTTGCAGTCCCAAAACATCTGGAGGGCCGAGTTTGCCTATGCCTGCTCTAAAACCATCCTCTGAGGCCCTCCAGAGCCAGTGTGGTGTGGTGGTTAAGAGTGGTAGACTCGTAATCTGGGGAACCAGGTTCGCGTCTCCGCTCCTCCACATGCAGCTGCTGGGTGACCTTGGGCTAGTCACACTACTTTGAAGTCTCTCAGCCCCACTCACCTCACAGAGTGTTTGTTGTGGGGGAGGAAGGGAAAGGAGAATGTTAGCCGCTTTGAGTAGTGATAAAGCGGGATATCAAATCCAAACTCTTCTTCTTCGTGTGCCTCTTCCATGAGATGTCTAAAGGGTGTCAACACAAGAACGGGCCTTTTCTGCAGTGGCTCCCTGCTTGTGGAATGTTCTTCCCAGGGAGATACGCCTGGTGTCAGACGAAAACATTGCTTTTCAACCAGGCCTTTGGATGACTAACATCCTATATACTTTTAAATGTGTTCGGGGTAGGGGTAGGAGACAGGGGTTCTTATTGGTTTGTTTTCTGCTTGTTTTTATTATGTATTTTGTGTTTCTGGTCTTGTATTTCTATGCTGTGAACTGCCCTGAGATCTACAAATGAAAGGTGGTATACAAATTTATACCTCCCACTATAAGGGCCCTCACCTGACACTGCTGCAGGCATCTGCCACAACTTGGGAACCCCAGATGTTCTCACCCGAACAGGAACAACATTCTGTTCTCCCCACAATCTCCTTCCCAAGGCCACCCAAAGCTAGTGTAAGAAAAGCATAGGAGTTTTTGAGAGCACTCTCTGTCCAGTTTCGTAATCTGCATTCAAGGTGTGATGAATACAACCAAATGGTCAGCACAGGGGGAAACAGTTTAAGGACATCTGGTGAGGTCACCTAACTGGCAAAGGACCCATAGTGACAACAGTGCTGCTGTTCTTAAAATGAACAGAGCACATTTAGGTGTAGCAGGAGGGAACACTAGGCTTTGTGGGCCCCACCTTTTGGAGATTAGAGGAAAGCCCTGGGGTCTACAAAAATCCTGGAGATGGCACCACTGGTAAGGTTGGGTTTTTGGGGGGTAATAATAAAGAGGGTGCTAAGGGAAGGAAGTCTAAGTTAAGTGAGAGCCAGGTTGTCCAGGGATTAGTCAGAAGTGGGTATGTTGAAACGTACAAGATTAAATCCAGTTTGGGCCATATATGTGCCTCCAGGAGGCCACTAATACTGGTGTGTGGGCTGTAATGTTACAGATTCTTAACACTCTTCAAGGCCAGCCCTATTCCGAATGTATTGCAACAGGCTCCAAATGCAGCTATTTATTTCACCAGGTGAAGTCATAATTGCAAGTTTATTAGCAACAACTATATTAAATGTGGAGTTCCAAAAAACCTACATAAATTACTTTACAAGAGTGGAACTGAGAATCCCCAGAAGATCCAGCTATTTTGTAATGAACCTAATAAAATATGAGGTAAAATAGTTTTGGTAAAAACTGAAAAAGTCCAAAGAGGCCTACTGAATAAAAGCAAAGTTTCAGATGTAAGTACTTCATTTGCAGTATATGTTGATACCAGGATATGCAATTTTTCAGTGCCTAGGTTGCAACCATGCCAGGTGAAAATATTCATGCATGCTGAAAATCAGTAAAGAAAGAAGAAACACAACAAACTAGCAGAACACAGTTTCCACCCCAACTTCTTTTCCAATTTTCAGTGGTACCTGGGGTTACATATGCTTCAGGTTACATACGCTTCAGGTTACAGACTCCGCTAACCCAGAAATAGTACCTCGGGTTAAGAACTTTGCTTCAGGATGAGAACAGAAATCGTGCTCTGGCGGCTCAGCAACAGCAGGAGGCCCCATTAGCTAAAGTGGTGCTTCAGGTTAAGAACAGTTTCAGGTTAAGAACGGATCTCCGGAACGAATTAAGTACTTAACCCAAGGTACCACTGTATTCCGCAAAATAACCGCTCATCATACTTGCACAAATTCATTGTTTCATGATCTGTTCAATACGTGTAGAATGAAAAGGGGAAAAGATGAGAAAGGAAGTAAGACCATCTCTTACAGAGTTGGTGGCAAGAGTGAAAGCACCAAAGAATTTTGGGATCCACCTTGTAATTTATTTTATTATTGATTATGAACATTTTTATCCCACCCTTTCACCAAGTTCCCGCAGCAGTTTACAAACAGCGAGGTGTAAAAATAAATAATTAAAAAAAACCAACCCCACAGAAGTTTTCATAGTTAATATCAAAACACCAGGCAGTAACATTCCACCAACCTTCAGGAAAACTGGTATTTCCTACTGCCGTTTTACACAAGGGAACCAAAAGACAATGACTTCTTGGAAGGCTAGTCTAACAGTGGCTGACTAAGAATCTGAGCTGTAATCACACAGGACAATTTGCTGTAAGGCCAACCAGCTAAATCGTGTCCTCCCTAAAAGAGGGCACGTGTTGTGGTGAGACCTGGAGACTGACCTCTTGGCTGTGGGTGGTTCTGTTGGATAGCCACAATGCCCGATTGGTAGGTCCCTCATTGCTGGGTGTAATCTGGCCAATGGGGTGAAGTCTAAACGGCTTGAGGGACCTATTTAATCCCTTGCACGTGACCCAGAGATTCTCTTTCGGTTTGTGCAAACGGAACACCCGTCCACCTCTCCCTATATTTAGAATATTTTGCGCTTGACCTTGCTATGCCGTCGTGTGTCGTCTGTTGTTGGGACAGGGGCACGGCAGGAATTTCTCCCACTTGGCTGATTGGCTGTTGTCATTTGGGTTTCACCTGCCACGTAAAAAATCATCACAACTTGTAAGGTTGCGGATAGGCAATAGTTCATGTGATAGGGATGGGAGAATGGTCTCGCCATCCCTATGTGAAGGGTATTCCGTTAAAGGAATCCAGGAACTCAACTTGGTTTGGTCAACCCCCAAGAGGGGGTTGTGCCCATGCCTGAGTCCAGGGGAGCATCTGGGGGAGTGAACAGAGTCTGTTCTCGGGCTTTTCACCTACCTCAGGTGTTCACCCTTGGCTGACCTATGATAGAGCTCTGGGTCAGCGCCACCTGCAACGGTGTAAGGAGCTAGTCGAACCAGAGCCTATGCAACCAGTCACTTTTTCTGTAATCAATAAAGTTGTGGCCTAAATTCTGACAAAAACTAAAATTTGAGTCAAGTGTGTATTTATTTAGGGGGGAGGTCTCTGCGTCTGAACACGCAGATATAAAAACAAAACAGAACACAAACAGAGCATTCTAACTCCAGTGGGGAACAGCCATTCCTAGATATCATATACAACTTATTTTAAAGTGACGCCTAATTTCTGCATTTCAAGCGCCTGTAACTATCCAGACAGTGGACTGGAGGCAAGATATGTGTGGTATTTCCCATTAAGAAAAAACACATTAATAAAAGAATGTAAATCTTATTCTAGAGACACTTGTGCTATGTAGGCATGTCAGTATTTCGTGAACTTTGACAAAATTCAGGGATCCAGATTTGACCTACAGGCTGTCAGTTGGACATCTATTGCACTCCAGAAGCTGCTGAAACATCACAGCAAGGCATGCAGAAATAAATACAACAGGAGAAAATGCCCCCCAGCTAAAGCCAACTGTGCATCTCACACTTGAATACTAATAACTGTAATAAAAGCTTTGTACTAGGACATAAAGTAAAGGTAAAGGTACCCCTGCCCGTACGGGCCAGTCTTGCCAGACTCTAGGGTTGTGCGCCCATCTCACTCTATAGGCCGGGAGGCCAGCGCTGTCCGCAGACACTTCCGGGTCACGTGGCCAGCGTGACAAGCTGCATCTGGCGAGCCAGCGCAGCACACGGAACGCCGTTTACCTTCCCGCTAGTAAGCGGTCCCTATTTATCTACTTGCACCCGGGGGTGCTTTCGAACTGCTAGGTTGGCAGGCGCTGGGACCGAACGACGGGAGCGCACCCCGCCGCGGGGATTCGAACCGCCGACCTTTCGATCGGCAAGTCCTAGGTGCTGAGGCTTTAACCCACAGCGCCACCTGCGTCCCGTACTAGGACATACTGCATTCCAAATTATGGTGCGAGGTTGTCTTCAGCAGAACAGTGTCATTGCAGCATAATCTGGGATGCAGACCGCTTCACGGATAGTTGCAATTTTTGCTAAAACATGGCACAAAGCTTGACATACAAATTAAAAATGTCAAAGCTAAGCATTCTTACATGCAATTCTATATATGTGTACTCAGAAGTACTCATTCCAAGTTAAAGTGGCTTTAAATTTCCATTAATTACAAAGCAACGGCTAATTACAAGCTTCAGTCTTTCTCTGTTGGGCTTTAAAGTGCTTAACTGTGGCTGGATCATGCTCTTAATCTTTATTTAAAAAAGAGAAATTCAGGCTTTCCATCATTTCCCAACTCCCACCCTCTAAGGAAGCAAAAATTAAGCCTAACAATTACTGTAATATCACCAGCCATCCAATGTATAAAGGATCCATCACTCTTTTATGCACTTTTATAACAAAACACTTTATTTTGTGTTCAAACTCTATGCTCACTGACAATTTTTTGTCAATACTATTTTATATTTTTGTTTTGTTTATATTTTTGTGGTTATTTTATTTTACTTGTTAATGCTATAAACCACCCTGGGGTGTTTAAGGTGGAAGGGCAGTTTAAAACAGAAATCAATAAAATACAGAATTTGAAAACTGCACCAGTTCTTAGTTTTCCTCACATTTAATCTCTGTCTTAACTTACATTTTATTCAAAGTATCATACATTCAGTTAAGACACAATACAAAGAAACAATCATCAAGATAATAACATTTGGACTACTGCTTATTCCTACTGTTTATGTAGATTTCATGTAAATCACATAATAAAACTTGCGTCAGTCTTCCACAACTGCATGTTCCAGATGAACATGAACTGTATGTTCAGCCATGATGAGGTGTGAATTACAGCATGGTATTCCAACTCACACCTTCTAAATCTAGCCAGGGTGGGGAATCAATGCTTTTATTTTTTTGCAGCTTTTGGGGGTCAATTATATCCCTAATGGAATTACAGTGGTACCTCAGCTTAAGAACACTCCGGTTTAAGACCGATTTGGTTTACAAACTCCACAAAACCAGAAATAGTGTCTTGGTTTGAGAACTTTACCTCGGTCTAAGAACGGAATCCGAACGGTGGAAGGGCACCGGCGGTGGGAGGCCTCATTAGGGAAAGCGCGCCTTGGTTTAAGAATGGTTTTGGTTTAAGACAGCCTTTCTCAACCTGTGGGTCCCCAGATGTTGTTGAACTACAACTCCCATCACCCCTAGCTAGCAAGGCCAGAACTCAGGGATGATGGGAGTTGTAGTCCAACAACATCTGGGGACCCACAGGTTGAGAAAGGCTGTCTTAAATCAACATCTGGGGACTCACAGGTTGAGAACCGCTGGTTTAAGAACAGACTTCAGGAACGGATTAAGTTCGTAAACCGAGGTACCACTGTACTAAGAAAACTGAAGATCCATGCACACAAGATATTATGGGGTCAGTGTGTCATTGCAAGCCAAATGCTCTTTAAATTCTTTCTTCATGTCTACGGATGTCTATCCCAGAATGTTTTCTAAATGGCTTCGGCCCTGTATACCTGAAGGAGCGTCTCCAACCCCATCGTGCAGCCTGGACACTGAGGTCCAGCTCCAAGGTCCTTCCGGCAGTTCCCTACTTGGGAGAAGTGAGGTTACAGGGAAACAGGCAGAGGGCCTTCTCAGTAGTCATGCCCACCCTGTGGAACACCCCTCCTCAGATGTCAATGAAATCAACATCTATCTGACTTTCTGAAGACATCTAAAGGCAGCCCTGCACAGGAAGGTTTTTAATGTTTGAGAGTTTTTCATGTTTCAATATTTTTGTTGGAAGCAGCCCTGAGTGGCTGGGGCAACCCAGTTAGATTGGTGGCATATAAATAATGAAATTATGATTATGATTAGTAATAGTGCCACTGTATTCTGCTCTGGTCAGACCTCACCTGGAGTACTGTGTCCAGTTCTGGGCACCACAGTTCAAGAAGGACACTGACAAACTGGAACATGTCCAGAGGAGGGCAACCAAAATGGTCAAAGGCCTGGAAACGATGCCTTATGAGGAACGGCTAAGGGAGCTGGGCATGTTTAGCCTGGAGAAGAGGAGGTTAAGGGGCGATAGCCATGTTCAAATATATAAAAGGATGTCACATAGAGGAGGGAGAAAGGTTGTTTTCTGCTGCTCCAGAGAAGCGGACACGGAGCAATGGATCCAAACTACAAGAAAGAAGATTCCACCTAAACATTAGGAAGAACTTCCTGACAGTAAGAGCTGTTCGACAGTGGAATTTGCTGCCAAGGAGTGTGGTGGAGTCTCCTTCTTTGGAGGTCTTTAAGCAGAGGCTTGACAACCATATGTCAGGAGTGCTCTGATGGTGTTTCCTGCTTGGCAGGGGGTTGGACTCGATGGCCCTTGTGGTCTATTCCAACTCTATGATTCTATGATTCTATGTCACCAAAATATCCAAGAGAAACCTCAGTAAATGTTAGTTGATGACAACCCATAAGAAATAAATATTATGAGTATGTGAACTCAAACAACACTGCTACTACAACATAGCATTTATATAGCACTTTAATGCGTTAGAGGTGTTTCAGGTACAGTGGTACCTTGGGTTACATACGCTTCAGGTTACAGACTCCGCTAACCCAGAAATAGTACCTCGGGTTAAGAACTTTGCTTCAGGATGAGAACAGAAATCGCGCTCCAGCGGCGTGGCAGCAGCAGGCGGCCTCATTAGCTAGTGGTACTTCAGGTTAAGAACAGTTTCAGGTTAAGTACAGGCCTCCAGAACGAATTAAGTACTTAACCTGAGGTACCACTGTACATTTATATTATTGAAGTCCGTGCAGCAACACTCTGCCTGGTAGCTCAGTATCATCATTCCCATATTGCTGGGGCTGTGGAAATGTCTGTCAGGGAACTGCCATCGGAGCTAGAGGCGGAGGGAAGGCTCCAGAGGGATGCCGGAGAGGGTCCCAGTAGGGAGAGAGGCAGCCCATCTGCTGGGGAAGGAAATCAGCGTAACACCAGTGGAGAAGAGGGGCAGATGGGGGAATCGGAGAGGAGGCTCCAAGACTCCTCGCCGGAGACCAGCGGAGAGAGTACGGGTACTCCGCTGCCCACTTCCGCGCAGGGAGAGTAGGAGGAGACTTGGCGTCAAAGAACTTCTTTGCTGGAAGAAGTTCAAGAAACGCCCACTGACGGATTCTGCCAGCGACTGAGACAGCCACGAAGCTAGAGGCTGTCCAGACAGAAAGGGTTCAACCAGGTAACCTAGCCAGGAGTGGTGGCAACTTACGCACGAGCAACCCCTAGAACCATTACAATGTCGTTTGTCTAAGGCCTCATGGTGAGTTCACGATCGAAGCAAAATTCAAATTATGGACATCCTGATTCATAGTTCAATTCCAGCTATTACACTTTCACAAATTATAATGAATTTTGCAAAGGGGAAAAAGGACCTTAGGGTAACTTCTTCAACTCATGAGCCAAATACACACTGCAAAAGGTAAAATGTAAAAACACTGCCCCCCCAATGCAATATTTTTAAATGCATCTAATTAAATTCCAGCTGAGCTGAAAATTTGACACCAGACATTCTGTGCCTTGATTTCTGTTCATAAAACTCTGAAGCCAATTGCTTCATCCCCCCCATTGCATAATTATTCCATGCCACTTGATGACAAAGACTAGAAAGCTGCATTTAAACACTTGAAACAGATTTCTCAGAGTCCAGAAACACTTCCAACTGCTCAATTAAGTTTCTTCTCTTGACACCTCTGGCGGCCAGACCAAAAAAGTCGAATATCTGAAGTAATGAATGAACGAACGCTCTGGACATTTTCATAATGTTATAGTTCGTTGAGGCCCGTTTGAGAGGTCTTATCTAATTTCCCACACATTTTCTGACCCGTTTTGTGTTTCTTTTCTCCGAAAGGTTTTGCCCGCTATATTGTGGGGATAAGTAGTCAACTAATTATCTTGTTCAAACCCCTTTGCAAGGCTCCTAATCCTATTAGTTCTAAGAATACGTGAATGCTGATTGCGCAAATTTATTTATTTGTTTAAAAACGAGTAGGGCTGGATGAAGGAAAGAGTCATAATCGTGGAGTGCTTCTGGATAATTCATCTGACCGGCACTTGCATGGAAATGACAGCCCAGCAACTCTACTATATATCAAAAAGAATAAAGGATTTGTGGTCCATGTTAATATTTTATTTCACTCTGGCCACACTAATACCACCCAACAAAAATCGGGCCATAGCAGATATTAACTGAGCACTGTTATTTCTAGAGGAATTTTGTCTTGTTGCCTACCCTCTTTCATAATCAGCGTTTTAATGAAGTGGATGACAATACTACAATGTCTCAAAGAAGCTACACCAAGTGCAGGAAATGAACTAATGTTGCAACAGAATTCTATAGGCCCTTCGAGAGAGCCCTGTCTCTTTTCTTCAAAGAATCTTCACAAGCCTTATTAAAAGCCCCTTGCACTCTCTCCCATCTGCTGAAGCTACTGGAAGCTGTTGCCTCCTGCTGTCCAACGCTGAGTGAACTTTAATCACTTTCCCTATTTTATTCACACTAGGGAAGCAGCTAGGCTCCAGTTAAAGGGAAAAGAAAAAAGAGCCGGCAGTCACAGCCGATGTTAAAGAGCATGAAATTTATCTGACTTTCATAAAAGATGGGTTTGGCCCTTCAATTCCCACTTTGACTAAGGCTGCTGCTCGGGGGACAGCTATTCTCTCCTACAAAAACAAATATTTGCTTTTAGCAGCATGGATGGATGCAGCTTCCTAGGAGCATTCGTTCTCCTTCTAAAATTGTAAAGCCTAGTTGCTTCCACCTACTTTTTTTTTTTTTGCAGTCTTTGGAAAGAAAGTTAACTTTATCATTGAGACGGAATGTTTCGCAAAACAAAGGTTTTACCAAGGTAAACAATTGCAATTGTACACTTGTTACCATAGAGGCAAATTCTATCGGAACGGAGAGTTTTACCTCTCAGACTTTTTTTTAAAAAAAAAAGGGATGTAAAAATCAGACTTGACTCCAAGTGTAAAAAGTAATCATTACTTCTTCCATTCCTTCTCTTAGTTTTTCCTCAAGCTCATACAGGTTGAAACGAGAGACAGAGAGCTTTCTCAATATCTTAAATCATATTTACAGAGAGTAAATATTTAGAATTTACTGTATTTAGAAACATATTTAGAAACAGTAGTTGCAAACAGTACTTAAAGCCAAATTATACGTGATCTGAACAGCTATATTTATTTATTTGTGGTTCTACAGCGGTACCCAGGGTTACATACGCTTCAGGTTACATACCCTGCAGGTTACAGACTCCGCTAACCCAGAAATAGTACCTCGGGTTAAGAACTTTGCTTCAGGATGAGAACAGAAATTGTGCTTCGGTGGCACAGCGGCAGCAGGAGGCCCCATTAGCTAAAGTGGTGTTTCAGGTTAAGAACAGTTTCAGGTTAAGAACAGACCTCCAGAACGAATTAAGTACTTAACCCGAGGTACCACTGTATTATGTTTTGTCCTGTTTATGTATGAAGTGTGTGACTGTGTATAACATTTATATCAAAATATTCACAGGGTTGACATGAATTAAACCAACACCGCCTTAAGACTGCTGTGCTCATACATTTCAGGCATTTTTCTCCCAGCCTATTCCATACCTGAAGGGGCTGGGAAAGGGAGAAGGGAGCATGAACCAATGGGAGCACTGTGGGTTCAGATCACACATTCTTGTGACTTGACATCTTTCCGCAGGGCCTGCAAGACGGAGCTGTTCCACCAGGCCTTTGGCCAAGGCACAGTCTGACCCCCTCCTTTGGTAATCCTCATAGAAGTCTAGCCCAATGTTTGCCATTAATTTGATACTGAATTGATTTTAGAATGAATTGATTTTAGAATGTATTTCAATTAATTGATTGTGATTTTATGTAAACTGTGTTACTTTTACTGTGTTAGCTGCTCTGAGCCCGGCTTCGGCTGGGGAGGGCGGGATATACTGTATTTTTCGCTCTATAAGACGCACCAGACCATGAGACGCACCTAGTTTTTGGAGGAGGAAAACAAGCAAAAATATATTCTGAATCTCAGAAGCCAGAACAACAAGAGGGATCGCTGCGCAGTGAAAGGAGCGATCCCTCTTGCTGTTCCGGCTTCTGGGATAGCTGCGCAGCCTGCATTCACTCCATAAGATGCACACACATTTCCCCTTACTTTTTAGGAGGGAAAAAGTAAGATCGAAATAATTTATTATTATTATTATTCCTTCTAATGCAAAAGTTAAGCAAACGCAAGCAAACATTTGACTGCACATCAGAAAACCTAAGCATTATTTATAGCGACTAATTAAAACACAGGAACACAGGCCAGAACAGAATGGTACCAGAGAGACTTTCTAATAAAAGATAAAGGAAATCATAATAGAGAATGAAAAGTGGTTCAGTGACCATCCGCTCTGCATCTAATCCCCAACTGACACTGACAACTGCAATGACAAGGGCTAAATTGGAGTCCTAAGTGGGAGTAATGATAGAGCGCCACTTCAGAATGTCAGCAATTTCCAGATTAGAATTAATACCACACAAAAGCAATGTGAGGACTTGTTTTAGTCACGCTGCCTCCTGCAAATGTGGCATGGAGCCTAAGAACTGTGACTCCTCAACAACAAAGATTAGCATAGCACTTTGTTAGAAAGACATAGATAAATATAAGGAAAGCTGCTAACACTGCGTTTTTTATTTTCGCCACCTAGGGGCACTCAAAGGCTTAGAAATGCTTTAAAAATTCATGTGTTCATTCATCACTGGCAAGCAATGCTTCCCAACCAACATGGTGTTAGATTATTTAATCAATAAAGTCACATATTTTATTAGCTATTTGCACTTTTGGATCTAGCACTACATTATTTCTCTCTTTCAAATGTTTATCTTCTAGTTGGTTTGTAAGAAACTACCTGCTCTAGTCTTCAAACAAAAAGTGATTTCAGAAACTGTTCAGTCAAATGAATTGTTCTTCCCCCTCACAACTGTATTTCAGTTACATTTCTGATGTGCTGCAGAGTCTTCTCACAGCATGATTGTACCAGCCCTGCTGCTTTTGTGTGTGTGCGCACGCGCATGTGCGCATAAACAATCATGCGAAAACATCACCATATCAGAATCATGCTTCAGATTTGAAGTTTAAAACACCAGCACTATATGCCAGTTGATGAGTATAAATTACTCCTTCAGGAAATAGGTTAGGTCAGGCATAGGCAAACTCTGCCCTCCAGATGTTTTGGGACTACAACTCCCATCATTCCTAGCTAACAGTGGTAAGGAATGATGGGAGTTGTAGTCCCAAAACATCTGGAGGGCAGAGTTTGCCTATGCCTGGGTTAGGTCTTTGGTTATATCCAACACTGTGTGTCTGAAATTCTGTTTGCGCAATTTCCCCATTCTCTCTCCTCCCCACACAACTACAAAATCTGCTTTCGAAGACCCCCCTACACTGTGGAGCAGATTTTGAGGACGTATCGGGGTGGGCAGCAGGAAAGAGGTGGGGGAGTTCTCTTGAACAAACGGAAGCATTAGCGACACCCATTGCTTTGAATTTTTTAGTTCCTGCCACAGAATTATGTCTTGAATACTGATAACAGTGAAACACCGCTTTGCCAACATTCTAAAAGATGCACATTCCATGTATCAGGGCAATCTGGCAGGCCCAACTGTCAAAGTTATTTACCTGTCTGGAGTTCAACAGTTCTTGTAGTGTGTGCTAGTGTTTGAAGAGCAAGTTGCTTACGCCACAACTGTCTTGTTTTCTGAGATAATCACTCCCCTTCTCTCTAATCCCAGTTATGCTTAATGCAAATATTGCGTCAATCAGCTTTAAATGCTAACTATAGCATTCACAAGAAAATAAAAAAAATTACACCCTGGTTAATATCTGTCCTCCAATACAGTTCCATTCGTCTCCTTCATATGTTGGTTACTTAACTAGCTGCACTGCAATTCCCATGTGTCCAACTTTACTTGCTCAAAGTCTCAGAGAACCCAGAAACGCTCTAATAGCTTTTTAAAGAACTTTGCCCTGCAGCTGTTAGTAACTAGCTTTGGATGTATAGACCTTCAGTGACAAGCACCTCATGTATCGAAGTTAAACATTGCTACCATATGCTTTCAGCTTTTTAAGTTGCAATGTAAATGCTTTCATATCTTATTCTACTTCACATGTGCTAAACTAGTTGCACATAATCTTTAATTCATTGCCAAAGCTTAACAAGCATTAAGTGCTTTTTGGATGATTCTTTTTTTTAGCTCTGAAAAGCAAAATTTTACGCTTTTGTAGCATATTTTTTGGATAGCATTTCTGCTGCAGAAGAATGTCAGTTTCCCAGAGCCTGAGATTGAGAAGGAAGGAAGAGTAGAAACAAGAAATACACAATTTATTGAAAAAAATGCACACACACCCTTTTTTTTTTTTAGTTGCCCCATTAGTTGCTGTATGCTACAATCCTCATTTCTCCTGGTACCAGCATAGAAGCTGCAAGATTTGGGAAAATTAAAAAGTTTGCTCCCGCAAGCACTCCATCACAGGTAGAATGTTGTTGTTTAGTCGTGTCCGACTCTTCGTGACCCCATGGACCAGAGCATGCCAGGCACTCCTGTCTTCCACTGCCTCCCGCAGTTTGTCCAGACTCATGTTTGTAGCTTTGAAGACACTATCCAACCATCTCGTCCTCCGTCGTCCTCTTCTCCTTGTGCCCTCAATCTTTCCCAACATCAGGGTCTTTTCCAGGGAGTCTTCTCTTCTCATGAGGTGCCCAAAGTATTGGAGCCTCAGCTTCAGGATCTGTCCTTCCAGTGAGCACTCAGGGCTGATTTCCTTCAGAATGGATAGGTTTGATCTTCTTGCAGTCCATGGGACTCTCAAGAGTCTCCTCCAGCACCATAATTCAAAAGCATCAATTCTTCTGCGATCAGCCTTCTTTATGGTCCAGCTCTCACTTCCATACATCACTACTGGGAAAACCATAGCTTTAACTATATGGACCTTCGTCGGCAAGGTGATGTCTCTGCTTTTTAAGATGCTTTCTAGGTTTGTCATTGCTTTTCTCCCAAGACACAGGAAGAATAGCCCCTTTCAAACATGGCATATGCCCAGATAGGACTTAAAGGTACAGCCTCATTCAATCAATATAGAATGATACAGTTGGAAGGGACCCCAAGTGTCATCTAGTCCAACCCCCTGCAATGCAGGAATCTCAGCTAAATCATCCATGACAGATGGCCACCCAACCTCTCTTAGAAACCTCCAAGGAAGGAAAGTCCACAACCTCCCAAGTAAGAGGGAAGGAGAGTTACTATGGGACAGTCAAATAGCAGGGCTGAAAATCTAAAGAGAAGATGAAAGTAACCTGAATTCACATTCACAAGAAAAAAGGATTATTGGAAGACAATTCAGAATACAAATGTCTTTGAATTCCCTCCATTAGTGGACTGAGGCATGAAACCAGAAGGCAAGAGGAAATGATTGCTCAGAGGCAAACTGAGCTCAATTTCCATTCAGAACAAGCGACACTTGTGAAAAAGTTGTCCTAGTGGGGCTAACATACCAGGCAGGGAAGCAAGACAAGGAAAGAGCAGAGGCCAGTCACAATGGGGAGAGGTGAAGCAATGCAAACAATCCATAAAGTGACAGGCTCAAGATGAGCATTGATTCAAGCCCAGCTCCTGGAAGGCTTTAATGCCTGTAACTGTGACACTCCCTTCTGAAAATGTCAATGGCCTACTTAAAATGTGCATTTTGTTTAACTTATATAAACAGCACGTGTGATGAAACAAAATTAAAAATAAGACTGCAGCTAACTTATATAAATAATAGACAACAGCTCTGGTAAAAACCCTTAACACCAAAGTCCTGAAGCTGGTTCTGAGAAGAAGAAGAAGAAGAGTTTGGATTTGATATCCCGCTTTATCACTACCCGAAGGAGTCTCAAAGCAGCCAACATTCTCCTTTCCCTTCCTCCCTCACAACAAACGTTCTGTGAGGTGAGTGAGGCTGAGAGACTTCAGAGAATTGTGACTAGCCCAAGGTCACCCAGCAGCTGCATGTGGAGGAGCGGAGACGCGAACCCGGTTCACCAGATTACGAGTCTACCGCTCTTAACCACTACACCACACTGGGGTACTGACCAACATGAATGACAACAAAGCATGCTTCTGCACATGAAATCTGCAGCACTTGTAAACAGCACAAGTTCTGCCCTTCTTACACAGCTGCTGGAAATGTTTTGTGCAATCAGTCTTTACCTTGGCAATGTTTTATCAATTGCAATGATGCGGTGGACCTATGCTGGGACTGTACCATTTGATAAGAGTTGGAAGATCGGATGAAATGTTCCTTCATATAACAGGCAAACAAACTGAATTCTACAGCAGGAAAGTAGCATGTCTAGGTACTGAGGTACCTTTCTCCTCTCTAAGCTTCTTTCCTGCTTGGTTTCCTATGTGGAGGAATTTATATTGATGATGATGGTGATGATGATGATGATGATGATGACGACGATAGCTAAGGAACATTCCATCATATGATCTCCCTGCAGTATGAAGTGGTACAGAACAGCACAGAGACAGGTTTACCACCTCAGTGAGTGGGCCACGTAGAGGTCTTTTTCTATTAAAGCAAGAGCTGTTATCCAACAAACCAGTTAACCTGGGACTCAGCCATTACTGTTTTATTGTCACCCATGAAAACATTATGCATTTAGACATCCTCACTGATCCAAAATGCTACTGTTAGCTATTCAGATCACCCCACTTCAGCCCTTTTGATTTTATTTTGTTCTCCAGGATGTTAAGAAACAAGAAAAAAAACACACCAGGTGATTGTTAGTTGCTGATATTTTTTTTTAAAGCTTTCAGGGTAATGATGCTGCCAGCCATTCTTGCTATATGTTAAAAATAAATGTTGCAGTAGATTCAGGCATAAAGAAAATCCTTGGAGACTTTAGCAGCCGTCCCTCCATTACTGCAAGTGATAATTATACCTTGGATCTGTTCAATGTTACACTAATTGCCCCTGCATTTCACATGAAGTATCAAACACCATATGATGGTTTAAACTCAGTTCAGCTTTGTGACAAAAGCTCAATTCCTGAGTGGTTGGTAGTAGTTTGTGTATAATCATTTCTATAGAAAAAAAACTCCCACGGTCCTGTATTCTGCTGATTTGGTATTTAGGAAAGAGCGAGCAAAACAGAAATCATAGATGACTCATGCCCCCTCAAATCAACATCTGTTAGAACAATTTCATATTTATATGGTTCTGAACGTGAACTTCCCAACGTTTAATGCTTGGCTGCTTTAGAAATCCAGTGCTATTTCTGCAAGAAGATTTTATCTGGCTTGAAACGTAAGCAGATCCTCTGAACATACGGAGGGCAGTCTTGAGATTGAAATGCGGAAATGTCTTGGACACCTCAGTTGCTCAGTTAAAACAATTTGGGCGTTCTTACTAATGGTGCTGGTTCTGGGTTTCGTAGGGTCCTTTGGCAATATCATCTCAGCAGGCCACACTCCCTGAGGGTTCCCCTTGCTGCTGTTTCTGCTACTTAGTTGTTTCCCCTTCATCTAGGCCATGGGTCGGCACACTAAGGCCCGCAGGCTGGATCAGACCCAATTGCCTTCTAGATCCAGCCCATGGACAGTTTGGAAATCGCACGTGGATCGCCAGCTTGTGCATTCTTTCCCTCTCCCTCACACGGCGGCACTTTTCTCCTCAGGGATGGAGCAATCTTGTCCCACACCTGCTCCTCCTCTTTCTCCCTCGGTCCGCCCTTCCTTCCTTCTCCGCACCCCTTTTCCACACCACTTCCTCGCGCGCTTTCTTCGCCCCTGCCTGCCTCCCTCCCTCATTCCTCCCATGGTGTTCAGATGGGTTGTTGCGGTGGCCGCAACCATCGCTTGTGGGTGGCTCTGTCGTCTTCTCCGCTGTGCCTCTTAGGAAGCAGCAGCAGCAACAGCAGGTGGCACAATCAGCCCCACTTCTCAGAAGGAGAGGGAGAAGACAAAACATGTAGACATTACTGCTTCTTGTCACTGCTCGCTTCTCAACTCAGACAAGCAGAGAGCAATGGCAGCAGATCCAAGAGGCATGAGTGGGTCCCCTATTGGAGCAAGGACTTCGGCAAATGTCAGACAGTGCCAATCTCTGATGCTACCCCTCTTTAAAGTGTAACAAGAGTACATTGCACCTGAGACATGTAGTTTCCAGGACACCCAACATCCAAACAGAATATTTGGGGGCTTTGTCCCTTTTCAGAGAGGTCTCCCTGTTGGTACACGGTGGGTGAAGGGAAACGCATTCCCAGAGGTAAGCTCAGAGAGTCAGTGATGGGCAGGAGTTTTGGTAGATTATGGAGGGATGTGTTCAGGGTCCAGCTTCCTCCTCACGCTCTAACTGGGAATGCAAATAGGGTTCTCAAATTTCAAAAGTGAATTTCTAAAAAGCAAGCTATTCCCCAGTTGTTCTTTTAATAACTTGCATTAGCCTATTCCAATTCCAAATTGAGCTGAGGGAAGTTCAACTATCACTAATGAATACAGAGGTTATGGTTTAATTATACCAAAAAGTTTCCTCTTTAGAACAATTAACATCACTCTCACTTTGCAGCATAGGGTGGTTTGTAACTTCTAAATTACTGTTACTTGGAAGTAGCCCTTCACACAATTACAAGCGTATACAACAACTAATACTTAAGACATTCAGATATATCATAGCACTTTCTGTTTAATGTTTGCCATGCATTTCTTGAGAACACTTACAGAGCGAGCCCTCTCTTGATGTAATGTGAGAATTCACGCAAAGTGAAAAAGAATAATAGTTTCAAGGAGTGGTAGTTTTTATCTAAATATATTCAAGTGTGGATATATATGAGATTACACGAGACTTTTCTTGGCATCCTTCTGCCTCAAGAAACAATGGAGTGTGCCTCCAGGAACGAATTCAAACTGCTGGAAAATCAACTGCTAGGGCTGCAGAGACCAGTAACTCATAACTGCTGTTTTTTGATGTGTTAGCAGCACTAAAGTGACCTCTCTGGGGCACAAGCCTGGGCAGTGTGTGTGGATACCCTGGGTTGCCCAGATGAGAAGACCCACTTCTTGGCTTCACTGGTATGGTCCAAAGGAATGCAGAGCCATACATTTGGCACCAGCTTGGAGTTGCCAGAAGGAGGCATACAAAACATCATCCAACCATCTTATGGACTCCATAAGAGTTTACTCCTTAGTCCTTTCTTATCCCAAATATGTTCCGCAAGGCAGTGGGTAACATAAGACTATCTGAAGAAGTGTGCATGCACACAAAAGCTCATACCAATAACAAATTTAGTAGGTCTCTAAGGTGCTACTAGAGGGACACGGGTGGCTCTGTGGGTTAAACCACAGAGCCTAGGACTTGCCGATCAGTAGGTTGGCGGTTTGAATCCCCGCAAAGGGGTGAGCTCCTGTTGCTCGGTCCCTGCTCCTGCCCACCTAGCAGTCCGAAAGCATGTCAAAGTGCAAGTAGATAAATAGGTACCGCTCTGGTGGGAAGGTAAACGGTGTTTCCGTGTGCTGCTCTGGTTCGCCAGAAGCGGCTTAGTCATGCTGGCCACATGACCCGGAAGCTGTACGCCAGCTCCCTTGGCCAATAAAGCGAGATGAGCGCCGCAACCCCAGAGTCGGGGACGACTGGACCTAATGGTCAGGGGTCCCTTTATCTTTACCTTTAAAGTGCTACTGGAAGGAATTTTTTTAATTTTGATAAGACTAAGAGTCACATAAACTGTGAATATGAATTAACTTGGAGCATATATAGTAGAAGAAAACAGTGTTTCTATTTGTTACATAAATTGTGTATAGCACTGGTCTAAAGGTGCAAAAGCAAATAATTTAAGGACATAAATCATATCTGTGCCTATTTCCTAGCATGCCACAGCTTTCCAGTGACAACCTTGAATGGAGAGTGTGGGAAACAATGTTTAATAGCTGAAAAATAATTCCTGCTTGTCTCTGATAAGAGTCATCTGGCCTATATCTGAAAAAGACACAATCATTACCTCTGAAACCAAAGCAAAGTCGTGCCATATATTTCCATGTCTTAATACATAAAAACCTCTTTATCTGTGGTGGATTTGATATGCCATGCTGTCAAATCAAAGGAAACGTAGCAACTAGGTTGGTTGCCTTCTTTCCTGTACACAATGGAAATGTTGTTTTTTTAAAAAAAAAATTACTAGAAATGCCAATTGCAAACATTTTGTTGAAAATAACGAACCTCTTTGTAGAAATAAATCACTTTCATCCACAGTTTTAAAGCACCTATTTTGCTTTAGTAAAATGCCCGGAATATTATAAGCTAAGGAGACCATTACCAAACTATGTCAAAAATAACAAAAAGACCAAAAAGCTCTAAAATCTGCCCCTCCTGCCCCATTGTTCAGCCCAGACACCGAGATCCAGTGCCGAGGGCCTTCTGGCGGTTCCCTCACAGCAAGAAGTGAGGTTACAGGGAACCAGGCAGAGGGCCTTCTCGGTAGTGGCGCCTGCCCTGTGGAACACCCTCCCATCAGATGTCAAGGAAATAAACAACTATCTGACTTTTAGAAGACATCTGAAGGCAGTCCTGTTTAGGGAAGTTTGCAATGTTTGGTGTTTTATCATGTTTTTAATATTCTGTTGGCAGCCGTCCAGAGTGGCTGGGGAGGCCCAGCCAAATGTGCGGAGTATAAGTAATAAAGTTGTTGTTGTTGTTTCCATATACCCAACCATCCAAAACATGAAAAGCATACACTTAGGAACTTAAGTAGTCTGAAACAGGATAGTTAATTTTTTTGTTTGTTTTCTGCACATGATTCATTGTTGATGCACAATGTGCTGCTCCCTTAATAACTTCTTTTATTATTTTTGTTGTTGCTAGCTGGGATACATAAAATAAACAAGCAAGCAAATGTCTATAGGTGCACAACCAACACTTTCCTACACGGTACCTCGAGTTACAAACACCTCAGGTTATAAACGCTTCAGGTTACAAACTCCGCTAACCTGGAAGAGTTACATCGAGTTAAGAACTTTGCCCTAGGATGAGAACGGAAATCGTGTGCTGGCAGCGCAGCAGCAGCAAGAGGCCCCATTAGTGAAATCACGCCTCTAGTTAAGAACAGTTTCAGGTTAAGAAGAGACCTCCAGAATGAATTAAGTTCATAACTCGAGGTACCACTTTAGTTGGCAATGCTAACCGCTATCTGCCATAACCAGTTTTGGATTCCCGTGAACTCAACATTACAGTGGTACCTTGGGTTACATACGCTTCAGGTTACATACACTTCAGGTTACAGACTCCACTAACCCAGAAATAGTACCTCGGGTTAAGAACTTTGCTTCAGGATGAGAACAGAAATCGTGCTCCGCAGGCACGGCGGCAGCGGGAGGCCCCATTAGCTAAAGTGGTGCTTCAGGTTAAAAACAGTTTCAGGTTAAGAACGGACCTCCGGAATGAATTAAGTACTTAACCTGAGGTACCACTGTACTATTGTTAACAATCTTCATCTTATTATCAATTACTTATTTGCAAATTGTCCTGCATCAGATTAAACAGCCTAACTACTGTAGCCTAAAGATACTCCAGCAGCCTTGTCCATGTGTCACATCTAGGTCCCAACTGCAGAGAGGGAGAGAGTGTGTACATGTACGCACCTCACAAGTGTACCGAAATCCTTTATTTTCACATTTTGCTACATTTGTGTACATCTGAAACTGCGCCAATTTATATACTTTCCTGAGATGGGAAGCAGGACCAAGCTGCAGGGAGTAAATGTCTCTTTTGTTTCTTCCTACAGCTGAAATTAAAGAGAGTAACATGGAAATGCAAGGCAGAACCCCCACCACTTGTCAATTAAGTAGAAATTTAAGACAGACCTGTATTTAAGCTCCTGCTGGTAGCCAGCAACAACAAAGAATTGTACGTAGGTGGTGAGAAATTTTTTGAAGTCAGCTGCCAGAGTCTGGGCTGGCTATTCAGTCCCACCTCCTTCTAGTGCCTGGCCACTGGCCATGACTTGGCTGCTGGTACCCTCCCCACTGCGGCAGACTGAATAAAATGCCACTTCTGAGTTAACCATTTACAGTTCTGTGCCGTCCTAGTAATGTGCCCTTGAAATGCATCCAAGGAAATCACATTTATCTTTCACTTCACTTCTCTATGAAAAAAGAAGAAAGTAAGTGAAAGGGAATAGCTCAAAGAGTAAAATGACCAGTTCTCTGCAAAAAGGAAAAAGAAAAAAGGAGAGAAAACAGTCGACAGTCTATTATCATGCAGGAAAAGTTTATACTGTATTCTCCCATTTCAGAAAATAAATAATAATAATAATAATAATAATAATAATAATAATAATAATAGCAGTGCACAATAATAAGGCTTGCCCCTTATGTACCCAGAAGGTCATTGCAGTCTGCAAGAGAGCTTCTCCTTTGAGAAGACATTAGAGATCCTTCTTCCAAAGACATTAGATGTCCACCCCACTGTTAACTAAGAGCAGAAGAAGAAGAAGAGTTTGGATTTGATATCCTGCTTTATCACTACCCTAAGGAGTCTCAAAGCGGCTAACAATCTCCTTTCCCTTCCTCCTCCACAACAAACACTCTGTGAGGTGAGTGGGGCTGAGAGACTTCAGAGAAGTGTGACTAGCCCAAGGTCACAGAGCAGCTGCAGGTGGAGGAGCGGGGAATTGAACCCGGTTCACCAGATGACGAGTCCACCGCTCTGAACCACTACACCACACAGAGCAGGCTTTCCAGTGTGGCTGTTCCAAAGCATTCTTGTCAAGATATGACAGGCAACCCCTTATTTGCATTTTCTGGAAATCATTGAAGACATTTTTGTCCCAACAAGCTTTCCCTGCTGAATGAATACTTCTCTGCCATAGGTGCCCAACTTTGAATTTGCTTCTAATCTCATCTGTTATCTTTACGCTTTTAAAAGCTGTCCATTGCTGAGGACATATGTGGAAAGCAATTAATAAATTAAAATCATAACAAACACTGTACTAAATGTAAGAACTTGTGCTGCATTACTGTTTGCCGAACTTTATTAAGCCTATTGAAGACTAGTTATGTCATGAGTCATTCCTAAAAAAAAAGAAAAAAGTAAGTTATGGATGGTTTAATAATATACCACTTTACTAACATGCTATCCTTGCAGAAGACAGCACAGAAAAGACAGTATAAATGGCTACAATTTATTGGTAGGTGGAGAAAAGATTTCATCAGTATATAAAAGGAGTGGGAGGCTCAAACAGTGATACTTGATGTGATATTACAGAAGTGTTATTATTTGAAGATGTCTACAAAAGCTGGCTGGTCTTGGTACCCAACCCAAAATACGTTGCCTCCAGAAACCTCACCCTTCCCCAAGGATTAAGGCTATTGCCTCAAACTCAGAGCAAGATCAGGAACCCTGTAACCTCCCCAGCTCCAAGAAGGTAGTGGAAAGTAGAATTGTGGACTTCTGGCACTGTGCAATTATCATCTTTTACGATTACAACTGGCTATGACTGCACCACTTTGCAAGCTAAAAAAACCCAGGAGAAATATTCAACCCATTTTTTGGAAGGTGAAATTACATCATACCTTCAGTTCCCTCTTCCCTGAGATAAGGCAGTATACCATGGCCAAATTTAGATTTGTCTCATGCAGAAAACCCAGATTATTTTCCATATTTTTTTACCTTAGGTATAAATTGCTCCGGGGACGCGGGTGGCGCTGTGGGTAAAACCTCAGTGCCTAGAACTTGCTGATCGTATGGTCGGCGGTTCGAATCCCTGCGGCGGGGTGAGCTCCCGTCGTTCGGTCCCAGCTCCTGCCCACCTAGCAGTTTGAAAGCACTCTTAAGTGCAAGTAGATAAATAGGTACCACTTTATAGCGGGAAGGTAAACGGCGTTTCCGTGTGCTGCGCTGGTGCTGGCTCGCCAGCTGTAGCTTCGTCACGCTGGCCACGTGACCCGGACGTGTTTTCAGACGGCGCGGGCTCACGGCCTCTAGAGCAAGATGAGCACACAACCCTAGAGTCGGACACGACTGGCCCGTACAGGCAGGGGTACCTTTACCTTTACTTTATAAATTGCACCCAGTGAACTGGAGTTCAACCAAGGTCAAATAATCTCACCCAAGATTCAATGTTATTAAAGTTGTTGCTGCTGCTGCTGCTGCTGCTGTTTATATACCACCCTTCATCACATTAGTCTGGCTGAAACACATTAGAAGACAACCTATGCTGGCCCCTTAAATATGTATAAATGAAAGTGCACTAACATTTTTTTGTATGTAGGGGGAATGTGTGCTCTTATCTGATTAAATTCATAAGAACAAATATTGTAAGTCGCTTTGAGTTACCATGGAAAAAAGTGACAAATAAGTTTAATAATTATATAACAAGAGAGTCAACATTGTCTAGAATTCAGTCTGTTGACATAAAAGATGAGACACTGTATGAAAAAAGTGCATTTGCTAGGTTTTGAATTCATATGTTTTTGCTCGCTGTGGAGTAAAGCTGAAGTCTTCTCGGTTTCACACCCCAGACTGTTCCTCTTTGTACGGACAGTTCTCATAACTTAAACAAGATGCTGTGCATTATCTAATCCACAGCCACAATGAAGACAAACATGAAGTGGCAACCTAACAACAGCAGTGAACATCAATGAGGCACTCTCTCTTGAAAACGTTTTAGCCTGGAGGACAAGCAATAGACACCACATTAAGTAAAGAGTAAATGGCAATGCGGATTGGATGCAAACCAGAGCACCTACCACATGGGACATTCCTAGAGGATCAAGCATAAATCTATGGTCGATTCAACCACTTAAAAAATTACGTGGGGAAAATTACACAAATGGCTTTATCATATGAAGATGCAGATCTGTGCGATATTCACAGGTTGTACTCAAGAATCGTCATACTCACAGTGGACCCACTGAAATTAATAGACACAACAAGTCAGGTTCATTCATTTCAATGGTTCTGTACTGGGTATGACTAACACTAGATGCAACCCATTGCACATAAACTGCCTTTTATGGGCAATTCTGCGAGGGGCAAAATTTACATGAAAAGAAGTGACAGCAAGGTAGAGTGAGAGGAAGGTACTTTGTGGTGGGGCGGGGGGGGGGGATCTACATGAAAAGCCACTATTTGAGTCACTGAACTCTCACAAAATACCATTCACAAAGTACTTGATTTCTCTATCCTTAAGGCTTATCCTCTGCTGCCACATGAAGGCCATCAATATGGATCAAAGTACCAATTTATTATTGGTATCAATTTATTATTATTTTAGATATTTCATAAACTGCTCTGTAAGTAGAATTTGGTATACCATATAATACGGCAGATGTATAGGAAACTTATAAAACTTAGCACGCCGACTTAAATTAGCATTTTTGAAATCTGAAAAAATGAGTAATGCGCAAGCCTGACAAGGCAGCTGACAAAGACTAATTAAGACTGAGTGCCTTTGCGTAGGACAGAAAGGAGCTAAACAATGCAAACAGTAGAATAAACACCTTAGGATTTCTAACACACCCCTGGGGAGGTACAACGCAACAATTAAAGGAAGTGAATTATTGATAAAGAGACAAAACTGAATCATAATTAGATTCGAGACCTGAAACGTGCGGGGGGAGGGGGAGGGGGGAGTAAGGAGAGCGAGAAGTATTTCATTATAAAAAGAAGGATGAAAGAATGGTTATGTCATTCATCCATTTACAGGACTATGGAGAATTCAATCAGCCATGTAGCAACTTGTGGGGTATTGTTTTGATATAAGAGCTAACATTTGTGAAGCACCAGAGTGGCTACTAATAGAACTAGGATTTGTAACTAGATAAATGTTTGTTGTTTTTTTTAAAAAAAGTCACGTGTCAATGTTGCCATATGAAAAGGCACAATAAGTAAGAGGAAAGCAACAAAATGTTGTGGTCAATGATGATTGCAAAGCAAAAGAATGTGACGCTCTCTTAAATCACCTTAAAATTCTTTGTATAAATGTCAAGAGCTGTTATGTTAAAAGTGACAGAAAAATGCAACTTGTGTTTTGTAGCTTATAATAAAATATTTAAACTGGAAAGAAGAAAAGGCAAACAAATCCAATAGTTTGGTTCGTAGATACAAAGTGGGGCAGGCCCCATATGAGGCTCTCCAGATCACACTGTGCCCTATGGAGTATAAATAAATTGCATCCAGAAAGACACTTGCTGAGACAATGATTTCAATATACTCCAGAACTTATAGCAGAATGGACCATTAATAATACTTACCTTTAATTATTTTACAAATGCTTTTAAATAAATAACTAACATAATGAGAAGACACCGCCAATGCCAAGAGGAGCCTTAGCTTAAACTGTCCATTTCCTGATCTCTTATTCACGGTTAGAGAACATTCAATAAGAAAAACCAATCTAGCTGCAGTTAACACATTCTCCAAACTGTATAGGCAGTTTGGAAAGAAGATGCAATGGAAAGGGAATGAAGCTTCTTAGGGGCATAAAAGGTAAAGGTAAAGGACCCCTGACAGTTAAGTCCAGTCGATTTTGGGGTTGCGGCGCCCATCTCACTTTACTGGCCGAGGGAGCCGATGTTTGTCCACAGTTTTGCCAGGTCATGTGGCCAGCATGACTAAGCCACTTCTGGTGAACCATAGCAGCACACGGAAACACCGTTTACCTTCTCGCCGGAGCAGTACCTATTTATCTACTTGCACTTTGACGTGCTTTCGAACTGCTATGTTGGCAGGAGCTGGGACTGAGCAACGGGAGCTCACTCTGTTGCGGGGATTCGAACTGCCGCCCTTCTGATCGGCAAGTCCTAGGCTCAGTGGTTTAAACCGCAGTGCCACCTGCGTCCCATACAATCAATTAAAACAAACAAACAAAAATCCTAATTTTAAAAAAGGCATTAAGACTTCCCAAAAGACAAAAGGGACAAACGGGGCCATCTTTTTACTAGAGAGAGGAATTGGAAAGTAGCAATTACAGTGGTACCTCGGGTTACAGACGCTTCAGACTCCGCTAACCCAGAAATAGTACCTCAGGTTAAGAACTTTGCTTCAGGATGAGAACAGAAATCGTGCTCCAGCGGCGTGGCAGCAGCAGGAGGCCCCATTAGCTTCCTAACCTGAAGTGGTGCTTCAGGTTAAGAACAGTTTCAGGTTAAGAACGGACCTCCAGAACGAATTAAGTTCTTAACCTGAGGTACCACTGTATATATTTTTAGTAAGTTTATTGTTCTAGCCAAGGGTCATAAGAAGCTGGGATTGTACATGAAAAATGGATACGCTGGCAATTCATGCCAAAATCACATTCTTAAAGCTGCTGTTGAATTTGGTGACTCTGAATGACGAGATCTTCCTGTCCCTAATCTCTGGGCTGAAGCAGTATGAGAAATGAGCAGGGCTCTCTCCCATTCACCCCAAAGTATGGGTCAGAATTGGGAGGACAGGGTTCTCTGCTGCTGCAGCAGCAGCATCTGTTGCCCCAATCTGTTGCAGGCACACTTGTAGCACAGGAGAGGGGAAGAGAGGGCTTCTTCTCCAGCTGGCACAACTCCACAGAATCTGGCTGTTATTATTTTAGGGTATCATTGTTTGGTTTTATGAGTTAATAAAACTCTACCAAGGAAAGGTCATGGGGACTCACAGGGTACAAGCTATTTCACAGTAGGAAAGTGTGGATTCTGCAGAAATCTGATATCACTGCTGGGGGTTAAGCAGCTGATGGTGACAGCTTCTTGCAGATCAAACAAATAGGATTTACTCAGAACTGAATAGCTATGGCACATATCGAGGTAGGGATAAGAGATGTATAAATGGAACAGATTGAAAAACACTAAAACCTGTTCTGAATTCAAACCATAGCCTGTCATACTCTACACACACAACTGCATTGTTTGGCACATAATCAGCATCCACCAATTAAATTATCTATGTATTGCATTCTAAAATGTCAACAAAGGACAGCAGCTTATATGTACAGACACGCCCCTTAACATGATCAAGAAGAAATCAGAATTAGATTAGATCAAACATCCAGTTCTGCTTTGACTGAAAGTGATAGCTGCATTAGCTACTGCAAATGTTGCAGGGAGCCACATAACTGTAGAGAGCGTCCGTGAAGTCAAAGAGAAGAGTGATCAACTCAGTGACATTCTCTTGACTCTTTTTGACAGGAGTAGAGATGAGATATGACTTAAATTAGGGTTGATTCAGGACTGCTTTCTATTCTCCACCAATTTATTTTCATGTGATCTACATATCTCATGTGATCCATTCTGAACATGCTGTTGTTTCTGCCACCATCCCACACCTAGCATAAAATCCTCGATATAAACAAGGTTTGCTAGGAATATGCCAGCTGGGATTCAAACATATGTTGGCCTGTTCACACTACTGGCTCCACCTGAATCTCTGCAAAAAGTAACTGGGGAAAAGGATAAAGGCATACTGTGCCTGTACGAAGCATCACCTAATTTATTTACAAATAAAATTGTCTTCTAAATATTAAATTTATCCAAAAGAAATTACTCAGAACTTTTGGCCAGCAGCACAAGTGATGTCAATTTTCAAGTGATGGGGGGAAAAATATGGAATAAGCAGATTGGGCCAGATTGGGCAAATTTGCCTTCAAACCAGTGCCAGCCTCAACAAAACAAATGGTATTAAAATTTCTGCATAGGTTGCACCTCACTCCAGTCTGTCTGACTCACGTTGAAGGGGGTGCATGATGTTGGGTTCATGACTGCACATGTGGTGGACCTGTGATAAGGTGGCAACATTCTGGGAGGAAGTATTGAAAGAAATTAGAGATAACTGGACAAAATATAGTCACAGCCCCTGATTTGGCTTTACTTAACCTTTACCTAAGGGTGGCGCTTTGGTCTAAACCACAGAACCTAGGGCTTGCTGATGAGAAGGTTGGTGGTTTGAATCCCTGTGGCGGGGTGAGCTCCCGTTGCTCGGTCCCAGCTCCTGCCACAGTAGCAGTTCGAAAGCACGTCAAAGTGCAAGTAGATAAATAGGTACTGCTCCGGCAGGAAGGTAAACGGCGTTTCCGTGCACTGCTCTGGTTCGCCAGAAGTGGCTTAGTCATGCTGGCCACATGACCCGTGAGCTGTCTGCAGACAAACGCCAGCTCCCTTGGCCAGTAAAGCAAGATGAGCGCTGCAACCCCAGAGTCGTCCACGACTGGACTTAACCTTTACCTTTAACCTTTACCTAGGGGACAACATGAACCTGCATTTTAAGCATCTCATTGGTCAGCTTTTATTAGCAGCAAGGCTAATGTTGTTGGTATCCGTCTGCCTTGGAAGAAATGGAATAATGCATCTTCAGGGGTAAAGTAAAATCATCAGAGTTACAGCTTCTGCTGTGGCTTAGAGACCAATATGGGAGAGACATGTTTTGTTGCAGGTGAACAGATGAAGGAATCCAGTTTTGCTGCTACAGGTGCCCTGTGGGTAGTAATAGCTAGATTTTGGAAATTCTTGTAGGGTATGACATTGACCACATGGTGTAAACAAGCCTGGCAAGAACTGCTGTTAGAAGAATGAACCACTAAACTAGAAATAGCAAGCGGGATGAAACAGATACATTTTGTGTGGATTGGCATACCTTTGTTATTTACAGAGCCAAAGAGGAGAACGTGGGATTTCCTCCACGTTGTAAAAATTTTTGGTTGTTATGATTGCATGTGGTAACTGGAACTGCCATACAACTGGAATGTGGCAACTGAAGGTAAGCTTCAATGTAATGGGACCTCTTGTCTGAAAGGATGGAAGGATGTGCTTTGCTCTAATACTGTTTCTTGTTGTTTTGTAATATCGTCATCACCACCACCATCATCTAGTTACAAGTAGGTAGCCGTGTTGGTCTGCCGTAGTCGAAACAAAACGAAACAAAATTTTAAAAATCCTTCCAGTAGCACCTTAGAGACCAACTAAGTTTGTTATTGGTATGAGCTTTCGTATGCATGCACCATCATCATCATCTTGCTGTCAATATGTTCTTAATTTCAGGTTTGTTTTTAATGCTGTGTTTTTAATGCTTCATTTTATTTCATCATACTTATCACTGCTGTTGTTTTGAATTTCTTTGTTTTTATGCCATAAGTTGCCAAGGGATTTATGTATAGAACAGTCCGTAAATATTAAAAATGAAAACAAACTGTAAAAGTTATAATTAATTACAATCTTATAATGTACTTTTTTGTTAACTAATTTTCTTTGCAATTTATGTAAGGCTCAAACCAATCTGTTGATTAACTGTTTGTTGTTCTAATGTAAGTTAATGCTTTGAAAATAATTTAGCTTTATTTGACAATATTCCACCAGTCAAATGCCCACACCTATTGTAAACTATGATTTAGCACCTTGTAGCCATGTAAAGTGGCCAGTCACAGGGTATGGCAGGAACATATTCTACTTTTAACTTTTGACATTTACCTAGAATTCTTATATTGAAGGAGTGGAGTAATTTTCTTTTGAAACATGCAAGGTTATGTTCACTGCATGCGGAATTTGCAAACATAAAGTCCTTAAAAATAAATTCAGCTGCACAATGGGAATGCTTCAGTGTTCACATGGCATGCACTGTGCCCCTTGCCCTTTTGAGACTCTTAAGCTATTACTGCACCAGCTGTTTTTCACATGAATCATGCACCTTTGTAAAGCGCACATAGTGAGCACAGCAACTGAAGTTTCCCTTCATCTGTACAGAACAGTAAATCTCTTGAGTGTAATTGTGAGAGGATACATGTATTTCCTGGATGGCAGTTTCATTCATTAGTTGAGATTCCTATTTTGGATTCCTGCCCATTCCTTCAACTGACCATAGTGGCTCACTATAAATATGAACTAGCTCCTTTCTAACAAGTTTAAGCAATTAATAAAATACTAAGATCTAATTCCATCACTGATACAGTTGAATGAATCATTTAATTTCATTTATAAACTAGCATCACTGATACATTTGGATGAAGCATCCATTTAATTTATAAACTAGCACACTAAACCTCATTGTACAAGATTAATTCTCCCCATCCTACCCCCCAAAAAACCCTGAAATCTCAGTAATGGTTGGCTAGGGCTTTGCTGAGTTACCCTGAATAAGATGTCCTAAATGGCATATTGCAGCTTTGTGTTTTGCACCTGCACTGGGCCCCCAACTTTCAGAAGGCCATGCGGTTCAAGCGATTGTATTACCGAAGTTAGTGATCTGTGTCAGAATTGCAGCCGACTTCTTAATGCTCTGGTCTCTTTTTTTGTTGTTAATTAAGACAGTACCCAAAAAGAAGTTACTTATTCAGTCATGAAGGCTGAATGCTCCCACTAGGCAGTCTTTTCACAATTCAGTTTCCCTGATGGGATCCAAAGAGGAAATGAAACAACAAATTGTGCTCCTGATGATCTAAGCAGAAGCTGCTATTCCACAGGGAGTCCCTCCCAGGTCAATTAGTTCATCGTGCTAACAGAATAGCAATCCAGAAACCAAAGCTATTGAATGGTGAAGTTCAAGAGCTATACCAAAGTTTTTCTGCAGTTGTTATTGTTTAAAATTGGCATTTGGTTTGGCAAAAGCAGACTGAAACAGTATACAAAATAGAGAAACGGGTGGAAAATGTTAACTAAATCTATTCAGTGAGTTGCCAGACATGAAACCAGAGAATTATAGAACGGACCCAAAGCCACCAAGCCCAGCCCCCACAATGCAGCAGTCTCAGCTAAAGCATCCATGGCAAATGGTCATTTGAAAAACTCCATCATCTTCCTAGGGAGTCTATTCCACTGTCAGAACAGCTCTTGCTTTTAGTACCTCTGCGCACACACACAAAAAATCAAATCCATAAATCCAAGACACATGTATTAGTAGAAATGTTTTGTCTCTAACCTGAAACAACATGAAGTATACCTGACAATAACAGAGCTCTCTTTAGAAGATGACAACCAAACCATATCTCTGGCATATTACTGAGTGAGTAATAAGATATCTCATCTCCACATCCTTGAATTGTTGTCAAACTGAGGGAAAGGGTGTTTGCAGTGGCAGCTACAAATGATGTGTCTAATTTGAAGAATATGGTCTGTATCAGATACCACTACATGTTTTGCAATCTGTGAAACACTGTTAACAAAGCAACAACTAAAGAACAAGCTAAACGTCACAATTAGAGGAAAGGGTATAATATAAGATTAACAAATCCGTACAGAATTTATAATCTCTAAATCAATGTTTACAGCATCAGCAAAAGCTCACCCAAAAGATAAACTAAGTTAAGTTCATACACATAGTTTCCACACCCCCATGACTAATAATCTTTCCCTCTATTCAGCTTATTAAAATGCTCATCCACATGATGCCCGTAGCAGCAACTCTCTTCTCAGGGTTCCTCAGGCTGGAAGTGGGGCAGCACTGGTGACACCAACCGCACTGAAATATACTCGGAGTCAAGTGTGAATTTCATGCTCTTTATTCAGTTCCTAGTAGCAATGAATGAAACTTTCCCCAAAACATCTAGCTATATATACATTATTTACAGAATGGGCCCTGTGTGATTGGCTAATTCCGGGCTGCTCCTGTAGGCCAATCAGGTTGCAGATTCACCTCATCCAGAAGCCTGATTGGCTGCTCCTGCAGGCCAATCAGGTTGCTGATTCACTTCCACCTGAAGCTGGATTGGGTGGCTCCTGTGGACCAATCAGACTGCTGCATTCTGGATCCTATTGTTCTAGGATTCAGCTCAGTACATAACACCCACCCTGATGGCAAGCAGAGTCTACCTCTCCCCTCACAATTCTTCCTCTGGAAATAGCTCCATTATGTAACCTCCTAGGGCTGGAGAGTGAGGCAAGGCAGGTGGGAAAAGCCATTACCTGCTGGCCAACACAGAGTCTCTCTACCCCTCAAACCATGAAGAGCAAACCATGCTACATATAGCGGAATGAAGGGAATGTAGGCAAGTGGGGACAGTATGAAAGGTGTGGAGCGAGTGACTAAATAGGAAATTCTCCTTCCTGTCTCATAATATTGGAACAGGGGGTGCCCAACGGATAAATGTTCAGAACTTCTTAATGCATAGTCAAACAGTGAAATTCATTGCCAAAAGATTGGTGGCCATCGATGCAGACAGCTTTAAAGGTGGGCAGAACTCATTGGAGGATACAACTGTCCGTGTCTTTAGACCACAATGGCTATATACCCACATACAATATTGTAGTTTTTCAGGGGTTACTCAAAGATAAGCAGCAATGGTACCTTGTTGTTGTTGTTAAAAAATGTGGCACTTACTATAACAACTTTATGGTGAGTAAAGGTAAAGGTAAAGGACCCCTGACAGTTAAGGCCAGTTGCGAACGACTCTGGGATTGTGGTGCTCATCTCACTTTACTGGCCAAGGGAGGCAACGTTTGTCTGCAGACAGTTTTTCCGGGTCATGTGGCCAGCATGACTAAGCCGCTTCTGGTGAACCAGAGCAGCGCATGGAAATGCTGTTTACCTTCCCGCCGGAGCGGTACCTATTTACCTACTTGCACTTTGACGTGCCTTCGAACTGCTAGGTTGGCAGGAGCTGGGACTGAGCAACAGGAGCTCACCCTGTCACGGGGATTCGAACCACTGACCTTCTGATCGGCAAGCCCTAGGCAGCATCTATTTTTCTAGAGGAAAAAAGCACCACCCACATCCCACATCCTTCAGAAGAAGTTGAGTAAGCAAAGGAAGCTTAGGGAAGACATTGACCTTCCATTCACCACCTTCCAGTGTGTTTTTATGCCTTTTGGGCTCTCTAAGAGTTCAGTATCCTTGGCTGTTGCTGAACTGGAGGGATGCCATATCCTACAGTTCCTAGGGGTTGTTAAAAAGTGGTTCTACCAGCTTGTTGCAATACAGTGGTACCTCGGGCTAAGAACTTAATTCGTTCTGGAGGGCCATTCTTAACCTGAAACTGAAGCACCACTTTAGCTAATGGGGCCTCCCCCTGCTGCTGCACCGCCAGAGCACAATTTCTGTTCTCATCCTGAAGCAAAGTTCTTAATCCGAGGTACTATTTCTGGGTTAGTGGAGTCTGTAACCTGAAGCGTCTGTAACCTGAAGCGTATGTAACCCGAGGTACCACTGTATATGGCTTGCTTCAGCAAGGACCTTTAAAAAGGATCCTTCTGCTCTCGAATGAACATTAAATTCCTCCTTCCCCTTCCTAACTCAGGTGGGGAAGAGTAGAAAGAAAAGTTTTCTTTGTGAGGTAGTCCCTATTATAGATAGCACTCCTCCCATCACAGGAAAAGCAGCTTTGCAAAGCCCTGCCTCTAAGAGGAGTTGGGAGTAACCAATCCATACAAAGATACTATTATCCACTTTGTCTTTCAGCGGTGGAGAATATGTTTATTTACCTACCCCCAGAGGTTTTGGAGATTAATGATCACATTGAGCTTGGGAAACAACTATATAGAGGACAGACAGCTGTATTGTTTCTAAAAACATAACAACATCCCTTAAAATATGTTGCCAAGACTTAAGAGTTTCTTCTTAGAAAGGCTCTCTCAAACTATTGCAACTATCAGCATTTGTAAAATAAAGTAAAATTCTCCGTATGGATGTGGCTTTATTATTGGATATACCAAGAAAGGTGAACAAAAGTGTTCCTAGTTTGATTGGGGCCATCCACAACAGAGTAACTCAGCTTTGGTGGGAGAGGGAGGGAATCCATGGTGTCTGTTTCACAGTGGTTCCAACATGTAAATAAAAATAACTGTGTCATCCAGATAAATGTTATTGAAACATTTTATCTACAGACTGGTATCTACAGACTGTTTCAGTTCTGTGTGGCTATTACATATTTAATAACTACGCACAACACTCTGAAATAAAGTTGCCTGCAAACAGTTGCCCTTCCCCAAATCCCCCCAGAAACCTATGTTGTGGTGTTCTAGTTCCAGAATCACTGCTGGGACATTTATGCTTTGTGTCTGCAAAGACTGATCTCCCTGGCACAAATGATGAGTTTAGTATCAGTTTCCTTTTGGGTTTTCTAGGGCTGCTGGTCCAAGTTCCCCAACATGGAAATATGCTCTGCTAAGCCCTAGAGTGTGTCTTCTAACCTTGCCCCAAGGTTTGGGAGGAAAGACAAGAAGCAGTTGCAGAGAAGCTTGCACCAACCATTAAAGCAGCATAACTCTTTTCAAGAAGGCTCAGATCTTTTTGGTCCAAGCAATGGGATGTTCATACACCCTTATTCTGTAATAAGCCCTGACAACATGGCTTATTAATATCAATTACTTTCTGTATTTTCATGGGGCTAAACTTTAAGCCCTTTAACTAATTCACCCCACATGTTCAGTGAATGCATGGAGAGGAAAGAGGAGTCATTCATGTAGATCACACCCTTGATGTCAGAATGTCCTCAGGCCATGCCCACAAGCAACACTCGTTCACCTGAACATCTGTAAAAGAGCCTCTATGCACATTCAGCTGAGCATGCATTGGGAATTTCACAAAATCAGGAACCTGGCAAAATCAGAATTCTCAGCTGCAGGGGGAATGGGTCCTTATGTACCCACGCAAGGACCAGTCTCACATTTATTCACACCTGGTTTTCTCTGCAGGACATGTGTGTGTGTGTGTGTGTGTGTGTGTGTGTGTGTGTGTGTTGCATGTGTGAATGTAGTTAAAAGGTAAAGGACCCCTGACAGTTAAGTCCAGTTGCGAACAACTCTGGGCTTGCGGCGCTCATATTGCTCTGTAGGCCGAGGGAGCTGGCGTTTGTCCGCAGACAGCTTCCCGGTCATGTGGCCAGCATGACAAAGCTGCTTCTGGCGAAACCAGAGCAGTGCACGGAAACACTGTTTACCTTCCTGCTGGAGCGGTACCTATTTATCTACTTGCACTTTGAGGTGCTTTTGAACTGCTAGGTTGGCAGGAGCAGGGACCGAGCAACGGGAGCTCACCCCGTCACGCAGATTTGAACCACTGACCTTCCGATTGGCAAGCCCTAGGCTCAGTGGTTTAGACCACAGTGCCACCCACGTCCCCATAAATGTAGTTAGGTGATGCATTTTGGTGAGCCAGCTTATAAATACATAGTGTGGAAATGCATACACAACAACTTGAAAGAGTAGGGTTACAGTAGCAACTTGTCTGATCAGCAAACACCAGAAATGTGTGTGCTGATACTTGACTGACAGGGACGACACCAGAAAGCTGTTACACAAATGATTGCTGCTGTCCTATACTATTTCACAACATGCCATTGTGAAAATGCAGCTTATAAATTTCTTATATACCTGCCTGGATCTTAAAATATTAATTGGAGTCCCTCCTCTACGTTCTCCTACCTAATGAAGTGAGGTGGGTAGTAGTCAGAAGGTCTTTCCTGTGGTAGTGTCCCAGTTATGGAATTCATAGAATCATAGAATCATAGAATCATAGAGTTGGAAGAGACCACAAGGGCCATTGAGTCCAACCCCCTGCCAAGCAGGAAACACCATCAGAGCACTCCTGACATATGGTTGTCAAGCCTCTGCTTAAAGACCTCCAAAGAAGGAGACCCCACCACACTCCTTGGCAGCAAATTCCACTGTCGAACAGCTCTTACTGTCAGGAAGTTCTTCCTAATGTTTAGGTGGAATCTTCTTTCCTGCAGTTTGGATCCATTGCTCCGTGTCCGCTTCTCTGGAGCAGCAGAAAACAACCTTTCTCGTCACAGAGACGCCTACATGGTATCCATATTATGAGGGGTTTTTTACAGCTTCTCCCTGGCTTTTTATAGTTATTAGAACTAATTGTCTCCCCCTTGCTAATTGTTAAGCATTGCTTACTGACCTAAAGCTGCTGGACAAATCTATTTGTGTGTTTTTTTTCTTGATTTTGGTGCTGGTGTTGCTTCTGTAATTGGTTTTTAGTACTGTTGATTAAATTTTATTTATTTTAAATTGTGAACCCCCAAGAAGGCACATTTTGATTGGGTAATATAGAAATGCCTAAATAAATAAATAGAATTTAAAGTCAGGCACAACAGTAATATTACCATACTGATGTAACCAACTCAGATGGCATGGACCTTTTAATACAATAAAGTGGTAGCTTAACAAACAATTTTTAGTGTATAAAATCCAGGAAACACAAAGTCACATATTAACACTATAGGAGGTTATTTCTCCTATAGCTCTACCTCTCCCAGCTCTACCTCTCTTTTAAATCAGAACCAGTGAAGATGGTGAAGGTCCTGTGTGAGTGTCTGGAAGCGGTTGGAGGATGGATGGCGGCTAACAGATTGAGGTTGAATCCTGACAAGACAGAAGTACTGTTTTTGGGGGACAGGAGGCAGGCAGATGTGGAGGATTCCCTGGTCCTGAATGGGGTAACTGTGCCCCTGAAGGACCAGGTGCGCAGCCTGGGAGTCATTTTGGACTCACAGCTGTCCATGGAGGCACAGGTCAAATCTGTATCCAGGGCAGCTGTTTACCAGCTCCATCTGGTACGTAGGCTGAGACCCTATCTGCCTGCAGACTGTCTCGCCAGAATGGTACATGCTCTGGTTATCTCCCGCTTGGACTACTGCAATGCGCTCTACGTGGGGCTACCTTTGAAGGTGACCTGGAAACTACAACTAATCCAGAATGCGGCAGCTAGACTGGTGACTGGGAGCGGCCGCCGAGACCATATAACACCGGTCTTGAAAGACCTACATTGGCTCCCAGTACGTTTCCGAGCACAATTCAAAGTGTTGGTGCTGACCTTTAAAGCCCTAAATGGCCTCGGTCCAGTATATCTGAAGGAGCGTCTCCACCCCCATCGTTCTGCCCGGACACTGAGGTCCAGCTCCGAGGGCCTCCTGGCGGTTCCCTCACTGCGAGAGGCCAAGTTACAGGGAACCAGGCAGAGGGCCTTCTCGGTAGTGGCGCCCGCCCTGTGGAACGCCCTCCCATCAGATGTCAAAGCGATAAACATCTACCTGACATTCAGAAGACATCTGAAGGCAGCCCTGTTCAGGGAAGTTTTTAATATGTGACATTTTAGTGTATCTTTCATCTTTGTTGGAAGCCGCCCAGAGTGGCTGGGGAAACCCAGCCAGATGGGCGGGGTACAAATAAATTATTATTATTATTATTATTATTATTATTATTATTATTATTATTATTATTATTTCTAACAAACCAGGACTTTGGAAGTGGGGGGGGGGGAAATGCTGGCATCGTGATCTCACAGAAGTGAAGATGTGAAAGCACGAGGAGCATGATGAATAGGATACAAACCTGACTGAGGTAGCAAGGTTAGCTCTTAGCTTACACGGCTTAACAATCTTCTATTTGTTCTACATTCCTGGAGCCCACACATATGATGTCAGCTGTTAGCAGCAGAGTCAGTTGGGACTCAGGCAAGCCAGAATACCATTATGCAGATCAAGTGAGAGCAAAGCCAACGGAACCAAGCTGCAGATTTCTCTAGATCCCCAAACGAAAGGCAAGTTAGTAGCAACCTAAAGAAAACGTCTTCCTAATAATAGGTGAAGTAAATAAAGTGCATTATAACAAACTGATGATAATACATGGAATTAATATTTCACCAGTTGGCCATGCAAATGAATAAAAAATGAAAGTAGAGCTATGATGTTTGGATAAAAAAAACCAGAGCACATGATTTCTATTAACTAAGCCAATGCATTTATCCATATATTTTTAAGATCATAAATTGGCCTGATTGACATCTTGGGGTCACTTCCAACTCAGTGGTTCTTGATTCTGAGAAAGGGGATTATTGGTCCTGAAACCTGCCTGACTGGTTTTGCCAAGGCAGATCTATCCTTCAGTAAATTGGCAGACTGATGGCCCTTAATGGCCAAAAAATATGGGGCGCCTTGCCCCTTCCCCTCTTAGGAATGTTGTGATCCAACTGCATAGTTTTTAGATACAGATAGGTAGCCGTGTTGGTCCGCCATAGTCAAAACAAATAATTTTTTTCCTTCCAGTAGCACCTTAAAGACCAACTAAGTTAGTTCTTGGTATGAGCTTTCATGTGCATGCACACTTCTTCAGATACACTGAAACAGAAGTTGCCAGATCCTTCTATATAGTGAGAAGGTGGGGAGGGGTATTACTCAGAAGGGTGGTGGGAATGGGTGATTAGCAGATAGCTGTGATGAGCCTGTTGACGACTCTTAACGACTGCAATAGGTCTTGCAGGAAAAAGCAAGGGGTGAGAAGGTGAAAAATGGCTTTGTCATGTATAATGAGATAAGAATCCAATGTCTTTGTTCAGACCAGGTCTCTCCATGGTTTTAAGTTTGGTAATGAGTTGCAATTCAGCAGCTTCTCTTTCCAGTCTATTTCTGAAATTCCTTTGTAGTAAAACAGCTTTAGTTTTTAGAGTGAGACTAGAAGAGATACAGAAGAGACACAAGAGATGAGCTGTTCTCTACAATAATGACAGTCTCCCTAAAGGACTTTGGGACATCTCTCAGAACGTTTAATGCTATAAAGGTAAGGGGAACCTGTGTACAACTGATAAGAGCCACTTTTTTCATGATTTTAGGTGTGTATATGTATCATCCTTTAAGCATACACATAAAAATTATGTGTGAAGTGTCTCAAGCATGCCACAGTGTCCCCCCCCCCGTTTCATTCACATTTAGTGTATATACCCTGTAGCTTTGGAGCATACCACAAATGATGTTCCAAGTTCTACAACAAAATCAAAATTATTTATATTTCCATTTATCATCATGAGTTGATATTGAGTGTCAACAATGCCTTGGCATACTTCTTGCAATGTGAGCAAATGCAGAAAAAAACAGCCCCTCTCAACTTCAGTGTAGTAGCCCTACAGCTCAATGGTAACTTTCTGGTGTATTTTAAAAATGTTTTCCAGCTCAAAACTACCTGTTGGCTATAGTAGGAGCCCTCTGCCAACAGTTGTCAAAGAAAATCTGACATGTATGCAAAGCTTATGTTAAACTACATACTTCCTACCAATCCAGAAGTGGTGGATTGTGGTTATCGTGGTTGATAATTTTTGCTCCCAAACTCTTTACTAAGGCTTCAATCCTATATGCACGTAACTGGAAGTAAGTACCACTAAACTCCATGAGTATGACTTGCAAAAGGGCCTGCTCTGTCCTAAATCATATTTAATGATGTCAATCAAATGGCTTCAAACTTAGAGCCAAGTGGTCATCTCAAGTCACATTTTGAAGATACCACATTGTACGGTAAAGTCCAAGTTTCTAGACACACTTAGTATTTGCTTCCTGTATTCTAGTGGTTCCTAGGAAGCCCCTAGCTCTTGACTGTGAAATGCAGTTGGCCCTCAGGGCTTAAGTTAGAAGGAATTTGGTTTAAACAATTTGTAGAACTCAGATGCAGTTGACCATTGATGCTTTGCTTTCCAAGTAGAGATATTTAAATTATTAGTAAGCATTTTTCTGCAAATGCAACGATTAAATTGGCTTCACAGTGAAAGCTGCCTCACCACCCCCAAACCAACTATTAAAGATACAGTTCAACAAAGTATGGAAATGACTTATTTGTACAAAATAAGGCTGCAATTTCAAATATGAATACCCGAGTAACGGTTTCTGATTTCTGGTGTACATTGACCCTAAAAAGGAAATGTGTAAAAGGCCCTGCTGGACTCAGTCCTATTTATACAATGTTGCTGGCAATAAGAAAATTTTTAAAGAAACCAAGTTTAAAATATGCTCAGGAAAGGCAGCTAAAATTTGTAATATAGCCTGTTATATTTTCAATGAATTGCATTTCTAGTAATTCTAAAAAAAACCCAATATCTATAAATGAAAATATGCTTGAAATCACTGATGAATAAAAAAATGTGGGCTTAATCATTGCTCTATAATAATTGAAAATTTGTCAAATACAGGAATCACCTTTGAAAAAGAACCACCCTTAAGCTTCTCTAAAAAGCACAATGTTTTAAAAAATATAGTAAAACAAAATTATGGTAAGACCTGAACACTTAAGTTTAATTTGCCTTTCAGCAGTAGCTGAACTGAATTCCTCATATCTCAAAATGTTGCTAGTGGTGAATATGTAAGGAAATATATGTGCACATATCCATCAAAGATTAGACCAAGGTGCATTCATCCCTTGTTACCCTTCCCTTCCCTTCTTATCTTTGATTGTTCTACCCTGGAAAGAACCATGTACACCAAACTATACAACCACAACCAAATTCCCCATGGTATCCACCCTGAGCACCTAGGACGAACAGACAAAACATGAAAGATATGTGTTAACACTAAAGGCGCACAAAAACATTTCCTGTAGGTAGGCAAATCTTCCACTTGTTGCAACATAAATGGAGTATTAAGGCGGCTGACTTGAACTCTCGTGGTGAGTTCTGAAAAGTTCCACTCTCTACAACCATGGCTGCTGCTGCTGCCATTATTCCATATATCAATGCACATCTGACTACACAAACAGAGATTCTAAGTACAGTGGTACCTCGGGTTAAGTACTTAATTCGTTCTGGAGGTCCATTCTTAACCTGAAACTGTTCTTAACCTGAAGCACCACTTTAGCTAATGGGGCCTTCTGCTGCCGCTGCGCCGCCACTGCACGATTTCTGTTCTCATCCTGAAGCAAAGTTCTTAACCCGAGGTACTATTTCTGGGTTAACAGAGTCTGTAACCTGAAGCGTATGTAACCCGAGGTACCACTGTAAACAAGAAGCTTGGAGCAGTCTTCAATTAAAATCCACAGGTATCAGTGGAACTTACAAATAAATATGCTTAGGCTTTGGCCAAGAGTTGGATCACTAAGAGATACTTAGAGGTTATTTCTAAGACTATTAGCACTTTAAAAAAAAAACTACACTGAAAAATATTCAAGAACAATACTGAGACTGTTACAATCCTATGCATACTTACTAGACATTGGACAGAGTGGTACTTACATTCAAGAAAGTATTCACAGGATTAGATTGTCATTTAGTTACAGCACTTCTTTATATGCTTCTATTGCAATTACATTTCTACTACAAGCCGTGTCACAATATATTTATTCCAAACAAAAAAGCAATGCATACTTTTTCAATTCAGTAGAATATTTTCCAAAATTTCACTATAATGTTTTTGGTCATTTGAAGAACTACCTTCCCGAAGCGGTGCAATGCGAAGCCTATTGAAAGGCAGTCATTATAGAACCAAAGAATCGTTATTCAAGGAAGAACCTGACAATCTGTATTTCTCTAGCCTGAGGTCCCAGCACAGTTAACAAATAGAATGAAATTATTAACGGAGATTTTCACAGTTATTTCTTAATTAATTACTGCATACACACAAATGAAAACTGGAGTGGGCATATGCCTATTTTTCCCCTTTATAAAATTCATTATGGCAAGTCTTACTTTTTCAAACACCACTAATGTTTCATATCACTGCACACCAGTGCACAACCACAATTGTGCTATTCTTTATACTTGCTGAAGGACATATATTGAGTCTATAGAGTAATCTTCTGGTATTTTTTAATATTACAGATTGCAAAAGAAAAGGCCGCACTATGATCACCGAACCATGTAATAATTCTTCCTAGGAAGTCTCAAGGGAGATAAAGATAACAGAAACTAACCTTTAGAAATTAGACTAGGGACCCAGCTATCAAAGCAATGCTTTTTGAGTTAAAATGCTCAGACTCCAGGGAACGGAACACATGGCTTCACTCTGCAAACAGCATAACCTTTTCCCCATTCCCTGATTTATTTTAATATGGGTGGGAATTATCTGCTGCAGTCGCTGATTAAAATCCCTAAGAAAAAAATGGAAATGGCCGGTGCCTGTTACAACCTTGAACATATCCTTATACCTTCAGATCCCCATACACATAAAAGGGCTTATTAATACATGCCTCCGCTTATATATCAAGAAAAGCAAATCTCCTTACTGCTTAGCAAACTTCTTTGCAAAACTTTTGTGGTTGTTGTTGTTTTTATAGTAGTAAATTTATTTAAGATTTGACAATAACAATAAATCAACAATACCTAATACATCAATTTACTATTTGCTACAGTTGACCATCTTTAACAATAGCTAAACTACAAAACATCACTTTGAGTGAGTCAACTTTTCATATTTAACTTTACCTCTTTCTTAGCAGATCAGAAAAAAGGAGACCAAAAGGAAAAAGTGAGAAGAGAAAAAAAATTAAGGAAGAAAAGAAGAAGAAAGAAATTAATAAAGAAAAGAATAAAAAGGGGAAATAAATACATTTAACTTCCGATTAGACTCATTGTATTATTGTTTCTTTTTTTCTTTCACACACAGCTCCAAATTACTGTATTGCTGTCTTTGTTTTTATCAGATAACAAAAACATTATGTTTCATATTTTACAGGAATCATTCTAGTTCTGCCAGGAGATGTTTATTATTATAATAGTTTTCCAGGTATTCTTTAAAGATTTTCCATTCTTTCTGTACTTTCTGTTTTGGATATCCTCTGACTTTCCCTGTCATCATAGCCAACTGCAGATATTCTATCATTTGGACCTGCCACTCATTTAACGTAGGTGTTTTATCACTCTTCCAGTTTCTTGCAATTAAGATCCTGACTGCTAAAGTCGTGTACATAAAAAGGGGTCTAACATCTTTTTTGATTACTGATGACATTATACCTAGGAGAAAGGTTTCAGGTTTTTTCTTAAATTTGCAAAACTTTAGAGACGTCAAAGGCAGGTTGAACTGTAGAATACCATGCCATACATCATGACAAAGTAAAATAAATAAATCCAGCTGGGCATACACACGCCCTAAGTTATGTCTAAAGGAGTTTCTGGGGACTCTAGAACTGCAGTTCAGATGCAGAAATGCAAAGTGTCATGGCATAGGATTTTCATTACCAAGAGTAAAATGGCATACAATCATCAGTTGTGTGAATGTTTTCCCCAACTGCTATAGGAACCTTTAATCAGGACTGGAAGCTACATGCTTTGGGTGTGGGTAAAAGGTAAAGGTAAAGGGAACCCTGACCATTAGGTCCAGTTGTGGCCGACTCTGGGGTTGCGGCGCTCATCTCGCTTTATTGGCCGAGGGAGCCGGCGTGCAGCTTCCGGGTCATGTGGCCAGCATGACTAAGCTGCTTCTGGCGAACCAGAGCAGCGCACGGAAATGCCGTTTACCTTCCTGCCGGAGCAGTACCTATTTATCTGCTTAAAGCAATGACAAACCTAGACAGCATCTTAAGAAGCAGAGACATCACCTTGCCGACAAAGGTCCGTATTGTTAAAGCTATGGTTTTCCCAGTAGTGATGTATGGAAGTGAGAGCTGGACCATAAAGAAGGCTGATCGCCAAAGAATGGATGCTTTTGAATTATGGTGTTGGAGGAGACTCTTGAGAGTCCCATGGACTGCAAGAAGATCAAACCTCTCCATTCTTAAGGAAATCAGCCCTGAGTGCTGACTGGAAGGACAGATCGTGAAGCTGAGGCTCCAATACTTTGGCCACCTCATGAGAAAAGAAGACTCCCTGGAAAAGACCCTGATGTTGGGAAAGATTGAGGACACAAGGAGAAGGACGACAGAGGACGAGATGGTTGGACAGTGTTTTTGGAACTACAGTGGTGCCCCGCAAGACGAATGGCTCGCAAGATGGAAAACCCGCTAGACGAAAGGGTTTTCCGTTTGCGATGCGCTTCACAAGACGAATTTCCCTATGGAAATTCGCCATTCCCCCCCCCGCTTTTCCCCCCTTTTTCTAAGCCGCTAAGCCGCTAATAGCCTTTTAGCAGCTAAGCCGCTAAGCCTTTAATAGCCGCTAAGCCGCTAAGCCGCTAATAGCGCTAATCTGCTTAGCCGCTAATGGGGTTACTTCGCAAGACAAAAAAACCACTAGACGAAGAGAATCGCGGAACGGATTCTTTTCGTCTTGCGAGGCACCACTGTACTAACATGAGTTTGACCAAACTGCGGGAGGCAGTGGAAGACAGGAGTGCCTGGCGTGCTCTGGTCCATGGGGTCACGAAGAGTCAGACACGACTAAACGACTAAACAACAACAACAACAATCTATGCTAACATGGTGTTAGATCAATTTGTCAGAATATAAAGCTTGCATGCCAAGTACTGCAGACAATTGACTGCTTTCTGGGGGAAATTCAAAACATCAATTGTTTCCAACCTATTTCCATTTATCTGTTGCTCTTCCTGTCTGGATTCAGAGGAATGTGGGAAAGTTGGTGCTAGCTTTCCTAGCCTGTTGCAGCCGTCCGATCATGCTGCATGGGACACCTGTATCTCAGACTCCATCAGTGCAAAAGCTTTGTCTGCTGTTGCTGCTGAACTCAGTAAGGAGGAACAGAGACGGGGTAGAAACATCTCTGTGGTGAAGGAATATTGAACTAAACCATTTTCGGATTCTTACAAAGTGGCATGATAGAGAAGGGGAAAAGAGATGGGGTAAGCAACTGCATACTTACTGAAAGAAATAAGCTTCCACGTAAAGGCAACGTTAATTTTTATGGAAATCAAAATCTTGTTTCAAAACAATATCCTTTTAAGTCACAAATCCTCCATCTATAATGGGCTGATAAAAATTAGGTAGGAGATTTCCTAACTATACTGTACAGTTTAAGAAGGGGGTTATTTTGTTTTGCTGTTTCTAACTATTTATTTCTGCTTTTAATCTCATGTTTTTATCTTGTGAACCACCCTGAGATCTTTGGATGAAGGACAGGATATAAATCAATCAAACAAACAAACAAACAAACAAACAAACAAACAAAGTCAAAGAAGGCCTTAAACAATGCAAACTTATAAGAAAGTAAGTTTACTTATGGCTCAAGGGAATGTTACATTTCACAAAAAGTTTTTACTTTTCTAGCTAAGAAGATTTCAACCATACCTGTTACATCTTTATATTGCTGTCCTTTTACATTTTGTATTTTGTAACATTTTAAGCAAAGAAGGAGAACATCAACAGAAGTCAGGACTTGTTTTGCCTTCCTGAAAATATTTCCCAAACTTATCCACAGCCCCACAAAACAAATATATACAACTTTAAAAAGGGAGTGCAAACAATATTGCCATTTCTACCTCTGCCTGCAATCATGTAACTGAAAACGTACCCCTGGGTGTTTTTACCCTACTCTCTCCATGTGTTTAACTTTCAAACACATCATAAAGCCTATACACACACCATGGCTACAGCACATAATAATATTATAATTTAAAAAATAGAGAGAAAGTGTGGCGGCGGAGGGGGGGAATCTTGAAGGGAAACTGAAGTACAGTGGTACCTCGGTTTAAGAACAACCCTGTTTACGAACTATTCAGTATACAAAACCGGAAGTAGTGTTCTGGTTAGCGAACTTTACCTCGGTCTACGAACGGAAGCCGAACAATGGAAGGGCACCGGCGGCAGGAGGCCTCATTAGGGAAAGCGCACCTCAGTTTAAGAACTTTTTCAGTTTAAGAACGGACTTCCGGAACGGATTAAGTTCGTAAACTGAGGTACCACTGTAATTCTTGCCATACATTCAGGTCAATTACTTTGCACTGGTAAGGACGAAGCCGATGGAGGGCATGTAATTCAGAAAAGCAAGACACACGTTGTGTTGTAGGATGGCAACTAATTTTAGTTGCAAGGCATATGGGTGTACGGAATGTTAGGGGAAGGGTAGTACCTCTGGTGGCAGAGACGTTGTGCTCCTTCTAAGGTAGTTTGTCCACCTTTGGTCCCCACTCTGGACTCAGCTCTCACCTGTGGCTCCTAGAAATTTAACCCCTGTGTTGCAAACAATAGTCAGTAATATCCAAGGAAACACAATGACCAAATACAATGATACGATATCAATATACACTCTCTATATAATATGAAATATATGAAATCACATAAACAGAAAACTTATGAATCTCTGAAGATCACAAGACTTATAAGACTTATGTTTATTTGGTTTTACGTTTTCAAGAGAATCCATCAAGAGTACATATTTTGTGATCTTCAGAGATTCGTAAGTTTTCTGTTTATGTGATTTCATATATTTCATATTATATACAGTCATACCTCGGGTTAAATATGCTTCAGGTTGAGCGTTTTCGGGTTGCGCTCCGCGGTGACCCGGAAGTAACGGAGCGCGTTACTTCCGGGTTTCACGCTTGCGCATGCACAGACGCTCAAAATGGCATCATGCGCATGCACGGAAGCAGCAAAATGCGACCCACGCATGTGCAGACGTGCAGTCGCGTCTTACGTTCTACTCAGGACGCAAACGGGGCTCCGGAACAGATCCCATTCACATCCAGAGGTACCACTGTATTGATATTGTATCACTGTATTTGGTCATTGTGTTGCCTTGGATATTACTGTCCTACAAACTGTTGGCATGTGACAACGGCCACCACCCGGGAACGGCTTCAACTGGCCAGCTAATCTAGGTGAGGGTAACCAATGGGTTTCAAACCCTCAGTGAGTTATGGAATTCCCCTGTATGTGAGGACAGGCTACAGAGGGTTGAACGGACGAGACCCAGAGTAGGTCCAACGGTCAAGAAGGCGGTTTCTGAATGTGCTGTAGAGGAAAATCGCACTCCGTTGTCTCTCAAGACAGACAGATGCCAACAACAACATTTGAGGTAAAGAACTGGGGAGTGCATACAAAATTGAGGGGCGTGTTTTATACTAGCTGGTAGGCAGGTATACAATATTTAAAACAGAAAATATCACTTAGAGGAGATTCTTAAAATATTAAGCAGTTTATAAATGTTTTAAAAGCAAATAAATAAAATAAGAAGTTGTGAATGGTGGACCTGGACATTCGCATACATGAAGATGTCCAAGTCTCATATGAGTTCTACCTTTTTCTCCATCTCAACAGTGCCTCTTTAACTGCCCTTTCAGTTTGGATACCTTCAAGCTGAGCTAATTCCTCGAGGTCAGTTGATTAACTCACTCACTTGAGCCACCTGAATAAGTGAACTAAACCATTTTTTCAAATAACACAACTGAACTCAAGAAGGGTTCCTATCTTTTTCTTCCTGGTAGGTTTTCTGTGCTTCTAACAACTTTGAGAACCAGTGTGGTGTAGTGGTCAAGAGCAGTGGACTCATAATCTGGTGAACTGGGTTCGTGTCTCTGCTCCTCCACATGCAGCTGCTGGGTGACCTCGGGCTAGTCACACTTCTCTGAAGTCTCTCAGCCTCACTCACCTCACAGAGTGTTTGTTGTGGGGGAGGAAGGGAAAGGAGAATGTTAGCCGCTTGGAGACTCCTTAGGGTAGTGATAAAGCAGGATATCAAATCCAAACTCTTCTTCTTCTTCTTCTGTGTGATGAACAGATTCATTCAACATATGTTTCGCATCGTGGCATCTCCACACTGGGAGAAACTTCACCTGTTGAGTTTTTGTCTGTCATGCTGCTATTGGACGTAAGGAAGGTTTCCTACCAGTGTTCTCTATTAAGAAGAAAATACTTGAAGCCTGGAGAGAGATTCTAATTAAAACCAAAACTAAATAGATTCTCAAATTAGAGATGTAATTAAGGCTGCTGACCTAAAGATAATTACTTGGATGCAAACCTTATTTAAAATCAATGGAAATTTCTGAGCAAGTAAGTTTAGTAATAGAGCAATCATGGGAAATAGAGATGCTTCCATTAAGGGAGAGTACTAAAATGAGATAGAAAGTGCTCTCTATGAATCCACTTGCTCTGCCCCACCCCCCACGTGTAGGACTCAGAAAATACCTCTACGATGTTCAGTGTTTTGATTATATGTTGCCTGAGGAAGATTTCCTATCCAAAGTTTCAAAGTATAGTGGCAAAAATGTCTCATTTCCATATTTTTCTGGTGATGTGGGTGGTGTTTGTGTGTGTTCTGTTTGGCTTCATGTACATCATCATCATGATAAAACTTTATTATGGTCACAGACCAGCATAAGATACAAACATGCAAATAAAATAAAGCACAGAAGACTTAGAGGAGAGGGATAAAAGGTAATTTTCTCAAAATTTATGAAAATAAATAAAAACAAATTTTTTTTAAAAAGTGTTTATAACTCAAATAAACTTTAAGCAGGGATGTGGGTGGCGCTGTGGGTTAAACCACAGAGCCTAGGACTTGCCGATCGGAAGGTCGGCGGTTCGAATTCCCGCGACGGGGTGAGCTCCCATTGTTCGGTCCCAGCTCCTGTCAACCTAGCAGTTCAAAAGCACCTCAAAGTGCAAATAGATAAATAGGGACCGCTCTCTGGCGGGAAGGTAAACGGCGTTTCCGTGTGCTGCTCTGGTCTGCCAGAAGCGGCTTAGTCACGCTGGCCATGTGACCCGGAAGCTGTCTGCGGACAAGCGCCGGCTCCCGGCCTATAGAGCGAGATGAGCACGCAACCCCAGAGTCGGTCACAACTGGACCTGATGATCAGGGGTACCTTTACCTTTACCTTTATAACTCAAATAAACTTAAAGCAGATAGAGACAAAAGAAAAGCGGTTGAAAGCAACTACAGTGGTACCTCGGGTTAAGTACTTAATTCGTTCCGGAGGTCCGTACTTAACCTGAAACTGTTCTTAACCTGAAGCACCACTTTAGCTAATGGGGCCTCCCAATGCTGCCGCGCTGCCGGAGCACGATTTCTGTTCTCATCCTGAAGCAAAGTTCTTAACCTGAAGCACTATTTCTGGGTTAGCGGAGTCTGTAATCTGAAGCGTATGTAATCCGAGGTACCACTGTATAAGGGAGGGAAAGTGAAGCAGCACAGGTCTTGCACTATGTGCCTTGCATGCAAAACAAACTTTCAAATTCTATCAACTACAGAAATACTATGTGTGCAAGGAACTGCAAGTGCAGAATGTTTTGCTGTTTGAATCATTTATGTATTTCAGATTTAAGAGTTTGGCACGTTTGGAAATATGGAGGGCTGGGATACAGTTAAGTCGTGCCACATGTGGCCACTTAGCCCTTTGGGTCAAGACTCATGTCAAAAATTCAGTGGCAAACGATGACTGTATTTCCTAACAATGCAATTTTGTAACTGGGAAGATTGGGAAATTCCTTACATTTGCTGGTTCTCCTGTCCACCACGAGATGCTGAAACATTTGATTCTCAAAAGGGCAAGAGCCCTGATACATATTATCATGTGTTAGTGTACAAAAGCCTGACAGCTGCTTTTCTAAGACAAAAGCCTAGGAGGAGGCAATTTGGAACAGAGTAGAAATGGTAGCTAGGAGGGCTTAACTCTTTACCTACCTGCCACTTCCCTGCTCCAAACTGCTCCTTTTGAAAGCTGCTTGTGCCTAGGAAAAGCAGCTTTGGGGCTATTGTTATACAATATGTTTGTTATACAGTATATAATATGCATACAGGTTAGTGGCGGTTGCCCACTGATGAATGGATTCAGTAAACACTTCAAAGCAGATGTACTAAAAGAACCAGTTAACTGGATATATTGAACTCTACGTAGAATGTAGCACAGCAGATAGAAGAGGCACAATTACCACAACCTGCCTGAAGTATATACGTTGACAACTCACCGAGTTCACAGAAAAACTAATATGGCAAGTCAAAACATCAAAGTCCTCAGCATTGTGTTACTTCTGCTTTTGGAAACTTTGAGTACTGTCAGCATAAAACTATCAGCATTTTTCTTAAGCAACCACTAATAATTAAGTATAATGAAATACTAATGGTTTTGAAATGAATGAAAATGGAAGTACCAGATTAAAGGGTCTGATGATTTGAGAAAACTTAGCTATGGTGCAGTAGGCAATATTGCGGTGTGGTAAATATCTAAAATCATGTTGGATACTCTTTCTAATTTCAAATGCTTAGGGCACATGGGCACTTGGGTTTGCACACCTAGCTAGACATTTGTTTATAATGCCAGTCAGAAGGGCTCAAAATTATTTCACTTAGCATTGTTGCTAAAAAGGCTCAAGATGAAAGGAAAAATCCACATACCGTATTTTTCGCCCCATAGGACGCACCGCCCCATAGGACGCACCTAGTTTTTTGGGGGGGGGAAATAAAGAAAAAAAATTATTTCCCCCCCAGGCGCGGGGCAGGCGCGGGGGAAGCCCAAGCTTCCCCCGACCCCAGCCCCTAGAACAGGCTGCCGCCCCAAGCCTTGCGCGCCCAGCGGGACCTGCAGCTTGCCCCCTGCTTCGGGCTGCAGGCTGCCGCCCCAAGCCTTGCCGACATCTCCCCGAAGCAGGGGGCGGGCTCCGCAGCTTGCCCCCTGCTTCGGGCTGCAGGCTGCCGCCCCAAGCCTTGCGCGCCCGGCGGGGCCTCCCGCCGGACGCGCGAGGCTTGCGGATAGCTTCCTGAAGCCTGGAGAGCAAGAGGGGTCGGTGCGCACCGACGCCTCTCGCTCTCCAGGCTTCAGCGAAAGCCTGCATTCGCCCCGTAGGACGCACACACGTTTCCCCTTCATTTTTGGATGGGAAAAGTGCGTCCTATAGGGCGAAAAATACGGTATTGCCTGGTAAAACTGGATGCATTCTGGGATGAAGTTACATTCTGGGAAAGCGAACAGGATAAAGGAATGTAAACCATCCATCTAGAGATGAGAGCAAATATCTTTTAAAAAAACAAACAAAACCCAAATCCAAAACCCAGCCACACTCATGCTCACTTTGTTGCTCTCAACCTTCTGGCTTTCTTTTCAAAACTGGTTCACTATAAGCATTAATCACACGAAGAATTAAGGTGGCGGACTGTGGATTCTGCATTGCAACCTTTCAAAATGTCAGGGTGTTTAGATCCATTTCAAATCATCAACTTATAATTTCTGTTCTTAAATCATTGCGATATTTTTCCTTTCTGAAGTAATCGTGCAAATGACTTTAAAAGGCGTCAACTACCATTGTTTAGCAGCTGGTGTGGTGTTTGTTTTAACTAGACAGACATGCAAACGACAATGGGCAACTTCACGTCTGTGTTTAAGGGGTCACTGGTTTAGGACCACAAGGGTCACAAGAGAACAACCACACATAGACCTCTGTTCTCAGAAGCTTTAAACATTAGGCTAGTGTGAGTTGAGAGGCAGGGGGAACTGACTGGAAAAGGAGGGTTTCCAAGCAACCTTGCAGAGTTAAGCAGCCTCAAGAGGCGTGAAAAATAGCTAACACTGGCAGAGCTCCATTAAAGGAAAACTGCGCTAACACCATTGAAGGCCTACCACCAGTGGCTAAAATACGGGATGCATAAAATAGGATCAGAAATGAAAGACAAATGAGCTTAGACATACAGAGACTTCATAATTTGGCGGTGCCATTTTAAACTGTTGTTCCACAAATACAATATAAGTAAGATGCCAGAACAGGTATAGAGCTTTTTGTTTTGTGGAAATGGCTTATTCTTCTGCGTAAACTATTACTTGCTTTACCAGTTGACCTTTCATTAAAAAATTTTTTAGCAATATGCCAATGCAACACATTATTTTTTTATAAAAAAATTTGATATAAATTGCAAAAAAAAGCAGGGGTGTGTGACTTTCAATTTAGTTCAATGTCTACCTAACCTACGAAAGTTATTTCAAGAAGATAAGCAACAAGTTTGTCTGGTATATCACAAACAGTCAATAAAGGAATCAAATCCACTTTAGTGGGCCAAAGCTAGTTTGCCTGTCATTAATATACTCTGAAATACATATCACAGACAACACTGCGGCAGATGAGATAGATTACTACGCTGAGTAAGAATCACAGGAAAAAACAATTTTCTATCAAGTTTACAGAGAATGAAGTCTGAACTGCTGACTTCTATCTGTAAGAGTAGAAAATTTGCTCTAAGCTAACTAATTTGGACTTTTACTCTTGTGTTTTCTGTGCACGAATGTGATCCATGTTTGTTTATTCCACTTTAACAGTGTTATTTTTACGTCTTTTAAATTTGCAAATAAGCAAATAAAGTTCTTGATATGCAAGACTGAGTGTACACAGGGAACTTAGATCAAAGGGGGGAATCAATTGATGCTTGAAATAAAGAGCAAAATATCTCTGTAATTGATAATAATAATAATAATAATAATAATAATAATAATAGGTTTCAACGAGCTATTTAACAAAAAAGGTTTGCTATTACCATCTACTTTTAAAGTTAGTACATTGCAGAATAAGAATTACTGAAAGCATTACTTTTGATAGCCACACATGAAAAATTGTATAGTACACTATGAAAAAAACCTGAAATAATACGTCACACGTAATACATCCAGCAAAATCAAAGATGCCAATTTATAAGATTTAGTCCTTTCTTGTAAGGACAATGATTTCCCAGTGCCTTCATAGCATGCCTTCTCAGATAGACAAAAAAAACAAGAGAACTGGTGGGAGCTGCAAAGTAATAATTAAATACATCAGAGCTTTCCCGTCATCCCCCATTATGGAACAAAACCAGACTTTCTGTCATGCTCTGATAAACAGAGAAAATACTGAAAGTCACAAAATTACTCCAGTCAATTGCTGTGCAGTAAAAGCAACTAAACAACAACAAAAAAGCAATCTATAGATAACATAGATGAATTTACAGGCTGGGGCTGAAGCATTGTCTGTTTACCAGCAGAGACGGTGTTAAACAGTATGATTTAAATATTTATTCATCCAGAATAAAAGCATTACTTTGAAGACATGTATAACACTGATAATTGTGTACCTGTTGCCATATGGCTTTTGAATGGCTCAATCTTGGAATCTAAGACACAGACTATCCCCTTACATGAACATGAAAGCTACGTTATCTAAGAATTTGTTTTAGCATGTAACAAAATTCTATATCTCCCAGTGCCTGGTGAGACTTTTAAATTTTCCCATCACACTAATTTCTGAGGATTCATCAACGAGGAACTATTTCAGTTTAATCAGAGGAATAACAGGGACTTCTGATCCAATAGGCCCAAAATAAAAGGTGTTGATATTTACTCTCTTATCACATTGGAGCAGATGGCGCTGACGCATAATTACATTTAGTCAACCTGTTTGAGGTCTGAGGAGCTCCCATAGTTTCTTCCATTCTTCAACTACTGTGGTTGTTTGCAAACCAGATTTAAGAGTAAGGACATTTGCATCACGCTGTGCTCATTCAGCCAAAAGGCAGTAGACAAGCTAAAATTAATGAGTTGGAAGGCATGTAAATCATTTCATTTGAATAATGTGTTTAGCCTGCCCTCCTCACAAATCAATTTTCTTTAGCGTTAGACACAACTCATATTGCAATGTATTTTCACAAATCCACATGGCAATTGATTTTTATCCTGCACCCATGGTCACCTTAAATCGGTCAGGAACTCAGCTTAGACTGTCAGGTTGTGTCAGGAGTTTACAGTGACTGCTCACCAGAGTGCTCTTAATCCTCCAAGGTTTACTCAAATGTCATAACCATCTGGAGCAAAGGGAGGATCCCCACTGGGTTCCACTGACCAGTTTTCTTTCTGAACTGAAAGAAGACAATAGAAAGTAAAGCACTAGCCAAAGGCTGTTATTTGCCCTCTCCAAGCAAAGCAAAAAGTCGGGCAAAAGGAAGAGCAAGTTATCGTATAATGAACGAAATATACTAACACCTTCCCTAGGAACAGTGGGGTCTCAAGATTGTTGTGACAATATTTAGTAGATTTAGGATAGGATATTGATCATGATTAAGAAATTCCCTTTTATTTAAGCCTTAGGTTTAAAAGATGCTTGCAAAAGGAGGGCTAATGGTTCAGCAGGGGAGACAGACTGAGAGCTACAATTCCTCTCCAATGGCTCAGCACTGCTGATTGTGAGGTACTGACCAAGGGGGGAAGGAAATTAGGGAACCCCAGCCTCAGGTTTATCTTACCACAGACTTATTGCTCTGTTAAGCTTTTTTTTTTTTTTAACTTAGCTTGCAGGTCAGTGTGGATGAGCAAAAGAGAAAAGGCTTGTTTCGGTTTTAATATGCACAGAAGTTCTTACCAACAGACTGTGGCACCCCACAACTATTAGTTAGCTCTGACAGCAACAGTCAAGAGTTTGTATTCTCCCCCCACCCCATGAAAGTTGGCCTAAATTTCTATCTGTAAATTACATGAGTTTGCAATTTTTTTATGCAAATCAGTGACATGGGCGTGTGCTCTGCATTTTTCACATACCTAGCAATACCACTGTTGCCGTAGAATACAGTGGTACCTCGGGTTACATACGCTTCAGGTTACAGACTCCGCTGACCCAAAAATAGTACCTCAGGTTAAGAACTTTGCTTCAGGATGAGAACACAAATTGCGCGGCGGCAGCAACAGGAGGCCCCATTAGCTAAAGTGGTGCTTCAGGTTAAGAACAGTTTCAGGTTAAGAATGGACCTCCAGAACGAATTAAGTTCTTAACCAAAGATACCACTGTACATAGAAAAAAATGCAATTATAATGAAGCGATTAAAAAAATGGCATGGGCATGGATCATCGCTGGTCTCTCATTCTACAAAAAGATGAAAATCATTTCCAGATACCCCAATTTGACCAGCATATTTGAATGTTGTTTGGGGGGGGGGCTGTACAAACTAGCAGCCCCTCCCTCTTTACAGCTCCGCTTCTAAATATGTTTTTAATGGCCAAAAAAGTGTTTCCAGTTTTCTCAGGGAAATAAAATTTTAGAAATACTAAGAATGAACACATCTTTCAGTGGCATAACTGCTGAAATTGATTTTCTGGGAGCGTGTCACAGGACGTTCTCGCTACCGTGGAAGCAAGGCATATGCTAATGGCAAAAGTAACTTTGATTGCTATTTTTATTACAGCAGGCATATCAGAAGTGCAAGTAGTTTTGCCTTTTAACTTAATTACTGTGCGGAATTACTTTGCCTTTTCTTTTTTTCACAAAACACTTTAGGGATTTGAGAAACACCAGTAGCAGGTGCTAAGCTGTAACTTTCTGTCTGCCCCTCTGTGTTTCAGACAGCATAATATCAATTCTAAATTCAGCTGTTTTCTGCATTATTGGCTTTCCTTTGAAGAGTCTTAATTTGCAGTTTTGTTCTATGAGGTAATTCATAGTGAGAACTGGTAAGAGTTGACCAGTATTTCTTGCTGTTTGTAACTTCTTTGATTCATGAAGAAAGAATCTCTCTTTGGAAGCCAATTATTACATGAGCCACCTAGAACATTCAGGGTCTGTGATTCCTTCAAAAAGTCAGCTGTTTCAGTGTTGTTTTTATAAAAAAAAATTTAGAGTTTCAAAAATTTAATTCCATGGTGTTTTTTATTTCTCCCCCTCTGTCTCCAACAACATAACATCAATACTGCATTCTCTAATTCCTTCTGTTGCTCATTTTTCGAATGCTACTCGCGAGTTCATCAAACTGTAATATTTCCTTAAATGGTCTGAAAAGTGCTTCAATTCTTCCACAAAGCAATCAACGTTAGATTCTCTTATTCTGGCTGTTAACTTTGCCAAATCAGCATAATCCATCATCATCTTCATCCATTCTTCTTTTTTTGTGCATAAAGAATCCTAGCCACTGTTCTTACAGACATAAACAACTTAATCATCCTTTTTGAAACTTCTGTCCCAATAATCCCTAAGAGAGAGGGTTCCGGGTTTGTTTGTTTTTTGGTATAATCACTTTAAATGTATTTTCTGTTTCATCATATATCATTTCCCACAATGCCTTCACTTTCCTACAGGTCCATCACATATTAAAGAAAGTTCATTGTCTTTGCCTTTTCAAAGTACAAAGGGACCCCTACTTAATCATGCATGCAGTAAGATGGACAGAAACCTCAGGTTCGTTGGGTGAATATTAGGGATGCCATCCAAATAAACAAATCTGAGCCACATAATGAAATGATCTGCATGAATGTGCACTTAAAATAGCTTTGAGGAACCAACTTTCTACTTTTTTGATGGTTTATGTCTGTATTGCAGTGGGTAACATCTAAGAAAACGCATTGCATTATGGGAGACTTCGCGGGTAGTGCTTCTTCCAAGATCCTCCAAATCATCTACAGTTTTCATTAGTACTTATATTAAATATTTTTCTACAAAATATTGTTGCGAAATCAAATAGGGATGACTTTTTATTCAGTTAAAAATATCGTAAACTGATCAGCTAAAGGAAAATATTTTATAATGCTGGTGCTTCGGTATGTGTCATACAAGCATACAGGGTGCAGTTCACTTAAAGACAAATTAAGAGCATGCACAAGTCGGTACAAAAGAGAAACAGCAGCAAAATTGCAAAGGCATTTTGGATTCCCTAAAAGTGGTTTCCATATATCTCTTTAAGGAAAACTATATTAGAACTTCAACTCCTGTGGCTTACAAGTTACTTCTTACACTTAGGACTGGACAAGTTGGAAACAGGCCACTTGAAGGAATACTAATGTTGTGAAGTCTCCTGCAAGTCCAGGGAAATGAATTCCTTTGTAGTTTTTTTTTTCCTAGGGTATTACCATTAGTATTGAAGGGTTAATGGCAAAGGCTGGTGATAGTTTAAAAATTCACATTACCAAAGTGGATTACATTGCATCTACTAAAGGGATCAACAATGTAAGCTTACACTAAGCCATTATGTCAGAAACAAAGCTCTCATTTTAAGCCTCTGGAAACAAGCATAAAATGAACAAAAGAAAAAATGATTCTGATGCAAGAAGAAGGCAAACAACTACATGCTTTTCATACAGACTCACATTTCCACAGTTATGCATTATGCATGCAAATGGAAGTCTGTTCCAAAAGGCTCATCATGAACTTCTGACAATATATGCAAGCTACAACACTGGACAAAGGTAATTATGGGACACTGAAAACCATGAAGAGAGACTTGTCTTCTTAATTGTTCTGGACAGAAACAATAAATTTATGAATCATTATTTAGCATAGAAAGTTTAAAACGACTGACTGTATGTGTATAAAGACAACCTACAAAAGCCACATTGAAGTGCTCAATATCTGCTTATTTTACTGATAATGAGGAGCTCATCCTCATTAGGTGAAGCTTTTTCTAGACTGTTCCCAGTGCTGTTTTTCTAGAAAAAGAGGTGCTGGAACTCACCATGAATGCCTCCCTTGTTCTCTTATAATGGCAATGGCGCCCACCTGAGAGGTGCCAGAACTGAGTTCTGGTGAGTTCTGGCTGAAAAAATGCCTGTCTGTTGCACTTCTAAGTGTAGATGAGAGAGTGACATGTTTCCCCAGCACAAAATGACCCCTGTGTTCCCCACCCAATCCTTTGGCTAGGTTGGCTTTTTTCTTAATTGAAAATTTATTAAAATTAATAAATTAAAATTAGCAAAGTGATAAAATTTGCCTTGAACATTTGCACACATGTATCTAAATTATTATGGAAGGCATACTGAATGCAAATAAGGCAATCACTTGCTTTATTTGTTCATTTATTTTAAAATGACAATATGATGCCCATGGGCACATGTACATGAGTAGAAGCCTTTGCTGGAACCTGCAGGGTCCACACCACTACTGAAATTAGGTTTGAAATAAGAATTATATTGTAGGCAATAGAATAGGTTGTGCTTTGTGTGTGGTGCCCATGACAGTTTATCTGGTTTAAACATGTGCCTACGAGCCTTTAAAAGTTGGTGAGCCCTGCTTTAGACAATTCATAGGTAAAGGTAAGGTAAAGGTACCCCTGCCCGTATGGGCCAGTCTTGATAGACTCTAGGGTTGTGCGCTCATCTCACTCTATAGGCTGGGAGCCAGCGCAGTCCGCAGACACTTCCGGGTCACGTGGCCAGCGTGACAAGCTGCATCTGGTGAGCCAGCACAGCACACGGAACGCCGTTTACCTTCCCTTAGACAATTCATAGTCATGACTATTTCTTGAGGAACTTTGTATTTGAGAAAGACATTCAAAAGGACGTGCCCCTCGTTTTAGTGTGCCACTACAGAAATGTCACAGAGCAGCAATCAAAATGTGCAAAGTTCAAAAGGAGAACACATAGATGGGAGAGGGGAGACAGTAGTATATTTTGTCTATTAATTAAAACAGCCATCACCATCACTGGCACCATGTTTAATAAAAATTGGATGGTAGCTATTTTACTTATATGGCAACTTCAGCACTATATCACAGCACAGAGTCAGACAACAGCAAGACTATTTAACCTGTCAATCCAGCCAGCTTTTGTTCAAACGACTCCTGCATTCAAAGCTTGTTTTGCCAACTGCAACAATGGAGATTTTTTTAAAAGCACATTTAAAAAGAAACATTCTGCAAAACTCAAAATGTAAATCCACTGAGCAAGGAATTTGTGGAACTTAAAACTAACTTGTTTAAAAACTACTCATGTAAACCAAATAAACTACCACCTGTGGTGAGGCATGATTAAAAGTATCAATTCATAAAACACACAAAAAAAAATCCTTGGGTTATCTTGATTTCCTCTGATTGCTGTAAGTACTTTATTATTTCCCTTTCATAGCCTACTGCATTATAGCTTCATAATAAAGAGCCAGAGAATTACAAACCTGAATGGCAGGAGAGAGGATAAAAACAGTACAATGTCTTATGAATGAAACCTCTCCTATTCCAAACAAGGTGAAATTGCTTTGTTACATGAAAAGTATTTGACATTGTGCGATACAACCTGCCAACTGAAAGCAGGCAGGCAAACCCCTGAGAGACTCTTCAGAAAACATTTTTCTCTAACATTCTGTATCTAAGTGATATTTAGAATCTCACCCCAAATTTGCATCAGAAGTCTTAACTTTGTCCATGAATGGTCAAAACTTTTTGAATTATGCCATTTAAGTTCCACATGCAATCAGAGATACAATCTGTTCTGTTCTTGGAAAGGAATGCCCACAGCAAAATGCCTAAAAGGAATGCCTTAGAAAAGCAGAAACACCACCTGGAAGTACTTCGTGCAACAAGATTTACATTTATATCTGTTAGTACCACACATGTTAATACCAGGCCTGCTGAGTGCATAGGAACCAAAGTTTTAAAATACCAAATGAAAAGATTATAGTAATGTCCCCCCTCATGCCACAATGATTCAAGCTATGGTCCAGGGACTACTCATCAAGCATTGTGGCAATATGCTGCTGAGAACTTGTGTGAGAGATTTAAGAAAAAAACAAACATGAACATCAAGCTTTCTGAAGATCCTTGCAAATCTACAGTTTGTTTCTCTATTTTACCCTTTTAAAAAACAGTTGCATGGAGGTGTATTTATGAGGCCAATTTGGCAACTTATTATTGCAAGAATGGGTAATATGGAGGACAGATTCTTAAGTTCCAGAGAAGATCTAATTTGCTTGTCTTACGTCCACATACTGTAAACAGCTCCCTTCAAGGCTGTATTTGTTGGGATACTGCCAGGGAGATAAAGTCCATCTGAGCCCCCAAGCTCGGTGCCGGACGATCCATCAACCTCCCGTAGTCAGGCAATATCAGCAATTCAGCGACACTAAGCCTCAGGCTTAGTGCACACTATAACAGCAGAATTCACACAGCAAGAAGTTGCACAAGCATGAGAGCAGGACATGCATAATTACAGGTTTTATTTGGCGTAGGTCAGAACATGAGAAAACATGACCGTCTGCTCTGACTGCTCAGGCAAAACAGCCAAAAACGAAACGAACTTACAACATAAACATCCTGCGAGACAGGAACTTACGCAGGCTGTTATACAAACATCCTGCTCCCTTTTAAGGTGGAACGGAAATATCCTAACATCCTCCCCCTTTCCGTGTAACCTGTAGTACCTGTGGTTCAACCCAATTGCAACCTTTGTGCATAAACCTTCAGTTGTTCTCTGTTAACAACCTTAGACAACAGATCAGCAGGAATTTCATTTCCTGGCATGTAGGACACCTGAATGAGTCCTTTCTGAATACACTCTCTTGCACGATGTAGCTTAATCTGCAAGTACTTGGTTCTTTGCTTGCAACTCTCCGAGTTCAGCAAAGCCAAACAAGATCTATTGTCTTGATACACTTGTATAGGACATTTCACAGAAACCCCAATGTCCTTAAACAGTTGCATCAACCATTCACAATCCATGAGTGAAAATGACAGAGCATTGAGTTCTGCTTCACAGGAACTTAGGCTAACTGTTGTCTGCTTTTTGCACAACCAGTCAAACAGGCAGTGGTTGTACATGTAGCATACTCCAGAAGTGCTTGTACCATCCGTGGTGTCACTTCCAAAACTTGCATCTGCAAAGATTTCAAGACCTCCAGTCTTCTGACTGGTGAACCTCAGCCTGTAGTGCATAGTCCCTTTCAAATACCGGGCTATGCGCTTCAGAGCTTTCCAATCCTGAACAGTAGGATTGTTAGCATGTCTGCTCAGCAGGTTAGTGCTTACAGCAATGTCAGGTCTTGAACATCTAGCAATGAAATTCAACTTGCCTAGAATGCATCTGTACAGCGTTGTGTCAGAAAACGCTTCAGCAGTACTATCTACCTGGTAACCTGTCACCATCGGTGTGTCTGCTGGGTTTGCATCAACCAAATTCAACCTGGTTAATACATCAGCAATTTTCTGTGTTTGGTGTACCAGAAAATTACCTGCTTGGTCCCTCTCCACCTGCAGAGAAAGATAGTTGGATACCTCACCAAGATCCTTCATGTCAAAGTGCTCCTTCAGCTGAGCTAGGGTGCTTTGGTAAAAAGCCTGATTCTTCCAAAACATCAGAAGATCATCAACAAAACATAAACAATACAGTTTGTTTTGCCCCTCCTCCTTGACAAACACACAAGGATCAGCTTTGCCCTGGTGAAAACCTAGAGAAAGCAACGTTTCAGTGAGTTTTGTGTTCCAACACCTGGCACTCTGCTTGAGACCATATAAGGATTTCCGCAGTTTACAGACCATTCCCTTCTGTATCTGCATCCCATCAGGTGGAAGCATGTACAGCTCCTCCCCCAAAATCCCGTACAAAAAAGCTGTATTAATGTCATGATGGGAAACATGCAGTTTCTCCTCCGCAGCGATCTTGAGCATCAGCCGAATGCTCTCATATTTGACCGTGGGTGAGTAGGTCTCGTGGTAATCCTGCCCTGGTACCTGTGAAAAACCTCTGGCAACCAATCTGGCTTTGTGTCTGACAACCTTGCCATTCTGGTCTGTCTTGGCCTTGAAGACCCATTTGCTGCCAACCAGTCTCATCCCTGGGACTACCGGTACCAGCTCCCAAGTCTGGTTCCTATTCAAGGAATCAACTTCAGCCTTCATGGCATTAAGCCAAGGCTCAGCATCTTTAGAGGTTAATTCCTGGACCTCTTTGAAGCTTGAAGGTTCCCACACCTTCTCTGAGCTACTAAGAACAGCAGTTGCCATCTTAGCAAACTCATCAGCAAATCTCTTTGGAGGTTTGCCTTTGGTCGCCCTTTCAGACCTGCGAACCAGACGCAAGTCTTCTGGACTCATCTCCTCCTTCTTAGGAGAAAAGTGACCAATGGTGAACAGTGGTTCTTCCAGTTCATTGTCAGACTCATCAGATGGTCTGACTGAGGCCTTTGCGCTCTTGTAGTCTGCTGTGTCATCACTGTCACTGACAGCAGCAGCAGCGCCGCCCACTGAACTGGAATCCGAACTTTGATCATCACCACCATCATCATCATCATCCTCAGTTTCCTCAGCTTTCTCAGCATGATCTGCTTTCTTCACATCACCTTCATCCTCCTCTGGGTAACTCTGGAAAATTCCCACATTTTCCCCCCACTTAGGATTGTACTCAACACTCCTTGTGAACTTAATGGATTTAGAGTTAGTCATCCATACCCTGTATGCACCTTTTTCGTACCCCATGAACAAACCATGTGCCCCACGCTTCCCAAGCTTGTTGCTTTGTGGGGTGTGTACCCACATGTCAGAACCAAAGATTCTCATGTGTTTGACATTAGGTTGCTTACCAAACATTTTCTCATAGGGAGTGCAGCCAATAGGTGATGACAGTCTCCTGTTAAAAGTATAAACAAAATTTGCCAAAGCCTCCCCCCAAAACTTCTCAGGGAGATTGGCATCATGCAACAAGGTTTTTATCCCTTGCAGCAACGTTTGATTTGCTCTCTCCGCAAGCCCATTCATCCATGGCGATCTAGGCGTTGACAAGTCATGCTGGATTCCCTTCTCAGTCAGGAAAGCTTCAAACTGCTGAGAAGTGAACTCCCCGCCTCGATCAGTAAACAGACAACCAATACGTTTACCGTGAGCATTCTCCAACCAAGCACAGAATGCCTTGAACTTAGGAAATGCTTGCGATTTCTGCTCGAGCATAAACACATGAATGTACCTGGGAAAAGAATCAATTAGAACCATGAAGTACCTTGCTCTACCCAAAGAGGGCGCTAGAGGACCTACCAGGTCTGCGTGAACTAGCTGGTAGGGTTTGGAAGCCTGCCTGCTAGACTCCTTGCCTTTTGGAGCAACCTTCACCTTGTTCTCTGCACAAGATACACATTTCATGTGAAATTTGCAAGGTTTGATGTCCAAACCTTCAACCAACTCAGGCATCTTGGCTAGCGCTTGCCAAGAGAGGTGACAAAATCTGCGATGTGCATCATGAATGCATCCTGCATGAAGAACCTTGTTAGTTTGTGCAACACAACAAGTATCAGCATTAGATATAACAGCATTGTCATCATAAGTTAGACAGAACAAACCATCCATCAACTTTGCATGCAAAATGTTCTCTTTGCCTTTTCTGATGACACAGACAGTCCTCTTGAAGGAAACCTCAAAACCACGCCCATTCAGCTGTGGTACACTAAGCAAATTGTCCGCAGCTCCTGGAACAAAAAGTACATCTTTGATGGTAAGATGCAGACTTGCAAGTTTCACAGTCCCAACTCCTGTAGCTTGCAAAGTCCTTCCATCAGCCAGCTGGACCACTCCATCTTGAGGTGTGAAGGATATGAACAGATGGCGGTCTTTGGTGAGATGGTGCGTGCATGCTGAATCGACTATAAACCTGTCCTTGGCCTTGTTTCCCACCGGCGTGGGCTTTTGCAGCTTGCCTTTAGCCTTTGGTGAAGCTGTGCCAGCAAACATAGCCGTGTTTTCCACTGGCGAGGGCTTTTGCAACTTGCCCCCCTGCTCCTGGCCATCAGACGTGCCTTTAGCCTTTGGTGGAGCTGTGCCAGCAAACATAGCCCTGTTTTCCACTGGCGTGGGCTTTTGCAACTTGCCCCCCTGCTCCTGGCCACCTGCAAGCATCTTGCTCTGTTTACATCTGGTCTTCCAGCCTCTGCAAAGGCTCTGACCTTGGTTCTCACGAGAAACAGAGCTCTCAGCTGCCGACTCCTTGGCTCCCCCTGGAGGCTGGAATGCTGCCTGGGATGACGTGGCAGTCTTCTCCCCCTGCAGCTTGCAACCAGTGCCCTCAGCATCCCTGCATTCACTAGCATTCTGGGAAACAGCCAGGACCTCCGATGCATTCAAACCCTGGGCTGGGATTATTGGCTGGTGGGCCTTTTTCAAAGCATCCCACATGTCACGTGCCGTGAGATTTCCAGCAAGCGTCTTTATTTCCTCCAGAGAGACGGATAAGACAATAATATCCACGGCCTTCAAATTCTGGCCCTGCCATTTCTCTGTCCGAGGAACTGGAGTGGCTTGAGATACAGTATGCCAGACTCCAAACTGACGCAGCAAACTCTCACACCATTTTGCCCAGGTCTGATAGTTGTGCCTATTTAACTTTGGGCACTCAGTGGCCTCTGAAGCTTGGAAAAACTCCATTCCAGCTTTTTACTTTAGCCGTGAGCCTTTATGCGTTCTAAGACTTCTTATCTCGACAGCCCATTAATCACGATGCCTCTGGCTCGGCTCCCAGGCCAATTAGTTTTGCCGGACATCAAAGACTTCTTCCGCGGCAGAAAAGCCTCTGCTTTCACTTTCCCAGCACATACCTTTCAGCAGTCTGTCGCTGTCTTCCTCTCCTGCAAGTGCCGTGAATCTGGGCCCATAACCTGTTGTTGGGATACTGCCAGGGAGATAAAGTCCATCTGAGCCCCCAAGCTCGGTGCCGGACGATCCATCAACCTCCCGTAGTCAGGCAATGTCAGCAATTCAGCGACACTAAGCCTCAGGCTTAGTGCACACTATAACAGCAGAATTCACACAGCAAAAGTTGCACAAGCATGAGAGCAGGACATGCATATTTACAGTTTTATTCAGCGTTGGTCAGAACAAAGAAGGCATGACCGTCTGCTCCGACTGCTCAGGCAAAAAACAGCCAAAAACGAAACGAACTTACAACATAAACATCCTGTGAGACAGGAACTTACGCAGGCTGTTATACAAACATCCTGCTCCCTTTTAAGGTGGAACGGAAATATCCTAACAGTATTTGTGTCGCGGAATATATTTTCCTAAAATGTCAATGACAATATTCATAATTTTTTTTGTCTACAAAGATGACACTTTGCCTAAATAGCTGATCCAGCCTCTACCTTACCCTACTGTACAACTGGAGTATTTCTTGTTGTTTAGTCGTTTAGTCGTGCCCGACTCTTTGTGACCCCATGGACCAGAGCACGCCAGGCACTCCTGTCTTCCACTGCCTCCTGCGGTTTGGTCAGACTCATGCTGGTAGCTTCGAGAACACTGTCCAACCATCTCATCCTCTGTCGTCCCCTTCTCCTTGTGCCCTCCATCTTTCCCAACATCAGGGTCTTTTCCAGGGAGTCTTCTCTTCTCATGAGGTGGCCAAAGTATTGGAGCCTCAGCTTCAGGATCTGTCCTTCCAGTGAGCACTCAGGGCTGATTTCCTTAAGAATGGATAGGTTTGATCTTCTTGCAGTCCATGGGACTCTCAAGAGTGTCCTCCAGGAGTATAGAAATGTTTATTAAGCGATCTTTATTTATGGCAACTAGCTATGAAACAAAACCCATTCTGTCTCTTGCCCTTCTCCCTTTTTGTTGCTGACGCATATATTATTGTTCTTGGGCAGCTCTATAAATTTCCTTTCTTATGCTGGTGTATATCCATCTAGATTTATTTTGTAAATGTTGGGGAAAGCAACTCAGCCATTTTTATCATGCACCATCACACCTCAGTTATATGCCCTGCAGACCTCAGGCTATTGACACTGAAAAGGGTCTTGCAGACAAGTCATTTGGGCATGATTTGACTGATAAATTTTACAAATTACACTCAGCCATTCCCGTGTTACACAAATGTGCATTTGCAGCTACTTCACTTTGTATGTTTAAAATTTTGAGGGGGGAGAGATAGAACGTTAAAAGCAATCTGTTGTGGTAATTTAATAATGATAATGATGGCTGTAATTAATAGAACATATATGTTTCATGAGAAATAATGTAAGAAGCAACGGATGAGAAACGTCAGCTTTAAAGATTGAGATTGTATCCAACGTTAGTCCTATTCAGAGAAGACCCACTGGAATTAATGACTCTAAAGCAGGCATAGGCAAACTACAGATGTTTGGGGCTACAATTCCCATCATCTCTAGCTAACAGGACCAGTGGTCAGGGATGATGGGAATTTTAGTCCCAAACATCTGGAGGACCGGAGTTTGCCTATGCCTGCTCTAAAGTTAGTCATGATCATTAACTACAATGAGCCTACACTGAGTAGAGCTAGCATTGGATACAAGCCATAATTGCAGTCGTATTCAACTAAGTCTTTAATATCCTATTCATTAGTAACTTACTTTTGGTACTATTTTAAAATTGTGTATTTCTCCAAAGAGACTCAAAGCAGCTAACAAAGAGTAATAAAGACTGAATAATACATAATGCCTATAACAAACCTAATATACACTTGAATTACTATCTTAATATTAGCCTGCTTTAACAAATTCCACTAATAGAAATGAGCCAGAAGAATGATTAATAAAAGACCTCTTTTAAAAATGTCTTCACCAACCACCTGAAGCAGTATGGCTTTGACAAGACAACTTCATAAGGGCGGTCTAGGTACCACAGCACAAAAGATGACTATCCATAGATGACTCATCTTCAGACGTTCACCAATTTGAAACAAAATCCCAGAGGATGATCAGAGCATGCGGTCCACTCCACATGAAATAAAACAAAAACCATTCCTTAAGGAACTGAGGTCTCACATCATTAAAAGATTAAAATGTTAAGGCTATCATCCTGAATTAATGCAAGAAGCTAAATTACTAGCCAGTGCATATCATAAGGAATTGATGGGATTTAAAAACATATATAATAGATTGCCTATTACCTGCAGCAATCTGGCTGCAGCATTTTGCACTAACAGATGTTTCTGAGTGCTTTTCAAGGGCAGCCCCATTTAGAGCACATAATAGTAGTCTAATTTTCATGTCACTATAGCAGGAATAACTGTGTAGAGGGTTCACTTTGTCAGGAAGGACCACAGCCAGTATACCAGTCAAAAGCTGGCAAAAGACACCCTATATGCAGCAACAAAGCCTCCTGTATATAAAAACCAAGAACAGCAGACAGTTCCTGTGTCCCAACCCGGCCAAAATCCAGAATGAAGGGGGTAGATAGCACTGAGTAGATTCCGTGACTGCATATGAGCAAGTCTTCTTTCTTACTATCACTGCCACAGAACAGGGTCGATTATGAGCTCTAAGCTATATGCAGTTAGACTTTATTCAAGTCTTCTCCACTGTGGCTCCTGCCACTTATGTGATTGTCGCAAGCAATAGGCAATGATAACCCCATTCCCCCATTATCTGGGTCTGAGCTGCTTCACCACCAAGTAAACTGGCAGACAAGGCTGAGGAAAACACCATCACACTCATCTACTCAGGTCTCTGTGATGTAAGCCATTGGATAATGTCAGTGGAAGGAATATATGACTGACATTAAAAGCAGAATATTCAGACCCAATGAGGAACTGACTTAACATCTTCCAACTATTTCTTCACATTAAATTTGACAAAACTAATTAAAAACTCTATTAGCCTGGATTTGTTACACAGAAAGAATATTATTTTGTACTCATATACTTAGCTTGTTTTAAACTTATGCCAGGACTAAATATGAAAGGTAAGAAATTCTGAACCACCCATAGAAAACATAGACTTTGTACATTAAGCTCTGAGAGACCTATTCTTCTCAATATTTCATTATGTATAGATGGTAAATCAGCAGGAACTGTTTTCCACAGTCATCCACAAGATGGAGCCTTCCCTTGAGACCAATTTTTGAATTCATTAATCTACACACTGGATTGTTATGCTGAGAGATAAAAATGCATGAAAATCTCACACAGAAATCATGCAAACTACCGTTCAGAAAGAGAGGATAATAAACACCTGTTTGAAAAAGTAAATCCATGTTAACTACCACTTTTATAATATAGATGCATTATCAGGAGTAAATCTGAAAATGGAATTTCTGAATGGGAATATACACAGGAGTGCATGTCAAGAAGTTGCAGAACTGCTTCCAGATTCCTTGACCCCACTGCAACCCTCCAAATAAACCCTATTCCCATTCTACCATTTCACTCAGTCATCTTAACGCTGGCTCTAAGACAGCTCTAATGTCATTAACTAGTAAAATGGAAATCTGCTCTCAAAGTACTTCCAGCTTTGACATGTTACGGTTAAGCAAGGCTTTTAAATACAGTCTACGTCTGTTTGAGTTCCACATGTAACTAGAGGGAATGAATCACACAACATCCCCAAACTCTGGATTAGCAGCCCAGAGTTTCAACAATGATTACCGTATTCTTCCATCTATAAGACGGCCCCCCATGTATAAGACGCCCCTATTTTGGGGGACTCGGATTTAAGAAAATTGGGGGGAGATGGCCCCGTGTATAAGATGCCCCCTAATTTTTGACATTATTTTGTAGGGGGGGAAACAGTCTTATACACAGAAAAATACGGTATCTTTATTCTCTTTAGGCTATAACGCTAAAGTACAGTGGTACCTCGGAAGTCGAACAGAATCCATTCTAGAAGTCCATTCGACTTCTAAAACATCCAGAAGCCGCATTGGATGTTCAGGTTCTGAAGGAGAATTCAGGAATGAGAATATCACTTCCGAACTGTTCACAATGGCCTGCTTCAAATATAAAGCAAAACCAAAATATTTTTGGGAAGACTGAAAAATAAGCAATATTTATTTTATTTAGTGCCTTTTACAGATTGAAAGTCACTGTGTTGCCTTAGGAACAAAATAGCTTATTGTGTATAACTTGCTTTGTCATTAAAAAATTATAATACAATTTTAACATTTCATATATTAAAAGTTCAGTTTATTCAGACAATTACTACAAACTGAATTTACATTTTAATTTTATCTTGTTACAAACAGAGCTGCAAGCTTCTATACTGTAGGGTTTCAAGCACCTATTTCATTTTGCCAGTTTCTGAGTAGCAGGCAATTACCGTATTTTTCGCACCATAGGGCGCACCGGACCATAGGGCGCACCTAGTTTTGGGAGGCGGAAAACAAGAAAAAATTATTCTGAACCCCAGAAGCCAGAACAGCAAGAGGGATCTGGCTTCTGGGATACCGTGTGGCTGTTCTGGCTTCTGGGGTAACCGCGCCAAGCCTCTTCAGGCAGCGGGATGAAGGCTCCCGCTGCCCAAAGAGGCTGCACAGGGCTAAAGCAGAAGCCAGGACAGACGCGTTGCTGAAGGGGCACTGCGCCTTCTCTCTCTCTTCACAGCGCCCCTCCTTCACAGGAGAGGTGCTGTGCAGAGAGGGAGAAGGGGCAGCACCCTTTAGCGAAGCTGGAGAAGGAACAGAAGGAGACCCTTCTGTTCCTCCTCTGGCTTCCAGGACAGGCGCGTCGCTGCGAAGCGGGAGGAGAAACAGGAGACCCTTCTGTTCCTCCTCCGGCTTCGCTGGACAGGCGCGTCGCTGCGAAGCGGGAGGAGAAACAGGAGACCCTTCTGTTACTCCTCCGGCTTCGCTGGACAGGCGCGTCGCTGCGAAGCGGGAGGAGGAACAGGAGACCCTTCTGTTACTCCTCCGGCTTCGCTGGACAGGCGCGTCACTGCGAAGCGGGAGGAGAAACAGGAGACCCTTCTGTTCCTCCTCCGGCTTCCAGGACAGGCGCGTCGCGGCGAAGCCAAGGAGCCTGCATTCGCTCCATAGGACGCACACACATTTCCCCTTCATTTTTGGAGGGGAAAAAGTGCGTCCTATAGAGCGAAAAATACGGTAAAACAAAAACAGAAAGAACCATCAATATTGTAGTAAAACAAAGAGAATCAGTATGTATTCTGGAAACTATTTTACCTCCTCCATTCCTCCACAATGTCATGTCGACATAAAGCACTCATTTTCCATAAAAAGACTTGGCAAAGGTACAGTGGAGGCACTGAGTTCTCTCACACCTGGGTAAAAAGGTAAAGGACCCCTGGCCACAGCTTTCCGGGTCATGTGGTCAGCAGGACTAAACTGCTTCTGGCACAACAGAACACTGTGATGGAAGCCAGAGCGCACGGAAACACCATTTCCCTTCCTGCCGCAGCGGTACCTATTTATCTACTTGCACTGGCGTGCTTTCGAACTGCTAGGTTGGCAGGAGCTGGGACAGAGTGACGGGAGCTCACCCCGTCGTGGGGATTCAAACTGCCGACCTTCCGATCGGCAAGCCCAAGAGGTTCAGTGGTTTAGACCACAGTGCTACCTGCATACCCACCTGGATATGCTTTGTTGTGCCTGTGTTTTCTAAGTGAAATTCTCCTGCTGCCTCTTCATACCGTATACTACTATCAACATTAACCATGTCTACTCAGAAGAAAACTGAATAGGACCTACTGTCAGGAAAGTGTCTATTGGATTGCAGCCTTCCAGAGGAACCCAAAGAAGGATTTCGTAGAGGCAGCTCTAGGCTGGTGCATCAGAGGGACCCATGGATTTTGCTCCTCAGGGAATATTCTGGCGCCCTGACCCCAACCCCAATCCCCAGATGCCCCACTTTGGAGCTTTCCACTATTGGCAGCTTATTGACCACTTCATAGCTGTCAACATTCCCTTTTTTTGCAGGAAATTCCCTTGTTCCAGAGCTGTTTCCCGCTGCTTCCTGCTGCTATCCCGGATTGTTAGATATCCCGTAGACTATCCCAGGACAGGTGAGGTTGCTGATCCCTTATTTTCGAGGCTGCTGATCCCTTATTTTCAAATCTGAAAGTTGACAGCTATGGATCACTTGCACAGAGATCGGGCTTCTGCCACATGCCAGGCCTGTCCCAGACAGTGGCACTCCTCTTCACTGGCAGTCAAATGAGTGCTAAAGGATGATAAGGAGACTGTGGAGAAGCTGGATGAATTATTTGCATCTATCTTTCATGATGGAAGACATAGGGTAGATCGCAGTGCCTGAACTAACCTTTGCAGGAAGTATGGGGAGCTAAGGCTGATAGCGGTAGAGAAAGATGAAGTTCTAGGACTAATAGAGATTAAGAAGAAGAAAAACCCTGAGAAACTGCCAGGCCCAGATAGCATCCACCCTAGGATTAAATGTGAAATCTCTTGCTATTCTAACAGAAATTTGTAACTTTCCCCTTGAATCAGCCTCCACACCTCAGGACTGGAAGGGAGCCAACGTTGCGCCAATTTTCAAAAAGGGATCCAGGGGAGATCCTGTAAATGGCAGGCTGGTTGGCTTAATGTCCGTCCTTGGAAAATTGGTGGAAAGTATTATTAAATATGAAATAACCAAGCACATAAAACAAGCAGAAGTCAGCATAGCTTCTGATAAGGAAAGTCCTTTCTCACAAACCTATTAGAATTATTTGAGAGTGTCAAAAGCATATATGTAGACTCTAATTGATGCAACATATTTGGACTTTCAAAAAGCTTTTGACAAAGTAGCTCACCAAAGACTCCTGAGTAAACTTAGCAGTCAAGGAATAAAAGGAGAGGTCCTCTTGTGGATGAGCAATTGGTTAAGTAGAGTAGGAATGAATGGACAACTCTCCAAATGGAGAGAACTAGAAAGTAGAGTCCCTCAAAGATCATTATTGGGACCTCTGCTTTTAAACTTTAAATGATCTAGTATTAGGAGTGAGTAGTAAGGTGGTCAAGCTGGCTGCTGATACTAAATTGTTCAGAGATGTTAAAACCAAAAGACTGCAAAACACTCCAAAACGAACACTCCAAACTGAGTCAGTGGATGGTAAAATGTCAAATGTAATTCCATGTAAATAAGTGTAAAGTGATGCAGGTTGGTGCAAAAAAGTTACAGACCAGAAACGAGACTTTGAGGTCATAATAGATAGCTCAATCAATATGTTGACCCAGTGAGGCCTACACTGAAATTTTCTGTTAGCTTGGGTCTTGTCTCTGGAGGGCAAAGTAACTTTTGTGATACAAAGCTCACTAAATCTTATTATTGTAAAATTAAACTATAGTTTAGTATTGAATTCAACCACAGAACTGAAAAGCTAAAACAAGACCACAGTTTCAAGAAAGCAGTGATTTTCAATTGCCTCATTCCCTAAACTCTGTGGCAGTCAGATCAAGATTTTCATTCAAGTTATAGGATGATTGAGGATTATACAGACATTCAATAGTGCATAGCTGACTTTAAGGCACCCTAGCCATGTTTCTGATAGTCTTCAGTTTCTTTCATCATTTTTCACTTGTTACTTTCCCCGATCATGTCTTACAAGACCTAAAACCACATACACCTTCTACCGTAGAACAGCTTAGAACAACAAAAAATCTATGTTAATGTGAACCACAATTAGCAAATGCAGTATTGAAATGTGCATCACATTGTTCTCATCTCAGCCAGCAATTTCAAAATTTATAGGTTGTTGTTCTTGTCTAAGCAGGTGTTAATCAAAGAGCCAATGCACTAAATTTATGGCCCTAACACTGCTGCTTCTGAAATTGATACCTATTTGGTCGATTCAACAGACTGAAATCAATTTGCAAGTTCAATATTATTTAAAATGGTTTGTGGCCACTGTGAATATCCTTTGAATATTTCAATAGGACTTTTGCCTTATTCAGCAGCATTCCAGTTCACCTCTAAAAATATTTTTTTTCTAGAAAGCTAACAATGACAAATACAAAACCTCTTAAGTTCTCTCCCTTCACTGTGATTGTAGCATAGAGCTTGGGTTGCTGCCATTATCATAACTCCCTCTGGACCAGTAACAGCAGACACTCATCAACATCAAGTCATTATTCCATTTTTCCCTTCATAGCACTGTGTATTAAGAAATTCCCCTGTGTTCAAATACCAACTAGGCTTTATTTCACAGTATCAATTATGCATAAAACATTAGAGTAAATAGTTATTTATATATTTCTGTTCCAGGCAGTAGCATCAGTACCATACATCTTTTTACAGTTCACACTTGGTGAAATTAGCTGGCATTTTCGTGACCGAAGCACTGCTTATTTTCCATCTTCCATACAAAACATTAGCCACTGGATTACTAAAACATTCTACAGATCACACATTTTAAAAGTCTTTACAAAAGCCTGTGTTATCCAAATGTCAGCAAGCTGCAAAGAAAACTGGCCAAATAGGATACTGCAGCATGAGCATGAGAATTTGGGCTTTGCAATTCTTTCCTTACTTAAGCATGAAAATTCAAATTATTAGCAACTACTTTGCATTCCCGAAATTTGTTTAATAATAATAATAATAATAATAATAATAATAATAATAATAATTTATTATTTATACCCCGCCCATCTGGCTGGGCCTCCCCAGCCACTCTGGGCGGCTTCCATAAAAACCAAAAATACAGTAAAATATCACACGTTAAAAACTTCCCTGAACAGGGCTGCCTTAAGATGTCTTCTGAATGTCAGGTAGTTGTTTATCGCTTTGACATCTGCTGGAAGGGTGTTCCACAAGGCGGGCGCCACTACCGAGAAGGCCCTCTGCCTGGTTCCCTGTAGCTTTGCTTCTCGCAATGAGGGAACCGCCAGAAGGCCCTCAGCGCTGGACCTCAGCGTCCGGGCAGAATGATGGGGGTGGAGACGCTCCTTCAGGTATACTGGACTGAGGCCGTTTAGGGCTTTAAAGGTCAGCACCAACACTTTGAATTGTGCTCGGAAACGTACTGGGAGCCAATGTAGGTCTTTCAAGACCGGTGTTATATGGTCTTGGCGGCCGCCCCCAATCACCAGTCTAGCTGCCGCATTCTGGATTAGTTGTAGTTTCCGAGTCACCTTCAAAGGTAGCCCCACGTAGAGTGCATTGCAGTAGTCCAAGCGGGACTTGTTTTAGTGTTTCGAATGGAACATTGGACTTTTAGGCACACGTATACTCAGTGCTTTTTAAATTTATTTTTAGAGCGGGGAAAGGTGTCGGAACTCACCATGAAGTTGTACCACACTTTTAAAATATTGGGATGAGGTGCTGGTACTTTGTACCCTTTAAAGGTAAAGGGACCCCTGACCATTAGGTCCAGTCGTGGCCGACTCTGGGGTTGCGGCGCTCATCTCGCTTTATTGGCTGAGGGAGCCGGCGTACAGCTTCCGGGTCATGTGGCCAGCATGACTAAGCCACTTCTGGCGAACCAGAGCAGAGCATGGAAACGCCGTTTACCTTCCCGCCAGAGCAGTACCTATTTATCTACTTGCACTTTGATGTGCTTTCGAACTGCTAGGTTGGCAGAAGCAGGGACCGAGCAACGGAAGCTCACCCCGTCGCGGGGATTTGAACCGCCGACCTTCTGATCGGCAAGTCCTAGGCTCTGTGATTTAACCCACAGTGCCACCCACGTCCCTTGTACCCTTTAGTACCCCCCAAAAAAAGAACTGTGTATACTTTTGATATCTCCCCAGCTTACACTCAAGTAGGATGTTCCTTCTTCAGTTTCCTCCATTATACAGGAGTTGGGTGGGGTATCCTAAAATGAAGAGGTGCAAATGAAAAGAAAACATGGTGTCTGTAAGAACAAACACCAAAAACCTATATACAACTTCCCATTTCTGCTTCTGCTGAATTCAACTAGCTAAACGATAAATCTGTTTCTTGTTTTCACCAAACAATTCATCCTGTATACAGAACTGGGTGATCGTTTGCACAATCATAAACTGTGGGGGGAAATGCAAACAAATGGCTGCTTTGTATTCTAGGTTGCATCCACATTCCGCCCAACTCACTCTGATAATATGTCTCAGTGTAATCCCACATGGAAGGAGGCTTGCTTGGAGAAAACAAGCTGTTGATGTGTAAACCAGCCTTTGGTGCTTGTCTCATATTGTATTTTTATTCTCTTAAGTATTATATGTATCGCTTTAGAATTGAATCCTAAAATTTCTGGCCAGCCTGTGAACTTCAGAAACACATGGGATCCTTCCCTCCTCCAAACTGCCATTTAATGCAGACTTCGAACTGGTGCTGTGGTCTAAAATACAGAGCCTAGGACTTGCCGATCAGAAGGCTGGTGGTTCGAATCCCCATGATGGGGTGAGCTCCCGTTGCTCGGTCCCACCTCCTGCCAACCTAGCAGTTTGATAGCACATCAAAGTGCAAGTAGATAAATAGGTACCGCTCTGGCGAAAAGGTAAATGGCGTTTCCGTGCGCTGCTCTGGTTCGCCAGAAGTGGCTTAGTCATGCTGGCCACATGACCCGGAAGCTGTCTGTGGAAAAACGCCGGCTCCCTCGGCCTATAGAGCGAGATGAGCACCACAACCCCAGAGTAGTCGTCCGTGACTGGACTTAACAGTCAGGGGTCCCTTTACCTTTAGGACCCTTAGTAATTTTGTAACTTGAAACACCCCGGCAAAATTATTTGCTTAGAAACACTTTTACCAACACTGCTCAACATCTCTTTAAAAACATGCAATGTCAGAACACCACAAACTTTAAGGGTTGGAACATTCTGGTTTATAAAGTTTGGGAATCAGAAGTACATAAGAAGGAGGGAACAAAAAAAAGGTGCAGCTCAATTCTTGCATGTGGTGGTCTAAATAATGTAACTGTGAAATTTGTTCACAAATGTTTTACTATGCCAGTTTGCATGTGCACTATGCAGAAGGCATAGGAAAAGTGTATATTAAAGTTCACTTTTATTACCAATAATAATCCTTCCCAACGTAGCTAGAAAGTTGGGCCCTGTCATCAAAATGCTTGCAATATGAATATAAACAGAACAAAATATAAAATAATTAAAAACTGAGAAGAGAACAAAAATCATGAAAGTAAAGCTATGGCAACAGAATTAGAATCTAATTTAAATAGGCGATCTTAATACTGTATTAAGAAAAGAGAATTGATAATATGCAGAAAAGAGGCTGAAAAAAAGACCTGAGGTTCTAAGGCCAAGTAAGTTATTTTAGAGGTTGAGAAGAAAAATCATAAAGGTCATATCACACAATCAGGTTTACGACATGATAACCAACTACAATATGGGGGGGAGGGGAATTGACAATGCAAGGACTATCGCACAAAAGCCTTACCATCTTCAAGTGATACCATATCTATGTCAATCGGCCCCACGGCTTTTCCAATTAAAAGGCTTTGATCGCCTATCCATTAATGCTGAAATATGAATTCATGTGGAGAGAAAAAACACTTGAGAAACCAAACAGAAGGCATGAACACTGAAAACGGTGCTGAAGGCACAAGAGAAGAGTGACTAGATCTGGCATGAACAAAGTAAACTGCAGAAGATGAAATGCCAAGTTTAATTCGCACAGAATATCACCGCTCAGAAACTTGGCACTAGAGGGAGCATACTGTCAGTTCCCTACCAGCACTTAACACATAAGGCATAACACACAAGACTATGGCACTGTATAGTTTTCCTCCCTCTAAGGCAACATTTCATTTATTCAAATCTCACTTCAGTAATTGAACTTACACACAGCAACAACACAGTAATGCCTTTGGCAACAGTTCCACAATTGCTTCCCCTCTTCTTCTCTCTATCTAAAAGCAAGCGCAGCACTGATACTGATGTCATGCTTCAGAGAAATAAATGTTCCTCACTTAATTCTGCATGCAATTTCACTCTTCTGAGTAAACTGGATGCTCTCTATAAGATTTTAAAAGCTTATTGAAGCTAGCAGATATTCTAGTCTGCTTGTTTTGCAACTCCCCTTCATGACCAATGACCAGCTCCTGGTATGACACAACATAACAAGAATTAGGTGTGGATGAGAACTAGTGTTCCCAATTACAAAACCTGGCAATGTAAAGGTAAGAAAGGAGAAAGCGAGGAACAAATGACCTTAAAACTGGGTCACACACAAAATGGGTGCTGGGCTCTCATGCCAAAAACCAGGATGTTCCTGTTTCCCTGAGACAGTTGAGGAGTACGCCTTTTCTGAAGAATGGAGAGATCTCCTTATGTGGAGATCTGAAGACCTATGGATTACAAATTTGATTAAGGTGAAAGTTGGAGCTTTTGGGACATTTGGACTTAAAAGGAGTAAGAAACAAGATTCAGGCTCCACTTTTAAGTATGGAGGTCTGGCTGGAAGAAATATGGACCCTATGGACAGAGCTTCTCCGAGATCTGGTGTTTAATATTAAGGACTACCAAAAAAACCTGCAGAGAGGAATTGAGAGAGAATTAAGAGCCTCGGACGTGAGGTCTCCAGGCTGATAGTAGACTAAGACTGATGGACATTTGTTGGGGATTGAAACCGGGAAAGGGGGGGTGGAGTTTGGGAATCCAAAGGGTGCAGAATTATAATCTGTTTTTTTTTATTTTGTTTTGTTATTAGTATGAAAATTGGGGAATTCGTGGAAGGGAATTTGGGTCGACTTTAGAAAAAAGTTTTAAGAATGAGCACTGATGTTTAAATACTGATGTTTATAAGTTAAAATTGGTTTGTTTTTTTTAAATGAATTAAATATAAAGAGGTCAAAAATTGGGGACAAGAACTTGTTGAATTAACAATTTGAATTGGAATATAAGAAGGGGAGGTGTGGGGAAGTCAGGGAAATATGTTATTGAAAATAAGGATTGTAAACTTTATGTGTTTTTAACTTTTTTGTTTTTCTTTTTGATTTTTTAATGTATAAAGGTGGAAAAACTCAATAAATATCTTTAAAAAAGAGAGAGACAGTTGAGGAGTACGCCTTTTCAAGTGGTATAGCATTTATAGTGATTAAAAGAATAAGCTGGCATGCCCCAAATTCTCTGGATAGCTCCAGAAAGCCTTTGCTACTATCTCAATCTGCTATACAGTGGTACCTCAGGTTAAGAACTTAATTCATTCTGGAGGTCCGTTCTTAACCTGAAACTGTTCTTAACCTGAGGTACCATTTAGCCGCACCACCGCCGCACGATTTCTGTTCTTATCCTGAAGCAAAGTTCTTAACCCGAGGTACTATTTCTGGGTTAGCAGAGTCTGTAACCTGAAGCGTCTGTACACGGAAAAAACAAAGAGCACTAGGCTACAGTGTCATCATAAAGATTACCAAAACTTTGTGGAGACTTTAATGAATTACACAAATGAACATACAAATGTGTGGAGGGAGGAGTCCAGGATCATGTCTACTGGCCCCACCCTGACCTCTAAGGTATTCTTTGCTCAGGCGCCAGAAGCTGTAGCTTGCAAAAACAGCAGGTTCAAGAATGTAAGGAGCTGCCTTACACAATAGTCTCTCTCTCCAGCCACACCAGTACTGTCTACTCTGGCAGGCAACAGCTCTCAGGAAGAAATATTTCACATCCCTACAGTCTGATCACTTTAACAAGGTAGTGTAAGGAATTGAACTCTACCACTGAACTACATCCCTCCGGGTGGGGACAGGAATGGGTGTATATGCACAGGCATCTGTGCAAACACAACACGGAACATATGGTGGTTGAAAGGCGGAGAGAATGAGCAAGATCCCATTTCCCATCCTCACATTTATTCGTATGTGTGACATTCAGTTAAATCATATTCAAAGCAGATCCATTAAAATCAATAGGTCTGTTTGAGGATGACCACAATCGGATTTTTGAACACTTCTATGAATACCTGCACAGAGCTTTTATACGCTGTGCCTCCACAGGCAGAAAGACTGATACACACTAAGCTTATGCAAACTAACATGAGGATACGGCAGGAAATTTTCACTCAAAATGAGTGAAGACCTTAATACAATACCTGAATTTGAGTGACAGATAAAACTAGGTTGCAGGCAATCCTTTCCCACTTATGTAGGTAGGGTGTGTGTGTGTGTGTGTGTGTGTGTGTGTGTGTGTGTGTGTGTCTGTGTGTGTAAGCTTCTGCATTGTGTATTGATCGTTTTGTTCATTGAATATACATTGATCACTCAAGCATAAAAAAATTACTAGACTTAAAAATGGTCCACTATTTATTCAGCCTGCCAGAAGGAATGTGCAAGGTGAATGTCTTTTATTGCAGTACAATTTTAAAGTAGGAGCACTAGAATATTTGCTCACTAGGTGGGAAAGTATGACACAGTGATCCAACGTAGTTTTTCCCTGGCAAAAGCCCACCTCCTCAGGGCCTGGTAATGCAAATTAGAACATCCACTGGGTAACGTTTCCCAGAAGATGTTTCATAGAATCATAGAGTTGGAAGAGACCACAAGGGCCATCGAGTCCAACCCCCTCCCAATCAGGAAACACCAACGGAGCACTCCTGACATATGGTTGTCAAGCCTTTGCTTAAAGACCTCCAAAGAAGGAGACTCCACCACACTCCTTGGCAGCAAATTCCACTTTCGAACAGCTCTTACTGTCAGGAAGTTCTTCCTAATGTTTAGGTGGAATCTTCTTTCTTGTAGTTTGGATCCATTGCTCCGTGTCCGCTTCTCTGGAGCAGCAGAAAACAACCTTTCAGAAAACAACAAACGTTCCAGTTTGTCAGTGTCCTTCTTGAACTGTGGTGCCCAGAACTGGACACAGTACTCCAGGTGAGGTCTGACCAGAGCAGAATACAGTGGCACTATTACTTCCCTTGATCTAGATGCTATACTCCTATTGATGCAGCCCAGAATTGCATTGGCTTTTTTAGCTGCCGCGTCACACTGTTGGCTCATGTCAAGTTTGTGGTCAACCAAGACTCCTAGATCCTTTTCACATGTATTGCTCTCAAGCCAGGTGTCACCCATCTTGTTTGGTAGATAGTTTCCCCACTTATGGAGAAGAAGCTTACCAGTCTGTAGTTGGATAGTGATCTGTGCTCTCCCTTTTTCTATATTGGAATGATGATTGCGCTTGTCCATGCCTCTGGCATTAGTCCAGTCGTATCTTACCCTTGTGAGCAGGTCGGCTAGCAAGGGAGCCCACCAGTCGGGTCTAGTGTAAGAACATTGGGAACTATCCCATCTGCGCAAGGGGCTTTTCCCTTGCTTTAACTGACCCATTAACGTTTTTATTTCAACTGATGAAACTGGGGGCCACTCGTGGGGTTCAATTTGCATAGAATGCCGACAAGCTGTGTTGAAGGATCTTAGCCAGAACCTACTGAATATAGCAGAGCATACACAGACTGTCCAGAAACAGTCAGTTGCAGGCAGGATGATGCAGGAACAAGACGCTGCTACCAGTAACTTGGTTACTTATAGGTTTATTATTTACAGCAGACTCACAAGTTACTATATACAGGATACAGACACAGAACTCTCTCACAGAACGAACTCCAAACGAACTCTCAAACACACATACAGTGGTACCTCAGGTTAAGTACTTAATTGGTTCCGGAGGTCCGTACTTAACCTGAAATTGTTCTTAACCTGAAGCACCACTTTAGCTAATGGGGCCTCCTGCTGCTGCCGTGCCACCGGAGCCCGATTTCTGTTCTCATCCTGAAGCAAAGTTCTTAACCTGAAGCCCTATTTCTGGGTTAGTGGAGTCTGTAACCTGAAGCGTATGTACCACTGTACTCTGACCAACCAATTAACCAACCAGGAAGGTCATGAGTCATCATGCCTATGTGGAGACCTCGACCAATAAGAGAGTTGTATCCAAGGTCCCATATCTCTAGGCATAATAACTCCCTCTGCTCAGTCTTCTTGGCCTTCAGCCAACTCCTTGATTGCCTCTGTGGGAAACTGCATCAAATTGCACGTAGTCAAAAATCCCAACAAACTGTCCCACTGGAATGTTCCTTGTGCAAGACACTTGAAGAGCAGTGGTAGCAACCACTAGGTGAAACAGGTGGATGGTGTTCTCTGTAACAGTCACATTGTGGATCGAGGGCCCGACCCCCGCTATGTGAAATAAACACACAAGGACACGTGATATAAGGTTAATGGGCAAGAAAAGGCCACAACTTTATTGATTACAGCAGTGAAAAGGTATTGGCTTAGGCATTGGATGACTATAGGAGGTGGGTTTATTCAACAGTAGGTGGAGCCTGTTGATGCTAATCCAACTATAGGCTCACCCTGATGTCACCGAGGGTCGTGCCATGGCCTCCCGCCAAGCAGGCATCGGACAGAGTACACGACCGCCAGATTCCTTTAACGGAATAACCCACGGTAGATAGCATAGGCGATGGCCACACCTAGCCCTTGACACACATGAATCCAATGCCTAACCTACCCACCAATACCACAAAAGTTGTGACGATTGCTACGAGGTAGGCGAAAAAAACAAAAAGCCTAATGCCAAATGGAAAAATTCCTACCAGGCCCCCCAGACAACCGGGGCGACCAACCTAAGGTCCATAGCAAGGCCAAAAAACCTAGACCCTGAGCTAAATGGGAGTGGAGGGTGGGTGACTCGCTGCGGGACGACGACGACTGAGGAGGAGGCGGAGCTGGAGCCGCAGCATTAAGCTGCTAAACACGCCCCCCGGAGTCACCTGGTTGGCTGCCTCCGGTGGGCGTGGGCGCCAGCCAGGTGAGGAGGGGCGGGGGTTAAGGCCCCCGGCTAGGGGCGGAGCTCGGGCTCCCGCCCACAACCACTCCCCTCTCTTCCAGGGAGGAGAGTCTCTATGGAATCACATCCCCATCAGAATCCATCTGGTACCAGTTGTTTTTGCAAGTGGATGCACTTCAATCAAAAGTAGATTTATTTATTTATTTAAAGCAGAAAGGGCAGTAGCTGCCATGTTTCATGGTTCCATAAAATGAAACGTGTTTTTGCATTGGTCTTTCTGTATTTTATTTTCTGCTTTTTCTGTAAACTTGGGAGAAATGTTTAGTCCTAGTAATCCGTTTTTACAACGGACCTGACCAAAGCTTACTAATCTAAGCCAAATCAGTTAATCAAGCCATCTGTTAATAGATAATTGATCACTGCGGGAAGGGTAATACACAAATGGGATTAAAGCCACCACAAATCTAAAAGAGAAAGAGAGAGAAAATCAGTTCTCATCTCAACTTTTAATCCCTGGGCAAAAATGTTACTTTATTTGTTTTTAAAAATACAATTATCTTTTACCTAAAGCAAACCTAGTGGTAGCTAGCCTCCTCCGGCACAGCATACAGGTCTGCGGCTCAAGGGAAGATATCTGATTAGGCACCTTCAACCCCACTGATACAAACTAAAGCAGTCTGGTGTGCCATCTACTAGTGTGACCTGCTTTGGAAGGCATCCTAAACTGCAGTTAACGGAACAGGAACCTATCGATCTCATTGGAGCCACACGTGGGGAGGAGAATTCAAATCTTTCATTTTCATAAGGCTAAACCATGGTTTAGTGTTCAAAACACATCCACTACACATATATTTCAGAATGCAAAATAGACTAATGCGACATTGATTAAAGAAAGTTAAGAGGGAGGCAAGTTCTGATGTGATTGATAATTCTGATGCCGGTGTAGATCGAGATGATGGCACAGATTATCAGAGCCCAAAAGCCTCAGGTGAGTCTGACGCAGACTCAGACTTAGCAGCTTCATATACTTTAGCTCCCCATTCTCCCAAAGAGGAGGAAGCACCAGAACAAGAGGATTAGAGAGTTTTGCGCAGATCCGAGAGAACAACCAAGGGTGTACCACCGAAAAGGTTTTCTGAAGAGTTCGCCAAGACTGCGGTCATGAGCAACTCTGGTGGGGTTTTTAAACCAGGCATGAAGTGTGCTGAGAGTAGTAGCACAAAACGCTTCATTTATTTCCTTACATGATATTTGAAGGAAAGTGTGTTTGAGTACTGAAAGTGGTTTGTTCAAATCTGCCTAATTAGTGATATCAATTTGTATCTGAGAGGAAGAAATGTGTGTGAAGATTTTTATAGAAGCTGCTTATTCATTTGTTATTCACAGTGTGTATTTTGTGTGTACTACAGATTGAGGTTTATGATTTAACTCTTTCCTGATAGACACAGAGTGATTGTAGTAACTGTTTAATGATGTGTTAAAGTGTCTTAGATAAGGGAGAGAGAGATACCTACAGATGTGTTAACAAAGGTTGTAAGCAGAGAACAACTTTTGGAGTGTGTGTGTAAATTGCAGTTGTGTTTAGATTCTTGAATGGTCGGATGAAATGGGGGAGGATGAGGAGATTTCACCCCTCCCATATCCAAGAATCTCCTGAGGAGTCTGCTGATTCTCCAGAGAGGAGGCGGCGTGTTCTGCTCTCTACTTATTCTGCTCCAGCACCAAATCAGTCAGTCAGTCAGTCAGTGTCGGGGAGAGAGAGAGAGAGAGACTGAGTGTTAGAGATCGTGTGTATAGATAAGGTTGCTGCTAAGAGCAGCTGCAGACACTCAGAGCAGTTCAGCATTCATTTATGCTTAGACCTCATTAAGCTCTGTATATAGTTGTATAATAGTTGTAGATAGAATAAAGAAGATATTCTACAGAGCTGCTCTCCGAGTCGTTTATGCTCTGCTAGACTCTGCTGTACTCTGCTGTGCGACGACTGTCTTCTTGTGGGAGTGAATCCGGTGCTCACAACTCTAAGCTGTGAGTCCACAGCACTTTGACCTGTTCCTGTGCAGAAGGTGGTCTCTGGAAGTGCTACCCAGCTCGCCTAGCCCAGTCGGGGCTGAAGTGGATGAGTCCAGTTCGTGGCACTGGCTCAAGGGCGATGCTGACAGTTTCTGTGCGCTGCTCTGGTTTCGCCAGAAGTGGCTTAGTCATGCTGGCCACATGACCCGGAAGCTGTACGCCGGCTCCTATGGCCAGTAAAGCGAGATGAGCGCCGCAACCCCAGAGTCGGCCACAACTGGACCTAATGGTCAGGGGTCCCTTTACCTTGCCTTCTTTTATATATTGACTCTATTCAAACATCACAGTAAATCCTGGTTATGGAAGCCTAATTATGGACCTGTATAATATTTGAATTTATAAACCGCAGTAGACCAGTAATGCTGAATTTGAAGCCGTTGTTTGAATTGGATCTGCAGCCCAGGGTTTGTGCAAAGTGACATACTGTAATTACAGCTTTTCCTCCAACTTCACCACCATAGGAGGAGACAAGCGACTCTAAACCACAGTTTGTATATTTTTGCAAGCTCCAACTGTGGCTTAAGTCAGTTGGTCAGTGCAAACAATGTTTTGGAATAATCTCTGAATTGAGCTCTTGTTCAGAAAGACTTTTTGGATGTCTACAATAAAAGCATCATGTGTGGACAGCTACCAGTTTCTCCAAAACAGAAATTGGCTTATATGATGCAAAGCAGAGTTGCATTTTATTGCCAATTTCATTTTATTCTTTGAGATCACAGTAGAGCGTAAATACAACAATTTAAGATCTTACTTATCAGAAGGCGTTCAGTTTCACATGAATTTCCACCACAGAACTCTTACCCAAGTAAACATGTTTTACATATACAAATATAGGTTGGGTGATTAACAGGACAGTTGTTTTCATAAAAATTGTTAAAGGTTATTCCAGTTTTTGCAAGTATTTGTAACTTTTGCACATACATTTCTTGACATTAAAGTGAAAAAAATTTTTTTTAGGAACATACTGTACTATATTTGAAGCACCCTGTGGTGAAAGATCCAGGTTAAAACTGTCCATCTGTCTTGAAGAAGTTCATAAATGCCTTTTGCAGATGTACTTTTAGGCAGCACGAATGTTTAAGCCTCCACAGAAAAAATAAATGCTGTAAAGAATTTTACAAGTCCTTCCCCCACCCACCCACACTTAGGTGTTAATTAAATGATCATTTAATAGTCAAATGTAAACACAACATTTTCATCTCCTGACAGCACATCCCATTATAAATCCAGGGTAATAAAAGTCTTGGTCTTAATACTCTGAACCTCATTCCCACAACACTCTAAGAGGCCTTGTCGTGTCTAAGGTTAAGCATCTAGACACAAAACAAAGATTGCACCACTCAACTTCCAGTTCAATTTTCCCATCGCCCAGTGACCTAGGTAACACTTCGAGCAATAAAGAATAAATTTAATTTCTTCAGCATTTTGTGAGGATTAGGAACAATTGTTGGCCAGCAATGACTTCTTATCCTTGGATTCTTTCAGAGTATTCCCCCAGTTCTAAAAGGAAATTCTGATAGTTTAAGACAGAGAACAAACAGAACTTTAAATTAGAGGTTTTTTCAATCAGTTGGAACAGTTGGAGGGGAAGCAATCAACTTTCCTTTGAGCGTCTCTCAGCTATTCAGTTACTGCGAACTTTAATCTCTCACTACGATCATGGCTTGCACTTGTATGTCCTTCCATCATTATCCTGTTTTCATTCCTTCTTCCCGCTTTCTGAATTAGTTAATAAAGATTACATGGGTACAAATAGATGAACACATAGCATGAGCTGAGAGTCATGGTGCTCAGTTTATAACATTTCTTGCCCCCTTTCTGTGCCATATGATAATGGCATTTCCTGACCTTTTGGCATCTTTAATTACTTCCTTCACTGGGATTTCGTTTCCTATATCAAATTTATCAAAACTTTCAAAGTTAACCGTACAAAAAGGACTTAGTGAATTGGACTGGATTAGACTGACATCTATTTCATTATATCTAGACGGAATGGGCAGTAAACTGCTCTGAAGTTTGCAGTATGTGGTATTTTGCTTTGGAAAACCCATCTCTCTCTTTCTCTGTTACACACACACACACTTTACTCAGGTTTACTCGGGTCTACAGATATGTTGCAATCATGGGTAGGTTTTAAATAATCCTGTATAACTGGGTGGAAGAACAATTTGAATAAAATCTGCAACCTCAAAGTTAGAAATTAGTATTAAACATTCTTAAGGCAAACTTACAATTTCAAGCAATAGAGCACAATTCCTTTAAGCAAGGAAACAGCATCGCATGATTTAAGAAAATACTAGACTTCGACTGTTTTTGTTCTTGAATGGGGAAGGATAAATAAATAAATAGAAATATGAGCTAAAGGAGGACAAAATGTACAATAATGTGTGACAAAGTTCACTTGAGGCAAATACTGCATCCAAAACAGTTGGCTTAAAACTTTATTTGTTGCTATGAATAACCATACACACTACAAAGGTTATCCAACTCCAATGATTTCATTTGTACTAACATGTGAAATTCTACTTTAGCTAGGACTATCAAGTTTAGGAGGGCAATTCAATCAAAATTTCAAAATAATGATCCCAATAAAGGTCCTTTTGAAAACGCAGCAGAGTCCATGTTGTTTTAGATACCATGTGAAGCACACTTCCACTTCGTAGAACTTGCGTGCTCATTTGTGCAAAAATGTATTATTATATAGGTGCATGGCTAATGTTTAAAACTATTTTTGGAAAAAAAGCTTTGAGCAAGATAAAAATCAGAACCTAACACCTTAATAAATCATCTGCACAGTTGACACCATTACATACTATTATGCTGAAATCAAATCATTACATGTGTAGAATAAAGGCCCCAAAAGTCTTCTTTTGCCAGAAAATAAGTGCTTATGATGGGATAAAAGGGCTCGTCTTTGAGACTTTTCTACCATTTCACTAGAGAGAAGAACACTTGCACCTTATTGCTGGCATTATGAAAATGTTAGTACCTGCACTGCAGTCCGTAGAAAATGATCACACATTATGGTTTTCATTCTACACCCCCCCCCCCAAAAAAACCCACCCACATTTAATTCACAGTAAGCAAAACTGCAGTGTTAATTTTAAAAGTGAGAAAATAAAAATCTTCCCAGGCTAAAGTTTATATAAAATGCCAATTTAAGGAGGTTTAGAGATTCATACTAATATTACTAATAATATACTAATATCAGCAAAAACTGAACAGCACACTTCAGCTCTGCTGCGACAGCCAAGCCCTACCTAGTTCAGCATCCTATTACCAACAGTTACCAACCAGAGGTTTATTGGAAGCCTAGAAGCAGGCAATGAAGGCAACAAGTAGTCTTTAAGTGCATTACAAAAAGAGTTAACACTTTTTCCAACGCAGCGATCACCAAGCATTCACATTCCGCAATGCTGTTCATTTTCTTGGCAATTGTGGTCCCACCAATCATAATGTTGCTCAATTAAATATCAGTTTTCATTATGATGACATTTCAAAACACAACAACACAGGCTTCTAAAAGAAAGCAAAAGCAAAATTAAGTAGACACTGCTTCAAGTATTTATCAATTTTCACACACCATCTAACAAGCAGAACATAAAGTTACAATGTTGTCAATGCTCTTCTAATTAAAAATGTTTAGGGGTACTCTCATTTTCCTACTCATATTGAAATACTGCCCCTCAATGAGGCCAAACTTAGATTCACAAAATGTTTAGGGGTATGCATCCCTCTGTGTCCCCCTCCAGAAAAAAACACTGCCTTATTCCAATTTACATTATTTTTTTTCTAATACTCATCCAACTTTTAACCCATTTATCAGCCACATACTGTAAGTTTATCACAATTTACAGGTACAGTGTTAATATATACAGAGGCCCTAATCTGCCAATTAATGTCCTTTGTTGATCCCCCAATCATTTTTGAAAGGAGAAAGGAACATGAAAACCCACAACTGGGCATTCCTTGTCTATGTTTTAACTGTCCAAGCCACCTGCCTGAACTCTAAAAGTGCTCAATAAGTTTACTCAGATTTAAACTTAGGAGTGGTTTAAACAGCATGCTCATTTAGTCTCACTGAAACAGTGTTGGATATAACTGTTTTATAAAGCCAAATCTCTAATATTCCCTTTCTGCCCATATGTGGGTTAAGAAGAAGAAAAAAGACACCAACAGGAATGTGCCAAATTTTTCCTCTATACTATGCATTTTGTAGCAGTAACATACAATCCGTGCTATTTGAATGCAGTACAATTTTTATTCTCACCTCCCTTCAAGGTACTACTATGAAACAGATATTAATGCTGACCGTGCAAACAGAAAAATGTCTCATCTACAAAACATAAGAGCCGTCAGAAGAACTTTCATCTCTTTTGCCTCAAACGGCTTTAGTGTTCCCAGGAATGGGAGTCAGCGGTAGCTATCATGGTAACTCACTAGATGAGTAATGATGTCGATACGACTGGACAACGGTAACCGTAGCAACTGTAACCTGCAATTCCTGCGTAACCATTCTTGGATTCATTGTGGCAGGGGCCAAAGAGGCCAGGAGTAAAATGAAGCAAAGAACTATGGTGTCTGACACATCTAGTACCACACACTTTAATCATAGCTGGCAGAAATTAATTCAGGAGGAATTTTTTCAAGGGTTCCTCATGAAGCTTTGTGTTTTTGTTAGGGACTGCAAGAACCAATGCACTAAATGAATAGTCCAGGGCAACAAGTCAGATTATGTAGAAAACCTTTTCCTTCCATCATTTAAAAAAAGAAAAGAAAAGTATTAAGTAAATTTCAGCTTCAGGAAACCCTGATAATATTTAAGTACATTCTTGTATGCTTTTTCCATATTAATCCACGTATAAATTGCAAGTTCTTCCACTGTAGGTTTTCTTGATTAGCTACAATTTACCTACCAGGAGGATTACATCAAAGGACTAACTTTTGCATGTTTAGAAATACAGTACCTATATAAGTATCTTGGAAAACCACTGAGCTTTGGGTCCTAAATCAGTACCCTGCAGCTAATGGCAATCAATGAACTATAGCCTAACTCATCAAATTAATCAGTCAAAATCTATTTGTCTCAGATAAGCACTCACTAGGCTGTAATGGTTTTCTGCATAAAAGGTGCTATAGTTAATGCTCTGTGTATTAGGATGTGGGTCACTGGAGACAATGTAGGTCATTCCAAGAAAGAAAAATACTTGTTGAACCAGAGATATAGACAAACATCAAAATCATGACCTAACTGGTCCTAAAATGGCTGGTTTACTAACTACAGTTCCCTTAAGAAACACATAACAATCTGACATCTCAACAGTATTTTTTAAAAATACTACCACCAGTAGCTGACCTGCTGGGACTTTACTGGAAACATGATTTTTCATACTTAAGCTAGGTGAAAAACACAAAGAAACTTTCTAGATCCAGTGAGACAAAGTATTTGGGCAGAAAAAAAATATCAGGTATTGTCTCCTGAATATTCAACCTATCACTTTTCGTTACTTACACGTCCCATCTGTCATCAAGTGCTTGTAATTTTACGATGCTGCCCTGTAGCTTATTGTAGAGTTGATATTATTTTACAGAGTTCTGTTAATGGACTGGATAAATGGTAATGCTATTTAAACTAGCCTCCTGCTCCAAACACAGCTGCAACTGTACTTCTATTTCTGAACAAACATCTTGACCTGAACACGCCGCTCGCTCTCAACTCAGCCAAAGAGAAATTGGAGGAGACAGCAAAGGAAAGGAAAGCTGGCCACTGGCAGCATCCAACCGTGTCTAATATTTCATATATGGAGTGCGCCCTCTTTGTGTTGCATTTTATGCAACAAGCATATATGCTTCCTTACCTATCACATGATTCACTTAACTTTGGGTGTCAGGTGATCATTAGAAGTGCATTGACATGTTTTAAAAGTTTAAGAAGTACAGTGGTACCTCAGGTTAAGTACTTAATTTGTTCCGGAGGTCTGTACTTAACCTGAAACTGTTCTTAACCTGAAGCACCACTGTAGCTAATGGGGCCTCCTGCTGCTGCCGCGCCGCCAGAGCATGATTTCTGTTCTCATCCTGAAGCAAAGTTCTTAACTTGAAGCACTATTTCTGGGTTAGTGGAGTCTGTAACCTGAAGCGTATGTAACCTGAAGCGTATGTAACTCGAGGTACTACTGTAAACGTAATATAACAGGAGATAAGTACTAACTAACTAACCAACTAACTAATGCTGGCACCACTGTGGCAATCTGCACATGAGCTAAAATATTAAAAAGGCGTTCTAGTGACAGCATTTAACCTGAAGAAACATGTGATTCGAGCTATAGGTAAAGCACCCCATTATATTTACCAAGTTGTTCTAATACACATTATAACTAGACACAAACACACTGTCACACAAACACACATTGTTTGATCAACAATAATCTCAAAACATCAGGAATGTTATACTATCTGTTGCAGTACACTGTTGTGGCACCCCACATTTATGAGACTGTAATTATGTATTACTTTCTCACACACTTGCACCCCAATCAAGCTATTTCCCCCCCGCCCCGCTATTTATGATTATTTGATACTACCCAAAGGTTCTCTGAATTGTGAAATATAATTAGTAGTTATAGCATCCCTCTCTACTGTTCCAATAGAGATTTACTTAAAGATTATTTTACAGAAGCAGAAAGTTCTATACATAAGTGGCACAAATTGTTACCTTACAATACCTCTGTGCCTATTTCAGAGTATAATCAGAAGCATGTATGTTACACTAGCATTGCCAGTGAAAATAATCATACCACTGGAATTCAATGTGGGTGGAACCACAGGTTTTACGTAAGCCTCCCACAAAAGAGGCTAAATGAATGCTTACACCAAACAAATTCCATTGACTTCAATTACCATGGATCAGTGTACACTATTCAAATGCCACATTCAACAACCTGATAACAAAGTTGTCAGAAGTACAAGAACCAACCAGAAAGAAACAGAAGCGATAATTTAGTATAAACTTTTAAGCTTTAGATCCTTAACACAAAAACCTGAAACAATCTTTGCAAAAGGAAGTGGAAAGCAAGATGTTGTGATGTGGCGCATACCAGGCTCTCAAAGCAAACATTATTTTATTGAGATTTACATAGCCCACTTCAACTCTACTCCTTGAAAGCAGCTGATGGGCTTTACCTTTTTTTTAATGTGTATTAGCTGTTGAAGGAAAGGTTAAGGACCCCTGACAGTTAAGCCTAGTCGCGAATGACTCTGGGGTTGCAGCGCTCATCTCACTTTACTGGCCGAGGCAGCCGATGTTTGTCCGCAGGCAGTTTTTCCGGGTCATGTGGCCAGCATGACTAAGCCGCTTCTGGTGAACCAGAGCAGCACACGGAAACGCTGTTTACCTTCCCGCTGGAGTGGTACCTATTTATCTACTTGCACTTTGACGTGCTTTCAAACTGCTAGGTTGGCAGGAGCAGGGACTGAGCAACGGGAGCTCACCCCATCGAGGGGATTCGAACCGCCGACCTTCTGATCGGCAAGCCCTAGGCTCAGTGGTTTAGACCACAGCACCACCCACGTTCCCTGCTAGTACACACAGATCACAATAAATTTTGAGAAAACTCCAAGGCCTGAGCAAAATAATTTTAAAAAAAATACTTTTCTGTATTTTGTGCTCATACTGAAGCATCTATTTGATTTTTTAAAATTATCAGGTTTCCCTTTAAAATACTGTTAGAACATGTAGGTACTTTTTAACATAGTATCTACTCCATATTAATCTTGAGATAATATCTATCAAAACATCAAAATGTATCTAATGTATAGGCTGAATGTTTATAAACCTTCTTCCAGGTTTGCCCCTAAGGTTTACAATGTTAATAATTTATTCTGCCAAGGCTTTCAAGAGACTAGCCAGGATTCAAGGATTCTTTGGGCAAGCATATCCCAGTGTGATTCTTTCTGTCTCGCTTTGTTTTGCTCATTTTCTTTGAACAGAAGAGCCCATGCCATCATCACAAACTGCTTTTGAGAAGTCCTTCATTTTCAAAAACGATTTACTACTCTGCAAGACTTGGATCTCAAAGGAGATTCCAAGCCCAAAGCACTAATTGTGCATCTATTTGGGTCCCAGTCTTTGTAATTAAGGGAGAGAATATGACAAAACACAACACACTTGGCATCAAAGGTTTTTAACAGCTCACTACTCTGATTTTAAAATTCTTCCAGCATGTGCCATACTACTGTAGAAGAAGAAGAAAGCAAACTGGAAGAAGCAAAGATCACCAGTGTTGAAGCAATGATTCTTCAACATCAACTTCGTTGGACTGGTCATGTTGTGTGGATGCCTGATGATCGTCTTCCAAAGCAACTACTCTATTCTGAACTTAAAAATGGAAAGCATAATGCTGGTGGTCAACAAAAGAGGTTTAAAGATGGTCTCAAAGCAAATCTAAAAAAATGTAGTATAAAACACTGACAACTGGGAAACACGGGCCTGCGAGAACTCCAGTTGGAGAACAGCCTTTACCAAAGGTGTCATGGGCTTTGAAGACACTCGAACTCAGGACGCAAGGGAGAAATGTGCTAAGAGGAAAGCATGCTTGGCAAATCCACACCATGATCAACTCCTGCCCGGAAACCAATGACCCCCCTGTGGAAGGATGTGTGGATCCAGAATTGGCCTCCACCGTCACAGATGGACAATCTTACTCAGCTATGAGTGATCACCAAAGAAGAAGACGACTAGAGAACAGTAAAATCCCACAAGTCAGAAATCAAAATTACAGACCACAATAATGCCAACACTCTTCAAATCCTTACTTTAGTTTTGGGTTCTTTAAGCCATTTCATTTCAATATTGTTATAAACAAAGAGGGGGAGGGGAGATATTCCAAGACAGTTTCCACCCAGAATGTAATCGACGTTGTCATCAGAAACCAGTTGCAAACTAAAAAGAAAAGGATCTATACTAATCTGGTTTGAAAAGTTAAATCAGTCAACTATAGGAGTTAAAGAAATATGGAACAGAAACAATTCAGAGGACAGCACACAAATTATGAAAAAGCAAAAGAAAACAAGAATTAAAGGTGCACTGAGTCCAGGAGCAGACAAAACACTTACTCAATGGCTTATTTCGTTTACAACTTAAAAGCACTCAAAGCATATCAAAGCCTTCCACAATGAATACAGAATACAGCTTCTACTTACAGCCTGTAGAGTTTTGGAGTCCCAAGAAACAGCAACTCAGAGAGGAGTTGAAGATTATTTCTGTTTAGACGCCTGAAGTAGAAAAGAAAAAGAGAGAGTTACAAATCAAAATAAATAGCAACTCTATCATGATATGTCATAACTTGACAACCTGCGACTAAGTGGCCCATGCAGGAGAAGCAGCAACGTTAGTGCCAGGGGCTATGCAGAAAACATAAGCCAAAATACTGTGATGAGTTTAACGTTTTATCTATATGTATAAAGTACACATGAGTGTTTTAAATTCCAACTTTTTTACTCCATGAGGACAGCATGAGGAATGAGCAGAGACACCACCCTACTGCCAGGCTTAAGCAATCATTTTCCCCTTGTGGAAAGTCATTGTAAAAAAGAGAACCATCAGGCATGTTACACCGATTCATCCTTCAAGGAGCACTGCCAATTAAACTGACATGAGCTATAACAAATCAAACCTTTCAGGTGGCGTTATAAAACGCTAGCAAAATCCCCGTCGTTATGATCGTCGGGGAATGAGTATAAAGAGGGAGTGCATAGTATCAAGAACTTGAAGGAACATATTGCACCTCCCCACAGAAAACCCCTCAGCAGAGATTGTGTACTAGCCACCACCTCAACAGAATGGCAGGGGGAAGGCAGAAGCAGGCTGCATTAGCTAATATGGATTAAGTTTCAGTTTGCCCATCCATGTGCACAAATGGCACCAAATGCGGTTTTGGAAGCTCTACACAGCCTTTCGGCTCTCATTAGCTAATAAATGTGCCAAATGTAAGCCTCAATGGATGTATATTTATTGCCAAAGGGTGAGCCTAGATGGGACCAGTCAAATCTTCCTCTGTCAGAAGAGACAGACATGCGATCAATTTTGAACAAGTGGCATCTTATTCAGAAGATGAATAAGATTGTACTCTTTGCTATTTTTAATATCTGTTTAGTGATAACAAGTCAATTCCAGAATAGCTGTTTTATTGGACCTCATTTTAGATATGGGCTCAGTTCAAGCACCATATCAACCTATGGTCTTGAAGATGTAATTATGAACTAGTACAATACAGTGGTATCTCGAGTTACAAATGCCTCAGGTTACAAACACTTCAGGTTACAAACTCCACTAACCTGCAAGAGTTACCTCAAGTTGAGAACTTTGCCCCAGGGTGAGAACAGAAATCGTGTGCCAGCAGCGCAGCGGCAGCAAGAGGCCCCATTAGTGAAAGCACACCTCTAGTTAATAACAATTTTAGGTTAAGAACCTACTTCTGGAACAAATTAAGTTAGTAACTAGAGGTACCACTGTAGTTGACTTTACAAACCACAATTTGCAGTAAGCCAGAAGCGGAAAACATGTTTTGAAGCAAGTTTAAATCCATGCATTCCAGCTTGATTTGGGCTTCAAATTTTAGATATCTATATCTAAATATAATTGATAATGTAAGTATAGTTTAAATTGAACATTAGTGTGCTTTAAATAAATGTTGTATCTTTGCATTTGTTTTATATTTTATACTGTCACTTTGAAAATTCTTACAGTAAGGCAGGATGGATTTTTAAATGAATGAATACATTTCAGACTTTTGAAGACGTGTCAATTACTTCGAAATGAAAAGTCAGGTCTAGGAGCACTCCCAGTCTCTTGGAGGGGAGGATATAACTCTACAAAAACAAAAGGCTATGCACCTAATTTCAGATTACTGGAACCTCCAACCAACAGTAATACTGCCATTCTATGTGGATTAAGTTTCAGTTTGTCCATCCATGTGCACAAATGGCATCAAATGCAGTTTTGGAAGCTCTATACAGTCTTTCAGGGTTTGAAAGATGGAACTGAAAGAAGGAGAGTGGAGCACGTGGATGCATAATGAAAACCGTGCCTATACTTATGACAACCCCTCACGAGCCAGTAGGCACAAGATTGAGCAACCTATCCAAGCTCTGAGAAAAGCAGAAACAGTGTTTATCCAACATAAATGGCCCCCACCAGAAGTATTAGCTCTGTGGCAGTTGTTTGGTACAGGTACAGGTACAGATGATATTCCTGTTCCTACCACCACCACCTTACTTCTACCCCCAAGCCCTTGAGGATATGTTAGTTGCTAGCACAACCTCAAAGTATGGAGAGTTCCAAATAAGCTGGGAGCACCTCATATTTCAACCAACTGTACTGTCAATCAATCAATCAATCAATTTCCTTTATTCGACCGATAGTCAGAAATAAAACATTACACAATAATTATAAACTATAACATCATAGGGGTACATAAATAAGGTAGGGCCACAGTACTAGACCTCTCACAGATAACCCACATCAAAGCAATCAGTTATACGTTTCCGACACTTGAGTGCCAGGAAAAGGAATTTAGCCACTGACAAAGTTGTTTTCCCAGAAGACTTATTTAGCAGATATGCTGTCTGCTTTCCTCTTTGTCGGGAACTGAGCTGGGGTAAGTGTGGAGTTATAAGGTACTGTCTTAAATCGTTGTAAAAGGGACAGCTCAGTAAAATGTGCTCTGTGGATTCTACCTCACCCAATGCACAGTGGCAAAATCTCTGGTCATATGGGACTCCTCCATATCTTCCCTTCAGAACCGCCGAGTCAAGAACATTCAGCCTAGCCGCAGTAAATAGTCTGCGGTATTCCACGTAGTGGATATCCGCCAAGTAGCAAGCTGGAGCAGCCCAATACAACTGCTCCCCCAGAAACAACCCAGGTTTCACACGGGCTATGTCCTCCTGCCTGGCAATATCCCTTAATCTTTGAGCGATCACCGCCTTTGCGTGGCTATACGTCATGGACTCTATATAAAGGGAGGACCACCCGCACTTCTGCACTTCCTCCACTATCTCCCCTTCCCATGGAGATTTAAAGTTATCCCTCAGAGTTAAGGGGGCCAAACCCACCGGTCTGAAACAGAGCTTGAGCCATAGCTTCGCTTTCAGTGCCACATACCTAAAGGCTTGTGTACTGTCAATCATAGGTGCATAGAGAGAAAGGGGCAAACAAGCACCTCCCTCGCCAAATGTCTGGTCAGTTGGAATCCTTCCCGATGACTGCTATGATAAATGTGATAAAGCCAAAGCTACCTATGGGTTTCATGTGTAAGTAACACTAAGCAAGCTCCAACAGCAAATTAATAGCTTAAGCCACTTTAAAGCAGCAGTGCCCAACTGGATCATGTAGAAACTAAGACTTTTCCACATAGTGCAGAGGAACCAAGATGTGACCACTTAGTACCAATTATTACTGGAGACAGGATTTGTTGTATCCATTGCTATATAAGACAATGGAAGGCGATTTTTAAATACAGTATGTTGAATAAATTATTCCTTGAAACATTATACAGTGGTACCTCTGAATGCAAACAGGATCCGTTCTGGAGCCCCGTTCGCATCCTGAAGCGAATGCAACCCATGTCTGTGGGTCGCAACTTGCTGCTTCCATGCATGTGTGTGACGTCATTTTGAGCGTCTGTGCATGCGCGAGCAGCGAAACCTGGAAGTAATGTGCTGACTGCACAAGAATACTTCTGAAATTAATCACTTGCTTAAACAAGATTTACAGAAACTAGCCAGAAACTAACATGTCACACTAAACCACAGTTTAGAATGTTGTGCAGAAGCTGGGACAAATTTTAGCAGAGCTTAGGTACTCCCCTTTGCCTGCAGCCATGATGACAATTTTAGGTGCAATTCAGAGTCAGTATGGGGCAGAGACTGACCTGGGAGACCAGAGTTCAAATCCTCATGAAGCTCACTGGGTGGCCTTGGGCAGTCACTCCCTCTCAGCCTAACCTACCTCACAGGATTGTCGTGGGAAATGAAGTGAGAATGTGGAGAACCACTTATGCCACATTGAGCTCCTTGGGGAGAAGGATGGAAAATAAATGCAATAAATAAATAATACATCTACTTTTGTTGTTGCTGAATCTCAGCTTCTTCTTGGGTGCAAACCAGGAATTTGTAACAAAATCTTGTCAGTTCCAAAACAAGTCAACTTTAAACCCTGAGCTATGTTAAGCTAACCAATACTAACCACTTCATAAATGTTAATGTACTACATTTTCCATTTCAGAACTGAATTTTCTGTTAAGACCAACCTTGTGTGTATAAATAGTTCCCATAAGGAATGTAAAAGTTATTGATTCAGTGATGGTCTGCAACAGAACTGAGTAAATGGAAAAGCTAAGGCAACTTTAAATTCTGTAAAGAACAATTCAATAAAAACTTGATTCTTTACAAAAGGTACCCACTAATGCTTATTTTGACATTTTGCAACACTGCAACTAATTTAAGTGGTTAAAAGAAAAGAGCATCCAGCAAACAGTGTCTCAAAGAATGAGCACAAAACAGATGTGGGAAAAATAAACAGCCTTCCTGTCTTGGAATTTCTAAAAAGGTCTGCAAAGAGCAAACAGGACTTCTCACTGCAATTTGACTTCTAGACCTGTTAAAGACAGTCCCATGAGAACTAGACTCAGATTAATTAAGTATAGTGCTAGAAACTACTACAGTTAGAAAAAAGTACACAAGCTCTTCAGTTACACAGCTTACACACTCTTAACCCAAGAGCGAGCGAAAAGTTACAGTATTTCCTTTCCTTCTCAGAAATTCATTTGCTTGAAACATGCCTGCTAAAAAAGAAACGAAATGAAATCCTGGTGTTTTATACTAAGATCCTACGGCAGGTAGGTTGCAGGTGTCAGTCTGAAACCATATGAATTTTTCTGGACAGTCTAGTTTTAAAGCTGTGACGTTCTGCATGATTTGCCAACTATTTCTGAGAATTTAGAGATAGCAAGTACTTTATGATGAATTTTAAAAATGTAAACAGTATATAATATAAAAAGTATATGTGGCATAGAAACATGATCACAAGAAAAATCCTGGTACGTTGACACATCAACACTCAGAGAACTTTGATAACTTTAGCCACTGTTTAAACTAAACCTAACATGCAATTGTCAGTAATACACTATTTTTGGTTGGTGACAAAATTATTCCTTCTCATTTAAGAACAGCAACACTACATCTGGCTAAGAGTAAGTTACACTTGAATTTATTTCAGTCCCTTAACCACCTTTCTGTAGCTTCTGCGATTTGCAACAAAATGGAACCTTTGGTGTGGTGTTTAGATACTGATAAATCCAAACATAGACTAATTACTTAATATTTAGGAAAAATAAGCAAGCACAGGTGTGGGAGTACAAAACCCTATAATTTTCAGGAGACAAATCACACAGTCTTTTATTAACTGATAAACACTAAGGTGCCACCATCCTTGCTAAGGGATAGTGTACACTGTGTACCTAAAACCATGTATGTTAGTAAGGAAGGTTTGCCTCAACACTGATTAACAAGGAGCAACTGCTTTCTGCTTTCCCCCTCCAGGCCTGCTCAAAAGCATATTCTCTGCTTTTGCTCATTATCTACCTTCAGAGAAAAAGCTGGGCAGCATTAACCCTTAAGTTTATATATTCCTAGACATCAAGAGGATCTGTACCTATAAACAACATACATCCATGCCTCTTTTAAAAGACGGAATTTTAGAATGTGCATAGCTTTGCAAATATTTACAGTTCCTCTGTTTCACTGCAGAGTTACAGAACGCAGATATTGAAAGAGAGTTCTGCTTGTAACTCAGAACACTGCTCTTATTCTGAAAAGTGCTTGGGGCAAGTCAGTATTTGTCAGTATAAAAGCAGTGCAGTGAAAGCAGTAAGTAGCAGAGGGTGATTGCCATTGATGTTTATTCATTTTTGTATTAAAACTGCCCCCTCCAAATTGCTTGAGGGAAGTTATCAAATGAACACACATATCCAGGAAAAAAAAATGTCAGAACAACCTGCCCTAAGATACTGACCCCAGCTGTCAAAAATGAGGCCAAGCATTTTCAGAGTCCTCCTGAATACTCAGGCTTTGGTAGCACAGCAAGGGACCTGCAGATCAATACTACATCCATGTGGGAAGAGTGCAGCACAATGCAGTCCCATCGTATTTTAGGACTTGGTGCCAAACAGCAATTCATAGCAAACAAACAATGGTCAACATTTTCTGCAAATACTACTCACTTGCTAAAATGACTACAAATAGTCATTTACAAATAATTTGCTACAACTATTATTAAAAGCAATCATATTCCTTACTTCTTACAATGATAAGAGAGAGCATGTTCATGACAGTAAGTGCAAGTTTCTTTCCGGGTTCTCCCATACTCAGCTTAAAAGCAACTTCAGTTAGATCCAAACTTCTCCTAGCTCTACGTTTCTACCTGATGCACACACAAAACCCTGAAAGTTCACACGCAGCCCTGAAATTCCACACATGAAATTGCTACAGAGACATTCCAACAACATTGTTGCCTCCAGTTTCCACCCAATAACTCCATCCACCTTCCACAGAAGATGCTGTCTCCACAAGTGACAGCAGTCTCTATTCCACATTTGACACATAAATGAATAGTGACATGTGAAGCTGTGGGCCGCCACCATATACTTGTCCAGGTGGGAGAGAGTATAAGAGGGTGGCCAGGAGCAGCAGTAAAATAAATTAATAATCATAATCATAATAAAATTTATTTATACCCCGCCCTCCCCAGCCAAAGCCAGGCTCAGGGAGGCTAACACCAATAAAATCACAGTAAAAACATAATAGGGGGAAAGGGGGGGGAGACACAATTTAAAATACAGGTTAAAATGCATTTTAAAATGCAGCCTCATTTTAAAATAGCTGATAAATCAAGACCATAAGGGGAGGGAAACATAAGGGTCTGACTGAATCCAAACCAAAGGCCAGGCGGAACAGCTCTGTCTTGCTGGCCCTGCGGAAAGATGTCAAGTCCTGCAGGGCCCTAGTTTCTTGTGACAGAGCGTTCCACCACATTGGGGCCAGTGCTGAAAAGGCCCTGGCCCTAGTTGAAACCAATCTAACCTCCTTGAGACTCGGGACCTCTAAAGTGTTATTTGTGGACCTTAAGGGCCTCCGTGGGGCATGCCAGGAGAGGTGGTCCCGTAGGTACGTGGGTCCTAGGCAGCTGCTACTCCTAGCCAACACCAATCACAAACGCAAGCAGCAGTGGCAAGGAACACCATTTGCAACAGACATGGCAGAGGAGGAGGGCCAATGCAGTGCCAAGCAGACGGTAACCACCAGGATAAAGCCACCAAGATAAAGCCCTATAGCTTTTGTTGAAGGCAGGTGGCAGTGATGGCAGATCCTCCACATCAGCAATGGCAGGTCAGGATCAGAAGGTGGCCATTCTGGGATAATGGCACTTGCCTAAGCCAACTACTGATGCTGGATACACCCCTCTGGGTATGTAGACACAAGTAAAATATTCATGAGGCAGTGGCATCTAAGCCATATTGCACCAACACTCTAGATAACATTTCTAATAGCTGTCTAGGAGCCAGTCTACACTTCACACATGTGAAGTCTCTATGTGGATCTAAAGGTTTTTTTCCCCCTTTATAAAGTTTATAAAACAGAGAGAACAATTACAACAGCAGGTGAAAGTTAAAACAGAGAAACAAACTACAAAATAGGCACAAGGGATATGTGCAGTTGCACATGGGCTAAAATAACAAGGTGAAAGTAAAGAATTTTATCAATTATAATTCCATATTTTCCAGGCTTGTACGGAGGGTTGTTGTGAAAACGATTGTTCCACTGTATGTGTAATAAAATAATGCCAGTTTAATATAAAGAGTGCCTGAAGGTTCTAGGCCTTGTGTAGTTTTCTCCATTATAGCTATATTATAGCTGTGTGTGTGTGTGTGTGTGTGTGTGTGTGTGTGTATATATATATATATATATATATATATATATATATATATATATATATTTTAAACAACAATAACAATGAAACACAAGCACAATCCAGCAAATAGCTTCTAAAATGACAAGTTTCAGTGAGGAACAGCTGGAGGAAGGAGAAAGGATATGATGGCAGTGAGGGTCCTGCCGACCCACCTTTTTGTACAGAATCAAAAAAGGGGGAAGGGTACTTCACATGGGGGGGAAGCAGGTTGGGAAGAAGAAGGTTCTGTGCAGATAATTGTTCAATGGGATCCCACCCAATCTCTCTGCTTCAGCACTGTTCCTCCATTGAAACCAACAGCCGGAGAGGCTTTCAAAAATCTCTACTTTTCCCTTGAGTATCTCATGTGTAAGGTTTTGTTTTTGTAAGTTCGAATGACTGCCGTTGGAGCAATATAACCAATGCTACAAATATTGAAATTTGCTTTGGGTTGTCCCCACACATCCCCCTGGGAGTGTCTTTATAAACACCAAATGCTGGCACAGGAAAGGGGACCAAATGAAAATGTTTCCTCCATCTCTTCCCTACTGACACTTTCCCCCACTTTGGACTTTACATTGCTAGGATGGTCACTTAAAAAAGGTAAAGGTAAAGGACCCCTGACAGTTAAGTCCAGTCACAAACAACTCTAGTGTTGCAGAGCTCATCTCGCTTTACAGGCCGAGGGAGCTGGCGTTTGTCCGCAGACAGTTTTTCCGGGTCATGTGGCCAGCATGACTAAGCCGCTTCTGGCACAACGGAACACCGAAACCAGAGCAGCGCATGGAACGCCATTTACCTTCCCGCTGGAGTGGTACCTATTTATCTACTTGCACTTTTTGGCGTGCTTTCGAACTGCTAGGTTGGCAGGAGCAGGGACCAGGCAACAGGAGCTCACCCCATTGCAGGGATTTGAACCGCAGACCTTCTGATTGGCAAGCTCAAGAGGCTCAGTGGTTTAGACCACAGCGCCACCCGCATCCAGGATGATCACTTAGGTATCGCTAAAAAGCATCACTCCAAAACACAACACTAGTTGTCATGAAACATATAGGTACTACACTGCTAATTTCTAGGTAGAGGTGCAGATTTAGAAATAATTACTATAATTTAAACAGAAATAGTGTTAGCTCATTGTAAAGGATAAGACTGTGACCAGGTGACTGCTATGTTGCACTTAGTCCAAGTTCTAAGTGTTGATGGGCAGCTACCGGACATTTGGTCTCCCTTCTAATGGTTCCTTATCTTCAACCAGACAGCTCTCACAATGGATGATGCTTTCAAACAGAAAACTGTCCTCTGTAAAGTAGGGCACACTCTATGTGACACATTTGCCAAAACAGGCTGGTAACCACTTCGGATTCTGCAGGACTTGGGAGAGCTTGTTTGCACTCTGAAAAGTTTCTGCTTATCTGCCCAAGCTCCCCAATTAGCTTCCTCAGACAAAGGTCAACAATACGGTAATAAGTGGGTGGCAGATTGCAGTCAGACATTAATATTTTCAGTTACAGAACTGTCACTGAGTACGACTGCTCTTTTGAAAGGCCATTTGTGATATATATTTTTCACAGACATCTAATCCAAATATCTATGGGTAAAGTCTGCAAAAAATGTGCATTGCACATCAATACATAATGAAAGTTAGACTAAAGGTCTGTTTTAATCAATCTTTAGTCAGTGCCCATTTTTATGGTATGAAATGTAATACTAGTTACCACTGGTAGGGTCATGACCGTTACTAAGAAAATTCACTACATTAATTTCCCTGGTGCAGTGACCTGAATCAGCATTCTATACAATGCCCACATATAGAGGAGCGTGTGGAAGATGAGACGGCTGAAAATAAGTGGAAATAATCTCTTTTATCATCATTAAAGAATATCAATTGATGCTGGCTGCAGCCAAACTCAGATTTCCATCTCACTTTGGTTGTGGTACTCTAATGCTCATTAAAAGTCCACAACAAACGAATCTTACACCTTTTGCTTCTCTTTCCTTTCTCACCGACATGGAAACAAATTCATACAAACAACTGCTTGTAGTGGGCCACTGATGCATGATTCTTTAAATACACTATACTATATACTAACAAGAGTATGTTAACAAATACACTAACAAGAGTATGTTAACTAGAATTCTGAGAATATTCAAAAACATGTTTAGAACGGAATAGCTTCGCCATAATTAAATGTTTATATTGTCAAAGTTATACCATAGCTGGTAAAACTGCTGTTTCTTTGGGTACCTAATCAAGCAGCACTTTAATATTCCGTTAGACTGTGCTCTGAAAGACTAATGTTTTGTTTAATGTGGACTTCATTAGGGGGAAAACCCCTGTGCTTATGGACTGGGTAGAACAGAGCGCTGTAGGGAAACTGGGTTTTCAGGTCTTTTAATGAAATAGCGCACACAAGAATTCAAACAGTACGGCTGGGAAGTCAAAATATATTGCAGGCAAAATTTGTGTTAAATCTTTTCTTCCAAGACACCAGAGCAGGAAGCGTCAAACTGACACATGACAGAGTTATAGCTGCTCAATATTTGACCTTGCTGAATTACACCAGCAACAGCTGCCTCCTAGTGCCAACCTACGTCCTTGCAGTTATACTTGAAAATGGAACAAGCACATGTTGCACAACAGCACCTGATCCAGTGTCTAGCCTAAGGGTTGGAAACCCAACTCTGTGCAGTGAAGCCATTTAGACAAGGGAGGATACTAAACAGGAAACAGGTTTGCAATCTCTTGCATATTTATACAAGAAATTTAAAAAACTTTACGGTTGGTTTTTGAATAGATAAAAGAATTGAGCAGGTGCATCTGCAAAAGTAAATGTAGGTTTTGTAGGAGCAAAATCCTGCACCCCAGCAAGCGTAGAGAATCTGGGGGCTCTCCAGATATTGCTGCGCTCCAATTCCCAATCATCCCTGAGTCATTGACAACATTGCGTTAAAACTAGATTTGCCAAACTACTTTGCCACATACCATTCAAGAAGCATTCCCAAACCAGGATCATGATCTGACAAACCAAGAAATGTTTTATAAAGCTGGGTTAAAAGGAGGGAAGTAAGAGGGAGCAAGCACACAGAGAGGGATGAAGAAATGTTTAGGATTGGCAAACATGGCATCTGAATGCCGCCAAAGCCATTGCATGACAGCAATCTCTAGTGTTGAGGACAATCTCTAATCACTCTCCCAATAACTTTTTAATTCCAAAAAGTTTTTTGTCACCTCTAACCAAGTCAACAAGTTGATTCATCTGAGTCGGATCTTGTTTAATGCAATCTTTGCCTTTATTTTTTTCCTGCCAATTTTATTGGGAGACAGAAGTTGGGCTTCTATTATATTATTTTTGTGAATTTCACAAGGATCCAGCACCTCTATTTCTAGAAAAATAGCATTGCCTGTATATGCAACATCAAGGCAAATACATATATGCACACATGAGCGGTATATGGACTTCAGAGGATTCACCAAGCTAAATTGTCGCCCAAAGGTCCAACTGGTGACCCCTAGTTTTAGACCTGTTCCCATGGACTCTGAAGGAACAGGATCCATGCTGAAAGTCAAGCTAATGTAAGTATTTAGGAATGAGATTTGTATTTTTATGTGAAGTTCTTTTGCAGCTTTATGCTGCAATATTTTACAATATAATGGACTAAAGGATGTAGCCGTGGGCTGCTGCATGTACATCAGACTTAAGATTCTACCTGTTTTCCACAGCAGCTCTTTGTGTGAACAGGGTCTAATATTGCAGCAGGCTTTGTCTCCAAGCACCTCTGATAGGATTGACCACAGAATGCAAACTGAGATTACACAGATTAAAACAAAGTTTGCTCTCAATGGCTTGATCTCAGCATATATAACAGTAAGCCAAGTGCCTGACATGTTATGAGAGGTCATTGCAATTCACATGCGCCCCTTCCAAAAGCACAGTCTGATTTAATGACTGAACATGCCACTTGTATTATTTACACCTCCATTCCATTTACTTGCGAGAGATAAAGGATCCTCTGCTGTCGATTTGTGAACTGTATTAAAAATGACCAAGAGTGTGATCATTGCCTCATCTCAACACCTGCTGAGTGTGATGAAACTGCTACTAAATCCCCTCATGTCAGTGAAGCAAAAGTGATATGTCTTGTATAGTTAATCTGGTAGTGGCATTAAAAAAAATTGTATTCCATCAGTTCCTTCCACCAGCATAATCCTCACAATGGCAAGACGCTGCCAGTATAAAGCAGAACTGAAGTGCAATAATGGAGGACAACATCAGAGAACAGGACTCCTATTACCTCCATAGTCAATTGGAATACAGCACCCTTATATCCAGGCAAGGGAACGTCACTCCCATCTCAATGTCAGGAGGTCCTACACACGAGTAGGAATCCGGCAGAGACACAAGCCCAGCTGGCATGTTCTCTCCCTCTTAGTTGGTCGGGAGACTCTAAGCACAACTCCAAGCACAACGGTCTTTCTCCAGCACAAACATCACAGCAACTGATGCCTTGCAGGCATCAGCACACTTCAGGATCAGCAGAGTATTGGCAGTCAGTGTAACAGACTCAGTAGCACAGCATTTTGCCTAAAATACTTTATTTACGTATTATAATACGCTCGGAGCATTCTAACTCAGCTCCTTCCTCATCAGCATCAAACAGCAAAGAGAAAGAGACAAAGGAACAAACGTCCTACATCACGGAAACACAGTAATACAAACATCCTGTCTCCGTCACTTCCCACTATGTGGAATGAAAACATACACCGTCATGTGATATAAACAATCCCATGACTGCAGCACGGGAATTGAATCCTAACACTCAACACTCCAACTGCTGCAATTGGGCCTATAAGAACAAGGCACCCTCACAGGTAAGAAGAGTTGGGGGCCACCTGGGAGGAAGAGGGGAAACCTCTAAAAACATCAGACATCAAAAAGCATTAAGATGTGCAGAGTAGTCATCCACAGCCACAGAACATCGTTGTCTGCCTCTCTACAATATGGTGACATTATATGTACAGTGGTGCCTCGCAAGACGAATGCCTCGCAAAACGAAAAACTCGCAAGACGAAAGAGTTTTCCGTTTTTGAGTGGTTCCGCAAGACGAATTTCCCTATGGGCTTGCTTCGCAAGAAGAAAGCCCATAGGGAAATCTCCGCCGGCCTTCAGAAGAGGTCCTGGACCTCTTCTGAAGGCCGGCGGGGGGCAAAAGTCTTTGCTCTCCCCCCCCCGCCTGCCTTCCCGGGATAGCAGAGAAGCGCAGCGCGTTTCTCCGCTATCCCGACGGCTTTTGAAGGCAGGCGGGGGGGGGAGCAAAGACTTTGGCCCACCGCCGGCCTTCAGAAGAGGTCCTGGACCTCTTCTGAAGGCCAGCAGGGGGCAAAAGTCTTTGCTCCCCCCGCCTGCCTTCCCGGGACAGCGGAGACTTCTCCGCTGTCCCGGGGCGATCTGAAAATGCTGGCGGGCGGCAGCGAAGGATTCGCTGCCGCCCGCCAGCATTTTAAAATCTCCCCGGGACAGCGGAGAAGTCTCCGCTGTCCTGGGGGCTTTTAAAATGCTGGCAGTCGGGAGGAAAGCCCTCCTGTCCCCGGAGCTTGCGGGGTGGGAGGTGGGGAGAAGGGCTTTTCTTCCCACCGCCAGCCTTCAGAACAGCCTTCTGAAGGCTGGCGGTGGGAAGAAAAGCCCTTGTCCCCCCCCCCCCCAGCCTTCAGAAGAGGTCGGGCGACAGACTGTCCCCGGACCTGGTCTGAAGGCAGTTTCCATAGGAACGCATTGATTGATTTTCAATGCATTCCTATGGGAAACCGTGCTTCGCAAGACGAAAAACTCGCAAGAAGAAAAAACTTGCGGAACGAATTAATCTCGTCTTGCGAGGCACCACTGTACTAACCTAACCATCACCACCACATCAAGACATACAACAGCAACAGCATAAATGAGGAACAGGGTAAACATGCAGCTTGAAGTCGCACTGGACACCCCCATTCCACCCCCAAACCCTGCTGAGTTCTCCCATATACTGGGAAAGGCGACAAGGAGCACAGACAACTTTATTAACACAAAAAGCCTACACTCTACATACAGCTAGTGATGCCAACTACATGTGACATATTCTTCCATTCAGGATTAGAGGAGAGGCAGCAAAATCAGTAACTAAAAGCAGTTCTGGTGCAATTCCCTGCGGTGGATGGAGAAGCACTATCTCAATGACAATGCCACCACCCCCAACAGAGGACACCCCAAATACACACATCAGGCACCCCCAACTATACACAGTCCCACATAAAGAGCAGGGAGCCTGAATGAGGCATGCAGACTTGGAAGAGCATCTATTGCCATTGTGCCTTTTCTCAAATTACAGAGTTAATGAACACTCAGTCACAGATTATGTATGCAGCTGCTACCCACCGTTTATCACTATCCCCTTGTCTCTCTGCTCTCCACAGCAACCAGGCAGACTTCAAATACTCAGAAGCAAGGGGCTGCTTCTTCTGCTCGTCCTTGCTACTAGTGCACCTGCAAGGGGACTGGGAGAGGCCAAATAGCTTGTCCCAATTACAGTAGGGATCAGTCCAGCAGCGGCTATGGGGGGGGGGGAAGCCTTGGTCAATAGGTAAGGCACGCTAGGAAATATCTAGCAGATATTGGCATTCATATAAATTAACTTGGGGTGGCATGACTGGACAAGATTAATTGGGCTGGACAATATGAAAGGCAACCTTGGTGTGAACAAGCCCTACAACCACCTGAGAGATGTATTAGTCGATGTGTCAGTTACTCTTGCTTGTTAGCTGTTGGAAATTTGGGGAGGGGGGGTTCTTCTTTCTTGTGGGAACTTGTGGTTGGAATTTAACCTGGATATTTTGTATGCCAAACCAGTGCTGTAACACTGCACTCGTGCCCCACAAATGCCCCAATCAGAAATGTATAACTTGCTGTTGCAGTGGAATACTCAGGATGAAACGGTTAAATCTGTAATGATTAAATGGGCACAAGATATTGGTCATAACATTATGTTTGCTGACTGGGAACAGTTGTGGACCACCGGCATGAAATTTATGGCATGTAATGCCTTAAGAGAGAATATTATGAAAATGATATACAGGTGGTACATGACACCAGTGAAGCTTGCAAAAATCTATCATTTGCCCGATAATAAATGTTGGAAGTGTAAAGAAACTGAAGGTACATTCTTTCACCTTTGGTGGACGTGCCCAAGGATTAAGGCCTTTTGGGAGATGATTTATAATGAAATGAAAAAGGTATTTAAATATACCTTCCTTAAGAAACCAGAGGCCTTTCTTCTGGGCATAGTCGGCCAATTGGTGCCAAAGAAGGATAGAACTTTTTTTATGTATGCAACAACAGCAGCAAGAATACTTATAGCAAAGCACTGGAAGACGCAAGATCTACCCACTGTGGAAGAATGGCAGACGAAGCTGATTGACTGTATGGGATTGGCAGAAATGACTGGCAGAATCCGCGACCAGGGAGAAGAGTCGGCAGAAGAAGATTGGAAGAAATTTAAGGATTATTTAAAGAAATATTGTAATATTACTGAATTTTGAAGGGAGTTGGATTGAAACCAATGGTTTTTAGCTGTTATGGTAAAAGAATATGGAAGAAATATGTTTTCTTTTTCTTTTGTTTTAATAAGGTTTAAGTTACAATAATTTAAGAAGCTGAATAGAAAATAAAGGGTTAATTAATTGTGAAGTTAGGAGATTAGGATTTGCTGGATAAATAATTTGATCTAGAAAACAAGAAGGGGAGGTTCGAGGAAGTCAAAGGACGATGGTTTGGAAATTAGGTTTTGGAAATTATGTGTTTTTAATATTGTCTTTTTTGTGTGTTTTTTTTAATCTCTTTTTCTTCTTTGTTGTTTGTATAAAATGGAAAACCTTAATAAATATTTATATATATATAAAAAAACAAATGCCCCAATCAGCACTGGCGCGTATCACTGGAAGCCCAAGATCTTATACGTGGGACTGAGGAGAAATGGAAGGAGAAATGTGACAAGTTAGGTCCTGTGTATGGATTGGTCTGTGGCTGTGCAATTAAATTGTTGCTCACTAGAGCAGAAGTCCTTTACTCTCCCCTTCTCAATTTGAAGTTGTCACTTAAAAAATACAAATCAATTTTGCCTTGCAAAAGCCACATTTCTTTCTTTTGGATGAGAACTGAACCCACATCTCTAGTCCTACTGTGATGCTTTGCCACTGAGCTATCAACCAATTCACAGTGCTGCCCTCCATAACACTAAAAAGGTTGCTCCACCTGTTATAGGTATAGGTAAAGATAAAGGACCCTGGATGGTTGAGTCTTCGCTTTCAGGCCGAGGAAGCCAGTGCTTGTTCACAGAAAGCTTTCTGGGTCATGTGGCCAGCATGACTAAACCACTTCTGGTGCAACGGGACACCGTGAAGGAAACCAGAGCACACAGAAACACTGTTTACCTTCCCACCACAGCAGTACCTATTTATCTACTTGCACTGGTATGCTTTCGAACTGCTAAGTTGGCAGGAGCTGGGATAGAGCAACGGGAGCTCACTTTGTTGTGGGGGTTCGAACTGCCGACCTTATGATCAGCAAACCCAAGAGGCTCACTGATTTAGACCACAGCGCCACCCGCCAATCAGTCACTGAAGGAGAGGGTACCCTGGAGATATCTGTCCATGCAATATAGGAATCAGGCTCCTACTGTGAGTGCACCTACCTGTTAAAGTGCCTTCCCCTTACACATAAGACAGCCTCTATTGTCTTTTCAGCACCCACTGAAGACGTTCCCTATTTCAAGTGGAGATCTTTATTTCTTTATGTTGGATTTTTATACATGGAATTGTTTTTACTGAGAATTTGATTTGGGATGACTAAATGGAATCTAATAGACTGGTTCTTGTGTTTTGCTCACCCAGGCACTGCTGTTTTCTGCAGTACAGTATTCAAAATGATTTCCATTTGGACTCTTAAGTACCCTTATCTCGAGGGGCTGGGATGTGGTTACAAATTAGTACCAAATGCAGGCCTTTTACCCTTTTGACTATGGAGATAGCTAGCTGTTGCGACAGGAGCGGCTCTCTCCCCAGCCCCCCTTCTCCAGGCCCTTCCCTGTCAAAGGGTTATTTTCTGGCTACGGCATTTGGACTTCTGGGGAATTTGAACTCCTGCCTTAGGGGAGAGCCCTACAGCTGTCGGTTGCTGTCCTCCTAACCCCCTGGATGGCACTGTGGGCTCTTTCTGAGCTTGTATACTGTATACCAGGAGAGGGTGTAGAATGCGATCCAACATGACATTCCTATAATGTCGCTTGGTGTCTTCTCTTCCTCCTACGTTATCAACAATCACCTCAATGACTGGTGAGGAAGAGCAGAGTTGCTAGAGATATTATGGGTTTTTCAAAGGTGGGTTTGTCCATAGGGATATTCTTTGCTTAATGCAAACATGGGGTGAGGGTGAACCAGGGGTGGAGAGCCATTTTGGCTCCAAGGGCCAGATCTTTATAAGAAGATCCTTATCTGGACGAGGCTCGTGGGCCAAATTTGACATCTGGAGATAGCTAGCTGTTGTGACAGGAGCGGCTCTCTCCCCACCCCCCTTCTCCAGGCCCTTCCCTGTCTCCCGCCCCTTTCTTTCAGTTTCCAAATCTTGGAAGCTTAAAAGGGGAGTGGAGGGGAGACTTGAAAAGGCTTGAAGACAGCACCCACAGCCCATTCCAGCTGTAACACAGGTGTGGAGGTTGCCTTAAAACACTTCTCAAAAGCAGCTTCTCATGCAAGTTGTGGCAGAGGGAAGCGTAACGGAAGACTCTTCTCTCCCACCCTGCTGCTGCCCCTTATGATGCCACCTGTGATCAGATGAGAATGGTTTGGTGGAAATGACCTCATGAGCCAAGCTCGACACTCTTGCAGGTTGAGGTCAGCCCACAGGAAGTTCCCTGCCCTTGGGACAAGCACAGGCATGTGTTTCACCGATGAAATTGCAGAGCTATGAAAACTACGGTATCATTCTGCCAGACTGTGTGTCACAACAGAAAGCAAGGGTTAATCTAGAAACTGTATGGTGGTTAAATAGCAATCAAAATCACAGAACACGACCCAGCCAGCAGCTTTGATGGGTTTTGCATTCACTATATGGTAACCACTTAATACATCAAAAAGACTGCCACAGCAATGTAGTTTGTTTGATATTTAAATATCATGCATGTTAACCAAGTCCCTGCTGCGCCATGTACATAAAGGAACTATTTGAAGAGAGTTATCAGTGAATTTCCTGGGAAATGTGTTTGAATTCCAAAATCTCAAAGGGATGAATTGGCTCAAGACAACAACATCTATCTCTCAGGTGGATGTGGTAATTGTCAACAAAATGAATCTTCATATTTTCCTCACAGATATTGAACACTTGTTCATAGCCCAGCAGCTGAGATGATTTCAAAGGATTCTGGCTCCAAATTCCTTCTACTCCAAAACATGTGATTTGAGCCTTGAACAGAGCAGAAAACTGTGACACTATTACCATAATGTGGGTGGAAACGAAAACCTTAAACTTAGAAGACGAATTCTGATTTTTGAACAAGTTCCAATACATTTTAACCACATGACTGTTATTTCTTTCCACAAAAAAGCAGTGGTTTTCAAAATATATACAATTACTTGTTTCAGCTAATTAACCAAAATGCAAGTTAACCCCTAAGCATCGAGCTATATACAGTCACATGTAAAAGAGGAAAAGGAAAGGGTGAAATTAAGTGCACAAGAGGTTTGTGTGCTGAAACCCGACTGCTTTATCCTTGATGGGCTCGCTTGTAGTATTGGAGCCCAGCTAGAAAACAACTGAGGCAGGTGGAGAGAGGGGTATCTTCCACCTTTGGAGTTCTTTTGTAGTTTCCAATTAAATCAGTGTTTCCCAAACTTGGGTCTCCAGCTATTTTTGGACTACAACTCCCATCATGCCTACCTAGCAGGACCAGTGGTCAGGGATGATGGGAACTGTAGTCCAAAACAGATGGAGACCCAAGTTTGGGAAACACTGAATTAAACCCTTGAATGTGACATGGGTAGAGCTGTGCTTAAAAGGTGTTAATAAATAAACAGTGATGGCAGACTTAACAGATACAACTTTGCTGGGGTGGGGTTTCTTTAAAGGTAAAGGTACCCCTGCCTGTACGGGCCAGTCTTGACAGACTCTGGGGTTGTGCGCCCATCTCACTCAAGAGGCCGGGGGCCAGCGCTGTCCGGAGACACTTCCGGGTCACGTGGCCAGCGTGACAAAGCTGCATCTGGCGAGCCAGCACAGCACACGGAAACGCCGTTTACCTTCCCGCCAGTAAGCGGTCCCTATTTATCTACTTGCACCCGGGGGTGTTTTCGAACTGCTAGGTTGGCAGGCGCTGGGACCGAGCAACGGAAGCGCACCCCGCCACGGGGATTCGAACAGCAGACCTTTCTATTGGCAAGCCCTAGGCGCTGAGGCTTTTACCCACAGCGCCACCCGCGTCCCTCTGGTATAGTATTCATATTTGAAATAGACATGGGATTATATCCAGTGCTAGTGATACTCAAAGCACATTGAAATTCATGAGCATGACTAAATTCAGCCTGCTAATTCCAAGAGGTCTGCTCTGAGTAAAAACTTAGTTGGCTAATTCAGTTTCATAAAAGTGTTAGGGATTTAGGCCACAATCCACATACCTCAATAACATTCTGAGGATGAAATTAGCCATAATGTGCTGACAAGTTATGTTCACGCCAATATCTTATGAGCACCTTCTACCAGTATGTGATCCGGGACTTAACAGTTCATCAAGCATATAATTGTTGATCTTGGACAAACACTTAGGAAATAATTTTCTGTAAACTAATTTCCAGAAATAAAAACCGGCAATAGTATGTGTGCATAAATTGCATGTCACTCTCTATTTGCAGAAACACAATGATTTTTTAAAAGGGACATTGGTGGTATTTTTTAGAAAACCTTAAACTAGCAGCAGACCTGGGCAAACTTCAACTCTTATGCTCAAACACAAACCACTTCACCAGTGCGCGTCCCTTCCCTATTTCTCTGATTCCATATTATCAATAAAAAGCTTTTGCAAGCTACGGTATCAATGCAAAACACGGCCTAGCAAAAATAAGCAAAAATGTTCCTTCTCCAAAACAAATTTATGCCATGTTTCAAAACTGTATAGAACCGTCACCATTCGAGAAAATCTCCACTGACATATTGTTAAAGCATGCAAGACACAGATACTCTGTTCCCATACAAGTTGAAACAGAAAGTTAGTCTGCTGTTTTTCAAGATTTTAAACTGTCTGACTTTCCAGTGATGTCCTGAAAACATCCTTGCTACACAGAGGGAATGGCAAGAAGGGTGGAGAAAGACAGATGAGGTTGTTATATTCTGTTGTTGTTGTTTTAAAAAAGAAAAACACAAGATAGCCCCAGAGAACTAAAAAAACAGTGCTCATAAAAACAGTATAGTTCGGAGAGGGCCTTGTTCCCTATAAGCAATGAACAATCCTATGCAAGAGCTAAACGGTACAGAAGAATGCAACATACATGAACTCATGTCCCAAACTGAATTACTGCAGTCTTGAGTGCTGTCAAAATGCAACACAGTATACGCACAACAGAAATGCAGCTTTCAAAGAAACTGCATAGGTGGAATGAGAGAGCAACTAACTAGCCTTTATCATTCAACAGGATGGCCTTTCAAGTCTCCAAATACTTTATTACAGTACTATAAACACAGGCTGATATGGGTGGTATTCAACACTGGTCCTACTTGAAGCAGACCCATAGAAGTAAATGGAAATAATTCCATTCATTTCACTGTGTCTACTCTGAGTAGTACTTAGTAGAATACAGCCCATTTTTCTATTTACATTCTTCGATCCATTCAAACACTTCACAATTTTCTGTACAGTGCATTAAATTTTAGAGCATTTGACAACTGATTTTCTCCCTTACACAAATGTTTTGCTTTCCCACAACACAGTATACAACGTACAGGAAACCAGATGCTTAAATTGTATTCTTAGTGAAGGAGCAAGTTTATCATCATTAGATTGTACCAAGTTAGGGGTTGTAATTCATTCCCTCCAGAAAATTTGTTTATGTCCCTAGAACTCTTCACATTAGATTGCAAATGAATCTAGTCTTTCAAAAAATGAAAATTACATTTCAGTTTCCCCCTCTATCCCACATAGAATTGTTCCCTTTATTCTACAAGAATCTACTGCTCCATTTGATTCTGTCCAATAAGAATTCCAAGAGGGCAAACAAATCCCAGTAGTTTAACTCAAAGTAGAAACAGGGAGGGGAGTGGGGGGGAAATTACAACAACTTGCTTTGTGGTATTTCAAATCAATAAAATGTTACTTACAGTCTCTCCAGTTCTTTCAGGTCCTGGAATGCTCCTCTCTCAATTGTACTAATCTTGTTTTCCATGAGCTGACTGAAATGCAGAGCATGAGTTTTAAAACAGCTAGTAATCAAGCGATGATTAACACCTGTTATTACAGCACTTTAGCAACCGGCTCCTCTTTATTAACTTCACAATTCTCACTCTATTCTTAGACTTCCCATCCAATTTAATGTGTTTAAGACTTGTCACCTTAAACTCCACTATGACTTTTTTTCCCCCAAGGAAGAGAGAAAATACCCTCTCCGTTTTCAGAGACCTTAAACCTGCTCAAGAACTTGAAGGGTCAAAGGTGATAAAAATATATGCCTTGCTTAAGGAAAAAGACAAAGCTGCTGCTGCTCAATTACAGAATGTTAAAAACATGTACATGATGTATAAAAGTTTATTTAAAAAAAAAGAAATGAAAGCTACACTTTACTATTATAAATCAAGTTGTTTTCAACTTAAAAAAGAGTTAATGTGATTTTTTTTCCACAAAAGGAAAAGTTTGCAACTTTTTATCTTTAGGATAAAATATCAAAACCAATCTAATTGTTTGCAATTATTCCCTAATTTAAAACAATTTTGTTACTAGCATGTCTCAAAGAAGATTTTGTCTTCACTGAAAGAGCAGTCATTACTGTATAGTGATTTTTTTAAAATCTATAGGCCCTGAGGACTTATGAGTTATTAAGTAACCAGGCTTTATATATGGTAAAACTATTTAAAAGTTTGTATCAATTTTCGCAGAATTTGGTGTAAAATCAAGTTGCATTGATAGCTTCTCTTTCCTGAATTTCCCTTTACTGCTAACTAGAATAACTTCTGACAATCCTAAACTCAAAGTGCATTCAAACAAATTAATTCAGTTAGCCTTTAAAAAACAGATATTTCTCTTTACAGCTTGCTAAAAAGCATTTCGTTTGCAGAAAGTCAATAATTTGCTGTATTTATAGAGTCAAGGAAAAGAATAAAATCACAAGTGGCTACAATACAAAATTGCTACTGTGGCAGTCTTCCCAATTTTTATGTCATCTCCCAACTGCTTTTTCTCATACAGTGTAAGTTTGGTTGTCGTTATTTTAGAGGTTAAGTAAAGAATTAGCCTTGTTGATAAAATAAGTCATTTTCCACAGAACTGCACATCTGCAGCATACAATAGTAACGGATAAAATACAACAAAAGGCAACTTACAGAACTCGAAGGTGTCTTAGGCCAGCAAAATCAGTCTTTGTGATCCTTGTGATATTATTGCCATTAAGATCCCTAAGAAGAAGTAGTAGTAAAGTTAAAACATTCCAGAACCGGTGGCTATTTATTAAAATCAAATAAACAATAAGAATTTGCAACAAAGAGTTTGAGGTTTAGTATCTAACTGTAGGTTGGTGCAAATTCCTGAAAAGTTTATGTAAAAGTAATTCTCCTTAGCAGATTTCATTTGCACTTGTTTTAATTTCCAGTTTACTGAAAAAGCATTTGGATATATTGTTTCTAGACTGTTCCTATCATGAAACAGTGAGATTTGTGGTGTGCCATTCACAAATCTGACTTTCTCGCGATAGGAACAGTTATGATTAATGACTGCTACCACTGCCTCTGGACAAGTCCATTCGCTGTTTTAATGGATGAATGAGAGAAACACAGATGAAATCAAAACGTGTTTACTTAATGATATGCTTAGTATGTTACTTCCTGGACCTACAGAGAACAGGGGAGAAATCATTGGCCCACTTCTTCAGTCAGGTACTCAGAGACAACCCCTGAAGACCATTACAGCGTCCACAACAGACAGGAACACTGGCATCAAATAGTCAAATGAATGGTGAAGCAAGGAGGAAATGGACAGTAAACATCTGACAGCTTTCCTGGGGCCCAGGATTTTTCTGGAAGGCATCATCTCTGCAACATTCCTAAAAAACTCAGCATTCCTAAAACTTACACAGCCAAGCTTACCCAAGCAAATATTTGTGAACTTACAAACAATATGATCCAAGTGTTCGTCTCTTTTAACCCTATGTTTGGGTTTAAATTTATTTTATTAAATCTCATTTAGTCCTGTAATTGTAAAAGGTACAACATATTTACAAATAATGGAAAAGCTCGAAATCTCAATTTATTCCAATTTGGTCATGATTAGTTAAGTAAGGGACAACTATATTTCTATGACTTCAGCTTGGATTCACTACTTGAGAGTAAAGTTATGGAGGAAAAGCTTGATAATGGAAACTAGCCTTGAGTCCATGTGCATTATATTTGGGGGAGAGATTTAGCACATTCCACTTAAGAAAAGTAGCAGGAATCTCAAGTGATCTACAGATTTTCCCCCACCTGCCCTTAAGACTAATGAGTCACTGATATTTTTCTCTGAGTTTAAAGCAAAAATGCTAATGAGACTCCATTTTTTCTCCCAAAGCTGCTTACATTAATAGCTACAAAGACAACCAGGACGTGTTTTGAAGAACACTCTTAAACCTAACTGATCAGTTAGGAAAGATCATAATAGCTAAGAATGATATGGCAGATTTACTTAAATCTACGAAGTGGGTACTAGGTACCTCTTCAATACTTTTTGTATCTTTGGAACAATAAACTTCAAGTAGTAAAAGCAATTCTATTTTGAGAAAGCAGGTAACAAGAATCTAACTGTGTGGCAAACAAGTGTCATGTTCCTTTTAGTAGGATCTCTCTGCCTCCAGCCCCAAATTATTCAGCAGTCTGTACAAACGATATAAATATTTTGTTGGGGGAAGAATTAAGAATTCCACCTTTGGGGCAAAGGAGTATTGTTAAAAGCAGGATTTCCTAGTAGCAGGAAATCCTCCGTCTTGATTTTTAAAGTGCCTTCTTGAAAAGTCAGAGTAGGTTTTATAAATTGCTTCTGGATGCCTCAGGGTAAGAGATTCATAAATGAAATAAATAATAGGTTTGTTTTTGTAAAAAAAAAAAAAGATTAAGTGAAACAAAAGAGGATTGAAATGGGCTGGTAAAGTTTGTCTTGGTGACTCCACTTGGAGCTGGTGAGATTTCAGGCAGAGGGCTTTGCAAATTACTCTTCCCATTTTAAGTCTGCACTGAAGTTGGCCTGAAGTGTATTCTACAAGCTGTTTTCTACAAGTCATTTCCGCAGATCAGAAGAAAAGGTGTATTTCAATTCGTTTAAAGGGGAGGGGGGAGAAGATAAATATGGAGGGAAGCATGGAAAGGGCCATCTCACACATAGTCTCTTCCTGACCCAAATTAACAGCAGTGTATTTTGCTTATTACTGCTGAGTAAGGGGGGAGCAAAGCAGTGGAACTAATGGCCTGGTTCTTTCATGTCTCCTTACATTACCCAAACCCCATAATGAGAATTGCAGGAAAGGGGGAGGGAAGGTAAGCTGGGCTTACCAAATCAATAATTTAGAAATAAAGGAATAACTGGGTATTTGTTCAAGGAACTTGAAGTATTCCAAAATAAGGAGCAGCTAATTTGAGGCTCTGGTGTTCTAAAATAAGATACATTGATCTGTGTGTGCATATGTGTTCTAAGGCAGCAGAGAAAGTGATAAAGGGCATCTGGTGTTGGTACTACACTAAAAAAAATAATGAAATAGCGGAAGTCCTAAAGAGATTTGTAACCACCAGCACTAACCACAACACAAGCCATCTGCAACATACATTGATTTTTTTTAAGGGGGGGGGAAGGCCCATAAGGAACTCCGTGTATTGATCGCTGGTGCTGCTTTTTGCATTTCTCCTGCTGTTTAATTTGACAGACTTGCCTTTTAATGGTTGGGTTCTTATTGGTTTCCACACTTGTAAGCCACTTTTAGCAACTCCTTTGCAGAGCAGCCAAAGTGGGGTATAGCTTTGTACGCCCATAATAAAGAACTGCATTAATAACTAAACAAAAGCATACAGTATAAAGGCACCTCTTCAGAAGGAAATAAAGCTCTGAAACTTCAACTGTGAACTACTCTGAAAGCCTGCTGCTGTGCAAGGTACCTATAATGCAACTATGCACTGGAGAATTGCTGCTTCAAAGCTGGGGGCAGGGGAAGAGTATCAGGAAGAGTGGATTAAATTTAACGATTACTTAGTTAAATATGTTAAGTTAAATTAACAGAAAACAACTTGCAGATATTTGATTGGCTTAGGATTTCATTTATGTTAAGCATCAAATATGTTTAATTTCATAATGCGAAGATCTAAGGATGTTAATTTTTAAGTTAAATTTTATAAGGACTGTGATTTGGAAAACCGTGCAATGAAATTCAACCAAGGGGAAGCGAGGAAGTCACGTAACAATGTTAACAAGTGTAATTTTCAATAAGGCTATGATTTATGTTTGTTTCTCTTATGTGTTTGTTTGTTTATAATGTTGTGAAAACCAATAAAAAATTTTTTTGGGAAAAACAACAACAAAGCTGGGGGCAGTGGGAAACTGACGCACCCTAGAAAGGAACCAGGGAAAGTGTTGGGAGAATTGAAAGCACTAATTGCATTTCCACTTAGCTTTGCTTTTTTTGAAATGGGGGGGAGGAAATGTCTTCCATGCTCTGGCAACAGCAATGGGTTGCTTGACATGTTGGCTGGATGAGAGGGAAAGGGATGGTAAGGATGTTGGGACCTGGGCACGGGGGGGGGCGGGGAGGGGAGGGCGGCAGGTGTGTTTCTGGGGAGGTGGATGGGAAATCCGCAGGGAGGAAGGCGACTTACAGCCTCTCGGTGTTGCGAGGGACGTTCCTGGGGACGCTCCGCAGCGCCAGCCCGTGACAGTCCACGGTGCTCCCGGAACAGGAGCACTGAGCCGGGCAAGGCTGCGGCGCCACCTCGCCCAGGCGGAGCAGCAGCAGCAGCGCGCCCGGGCAGAGCCAAGCCAGCGCCACCAGCAGCTTCATCGTCTCCTCGAGGTCACCGCCGGATCCCCACCGAGAGACGCGGATCCGGCGCTGGGGGAAACCCGATCGCTTCCCCCTTCGGTGGTGGGGATAGAGACCCCCTCAAAAAAAATAGAGACCCCCTTTAAAAAATAGAGACCCCCTTTAAAAAATAGAAAAATAAAGCCCTCCTCCTCCTCCTCCTCCTGGTTGCAAGTTGCAAGGTCCCAAGGCAGAATCCAAATCCCCGAGCGCAGTCAGGGCAGGGAGGCGACGTCGAGGCGGATCCCCAGGCAGAGTCCCCTCCGAAGCAGCGGAGGTGCGAGTCCCGCCGGCGGGTGGGGGGCCGGCCGCCCCTGAGCGAGGCGAAGGCGAGCCCCTCGGAAGTCCGCTGGCGAAGCGAGCGAGCGAGCGGACGGACGACGCGCGAGCCCAGCCCCTGTGTCTGGCGCCTCCTGGTCCTTCTCAGCACGGCATGTTGGAATCCCGCTCCGTCCAGGCTTTAGAAGCCCGTCAAGAAGAAGAAGAAGGAGACGAAGCCGCCGTCGCCGCAGCAGCAGCCGCCGCCGCCCCCAGCCTCGCGCCGCGCCGCCTTGGAGAAAAGCTCGCTCTCCCCGCCGCCGCCTGCGCCGAGCTGCATTGCGACCGCCGGCGAGCCCCTAGAGCGCCAGCGCCGGCTGCATGCTTCGTCCTCGCCGAGAGAGGGACCGAGAGAGAGGCGCGGAGAGGAAGGCGAGGGCGGGCAGGAGCAGCTCCACACACACACACACACACACCGGCTCCCCCAACGTCGGCGGCGGCGGGCTGCGCTGCACTGAGGAGGATGGACGCCGGTAGAGGTTAAGAATCGCAGGCAAAGAGGCGGGAGGAGGAGGAGGAGGAGACACACGCGCGCGCTCTCTCTCTCTCTCCCTCACACACAACTCCGGCGCTTTCGCTCCCGCCCTTCGCGGACAAGTTCGGGTCGGCGGCGACCAAGAGGTGGGCGCGCAAGCCCCCAGGCGAAGCGCAAGGGCGAAGAGGAGCCGCAGCAGCGCGCCCCAGGCTGCTCTTCCACCTCGGCGCCCAGCGCTCGCTCCGGAGCCCGATCCTGGGGCGGAGGCGAGCGCGGAATCGAAGCCCCCTCAGCAGCTCCCTCCTGGCGCAGCTCAGGAGCCGGGTGGGAGGGGAAAGGGGCGGGAACGCGCGCCGCCGCCTCCTCGCGCAGGGCGCCCGGAGACAGTGTCGCTTCGCGGCGGCTGCACCTGAGGGGAGAGGTGAGCGGCGGCAAGGGGGCAGCTGCTGCCGCCAAGGGGCGAGGCGGCGCCGGGGGCTGGCTGGATGGCGGAGGCGGGGAAACCAGGTGCTGGGCGCCGGGCCCTCAGGTTTCCCTTCTCCCCAAGCACTTTTTTTCGGGAGCAAGGTCAATAGAGCTGCTGGCTCGCCGCGAGCGCTCAAGGGCGGACGCAGACTTCCCTCAGAAAGTGCGCTTTCCGCAAGGCGCTGCGCGCAACTCCCCTTAGGACGAAGTTTCTCAGCTTTAAACAAGTGTGCATGCCAAGTTTCCAGCCCTTATGAAGGAACATCGCTGCCTCCCTCCTGCCATTTTTATGTACTGTGTGCTTTCTTTTTAACCCAGCTTCGCAGCTGACGCTGGGCACCTCGACGCCAACCCGCGAGTTCTTCTCGCCACAGAAAGTCCGTCGCCCCGCGCGCCCTTTTATACAGCCCTCGAGCCGCGCCTTCCTTGGCCACGCCCCTGATTGGCGGTACTATTGGAGAGCTTGGGGAGGGGGGGGAGCCAGGCTGACAAGAGAGGCGCAGGGGAAGGGGAGCTGAACTTGCCAGAGAGTGGCAGCATGTGTGACTTTGCAAAGAATTCTCAATTGTCTCCAAACAGGGCGGAAGGAAGGCAGTGGACAGACTTCCAATCTTCTCACTGAATCTGGGGACACTTTTTTTTTTGGAAAAGAGAAAAAAATGGTTATTAAAAAAGTTATTTTTTAAAAAAAGAAGAACCAATACAGTCATTCCTCGAGTTGAATGCACTTCAGGTTGAGCGTGTTCGAGTTGCGCTCTGCGGAAACCTGGAAGTAATGGAGCACATTACTTCCTGGTTTTGCCGCTCGCACATGCGCAGACGCTCAAAATGACGTGCGCATGCGCGGAAGCGGCGAAACGCGACCTGCGTATGCGCAGACATGCTGTCGTGTCTTGCGTTCCATTCGGGATGCGAACAGCGCTCCGGAACGGATCCCGTTCGCATACTGAGGTACTACTGTAGCTTTTCTTCTGTGGTCTCTGTCACGCTGCCTTCCTCTGGGCCCCAGCCTGCTCTCTTGGGGCGCTAGCCTCAATGGAGTAGGCACGGGTCGGGCCTGGGCTCAGCCACGTGTCCTTGCCCTCCCAGTGCCCTCCTACCTCTCCTCAGTGGTGGCGATGCGGCAAGGTTGGGGCTCCCCTCTTTTTTTCTCCTTCTCCCTGCATCGGCTCCAGAGTTTTCCTGGCCCCAGAGTGCCTCTGGGCAGTCAGCCAGGAGGCCGGGCGCTCTTGCTCCCGGTTCAATTTGGGTCAATGGGGGGGGGGTCATCAGTTCCCCCAGTTGATGTGCCGGGCGTCCCCAGTTCCCCTTTGGTAGTGGCGGCGGCAGTGACAGTCTCAGCAGCCCGGAGCCAGCCTGGTAGCACAGTTGACTTTCGCTGGCTTCTGGAGCTGCTCACTGCCATGGCACCCGCCATTTTGCCTCGCCGGAAGTCCCCATATGATGTGTCTTGTGCCGTTGAACCAATCACGCAACATTCATTCCCTACTAATAAATCTACAGCACTTAAAATATAAATCTGGGGACATTAAATGAAATCCGGGGACCTTTCGGGGACGGATTTTCTCTGGGGACAGATTTGTAAATCTGGGGAATGTCCCCGGGAAACGGGGGCATCTGGTAACTATATCATAATTGCATCTGTGTACCTTGGCTTCACCACAGATGATTTTTTTTAAAAAAAAATACACATTTTAACAAAAATAAGAATTCCATATCTAGGTTTTAGAATTAAAGCTGAATTATTTGTGTGTGTGCACATTCAATAACCCCAACATTCATAAAGACCATATTCTTAAATAAGACATATCTGCTGATCGATAGGGTGAATGTGGACTGTACTACATCCTGATGCATTTTTCATTAGGGCTACAACAGAGTTTCAGGCCTGAATACATGGCAATGCTTTAAAGCCTAGAGGCTCAAGCACTATTGAGGCTGAGGATGCTGGATCATAGATTTTTGACCAGCATTTACATTTACAGAGATTTAACTGAAGCATCATGAAAAAGTAATGACAGCACCTCCCACAACATCAATACATTGATTCTGAAAAATCTTAATTGTATTTTTATATGTGGACATCTAAACATTGACAGCCACTTCACTCTGCAATTCCACCCTTATAGTTATTGCTCTGGATTTTATCTGAGACAATACAAACAAAAAATGTTACACATAGCTTTCCATATCCCACAAAAATCATACACCCAGCATCAGTACTGGACAAGTATTCAGTCCAAATTTTGACCTGCACTATAATATATTTTTAATTGATTCATGGGAGACAGATGAGTTCTTTAACCCATATGCTTAATGGGTTAGATCGGGGCACATGTCTAGAGCAGGCATAGGCAAACTCAGCCCTCCAGATGTTTTGGAACTACAGCTCCCATGATCCCTAGCTAACAGGACCAGTGGTCAGGGATGATGATGGGAATTAATAGTCCCAAAACATCTGGAGGGCTGAGTTTGCCTATGCCTGGTCTAGAGTCAGTAGATCCACTAACTTTTGATTTCATAAATATATATTATTTTTTACTACATTTCTATTTGCTGCCACTCCCCTGAAGAAGAAGAAGAAGAAGAAGAGTTTGGATTTGATATCCCGCCTTTCACTCCCTTTACGGAGTCTCAAAGCGGCTAACAATCTCCTTTCCCTTCCTCCCCCACAACAAACACTCTGTGAGGTGAGTGGGGCTGAGAGACTTCAAAGAAGTGTGACTGGCCCAAGGTCACCCAGCAGCTGCATGTGGAGGAGCGGAGACACGAACCCGGTTCCCCAGATTACGAGACTACCGCTCTTAACCACGAAGAAGGAAGAGACATGTGGCGGCGGCGGCAGGTAACTTCCTATGGAAGGAGCTAGAGGTAGCAGTGTGTGGAGGAATGATCCATGGTTTCAGTTGTCTCTATACTAATGCATAGAGTATGGGAAACAAGTAAAGAGAACTTGAGCACTTATTACTGGGTGACAAATATGACCTAAGGCATTTCTCAAATGTGGTGGGATGAGACTCATGTTCAATAGCAATGGATCAAACAGGAATGGAGGAGGAGTAGCATTATATGTCAAGTGTGTGTACACTTTTAAAGAGATCCATGACTTGGAGCATGGAAGGCAGATTCCGAATATATGGGTAAAAATTGTAAGAGAAGGAAACAGCAGTGACCCTAATGTGGATGTCTGCTATAGACATCCAACCCAATCTGAAGATGTAGATGGTGCCTTTATTGAGCAGATTACTCTTGGAACTCAAACTCTGTTAAGAATGTAAGGTCCAAAAATTCCACAAGTGCTTCACAGAAAATTTCATTTCCCAGAAGGTTGAAGAAGCAACAAGGGGCTCATCTCTCTTGGACCTGGTCCTCACTAAAAGATCCTCACCAACTGATCACCAAGTGAAAGTTCAGGGAACCTTTGGAGGAAGTGATCATGTCCTCCTGGGTTTCATGCTGCAAAGGCAAAGGGAAGCTGAGTGTAGTCAGACATGCACTCTGGACATTAAGAAGGCTGGTTTCAAAAAGTTTAAGTAGAACAGACTCCCATAAGAGCTGGTAGACTCTCCTTCCTTGGAGGTTTTTAAGCAGAGGTTGGATGGCCATCTGTCATGGATACTTTAGTTGATATTCCTGCATTGCAGGGGGTTGGATTAGATGACCTTCTATCTCTACAATTCTAGGATTCTGTGGCACTAGAGAAGCTAGATCTATATAGATCTGAAATTTAATGTGAAAAAATTAGGTAGTTTGCACCAAAATCCTTAATAGAAACTTTGGAAGTTGGCACATAGCAGACAGTGTTTCCGGGTCCTGGAGCCAGCATGACTAAGCTGCTTCTGGTGAACCAGAGCAGTACACGGAAACGCCGTTTACCTTCCCGCCGGAGTGGTGCCTATTTATCTACTTGCACTTTGACGTGCTTTCGAACTGCTAGGTTGGCAGGAGCTGGGACCGAGCAACGGGAGCTCACCCTGTTGCGGGGATTCAAACCGCCAACCTTCTGATGAATCGGAAGCCACAACCTTACATAATTTATGAAACTGACAAACAGTTACAGTGGTACCTCAGGTTAAGTACTTAATTCATTCCGGAGGTCCGTTCCTTACCTGAAACTGTTCTTAACCTGAACCACCACTTTAGCTAATGGGGTCTCCTGCTGCTGCCACGCCTCCGGAGCCCGATTTCTGTTCTTATCCTGAAGCAAAGTTCTTAACCTGAAGCACTATTTTTGGCTTAGCGGAGTGTGTAACCTGAAGCGTATGTAACCTGAAGCATATATAACCCGAGGTACCACTGCATTCCATATTGTAAATGGTCTAATCCAAGATTGTTTCAAGGTGGCTCTCACCATTTTGGTTTTGTCCTTCCTCCTCTTTTGTTTACCCGCGCACTGTGGTTTTTTGAGAGACCGCATCATGTTTGATTTTGGAAATTGTGCTGAAGGAAACTATCATAATTCCTCTTTGTAACAAAAATGTTTTAATCCTACAGAGCATGTACTTAGAAGCTCATTAGGAAGATACAAGCTAAATTTCTCTCCTCTCTTCAGCTTCCATCAAAATTTATTAACCAATGTCCCAATCTTAAAACGCCATCAGGATCGTATTGTTGGTATTATCAACCCATCATTTCTGTAACCACTCATTGATTCCAACGTGTGCAGCATACTTATGAATGAGATTATAACATTGTTGATGTCACTTAATATTTCTGACAACAGAAAGGAGAAGAAAAGTAATTTTTCTTTAGCTCTTGACTCTGTTTGGAAGGGGGTGTCACACTTGGTCATTAGTGCTTGCAAGAAAGGGACACTAAGGACCTAACTTAATTATTACTGTAAAGAGAAGAATGTAAAGAATCTTATGAATTTGTGGGCTCATGGCACAAACAATTCAGTGTGGAAATTGGGATCCTCAGAATACCTAGGGATAATTTGGGGAAGATAGGATAACATCCAATTGGGTTTCTATTATTTTTATTATTGATTAAATTTATGGTACAGTAGTGATCACCTCCTGGCGAACTAAAGGGGAAGAAATGGAGGCAGTGAGAGATTTTACTTTCTTGGGCTCCATGATCACTGCAGATAGGGGACGCGGGTGGCGCTGTGGGTAAAACCTCAGCGCCTAGGACTTGCCGATCGCATGGTCGGCGGTTCGAATCCCTGCGGCGGGATGCGCTCCCGTTGCTCGGTCCCAGCGCCTGCCAACCTAGCAGTTTGAAAGCACCCCCGGGTGCAAGTAGATAAATAGGGACCGCTTACTAGCGGGAAGGTAAACGGCGTTTCCGTGTGCGGCTCTGCCTCGCCAGGGTAGCTTCGTCACGCTGGCCACATGACCCGGAAGTGTCCGCGGACAGCGCTGACTCCCGGCCTCTAGAGTGAGATGAGCACACAACCCTAGAGTCTGTCAAAACTGGCCCGTACAGGCAGGGGTACCTTTACCTTTTAGTGATCACCTCCTGGCGAACTAAAGGGGAAGAAATGGAGGCAGTGAGAGATGTGCTAACATCATGTGGTTTTCCCAGTAGTGATGTATGGAAGTGAGAGCTAGACCATAAAGAAGGCTGATCACCAAAGAATTGATGCTTTTGAATTACCCTGAGTGCTCATTGGAAGGACAGATCCTGAAGCCGAGGCTCCAATACTTTGGCCACCTCATGAGAAGAGAAGACTCCTTGGAAAAGACCCTGATGTTGGGAAAGATTGAGGACACAAGGAGAAGGAGACGACAGAAGATGAGATGGTTGGACAGTGTTCTCGAAGCTACTAACATGAGTTTGACCAAACTGCAGGAGGCAGTGGAAGACAGGAGTGCCTGGCGTGCTCTGGTCCATGGGGTCACAAAGAGTGGGACACGACTAAATGACTAAACAACACCAAAATCTAATCTTTAAACACTCTGTGTATTGAAGGGTTAAGGATTAGGAAGTGGACTTTTAAACCCCGTTAAGAATGGTTTCTCCCTCCTGTGAATGTTTCATCTCTTCCACCTTCCACCAAAGATAGTTACACTCACAGTCACCACCAAAATGCAGAACAGGACATCTGCGCAGCTATCTGCTCTGTTTTATTTGCTAGAAGGATTTGTCCTATTAGTGGAGGCCAGTTGGAGACACTAAGGATGTCTCTCAATAAAAGATCTAATCAGTTCACAGAATGAGAATTACATTACTCTTTTTTAATGGAAAATTTACTTATTGGAGAAGAAACAGGGAGCCCCAGCATGGGTATGGGGTTGTGTGTGTTTGTGTGTGTGTGTGTGTGTGTGTGTGTGTGTGTGTATACACATATCCTGCCTTTCCATATTAAAATGTAATGCAATGAAGCTTTAAAGTTCATTCCAGTTGGTTTTCCTCTGCTCATCCGGTGGAGGCTTCTATAGGAAGATGGAGGGGATTTTTGACAGCTTCTCTCCTCACCACTCCAAATTGCTCCAGAGGGCTAGGGTGCTCTTCAGAATAGCAGAGAGTGCCTTCATCAGTGTTCCTAGGTGGAAGTCAGCACCTTTTATCTCACCAGAGGGGCGTCAACTGGATACCAACCCTCAGACAAGAACATTAAAAAGGATACTGCTACGGCAAATCAACTGCAGTATAAAAATACAGGAAATGGAACAGCAAACTCGGGTATTGGCCAGGTTAGGACAAAATCCTTCTGGAATGAAAAGTTCTCCAAGTTAGGGTGGAATATTGACAGGGAGGAAGCAACCTGATGAGACAGCAAGACTGAGCAAAGGTCCTCCCTCCTGCCCCTCTCCGAGAAGATAGTAAACACTGTGGAAGCTGATTGCACAGCACATGTGTCGGATGGGGAGATCTTGCATGCAGCATAAATTCTGTACGATAAAACTTCAAAGGAGTATCTAGACTATTTTCCTTATCAGTAACTGAAATAATTTCTAAATTAAGCAAGGGTGTACAAGGCATTATGGAAACCTCTTGTGATTTTCTTCCTTTCCATTACTGTAGAAAAGAAAAGCTACTGGCAGAAAAGGGAGGCAAACTAAAAAAATTGTATTCTGCAATAATAAAGCTGAAAGGCAGTTGTCACCTATGTTGTGTCATGTGAGGAAATCACTGGCAAATCCTGTTTTCGAGGTGGCTCTTGCCTATTTTCAAACAACTTCCTTGCTCTATGACGATGAAGTGTTATGGTGAACATTACACTTCTTGCATCTGATGATGCTGACCCTATTTTATGAAAGTTTATGTAGTAATAAATTTGTTAAGGCTTTAATGTGTCACAAGACATTGTCCTTACATGTGTGAATGTTCTGCTACTGATCAAAACTTGAATCTGTAGTTTCTTGGTGGAAGCAATGACGGTGTTGCACACATAGAGCTCTGCTTGAGCACAAGGACTTGCTCTTTGCTTGGCAAGGTTCCAAACCCTCCCGGGACGTTGGAATAAAGACACATGAAACAGTATTTTGAGTTAATGACCGAAAAAAGGCCACAACTTTATTGGTTACAGAATGTGAGTGGTATTGGCTTAGGCATTGGAAACCACATAACTATAACTGTGTGCTGGTCCCGGGGGGAAAGGTTACCGTTGATGGAGTCGAAGTCCGGTCCTGGGTCACTAGCCTGGAAATAGTTCGCAAGGAGCAGGGCGAGGTCCGAAGCAGGAAGCCGAGCGGGGACAGGAACACTGGAGGGTCAGGTCTGGGTCCGGACAGGAGCAGGTACTCAACGACGACGTTGCTCCCGCAACCTGGGACCGGGCTGACTGGCCTTTATCTTCTCTGAGGCCAGGGGCGGTCCCAGCCCCCAGGAGACCCGCCTCTCCTGGCCTTAAGGTGAGCACTCCTCCTGGGAGAAACCAGTTCCCTTCGCCTCTCTGCCCTGAGCCTCTGCAGTTCAGGAGAGGCTGAAGGGTTACTGGGCCCAGGGGGAGACTCACCTGTAGGCACTGAGTCCTCAATCACCTCTGGAGCCAGAATGGATTCACCTGGTGCCTGCTCCAGAGGATCCGGCACAGGTGCAGGCGCCTCAGAATCAAGGCCCTGCCCCAGTTCAGCCGGCCCTGGAGGTGGGGACTCCTGTGCAGGCTGGGATTCCTCCGGTTCACCCTCTGAATCGGATTCCCAGGCCATCACAAACTGACTCCTGGCTGTCCGCAGGAAGTCTCATAAGGGTTAACCACCAGTAGTGGGAGCCCTGCTGATGCACATCAACTAGGAACTCCACCAGGGTGTTCGTGCCATGGCCCTAGACCCCCATCGGGGTTTCGGACAGAGACCATGCCCCTTGGATTCCTTTAACAGAATACCCTTGAATTAGGAGGGGTAGGTGATGGCCACTAGCTCGCCTCCCCTTCAACCTAATACTCCAATGCCTAACCGCCAAACCTTACAAAGTTGTGACGATTTGCTATGAGGTAGGTGAAAAACCAAATGGCCGGTGTCAATTTGCCAAGTGGAAAAAAGTCCTACCAGGCCCCTTCAAGAGGCGACCAACCGAGGTCCATAGCAAGGTCAAGAGATAAAGAGCCTAACCTTAGGGAGGGAGGGCAGGAGAACTGAGCGAGCAGGAAGAAAAGGGGGGCGAGTTTTGGCTGCGGGCAGTTTAAATAGCCTGCGCCACGCCCCCGGACCATCCAGATTGGTCGACCAGGGATGATGTGGCTGAGGACCCCGCAAGGGTGCAGGGGCTATCCCGCCCTGTGCACGTGGGTAGGGCTTGCTCCCAGCCTGCAACGTCATTTCCCCGGGAACAGGAAATGACTTTCTCTTCTTATGCATCCTCAAAATTTTCTCCAGAGAGTCCTCCAACTCTCTTGATATCTTGAGAGAGCGAGAGTGTGGAGGGAACTGAAGGAAAGATGGAAGGAAAGTTCTGTTGTAAAGGCAGAAGTCTGCTGTTATAGAATATGACCTATTGACATCATTTACCTATGGCAAGAAGTCTATATGTAACTTTATGGGGCTTAATTTTCTTTCAGTGCAGAGTACTGACTTAGGGTGTTTCTGCAATATTTGTTTTATTTACAGATGCATTAGCAATACATGCTAAGGTCAATAAATACTCCTGCAAAAGCCAACAAATCTGCCACCCCCTACACTAGACTGCAAGAGACAGCCCTACACCCCAATATGATTCAGCTTCTGCAAACTCGCAACTCCCTCCCTCTCCCAATTCAAGACAGCCAAACTTTTTCTCTGCTTTCTTCAAATAGCTGAAAGGTGGGTATGCCGTCATTCATCAAGCGAGTAATGAAGCATTACAAAAACCTGTTTAACAGAGAGGACAGTGATTAATCAGCTAAGTTTATCTTATTCTACCTTTAATCTCTGGTGGGTGGTGGGGGATAAGTTCCAGTTCTGAGGTCACTCCCTGTGCTACAGATATGTTATTTAATACAAATAGCTAATTAAGAAAGAAAAATGAACTTGAGTGCAATGGCCCACATAAAAGTTTCTGGCTTTGATGCACATGCTTCTACTTGCTTACATCTTTCATATGTGTTACATTTTTTTCAAATGGAAGCAACCTGAATAGTACACTTGTGACCCTGGAGTTTCCTGGACTTGGGTCAGACATCCGTATTGTAGCAGAGTGGCAGTATTTTGGGACCAGAAATTATGCAAAGATCCATCAGATGACTTTGTTTAGTCATTTAGTCATGTCCGACTCTTCATGACTCCATGGACCAGAGCATGCCAGGCACTCCTGTCTTCCACAGTTTGGTCAAACTCATGTTAGTAGTTTCGAGAACACTGTCCAACCATCTGGTCCTCTGTCATCCCCTTCTCCTTGTGCCCTCCATCTTTCCCAACATCAGGGTCTTTTCCAGGGAGTCTTCTCTTCTCATGAGGTGGCCAAAGTATTGGAGCCTCAGCTTCAGGATCTGTCCTTCCAGTGAGCACTCAGGGCTGATTTCCTTAAGAATGGAGAGGTTTGATCTTCTTGCAGTCCATGGGACTCTCAAGAATCTCCTCCAGCACCATAATTCAAAAGCATCAATTCTTTGGTGATCAGCCTTCTTTATGGTCCAGCTCACACTTCCATACATCACTACTGGGAAAACCATAGCTTTAACTATACAGACCTTTGTGGGCAAGGTGATGTCTCTGCTTTTTAAGACGCTGTCTAGGTTTGTCATTGCTTTTCTCCCAAGAAGCAGGCGTCTTTTAATTTTGTGACTGCTGTCACCATCTGCAGTGATCATGGAACCAGCAAGTCACTCCAGTATCCCTGCCAAGAAAACTCCATGGACAAAAAGTTTATTTATTTATTTTTTTAAAAGATATTTATTAAGATTTTCAAAATATTACAAAAAGAAAAAAAGAAAAATACAAAATAAAAATAGTTAAAAATAATTTAATCTTTCCGTTACTTATCTTTCATTTGCTTGTTTCCCGGACCTCCTCACACCTCCCTTTTTTGTATTCCAATTCAATTTGTTAGTTCAGCAAATCCTTTCCCTCTTTGTTTATCCTAGTCTTTAATCTTAAAATATTATAACATTAAATTTTTACCTATTAATAATCCATTTTTTCATATTCCTTTATAGCATTACAGCTAAAAACCACTTAACTTCTTATCCAACATCATTCTAACATTCATTAATTTTGCAGTATTTCTGTAAGTAATCTTTAAACTTTTTCCAGTCTTCTTCCACCGACTCTTCTCCCTGGTCTCGGATTCTGCCAGTCATTTCCGCCAGTTCCATATAGTCCATCACCTTCATCTGCCATTCTTCCAGGGTGGGTAGATCTTGTGTCTTCCAATACTTTGCAATAAGTATTCTTGCTGCTGTTGTGGTGTACAAAAAGAAAGTTCTGTCCTTCTTTGGCACCAATTGGCCGACCATGCCCAGGAGAAAGGCCTCTGGTTTCTTCAGGAAGGTATATTTAAATACCTTTTTCATTTCATTATATATCATCTCCCAGAAAGCCTTAATCCTTGGGCACGTCCACCAAAGGTGAAAGAATGTACCTTCACATTCTTTACGTTTCTAACATTTATTATCGGGCAGGTGATAAATTTTTGCAAGCTTGACTGGAGTCATGTACCACCTGTAAATCATTTTCATAATATTCTCTCTTAAGGCATTACATGCCGTAAACTTCATACCTGTGGTCCATAACTATTCCCAGTCAGCAAACATAATGTTGTGTCCAACATCCTGTGCCCATTTAATCATAACAGATTTAACCGTTTCATCCTGTGTATTCCATTTCAACAGCACATGGACAAAAAGTTTAGATTAGCACATTATAAATAAAATTATTGTTATTATTGTTACTGCCATCATTATTGCTAGGTTGTGTAGGAATATTTGAATCCTAACAGTGAAAGAGTTTCTGAAAGTTTCTTTGCACCTTTCAGAATGAAAATAACTGCAAGTAGGACTAGTGGATATTTCCTAATGTAGCTTGCACCATTTTCTAGTGGTTGAGAACGTTATAGGGGCTTTTTATTCTAGAAATCCATGCTTGCAGTTCATAAGACTCACAAAATCCCCTGAAATATGGCATTTCGTGTGTGTATCTCCTACTGACAAAAAAAAGGTACAAAGTAAGAGGAAGCTTCTGTGCATAAGGAATTGCTTGGAAGTATATCCACAGTCCATGCTTTTGAATTCTGGTGCTGGAGGAGACTCTTGAGAGTCCCATGGACTGCAAGAAGATCAAACCTATCCATTCTTAAGGGAATCAGCCCTGAGTGCTCACTGGAAGGACAGATCCTGAAGCTGAGGCTCCAATACTTTGGCCACCTCATGAGAAGAGAAGACTCCCTGGAAAAGACCCTGATGTTGGGAAAGATGGAGGGCACAAGGAGAAGGGGACAACAGAGGACAAGATGGTTGGACAGTGTTCTCAAAGTTGACTAGACCAGACTTGCCTCCATAAAAGGAAGTTTTTGTTGTCTTTTTTGTTTAATTATTATACATTGCATTTTTTGTAAATTTTTTTGTAACCCAGATTTATCAGATTTACTATATAAATCTAATTGATTATGAGGAAATTCATAATAATATTAATGTGAAGATGCCAGTCAGAGCTAAGGCAAAGAGAATTAAGGAAACAGGCATGTGTGCTTAGAGCTAGGTTTTACAAACCTGGAGTGATGCTGTATATTTTTTCCTGGTATACCCATACATTCTCAGCAAGTGCATTTGTAAACAAATACTTTTTCAAACACACAATGGCATATGTCTGCAGTGCTCCCTCCTTCAAAAGAGACTGCCACTGCAAATGATTGCCATCATTTTCCTTCCTATTTCCTGGGAAAGGGAAATCCAGCTCCTAGAAAAGATGCGTAATGAGTATAAAGCTGTTATCTTTCCAGTGAATGACCTCTCCTGTAGGCTTTTAATCTTATTTTTGCTGCCAGAGAATGAGTTTGAATGTCACCAGAGTTGCACAAAACCACATAGGCTTCAGCTCACATAGCTGAGTAGAAATACAAGCAAGAAAGCATAATTGAGTAAAACATATCCTTGGCTAGAGAAGAGGTTAATTGTTTCAGCTGCATCTTTACTCCTTGGAGGGTTGAAAGGCTTGGCCATACGCAGCTTGATAAACTACTCACTATGACAGCATAACCACTGGTAAATTCCATTGAAGGAAGAGATGAGAAACACGTGCTGTAGAAGGCAACATTTTCTATTCTGAAAACAGGTTTGGATTATCGACATGCCATAGGGAACACCCTGAAGGAGCGTCTCCACCCCTATCGTTTAGCCCGGACACAGAGATCCAGCTCCAAGGGCCTTCTGGCAGTTCTCACTGCAAGAACTAAAGTTACAGGGAACCAGGCAGAGGGCCTTCTCAGTAGTGGCGCCTGCCCTGTGGAACACCCTCCCATCAGATGTCAAGGAAATAAACAATTATACGACTTTTAGAAGACATCAGAAGGCAGCCATGTATAGGGAAGCTTGATGTTTTACTGTAGTTTTATAATTTGTTGGAAGGCATCTAAAGATGGGCAGCATATAAAATAATAATAATAATAATAATAATAATAATAATATAACAATAATATCAATACCCAATGGAATAAGAGTACAGTCCCAAAGTTCCTAACATTTCCTTTAAAAATGGACCCAGTTTCTTTAGAATTAAATATTATTTAAAATGGATAAATGTTCCCTGCAATAAGAGATTCTGGCTTGCCCTTGGTAAATGACGTTGTGGAAGTGCATGTTTTTCAAATATCAAGCCTTTCAAATGTCCAAAGTGTTTGCATTCCTGTCAACAAGACACATATATATCAAATACAAGTAATATGAAGGAAAAGTTCAGGCCCTGGATGTCTTTGGCTGCAGCCTATATGAGGCCCAACTCTTTCAAAGGTCTCATGAATTTCAAAGGTAGGGTTTGTTTTTTCCAGACTCCCCAATATATGATCTGTGTGAGATCAGCTCAAGTTCATGGTTCCAACTGCAGACAGGATCCTTGAATCCCTAGTTTGCACAGTACTTGCAGGGCAGTTGCGCCACCACCTTAATAATAATAATAATAATTATTATTATTATTATTATTATTATTATTATTATTATTATTTATACCCCGCCCATCCTGTTGGGTTTTCCCAGCCACCCTGGGTGGCTTACAACATATCTAAAAACATCATAAAAAAATCATTAAAAACCTCTAGACACAGGGATGCTTTCAGAGGTCTTCCAAATGTTGTGTAATTCTTTATCTCCTTGACATCTGAAGGGAGGGTGTTCTACAGGGAGGGCACCACTACCGAGAAGGCCCTTGTTCCTGGGTAGAGGAGATTCAATTTATTATTTATTACAGCTGTTAGTTGCCTCAAATCAAGGTTCCTTGGGTGATGTACAATTGCACAACCTGTACGATTTAAAATATTAAAAGATTCACGTCTACACAGACTGCTGAAGAGGTTTCCTAATCTACTCTATTTCAGCTTGGCAGTGGTGAAAGGTAAGCTCACCTTCAGATTTCCTCAGTTTTCCAGCACATATCTTTAAAGAAGAAGACCGAGTAACTGAGCCTATTTCATTGACTAATAGCACAAAATCTTTTGTTAAACATATATTTCAAATATTAAAAATGTAGGCTGTAGATAAGAAAACTGCCTTTTTGTGGTATTAAGTATTCAACTGTTAAGGAAGTCAGGGCAGCACAGGAATGTCAATGTATTCTTGGAGGAGATGATAAGGCTCACAATGTACTTAGCAACACCTCATTCTAGTGTTTCATTTCACTGTGGTTTGTGGTTTGATATGCATGTACAACTGGAGAATTGCAACTTTCATACCTTGGGTATAAATGTGTTCTTTTTTCTTATCTGCAGTACAAGGTCATGATATCTTAAAGCAGGGATGGTGAACCTGTGGCTCTCCAGATGTTGTACAACTCCCATAATTCCTGGCCAATGGCCATGTAGACTGGAGTTTGCTGGGAGTTGGAGCCCAACACGTCTGCTGAGCCACAGCGTTCCCCACCACTGCCTAAAAGATATATAAAGGCAATTTAAAGTAATAGGTCATTCTTTCATTTGATGCTGGTACTGTATGTGGATGCTTTTGAATTCTGGTGCTGGAGTAGACTCTTGAGAGTCCCATGGACTGCAAGAAGATCAAACCTCTCCATTCTTAAGGAAATCAGCCCTGAGTGCTCACTGGAAGGGCAGATCCTGAAGCTGAGGCTCCAATACTTTGGCCACCTCATGAGAAGAGAAGACTCCCTGGAAAAGACCCTGATGTTGGGAAAGATGGAGGGCACAAGGAGAAGGGGACGACAGAGGACAAGATGGTTGGACAGTGTTCTCGAAGCTACCAGCATGAGTTTGACCAAACTGCAAGAGTCAGTGGAAGACAGAAGTGCCTGGCGTGCTCTGGTCCATGGGGTCATGAAGAGTCGGACACGACTAAACGACTAAACAACAACCACAACAACACTGTATGTGGATAAAAATAGAAGCCTGTGCTCTTAGCAGTGTGTCATTTGGGGCAATTTCATGGTCACTACTGCTACTTCCATAGGACTGGGTCCAGCTGAGGGACGCGGGTGGTGCTGTGGGTAAAACCTCAGCGTCTAGGACTTGCCGATCGCATGGTCGGTGGTTCAAATCCCCGCGGCGGGGTGTGCTCCCATCGTTCGGTCCCAGCACCTGCCAACCTAGCAGTTCGAAAGCACCCTTAACTGCAAGTAGATAAATAGGTACCGCTTTATAGCGGGAAGGTAAACGGCATTTCTGTGTGTTGCTCTGGTGCCGGTTCGCCAGAGCAGCTTTGTCACGCTGGCCACGTGACCCGGAAGTGTCTGCGGACAGAGCTGGCTCCCGGCCTCTAGAGTGAGATGAGCGCACAACCCTAGAGTCTGTCAAGACTGTCCCGTACGGGCAGGGGTACCTTTACCTTTACCTTTACCGCTACTTCCATAGGACTGGGTCCAGCTGAGGCACTTCCCCCTGTTCTTCTTCTTCTTTGGCAATCACTCGTAGCTGAGTAAAATTGTCTTCCATAAACATGGTTTTAACAATAAGTGCGTAAGTGACTGTGGAGGCCAATTCTGGATCCACAGTGGGGACATTGGTTCCCGGACAGGAGTTGATCACGGTGTGGATTTGCCAAGCGTGCCTTCCTCTTAGCACGTTTCTCCCTTGCGTCCTGAGTTTGAGTGTCTTCAAAGCCCTGTAGCTTCAAAGCCCATGACACCTTTGGTAAAGGCTGTTCTCCAACTGGAGCGCTCACAGGCCAGTGTGTCACTAAAGAACAATCCAGCTGTGGGTTTTATATTCTTGTCCAGTAGGACAAGTTCAACTCTCAGCTATTCCATAGCATTTCCCTGATTTCTAATGCTGAAAGTGACCCAAGAGGGGAGTAACAGCAGCAACAGCAGCAACAATTTATTTCTACCCTGCCCATCTGACTGGGTTGCCCCAGCCACTCTTGGTGGCTTCTAGCATATATAAAAACATAGTAAAACATTAAACCTTAAAAAGCTTCTCTATACAGGGCTGCCTTTAGATGTCTCTTGAAGGTAATAGGTTTATTCATCTCCTTGACATCTGATGGGAGGGTGTTCCACAGGGTGGGCGCCACTACCGAGAAGGCCTGGTTCCCTGTAGCTTCACTTCTCACAGTGTGGGAATCACCAGAAGGCCCTCGGTGCTGGATCTCAGTGTCTGGGCTGAGCAGTGGTGGTGGAGACGCTCCTTCAGGTATGCAGGGCTATCCCATAAATGTGGATAAGGCAATGCCACACAAGGAAGGAAAAAGAGAGAACATGAAGGAAAGGAAAGGACACAAAATACCTGCAACCACTGTATGGCTGTGTGTGCTTGGGTCAGACATATAAAAATATGTCTGTGCAGTTAGGTGCTTGTATCTTCCGTTGCCAAATCTACATGTGGCCAATAGCTTTCCAGATTAGGCTTTTTCTGTTATGTATAGAAAACCTCTAGAATACACTCTGTCCTTCCTGCTCCTTCACCTATCTTCCTCTTCTGTCATCTGTAAGATATGTGTTCTAACTGAGGGGAAACCAAACATCACACAAATCAAACCATGTCATAATCATGACTGTAATGGGTTGTGCCTGACTCTGTCTCAGTGTCTGAATTCATTACTGAGAAGTTGTTGTTGTTGTTTAGTCGTTTAGTTGTGTCCGACACTTTGTGACCCCATGGACCAGAGCACGCCAGGCACTCCTGTCTTCCACTGCCTCCCGCAGTTTGGTCAAACTCATACTGGTAGCTTCGAGAACACTATCCAACCATCTCGTCCTCTGTCGTCCCCTTCTCCTTGTGCCCTCCATCTTTCCCAACATCAGGGTCTTTTCCAGAGAGTCTTCTCTTCTCATGAGGTGGCCAAAGTATTGGAGCCTCAGCTTCAGGATCTGTCCTTCCAGTGAGCACTCAGGGCTGATTTCCTTCAGAATGGATAGGTTTGATCTTCTTGCAGTCCATGGGACTCTCAAGAGTCTCCTCCAGCACCAGAATTCAAAAGCATCAATTCTTCGGCGATCAGCCTTCTTTATGGTCCAGCTCTCACCTCCATACATCACAACTAGGAAAACCATGGCTTTAACTATATGGACCTTTGTTGGCAAGGTGATGTCTCTGCTTTTTAAGATGCTGTCTAGGTTTGTCATCGCCTTTCTCCCAAGGAGCAGGCGTCTTTTAATTTTGTGACTGCTGTCACCATCTGCATTGATCATGGAGCCCAAGAAAGTAAAATCTCTCACTGCCTCCATTTCTTCCTCCTCTTTCACCCTCATTAAAAGGTTCTTTAATTCCTCCTCACTTTCTGCCATCAAGGTTGTGTCATCTGCATATCTGAGGTTGCTGATATTTCTTCCAGCAATCTTAATTCCAGCTTGGGATTCATCCAGCCCAGCCTTTCGCATGATGAATTCTGCATATATGTTAAATAAGCAGGGAGACAATATACAGCCTTGTCGTACTCCTTTCCCAATTTCCCAATTACTGAGAAGTACAAGGACCTAAAGGCTTTAAGCATCCCGCTTCATGCTCAATGGTATCATCTGTGGAGGAGAGCAGGGATGGCCCAATTTTGGAAAACCTGGGTGCCTTTTGGCACATGAGAGCTATATTTTCTAAACTTCTGAAGAGGTCTAGGCATGCATGATAACACCCATGCCCTCTAAATGGGCTGAGTCTTGCATTTGGATTAAGTTCATCACGTGGATGGAGTCATGCAAGGATTTCCATTCTTAAGCTTTTCTTATTTTGATGAATGACAACCATTTCTTTTACATTTGTAAATCATCATATTAAAGTAAGGAATGGGTCTAGTTTGCAAATGAATCTTAACTGTACTCACAGGAGTTTGAGTGGATATTCTACATACCCCTGGATTCAAATTCAGCTGAAATAAATGGGATTTGCAACCAAGTAAATGCAAGACTTGTCCAGGCAACTAACTACAATCCTGTGGACAGTTAGTCATACCTAAGTGTCACTAAATCCAACATAACTGGCTTGGTGTAATAATGTACAAGACAGACACCTTAAGAAGGTTTCTTTTGTCAAACGGACCTAAATGTTACATGGCACATTTTTGTAGTGTGGGCAGCTACTAACACTGGACAAAACCAGTTAATAATTATCCACATATAGTAATGACTAAGTTTCTGCATGACAGGAAGCAATAACTATAAAAGGAGTTCAAGAAAGCTGATGGCTTTTGAACGTCAAGGATCACAGAAGGTCTTGTTGGGGGCACAATACTCTTTGCCCACAATATTATTTGCTGACTCCATTTTCTAATGAATCGTGAGATCAAGACATATGGAGTCAGCCTTCACTTTAAGTCTGACTGCTCAGACTTTCTGAGTTCCCAGAAAACTAGTGACACTGGAGGAATTCCCACTGAACCATGGACATCTGTATGGAACAGCTGTGTTCACTGTTGACCACCTCAGTATGCCCATGCTCCTTTTTGATCTTTTGCTTTCAGTGGTCCCTTCCAACTCTACAATTTTATGATTCTATGAGATGTTAAGAATGACAGCCTATGTCCTTCTTTACAGTGTGAGGTGCTCCCTGTTGCTAGACATGCAAATAGATCTGAGTGTGATGGCCTGGGACTCGGGCTCAGACTCGGAGCCTGAGGAATCTTAGTCTGCACTGGATCCTTTGCCCCAGGCAGCAGCTAAACTTATCTGGGGCCTGATTCTGAAGAGCCCCAGTCTACACAGGTTCCCCTGCAAAAAGCACCAGCTGGGCCCAGTCAAGGGCCTGAGTCTGCCCTGGCTCCAGATGCGGGGATTACCTCGTTGCCTTCAGCTGGGCCATCACTTACAGCTGCTCCACTACCAGTTGGGTCAGGAGAGGCTGAGGTGGCTTCTGGGTCTAGTAACCGACAGACATCTCCCTAGCTGCAGAGACTGAGGTCTGAGAGAAGGAGAGACCTGAGTACTCATAGGAGGAGTGCTCGCCTTTGGGCGAGACAGGGAGGTGAGTCACTGGGGGATCAGGACCGGCCGTTACCCCGTCAGAGATAAAAGGCTGCTGGACCACACCCCAGGTTGCAGGAGCAATGTTGCTGTTTGCTAGAACCTGCCTGTGATCCTGTGCCTGACCTCGCCTCGCCTGGTTTCCTGCCTTGTCAGACTGACTCCTCGCGGAACCCTTGGATTCGGGACCGGACCTGGACTGTGTTACTCGAGTTATCCCCAGGCCCAGCACACTGAGATGGGGTGGGGAGTTGTGTAATGGCTGCTGATGGGCTCCATAAAGAGGAACCAATGGCATTCCCACATACAGTTCTTAGCGGTGGCTGTCTTCCATGCGGAGGACGCAGCTTTCCCAAGTCCTGTATTTACATATCTCACCTTCTCAAGTTTCCAACAGTGCCTCTCATCTTAGCTGTCAACCTTCCCCTTTTTTTGCGGAAAATTCCCTTATTCCAGTGCCGTTTCCCGCTGCTTCCCGCTGCTATCCCAGATTGTTAGTTATCCCATAGACTGTCCCCAGGACAGGTGAGGCTGATGATCCCTTATTTTTGAGGCTGCTGATCCCTTATTTTCAAATCTGAAAGTTGACAGCTATGCCTCTCATACCCATTGTGGCAAAATAGTTAAAAAGGACTAGGAAGTCTCAGACAATTTTCCGGTCATGTGGGGCATTGCTTCAGAATAGTGCAATCATGCAACTGTTATAAAACCTTCTTGTTAACTTAGTGACAGCACATGCTTTATACATTTTCTGGCAAGTCCATCTTAAAGAAATTCAGATAGCATTGTTGGGGAAAGACCTCCCTCTCTATGAGATCTTGGCAAATCACTGCCAAAGTAGACAATCTTGGACTACAGTGATCAATGGTGTAATGCAGTTTCACATGATCTGTTGGAAAACTCTAGAAGCAGCTATTTCAAAAGGCCAGGTAATAATGGGGGACAAAGTCATGTTTTTTAATTGCTATGAATTTTCTGCAGATAGGTTTTCAAAGTATACAACATAGAGATTAAGCTCTAAATATAATAGTTCATATCTTTAACTTCCCACATTATTTTAACACAAGGGAACTCTTAACTTTTTTTTTTTTGCTAGTATAGGTAAAAATGGAAAGTTAATAAATCATTTTGCTAATTCCCTTTGCTGAATACAGAACAAAAATAATCTACTTGATAATTAATTGTGATTATTCTTGCTTGCATTCTGTTTCTCCTTACCTTAGCTGGCCACGGAGGCAGCAGCTTCTCAATGTGATTGTACTTCATTCTCTTGCCACCAGCTGAGCTCCCGGGCGGCACAATGTCTAATCCAGCCTTCATAATCACTCTAGTGGATAAACAGAAACTTTTACTTTTATTAAGAGGAAAATCACAGTTGACTCCAGAGACTAAACTCCTGAGGTGTTGCTGAAGGACAATATTTTAATGTTGTTCCTCACACAGTCTATTTGAGAAAGCTAAAGCATTTGCAGTATGCAGTTAAGAAAACAGTAACCTAAATAAAAGCCAAGCAAAGAAACAAAATAGCAAAGCAAAACTCAATGAACTGCTTTTAATTTTACTCGTTTTTCAGGTATGTGGGTAGCATTGCATACATATATTCACCAGAGCATGTTTTAAAAATTTTTTTAGAACAGACATAAAGATAGATCATTCAAAATATTGTGATATGGTGCTTAATAATGAGGTTTGTTGGCATCCCCACTGCCACTCAGTAATTTGCCATTAACTCCTCCCCTCCCCCAGTGCTCTGATGTACAAATATTTGTTGTGACATGGAAGGCTTACTTATTCAAAGTGTTGTTCCTTCTTTAAAATGAGCCACTCATCTAAATGTTAGGTAAACTTTATTTCAGGAGGGCAATACCACCAAAATAGCTCCTTTACTATATGCTAGGAAAGAACAAAGGATATGCTGAATCCGTAATTAGATTTCTGCTACAACTCCCTAGTGTCCGCTGCCACTAATTCAAAGAGAAATGAGAATAACCAGTTACAAAGTTCAAGTAATAAGTTCTGACTGAATTTATTCTGTATGCTACATGCACTCCACCCAGGCTGCAAAAAACTGCTGCAGGTGTGTTGCAGGAATAAAAAGTGAGAGTAGAATGACTTCTTCTGAATTCATGTAGCTGTATTTGAATGTTGGTAGATGCCTGACCTCTCTCCCAATCCTTAATTTTTCTGCTCAGTATAGATAGATGCACATTCTTGTATTAACATTAGCAGCATCATAGAGGAATTCCACTAAAGTGGGAAAGAGTCATGCAATAGGATTTTTAATTCAATGAGTTGAAATTGGCATGTCAGAGGCACATGCCTACAGAGAATAAATTCATTTCTTTTGTCCCCTAGTTGCTTATGGTCAAACACGTATTGTAGGTTTTTGAAGCACTACAGAAAACCTCTTTATTTTAGGCAACAGTGGTTTCAGATGACATGGGCAACTCTGAAGTTAAGGGATCTGTGATATAGCTACTAGTACTATATCATGGGACCACCTCTCCTGGTATGTCCAGCAGATGACCTTAAGGTCCATGAATAACCATAGTTTAGAGTTCTCGGGCCCTAAGGAAGTCAGACTATCCTCCACCAGGGCCAGGGCCTTTTCAGTGATGGCTCCGACCTAGTGGAATGCTCTGTCCCATGAGACCAGGGCCCTTTAGGATTTAATCTCCTTCCGTCAGGCCTGTAAGACAGAGCTATTCCGCCTGGTCTTTAATTTGAATTCAGCCTGATCTTTTATTTCCCTTCTTTCCCCTCCCCCTTCCTTTTTATGAAGATTACCCGCTCTGAGACCCCACAGCTAATTCTCCCCTGGCCTTCTTGCTGGCCCAAGTAGGACCAATTCAGCCAGCTAGCCCTGGAGACTATCTAATGCTTATTTCCCCTAAACTGATTTCTGATTTCTGAATTTTATTGTTATTCATGTTTTTATACTGTATTTTATGCTGCTTTTACAATTAAGTGTTTTAAATTTGTTGTTAGCTGCCCTGAGCCTGGTTTTTGAACCAGGATGGGCGGGGTACAAATAAAAATTTATTATTTTTATTATTATAGTACTAGCCAAAGGGAAAGAGGAAAAGATTCTGGTTCTTCCTCTGAGAACATTGAGTGATTGGTGCTGAGTGATTGTTTTATTTTGAAAGAAAGAAAGAAAGAAAGAAAGAAAGAAAGAAGAGAATTTGGTACTGAACTCTCAACATTTCATAAATATAATATGTTACTAATTAAGACATTTATGGATACAAACCCACCAACTACTTAAAGGTAATTTATTGTGGTGGGACGCGGGTGGCGCTGTGGGTTAAACCACAGAGCCTAGCACTTGCCGATCAGAAGGTCAGCGGTTTGAATCCCCGCGATGGGGTGAGCTCCCGTTGCTCGGTCCCTGCTCCTGCCAACCTAGCAGTTTGAAAGCATGTCAAAGTGCAATTAGATAAATGGGTACCGTTCTTGCGGGAAGGTAAACGGCATTTCCATGCACTGCTCTGGTTCGCCAGAAGTGGCTTAGTCATGCTGGCCACATGACCCGGATGTTGGGATACTGCCAGGGAGATAAAGTCCATCTGAGCCCCCAAGCTCGGTGCCGGACGATCCATCGACCTCCCGTAGTCAGGCAATATCAGCAATCAGCGGCACGAAGCCTCAAGAAAATATAGCCACATTCTTGGACTTGTGCACACTCTATCAGCAGAATTCACACAGCAAAAGATGCACAGCAGGAGAGCATATTTACAGTTTATTCAGTGTTGGTCAGAACAAAGAAACCATGACGGTCTGCTTCGGCTGCTCAGGCAACAAGAAGGAAACGAAAGCAACTGACAACATAAACATCCTGTGAGACAGGAAATACGCAGGCTGTGACACAAACATCCTGCTCCCTTTTAAGGTGGAACGGAAATATCCTAACACCGGAAGCTGTACGCCGGCTCCCTTGGCCAATAAAGCGAGATGAGCGCCGCAACCCCAGAGTCAGTCACGATTGGACCTAATGGTCAGGGGTCCCTTTACCTTTACCTATGTAACAATGAGCTTCCCAATATTCTTTAATGAATTCCTCTCATTCCTTTCTCCTTCCTCCTCCTCCTCCTCCTCCCCCCCCTCTCACCATTTCACGGGCTCTTTACACATTACCCTTAAAAGGGTTTAAGCCCACTGCACACTGCAATCCTCTTTCCAATGGAGAGTTCTAGGACTGCTATTAACGAAGAAAAACTGTCACACATACCCTGTACCATTTACTTTGGACCTTAGTTTGACACACACACACACACACACACCCTGTCAAAAAAGTTCCATGTCTATCCATAGGTGCTCTAAAGCAATGCTACTCTAAGTGGTGGTTGGCTGACCAGTGCCATTCTGTGAGCCATTGGCTCTGCTCCAGGGCAACTCCACCACAGCCCAAGTTGGGTGGGAAGATAGGTAAGAAAAATGGATCGGGCCACACCACCTTATTAGATTGACGCATGGCAAGCTCTGTGTTGGAAGAAAGCGGCCCTAACTCTGAACCCCTTCTAGCAACATAGTTTTAGCATAGCGCTGTGTTCTAAAATGTTTTAATAATTTCAGAAGTTATAAAGGTCACATAGCAGCATCCTCAGCCAAAATATTTCTGAAACTTGGAGCTCACAGAAAGATACTGGAACACCCATAAAGAAGCATGTTTCTCATTTTGGAGTAAATAAGTTTCTCCCCCACGCCCATACAAGAAGAAACAGAAAAAAGGGCTCTGCTAAGTTGTAAAAAGCTACATAATGAAAAGAAAGATGTGTTTCTTTGTTGTGCAATTAAACATGAATTAGAATCTTATCGCTAAATTGGACTTTGAGATTCGAGAAATTAAGATAATAAAAATGTATATAAAGATTGCTAGACCTTCCAAAATATCATTGCACCATTTAATGACACCAGAAATTTATCTGCCATCTTGTTAAGACTGTTTTAAACTCCTTTCATGTGAAGTGAGCACAATGTATTTTGAACAACAACTGTATGTACTGGTATAGTAACTATTTTGCAATTGGAGTGCAATATTCAAGCATTCAAGTTCTATAGAGTTCTACCTTGGGTTTAAAATGCTTAAGCTGTGGCAACATTTTCTAGATTGGCACACACAAGTGGGTTGTTTCACTTGATTTATGTTTTGTTCGCAAACACATTACTTTCTATAACAGCCTCTCCCAAGCTGATGTCCTCCAGATCTTTTGGACTCCCAAGTCCCATCAGCACCAGTTAGCATGGCCAATAGCCAGTATGATGTCGGGGGAACTGTTGCCCAAAACATCTTGTTGGGAAGGATGTTCTCTAATGAAATCCAAGATCTCTGGGCGTGTCTGCTTTGTCTTCCTAAGCTCCTTTGCCAGCAAAAGCAGCAGAAATGCCACTGGAAAGTTGAGAGAGAGGGGAAATTGTTTGGGAAACGTTTCACCCCAGACAAAGGTCATGCCACAATAAATCTGTTATTCTTTAAAATGCCACTAAGAATCCATGTTGCTCTTGCTCAAACAGGATGACTCGGCTACTGTCCAAGAATTTGTCCCCATGCAATGTACACAAGAAAATGTGTGTGTGTGTGTGTGCGTGCACACACACACACGCGCACACACACACAAAACACCCAGTTTGTCCAAATAGGGTAGATTCTTTAAGGAATATTCAGACTCTGATATGATACCCTAGAATATTGCCTTTGGGGCATTAGCACCCAGGAATGGAATGACCTCTTCAGAGACACTTGTCTGGAATCTACACCAAAGTCTTTTTGGTGCCAGTTGAATACCTTAAAAAAAAAATCCAAGACATTTTAAGAATTGTATTGCTTTTAGCTCTGCTGGGTTGATGTTTGTTTTGCTATTGCTGCTTTGAATTAGTTAGTTATGCGTTGTGGTTAGTTTTAAACTACTTAATTCTTAGAACCATTGTAAATTGTTTTCATGGTTTTTAACTGTTACTTTTAACCACCCAGAGGACATTGTTAATTGGGCAGTATACAAACAATCTAAATAAGTAAATAAAATATTGGGAGTACTTTTGGATACCACCAACCCAATATTTGCACTTTGGGATCCCTGCAATTTAAACCTGCTTTGAGGTAATCAGTAAAATATTGCATGCATCTCAGAGGAAGGAGTAAATCATCTAACACAATCCTTTGCACCACTCTCTGTGCTATTGCGATGGTGATATTCTATGCACAACAAATCACCCTAAACACAGACAATCCAACAGATACTCCAGTTCTCCACTGACCTAAACCTGTTTCAGCTCAGTGAATTGAGCACTCCTATAATCCTCATAACTGCTTTGTTTCCCCCCTAGACAATAACTATGTTATCTTCTACTTGCAAGATTTCTTCATGTTCTCCATTGTATATTTACTACTAAGTTGCCGTTCTGTTTGCCAATCATTACCATATTCAACAGCTCATGTTCCTAAGCAACACCATGCAGGAAAACACAGGAGAGAAGAGGAGGTCCCTTAACATGTCAGAATGTTGATCATTCCAACTTTCATGTCAGCCGTCCAAATTCTCCTCCTTCATGGCTCCTTAATAGGACTGAGACTGTGAATCAGTCTACCTTGAAAGGTCAGAAGTCTCACATGGTCTCAAGGTAGCTTCCATTGCCTAGACGCATTCCTCTTTTTGGGGAGGTCTGAATCTGCCCTTTAAGAAAATTCAGAGCAGTTTTGGCTTTCCTCTGAGAAAGCCATAGGAAAAGGGCATTAGTTGCTGCTGCTACTTTTTATAATGCTCACATAACAGTAATACTAAAAAGATTCTGATCTGGAGCTCTTCAGACTGGATCACGTCTGCTTTTCAGCAAAATGCCTCGTTACTTGCTTCTGTGCCTTGGCTTGAACAACATATGTCCCTGCACCCATATTGCTTCATAGTGTGTCCTCACACTATGTTGCCACATAAAAGAAAACAACAGACGTTTAATCAAAATGCATGGCCCATACAATGAATGGAGGTGCAACCTAAAATGGATTGTAACTGACAGTCATAGAGTTCTAATTTTGTCACAACTCTGTTAACTTGAAACATACTTTGAGAAGGCTTCTTGGTCAGAGGTCATTGAACTGGCTGGGAAGCTCATCAGCATCTTTATTTTCGTAATGTTAGACTAGAATAGGATGAGTCTACTTTTCAACATTAATAATGAAAAGTAAGAGCTTTGGCCACATGAACACCAGAAATGTGAACTAACTGGTGAGCTAGATTTTCAACAGTAATATCCTCCCTACAGGAGCAGTTTTTATCTTTTCGAAACCCAATCTCAAGTGTGCCTTTGGGCATTTCAATAAATTGATTTTGGGAGCCTTGTATCTGAATGGTAACACCAGACCAATTCCTATTATGTATGCCCAAATGCTATGCAAGTGTGTGTTTGATGCTCTTAGAAATAGATCAGGCCCATATATTTCTAGCGGTGGCAAGACCAATCCTCCCAAATGTGAACTCCAGAAAGGATTTTGCTCTATGAATCAGCATCTGATAACTCATACCTTTATGGCTGCGTTTGTTCATTGGGGGGAGGATTCAGAAATTCAAATAGAAATCAACACAGTTCAACTAATTCAAACTAAATATTGACATTTTCCATGTTGAAGGCCACATTACTGAAAGGTTTGAGTTTAACCAAAAAGGGTTCAAGAAGCAAAGTAACTTGTTTATCCTGATCCTATGATGTTTCCTCAGATGTAAATTCCATTGATTTCAGTGAGACTTACTTGCATGTAACTGTGCACAGGTTTGCAGCAGGGGTCAGCAACCTTTTTCAGCCGTGGGCCGGTCCACCATCCCTCAGAGCATGTGGGGGGCTGGACTATATTTTGAAAAAAAATATGAACAAATTCCTATGCCCCACAAATAACCCAGAGATGCATTTTAAATAGAAGCACACATTCTTCTCATATAAAAACACCAGGCAGGCCCCACAAATAACCCAGAGGTGCATTTTAAATAAAAGGACACATTCTACTCATATAAAAACATGCTGATTCCCGGACTGTTTGCGGGCCAGATTGAGAAGGCAATTGGGCCACATCCAGCCCTCAGGCCTTAGGTTGCCTACCCTTGGTTTGTAGCCTTCAGTAGATTCAAATGCCCCCCCCAAAAAAACCAGGATTCAGAGTTCATATGTAGTCAATGCTGTGAGCCCAGCTTCCTCCTTCACTTGGAATGCCAATTACAGGTGTGCTAATAGTGCACATCTGAAAAATTAAAAAGCAGAGACATCTCCTTGCCTACAAAGGTCCATATAGTTAAAGCTATGGTTTTCCCAGTAGTGATGTATGGAAGTGAGAGCTGGACCATAAAGAAGGCTGATTGCCAAAGAATTGATGCTTTTAAATTATGGTGCTGGAGGAGACTCTTGAGAGTCCCATGGACTGCAAGAAGATCAAACATGTCCATTCTTAAGGAAATCAGCCCTGAGTGCTCACTGGAAGGACAGGTCGTGAAGCTGAGGTTCCAGTACTTTGGCCACCTCATGAGAAGAGAAGACTCCCTGGAAAAGACCCTTATGTTGGGAAAGATGGAGGGCACAAGGAGAAGGGGACGGCAGAGGACGAGATGGTTGGACAGTGTTCGAAGTTACCAGAATGAGTTTGGCCAAACTGCGGGAGGCAGTGGAAGACAGGAGTGCCTGGCGTGCTCTGGTCCATGGGGTCACGAAGAGTCGGACACGACTAAACAGCTAAACAAACTAAACAACAAGAACAAATAGTGCATCAAATGCTTAAGGTGAAATGTCTGCCCCCCCCCAAAGTTTTCAACTCAGCATGTATTTCTTGGAAAAAAACAAGAGACCTAAAGATGGCTCAGTGCATTTGTGGGCTTCTCTGTCTTGAGCTGCCCATGTACAGAACAGCTCAGGCGACGTATTTCTTTCAGCTCAAGGATCATAGCCAGGCAGAGGAAGCCTGCATCTAGGGAGATGCTTGTTACATCCTCAGTCTTAAGGATGTCCGTGGCAACATGGGTTCTACTGTCAAAGTGATGTTGTAACAGCTGAAGAAAGAGAAAGCTTGTTGGAGGTGGTCATGAATCAAAATGTCAGCCTTGCTGGCTTCAGGGTCCCCGAAGACGCACTGGCTTACTCCTCTTGCCATCTCATCTTCAAGGACAATGCATTCTGACAAATGGACGTCGTCAGTGATGAAGAACTGGACATTCTGGACCAGAAGTACAGACTTACTGACATGTCTCATCTAGGTTGCCATGTGCATATTAAGAAGTGGTTGCATGGTTCGCCAGTCCAAGTCCCTAAGGAGGAGGATGACAGGAGGAGGAAAATTGGAAATGGGGAAACAAAGCTGACATGCTCATCTGTTGAATGTGCTTCCCCCGATGCAGCCATTACTGTTTTCACGTTTCTTAATAGATAGTGGTTGTTGTTGCTGTAGTCATTCTGTAGTCAAAACCTGTCCTACAGTCTGAAGTTTGACGTTTGATATGTGCTATAAGAAGTCTAAGATCTCAAATATAAATGTTCATAAATGTACATGGCAAACACATACACAAGTATATAAACCAACTGTCTAGTACAGGACAGGGGTCAGCAACCTTTTTCAGCCGTGGGCCGGTCCATCATATCTCAGACCATGTGGTGGGCCGGACTATTTTTTTTGGGAGGGGTGAATGAACAGAGGCAAATGAGGAAATGCGTGACGGCAAATGAGGAAGCTCTGGCAAGGAGCTGCAGTGCTTGCCCTCCAGCTCTTCTAGCCATGGCTCCTGTGCCAGACTGGCCGCAGGTGCTGGTGGCGGCGGCAACAAAGGCACGAGCATGCGCAGTGGCAGAGGGACAAGTGGCAGCAGAGGGATGAGCAGCAGCGACAGAGGCAGCAGCGGCAGCAGCAAATGGCTTGCTGCAGTGAGGGGCAGTTTGAAATGGCCTCCTCTAGGTGAAGCCCATTGGCCAGGGCTTCAAACCTTTGCAGGCGATTGGCCACTACTGGCCGCCTCCTTTGCTCTCACCAGGAGGAGGGTGGGAGGAGGGGGAAGATTCCACCGAGGTGAGGGGGGGGAATGGCGGAGGAAAAAAATAGCACCACGAAAAAAAGAGGATGGAATCCCCACGCCAATCACAGAACGGCAATGGGCCGGCTCCAGGAGCCTCATGGGCCGGAATCAGCCCTTGGGCCATAGGTTCCCTACCCCTGGTACAGGAGAACAATCCTGAAGCCATTTTGACTCCCCAATTGACCTCGAATATTTCTCTGCAAGGAGGAAGGAAATGGGAAAAGCTTTCCAATTGTCTTTTGACTGTAGGGGCTTACACCTCCTTTTTCAAATGAAGTCTGGCAAATATCTGTTAAGCTGAGCACACGATGAATATGCGTAAGAGATTCAGGAACATTTAAGCATTTTCCATCTCAAAGGAATGACCAGGCTACCCAGAAAATGCAATCAAGTAAGGCATTGTCAGGTATCCTGGAAGACAGCAGAGAAGCAGCACTCTCAAATTTCTGCCAGAGATTGCCTTCTTCTGTGATGTATGTATGATGTTTTGGGCTACAGGGTGGGAAATCTTTTTCTCTTCCCTCCTGTGTGTGGTGAGTGGGGACACTGTTGCAATAGGATTTTTGCTTTAATAAAGATCAGGCTTACTAGCCACTTTGCTTCTCAATATGCTCTGGTTGGCCTCTGTTATTTTCTCCTACTGATAGGGAACCAACTTAAGGTCTCTATACAGGCTCTGGAATACCCAATAAGGAAAAGGGAGCAGTTTTTTCTTATAACAATATGCAATAATTGGGAACTGTGTAACTTATCTCTAAAATTTGAACACTACCCTGTAGTATAACTGACTGTAAAATGGTTACAACATTCAGTAACAGCACTGATGATTACTACTGGGAACAATGCAGCAATCAAAAAATTACCAGCCTGAGTGTTATGTATCTTATTACTATGAGGTCCTTTAGCTAATAAACCATGCTTCTGAACCAGTTAACAGTATCCTTGGATCTTTTATTTTTTTAAAAAAATAAAATACTGTACAGTGGTAGCTCGGGTTAAGTACTTAATTCATTCCGGAGGTCTGTTCTTAACCTGAAACTGTTCTTAACCTGAAGCACCACTTTAGCTAATGGGGCCTCCTGCTGCTGCCACGCCGCCAGAGCACAATTTCTGTTCTTATCCTGAAGCAAAGTTCTTAACCTGAGGTACTATTTCTGGGTTAGCAGAGTCTGTAACCTGAAGCGTCTATAACCTGAATCGTATGTAACCTGAGGTACCACTGTACCTTTATTGGCATCACAGTATAAAACATTTCAGGTCAGCGGGATAATTAAAAGGACAAGGGTGAAGCTGTTGAAGGTCACACTGTGATCGTGTGCACTTAGATATTCTGCTTCGCCCTGTCTGTTCCCTGAAAGGTTGGTTCGTTGGGAACCCTTTTGGGTAAAATTGTGGCTAAAAAGGAAGCTACTAAAACAGCGATATCTTTGTCCTGATCTGCCAGGAAAAACCTCATTTGACTTCTTCTCAGAGTTATAGGTCCAACATTTTGCTCAGCATCAGTTGGCGAGGTCTATTGTGCAGAGAGCATTCGAAGAGAATGTGGCTTGGCTCTTTTATTAATCATGGTAACCTTCAACTATACTGCAGAAGAAGCCTGTGTGATTGTTCCACTTAACACCAAAATCCTTAAAAGAAAAGAAAAGCTGGTGACGTTTGGAAAACTTTCTACTGCTTACACATATGACTCGTATTTAGTGCTGCTAATTTCTTTGGTATGTGATTTTTATAATTTATTTTCAGTACGTATTAGTCTCTAGGTTGATGATTTTTTTTTTATTGTTAGCCACCTTGAACAATATTCTGCTGGAAAGGTGGGATATATATATTCTGAATAAATAAATAAATATTCATTCAATTGTTTGTTCCTCACCTTAAGAATATATATATAGCTTCAGTTAAGGAGTGGATAGCAGCTCCCCTTGTGATAGAGAGCTAATTCAGTGCTGCACACATCCAGCTTCAAACAGGAATTATAGCTTTTCCCTGCACTGAGTTCTTAAGAGAAGACTGTAGGCTTGAACAAAATTTAAGTGTGTTCCACAGCAGGCTTACCATTCAAATTATATAGGCCTGGACACACCTATAGGGTCACATGTGAAAACACCCTGAGAAAAGGGCATTCTTCAGTCAAGCATTTCAGGCACTGGTGAAAAAGAAAGCATGCATGTTTTTATGCTTTATACACTTCCATTATAGTGTACAAAAGGGCAACATATATTTCCCATTCATGTGGAGATGCATAAATTCTAGATGCACAAAGAATTTGCTTATTTCTGCAGGGGAGAAAATTTGCGTGTTACAGCAGAAACCATTTGTGCTTTCTCTGTCACCACATCCTGAAAAGTGGAAAGATCCTCTGAGTTAGTGGTTAAGGTTATTTTTCATCTTAAAAGGGGATGATATGCAAGCCATGGGACGTGCAAGGTCAGGGAGGTTACTGGGTCCCAGAGAAGTGTGTCAGAGGGGAATTCAAAATAGATATAATTCCATGAGACATGCAGGAATGAGGCAGAACATTCAGGGCTATAAAGGTAAAGGTACCCCTGACCGTTAGGTCCAGTCATGGATGACTCTGGGGTTGCGGCACTCATCTCGCTCTATAGGCCGAGGGAGCCAGCGTTTGTCCACAGACAGCTTCCGGGTCATGCTGCCAGCATGACTAAGCCGCTTCTGGCGGACCAGAGCAGCGCATGGAAACGCCGTTTACTTTCCCACCGGAGCGGTACCTATTTGTCTACTTGCACTTTGACGTGCTTTCAAACTGCTAGGTGGGCAGGAGCTGGGACCTCACCCCATCACAAGGATTTGAACCACCGACCTTCTGATCAGCAAGCCCTAGGCTCTGTGGTTTAGACCACAGTACCACCCTAATCTTGAAATTAGGAGCAACAAACATAACATTCCTGACACGAGCACCGCACTGAACCACTTGGGTATGGGTATTGGATGGTAGTTTTTTGTTTGTCCTGCCACTTTTCACAGGAAAACCCATTGTTTACCACTGAATTGGAACAAATCTCAATCCTCAGGAAAAGAAACAATTGCCATTTCTTCTGATTCAGTGATAAACAGCAGGTGTTGCAGGGGGAAATCAGTGGAACACGTGGAAGTAGGGATGAATTCTAACTGCTGGGGCACAGATCAAATCCCAGTCTGCTAGCCTTCGGACCAAGGCCCACACAGTGCTCAACCCCTGGAATTTGTTCACCATGTGCATATTTTATGAGATATGCACAACTGGAAAGAGAACATTTGCCATGTGCACTGAGTACACTTTTGCACATTGCATCTTTTGCAGCTATCTGCGAAAAATGTGATGCACGAAACAGAACAGAACAGAAGAATTTGGGCAAAGCAAAACACCAACATAGGTTCCATGCGGAATGTCATCTATTTATCAGCTGAAAAGACTCCGTTCCCTTTGGAACAAATGTTAATGTTATTAGACATTAAAAACTGGCAAGAGAGGAATGTTAATGTAGAAACCTTTTTTGAAATATCACCAATTCATTTCCCCCTGAATAATCTTTTTGCTTTCACTTCCTTTCACTCTGAAGAGGAAACAGCTTCACAGAGTTCACACACTTCTACCTTATACTAGACAAGGCAAATAGAGGGCACTTGATAGAGGGCTAAGGTCAATTATCAGATAACATTGGCTTCCAAAGGTCTTACTGCAATTTGTTATCTTCCAAGAACTAAGCACCCTCTACCTTCAGTCAGATAAGCGCACAATCTCATTTGAGCCTCAGCTGCCTTCAAAGAATTGTTTTAAAACTGTGGCCTTATCTGACAAAAGTAGAGATGGATTTCTGCAAAATATCAATGCTCCAGGAACGGTGTCTCTGTTGCAGTGCAACAATGGCATGACTTCTGCCAATTCCCCTCCAGTTCTTTTATCATCTGCTGTGCTAAAAATTAATAGGGATAATTCACAAATGCCTTTTTTATTCTGGCTTTATTTTTCAATGCCCCACTTTAGGAGAAATGCACCTCTCTTTTTGTGAGCCTGCGGTCCAAACTAGGTGCGATATTAAACATGTCACAGCATTTAATGTGCATGGTCATTGTTTATTTTGGGAAAGTCATAACGATGGCAAAGTCCAAGACAGATTGGAGCCACAAGTCCGCTCACCCCTTTTGGTGCCTCGGCATTGCAGGATGGCAAAGGCTTCCCAAGGGAACCGGAACAGTGGTGCCTTTCCTGATAGGCTTAAGCCCCCTCCACCTACCAGGAACTGGATCCTAGCCTGCACCCAGCTTTGGCTAATGGGAATGCAGGCTGGGGACTTGGGCTGTGTCAGAGGGCGGAGCTGACGGAGCAGATAGGCTTCCCTCGGATCCAGCCCTTGCCCATTTAAGCAGCCCACACCTGTTTGTTCCTTTGCTGGGTTTCAGTATCAATCTTTGACTGGTGGACCGGCCCATGGGTGAAAAAGGTTGCTGACCCCTGCTCTGAACCATACAATATCCCCTCAAAATTATTTTGAGTAATCTTATTAGCATATTATATTTTTCATTACTGTTTGCTACAGTCTAAGGCAGAGGTCAGCAAACTTTTTCAGCAGGGGGCCAGTCCACTGTCCCTCAGACCTTGTGGGGGGGGGCGGACTATATTTTGGTAAAAAAAAATAAATGAACAAATTCCTATGCCCTACAAATAACCCAGTGATGCATTTTAAATAAAAGGACACATTCTACTCATGTAAAAACACGCTGATTCCCAGACCATCTGCGGGCCAGATTTAGAAGGCAATTGGGTCAGATCTGACCCCCAGTGTTAGGTTGCCTGCCCATGGTCTAAGGAAGCATATGGGATGAGAGGTAACACAAACTTTGGGATGGATGTACTGAACATTTCTGGTTTTTCCTGAACTGGTTTTGTAATATTAGGCTTATTTTATAAACACTCAGGATAGTAAGCTAGATGCTATAGAGGCTGAAGGCAAATACATGCTGCAGAAACTGACCCTGACAAGCTCAGTGTGCATTGCAGGTGGAAAAATGGTGCACTGGTCTCCAAATGGCTGCACTGGGCAGCTGGAAGAACATGCGGTGTGAGATGGTTCCCCCCCTCCTATACACCTCACCATGGACAGAAGATGAATCTGACCTTAATATGAAACAGTTGGATAACCCCAGAACAGGCAGCTTTAATGCCAAGTGAACTAACTCTGTGGCATATGTAGTCTTAGCTATACAGTGGTACCTCGGGTTACATACGCTTCAGGTTACAGACTCCGCTAACCCAGAAATAGTGCTTTAGGTTAAGAACTTTGCTTCAGGATGAGAACACAAATTGTGCTCCGGCAGCACAGCTGCAGCAGGAGGCCCCATTAGCTAAAGCGGTGCTTCAGGTTAAGAACATTTTCAGGTTAAGTACAGACCTCCGGAACGAATTAAGTACTTATCCCAAGGTACCACTGTAATAATTCCCTTTAGTCGCCAAGTATTTCAGTTTCATTAGCCCATTGTGTGTCTCCCCCCCCCCCATAAAGTAATTCTACAAGAGGAAATGGATTGTTTGTTTCTTCCTGTTCTGGCATCAGGGATCCTGAAGCTAGTGTGATTTTGCTTCATTTTTAATATATCCCTGGACATACCGGCTTTTAATTTATTCCTAGGCGCACTGGCACTATTTATTGACTTTGATAAATGCTCAGATTCACCTTTAGACTTCGGGTAGCATCGTGTAAATGTTTTCTAACCTAATCAGTGCTTCCATCAAAGTGCACGACTTGGTGAACGGTGCCCTTGGAAACATGACCTCAAATCCATTAAAGTAGATGGGGGGGGATCTACACTGAGACTTGTTCATTTTCACAGAGGAGCCCAGCCGAGGATTCATCGTCATGGAGTCTGAGAGAAAACAGCAGCACTAAAATTAATAGAGAGATAGGAGATATAAACACTCTGCAAAAGCCATCCCACTTGAGCAAAAGGGATTTACACTTGGAGGATGGATGGTGAATAACAGATTGAGGTTGAATCCTGCCAAGACAGAAGTAGTGTTCTTGGGGGACAGGAGGCGGGCAGGTGTGGAGGATTCCCTGGTTCTGAATGGGGTAACTGTGCACCTGAAGGACCAGGTGCACAGCCTGGGAGTCATTTGGACTCACAGCTGTCCATGGAGGCGCAGGTCAATTCTGTGTCCAGGGCAGCTGTCTACCAGCTCCATCTGGTACACAGGCTGAGACCCTACCTGCCCGCAGACTGTCTTGCCAGAGTGGTGCATGCTCTAGTTATCTCCCACTTGGACTACTGCAATGCGCTCTACGTGGGGCTACCTCTGAAGGTGACCCGGAAACTGCAATTAATCCAGAATGCGGCAGCTAGACTGGCGACTGGGAGTGGCCGCTGGGACCACATAACACCGGTTCTGAGAGATCTGCATTGGTTCTCAGTACGTTTCCAAGCACAATTCAAACATTTCAAGCCCTAAAGGGCCTCAGTCCTGTATACCTGAAGGAGTGTCTCCACCCCCATCGTTCTGCCCGGACACTGAGGTCCAGTGCCGAGGGCCTTCTGGCGGTTCCCTCATTGTGAGAAGTAAGGTTACAGGGAACCAGACAGAGGGCCTTCTTGGTAGTGGCGCCCACCCTGTGGAACACCCTCCCTTCAGATGTGAAGGAAATAAGTAGCTATTCTATTTTTAAAAGACATCTGAAGGCAGCCCTGATCAGGGAAGTTTTTAATATTTAACGCTGTATTGTTTTTAATACTTGATTGGGAGCCGCCCAGAGTGGCTGGGGAGACTCAGCCAGATGGGCGGGGTATAAATAATAAATTATTATTATTATTATTATTATTATTATTATTATTATTATTATTATTACTACTACTACTACTACTACTACTACTACTATTACTTTTGTGGCTGCCACTGTTGGATTACAGGCTTTTAGGCACCTCCTCGTGATCTCCAGGGATTGGGGAAGGAGATAAATCCTAGGGTGAGTCCCAGAACCAAGGCCCAAGAGTTTTTGCCATTAGCTTCCCCTCTGGCTTCACCAGGGTCTACCTATGAACCAGCATCTCCCATGTCTATCAGGTGCCATTTCTAACCCAGTCCTGATATTACCATGTTCTGCCCTTATCCTAACAGGCTCCACTCCTGGATCTGCCAGACATCTTTATCTCCCAGGCTCCACCTTCTGAGTCTTGGAAGATCTAGGAACCAGTCTTCTTCCCAACGCCGAAATCCTACTCTTCCTTTCATCTGCTGCTGATCTGCTTTCTGAAGCAATTTCCCTTCCGCTGTTTTATGCTGCTGTTTTTGTATTATTTGTGATAATATCTTATCGCTATGGGATTTCTACATTTGCACTGTAAACAATTCTGGTTCTATCTTCCACCTGCTACCAACCATACACACTTTTCTGGTTTCACTGCTGCCTGTCACACTCGTTTTTTTAACTTTTCCATGGACACTGTGCTGCTCGCATGTAATGATGGTTCTATCCAAGGATTTCTTGCACAATAGAATTTACCCTCCTATCTTCCCCTAATTCTGTTCTGAGGGTTCCCCCAACCCTCTGCGGCAGATTTAGAGAGGACCTGGGGATTGGAAGGGGGGGAGTCCCCTTGCACAACAGAAAACTGACAAAACAAGTTTGCTGGATGCTCCCCTGTGTTAGCTTCTGAAGCAGGTTTGTTAGGAGATGTTGTAGAAGGTGTCTGGATAGCAGCTATTCTATAAAAAATACCTCCAGATCAGTTGTCAGTGTAAAACATTTTCTTTCTTTCTTTCTTTCTTTCTTTCTTTCTTTCTTTCTTTCCTTCTTTCCTTCTTTCCTTCTTTCCTTCTTTCCTTCTTTCCTTCTTCCTTTCTTTTTTAAAAAACCAAACTCTAAGGTTAGCTTATTATCAAACTAGGCAGTTTGGGGTCCACTTGCACCAGAGTAAAAATGCATTGGCTGCCCAGGGTCAATTTAACACAGAGACTTTCAGGATCAGGAAGCCCATTAACAGAGTTTTAAAAGCACATCCCCAATGGGCAGAATAAGAACAGTGACTAAAATCAGTAACAGGTACCAGAAAATAAGACTGTTGGAGCGTATGGCAAGTAAAAACTGTTGGGACACCACAAACTTCACTTTCAGACTGCAGCCTGTATGTGCAGCTTTTTTAGTGCATTTGGAATGTTGTTCACCAATGAAATTCAAATGTTTTCTATTTTATTTCTGTTGAGCACAGCTTAATTTACATTTTCCGTGCCAGCCACTAATACCACAACTCTTGGGACACTATCATGCCATCAGTTTATGCAACAACCCTCCATGGGAACCAGTTGAGGCTATGATTATGTTTGTTTTAATAGCAAAACAGACAAATAGATTTCTCAATCCCGTAGGCCTTTAAGCATGTATACACTAGCAATATACCAGCTAGAGAGGATTTAAAAATAAATTGTGCTAGTCCCTAGCTAATACATTGGCAGCACAAAACTATCCATCTGCCTAATAAAAGATCTGAATATATGCTGTTCATTTGCAGGGGGATTTATGTTTAAACTTGAGTATCAAAACACTTTAGCTATTCATTTATTGTTTCTCTTTGCAACTATGATCTAGATCACAGCGACATTAATGACTGAGAAATAGAAAAATAAAAGCTTGATTAATTTAAAGAGAGGGTGTTAGTCAGCTAAGTATTCCTCAGAGTAGATCCATTGAAATAAATGGACATAGCTATGTTGTGACCATTATTTTCAATGGGTGTGTTCTGAGTAAAGCTTAGTTGAATGCCACCAAGAGAGAGGGAATGAATCGAGACAACCATTGATGAAGCGGTAATTTCTTGCATTCAACCAATTGGGTAAGCCAACTGGGTAATATCTTCAAAATGAACTGGTGTGACAGGAATATGCCACTCCCCTGCTTCCTCAAATTCCTATTCCGACACGCAGGCATAGGCCAAAATTATCTCCAACAAGATGCAATGGGAACAGAGAATCGGAAACTGGCAGAAGAACTGTGATTCACTTCTATGTTGCTAGAATTGGCCACTGTAGTGCCTCTTCTTCTTAAGTCTTGTGGGAAGATTCCACCCTGAAGGGTCTCCTTATGTCAGCATCAACCCTCCAGACATTGGAGCAATGCCACATGGTGAACTGCTTCTATAGATGTCCTGGACTTCTCCTGCTACCCCAGTGCTGTGGAAAGGCACCAAAATACAGTTCCCACAATACCTGGGAAACCTAAGAAGTAGCTCTTACTCATATGAGGAACGGCTAAGGGAGCTGGGCATGTTTAGCCTGGAGAAGAGGAGGTTAAGGGGTGATATGATAGCCATGTTCAAATATATAAAAGGATGTCACATAGAGGAGGGAGAAAGGTTGTTTTCTGCTGCTCCAGAGAAGCGGACACGGAGCAATGGATCCAAACTACAAGAAAGAAGATTCCACCTAAACATTAGGAAGAACTTCCTGACAGTAAGAGCTGTTCGACAGTGGAATTTGCTGCCAAGGAGTGTGGTGGAGTCTCCTTCTTTGGAGGTCTTTAAGCAGAGGCTTGACAACCATATGCCAGGAGTGCTCTGATGGTGTTTCCTGCTTGGCAGGGGGTTGGACTCGATGGCCCTTGTGGTCTCTTCCAACTCTATGATTCTATGAAATAATATGGCCTCCATGACTTTGAAGATGCTACACATAATGGCTTCTGGTATTACTGAGCAAATGCTCACCTCTGCTGTCTAAAATGATATGGCTAACTAACACTGGCTTGGCCATGAGAGATCCATCATGGTGCATGTGAAAGAACCTCTACCCTTGAAGGGATTTATACTGTCTTTTCTTTGGTCATGATTAGAGCAAAGAATGGATGGATGGCATCAATAATATTTTCCCTTGAATGAAGTGGCTTCCTCTTCACTGTATCGACGTGTTCCTGTACTACAGAGTGGATGTATCCTTAATGTCAATAAAAATCTACCACTCACACTTTTGAAAATTATATTAATCCGCTTGTTCTCTCTAATAGGAAGTCATGTTCTCCCAGTTGTAAACACTCCTTTAAGAGCCAATGCCGTATGCTAACAGATGGTATCCCATCTGTGGTATAGTAATTGAAAATACATTGCTTCACTCATTAAAGTAAATATAAAGCTACCTTAATCAGTTTTCAGGAATCCTGGCTTTTAGACCTTGGCATAAGCAACCAGAGATATGGAAGGCCTTTCCCGTCTGCCACATTGGATACTGAATCCTATATTAAGCGTACTTTTTTGAAGAAAGAAAAAAAATGTAAATACATATTTTACCTAGACTATCTATGCATCTATAGTGTGCGTTCATTTGCATGCTCTTATCTATAAAAGTAAGCAGAATAAATTATCCTATATGTTGTATGGATATGTGCATTTATTTTTCTTCCAGACAGTACTAAATACAATGACTGCATGATGAATAAAGGTGGTACTCACATGGCTTGAAATAAAAATAATCTGTTATGCTATAGCTCAGTGTTTCCCAGAATGGGTCTCCAGCTGTTTTTGAACTACAATTCCCACCATCCCTGACCACTTGGCCTGCTAGCTAGAGATGATGGAGCTGTGGTCCAAAAACAGCCGGAGAAACAAGTTTGGGCAACACTGCTATAGCTGCTTGAAGCATAAATCACCCTCTCATATTCTACATCATAAAGGAGAACAACAACAGTTTTTCATCTCAGGGTTTCACTTTGTCCAGCGTGAACAAGGATTCATCTCTCTGCTTAATAGTATAAGCCAGGTCATGTACATAGAATGTACAGTGCTTGATCTGGGAGAGACCCACAGTCAGTGGCAGGGCCAGATTTAGGTTTGATGAGGCCCTAAGCTACTGAAGGTAATGGGGCCTTTATATTTCCAGACAAATTGTCGCTGGTTTCTGCGTTGAATATATGCTATATGGTAATTTATGGACCTAATAAGTATCTAAAGCCATTTGCCCATGTTGGCATGCAACCAGTCCATGAAGAATGTCGTTGTTGTCTTTGTCCATGAAGTTTTCATGGCAGGGATACTGGAGTGGCTTGCCGGTTCCTGCTCCAGGTGGATCACATTTAGTCGAAACTCTCCACTATGACCTGTCCATCTTGGGTGATCCTGCACGGCATAGCTGATAGCTTCTCTGAGTTATTCAAGCCCCTTTGCCACGACAAGGCAGTGACCCATGAAGGAGATGAAGAATGTAGGCACCTTATATATAGAAATGAGCAAACCAGTGATATTTTAGGGAGCAGGCTAGCAGGCGGGGCCCATTATTTACGTCAAAGGAGTCTACACAACACAAAACACTGTTGCTGTACAGTGGTACCTCGGGTTGAGAACTTAATTCATTCCAGAGGTCCGTTCTTAACCTGAAAGTGTTCTTAACCTGAGGTACCACGTTAGCTAATGGGGTCTTCCACTGCTGCCACACAATTTCTGTTCTCATCCTGAAGCAAAGTTCTTAACCCGAGGTACTATTTCTGGGTTAGCGGAGTCTGTAACCTGAAGCAGCTGTAACCCGAGGTACAACTGTATGTAAGTTTTATTCTATTTGTATTTTATCTTATATTTTGGAAATGTACATCCAGGTTGTTTTTTTCCTTTAAAAATTTTTTTGAGGGACCCTAAGAGAGTGGGGCCCTAAGCTATAGCTTGTTTAGCTTATACATAAATCTGGCACTGGTCAGTGGTGAAGCAACACACTTTGCAGCCAAAAGGCTCCAGATTCAATCCTTGGCATCTCTAGAGTGGGCTGGAAAAGACTCCTATCTGAAATCCTCAAGAACTACTGTCAGTTACTATAGACAAGACTGAGCATGACAGATCAATGGTCTGACTATATAAGGCAACTGTCCGTGTTGCTCTGTGAAATTATCTACCCAGCTACCTATCTATCTGAACCAGGACTCACTTCTGTTTTCAGTACTAGGGTTCAGGCATGACTCATGTGAGTTGGCTAGGTTTAAAGGAAGAGCTTTGTACAGGGAATGAATGCTAGATAGTGAACTAGATGGTAGGCTTTGAAGAAAGGGAAGGTTCTCCTTGGGGAAGATTCAAGAATGTTGGTGACAGCCAGAGGTATGAATGTTGCTGGCAAAATGGACAAAAGCTGCAAAGGCCAAATGGAGAGAGGGAGCTGGATGACGCAAAGAATCATGCTATCATTTCCACCCTGCATTAGAGAAGGTGTGCAATACTGAAATATGTTCAGCGGTGGGTTTTGTAAAAGCAATGCCAGGTAATATTTTGCAAACCAGTAGCTTGTTCTGGTGCACAGGTCTTTACAAGCTGTTGGTAACAGCGTAAGAAATAAGAATGTTAAGTGGCTTAATTCTTTGTTGCAGCAAAGACAGAGGAATTGAATCTCACCAGCAATGGATGAGAGCAACATTCCACTTACTGATTAATGGGGATAGCTGTTAAAAAAAAAAAAACCAACAAAAAAACCCAACAACCCAGGAATTCTTCAGCGCCTTGTGCTCTGAAGTGCAACATACCTTGAAGATTAGATCATCAACAGAATTGCTATTACAAAACAAACTATATGGCTGCGGTCCACAGTGACTACAGAGACAGTTGTGTTGGTGCCAGTGAAATACATTTAGAAATCTGACCCTGATAGGATTCACCTACTATGGGAGTATCCCACAGTAATGTTGGGCTTTTTTTGAAATTCATTATTCAGAGCATTGGTAGGCAAACTAAGGCTCAGGGGCCGGATCCGGCCCAATCACCTTCTAAATCCGGCCTGCAGACAGTCCAGGAATCAGTGTGTTTTTACACGAGTAGAATGTGTCCTTTTATTTAAAATGCATCTCTGGGTTATTTGTGGGGCATAGGAATTGGTTTATTTCCCCCCATAAATATAATCTGGCCCCCCACAAGGTCTGAGGGACAGTGGACCGGCCCCCTGCTGAAAAAGTTTGCTGACCCCTGATCCAGAGTATGCGGGACATGGAAGATATTTCAAAGATCCTTGTAGTCAAAACTTTTACCTCAGAATAAAGATTCCTTGTGTATTGACCCCATATCTGCGCTCCTTTGAAACCTGCAGTGTAGAAGATTTCTAGTTCCTGGACATTATGTTTCATTGTCAAAATGACATACATCAAGGAATTATTGAGATTTAAGTAAAACCCACCCTAAACCTATTTGTTCTCCCTCTTACTTTTAGTAGCAATAAATTGATCTTATTTAGCAAATCTGAGAATTGAGTGGTTACTATATTTTAAGTTAACACTGTACTCAGTTTGTTTAGTTATTTCACAAGTGTCAAACAATGCTATCTCCAATTCGATTATTTCATTTTGTTTTGTTTCTGGAATGCATCTACCCAACATCTCCAGTATTACAATATTCCAAAAGTGGCTTACAAATAAAAAACAAAACAAAAAAAATAAAAATAAAACAATATTGTGAAGTGGACCTATAAAAACAGCAGCAAAAAATTTCAAACCCTAAGAAACCACCAGAGGGTTGGGTCCAGACTCAGTGTAGGCCTATTGGAATCAATTGGATGTAAGTTAGGGTTTTAAAGGTAAACATTTCTGATTAAAATTGAGCCCAGGTGGGAACCAGGAATCAATGGCATTGTTTGAATACTGTTAAGATAATTTCCCGTTGCCTGGCCTCCATTAGACATCTCGCCACTATATTTTGTACTCTGGAGCCAAGTACAAAATATGGTGGCTAGATTGCTAATGGGGGCCAGGATAATGTCTTCAAAGGCAGCCCCCATACAATAAATTGCACTAATCAAACCTGAAAATTACCAGACCCCATCACTGTCCAGGAGGGGTCACAGTTGTATCAGCTTCAGTTGTTGGGCTAAGCTTTGTAGTCCCTGATCCTTTGAGGATGTTGCAGCTGAACACCAGTTCCTCGAACACATTAACCATCTACCAATAACAGAGGCAGCTCAGAGGTAGAACTTTGCATGAAAAAAGTCCCAGACCCAGATTCAATGCTGCCCGAAACCTCGGAGAGCCTCTGCCAGTCAGTATAGACCAGGGTTTCCCAAACTTGGGTCTCCAGTTGTTTTTGGACTACAACTCCCATCATCACTTGCTAACAGGACCAGTAGTCAAGGATGATGGGAATTGTAGTCCAAAAACAGTTGGAGGCCCAAGTTGGGGAAACCCTGGTATAGAGAATACTGAGCAAAGCGGACCAATGACCCGAATCCATATGAGATGTTCCTACCAATCGCATCTCCACTTTGTCAGCGTTCGCCATTAATTTATTGACCCTCATCCAATCCACTACTAGTGATGAGTTGTACTGATCTTGTTGCAATTTGGAATCTGACAGCTGAGTTACAAATCCAGTGTTATTAACTTGGACAAAAGCTCCCCTGTGTTACAGTCTTTCAAAGTCTTTACACACGGATGTCCCCAAAGCGCACCTTGGAAATATGGAAGGTGTAGCATGGCATTCTTTTTCTACCCTGTCACAGCAGCTTTGTTTTCAGTGAGGAGTAGATTGACATGGAGCCACAGGTGAAGAAAGCAGCAGTGGACTGGAGTGTTAGTTCCCTGGCTGCTAGACTCCTTCATTTACTTTTACTATTTTTCTCCATTTGTGCTGTTGAAGACTGGATGAATGGCTTAACAGTCAAACTATAAGCAACAGGATGCATGCCAGTCTCCCATAACACATATGCATCAAATAGAAAATTTAAGCTACACAATATAGACCCTTTTATTAATTCCCCACTATCTTCAAATAATAACTGTGAATGGAAGGTGTTTTTATTTTTCTTTCCAGAGGATAAAATTGTGGATTTATTTTTTTGCAGGGATTAATAGCCATGAACCCCCACTTAGCTCATTGGTGGGTGTGATACAGTGGGGGAGCTTCATGCTCTGGCACCGGGGGGTGGAGAGCAGGCGGGGGCGGGGCTGGTGTGCATCCTGGGGGTGTGGCACGCTGCCTGTGTGGGTGGGGCGCCCAGCGTAGGTGGGGGGAACAGCCATGATGGCACCCTGCCGAGTTCGCACTGCCGGGGGTGGAGCGCTCCGCCTGTTAGTTTCTGTTTGCCACTGTGCAGCTGCTTAGAGTCACAAGACTCTGTTTACATTCCAGAGACCTTCCAGGCTGTTGGAAGTCTCACGGGAGACGGGAGACGGATGTGACGTTAGTGGTTTCCTGTTCCTTTGCTGTTCGGTTGCTCTCTGCTCTCACAGAGAGTGGATGTGTTTCTTTCTGTCTGCATAGCTTAGTAATAAAGCATAGCATGTAGCCATAAATCTCATCATTTCCGCGTGCTGCTTTGATTCTCTGCTGAATGGGAATGTGCCTGAGCCTCATCAAAGTCTCAGGTCGTTAATTATCGCCGGAGGGCGATTCCGAAGGACTCGGACGGAGGAAGATGAGCTTTATCAGCTCGGTTGAACGCAGATTCCGACACCGCCTGCACTCCTCTTCCTCCGCCAGTGGTGTGACATGTGATGATCTCTACAGTAATGTGTTGTGTGAGAGCAATGCACTGCCACATTCAAGCAACTTGCAGTCACCCAAAATGTCTATGAACCCCCATCCCCCACAGCCTGTGGGAAGGGCTGAACATGGGATGATCATGACTGGGACGGCAACCCTCACCCTGAATGCCGTTATCTCTGTAGGGAGACGTTCTGGTGTCATAGACCATAATCTTGCAACATAACTAGGACTAAGCCCCATCAAACGCTTTAGCGGTGTCAACGAGTGCTTTCCCCTTAAGGCAAGTGATGGGTTTCAGAGGATCAATTTTCATCAGGACTGCAACAGAGGAAGCAAAGGTTATACTCCTCATCTTTGCCACCTGGCTTGCTGTGATGTCAATAACGATCCCTCCTCCCACCACAATGACCAATATTTGTTTTGCTTTTCTTTTTCTTTTTAAAGGGCACATTAAATGCAAATATTCATTCAACGTTGCATCTAGTTTGACTCTGGACAAGTGTTTCTGTAACCGAAGGACTGAACATTGGTAGAATGGGTGCCCATCCATTTTGGCTGCATGAAATATCTTGCAAAATGTGCAACATTTTTTTGCACTCAGCTGCCTAGATGGGAGGCCAGTTTCCAGAGTATTGACATGCATCCTGATATTAAACTCTTACACTTTGATTTGTTTCTTAGCATTACGTGAATACAAATTTTGCACTTGCTTTCAGAAACCGCTAATTCCAAAATTTGGGGGGTTCAAGCTTATCTCCATTTTCCCTCAGTTTAAATTAATGGTTGAAATCACTGTAATCATTTCCAAGTCATTAATGATGTGAAGTTATTCCTTTTGTAAATATGCTGTATTCTTCCCTCTTCCTGCGTTGTGCAACAACAGCTACACTTATTCATTTTGCTTGCCTTCTTGAAGTATATCTTGCAGCTTTTCATCTCATCAATTGCATCAAAGCATTTGGGATAGATGTGAAGGCCATGTGGGAAGCTAGAAAAACAGGAAACAAAAAAATAGGAGTGGGAGACTTTCCCCATTTGTTAATGAACATCCACATCTCTAGTCTAGATACACTAATAAAAGGTATCTGATGTGAAGACAAATTCCCAAAGGGAAGCACTGTTGGTCTCTTGCAGGAAAAACAACAGACTCCTGTGGCGGTTTACAGACTAACAAATGGGTTGTTATGAGCCCATTGCATGCAGGTGATGAAGTGAGCTCCAGCACACAACAGCTTATATCACAATATACTTGTTAGAATTCTTTGTTGGGTTCAGGGCTATTATATTTGAAAATGTCAGAGCAATATAGAATCCCTACTTAATAACACTCTTGCCTTTATAAGCCAGGTTGAGCATGTCATTCAGACCTAGAGATGGCGAAACTTTCCTATAATTATTTACCTAGCATTTCATTCAGCAACTGTCTAGCCATGTTGTTTTAGTAGGAACTTTGCAAGTGCCATGAATTTCTTTATGTATCTGGCTTCCTTTATTCATTTTTAAAGAGGCGTTTTGGGGGAATTAAGATCCTCTGTGGCTTTCCTCATTCATTTGGCATCTTTGAAAGGACTGGGCTTTTCTAGTTATGCTGCATGCCATTGCTGCGTAACATTTTTAGGTTATCTTAAGGCGGATTGCATCAAATTTGGTGGCATTTGATTCTGAGAGCGACAGCTGCCATGACAGAGAAGGCTGGCTGGCGCATGGGAAGTAAAAAATTAAGACAAAATGAAAGCCACTCCCCTCCACAATAAAAATTAAAAAGCCCTTTTGGGCTGGACACTCTTCTTCCCTTGGCAGATGTTTTGCCAAAAAGCCAAGGAAGGATGTGGGTTATGTGGTACACCAGCTTCACTGCAGAGGAGGCGGACTTTTTCTCTCTGTTTTAACATGCCCATAAAGATTGCTCAAATGGGAACCCCTTTCCATTCAAGATCAATGATTTTGTGAAACAGGTCTCCCTGTTTCTGATCAGCACTGGTCTTAAGTTCTACTAAACACATCAGGGTTCGCCTCCAGAGCTGCAATTCTCAGAATAGTGTAACAGTCAACCCGTCTTCTCAAGAAACTGTGACAATTGTGGCTCTGTGCGGGTAAGTTGGATCCTCCTAACAGAGGCTCCATGTTGTGCTCGGCCCCTGAAACTCTTACCCAACCAGCTTGTGGGTGGGGCTTGCCCTGCCCCAAGCCGGTGGTGCCACAGTTATGCCACTGGCCTTTAGCCAATTGGCATTGTGGCAAAGGTTGGGGATTGGGGGTATCTATTTGGCAGCGTGACGTAAGGATCTCCTTTTGTTTCGCGCTGCCGAACACCCGCCCACCCACCCATTAATTAGGTCATGTTTGGCCTTGCTTTGGACTTCGGTTGGTTGCCTGTTTTGGAATGGGGGCCAGGTAGGAATTTTTGCCAATGTGGCAGATTGGCCGTGGCCACTTGGTTTTTACCTACCTCTTAGCAATCGTCGCAACTTTGTAAGGTTTGGTGGTTAGGCATTGGTTGGCATGAGGGGAGGGGAGGTGCAGCCATCACCTGCCCCTCCAATGAATAGGGTATTCTGTTAAAGGAATCCGGGAGTCTGGATCTTGTCCGAAGCCCGGAGAGGGGCTAGGGCCATGCCAGGACCCCCAGGGGTGAGCACCAGTCAATATACACTGACGGAGATCCCCCTGCTGGTTGTTTACCCTTACAGGCTTCCTGCATGGTGGGGCAGGAGCCCGATATACCGGTAGTTTTGATACCAATGCCTAAGTCAATACCAGTCACATTTGTGTATTCAATAAAGTTGTGGCCAAAATTTGCCCATTAACATTTAAACTAAATTCTGTCTCCACTGTGTCTTTATTTCCATGAGGGATGGGTTTTGGGGCTCGGAGCACAATACCAATCCCCTAACAACTCCCAGCATGCTTAACAAACTACAGTTCCCAGGATTCTTTGAGGGAAGCCATGTCTGCTCAAAGTGGTACGAAGCTGCAGTAAATGTATAGCGCAGATAGGGCCTGAGTCTCCCAGCTCAATGGAGGAATAAGTGAATCTGTCAGGTTGGGTTTCTTTCACTTTCTTATTTTTTCCAACCTTAAATTCAGTTCTCCACAATTCCACGTTAGTTTGCATTAAAAAACAAAAAAAGTCCACATGAAAGTCCTCATTAATTCTTTTTCAAATTCCTCCCAATATACACAATTTTGCCTAAAATACACATTTTTGCAAAGCGTATTTTCCTTAACAGAACATATTTTTGCATGTTTTGTATCTAATATATGTATTTTAAGTACATCTTACCTTAGTATACTCATTTTCATATACCTTACATGGCTGCACAACTGGACTGCAAAATTCAAAGAAGTGTGATCTTTGAAAGATGGCTGTGTTTTGGTTTGTGCATTGTTTTGGAAAGTTTCAGTTAGACAGGTGTGCCTTTAAATGGAAACCAAATCACATTTCTCCCCATCTCCCTCACTGCGAGAAGCCAAGTTACAGGGAACCAGGCAGAGGGCCTTCTCGGTAGTGGCGCCTTCCCTGTGGAACACCCTCCCACCAGATGTCAAAGATAACAACAACAACTACCAGGCTTTTAGAAGACATCTGAAGGCAGCCCTGTTTCGGGAAGCTTTTAATGTTTGATGTATTATAGTATTTTAATATTCTTTTGGAAGCCGCCCAGAGTGGCTGGGGAAGCCCAGCCAGATGGGCGGGGTATAAATAATAAATTATTATTATTATTATTATTATTATTATTATTATTATTATTATTATTATTTATCTATTTACTCGGTAAGATTTATACACTGCTTGATTGTAATAAAACCTTTCAGTGGTTTATAAGAGATGATGATGATGATGATGATGATGATGATGATGATATATTATTTATACTCCGCCCATCTGGCTGGGCTTCCACAACCACTCTGGGCGGCTTCCAACAAAATATAAAAATATAGTAATGCATCAAACATTAAAATATAGTAATGCATATATAAAAATATAGTAATGCATCAAATAGGGACATCACCTTGCCAACAAAGGTTCGTATAGTTAAAGCTATGGTTTTCCCAGTAGTGATGTATGGAAGTGAGAGCTGGACCATAAAGAAGGCTGATCGCCGAAGAATTGATGCTTTTGAATTATGGTGCTGGAGGAGACTCTTGAGAGTCCCATGGACTGCAAGAAGATCAAACCTCTCCATTCTGAAGGAAATCAGCCCTGAGTGCTCACTGGAAGGACAGATTGTGAAGCTGAGGCTCCAGTACTTTGGCCACCTCATGAGAAGAGAAGACTCCCTGGAGAAGACCCTTATGTTGGGAAAGATGGAGGGCACAAGGAGAAGGGGGCGACAGAGGACGAGATGGTTGGATAGTGTTTTCGAGGTTACCAGCATGAGTTTGACCAAACTGCGGGAGGCAGTGGAGGACAGAGGTGCCTGGCGTTCTCTGGTCCATGGGGTCACGAAGAGTCGGACACGACTAAACGACTAAACAACAACAACAATGCATCAAACATTAAATGCTTCCCTAAACAGGGCTGCCTTCAGATGTCTTCTAAAAGTCTGGTAGTTGCTGTTCTCTTTGACATTTGGTGGGAGAGCATTCCACAGGGCAGGTGCCACTATAATATTATAATATTAAAATTATAAATAAAAACAGTTAAAAACAAATAATTAAAAGCATTAGAAAGAATTATAACGAAACTAGAGTAACAATTTTTTAATATAACACCTCACTGTGTGTCTGATCAACCTCTCTTCCCCAGTATGTGGAAGCTATTGCAGTAAACAATTCAAGTTCACATAAGCCTCAATTTAGAGGTGTTGAAAATGTGTTCACTATATGGAAGTGGGAAAGGCAGCTGTCGATCACCAACGATATTGTGAACTGCCCTGAGATCTACAGATGGAGGATGGTATACAAAACAAATAAATATACAATTGCAACAACATTCGAAGTATTTATTAAATCACATTTTAATTCAAAATATAAAGTATCCTCTAAACTTTCTGTATTCCCAGAGAAAGATAAGAAGAATAGGGTTGGTGACTGTCTGTTGATGGGTAAACCGACACAAGAGTGTGCTATGATTTCATTTATAGTTGCTGTGGCTTCTTCGAAGGCTGAGATGCAATGGGGCATGAAAACTACAGGTGAATTAGTAATTATCTCCCCTTTTATTTTTATTCTTTATTTGATTTCTTCCCCCCTGAATCCTAAAGCACCATTGCCTTTTTCATGAAGCAGGTAGTCAGGCCTAAAGGTGACCTTAACAGATTGGAGAACTGGGCCAAAACAAACAAAATGAATTTCAACCGGGACAAATGTCAGGTTCTGCACCTAGACAGGAATAACCAGCTGCACAACTATATGATGGAGGACACCTGCATATGTGAAAAGGATCTAGGGGCCTTTGTAAACAACAAGCTTATCATGAGTCCACAGTGTGATGGAGCAACAAAAAAACTAATACTATCCTAGGCTACATCAACAGAAGTATAGTGTTCCACTCAAGGGAAGTCATAGTACCACTCTATTCTGCCTTGGCCAGACCACACCTGGAATACTGTGTCCAGTTCTCGGAAGGGACTTCAAACTCTACAATTCCATATATATTTTTGATTCTATGAAAGATGGCAGAGGAAGCTACCAATAGCTGAAAACCATTTGAAGGACTCTTACGCCAATTAGCTGTGGAAAAGAATTTGACCCAAGGTCAGATTTCCGGGCTTGAGAAACTGATTACATGGAGAAATTGATTACATTTCTGTCAGTGACTTGAATTTTATTTTATTAGCAGGTAAGTGGAAAGCAGTGGTTGATTCTTGTCTCTAATATTTCTGCTACTTCTGCCAATAATCTAACAGATCAGTCAGCTCTTGGAGGGCTTCCCACCTCATTGTTCTCCAGAGTTCCCTTCTTTTCAAGAGAACATAACTCTCCAACAGGCTTTCTCACTATTTTTGACTTCCTACCATCCTTGCATACACATTTTTGTGTTAATGAATCTTATCTACAGTCCATTTCCTTCTATCTCATCTTTTCCCAAATGGAAACTGCTTTTCTTAAAACTTGTTGCGTCTTCTTTCCCACAGTCTCCAGATTCAGCTGCTGGGCCAATCAGCTTATGTACATGGAATGTCTCAACTTTTATCTACAAAGCCACAGATACATTTTCTTTGCCATTATTATCCACATGCACATTAACTGTCTTTTCTCTTGGCTTCTAAATTATCTTATTGAGCTGGCTTGGCCCCTCTATAGTACTACTATTCCTTTTCATAGCAGGTACCACACTTTTCCTGTCAGCTGATAAAATATGACACCAGCAAGTTACTGAAGATCCAGGAGGGAAAATACTTATCTCTCTTCAACTGAGGAGAAACATAGCTATAAGAATTTTAAAAAGCACAAAATATGAATATGCTTGCTCACACAAAGTACAACTTCAAAATTCCCATGTCAACACAAGAGGTGTTGACTTCTAGGTAATCTCTTCTTAGATAAATATGCAGGGACTTTACATTATTTACTTATTAAATTTCTATTCTTCACTTCTTTCCTTTGGTGCCCATTTTTGAGATGTCCTAATGAACCAAAGTGGCCTAGAAAGTTCTTCAGTGCAGAGAAAACTATCCAACTGTGTGGTTTACATCCTTAGAATCGTATCAGAGTTTATATAAATTACTCAATACTTGGATGATGGAAGAGAGAGGTTATATTATTCCCACAGTTTTAACAGATACTTGGACTCCTGTCACAAGAAAACCTGAACAAAGCTCCAAAGAACATACAATTTGGGTGAAAGTTATTTGTGCCTCATGAGGTGTTTTGATAGATCCTTTGCCTTGTGTGTTCTAAGAATGTGACACAGGGCAGTGGTTTTTCTGTGAACTGTGGTTTGCTTAAGGATCACATGCCAATGATGGGACGCAGGTGGTGCTGAGCCTCTGGGGCTTGCTGATCAGAAGGTCGGTGGTTCGAATCCCCACGATGGGGTGAGCTCCTGTTGCTCGGTCCCTGCTCCTGCCAACCTAGCAGTTCGAAAGCACGCCAGTGCAAGTAGATTAATAGGTACCGCTGTGGCAAGAAGGTAAATGGCATTTCCGTGTGCTCTGGCTTCCGTCTGGCTTCCATTGCGCAAGAAGCGTCTTAGTCATGCTGGCCATATGACTCAGAAAGCTGTCTGTGGACAAACAGCAGCTCCCTCGGCCTGAAAGCGAGATGAGCACAGCAACCCCATAGTCGCCTTTGACTGGACTTAACTGTCCAGGGGTCCTTTACCCTTTATCTTTACATGTCAATGGTAACATTGGTCAGTTTGTAACTTCATTGTTCTCTCTCTCTCTCTCTCTCTCTCTCTCTCTCTCTCTCTCACACACACACACACACACACACTCATAACAATTCCAAGAAGTGAGGCAGCAGTAAATGAAGGGTCCCATGAATTTAGTTCAGGGTCTGCATGCAGCATTTGACTCAAAGGTCACTCACCTCTGGATATGTCCTCCAGCAACTGCTGAAGCCTTTAAAGCAGCTACTTTCCCAGAATTCACCACACGAAGCATTTCTGACACTGGACAATGGTGGAGAGGAAGGGAACGAGAGGTAGAGTGAGGGGAAACCCCCACCTCCAACAGTTTTGCCTCTCACCACTGCTTCCACCACCACTACTCCTGCTTTTAAGAAGCAAGGAAAGGAAAAGATGACTTCCTAGAGTGGCGCATCCCAGGCTCAAATACCCACTCAGCCATGAAACTGATTGGATAACTTCAAGCCAACTTCAAGGGCAGGAGGGAGGGAGGAACTGCCTCTGAGCTTCTTGACGAACACCATGATAAGTAAAGATTTTTCTGACATGGAACAGCTTTTTGAAAGCTAATTTCGTAAGACGTGCTGGTTATGAAGGGTCTTGTCCTTGGTTTTATGAGGCTAATAAAAAAGAGAATAGTAAAGGTAAAGGGACCCCTGACCATTAGGTCCAGTCGTGATCGACTCTGGTGTTGCAGCGCTCTTCTCGCTTTATTGGCTGAGGGAGCCGGCGTACAGCTTCCGGGTCATGTGGCCAGCAGGACTAAGCCACTTCTGGCGAACCAGAGCAGCACACGGAAACGCCATTTACCTTCCCGCCTGAGTGGTACCTATTTATCTACTTGCACTTTGACGTGCTTTCGAACTGCTAGGTTGGCAGGAGGAGGGACCGAGCAACGGGAGCTCACCCCGCTGTGGGGATTCGAACCGCCAACCTTCTGATCGGCAAGCCCTAGGCTCTGTGGTTTAACCCACAGTGCCACCCGTGTCCCTTTAAAAAGAGAATAGGTTTATGTTAAAGAACTGGGGCAGGCTTTGCTGGTGGGTTTTGCTTTAACACAAAGGGTGTCACTATTTGGGATTGTAGCATCTGCATGCTTCTACCTTGGCCACTCCTGTTTTCCCCAAATTCTCTAGCCAAATCTGCTAAAAGTGTACCACAGTGCAATAGGTTGGATGAAGTGCCCTTGCAATCATTCTTAGCCCTACATTTATGTGGTTTACCTCCAAATTTACTGTTGGCATAAACAAGCTCTAAATTAAAATGTGAGGTACAGTAGTACCCTAGAGTCCTATTATATACAGCCATGCTATCAGAACAGGAAACCTCCCTCATACTTGCGGTATTTGGGATTGCCCAGTTTTGCATCACTTTCTCTCTCACACACAGAGAGCGGGCAAGATGGATTCTTCCAACATTATACACATCACTGGACTTCTGGATTAAACAGGCACTTTGTGGGCAGCAAAAGTTTGGATTTGGCAAAAGCCATAAGTAAAGAAAATAAGTAAGTGGGCAATGTCAGAAGATGCAAAGAGTGTAGAGCTCAGCAATTAGCATGTAAGAAATGTATCAAGCTATAACTTTCCTCTGCTCCCTTTGGTATTATTTATGGGCAACTTGTAAAAGAAAGAATTTATTTTGACATTAACACAAATTGAAATTGCATTACAATGAAAATCTCCAAATATTCCTACAGAAACGGAACTTTTATAGAAAACACTCCCTCTTGCCGAGATGGTACAACTAAATACTTAGTATTTGTATTCTACTTTAGAGAGCTCAAAGTGCGCCAAATACATTATCTTATTACAAGTTTTACAGAGGCCTTTGGCAAACTAGTGCCCAGCCTGGTTCCTTCCATGCTAACTGACAGCCACCAAGTAATTACACTGCAGAGTTGAAATTCAAACAGGAGGTTTCATGCCTCGTTATTTAGTTGCTTAGGCCACTACCTTATGCACATATATTTGAGGGTAATCACCATTAAACTTAATGTGACTTTCTTTTGAGTAACAGTACATGGGATTCCACTTTTAGCTTATTAAACTACACCATTCAAAAAACTATTGATAATTCAGGGCAAGTATTTTTGAATGTGATCATGGCCACTGGTCTCATCACCTCCTGGCAAATAGAAGGTGAAGAAATGGAGGCAGTGAGAAATTTTACTTTCTTGGGCTCCATGATCACTGCAGATGGAGACAGCAGTCACAAAATTAAAAGACACCTGCTTCTTGGGAGAAAAGCAATAACAAACCTAGACAGCATCTTAAAAAGGTCCGTATAATGAAAGCTATGGTTTTCCCAGTAGTGATGTATGGAAGTGAGAGCTGGACCATAAAGAAGGCTGATCGCCAAAGAATTGATGCTTTTGAATTATGGTGCTGGAGGAGACTCTTGAGAGTCCCATGGACTGCAAGAAGATCAAACCTATCCATTCTTAAGGAAATCAGCCCTGAGTGGTCACTGGAAGGACAGATCCTGAAGCTGACGCCCCAATACTTTGGCCACCTCATGAGAAGAGAAGACTCCCTGGAAAAGACCCTGATGTTGGGAAAGACTGAGGGCACAAGGAGAAGGGGACGACAGAGGACGAGATGGTTGGACCGTGTTCTTGAAGCTACCAGCATGAGTTTGACCAAACTGCAGGAGGCAGTAGAAGACAGGAGTGCCTGGTGTGCTATGGTCCATGGGTCATGAAGAGTCAGAGACGACTAAATGACTAAACATCAATTTTTGAAAGAAGATGGGTTTCATCACCATCATTGGAATGGCAAAGTCAAAGAGATTGCATTAAATTTACTTGCTATTCTGTGACATGCAGTGGCACATTGTAACTTCCCCCTCCCTATCACTAGCAATAATGATATTTTTCAATGATATTTTGATTTTCCACTGGTGGTTCCAGTGTTCTAGAATGCCGTTTCCACTGAAATACAAGGCCCCATCAGTATTGCCATTCTACCGACCCTTGAAGACACTCATGTTTCAGCAAGCATTCCCCTGAACATGAACTACTGTATCTCATTGTCTTCATTGCTCTTTTAATTGTATAAATTGTTATGCTTTTTAATAGCCTTGGGGTTTTTTGTATATTTTAATTATGAATGCTTCTAATGTTTGGGGGAAAAACATTTTATTGAGTATTTTAATTATGTGATGATATTGTATAACTTATTTTATACTTTTAAACAGCGTAGAAGCTATTTTGGCATGGAAGCAGTATATACGTTTTATTACAATAGGCTGCAATCCTATGCACATTTACCTGAGAAAAAACCCCATCAAACTCAATGGGACGTATTTGTTCCTTAGTGTATTATTGTATAGACAATATGAGAGATGAACAGGACTTTAAGATCTGCATTCCTTTTGTATCCTAAGCTGTGAGCAAAACACAGACAAGCCTTTTATGCAGTTTGTCTATTTTTAAATGTCTTATATGTTCATATAAAAAGAAAGCAACAGCATATTGTTGTATCTAGGAAAGACTGAATTAGACTCCCTGAATGTGAGACATGAATACAAATAATCCAATGTTTTTATTAAATGCACTCGGTGTTTTCACATCTAGCTCAGTTTATTTATTGAGAGGGGTTGAATATGTAGATGAATGATTGGGAAGGAGACTTTACAAATGTTTACATCATAGGATATGGCTGTTGAATGAAGCCCACAGGGTCAGTTTTGTATTATTAAATACATGCACGTTTTGTCTACCAAAACTTTCCAAATGTGTCTCCACATACCCTGAAGCCTTGAATTACAAATGTATTTCTTAAGATTTTCTAAGTATTAAGAAACATTTCCTAATCCTGCAGCCCCTATATTTTATGCTCTACACATTTCTCAATATTTTTCCATAAATGTAGAGGTGAGGATGTCCCTGAAGTTTACATGTATTTTGACATCACATAACCCCCAAACCCCTGTTACTAGCATGTGACCAATGTATGTCTTATGTAATCTTACCTTCTTCTGAGCATTTGGGGAGAAATCTATTTCCAGCTTCCACAGCGCAAGGTTAGACTTGGAAACTGTGGATTTGAATTTAGCTACCCTGCTGGGTCCTGTTTATACAAAAGCTAGGTGATATCAAAATGCTTTGGTTGGTTAGCTCCTTCAGCGAAACCTTTGCTTTACCAGTGGAAAAAGCAAAATAAAGGAACTTTGGATCTGGAGAAAAAAGCTAAAGGAGTGACAAGAAACTAGGGGATAATAAGAGTTGGGGGGACTAGCCAGCAGCAGAGCAAGCTGATCGGGTGCCTGGGGTGGTGCGTGTGCCCTGCGTCCAGGGGTGGGGCCAGCTGCCCATAGGGCAGGGTGGGGCGATCTGGGGCAGGACACTCCACAGGGCCTCCAAGGAGTCTGCTTGCCTCCTCCCACTCAGCTGCCCTATAGCTGAGGGTGAGGCGGCGGGAGGACCGTTTTGGCAGCATGGAGCCTGCGGGTGCACAAGCCACCGCGTCACTCCCAGGAGAGATGCATGGCTTGGGCATGCTGCAGGCCTCGTGGTGAGTGCTGCCTGGCATTTTGTCACCCCCTGTGATGGCCTGGGACTTGGGCTCGGACTCGGAGCCAGAGGAGTCTCAGTCCGCACCGGATCCTTTGCCCCAGGCGGCATCTGAACCTAGTCTGGGGCCTGATTCTGAAGAGCCCCAGTCTTCACAGGTTCCCCTGCAACAAGCACCAGCTGGGCCGAGTCAGGGGCCTGAGCCTGCCCTGGCCCCAGATGCGGGGATTACCTCGTTGCCTTCAGCTGGGCAATCACTTACAGCTGCTCCACTACTGGTTTGGTCAGGGGAGGCTGAGGTGGCCCCTTGGTCTAGTAACCCACCGACATCTCCTAGCTGCAGAGATTGAAGTCTGAGAGAAGGAGAAACCTGAGTACTCACAGGAGGAGTGCTCACCTATGGGCGAGATAGGGAGGTGAGATGGGGATGGTTCCTCCAGCAGCTCATATTATCTGAGAAGCACACGGTTAACGATTCAAACAATAAAAGGTAGAGATTGAAGGAGCCTTGTTAAAAATATATAGGCATTGTGTGCTGCTTCTTACTATCCTCTTTCTAAACCCTGAGGCATTAGTCTTTGGAACACCTTTGGCCTTCCTGATCTTGCCAAACTACAAATCCCATCATGCTTGGGCTGATGAGAGTTGTAGTTCGGCAAGATCTGGAAGGCTAAAGGTTCCCCACACCTGATGCAGATTATGCAGTAACAAAAATTAGTGCATGAATGCCATTTGTTTCTCCAGAACAAGCCAGTCAATGACTATAAATATGGAGAAAATTAGAATCTGCTCTGAAAGATACCCTTATCTTGAGCAGGATTTTCTATTTGATTTATTTTTAGGTTCATCTCCTTTTTGACAATTCTCCAGTTGGCTGACAACAGACATGGTCAAAAACTGTGCAATTTGAAAGTTAAAGTCATAAAAAATGTATCCCTGAAGAAAGATGGAGAAGATAAACAGAATTCTGAAAACTATAGATTTTTCATTTCTGTCAAGTTTCGAATGTGAAAATTTGAATTTGATTTATTTGTTTTAGCCTCAGAATTGGATGCTTATTGGAATCCCTTGGCAAATTGGATCAGATTTTGACAGGCTGAAACTTAAAACCTTATTCTCATGCTATTTAGCCAGTGTGTGTTGGACTGTTTATCCAGCCAAAAAGGGGAGAATCACATTTTGGCATCACAAATGGAGAAGCGGGTCGGTGAGAAATTCTTCACCAGACAATTTGTATTGTGTGGCAAGTTTATGAAATTGCAGAGGGATCCATTTCAACTACAATTGGACTCTCCAAACAAGGGTTCATATGCAAGTGAGGGGCCACAGCTGGATTATACAATGTAGAGAACCAAACACAACAATTAATTAAAATAGTCAAGTTGTTTCAATGTACAGAAGCATTTCCCCACTTTTCCGAAATCTCATGAAAAGACTGACTTGCTTCTTAGGCCCAGTACAGTTTCCTATGATGAAAATCATTCTGCACAAACTCTTTCCTCACTGAATCAATTAGAAGGTTGTTAAAGCACCACCCAACATTGTCAAGACTATTATTCTGTCATCCTCTTACTTTAGTATTAGTATTAGTATTAGTATTAGTATTAGTATTAGTATTAGTATTATTAGTATTAGTATTAGTATTAGTATTACAAACTTATAAGTAGCAAGAGCAACAACATTTCTCTCCTAAACCAGAACATACAGCTTTCTTACTGCAAATCAGTGCAATATCTATAATCCAAATTTTACAATGATTAATTAATAATTACGGTTGAAACCAATATAAAACTAAGGTAAAGGTTAAGGTACACCTGCCCGTACGGGCCAGTCTCGACAGACTCTGGGGTTGTGCGCCCATCTCACTCAAGAGGCCGGGGGCCAGCGCTGTCCGCAGATACTTCCGGGTCACGTGGCCAGTGTGACATCGCTGCTCTGGTGAGCCAGAGCCGCACACGGAAACACTGTTTACCTTCCCGCTAGTAAGCGGTCCCTATTTATCTACTTGCACCCTGGAGTGCTTTCGAACTGCTAGGCTGGCAGGCGCTGGGACCGAAGAACAGGAGCGCACCCCGCTGCGGGGATTCGAACCACTGACCTTTCGATCGGCAAGCCCTAGGCGCTGAGGCTTTTACCCACAGCGCCATGTCTCTCTAGGAAGAGAGACTCTGTTTGCAACACATTCATATGCTCCTCTGATTTTAGATTGGATTCCCATCAATAAAGGTATCAATGAGTAAGGCCTCACAAATACATCATTGCACTTCCATGTCTCAGATTGAACCCTGCTATCTCATAACATTCCAAGTCCTTGAAACTGAAGCTGCAAGGAATATTTGCAATTACATGAAATTTCCCAGTGATTTTTGCCTCCTTCCCATTGTGAAAAAATTAAGCACGAAGTTAAAATCATCTTGGCATCTGTTTATTTTTCAGGCATTTTTGCCCGCTATCAGATTTGTTATCGATCAAACATAATGAAAAATCTGAAACATTAGATCTCAGCCATCAAATACAGAAAACAACTGGATGCCAAATACAGGCATCAATATTCAGAAGATATATGGTGAAGGCATGTTTAATATAGAAATTCTCAGAAGGGAATGACTCGGAGAAAATTTACTCTAGCCCTACCTGATCACACAAAACGGTGCATCTCTGGAGCAGGTTGCTGTCTGCAATATGGTACTCACCATTTGCTTGACCTGGAATGAACCCAGGTCAGCCGTGGCCCTTTCTTACCGGCGTACTGATTGGAACCAGCACTGCATCAAACACTCCTGACTTGACAGTCTACTTAGTTGCAAGCCAGGTTATTATGACCCAGATTGCAGACCTACAGTGTGAAAGTCTTGCTAGTTATTTTAACGGAGTCGAACAAATATGAGCCAGATGAGGCAGAAATGACCACGTTGTGTTCTGCTTGTTTGGTGGCTCTGATATATACTAGGCGAGTTTCTCCTTTGAATCTCCTATCCCCTTGCAATTTGAGCAACGATCAAGTGCTCCAAGAAGAAACATGAAACCCGTAAAATAGTTACACCTGTTTTTAACTAATTTGATTTTCAGGTCGAGATGCATATTTCATGAATTTAAAATTCTGGCCCTTCAGCTGCAGCTAGCAATATTCCCTATGGATATGACATAGTGCATCTCCGTGGAATACATTTCCTGCATTATGCTAAGAAAGTAACTCCATAATGTCTGGATTTCAGACTAATTACAAGCCAGATCTATCTCTTAATATATTTGCTTGCTGTGAACCTGATCCTGTTTGCTGCCCTTAGATACTCTCATTGAAGTCTATGGGGTTTTCCTCTTCACGAGGAATGCACAATTAAGGTCCTTGTTTCTCATTTTGATTTCCCCGAAATGTCCCTTAAACATTTCAAAACTCTCTTTTAAGCATTGCCTTCACGGTTTACTGCCTCGTAAGGCTCTCTTTTCAGAATTAAAGCCACACATCCTAACCGTAACTGAAACCTACTTATTTAACTTCCCAAGTACCTATTATTTTCAAAAGATGAATTCACCGCAGTATATTCTGGAGATGAATCCAGTTCAACAGGAAAACAGAAATTGTCTTCCTATTTCTTTTTAATGTACTCAATATATTCCCTGACAAGGGGTGCGGGGGGGGGGAGCCTTACTTTGGCTGCATCACTGGTTAATACAAGTTAACTAAGCAAGCATGCTAAATTATTAAATTTGGTGAATACATTGTGCTTATTATATTACTTACCCTTGCAGTGAACTAGAAAATGAATGTGGTCATTCCAGACTGGTTAAATTGGAAATATATTTTATACAGATGTGCCTAGTGTAGTTTCCTGGCTGCAGAATAGCACACAGAACCCATTAAGCATGCACATACTGTTTTACATTACAGCACAGATTTAAATCTGATTTTCCTTTTTGGTTTTCCCTTTCAGGACTACGCACACACACACACACGGTTATTAAAATTCTCTTGGTTAAGCGGCTTCTCTGCTGCTACCACCATCTCCCTCCTCCTTACTGCAGCTCTCCTGCAATGCAAACAAAATGCAGCGTATTTGAAATATTAATTGCACAAGATGCTGCATTTGCAGTAAGATGCTTCTGCATCCACACACACACACAAATACACAGAAGAGGCAGCACAAGAGGAAAAAAAATGGTGGCGGGAGACAAGGGGACCAGAGAGGATTCTGAACAAAATCTGTCTTACATATTAAAACTTTCTAAATGGAAACATGACGGTTAACAATCCAGTTCTGAACATATTTATTCAAAAGCAGGAAGCTGATTTCAGTAAGATTTACATTCATGTAAGAGGTTTAGAATTGCAGTCTTAATTGAAATTCTGCTATCAGAGCCTGGCTTCGAAAGTATTAAGGCATAGTCTCTTGGTGCTAAGAATGCATTTTTTAAAATAGAGAATAATTGGAAAGCTTCTTGATCTGACTTGCAATAGTAGGTCCTATGCATATGAAGCACATTGTCCCAACAGTTGCGTGGCAAATTCAACAGGAGAATCTTTCCGCAGCATGGAGAAGCAGCACACCCTACCTGTTAAACATCCGCCTGCTATGCTGCTGATAAAGACGCAGGAGCCCCAGCTGTCACCACATATCAAATTATATGAGAGGTACTGTGAGAAATGCCTCAATAATAATAATAAAAAGCAGATGACTCAAGTAAGTGAGCAAAGCAACAAGCTTTGCTGCAGTTGAGCAAGTGACAATATCACAAGGGGACAAGATTTTCAAAGAAGGGAAAGGGAGGCGGTGTTGAGGTGAAAATGAAAAGGTTGTTGTTGTTGTTTAGTCGTTTAGTCGTGTCCGACTCTTCGTGACCCCATGGACCAGAGCACGCCAGGGACTCCTGTCTCCCACTGCCTCCCGCAGTTTGGTCAAACTCATGCTGGTAGATTCGAGAACACTGTCCAACTATCTCATCCTCTGTCGTCCCCTTCTCCTTGTGCCCTCATCTTTCCCAACATCAGGGTCTTTTCCAGGGAGTCTTCTCTTCTCATGAGGTGGCCAAAGTATTGGAGCCTCAGCTTCACGATCTGTCCTTCCAGTGAGCACTCAGGGCTGATTTCCTTAAGAATGGATAGGTTTGATCTTCTTGCAGTCCATGGGACTCTCAAGAGTCTCCTCCAGCACCATAATTCAAAAGCACCGATTTTTCGGCGACCAGCCTTCTTTATGGTCCAGCTCTCCCTTCCATACATCACTACTGGGAAAACCATAGCTTTAACTATACGGACCTTTGTCAGCAAGGTGATGTCTCTGCTTTTTAAGATGCTGTCTAGGTTTCTCATTGCTTTTCTCCCAAGAAGCAGGGATCTTTTAATTTCATGACTGCTGTCACCATCTGCAGTAATCATGGAGCCCAAGAAAGTAAAATCTCTCATTGTCTCCATTTCTTCCCCTTCTGTTTGCCAGGAGGTGATGGGACCAGTGGCCATGGTCTTTGTTTTTTTGATGTTGAGCTTCAGACCATATTTTGCCCTCTCCTCTTTCACCCTCATTAAAAGGTTCTTTAATTCCTCCTCACTTTCTGCCATCAAGGTTGTGTCATCTGCATATCTGAGGTTGTTGATATTTCTTCCGGCAATCTTAATTCAGGCTTGGGATTCATCCAGCCCAGCCTTTCGCATGATGAATTCTGCATATAAGTTAAATAAGCAGGGAGACAGTTATGTCCCCATGGACAAAATGAAAAGGTAGAAGAGGCAAATGTGGATTAGACATACACTGAAAGGGCACAGGAACCACCAAGTCACAAGTTCATGCATAAGGCATATTTACCTCTCAATCCTTCTTTGACCAACTCTTTGAAGACCCAGGATTGACTTGGAGACTTATGAGCCCTGGAAAACCCCAGCCTAGGAAGCAGAGGCCGCTGAGGCAGCATATGGTGAAGTGAAAGAAAGGAGTCCTGAACTGCAGGGGCAGTTGTGGCGATAGTGCCTGAAATCTCAGTTTGGGATATTAATACCTTGCCAGCAGCTGAGAATTTCCCCTCCACCTCTCTTATCGTTTGCTACAGGATCAAGCTAATCATTCCACACAATGGCTATAGCTTTCTCCTGGTATGTGTGGATCTGTTCGGGAAAAGCCTGGAGACCGCAATTTTGAGTGGAGCACCTATGCAGTTTGGGCTGCTTAACACTCAAAAACATTTGCTGTGTATCTTATTCCCAGTGGGGAGGAAAGCAGCTTGAAGGAACCAGGGACAGGCCTGAGCAGAAAAAAAAATGTCCCCAGACGAAAAGAGCTAAGCAGCCTCTTCACTTTAGTTGATAATTCTACAGGTGAGAGTCTTCCATGGGGGTGGCTAAAGAACCTTTTGGTTTTGGTTTCCCTCCACTTCTTCTTTTCTTCAACTCAGTTTTCCATGTTTCCATACCAGTTTGTGAAAGATAGTTCAAAAACTCTCGTAGAAATTCACCAGCGTTTTAGTGTGAGTTTATCCTAATATAGACGTTTTTGTGTGCAGTTTCGCCCAATACCCAAATTTTCACAGTGCAATTTCCCCATATATAATGCATTAGTGTATTTTTTTCATCATTGTATGCTTACATAAGCACACATTACCCTAGAGCATGCATTTCTGCACACATTTCTTAGCTGAAGAACTGCATTGCAAAATTCAGAGAACTTCCAAATTTCTGCGAATGGCTGAGTTTTGGCTCACATATTGTTTCGGAAAGGGAAAATAGACAAATTTGATTCTGTTTGTAATTGAAGGGAAAATTATCTCCTATCCCTAGTCCTTCTAGGATATTTTTTTCTTTAATAAGTAAAAAAAATCATGCAGAAGTTATAAATGACTGCATATAACATGCCATTTGACTCTCAAACACACCAGACTAGATGTGACAGGAAATCTGCAATTGCATTTCCTTTGTTTTGAACTTCTTTTTATAAATAGCAATCATGAACTCTCTTATCTGGTTTGGAGCCACAACATAGGAGAGTTAATGCACGCTATTTTCTGCTCCAATGCTGCAATTTGCCAAAGGAGAAATTAATAACATCTAAGAGCAGTTTATAAAAATACAAAATAAAAACACAAAATACATAGTAAAAACAAGAACAAACTAAACCAATAACCTCTCCCCCCCATTTGTGGTAACCCATGTTTTTCCTTCTAGGACAAATAGGAGTTGTGGGAGGGGTACATGGTGCCTAGGGAACAACTTGCACCTTAATATCAGCAAGACAAAGGAGATGGTATTGGACTTTTGGAGGAAGAGAGGAGAACTAGCCCCGCTGTACATCGGGGAGGGCTGTGCGGAGAGAGTCTCATCCTTTAAATTCCTAGGAGTTTATCTCAGTGAAGACCTTACTTGGAAAATCAATACAACCCTGATGGTTAAGAAAGCCCAACAGAGACTCCATCTCCTCAGAGTATAGCAAAAGAACGATGTCAACATTTGATGATCTCCTTCTACCGGTCCACAATAGAAAGTGTCCTTTCATACTGCATCATGGGGTTTGACATCAACTGATAGGAAGTGCCTACAGAGGGTGGCGAATACAGGACAAGATATTATGAACTGTCCCATGAATCCACTGGATGAAATAGTGGAAGAACGTTGCCTCAGGAGAGTGAGGATAATTCTCAGGGATGATTCACACCCTGGCCGGCACTTTCTTGATCTCCTGTCCTTGGGCAGAAGAAATAGAAGCATGATTAGTCGCACCAACAGGGTAAAGAACAGCTTTTATCCGAGGGCTGTTAGGCTGCTGAATGAAAAGATAACAACAGGGCAACTGACTTTTGGGTTTGGTGGGTGTGCGTCAGTAAATGAGGGGAATTAAGACTAAGAGAGCTGAGTGGGGGGTGCTTATGTAATTTCACTGTATACAAGTTGTACAAGTGACAATAAAGTATTTCAATACAGAATTTTTGCCGACATATGGGAAATGGGTTCAATTCCCTGGCACCACGGTCCTGATCTGCGTTTCACAATGCCAAATGGCACATTTAACACAACATGTAGTTGTGCCCCTGAAGCAGAATGGGAAATAATACTTGACTTGAGAGGGAGTTGGAATGTAAAGGAGTTTATCAGCCAAGAGTATGAACTGCTTGTCATAAACCATATAGTACATTCTGCCTGAGTGCCAGCTGGCAGACAAGAAATGTGGTTAAGAAGTGTATTTTGCCATAGACCTCTGCCAGCCCAGGGTTGGTGCTAAAAGGCAGACAAGGCAATTTTTCTGGGTGGGCACTGACCCTCAGTTGCTTTCTCTGGTGCTGCAATGACAGAGAAACACGCAGAAACCTTGCCATATTCCGTTTTTTCCTCATCCTCTGATTCTCTTGACAGTATCTCATGATATAATCAGGCTAGCAGTATCAGTGGGCACAAGCGTGGATAGGATATCTCCCAGAAGAGGGCTGGCCCATTTTTCATGTACTTGAGAGAGATTTGATTCTTGAATAATAGACAGAGCTAAACTGTTTTTCCTTCCTCCCTCTCCTTGGTGGTGTTAGTCTGCCACCCAATCATATTTTCCCGGGAATTTGCAGTCAATGGTATTTGTGGTCAAATACATGTTTAGGATCAAGGAACTACTCTCTTAGAGGTTATAAACGTGCAAGGCTGTATATATAAGAAGCACAGAAAGGACACATAGTGTGATATTGCATGACAAATCCGATGTCCTGGTTTGTTTTTTTCTTCCTCCGAAGAAACGCATCGCAATATTTGGGGGTAGGGCTGCAGACCCCGCAGAGACCCCCTTCCCACACATAGTTCTTTCCCATGGCTACCAAAACCAGGATTTAAAAAATGCAGACGTAGTAATGCAAAAGAAAAGAAATGGAAATGTGTTTGATTTACATTACACAGCATGTGTTCTTGTCTTTCAAGAAATGGTTGACAAGTTAAATAAAACAGTGTCATCACTATCTTTTGGAAGTCAGGTGAACTTCTCTGGTTTAGCTGCTACTTTTTGGTCTATAGTAGATTTCTTTCTTTCTTTTATTCCCCCCAGAGGGAGAAGCCACCGGACTGCTCTTTTAAAAAATTCTCTCTTTTTAGCCTCCCTTCTAATATCCGTCCTCATTATGGTGATTTTTTTCAGGTGCTATTACATCACAGGCACCATTGACATATGAGAATATATCTTTAGGATAATATTCTGCTGCCCTGAAGACAGATTGGGATATCAAAGTGGGCACTGGAGGCAAATTCACTTGCCTTTGGTAATCTCCTCTTTTCTGATACTGCAATGCCATTTAGCTTAATTATGGCCATGAAAAGGGGGAAGTTCTGTGATCAATATGAGGATACTTTGATCTTCATCATTGATCCTTGACTCATGAATATGCAGAGTTTCTAGCCTTAGTTGTGCAGATTGTGCTATGCATTGTAAAAAGGGAAATATGGTAAAGGAGGTGTTCTTAAAGATTGCAGCTTTATACAGGAATTCCAATTATACACAGTTTGTAAAGATTAATAAAATAACGAGTAGGCGTTGTAAGACCTAAGTAGCATGAGTGATATATCTTCTTACACATCAAAGTGTTGTGATGTAATTGTTGTGTCCTTTAAAAGAAACGTGCTGTTTGAAAAACTATTTGCTTTTCTGATATTTTTTCCAATTTGTCTCTGAAAACCTGACAGGCCCATGGTAGAAAAACGGCCTATAAATCTAAAGTTATTAAATATACGGAATAAATATTTTGATTTGGTATGTCAGCTTACGATGGTATCAGGTTTGTTGCTTAGCTGTGTATATCTGCAGGGCCAAGAAAGTGAGGCAACTGCCTTAGTCAGCAGCCCCTATACATTGTTCTTCAGTGCCCCCTCTGTTGCCAAATGGTCTGCCCTCGGTCCCCCAATCTGGTTGCTTCCTCATTTGTGGCAGAAGTTAGTATCCCATCACCAGTGTTGAAATAAGATTTAGCTGCCAATCCAGTTAACTTTTGCACATGGAATGGTGAGACACCATCTTGTTCTTCACCCTAGACATCTGAGCATTTTCTGTACAGCCACTCCGAAATCCCAAGATACCAGAGACAAGAAAAGGGTTGGCAAGATTGTCTGGGGTCCACATATGTTTGAAGGGCCTGCTGCCCTGACCCCTGGACCTGGTGGCATGATTTCTTCTAATCCATCTTCTCCACCGCTCTATCAGTGATCTATGAGAGATCATCTAGGCAAGCTGGTAAAAGTAAAGGGACCCCTGACCATTAGGTCCAGTCGTGGCCGACTCTGGGGTTGTGGCGCTCATCTCGCTTTATTGGCTGAGGGAGCCGGCGTAAAGCTTCAGGGTCATGTGGCCAGCATGACTAAGCCGCTTCTGGCGAATCAGAGCAGCACACGGAAACGCCGTTTACCTTCCCGCTGGAGTGGTACCTATTTATCTACTTGCACTTTGACGTGCTTTTGAACTGCTAGGTTGGCAGGAGCTGGGACTGAGCATCAGGAGCTCACCCTGTCACGGGGATTCGAAGCACCGACCTTCTGATCAGCAAGTCCTAGGCTCTGTGGTTTATCCCAAAGCGCCACCCACGTCCCCAGGCAAGCTGGTAGTGAGCTCTTATTGGCAATGTGCTTACTGGTCTGCAAGCAGTCAAGGCGCCATTTGCACGTAGACTTTGTACACCTGATCTATTACCTCCACTGGAATGCCTCCTCTGCAAATGACATCTTGAACACCTGGAGGCACGGGCAGAGCCATCTTGCACAACTTTCCCTCCCTCCTCGATGATTCATTTCTACACACAAATGGTTGACCCTGCAGAACTGTAGACATTCAAGCCCTCTAGACCAGGCTTCCTCAACCTCGGCCCTCCAGACGTTTTTGAGACTACAATTCCCATCATCCCTGACCACTGGTCCTGCTAGCTAGGGATCATGGGAGTTGTAGGCCAAAAACATCTGGAGGGCCGAGGTTGAGGAAGCCTGCTCTAGACCACCTCCCTCCTTCTTGCTCCACCCACAGCAGGAATTGTAGACTGCTTCCTCCATGAATGAAGCTGTCCAAAGGAAGTTTCTAATATTCAACCACCAGTCATCAAGTACTAAATCAAGTACAGAAAATTCAAGTGATGTGCTTCTTTTTGTGAGCTTAAAATATATAGGCAAGTCGTCTTTTCAAGCATCTACTGCTAAAGTATTATTATTTTTCCAAGGAAACACTTTGAAATGAAAATACTAATGGGTAAAATACTAAGAGAAATGACGATGGCATTGTCTGTACCTGTTTAAAAATCATGGCTATATAATAGTGTACAGGTGAAGTAATGTTTGTGTTGTCATGGCATCCAGAGGGTTCTCAAGTGAATATGGGTGGCATCTCATCACACAGAGGCAAGATTAATGACTCCCAAAACATCTCTGAAAACTGATTACCAATGTTCAACAACAGCCTCTGGATGCATATTCCAGCTGTGTTTGTCTGCACTTTCACCTTTAGCAGCCTGATCCCGAGGAAGATCATTTCCCTGTTCAAAGACAGTAGGACTACCAAGGTACCGTACATTATTTCCCTTGTCTGACCAGCAAAGCTGTTCTGTTGAGTAACGGTCTTGGGAGTATGAAAAAATACAATATCCTCCCAGGGGACGCTATTCTTCAAATTGAAAGCTGGTGACCCTAGGTGTTGGACACACTAAAATATGAGATTCTTAAGCTCTATCTTGTGATCCTACATATGTCATGAAGAGGGCCTTGGAAAAGTTAAGCAACTGTGTTTGATGTATCCACCACTCACCGTGCCTTGGGGAGGGAAAGCAAGTACTGATGCCCCCTCTATGTGCCAACATACAGGCATTTATATCACATCAACCAGACAGAGGGCTTTTTGGGTAGTGGCGCCCGCCCTGTGGAACACTCTCCCATCAGATGTCAAGGAGATAAGTAACTATACAACTTTTAGATGGCAACTGAAGGCAGCACTGTATAGGGAAATTTTTAATGTTGTTGTTGTTGTAAATGCTGGAGACTGCCCATAGTGGCTGAGGCAATCCAGTCAGATGGGCAGGGTACAATTATTATTATTATTATTATTATTATTATTATTATTATTATTACCCACCTTACTGCTATCAAGTTTTCCGGAAACATCAACATTGCCAGCAAACAGCGTTCAGGGATTATCTCTCAGACTTAAATGACAGAAGAAGAAGAAGAAGAGTTTGGATTTGATATCCCGCCTTTCACTCCCTTTAAGGAGTCTCAAAGCAGCTAACATTCCCCTTTCCCTTCCTCCCCCACAACAAACACTCTGTGGGGTGAGTGGGGCTGAGAGAAGTGTGACTGGCCCAAGGTCACCCAGCAGCTGCATGTGGAGGAGCGGAGACACGAACCCGGTTCCCCAGATTACTAGACTACCGCTCTTAACCACTACACCATACTGGCTCAGATTGGTCCAGGGCAGGCAGGGGTTTGGGAAACACTGGCTTATGTTGTTGTTGTTGTTACTATTGCTGTTTGTTGGCCACCCTTCACCCTAAGGTCCTAGGGCAGATTACAACAATTAAAACCCATTAATATTAAAACACAATATTATGCAATATTAACAAAAGCCTGGTGTGTCTTTAGCATTCACTGAAAGTCATATGAGGGTGCCAGACACACTACCTTACTCCCCCCTGTGGGAAGGGGAGTTCCACAACTTAGGGGCTGCATGGAAGATGCCCTCTGCTGGGCTGCCACACCCCCAAGCTTCTGAGGGCAGCAGAACCTAGTACCTGATCTTAGCACCCGAAGTGGGTTGTAGGGAAAGAGGTGGTCTTTCAGGTGTTTGGAGTCTGAGTCGCTTAGGGCTTGAAACAAGGGGAGCACCTTGAATTTGACTTTTCAAGTGGGTCATTCCTGCCCATTTTACTTTCTGCCTGCCCCCACCTCCCAGGCTGCCCTCAGACCAGTCAGCTCCTGGGCAGGAGATATGAAGTAGGAGACAATAAGTCCTCCACCTCTTCATTTAAAGTTGATAGACACAACTGCTGCTTTCAAAAGAGCCCTGGCAGATGGACTGGATCCATCTGTGAATGAGATTCTTCATCCAGCTGGCCTGATTCCATGCAATCATAGCCAATGGACAGTATTTGTCAGTACTTTGCAAATGCTCACCCAAACCCAGACAAGGGAAGTGTGCTCAGTGGCATCACAAGTGTTCACATTTTTAAAGCCCTACTTTATGTACAATACTGGCACGCAGCTTGCCTCTGTCAAATAGCCAGATGCTGGACTGAGTTTTATCAGGTGCCTTCATCTCATTTTTTCAATTTGCTTTTTACAAACAGTTTGTTTTCAGGCTTAGAATTCTTTTAATTTGATCATGCTTAAATATTTGATCCACACAGATGTTGATCTCTTCAGTTCCCTTGTCTTGTTGCATGGATTGCAGTCATTTTTTAAAAAAATGAGAAAAATCAAAGAGAAAAATCGTGATGGATTCTGTCCTCAGTGGAGGGAAACTGGCCCAGGAAGCAGGCACGGTGAAGCACATGAATTGTCACTGGTTCAGAAGCTCTCATCTGTGGTTAAGAAAGCATGTGGGTATGATATTGATACATGCCCCATCATAAGAAAGGTGGCACTCAGGCAGCCATGCCTGTCTCTATCGCAAACCAAATTCAGGACTGTGAAAGAATGTGTGGACACAGTATAATATTCAAGAGGGTCTGGAAATTCCAGTCATGGTGGTTAAGGAATTTGTCCTAGCAATAGGAAAGGGGGAGGGAATATTAAGATTTGCAATCTTTGCTCCAATCTTATAGGTCAGGGAAAACCCTACTGGTATTATCCTTAACCCCCTCAGAAGTTAAAGTTCAGAGGCTAGATAGGCAGGGATTTTTTGTGTACAGTGGTACCTCGGGTTAAGTACATAATTCGTTCCGGAGGTCCGTTCTTAACCTGAAACTGTTCTTAACCTGAAGCATCACTTTAGCTAATGGGGCCTCCTGCTGCTGCCGTGCCGCCGGAGCACAATTTCTGTTCTCATCCTGAAGCAAAGTTCTTAACCCGAGGTACTATTTCTGGGTTAGTGGAGTCTGTAACCTGAAGCATCTGTAACCTGAAGCGTATGTAACCCGAGGTACCACTGTACTCATCAATACAGAGTACCATCACCTCTCTTTTCTGCCCATGCCAGCCATTTTGTGCTGGCACCCATGACACTTTTATCAATATATGCAGGGATAGGCAAACTCCGGCCCTCCAGATGTTTGGGACTACAATTCCCATCATCCCTAGCTAACAGGACCAGTGGTCAGGGATGATGGGAATTGTAGTCCGAAACATCTGGAGGGCCGGAGTTTGCCTATGCCTGAATATATGAGTAGCAGCACTTCATTTTTTACAACAACAAAAGCACTGGTAATACCTGTTTTCCTGCTACTCTGTTCTCTGACCAAATATAGGAGCTTTCCAGTGGCAGAGGAACCCTCTCTGGCACCTGGGGCGGCACAGTCCATACAGACTTTGGGTGCCCTCAGCCACTCTACAGCTGGGGGGAGGCAGGGGCCATCTTGTCACCCCTCTGAAAGTGGCACCCGGGGTGACTCGCCCCTCTGTCCTCCCTACCTGCGCCACTGGAGCTTTCATGCTTTCATTTCCCTAGAGTTATGTTGATGAAAACTTGTTTAATTCACACGTGGCGCTAGATGCAAGGATCTAGTCCCATATAACTGGCATGGTTGTTGAAGTTGCAGCAACATATCAATTTAAGTTGTGAATGAAAACCTACCAAGTTACAACAAGTGTAAAGCTGGCTATAATTCTTCTGTCCTTCAGCTTATCCAAAAGCTCTTTCCCCCCACTTATCCAGTTAATCCCACCGTTTAGCCAAAAATATCTCTTTTCAAACACTGCTTAAGCCTGTTAAATGACAACACACTTTCCAACACATCTTGTGCTAATCTCTTAGTGATTTAAAGCAGAGAAATGAAAAGCTAAGGAAGTCATAAATCTTACATTGCTCCTACAGTACCTTAGCGTATCTCCAAGGTGGGCTTCCAGAGAAAGCTGGATGAGATCCCTAATAAGCAAATAGCTTGGACTTGATTCTCTTCTCTTTTGTAGCAAGGACCATAGAGAGTGGATCATGTAAAAAAATCAGACTGGAGGTGTTGGTTTGGATGAAGTATCACCCCCAATTCTAAGGAGAAATCCAAGTGACGCTGCAGTTCGATTACAGTGGTACCTTGGTTCTTAAACGCCTTGGTTCCCAAACGCTGAAAACCCAGAAGTAAGTGTTCCGGTTTTCGAACACTTTTCGGAAGCCAAACATCCGATGTGGCTGTCAGCTATTGTTTCCGGGGCGCCTGCACCAATCACAAGCTGTGCCTTGGTTTTTGAACATTTTGGAAGTCAAACGGACTTCCGGAATGGATTAAGTTTGGCACTTTTGTTTTTGCTATTTATTTTACGTTTTTATTTCTGAGGCTTTTTTTGGTTAATTGGTTTTTGTGACTGTATGGAACCCAGTTCAGCTACTGCTTGATTGTGCGACTGCGGAAATGGATAAAAACTCCCCATCCAAACAATGACTATAATCAGGGCAGGTAATAACTTTTTTTAAAAAAATTATCATCTACATTACCGTCTTATTTATTTTATAGTACAGTACACTGATTATTGGGACGCGGGTGGCGCTATAGGCTAAAACACAGAGCCTAGGACTTGCCGATCAGAAGGTTGGCGGTTCGAATCCCCGCGACGGGGTGAGCTCTTGTTGCTTGGTCCCTGTTCCTGCCAACCTAGCAGTTTGAAAGCATGTCAAAGTGCAAGTAGATAAATAGGTACCACTCTGGCGGGAAGGTAAACGGCATTTTTGTGTGCTGCTCTGGTTTGCCAGAAGCGGCTTAGTCATGCTGGCCACATGACCTGGGAGCCGTACGCCGGCTCCTTTGGCCAATAAAGCGAGATGAGCGCTGCAACCCCAGAGTCAGTCATGACTGGACCTAATGGTCAGGAGTCCGTTTACCTTTTTACATGGATTGCTTTCATTTTATGGATCAATGGTCTTTTTAGATAGTAAAATTCATGTTAAATTGCTGTTTTAGGGGTTGTTTTTAAAAGTCTGGAATGGATTAATCCAGTTTGCATTACTTTCTATGGGAAAGCGCACCTTGGTTTTGGAACGCTTTGGTTTTGGAACGGACTTCCGGAACGGATTAAGTTAGAGAAACAAGGTACCACTGTATATTAGGACATAACTGGGTTTCAGGCTTCAGGGCAGCGTTCAGGCAAATGGGAAGATACAATTGACACTATTTCACCTATGATTCCTTAAAACTTCTGGAGTTCTCCAGGGATGTTTCAAGAGACAATCCAATTATGGAAGGAATCATAGGAATACTTGATGAGAATAGGCTGTGTACTCCACACTCAACAGAAATGAAAGGCCACTCAAATTTAATGATCGAAGCACACCATGCAGATTATACTGATATGCATCACGCTGTTTCTTCTGCATAATTTCTTCTGCTCTTGAAATTTCAGAATTAACTGATGGGAGACTGGAAGAGAGAGGAATGTGGCAGTTGGAGAGAGGTGGTCTTGTTTAGAAATGGAAACCAAAGCTGTCTTTTATTGAACCAGGCCAATTGGTTCATCTGGGGAAACCAGATAGGTGGGGTATGTACGTAAGTACATACATACGTACGTATGTATAAATAAATAAATAAATATTGTGATTCGAGGACCCGTCCCCCGCTTGGGAATAATAAAGACACGTGGACACAGTATATTAGGTTAATGGGCTAGAAAAGGCCACAACTTTATTGATTACAGCATGTGAGAAGGTATTGGCTTAGGCATTGGACAAGAGCAAATTTGACTCCACCCACTCGGAGAGGAGTGAGTCTGACGAGGGGTTAACCACCAGTAGGGGGAGCCTGTTGATGCAAATACAACTATAAGCTCTCCCCTGATGTCACCGGGGGTTGTGCCATGGCCCCCAGCCACGCAGGGCATCGGACAGGATCCACGACCGTCGGATTCCTTTAACGGAATACCCATAAGTGAAGGGGTAGGCGATGGCCACACCTTGCCCTTCCACACACCAACAACACATTCCAATGCCTAACTGCCAAATACCACAAAAGTTGTGACGATTGCTACGAGGTAGGCGGAAAAAACCAAGAGGCCACTGCCAATTCGCCAATTGGAAAAAACTCCTACCAGGCCCCCTGGGCAACCAGGGCAACCAACCATGGATCCATAGCAAGGTCAAGCGAGAAGCTACGCACTAAAGGGAGTGGTGGGTGGGTGACTCTCGAAAATCGGCAGCTCAAAGGCGGGGAGAGCTGGCGCGGCCGGATATGAGCAGCTAGACCACGCCCCCGTGGTGTCACCTAATTGGGTGCCCAGCTGGGAGGCGTGGCATGCCAGAGATGATGGCAGGGCAGGGGGCAGAACGCCCCCTGCGTGACGTGGGAATCGGCTCCCGCTCACAACCCCTCCCCTCCGGAAGGGGGAGAGGCTTTATCATCATCTTGATGAACAGCCTACTCCAAATGGTTGCACCTCTCCATGTTTTCCAGATGGAGAAAGATGACTTTCCTGGCTCCTGATCCCATGAATCAAATTGGCAGTAGCGGATGGGGTGCTGGGGTGCTGGTGCTCACCTGACCACTGGTTAGTCGCATCACCAGTGCTCTGAGGACTCCTTGCCTGGAAGCAGAGGCAGTGGTGTTTTCATCCATGAGACTGTATTACAAGTCTATCTGCTGTATGGCAAGATAGATATGTAATTGTGAGGACTGCATGTTTTCTGTCCGCACTAATTAATGTTAGGAATTTTTTAAAGAACAACAACAACAACCAGTGAGTTCTGTATCACGCCAGGGAGATTCAGAATGCTACACTTTATTTATACTTCATGCAATTTTATTCAAGTTTGTGTAAATTTTATTTTAACTTTTATTTATGTTAGAGATATTTTTAAAGGAGAATTGCGTGTCTTGCCAAGTAAATGCAGAGTTTTTAGCTCGGTTATGCTTTCATATAACTTTACTTGGCTTTGTGAACAATTTATTTATGTTACATTGTGTAAGTTTTGTATGGATTTGTAGTTCCCTTTGTTAAACACATGTTTTGTGATGGTCTGACGACTTGAAGCAAATAAACAAATCTGAATGCATTTATTACATCCTCCTTTCTCCAATTTCAGGTTTGGGGTGTTTGATCATCCCAAGAACCCTTTGAGGTAGGTTAGGCTGCAAATGGTTAGGTCCGTATAGTAAAAGCTATGGTTTTCCCAGTAGTGATGTATGGAAGTGAAAGCTGGATCATAAAGAAGGCTGATCACCGAAGAATTGATGCTTTTGAATTATGGTGCTGGAGGAGACTCTTGAGAGTCCCATGGACTGCAAGAAGATCAAACCTATCCATTCTTAAGGAGATCAGCCCTGAGTGCTCACTGGAAGGAAAGATTGTGAAGCTGAGGCTCCAATACTTTGGCCACCTCATGAGAAGAGAAGACTCCCTGGAAAAGACCCTGATGTTGGGAAAGATGGAGGACACAAGGAGAGGACGAGATGGTTGGATAGTGTTCTTGAAGCTACCAGCATGAGTTTGTCTAAACTGCGGGAGACAGTGGAAGACAGGAGTGCCTGGCGTGCTCTGGTCCATGGGGTCACAAAGAGTCGGACACAACTAAACGACTAAACAACAGCAACAATGAGTAATGCCTTGGAACAGCATACAAAAGATGAACGGGTTAAATCTGGGGAAGGGATTTGGGGCATGATATCCAAATTTCAGATTGGGAAAGGTTATAGAAAACTGACTTGAAATTCTTGGCATGTTGTACACTGAAAAAAACCTACAGTGGTACCTCTGGATGTGAACGGGATCTGTCCATGGGGTCACGAAGAGTTGGACATGACTAAACGACTAAACAACAACAACAAAGGCTGCAAATGAGCTATTGTGAACCATGATGGCGAACTTCGTCATAGTCTGGTTCAGACTGCATAACTATGCATTTTTATTCCACCTTTTGCTGAAGCTTCCCATGGAATCACAGAATCATAGAATCATAGAGTTGGAAGGGACCTCAAGGATCATCTAGTCCAGGGGTGTCAAACTCAAATTCATTGGGGGCCGCATCAGCAGTTTGGTCACCCTCAAAGGGCCGGTTGTATCTGTAGGACTATGTGTCCACTCTTTATTATCATAAATTATTGTCACTGCATTCAATTATTACTGTTTTTTGTAATAATGTAAGTAATAACTAGCTCTGAAAGCAGAAACATAGCCAGAATAATGGCAAGTAGATATTCAAATGTATAATTATTGTACAATTTATCCTCTAGTATAAATTGTAGAGGATCCTCAACAGGGTCCCTTCCAACTCTACAATACTGTACTATAATTCTAGGTGAAAGGAGCCGAAAGGGCAAAATCGCTTCCCAAAGGTGTCTTTCCACGTGAGAAAAGATTTAAAGTGAGGCAGGAAATAGTTAAGCAGGGAGATGTGGAGAGGGTGAGAGAGGGCTGAGAAAGAGAGGGGGGGGGAGAGTCGCCCTGTTAATTTGTTCGCAACTTCAAAAACACAGCCCATTACTTAGGAAAAGAAACCCATGAGGTTTTTTTAGGTTACGTATGCCAAACCGGTTGAGCTTTTTTAAGGGAGGGTTGCTGTGCCTGGAAGAGCAGAACAGGGGTGAGGACGAACGCGGGCGCTGCAAAATCAGCCAAGGGAGTGCGAACACAGCAACAAAAAGCAGACGGCCAGGGTCCTAGCACCTCCACGACGGTCGGATACATGGAGATTCTTTTTATAGAAAAACAAATTCTCTGGCTTGTAGGCTGCCGCGCATGCGCTGAAGAGGCGGCTTTCTTGTGTCCAAAAAAAAAGAAGAAAAGAAAAGCGAGAATAAAAGGTGAAGGCTGGCGGCCGGCGGCGGCTACACGGGCCACATGACGAGGTCTGGCGGGCCGGATTCGGCCCGTGGACCTTGTGTTTGACACCCGTGATCTAGTCCAACCCCCTGCAATGCAGGAATCTCAACTAAAGCATCCAAGACAGATGACCATCCAACCTCTGCTTAGAAACCTCCAATGTAGGAGCATTTACTTCATAACTGAGCAGTGAGTTGAATCTAGGTTTTCCCAGTCTATGTTCAACACTAGTCTAGCCATTACAACACAGTCAGGTAGGCTGACAAAACACTGTTCCTTCCTGACCAAGCTGGCTAATGGCCAACCGTTAATTGAGATATTCCCCATCCAATGGAACCATCATTATCTAATCCAAACTAATTATGCATTTTTGCAAGATCGCATGCCAATGTGTTCTCCAAGCCAGCTAAGATCCGTGTTACACTTTTCGCAATAACTATTAGGAAGTAATTGTTGCCTTACTATCTGGGGGGAACCCTTTGAAGACAAGTTGAGTCAACAATGCCACACAGTAGCACCAGTCTGCAAAGGATTCTGATTAAGCATAGAATTAAAGTGATTTAGATTTGGCAGAGCTGGTTTATCCCTGAGACTTAATCCTTTAGGGAAAAGTGGTGTTGTGAAAACAAACAGCAGGGAACATCCACTAAACCCCAATATTCCTCAACTGTTTTAGACCTTCCCACCAGCCATAATAAAATTAAGTACTGGAAGACCAGGCTCTCAGTATACTCAGTCACTCTTATGGAAAAGGCTAATGAGCTTCTAGCGTGCGTCAATAGAGGTTCTGCTCTCATCTATTTTGGTCACACCTCACATTGAGTACTGTGTACAGTTCTGGGCATGGGACGCAGGTGGTGCTGTGGGTTAAACCACAGAGCCTAGGACTTGCTGATCAGAAGGTCGGCGGTTCGAATCCCCGTGACAGGGTGAGCTCCCGTTATTCGGTCCCTGCTCCTGCCAACCTAGCAGTTCGAAAGCACGTCAAAGTGCAAGTAGATAAATAGGTACTGCTCCGGTGGGAAGGTAAATGGCGTTTCCGTGCGCTATTCTGGTTCGCCAGAAGCGGCCTAGTCATGCTGGCCACATGACCCGGAAGCTGTACGCCGGCTACCTCAGCCAATAAAGCGAGATGAGCACCTCAACCCCAGAGTCGGCCACAACTGGACCTAATGGTCAGGGGTCCCTTTACCTTTACCTTTACAATTCTGGGCACTTCAGATTAAGGATACTAAGAAGTATCCTTAGAATATGTCCAGAGGAGGGCAACAAATAGGGTGTGTTCAGCCTTGAAAAGAGAGAATTAAGTGGAGACATGTCAGCTACCTTCAGCTATTTGAAGGGCTGTCACAGATGATGGACCAAATTTATTTCTTTAGAACCCAAATCAACAGGTTCAACTTGTAAGTAAAAGGATATAAACTGAATGCTAGGAAGAACTACCTGGTGGTGCAGGCCGTTCAGCACTGGAAGAGATTGCCTTGGAAGGTGATGGGCTCTTTTTCATTGCAGGTTTTTATGCAGAGGTTAGATGCCCACCAGTCTATGATTCTATTTATGGGATTTCATAGAAATGTAGGTAATGCTAATGTGGCACTTAGCTTAGAGAAGCGATGAGGAGAAGACTGTGCCTTGCTGTGCTATTTTCCTAACTACTGTCTACAAAACTATTGTCTACAACATAGTAGGGGAGATTAAGCAATTTCCTTTTTAAAAACCACTCCAAAACTGTAATGGCTGCAGGAGAAACACTGCAGCTATACTCCTGAATTTTCAAAGGATTTATCCTCTCTGGAGAGTCTATCATGCCTGCAAATTTCATCCAATTTTGCAAAAAAACATTTCGAACATTTGGCTTGCCCTTTCCTGCACCTTTTCCAGATCCTATTTGACATGCAGCTACCAGAAGTGTACATGGCATTGTAAGTGTGGTCACATTTGTACTAAGTCTACTTTTCAAGAAGCAAAGAATAGAAGTCAACAATATTTCACATGGTAGAAGCACGTGAATTTTTCAAGATGTTAGTTTAGCAAAATGATCCATTTTCACAAATAAGAACACAAAACAAAACAAAGTAGGGTTTCTACTTTGCCAGAACACTATGTGCTTTTGATTTTAACGCAGAAACAAAGGACCGCCACTTTATTTCCAGATTGTCCTCCCCCGCAATAGACCTGGTCCTTGGCAGAGCAACATGGATGAAAGTAAAGGGCTTATGTTAACTTGCGTCTCTTAAAGATTGGCACAAGGGGCCTTTCCAGACCTTTCTTGGGCTTCTTTCCGGGGAGTCTGGAAAATGTCTACAATGAGTAAATTCAAGTATCCACAGGAAATGTCCTGATATGATCAGATTTTGGCGATTGCGTATCTTCAGTCACTGCTAGGCCCAACTCCATTTCCATGGGTGCCAATTGCACTTGCTACATCCCTTCCGTTGAACATGGAGGTAGGATCTGAGGTCTCGGATGTGTACTTTGCCCATCCATGAGATTTATAAATGGTCAAATAAGACCATAGTTGTATCAAAGAGCTCCAGTCTAAATTGGGCAGCAGATGTTTCAAAGTTGATGAGCAGAGATTAGATTTTGTGTTATGTAAAAGGGGGGAACGGACCGTTAGCTAACTGTTGAGTATTTATTCAGAACAAGAACATAGATTCCTGTGGGTAGAAAGGAAAGTTACAAACCCCCAAACAATTTGTTCTAACATTTTCTAAACCTTTTTCCTTCCAAGTTAAATGAAATGCAGATTAAGCTAACAGATGATGGTAGGCAAGTCTGTTTTGCCTCACCAGAAGTAGTGAAAGTTCCCTTAAAAAAGAAGCTCCTCTTGCCTATACAATAAAATGGGGAATTCAATATATTAAAAGGTATTGACTGATGTTACTTATGTAAACATATGTGCAATAAACTCAACACACACAGAGCCTTACAGAGTTTCATAGGTGGATAGATAACTTCTTATACATTATCACCACGCAACTTGCCAGAGAGAGACATGGGATGAAAATGGGCAACTGATTATATATAAATTGTGTTACCTCTACAATAGAGTTCACCATATACCGTATTTTTTGCCCTATAGGACACACTTTTCCCCCTCCAAAAATGAAGGGGAAATGTGTGTGCGTCCTATGGAGCGAATGCAGGCTTTCGCTGAAGCCTGGAGAGCGAGAGGGGTCGGTGCGCACCGACCCGTCTCGCTCTCCTGGCTTCAGGAAGTTATCCGCAAACCTTAGGAGCCTGGCACGACTTCCCGCTGGGCTCCCAAGGCTTGCGGACAGTAGCCTGCAGCCCGAAACCCGGGGAGTGCAGCGGAGCGCCCCCGGGCTTCGGACAGATATCCGCAAGCCTTGGGAGACCGGTGGGAGTTCCCGCCGGGCTCCCAAGGCTTGTGGATAGCAGCCTGTTCTGGGGGCTGGGGTCGGGGGAAGCTCGGGCTTCCCCCGCCCCAGCCCCGCGCCTGGGGAAAAAAAATAATTCCCCCCCCTTTATTTCGCCCCCCAAAAAACTAGGTGCGCCCTATAGGGCGAAAAATACGGTAATTCTAATGATACTATTTCCTAGTTAATCTTGCATTTGACCTTCTTTCAAAGATGTTTAAATTATCAAAAACTCTTATGTGCAACTGGATATGCTTGCTGTTGACACAAAGTTGAATAAAGGTATCCAAAGGAGGTAGTGAAAAACACTTAACACTTAACCACTTAATTATGGGGTAGGTATAGATCATCACTGCATAGAACACACATCCCAGCCATCATGGGTCCAGGACTGTCTGAGGGAGGAGTGTTTCTTAACAAAGAGAATACCCCTCTGCTCAGTCCCAATCTTCTTCCACCATCAGAGAAAGAGAGAGAATCATACTACAAGCATGCCCCTTTCTCAATCAGCCTAAATAACCTTCCTTGGATCTTCTGAAGTCCCTCAAAGCAGCATGAGCTACTGGCTTCCAGGCGTGAGGGTGTTAAAATAAAAAGCAATCACACCAGATTTATGAAACAAGTAAAGACTTGTCCAAGGTGAAAAATTATGAAGTTTAAGAAAAAGATCGGCAATCTATAAGTTACAGAAAACCAATACTCCTTTCAGAACAAAATGATGAAACAAAGTAGATTAAAATGCAATCCACTCTTCCTGGAGTTCCACAATCCCTAACTCAGTAGGAACTCAATAGAGACTTATTCTTGAGTAGCAGCCTGTCTTCCTTTGCTTCTCTCTCTCTCTCTGGTGTACAAAGCTTACCACATTAAGTTCTACCTTGAACTAAAAAAAATCCAGGACTCCCATTGTTAATCATATGCTTCTTGCCTCAGGTTGCAGGTTCAAGGAAATTTGAAGCTTTTAATTTTTCTATCCTAAGACAGAGAATGTGTCACCCAACTCATCCACAATGTATGTAGCTAGCTAACCCTATAATCCCCACCAAGGGAATAAAAATTAAAAATATACATTCCCACACAAGCAAAATATGCAATAGTCCATATAAGCAAGGCCCAATTCATTCACAGCATGTAATTATAAATATAAGACGTATAAGTATAAGTTATAAATACCAGAGAAAAAGGGGAAAAATACTTTATGACTCTTACAAGATGCACACAGAGATGGTTTCACCGCCAGCTATATCTGTATCTATTCCCGCCTCTCTTTTTTCCCTTTTCCCTTTCCTTTTGCTTTGTTTACCGTCTGGCCTGATGAAGATTCTAGAAAACTCCAAAGCTTGCACACAATTTGGTCACATCTCGGTTGGCAAAGCAAACACAATTGCCCTAATGTGGATTTTTAAAAAATATCAGGCGGCTTGTTGGTTTGCATACATTTTCTCCTGATAGCATTCCGAAATGGCTTTCTTTTTGAAGACAGACATGTGGACATGATAGTGTTTCATTGCAGCTTTGTGTGTATCTATCCACCTTAGCTTACCCCAAATGGAAATGCCAGCAAATTTGCAAACACTTGTCTTATATTAACAGCAGCCAGAGATATGCTGATTTCAGTTGTTGCACCTATGGCAGAAAGAGGAACGGCAGCCAAACCCACTAGCAAAAACGATCAAAGTGCTAGCAGGACCAGACTATTTTTTTTAAAAAAAAATTAAATATTTCAGTTTTAGAAACTGCCTATTCTGCTCACTCCAAAAGCTGTATCCACGTTGACATATGCCACTTCACCTTCAGTGATATCAATCTGCAACTGAAAGTTAATAAGCAAGTCTAACCAATCAATTCCATTCCTTCCCAGTCCTATCGCCAGACTTTTGGTTTACCACATATGAAGAAGACAAATCTTCACCTTCTCATTCCAGACTATTCCTTTTTACTGCTAAGCTTTTGTAGAAAAACTCTCTTTCCACAAACCTTAATGCTGGAACAGTGACAATAATTACTTCCCTGCATTTTAAAAGAGGTTTTTAACAGCTCTCTCATCTGCTCTGCTTTGAAAGCACATTAAAGTTTCACTACTTGTGTCATTTACATTAAAAGGCCATAGGAATCCTTGCTATACATAAGGACACGTTGTGGTAATTTCCCCCCTTCAACAATTAGGTCATGTAAACACCATATTTTCCTTATTTAATAAATGGGTCGCTCGTTTGCCTACAAAGCCCTCTAGGTTTTCTAGAACTTCAGCCTTAATTCAAAACAGTCCAGCATTAAATGTGAGCCGATGATGTCATGATAAGACTAATGAGATATCTTAGTTGGCCAGTAAAATGGTACCCGTTAAATGGAATGTTGACACAGCAGATACGTATATCCAAATTGGAAGAGGAGTGGATATGAGAAAGGACACTAGAAAATTGACAACAGGTTCAGTCATTTTCATGCCACTTTGCAAATTACCTGGCTAAAGCAATGTATGTTTGACTGGGTGACATTTCCCCCCACTGGTACTTTGCAGGAGAAATACAGGGTTCTTTTTAAAGGCACATTGATTAGTGCAAGCTTTGCCTTACCATATGAAAGGAAAGGGTCAGAGGAAGGCTGAAGGGGGAAGAAAGAACTTGAAAGTGTTTGGAGAGGTGCAGGTTGGCTGGATAATTGCAAAGCAGATGAAGCAAGGGCAAGTGCAGATACCCGGAAACCTAATGAGCTAGAAATGAATGATTCATTTTAAAGGGGGGGGGGAATATGTCTATTGCAAAAGTGGTTGTTAAAGGGCAAACTCACCACTGCCAAACAGGACATTATTACAGGCTTCTGTATATTTCAGAGAATCAATAGTTCAACTGCTCTACAGAGATCTTAAAATGAAATATTAGCATTGCACTGCAATGTCTAACTCTGGAAGTCCTCACCATGGTTTCTCCAGGCAATCATCACGAACCTTTCCCAACATGTCCATCACCTCCAAATTCAAACGCTACCCTGTTAGTTCTCGGCCACTTTCACGAAGACCTCAGTTGCTGGAAGAGCAGCAGTGAAGGGTTGCAGGTAGCCAAAACAGATTTAAGGAGAGTAATTGCAGCACAGAAGGCTAGCAAAACCAAGGAGCTCAAAGAACCATTTGTTTATAAGAACATAAGAAGAGTCTGATGGATCAGGGCAAGGGCCATCAAGTCCAGCATCCTGCTCTCAAAGGGGCCAAACAGAAATCCATCGGATATCCTACAAACAGAACTTGAGAGCAAGGGCACTCGTCTCACCTGTGATTCTAAGCAATGGTCAGGCTTTGGGGAATCTGATCTCTCCCACGGTGGAAGCCAAGAAGCAGATAAACAACCAAAGTTCGTACCAGTAATTTATTCAATATTCATAGAGAGAGACAAAGGAATGCAGTCTCCCCTAGATAATGGCGTTGCTCCAAGTAAAGTCCCACCCCTCCACCTCTCCTATTCTATGTCATCCCTGCACCGACTAATCTGAGCTTGCTACCTCTGAGCTTTCTGTTCTGCTACTCTCAATGCATGCCGGGTCCTGGGAGAGGGAGGTCAGGAATGCTTTCCAAAGACACTGAGTCTGCCAGCTGTCTCTCCCCTGGTGCTTCCTCTTCCTCCTCCTTCTCTCCCAATATTTCCCAGCTTCTCCCCTCTGCAGCCTCTGAACTATGACCTTCTGCAAACCACTGTTCTAAATCTATACAGTGGTACCTCGGGTTACATACGCTTCAGGTTACATACGCTTCAGGTTACAGACTCCGCTAACCCAGAAATAGTACCTCGGGTTAAGAACTTTGCTTCAGGATGAGAACAGAAATCACATGGCAGTAGCGGAAGGCCCCATTAGCTAAAGTGGTGCTTCAGTTTAAGAACAGTTTCAGGTTAAGAACGGACCTCCGGAACGAATTAAGTATGTAACCAGAGGTACCACTGTACTGTCCTCCTGTTCTTGGGAAGGTTCAGAAGGTGGGGGTGACCCCCCACCATTCCTCCTCAGTCCAGCCCCTGACAGCAACTGGCGTTCAGAGACATACTGCCTCTGATGTTGGAGGAAAAACATGATCATTCCAGCTAGTAGCTAGTGATAGTCTCCTCCTCCTCCTCCTCCTCCTCCTCCTCCTCCTTTTATCATTTATACCCTGCCCATCTGGCTGGGTTATTCCAGCCACTCTGGGCAGCTTCCAACACATATGAAAACACAATAAGGTCATATCCTCCATGAATTTGTCTAAACTGCCTTTAAAGCCATCCAAGTTGGTGGCCATCACTACCTCCTATGGGACCAGATGTTGTGTGACAGAGTCCTTCCTTTTGTATGCCCTGAATCTTCCAACATTCAGCTTCACCAGATGTCCATGAGCTCTACTGTTATGGAAGAAAAAGAAAAAAATTATCCTTACTCACTTTATCCACTTCCATTAGACAGACAGTGCAGAAAATATTGCAGATATTAATATTGCACAGCTTGAATCAATCGGATGTATAACAACTGATTCCTTTTGAAATAAAAATTGTCCAGACCCATAGTCAAGATTCAAAGCTTCTTCAGAACTTCTTCAAAACAGGTACAAAAACAAATCAATGATATATCCAAATAGTTCCATAAGACATATGCTTGTACAAGCATAGGCTCAGCATCTTCCTTAAAATATAATATAATTACAAACACACCTAAAATCAAATTTGTCTCTCTCCATCAGCCTAAAGCTGTTTTTTTCTCCTAGAGAGACTCATTTGCACGTCTTTCTCCCACTGTGCCTGAGAACAAAAGACCAAAGGGCAACTCCATTCAAAATGGTGATTTGCAATTGAATACCTTAATCATATGATCTAAGGTTAAACACTCACGTGGAAGAGCACATCAACAGTTAATTATTAACCCAGCTAGTAGCTCAGAAAGCTCTTTCTAGCTTTAGTATACCACATTGGAATTTTCCAATGTTAAACCCTTAGCAATATACATAAGGCATTCTCCCTTTCATTATAATCAACAGAAAACTGGTACAAAACAGAGTTGGCTAGAGTCAAAGCGGACCTGTTTCTCTGAAAAGACCAGGGGTAGGTACAAAGAGACACAGAGATGGAAACGGGCTGAAAACTGATAATAATAATAATAATAATAATAATAATAATAATAATAATAATAATTTTTATTTATATCCCGCCCTCCCCAGCCAAGGCTGGGCTCAGGATGGCTAACAAGCAATAATAAAATAAGATGAATGAATACAACTTAAAAACAAAATTAAAATACAACATTAAAATATTGAAACATTAAAATATTAAAATGTAGCCTCATCGCAGGAGGAGAAAGGAAAAGAAAAAAGAGGGGGAGGGAATCAAATTGGCTCCAAGCCAAAGGCCAGGCGGAACAACTCTGTCTTACAGGCCCTGCGGAAAGAAATCAGATCCTGCAGGGCCCTGGTCTCATGAGGCAGAGCATTCCACCAGGCCGGAGCCAGTGTTGAAAAGGCCCTGGCTCTGGTTGAAGCTAATCTAACTTCCTTAGGGCCCGGGACCTCTAGGGTGTTGCTATTTACGGACCTTGGGGCTCTCCGTGGGGCATACCGGGAGAGGCGGTCCCATAGGTAGAATATGATGCAGGAAGAATACAAAAATCAAAGTAATCTTGAAGTACATACTAGTGTTCCTCCTAAAAGAAACAATACTAGCTGTTGCCCAGGATAAAGGTCTAGTACAATCTTGTCCAACCTGGCACCCTCCAGATATTTGGATTCCAAGTCCCATCAGCCCCAGCCAACACAGATTGGTTAGGGCTGATGTAATCCTAAAAATCTGGAGGGCACAAGGTTCACAAAGGCTGATCTAGTATCACACACACAAAAAATGGGCAGAGGCGCCCTGAAACCTTGTAAGGATATTACAAGGCAGCCCTGTTCAGGGAAGTTTTTAATGTGTGACATTTTAATGTATTTTTAATCTTTGTTGGAAGCCACCCAGAGTGGCTGGGGAAACCCAGCCAGATGGGCATGGTACAAATAAATAAATAATAATAATAATAATAATAATAATAATAATAATAATAATAATAATTTACTTTCCTTTTTCCTATACACAGCACCCCTATGGAAGGCTCACATCCAAGTTATTTTATGACAAATATATTTTACACATGGTAATTGATAGGAGTATACCTAAAATTGCAATGAGCAAAAGGGAAACATGCACGCATTGTATGGACTGGCTGCAGATTCCTGTCAAGTGTATGCTTGGTCTCGAATCTTCCACATGACATGTAGAATGGCTCTGGTATTTTATGGATGTAATCCGCACACCGCTTTTGAGTGTTCTCAACTATTTCCATATGGGCATATTAACCAAGAGATGGCTTTGTTTTCGCCTCCCCATATCCCTTCAGACACCCACAAATAAAGGATCAGATATGTGCTCCAACGGAGGCAAGGGGATATTTCAACAGCAGCGGTTCACCACAATATCACTCAGAAATGCTATGAATGTTTATTTGAAAGACATGAAGTGAAGATAAATGCCCTGATGTGCTGTCATTTTTTCTAATGTACCTTATCGCGAACCATCTGGATTTAAGTAGAGGAAACATCTTTTGAACTGCATACAAGTCATCAATTGTGAAAGGAGGGCCAAAGTTAAATAAAGCAAACACAATTTGTTGTTGTTTATGGAAAAGTGAAAGAAAAATTGAAGTTAAGATGATTTCTCCTTAGATTATTCCTCCATCTCCATTTGTAATACACACAGACACACACAAATCTTCTATGAGTGTGTCCTTTCTTCTTGAAAGGATTAATTATACTAAGAGGAACCAGCAGACATCTAGAAGTTTGGAACTAATTCAGAGAAATATTGAAAGGATCAAAAGATTCTTCAGTTTGTCTTGAGTTTTATCCAAACTATAATATAAAATGCGTAAGAACACTGTTCATTTGAGCTGTTGACGGCACATCAATCAATATCTTTCTATTCTTGCAAGACTTTTATGCTCACTATTTTTCTTGAGAATATAAAGGGAAAATAGCAGATGTTTTCTCAAATCTCCACTAGTGTTAAGGATCCAGTAAGTTTTATGTTTGGTAGGAGCATTTTAATTTTTTCAAAAAACCCAAACACTTGGTGTCCTGTTTGGCTAGGGGTCAGCACCCCAAGTTATAATGCAATCAGGGCACCCAGGTCAGGAGGGAGAAAAATGTCACCCTGTTGTGGGGGGCAGGGGGGGTGAGGGCAGATGCTTGTAGGTGGCATGGTCCAAAGCAGATTTTGGGAAGGGGCTTCAGAGCAAAATAAGTGCACTGCAGGCTTACTGTTATAACACACACTCTCTCTCTCTGCCCCTCAATGGCCATGGAATCACACTGCAGTCCGGTGACTAAAGCCCCATTTATTGCCTGTGTCTTTAAAACACTGTCAGCACTCAAAACAGCGCTCACCGGTGGTGTGTTGTGTGTTAGTGGGGTGAGTGCTGCATATTGTGACTGGGTGATTTGATCACCTTATGCCAGTGCTCTAATCAGGTGCCCAGTTTCTCCGTCTGTTTCTGGGTCCACATCTCAGTGCCAGCTTTGATCCTTAAAAGCTTTAAATGGCCTTGTCACAGAGTACAGTGGTACCTCGGGTTAAGAACTTAATTCATTCCAGAGGTCCGTTCTTAACCTGAAACTGTTCTTAACCTGAGACACCACTTTAGCTCATGGGGCCTCCTGCTGCCACCGCACCACAGCTGCGCGATTTCTGTTCTCATCCTGAAGCAAAGTTCTTAACCCGAGGTACTATTTCTGGGTTAGCAGAGTCTGTAACCTGAAGCGTCTGTAACCTGAGGTACCACTGTACCAGAAAAATGGCCCTTCCCACAAATACAGAGGTCTTGCCTTGCACCTGTCGGGTGCAGTGCAGTACAGTGGAGACTTAACGGGGGGGAGGGCCTTCTTGTTGGTGGCACCATGTCTGTGGAATACCCTCCACAGGAAAGTTCACCTAACACCTTCTTCGTGGTCATTTTGATAACTTCTGTTTCTCCCAGGCCATTTCACTAGAAGCCACTGTTTATATCGTGTATCTTTTAACCTTTCATTTCTGATCTGCATAGACTGGTTTTGAAACAGAAGGGATTTGTTTTTTTGCATCAAACAGTGAGTTACTTTGGGTGAGAATATCATCTGGTCTCCTTTTAAAGCACAAAATGTTGGGTTGAAGGCTAATAGAAAAGAACTCAGAGGGTTCAGCTTAGTTATGTCTGATTTGGAAACACTGGCATCTGTTCATTCATTGATCCATTTGTTCTTTGCTAGTCATTACATCTGTAAATTTGGAGTTGCAGATTTAGCTTGTATTTTGTTTTAAAAGCTTTCCTTGGGATGAACGAAACATTGCTGGGTTGCAATATAATTCTGACGTACCCCAATATGAAAATGCTACTACACACTGTTGTGATTTCCAGAACTGATCTTCCTTTTCTCATTGCATTTGTGGACTGAAGCCCAATCAGAAAGCAAATGCTTTCTTTTTCTTTTGGATGGGGCTATCCTTTTGAAGAATTCCGAGGTCTCAGCAGTTGCGAGGAGTTTCTTATCTGTGCCTGTTATCCGGGAGCAAGAGGAGGGAGAGGGAGGTTTAATTAGGCCACAACTTTTATTGCTTCCATAAACATGCACAAAGCTGAGAAGGCACCCATCCCCACTACCTTAACTGCAGCATCCCACTGTCCTGATATTTTACTGCAAAATACACCCCCCAATAAAGAAATAGTAATACTCTAGACATGTGCAGTTTTATAACTCTGATAACTGAATAAATGCTCAGTCTAACCTACCTTACAGCGTTGTTGCAAAGACAAAAAAGTGGCAGTGGGCAGGAAAACCCAGGTGCTAATGTATAACATGGGACATGGGTGGCGCTGTAGTCCACAGCATCCACAGAGCCTAGGGCTTGCAGATCAGAAGGTCGGCGGTTCGAATCCCAGCAATGGCGTGAGCTCCTGTTGCTCAGTCCCAGCTCCTGCCAACCTAGCAGTTCGAAAGTACGTCAAAGTGCAAGTAGATAAATAGGTACCGCTCCTGTGGGAAGGTAAACGGCGTTTCTGTGTGCTGCTCTGGTTCGCCAGAAGCGGCTTAGTCATGCTGGCCACATGACCCGGAAGCTGTATTCCGGCTCCCTCGGCCAGTAAAGTGAGATGAGTGCCGCAACCCCAGAGTTGTCCGCGACTGGACCTAATGGTCAGGGGTCCTTTTACCTTTACCTTTAATGTCTAACGTAACAATCACAAACCATGTAGAGAAAATTAAGTCCTGCTGGTCACATGACCTAGAAAATTGTCTGTGGACAACCACCGGCTCCCTCAGCCTGAAAGCGAGATGAGCACTGCAACCCCATAGTCGCCTTTGACTGGACTTAACCACCATCCAGCAGTCTACCTTTTCTTTTTTTTTAACCTTACAAGTAACCTGCAGTGATACTGGCGTCAGGAGGGCACTGCAGATAATTGTGAGATCCAAAAGGTGTTTGCTTGCACAACATGGCTTCTCTTTCCCCACCTCCCTCCTGCAGCCTCCCAGAGATTCCTAAAATCTGCTTCAGATGGTTAAGGGATCCTGTGGGGTAGATTTATGGGGTACATGAGAGCTGGAGGAAGATGAAGGGGAAGCAAAATAGTTAAGCATAGTGATTTAATTTACTGAAACTGGGAATGCTTAAATGCATTACTGTGTTTTTAATTCCGGAATGCTCCATAGTAACTCTTGTGTGATTGGTTAACTCTGGTCACATGGGGAGTATTTTTTATTACATTCTCCATTTTGTTTTGTGTTTGAGTGACTTGACTGCAATGGCTGCTAGAAAACTCTCTAAATACATTTCAGGAGAGGAGTGCTAATATTTCTATGTGAATATATGTGACAGAAAGAAGTACAGAGGTTCTCTCAAAGAAGCCGTAAGGAGAAGTTTGTTGAAAGGAGAAAGTGGAAACCTTTCAGCAGTATCTGCATGACCTAGCTGGGTCATGTACAGAAGTCTGAATGCAAGTACTGGGAAGAGAGAAAGACGCCGTTTGTTTGAATGTTTAAGGAAGAAGCTGCAACCTTCAACTAAGAAAAAAATAAGCCCATGTTTGGATAAGCATGTGAATGTAAATACTTTGCACATATTCTTCTTTAGCTATATGTTCTGCAAGTAAAAGCTTTTGAATATTTTAATATTTTGGGACATTGCATCCTTTCAGTGCCTTAAGATGTGCGATTACTCTGTAAGCTAATGCAAACTGGGCATCATCAGCACCATGCTCTAACCTGCTGAGCTATCCATGACCAAGCCAGCATAGTTTTCTGAGACAGGAGTGCGAATATGCTGGGAATGTGGGCTTATAAAGACCCAAGAACTCCAGTGAACCCCAGATAATGAAGAAGTTTGGAAGACTCTAGTCCAAGGGTAGTGAAGGCAATTGGTTGCAGGTTAGAGTGCATAACAGTGCCCACCGTGTGGCAGTGAGGACATCTTACTTTTCTGCCTCCATTGCAACTTGGAGTAGCTGTCCAGCAGAGGTTTCCAGAGTAGTTGAAGGACCAGTGAGCTTTGGTCTCAGAACATATCCATACTTATCTTTTGCCCTGTTCTTTGCAGGCAGAAGTCTGTGCTTTAACTCACCATGTCCGAGAACAAATGTCAATTTAGGATTTCTGCAGATTCACATTTGCCCCGACTGAGCTCTACACATTGGCTTTTCACAGGAAAGGTTCTGGAGCAAAGGAAAAAAGGCCACTTGGACATGGAGCTTTAAAATGTAGAAAATGCCTGGAAAGAGCAGTGTGGGTAAGCCCATGGTCTGTAATATCCAAAAGTCTTCTGTGACAAGTGCTGATCTTTTCAGCACGGTTGAAGATTCAGAGGAAGTATCTGGAGATCTTGTCCTATTGTGTGGGAACAGTTTGCATTACTGTGGCCTGGGGGTGAAATACTGCCAGCTGCTTGCTCTCTTGATACTTATTTGTATCAAGGGGTTAGTTGGGCTGCATTGCAGGAAGGGGCAATTCCTACCACCTTGAAAGAGGTAGTGGCACACTTCCTTCATAAGAGCCTTCCCTAGACCTTTCAGATTTTCTTGAACTGCAACAGCCCATTATCCCCTACCACTGGCCACAGTGGCTGGGGCTGATGGGACAACCTCAGGAGGACTACAGATTCTCCACCCCAGCTCTAAGCCATTTCTTCTCATGACTCCTGGCATTTTCTAATCCTCTTCAGGCGTAGGCAAAATACACAATAATGGCAGCTAAGTGTGCTATTTTAAAAAGTGTGCTGCTTTAAAAAGTAGAGACATCACCTTGCCAACAAAGGTCCGTATAGTAAAACCTATGGTTTTCCCAGTAGTGATGTATGGAAGTGAAAGCTGGACCATAAAGAAGGCTGATCGCCGAAGAATTGATGCTTTTGAATTATGGTGCTGGAGGAGACTCTTGAGAGTCCCATGGACTGCAAGAAGATCAAACCTATCCATTCTGAAGGAAATCAGCCCTGAGTGCTCACTGGAAGGACAGATCCTGAAGCTGAGGCTCCAATACTTTGGCCACCTCATGAGAAGAGAAGACTCCTTGGAAAAGACCCTGATGTTGGGAAAGATGGAGGGCACAAGGAGAAGGGGACGACAGAGGATGAGATGGTTGGACAGTGTTCTCAAAGCTACCAGCATGAGTTTGACCAACCTGCGGGAGGCAGTGGAAGACAGGAGTGCCTGGCATGCTCTGGTCCATGGGGTCATGAAGAGTTGGACACGACTAAACGATTAAACAACAACAACAAAATGTGATATTTCTATACTGGTTGTTTTATAAGACCAAATAATTAAGTGTTTGAGAATTGTGGCTAATAACTTTCTGAATTCATACGATGCCTCATCTTCCCACAAAGTTCCAACAAAGAGGGCAAAGGTGAACCTCTCTCCTGCTGAAAATTATCTAGGCTTGAAGCTTTCTTTTTCCCATCTGAGGATCATAATGGATGAGCCTTTCCTCTACTCACCTGGAGGAAAGCAAAATGAAACATAAATCTGAACAAATTTACCTAAGTCACTTATTTCTTTTCCCGAGGGAACCCTCACCAACGGGCAGCCATCTGTCATGGCTCAAGAAATTCAGTTCCCAGGCCTTATTTCATGGAATGCCTGCTCTCGCTTGCCTTTATACACAGCCATCGGCCAAAGGACCTTTCCCTGTAAGGGAACATACATACGAAAGACCCAAAGAGCAAAGAAGCCAAGACAGCCAGCGGGATCCATCCCGCTGGCTGTCTTGGCTTCCTTTTTAGCTGCGGGGCTGGGGCAGGGGAAGCCCGAGCTTCCCCCGGCCCCAGTCCCCAGAATGGGTCCGGGAGCGGGGGTGAGGTTGCGCGCAACCTCGCCTTTTATCCCGGAGCTTCCTGCTATCTGCAAGCCTTCAGAGCCCAGCGGGAACTCCTGCGGGCTCCAAAGGCTTGCGGATATCTGCCCGATATCCCCGGGCTTTGGGCTGCAGGCTGCTATCCGCAAGCCTTGGGAGCCCGGCGGGAACTCCCGCTGGGCTCCAAAGGCTTGTGGATAGCTTCCTGAAGCCTGGAGAGTGAGAGGCGTTGGTGCGCACTGACCCCTCTCACTCTCCAGGCTTCAGCAAAAGCCTGCATTCGCTCCATAGGACGCATACACATTTCCCCTTCATTTTTGGAGGGGGGAAAGTGTGTCCTATAGAGAGAAAAATACGGTATTCCTTTTTTTCTGTGACCCTTCCCAACTACCCCATTTTGTATGGCTAGCGATATAAGGCATTAGGTAGCATGTCCACGTCCTCTGTACCAATGAAACGAATTTGCAAGCAATTTATTGGACACCCTTGGTAACCTATACAAGTAATTATTATCATTTTATAGTTATTGATTTCTTTTGCTCTGACTTTAACAAACCTTTACATCTTCATGTTGCTATTGCCAGCATTGCACTTTTGAAATAAACTAGTGCGGCTGAGAAGTGAGAACTGCAAGATAGTGTTTTACTCCTTAAATTGCTACCAAGTACAACAATTACAAGTTATAAAAATAAGTATAAATTTAAAGTATAAATCTGGTTTCTGGAGCACTTAGCATTACACATTTTTTGAAAACATAAAATTATGCCTCCCAAATCCTTGCACATTGGAATATCAAGTGTGTGTTTATTAACTGTTTTACATTTATTATAAATCCTTTCTTTATTTTTTTTCCTTAGCATCTCTTTATCCTTTTAAGTCATCAGCTGGAAAGGCTTTTTTCACCTAGTTTTGCTTTCCCTACACACCACCTACTGCAAGACTTTCTGTTTTCAAAACATATGTCTCATACTTAAATAAAAAGCATGATAAGAACTACATTATTTTCTGATTTTTTTTATTATTATGTGATCTAGAATTGGCTATGCGTCTTTGAATTTACCATTCTCATTTGCTTGATATGTTGTTGTTCTTTAGTTGTTTAGTCGTGTCCGACTCTTTGTGACCCCATGGACCAGAGCACACCAGGCACTCCTGTCTTCCACTGCCTCCCGCAGTTTGGTCAAACTCATGCTGGTAGCTTCGAGAACACTATCCAACCATCTCATCCCCTGTCGTCCCCTTCTCCTTGTGCCCTCAATCTTTCCCAACATCAGGGTCTTTTCCAGGGAGTCTTCTCTTCTCATGAGGTGGCCCAAGTATTGGAGCCTCAGCTTCAGGATCTGTCCTTCCAGTGAGCACCCAGGGCTGATTTCCTTCAGAAATCAGTTTGGATCGGTTTGATCTTCTTGCAGTCCATGGGACTCTCAAGAGTCTCCTCCAGCACCATAATTCAAAAGCATCAATTATTCGGCGATCAGCCTTCTTTATGGTTCTTTATTGCTTGATATAAGGAAAGATTAAAAACCTTTATGAAATTAAGTGAAGGACCATATGAGGTCATTCATTATTACTGTCATGCTGCCAGGGAGAACTATTGATAAGTCTTGTTCTGACCACTCACAGAAGCACTCGGGGGTGGTTTTTAACACTCCAGTCCTATAGCCAGGTACCTGAGCATAAGACCCTTGAATGCAGGGACAGGGGCCATCACACAGCTCTACTTCTAAGCAATTACATAGTGGAAATAAAATAAAATAAAAAGAACTTATCATCCCCATCCATTAAGAAAATGTATAAGTAAAAAAACAACAAAACCCCACCAACCTATTGATTTCACATCCAAGAGACTCACACAATGTCCAGTGAAGTGAACTCACACATATAATGAAATAAGTAGCAAAGAACAAAACCACAAAGCTGATCAGGGCAGCTGGGTCCTGAACTTTGCTGTTGGGTAGGCATGGCGGGTGGCGCTGTGGGTAAAACCTCAGTGCCTAGGACTTGCCGATCGTATGGTCGGCGGTTCGAATCCCCGTGGCGGGGTGAGCTCCCGTCGTTCGGTCCCAGCTCCTGCCCACCTAGCAGTTCGAAAGCACGTCAAAGTGCAAGTAGATAAATAGGTACCGCTTTATAGCGGGAAGGTAAACGGTGTTTCCGTGTGCTGTGGTGGTGCTGGCTCCCAGAGCAGCTTTGTCACGCTGGCCACGTGACCCGGAAGTGTCTCCGGACAGCGCTGGCCCCCGGCCTCTTAAGTGAGATGGGCGCACAACCCTAGAGTCTGGCAAGACTGGCCCGTACGGGCAGGGGTACCTTTACCTTTACCTTTAGGCCTGAGCATCCTCAGAACAATGGCTAGATTGCCACCAAGACAACAGTAGGGAGGGGGAATTGTGCAACCAGGGATAAGAGCCTGTAGCTCTACTAATTTTACTGTCATGTTGTTTTTCTACCTGGAGACAAGTGAGTGGAGCCTTCTGGTCATAGCAATATTTTTGAACTGATAGAGTGGTGCAGCTATCTGACCAGGAAACATGAGATTGAACTTAGAAGGCTGAAGGAGACATTTCTGATTATGGAAGGACGAATAGGAAAGAGTGTGGCTTTGAGATTTTAAGAGAAACGTGTTTAAAATAAAAATAAAAATTGACATTTAACTTGGTAGGGCTAAGCCCTTGTTACCATATATATATATGTGTGTGTGTGTGTGTGTGTGTGTGTGTGTGTGTATATATATATAAAGTGAATCATTGTGTTAGATTGGTTGGCTGTCAGTATCTTTTTTTTAAAAAAAGATATTTATTAAGATTTTCAAAATATTACAAAATGAAAAAAGAAAAAAGAAAAATACAAAATAAAAATAGTTAAAAACAATTCCATCTTTCCATTACTTATCTTTCATTTGCTTGTTTCCCGGACCTCCTCACGCCTCCCTTTTTTGTATTCCAGTTCAATTTGTTAGTTCAGCAAATCCTTTCCCTCTTTGTTTATCCTAGTCTTTAATCTTAAAGTATTATAACATTAAATTTTTACCTGTTAATAATCCATTTTTTCATATTCCTTTATAGCATTACAGCTAAAAACCACTTAACTTCTTATCCAACATCATACTAACATTCATTAATTTTACAGTATTTCTGTAAGTAGACTTTAAATTTCTTCCGGTCTTCTTCCACCAACTCTTCTCCCTGGTCTCGGATTCTGCCGGTCATTTCCGCCAATTCCATGTAGTCCATCACCTTCATCTGCCATTCTTCCAGAGTGGGTAGAGGTTGGCTGTCAGTATCTATGGTTGTTAAGGTTACATGTATGCTTAAACATCCCATTAAGTTCAAGAACATGCATAATGATAGCATTTAAATCATTTTCAAGCCGAGTCCTTCATAGTTTCCTTCCACTGAAAAACGGTTCAGGCAAAAGTCAAGTTTGAGTTATATCTTCCATCTCAGAAAAGTGCTAAGCATGTTTCTTACTCTTTTTACTCACGGTCCATTTTCAAAACACACCAAGAGATGAAGTCACTGCTTTAGTTTAACCTAATTTTATAAGACATCCATGTCAGAAATTTGACATCAACTCTGTTCCGCTTTTCACCCTGTTTGCTGTCAAATATACAGAGTGGATGATCCTCAAATGCAGAGTCCAAAAGCATGATTCAGAAAGTACTGACATCTATGCATCTTTTGTGGTCAGTTGCTCTTTAAATCTGGGCAGCTTATGTGCAAAGCTTTGCAGATTTGAGGAAAGATGAAACTGGAAGATTTGTTTTTCTTACGTGGAAAGGGTTCAGGGAAGTTCAGGGAAGATTGTTTGGAGTGACCACTAATACATAGGAAGAAGAGCCATTTCCTTCCCAAACGCAACTCTCACAAATAGCAATCTTTACCAAAAGCTGTTCTAGTAGCCAAGCTAAATTAGCTTCCTAGCACATATTCCCAAACTATAAATCTAGCATTCACTTTGGTTCAGGTCAGCTACCCTGCCAGAATTAAAGTGAGAAAAGGAAGCATCAAATATTTTTCCTTTCCCAGTGTTTGTCTTTGTGTGGAGTATTCTCAAGAAGCCTGTCTAAGCTCTTCGCTTCCTCCAGTTCTTTTAAATTGGCCTCTTTGGGTCACATAAATATACATCCCGCATTGCTCTTCATGCTAGGCACACAGATTCTTCTGGGACAATAAATTTCCAGATTCAAAAGTCAAACTGTAGCTTAGGAGCAAGTGATATATTCAGTTTTTCCAAAAAGAAATGGGAACTGAAGAACCTAACTGGAATATATAGAACAAAATGACAACTGATAGTCTACATATATTCGGTGCGTTAAACATAAGATATCCTTTCAAAGTCCGAACTAGATGTGCAATCAAAGAATGCCTGATTAAAGCCATGGAAATTGCACAAATGGACACGTTTACAGGCATTGAGGAAATAATGGATTTTTTTCAGCAGTTTTGCTGATAGATAGTTACTGATAGTAGCTGCTAATAGCAGCTGCTGTGGGTTGAAAGCTACCATGAACACTGTAATATTTCTTTGCACAGAAAGATTAAGTGTAATTTTAAAAGATTGTGTATAATTTTTTTAAAAAGGAAAAAAGAACTGGATCTAATGCCAAAGGATCAGTGACTGGATCCACTCCAGTTTTGCCAAAGGTAAAAAGCAGCCCTGGATTGGTAAGGGCTGAATTAGATTGGCGCCACAGTGCCAGTAACCTTTTCTCCCATTTAATTTCCCCTCAGTTGCTATTTTCCGGGGGGAGATGTACAAATACCACAAGAATATAAGAAATGGTCAGGTAAGGTCCTGAACGCTGCTATCCATTAGAAATATTTCACAATGTCAATGTTGTTTTTAATAATCTGAATGTCCTGTTCCCACCCATTTGCCCATAGTATTATTCCAGTTCCTTAACTATAGTTGACAGCTTTAAGAGGAAGAAAGGTCAGCAGAAGCGCATAGATACAGAGCTATCTTGCCATATCATCTTCCCATCGTTTGTGTCTTCACCTGGGTTTTTCCCCCTTTAGGATATGAATATTTCTTTCCAATTTATTTTGCAGGAAGCTCCAGAAAACTTTGGTATGCTTGGAACAACAAGCAGAATATTTGAATAATATTCAAATTTTATTTCATTTTACAGTCATACCTCATGTTACATTTGCTTCATGTTACGTTCTTTCAGGTTACGTCCTGTGGCGACCCGGAAGTACCGGAAAGGGTTACTTCCGGGTTTTGCCACTCGCGCATGCGCAAAAGCACTAAATCGTGCTTCGCTCATGCGCACAAGCACCAAATCGCGCTCTGCACCTGCACAGATATGGCGCTTCAGGTTGCGCTCTTTTCATGTTGTGAACGGGCCTCCGGGATGCATCCCGTTCACAACCAGAGGTACCACATTTTATTTTATTTTATTTTATTTTAATACAGAATAACAAAGCACTACATGTGTTGGGACATTTCCAGGTTCTTTACAAAGTCACTTTAGAGACTGTCGTCTATCACTTGCGAGCCAAACTGCAAGGAACTTATACGAAACATATGTGAGAGATCAAACACACTGGCTGTAATCCTGCAGTCGGTTGCTCCACATCCCCATAGACAGAGCAGCTCTGTCTCCTCTAATAAGACAGGGATCAAGCAGTCTAGGGCTGGAAGGGCCGTCCCCTGATCTTTCTGCAGCCAACCACAGTCAACACCAAGAACTTATTTATAGAATCATAAAGTCATAGAGTTGGAAGGGGCCCCAAGGGCCATGTGGTCCAACTCTCTGCAGTGCAGGAATCTCAACTAAAGCATCCAAGACGAATGCCCATCCAACCTCTGCCCACAGCCATCCCTCTGTTTCACTGTAGTTGTGCAGGAGGGAGGGCAGGGAGCATCAGCAAAATTGCCCCTCTTGTGCTTGTGGGAGCCAAGAGTGTCCTGTTTCTGCAAAGTATGTTCTCCTTAATAGAGAGCACGTGTTGCACTGGGGTCTAACAGGCCACCCCATTGTTGATGGGCAGATCTGTTTGGATGGCCACAGGCTGTGATTGGGTACTTGTGTTTCTGGGGAGGTTTCGATGTTACCAATTTGTTGGCTGGGCTCAAAGGTTTTATATTGAGCACGCAGCTTTGGGCTTTCTCTTTTGCTGCATGCACTGGATCACCCGCTCACCCTCCCTGAACTGGGGATTTTGCACTTGACCTTGCTATGCCATTCATGGGGTCGTCTGCCTTGGGGCAGGGGCCTGGTAGGAATTTTGTCCATTTGGCTGATTAGCTGGAGCCATTTGGTTTTTGCCTACTGCGTAGAAAATCGTCACAACTTGTAAGGTTTGTGGTTAGGCATTGGTTAAAAATTGGTTGGTGGAGGGGTAAGTGCCTACCCCTCCAATACTGGTATGGCAAGGGAATTCAATTAAAGGAATCCAGGGGCTTGCCGTGCTTTCATCCAAGTCTCAGGGAGATGTGAGGGTCTGGTGCCTAGTTTCATTTCTCCCCAATATTGTTTTCCCTGACTGGCTTCCGCTGGAATCCGGAAGTCAGTTCTGTCCCTGGGGCAAGGACAGATAGTCGCAACCAATGCCTAAGCAACCACTCACAGTTATGTATTTAAATAAAGTTGTGGCCAAAATTATGCCCAAAACCTTAAACAAAAATTATGTGTGATGTGTGAGTTATTGGAGTGGCTTGGGGACCTCAACACACAATTCCACTGATTGATCCAGCCTCATGTATATTGCTGGCAAACCAAGTGGAGAAAAGTGTCCAGGTGTGGTGAGGAATGGTCACCACACCAAACAGTGTCCCCCAAGATGATGATGTGACTGTGAGTGCCCTGGCTACTGCAGGATATGGTGCCACACATGGCCTCCTATATTCTGAATAATCCTTGATTACTCAGGGCTGATGGAAGGTGAAGGGTTAAGCACAACTGGGGAGGGGGTCGTTCAGCCAGGACTGGGGCCCTTCATCTATCCAGTCAAATTAGAAGAGAAAATTATTTGTTTTTCCTATCTATATATGGCCTCACAGCTGTCAGGATGCTGTCAGCGGCTCCCGGCTGGTTGCCCAGGAAAGTATAAAGACAAGGAAACGTTTCTTACCGTCCTTTTTTATTTCAATCTTTACAGAGAGAGGCTATAGATCCCAGCCTCTTGGATAATGGTGTTGTCCCAATTGAATCTCCACCCTCCCAGTCGCTCCCACTTCCTCATTTGTCACTTCTATGGGTGCTGCTACATGCCCTCTGTCTTTGAGCTCTTTGTTCTCCTACTTTTAAGGCTTTTTTTTTTTAATAAATTTTTTATTGGTTTTTCAACATATAATATAAGACATTACAAACAACAATACACAAACAAACAAACATATAAACATGTATAATTTCATAGTCTTTTTTTTCTTATACCCAATTTCAACGACTTCCCCATGCCTCCCTTTTCTGCATCCCTGTTTTAAACTTTTTCAGCAACCCCTGATCTAAATTACTTATAAATCCCTTTCTTTAACCCTTTTCTTTCCTCTTGTCCAATCATTTATCGCTGCAAATCTGCTATGCTTTACCCATGACATTTTAACACTCACTAATTTTGCAACAATTTTTAAGATAAAATTTAAATTTCTTCCAATCTTCTTCCACCGTCTCTTTCCCTTGGTCACGGATTCTGCCCGTCATCTCCGCCAGTCCCATATAGTCTATCACCTTCGTCTGCCACTCTTCCAGCGTGGGTAGTTCTTGTGTCTTCCAATACTTTGCTAGTAGAACTCTTGCTGCTGTTGTAGCATACATAAAAAACGTCCTATCTTTCTTTGACACCGATTGGCCTACCATGCCCAGGAGAAAAGCCTCTGGTTTCTTCCTACTTTTAAGGCTTGCCAGGTTTCGGGAGGTGGTGGGTCTGGAATGCTTTCCAGTGACAACGTTCAACCAGCTGTTCCTGCTCGGCCCTATCTTCTCTGCCATGATTTCCCAACTTTTCCCCTCATCTGCCTCTGAGCTGTGACTTCCTGCAAACCCCTGTTGTAAATCTATCCAGTGGTACCTCGGGTTAAGAACTTAATTTGTTCTGGAGGTCTGTTCTTAACCTGAAACTGTTCTTAACCTGAAGCACCATTTTAGCTAATGGGGCCTCCCACTGCCGCCGCACGATTTCTGTTCTTATCCTGAAGGAAAGTTCTTAACCTGAGGTACTATTTCTGGGTTAGTGGAGTCTGAAGCATCTGTAACCCGAGGTACCACAGTACTTCAAAACTAGAATTCAAAACATGCTGCCCTTGCCCACTTCCCTCTGCCTGCCACCTGACAAAGAAGGTGCAGCTACCATGGCCACTGTCAGCTCCCACCACCCATGCACTCTGGCTGCAGCTGAAGTTGCAGCAGATGAAATAGGGTGGAGCTGCCTTCTGAGGGGCAGAAGTTGGCTTTCCCCTAGTAAAAAAAAAAAGCACTGGGTATATGTCTGGCTTTGTTCATGTTCTGGAGGAAAACTGTTCTGAGATCATGACTGTAAAGGTCTGAGCCCCTGTAATGTTATGATGTTGCATGCCTGTGTAGCAATAGTTCTTGGTGACAGGTTCTGAGAGAGGAGACCATTGCTTTAAGGTTATATTAGATGATGCCTGAATCAGGTAGATTCCGTAGCCATAGACTCTGGCTGGTTGGAGGTTCCTGTGAGGTAGGAGTTAAATATCAGTGAGAGAGACAGTTGGGATTTGGACAGCTGAGGTGTCGCTTATCAGAGAAAGAGTACAGAAGTGGGATTTTAGGTAGGCTAAATCAGGGGTAGGCAACCTAAGGCCTGGGGGCTGGTGCAGCCAAATCACCTTCTCAATCCGGCCCGCGGATGGTCCGGGAATCAGCGTGTTTTTACATGAGTAGAATGTGTGCTTTTATTTAAAATGCATCTCTGGGTTATTTGTGGGGCCTGCCTGGTGTTTTCACATGAGTAGAATGTGTGCTTTTATTTAAAATGCCTCTCTAGGTTATTTGTGGGGCATAAGAATTCGTTCATTTCCCCCCAAAAAATATAGTCTGACCCACCACATGGTCTGAGGGAAGAAGAAGAAGAAGAAGAAGAAGAAGAAGAAGAAGAAGAAGAAGAAGAAGAAGAGGAGGAGGAGGAGGAGAAGAAGAAGAAGAAGAAGAAGAAGAAGAAGAAGAAGAAGAAGAAGAAGAAGAAGAAGGAGAAGAAGAAGAAGAAGAAGAGAGTTTGGATTTGATATCCGGCTTTATCACTACCTGAAGGAGTCTCAAAGCAGCTAACATTCTCCTTTCCCTTCCTCCCCCACAACAAACACTGTGAGGTGTGTGGGGCTGAGAGACTTTCAAAGAAGTGTGACTGGCCCAAGGTCACCTAGCAGCTGCATGTGGAGGAGCGGAGACGTGAACTCGGTTCACCAGATTACGAGTCTACCACTCTTAACCACTACACCACACTGGCTCTCAGTGAGGCTCTGAGGGACGGTGGACCTGCCCACGGCTGAAAAAGGTTGCTGACCCCTGAGCTAAATGGCCCAAGCAGCCAGAAATACAAGCAGAGGATCTTAAAGGCAGAGTCCCGTAGCTGGATTGGGTTGTGAGAATATTTGGCTGGGACAGAGCTTTAGATTTGCCCTGAGGGGAAGACCACTTACAGGCTAGTGTCAGCAGTGGTGTCTCCTGAGTCTTCACAAATGGTCAACAAGCAACTTTGGGACCCCACTATAATTATTAGTATTCCCTTATGTACATAGCATCCTATTTTATTGTTCATCCTGTCTCTACTGTTGGTGTTTATCTCACTGCTAGACCCATTAGCCACAATACTAGAAGGCTTTGACAGAATTCTAGGTGAATTGGTGGCAGAGGAGAATCAAAGACACCGAAAGCTGAGACAGAAAGAACAGGGTATCCCTCGGCAACCCAGAAGAAAATACAAGACAAAATATAGCTTTTCTGTCATTGCAAAGGTTCATATTCCAAGCCATGAAAGTAAAAAATTTCAGTGATATCTCTAGAAATGTAAAGGACCCCTGACAGTTAAGTCCAGCATGAATGACTCTGGGGTTGCGGTGCTCATTTCGCTTTACTGGCCAAGGGAGCCGACGTTTGTCCGCAGACAGTTTTTCCGGGTCATGTGGCCAGCATGACTAAGCCGCTTCTGGTGAAACCAGCACACAGAAATGCCGTTTACCTTCCCACCGGAGCGGTACCTATTTATCTACTTGCACTTTTACATGCTTTTGAACTGCTAGGTTGGCAGGAGCTGGGACCAAGCAACGGGAGCTCACCCCATTTTGGGGATTCGAACCGCCGACCTTCTGATCGGCAAGCCCAAAATTAGTGTGTGTGTTAATAAACTACCCCTCTGCTTTATAAAATCTACCCAACACAGCTGCTAATAAGAGCAGACACTAGGTTGATTTGGGGATGTTCTGTCTACTCTGGGTTGAAACTGTCTTTCAAGTATCTGATCTACATTCCCATCCAACGAATCACATATCAAGATTATCACATCACTATTTGGGTTAGTCCATCATTGCTATTAAAGCCGCTCTTTCAGATCTGGCAGAATGCCCAGGCAGTATTCAGTCCTATTCTTTCTTCTTAGCAGTGCATGGAGGAATTTCGTGCATAGCTCTTAGATTATCCAAAACCAAAGTTCAGATAGAACTGCCCTTTGGTAAAACCATGATTCTGTCAGAGATAACTGTATCAACTCTTTCAAGCGAAGGGGTGGGTGGGAAGTTCTATTCATGCTTCATCGCTGATCTGCAGGATTCAACATCTGAAGCTTGTTATGAATTTTAATGGTATGTCATTTTAGGGCTTGGAGACAATATTCTCAGTGAAAAATGGCATCCTGTACAGAGGCCAGACGTGTTGTCAGTGTTTCATCCGTCTTTGCTGTCTTGTATAGTTTGCTAAACTAGCTTTTTTGTTCTAAGCATTGCAGACTGAAATAGTTATAAATAAGTATGTAACTTACATAAACTTGCATATGCGGAAAAGTGGCTACATTTGAAATGGGAGAATGGTTTTTGTGTGTGAACAGAAATGGGATATCAGATAAATTTCTAATAAGTGGCTTTTTCTTAAAAAGAAAAAAGCAAGTATGTTTTGCAGTCAGGGAAAAAAAATTCATTTATGATATAGCTTTATTGTAGGAGCCATATGTCTGGCTTCTGTTCATGCCATCAGATGAATAAATATATAAATGAAGCAAAATTGCTTTTAACACCAATTTAGCATGCTTTTCACAGGAAAGTCTAATCCGAGTTTACCAAGAAGCAATAATTTTGGTTAAGCTGGACTAACATTAGCATACCACAAAATAGTGGGTGAGCCATCTTTGCCCCCCCCTCCGCCCTTTCTTCTTAGCTAGCAAAATTTACTGCTATGGCTTCTATTATTTCCAGATGACAGAACAACAGTGCTGAAAACTATGGGAAAACACAGTTAAACTAATGGGTCCTCTGCCAACTAAATCATTCGGAATAATTGAACGTGGCTTCTACATTATCTCATTGTTGATTACAAAAGAAAGAAAGCAAATTCCAGAATTAGAATCTCCTCAAAGAAATTATCTGATGAAGTGGTGGCTGGAAATGTGAAGAAAGATGACATGTTCTTGTAGTTGATGTACGTGGTTTCACTTGCCAATTCCATTTTCCAAAGCTGCCATGGGTGGTGAATTCCAACTCCCACCGGATAGGTTGCGATGATCCCAACACACGATCCAGAGATCCTGTCTAGGTGAAAGGTTGTTATCCTCTCCTGGTTTCTAAAAGCTCAGATTCCTTTTGGCAGATTAAAATGGACAATCAGGATGTCTTCCAAATGAGAAAGGAAAATCCGAAAAAGAGGCTGATTTTCTTTGCACAGGAAATTAAGACTGACTCTTATTAACGTTGTAATACGAAGCGAGGTTAAGTCAGAAGAGATACACTGGCTTTAATGACTAGATATTCTGACAAAGCACCCATCATAAAAAATAATGTGATACAAATCTACAGGAAAACACATATTTTTAATTGGGTTTCTATCACTCCAGTGCTATTTGATGAGTAAGTGCCTCCTAACTATGGCAGACCAGTAGGCACAGTCATTCCCTCCCTCTCTGAGCTGCCGCACATTTTGTCTTTTCATTAGCCAAGCAAATTCTTCCCTACGTTTTCCTGTCTTTTATTATAAGATGAGAAAGGTCAAACATTTACTTTTGTTTGGTGGCATGAAATACATACGCAAAGAGATTCCTCTGCCTTGATTGACATTGAACCCTGATATTTTCTTTTATTCATCTGTCTATAAATTAGTGCCACAGTTGTTGTTGTTTAGTCATTTAGTCATGACTCTTTGTGACCCCATGGATCAGAGCATGCCAGGCACTCCTGTCTTCCACTGCCTCCCGCAGTTTGGTCAAACTCATGCTGGTAGCTTTGAGAACACTGTCCAACCATCTCGTCCTCTGTCGTCCCCTTCTCCTTGTGCCCTCCATCTTTCCCAACATCAGGGTCTTTTCCAGGGAGTCTTCTCTTCTCATGAGGTGCCCAAAGTATTGGAGCCTCAGCTTCAGGATCTGTCCTTCCAGTGAGCACTCAGGGCTGATTTCCTTCAGAATGGATAGGTTTGATCTTTTTGCAGTCCATGGGACTCTCAAGAGTCTCCTCCAGCACTATAATTCAAAAGCATCAATTCTTCGGCGATCAGCCTTCTTTATGGTCCAGCTCTCACTTCCATACATAACTACTGGGAAAACCATAGCTTTAACGTGGCATGGTTAGTGAGACCATTTTCACATGCACACAGACAGTCTGTTCTCAGGATGAATAGGGAAAAGCACTTTACCTCACACCTGCATGTGAAATGTAGTAATGTTCTTCATATGATTTGGTAGGATGATTTGGAGGCCCAATTAATGCATATTGTTAATGATATAGGAGCCACTTCCATGTCATAACCTGTGCTGGTTACCCGGTGGTTTGGTATTCACCTGTGTACTAGAATGGTAAAAAAGATAAAAGACCCCTGGTTAAGTCCAGTCATGCAACTTTGGGGTTGCGGCGTTCATCCCACTTTTAGGCCGAGGGAGCCAGTGTTTGTCCACAGACAGCTTTCTGGGCCATGTGGCCAGCATGACTAAACTGCTTCTGGCGCAACAGGACACTGTGATGAAATACCGTTTACCTTCCCACCAGAGCAATACCTATTTATTTACTTGCAGTGGCATCCTTTCGAACTGCTAGGTTGGCAGGAGCTGGGACAGAGCAACGGGAGCTCACCCCGTTGTGGGGATTCAAACCACCAACCTTCTGACTGGCAAGGCCATGCGCTGAGAAGAGCTCCTAGCTTGACTTCCTCTCTGTGCTGAATCCAGAGCTATGGATTTGGGGGATCCTCTTAAAAACCTAATGGGGGAAGAAGATCTGTTGGAGTGTTAATGTTGTGAGCCCTTTCATCTTATATTCAACATGTATGTATGTATGTATGTATGTATGTATGTATGTATCACAAACACACCACCATCTCCAGTGACCTTCATTCTAAGGAAGCCAAATTCAAGGTTTGCACTCCTGAAATTGACTGAAAATGGGTTCTGTGTCATGGTTGGCCTAATTTGATCTTACCTGTCTTCCATTTGTGCTGTTTCATAATTCAATGTTACATAATAAAAATGGTTATCAGTAACCATTCCCCACTCTCTCTGCTGGTGGGAAGATGATCCATATTTACTGGTATATCAGACAGGAATTGTGGTTCCTAAATTTAGGGATATCATATTTTTGTTCTTCACCCTTTGGTGCATTAAAAACAACAACCGTTGAATAACTACCAAATGTGAAATCAGATGAATCACAGTGCACTAATTGTTTAAATAATAATGAAAACATGGTTCTAATTGAAAAACTCTGCTGCAAGTCTGCTTGAGTATAACTTACTGTTCAGGGATGAAAGCCTTGAATTTTACTTCTGTTAATATCAATTAGCAGATCTAAATACAGTATTCTAAAAATAATTAATATACTATGCTATTTTAGACTTGCTGCAAATAAATCCCTTCTTTTAAAAGTTGGATCCATACTACTCAGTTGAATTCAATGGGACGTAAATTAAGGCATGGCTAGCGCTGTGGTCTAAACCACAGAGCCTAGAGCTTGCTGATCAGAAGGTTGGCGGTTCGAATCCCCACAACGGGGTGAGCTCCTGTTGTTCAGTCCCAGCTCCTGCCAACTGAGCAGTTCAAAAGCATGTCAAAGTAGATAAATAGGTACTGCTCTGGCGGGAAGGTAAATGGCATTTCCGTGTGCTGCTCTGGTTCGCCAGAAGCGCCTTAGTCATGCTGGCCACATGACCCGGAAGCTGTACGCTGGCTCCCTTGGGCAATAAAGCAAGATGAGCGCCGCAACCCCAGAGTCTTCTGCGACTGGACTTAACTGTCAGGGGTCCCTTTACCTTTACCTTTCTATAAGCTAACTGAGTTTCTATCTAACCTACTACATGTCTGGCATTTAGTTTCATTGTCTCAGTAGCTCTTCTTAAATAGTAGCCATGATTACCTGAACTATCCTTTCTAAGAATATTTTTTACAGATCTCAGGCCATTCAGACAACTCTGTCCCATATTTACTCTATTCCATAATTGTCAAATTAAGCTTGGAGAACCGTATGTCTTCTTGCATGTAGCTTGGGGTCCAGATCCATTTGTGTAGCATTCAAGACTGGTAGACATACTTAAGTTCAGAATACAAAAGACTTCAAAATTATTTTGTGTATCTTTGAGGAATGATCACATAACTCAAAACACATTGGGAAATTTTATAATTGTGGATTTATCAGAATTTACAATTAAAAAAAGATTGACAATAACATCCATTATTTTAAAGGGACTTCCTGTGCAAGCTTAACCATGTCTACTTGAAAGTAAAGTCTTGCTGAGTTCAACAGGTTTTACTCTCAGCTAAGCTGGTGGCGCTGTGGGTTAAACCACAGAGCCTAGGACTTGCCGATCAGAAGGTCGGCGGTTTGAATCCCCGCGATGGGGTGAGCTCCCGTTGCTCGGTCCCTGCTCCTGCCAACCTAGCAGTTTCAAAGCATGTCAAAGTGCAAGTAGATAAATAGGTACCACTCCGGCAGGAAGGTAAACAGCATAACCATGCGCTGCTCTGGTTTGCCAGAAGTGGCTTAGTCCTGCTGGCCACATGACCCGGAAGCTGAAGCGAGATGAGCGCCGCAACCCCAGAGTTGGTCACGACTGGACCTGATGGTCAGGGGTCCCTGTACCTTTACTAAGCATGTAAAGGATTGCAGCCTTATTGTCAAAGTAAATGCAGATAATGTTTTGAATACAGCTTTTAAATATTAGCATTTCTACTTGGGCTGATTAGATAAATCAGTTTAAAACCATTTTAATCAAGTAAAAGAGCATACGTGATTATCGAGCAACACATAATGATTGAACCAGAAGGACCATTTGGCTATCTCTGCTGTACTCCATCCGTACTACATCTATGAGACTGAACACTAAACTGTGCACTTCTGGTTCAGTCATTACACTTTTTTAAAATAGTAGCTGTGGTGCTCCAACATCTCATCACATCTTATATTATAATTAAGGTATACTGTGGGTTAAGTAGCATATGGAAGCATTTTAGTTTTAAAATACTAACACACACTCACACATCCACAAGCCTGAAAAGGTACCATCTGTATGATTAAGACAATATATGCATAGTAAAACAATTGCTTTACCTGCTAGTTCTGTGTCAGTTTTAACCTAGTGACCCTGGTGGGAATTGATTCAAATCTTTCCAATTTGACTGATGTAATTCATTCTATCAGGATTGGAGCTCTCCTTTTTATTGGATACACAATTCCTCTTAGGTCTTAAAGTCAACATTTATATTCTATTTTATGTCCGCGAACCTACTGTAGAATAAGCCGAATATGTTTAACAAAGGGTGTGATTCTGTAGGGTTTGGCAGAAGCTGCACCGCTCTTGCAGAACATCAGATACACCACTGCCACATTGGTGAAACACCTCAGATATACCAGCAGAACATGCTGCTGATGGAAATATTCTGCCAGCAAATATATTCTGGAAAAACAGATGAAATGAGATGGAGTCATGGATGGCACAGGAGAGGAAAATGTTCTGCCGTATTCTTTACCCCTTCAATCCATGGCTCTGCCCTTGTCCACAACCCTAGATCCGATACAAATAATTTTCTTCCCATTTACTCCAATGGGAAGGGATTAAAAATAACTGCCATATACTGACAGCCACCACCGGTAAGTGTAGAATATGGTATAATTCATCGCACAGTCCCAGCAAACTACCACCAATATATAAACCCCAGACAGGGGATTGAGATGATAGGTGTGCGGCATGTGAATATATATTTCTTTGGCCTCATGCCATGTAGAGTTACAACTCACAGGGGTGGGACTTTGGTGGTGAGCAGAACTGCATAACAGACCACAAAACACCAGTCTTGAAAGACCTACATTGGCTCCCAGTACGTTTCCGAGCACAATTCAAAGTGTTGGTGCTGACCTTTAAAGCCCTAAACAGCCTTGGCCCAGTGTACCTGAAGGAGCATCTTCACCCCCATCATCCAGCCCAGACAGTGAGATCCAGCTCCTAGGGGAAAAGCCCCCAAGAGCCACACACACACACTCCACGCAGCTCTTTAAAGGGAGCGCTGAGCAGAGCCTCCTGCCTGCATTTGCTCCATAAGACGCACACACATTTCCCCTTACTTTTTAGGAGGGGAAACGTGTGTCTTATAGAGCGAAAAATATGGTTATACACTCAAGTAGCCATAATTGGTTACAGCTCCATATTGAGTGTATACTTAATGGCAAACCTGGATTTTAATGTTGCACAATGTTAGAAATGGCTTCTCTTGGTTCTACAGATTTGTAACATGAAAACGCTCCCATCAAGGAAGGGGATGCCAAATGTAGGAGGTTTCACAATCAGTGCTGAGATTCAAGGTTCAGGCCTACTTTGATAAACACTGTGTTGAATCCCAAGGGCCCATTCCTCTTATGGGAAAAGTTTTTCACTAATGGAGCCTTTGGGTCCAACTTACAGAAAGTTGTTTTACCAGTTCATGGGAGCATACCAACACTTCCTTCAATTAACACATGTGGGAATAACCTAAATAAATGGCAAATTGACATTTAGTGTGACACCACATGCATTCCTGATAATGTGAGAAAGAATCCTAAATTGGCCTGCTGTTTCTGATTCATCTTTGGGCATGTAGGAGTTGGGATTCTAGTCACCTATTCCCATAATTCCTCAGGCCTCCCTTTAAAAAGGAGGGGTTCATTTGCCGCCTCTGTGTTCCCTTCTTTGGATAGCCCTCTGTTGTATGTTTTTGCCTAGAGCAAAGCCATATTGTATGCCTGGATTACACCCAGCCTCATCAACTTTGTGGTTACTTGCCAAGAACAAAAATGTGTCAGTGTGGTGAGCAGGGATAGACCATGCACAACACATTTGCGAAGATCAAAGCTTGAAGGGTTTCCTGGCAATATGGGCAGAGCGAGAGAAAAGAGTGGGAAGAACAAAAAGCAATTAAGTTCTATAGAGACTAATTTCATTTACCACAAATGCCACTTGAAACACGCCCAAAAGGGATAAATGAGTCGCTTGGCTGGAGATCCTGATATACTGTCATCATTAAGATGAATCAAAGGTGTTTCCCTTCATTGTTCTTAGTGAGAGCATTTCTGGTGTTTATTATCATAAAAAGTGTGGAGGCAAGGAAGTGCTCTTTTCCATTTCAGTTCTCATGGTGACTAGTATATCTAACATGACAAGATCTAGCTCTAGGAAATCCTCTGTCTTGGACCTGTTGAGCGATTCTGTCCTAAATGTGATGTTACATTAACTGACAGAAGTGTCAAGAGTGGTCCATTTCTGTCTAGTACTAAATCGAAATATTTAATAGTGCAGAACTTTCAGCTTTCTGCAAATTCCTAATGTCCTTTTGCATCAATTCTTCCCCTTCAAGTTTTGTTTGACACCAGTGTGTCACTGGGTAGAGTCCCATTTATGACAGTTGAAAGCATCGCCATTGGTATCTGTGTCAAGTTCACTAGGTTCTTGGGGATGGGAAACATTCCGGAAAGTTTCACAAAAGGAGGATTTGGGCCTAATCCAGAGAAACAACAAGCCAAGCAGCTAAGGAATTGAACTGGTGTTCTTAAAATCTAGCCGGGACTCATGGGGAGCTACTGAAACAAGTGGCTCCTAAGGAATGCCATGCTCCCTTCATGCAGCTGTGTTAGTATGGCCACATGTATGTAGCAGTGTTATGTGTGGTTGAATCTATGAAGTTGTACTATGGTGTCTATCCAGAGAACCGGCAGGAACCAATATGTCTAATAAGGAAAAGAGTCAAAAGGCCGCAAGTTTTAACAAACTTTGCAGAATTAGTACATCTATTTCTTCAATAGTGTTTGGCCAGATGACTTGAGAAATCCACAGGGAGGGCAAAATGTAATATGCCCTGAAGTTTGTCTACCTATTCCAGATTTCAGAGGCATTAACCTCTGGCTACACACCATGGAGGCTGCATTCAGTTTGTCATGGCTTAATCTATAGACATATCTTTCATTAATTTGCCTAACTCTTTGCTTGCTTGTTTTTAAGGATATATTAGAAGCCAGCATCACATTTCATGCTTATTAATTTTATGGTACTTCCACCCAGGGCTGCCTTAAGCATATGCGGCGCCAGGGTGCAAAGATCTGCCCACCCACTCCCAGGTTGCCCAAAGTTGTTGAGTTTTTTAGGGAGCTGGCACACTTATCTCTGCTCAGGAAAAAAAAACCAAGAAACATAAGTGAAGCCAGGTGCCTCATGGTGTAAGCAGCATGCACTAGGCGGGCCTCTCCATGGCCCTACGCCAATCCCAGGCGCACAGGAGGGCGGAGCCAGCTGGCTGCCTCAGCGCCTCACTGGCTCGCTCACCCCCAAACTCATGACACAGAGCCTCCCGCAGCAGCGACGCTCTGACCGACGGGCGGGCTCTTCCCCAGACTCCAACTCTTGGGCCCCGGACTCTCGGCCTGGCGCCCCTGAGAGCCCAGCTCGGTGCCTCACACCCCTGGCCTCTATGGTTAAGACGGCCCTGCTTCCACCTTGTGTGGCCGAAGTTGGAGCAGGGAGGGGCAAGGAAGCTGAAATGAAAGAAAGCTCTACACCTGGAAACAAGGAAGGTCAAGGCAAATTGGGTCTGTTCTCACTGCAAAGAAGCACTACCTGAAGAGAACTTCCTGTTGCAACATAGCCTGCTCCTAACTTGAGAATTCTGCTGAAATATTCCACCGATTTTCTACTACTGCTTGCCTTGATAAGTGGTGTGATAAGCATTAGGAGTGGTGAGCTGAAAGCAGAATCCTGATAGTGGCAATGAAAATCAAGCTCTTCCAAAGGAATTTATCTGATCGCTTAACATAAGAACACAGAAAATATGGGAGAGGCAGATGAGGAAGATATTAAAATCTGTTGCCATGATCATGACCCAGGTGTGCTACGCAGCAGGTAGGTGAGAAGAAAGAGACAAATGGGTTAGGTGAGGAATGTGTGGAAGAACATCTTGACAACTACTTTTATGACTCCTTTATATTGATTCCTAAATTCTATGATACAGAAACAATGAAAGGGAAACTACTTTCTTCTTGTTCCCCATTTGCTAATCTTTATCAGAAATGCATTTCCTATATTTTTATTGCTGTTGAATACATTTGAAATCATTTCATCTCCTTTGGTTAATGGTCCCTTTAAGCATCTGGTGGAAAAGAAAATGATGTGTGTCTCAACCATATTCTGAACATTATGCTTCAAAAATCATAATGAAAATATAAATGGGATCTAGCAGTGTTCTGAAGCCGATTAGTAAGTTTCTGTGTGCGGTAACATTATTGTCAGCACAAAAAAGTTAAACATGCTGAATTGCAGTTAATTGAAGCTTTTGAGCAGTGTAGTTCAGGGGACTAAAAGAAGACAAATAAAATAACAATTATTAATACGTAGCTTATTGTAATATTATATAGAGCAACAGAAATGTTGCTTTGGGATGGACCTATCTTGGATTTCATCTGAAGACTTTAATCCTAAGCATGCTTTTATATATATAGGGGTACCTACATCTTAGCAGGCATAGGGCGTACTGTTGGTGCTATATATAGATATATAGATGTAAAGGAGAACCCCAGTCAACAAATACAATGAAAAGATGACTGGTTTTATGGTCCCAGTAGACCATTTGCTTTCGTTTCTAGCATTCATTTTAAAATACTTTGTACTTTTATTTATTTACTTTTTTGAAACATTTATCCCCTGCCTGTGAACCAGGATCTTGAGGTGCTCATGCAGGGCCAGATTTAGGTTTCATGAGGCCCTAGGCTACTGAAGGTAATGGGGCCCTTTCTGTGTCCAGCTGTCCTTTGTCAACAACAAATTGCTGCTGTTTTTTGTGTTGAATATATGCTATATGGTAATTTATGGACCTCATAGGTATCTCAAGCCATTTGCCAATGTTGACAAGCAACCAGTCCATGCAGAATGTAGGCACCCTATATATAAGTAAAGGGAAAGAGACCCCTGACCATTAGGTCCAGTCGCGGATGACTCTGGGGTTGCGGCGCTCATCTCGCTTTATTGGCCGAGGGAGCCGGCATACAGCTTCCAGGTCATGTGGCCAGCATGACTGAGCCACTTCTGGCGAACCAAAGAAGCGCATGGAAATGCCGTTTACCTTCCTGCCGGAGCGGTACCTATTTATCTACTTGCACTTTGCCGTGCTTTCGAACTGCTAGGTTGGCAGGAGCAGGGACCGAGCAACGGGAGCTCACCCCGTCGCGGGGATTCGAACCGCCAACCTTCTGATCGGCAAGTCTAGGCTTTGTGGTTTAAGCCACAGCGCCACCTGCGTCCCGCCCTATATATAGAAATGCACAAACCAGGGATATTTTAGGGAGCAGGCTAGCAGGCGGGGCCCATTACTGACACCATAGGAGCCTACACAACACAAAACAAAACACTGTTGCCGTATGTAGGTTTTATTTTATTTGTTTTTTATCTTATATTTTGGAAATGTACATCCAGGGGTTTTTTCTTTTTAATTTTTTTGGGTCCCCCAAGAGAGTGGGGCCCTAAGCTGTAGCTTGTTTAGCTTATACATAAACCCAGCACTGTGCTTATGTCGTCTCTGATTCCCAGATCCCAGCAGCAGAAACATCTACCTTGGGTTCCTGGTTATCTCCAGGTAGGGCTTGGCAGGGGTGGCCTGGCCCATTTGACCACCTGGAAGGTGCCACTCTGAATGGATGCCACCCACTGCCCATGCTGAAGCCTTGCTTTCTGGGGTCATGCAGTTGCGTCTCCTGTTGAGGTCATGCAAGAGCCCCACGAGATCTCTGTGCAATTTCACAGGGCTCTCATGAGATCTCTGACCCAGAAGCTGCTGCAGCCATTTCTCTGGTGGTGGGGAGGGAATGCACCTGCATAAGTGCCCCTTGGCTTCTGCCACCTGGGGCTGGGAATAGTCTAGTTTGAAACCCTAAACAGCTGCTGCCAACCTGTTTAGAGAATACTGAGCAATAGTCTAAGTAGCTTCCTATATTCCTGTTTCATGAAGGATTTCCCCACCCCCAGTTTCTGGCAAAGGCTGATGGAGAAAAACATCTTTTTTAAAATTCAAACAATCCACATGTTCAGATCCGAACATTTACATACATATTTGTTAGAGTAATTGGCAAAAGTATCCCCTCTTCTTTTGCCCATGTGGCTAGTGTGCCTGCCAGTATATTAAATTCTTCTTAGCATCATAAAATCCAGCATTAGCAAGGAGCATATTTTTCTTCTCATGTCAAAGGTGAATCATTTCCTTATGTCTGAGATATCTGGATATAAGAGATTGCCTCCTTCACAGAAGGACAAATAACAGCTGCCCTTATGCCCGACTGGATCTTAACTGACTAGCTCTTTATTTGGCTACATCTTATTTCTTCCACAAAATAAGAATGTGGGGGAATCCGCTACATGGAAAATGAGTGTTTGAGTTTATTAAATGTAACATTAACTCTTTTTCAGTGGGTTTTAATCTGGCCAAAAAGTTTCCATGCACTTAAGATGTAATTGCAAAGTAATTTACTTTTTCCACACACCAACTCAAAATGGTTGCCATGTTTGACATACAATTCACTAAGTACTGCAGTTGTAGAATCTTTTTTATATTATATATATGATTTTATATTGTGTTGCTACAGGACTGTAAACCAAGTTGAAAACAACTAATATATTATTTCAATAAACAGATAAAATAAAGTAGAAGCTCCATTTGCTATGGTGGAAAGGTGGAAGCACAGCAGCTGCACTTAGTGGCCTGCTTGGCTTGTCAGTGGCTGATCTTTAGGAAGACATAAAAGCGCTCAATAATGGACAATCATTTTTTTAACATACCTATGGGAAAATTCCTATCCTAACCAGATGTAGCTAGTGCCTGACTTAGTTCCTCAAGAATGCGTGTTGACAGGCTGTCTACATTTTGTAGCCTTAGCTGTGAATATTCTTATCATCTAATCCCCTTTTTGGAATCCTCTTCAGTTCCTTTGGGAATTCTCTTGGGCTCACTGAATCAATAATGCTCTCTGGTAGTGACAAATTAAATGCTGTTACTGGCAACCCAGCCACAAAGCTCCCTCCAAACTCTGATATCAATACCATCTGGTCCTAGCAACTTGTTGAAATTTAAATTATCGCATTTTCCCAACATCCTCTCTTCTGAGACTTTAATCTTTGACAACACCTTATATTTATTACCTGCAAAAAAAGTAGCTTTTGTGATATATCCCGCTATCTTTCACCGTGTGGAGAAAGAGGCAAGATCTACCCTTACAATGCTTACACAAGAGAGAATAAGTCGTGGATGTTGAAGCTTTTCAACATTATTATTATTTATGATTTATTAATTTCTATACCACCCCATACCTGCAGCTCTCAGAGTGGTTGCAACAAGAAAACACAAACATATTATTAATATTATTATTTAATTTATATACTGCTTATATGCCAAAATGACTTCTAATTAGTTTACAACTATAAAATCAATTGGGATGCGGGTGGCGCTGTGGGTAAAAGCCTCAGCACCTAGGGCTTGCCAATTGAAAGGTCGGCAGTTCGAATCCCCGCGGCAGGGTGCGCTCCTGCTGCTCAGTCCCAGCGTCTGCCAACCTAGCAGTTCGAAAGCACCCCCGGGTGCAAGTAGATAAATAGGGACCGCTTACTGGCGGGAAGGTAAATGGCGTTTCCGTATGCTGCGCTGGCTCGCCAGATGCAGCTTGCCACGCTGGCCACGTGACCCGGAAGTGTCTCCGGACAGCGCTGGCCCCTGGCCTCTTGAGTGAGATGAGCGCACAACCCCAGAGTCTGTCAAGACAGGCCCGTACGGGCAGGGGTACCTTTACCTTTACCTTTATAAAATCAATTATGAAATCCAGGTATGATTAAAATACACAGTCAAAACCCTCTTGGAGCATGAAAACATCCATAATTAAAATATGCAATAAAACAAGCCAGGTAAAAAGCACAGCAATTAAAATTAACAGTAAGATCATAAGTTCAGGGTAATCCTGGCCTGAACAGGTGTGTCTTCAGGAGTCGGTGGAATGCCAATGGTGATGGGACCTCTCATAGTTCAGCAGCGAGGGTATTCCACAACACTGGCGCCACCAGTGAAAAATCCCACCTCTGTGTTAACACAAGCTGATAACCATCTGGCTGTGGTAAAGCAAACTGGTTTTCATTATCTTTAAGCTAGGCCTTAAAGCAGGCAAGTTGATCAGCAGAAACCAAGTCCCTGGTTAAGTCCTTGGCATCTAAACAGAGCTATAAAGTCCTGAAGAAGTACTTCTACTCTGTAGAGGCAATATTGAGCTTGATGAACTAATGGAATGTCTACGTATAATGCCACTTCCCATATACATATGGAATTATAAACTCCAATATTGCTCTATATATTTATAAACATCTTCAGAAACAATGAAATATGTCACTGCTGAAAACAAGGCAATAAACACCGCTTTTAAAAAATTAGCCCATGTTTCTTAGTAAAGGTCCTGTTTAAAAGTTGATAGTCTAGTCCAGTGAAATTTAAGCTGTGAATTTACCTGGGAGTAAATTCAGTTTAATGTGACTAACTTTGAAGTAAAAACACATCGGATTACAGTGGTACCTCGGGTTAAGTACTTAATTCGTTCCGGAGGTCCGTTCTTAACCTGAAACTGTTCTTAGCCTGAAGCACCACTTTAGCTAATGGGGCCTCCTGCTGCCGCTGCGCCGCCAGAGCACGATTTCTTTTCTCATCCTGAAGCAAAGTTCTTAACCTGAAGCACTATTTCTGGGTTAGCGGAGCCTGTAACCTGAAACGTATGTAACCTGAAGCGTATGTAACCCGAGGTTACATACTGTATATTGGTACCACTGTATATTGTTAGTCATATGTCCCAATGAGTTTCAAATTCTCAGTGAGTTAGAGACTTCCCTTGCAGTCAGACTCCGGCAGATTGAATGGGTGAGACCAATAGTGGGACCCAACAGTCAAGATGGCGGTTTTTGCACATGCTGTAGAAGGAAATAAGGGGAAGATGGGGTTCATCAACCTGGGAAGCTCATCTGTCTAGGACAGGGGTCAGCAACCTTTTTCAGCCATGGGCTGGTCCACTGTCCCTCAGACCATGTGGTGAGCCAGACTATTTTTTTTTGGGGGGGGGAATGAATGAATTTCTATGTTGTTGACCATTTGCGAAGACTCAAGAGACACCACTGCTGACACTAGCCTGTAAGTGGTCTTCCCCTCAGGGCAAATCTAAAGCTCTATCCCAGCCAGATGTTCTCACAACCCAATCGAGCTACAGGACTCTGCCTTTAAGATCCTCTGCTTGTATTTCTGGCTGCTTAGACCATTTAGCCCAGGGGTCAGCAACCTTTTTCAGCCATGGGTAGGTTCACCGTCCCTCAGACCACGTGGTGGGCCAGACTATATTTTTTTTTGGGGGGGAGGGGAATGAACAAATTCCTATGCCCCACAAATAACCCAGAGATGCATTTTAAATAAAAGGACACATTCGACTCTTGTAAAAACACGCTGATTCCTGGACTGTCCGCAGGCTGGATTGAGAAGGCGATTGGGCCGCATCTGGCCCACGGGCCTTAGGTTGTCTACCCCTGGTCTAGGAGAAGGAAAACACTGTTGCCTTGCAGCTATAGCACAATTCCCGAACCTAGTACCCTTCAGATTTTTTGGACTACAACTGCCACCAGCCCCAGTAAGCATGGCCATGCTGGCTGTCCTAATTGGAGTTGCCATCCAAAACATTAGGAGGGCACCAAGTTGGGGAATGCTGGTCTATAGAATAAGCCCTTTTGTTCTTAAAAATAATATGAGGAAAGGGCTAAGAAACAGAGCCATTTTGTATGAATTCCTAATACAGCTGTACCTTGGTTGATGAATGTTTTGGCTCCCGAACACCGAAACCAGGTGTTCCGGTTTACGAACGTTCTTTGGAAGCCGAACATCCAACAAGGCTTCTGCAGCTTCCGATTGGCTGCAGGAGCTTCCGTTCGATTTCCGAGGTACGACTGTACAACAAGTGATTTTTACAGTGACTCATTCAAAAAGCTGCTGTGTCTTCCTGTATTGATTTGCATACATGGAGTGCTAACAAATAAAGTCACTCCTTGCCGACTTTCCCACTCCCTAGACACTGAATTATTTCCTGAGTCATCTTGCAAAAGGATAATCCAGTATGGTGAATTTTATAGAAACTGTGTTCCCTCCGCAAGCATCTCTTAACAGAGAAGTCTGTAAGAGCTAAAGCTGTAGAGACTAGACACATGATATATTAAGCTTTACTAATCTATGTCCCTGGCAATGTGGGATTGTTCTCTGTTGCTGATTTATTAGTGGTTTGTCCAGCCTTGACTGAAATGAGTTGTCAGGGGATTGGGCTTTTGCTTCTGAGATTATTTCATAGTCTAATAAATGTAACCATCAGGAAGATTTTATTGAAGGACACAGCCTTTTCCCTTTCTTAATTTTATCCCCTTTCTCCTTAAAAAAAAATAATGCATGTAAGGCCTTCCATTTCAGGAAATAATTTCTTCCTTATGTTTCCTCAGTTCAAACACGTATGTAGAATGACCTTTAATGTTTACTCTGACATCCATTTCTCTTTCTGCTATTTTTATATAGCTTTCTTCACAATAAGCATCAGCTCTCTCTCCCACTTATCCCTGATGAATATGGAATAATACAATGTTTTTTGAATTTTCTAATACCAGTGAACATGGTCTATATCAATTTGTCTGCTGAGGAGCTCTTAACATCTGCCACAAAATCTCTACCTTTCATGCTACAGCACACATACAATTCACACAGGACAGACACTAGATTTGTTGAGCCTCAGAGTTAAACCATGTTTAAAAACGGCCTAGGACACGTTCTGTGCTCTCCTGCATGTTCATATTTCAAGTAGTATTAGTAGTATTAGCAAGTTGTATTTAAAGCTATCCGCTATCATCATGAACAATCTTCTCAACTGAAGAATCAAGATAAGCTTCCGAGGAAACCCAAGATGCCAGTTTAAAAGCTATTAGCGTAATTTCTTCATTCTTTAGTATGGAATCTGAGGGTGACACCTACAATTCCATGCATACTTGAAGCAGGATAAAGACCAATTGCATTCTTCGAGACTAACATGGTTGGAGAACCTATAACTCTCCTGGTGTTCTTGGATTCAAACTTTGAACAGCTCCAAGACTCTGTGCTGCAATGGGTCAGTTTGTCTGGCTTGTTAACCAGAAGGTTGGTGGTTCGAGCCCACCAAGGGATGGCTGTGAGCAGAATTGCAGCATTGCAGGGGTTTGGACCAGATGGCTCTTGGGGTCCTGTCCAACTCTACAGTTCTATGATTCTGTGATGTCAGCCAGCACAGTCAATGGCTGAAGTTGATGGAAGCTGCAGTCCAGCAACACAGGTCTCCCATCCTTGAACTGTAGAATGATGAAGCTGGAAGAACAGAATTGGGTCAGGAAGAGGCATACAGTGGTACCTTGGATTACATATGATTCAGGTTACAGACTCCGCTAACCCAGAAATCTTACCTCAGGTTAAGAACTTTGCTTCAGGGTGAGAACAGAAATTGTGCTCCGGCGGCGTGGCGGCAGCAGGAGGCCCCATTAGCTAAAGTGGTGCTTCAGGTTAAGAACAGTTTCAGGTTAGGAACGGACCTCCAGAACGAATTAAGTTCTTAACCCGAGGTACCACAGTACTTAGGTTCTGTTAATGGATGGACTGTCATTGGAGATGTAAGAATAATGAAGAGACCCGTGTGAATGTCCATTTCATGCTCTTCCTTTTGTCTCTTATGGTGGTAGCTGGATCACAATAAATATTGGTTATGTAGCCAAAATCATTCATTCCAGCTGCAACAGTTTCTCTATGGAAGAGATTCACTTTGAAATGAAAACTAACATCTCCCCACAATGAAGCATGCCTTTGATATCATTTCATATTTGGGGGCCTCACAGATAAAGCCTACACATCTAAATTCTCCTATTCAGCTACGAACAGTCTAAAAGATAAAAAATGGGGGAAAATGAGCAATCATGTATACCAATTCCTGATTTTTTTGCAAAGCATTTCTACTCAAAGTCGTACAAGAAAATTAGCTCAAGTTGGGATTGCTGCATGTCTGCATTTTCACTTCAGCAGATGGCAAAGATCAAAATCCAGTGCATTCAGGAAAATATACTTCATAATTCTCAATGAGATTTTAATTGCATCAATGTGGGCTGTGGAATCAATGTCCAGAAGAACTTCTTTGAAAATAAAAACAGCAAGCTCTTTTTCATTTTTGTTTTAAAGAATACCCTCCTTGCTCCATGGAAACCCATTACATTATGTTCTTAATTTTAAGGTCATTTTAACTGCAGAGCACACATCAGGAAATTGCTCCACACTTAACAATGCTGCCATCATCTACCCATATCCTTCTCCTCTCCTCTGTTTGATAGAATGTACTTCTTTGAAACAAAATATCTATATTTTATCTTTCTAAAAGCTGATTCACTTGACAGCAATCTCAAATGATGACTTGCCTGTCTAAATGAGCCATCCTAAATAAATATCAAAAGACAGAATGTTCACATAATGTTTCCTCAAGCACAATGTTTCTCGATGGATTCCTTTCACATTTTTAGCTTTGTGTCATCATCAAACCAGGATTTTAAGCCAAGCACCACTTGCACATGGGATATTTTGACTGAAAGTCGAAGTGAGTGCATTTTTAAAGCATTTTATCTGAAGTTGTCACTGAAACTTCACCTAAAGTGAAATTTGTGGCACATTTATTTGAGGAAGTCTGAGGGAAGCCAGACAATTCTTTTGATAACTTGAGTGATAAGTCACATTGCCATGTTTAGTCTAAAGCAAAATTCAAAGCTAATTTAGGGGATTCCCAGGAAAAACATTTGAAGAATATCATGGGAAGCTTTTAAAAAAAAATTCTTAAGAGATTGATGAAATTTCTCAGGGGTGTTTCACACGTTTAAGTTTAACATGGAGTTCTGTTAATAGTAAAGCTTTGTGGGTGGGGATTATAATAAATTTTGCTGTCAACTGGTGATTGCAAAACCACATTCATGTAAGACAGCATAGTATATAAGGGTAATGCTTAATGAATCTTTCTTTCTCTTCACCCCACCCCCTTTCTTGTCTAGACATTTGACTAATAGAGATCTGATTGAAAATATCACCAGTCAGAAGTGGTGGCAGATGTGGTCATTAAGTGATGATTACCCTATTTATCTTTGGCTATTTTGGCACATCTTTCACAACACCCCTCATTTATTCTGAATTGCAACAATGGGTTTGTGGCTGACTTTGGGGAAAAAAAGTTCTTCCTCAAAGATTGTCAGAAAACAAATAAAATAGTGCAGTAAAACCCCACCCTCCACATGTGTGCACAAACACACACAGAGAGAGTGTGCATATGCAATTGTGGTTGATTGAAGTGTGTAAACTTTCCATCTCACACTGGCTGTTCAGTTTTAATAACTACCATAAAAGAAACCCACCTGCCATAATGCGGCAAATTCACGGCATGTTTTTCCCTCCAAAAGGCAAGTGTGGCAGGATACTTGGCCAGAGTTAAGAGCAAACAGCAGTTATAGACATAGCCTCCCATGGAAGACCTCAGGATATGCAGGCAGCAGCTGGAACTAGTTACCCGAACTACCCTGTCAATGCCGAAAACTCCAAATGAAGTACGTGCGTTCACACAATTGGAGAGAGGGACTCTCAGAGGGTGGAGTGACAGTTTGACAACAGGAGCTTGAGGCTTGGGAGGCTGAGAACAATTAAGGGATAAATATATTATCTTTCCATAATACTGCAGCATTTGTTAGTCTGGATTTTTGTCCACATGTTAGGCCAGCCCTCACTGCCAGTGCTCCCGTTGAGGGTGGAGGTGCAATGTGTGTCTGCATGCAGAACCCGCATAGATGCACAGCCTCCCCTTCCTCCAAAGTGGCAACATCTCCTTGTTTTTTGTTTTTGTTTTGCAGGAACTTCTGCTATTTTTGCTGCTGCTCTGGGACACCCACTATTAGCCTCTACATGGGGCTACATTTGAAGGTGACCCGGAAACTACAACTAATCCAGAATGCGGCAGCTAGACTGGTGACTGGAAGCGGCCGCCGAGACCATATAACACCGATCCTGAAAGATCTGCATTGGCTCCCAGTACGTTTCCGAGCACAATTCAAAGTGTTGGTGCTGACCTTGAAAGCCCTCAATGGCCTCGGTCCAGTATATCTGAAGGAGCGTCTCCACCCCCATCGTTCTACCCAGACACTGAGGTCCAGCTCCGAGGGCCTTCTGGCAGTTCCTCACTGCGAGAAGTGAGTGTGACGTTAACATATGAGAGTGCTGGAGGTGAAATAGTTAAACAGGTTACCCAATCAGAACCCAGGGGGTGGAGTCAGAGGGACTATAAAACCAGCTCTGGGAGGGGCGAAGGGAAGAGTTCGTTGGGAGTTGAGTGGTTGGTTGGAGTGGGAGTGAATTGGGATAGAGTCTGGGGGTAGGTTGAGTTAGTGAAATAAGCTGAGTCAGGAACAGTTAGGGGCTAGGAAGACAAGTAAATATCTGAGAGGTGGTTTAGTGAGTGAGAGGAGGTAGCGAAAGTTATAGGCCTGGATAGGCACCCCATGAATGTAATTGACCAATACTGTTTATGAAACCACACGCTTGTTAAACTGCAATAAATAAACAGAAGTTTATGTTCCAATTTAACCCTGATTGGACTCAGTATTGTACCAGGTAGGGCCTGGGTGGTGGCAGCGAGAAATAAAGTGGTGGCACAGGGATCAATAGACGGTAAAACGTCTGGGGACCCTGTGTGATCGCCACAGTGAGGTTGCAGGAAACCAGGCAGAGGACCTTTTCGGTAGTGGCACCCACCCTGTGGAATGCCCTCCCATAAGATGTCGAGGAAATAAACAAATATCTGACTTTTAGAAGACATCTGAAGGCAGCCCTGTTTAGGGAAGTTTTAAATGTTTGATGTTTTATCGGGTTTTTACTATTTTGTTGGAAACTGCCCAGAGTGGCTGGGGAAACCCAACCAGAAGGGCAAGCTATAAAGAATATATTATTTTTATTTTTACTACTGTGCCCCAGGTATTAGTAGTCACCTGGCCAGGGTTGCTGAGCCTGTCAGTGGTGGTAGCAAAGTCCAAACAAACCTAAGGAAGCATAGCAGTGAGAAGGAGCAGGTGAGCACCACTTTTCTGCTGCCTGCAGCTGCTACCTCTCCTGCTGCTGCTGCCTTTGCCGCTCACTCACTCACCAGCACCTGACTGGCAGTGTGGTGCACGTGTGCACACGGCATGCGGTTAATTATTTCAAGAAGAAGCTTCTGTTAGCAGTGGAAGCAAGAGGGTGTCAAGGACTGGGAGGAACCAGCAGGGGAACCACCAAGGGAAGAAGGCTCAGAGCCCAGGGACTGGTGGCGGGACAACAATGAGTGGTCAGACAGAGAAGACTAGAAAGAAGATATGTAGGAAGCTGAAGAGATGACAGGGCTTAGTGAGCTGGGAGAGTCTGTGGCAGAGAGAAGTCCAGAATCAGTGGCAGAAGCTGAAGGAGAGGAAGGAGGCCAGGAGTCAGAGATGAGTCATGGGTATTTCTCCCTCCTCCTGCAACAAGCTCCCCTCCCAGAACCAGAAGAGGCATGAAGCGGGAGGAGCAAAGACAGGCATGCAGATACACTCTCCAATTGCTTGAGGAAAAACCATTGAGTGGAGGAGACCCCTAGTCTTGACAACTGATCCATGGGGCAAGACCTACCAGGGAGGAGTTCCTGTGCTCATTAGGCCTGACATTCCACCAAGCCCATGTAGATCCCATTCTTGCTGATAAAGAGTTAACTCCAACATATGCACAGTGTGATTTACTGCTGGCTCGCTCCTTCTTGTCAGAAGGCCTCTTTTAGGCACACATAATCTGGCCATGGTAAGACAGGTTAGTGCCTCAATCCTGGCAGCAACTCTTTACAGTGTTTCTCAAACTTGGGTCATCAGTTGTCGTTGGACTACAACTCCCATTGTCCCTGACCACTGGTCATGCTAGGTAGAGATGATGGGAGTTGTAGTTCAACAACAGCTTTGAGACCTGTGTCCTCGTCATAATAGTAAAGACTAGAAATATAGGAACTATTGAATTCTTAAGCTCTTTTAACTTAAATTGGTTGCAGTCTTCCACTCCTGTAGCGTGGCCTACCAGGTGCTTGAGCAGGCAGCACAAAGTGGAAGGGGGTTGACAGTGCTCTGAAAGGGCTGCCAAATGAGGCTGGTTGGCTGCCTTAGGTCTGCTGGCTTGCAAGTTGTGCCGGCCTGCTCTGTATCTCTTGCAAGCTTCTGTTCCACAGTCTTTCCAGCCTCTCTACATTCTGTTAAGTTGTGGGTGAACATATCAGACGACACAGCGATTCTTCAAACAGCTCTTGTTTATTCACAGGCCAGAACAGAACTGAACTGAAGGGTTCGGCCAGCCTGCTTATATAGAGCTCCACTAGAACGCAACAGTGACCATTTTCTGTACCTATCCAATCACTAAACGTCACTTTCGATCCGTTATTTGCATATGTGGACCTGAGTGAAAACTATCTACAGTATGCCCCTGCTGGCCCAGGGTGAGAACTTCAGTACATAACACTAACCTAAAGCTGGAAGATGAAGTAGGAATATGCCAGACAAAAAATGACACGGCTGTGCTAAATATTATCCAGTTTTGATATTTACTTGGAAATAATGTATTTGATGCAGCTCAGGAACATTAGCAAAAAGATACCTGTCTCGCCACGCCTTTCAAAAGAAAGAGAGAAATGACTTTATGAAGAGGTAAGTAAAGGTAAAGGGACCCCTGACCATTAGGTCCAGTCGTGACCGACTCTGGGGTTGCGGCGCTCATCTCGCTTTACTGGCCGAGGGAGCCGGCGTACAGCTTCCGGGTCATGTGGCCAGCATGACTAAGCCGCTTCTGGCAAACCAGAGCAGCGTACGGAAACGCCATTTACCTTCCCACTGGAGCGGTACCTATTTATCTACTTGCACTTTGATGTGCTTTCGAACTGCTAGGTTGGCAGGAGCAGGGACCGAGCAACAGGAGCTCACCCTGTCACAGGGATTCAAACCGCCGACCTTCTGATCAGCAAGTCCTAGGCTCAGTCAGTGGTTTAGACCACAGCGCCACCCGTGTCACTTTGTGAAAAGAAGGAGCATGCAAACAAGGTCAATGCGTTTGCAACAAGCCTTGAAGACTGCTAAGAACAAGAGGCACTGCCTGACGCAAAAGGGAATGCAAAAGGGGTATTTGCTTCAGTCCAGCCTTAAGAAATGAAATGCTCACTAAGTGAGCCGAGGCATCTGTTTTGCAGACATGTGTGTTTCCCACTGAAATAAAGCAGTTTATGTACACAGCTCCCCCTCCCCTCCTAAAAGGGCATCTGGCAACTCTGAAATATGCCAGATCCTTTCATTCTGTGTTTCAAAAGGGAACCGTCAGGAATTATCTCTCAGTCCTTTTCTCTGCTTAGCAGAGAGCTGCAAAACTGGACTGACCTGAAATGCCAGCAGAGGGCAAAGCTCAGGCTGTGTGGCAGGGCAAGAGGAGCTCAAGACCTTAGATGTGTGTTGATGTGAGCCCTGACAAGGAGGAGAAAACATGTTTGTCTTCTAAATAAGCATTCAGCTAATAGTGGCAAAACATTTTCAGACAGAATAACCTTTCCGCAAACCATAGTGGCATATCTACCTGCTGTCAATACATTGGCACTAGATCTAAACATATCCTACTGAAAGCAATCGGATTTGAGTAAGTTCTGCTTCCAGCCATCTGTTCTGTTGGTTTCAGTAGAATCTAGGTTGTAATCCTAATCAATTTACATGTGTTAACGGAGAAATCCGAGGGCTCCCTTGGACAAAAAGGACATCAGCCAGGAATACCAGAGCAAAACAGCAGCCAGTAGGCTTGGTCTTTATTGAAGACTGTCGTGACAGGACTCCCACCTGCCACCAGGTGAAACAAAATGGAAGCCCCAAACAAAAGAGCACCCAAACCTTTATTAGTTATTAATCCCCCAAACTACACCCCTAGAACTACATCACAACTACATCGTGACTACATCATTGACACATCACAGAAAGGAGGGGTTGAGGGAGGAGTTGTGGTGGTAACCTGAGTGTCCTGTTACCTGGCTGGTTCCTCCTTTCCCCCTCCCCATGAGTCACTTCCAGGAGACAAAGGGGAGCTGGCAGTTTCCTGCCCCCAGAGGGAAGATCTGATCATTGTCCTTTGTTCCAGTCCATGTTGAATCCACTCCCATATGCAAGTCCTTTGTGACCTTGATGGTCTTCTGTCTGGGACCATCAAGGTTGTCATGCCAACTGGGTAGGGCTCCCGTGTATGTGCTGGTATGATTAAGGGATTATGGCCATCCTGTATCAAACCATCCACCCTTTGATAGTCCTTCCTTCATGGAGTAAAATTAAAGTGAACCGGTGTAAATCCGATGTATGGTTGCTTTACTATGAATTTATAACAGAAACGCCGCGTATGTCGTGTGTGTGTCGTGTTTGTACAAACTGAATGATTGCGGGGGGGGTGGTGGTCCTGCAACACATGGAAGAAATTCCCAATAAAACCAGTTGGACTTTTCTCAGGGAATAGGATAAGCAGCAAATTGCAGTGAAATTGAGTTGAACTGGGACCACTTTATCTATTATTGACTTCTGAGGTGAAATGGATGACCCATTGGTGCCTGATTTAAGACCATGAAACTCCATAAGTGCTTCCTCTTGGTTCCTGACTACAAACTCAGTTAACATTAAACAAAAGAGAGTCAGCCTTCAGCAGTACCAACGCACTTTAGTATCTGGAGACTTCACCCTGTAATGATTGCCTTGCCACAACTACCTGGAAAGGAAGCTCAGTCTTGCAAATATCCTTTGTATTCCTGTCACCGCCTTCTCCCCACCTGCCTAGCTTGGCCCCAGATAATCCAGAACTATGCGCCAGTTATCTGTCAGGGTGTGGTAACCCAAAGTAGAAGTGCCTTTCTGTCTCTGTGGGAACTTGTTTTTCTTGTATGTCTTCTTAGGCGCAAGCCAAGTCTTCTTAGGCACATGAGAAGAGTACAGTCCCTTGGGTCTGTCCCAAATGCACTTCAAACCACAGAGCCAAATTAAAGAATGTTTTTTTATTAATAATATAAATTAAGAGACAAGAAGGAAACGTGGGGCTACACTTAAGGTTGGCCCAGAGGCTGCAGCTGTTGCAGAACATAGCAGCTAGGTTGCTTGTAGAGGCAAACCAGCGGACACAAATGCTTGTGGGATTTGCACTGGCTACCAATCTGCTACTGAGACAAGTTCAACATTTATTATGATCATCATCATTGTTACGGAAATTACCCGGGGGGGGGACATCTTTAAAGTTAAATATTACAAATATTATGCCTGAATGTATCCTTTCAGCTTGACAGCTCAGGGAAGTTACCTATCTTTAAAAATAATATAAAATCCTCTCCTTTCCCAGTTTCCTCCATTCCAAAGCTATTTTCCCCTTGCAAAAGGACTCCAGGAAGTTCCCAGAGGTGACAATTGCTGGGCTCATTGTTAGCCAAAGGAAGCCAAATCTCATCACCTGACTCGCCTCAGGCTCCAGACATGCAAAGGAACTTCTATTGTACTTTTGGGTGGTGGGTACTTAAGACATATTTGTCTATGCTAATCTTATACCTGAGCCTTGCCCTGCCATGTTTGCTTATGCTAATCTTCTACCAAAGCTAGAGAGTTAGAAAGCTAGAGAGTTCCAGAAAGACATCTACTTCTGCTTCATTGACTATGCAAAAGCCTTTGACTGTGTTGACCACAGCAAACTATGGCAAGTTCTTAAAGAAATGGGAGTGCCTGATCACCTCATCTGTCTCCTGAGAAATCTCTATGTGGGACAAGAAGCTACAGTTAGAACTGGATATGGAACAACTGATTGGTTCAAAATTGGGAAAGGAGTACAACAAGGCTGTATATTGTCTCCCTGGTTATTTAACTTATATGCAGAATTCATCATGCGAAAGGCTGGGCTGGATGAATCCCTAGCCGGAATTAAGATTGCCGGAAGAAATATCAACAACCTCAGATATGCAGATGACACAACCTTGATGGCAGAAAGTGAGGAGGAATTAAAGAACCTTTTATTGAGGGTGAAAGAGGAGAGCGTGAGATATGGTCTGAAGCTCAACATCAAAAAAACGAAGATCATGGCCACTGGTCCCATCACCTCCTGGCAAATAGAAGGGGAAGAAACGGAGGCAGTGAGAGATTTTACTTTCTTGGGCTCCATGATCACTGCAGATGGTGACAGCAGCCACGAAATTAAGAGACGCCTGCTTCTTGGGAGGAAAGCAATGACCAACCTAGACAGCATCTTAAAAAGTAGAGACATCACCCTGCCAACAAAGGTCCGTATAGTTAAAGCTATGGTTTTCGCAGTAGTGATGTATGGAAGTGAGAGCTGGACCATAAAGAAGGCTTATCCCGAAGAATTGATGCTTTTGAATTATGGTGCTGGAGGAGACTCTTGAGAGTTCCATGGACTGCAAGAAGATCAAACCTATCCATTCTGGAGGAAATCAGCCCTGAGTGCTCACTGGAAGGACAGATCGTGAAGCTGAGGCTCCAATACTTTGGCCACCTCATGAGAAGAGAAGACTCCCTGGAAAAGACCCTGATGTTGGGAAAGATGGAGGGCACAAGGAGAAGGGGACGACAGAGGACGAGATGGTTGGATAGTGTCTTCGAAGCTACAAACATGAGTCTGAACAAACTGCGGGAGGCAGTGGAAGACAGGAGTGCCTGGCGTGCTCTGGTCCATGGGGTCACGAAGAGTCGGACACGACTAAACGACTAAACAACAACAACAACAAATCTTATACCTGAGTCTTGCCCTGCCATGTTTGCTTATGCTAATCTTCTACCAAGGACTTGTCTGGACATGTTTGCCAAGGTTAACCCCTCCCCTTTTGTGACATGTCAGTGATGTAGCAATGATGTAGCAATGATGCTGTACGAACTGTATTCTAGGATATGGTGGGAAAGTTTTAAAAGTCTTTGTCACCCCATCCTTGGGGTTCAAATTTGCTCTTTGAACATATTGCGCAATAAACTTTGGTCTACAGCTATTTGCTCCGGTTGGTGGCTGGAATCCTTCCTTTATTCCGCAGGGACCCGCAGGGCTCTGTCCGACAAGCTGGGTGACTGAGCAGCCTCGCACCTAGATTTTTCCGTAACAATCATCATTACTATAAATTGAATTTATATACCGCCCTATACCCTCAGGTCTCAGGGCGGTTCACAAGATAAAAACACAAAATACATAATCAAAATAAAAACAAAATCAACCCAATACCCCCATATAAGGTCCTATGTAGCTCAGGACCAGATTACTTGAGAGACCACCTTGTCCCTTACGTACCCAGTCACTGAGGTCTGCTGCACAGCTTTCAGTTGAATTCAGTAGGACTTATTTCTGCAAACTGATGCTATGCAGGGCTTAGATCAATTGTTGTCACTTGAGGCTCAGGTGGTGTGGAGTGGCTTCCATCGGCTTCAGCCGGTGGTGCAGCCGCGCCGCTATCTGGACAGGCATAGCCTAACTTTTGTTGTCTATGCTCTGGTAACCACTAGGTAAGATAACCGCAATGTGTTATACACGGGGCTGCGTCTGAAGACAATTGGAGCCTGCAGGAAGTTGGATTAGATTACCCTCGGGTCCCTTCCAAGAATCTATTTTTCTGCAGTGGCTGTCAAGGCTTTGGGAAAGCTATTCCTCCCCTGGTTGCAACAAGAGTATAAATTAAAAGGTACAATGGTACCTCTGGTTGTGGACAGGATCAGTTCTGGAGGTCCGGTCAGATCCTGAGGTTTACGCAACCTGAGGACTGCTCCTGCGCATATGCAGACCGCTTCTGCGCATGCGCGCAGCGAAACCCGCTAAAATACTTCCAGGTTTGCTGCACGTGCATCCCCAAGTTTACATAACCAGAGGGTTACGTAAACGGAGGTTTGACTGTTGTTTTTCAGGAGTACAGTAGTACCTCGGGTTAAGTACTTAATTCGTTCCGGAGGTCCGTTCTTAACCTGAAACTGTTCTTAACCTGAAGCACCACTTTAGCTAATGGGGCTTCCTGCTGCTGCCGCGCTGCCGGAGCACGATTTCTGTTCTTATCCTGAAGCAAAGTTCTTAACCTGAAGAACTATTTCTGGGTTAGCGGAGTGTGTAACCTGAAGCATATGTAACCTGAAGCGTATGTAACCTGAGGTACCACTGTATATTCAATCATAATGGTGAGAGACAAAAGAATGCAGCAAGCCTTAACAAAGGTGTTGCACCAAACTGGGCTCCTCCTCCTTGCTAGCAACAGCACCTCCCTTCACAGTGGCCACTTGTGGTCAAATTTATTTGATTCTTTGTTCTTGCACCCTTAACAAATGCCAAGTTCTGGGAGAAGGGGGGGATCAGAAATACTCTTCAGTGACAACGGGTCATCTGGCTGCCATGCCACAGCACCCCCCTTCTAAAACTTCCCAACGCTTCTGTTCGCCTACCTCTGAGCTGTGACCTTCTTCAAACCCCTGCTATAAATCAATGCTGAACCCCTCTTCTCCTGCAATGCCAAGAGAAGGGGGGGGTGATCTCCACCATTCCTCCTCCTCCATCTTCCCCTCTTGAGTCCAATCCCTGACAGTGGCTTTCCTTTAGGCACCAGGCAAAAACATTCCTCTTCTCCCGGGTGTGTGTCCCGGGACAGGGGTGTTAATGATTTTCTTTGTTTTCTTTCTTTTGTCATGTCTTTTGGGGTTCTTATATTGTAAACTGCCCAGTGATCCTTGGGTGAGGGGTGGTATAGAAATTTGATAAATAAAATGAATAAAATAAAAATAATGGAAGTTATCAGCACCCCAATCTAGCTAGAGAGCTTCCACAAATATCTCTGTAAGCACCCTAACCGGATTAGGAGTCATGTGCTATATACAGGAGCTGCGTGGCATTCCTTTCTCCAATCTAGCTGCCAGGACTTTTTTTGTAAAATACCCAGAGGAATAAGGAATTGTGCCTGTCACTTCTTTGGGTGAAGAGACATGCGCGGAATTAATTTCTTCCATTTCCCAATTCTCTGTCAAGACTTGGTGCAATTCCTGTTTGGAGAAGGTTTAGGGAACACAGAGTCTAATTGTTGTGTTAGTGCATGACACCTGTCTGTGGGACCAGAGTGTTAAAACTGGAAGGTCGCCTTGGGTGAAGGACATCATATCTGTTATTTTTAATTATCTACAGACAGTTTGACTCACTGAATTATTCACTAGCTGTAGTGTAGCGTACATTTTCATTAAAAAACCATCAGCTCCTAGTGCTGTTCTTTCTTTCTTTCTTTCTTTCTTTCTTTCTTTCTTTCTTTCTTTCTTTCTTTCTTTCCCTCCCTCCAGAATGTTGATCTTTGGATCTGAATAAACAATAACTGTAAAGGGCTCTGTTAATGTGTTATCATTTAACTCCCTCCAGTTCAGGTGTAGTGTCGGACTGCAATAGAGAGCTTCTCTCCTTCCTCAGTCTTTTCTGGGTTTTCACGACAATTTTTCTGGGGCATGGGTGGGACAGAGTAAAAACTGCAAATAAATAATTTCAATGCCTACATAATGGTAGTCAGGTAACAGAGCAAACGTTTCTGGTAGATGAGGTGGCTAAGTGGTGGTGAGGCCTTGGCATTTGAGGAACTAGTATTCTAAGCCTACCTTTCCATTGCTGCTCAACAGGCCAACCTGCTGTCTGTCCATCATTGGATGAAACTGCCATCCACGTGTCTTTCCACTCACTGCTGAAACAACCAGTTCTTTACTCTATGGCTCCCTTCACCTCCCCCAGTGCTTAATTAATTGCACTGCTGTTACAATCAACTTCACAGCCTGCATTTCTCTTTCAACCCCCGCAACCCATACAACAACCTCCCCCCTTGCTTCAGCAAAATAGGTACATTGCGCTATTTTATAGGGTTAGCATTACTTACCATCTCTCAGCCATAGTCCTGGTAACCTGGGTTATCAGGGTAAAACAATAAGGGACTTATCTGCACTGGCCTCAATAGAGTATTTTTTTAAAAAGTACAAACTCATAAGAAAATCACATTTTAAACTGATATTCAATAAGATCTAAGAAAAAAGATCACGAATTCCTATCTTTGTCACGACCCTTTTGTTTTGAACTGATACGTGACTTCCCAGTCACATACCCTGCAACCTTCCCAATGTGAGCAGAACATCCTAGAATTACAGAAGCCATCCTAGGTTCTGATTGGATCCCAGAATGTCCCATCTTTTGGTCCTGCGTTCTCACCTGAGCCGAAAGACACACCTTGCCCAGGGCTCTTTCATGAACTGTTGCCAATAGCAGCAAAGACGTCCCCCTCCCTGCCTCCGTCAACATGGCAGTGCCCGGACGCTGAAGCTGGCACACCATTCCAGCTGCCACAAGAAGGGTCTGCTTGCACAACCAGCACCACCTGGGCCTTGTGGCTTTGCGTAACTGAGTTGGGCAAGTCCCATGTATAGAAACTGTCCTGTCCCTTTTAACTTCACAGCTAGTTGTGCAAAATAGTAGTGACAAGAAATTCACAGTCTTTGTGGTACATGACCCCAGTCAAGCTTGCAAAAATCTACTATTTGCCCGACAATAAATGTTGGAAATGTAAGGAAAATGAAGGTACATTCTTTCACCTTTGGTGGACGTGCCCCAGGATTAAGGCTTTCTGGGAAATGATATATAACGAATTGAAAAAGGTATTTAAATATACCTTCTTGAAGAAACCAGAGGCCTTTCTCTTGGGCATGGCCGGCCAAGTGGTGCCAAAGAAGAACAGAACTTTTTTCATGTATGCTACAACAGCAGCAAGAATACTCATCGCAAAGTATTGGAAGACGCAAGATCTACCCACTCTGGAAGAATGGCAGATGAAACTGATTGACTGTATGGGATTGGCAGAAATGACGAGCAGAATCCGTGACCAGGGAGAAGAGTCGGCCGAAGAAGACTGGAAAAAATTTAAGGACTATTTACAGAAATATTGTAAAATTAAGGAATGCTGAATGATGTTGGATTGAAATTGAGTGGTTTCTAGCTGTAATGATATAAAGGAACATGGATGGGGAAAAAGGGTTTGGATAGAAAATAAGGTGATATTATAAGCTGTAATGCTTTAAGTTAAGGATTTGCTGAACAAATAATCTGAAATGGAATACAAGAAGGGGAGGTATGAGGAGGTCAGAGAAATTTGTTATTGAAAAGTGTGTATTATGAACTATATGTTTTTTCTTTAATCTTTTTGTTTGTTTTTTGTTTGTATAAAAAATTGAAAACTTTAATAAATATCTTTTAAAAAAACAAAAACAAAGACTTATCCCTCCCTGCCTCCGTCAACATGGCAGTGCCCAGACGCTGAAGCTGGTGCACTGTTCCAACTGCCACAAGAAGGGTCTGCTTCCACAACCAGCACCACCTGGGCCTTGTGGCTTTGCGTAACTGAGTTGGGCAAGTCCCATGTATAGATCCTGTCCTGTCCCTTTTAACTTCACAGCTAGTTGTGCAAAATAGTAGTGACAAGAAATTCACAGTCTTTGGATCTGCTATGATCCTTTCTGGCAATATCATTATCCCCACATAATCCTTCCCTGTAGGCCCTCTCAGGTGCTAAGATCCTCTTGGTTGGTCCATGCATGGTCATCAGAAGCTCTGGGCCTGGTGGACCAGAGAGAGCATTCTCTGTGGCGCCCCCTAAGTTGTGCCTGTGAATTGAAGAAGAAGAAGTTTCTAAGAACCCGCCAAAACTAAAGCACAAAACCGCTTCACAAGAGTTTAGCCAAATGCAAGTTTTCTTCATGTTAAAGTGTACTAAATTGTGCAGCCTTTAAAAAAAACACGATTTTTTACAAAAGTCTTGCATAAGTCTACCCGATTAATTTCTACATGCAATATGATTATAATTATTTTGTAATGGATGTTCTTTTTTATAATGAGTTTTGCAAACATCTGTTTGTGCTTACAAGGGATGCACCATCCTTTAATATTATCTTCATATAAATCACCAGAATCAATGATCTAATCACAGAAAGCAAAAGTTAGTGCAAATAGATTCTGAACTTCATATTATCAGTGTCTGTACATATATCTGGAGAACATTATTTTGTTACCAGAACCAAATAATGATAATAATGAATATATTTTTTCTCACAATAGTTTGGTAGAATTTATTGCTTACTTGAAGGGAGCAAAGTCAAAGTAGGTCAGAATCCAGAAATGCACTATTTTTCTTTGAACAACGGTTGTGAGGCGGCGGCTTAAGCATGTTTAATCACAGAGGATCCATCAGTTTAATATTACTGAATGTCTTCTGTAACCACCTCTATTCCCAATAGTTGAAGACAAGACAGGAAATTGGACCAGGCTGCAGAGCCATTGTTAGTGGATTTCTTTATAAAATGGTGATGCGAGTAAGGTAAGAGTCATTCTTACGGTTGTTCTAAATTTCCTGAGCAGGAAAAAAAGTTGTTTAGAAGCACCACTCTTTTGCATGCTATGAAGAGGTTCTCAAGCTGTGCAAAAGCATTTGAAGGACAAAGTCACATAGCTCATGACCTCTCAGTATGCATTCCCTTACATTAGCCTTCCCCAATCTTGTGTACTCCAGATATTGTTGGATACCAACTCCCATCCACCCAGCAGGGCCAATGGCTGGAAAAGGTGGGAGGAGCATCTCTGACCTCTCCTGGGTGTTCTGTATATTATCACTTAATATTGTAGGTATCTGCCCCATCCCATGTCTTTCAGTTTTTGACAATGGCTATCATTAGCCTGGGACGAGGGTGGTGCTGTGGTCTAAACCACAGAGCCTAGGTCGGCAGTTCGAATCCCCGTGATGGGTTAAGCTCCCACTGTTCAGTCCCAGCTCCTGCCCACCTAGCAGTTCGAAAGCACATCAAAGTGCAAGTAGATAAATAGGTACCGCTCCAGCGGGAAGGTAAACGGCGTTTCCATGCACTGCTCTGGTTCGCCAGAAGTGGCTTAGTCATGCTGGCCACATGACCCAGAAGCTATCTGTGGACAAACGCCGGCTCCCTCGGCCTATAGAGCGAGATGAGCGCGCAACCCCAGAATCGTCTACAAGTGGACCTAGTGGTCACTCCAGTGGTACCTCGGGTTACATACGCTTCAGGTTACATACGCTTCAGGTTACACACTACGCTAACCCAGAAATAGTGCTTCAGGTTAAAAACTTTGCTTCAGGATGAGAACAGAAATTGTGCTCAGGCGGTGCAGCAGCAGCAGGAGGCTCCATTAGCTAAAGTGGTACTTCAGGTTAAGAACAGTTTCAGGTTAAGAACGGACCTCCGCAATAAATTAAGTATTTAACCCGAGGTACCACTGTACTAGCTATATCTTCAAGGAACAGTTGGTCTTCTGAGTCTTCCTTGTAGACCTTTCCTGCTTTGTTTCTCAACCCCTGTTTTACTATTAGAAGGTTCAAGGAATCCTTCTCCGAGAGGAATCTCCCCCAAGACTGTGGAATGAGGGGGAAGCACATGTAGGTTGCCTTTGTAGCTCAGGTTTAAAAGTGAGAATGGAGAGAAAGTAGATAGAACCTTTTCTCCCTCTCTCATAATACTAGAATTTGTGGACATCCAATGGCACTGAATGTTGGAAGATTCAGGACAAGTACTGAAGTACTTCTTCACACAGCACAAATTTAATTTACGGAACTCGCTCTCACAGGGGGCAGTGATGGCCAACAACTTAGATGGCTTTAGAAGAGGATTAGACATATTCAAGGAGGAGAAGGCTATCAATGGCTACTGGCCATGATGACTATTTTCTGCCTCCACTATTGGAGGGAGCAATATCTTTGAATACCAATTGCTGGAAACCATGGGAGGGGAAGAGGGGTCTTGTGCTTGAATCCTGCTTGTGAGTTTCCCACACACATCTGGTTGGCCAGTGTGAAAACAGGACACTGGACTAGATGGGCCATTGGCCTGATTTAGTTGGCTCTTCTTATGTTCAAAACTCAGGTTCTCTTTTTCCACAATTCATTCAATCTGCAATCCAGATCTTCTTCTATGGAAATTCCCAAATCATTATTAATATACTAATATATTAAATTTTTTAAATTAACTTTTCTGTTTTACACTTTAGAATATTCATTTAGACAACCTTAAAACATCAGTGACTTCCCTTCTCCTCTTTCCATGGTTCATTTTGCATATCATAAATCCCTGCATATTTCACATAAACTAAACCATTCAGTATTCCATTATTACATTTAACAAAACTTGTTTACACTGTTGAATTTATCTTAATGCTGTCAACATTTTCAAATGTATACAATTTCCCCCATATATTCAATAAACATTTTCCAATCTTCTTAAAATTTATGTTCTTGTTCTCTTATTCTATATGTTAGGTCCGCAAGCTGTGCATATTCCATCAGTTTAAGTTGCCATTCTTCTTTAGTTGGGACCGCGCTCGTTTTCCATTAACAAAGCACAGCCGCAGTGGTGGCATACATAAATAGCCTTTTTTGACCTCTGGGGATTTCCATACCAAATCATTAATTTTTGGGCAAGTGATTCCCAGAGTGTTTGGTAGGCATGTAAGAATGGCAAGCTGAACACATTAAATAAATTCATTTGCTGAGGGACCTGATTCAAATGTATACTGTCTCCTTTGCATCCATTCCAGGCAATTATTCTGAATTACCCAGAAGACCTTCAAGCTAGGAATGACAGTGGAGTCCTAGAGGATGGACAACAGCAGTTTCATGTAGGGCTTTGAAAAGAATTGCCCACTGAGCTTGCTTGCTTGTTGAACCGTTCACTGTTGGTCTAGGACAATCAAATTTGGTAGCATCAGTCTTCAAAAGTGTGGGTAATAAAATGATATTTCACTGTCACAGTCAGTTATGCTGTAAAGTGACAAAGCATAACCTTTGGTAATGTGACAGGCCACAATGAACAGGGAAGGACATTTCAATAACGAAACTGAAAGAAAGAGGCAATATTCAAGAAGGCAAAACATAAAGGGTTTTTTTTTGCATGTAAAGAAACAACAACAACCCACAGATAAAAATGTTAGTGGATTATAGGTTGGGTGAGAAGGATTCAGAAGGTATTCCTACCAATATTTCACAGATTTTAAAAAAGGACATACTTGTAACTTGGAATGCTCAAGGATTTCAAACAGTTTGCATGAAATCCTGATTTGAACTTCCTAGACTAATCCATTAATTGGAACAGTTCTTCTTGGGTTTTTACATTCTGAATGTTGCAATAAAAAATTTGACCCTAAAGGTGTACCAAAAAGATTATAAAACATATGTTTTAGGAAAAATGCATATCAAGTGTGTATTTTAGGATGAAATATATTTAATAAAAGGATTTTCATGGAGTTATTATTCTTATTCTTATTATTTGCAGATTAATGCAGAAGCTTTATGGAACAGACTTCTGAACCCATGTGAACCTGAGACAGACTGGAGATCAGTTGAGTTGCTCCCATCTGCACTGCCTGATCTTTCACCTTCCCAGTTCCTAGAGATCGTTGAAGACTCTGCTGTGCCTGATGTCTTCATTTTATCTGCAAGAAGACAAGGTGGTGTTTATTCCTTTGGTTTGGTGAAAAGCGTTCTTTAAAAATGTAATTGTCCTACAATCCGTTATCAGCAGCTGAAAATATACTTCATCAGCAACAGTGCGTGACATTATATGCGGTGCACTGCGTGTTGCCTGGGTGTTAATGTGTGTGCATTTACAGGAAGGTTCATAAGAGATCAAATCCATCACCCCTGTTGTTTTATTTACACTGCCAAGACATTTGAATCTTAGAGATCCTGGGGAGGAAGCTGAACCTTAAAGATGGATAACCCTGGCAACTCACGCTAACACAAGTCCCACAAGGCATCCCAGAAGTAAAATGCAAACTCAAAACACAGGTACAAAGTAAAGGGAGTGATTTATGAGGGCAGGCATCAGAAAACCAAGATTGTTCTTGATCAATAGGAATGGGTGGAGTTCTGTTCTGAAGTCTATAATGGGATACAGTGGAGGCAAAAGCCAATGTTATTTAAAGCATTTTAAAATATATATAGTGTTGTATTCAACTAAGATCTACTCTGAGTAGACCCACTGAAACTGATGAACCTAAGTTTTGTTGTTTAGTTGTTTGGTTATGTCCAACTCTTTGTGACCCCATGGACCAGAGCACGCCAGGCACTCCTGTCTTCCACTGCCTCCCATAGTTTGGTCAAACTCATGTTAGTAGCTTCGAGAACACTGTCCAACCGTCTCATCCTCTGTCGTCCCCTTCTCCTTGTGCCCTCCATCTTCCATACATCACTACTGGGAAAACCATAGCTTTAACTATACAGACCTTTGTCGGCAAGGTGATGTCTCTGCTTTTTAAGATGCTGTCTAGGTTTGTCATTGCTTTTATCCCAAGAAGCAGGCATCTTTTAATTTCATGACTGCTGTCGCCATCTGCAGTGATCATGGAGCCCAGCCAGATGGGTGGGGTAATAATAATAATAATAATAATAATAATAATAATAATAATAATATCAGGTGATGCTTGCCTTGCTTTTTCACTTGGTCACTCTAAAGCATACATACAATGGGAGGAAATTAATGTCCTACTCTTCGGATCATTCTTTCAGAGCTAGCATATTTGATTGCCATACAAAACAACTCCTCCTCATCCCCCCATGTACTGTCTGGGGGCTCTCCTGACACACACACACACACCATGCGTTTGGGGGAGGTGTTGGGGGGAGAAGAAGAGGAAAGCCCCCTTGTGTTAATGGGAGACCTTGCACTGGCTTCTACTGGCTTGCTGGGTGGTTGAATTCAGGACATTGCTTTGATGATGATAACATTCTGTCATTTCATCAATCTATTTTAAACCTTTTCCTTAAAAAAAAAAGTGCTTCTGATTAGGCAATGCAGCAGATGTTTTATTTTTAATTGTTTTTAGGACAGATATTTATAAAAGCTGCAAGCAGTAGAACCACTTTAGAAGAGGAGGACGCTGCAGCCCAAGATAGGAAGAGGTAGTAAGGGAACACCAGACTACTTAAAATGAATTCAAATCTCCAGGGCTTGATGAGCTGCATCCAAGGATACTAAAGGAGCTTGTGGATGTAATTTCAGAGCCATTGTCTATGATCTTTGAGAATTCTTGGAGAACAGGTGAGGTCCCTGCAGACTAGAGGCAGGCAAATGTTGTCCCCATCTTCAAAAAGGGGGGAAAGAAGACCCAGGTAACTTCAGATCGCTAAGATTGATGCCAGGAAAGGTCCTAGAACAGATCATTCAACAGTTGGTCTGTGAGCATTTAGAAAAGGATGCTGTGATTACTAAGACCCAGACTGGGTAATGACTGCAGTCTTATACTACAATCCTAAGTATTTCTACTCAGCAGTAAGTCCCACTGAGTTCCATAGGACTTATTCTTTGGTGGGGGGTGGGAACTGCCCGGAAACCAATGTCCCCACTGTGGAAGGATGTGTGGATCTAGAATTGGCCTCTACAGTCACCTACAAACTCATTGTTAAAACCGTCTTTATGGAAGACAATCTTACTCGGCTACAAGTGATCCCCAAAGAAGAAGATTCTCTGGTATGTGCCTGATCATTCTCAGAGTTATTATTATCAAAAATAAGTCATGTCAAACAAATCTCTCTTTATTTCTTTTTTTTGATGGAGTTACAAGCTTGGTGGATCAGGGGAATGCTTTGGACATGGTGTATATTGATTTCAGCAAGGCTTTTGACAAAGTCCCCCATGATATTCTTGCAGAGAAGCTAGTAAAATGTGTAACTGTTACATGAATTTGTAGCTGGTTGGCTGACCAGACCCAAAGAGTACTCATTAATGGTTCCTCATCATCTTGTGAAAAAGTGACAAGTGGGGTGCCACAGGGTTCTGTCCTGGGCCCTTTGTTGTCCAATACCTTATAAACAACTTGGATGGAGGAAATGAGGGGATGCTCATCAAATTTGCAGATGACACCAAACTTGGAGGGGTAGCTAATGCCACAGAAGACAGAATCAGAATTCAAAATGACCTTAACAGATTGGAGAAATGGGTGCAAGCTAACAAAATGAATTACAGTAAGGACAAATGTAAGGTTCTGCACTTAGGCAGGAAGAGCCAGATGCACAAATATAAGATGGGGGACACCTGGCTTACTAGCAGTACATGTGAAAAAGATCTAGGGGTCTTGGTGGAGCATAAGTTCAACATGAGTCAACAGTGTTCTGCAGCAGCAAAAAAAGAGCTAATGCTATTCTGTGCTGCATCAACAGAACTATAGTATCCAGATCAAGGGAAGTAGATCTCCTTGCTATGAGGGAAGTAAAAACCTTACTGCAAAAAGGCTGTTTATGCAGTGAGTAAAGGTCCTTCCCAAGTGACTATGTCCACAGCAAGTGTGGACATCTACAGAAGTCTAGCGTCCAGATGAAGGGAAGTAGCAATCCCGCTCTATTCTGCCTTGGTCAGACCACACCTGGAACACTATATCCAGTTCCGGGCACCACAATATAAGAAGGATGTTGACAAGCTGGAATGTGTGCAGAGAAGGGCAACCAAGATGATCAAGGGTCTTGAAACCAAGACTTATGGGGAACGATTGAAGATGCTGGGTATGTTTAGCCGGAAGAGAGGAGACTGAGAGGCGATATGATAGCCATCTTCAAATATCTCAAGGACTGTCACATCGAAGAGTGACAGTTTTCTCCTGCTCTGGAGGGTAGGACTCAAACCAATGGCTTCAAATTACAAGAAAGGAGATTCCGACTAAACACCAGGAAGAACTTTTAACAATAAGAGCTGTTAGACAGCGGGGCAGTCTCCCTCAGGAGGCTGTGGACTCTCCTTCGGAGGTTTTAAAGCAGAGGTTGGATGGTCATCTGTCATGGATGCTTTAGCTGAGATTCCTGCACATTGCAGGGGCTTGGACTACATGGCCCTTGGGGTCCCTTTCAACTCTACAGTTCTATTACTCTTGCTCTTCAAACATGGACTATTCTCCTTATTAACAGGATGTAGAAAAGCATCTTGAAACTGCATGATTTATCTGTAAGCCTGCACCAAATGAGTGCACCAAGTGCTGAGCAGAGCAGTTTCAATACTTCCACAGGCCAGGATACAATAATGTTAATATATGATACACATAACATTCAAAAAATTTTTACTGATGCAGAATATGACCAGCCAAAGTGAGTTTATTTCATGGGTCCTTAACACCTTCATTGGAGCACACTGTTATTCCAAGTCAGGCCAACAGTTTATATAGTGCCATAATGCCTTCACTGACCAACAATGGCTCTCCAGGAATTCAGCTGAGGTTGCCAAAGTTGAGTCCAGGACCTTTTGCATGCAATGAGGCTCTAGCACTGAGCTATGAGCCTTCCCTGGCTTCTGGTTTGTTTCTGGACACTATTTGAAATAGCTGTGTTTATTTTAAAAGTCCTAAATGGCCTGGGATCAGGATATCCAAAGACCTACTCTGGTTTGAATTACTGACATGGTCATCTGAAGCCTGCTCTGGTGCCCCTGTGTTCAGAGTTCAGGCAGGTGGCCACCAGAAACATCACATTTTCTGTAGTGAATCACACAGACTAGGGGGAGACCTTAAGATAGTGCAGGTAGCTTAAATGAGGGTTTGGTGCCAAAGGTCCTCACATAAGTGCAAAATTTCATAAAGCCAGGAATCCCTGGAACCATCCTGCTCACCTCAGTGTGACCATCCATACCTGTCTGGAGTGGGCCTTGTCCTCTGCTCTGCTTGCCAGGCTTTGGGTAAGTCCCAGATCTTGGTAGGCAAAGTTTAAAAAGCTCTTTCCTCAGATTGGGAAAGGTTATGGAAAACTGATTTGAAATTTTCAGCTTGAAGTACGCCGAAAGAAAACTATATGAAAGTGATGTATCGGTGGTATGTGACCCCTAGTAAGTTAGCAAAAAATGTACAAATATTTGCTGGAAATGTAAAGGAAAAGAAGGTACCTTTTATCATATGTGGTGGACATGTAAGCTAAGGACTCTCCTCCCTTGAAGAGAGGGGAGTGGTTGTGGGCGGAAGCCGAGCCCCGCCCAGGGGGCGGGAGCCCCCTGCTATCCCTCACTTACCTGGCTGGCGCCCACGCCCACCGGCAGGTAGCCAATCAGGTGCCTCTGGGGGGCGTGCCGGGCAGCTTAATGCTGCGGCGCCAGCCTCGGCTCAGCCTCACTCTTCGCCGCACCGTCACGAGTCACCCACCCTCCACTCCCTTTAGGTTAGGGCCTAGGTCACCTGGCCTTGCTATGGACCTTAGGTTGGTCGCCCCGGTTGCCTGGGGGGCCTGGTAGGAATTTTTCCATTTGGCACTCGGCCTTTTGGTTTTTTCGCCTACCTCGTAGCAATCGTCACAACTTTTGTGGTATTGGTGGGTAGGTTAGGCATTGGATTAATGTGTTGTACTGTGTCGAGGAGCTAGGTGTGGCCATCGCCTATGCCTCCAATTTAGGGGTATTCCGTTAAAGGAATCTGGCGGTCGTGTATTCTGTCCGATGCCTGCTTGGCGGGAGGCCATGGCACGACCCTCGGTGACATCAGGGGTGAGCTTTCGTTGGATTTGCATCAACAGGCTCCACCTACTGCTGAATAAACCCACCATGTGTTAAACATCCAATGCCTAAGCCAATACCTTTTCACTGCTGTAATCAATAAAGTTGTGGCCATTTCATGCCCATTAACCATATATCATGTGTCCTTGTGTATTTATTCTTCGACGCGGGGATCGGGTCCTCGCACCACAATAAAAGCATTCTGGGAAATGATATATAAGGAATTGGGGAAAAATGTTTAAAATAACTTTTATATAAAAAACAAAAAAAACATAAGCTTTTTTATTAGGAATTGTAGGTACCGATGTTCCAAAGGAGCAGAAGAGAATTTTTATGTATGCGACAACAGCCGTGTGGATGTCACTAGCCCAGAGATGGAAAGAAGACAAAGTCCCTAACATAGAGGAATGGCAAACTAAGCTGTTGGACTACACCAAAATGGCAAAACTGATCGGAAAGCTCAGGAACCAAGAAGACCAAAACTTTAATAAAGAATGGGGGGGACCCTATAATTTATCTGGGAGACCACTGTAAGCAGATGAAAACATTAGCAGGATTGCAATAACACTTCTAATGTAGCAGATACTATGGACAAAATGGAATGATATCAAATATGGAGTATGGAACAATGTGAATGAAATATACTCAGAGTCCTGCAGTGATTTCATGCTCTTTATTGCAGCTTGTAAAACTGTGATTGAATTTCCCCCCAAACCTCAGGCTTTTATATACATTATTTACACAATGAGTCCCGTCTGATTGGCTGATTCTGTTTCCCTCCTGGAGCCTGATTGGTCTTCTCCTGCAGGCCAATCAGTTGTTGCATTCTAGGACCCTACCAGCCTAATAGGCTCATTAACTTCCTCCTGGGGCCTGATTGGTCTTCTCCTGCAAGCCAATCAGTTGTTGCATTCTAGGATCCTACCTGCCTATTGTTCTAAGATCCAAGCTTAGTACATAACACCAAAGTTGAAAATGTTGACAATAGGATCCATGGAGGGGAAAGTGAGAAGTCCAGAGATTCGGAAAAATCTCTAAATATGGATATGTCTTTTGCATTGTTATAATTCTACACTTGTAAAATAAAAAATAAATTATTTCAAAAAATAAAAATAGAAAGCTCTTTCTACTGTGGCTTTTCCCTGCTCTCCTTTTATTTATTTTCTGGCCACCTACATAAAGTTGCAATCGCGTACATGAAATCAGTGTAAGCTGCAAGTTACCTGTCTATGAGCAGAGAGTCCCTATACTTCAGTACATTCTGGATAGAGTGCTTGGTCAGACAAGTTTGAAGATTGCACTATTCCACTGTCAAGGCTCAGCATAAGGAAATCAGTGTCAAGAATAAGGTTACCAGATTTTTTCAAAGAATCCGGGGACACTTTTTTTTTTTTGAAAAGAGGAAAAGAAAGTTATTTTAAAAATTTATTTATTTATTTTTAAAAGGAGTAATATCTTCCCATCTGTGGTCTCCTCTGTTGCGTGGCCTTCCTCCTGGGCCCCATCCTGCTCTCTTGGAGCGTTAGCCAACATGGAGTAGGCTTGGGTTGGGCCTGGGCTCAGCCACGTATCCTTGCCCTCCCAGTGCTCTCCTACCTCTCCTCCTCAGCAGCGCCAGCGGCGTGGCAAGCTCAAGGCTCCCCTCTTTTTTCTCCTTCCTCTCTCTCTCCCTTCCTTCTTCTCCTTCTCCTCTCCTCCTTCTCCCTGCATCAGCTCTGGGGGTTTTACTGGCCCCAGAGCACTGCTGGGCAGTCAGCCGGGTCCTCTCGCTCCTGGCTCAGTTTGGGTCACGGGTGTGTCAGTGGTTCCCCCAGTTGACGCGCCAGGTGTCCCTGGTTCCCCCTCAGCAGTGGCAGCGGCAGTGGCGGTCTCAGCAGCCTAAAGCCAGCCTGGTAGCGCAATTGGCTCTGGCTGGCTTCAGGAGCTGCTCGCTGCTGTGGCGCCTGCCATTTTGCCTCACCAAAAGTCCCCATATGATGTGTCTTGTGCTGTTGAACCAATCATGCATCATTCATTCCCTACTAATAAATTTACAACACTTAAAATATAAATCCAGGGACATTAAATCCGGAGACATTCCGGGGACGGATTTTGCCTGGGGGCAGATTTGTAAATCCGGGCACTGTCCCTGGGAAACAGGAACGTCTGGTAACCTTAGTCAAGAACTACCCAGCCCTGCAAATCAGGCTTCATATACAGTGGTACCTTGGGTTAAGAACTTAATTCGTTCCGGAGCTCCGTTCTTAACCTGAAACTGTTCTTAACCTGAAGCACCACTTTAACTAATGGGGCCTCACGCTGCTGCCGTGCCGCTAGAGAACGATTTTTGTTCTTATCCTGAAGCAAAGTACTTAACCTGAAGCACTATTTCTGGGTTAGCGGAGTCTGTAACCTGAAGCGTATGTAACCCAAGGTACCACTGTATAGGCTAGCCTTCAATGAGTACCAAAGAGTGCATTGAAAATTGGATGAAATTTTGAGGGATAGCTGAAAATTCAGGAAAAGGGCAGTGCTTTTTGACTACAACAATGTGAAAGCAAAACTAAAATGCTAACATTATGAATCAGGATATGATTCTTGAAAAAAACAGACAAAAAACCAGAGGCAATTTAAAATTATATTTTGATGCAGTCATCTGAAACAAATACTACAAGCAATAAGGAACCTTACTTTTGCCCACGTTGTCATAATGTGATAATTACATATGGATTTAATGAAAATTCCTACATGAAATTACCCGCCGTGAAGGAAAGCATGTCGTGTGTGAATATGAAATCTATGCTCATGTCTCTGAGCTGAATAAGACGGTCAAATGTTATCTTTATTTATTTAAAGCATTTATTCCCAGCCTTGCAATCATGGTTCCCAAGGCAACTTATTGCAGTATATTTAAAATATAAATATAATAGATAGTGGGATTCTTGTTAAAACACAAGCTACCAGAAGATTAGCAAATTTAATCAATCAGTTTGAATTCTATTAAACGCTTGGATAAATAGCAACAGTTTTACCAGGTGCTTAAAAGCAATCAAGGTAAGCAACAGATGAATAGGGGAGGGAATTCTAAAGTGTTACTTGTTATTATATGAAACCCAGGGAGTTGATCGTGAAGAAACAGACAAAACCTTTGCTCAAATCAAAGGACTGAAATCTCATCCTCACTTGTACAAGCTTCAATAAAAAGCAAACTTTACTGTGCTAATGAGGGTCCTTACAGACCACGACAGATCACCAGGGGGTCCCTGTTGCTAGGTCCACCACCCTCAGAAGTTCAGGAAATTCCCTCCTCACACGGTTGCATCTTGCACCTTCATTTTATAGCTTTCGGCATGCACTGAAGACACTCTACATTGGTCTTTGATACCTGAAATATATATATTTTAGGAGCTATCCTATTTTTCTTATTCTGAATTGCTTAAAGTTATTTTAACATTGTATTTTTGTTGTTGTGAAAACCCACCCTGAGGTTGTATGGTGAAGAGCCAGTAAGAAACCTAAATGAATAATAATATTATTAATAATAGTAAATGAATTATCATTAAAAATGCCGTTAGAACGCTGGAGAGCTTATCCTAAATATACACCACTTATTTCCTCTAGCTTATTCCCTCAACGCCCTCTTCTCTAAAAGAATAGCTTCCTAAAGGATTTTATACCATTTTTATAGTGTTTATAATCCTTACAAGAAGCATCAAATATATATGATTGTATTGTATTGCATGAGGTAAGAGTGGATTAATGCACAGAAGATTTGCCAGGATTTTTAAGGCTAGTTTTAAAAGGCTCCATTTTTTTATGATTCTGCGACAAAAAATTCTGCATGTTAATATCTGATGGTGTGTTTCAGGGGTCAACTTGCTTGACGAAATGAATAGTTTTTTGTAGTTTTTCTATATGGCTATTTACCTAAAATAAGGATTGCAAATTTAAGTTCTTCATTACTAGGCTTCTTAATCCTAGATTTTAAAATCTCAGCTCACATATGGAACACATATGGAACAAGATGGGAGCGACAAAAATTAAACAAAGCAGGTAGAAAATTAGCTGGGTGCTCTCCTAATCTTAACAATGGCAATTTTAATAGGAACGACCCATGCTGAGAAACATGGGTTTCATGGTATGTATTGAAGTGTTTATTTGATCACCCTGTAGCTTGCTAAGAGCGATACCCATTTATAATCTGCATTTTCAGGAGAGCATCGACATCCAGAAAGCATTGTTAAATACCTCCAAAACTCTGACGCATATGCATGTGGTACACATAAATCATGAAAGCCAATCAAGGCCATCACACATTGTTGTTGTTTAGTCGTTTAGTCGTGTCCGACTCTTTGTGACCCCATGGACCAGAGCACGCCAGGCACCCCTGTCCTCCACTACCTCCCGCAGTTTGGTCAAACTCATGCTGGTAACCTCGAAAACACTATCCAACCATCTCGTCCTCTGTCGCCCCCTTCTCCTTGTGCCCTCCATCTTTCCCAGCATCAGTGTCTTCTCCAGGGAGTCTTCTCTTCTCATGAGGTGGCCAAAGTACTGGAGCCTCAGCTTCACGATCTGTCCTTCCAGTGAGCACTCAGGGCTGATTTCCTTAAGAATGGATGCGTTTGATCTTCTTGCAGTCCATGGGACTCTCAAGAGTCTTCTCCAGCACCATAATTCAAAAGCATCAATTCTTCGGCGATCAGCCTTCTTTATGGTCCAGCTCTCACTTCCATACATTAGTTAAAGGCAACTGAAATCATTGGAAGGTCACTAGTTATCATATTCTTCTAAGTCCTTAAATATATCCAAAGCAGGTTTAGGTTTGACGAGGCCCTAAGCTACTGAAGGTAATGGTGCCCTTTATATGTCCAGCTGTCCTTTGTCAACAACAAATTGTCACTGTTCTTTGTGTTGAATATATGCTATATGGTAACTTATGGACCTAATAGGTATCTAAAGCCATTTGCACATAACAAAATACGTCTTTTATCAAAGTGATTGTTGAACTGAAATACAGTGGTACCTCGGGTTACAGATGCTTCAGGTTACAGACTCCGCTAACCCAGAAATAGTACCTCGGGTTAAGAACTTTGCTTCAGGATGAGAACAGAAATTGTGCTCCGGCAGCGCAGCGGCAGCGGGAGGCCCCATTAGCTAAAGTGGTATCTCAGGTTAAGAACAGTTTCAGGTTAAGAACGGACCTCCAGAACGAATGAAGTTCTTAACCTGAAGTACCACTGTAGAATTATCTTTTTTTAAAAAGATATTTATTAAGATTTTCCACCATAATACAATAAAAAATCAAAAAAGAGAAAAAACAAAAAAAGTTTAAACACATAAAGTTCACAATCCTTATTTTCTATAACATATTTCCCTGACTTCCCCACACCTCTCCCTCTTGTATTCCAGTTCAGATTGTTGGTTCAACAAGTTCTTGTCCCTATTTTTAAACCTTTTTATATTTAGTTCTTTTAAAAAAACCAATTTTGCCTTATAGACTTCATATTTATACATCATTGCTTATTCTTTAAACCTTTTTCTAAAGTCGGCCTAAATTCCCTTCCACGCTTTCCCCAATTTTCATACAAATATCCAAACAAAATAAAAACAGAACAGGTTAAATTATACACCCTTTGGATTCCCAGACTCCACCCCCCCTTTCCCGGTTTCAATCCCCAACAAACGTCCATCAGTCCATCTACTATCAGCCTGGAGATCTCATGTCCGAGGCTCTTAATTCTCTCTCAATTCCTCTCTGCCGGTTTTTTTTGTAGTCCTTGGTATTAAACACCAAATCTCGGAGAAGCTCTAGCCCAATAAGGTCCATGTTTCCTCCAGCCAGACCTCCATATTTAAAAGTGGAGCCTGAATCTTGTTTCTTAATCCTTTCAAGTCCAAATGTCCCCAAAGCTCCACCTTCCACCTTCACTGTAGAATTATCTTTTATTTTGGAAATGTACATCCAGGTTTTTCCCCCTTAAATTTTTTTGGTGGCTTCCAAGGGAGTGGGACCCTAAGCTACAGCTTGTTTAGCTTATACGTAAATCCGGCACTGATCCAAAGAGCACAAGACACTGGTAGTTTAACAAACACCATATGATGCTTGAGATGAACAACCTCCCTTTGTTTTTAAAAGTTTCACCCTTTTTCCTTCTAACTAGGGCTGTCAACTGATAGAAGAATGTTTAGCAGGTTAATTATATTTCCATGCAGAGTGCTAGGGAACGGGCATCAAATGTAGGAGGGCGGAACTGAGAGCTGATATGGAGTCTCCTCGTAACAAAGCATGGTGGTCCATCACATACCGTTAGTGTGACCCAATTTAAATAGATTAAAGGCTGGTTCACACATTACTCAATCTCTTATCTTCGCTTGATGATTCAAATGTGTGAACTATTGCCACTGGGGGAAGAAGGCACAGTAGGTCTATTACTTGAGAAGGAGATCTCGTAAAGGTTCAGTCACGTGGCAAATAAATCCTAGAGGGTTAGCAGAATAGGCTGTTGCTGCAAAGCAGAATAGGCTGTTGCTGCTGCTGGCACATTTGAAGACCAGCAGATTTAAAGCAGGAGTGGATAAGTTCTTTTCAGGCTAAAGGATGGACTGCCCTGGTGGAAAGCTGAGAGCGGCAGCACTCCATCAATGGGTGGGGCCAGACCATAGCTGTCAACCTTCCCCTTTTTGGCGGGAAATTCCCTTTTTCCAGCGCCATTTCCCGCTGCTTCCTGCTGCTATCCCGGATTGTTAGATATCCCGTAGAATGTCCCTGGGACATGTGAGGCTGCTGATCCCTTATTTTCAAATCTGAAAGTTGACAGCTATGGGCCAGACCCACACACAACCACACACAGGAAACTATTTCCCATGGAAACAAAGGCATATATATATATATATATATATATATATATATATATATATATATGGTTGTCATATGTCCAGAATTTCTTGGACATATCCTGAAATACTGCAGTCAGATGCAGTGCCTGGGCTAAAATCAGTAAAATGCCCAGTAAAATCCAGATGCATGGCAACCCATGTCTGCAATGTCATTTTTGGCAATTTTCCATAAAAATAGCTCTTTTTCTTTTCTTTTTTGAGAACATGCCCCAAAACTTTGGCAAAACTAGAAAAACTCAATAACTTTGGCTGAAGAAAAAGAAGCTCAAGAACTTTTCTGTCCGGATTTTCACTGTTTGAAGTATGGCAACACTATCTTAGTAACTCTATTCAAGTTGCACCTTCCATTTTCTCCATAGACTTTTAAAAATCACGTTTGTACAAAACAAAAACTCCCCAACACCCTTTTTTTGTGTGCTGGCTGTTGAAAAGGTCAAAACTCCTCAGTAATCCCAGCAGAAAGATGCAAATAGTGTCAATGCATAGTTGAATGGCAAGCTCTGTCCTACTGTTATTTAATGCCACAACCTTCAAAATGCAACTGCACTGCAAAAACTGCATGCGTGCATATGCGAAATGCACAGTTCTGGGCATTTTGCAAGGAACATAAGTCTACCTCTCTGCTGAGACATTTCCCCCCTCTGCTTTGATTTTCTTGCAGAGGAAGGAACTGCAATCGCATGCCTTGCACTGTATCTGTGCTGGTCCCGGGGGGAGGTTACCGTGAGGCGTGGTCAGAGTCCGGTCCTGGGTCGAGGGTCTGGAGACTGTCCACCAAGGGCGAAGCGGGGTCCAAAGCGAGGAGCCGGGCAAGGTCGGGAACTCTGGAAGAACAGGTCTGGGTGCTGGCAGAAACAGGTTTCCAACGACATGGCTCCCTCAACCTGGGACCGGGCTGATTGGCCTTTATCTTCTCTGAGGCCAGGGGCAGTCCTGGCCCACAGGTGACCCGCCTCTCCTGGCCTTAAGGCGAGCACTCCTCCTGGGAGAAACCAGTTCCCTCCGCCTCTCTGCCCTGAGCCTCTGCAGCTCAGGAGAGGCTGGAGGGTTACTGGACCCAGAGGCAACCTCACCTTCCCCTGACAGGGCTGGGAGAGGAGCACCTGCAGGCAATGGGTCCTCGATCACCTCTGGAGCCAGAGCAGATTCAGCTGGTGTCTGCTCCTGAGGATCTGGCACAGGTGAGGGCCCTTCAGGTTCAAGCCCCTGCCCCAGCTCAGCTGGTTCTGGAGGCGGGGACTCCTGTGCAGGCTGGGATTCCTCCGGTTCAGCCTCTGAATCAGATTCCCAGGCCATCACAGTATCAAAGCTCTTTGCCCTCTCAACTACTCTCTGCTGAACAGCTGATGGAAACATGGGCAGTATTATGAATGTTTGATTGGCTTTGCTGTTGTGCCTTCACCTCACCTCACCTTTCCCCCTCTCAAATATGGGCAACAGCTTCCATGTTGGGAAGCTAGGTGAACAAAGCTGCCTCCACCAGCTGCCCACTACTGAGTTATATGTCTCCTGAGTCCAGAAAGAAGGGGGAGAAAACCCTATATTTTTTCAACATAGTGAGGCTGACTGGTGAACCAATGCAGAAGTCATCAGTAAGCATCACAGAATCTACACTACAGAATCCTTTCAAATGGATCTAAGATTCAGGCAATGTTGGTGTGACCCTTTTCTACCTAGTAGCCACTGTTGAAGTCATAAGTTTAATGTAAGGTTACCAGATGTCCCCGTTTCCTGGGTACAGTCCCCAGATTTACAAATCAGTCCCCATACAAAATCCTATCATTCCTACTGAAGTTGAAAAGTGTCCCTGGATTCACTGAAAAAAATCTGGTAGCTTTAGTTTAATGTGCATAAAATGCTGCATTTGAATGTATTGCATTTGGAATGCTGTAAACAGAAGTTTATTTTAAGGAAAGCTAAGTGGAAGGCTGGTGGGGGTTTTTCTATTTCAGCAAGCTAAACTACCTGATGACTCATCCCCTGGAAATGATGAACAAGCTTAGGATCTCTCTCTGGGACCAGAGAGTTTACTGAGCTACATAAAGGGCTGAACCACATTGTCTGAGTGCAATCTGTTATTTTTTTGCCTCTGACTTACTGTAACTAGTTTTAAGGGTGTTCTGCAGTACAGATTTGCAACTCATTTTGGGGTGCAAAAGTTCATTCATTTCTACGCAAAGTCTAGATCAGGGATTCCACTGAACAACTCTAAAAGTCACTGCTTGGTGGTACAGTGGTACCTCGGATTAAGTACTTAATTCGTTCTGGAGGTCTGTTCTTAACCTGAAGCACCACTTTAGCTAATGGGGCCTCCTGCTGCCGCTGCGCCACCAGAGCCCGATTTCTGTTCTCCTCCTGAAGCAAAGTTCTTAACCTGAAGCACTATTTCTGGGCTAGCGGAGTGTGTAACCTGAAGTGTATGTAACCCGAGGTACCACTGTACATCTAAGAGGAAAGTTGGGAAGCTAAATAGTTTGTGGGCACTGCATTATACATAGTGGGCCACCCACATTCTACAAACCAGAAAAAGAGTTCCTGGAAACATAATATATATATACCTATGAAAGGATATTCTTTTCACTGTTGTACTTTCAAGGTTTGAATGCAGCAGCAGCCGCCCAGATCTGTCAAGTTTTCTAAAAGTCACAACGTCCTCCAACTGCGTATATACTTTCCTCCTAGAAGGCAGGTCAAGCCATGCTCAAGTCTCTGAATGATGTGATTGCCGTTTGTAATGAAAATAGCATTGCCTAGGATTCAAAAAACAACATGAACTGGGGCAGTCAGAGAAATGCCTGCTTTGTGCCTTGGTTTTAGATTTCCTCAAAGGAATCTTAGCTATTTTAATTTGAAATAATTTGTCAAATTAGTGCATGACTGACACAGTGTGAAACGCACTGTGACACCCAGCGATATGGTGTACAAGGGAGTCATTGAACTGAATTGTGATGATCAGGTGAGGTGTGAAAAGGCTCAACTGATACCACACAAGTGCGCAGTTGCGTTCTCTACTGGGGAGCTGGGACGACTTGTTCCAGAGACTCAATGAGGGGGGAAGAGTTAATTGCCACATTCCAGTTGCTACATCTGAGAGTTTCTGGAGTGCTATTTTTCTCCCACATTATTTCAAAGATGCAGAGATGAAAACTTGGTGGGTAAACCGTACCATAGTTTAATAGGTTTTCTGTTTCGATAGTCCTAGCAAGTTTAGTACTGATTTTGAGAATAAGCAACAAATATATTTTGTGATGTGTGCTTGGGATCTGATTAGGAAAAGACTCTCCTCCCTGGAAGAGAGGGGAGTGGTTGTGGGCGGGAGCCCGAGCTCCGCCCCTAGCCGGGGGCCTTAGCCCCCGCCCCTCCTCACCTGGCTGGCGCCCACGCCCACCGGAGGCAGCCAACCAGGTGACTCCGGGGGGCGTGTTTAGCAGCTTAATGCTGCGGCTCCAGCTCCGCCTCCTCCTCAGTCGTCGTCGTCCCGCAGCGAGTCACCCACCCTCCACTCCCATTTAGCTCAGGGTCTAGGTTTTTTGGCCTTGCTATGGACCTTAGGTTGGTCGCCCCGGTTGTCTGGGGGGCCTGGTAGGAATTTTTCCATTTGGCATTAGGCTTTTTGTTTTTTTCGCCTACCTCGTAGCAATCGTCACAACTTTTGTGGTATTGGTGGGTAGGTTAGGCATTGGATTCATGTGTGTCAAGGGCTAGGTGTGGCCATCGCCTATGCTATCTACCGTGGGTTATTCCGTTAAAGGAATCTGGCGGTCGTGTATTCCGTCCGATGCCTGCTTGGCGGGAGGCCATGGCACGACCCTCGGTGACATCAGGGGTGAGCCGATAGTTGGATTAGCATCAACAGGCTCCACCTACTGTTGAATAAACCCACCTCCTATAGTCATCCAATGCCTAAGCCAATACCTTTTCACTGCTGTAATCAATAAAGTTGTGGCCTTTTCTTGCCCATTAACCTTATATCACGTGTCCTTGTGTGTTTATTTCACATAGCGGGGGTCAGGCCCTCGATCCACAACCTGCATTTAGATTGCCATGTACATTCATAATCTGCCTGTACATAGTTAGGTGACCAAGACACTTACTTAATCATGACTGAATGGTTTTATATATGAACAGGGGTTTTTTTGCCAGTCAGAACTTGCCAGAACTCATTTCCGGCACCACTTAAGTAGGTGCCATTGCCATTATAAGAGAACAAGGGAGGTGTTCAGGGTGAGTGTTGGCACATCTTCTTCTAGAAAAATAGCACTGCATTTGAATAGCAGACAACTGAAATGGGTCTGAGGACAAAACGCAGGGAAAACACAGGAAAAAAACACTATAAATAAGATAGAAATTAGATCATTATATGAGATGACTGGCAGAATCCGAGACCAGGGAGAAGAGTTGGTGGAAGAAGATTGGAGGAAATTTAAAATTTATTTACAGAAGTATTGTAAAATGTATGAATGCTGATGACATTGAAATAAAATGAAGGGGTTCTAGTAATAAGAGATAAAAATTTGAAATTTGGAAGGTAAAATATATAAGGACAAAGTAGTAGGATATGAATTTGCTGAACTAATTGTTAAAAAGGGATATAAAAAAGGGAGGCGTGAGGAAGTCAGGAAAATAAGTTAATTGAAGATAAATAACTAGAAAAGAGTGATTCGTGTTTTTTCCTATTCTATTTTTTGTGTGTTGACTGTTCTTTTTCCCTCTTGTTAAATGTTTGTATTTTATGTATTGTGAAAGTTTGTATTGTTGTGTTTTATATTGTTTTTCTGTGTTTTTATTGTCCTATTCTATTGTTAAACTTAATAAAAATATTATTTTTTTAAAAAAGAAATTAGATCATTATAACAACATAAAATTATAAAAAATCCTATGGAAAAACGCGTTAAATTTTTTTCTGCTCTCTGCTGCCATCTAGTGTTGCATGTTTATAGTGCATTCAAATCATTGTTCCTTTCCTAAGGTAAAAAGGGACCCCTGACCATTAGGTCCAGTCATGACCGACTCTGGGGTTGCGGCGCTCATCTCGCTTTATTGGCCGAGGGAGCTGGCATACAGCTTCCGGGTCATGTGGCCAGCATGACTAAGCTGCTTCTGGCGAACCAGAGCAGTGCACGGAAACACTGTTTACCTTCCCGCCGGAGCGGTACCTATTTATCTACTTGCACTTTGATGTGCTTTTGAACTGCTAGGTTGGCAGGAGCAGGGACTGAGCAACGGGAGCTCACCCCGTTGCGGGGATTCGAACCTCCGACCGTCTGATCGGCAAGTCCTAGGCTCTGTGATTTAGACCACAGCGCCACCCGCGTTCCTAAGGTAGCTGAGTCCTAATTTTCATGACTGGAAGGAACCATGGTACTCACGTATCTGTCTCCCAGTTGATACAGCTATAAAGATAAGCACTTTCAGTCCAGGTTCCTGACTACCACATTTCTCAAATTGTATATTTGCAAATAAATAGGTATCACAACAATGCCAAAAGTCACCAGCATGCTCTTGTTACTAGGAAAGTGATCACATAAAAGGCTGCATCTGGAACTATTACAGCTCAGGGAAGGGAGTTTCAAACAATATTCCATGTTGAGATCTGGATGCACATTTTTCTAATCTCCAGATACATGGTCATTTGTTTTGCTGAAAACTAATCTACATGATCAAGAATGAAAATGAATGCATAAAACAATTTGCAAAGGAATCGTGAAGACTTGCACATAAATACCCACCAGGATTGAGGCATTCTCCCAACATTGCATTTGAAAATGTCTGTTGTTGCCTTTTCCCTTTTGAAAATGAATTCAGCTTTTGGTGAGCGCTATTCTGTTTTTGACATACTCTTGGATTACATCATTCTACATGAATATTTAATGGTGATGTCCTCATTAAATATTGCAGTATTTCCGACCCATTTGGTTCTGAATGTTTCATGTATTTTACAACCTCACAGAAATCCCTAGTGACTGAGGGGCAACACACACGACACAGACGCTGCCTGTTCTTCAAGAAGGAACAAATTAAAGTTAATTCTCTACAGAGTCGAGCCCGATTTAGGTGTCACCTTTTGCACACAAACTGCAATCATACAGGAGGAAGGAACGATGTGTTAAAACACAGTTTGGGGATCAGAACTGGATTATTAACTTTGAAACAACAGCCTTGATGTGTGTGCTGAGGTTATCGAATCTGAGACATGCAGCCTGGGATCTTTGCTTGCATATAAGAACAAATAACCACAGAAAAACTGAATGTTCAAAAGCTTTATTTTCCTAACCAAGTTATACACAGCTGGGGGGCCTTCTCCCTAATGTAAAGCTGCCCTTGGGAAGAAAAAGAAAAAGAAATTATATTTTGAGGGGTTTTTTTTACTTCCACTTTGAGGTTTTTTGACTTCTGCCTTGAGCTCTCTCTCTCTCCCTCTCTCTCTCTCTCTGTGTGTGTTTTACAAGCAAGTGGTATATACATTTTAATTAATAAATAAACTAATTTGGACAGACAGGTTATGCTGTTGTTGTTGTTGTTGTTGTTTAGTCGTTTAGTCGTGTCCGACTCTTTGTGACCCCACGGACCAGAGCCCGCCAGGCACTTCTGTCTTCCACTGCCTCCCGCAGTTTGGTCAAACTCATGCTGGTAGCTTCAAAAAAATTGTCCAACCATCTTGTCCTCTGTCGTCCCCTTCTCCTTGTGCCCTCAACCTTTCCCAACATCAGGATCTTTTCCAGGGAGTCTTCTCTTCTCATGAGGTGGCCAAAGTCTTGGAGTCTCAGCTTCAGGATCTGTCCTTCCAGTGAGCACTCAGGGCTTATTTCCTTAAGAATGGACAGGTTTGATCTTCTTGCAGTCTATGGGACTCTCAAGAGTCTCCTCCAGCACCATAATTCAAAAGCATCAATTCTTTGGCGATCAGCCTTCTTTATGGTCCAGCTCTCACTTCCATACATCACTACTGCGAAAACCATAGCTTTAACTATATGGACCTTTGTTGGCAAGGTGATGTCTCTACTTTTTAAGATGCTGTCTAGGTTTGTCATTGCTTTTCTCCCAAGAAGCAGGCGTCTTTTACTTTCGTGGCTGCTATCACCATCTGCAGTGATCATGGAGCCCAAGAAAGTAAAATCTCTCACGGCCTCCATTTCTTTCCCTTCTATTTGCCAGAAGGTGATGGGACCAGTGGCCATGATCTTAGTTTTTTTGATGTTGAGCTTCAGACCATATTTTGCGCTCTCCTCTTTCACCCTCATTAAAAGGTTCTTTAATTCCTCCTCACTTTCTGCCATCAAGGTTGTGTCATCTGCATATCTGAGGTTGTTGATATTTCTTCCGGCAATCTCAATGGTCCCATGAGAGCTGGACCATAAAGAAGGCTGATCGCCGAAGAATTGATGCTTTTGAATTATGGTGCTGGAGAAGACTCTTGAGAGTCCCATGGACTGTAAGAAGATCAAACGCATCCATTCTTAAGGAAATCAGCCCTGAGTGCTCACTGGAAGGACAGATCGTGAAGCTGAGGCTCCAGTACTTTGGCCACCTCATGAGAAGAGAAGACTCCCTGGAGAAGACACTGATGCTGGGAAAGATGGAGGGCACAAGGAGAAGGGGGCGACAGAGGACGAGATGGTTGGATAGTGTTTTCGAGGTTACCAGCATGAGTTTGACCAAACTGCGGGAGGTAGTGGAGGACAGAGGTGCCTGGCGTGCTCTGGTCCATGGGGTCACGAAGAGTCGGACACGACTAAACGACTAAACAACAACAACAACAACAATGTGTCATTCTTACACTGACATCTAAAATGGCTTCCGATCCCATTTTCTTCTGTCATTGCTTCTGCAATATAGCCATTTGTGGCCCACTTTGATGCCTAGTGCAACCATAAGTAGACCAATTTTGTCCCTACTTGTTCTCAGTAAAACTAAGGCCCAACAGAGAAGTAAGAAGCGCCAAAAGACACAAATTCAAATACCAGTTCCAAGGAACCCCAAATCTGGTGCTCAGGTTAAAACAAAAACCTCCCATGTTTACTTCTGTAAAAAAAAAAGAAAAAGGAACTGTCACCTTTTATAGTACTGAAAAAGTACTTGAAGATGTACAGGCAGTTTCTACTAGAACTCAGCCAACCAAATTGGCTCAGCTCTTTTTGAATGTTCATAGCGAGAGGAGAAAACAAATCCCTCACACACAAGTCATGAGAGGGATGGGGTAATTTCTAAGGATATTTGCAGTGGGAAGTTAGGTTTAGCTTACTTTATTCACCCAAGGGTGGATTTATTTTTATGTTTTCTTTTTGAAAGAAAGAATGAAAGAAAGCTTCACTTGCCCTCATCATGGCCAGCAAGACTTTTGAGTTGGTTGTGGGAAGCTGTAGTTATGACTGGGTAGCTTACAAGGCCTTTTAAAAGTGTTAACATAGACCAAAATAAAATCTTCAGCCACCTTTTCCTATGATGTTAGATATACTCAACCCCAAGCTGGTGTAGTTTCTTAGAAATATCCCCTGCCCCTGAAACCACATGAAATCCCTTTTCTTAGAACGGTTTCTGTTGACAGCTCAGACCAGCGTTAGGACTCCCTGCACCTCTCCTTGCTCCTAATTTTCTAGTTTTTACTTCCTTGCTGTGAAACTAATCAGCTTTTCAAAGTAAATTTGTTTTCTGTGAAATTCCATCAGTAGGGTATTTACACCCGATGTTAGTCATCGTGAAACGCCATTGAAAGAATATCTAGTGGGTGTGGAAAAGCAAAGCAAAACGATGACTTGTTTCTAGTAAATAATCCAAAGAATAGAGGGATTACATAGTTACAGGATTAGCAAAGTTAGCCAAGACATGAGGCACCATCAGGGCTGGCTAGAGCCATGATACAGACATCTACTAGATGCAGATGTCTACTAGAATTCCTGTACACATACAACCATAGATGAACCTCATATGAGGTATAAGACCATTTGTACACTATATGAATATTCACATTGGTTTACTCAATGTATTGTTAAACTAGGCAGCATAGCAGCAGTTTCTGCAAGTCTCAGATAAATGGGAGGTGCGTCCCCACTGTTTTACCACTATAGGTGTCCCAAGTATTAGCAACAGTTTTCTTCATCTCTTTCCTCCTCTGTATGTCCCAGACGCGGGTGGCGCTGTGGTCTAAACCACAGAGCCTAGGGCTTGCCGATCAGAAGGTCGGCGGTTCGAATCCCTGTTATGGAGTGAGCTTCCGTTGCTCTGTCCCAGCTCCTGCCAACTTGGCAGTTCGAAAGTACGCAAGTGCAAGTAGATAAATAGGTACCACTCCGACGGGAAGGTAAATGACATTGTACAGTACATTGATCATTGCGGGTGGTGCTGTGGGTTAAACCACAGAGCCTAGGACTTGCCGATCAGAAGGTTGGCGGTTCAAATCCCTGTTATGGGGTGAGCTCCCGTTGCTTAGTCCCTGCTCCTGCCAACCTAGCTGTTTGAAAGCACATCAAAGTGCAAGTAGATAAATAGATACCGCTCCGGCAGGAAGGAGCTTTTCTTCCCTCCCCATCTCTCATTTCCCATTCTATAAATACAAACTACTAGCAATGCAACTAGGAGAGTGGAGCTGAGCAGAAAAGCCTCAGGATTGTGTGTTTGCCTGTGGATAGAAAGCAGAGAAGGGGCGACGACCACACCCTTTCCGACTATATTAGCAATGATTTATAATGGCATGGTGTTCTGGATAGTACAGGTTGGAATAGAGCCAGTGAGAACCTGTACTGTCATAGTACAGTTTGTGTGTACTATGTGTAAGTAGGAAAAAAACCTCACACCAAATACGGGGACAGGGGCTGCATTTACACTATTCCTTTAAGGCATGTTGGAAGCACATTTCCTCCTTCAAAGGATTCTGGACACAGTAGTTTGTTAAGGGTTGGTGGGACCTGTACCTCTGAAGGTAAACCACATTGTCCAAAATTACTTGAGGGACATGTGCTTTGGATGTGTTTTAAAAGTACAGAATTTCAGTCTGACTCTTGTGGCTATCACCTTTTCTTAAATGATTACAACACGTGCAAAACCTATCATATCAATAAAGTGCTTTCACATTTAACTGGCTAGTTGGAGGTTAATCAGATTGATGCTAAACTGTTTTGAAATCTGCATGCAGTAATCAAAAGGTGACAATGTTTTTCTCCTTGTGAGAAAATTGGCCTTATGCATGTTCAGTTTTACAAGTGAGGCTTTTGCGGCAAATGATGGATGATACTAAGATCATTATGTGTTCTGTTTTGCTCAGCTTTAAATTTAAAAAATGAAGAGAAAATGCAGATCTACATTTGGCAGTGACCTCCTTGCAATTAGAAAGTTACCATTTGAGATTGGATTACGATGATCTATGTCCTTGTGATCCCCTAAGGGTGTGATTATCTCAAGATAACCTCACTCCTTGAAGCTCTGTACGTTGTTAATATGAAAAACATTTGTTTTTGGAAAGAACATATATTTTCTGGTGGGGTGGCATTAAGTTGTCAGATCAAAAATGCTGAACAGCGGTTGAAATGAACAGGAAAAGTTCAGTCAGATTAGTTTAACCCATGAGGACAGCTCACCTGATAAACCACAGCAGTCCAACGCCAGCGAACACCAAGCAACTTCTTACATCTGCAAAGAAATCCAGAGGAATCCACATTTCCCAAGAAAATAATTTCATGTTCTCATATTGTACTGATAAAGTTTAAGATTGCACACTGTAGACTGTTGAGTAGTGGTTTTCCTTTGATGTTGCCAGAATTCTCTGCTAGGGATTCAGCTGTTTTGATATGAGTTTCTGCAGTTCCTATGCAAACTGCCAAAACAGACCTTTATGGCTAGTCTTGAAATCACACACACACACACACACACACACACACACACACACACCATTCAAAAAAAGGTGCTATTATGCCACTTTTGAAGTCTTTATACCTTCAAATATTAACTGGGCACTTGAATATACATTCAACCTTTTAAAAGTATTTTTTTAATATTTGCATCTGACACACGACTATCCTACAAAAGTTGGATAGCATGCGAAAGCATGTTGATATAAATGGATTTATCTCTGTGTTGGGCTTTTGAACACTGTATTATTGTTTTCACGACTGCAATATCCCAGATTTTCTATCAGCAGATATCAATGTCCTGGACACTTTATTCCTTCCGCTTTATTACATGCAGCCTTTAAATCTCTTAATTCTGTGGGTGCCAAGCTGTTCAGTGAGAAGAATTCCTTCCCCTGCTGAACTGGATTATCAAGCCAAATACAATCAGTGATTCAGTTAGGTAATTTTAGACTTTGGGCTTCATGGTCTTGTGAAGCCCCTCCCTCCCACCCTTCAATGGCAATGTGTATTACTTCACTTCAAAATGCGGTAAGCTGGATCCCAGGGCTTGGAAGCCCTCCTGCTCATTCTGCTGACTGTATCCCTGTTCTAAAGTAGTGCCCTGATGCCATTAAGCGTGTTCTCTTTCATAGAGAGCACGTGTTGTGGTGGGGTCTGAACAGGCCACCCCTTTGTTGCTGGGCAGGTTAGTATAGATGTCCATCTGCAGTGATTGGGCCGTTGGGTTACTGGGCAAATTTTGGTGTTGCCATTTAGGGGGACGGACCAAAGGTTATAAAATCAAGTCACTGCTGTGTGCATCAGATCACCTGCCCACCCTCCCCAATTTTAGGGATCTTGGCTGACCTTGCTATGCCTGTCATGGGGTCGTCTGCTCTTGGGGCAGGGGCCCGGTAGGAATTTTGTCCATTTGGCTGATTGGCTGGTGCCATTTGGTTTTTGCCTACTGCGTGGCAAATCGTCACAACTTGTAAGGTTGGGGTTAGGCATTGGTTAAAAAAATGGTTTGTGGAGGGGTAAGTACCTGCCCCTCCAATGCTGCTGCTGCTGCAAGGGAATTCCGTTAAAGGAATCCAGGGGCTTGCCATTCTTTTGTCCGTACCCCTGAATGGGGCTTAGGGTTGCGCAAGCCCCCGGGAGCATGCGGGGGGGGGGATGAGGGTCTGGTGCCCGGCTCCATGCTCTCCCCAATATTGATTTCCTTCACTGGCTTTTGCTGGAATCTGGAAGTCAGTTCTGTCCCTGGGCGTGGGGACAGATAGTCATAACCAATGCCTAAGCAACCACTCACATTTATGTATTTTAATAAAGTTGTGGCCAAAATTATGTCAAAAACCTTAAACAAAAATTATATATGAATTGTGAATTATTTAGGGGTGGCTTGGGGGACCTCAACATGCAACTGCATTCAACAGAAGACAGAACCTATTTCAAGAGCCTTTGCTTAATATAAAAATCTCCCAAGAAAACTAGTGTACTGTGTGAAATAATTCTCATAATTAAATGTTCCTTTGAGCCCAGAGAATCCACTTGCAGCGGAGGCGGGAGGCAGTCTGGGATGTCTCTGTTTGATTCACTGCTCTGCCCTTCTTTCCTTTCCCTCACCTTCTGCTGGAAGCAGATAATTTTGCCGCATCTCTGCCCTGGCGCAGTTCCAGGATGGCACTAGCGGGCTATGCCAAAGGCTTCAAGAAAAGGGGGGTTCTGAGGAGAGATTTGAAGGTAAGGTAAAAAGGTAAAGGATCCCTGGATGGTTAAGTTCAGTCAAAGGCGACTATGGGGTTGCAGCGCACATCTTGCTTTCAGGCCGAGGGAGCTGGTGTTTGTCCACGGACAGCTTTTCAGGTCATCATGACTAAACTAAGCATGACTAAACTGCTTCTGGCACAATGAACACTGTGACGGAAACCAGAGCGCACAGAAACACCGTTTACCTTCCTGCCGCAGTGGTACCTATTTATCTACTTGCACTGGTGTGCTCTCGAACTGCTAGGTTGGCAGGAGCTGGGACAGAACAATGGGAGCTCACTCAGTCACGGGGATTTGAACTGCTAGCCTTCCTATCAGCAAGCCCAAGAGGCTCGGTGGTTTAGACCACAGTGCCACCTGCGTCCCGGTAGATTTGAAGGAAGCATGAATGTATATACCTTACCCCAGGGCTATTGGTATAAATAATTCAAACAAACAAACAAATAAAAATACAACATTTTGCATTTCATCTCCAAACTATCACAACTCCCGTGTCATCAGAATTGCCAATTTGTTTTCTCACAGGGCTCCAAGAAAAGCAAAAATGAAGGCAGTGAAACTTTTCCTGGATACATTATGCAATGGTATTACTCAAATGAAATTGTTCATGGCACAACAACATCAAAGTGTCAGGAGAAGGGAAAGTATTTCAGAACATGCCAATATTTTTCTAAAACTAAGTTCTAAGTGCTGTGGAGGAGATTGTCCCAGATTTCCCTCTTTTAAAGCTTCGCTTAATGATATTGAACAAAATAACGCAATACAAGCAACGATGAAAAAATTCAATGGAGATCTTCAGCGGGGGAAAAATGAACTTGTTTTGTTCTTTACTGGAATCAATATCATACCAGGGAATTAGTTTTTATGGCTATTCTAAGCATGATGTAATTCACTGTATTTTATTTCATAATTATTGCAATCACATGAATGTATATAACTAACAACTTGAGCTGGGACTGGTCAGTCAATGCAGCCTGTCCTGTCTGCTTTATAGGAGAAGCTACATGTAGAGTAAGGTAAAGGGTCCCCTGACCATTAGGTCCAGTTGTGGCCGACTCTGGGGTTGTGGCACTCATCTTGCTTTATTGGCCGAAGGAGCTAGCGTACAGCTTCCAGGTCATGTGGCCAGCATGACTAAGCCGCTTCTGGCGAACCAGAGCAGCGCATGGAAATGCCGTTTACCTTCCCGCCGGAGCGGTACCTATTTATCTACTTGCACTTTTGACGTGCTTTCAAAATGCTAGGTTGGCAGGAGCAGGGACCGAGCAACGGGAGCTCACCCCGTTGCAGGGATTCGAACCTCCGACCTTCTGATTAGCAAGTCCTAGGCTCTGTGGTTTAACCCACAGCGCCACCCGCGTCCCACATGTAGAGTAGATCCCAGTAATTGATTTTGAATTTTGGCTGGATGATGCCTGTATATGGAAGCCCTCTTCAGGGACTGCAATTAAGCTCATGTAAATTGCAGAAGAACAGAGGAGCAGGGTTGCATCCGCACAGCACATTTAGAGCACACAAAATTTTACTTTACCCCTCACAAGAGCTCCTACCACCCTTCCCAGAATACTTTGGGGGAAGTCATGTGCTTTAAAATACAAGGTGTGACTGGAAAGCTTGGTGACTGATCACAAAAACCGGACAGCGAGAAATATTCAAACATACACACCTTACAGGCCTTCAGAGTCGTCCCGCTCTGATACAATGCACCACTGAGAATGTTTGTAGAACTCTTGGAGACTTCTAGAGAAGACCTCTTTTCGTACTGCTTTCAGTTCCCTCGTCACAGCAGCTTGGACATGTGAAATGTTGGGAAATCTGTGCCCTTTTAGAGCAGATTTAAGTTTTGGAAAAAGAAAGAAATCCCGAGGGGCCAGATCGGGAGAATATGGAGGGTGGGAAAAACTCAGTAACCTCAGTGATGATTTCACATGGAATATGCAATTCTTCTGCCATCATTTGGACGGACAAACGTCAATCCCACATCAATAACTCATGAACTCTGTCAACATTTGCTGCCGTTCTGCTCGTCGATGGTCTGCCAGACTGAAGGTCATCTTTGATGGTTTGCCGCCCTTCACAGAAGAAGGAGGAGGAGGAGGAGGAGGAGAGTTTGGATTTGATATCCCACTTTATCACTACCCGAAGGAGTCTCAAAGCAGCTAACATTCTCCTTTCCCTTCCTCCCCCACAACAAACACTCTGTGAGGTGAGTGGGGCTGAGAGACTTCAGAGAAGTGTGACTAGCCGAAGGTCACCCAGCAGCTGCATGTGGAGGAGCGGAGACGCGAACCCAGTTCACCAGATTACGAATCTACTGCTCTTAACCACTACACCACACTTAAGAAACGCTTAAACCACTCATACACTGTCTTTTGAGTTACAGCTTCATCTCTGTACACAATTATGAGCATTTCATGGGTTTCCGATGCCGATTGTATGTTTGAATATTTCTCGCTGTCCGATTTCTGTGACCATTCACTGAACTTTCCGGTCACACCTTGCATATGGTGTGGATGTGACCTGGCTCTGTCTCTCCTCTATCCCTCTTTTCATTGTCCTCAAACTTATGGAAGGTGAGTGATTTAATTGGGGAGCTTTTTCAATCCATACAGTCTCCACTGAGGCCAGCATGTTTTAGCATCCTGGAAGATGGAAAGTGATGAGAATTGTGATGCATGGGTAGGCAAACTAAGGCCTGGGGGCTGGATCCGGCCCAATCACCTTCTAAATCTGGCCCGCAGACGGTCTGGGAATCAGCATGTTTTTACATGAGTAGAATGTGCCCCTTTATTTAAAATGCATCTCTGGGTTATTTGTGGGGCATAGGAATTTGTTCATTGTTTTTTACCAAAATATAGTCCGGCCCCCCACAAAGACCTTTAAAGCCCTAAACGGCCTCAGTCCTGTATACCTGAAGGAGTGTCTCCACCCCCATCGTTCAGCCCGGACACTGAAATCCAGCACCGAGGGCCTTCTGGCGGTTCCCTCGCTGCGAGAAGTGAGGTTACAGGGAACCAGGCAGAGGGCCTTCTTGGTAGTGGTGCCCGCCCTGTGGAATGCCCTCCCTTCAGATGTCAAGGAAATAAGCAGCTACCTTATTTTTAAAAGACATCTGAAGGCAGCCCTGTTTAGGGAAATTTTTAATATTTAATGCTGTATTGTTTTTAGCACTTGATTTGGAGACGCCCAGAGTGGCTGGGGAAACTCAGCCAGATGGGCGGGGTATAAATAATAAATTATTATTATTATTTGGTGCTGGAGGAGGCAGAGTCCCATGGGCTGCAAGAAGATCAAACTTATCCATTCTGAAGGAAATCAGCCCTGAGTGCTCACTGGAAGGACAGATCCTGAAGCTGAGGCTCCAATACTTTGGCCACCTCATGAGAAGAGAAGACTCCCTGGAAAAGACCCTGATGTTGGGAAAGATGGAGGGCACAAGGAGAAGGGGACGACGGAGGATGAGATGGTTGGACACTGTTCGCGAAGCTGCCAGCATGAGTTTGACCAAACTGCGGGAGGCAGTGGAAGACAGGAGTGCCTGGTGTGCTCTGGTCCATGGGGTCACGAAGAGTCAGACATGGCTAAACGACAAAACAACAACAACAACAACAATAATAATAATGGTCTGAGGGACAGTGGACTAGCCCCCTGCTGAAAAAGTTTGCTGACCCCTGTTGATGGGTGGCAGAGATGGTCCATTAATTCCTGTTCTTTCTTCTCATGTGCTTACTTTCGCCTAAGAGTAATACTTGACTATAGCTGACATTTCTATGTATGTAGGAAGCTGCTGAATTGGGCTCAGTTAGGAAGAGGCGGCATTTCCCCCCATGTAAACACGGAGGTCACTCTATTCACCTTTTAAATAATCATTGGGAAATAAATTTATGTGCTCGCTGTGGCACATCGCTCTGTGTACTCTCTCGCTGAGATTAATTATGTTTATTAATAACACTTTTCTCGGAAGGCTTATATCAAACCCGCTGGAATGATTTAGCCCTTGTTTACACAACAAAGATTTGTTACTCTTTAAATATTGCTTCACATTTTAACATATCTTCCCAAAGTTTCACACACACACACACATTGCACCGCAGCAATCTCTGGAAAGTGTTTGCAGAAAGGAAACACATAGTCAAATAGCTGTCAACATAATAAATATGCTACGTTCATGGGAGCAAATGGCACTGGAGGATGTGGGCCAGCAGTTGCAATGGCAGCTGGTGAAGGATTTCCCAGGTGAACCGGAGCTGCCAAGATGGTTCTCGTATTGAAAAAGGTGTGAGACAGGATTCAAAGCCAGGACACTTTTAGCTGGAATGAAATTGGCAGCTGAGCGTGAATTTGAGTGGCCGTCAAGGGCACTCCCTTCATTACCAGTTGATGCAATTCTTTTGTTTTGTCAGTGTGCCTGAGAAATACACACAAGCACATATGGGTGCAAAGATAACCTGAGAGAGAAGGATTCTGTGATGTAAATATAAAGGAGGATTAAATGCACTAAAAAGCAGTAGGACTGGACAGTTTCTTATCCTTGAAACTGTAACTGTAAGGTACAGTGGTACCTCAGGTTAAGTACTTCGTTCCGGAGGTTCGTACTTAACCTGAAACTGTTCTTAACCTGAAGCACCACTTTAGTTAATGGGGCCTCCTGCTGCCACCATGCCGCCGGAGCACGATTTCTGTTCTCATCCTGAAGCAAAGTTCTTAACCTGAAGCACTATTTCTGGGTTAGTGGAGTCTGTAACCTGAAGCGTATGTAACCTGAAGCGTATGTAACCTGAGGTACCACTGTATGTCATTTGGAAACAACAAAAATGTTGCAAATGTGGACACAGTACAGAATTCAACTCTTCAATTCAAGTCTTACTTAGAGTAGACTCACTGAAATTGATGAGCCTAACCTAGTCATCTCCATTAGCTTCTACTCTGAGTAGGACTGGTGTTGAATACCGCCATAGGGTTCAACAACAGGAACCAACTCATAGGGGCTGAGGTCCCTTCTGCCCCCCAATAAAATATTTGAGGGGGGCAGGGCCCCCCAAAATTAATGAACATTGCCATTCAAATGGTATGTGTTCGGACATCTTGTGATTGATTATGGAGGGTAGGGCTTCCCCCCAAATATTTTATTCACCCTTGGGGTCAACTAACTTTTACTCAATGTAGACCCATTGACATTAATGACCACAAGTAGCTTAGGCCCATTAATTTCCGTTGGTCTACTTTGAGTAAAGTTAGCTGAATGACATCAAAGTGAATGGTCCCTCAATAATGTTGAAGTGCATGAATTCGAACCCCGTTATTGCTATGATTATGGCATGCTTTCTTTTTTTTATATAAAGATATTTATTAAGTTTCCAATTTTATACAAACAAAAAGAAAAAAGGAAAAAAGTTTAAAAACACATACAGTTCACAATACTTAATTTTCAATGACATATTTCCCTGACCTCCTCATACCTCCCCTTCTTGTATTCCAATTCAAATTATTTACTCAGCAAATCCTTATCTCAAAACATTGCAGCTGGAAGCCCCTTAATTTCAATCCAACATCATTCAACATTCTTTAATTTTACAATATTTCTGTAAATAGTCCTTAAATTTCTTTCAGTCTTCTTCCGCCGACTCTTTTCCCTGGTCACGGATTCTGCCAGTCATTTCTGCCAATCCCATACAGTCGATCATCTTCATCTGCCATTCTTCCAGAGTGGGTAAATCTTGCGTCTTCCAATACTTTGCAATAAGTATTCTTGCTGCTGTTGTAGCATACATAAAGAAAGTTCTATCCTTTTTTAACACCAACTGGCCGACCATGCCCAAGAGAAAGGCCTCTGGTTTCTTCAAGAAGGTATATTTAAATACCTTTTTCAATTCATTATATATCATTTCCCAGAAAGCCTTAATCTTAGGGCACGTCCACCAAAGGTGAAAGAATGTACCTTCGGTTTCCTTACATTTCCAACATTTATTATCGGGCAAATGATAGATTTTTGCGATTATGGCATGCTTTCAAATCTCGTGTGCCATTTTAAGCAGTGTTCCCAGCAGATTATGGTTGGCCCATCCATTAATCCCAAGTGGAATATTAAGAGACTAACTGTGTCACCTTGTGCCAGTTTATTCAGAAGTATATCCCACTGTGTTCAAAGGATCATGCTCTCAGATGAGTTGAGTGTGCACAGGATTGCAGCCTAAGGTAGAATCAAAGGGTATCAAGTCACATAATTTTAATTTTATTAAATAGGGAGCAGGGCACAGCTAGGTCTGATGAAAGAGGTGAGAGAGGAAGAGGGCAAAAAGAAAGAAATAACACTTAACCATCTTCAACTCAGGCACATTCTAGCAAATGCAATGGGTCTTACTTCTGCACAGGAACTTCCAGACACTCACAACTGGAGCCGGAGGCAGAATGTGGAGGAAAATAAACAGAGATACGACACAGTTCCTTGTCATTTCACACCACAGCTCTTTGGAGACAGACCGAGAATTTTTGGTCCCGTGCTTATTTGTCTGTGTGCGCAAATTAAAAGCACAGTTCCTTCTTTCTGTTTGTGCTTTGCAGTTTTATTTTCCACATTTTGTTTGTCTGGTCTGATTTATATTATCTGCACTTGTGGGGGTTCTGTTTAGCATTTGAAATTCAGGCCATGTGTCTGCACACCCCTCTTTGCCTCTTAGCACCTCCCTGTTCCTCTCTTGCCCTCATCCAGTCTTGAACATTTGGCTCATAGCTGTCAACTTTTCCCTTTTCTTGCAAGGAATCCTATTTGGAATAAGGAAATTTCCCTTTAAAAAAGGGAAACGTTGACAGCTATGATTTGGCTATTAATTGTAGTCTATGGAGGACAACTTGTAGTCTATGGAGACAATTGTAGTCTATGGGGGACGCGGGTGGCGCTGTGGGTAAAACCTCAGCACCTAGGACTTGCCGATCGCATGGTCGGCGGTTCGAATCCCCGCGGCGGGGTGTGCTCCCGTTGTTCGGTCCCAGCGCCTGCCAACCTAGCAGTTCGAAAGCACCCCCGGGTGCAAGTAGATAAATAGGGACCGCTTACCAGCGGGAAGGTAAACGGCGTTTCTGTGTGCTGCGCTGGATCGCCAGATGCAGCTTGTCACGCTGGCCATGTGACCCGGAAGTGTCTGCGGACAGCGCTGGCTCCCGGCCTATAGAGTGAGATGAGTGCACAACCCTAGAGTCTGGCAAGACTGGCCCGAACGGGCAGGGGTACCTTTACCTTTTTATGGAGGACAACTTAGGAATTGTTTTAAATATTGGAAACTCATTTCTGTCATGTCCTCCAGAACTTGGAGGTTTCCCACAGAGAGGACACAATCCTGAACTCCATAGACCTTTAGTCTGACCTATCAGAGTTCTTTGGATCATTAATTTTCTCCTGCACTACCTTCCTCTGTCTTTATATCTGAACAGTTTGATCTGAGAGGTGCTTTACAGGGTCTTTCTGAATCTGAACATTAATCTGTCTATATTTTTGCAACATTACAATGAGCAGCAGAAGTAGACAAGGGATTCTGGACAAGGCAGAGGCGAACCAGAAGTTAGCAAGAATCTGGCACCCAGCAACAACAGTGGTTTGATCCCACTGGCTCACTCAATGATCCTGACCACCCACTCAAAATGCTTTTTTAAATGTATAGTTATGTGTAAGTGTCTAAAATTCATGCAAAGTGAATGAGGCTTCCACTCATTGCAGTTCTAAAAAGCAATGCATATGATAACCAACATCTAATCCATTTTTGTTGTTGTTCTGGAGGAAGGTTCCACGTGATTAGGAAATATCCTGACAATACTTTGTGCCCGATGACTTCATTCTACTGTATTTTTGTCAGTCTGTCTGTTTGGTTGTAAGTCGCTTTGGGTTGCTCTGGGCAAGATAAAGTGACTAACAAATTTTAATAATAATAATAATGGTAGCTGCAGTAGTAGTTTTGGTGAATTTGTTGTTGTTCTTTGATTTGTATGCTATTGTGTTTGATATTATAATGACTGCAATGTTTGTTATTTTCTTAATACAATTGTGGTTATTGTGAGCCACTTTGAGGTCAACATTTGTTGTTGGAAAAGCGAAATACAAATATTACATCATCTCAGCTCAACCGCTCATCTCTCTTGACCCGGCACCAGTAAAGTGAGCAGAACATGGCTGAAAAGGGTTCCTCTGATGGTGTTGGAGTACAGAGGGGGAGAAATTCAAGTCTGCTCATGTTTAAAGGTAAACTTGCCTAATTTACTCTTTCTGGCACTATATGTGAACCAAAACCCAGTCATTTGTTGAAATTTGCCCTTCTCCAAATTTTGCAATGCTACTCTCCAGCCAAGTAACATGTACCAACATGCACTAGTGTATCAAATACACTAGGATAAAAGGTAAAGGTACCCCTGCCCGTACGGGCCAGTCGTGTCTGACTCTAGGGTTGTGTGCTCATCTCACTTAAGAAGCCGGGAGCCAGCGCTGTCCGCAGACACTTCCGGGTCACGTGGCCAGCGTGACGAAGCTGCTCTGGTGAGCCAGCACCAGCGCAGCACACGGAAACACCGTTTACCTTCCCGCTATAAAGCTAGGATAAGGGGTCCATAAAAATGCACCTTAGTGGAAATAGCATACCAATATGAATAACATTAGGAAATCACCTTTGTAAAAAATTGTGTATGTTCCAAAGCGTCCTCCAACTCTCTGGAGCAGAATTTGGGTGAGCATGTGGGTGATATCTGTCAACGTTTCCCTTTTTTTAAAAGGGAAATTCCCTTATTCCAAATAGGATTCCTCGCAAGAAAAGGGAAAAGTTGACAGCTATGTATCTGTGATTGATCGCTATTCTGCTCCATTGTATCAAAGAGCCTTGCATCAGCGAACAGGCACCACATGATTACCAAACATTGTTTCTAGTGCAAGGTGAGCACTCCATAGCTCAGATTGGAATTAAGCTAATGATTTCCTCCCTAAAATGGGAAATGGCTTGGCTTATTTCTGAGTTCAATCTCATAGCTCTTCATTCATCTAGCTGCCATTCACAGCTGAGGATCATGGAAGTTTGCAAGAGTCCATATTCCCCAACTGCAGTTGCCATCTCTGACTGAGGAAAGGTTTCTAGTAAATGTAGTTCCAGTGTTGTTGCATTATTTGTTTACTTAACAATACACACACACACACACACGTATAACAGTCTTCAAAAACTCTCTGAAGGTGGCTTATACATCTGATCATGACCAATATTGTAGGGGGGGCACACTATATTTTAAAACATCATTTCTTAAGAAAGTAAGTCCCTCTTTGTTTTCTTTTTTTTGTATTGCAATATTTATTCTTGGGAACTCTTAAATCTCAACCTCTCTTTCTCTGCCAGCTGAGAATGCTTGCCTCCAATGAAAGTCAAGATCTGCCTTGCTTTCCCAGAGTCACACAGGAAATTTGTGGAGCAAACAAAAATAGAAACTGGATCTCCCAAACGTCCGCTCAAGTTTTCTACCACAAGTCCTTTTCACTTACGCATTTGCAAAACCTCAATAATTTCAGGTTGGCTAAGTTCGCTTAAATTATAGCCTAAAATTTACAGTGAATCATTTTGGATTTTCAAACTTATTATTATACAGATCGTCAAGCCATTTTTTAAACCACCTTTTGAAATACTTCTAGTTTTGCTGCTTCTATTATGGCCCGGATACTTCCAAGGGAAACAGATACATATTAGGCTGATTCCAATGCACTGCTTGGCATCATTAATTTACTTTAAAATTATTATATGGGCCTTTACACACACAGGCCATAATAAGAGGAGGTATTTCAAATGAGAAGTAATTCCAAAGTTGTTGCTGTTGTTTTAATCAGAACTGGATATTATGTTCAGCATTTAATATAAGCACAGTGAAAATAGTGTAATGTGCTGAAGAGTTGGTGCCTTTTTATCATATGTGGTGGTCATGTAGTAAGGTTAAAGCTTACTGGGAAATGATATGTAATGAATTGAAAAGGATGTTCAAAATAAATATTATTAAAAAACCCAAAGGCATTTTTTGGGGGGAATAATAGGGACAGAACTATCTAAACTGTATAGAAATTTATTCAACTATGCTACTACAGCAGCAAGATTGTTGCTTGCCCCAAAGTGGAAAGAAGCAAAAGTCCCAGCAAAGGAAGAATGGATACAGAAATTTATGCAATTTGTAGAAATGGCGAAACTTACTGGAAGAACAAGAAATCAAGATAATAAACCTTTTTTTATGAAAGAATGGAAATGGTTTATTGAATATTTACAGATAAATTGTAAATAGATTAAAACATTAGCAGGATTATTGTAATAACCTGAAGTTTTATAAGAGTATATATTTGCAGTAGATAATTGAATGAGCAAGGTAAACAGACTCGGATATGCAGAAGATACTAAAAAATAAACTTAAGGAACCGCAGAAAGAGGGGAAGGAAGTCAAAATTTGGAAATGTTAAATTGATTGTCAAACTAATGGAATGTATAAATTTGAAAAGTATAAATAAAAAAACTAAAGAGAGAGAATGAATTAGTGGTTTTGCATATCACCTGACATGGTGGCCATGTGGTTTCAATGGTCAGTGGCTCTTCCTCCTGGTCCTGGCTGCTTCTATCCTCTTCCCCATATTACCTCTGTGCTCAATTCCACGCCCAGCTTCCTCTGCCCCCTCAACATTGGGGTGCCCCAGCCCCTCCCCCAAAATATTAAGGGCACCCAAAATGGCTCAGTCCCCTGGAGCTGCTGCTGTTGCTTCCTTGAATGCAACTGATTATTTCAGTGGACATTTTTCTGCCCACGTGCTGGATTGAGGCCTCGAGGCAGCAGCAGATAGATGCTGGATTGTTGCATTATCCGGCAACCCAGAAGGTTTTAATATAACCTCAGGCATTTTCACAGAAGGTTTTGATATAACCCCAAGCATAGGTTGACATAATCATCTCCAGTGTTCCAGGACTTACGGATCAGGCCACGCTGTAAGGAGATATAAAGTCGAGCAGGTGAGATAATTTTCAACATATTCAAGCACCTGAATTCTATGAGCCAAAGAACAGGCTATTCCTTTTAGGAATTTTAAATGATGATATTCCAAAAGACAAAACTATTTTTTTCTTATATGCGATGTCTGCAGCAAGAATCCTGGTGGCTAAGTGTTGGAAAGGGAATCAGTTACCCACTAGGGGAGAATGGTTATGTAAGCTTTCAGAATATTTAGAATTAGCCAAACTGACAGATATAATAAGACAAAAACAAAAAGGTGAAGTGAAAACGGAATGAGAGTGCCTAAATGAATACATTAAAAGCCAAGGTCCGAGGACAGAAATCTGGCTGAGTCTGGAATAACCTTGTGAAGTGAAAGGATAAGAAAAAGGGATTTATATCTAGATGCTAAGATAGAGAGGATAAGGAAAACAGGATGATACAATGAGAGGTAAAGGAGGTGCTGTGGGATTGGTGGAAGTTGATGTTGTTTTTCTTTTTAGTGTTTATATTATTAACTTGTAAGATATGGATTTGATTTTTTTTTTGTATGCTGGTTTTTGTGTTTTGTGTTTTGTTATTTTTTGATATTTTTCGTGTTATTGTTGTGTGGAAAATACTAATAAAATTTATTATTTTAAAAATAAAATAAATAATAATAATAAAAAGAACAGGCTATTTTGTGTTTTTATATTGTAAAGGGCCCTGTGACCCTTGGATGAATCGTGCTATAGAAATTAAATAAATAAAAAGCTAGCAAACGAACAAATATTTGAAGACAACTTGCCCATACTGGGCAATTTTCACAGGTTCCAATCTGAAACTTTTTCCAGCAGAATTCTTATTTCATTTAAAAAGAAACAAGGCAATAGAGCGAAGCATTGTTTTTTTTAAATATAAATATAATTTTATTTGTTCAGTTGTGGTTTTGTCATCCTGATCCTACCCAGGCTTTTTTTTTTTAAATATTTTTTATTAAGGATTTTCTTGTTTTACAGAAGTGTAGTGCCTCGTATTTTTTTCTTCTTCTTCCATGTAACATTTTTACAAATCCGTTTCATTTGTTGAGGCATTAGGGGGAGAAGAAAAAAGAAAGAAAAAAGAAAGGGGGGGTGGAGAGAGGGAAGATGTTAATTCATGGTTGGTTGACATTTGAAAAGTAATCTTCAGTCAGACTGTTGGCTAGAAAACCGTAGGCATTTGGTCCAGCCTCTATAAAACAAATCAGCATGTTTTCCTGCCTAATTCCAGCTATAACTACAGTTTAATGAAAGTGCATCACTTGAGCATATAATGCTACCTTAGACCGAGTTCAGCCATTGTCCCATCTCAGTTCTGTCTACTGCAGCTGCAATGGTTCTTCAAGGTCTCAAGCAGAGGTCCTGTTCCTGGTGAACCTTTTAACAGTTGTTGCCAGGGTTGAACCTGGGACTTTTTGCATGCGTGGGTTCTGCAACTGAGTTCTGCTGCAAGCTATGGTTGAAACCAACCCGGATTCCTGATAAACCAAAGATTAGGGGCAAAACAAGACAAAATGGAGATGTTGTTGTTGTTTAGTCATTTAGTTGTGTCCAACTCTTTGTGACCCCATGGACCAGAGCACACCAGGCACTCCTGTCTTCCACTACCTCCCGCAGTTTGGTCAAACTCATGCTGGTAGCTTCAAGAACACTGTCCAACCATCTCGTCCTCTGTTGTCCCCATCTTTCCCAACATCAGGGTCTTTTCCAGAGAGTCTTCTCTTCTCATGAGGTGGCCAAAGTATTGGAGCCTCAGCTTCACAATCTGTTCTTCCAGTGAGCACTCAGGGCTGATTTCCTTCAGAATGGATAGGTTTGATCTTCTTGCAGTCCATGGGACTCTCAAGAGTCTCCTCCAGTACCATAATTCAAAAGCATCAATTCTTCAAAATGGAGATAGCCATTTTTAAATTCATAAGTCTACTGCATTTACATAAAATGGGATGGAGAGTCTAATTCTTTAACAATCAATGTAAGTGTGTGGGCAAATGGAGATGATATCTCTTTGTTGCCCGATCACACTACGTTTCGTTACTTCTGCAACCTGCAATACTTCTAGTATTGGAACTGGGAGAGAGAGGCTTTCATGCAGCACACTTGCTGGAAAGGAAAATGCCTGAAGTAGCATTGTGGAAAGGTAAGTCAAAAAGGGAGGAGGGCAAAGTTCTCCACACCCACCTACATTTTCATGCAAAAAATTAAATCCCACTGCCTGTTTTATATATGATGCATGATGACAGATCCTCCAAGTGTGTCAGTTTTCCAGGGACATTTACAGAAACTGTCCCAGTTTCAGATTTTATCTTGGGATGTCCTGCTTTTCCTTAGTACGTCCCTCTTTTCATCAGAGAAATCTTGAAGAGTATGGAGTTATGCGAGCCCCGAGTCAAGCAGATAACCAACTATACATCCTTTAGAAGACATCTGAAGGCAACTTTGTATAGGGAAGTTTTTTATTGTTTAATATTTTATTAAGTTTTTATGTATGTTGGAAGCTGCCCAGAATGACTGGGGCAACCAAATGAGATGGCTGGGGTATAAATAATAAAATTTATTATTTTGCTGTTGTTGTTGTTGTTATTGTCATCGATATTTCAATTGGAGAGATGTTGGAGGTTAGGTGATGAACAAAATGGCTTCAGTCACATCTGCTTTGGCCTTGAAACCATATCTGGCTTGGCTTTAGAAAACACAGCTACAAGGGAAGATAGTTTGTGTTAACTGTGGTTAATGCTGAGGAGGAAAGGGGAGAAATAATTTGAGAGAGGAAAGACGATATGGGGAAGGAGCATGTATTCCTAAGGCTGTATCCAAATTTGCAAATCACGGTTTGCAGGAAGCTAGCATGACATTTGGCCTAGCTTTAAGAGCAAGAGTTCTCTGCATTTAGGACTTTTTCTTTGCTCCAAAGAATGAGCACAGCAACTGAGCTGAAGATTGTACATCATGCTTGCAATCTAGAGCTAGTAAGATCTAATTTTAGTCCTGCTATTGTTTCTTCATTATTTATAAGGCTAGTGCAATGAGGAACAATCTAAAGGAAAATATATGAACTGGAAATTTTGCTAGGAATGGCTTTATGCAATCAGTAGCTTGAGGGAAGTAGAACACAGAGGAGAAGGTGATGTTGGTATCCTTACAAAGCGGGACTGATTGTTAACTGGAATTGCAAGCCTCAGCTCATTTTATGAGTTGATAATTAATGTGGATATGGATATCCGCCTGGCTGGAGGGAGCCAGCAGCACTTCAGATGCCGTGGTTGTCCTGATTCACCCCACTGCTCCTTGGCTAGAAGGTAGAGATTGCTCTGCCTATCAACAAAAGCTCCCGCTCATTGTTAGATGCAAAGGCTTTGTTTCTCATTCCCTGTAATAATAACACACTGGTGTTCAAGCGAATGTAAAATGTGTCTTTTAAGTATGTCCTTAAATTGTTGTTACCCACTCTGGGACCTGCTGCTAAAGGGCAGATGATGATGATGATGATGATATCTGCAGGAGAGGTCCTTCATGTGCAAATAGCTGGTGCTCATTGTCAGTTATCCAGGATAGGGTCTTCTCCATGGTGCTGTCATGGCTGTGGAACTCCTCCCTCCTGAGGTATGATTAGCACCATATCTTATACCTTTAGACCCCAATTCAAATTTCACCTATTCCCTATTTAGGCAGGCTGTGGACTGCAGCTATGATCTTTGCCTAGTATGGGAGCCAGAGAATTCTGAAGCTGAGCAAGTGAGCTGGACGTTAAGGAGCTCATTAGGGAGTGATCCATCTGGGAAGGGTCCAGAGAAATCTGAGAGGCTTCTGTCCTCCTCACTGCCAGGTTCTCCTCATCCTGGTCATCTGCTAAGATACTGCTCTCCCAAGTAGAGGGGGGCCCTGTGGGAGAGCAGGCGATCAAGGCAGGGCTCGGGATATGGTCAGAGTGGTTATTGGGGAGGGAGGGTAAGGGGACAGATTCATGAGGTGGGGGACCACAGGCTGCCTTGAAGCTATTGCAGGCTGACTCTCTACAGAGTCCCCAACCTCCTGCTCAAAGAGGTATCCCGGGGTCTGGGTCAAGTGAGATGCTCCTGCAAATTAGTTGGTATGACTATGTTGTGCTTATTTGTTGCGATTGATGGTTTTATTATTTTTATATAGCTTTATTGTTTTTTGACACAGACCCAAGGACTGGGGAACTGGGTGAGGTAGAAATGCCCCAAGTAAATAAACAAACAAACCCAAAGCCTTTGCAGCACTAAAGTTTAGCAGGTTAGGATTGCACTGTAAACTGTATGTGAACTGTACTTCAATCTATGTATTAATATTGAGATTCTGGTAGTAGGCAATTAAAAAGTGAACTGCTCAAAGCATAGGCAATTTTTAAATAATAATAATAATAATAATAGGCAATTTTTAAATAATAATAATAATAATCAGCTTAGTACTTTGGTTGACAGCTCTGCTGTTCCCACGGCCTGTACAAACTGTAGTCTTTCCAGCTTTCTAGGGTTGTATTCAGCTGTGTGTTGCTCAGAGCAGACCCAATGAAATGAAATTACCGAACCTAAGCCATTAACTTGAATGGGTCAATTCTTAGCAGGACTGGCTACAGTGTTACCTCAGGTTAAGAACTTAATTCGTTCTGGAGGCCCTTTCTTAACCTGAAACTGTTCTTAACCTGAGGTACCACTTTAGCTAATGGGGCCTCCCGCTGCTGCCGCGCAATTTCTGTTCTCATCCTGAAGCAAAGTTCTTAACCTGAGGTACTATTTCTGGGTTAGCGGAGTCTGTAACCTGAAGTGTCTGTAACCTGAAGTGCCTGTAACCCGAGGTTACCACAGTACTGCCCCTGTAACTCTTCTGGACCAATTGCATCTAGTGCACTCATGTACATTACAATTGCCCTTTAACTTCCCAATTATTTGGTAGTTCAGTGTAGACATGAGGGCACACTTACATACAAAGAGGAGTCGATATGTTGTTGTTTTTACTTTCTAGGGTGTCATGAGCTACGCTGCCCCATCTTTGCTTCTCAATGGCATACATGTTTGCTTTCAACTCCAGTGCTGATTTCCTCTCCCTTTTCATCCTGCACCCCCCATGTGAATTGTCAACCCTCTTTTATTTTTTTTCAACTGCCTTTTGAGTTTTTCCAATTGAAAGTGCGTATTGTGTCTCCCCGCACCCCTTCCAGAAACCAGTAAGGTTTTAAGCAAATACAGTGGTACCTCAGGTTAAGTACTTAATTCGTTCCGGAGGTCCGTACTTAACCTGAAACTGTTCTTAACCTGAAGCACCTCTTTAGCTAATGGGGCCTCCTGCCGCCACCGCGCCGCCGGAGCACGATTTCTGTTCTCATCCTGAAGCAATGTTCTTAACCTGAAGCACTATTTCTGGGTTAGCGGAGTCTGTAACCTGAAGCGTACGTAACCTGAAGCGTATGTAACCTGAGGTACCACTGTAATGACATATTCTGCCCGCCCACCCCCCCAGTCATAATGTCACAATAAAATCCAGCCAGCCAGTGCTGTACACAGATAGCATCTACTGGGAACTCAAAATATTTAGGTCCACTCAAAATAGGGTGAGTACAGCTTGGCTGTTTTAAAGATGTATGCCTATATGCACCTTGTGATACGCTTATTCTGCAGTACCTGACTTAGGCAGGCAACAAGGTAGGTGGTATTTTTCTGTCAACTAAACAAACAGAAAAAGATGAAACGGTGCTGATCAATAATATATTAGTTGCACTGAAATTACCTTCTGGCGTACTTTGGAAGGGGCTTTTCCCATGGGGCTCTGCTTTGGTCCTGTTCCACTTTCCCCTTTGTTGCTGGCATCTGTGATCCTCTTACTGGAAGAAGCCACATGTTTGACAACCTGATCTTAATGAAGTACAGGCTCGTGGTCAAGCAGTGAAATGTTATACAGCTAAAACAAGTCAGTATTACTTGGATCAGCCAACAGCCTGAATTCTTTCCTCCTTTACATATTTTTAGATCAAGATAAGCCTCAATGTGAATTAAATTATCTGTATTTTGACAACTTAAAATAGAAGGGATTGGGTTGAATTCCCCTCCAGATCTTCCTGCTGAATGACGCTTTATCCAAGCTGTCAGCTAAAATAAGAAAAATGAATTTAAATACCTTTCATGTGATTTTGGTGCTTTGCCAGTTTTTCACTCTTCAGATATTCTAATGATGTCTTCTTTGTATGCTGTTGTGATGAAACATTGATTCTTTCTTCTTCTTTTTTGAGGAATAAAAATATTATTGAGCCCATTGATTTGAGAAGGGATGGAAAATCTAAACATTTTTAGAAAAATTGTAATTATGTTAGGTAACATTATTAATTCATTATTAGAGCTGATGGAACTGAAATTCCAAACTTCTCCTCCTCCTCCTCTTCTTCTATTTCTTCTTCTTTTCTGATTTCTTTCAGCAGTGCCAAAACATTCCCCACCAGTGTTGGCAATGTTCCCACCACTCTGTGAAAATGTTTGCTTCGATACTTAGTCATTGCTCTCACTTGCCCTAAAAGACTTTATCTCATAGCCAGATGTAATTGGCTATGTAGTACTGTGACATCATCCCCTTTTGTGTGTGATTCCTGACTGGATGAGTTTTGATTATTTAACTCCCATACTGCTTAATATATTAAAAATATCTCTAAGCAGTGTACAAAAAACTGAAGTAACAACAGACAACTTAAACAAAATATTACAAAAATACACAGTTACATACTGTACAAAAATGAATACATTCATACAAATATATTTATCAATTCATTTTCCTTCTGACACCCCCTCCCTCTGAGGGTTCCAAACAAACTCTCAGCTCTTCACAAAAGTCTCACAATGAGAAGAGTCTGTGAAAATAGCGGACATCACTCTAGTCTCTCATTCTAGACATGCTTTTTATAGGCAGGCCCAAGGTTGATGGTACTTCCTCAGGCTGCCCACAACTTTGTCCCATTCATCTGCAGTCTCCACACCAGTTGCAGGTATAGCAGGTTTGTTGAGTTTTCCAGGGGAATCCAAAGGATGGAAAAAGGGACCATCTCCACTCACAGCACTTTCTTCATGCCGGATGAATCTCATTTCTTTCTTTCTTTTGATAGAGTTACAAGCTTGGTGGATCAAGTTAATTCTGTGGATATAGTGTATCTTGATTTCAGTGAGATTTTTGCCAAAGTCCCCCATGATATTCTTGCAGAGAAGCTAGTAAAATGTGGGCTAGATGAGGTAACTGTTAAGTGGATTTATATTTTGATGTTAGCTGCCCTGAGACCAGTTATGGCTGGGGAAGGCGGGATATAAATAGATGATGATGATGATGTTATGTAAGGTTTTAAAAAACTACCCTGGGATCTATTCTGATGAAGGGTGGTTTGGAAGTTGAAACAATACATGAATATTTCAGTTTCTAATAATTAACTGTGTGCTTTTGTGCTGCACAGATAAATAATCCAAGCTGTGGGTTAACTTTGTCATGAGCACCTATCTTGTTATTTTACCGGAAGTGAAGGATTCTTGACCTAAGGTATTATTTCAGCCCCATCCTATCCATGCTTGCTTGTAAGTCACTCCAGTTGAGTTCAATGGGGCTTATCTCCAGGTATGTGTGAATAGGATTACTGCCTTTATTAATGAATATCAATAAAGGCTGAACTTTAAATATCCACTACACTCGTTATTTTATTAGGCCCTCTTTCTTCCCATAGACTCCAGTCCGTGAAGACAAACAGCCACAGCTCCCTAGTTCTGAGAAGTTTCTTCTTTATTTTGTCCTAATCTTTTTAGCCCCTGAAAAAAATTCCATATCCTGGAGCAAACCTAAAACTTCTGCGGAAGGTTACAGTTCACAAAGCCCACCCGTCTCTCATTGAAAAGTCTTAGGAGAGTAAATGCCTGCTAATGCTGCCCTGCAGCAGAAGAAAAGCCACAACACAGAAGGCAGAGAAGAAGTGAGAGAAGGGAAGTGAGCGATTAGAGTCATATGCACAAGACATTGTTGTCTTTTGTTGGGTTTAATTACAGTCACTTTAAACTGGATCAGGACACCTAAACTTCAGGGAAATTTGGTGCCCGATCCTAGCTGGAACTGTGCTTCAAAGCCTACATCTTGCCAGACTATAACATGTTTTCTGCCTTTAGTATTTATTTATTTGTTAGACACTGAGATATCATTTATAGACTTGATGATGCCTCATTCAACTGCCTCCCAGGGTCAAATGATACCCACTGCCCTGTGGGGATGAAATAGAGTACAAGGGAAGCAAACTGAGACAATATCAAGGCCTGTTCTAGGTGGACTGTTTGCAACATAGTGTTGCTGGGCCCAGGGGTAACCTGTGAAACATGGTCCAGGAACGGTCCAGAATCTGAAGGTTCTGCTGGGAGTCAGTCCGACAGGGCCAAGGCAGAACACAAGGTAAGAAACCAGGCAAGGACAGGTACAGGATCTCAGGCAGGATCTAGCATACAGCAATGTTGCTCCCGCAACCTGGGGTGGGATCTAACAGCCTTTTAATAGGAAGGCAGGCCTGCTTGCACGCAAGCTCTGATGGGCAGCATGAAGCCTCCCTTCACAGCTTAGTTGCTGGGGTCAGGGAAGGTGGAGGCAGCCCGGAAGCTGCATCTTTGAGCCCCTGCACCACCATCATATGGGGACTTCTGAGCAGCTCCTGAAGCCACCCAGAGCCAACTGTTCCGGGCTGCTGAGACTGTCGCTACTGCATTTCCCGGGGACATTAGATGAAATCCGGGGACATTCCGGGGATGGAATTTGTCTGGGGACTTATTCACAAATCCGGGGACTGTCCCCAGGAAACGGGGACGTCTGGTAACCCTAATCTAATCTTGCCCCTTTCTAAAAATGTTTTATTGATGTGTGTTTTTATTTTTGTAAATCTGCCAAAGAAGAGAAATCAAACTAATTTCCTCCAACCCTTGTTAGTTGTGTGTGAGAGACTCAGGCAAGGTGTTCCTCAGAGTCAACACACCGCAAGATGTGTGGGGATGATGAGACATGACCTGTAATTTATCTGATTCTGGTTCAATTGTATGATGATGTAGCTTCTTCAGTATTCAGTAGCATTGTCCAGTCCTCTTTTAAAGCCATCCAACTTGGAGGCCATTGCTTTCTCCTGTGGGAGTGAGTTCCACAGTCAACTATTCTTCAAGACAGCATTTTCCTTGTGGTATGGAGGTCCCTACCACAGCTTTCTTCAAGCTAAGTACAGAAATTTGTTCTGAGGGTATTGTGAATCAGCCTCCCCAATTTAGGCTGAATTTATTGATCCAAGGCTTTGAGTAGAGAAGGTGTTTTCTTTTATATTTTCCCTTCCCACCCCCACATGCCTCTCAAAGTATTTTTTTATCAATCTCCTGTAAGTTTTCTCTCTGCCATTTTCCTTTTTCATTAATTGTAGTTTATTTTCTGTTTCCTCCACAGTCCCATTGTGACTTCCAACTTCCATTGTCTGGCAGCAGGACCTGCATTATTCTCCCAACCATGGATCTGAGTCATTCCTGCACAGAAAATAATCCTAAAGTATTGTTGTTGTTTAGTCGTTTAGTCATGTCCGACTCTTCATGACCCCATGGACCAGAGCACGCCAGGCGCTCCTGTCTTCCACTGCCTCCCGCAATTTGGTCAGACTCATGTTTGTAGCTTCGAGAACACTGTCCCACCATCTCGTCCTCTGCCATCCCCTTCTCCTTGTGCCCTGCATCTTTCTCAACATCAGGGTCTTTTCCAGGGAGTCTTCTCTTCTCATGAGGTGGCCAAAGTATTGGAGCCTCAGCTTCATGATCTGTCCTTCCAGTGAGCACTCAGGGCTGATTTCCTTCAGAATGGATAGGTTTGATCCTCCTGCAGTCCATGGGACTCTCAAGAGTCTCTTCCAGCACCATAATTCCGAAGCATCAATTCTTCGGCGATCAGCCTTCTTTATGGTCCAGCTCTCACTTCCATACATCACTACTGGGAAAACCATGGCTTTAACTATACGGACCTTTGTTGTCAAGGTGATGTCTCTGCTTTTTAAGATGCTGTCTAGGTTTGCCATCACCTTTCTCCCAAGGAGCAGGCGTCTTTTAATTTCATGACTGCTGTCAGCATCTGCAGTGATCATGGAGCCCAAGAAAGTAAAATCTATAATCTCTCACTGCCTCCATTTCTTCCCCTTCTGTTTGCCAGGAGGTGATGGGCCCAGTGGCCATGATCTTTGTTTTTTTGATGTTGAGCTTCAGACCATATTTTGCGCTCTTCTCTTTCACCCTCATTAAAAGGTTCTTTAATTCCTCCTCACTTTCTGCCATCAAGGGTGTATCCTAAAGTATAGGGATGAGTTAAAAAAAAAAAGTATAAGGCCACTATGTTTTCTTCTGTCTCACATATGTCTGACAAGCATATTCTAGCACATTTACCCATTATGAATGCTTTATGAAAACTTTAACTTTTTTTAAAAATAGATTTTATTAAAGTTTGAAAGAAAATACAAAGGTTACTATTAAATATCCAATATATATATATTATCAAAAATAAAAAACCCTAATCTAAATAAAAACACAAACCAAAAAGAAGAAATGGAAGAAAAAGAAGAGAAAAATTAAAGAATAGAAAAGAACAAAAAGGGAAAGAGAAATTCTTATTCTTTGTCTGTCAGCTATATGTAGAAAATTGTTTCAAACATCCACTCCAAGATAAGACGCAACAGTTCCACTTTCTATAAACCAATCTTTTCTTGAATCCTCAAACAAAGACACCATAAGTTCATTTTGTTTTTCATGCAAAAAGTCTATAAGGAGGTTTCCAGTGTTTAGTAAACAGTCATATGGTCATACCTCGGGTTACAGACGCTTCAGGTTGCGTGTTTTCAGGTTGCGCACCGGTTACTTCCAGGTTTCAGCGCTCGGACATGCACAGAAGCACTAAATCACACTTTGCACATGCGCAGAAGTGCCGAATCGTGACCCACGCATGCACAGATGCAGCGCTGCAGGTTGCGAACACTGTGGGTTGCGATCATGCCTCCCGCATGGATCATGTTCGCAACCCGAGCGCCCACTGTATTGGCAATGATTTTTCTCTGATTAAACACGTCAGCTCCTCCATGTATGAAGACTGTAACTTTTGATGGTGGCTTTGAATGAAGAAACACTAAAAGGAGACTTGCGCAACTTCTTTCATTGTTTTCATGCCACAAGGAGCAGACACTGGTAATCTTTCGTAATATGGCACCCTCAAATGGATCTTCTCCATTATGGATCTTCTCAATTTTGCACCCTCTTGGCTCAGCACTCTGTGCAGGGGAACTGCCTGCACAGTCCTAAATCCGGCACTGGGACATGCATAGGTTGTAGTTACTTGCCTAGCAAAATCTGTGAATCTCATCCTAATACAGTGTACAACCTGCGCATATCCTCTTTTCAGTGGATCTAAGTACTGTGGCATGCTGCCCTAAAATTGAGTCAGTTTGCAATTTCAGCTGCCAGTATTTTTTTTGGGGGGGGTGATGGACATGCATACCTGGACCAACTTTTTGCAAACCTTTGTCCTCTAGCCAACTCACTTATAAGCATTCTCCTTTTCCTTGTCAAATGTATAGTGTAAATGCAAACACTTAGACCCATCTCTGCTAAAAAAAAATATCCTTGCATTATTTTCCATAATCCCTGAAAGGCCAAGAATCTGCTTTCTTTCTGCTTTGAGTTTGTACAATGCTTGTAGTGTTTAATTAATTTTACACCCATCTCTTGCTTGCTGACAAACTGTTTTTGTCAGTGATAAGAACTGAAATCAATTTTCGGATGTCAAGGGCTGTGCTAAGCATCTAAAAACGCCACCTTATTGATCTGATGGGGGAAAATGAAGGTTGTAAGTGACTTCTCTGGGTTTATCTGTATTTTGATGAAGAGTACAGACAAGCTTCAGTATGTTTCAATAGGTAAGCTGGATCCTTTCTATATCAAATTTCTTTTTTATTACTATTTATTATATTGCATCCTAGCACTGAGTGCAGATAGTAACCTGTCCAGGGTAATGTTGCCACAGTCATGGAGATTTGCTAGATGTTCATCAACTACTACTCCTTGGCTGTTGACATCCATCTGTCTCAAGAGACAATGAAGTGGGTCTCTGGGGGTGAAGTCAAACTACTGTGTTAGCAGCACCAAAGTGGCCTCTCTGGGCAGGGACACCATTTCCTAGGCGCCATTTCCTATTTTCTCCTCTCCAGGACTTAGAAGCATACTCAAAAAGGGCCTTGAGGAAGACCCAAGGAGCATGATGGGAAGGGGAATATTATATTATTATTATTATTATTATTATTATTATTATTATTATTATTATTTCTATCCCACCCATCTGGGCGGCTTCCAACAAAATATTAAAATACAATAGTCTATTAAACATTAAAAACTTCCCTAAACAGGGCTGCCTTCAGATGTCTTCTAAAAGTTGGATAGTTGTTTATTTCCTTGACATCTGATAGGAGGGCGTTCCACAGGGCGGGCGTCTCTACCCAGAAGGCCCTCTGCCTGGTTCCCTGTAACCTCACTTCTCGCAGCGAGGGAACCGCCAGAAGGCCCTCAGCGCTGGACCTCAGTGTCCGGGCAGAACAATGGGGGTGGAGATGCCATTTGGGGCTTTAAAGGTCAGCACCAACACTTTGAATTGTTCTTGGAAACGAATGTTGAGGATGCTCCAATGTATGCAGGGAACACTCCTCACAGTTCTTTGGTTCCAAGTGTTTGATCATTTTGTCCCTGATGTTTGTAGCTTTTCCAACCCGGTGCTTGGCAGAGCATAGAGCAACAGTCTTCTTTGCTATTTTCAAATGAATTTCTCAGGCGAAAGGGCAGCCTATAAAACAGCATGCATGCCCTATCAGTAGATGATGTTGAATTCAAGCCAAAAGCCAGCGAAGTTCAGAGGAATTGGCCATCCTCCAGGTGCCCGGCTTGAATCCTTGTTGACCTCCTGTCTGCGACTCCCGGCAAGACCAGGGGAGGTCTTCAATCGGCGATCCTCCTCTAACGTGAGAAGAACACACCACCTCTCCCCCTCCCATTGCCAGGGAGGGGAAAGAGACAGACAGAAATATATTTACATGCCTTTATTCCTGTCTTTCCAGCAGTACAGAGAAATCATGTCTGAACTCTCTCATCACCAACTGCAGAGAGAGAATAACTCCACCCATGTACTTCCAGTACAGGGTCATGTGACACTCTGAGCTAACATCCGGTGCTCAGTGCACAGAATAGACTGTCCCTGGTTCCCACGGTACAGTCCCAAAACATCAGCTTCCTGTTTGGCTTTCCAGCCATCTGGAGCACCCAGATGCATTGCTCCTTTTTCATAACAGATCATGCTAGTCTTGTGGCTAGCAAGCTCTGCCCAAATCTAGGCTTGCAGGATAAGTTTACCAACCAAGGGCCCCTGAGGTCATTTGTTGGAGTTTGCCACTGGGGCACAGCAGGCTGAAGGTGACATATTAATGACAGATGCCTATACCTATCAATTCTAATTTTTTGCTGAGTTGTCAAAATTATTTCAGGCATATTGTTCTGCTTTGTTTTCTTCTCTACATTTTAAGCCTATGATGATGATGATGAACTGACAAGGTCAATACAACCGCAAAGGAAGCATACAGGATGTTGAAGGATGCATTATGTCTGTTTCCTAGATGACTTTGAGTAGAGCTGCTTATCATGTAATTTCTGCCCATGTAATTCTTCAGTTGCTATCAGATGAAGAATCATCCACTACAAAATGTGCCTCTTTCCAGGACGATTAATGTTTTGTAAATGGATGTGGCACCCGGTGGATCAACAAAGGACCGATGTGAGAACAATATTTTCCAAAGCAGATTATCATGAATAATACATACTTGATTGATTTGCATATGCTGAAAAGTTATGCAAATCACATTAAGTAAATTGTTTATAAAGTGAGGTGCTTTGGCAGGAGGTAAATAGTCTGTTCAGACATTCCACATAAGCAAAATTATAGCGATAATCATAGGCAAATCAGTCTGCTTTCTCCATAATTAAAATATAGACTTCACAGGAAGCTTGATTCCTCAAGACTGTTGTGCACTTGATAAGAGAAGCAGGAAAATGAACCTAAACATGCAGGGTTTCGGCTAATGACCAGATACGAATTTATAATTATAATATGTATATTCACTGGCATTTGTTATGATATCATAAATTATCTACTAGGCATCCTGTGTCCCTTTCTCCTGGTTTGTGCTATGGGAATAATTGATCAAAGAAATTTATTTACACCCAGGCTGCTATTTATACCTAGGCTGCCTTGACAATATGGACACATTCCGGAGACTTCCAGGTTGGCGCCATCGTCTAATGGCGGATTCCCTCCGAGCTCCGGAGGGAATCTGCTCAACAGGGGTCGGGTTCTGCCGCGGCGGCGACGCGGGGACCCTTAGAAACCACAGGCGCTGAAGCCTGTGGACCTGGTGACTCAGTGGGCACCATTTGCGTGCCCGCCCGACCCGCAAAGAAGCCTTTTTAAAGGCTTCGGAACGGGGGACGGAGGGAGGTGTGGTGCTGAGAGTTCGACTGCTTCCCCTGCTGAGTGAAGCCGCATGCCATGGGCGGAGAGCGTTAACTTCTTCTTTTGAACTTTTGGATCAAAGTAACGACCCGTGAGTAACACGGTAATTGGACTTAAAAGGGAAAATTATTTCTGGGAATTCGGCAAGATCGGGTAAGGTGCTAAAAAGAAAGTCAACCTGCCCGCCTTGTAAGCATTGTAAAGCAAGGATTTTATTACTAAGGTTGTGTGAATGTCTTTTGTTTTTTGTGGAAAAGCGCAATTAACTTTATATTGGGCCAATTTAAGTGACTGTGCTGGAGGATAAGAGAACGGAATTCACCCCTCCCCCAAAACCCGGGAGCGATCGGGCAGAGAGCCTGTGGAAGAGGTTTATAGACTTTGACAGCTGTCAAATTAGCTGTCAAAGCTGGAAAAAAAAGGAGAACTGTGTCTTTGCTGGTTACATTTGATACAATTTGGTAACAAATTGTTAAAAACAAAGAAGAAAAGGTTAATTTGTCATTAAGTAACTAGAATCCCTCTAGAAGGGGTTTAGGACATTACAAAAATGGCTGTAAGTGGAAAAATACTGGCTGAACTGGAAAAGACCTTTCGTCTTTTGGGAAATCTACAGAAGCAGACAGGTGCTTTGACTATAAGTGTAATAACAATGAAGGGAACAGTAAACAAAATTGCTGAACCTGGAAAGGATATGATTCAAGCTCCTGCAGATGAACAGGGAAGTGTTGCTGCTGATATAAAAATCCTTATAGCCAAACAGGAGAAAGAGTCTGAGTCATTTGAGATGCCATTTAAAGAATATGAGAAAGGAGGCGCTGGGATGTTGCAGATGGCTAAAGAGTGCCAGAGGCCTATTAAGTTGGAAACAACTGAAAATAAGATCATGACAATGGATGTTTGGCTGGAAGTGAAGAATGGAATCTGGAGAGATCTCCTCTTATGGGGATCGGAAGACATATGGAATATAAATATGGACAGTACAGAGTTTGGAGTCTTTGGGACATTTGAACTTATGAGAAGCAAGAAACAAGATTTTGGCTCCATTGTTAAATATGGAGGTCTGGCTGGAAGAAATATGGACTTTACTGGAACAGAGCCTCTTCGAGATTCGGAATTTAAAATAAAGGACTATCAAGAAAACCGGCAGAGAGAAATTGAGAGAGGGTTAAGTGCCTCGGATGTGAGATCGCCAGGCTGATTTTGGATGGACTGTTGGACTTTGGTTGGGGATCAAAACCGGGAAAGGGGGTGGGAGGGCTTCGGGAATTTAAAGGGTGTAAAAATATGATTCTGTTTTAATTAAGTTGGCTTTTGCCACTAACATAAAAATGGGGAATTTGGGGAGAGATTTGGGGCCGACCTTAGCAAAAGATTATCAAAAATAAGTGTTTCGTGTATAAAGATTGGGATTTTTAAGTTTAAATAGGTTAATTAAATTGATGGAGGAATTTAGGGAAAGTATGTTAAGAATAAGTTTTGAAATATAAAGATAGAGGTTTAGAAGTTAAAATTTGTTTAAGATAATTGAAGTAGAGGAAATAAGGTAAAGTGGGGGGGATAAAAATTGCTGAGCTAAAAATTGGAATTGGAATACAAGAAGGGTAGGTGCGGGGAAGTCAAGGAAATTGGGTATGGAATATAATTATGGTAAACTTTTAAATTGCTGCTTTTCTTTTTCTTTTCTTTTTTCTTTTTTTCTTTTTTTCTTTTCTGTTTTCCTTTGTATTCTTTTTTGAAAATTTTAATAAAAAAAAAGACAATATGGACACATTCCTTGAATGTCTGAGCTAGCAATTGCTGATGGGAAAGCTCTTTGCCCTATCTTGAATCAGGCAGGCTCATAAATAAGCCAAGCTATTTCTTCTTGCCACACCCCTCCCACAAATAAGGAAGTAGCTTAGCTTATTTCTCGGTGTGTCTGAATTTGACCGGCCTCACTTCATATCTCCATAAACCCTGAAGCCCTCCTCTAATCTAGCCACTTATTCAGTGACTAGTAAGTGAGTAGACAGAGACTAGTAAGTGAGTAGGAGTTTTGAATCAGACTGGATTAAAATCTGAGCCAGAGAAGAATTGTGGGGATGGGGTATGTGTCATAATGCTCACTTTGCATTTGAGGTGAACATGACTAGCTCCTAAGGTATGTATTTTTGAGCCATGACTCTCCAACTGTAGTCATTGATGGAGCTATTTCCCATCAGTCTTGCTCTGCAGATGTGGTCCATCCCCTTGGGACAACAGCTCCCAAATTATTGCTTTAGGAATGCATGGGGCTGTGCAATTTATGATGCCAAATTACATAAAAGGGCACAGTACTATACGACAAGGGACGCGGGTGGCACTGTGGGTTAAACCACAGAGCCTAGGACTTGCCAATCGGAAGGTCGGCAGTTCGAATCCCTGCGACAGGGTGAGCTCCCGTTGCTTGGTCCCTGCTCCTGCCAACCTAGCAGTTCGAAAGCACATCAGAAGTGCAAGTAGATAAACAGGTACCACTCCAGCGGGAAGGTAAACGGCATTTCCGTGTGCTGCTCTGGTTCGCCAGAAGCGGCTTAGTCATGCTGGCCACATGACCCGGAAGCTGTATGCCGGCTCCCTCGGCCAATAAAGCGAGATGAGCACCGCAACCCCAGAGTTGGTCATGACTGGATCTAATGATCAGGGATCCCTTTACTTTTACCTTACTATACGACAACCACCAAAAAAAGGCCAAACGGCACAGGACTGTAACAACCATATATTGATATGAATAAGTTACATTAGAATGGAGAAAATATTATGACAATTGGAAGGGTTATAAAGGGCCATACAGCACAGGACTGAAAAAATGCTCTAAACTGCCACCAACTATCATAACACTTGCAAAGAGTACATTTCAACAGGGCTTGCAAAGAGTACATTTCAACAGAACTATAAGCATCATTGACTTCACTGCCAGATATTAGAGCAGCATACTTTGCCGGCCACATTTTTGTGTATGATGCACCAGCTAACAAATTTCCAAACAAACATTCTGGAAACAATTAACAGCAAAAAAACACAAGCGGTTGTAATCAAATGCTGGTGATGTTTTGAATAGCAGGTTGGTCACCCACAACCTCTCCCTCTCTCCCTCCCTGTCTCTCCTTTAAAGTTTCCTTTTCGCTATATATATTTCAATGTATTGCCCAGGGGAAGTGAAGGAAAGTTTCTCTGTTCTGCCAAGAGAGTTTAAAGTTGTGACTCATTAAGAAACATATTTGGTCTTCATTGCTTTTTATTCACTTGAGGCTACAATCTCCGTCAGGCCTCAGCTGTGGTGTGTCAAGAAAGCATCACATACAGTATAAATACTGTTTTGTTGATGTGGCTCTGACAGAAGCATATGCTATAGTATTAATTCCAAAACAAGTTTGCAAAAGTGTTGCCAGTTTTAGAAAAACAAACCCCGTCGCATTTGCAAAACAGAATTTGGGTTAATTTCAAAGCAAACTTCACGGATAAACACATATGTTTTACTTTTGTTTTTAGCTCGGCAGTTTTATGCTTTCCAAAAAGAGTGATAATTGGGGTGGGTTGTGAAAGAGGAACCACACGTTTCTCCATTGAATTTATTCTAGAGGATCAAGTCATGCAAGCGAATCAGAAAAGCCAGAATTGGATTCGATATCCGCCTAAGTCCAGTGTGATGTTTCTCACTGCAGCCAGATCACGACCCTGGCAAGCTTGTAAGCAGGCAGATAAATAAAGCAAATGAGTGGCACTTTCATCATTTTTCAGGTATGGCAGTTTGTGCCATATTATCAAGCATTCTGCGATGGCATTGTAACATCATGGTTAGATATAAATGCATTCAGTTATCTACCTGAAAATGTGTCAAAAGCCTGTTAACCTAGAGATGGCTAGAAGCATGCAACCTTGTGCTTCCTGAGTTACGGTTTTGGTTGTTTTTCTATGAACTTCCATTTCTAAAGTTTCTAACCCTCATGAAGGCAGAGGTGGTTCTGAAAATGATTTGGCTAGAACAGCAAAGAGCCACCAAGGAAGCGCTTCTGAAAAATCTAAGTTGGAGACGGAGTTGCTGGATTCTAAAGTTAAAAATCTGTCCAAAATGTATAAGTTACTGTTGGAGTGGCATACAAAGGATGAACAAGTTAAATCAGTAATGATAGATTGGGCAAGAGATGTAGGACATAACATAATGTTTGAGGATTGGGAAAGATTGTGGAAGAAAGGGGTTAAGTTCACTGCATGTACAATGTTAAAGGAGAATATAATGAAAATGATGTATAGATGGTATTTGACCCCTGTTAAATTAGCAAAGATTTATCATAACTGTGATAATCTATGTTGGAAATGTAAAGAAAAAGAAGGAACCTTTTACCACATGTGGTGGACCTGCCCCAAGGTGAAAGACTTCTGGGAAAAGATTTATAATGAATTGAAAAAAATGTTGAAATATATATTTATAAAGAAACCAGAGGCCTTTCTTCTTGGAATAACTGGTCTGGAATTGCCCAAAAATATGTTAAATTATTTTTGTATGCCACAACTGCTACTTGAATATTATTAGGTAAGAAGTGGAAAATGTAAGAACTGTGGAAGAATGGCAGATGAAGATGATGGACTTTTCGGAGCTAGCCGACCTGACCGGAAGAGTCCACGATCAGAATGAGGAGTATCAGGAAGAATGGAAGAAATGTAATGATTATTTAGCTAAATACATTAAGTTAAAATAATTGGGAAAAGCTTGCAAATACCAATTAGGCCTAGGATTTAAATAAGCAAGGTGAAGAATTATTATGTTTAATGCTGAATTGGGAAGATTGACTGACGTTAAGGGATTAAGTTAAGATTTTAAGAACTGTGATTTGGAAAACCGTTAAAATGATTTACATGGAAACCCAACTAGGGGGACACGAGGAAGTCAGTTAACAATGTTAAGAAGATTAGTTTTAATAAGGATATGATTTATGTTTATTTGTTTATTTGTTTGTGTGTCTTTTAATTTTGTGAAAACCCAATAAAAAATTTTGAAGGGAAAAAAAAGAGCCACCATGGAAGCAAGCAAGTGATTCTTAGGCCAGCTGCATTTTGTTTTTTGACATCTATGATTCCCAAGCTGTTTTACTCTTGGCTGAGTGAAATTTAGACATCTTTTAAAACGATCGGTTTCATTATTGCAGAAAGTGCCTGATTTTGACTCCCTCCTCCCTCAGTAGCTTTCTGCAAAACAGCCTCTACCCTCAGAAGATGCTTTCTGGCTTAGGGGTATGCAGTGGGGGGGGGGGCAGGAGGGTAGGAGGATGAAATCAATATGGTATTGTATTGATCTATTGTATTGATCTTTATTACGGCCATTGGCCCATCACACGACAGTTTCCCATACCAACATAATGTACTTAAACCTCCAAATTTAAAACCGCCAAGACTTACAAAAAACAGACAAGAACCAAAGCAAAACAAAAACAAAAGACCAACATCGTACATTACAACAAATTTGTAACATAAACATCGCCCTCTACTCATAAATTAGTAGAAGACATCAATGGTGAAATCACCTAATTACATCCTAAAACATAGATCATAGTTTAAAGAGATTATCCGAGCCGCACAGGAGTCCGTTTCTCTTCTTTAGGGATAGGACGCTGATCAAGAATCTGGCAACCATGAGTGATCTTAGGGGGTCATCATCATTTAATAGATATCTCAGTTTGGCTTCATTCGAATCAATATGGTGGAGATCATGCCCCGCAAAGATTCTAAGGCATTATATTCCACTATAGTTTCAGAAGTGGCTTTTACATTGGGTGAAAGCTCCAATATAATGTGGAACTCCACACTTAGCCATGAAAATGGAATAAACTGCCATGTGAATGCAGCTGTCATTTGGTGATGCTCTTGGACCCATCCTTGTGGCTGGAGGCTCAAGTATCCTCCATGATTAATAACACCTGCACTGGTACACCAGCAATGACAATTCCTGGACAGAGAATAGTGCATCTATGTGGGGGCTGCCCTTAAGCCTTGTTCAGCGGCTGATTCTGGTGTAAAATGCAGTGGCTAGGCTGCTAAGTGTGTGGCAACACACATATGACTGCTGCTGGGCCAGAATTGCTACTGATTTTTAAGTCCTGCACAACTTGGGACCAGTTTGCCTGAAAGAACACATTCTTTCCCACTGGCCTGCTTATTCATTAAGCTCTTCAGAGGAGGCCCTATTAGTTCTGTTGCAGTCCATGGAAGTTTATCTTGCTGTGACTGGGAAAAAGGCCTTCTCCGTGGTGGTGCTCCATCCATGGAATAATTGCTCCTCTGAGATGCTGTAATGAGCATCTGTCAGCTGTTAAAAGTACATTTATTTGCCCACATGTTTCTTGGCTTTTGGTACCACTTTTAACAATTCCTGGAAATTGCATTTTTGATGTTTTCTGTTTTTAATGAATTGTTTCTATCTGTATTGTAAACTGCCTTGGGATTATTGCTTTCACGAAAGGCCGTTTAGAAATTGTTTTTAATAAATAATGAATAAAACGCCGCAAATCTTCAACGCAGATAGTCTAGTGAACTAGCATTTGACCCATATTTTAAAGATATTCTATGAAACAATATATTTTAAGGAAAGCCATGCCAAGCTAAGCTTACTAACTCTAAAATGTCTCATTACAAGTATTTCCTAGACCTCCTGAAATCTTGTCTTGGAAAGGTTCAGATTTCCAGAAAACCACTGGTGTTTAAAAGCTAAGTTAAGAAGCTCAGCCTTGCATGAAGAAACCAAAGTTTAATTAGTGAGATCAATTACCAGCTACAGATACAACAAGCTCCAAATCACTGGCTGCATTGGTCATTATTGCTAATATGGATTTTTAAAATATTATGTCACATTTATGCTTTTATAATATGCGTCTATCGTCTTCTCCCTTGGCACTTGCTGTTGTTATTGGCTTCTGCATGGCAAGCGCAGAGGAACAAAAGATGAGAACATGTTTTTCTCTGTGCCTTCTCTTCTTGGAAGCTATTCTGGTTACTCTGAATTTGTGAAACATAATGCAGAATGATATAACAGCAATGACTATCAATCTCATTTATTGCCTCCCGTTTCCTATCCAAAACTCGGGGGACTACAGATTTGAGATGATCATCATATTATACTTTAAATTGACTTGGAATCTGGGAAAGCTGTATTCGAAACCCACCTTTTCCTCGACATGCTATGCGGCCTTGAGCAAATTTCTAGCCCAATGCACAAATGTGGGTGCAAAAGTATGCATGAATGGGAGGCTGGGATTGGGCCTCTGTGCATTGGTAGGAAGTGCTGGAGGGGGCTGTGTGCTCCTTGTGCTTCAGGGCAGGTAAGCCCTGCATGATCTGGGCAAAGTTCTGATCAATACCTGGAAGACACTCCCATGCCTTTATAGCAACTGCACAGCATCTCCTGAGTGCTGTGGCTTTCCCAGTTGCCAAGACCATGTTAAAAACTAGGCTGTGGGACATAGATCGCCAGGAACTAATCTCAGCTGCAGAAAAAACATGTTCCCATCTTTTTTTCCACTCTCTTTGGTGCAGGAATTTAACCTTAATTATTTCCATTTTTGTTGAACCTGCAAGAAAGAAGGGCCTTTTTTGCTGGCTAGGTTCAATTCTAATCCTTCTAACTTCCTTTGGAGTAGGTTTGTGAGTATGGCAGAAGGAGATAGGATCTGCCCATGTGATACCCACCTGGTGGAAACTCTAGCTCACATGGCCCTTAAATGTAAAATGTATGATGATCTCCGCCAACAATTTTTAGACCATCTATGTATTCCAACATGGAAACCAGAGACGGAGGTTATATACTTCTTATTACAGGGGGAGACCAGGAGCTCCCCAAGACAGTAGCTAAGTTCCTCTATTTGATTTTTTTTGTCGCCGAAGTACGCTGCAGGATCCTGCCCTTGCTGGAGACCCACAGAGATGAAATAGATTGCTTGCCTCTTCTTCCCTTTGGCAAATGACTGTACTGTTGAAATGACGATTTCGCATTGGCATATTTATTGTGAATGTTTGTATGTGATACCAATACAGTGGTACCTCAGGTTAAGTACTTAATTCGTTTCGGAGGTCCGTTTTTAACCTGAAACTGTTCTTAACCTGAAGCACCACTTTAGCTAATGGAGCCTCCTCCTGCTGCTGCACTGCCAGAGCACGATTTCTGTTCTCATCCTGAAGCAAAGTTCTTAACCCGAGGTACTATTTCTGGGTTGGCAGAGTCTGTAACCTGAAGCGTATGTAACCTGAAGCGAGGTGCCACTGTAAAGGTTTGATGATGATGATGATGATGAACTGCACAGCAACAAACCCTCACTGCTACCTACACCCGTGGAAACAGGGCCAAACTTAAAGTGATTGAGAGGGGCAGCCATGTTTTTCATTCACGTGCCTCCCCCATTCCTGCAGAAGCCTGAACATTCCCTCACCTTACTTCCCAATAGTCTGTCACCTCACCATCTTTCTCCCAGCTCAGCTTCAATACTCAACAATATGTAGCATTAGCTATGTAGCCCTAGTCATAAACTGTTGGTTTTGTTTTTTTGAGCTGAACTGAAATTTCTCAGAACCCCTAGATACTTATTTATATTTAAATATCAGGCCCCTCACACATTTTGATTTGTTCATGAATGAGGCAGACAGGTGAATTCTGTCTCAGATCCCATGATCTTTTGATCACCCTGGAACTTGGGTCTAAATCTCTGGATTAATCTTTCTTTTAATCTATAACCACTGCTTTCATAATGGTGCCACTGATTCATAACATTCCATTGCATTTTTTATGGCTATAGTCATTTATAAGTACAAAGAATAGTTATAAGCATATGGATAAAAGGAGTATGCAAACATATATAACTAGTATTAACAACAAAGAAAGAGAGAAGACACGTAGAAAGAATATGAAATAACTGAGTTATATATGCATAAGCAGACAGGAACAGCCCACTAAATTATTTTATAAATTGCTAAATTGTTTCCAGTAGAATATATGGGTGAATATTTACTCTTTCTTATCCTACCAGTACGTGACGGAATATATCACTTGCTTTTTCAAACTGTGTAACCTGACCCTGATATTTTTAAATGACTGAATTCAATGAGGTTAGCTTAGTCATTACATGTATACTAATTTGCTGTTAAGTTCAATTAAAACCAATTGGATAAGAACCAGAGGACTCAGATAGTTTAGCAGCGTGCTGTTTTCATACCCTGAAAGCTTCTGGGCCACAAATAAGAACCAGGGATTTGCTTTTGACAACTCTTAATACTATCAAACTACATTTCTTTGGGACTTGGTTTCTTAGTGATGTTGTCAGTGGGGTTACCTTACTGGTCTATATCAACATAAAGCTAGGGACCAGGGATTGCATCATTCAAACCACACAGCTAGTTCCATATACCCAAGAGAGGTTTGGACTGAGGTTTTCTGAATAGCAGCGCCCTACGCCACACAGAATCATAGAGCTGCAGGGTTCGCAAGCATCTTTTGAAACTGCCAGCCAAGGATGCAAGAGATAAGGGAGTAACCCTTCTCTCTTTGTCTCTTTAAATGGTAAGGAATTCACAGGTTAGAGTTCCAGATCTGATACAGAACAGAATAGAAGGAACGGGCTGCTTAAAGTTTATGCAGTGGGCTATCTGTCCATTGAACAAGTATCCCCAACTATTTCTCTCCTTGCATGGGAAAAATACATGGACCCTCTATCTATATCATCTATCATCTATCTATCTATCTATCTATCTATCTGCTGGTTGGCTGGCTGGCTGGCTGGCTTGCCTGCCTGCATATTGGGAAGCTGGGAGAAGGTCGGCGGTTCAAATCCCCGTGATGGAGTGAACTCCCATTGCTCTGTCCCAGCTCCTGCCAACCTAGCAGTTCGAGAGCACACCAGTGCCAGTAGATAAATAGGTACCGCTGCGGCGGAAAGGTAAACGATGTTTCCATGCACTCTGGCTTACATCACGGTGTTCTGTTGTGCCAGAAGCAATTTATTCCTGCTGGCCACATGGCCCGGAAAGCTGTCTGTGGACAAATACCGGCTCCCTCGGCCTGAAAGCGAGATGAGAACCGCAACCCCATAGTTGCCTTTGACTGGACTTAACCATCTAGGGGTCATTTACCTTTACGTTTTAGTTGAGATTCCTTTGTTGCAGGGGGTTGGACTAGATGGCCCTTGGGATCCTTTCCAACTCTACAATTCTATTATTCTATCTCTGCCCCACCACCGGACATTTAACCCCAGTGGCTGCAATAAAGAAAACAATAGCACAGGACCCTGCATGCGCCTTTTTGCATCATGACTAGTTTGACCATTGGAGGTCCTTTCAAAAGCTGTTTGTGATATGGCATAGGAATCAGCTGCTCAAAGGAAATGAGTAAGAAAATCCAGCTGGGCGCTCCCTAGCTATTGAGCATGCCTAAAGTCACTCTTTGGATCTCAGCCTGCATCCCCATGTCGTGCCACAAAAATAAATTCCATAATCCTGGTTCCCAGTGACATCATTATTACAAGTGACGCACTGTAAGCTATATTGGGAGCGCATAAGCTGTGAGATCTGGGCCCACTTTAAGCGCTTCTTCTGTAAAATAAGGCAAGAGTAAATGAGTTGCAGAAGTCTGTTAACTTAAAAACAACAACAACAACAGTGAAATGAAGCAGGAGTGACTTTATCAGGCTTGGGAGAATCTTTGTCCAAGGGCGGCAGGAAGGCGGTGGAGGAAGGAGTGAAGTGCATTCATGCAAATAAGTTGAGAGATAAGAACCACAGATCTTGTGTTGACCCCCCACATGGTGGAATTGAATTGCTGGTTCAGTTACTCCTTTGCAGATGTTTTGCGGCGGTCAGGTGGGAAGTGGGTGCCTAATGTTTATCGCAGTATTGCCATAAATCAGATAACATCTTTATGGAAGGAATCCAGCCTCCCTTTTTTAAAGGCAAGGAGACATCACCCCCATCAACCCTTGGAGGATAGATCAGTTTCAATCATTCCATCACTAGTAGAATATGTTAGATATTTGGCAAAGAAAAACGTATGCGGGCAACATTTCAAGGTTCATGTCTATTTTATTTTTTTAAAAGGGTATATGTCTACCAGATTGAGATACATGCTTCTGGAAATCAAACAGATTTCTGTGAGTAAGCTCCGCTGAATTCAACAGGACTTACTCCTGATTAGACATGCATAGGTTTGTGTTGTTAAAAATATGCAGTGTCTACTTAGTTAACTACACATAAGAATTCCTGTCTGATTTATCAGCAGAGGCTAACCCAGACACAGCTGGAAGTTCACAATGACACTATTGGAAGAAAGCAACAAGACTTCTCCTCTTCCCAGAATCTTTGGGGATTTTACCCCTTTCTTGGTGGCTCCAAGTGTAGAAATATCAGGGTGAGAGACCAGAACTGAAGGGGGCCAGCCTTGGTGTCAGAGGCCTGCACCGCTGTGTATGTGCCAAGGCCATGACTTTGCTCTTTCTTCTCTGTGCTGTCACAGCTTGATCACCTTTCTACTTAGTTTGTGAACAGTGACAAGAGTAAGAAGAAGGAGCATCAGTATCTCCTCGTCTCTTCCTCCCACTGTTCACCATGCAGGTTGGACCCAGAGAACGAGGGCCAGTGAATAGGTAGTGGTGAGGAACAGGGGATCCCCTGAAGGGATCTTGCTAGCGCTGTGTTTTTTGCTTTGCTTGACAGCATTTTATTGTTCACTTCATTCCATGTTTATTATGTTAAGTAAAGGTAAAGGGACCCCTGACCATTAGGTCCAGTCATGGCTGACTCTGGGGATGTGGCGCTCATCTCGCTTTATTGGCCGAGGAAGCCGGCGTACAGCTTCCGGGTCATGTGGCCAGCATGACTAAGCCACTTCTGGCGAACCAGAGAAGTGCACAAAAATGCTGTTTACCTTCCCGCCGGAGCGGTACCTATTTATCTACTTGCACTTTGACATGCTTTCGAACTGCTAGGTTGGCAGGAGCAGGGACCGAGCAATGGGAGCTCACCCCGTCGCGGGGATTCGAACCGCCGACCTTCTGATCAGCAAGTCCTAGGCTCTGTGGTTTAACCCACAGTTAAGTATAATATACTGAAATTGTAAATGCTTGTATGCATTCTCATTTGTTTAAATTTGGTTGGTTGGTAACTGAACTCTAAGAGAGTCTCTCCCATGTGATTTGCTAACGTTGGTCACATGAGAAGTATCTAGTGAAGGAGACACTCCATTTTATGTGAAGCAAGAAGATGGCTGTGTTCCATTGTTCCATCACAGAATCCATTGTGAGCACTGCTAAGTTGAATAGAGTGTTGGAGTGCTTCTTCTCTGCTTGAAAAAAAACATAGCCAAGCTGCAGGAGAAGATAAGAGTAGAAATCTCTCATAGGAGCTGCAAGGCATGGCCCTAGCTGGGATACAGAAGGCTGAATGCTGAGCTCTGGAAAGGGAGGAAAATACAGTTGTTTGGAAGTTAGAATAAGAGACTGCTAGCCCATGCTTCGACAAGCATGTGACTGTATATATTATGTTTCTTCATCTGTATGTTTCTGCAAGTAAAGTTTTTTTTTAATGTTAAAGTCTGGACATGGGTTTAATTTCCAATGAAGAGTGTCAGTCATATGTATGATTTGAGCTTTGTAGCTGCGATTTCGCTTGTCTTACACCAACGTATTAGACTTCATCCTGAGGCACCAAGAACAACTCTGTGTATTCCCTTGAGTAGCCCGGTGATGTTCCTTGACCTTACATGACTCTGAGACTCAGATGCTTGACACATCTACATCTACTTTGGGTCCTATAAAGTCTCGGGAACCATACCCTAAATGCTTAGGCAGCCTGGCTATATGAGGAGTGTTGACGCCATTCCCAGCACTGAATTCTATGAAGCCCATGAACCACAGACACTTCTGGATTTTAGCAACAAAGAACTTCCTTTAAGCGTTGTACTTCTTCCCTGGGTAAAACAGTAGGTGAAACACTATCATCCCATCGCGCTGTTAAATGCCTAATGGTGGCACTTTCTTGTAGCGAAATCCTCTTTTCTGACTAGCTTTGGACAAGCGGAAATGAGTTCTGATGCATTCTAGAGTTTTGCCTTGTTGCTGTCTTCCACTGTCTTCTTGGGAGGCCTGGAGATTTCCCATCAAAGTCAGAATCAAAGCAAACTCCTGGGGGTCCTTTTTGTTGGAAGCAAATACTTAAACATGGAGCCAGGCCACTCTAAAACAATGATGTTGGTATTGCTGAAGGTGGGGGGAACCTGGCAATTTCTCTTGATGGCCCTCCTGTTAATATCTTCAGTCTGCATGGACAAGTGCCAAAGAGAAATTCCACCTATCATCATTATCCACAGCAATTTCAGTTGTGTTCCTTCTGCTAAAAAATATCCTCTGAAATCTAAATGCTTGTGTGTGCAGCCCTCTTGGAGCAACAAATGGAACGAGCCACATGTATAAACAGACTTCTTCTTTTTTTGTTCTTTCTCTGTATGGAGACAAAGCTTCAGTTGAAAGGCAAACAGAACAGCTATTAGAATGCAGTATTTTTATTTTAGATCTGCAGGCAATTAAAAAGGAGGAAAGGAAAATCCCCTCTTTTGTATGTATTAGCGGCCTGAGCTCGCTCTGGAAAAATGTAATTAGAGCTCTCAATCAGTTAAAAGCTTCTAATTGATTCATCATCTGCCTTTGAATTAATTGATCGACTAGCCCATAATTTGCATATTATCAAAACCTAAATGCAGTTGCCTTTTTAAAATATGAAAGGATTTCCTTGATCACTGAGACATTAATAAATGAAATTTACTACTAATTAACAGGAGGAAAGGCCAGTTTTAATATTTTATTTTCATTTCTTTGTACAGTAACAAAGCTGTCACTCAACAGCCTCCAATATCTTACCTTGTAGCCTCAGTGATTAAAATATGCTTTTACCGATTATGCTGAAGCAACCTACCAATTAAATGTTCGGTCCTATGCAGATTTACTTGGAATTAAGCCCCATTGAGCATAGCGGTAAAACATGGGTAAATTGAGTGTCAATATGCATGGGACCAGGTTGTACAGCTTGCACCTTAATTGCTGAAAGGCCTGCTGGAAGATGCAAAACATTTTGGCCTCTCTTATTGCAAACCGTGACCCACAGTTGCCATCCTCCTCAGTCAAAGTTAATGGGAATCTGCACTAGCAGATTAATCAAATTAACCAGAACGAGATATCCCTTCTGCCCAAATTAACCAAGGTTGAAAATACATTAAATGTGCTGGAATAAATATATGACAAGAAAACAAAATGGTCTGAAAGGCGAGGAATAATATAGAAGCAATGTATAAGAAACAGAGAAGGGCTAACAATCAGAGGTCAGCACTGTACAGAATCCCAAATGAGGAAAGCTGATTAAATATTGACTGATCATGGAAACTCAAGTCACTCAATCAGGGGCAGTTTAGAAACCAAGACTCAGTGTCTGCACAGACGACATATATTAGACAGTTGCAATTTTAGCAACCCCATTAAATTATAACAGAGGCCTATTCTGGGGTGAGGCAGGGTTATACTGCAGTGGGATGGAGAATATCTCTGTCCCTGTTGCTAGTCTTCTCCTGATAGATATGTAATAACTAGGTGGCCAGGAGAAAGAACATCATAGCTCAGTTGGTTAGAGGTCCTAGTGCTGATAACGCCGAGGTTGCAGGTTCGATCCCCATGAGGGACATTTACATATTCCTGCATTGCGGGGGGTTGGACTACATAGATGATCCTCAGGGTTTCTTCCAACTCTGTGTGGGAGGCCTGGTTCAGTCACCTTTTCCTTGGTAGTAAGAATCTGAAAGGCTGGGCTGGATGAATCCCTAGCCAGAATTAAGATTGCTGGAAGATATATCAACAACCTCAGATATGCAGACGACACAACCTTGATGGCAGAAAGTGAGGAGGAATTAAAGAAACTTTTCATGAGGGTGAAAGAGGAGAGCGCAAAATATGGTCTGAAGCTCAACATCAAAAAAACAAAGATCATGGCCACTGGTCCCATCACCTCCTGGCAAGTAGAAGGGGAAGAAGTGGAGGCAGTGAGAGATTTTACTTTCTTGGGCTCCATGATCACTGCAGATGGTGACAGCAGCCACGAAATTAAAAGACACCTGCTTCTTGGGAGAAAAGTAATGACAAACCTAGACAGCATCTGAAAAAGCAGAGACATCACCTTGTCAACAACAGTCTGTATAGTTAAAGCTATGGTTTTCCCAGTAGTGATGTATGGAAGTGAGAGCTGGACAATAAAGAATTGATGCTTTTGAATTTTGGTGCTGGAGGAGACTCTTGAGAGTCCCATGGACTGCAAGAAGATCAAACCTCTCCATTCTGAAGGAAATCAGCCCTGAGTGCTCACTGGAAGGACAGATCCTGAAGCTGAGGCTCCAGTACTTTGGCCACCTCATGAGAAGAGAAGACTCCCTGGAAAAGACCCTGATGCTGGGAAAGATGGAGGGCACAAGGAGAAGGGGACGACAGAGGACGAGATGGTTGGACAGTGTTCTTGAAGCTACCAGCATGAGTTTGACCAAACTGCGGGAGGCAGTGGAAGACAGGAGTGCCTGGCGTGCTCTGGTCCATGGGGTCACGAAGAGTCGGACACGACTAAACGACTAAACAACAAGAATCTGAAGTGTGATCAAGGAGTGTGTGAAATTTCTCCATGCAGATAATTTAAGGCGGGTATGGGCAACCTTTGCTCCCCCAGATGTTGCTTGGACTACAACTCCCATCATCCCTGACCATTGGCCATAACTGGCTGGAGCTGGTGAAAGTTGGGATTCAATAATACCTGGAGGCCCACAACCCCCCACCCCTGATAAAACATGACATGGGTGCAGTTGGGTAGTTTTATATCATGGGCTTATTTGTCTGATGGACTTCCCTATTTACTTTGCAATGTGTCTTGCTTTTGGGGGCTTCCTCCTCTTTCTACTGGGTGGGGCCCTAAAACTCTGCCCCCAGGTGCTATCCTGGTAGCACCATTTCCTGTGTGCCTAGGTCTGATTAATACAAACATTCCCTCTTTTTCTTTTTTTGAATTTTTTTTATAAAGAATTTCAACATAACATTTTATCAAACTCATATCATCCTCATTCCCTCCTATTTTCCCTCCCCCCCTCCCCAGAAAGGACCCACCCTCCCACCCCAGACTTTCCTCAGCTCCTCTCTCTGGTTTTTCAGCACATGTTATTCTCTGCATATTATAAAATTGTGAAGCTCCTTAATTTATCTGTCTATATGTTACCAATAATAAATTTGTGTATGTTTATTCAAAACCTGCCAAGAAGTCCAGTTCGTTTTGTTGTTTCTTTAAGTACTCTGTAAAAGGTTCCCATTCTTCTTTAAAGTCACAGTTGTCCCTATCACACAGTTTGTGTGTCAATTTTGCCAATTCCACATAATCCATCAGTTTCTCTTGCCACAGTTCTTTGGTCGGGATTTCGTCATTCTTCCATCCTTGTGCTATTAAAACTCGTTGCCGCCGTTGTCACGTACATGAATATGTTCTTCAACTTTTCCTAGAATCCCTAACAGAAATGCTTCAGGCTTTTTTTACAAATGTTAATTGGAACATATTCTTCAACTCATTGTATATCATCTCTCTCTCTCTCTCTCTCTCTCTCTCTCTCTCTCTCTCTCTCTCTCTCTTTTTTACTACAATCCCACCACATATGGTAAAAGGTCCCTTCTTTTTCCTTACATTTCCAACATATATTTGAACTGGTTTTATACATTCTTCCTATCTGCACTGGTGTTATATACCATCTAAACATTATTTTCATATAGTTTTCTTTCAGCAAAGAGCAATCTGTAAATTTTAAATCAGTTTTCCACAATCTTTCCCAATCTTCAAACATTATATTATGACCTACGTCTTGTGCCCATTTAATCAAAGCATTCCCTCTTTTGTGCCCAGGCCACAGAGAAGTTAGGCTGGCCTCAACTAGAGCCAGGGCTTTTTCGGCTGTGGCTCTGATCTGGTGGAACACTCTGTCACAAGAGACCAGGGCCCTGCGGGACTTGACATCTTTCCACAGGGCCTGCAAGACAGAGCTGTTCCACCAGGCCTTTGGCCAGGGCACAGCCTGACTCCCTCCCTTGGCAATCTTCGCGGAGCTCTGGCCCAATGGTTGCCAGTGGCTTGATTTGAATTAATTTTATAATGAATGATTTTAGAATGTTGTTTATGCTGTACTTTTGTAGTGTTTTATTGTTGTTAGCCGCCCTGAGCCCGGCTTCGGCTGGGGAGGGCGGGATATAAATTAAATATTATTATTATTATTATTATTATTATTATTATTATTATTATTATTATTCAAGGTGGAAGAATTGTACAAACTGGGCATCCATAAAGAGCACCAGGCTCCCACTCATTTTAGCCCCATCTGCACTATTCCCCTCACAGAACTACAATTCCCAGGGTGATTTAGCAAGCAATCACTCTTCCCAGGGAGCTCCGGGAATTGCAGCTCTGTGAGGTAAATATGGGGTCTCCTAACAACACCCAGTACTCATAACAAACTCCAGTAGCCAGGATTTTTTTTTGGGGGGGGAGTCAGCACTGGATTAAGAGGCCATGAACACGGAAAAGATTATGATGACCCCTGCTACAGGTGTAACACAAAATAAATAAGTTATAAGAAGTTTGAACAAATGTTTCAGTGGACTGGAATAGCCAGGAGATCTGTAAGAGGGAGGGGGAAGGCACTCTAGCTGGTACTCAATTATTTTCACTAATGGATGTATTTAAATGTATGCTTTATGCTCGGATATCCATTTTTGTACACATTACTTGGCTTGAAAACTGCATTGCAAAATTCAGAGTAGCGCGAATCTTGAAGGGTGCCTGTGTTTTGGTCAACATATTGTTTCAGAGAATGCAGATTAGGTAGCTATGCCTTTAAGTGCGTACTGAATTTCATTTCTTCCCCGTCCCTCCTGGTGGCTACTCCAAACCACTGACATTTGTTTCGAGCTCTGTTTGCTCTGGTGTGGGTTATGGGAGACAAGTTCTCAGCCCAGATCTGGGAAGAGAAAGCAAAAGATGCCTGGCTTTCGCGACTGGGTGGTAAAGAAACAGACCTAGGAAGCAGCAAGGGTGTTCTGTGGCTTTGGGGGGGAACTGATGCTGTTTCATGTTTACTTGCGACTGCCTGGATGCTGGTCTGTTCTGTCCTGCTCAGCTTGCCTGTTTGTAAAAAAACAAACAAAACACCACCACACCCGGATCTCCCATAAACACCATCCGTCTCCAGTACTCTCACTTCAGAAAGATATTTATCCAATAAAAGGTTGTCCAGAAACTTCTTACTACTTGGAAAGTGGAGACAGATGTTACATTAAAGAAGTATATGAATCACTCTCCCCCCCCTTTTTTTTTACTATGGATCTTTTCGATTCTCTGTTTCTCGTCCTTGTATGTAACACATGAGAGTTAGAATATGGAATATATGAAATATACACAGCTTACATCTTTTCATCCCCACCCCACCCACCAAGAATATGGCCTGATACTAAGAATACTGTCTGGTATTTTGGAAAGAAAGTGTGCATAACCAGTTAATATTATATAATTAATATATATATATATATATATATATATATATATATATATATATATATGAATTAAATATATATTTTTAGGTATTATTTTATTTGAAAGCATTGTGAGACCGCTTGACATTTGAAATATCTCTAAGTGCAACATAAAAATGCAACATAAAACCGTTGAAGCAGTATTATAAAAAACAGATGAAAACATAGCCTATTATAAGTCTGAGCAAAAAGATATGTCTGTACGAGACATTTGAAGCAGTTGGGTGATCCTTCATGAATGGCAGAGGGAAAGGTGCATGGGGAGTGGTGGAAAATGCCCGTTTTTCAGGCCATTGCTCTGTGCCATTCTGTAGTGTGCAGCGCCATGAGTAAAATGATTTAATATTCCCAAATAAGCAGGAAGAGAAGTACTGTACCTTAGCAGAGCATTTGGAACTCCTGGATCCAACCATGCTGATGGGGGGGTGGATGAGGTGGAGGTGCCCCTCTGCCAGTCGCTGTGCCAGACTCTGTCTGGCAGGGTGGGGGCTCCACCATTGCAGAGCTACTGACTATGCCCACTGCAGCCATGGGGAGTTGGGTGGCCAGAAGTTCATGCCAGTGGTATCCCCAATGGTGTAGGAAGGGGGCCAGGTGTCATCTCTGAGGGGGTGACAAAATGGCACACCGTGGGGGGCAGCACTTACCAGGGGGTCTGGCCTGCAGTGTGCCCGAGCCATGCGTCTCTCCTGGGAGTGACACGGTGGCTTGGGGCCCCGCACTCCCCGAAACGGCAGCGTTAGGCTTGCGTCCACCAGGTGGACTCCGTGGGCAGCTCACCGCAGTGCCCCTGTGTGCGGATTGCCCCGCCCCTGCCACTCTGGGTGCTGGATCAGCTAGCTATGCCCCTGGGTATCCTTGCACATGGTAGCCAGCAGGCGCACCCAAAACAGGGTGTTTCAGAGATGAGGAGAAAGGACAGAGCTGGGCCAGGCAAGAATCTGTTGAATCCTAAGTTAGTCCAACTGCCAGTGACGGACCCAATTTGGGCTTCTCTGGTGTACCAGCCTGGACTTCCTTGCCTTGTTTCTGTGACAGCAACAACAAGAAGAAGAGTTTGGATTTGATATCCCGCTTTATCACTACCCTAAGGAGTCTCAAAGCGGCTAACATTCTCCTTTCCCTTCCTCCCCCACAACAAACACTCTGTGAGGTGAGTGGGGCTGAGAGACTTCAAAGAAGTGTGACTAGCCCAAGGTCACCCAGCAGCTGCATGTGGAGGAGCGGAAACATGAACCCGGTTCCCCAGATTACAGGTCTACTGCTCTTAACCACTACACCACACTGGCACTGGTACCACAACACCCCAGTTGCCTTGCCTTGCACAGCAATCATTCACAACAGCTGTATTTGGTAATCACAATGCAACCATCCCAGCTTGGGTATGTTAAGCAACCTTCAGAGTAAAACAGGAAATGAATGTCTCGATTCAAGCCTAAATGAATTATAATCGAACTTCTTGACTACCTTGTAATTGAGCATATTCACACTGAAGACTCCCTCTGAAACGCCTTTGCTTGGAAATGGCAAAATCCAATCAGCTTTCGGCAAGCTGTCATGATGGATGGCACAAGGGCAAAGAAGGTGTGTTGGTTTGGTTGCCAGAAAACCACTTTGAGACCCTGTGTGCCTTTATCAGATCTCTATGACAACACCCCAGTTTGCCTTAGATGCAGTTTCCAATAGTTCCTTGAGCAAGCAAAATCTGAAAGAAATCATATTGGATTTTTCAAGATTCCTGAAACAGTTTCTTCATAAGATGAAAAAGATAATGGAGAGGAAGAAGCGCATTTCCATGGTACAATTCCTTTGACATGGTCCAGTTCCTGAGTCATGACTTCGTGTTTCTTAATCTTGGCAGCAGAATAAAGTCCTTGGAAGATGAACGTTTTTGAATCCAAAGACACGACACTCTGGAGCTCTTACCATAACTTCCCTTTTTATGTCTACACGATTTACAGTGTTTGCAGATGGAAGCAATTTACAACCATGGTGATCTTTCATCTAGCCTGTTTCCTTTCAGTGACCCTGTGTTTACTATAAGAAAAACACCAACAAGGTGTCTGATTTCTTTATGGAAAAAAATTGCATTTATTTAAAACAAAAGGATTTTGTCTAACAGAACCATCATTTCCTCAGCATTCCTTTGGTTTTACCACATCTCAGTTCTGCAACTGGGGAAGATGGAAAGGGATGGCCACCTTGGATATGTCGCACAAGAGGCATGAAAAATATGGCTGTTCTCAAACCAGTTGTCCCAATCCAACTAGCAGACTGTTCTTGTTATTGTTTAGTCGTTTAGTCGTGTCCGACTCTTCGTGACCCCATGGACCAGAGCACGCCAGGCACTTCTGTCTTCCACTGCCTCCCGCAGTTTAGTCAAACTCATGCTGGTAGCTTCGAGAACACTGTCCAACCATCTCATCCTCTGTCATCCCCTTCTCCTTGTGCCCTCCATCTTTCCCAGCATCAGGGTCTTTTCCAGGGAGTCTTCTCTTCTCATGAGGTGGCCAAAGTATTGGAGCCTCAGCTTCACGATCTGTCCTTCCACTGAGCACTCAGGGCTGATTTCCTTCAGAATGGACTATCCTACCCCTAACGGGACTATCTCTAACTAGCCTATCCCTAAATGGACTAGCAGACTAGCCTATTCCTAACTGTACACCTTTTTGGCACCATTAAAGGTGCTGACCTTTAAAGCCCTAAACGGCCTCGGTCCAGTATACCTGAAGGAGCGTCTCCACCCCCATCATTCTGCCCGGACGCTGAGGTCCAGCGCCGAGGGCCTTCTGGCGGTTCCCTCATTGCGAGAAGCAAAGCTACAGGGAACCAGGCAGAGGGCCTTCTCGGTAGTGGCGCCCACCCTGTGGAACGCCCTTCCAGCAGATGTCAAAGAGATAAACAACTACCTGACATTCAGAAGACATCTTAAGGCAGCCCTGTTCAGGGAAGTTTTTAACATGTGATATTTTACTGTATTTTTTGTTTTTATGGAAGCCGCCCAGAGTGGCTGGGGAGGCCCAGCCAGATGGGCGGGGTATAAGTAATTTTTTATTATTATTATTATTATTATTATTATTATTATTATTATTATTATTATTATTATTTTGATGTCTATGTGGGCATTGATTTCCTTTCAAATGAACATGGATGTCAATATACTGGCGAAATTTAGAACTGTACTTTCTGCACTATTAGATGGTCTCTCAAGTAATGGTCTTTACCAGCCCAGAAACTGACCTTAAATGAGATGCCAGCAGCAGAACCTGTGACCTTCATCATACAAAGCATGTCTTGTAACACAGAGATATGGGACGCCTATCTGTTGGAATCTGCTATTTTAATTTCCTCAAATGCTGAAGAGGTTCCCCTGCCGCCCTCTTCCGAAAAGGGAAAATTAAAAATAAAACTGTACCAAAGATAAACAGAGTCGCTGTCCCTATTTTTGTCTCTCCCTGCTGCCTGTTCTCCTTCCACATACATGCTTTAAATCAACACCATCATTCTTGCAAAAAGAAAGAAAAAACCCACTGTACAAATAAAAGGGTGAAGCCCTCATAATTCACTCACAGCTTTTGCTGCGAGATTTATTGGTTTTTCTATCACCAGTTGAGATAAGGACCACATTCTTCTTCGCTACCCCCTCTTACTCTCTGTGTGAGATACATTACAAGATCCATGCTGATAAGAGATAGGGATTCTGTGTTCCGATGGAGGGACAGAAAAGTTATGAAAAATAGCTCCATGCAACTGTTAGGAACTGCTCCAATATTGTTTTCAGACATGGCTCCTGTATACTTTGTGACTGGCTCATCATAGACCCCCCTCACACACCAAAACTTGCTTTTATTTTTTTATTTCCCCCATTATTCTTGGAACCAGTGTTTTTTAGAGATCATCTACTCCCTGATTCCTCATTTTGACAGACACTCCTCACGCTTGGCACTCCTGATGTTTCTCTGTGTGGGAACCGGCGAGGCTATTCTGTTTTGACATATCTGGTTTCGATCGGTTTGTTTATAGTCATTTTGAAACCGTGGACTTTGGCAGACTTCAAAAGGAAAGGGGGAAAAAGGTCATGGAAAATCCTAAGCATTTTGGTCTGAGACAGAGATGGACCTGACTCAAAACCCTGGGTGTTATGAACACTGCAAAAGGGCAAACCAAAGACCATGTCCAGTGCACTGACCAGAAAATTCAAATAAGAGGGATGGCACACTGTGGTTTGTTCATGTTTATGATTTGATACAGGAAGGCAAAAATGTTCCTACAATTATATGCTATGCTTTCAGCTTGAATCTTAGCACGGAAATAGGCATGTTAGCTACGCTCAGGGCTTTTTTTCAGCTGGAACTTGCCGGAACTCAGTTCCGGCACCTCTCAGGTGGACTTCATTGCCATTATAAGAGAACAAGGGAGGTGTTCAAGATGAGATCCAGTACCTCTTTTTCTAGAAAACAGCAATGGTTACGCTGTACGCTGTACAGTGATACCTGAGTTCTCAAACGCCTTGGTACTCAAGCAACTTGGAACCCAAACACTGCAAACTCAGAAGTGTTCCGGTTTGAGAACTTTTTTCGGAAGCCAAACATGCTCCATTTTGAGTGTTACACTTGAGTGTTATGCTGAGGTCCGTCTGTTTTTGCTATTTATTTTGCTTTTTTGTGGCTCTTTTTTGTGTGACTGTGTGGATCCCAGTTCAGCTACTGATTGATTGATGGTGTGACTGAGTACCTTGTTTATTGCTTTCATTTTATGGATCAATGGTCTCATTAGATAGTAAAAATCATGTTAAATTACTGTTTAGGGGTTGCTTTTCGAAGTCTGGGACAGATTAATCCATTTTGCATTACTTTCCATGGGAAAGCGTGCCTTGGTTTTGGAACGCTTTAGTTTTGGAACAGACTTCCAGAACTGATTAAGTTTGAGAACAAAGGTACCACTGTATATGAATATAGCTATTTCTGTCACATTGTGGCATAACATTCTTTAGAACAAGATAATGAGGGCAGTACTTCTATGATACAGTGGTACCTCAGGTTAAGAACTTAATTCGTTCTGGAGGTCCGTTCTTAACCTGAAATTGTTCTTAACCTGAAGCACCACTTTAACTAATGGGGCCTCCTGCTGCCGCCGCACCACCGCTGCTCGATTTCTGTTCTCATCCTAAAGCAAAGTTCTTATCCCAAGGTACTATTTCTGGGTTAGCGGAGTCTGTAACCTGAAGCGTCTGTAACCCGAGGTACCACTGTATTTGGTAGCCCTTTCCTTCAGCAGGCAAGTCTTGAGACCCTTTGGCCTCAGGCAAAGGAAAAGAGATTATTAAGACTCAGGTCCTTTTCCTCATGAGCACAAGGACCCACAATATCTTATGTCTCTGCTTGCTTACTTCTGAAGCCTTTTATATGCCACATCTACTGTACTTCCTGGTCTCTTGCGAGAAAGTATGTACTCATAAACAGGCCTTTACTCATGAGGAGGGTTCGCTTCAACACAAATGAAGACCTGGCCTGAATCTGAGAGTATAAACAAATGATATAAAATGGATCTTTGTTGCCCACATCTTGAGATATATGTGTGGAAGATGACACTATTGAAGATAACAATGATGTTGATTCAGGAGTAGTCGGGGCCCCTTCTCTTCACCATACAGAAAACCACATGTTTTCCATGTGGATGTCTGATCATATGGATGACTAATTTGTATGTTCTCCTCCTGTTTGAGGGGTGGTGAGTGAAGAAGCACATCGATTGTGTTTCTTTGTGGAGTGGCTGCATCACGCATGATGGCTGCATGGAGGAGGGTGGGGTGTCCAGTTATGGCTGCAGAGAATACAGACTTTCAGAAATAATGTACAGGAACCAGGTCAAAGTATTCAACATGTTTAATTTCCTCCAGCCTCAAGGGCCACCTCCTATCATTCTATAAGTACATGCTTCCCCCATCATCCCAGCACTCAGCACCAGGGAAGCCCAGTCACAGAACGCAACATGGAAGCTGCCATGATCAAAGAAAGGGTTGGGTGGCTGGGACTTACGAAAAAGAACAATGTGAAACCTGAAACATTCAAAATGAAAAACAAATGCTTCCAGTAAAATAAAATAAATGTTTTTTCCCTTTAAAAAAAAATCCATTCTTAATTATTTTTTTCAGGATGAGGGTTTGCATCAACATTTGATCCAGTGAGTCCTAACTATAATAAAAACGGCATGTTGCGAAAGAATTCCCACCAGAATGTCAAGAGCTATGGTATCTGGAACACACACAAGACAGGTCTGGCTTAGAACAGAAAAGCATTTGACTCCCAGAGGCAACATTTTTACTTTGAAAATGATTAGGCTCTTCAAATTTTGTTAATAAATCTGTTTGAAGTTAAAAAAAACAATAAAAAACCTTGAGTTAAGTAGAAAATGTCATTATGGGTTTAGAAGTCAAGATGTTCCATGATCGTTAGCAGAATTTAGGCTGCAATCCTATACACGCTAACCAAGGAGTAAGTCAGTGGTAAATTCAGTGGTTTTCAGACAGACATTTCTGGTACTTTGTTTTTTTCTTATATGTTATCACTGTTTTATTGCATTTTATTGCGTTTTATTTTTGTAAGACACTGGGAGCACCATTTGATGGAAAAGCAGGATGCAACCTTAACTAATAATAATAATAATAATAATAATAATAATAATAATAATAATTTATTATTTATACCCCGCCCATCTGGCTGGGCTTCCCCAGCCACTCTGGGTGGCTTCCAAAAAATATTAAAATACTCTAATACATCAAACATTAAAAGCTTCCCTAAACAGGGCTGCCTTCAGATGTCTTCTGAAAGTCTGGTAGTTGTTCTCTTTGACATCTGGTGGGAGGGCATTCCATAGGGAGGGCGCCACTACCGAGAAGGCCCTGTAACTTAGCTTTTCACAGTGAGGGAACCGCCAGAAGGTCCTCGGAGCTGGACCTCAGTGTCCGGGCAGAACAACGGGGGTGGAGACGCTCCTTCAGATATACTGGACCGAGGCCGTTTAAATTGCTCTCGGAAACGTACTGGGAGCCAACGTAGGTCTTTCAAGACCGGTGTTATATAATACTCAATATTCCTTGGAACCCAGGAGAGGTGAGTGCTTTTGAGGTAATGGGGCACATCAACCTCAGTCTGTCTTCAGGCAGCTCCCACCAGTCTCACTAGGTTCAGGTGGTGGTGGCCCTGACTGTTTGCTTCCTCCTCCTTAGACACAGTAATGGAGAACTCTTCAGGGAGGAGGGTGTCTTTGGTCCTGGCTCCATCTATTGTTGAGGTCCCTGCCTTCAGCTGTACCAACTCCAATGGGCCCCAGTGCAGGGATGAGGAACCACGTATTGTTGGGCTGAAACTCCCATAATACCTTGCCATTGGCCCTGATGGCAGTGTCTGATGGCTGTCGGGATTTCCCTCACACTACTACAGTTCCTAAAGGGATGTGGGTGGCGCTGTGGGTTAAACCATAGAGCCTAGGACTTGCTGTGGGTTAAACCATAGAGCCTAGGACTTGCCGATCAGAAGGTCGGCGGTTTGAATCCCCGCGACGGGGTGAGCTCCCATTGCTTGGTCCCTGCTCCTGCCAACCTAGCAGTTCGAATGCACGTCAAAGTGCAAGTAGATAAATAGGTACTGCTCTGGCGGGAAGGTAAACGGCGTTTCCGTGCGCTGCTCTGGTTCGCCAGAAGTGGCTTAGTCATGCTGGCCACATGACCCAGAAGCTGTACACCAGCTCCCTCGGCCAGTAAAGCGAGATGAGCGCCGCAACCCCAGAGTCGGTCACGACTGGACCTAATGGTCAGGGGTCCCTTTACCTTTACTACAGTTCCTGGAATTCTTTGCAAAAATGGATTGACTGCTAAACCACACTGGGAACTGTAGCTCTCTCCGGGAAACAGGGCTTTCAGCATCCTTAACAAAGTATAGTTCACAGGATTCTTTGACAGCTTAAAGTGGTATGAAACTGTTTTAAATGTATGGTGCTGGGGGAAGCACTGGTGGCAAGTTAACTATGCAGCAAATTGGAAGAGCCGAAAGTGATGCCAGCCTTGAACAAAGTCACTCAATGCACAAAGCAAACAATGTCACAACCTAAATGGATTCTTTACGGCTAAAATAAAGCACTATGGAGGTATTTATAAACAGTTATTAAGTTTTTGTATAGTACATCTTGTACAATATCCCAAAATGCAGTTGTATAAGCCAAATTCGTTGGCCTTTTCCAAAGAAAGACAAGCGAAACCACTCCATGGTAAAAGCATTGGTGCAGAACTCATGGAAAATGTGATGTATAGAATGCATGGGCTAGATAGGAATTCTTAATGCTTGTATTCTACTTTCATTCCTTTGAACTTGCCATTATGACTAGGCCTGAGGGTTCCATATTTCGTTTATTCTATTTTTAAGCAACCCCTTGAATTGCCATTATTGTGTTCTAAATTCCTACTAAAAGTCTGCAGGGTTTTATTTTATACACTGTACATTCTCCTGCCTTCGAATGTCTCCTGCTGCCCCAAGTTAGAACACAGCTCTGTTCTAAAAGCTTCCCTATAATGTAGGATTTTACACACACACACACACACACACACACACACACACACAAAATGCAATATTTTCAAGTCCCTGGTTGTTATTCCCCATTTCTTTAAAATGTTATTTCTTATGGGAAGCAAACAGAACTTTGGAACATATTAAGGGGACTATTCCTAAATGAGTGTGTATATCCATTGCTGGAAATGACCTAAGAATAGTCTGGGACCATTGGATAAGGTAGCATTATGGACTCTATCTATCTATCTATCTATCTATCTATCTATCTATCTATCTATCATCTATCTATTTATATCTATCTATCTATCTATCATCTATCTATCTATATCTATCTATATCTATCTATCTATCTATCTATCTATCTATCTATCTATCATCTATCATCTATCATCTATCATCTATCTATCTATCATCTATCTATCTATCATCTATCTATCATCTATCTATCTATATCTATCATCTATCTATCTATCTATCTATCTATCATCTATCATCTATCTATCTATCACCTATCTATCTATCTATCTATCTATCTATCTATCATCTATCATCTATCTATCTATATCTATCTACCATCTATCTATCTATCTATCTATCTATCTATCTATCTATCTATCATCTATCTATCTATGTATCATCTATCTAGTTTTACCTAATCAGCACCATTGGGGGTTCTATACTGGATGTGATGAATCATAATTTATAAGCTTGATAGCTCTGAGGAGTGAAATTCAAGATAGGTTGAAATCTCATGCCTGCTATCTGTGAGTAGAATTTCCCTCTCCTCCCTGTTTTAATCCCCCCACCAGTCATATGCAAAAAGACTAGTATTCCTGTGAGCAGGAAACCTTGAAGTATGTCTCTGGTCAAATGCCGCTCCCCATTTAACTCTCTTCTCGGAGACTATGGTGTCCCCCTCGATTCTAATTTAGCACTCTTGGGATTCTCATACTTGGGAGCATTTTTCTGGGAGGGAATAAAGACAACACAGCAAGGATTTCTTCCCATCCTAAACAGTGTAGATCTCATGAGATCAAAAATAAATAAAATAAAGCAGTGTACTGAGTTAATGCATGCTCATACTAAAGCTACAAAACAAGATAGCAAAAGTGTCTTGTCCTGTGTCTAAGCTTTTAGCAGAAAATTTGGGTTTTGGGCTGTAAGGACTAGAAAGAAACTGGTTTAAAGAAAGCTGGCATTCTCTGTTTTTGATATTGTATGTATTTTAATTTCCATGCAATAAGTGCATATGCATCTCATCTTAAAATTTGTGGAATCTCACTCTCACACACAAAAAAGAAAAAGAATGGGATCTGTAAAAAGTGATTCATAAAAACGGAGGGGACAGGGAATATACAGAACCAAAGAAGAATTCTATTCATAGTTCTCCTAAATTCAGTGGTGATTGCTCTGAAGAAAGTGGATATAGGATTGCAGCCATAAATGAAGTTTCTCAAGGGAGGTTTGGCTTTGTGGTAATAACCATGCCACAAATGGAGCCTGTGAATCTGGCCTTAGTCCGGATGAGACGTGGTTAGGTCAGGAGGGCAAAAGTGGCTTATGAATCCTAAGCTTACAATTTATTTTTTTTATTTTTTAAAAAAGACATACACACATTCCACTCATTTACATTTGCTTCCTCTATCATTTTTATGAGATGCTTTGAGATAGAACTAAGGGTGGAAAAAGGCATTTACTTGACCTTTCTTCCACTGAAGCAGCTTCACAAATAATAAACACTTTGATTTCCTCTTCCCTTCTCACCCCACCTTATCCTCACAAGACACAAAATGTCACATTCAAGCAATTTCATCAGTTTTTATGACCGAAGTATGATGGGCCTCACTCTTTTCCTCTTTCTTTTTAAGGTAGTGAATTGTACCAAACAAAAAGTATGTTTCTGCCTAGAGATGACAGGAGATTGTCTTTATTCAGCAAGTAATATTTCATCATTACTTTTGTATTGCAGATAACATGTAATCTTCCAGAGACAGACACCTTTAGTTATTTGACTTCTTCCTGATGTAATGCATTTAAATTGTTTGTTAACAGTGAAGCAGTACCAGAAGGAACCCAGGGAAAGAGTGGCTATGTAATTTCTTTTTCCTCCACTAAGGCATTCAAGAATGACTGGGTGGCAGTCGTCAGAACAGAACAAGGAAGGGTTCGTGGTGTGATACACCATCTTTACTTTTTTGGCCTATAACAGAACTCAGTGTATTATGAATGGGTTTTATTTATTTAAAGGTAAGAAAATCTTTTCAAAAGATTTAAAAGAATGCCGAAACATAAGGATCTTTAAGGCCTGCTTAAAGGGTAAAGGTAAATGGACCCCTGACCATTAGGTCCAGTCATGACCGACTCTGGGGTTGCGGCGCTCAACTCGCTTTATTGGCCGAGGGAGCCGGCGTACAGCTTCTGGGTCATGTGACCAGCATGACTAAGCCACTTCTGGTGAACCAGAGCAGTGCACGGAAATGCCGTTTACCTTCCCGCCGGAGCGGTACCTATTTATCTACTTGCACTTTGACGTGCTTTCGAACTGCTAGGTTGGCAGGAGCAGGGACCGAGCAACGGGAGCTCACCCCGTTGCGGGGATTCGAACCGCTGACCTTCTGATTGGCAAGTCCTAGGCTCTGTGGTTTAACCCACAGCGCCACCCGCGTCCCTAAGTTCTGCTTAAACAATAGTAAAGAAAGGAACTGTGTGCTTCTCAGGGAAACATATTCTGTAAGGACAAGGGTCACCACACACCTGGTCTTGAGAATCAGAAACTCAATGAACTAAAATAAGACATAACATCAATAAAGTTCCATATACATTTAAATTCAGTACAATGGGCGTTGCATGCTAGAAGAAGTCGTGGATCAAGATGGGACCTTTAACAGCCGCTGTTAGGCATGATAGCTGTGGAGCCTCTTTGTACAGGAGCAGTATATCCCTAAATCCCAGCTTCTGGGGTCAGGTGTTGGAGGGCTCTTGCCTTTGTGCCTTAGGAGCATCCCAGGGACACTTAGCCTGCCTGGAAACAGGATGCTGGGAAAAATTCTTGCATTGCTGAGGGTTGGACTAGAGATGACCCACGTAGTCCTTTAATTCTATGATTTTATATAATATCATAGAGGGACGCGGGTGGCGCTATGGTCTAAACCATTGAGCCTCATGGGCTTCCCGATCGGAAGGTTGGCGGTTCGAATCCCCGCGATGGGGTGAGCTCTCGTTGCTCGGTCCCAGCTCCTGCCAACCTAGCAGTTCAAAAGCACATCAAAGTGCAAGTAGATAAATAAGTATCTGGTGGGAAGGTAAACGGTGTTTCCGTGCGCTGCTCTGGTTCGCCAGAAGCGGCTTAGTTCTGCTGGCCACATGACCCGGAAGTTGTATGCCGGCTCCCTCGGCCAGTAAAGCGAGATGAGCGCCGCAACCCCAGAGTCGGCCACGACTGGACCTAATGGTCAGGGGTCCCTTTACCCTTTACTATATAATATCATATAGCTCTTGCACATTGGTGACTATAGGGAGGGGATGCAAAAAGAAACAAACTGAAAGCTGCAACAGACTACAGTGGTACCTTGGTTCTCAAACTTCATCCGTTCCGGAAGTCTGTTCCAAAACCAAAGCGTTCCAAAACCAAGGAGCGCTTTCCCATAGAAAGCAATACAAAACGATTTAATCCGTTCCAGACTTTTAAAAACAACCCCTAAAACAGCAATTTAACATGAATTTTACTAACAAAACCATTGATCGATAAAATGAAAGCAATAATGTACTGTATTATAAAATAAATAAAACAGTATTGTAGATGATAAAAATTAAAATTATTTTTTTTTCTTACCTGCACTGATGATAGTCATTGTTTAGATGGGGGGCTTTTATCCATTCACACAATCAATCAATCAGTAGCTGAACTGGGATCCACACAGTCACAAAAGCAAATTAACTGAAAAAGCCTCAAAACAAAAAACAAAAAAATAAATAGCAAAAACAAAAGCACCAAATACAAGCTCCAAATATCACTTTAGAACGCTGCAGTCGGAAATGGAAGGCTAGAATTACAATGGGGGGATGCAAATTAGCAGCGCAACAGGAAACACAGGGGGACTCAAAACGGCAATAATTTTAGATGTGTTTGTGCCTGCATGTACCCATCAAGAAAACAATTGCAAAGCAATTCCTCATACCACCACATCAAGATTACTTGTTTGCTGTGTTTGACCAATGTGCCTTTAATTTATTTTAATTCCTGTCTGCTCATTACCTTCTCATAATCCTGCCCAGTCTTCTTGCATGAGTTTCCCTGACTTTAGTCCTCTTGTTTTAGGCTGCAGTTGTAACCTTGGTCGTAGCCAAGATTAGCCGAGTGGCAGGAACACGGTCACATCTTCAACCCTTCTAATATGTCAGCCCTTGTCATGGCATGGACACACCGTGATTTGGATTCTGCAAAGTCAGGCTCCTAGACGGGTGAAACTCTGGTGACCGAGTTTTCTTTGCGAGACTTCTCTTTTAAAACTGCAGAAGCTGAACTTGTTTTGCCTGGAGCAAGCTCAGTTTGCAAAAGCGATTCTCACAAATAAGGTCAGAAGAAGAAAAGTATTCCCTTTGGTGCATGATGAGACCTGAATCCCGATTGGAAGGGATCCAAATGGTCCGCATCCTCCACACATTCTTGGAGTTGTTCAGCAACCACCTGCTCAATCACCTTGCCCAAGAATGGAAGATTTGAGACTGGGCGATAGTTGGCCATATTGACCGGGTCTAAAGATTTTTTTTTAAGAAGCGGTTTAATGACCGCCTCTTTCAGTGGGGCTGGGAAGGCTCCTTCACAGAGGGAAGTATTCACCACCCCACAGAGCCCATCACCCAGCCCAACAATATCAGCACAATGTATACTTTTTGTTGTTACACATTATACATTCCCTTCTAGTCGTGCCAGAAACCACTCAGTAATTCACCACAAAAATTGATGGAGCATACAAGACAGGAAGTTTAGTTCCAGGGAAGACTTTGAGGGGACAGAGCTCCCAAATTTCTAGATAAATTTGAATTTGGAGAATTTCTGTGACACCCCAGATGACAAATTGGAAGTTGTCATCAGAGTGAAGAGTCCTTTCTACTTTCTCCATGAAAGCTGGCCTAATATTCCCATATTATATAGACATGTTAGTCACTATGGGTTGCATTCAATGCACATGCACTGAAATAATGAATGTGACTTATTTAGAGTTATCATCTTCAAAACATAGTTAGCTGCAACCTGAGATCATAATAATAATAATTTATAATAATAATTTATTATTTCTACCCCACTCATCTGGCTGGGTTTTCCCAGCCACTCTGGACGGCTTTCAATAGAACATTAAAAACAGAATAAAACTTCAAACATTAAAAACTTCCCTAAACAGAGCTGCCTTCAGATGACTTCTAAAAGTTGGATAGTTGTTTATTTCCTTGACATCAGATAGGAGGGCGTTCCACAGGGCAGGCGCCACTACTAAGAAAGCCCTCTGCCTGTAACCTCACTTCTCGCAGGGAGCGAACCACCAGAAGTCCTTTGGAGCTGGACCTCAGTGTCTAGGCTGAATGACGGGGATGGAGACGCTCCTTCAGGTATACTGGACAGAGGCCGTTTAGAGCTCTAAAGGTCAGCACCAACACTCTGAATTGTGCTCGGAAACATACTGGGAGCCAATGTAGGTCTTTCAGGACCGGTGTTATATGGTCTTGGCGGCCACTCCCAGTCACCAGTCTCGCTGCCACATTCTGGATTAGTTGCAGTTTCCGGGTCATCTTCAAAGGTAGCTCCATGTAGAGTGCATTGTAGTACAAGCGGGAGATAACCAGAGCATGCACCACTCTGTGAGACAGTCTGCGGGCAGGTAGGGTCTCAGCCTGCGTACCAGGTGGAGCTGGTAGACAACTGCCCTGGACACAGAACTGACCTGCGCCTCCATGGACAGCTGTGAGTCCAAAATGACTTCCAGGCTATGGACCTGGTCCTTCAGGCGCACAGTTGCCCCATTCAGGACCAGGGAGTCCCCCACACCTGCCTGCCTCCTGTCCCCCAAACACAGTACTTCTGTCTTGTCAGGATTCAACCTCAATCTGCTGGCCACCATCCATCTTCCAACTGCCTCCATGCACTCACACAGGACCCTCTGCAATTTGAGAACTACCAGAAGCAGCAGGGCAAGGAGAAGGCAATATAGTAGCAGTGTATCAACTAGGCTAAACTTTTGTGAACACTCTTGAAGTGTAGATGGGTTACCACAAGGCAAAACACAGTGATAACAGCAAGAACCTTTACTGAACTAACAGAACTGGACAACAGGGGCAAAGCAACTGCGTATATACATTTCTGAAGACCTAGGCCATGATTGGCTGTCTAAACTTCCAAGCTGCGAATCATAACTCAGAGTTTAAGGGCCAATGACATTTCAAATCCTGAAATGTTCTGTGATTGGATATCATGTATCTAATCAGAACACAGGGGCTCAGAATCCTTAGTCCAGACTCAAGCTCAGGCAAACACAGACCACTGAATACATAACAAATCTCACCCCGTTCACAAAACCATTTTGAGAACTGTTTTTCCCCTCTGTCCTTGAAGATGAAAATAGAATGGCAGGTTATGAAATGGTTGTCAACATCCTCTACTGTGGCCCCAGATCCTTCAGAAAACTGTGGCGAAAAGTTATTATGAAAAGGTTACTGGACAAGGACCATCTCCTTCCAAAGTGTGATGATAAATGTTACTGCCTCTCTAGCATGATGAGACTCTTAAGAGCAAGCCTGTCAGCTTGTTCAGTTAGAGAAGGTTAAGTTCAGTTGATTGATGTTGTACATCTGTGGCTGTTTGGTTATTCATAAAATACCTGTTCTGAATTACTGCGTTGATTCTGGAACTTAATATAGAAGGTGTTCATATTCGTCAGCCATTTCATTACTAGGTTATGAGCTCCCTCCCATCTTTCTTAGTTTCTAGGACATTGCTCTGAGAGACAATATATCACATATTAGTTAAATGTTTATGAAATGTCATGGGTGTCAGTAATTTTTGAGCCCTTACCAATGTCCTCACTCTCCCACCCAAGCTATGTGGTATCTGCTTTTGGGAAAATGTTCCCAATCTTGGTCTTCCTCCCTCATTTGGGCTCCTTTTCATCTGTTCTTTGTTGGAGGTGTGAAATCCCCATTTCTTCTTGACCTGACGCATCACAGAACATAGAGAAATGCACTTCCTGTAGCTTTCCCATGGTGTGTGATGCTCTGGTTTCCTTGTGGCTGTTGTCATTTGGTGCTCTTTAAGTGCATGAAAATTGACTGAAATAGTGGATATTTCCCTATTAAGATAGGATATTAATTCCCACACACACAAGCACAGACACAGATGATTTCCATAAAAAATAATTACATCCCCCCCCCCTTGCCTTACTTAGCATGCAGGCAGCTAAATCAAATGAAAATCCTGCAACCAATTTGCTAGTTCTACAGTCATTTTCTTCTCAGCCTTTCTTCTTCTATAAGGCCTTCAGTGTAACACTTTGGTTCTCATGCCATTATGAAACAAAGTCCAAGTAACTGCAATTGTCCACATGCATCTTTTGTTATTCTTCATATTTTTGACCTTTGTAGTCTCTCATACTGTTGACGTTTAGATTGCACATAGTCATATTGCTGGATGTGATCCATGAGAGGCAGTCAAGTACAACATTCCTTGAAATGCTAGAGAAGACATGCAAGGGAATGTTTGGTCCAGCCAGTCGAAATTTCCTGTGCCTCCTGCCTGGAGCATTTGCATTTTCAGACGTTTAAACCTCCCCCTTAAATAAATTCAGACAAGACTCTAATTTTGGGTTGGTTTTTGGCAGAATTTAGGCCACAACTTTATTGATTACAGCAAGTGAGTGGTTGCATAGGCTGTGGCTTGACTAGCTCCCTGCACCGTTGCAGATAGCGCTGACCCAAGGCACCAGCATAGGTCAGCCTAGGGTGAACACCTGGATATGCGGAAAGCTGGGAACAGGCTATCTCCACCACCCAAATGCCCACCTGGATTCAGGCACGTGCCCCTGTCCCAACGACAGATGACATACAACGGCATAGCAAGGTCAAGCACACAGCCCTTAATATAGGGAGAGGTGGGCGGGTGTTCTGATGCACGCACCAAAAGAGGAAGCTCTGGGTCACGTGCATAGGTATATATAGGTCCCTTGATCCATTTAGCCTGCGTCCCATTGGCCTGATTGAACCCTGCATCAAGGGACCTACCAATTGGGTGTTGTGGCTATCCAAATGTACCCACCCACAACACAGGGTTTGGTTGCCAGGTCTCACCGCAACACGTGCCCTCTTTAAGGGAGGACCCAATATGTCATAGATGGATGTGATAGAAGGTGGGTGTGACCTAACCTGTCCAGGTAACAAAAGGACGAGTCTTCTTTTATTGACTTTGAATAAGATTGTGGCGTCTTTATTCTTTTAAGAGGGATTCAGGGGAACTTACCAGGAACATACAATTCAATCTGAGACAGACTGAATTGTATAATAATAATAATAATAATAATAATAATAATAATATCTTTATTGTCATTGCCCCCTCTCAGGGACAACGAAATTACTTGACTGCTCCATAAAAACACTAATTAAAACAATACAGTATAGTACAGCAAGGAAGATTAGATGACTTTCAAAGTCCAGGCTTCCCATTCAGGGCTGAGATCGCTCTGGAGAAGAAGCTGTTCTTAAGACGGCTCGTTCTTGTCTTCATCGTCCTGTATCTCCGTCCCGACGGCAGGAGCTCGAAGAGACAGTGACCAGGATGCGATGGATCTTTTACTATGTCCAGTGCCTTCCTATGGCACCTTGTGGCATAAATCTGCTCTAAGGTGGAGAGTGGGCAGCCAACAATGCTCTCTGCTGCCTTAACAACTCTGCACAACCCCATCCTGTCCTGGGTAGTACAGCTTCCGTACCACACACATAAGCCATAAGTGAGCACGCTCTCAATGGCACAGTGATAGAAGGCAAGCAGCAGTTTCTGCGGAAGATGGTTTTTCCTTAGAATTCTCAAAAAGTACAGTCTCTGCTGCGCCTTCTTCACAAGCCCCCTTGTGTTGACACTCCAGGACAGATCCTCTTGTAATTCAATGCCCAAAAATCTGAACGTTGTTACCCTCTCCACACAGACCCCATCAATCAAAAGTGGCTGGATATTGCTCTTCTGTCTCCTGAAGTCCACCACAAGCTCCTTTGTCTTCCTTGTATTTATGAGCAAGTTGTTAGCTCTGCACCACTCTGTCAGCCGCTCCAGCTCATCTCTATAGTCCGTTTCACCCTCCCTTTCAGGGATGAGCCCAATCACGGTTGTGTCATCTGCAAATTTGACAACCCTATTACTAGGGTGAGCAGCGACACAATCGTACGTGTAGAGAATATAAAGGAGCGGACTGAGTACGCATCCCTGTGGTGTTCCTATGTTAGTCTTAAGCATTTTAGAGGTATAAGGGCCCAACCGAACCCTCTGGGAGCGGTCTGACAAAAAGTCCAATATCCACCCACAAAGTGATAACGGAAGCCCCAGATCTTCCAGTTTAGACATCAGACGCTGTGGTAGAATGGTATTAAATGCCGAGCTGAAATCTAAAAAAAGCAGTCTGGCATAACCCCCCCCCGCTGCTCCAAATGTGCAAGGACGGCATGGAGGGCAATCGCCACAGCGTCCTCTGTCGATCTTTTCGTTTTATAAGCAAATTGGAATGTGTCCAGTCCCTCTGGTAGGCAGGCAATGACATGATTTCGTACCAGCTTTTCAAAGCACTTCATGATTATAGGTGTGAGTGCTACTGGACGAAAGTCATTCAGATCTTCCGGGTTAGGTTTTTTTGCTATTGGAACGATAATAGAGGACTTTAGGCAGGATGGAACAATAGCCTGGGCTAGGGTTCGCAACCAGCTATCTGCTGTGCATGTAAAAAGGGGGATGTAACTCTGCTAAGTATTTTTTTTTTATAATATTTTTATTAGAGAATTTTTTATAACCACAAAAACATAACATAACAATACAATAAACACAACAAATACATAAACAAACAAAAACGAAAACAAAAGAAACAAGTACAATTTCATATCTTAATTTCTTATACCTTTCTTCTCCGACTTCCTCATGCCTCCCTTTTCTGTATTCCAGATTCTAATCAATTATTCAGCAAATCTTCCCTTATTTTAAATTAATTTAATCTTCCTTATTCTCCTTGTCTTAACCGTTACTAATAGTAACCGTTTACTTTCTAGTCCAACATCATTCTAACTTTCATTAATTTTGTGATATTTCTTTAAATAGTCCTTAAATTTTTTCCATTCTTCTTCCGCTGCTTCTCTTCCCTGGTTTCGGATTCTGCTCGTCATTTCTGCCAGGCCCATGTAGTCAATCACCTTCATCTGCCATTCTTCCAGAGTGGGTAGATCTTGTGTCTTCCAGTACTTCGCAATGAGTATTCTTGCTGCTGTTGTGGCATACATAAAAAAAGTTATATCCGTCTTTGACACCCCTTGGCCGACAATACCCAAGAGAAAGGCCTCTGGTTTCTTAGGGAAGGTATATTTAAATACCTTTTTCAGTTCATTATAGATCATTTCCCAGAATGCCTTAATCTTCGGGCACGTCCACCAGAGGTGAAAGAATGTGCCTTCCTTTTCTTTACATTTCCAACATTTATTATCAGGCAAATGGTAAATCTTTGCAAGCTTGACTGGGGTTATGTACCACCTATAGATCATTTTCATAATATTTTCTCTTAAGGCATTACATGCTGTAAACTTCATCCCGGTGGTCCACAACTTCTCCCAATCAGCAAACAAAATGTTATGACCAATGTCCTGAGCCCATTTAATCATACTTGATTTAACCGTTTCATCTTGTGTATTCCATTTCAGCAGCAAATTGTACATTTTTGACAAATTCTTAGTACTGGATTCTAACAATTCAGTCTCCAATTTTGATTTTTCCACCTGGAAGCCAATTTTACTGTCCATTTTAAACACTTCATTTATTTGTGTAACTCTGCTAAGTAAAGGATCTTGCTAACACTAGTTAGGAAGGATATTAATAAACAATATATCCTCTCCTGCCACTCTGAACATTCCCACACATATGAAGCTGTTCATTGGTTCCATCCAGACTATATTGCCTAATCTGACTGAAACCAATATCTTCTCAGATAAAGGTCTCACTAGACCCACTGCACAGGAGATGCTTAGAATTGAACCTGCAACATTCAACCACCAAAGCATGGTCACTCCACGCATGAATGATAGGCCTTGTGATGGTATTGGGGCAGGGACTGATGGAACTGATGGAACTCTGTGGAATAAATCTACGTATGCATGCTAAGACTGTGTAACAGAATGTGTTCAGGAATGCTAAGGCATTTCTACCGCTCATTCAAACTCAACCAAAGAGGAGTCCTTTTAAGGATATTAGTCATCACTAATTACAAGAGTATCTACAAACACAAAGCACTTGTGAAATAGTGCTAGCAGAATTAGTGGCAAATATCAATAGATTTAGAAACAGAATACACTTCAGCCTTGATGGACAGTCTGTCAGTCACAGAATCAATTATAACTGTTTCAAAATGTCAAACATAACTACAGGAAAAGCCAAGCCGAACAGTCATTGCTCTTGAAAACTCCCTGACATTTTAAGAGAGAGCATTTCATTTCATTTCATTTTTTTAATTTTTCAAAAATGTTCAAACATAGACCAGCTGCTCGCACTGCTGCTGGAAATGAGGGGAGAGGCTTACTCTGGTAGTCAGGGCTAACCAGAAAAAAACTGGATTCTGAATAATTTGCACTTAATTAATTTGTGGCCACTAAAACAAACTATGTTTTCATTTTCTTAAACACTTGCAGGCCCAGGCTCAGTGAGTCTGCAGTCTGCAGCCATTGAAGCTCTCAGTGAGATAAGTAAAAAAAGGCACAGGAAAACGAACTTGGGTTTTTTATTGATTACAGATGAAAGTAGGAACTCAGCTTTCAGCTGCAAATAAAACATTTTAAGTGTCTTTTAAATGCATTATACAATGTGACACTAGATGGTGAGCCTTATGGAAAATTTAGTGTAATTTTAAAAACGGTTTAAAAAAATTTCAGAACGGTTTTTTAATGTGTGTAGATTCCACCTAGGTTTTTGGCATAGGCGTTGGGTATTTATCCTGAACCAGGCAGCCTGGCTGCTGGTTGATAATTCTGGCTGGGTCAACCCTTGATTACGAGTCATGCTATGGTGTGCATCAAATTGGAGCAACTGTCGAGAATCGCCATTCAGGAGAGGTGCCAATGACCCATCAACCCCTATCTAGACATCAAGACAGGCACTCCCTCCTGGACACCTTTCTGCATTGGGGTTTTAAGAGAAACACTGGTGCTAACCTCTAATGGAAATAATATTATGCTCTTAGTGTGATAAGGTCAGCCTTCTTGGATTGTAAAAAAATATAAATCTCATGAGGGAGCTCATACAAAAAAATGCTTTTGATGTCTACCTAGAAACTTAGATGGTTAAAGCCCATGCTTTGCAATCAAGCATTTACTTCCTACTATTAATCCACCCCAGTTGTGTTCTTTTTAATATGATTCCTTACATTCTAGTGGTGGATTTTCAAATGAAAATTCATGTTTTAATTGTTGTTTGTCGATTAGTCGTTTAGCCATGTCCGACTCTTCGTGACCCCATGGACCAGAGCACGCCAGGCACTCCTGTCTTCTACTGTATCCTGCAGTTTGGTCAGACTCATGTTCATAACTTTGAGAACACTGTCCAACCATCTCGTCCTCTGTCGTCCCCTTCTCCTTGTGCCCTCCATCTTTCCCAATGTCAGGGTCTTTTCCAGGGAGTCTTCTCTTCTCATGAAGTGGCCAAAGTATTAGAGCCTCAGCTTCAGGATCTGTCCTTCCAGTGAGCACTCAGGGCTGATTTCCTTCAGAATGGAGAGGTTTGATCTTCTTGCAGTCCATGGGACTCTCAAGAGTCTCCTCCAGCACCATAATTCAAAAGCATAAATTCTTCGGCGATCAGCCTTCTTTATGGTCCAGCTCTCACTTCCACACATCACTACTGGGAAAACCATAGCTTTAACTATGCACATAATTATATGTTTTAACTGTAGTATGTATAACCCAAACAGCAGAAGTTTGGGTTTTAAGGGTGTTGAGTCAATATAGCCATATAGTTTATATATAACCATAGTTTATATGGTTAATTAACATATTGAGACCAAGGGAAGGAAAATGATGACTTACCTGTCAAAAAAGCTGAAATTTCAGGTGCTGGCGTATCATAGCAAATTATTCTAAATCACAAAGGAAGCCTACAGAAGTAGAAAAGTCTCCCTCTTTAGAAATCATCCCTACAGGAAATAATGTGAACAACTGTACTCAGTATCGTTCTAATCAAACCACTGTCATTGCTAAAATGCCCACTTCCTCCCTCTCAGTATATCTCAATTTCTGCTTTACTCAAACTTCTGCTATTGTATAAAACTGCCATTTTCCTGTCAGTGTCATCCCATCCCAACTTTACTCAAACTTCTACTGTTGTTTAGAACAGCCTCCCCCCCCCCGCTTCAGTGTCTCTTATCACTGTTTTGAACCTTCTCTCTCTCCACTCATCAGCAGCTTTATGTGAGAGAGATACAGGATGTGGAGCTTTCAAATATCCCACAGTACTTTGCTTAAATATCTGTTATTTAAAACTGTCAGTTTCCTCCATCCTTGTCATTTTTAAAGGCCACTCCCTTCTTGTTTTTATGTCACAGCCACTGCTGTTGTGCAACCTGTTTTCACTTTTGGTCTCCCATCGCACCCTGGCTTCAAGGAAATCCAAGATTGTAAAAAGGCACTGCAAGTGCTCCAATGGGGGCAGCGTGATGACAGACTTACCTTTTTATTATATATAAAGAAACACTTTGTTTATTTTCACTATTCAAGCTTGTGTTTACCTGGTTCATAGTTCATTTTATTGGCTACTATTTTCATGCCACTGATGTATATGTGAAATGTAAAAAACTCACAGCCAATGAGATGCTTAATTTTCTCTTTTTGTTTGAATTTCAGACATGCATGTATCCATAAGCAGCTTTAGAAACACCCTCCTGTTTTGAATAAATAATGTTATGGGACATTTGGTTGGGACTACTGTTTCAAGAAGGGAAGTTGGTGGTGCTGTGGGCTAAACCACAGAGCCTAGGGCTTGCCGATCAGAAGGTCAGCGTTCGAATCCCCACGACAGGGTGAGCTCCCATTGCCTGGTCCCTGCTCCTGCCAACCTAGCAGTTCTAAAGCATGAAGTGCAAGTAGATAAATAGGTACCGCTCTGGCAGGAAGGTAAACGGCGTTTCTGTGTGCTGCTCTGGTACTCCAGAAGCGGATTAGTCATGCTAGCCACATGAACCAAAAGCTGTATGCCGGCTCCCTCAGCCAGTAAAGTGAGATGAGAGCCGCAACCCCAGAGTCATCCGCAACTGGACCTAACGGTCAGGGGTCCCTTTACCTTTACCGTTTCAAGAAACACACCCAGCTCTCTCTTGGGCACATGAAACTAGTTTGGTTCAAGACCAAAAGAAACCAACCAACACAATCCAGCTCTGAATGGCCACAGTTTCCCCTAATTACTGCTAATCCCCTACCCCTAGAAAAACAAAAGAACCTCAAGGCCCATGGTTTTCCTTCTCCAAATCTACAAATTTTGTCTTTCACAGCTCCCTTGAACACCTGATGGTTGTACAGCAGTTGCAGAAAAAACATCAGGTATATCTCATTTCTTTACAGATAATCCTAGTAGGTCAACAGCTACAAAACATCTACAAAAAGAGTACATTTTTATCCTTATTTCTTGCTTTCCTGTACCATGGTGATGTTTTCAGCAACTCCAGTGATGAACACAGAGATATGGAATTTTGGGAATGACATTTGCTTCTTTAAGCAACAGTGACATGCATTGCTGGGAAAGTTGTTATTTCCACGCGTAATCGATTTGCATGGCTGCCACAGAATAACATGTAAAATAATGACAGCAGGAAAATAGGGAAGTAGACAAGTCATCGCTGGGTTTAGCCTAGGATTATTCATTCATCATATTTTAAACATAAAGTTGCTTTTGTGAATGGGGATCATGGGAAATATATTAATCTTCTCAGCATGCTCTTTGTTGATTTTTTAAAAAAGGTTTTGCAATATGTCTGTGGCTAGAGATGTTTACCCTGTTTGTGAATGCTAGGGGGGAATGCAAAGATCTCCATCTTTACTAAGAGGAAAGTTGATCATGGTGAAGGTGGAAGACACGGTCACTTTCCCCTTACATACAAGTTGTACCACCCCATGATCATTCACATACTCTTATAAGAAAACATAGAGTCACAGAGATTCCTGCAATTACTGAGGAGAGGGGGGATGTTTTTGCATATCTGGGTTTGTTACTGGCTTTCCCAGTTATTCCTAGTGAATTAATTGCTCTTCCCACATTATATATATCTCTTTCTCCCTCTCCCTTTGCTTCTGTCAAAAGTTTATGGGTCACACAAGATGTCTGAAAGGTTAAAAAAAAATCCATGTCTACTGAAGCAAGTACGGAGCCATAGTTAAAGCTTTCTCATAGAAATTTTCTTTCATCAAGCTCCTTCTGTCTCTCTTTGAACAAAGCAGCACTATGCTACTAAGGCAGGGAAGAGTGGGGAAGAGGTTTTTCTAGCCAATTCTCTAATGATATAAAGCTCTGGAATTTGAATCTAAACTCTAAATTCAACTGTCGATTGCCAAGATTTGAAATTGTGTGCTGATACATAACTGAACCAAGTTTGTTCCCAATAATTCTCCTTTAAGAAAATCACCTTTTCAAATTTTGGTGTAGAATACTCTCCACATATTCACTGGATGTTTGAATATCTGCTGAATAGTCTCCAAATATTTGGCATCCATTTGGCATCCAATAATATATGATCTCCTCAGCATGTGATATCTGACAGTTTCAATATTCTACACGGAATGGTATTTAATACGTGACAGTATTGATGGCTGGTATAAAATTGAGTACTAGTATGGGTTTCTTTGCTTTTGAATTCTGGTGCTGGAGGAGACTCTTGAGAGTCCCGTGGACTGCAAGAAGATCAAACCTATCCATTCTGAAGGAAATCAGCCCTGAGTGCTCAATGGAAGGACAGATCCTGAAGCTGAGGCTCCAATACTTTGGCCACCTCATGAGAAGAGAAGACTCCCTGGAAAAGACCCTGATGTTGGGAAAGATTGAGGACACAAGGAGAAGGAGACGACAGAAGATGAGATGGTTGGACAGTGTTCTCGAAGCTACCAGCATGAGTTTGACCAAACTGCGGGTGGCAGTGGAAGACAGGAGTGCCTGGCGTGCTCTGGTCCAAGGGATCACGAAGAGTTGGACACGACAAAATGACTAAACAACAACACATGGGTTTCCTGTTTCTACTTGGAGAGAACACTTTCTACGCCATATTGTCTTCCAGGAACCACAGTATATGGCAGGAATTCTAGAGATGGTTCAAGGCACTGCCGGGTCCCATCATTGTGCATTCAGACAAAAAGTATGTTTTAGGGCACAGCCAAGATTCGCTTGTGGGAACACATTGCAGAGGAAGATCAGTAGTGCTGGGTCAGCTATGTTTTGGGTGAAGCTTGTTGCCATTACTTTCCAAAGAAACCACTGCTATATCAAAAGTGGCAATATTTCATGACTAATATGCAATAGTACCTATTATTACTCAATGTCTGGTCATTGACAACTCCTACAATTCTGTGATTCTATGACGCATGACCGCTGGAAGCACATATTGCCTGCTGAGTTTGAGGAACAAAATAAAAAAACTTAACATAACAGGGACCACCTTCCGTAGGTAAAATACATGGTCTTCTACTTATCTATGAATGTTTCACTGAAAGAGAAAGCAGGAACCATTTGTCCTGAAAGGAACATATGCATTTTCAGTGTCAGACAGTTTCATGCTATTTAAAAATATGTTTTTGTGTGCAGGGTACCACAGTTTGATTCATTTGACATGTTTGGATTTTGCTCCACGCAGTACAAACTCCTCTCCCCAGAGTTTTTTAATAATTCTGGGGACCTTACCAAAAATTAAGAGTGCGTCCTAGCCAAATGCTTATGGTATTTCTGTCTCTATATTGTAGCCCAATTAAAAATAACGATAAACATATGGAATTAACATTTTTATGCTGTATACAAGAACAGCAACTTAACCACTGGAATTTTGAAAATATCTCTATTCTGGGCCTCTACGTGGTACTCATTCAAATCCCATTAAGAATTTCTATTAATTATTAAAAACATGCTAGTGCATGTGATTCAGCTATCTGATCTAATTAAAACATGAATTATAGGAGGCAGCCTTTACCAATAGTGACTCTGAACAAATGAAAAGAAAACCAATATTAAATTCCAATTATAAGATTTGTTCTCTTTTCCGCCGGGCTATCATTCTTCATAAGTGTCAAATTGTGAAAATGAAGGTGTGGAAATGCATGTGGAGGAAACTGGGCGTGGGGGGTGGAAATTAGTAGTTCAAATGTCTTTGAATGCCCTGCTGGATGTTGTCCATGTATTCTGGGTGACAAAGCCTTTCTGAGACTGAAGATACTCACCTTACTACTTCAGGAATGACCTGGGAATGTAGGGAGAGGAACCATGTAATGTTGACAGAAAGACCTGCTCCCTGCCTTGAAGTCCTTTTTTTCCACTTGGCCTGGGGGGAGAGTGCCTGACTGACTCCAACTACAAAAGCTGAGGCTGCTGAAGAGGCCAGTGTCAGGGACTGGGCAGAAGAGGAATGGTGGAGACTGCCTCTCCATCCTGACCTCTCCAGGGAGGAGGAAGAGGAAGACAGTATAGATTTACAACAGGGGTTTGAGGGAGGTCGCAGCTCAGAGGCAGATGAGGGGGCAAGTTGGGAAATCATGGGAGAGCCAGAGCAACACTTGGCTGTCACGTCATTAGAAAGCCTTCCAGACCCTCCATCTCCCAGAACCCGGTGAGCCTTAAAAGTAGGAGAGCAAAGAGCTCAAAGACAGAGGGCACATAGCAGCACCCATAGAGGAGGTGATGAGAATGATGAATGAGGATTGGAAAAACATCTGTTCGTTAAAAGACTTGAAGGATTGTATGTCTTAATTGTAATTAAACAAAGAAAAGCTGGAAGACTGCCTAGAGTCCTGGAAGATAAGATGGTGGAATGAAAAGGGCCCTCTGAGGGGGACTGCACCGAAAAGAATTGACAGACAAAAACAGGAAGAACAAAATTCCTCTTGCTTGCTAACATATATATAGATTTGCTTAATACACTAGAAAGACTCTAAACAGTGACTGTTAAGATAAGATAAAGTGTTAAGATTGCAACTATGATATCGAGAATAAACAAGAGAGAAAAGGCAGGAACTAGAAACAAATGGGACACGGGTGGCGCTGTGGGTAAAAGCCTCAGCGCCTAGGGCTTGCCGATCGAAAGGTCGGTGGTTCGAATCCCCGTGGCGGGGTGCGCTCCCGCTGCTCGGTCCCAGCGCCTGCCAACCTAGCAGTTCGAAAGCACCCCCGGGTGCAAGTAGATAAATAGGGACCGCTTACTAGCGGGAAGGTAAACGGCGTTTCCGTGTGCTGCGCTGGCTCGCGAGATGCAGCTTTGTCACGCTGGCCACGTGACCCAGAAGTGTCTCCGGACAGCGCTGGCCCCCGGCCTCTTGAGTGAGATGGGCGCACAACCCCAGAGTCTGTCAAGACTGGCCCGTACGGGCAGGGGTACCTTTACCTTTACCTTAGAAACAAAAAATTTTCTCCAACTGGCCAGAACATGGGAAGTCTTTTGAAATTATATAATTTGGAATGTATAATTGGCTATATTATTTGTATTATGATGTGGCATGATTTGGCATTGTATTAATTGGAGTATTATCAATTATATATATATATATATATATATATATATATATATATATATATATATATATATATATATATATATATGAATATGAATATCCGCCTGAAAAAGAAGAAGAAAAAAAGAATGAGGAATGAGGAAGTGGGAGAGACGGGGGTGGAGTTTCACTCAGGACAACGCTATAATCCAAGAGGCTGGGTTCTATAGCCTCTTCCAGTAATATTGAAATAAAAAAAGACGGTAAGAAACTTTTCATTGTCTTTATACTTTCCTGGGCAACCAGCCATGAGCCACTGACAGCATCCCGACAGCCAGAGACCACCTTGGCTGCGAGTCCTGGAAGACCTGCTCCCTTGTCTTGCAGGCTTTTCCCCATCTGTGGTGGGACTAGGGACATATATAAGGTTTGGCCAGGATGGCCCTCACCAAAGTGCAGGTCCAGGGAGACACAAAAACCACACCTCTCCATTGTGGCTCAGAGTGGCTAGGAGCCTACCCACCCATCCATGGGCACTTTGGGACACTCCCCTGCTGCTTTGGGGGCTGGGCGAGGTGCTCAGACTCCTCTGGGCGCTTTGGTGGAGGAATCTGGATGTGCTGGTCCCGGGGGGAGTTACCGTGCAGTGTGGTTTGAGTCCGGTCCTGGGTCGAGGGTCTGGAGGCTGTCCGTCAAGGGTGAAGCGAGGTCCAAGGCAAGGGGCCGGGCGTGGTCAGGAACTCAGGAGAGCAGGTCAGGTTGCTGGCAGGAACAGGTTTCCAGTGATATTGCTCCCGCAACCTGGGACTGGGCTGACTGGCATTTATCTCCTCTGAGGCCAGGGGCAGTCCTGGCCCACAGGTGACTCGCCTCTCCTGGCCTTAAGGCGAGCACTCCTCCTGCGAGAACTTAGTTCCCTCCGCCTCTCTGCCCTGAGCCTCTGCAGCTCAGGAGAGACTGGAGGGTCACTGGACCCAGAGGCAACCTCACCTTCCCCTGACAGGGCTGGGAGAGGAGCACCTGCAGGCAATGGGTCCTCGATCACCTCTGGAGCCAGAGCAGATTCAGCTGATGTCTGCTCCTGAGGATCCGGCACAGGTGAGGGCCCTTCAGGTTCAAGCCCCTGCCCCAGCTCAGCTGACCCTGGAGGCGGGGACTCCTGTGCAGGCTGGGATTCCTCCGGTTCAGCCTCTGAATCAGATTCCCAGGCCATCACACTGGAAGACACTGTATGTCTTAATTGGCAAGGACGCCTGGGTACACCTCTGCCCAGGATGATGGGGCCCTTACTGACTCCAGCTACAAAAGCTGAGGCTGCTGAACAGACTCTTGGCTGAAGTGTTGTTTAGGGTTGTTTTTTTGGGGGGGCGTTGTTGCTGTTATTTATATTAATTTTTTGTACCTTTATGTGGAAATTGGTCAGTTTGCTTGTGCGCTTTTTTTTGCATTTTTTGCATTTTTTTTATATGCTACAAAAACATGGTGTTTAGGAACATAGTATTTTCAATTGCCTGAATAAATTAATAACTTAAAAGTGAAACTTGGCAATGAGCTAAGAAACCTCAAACCAACATTCATACTGTACTGAAGCCTCAGCTTCGCCATGTTTGCGGAAGACAATTTTAAGAACAATTACACTTGGAAAAGAAGCAAATTAAGTTGAAGTAGTACTGCGTCCCAGTTTGCTTATTTAACTAGATGTTCTTGCCTTCCTGCCAAATCTGTTTTTCATGAAAGCCAATTAATTTGTTCATTATGCGACATTTGAAACCATTTAAGCAATTGCGAGGTGGGCTCTGTGTCTCCATCGCAGCGTTTGGCTGGTTGGAAAGGCCTGGCTGGCCCTTTTGGAATCCACTTCACGGGTTGCGAAATGGTGTAAAAAAACAGGATGAAAAAACTGAAGCTTCTCTACTGACAGCCCTATAATTTTCCAGCGTTGATGGCTTCCTTTTTCGCTTCAGTATTTGAGCAGCAACCACTTCACACTTATTTAGAAACTCTGGGTCGAAAAGACTAAAATTTAAGCTGATTTCAAAAGAAAATTATCTGATAACATCGTCTCTGTTCCCTTGCCAAACAAAATTCCATTAACCAGCTGAAATGGGATTTAATAACAATCACGTAAACCAATTACTCTCAATTTATAACTCCATTAGGAGCCTCTGTTCATCACCCCAATGCTTCCTCCTGACTTTAGGCAGATTAAATAACAGACACAACCTGGGGTGAGAAACATGAAATGCTAATGCGAACGCCTCACAGAAGATTTATTTCTTGAACGCAGGATCATTTAGAAATCCTATTTCTAACACAAGCAATTAAAGCATTAGAAGTAAAGCAGTACAGAAGAATAATGTGGGGCGCAGGCTGCAGGCTCTGACTCCGAATGCCGCTGTTTATTGCCGTTGCATCCTACCCTTCGTTTAGACAGCTCATAGCAGCTTGCTTGAAGTTCCCAATAGTGTCCTATCCAGGCATTGATCCACCCTGTGCCTGTTTAGCTTCACTGATGACAGCATCAAGCGCTCTCAGAGCCTTTCACAGGGTGAAGTCACTTTCAAAGCTTAAAAGCAATGAGAAGAGATTAGTGCATGTTACAAGAGGCAGGAAACAAATCGATGAGCGAGGACAGGGCTGGCCCAAGACATTTTGGCACCTGAAGCAAATCACAAAATGGTGCCACCCCCGCCCCACCCCCAAAGAAGAAGAAGAAGTAAATGAGGATCTGAATCAGCAATGGGGGCTGGGGGAGGTGGAGTGAACATGGGAACATGGGGGGGGGGATACAATCAAGCTTATCCAATGGTTGATGTCAGGGCTGGTTCACCTGTGGGTCAGCACAGAGACTCAGGACTCAGCTGTTGTTGTTGTTTAGTCATTTAGTCATGTCCGACTCTTTGTGACCCCATGGACCAGAGCACGCCAGGCACTCCTGTCTTCCACTGCCACCCGCAGTTTAGTCAAACTCATGCTGGTAGCTTTGAGAACACTGTCCAACCATCTCATCCTCTGTCATCCCCTTCTTCTTGTGCCCTCAATCTTTCCCAGCATCAGGGTCTTTTCCAGGGAGTCTTCTCCTCTCATGAGGTGGCCAAAGTATTGGAGCCTCAGCTTCAGGATCTGTCCTTCCAGTGAGCACTCAGGGCTGATTTCCTTCAGAATGGATAGGTTTGATCTTCTTGCAGTCCATGGGACTCTCAAGAGTGTCCTCCAGCACCACAATTCAATTAAGGATCCCAATTAAGGATCCCAATTAAGGATCCCAATTAAGTGAATCTACGTCACTTCTACGTCTTGTAATCTGTGCCTGTGCCTCTGTGCTTTCTGTTCTGCCACTTTCTGAGCTCTCCATGACTTTGGAGAAGGGGGCCGAATGCTGTGCAGAGACTGTGAATCTGTTAACCCTCTCTCTTTCAGCGTTTCTTCTCCTAGCTGTTCCCCATCTAGTATTTCCCAGCTTCTGCCTTCTGAACTATGTCCCTCTGTAAACCAATGTTCCAAATCTATACTGTCCTGCTGCTCCTGGGAAGAGTCAGAATTTGGTTCAGGAGCAGGGGGAGGGGCAGGCTCCCACCATTCCTCATCAGTGGAGCCCACCTCAACACAGTCCCTGACACCCACCAATATTTTAGTATTTAAATATGCATTAAATGTCAATGACTGCTCCTCTGCTTGACCAATTCATTTGGAAAGATGTCTACACATAGGTAAGGTGAGCTGAGAAAGTGAGACTGGCGAAACACAATCAATTTGAATTATGCTCATTTTGAAATATAAATGTGAAAGTGTGTCTCAGGCCCAAGGCTACAACAACAGTGATATAATTACTAGAAGCCTCTTACATTCCTAATATTTGTCCCAAAGGAACAATATGTCTGTTTTGTAGTGCTTTTGACTTTCTGTTTTCATGTTAGTTATATTCCCCTTGTTTTTCTTATTGTGTATCATTGTAGATGATTAAAAATCTGAATAATTTATTTATTAAGAATAAATAGCTGACTCACTTATGAAATAGCTGATTCTCAGAAGGCAATTATGACTTCTCCAAATAAGTGCTGTAAATTTGGAAAAGAAATAATTGAACTCCTGTATTATTGGATTTCTCCATGCAACCTTGGCAGTAGATTTTCTGGGTGAGAACATCCAGTGCTTAATTGGAGCCAAGATTCATCAGGGCTTAACCCTGAAACATGTTTTCAGTAATTGGACAGAGTCCTGGGGCAGAAGAAGACCTAACAAGGGTGCTTGCGTAGCATACTGCCCTAATCACACAGATGCTTTCCTGCCCTATAGTCTTAGTTTTGGCCTTGGAAATCTATGGAAACTCAATGGAGTGTCTTGAATGCTCCAGCATTTAGGAACTGGATGATTTCTACTTCAGGAACCCCTTGTTTTAAGGATTTTTTACTGCATTTTGTATTTCATTCTCTCTGTAAACTGCCCAGGGTACTTGGTTTGACGGATGGTGCATAAATAAATACAAATAATGTGCATCTAAACAATGCACAGAGTGCACAGAGAGTATACAGCAAAAGCTGGTACATGGCTACAATGAAGTGGATTTGCGCATGTTTGTTCACAAATAATTTGCTTCACGGTTTACACACAACTTTCCTCTCCCTTCTGAATGAAGGTATTGTGGGGCTGTTGGGAATCACACTTTGAAATATGGAGGAGAAAGGACTTCTGCAAATGTGTTCTTTCGTGGTTTTGAGTTGTCATGGGGAGAGGGGGAATCAACCCACCAAAGTAGCCAGGAGACCACAACTTATTGTGTTTGCAACTCATGCCCATTGCTAGGGACATAGATGTGCTCCTTTGCCCAGCCTGTGGGTGGGTTGACTAGATTATGTTTACTGTAGGCATACTTCTCAATGAGGTGATAAATGCGCTTGAGCTATACCCATACAGACAGCAGGGAAAAGATCTATGCAACTTGAAAGGTCTCCTATTGCATTGTGATGCTGCCTGATGTTGTAACCCACCCTGTAACCTTCAGAATGAAGGGAAGGATTTAAATGGATGGATGGATGGATGGATGGATGGATGGATGGATGGATGGATGGATAAGGGACCAGGGGCTCAGACAGGCAGACAAGGAGACATGTTTGCTTTGTTACCCCACCTCAACCCCATGGTGTATTACAATGAACCATCCTGCCAAGAGACCTGTGTTGCACTGAAATACCTGTGTGGCTAACATGAAATAGCGGGTGGCACTGTGGGTTAAAGCACAGAGCCTAGAACTTGCCAATCAGAAGGCTGGCGGTTCGAATCCCCATGACCAGGTGAGCTCCCATTGCTTGGTCCCTGCTCCTGCCAACCTAGCACTTAGAAAGCACATCAAAGTGCAAGTAGATCAACAGGTACCGCTCCGGCGGGAAGGTAAATGGCATTTCCGTGCGCTAGTCTGGTTGGCCAGAAGTGGCTTAGTCATGCTGGCCACATGACCCGGAAGCTGTACGCCGGCTCCCTTGGCCAATAAAGTGAGATGAGCGCCGCAACCCCAGAGTTGGCCACGACTGGACCTAATCGTCACGGGTCCTTTTACCTTTAACCATTAAAAAAATATTCAAAGTTGCTAAAACATGAGATATTGTGGACTTATTCACTGAACCCCAGTAGGTCAAAACTTCCAGGCCCTTGTTTTCCAATTCCACCAGGTTTTAGTGATGGCAAACATACTGATGCAGATCCACCTTGTTGTTGTTTAGTCGTTTAGTCGTGTCCAACTCTTCGTGACCCCCTGGACCAGAGCACGCCAGGCACTCCTGTCTTCCACTGCCTCCTGCAGTTTGGTCAGATTCATGTTTGTAGCTCTGAGAACACTGTCCAACCATCTCGTCCTCTGTCGCCCCCTTCTTCTTGTGCCCTCCATCTTTCCCAACATCAGGGTCTTTTCCAGGGAGTCTTCTCTTCTCATGAGGTGGCCAAAGTATTGGAGCCTCAGCTTCAGGATCTGTCCTTCCAGTTAGCACTCAGGGCTGATTTCCTTCAGAATGGATACGTTTGATCTTCTTGCAGTCCATAGGACTCTCAAGAGTCGCCTCCAGCACCATAATTCAGATCCACCTACTAAAGAACTAACCATCATATTTGACCAAATTCACCAGATTTACCAGCATGTAAGGCCACATCTCTTATTTTTTTGCATGACACCTAGTATAGAGATAGGTGTGGAATATGTAATAAAAGGTGATGGTGAAACATGATAGCCACTCTACTGAAATTTTATCTGCTGGTAGACAGTAATAATGATTTCTTCAGTCATGTACGTTCTTTTTTCAGGTGCAAATGGAAAATCCAACCGCATTGCCCCACTTAATTGAAACATGTGAGGGAACCTCTCGCACAGTGCAGTCACAAATTGCACTTTACAATGGGGAATCGATATCTGGTGACAGGCCGAAGAGATTTTTTTCCTCTTTCTGAAGAAGTCAGTACATATGAAGGAGGGCAAGGCATTTTGAAAGTTAGCTCTCTACTTTAGTACATGTAAGATCCAGCGACCCCTTCATGTGGAGGGAACTATGGTACCTACCTTTGAACAAATGGGAATGGATGAAGGGGAAGAATGGCAGGTTGACCTCCAGTTCACCAGTCTCACTTTGCCTCAGAGGGTGTTGGGAGGCGAGAACTAGGGAGCAACATGATAGAACAGGAGCGAGGGTGAGGGGGGGTCACATGATCAAGAATATCTTAATCAGGTATGGTGGAAATGGAAGGAAGCAAGAGGAACCACTCAGTCAGGTATGGAATTTCATGCCCGCCAACATTTCTCTGATGAAAATAGGGACATCCTATTCTACCTCCTGGGACGCGGGTGGCGCTGTGGGTTAAACCACAGAGCCTAGGACTTGCCGATCGGAAGGTCGGTGGTTCGAATCCCTGTGACGGGGTGAGCTCCCGTTGCTCGGTCCCAGCTCCTGCCAACCTAGCAGTTCAAAAGCATGTCAAAGTGCAAGTAGAGAAATAGGTATCGCTCTGGCAGGAAGGTAAACGGTGTTTCCGTGCGCTGCTCTGGTTTCGCCAGAAGCGGCTTAGTCATGTTGGCCACATGACCCGGAAAAACTGTTTGCGGACAAACGCCAGCTCCCTCGGCCAATAAAGTGACATGAGCGTCGCAACCCCAGAGTCGTTCGTGACTGAACTTAACTGTCGGGGGACCTTTATTTTTACCTTTACCTATTCTACATCAGGAAGCTTCTCCCACACACATAGACATCATATGCACATATACATCTGTCACCTTGAGACAATTGCAACCGCTTAGCCTAACTTACCTCACAAGATTGTTGTGAAGAAAAAAATGTGCAAGGGAAGAGATCATGTACAACTCCTTCCACAGCTAAATGGAATAAAAAAATTTTTTAGCTGTAAACCTATTGGGGGAAAAGGCAGGCAGAGAAGAAGAAGAAGAAGAAGAAGAGGAGGAAGAAGAAGAAGAAGAAGAAGAAGAAGAAGAAGAAGAAGAAGAAGAAGAAGAAGAAGAGGAAGAAGAAGAAGAAGAAATGGAAACTGTGAGAATGATAAGGAATATACCAGAGTAAATCATATTGAATTCAGTGGGACATAGTTCTGTATAGAAGTGCTTAGAATTGTAGGGTAAGGCTGCACAGCCTTTACCCAGTTACCTGGGAGCAAGCGCTATTGAATACAGTGGGATTTACTTCTCAGTGGATAGCGTAAGGTTCCATTTACAATAAAGGGGGGGAACACCCCATGTTTCCTAAGAAATGGTTGGCTTCTGAAGCACTGAAATTTAGGAATTTAAAGTGGATCAGTGACATTTTCCTTCAAAATTTTAGAAAGTCAGCTTCATCATTTCCTTCATTTGGTGCAGGAATTTTTGCACCAAATTTGACTCAATTTTTGCACCTCCACACACCACTTTTAATTGTTCTCTGAGACATGGAGGGGAGGAAAAAGGAAAACCAAGACCAAATCAGAAACCAGGACGGCTTCTGTAGTTCTGGAACTGTCCCTAGAAAATAGGGATACTTGGAGGGTGTGAAATTTAAAGTCAGGCTCCAAACAACAGAATGAGAGAGGATGGAGTGTTTGAAGACCTGTCTCTGGCTACATATATGTAGACCTCAGGTGAGAGACAAAAAAGGATTGTGTTCCAGACATCCCACAGGGGGCTATATAATGTTTTGATTAAGTAGGACAATGTGGTTTGTTTTCACATATCCATGTAGGTGGTGAAACACAGGAGTGATCATCCTACCATGCGTGTGTGGTGTGTGTGTGTGTGTGTGTGTGTGTGTGTAGACCTGCCACCTTTTTCTGGAAGCATCACTAGCTAGTTGTTTCTATGGCAACAATCACCTACTTGACCAACTCTTTGGATATGTAAAAAGGATGTTTAGCAGGCTTGCTGGGATCATTAATGAACTTAACAAAGCGAGTGGTTTCACCAGTAATTCCTTCTACTACAGATACAAAACCAAAATATCATCTAAAGCTATAACAACACATTTGCTGTAGCTTTAAAAGTGTCATTGGACTTTTATTTTTATTTTTCCCCCTTTTCTGCTGTAAGCAATGGGTAGTTGACTTTCCCTTTGAAAGCCAGCCAACTGAACATGTGGTCACTGTCTCCCACTGATTCCTATCCAAGTCTTGTTGCCTTTTTTGCATATGTTGGGGATTTGAGATAGCTGCCAAGCTAAAAGATCCCGACCCAAGTTCTCAGAATCAAGCACAACTGCCCAGAATAACTCTTAGTCTCCACTTTAAGATGCATGATGGTCTATCGATTTGTTTGTTTGCTTTGCTCTTGGTTTCCCTCTCTTGTTAATAATTAAACACATCTATTGGTTGACTATAAATTCATTTTCTCTCGCCACTTAGGTTTGTAAACTGATGGGAACACATTATAATGCACCATTAAAGACATGTACAGGTTATATTTAGGTGTGTTTAAAAAGAAAAGCCATCAGAGCTGTAAGCTCAAAGTCATTCTGTGAAATCTAAAAATATGTTGGCAGCAGTGGGAAAGCCAGTGAGCTCCAAATGTGATGAGGTTTGGGCTAAAGAGCCAAGAAATCTAAAAGAGTACTGTGGGTAAAGAGGAATCAAGAAGAGAAGTAGAGCCAAAGGCCGTGACTTAGGCATGAGACTTGTATTCACCCAGTGGTCTAATAATACAGTGGTACCTCGGTTTTTGAACGTTTCTGCTTTCGAATGCCGAAAACCCGGAAGTAATGAACACTCCCCACATCAAATGGGGGGCGCCTTTTGCGTGGTCGTGAGCAGCCCCCTGGATCCCAACGTGGCTCCTGGTAGTACAGGCTGGCTTCAGCCTCCCTAGGCTGGATACCTGGAGGTCTCCGCCTACTTCAGCCAATCGCCCAATCCCGCCTGGGGAGGCATTTCCAGGGGATCAGCCAGGTAGGGGGAAGGACACAACAGAAGGTGAATCTTACCTGCCAAGCGTCAGTTGTCTCCAGAGCGTCTCCCACCCTGCTGTCCCTCAGCTAAGCTTTCTTTTGCAGGTTAACATCTTCTCCACAGGTACGTAGGTGCTGCTATGTCATGGTCCAGAAAGGAATTTTCCTGCATTGGCAGATTTTGCCTTCCCCGTAGCAAAACGTCACAACTTTGGTGGTTTCAGGCCTTGGGCGGAATCCTTTAGTCTATATTCCCTAAATGAGAGAGGGTGTGAAGCAGTGACTCACGTTCCCCTTGCGGCGGCGATCCCAGGGTTCCCGTTAAAGGGGACTTGAGGGGAGGCATTGGCCATACACTGAGAGGCTGTCATTGCTCTCCCCTGCGATAGCGATGAAACGGGGGGCGGGCTCTCTGCTTGAACATATGTTCTCCAGAGCCAGCCCAATCCCCACACATTCTGGATAACCCTGATGTCCCCCAGATCCCTGCCTGGGGACTGGGAAGGATAAACACCCAATGCCTGAGCCAAGGTCTCCCTACACCTGAAACTTAATAAGGTTGTGGCCAATTTTAATCCCATAGCACGTTGTCTTGAGTTGTTATTCCACACTGGGGTCACCTGGGGTTAGGGGGACTCTGCCTGTCCACACAAATGCTTCTGTTTTTGAATGCTTTTCGGAAGACAAACGTGCCACTTGGCTTCTGTATTGAATTTTCCATAAGTAAATGCTTCTGGAAATGCATGCTTCAGTTTTCGAACGTTTCGAAAGTCGAATGGTCTTCCGGAAGAGATTATGTTCGAAAACAGATTACCACTGTACTCGGTTCTGTTCATAGCTGTCAACTTACAGATTTGAAAATAAGGAACCAGCAGCCTCGAAAATAAGGGATCAGAAGTCAAAATAAGGGATTTTAGTCAACCAGCAGCCAAACTGGTTCCTCAAGTGGTGGTTCCCATAGTGCAGCAACCCGGCAAAGGGGATGCAGCAAGGAAAACCACTGTCACCTCTCCGCTGGGAAGCGCTGAGCAAAGGCGAGTCCCCAGGCAACGCGGCCGATTTGATCGGCACAAGGCATGCAATCTCCACCCCCCCCCAGTCATTCTTAGACTCCTTATTGGGTGAACAACACAGCCAAACAACACAGTTGGAGCCTCCCTCCTCCCTGGCCGGCAGGGAGCTGCTTCCTTTGAAACCCGGGAAATTTAAGGGACATCATTAATAAGGGACAGCAGCGGGACATGGCGCTGGGATAAGGGACTGTCCCGCCAAATAAGGGATGCTTGACAGCTATGGTTCTGTTCTGTATGATTGACTTACAATGCAACCTTACATATGTCTACCAATAAATGCTACATTGTTTTTAATGGAACTTACTTCTGCAACATACATGGGGGTTACATTTGGAGACAGCGCATAAAGCTGAAATCGTGTATGGTCAAAGTACATTGGTTGCAAAGGCAGGTTGATTGCCAGAGTTTTTCTTCCCCAGATACCTGCCCACTTTCTGCCCCCTTTTAAAATTTTGTTTATTTTTTTGTTGCCAAATGAGCAAAGCTGAATGTTCACAAGTTAAATGTGTGTAAGTTGCAGATCTACTGTACTTCCTTTGGTAAAAGAAATATTTATGCAGACTGGGTATTTTCCAAGTTGTAGATGAGCTTTAATGCTTACTGAGATGATAAGCAGTTCATAATTATGTATTGGTTTGTTGTGCTTTATTTTTCTTTTGTGTCAAGTCTGAATCTATTGGTGCAGTAGTTCTTTTGTTTTGTAATCTCTAAATTAATATGATACATTTTTGTGCAATTTAGTGTCCAGTTTTTTGTATTATTTATTACACTATTTTCATATGCTATAACTGCATTAGGCTCCAGATTTTAAAAGCTGATTACAATGAACTTTACCTTTTCTTTACATTTTATATATCTTTGGTTAGTAGTATTGCCCTCTGATCCCTCTGAGTTGTACGCTTGTAATACTTAACAATGAAAATTGTTTTTTTTAGTTCCTAATTATTACTCCAGTACCTGATGACATACAAAACGAATAGTCCTTACAGCATATTCCATCTCAAGCCAAAATATCTTTGTACATTAGTCAAATTAAAACAACATCTTTAGTTCCTACAACTGGTTTTCAAGCCTGATGCACATAGGACTATAATGCCATTAAAGAGCCAGGATACAACCTCAAGACAACCCTGTACCATTTGTTGTTGTTGTTGTTTAGTCGTTTAGTCGTGTCCGACTCTTCGTGACCCCATGGACCAGAGCACGGCAGGCATTTCTGTCTTCCACTTCCTCCCTCAGTTTGGTCAAACTCATGCTGGTAGCTTCGAGAACACTATCCAACCATCTCGACCTCTGTCGTCCCCTTCTCCTTGTGCCCTCCATCTTTCCCAACATCAGGGTCTTTTACAGGGAGTCTTTTCTTCTCATGAGGTGGCCAAAGTATTGGAGCTTCAGCTTCACGATCTGTCCTTCCAGTGAGCACTCAGGGCTGATTTCCTTAAGAATGGATAGCCTTCTTTATGGTCCAGCTCTCACTTCCATACATCACTACTGGGAAAACCATAGCTTTAACTATACTGACCTTTGTTGGCAAGGTGATGTCTCTACTTTTTAAGATGCTGTCTAGGTTTGTCACTGCTTTTCTCCCAAGAAGCAGGCGTCTTTTAATTTCGTGACTGCTGTCACCATCTGCAGTGATCATAGAGCCCAAGAAAGTAAAATCTCTCACTGCCTCCATTTCTTCCCCTTCTATTTGCCAGGTACCATAAGAAATATCATTGATTAGTCTAGCCTTGCAGGAAATACGAGCCCACCTACAAACTTTTACAGACAAATGCATGGCCTTTGAGATGCTCTCAGTTTTCTTTTTCTGCATCATGACCATCTGCTGAATCTCAGAGGCATACAGAAAAAGATGTCTTGACAATAGCATTCAACAACTTTAGTGCTGTTCCTAGATGCATTCTGCCAAATGTCCAAATACTGTTCTCATTTTAAAAAAATAAAAAATAAATGCTGCAGTTCTTTCCCCAAATAGCAGTAAGTTCAGGCACCATAAAGCTTGGTAAACGCTGGGAAGCTAACAGCACAATCCTTTACATGTTTGCTCAGAAGTAAGTCTTTGCTGTCAATTGGGATTCCTCACAGGCAAGTGGGTATACAACTGCTGCCCTGAATCACTTGCCAAGTTGCTTTCCTAGAGTGCAGTTTTGAAATGGAATAGCCGGGTGCATCTGCTGTTTTCAGCAGTCTTAAATCCCAGTTTTATTATTCATGTAAATAAATTGCCTGTGACTTATTAAGAAATAAATAATAAGTTAAATACATAGGCTTGTGTCCAACGCAGGGGTAAGTAGCCGTCCCATAGCTCTACATGGGGCTGCCCTTGAAGCTGTCCCAGAAACTCCAGCGGGTGCAGAATGCTGCAGCGAGGCTCCTCATGGGGTCCTTGTCATGGGAGCATATTAACCCAGTGCTTTTCCAGCTGCACTGGCTCCCGATGGAGTACAGGGTCAGATTTAAGGTGCTGCTTTTGACCTTTAAAGCCCTTCACCGCCTAGGACCCTCGTACCTACGGGACCGCCTCTCCCGGTATGCCCCACGGAGAGCCTCAAGGTCCATAAATAGCAACACCCTAGAGGTCCCGGGCCCTAAGGAAGTTAGATTAGCTTCAACCAGAGCCAGGGCCTTTTCAGCACTGGCTCCAGCCTGGTGGAACGCTCTGCCTCATGAGACCAGGGCCCTGCAGGATCTGCTTTCTTTCCGCAGGGCCTGTAAGACAGAGTTGTTCCGCCTGGCCTTTGGCTTGGAGCCAATTTGATTCCCTCCACCTCTTTCTTTTTTCTTTTTCCTTTCTCCTCCTGTGATGAGGCTGCATTTTAATATTTCAATATTTCAATATTTTAATGTTGTATTTTAATCTTTTTTTTCAGTTGTATTCATTCAACTTGTTTTTATTATTGCTTGCTAGCCGCCCTGAGCCCGTCCTTGGCTGGGGAGGGCGGGGTATAAATAAAATTATTATTATTATTATTATTATTATTATTATTATTATTATTATTATTATTGCAATGATTTACACATCTGCAATGGGCCTTTCCCTTCTCCCCATGCATTTTCTGGGTTCCCCTTCCCCAACCCTCTAGAGAAGATTTTGGGAGAGCGAAGGGGCATACAGGACAGGAGGGAAGAGAGGGGGAGAAAGTCCCATTCCAGAAGTGGGAATCCCCTCACATTGACAGGAGGGTTTCTTAGTGTTTCATTGGATACAAGCCCAGTAGCTTAACTCTGTTACAAAACATGCAAGAACTAAAATGCATGTTGCATGTTAAGGGAAGGGGAAAGTCTAATTCGGAGAACACATGACAATTAACAGTGAGGACTCAGCTACACAGCTGCAGTTGTAAAGTTCTAAGTGTGTTGCAGCTCTACGGATGGTGCTGTAGAGCTCAAGGGCAAATTGCATATATATTTTTATAGTGTTTTTCCCCATAGCATTTTTAATAGCTTTTTTAAACACCTGTGTAGATCCAGCCTAAGACTTCAGTGCTACACACACACACACTCTCCTTGAAAATTACTATTTTTTGTATTAATATTTTATTCTTCTTTCCATATAGAAAGTTGCATTTGTTACTCAACAATTTATTACTAACAGTACCAGTGATCAGAGATGATGGGAATTGTAGTCCCAAACATCTGGAGGGCCAGAGTTTGCTTATGCCTGTACTTAACAGGGTTGCCATATTCCCAAAAGTGAAAATTTGGACAGAGTTGTTGAGCTTTTTTGCCGATTCAGCAACAATCCACCTGGATGCCATTTTTCTAAGCGATTCCCATGAAAAACCAGATATCTACCTAGAGTTCAATCACACAGTAAGTTGGTATAGAATACCAGGATAAAGGAGATTATCCAACTATTCTGTTAACTACAATGGAATCAATGAATGTTTGCAAAACAGTTGGCCATCTCATGTAAAATGCTGAGATTGCAAATATTCGAGTAGTTTGCTTCTTATGTTTTCTGCCCAAATTTATAACTGTGACATCATCATCATCATCATCATTATTATTATTATTAAAAATCATATATGTCCCAAAGACTTAAAGCTTATATCAATACTACTAATTCAGAATGAGTGTGCTGTCTATTTCACCCTTTCATTCATTCTTCCCTTCATACATTTTTTAAAAAGAGAATGAATTAAAAAGTATGAGCACAAAGGAAAATGTACTAAAATAATTATACCAAATGTGCATTGACCCCATTGGCATTTGTGTCTCATTGCTAGGTTAGCTGCTTGTAATAAGAATGCCGGTCTTGCTGTTGAAGTACTTGATGATAATGATCAAAGAGTTCCACAACAAGGATACTCCTCTAACAATTATTGTTTAGAAGTAATGCACATTCGGAGCAGTTCAAAGACAAGATGGAACATCTCAAGAGTGCTTCATTGTATTTTCACTAGGATTCTCCCTCCCTCTTCGGCACTCAGGCTCCATAGGCTATGGTTGTTAGAGCTGCTGGTTGTTTGGTGAAGAATGCATGCCTTTGAAACATTTGTTGCATATACAATGAATGTGTGTGGGAGGAGCAGAAACCCTGGGTGCGCGGAGAAAACCCACCACACATAGTGTTGCACTTGGGGAAGTCTTTTCAGATCTTACAAAAATCCACATAGGTCAGGGAGGGGCAGCGCATGCTGCTGCTGTGCTGCCTGCCCATGTGTGTCCACTGCAAACGAAAAATCCATCTTTATTTATAGATACACTAACAGTGAATTCTTGCCAACAAATTACTTCTGGGTTTCGCCACTTGTGCATGCGCAGACGCTCAAAATGACATCACACGCATGCATGGAAGCAGTGAATTACGACCCGCGCACGCACAGACGTGCAGTCGCAGGTTATGCTCTACTCAGGATGCGAACGGGGCTCCGGAACGGATCCTGTTCGCATCCAGAGGTACCACTGTATTTGCCCCTACCCCATCATCCACAAGCTGACTAGCTACTGCCCATGTTTTGGGGTGGATTGTGGTTGTTAGCTATTTCTCTGTCTTATTCCCACATATAGAAAACAGAATAATAGTAGTTGATTTTGAACCCTACTGTGAACTAGGGACAGGTTTTGCAATGGTCTGTCAGTTGTAGGGCTCTTGGTTCAGTTTGCTTTGGCTGTATACTTGTAAACATTTCATCATCATCACCATCATCACCATCATCATCATCATTGTACCCCACCCATCTGACTGGATTGCCCCAGCCACTAGAAGTTTAAGTGCTCTCTCATGCAAACATAATTAAATATTGTAGGGTTGTCCCAGGAACCTGGGTGTGAGGAGGAATTTATAACAATAGCGACCCCCCCACACACACATTTTGTTTGTCATATTGTTCACCTTTTTGCGTGGACAGGCGGAGTCCCCAGATCCCGAGCGGTCGTCCCCCCGTCATGTGGAATAACGACTCTAGACAACGTGCTATGGGATTAAATTGGCCACAACTTTATTAAATTTCAAATGTGGGTAGACCTTGGCTCAGGCATTGGGCGTTCTCCCTCCCCAGTCCCCAGCCGGGGACCTAGGGAGCTTCAGGGTTATCCAGTGTGTGGGAGGGGGATGGGCTGGCTCTGGAGAACATATGTTCAAGCAGAGATAGCCGCCCCCATTACGCCGCCTCAGGGGAGAGCAATGACGACTTTTCGGCGTACGGTCAAAGCCTCCCTTCAGAAACCCCTTTAACGGGGAACCCTGGTATCGCCGCCGCAAAGAGGAAGATGGACTAAAGGATTCCGCCCAAGGCCTGATACCGCCAAAGTTGTGACGTTTTGCTACGGGAAAGGCGAAACCTGCCAATGCAGGGAAATTCCTTTCCGGCCCTTCAACAGCGACCTTATCCTAGCAGCGCCCGCATACCTGTGGAGAAAAGTTAACCTGCAAAACCTATGAAGAAAAGTTAACCTGCAAAAGAAATTAACTGAGGGTGGGTAGGGTGGGAGAAGCTCTGGAGCCAAGTGAGGATTCCCAGGTAAGATCCTCCCTCTATTGTGTGGGCAGGTAATCCCTCCCCCTACCTGGCCTGGTCTCCTTGGTAACGCTTCCCCCAGGTGGGATTGGACAACTGACTGAGGTAGGCGGAGACCTCCAGGTATCCCACCTGAGGGAAGGCAAAGCCAAGCCTATGCTGATGGGGCTGCTCCAGATCTAGAGCTGCGCGCATCCACGCAAAGGGCGCCCCCCGTTTTAAGCGGGGAGCGGTCATTATTTCCAAGTTTGGTAGGCCAGAAGGCCCCCAAATGACAACCGCCTTAAAGCTGTGCAGCTTTTAAAATGTTTTTTTAAGAAAAGAAAAACAGTTTTAAATGGCATCATTGATATGGAAAGCAACAATTAGACAAGTAAAATAATATATGATGTTTCAAATAGTCCTGCAAATAGAAATGCATTCACCGGTCTTCTAAAAGCAAGAATACATTTAGCCAGATGGGAAGCATCATTGCGTGGCGATTCCCGCCCCCTCCCACAGTTGGAATAAATAAAGACACCGGACACCAGAATTAAGGTTAATGGGCAAAAAATGGCCACAACTTTATTGATTACAGGTAAGAGCGGTATTGGTTTTAGGCATTGGCCCTATCAGACTAACTGGTATAAAACTGGGAAGGGTTAAGCACCAACAGGGGGAGCCCCCAAGATGCACATCCCTAGGCGCTCCCCGAGGGGTTACCGCTCGGGGGGGCGCTTTAGGCCCTAGCCTCCGTAGGTTTCGGACGAGGCGACGCCCCCCGGAGTCCTTTAACGAACTACCCTTCAACATTTGGGGGAGGTGATGGCGTACCTCCCCCCCAACTCATTTGCATAATAATAATCCCCTGCTAATGCCTAACCGCCCAAACCAAAGGTGTTGTGACGTTTTGCTACAAGGTAGGCGAAAAAACCAAGTGGCATCCAAAATACAGCCAATTAGCCAAATGGAAAAACTCCTACCAGGCCCCTTGCGGCGATCAGCTGAAGCCCATAGCAAAGTCCAAATGTGAACCTAGAGGGTGGGTGGGTGGGAAAACCGCAGCTGCTGCGAGGAACGAAAAGGGGCGAGCACGGGCTGCCCCGAGCTTAAGTGCCCCCTGGTAAGCCCTCCCCCACCGCCAGCCGATTGGGGTGGATGTGGGGCATGAGCCTGCAACCCCCCCTCCTTATGTTGGGAGTGGCTTTGGCAGAAGACAGGGAGGGGTTCTATCAAGGATTCTGCTCCTGTCCTAAGTGATACCAGTAAGACCTCAGATAGAGAGGATATCCACAGCAGATACTTGCCAAATGACCTAGGAATGTGAAGGAGATTATATGGACTAAAGCTCTCCCAGAGGTTGCCCCAGGTCAAATCATGAGGGCTTCAAAGTGATGGACCAGCAATTTTAACATGAAAATTTTACCTTCTGAAAAGTTGATCTCTGAAAGCAGAGATGCAGAACAACATCCCCTCTTTTGTTTAGTTCTGAGCTTTTCCTAGGTGAACAATGGGGGAGAACTTCACTCAGTCAAGCAACCTGTCATAATTTGCATCCTCCAGATTAATATACAGATCAGAATGTAATTCTCCTTTGGATTTGCATTTCTCCAAATTTTACAACACAGCTCTCTGCTCAAAAAGGGTACTGAAGTGTGTTTTACGAGAGTGCATTTTACATTAAAAGGGACACGGGTGGCGCTGTGGGTTAAACCACAGAGCCTAGGACTTGCTGATCGGAAGGTTGGTGGTTCAAATCCCCGCGACGGGGTGAGCTCCCGTTGCTCGGTCCCTGCTCCTGTCAACCTAGCAGTTCGAAAGCACGTCAAATTGCAAGTAGATAAATAGGTACTGCTCCGGCGGGAAGGTAAACGGCATTTCCGTGTGCTGCTCTGGTTCGCCAGAAGCGGCTTAGTCATGCTGGCCACATGACCCAGAATCTGTACGCTGGCTCCCTCGGCCAATAAAGCGAGATGAGCACCGCAACCCCAGCGTCAGTCACGACTGGACCTAATGGTCAGACGTCCCTTTACCTTTACTATTTTACATTAAAGTCCTCCTGGAATGCATGGATTGAGATCAGATGCTATTTAAATATCTATTTTCTGATAAAGTATGTATTTAAGTTTTAGTTTTCATATGGATTTATAGATACTCAAGTCTTAATGTAGAAACAAGGTGGAACAAACTTAGGACTTAACATGTGTGAAATTGACATAGACTTGATAGAGACTGATCCATTCATTTGTATCCTAACCTATCTGAAGCCAGTTTCATGGTGTAGGTTGAAAATCAGTTATTCACCTTCAGCTGAATAATCTGGGTGGGGTGCGAGGGGAGGCCAAAATGAAAATTTCAGAGGAAGAAAAATGAATCAGGTTTGGGAGAAACTGATATTTTGAGGTGGGAAAACATGGCAAATCTTTGAAGCTGCCCGAAGCTTTAGCGTGCTGAGGAAACAGATGACCGAACAAAGTGCAGGTGACATAGTCAAAATTGCATGATTAATGAGATCCTTTTGCCTGGTTCTGTTCTTGCTCAAACATGTATCGCTGCCATATGTGTGAAATCTACCCAGATAAAACAATCTGGAATGCCTAAGTTGCAGCACGTGAAGTACTGATAATGCAAGAGACTTACCTTATGAAGCAAATTACACTTGAAAGACTTTGTAATGGAGAACACTTTATAATGTCGTATGTGTTTGATTTACTACTGAGCTTTATTCCCTGGTGCAATCTTTTGAGCTAGGTATTCATTTCTAACTGAAGTTTCTTTAAAAAAAAATGCTGGTTGCATAAATGGATGCTATTTTTACAGCCCAATCTGAATAATGTACACATGGAAATAAGTCCTGTGGTGTTGGCTGAGCTCATATCACACAGGGAGTAAGAGTTTTAACTGTGAGCTGGGAAGTCAGTGTTCAGTGCTCACTTTGGCCAAAAACTCACTAGATAACTGGAGGCAAGCCACGGTGTTCACTGAGAATTATAACGCTGCCTCACCTTACCTGTGAAGGTGTCTCATGGGGTTCAGGTCAGTGGTCTAGCAGGCCTCCTATTGGCTACCCTGATTGGCAGCAGTTCTATAGAATCTCTTTTTTATATATATAAATTGTTTATTGATTTTCCAACATGAATTAAAACACATTACAACTCACGATACATAGACAAACAAACATATAAACACGTATAATTTCATAACCTCTTTTTCTTAAGCCTTATTTCAACGACTTCCCCATGCCTCCCTTTTCTGCATCCCTATTTTAAACTTTTTCAGCAACCCCTGATTTCAATTACTTATAATTCACTTTCTTTAATCCTTTTTCTCTTACCCAATCATTTACCGCTGCAATTCTGTTTTACGTTACCCATGACATTTTAGCACTCATTAATTTTACAACAGTTCTTAAGATAAACTTTAAATTTCTTCCAGTCTTCTTCCACCGTCTCTTTTCCTTGGTCACGGATTCTGCCCGTCATCTCAGCCAGTCCCATATAGTCAATCACCTTCGTCTGCCACTCTTCCAGCGTGGGTAGTTCTTGTGTCTTCCAATACTTTGCTAAAAGAACTCTTGCTGCTGTTGTAGCGTACATAAAGAACGTCCTGTCTTTCCTTGACACCAATTGGCCTACCATGCCCAGGAGAAAAGCCTCTGGTTTCTTATGAAAGGTACACTTAAGAACCTTCTTAATTTCATTATAGATAATTTCCCAGAAGACCTTAATCCTTGGGCACGTCCACCAAAGGTGATAGAAAGTACCTTCAGTTTCATTACATTTCCAGCATTTATTATTGGGCAAATGATAGATTTTTGCTAGCTTGACTGGGGTCATGTACCACCTATAGATCATTTTCATAATATTCTCTCTTAAGGCATTACATGCCGTAAACTTTATACCGGTGGTCCATAACTGTTCCCAGTCAGCAAACATAATGTCATGACCAATGTCTTGTGCCCATTTAATCATAGCTGATTTAACCGTTTCATCCTGTGTATTCCATTTCAACAGCAAGTTGTACATTCTTGACAAATTCTTAGTATTGGGTTCTAACAATTCTGTTTCCAGTTCTATAGAATCTCAAGCACATTTCCCCTGATTTTGGGAATCAATTTATAATGAACTTTAAAAAATATTTAGGTATACTTTCCCCAAAAGACCGGAAGCGTGTCTATTAGGCTTAATAGGAATAGAAATCAAAAGGGGAGACCAAAATCTGTTCATGTATGCTACGGCTGCCGCAAGAACACTCCTGGCCCAAAGATGGAAAACACAAGACATAGCAACCATCCAGGAGTGGCAGGTGAAGTTGACAGAATATGCAGAACTTGCCAAATTGTCAGGAAGGATCCGGGACTAGGAAGACCAAAGAGACCAAAATAACTGGAATAAATTTATTGAATACTTAAAGGAGAATTGTAAAGAGGTCAAGACACTAGCAGGATTGACATAATACCTTCAATGTATAATAGTACTATTGTGAGAATGATGTGCGCGATAGAAAGGGGTTAAATATACCAACTGCAGGGAGGGGGGAGTTGCGACTCGGCAGAGTCAAAGGAAATGTATGGCATTAATATGGTTTGTTGGAAAAGAATATGTAAGGAAAACAATAAAAATTTACTTGGGAAAAGAAAAAGAAAAAAAGCACATTTCCCCTGTTCTGCTGTTTGCGACCCTTTCAAGTGGATATGCCAAGGATTGAATTTGGGTTCTTGTTCATTCATTACAGCGATGCCATAACACCTAAGAGATAATACAAATAATAATAATAATAATAATAATAATAATAATAATAATAATAATAATAATTTATTTATACCCCACACATCTGGATGAGTTTCCCTGGCTCCCAATAGAATATTAAATATAAGATAAAACATCAAACATTAAAACTTCCCTAAACAGAGCTGCCTTCAGATGTCTTCTAAAAGTCAGATAGCTATTTATTTCCTTAACATCTGATGGGAGGGCGTTCCACAGGGCAGGTGCCACTACCGAAAAGGCCCTCTGCCTGGTTCCCTGTAACCTCACTTCTCGCAGGGAGGGAACCGCCAGAAGGCCCTCGGAGCTGGACCTCAGTGTCTGGGCTGAACGATGGGGGTGACTTCAGGTATACTGGGCTGAGGCCATTTAGGGCTTTAAAGGTCAACACCAACACTTTTAATTGTGCTCGGAAACATTCTGGGAGCCAATGAAGGTCTTTCAGGACTGGTGTTATGTGGTCTCGGCGGCCATTCCTAGTCACCAGTCTAGCTGCCACATTCTGGATTAGTTGTAGTTTCTGGGTCACCTTCAAAGGTAGCCCCATGTAGAGTGCATTGCAGTAGTCCAAGCAGGAGATAACTAGAGCATGCACCACTCTGGTGAGACAGTCCACAGGCAGGGAAGGTCTCAGCCTGCATACCCGATGGAGCTGGTAGACAGCTGCCTTGGAAACAGAATTCACCTGCGCCTCCATGGACAGCTGTGAGTCCAAAATGACTCCCAGGCTGCACACCTGGTCCTTCAGGGGCGCAGTTTCCCCACTTAAAATGCTTTGAAGAATCACGTGCACCTCTTCTTCTTTCTCTTCTGTTTTTTATGTGCCTGCAAGTGATTACAGGTGTGCGCTAGAACAAAATTTGTCGCCTCGGGTTTTTCTTTCTGTGAGTAGTTGATGTACCACAATTGCCATTCTATATGTTCTCTGCAATTGAGACTGAGGTTTGAAATACTAAAAATGGAGGTTTTGAATTTCACAAAATTATCTATTCTTTTGTTGCTGCTGCAACATATACCGGGGTGCTCAAACTGATTTGTTAGACTGGACTTCAAACTATGAGCTTCTGACGGGGTTTGAGCAGCTGTTCTCCTTCAATTAAGACACTGACATCACATAAATGGTTTAATGATAACTATATATTTATTTAAAAGCATTTCTAAACCCCTTAATATTTTAAAAATCTCAAATTCGTGTGCAAAAATACAACATAAAACAACAAAACTTTATAATAAAGCCCCTTTAAAAATCAGTAAAACAGTTTTATAAAAATGGAACAGGAATTCAGTAATTATAGGGTCCAATATTGCTAGTCCAGGAAAGCCTAGGCAAAAAGATATGTCTTTACCAGACGTCTGCAAAATGGTGAGAAAGGCGAGATTGCTTCATTGATTAAAATTAATTGATTTAAATGAAGCAATAGGTGACAACAGTAGCTAGGGAGTGAAGAAGTGCATACTATTTATATATACTGATTATAATAAATTGGATTAATTTGAACTGGAATGTGGTGTCTATGTACGTAGCCAATTTCAGTTACTTCTTCAAACATAATATTCTGATTTGGGCCAAGTTAACAAGTTAGAAACCAAAGACGTCAGCTTACGGTGGTTAGGAATAAGAAGAAAAGTATGGCATCTTTTCCTTGCTTTTCAGACCTTAGCAGAAAAGATAACATCAATGTCCTCTTTGGTGCAATAGCTAGCATACCACAGAAGAAACAGCACATAATACAACAAACAATTCCTTTGATGTCATAAGAAAGTTATAAAAATTCCTGGGAACTGGGGGGGACGGACTATTTAGTGCAAGGCATTGCTCAAGCATTCAAAACTTTTATAAGCCAGAAGGTAACCATAATATTTTTTAAAAAAACATATTGTTGCGGTAGCTGAACAAGTTTCTCTCCATTTCTCTCTACCGAGACCCAAATTTTGCAGGTGGTTGCCATATGTTTGGCTTCTGTGCAAAGGATATGTAATTTCATGACTTACCTCTCCAGTATGCTAGCTACGTTACAATGGTATACCTAATGCAAAATGGAATAAATGTAAAATGGTGCACGTTTAAATAATAATAGATGAAAATTGTGGCTGGAGAAAACATAATGGTGGAAGGGAGTCAGATAAAGTTTCTGACCTTCTCCTCCCCATTTTTGCAAGGTTGTCATTCCCAATCATTCGCTGTAGTATCACATGCAGAAATTGTTTACCATATTGCTGTGTGTTCTCTTGCATGATTCACCATTGCAGCCCACGTTTTTGCTGATTGGAGCGCTGTGCAAACAGATTTCCACAGTTCTTCTGTTAACAAACTAGGGAAATGCAAGATTGACTTTGTATTTGTATCTATAGCACTGGGGAACAATGCTATAAGCTTTGCATGCATCCTGTGGTTTTCTGATTGCACTTGTTATCTGGCTCTAAGCAGAAAACTGTTTTCCTCCTGCTGACCGAAATGGGGAATCTAAAAGAACTGTTATAACATTTCCCCCATTTTCACAAAAGTGGATGAAATTTGCAGGCAAGACAACCCACCCAAGGTAAATTAAGCCTGCTAAACTGGAGTCACATTCTAGGGGCATTTGTGCAGGGAAACTTTAAAGGTAGGTAGGTAGGTAGGTAGGTAGGTAGGTAGATAGATGATAGATAGATAGATAGATAGATAGATAGATAGATAGATGATAGATGATAGATAGATAGATGGTAGATAGATTAGAGAGAGAGAGAGAGAGATGATAGATAGATGATAGATGATAGATATAGATAGATAGATAGATAGATAGATAGATAGATAGATGATAGATAGATAGATAGATAGATAGATAGATAGATGATAGATAGATAGATAGATAGATATAGATGATAGACAGACAGACAGACAGACAGACAGACAGACAGATAGATAGATAGATAGATGATAGATAGATAGATAGATAGATAGATAGATAGATGATAGATGATAGATAGATAGATAGATAGATAGATAGATAGATAGATAGATGATAGATGATAGATGATAGATAGATAGATGATAGATAGATAGATAGATAGATAGATAGATAGATAGATAGATAGATGATAGATAGATAGATGATAGATAGAGATGATAGAGATGATAAGTAGATGAAAAAATTCTTTACTTTTTAAATTTCCTGCCAGAATTTTCACAAAATTTGTAGGCTTGGTTGCCCTTCTGAAGAGATGAAGCATTCCAAATTTCAGAACAATAGGTGCAGTGGTTCTGCTGTGAGGGCAGACTTTATACCATTTTGGTGTCAATCAGTATGGAAACTGATGACATAAGCTAAGTGCTTCTGGATAAGTGAGAACTAATAGACTGGAATAACCAACCTAAGAGGAGCTTACTTAAGGGACAAGAAAACTTAGCTGAGTGTGGGGGAAAGTATCAGATCCAGAGTGGTAGAGGAAAAAACTTTTTTTTAAAAATTAATAATTTTGAACAGTGAGAATTCAATGTAGTGAAATCACAGTTTAAAAAGGTAAAGGGACCCCTGACCATTAGGCCCAGTCGTGACCGAATCTGGGGTTGCGGCGCTCATCTCACTTTATTGGCCGAGGGAGCCGGCGTACAAGCTTCCGGGTCATGTGGCCAGCATGACTAAGCCGCTTCTGGCGAACCAGAACAGTGCACGGAAACGGCGTTTACCTTCCCGCCGGAGCGGTACCTATTTATCTACTTGCACTTTGACATGCTTTTGAACTGCTAGGTTGACAGGAGCAGGGACCGAGCAACGGGAGCTCACCCTGTCACGGGGATTCGAACCGCCGACCTTCTGATTGGCAAGTCCTAGGCTCTGTGGTTTAACCCACAGCGCCACCCACGTCCCAACACAGGTACCCTAACACTAAAGAGAAGAGAAACTTGAAACAGCAACATAAACCTTGCAGAAGAAACAATTGGAAATGAATAAAAAGCAACTCTCAAACAAGGAGCAGGAGGGAAGGGTCACTTATGAAGTTTCCACAATTATGAGTAAAAATAAGAGAAAACAAATGGTATGAAAAGCAAATAATTAAAGTAGGCATTTTTTGTTGGAAAACAGGAAAGGATAAGAATAAAAAGGAACAGAGATGAAAAGCCATGCAATTGAACTATGAGAGATGAAAAAGTGGAATGACCCTATACAGTGGTACCTCGGGTTAAGAACTTAATTTGTTCCATTCTTAACCTGAAACTGTTCTTAACCTGAAGCACCACTTTAGCTAATGGGGCCTCCCGCTGCCGCCGCACCACCGCTGCGCAATTTCTGTTCTCATCCTGAAGCAAAGTTCTTAACCTGAGGTATTTCTGGGTTAGCGGAGTCTGCAACCTGAAGCGTCTGTAACATGAAGCATCTGTAACCCGAGGTACCACTGTACTGAGCTCTCCTAAACACAGCCTGGAAAAACGAAAAAGGAACAGCCCCTAGCAGAATGAAAACCAATCTGTTGAAGTATTGATATTTAATTGTTTTCTAGGAAACAGAAAGTAAATGGGAAGGAAGCCAACCTCTTTCCCTGAAGTCACTGTGATTGGAATGCCCTGGGAAAATAACCACTTTGATGAAAACTTGTCTATAAAGATAGAATGATCTCACCACCTCTCCACCTACTCCCCACTCAAGTGCAGGCTCTTTCCCTAGACACCTTGGTTTAACTTAAGTTGTGGCCCTGAAAGCTGCAACGCATGTGGTGATATATACACATGTAACAAAAGAAAGGTGCTAGAATGGATTTTATTTATTTTTTTAATTTAAAACAATTCGGTACCATTTTTCAGGCACAATTGCCTCTTAAAGTGGTTTGCAGCCAAATAAACACTTGAGAACAAAACATTTAAAAGACATAAGGTGTCCGATTACATTCAAAACATATAAAACATATAAAGCATAAGACAAAACATCCCTTTTAAAAGTATAGGCAGGTTATGCACGGCCATTTATACATGCATCACACCAAACCCAGAAGTGACCTGGAAATATGAAGATGCCACTGAAATATCACTAAAAGGGCCGAACGAGGCTGGAACAGGATGTTTGCAGGCTTTTCCAAAGGGTTTCAATTATACGCAATTTCACTGACATGCGTGGTGCCTTGGAACATAATCCACATGTAAAAGGGGGGCTGCCTGTACAACCCAACATTCAGCATCCTGGATTAAGCACTCAGTAAAGAGATGAGTCCTTAACGCCTATTTAAGAGGGAACAATGGGTGGTGCTGTGGTCTAAACCACTGAGCCTTGGGCTTGTCGATCAGAAGGTTGGCGGTTCGAATCCCCACAATGGGGTGAGCTCCTGTTGCTCAGTCCCAGCTCCTGCCAACCTAGCAGTTCGAAAGCACGTCAAAGTGCAAGTAGATAAATAGGTGCCACTCTGGCGGAAAGGTAAATGGCATTTCTGTGCACTGCTCTGGTTTGCCAGAAGCGGCTTGGTCATGCTGGCCACATGACCTGGAAAAACTGTCTGCGGACAAACGTCAGCTCCCTCGGCCAGTAAAGCAAGATGAGCGCCGCAACCCCAGAGTCGTTCGCGACTGAACTTAACTGTCACGGGTCCTTTACCTTTACCTTTTAAGAGGGAACAAAGATGGGCTTCTCCAGTATCTCTCAGAATTGAGTTCTATATTTTCAGAAGCATAGAAAGCCTTTTCCATGTGCACAATCCAGATGGCAGACCAAACCATTCCAACCTGCCCCTATTTGGATGCCTCTGAAGCTATCATTGCCCAGTTTGGCATGACGCTGCCCAGTGTGCTGTGATGGTTCCAGACTGTGCCAATTCAGACAGCTCTTGAGATAACAGTTTGTTGTTGTTGTTTTTAAAAAAGGTTCATAGAGGTGAGGAGCGGATTTTGGAAATGGTTGGATGCCATTTTGAATTAAGATGAGAGACCAAACAATTCCAAACTGCACTGATCTGAATGCATTTGATGCTTTTGAATTATGGTGCTGGAGGAGACTCTTGAGAGTCCCATGGACTGCAAGAAGATCAAACCGATCCATTCTGAAGGAAATCAGCCCTGAGTGCTCACTGGAAGGACAGATCCTGAAGCTGAGGCTCCAATACTTTGGCCACCTCATGAGAAGAGAAGACTTCCTGGAAAAGACCCTGATGTTGGGAAAGATGGAGGGCACAAGGAGAAGGGGACGACAGAGGATGAGATGGTTGGACAGTGTTCTCAAAGCTACCAGCATGAGTTTGACCAAACTGCGGGAGGCAGTGGAAGACAGGAGTGCCTGGTGTGCTCTGGTCCATGGGGTCACGAAGAGTTGGACACGACTAAACAACTAAGCAAACAAACAATATGGCTGTGCCCAAACCAAAATCAGGCCAAACTGGGTAAATCTGGTCTTTGGCCATGTTGGGTCAAGCTAACCCCAGATCACCCTGAGTTGGGCCTCTTGGAGGAAGGTGGGGTAGATGCAAGAGAGGCTAGTGTACTCTGCTAAGGGCACTTCAGGGTTGTTTGCAAGAGGGAGGGAGAGAAGGGTGAGAAGGAGAGAGAGAGAGAGAATGAGGGAGAAGGAGAGGGAGAAGGAAGGAAGGAAGGAAGGAAGGAAGGAAGGGAGGGAGGGAGGGAGGGGTGAGAGAGATAACGAAAGAGGGAAGGAAGGAAGGAAGGAAGGAAGGGGGAGAGAGAGAGAGAGAGAGAGAGAGAGAGAAGGAAGGAAGGAAGGGAGAGAGAGAGAGAGAGAGAGAGAGAGAGAGAGAGAAGGAAGGAAGGAAGGAAGGAAGGAAGGAAGGAAGGAAGGAAGGAAGGAGTGTTTGTGTGAGGGAGAACAAAAGGGAGAAGGGAGGGAGGGGGCAAGAGCACCCCACTCAAAGGTAACATGTTGGGGAAACAAATACCAGCAGGAATGAAAAGGGTGTTGCTGAGACTGCAGTGGCCCCAATGCAGGAAGGGGAAAACCTAATGTCAGGACCAGGGGAGGGATAGAAAGAAAAAGTGTCCACTGTACCCATGTTGGGCTACTGCCCTGAGTCAGCCAGTCTCTCACCCTCATAGTGATGGTGGCAAGTGAAGCAGTTGGGGGGTAGCGAGTGACGTGGGTCCAGTGAAGCTTTCCACAACACAGTGGTGGAACCAGCTGGATAGGTGGTGTTGTCTGAGTGGGAGGAGGTGACGTTGTTGTGGTTGGTGAGGACAGCTGGGGCACACCAAACCAGGGCAAACTGGGGGCAATGATATGGGAGGGGAGAATGGAGAGGGCCAGCACACTTGGTGAAGCAGCTGACCATGTGCAGCAGCACTGCAGGAATCCTGCACCAAGATTGTAGTCCTGAGTGGAATCTATACACATACAAAAAGCGCTGTGAAAATGCTTTAAAAAAAAAAAAAAAAAAAAGTTTTGAAAAATACATTGAATCTGGCATAGCTCACTGTCGCCATCTAGTGTCCCATTTGTATATTGCACTTTACAACACATTTTAAATGTTTTATTTGCCGCTGTGTAGTCTCTGCTTTGCTAGCATGTTTCCCACAGGGAATGTGTTGGTAAAGCAGCACCCAGCAGAACTGAACTTTCCTACTCGCCCCGTTCTTGAATTGAATTGCAGCCAGATTCAGGTCAGGTATTCCTGGGTCACGTTGGTCCCCTGGGGACAGAGGGGGCAGGAAAGCTGTGCAGAAATTTAACAAATTACACTATGCATGAAAAATATATATCCAAAATGAAGGTTTCTTAGACTTCCCAGGTAACACTAGGACTTTCAGTATGTATGGATGTGTAAATGAAAACTGGATGGTCAAAACGGTGGACATTTAAAACACTGGGGTTATATTTCCGACAGTGAAACATGCCATGTCCACAGCTCAAACCATCTCTTCACTACTTAGGTGTCTCAAGAGGAAATGTCTCTGTGCTATGATCAGAACAACCTCATGGCCACAGCACTGAGGCTCATCTGAGCATGATTGTTTTTCCTGGCTCAGTTTGCTATCCTGACTCAGCTTCAAACTTCAGGCTGATAATTTGGCACTTAGCTGCTGGGGTTTTGCTTAAACTCTAGCCACCACACACCCCTCACTATTAATATGTTTTCAATTATGCCATGATTGACTGTGAGGCTTCTTCAATTCTACGTAGACCACCACCGGGTAATGATGGCAATGATCTTGAGAGATCGTTCACCCCTGGAGGAATGCAATAAAGATGTAATGCATGTCTAATTCTTAGCCTTGTAAGAAACCTATCAGAAGCCCTTGACACAAATATCGTGGATTATGTCCCATATGAGGACAGTGCGTGTTATCCTTGTACTTGTGGCAAAATCGCAGCACACTTTGTGAGTCTGAATATATTGATTTCCTAGACAGAGATTAACCTCATTTAGTGAATCAAGTAATATGAAAGCTTACGCTATAAGTCCTCCAGCTCTTTCTAAAGTTCCTTCCTAAACCTTTTTTTTTTTTTTTGCAGTGTATAAAGGCTATGCAAAATGGGATCTGAATGCATGTTTGAAAATGAAACCTGGAAATTAGCCTATTCCACTCCTTTCCCTCTTCCCACCTTGCCATTCGCATTACATGAGGTTTTTTCATAGCGTGATAGATTTGTAGAGCGGGGGCGGAAAGAAAGAGAATTTGTACTTGTGATGGAAATCCTTCAAGAATTCCAAATGGGTTTCTGATAGAATCAACATAACATTAGACTCTATTTTTAAACCCATTAATCTAAACTATGTGAAAATATATATTACCTGAAGAATACTATGATCCTCTATAATATTTATTGGTTGCAACTAGATTTCCTTATGCTGAGTTTTGGGACCAGCTCCACAAAGAATAAGTGTTTACTAAAGAATTCTGAGACTATGGCCGGGCCCAAGGGTGACACATAACCATGGCTTGTGCTAAAGATGATAACAAACCCATGCTATAGCTGGATCTTCCAAAAGTACAACAGATGAACTGTGGATTTGAAATGCTTTCTCTGCTTTTGTTGCTCATCTGCACAAACTGTGGTCCCAAAGAAACAAGGCAGTGGGCAGGCTTAAGACCATACATTTAAACAAACCATGTTTTCACATGAATCTTGCCAATGGAATTGATTAAATGAATTCTGATGGATTTTTTTCTTCATAAATTTTAATGTATGAACTGTTGCAACTCATTGTTCAATTTATAATCCTAGAGATGTAAACCAGTCATAGTTAAGTGGTTTCTTGTTGATATATTTAGAGTACCACTTTTCTTGAAAGTTGTTGTTGTTTAGTCGTTTAGTCGTGTCCGACTCTTCGTGACCCCATGGACCAGAGCACGCCAGGTACGCCTGTCTTCCACTGCCTCCTGCAGTTTAGTCAAACTCATGCAGGTAGCTTCGAGAACACTGTCCAACCATCTCGTCCTCTGTCGTCCCCTTCTCCTTGTGCCCTCAATCTTTACCAACATCAGGGTCTTTTCCAGGGAGTCTTCTCTTCTCTTATGAGGTGGCCAAAGTATTGGAGTCTCAGCTTCACGATCTGTCCTTCCAGTGAGCACTCAGGGCTGTTTTCCTTAAGAATGGAAGCGTTTGATCTTCTTGCAGTCCATGGGACTCTCAAGAGTCTCCTCCAGCACCATAATTCAAAAGCATCAATTCTTCGGCGATCAGCCTTCTTTATGGTCCAGCTCTCACTTCCGTACATCACTACTGGGAAATCTTGAAAGTTAACTTGGTTTAAAATGGAAATTTTATTGTATTTATTTGTAATGATTTGTTGGGTCTCAGGACCGTAATAAAGATTGATTGATTGATTGATTGATTAAAATGGAAAAGTAAAAAAATAAAATATCAAAACATATTGATACTCAGTTGAACAGCTTAGTTTTTTTGGCAGCTTCTCCCAAATTCAAAATTACAATGGGTTAGAAGTTCCTAACACTGGCTGGATTGTGCCATTTTACATGAAATACAATAACTAAAATCACAAGCATCAAAACAGGTTTAGAATATTCCTTGCATGTGATTTTCCAGAAACTAAGGATGACAAATTGCCAGCTTTCATGACCTTTCCCAGCGAAACATGGATTTTGTGCTTGAAATTAGCAGCAAATCCTTCATGTACTTTGCTGCCTCTGTGAATAATGCATACATTAGAGGTAGAATGAAACAAAACAGGTAAGCCTTCCAGGTTGACTCGCTTTATGGATTAAAGACTAAGGTAAAAAAAAAAAAGCCTAACCCTTTTTTGTATGGCAATCTGTTAAATATTCAAGGAATTCCTGTCTTTATACAGCTGATAATAAATTCACTTTTCTATTCAGTGTATTCACTTGAGATTTACATTATTCTCATAAACCTTGTAATAATTTTTTTACCTCTGATTTCCACTGCCGTGATACTTTTTATAATAATAGATTTTATCCCAGTGAGACTGTGAATATATTGATCACAACCCCAACCCCCCACTCTTGGGAGCTTCCCTAATGATGAAATAGTGACCTCTCACTTTAACACACAGAGGAGAGAGAGAAAATTTATCCAGAATTTTCAGGCCTTCTTTTAGTTTAGTGTAAGATATTGCATTTTTAGTTAGCTACGAACTTATTTTTTCTGTAATATAGATCAGATTTCTACACACACACACAAACAAACAAACTGTATATATAAATAGGAAAATTGCATTGACTAGAACCTTCCTTTGAGGAGTATTAATCCCACAATAAACACCCATCTGAAAGTGTCCACCAGCACGAACACCAAGGTTCTTGCTGTACTGCATGAGAAGAAATGCTGGCATAGTGGTTAGAGCATGGGACTAGGACTTGCGGAGACCAGAGTTCAAATCCCACTCAGACATGAAACTCACTGGGTGACCTTGGGCCAGTCACTTTCTCTCAGCTTAACTTACCTCACATGGTTGTTGTGATGATAAAACGGGATTAGAATCATGTACATCACACTGAGTTCCATGGACGAAAAGTGAAGAATAAATGTAATCATGAAATAAAGTGGCCGCCACTGTGAAATGTGACCTGTCAGGCTTCAGGGAATTGGTCCTGCCCCGTCCCCCATCCCCCGCTGTGGCAGTAGATAAGCAGAACAAAGAGAAAGGAGTCTTCTTACCAGTTATAACCTTTAATGATCACAGCGGGAGAACAACGAATCCATATCCTAGGAATGACAGTGCTCCCAATTAAGGGCTCCACCCACTTCCTTCCTAGTCACCCAGGTCACTACCATGTCTTGCAAACTGATCTTGTAACCGCTGTGCTTTCTGTGCTGCCACCTTATCTGCTCTCCTTGACCTTGGGCTGAGTGGATGGTCACTTTCCAGAGACAGTAAGTTCCAAATCTATACTGTCCTCCTGCTTCTGGGAAGATTCAGGATCCTGATCAGGAGCGGGTGGGGGAGGGGGAGGCTCCCACCAGCATGATGATGATGTTGCTGTTTTTTGTGTTGAATATGTAAAGGTAAAGGTAAATGGACCCCTGACCATTAGGTCCAGTCGTGGCCGACTCTGGGGTTGCGGCGCTCATCTCGCATTATTGGCCGAGGGAGCCGGTGTACAGCTTCCGGGCCATGTGGCCAGCATGACTAAGCCGCTTCTGGCGAACCAGAGCAGTGCACGGAAATGCTGTTTACCTTCCCGCCAGAGTGGTACCTACGGTATTTATCTACTTGCACTTTGACGTGCTTTCAAACTGCTAGGTTGGCAGGAGCAGGGACCGAACAATGGGAGCTCACCCCGTCGCAGGGATTCGAACTGTCGACCTTCTGATCGGCAAGCCCTAGGCTCAGTGGTTTAACCCACAGTGCCATGTGCTATATGGTAATTTATGGAAAGCCATTTACACATTAACAAAATATGGACATCATAGGAGCCTACACAACACAAAACACTGTATGTAGGTTTTCTATTATTTGTTTTTTATCTTATATTTTGGAAATGTACATCCAGGTTTTTTCCCTTTAAATTTTTTGGGGGGGACCCGCATGAGAGTGGGGCCCTAAGCTATAGCTTGTTTAGCTTATCCAGCACTGTCTGCAGTGCAGTGTTCAGAACTGTTTCCAGTTCCGGAAAAGGTCTATGGGAAGAGTTTCCTCATTCCATCTTCCCTTGAGCTTTAATAGAAACATTGGAAGCCAAAGATGCTAATTTGTGAGTGCCTAAGATTGATGTGATTTTGCTTTTAAGGAATACTCTCCCTTCTACCTTCAAAACACGCAGGAAAAACGTTTTCCACAGGGTTTTTTGGTGTGTTTTTTAATGTAAAAAGACTTCCCTTAAAACAACAGAAACAGCTCTCTGGTGTACAGCAGGCCGGACTCACCCTGCCGCCCATTTCTATGCTTATGGGATTGCTTGACTTCCAAAAGACATTTAGGAAATGCAGGAAACCAGAAAGGCTGCAAAGTACAGATAGATGAGTGGAAATGTTAATTTTAAAACTTCCAAAATGGATATGGATGTGTGAGCTTCCAAGCTTAAGGACATAGATATAGAGAAAAAGGGGAGGCAGCTGTTTGACCTGAGCTGATTTCTTAATGAATGCCAGAGATGGCTGTAGATTAACGGTAACTCATTTATTGCCTAAGGATGACTAAACAGCAGTCCAAACAAACTCACTAATTCAGAACTTCCGTGTGCTCCATTTCTACAGTTCTCATCCCACTTTCCATACCTGTACCATACAAGGTGGTGCTGGAGGAGACTCTTGAGAGTCCCATGGACTGCAAGAAGATCAAACCTCTCCATTCTGAAGGAAATCAGCCCTGAGTGCTCACTGGAAGGACAGATCGTGAAGCTGAGGCTCCAATACTTTGGCCGCCTCATGAGAAGAGAAGACTCCCTGGAAAAGACCCTGATGCTGGGAAAGATGGAGGGCACAAGGAGAAGGGGACGACAGAGGACGAGATGGTGGGACAGTGTTCTCGAAGCTACCAGCATGAGTTTGACCAAACTGCGGGAGGCAGTGGATGACAGGAGTGCCTGGCATGCTCTGGTCCATGGGGTCACAAAGAGTCGGACACGACTAAACGACTAAGCAACAACCACAACCATACAACGAATTGCCCCTCTACTTGGCACTGAATAAAGGTAAAGGTAAAGGTACCCCTGCCCGTATGGGCCAGTCTTGACAGACTCTAGGGTTGTGTGCTCATCTCACTCTAGAGGCCGGGAGCCAGCGCTGTCCGCAGACACTTCCGGGTCACGTGGCCAGCGTGACAAGCTGCATCTGGTGAGCCAGCGCAGCACACGGAACGCCGTTTACCTTCCCGCTAGTAAGCGGTCCCTATTTATCTACTTGCACCCGAGGGTGCTTTCGAACTGCTAGGTTGGCAGGCGCTGGGACCTCACCCCCTCGCTCACCCCCTCGCGGGGATTCGAACAGCCGACCTTTCGATCAGCAAGTCCTAGGCGCTGAGGCTTTAACCCACAGTGCCACCCACGTCAGTATAGGTTTGTTGTTGCTTTGAAGGAACCACACAAATACACTTTTTTATATAAAAAAAGTAGGCTTGAATATATTTGAGAGCAGGTCTTTAAAACTTCCAGAGAATTTTGACCTGCTTCTATTATCATCTCTCCTGCTCAGACTTAAAATGGACAGTTTGCTTTTTTCCCGTGTGCTTTTCCAAACTCATTCTTTATGATGATCCCAACACTGCCACATACACTAACTGTGTACAAACGATATCTTGAAACATTTGAAGCACATTTCCCCACTCAAAGAATTCTGGGCAAAGTAGTTCAGCCCTCACAGAGTTACAATTCCCAAAATGTCTTAGCAAACTACAGTGCTCATAATTATTTAGACGGAAAAATGTGCTTTGAATGTTCTTCAAAGGCGTAGTGTACGTGTTTGAACACCCCAAAGATAGACCAGTTGGTAGAGCGTGAGACTCTTAATCCCAGAGTCATGGGTTTGAATCCCATGCTGAGCAAAAGATTTTTACATTGCAGGGGGTTGGACTAGATGACCCTCATGGTCCGTTTCAACTCGACAATTCTATGATCCTATATACACTATTTTCTCATCTCTGATTTGTTGTTGTTGTTTAGTTGTTTAGTCGTGTCCGACTCTTCGTGACCCCCTGGACCAGAGCACGCCAGGCACTCCTGTCTTCCACTGCCTCCCGCAGTTTGGTCAAACTCATGCTGGTAGCTTCGAGAACACTATCCAACCATCTCGTCCTTTGTCGTCTCCTTCTCCTTGTGCCCTCCATCTTTCCCAACATCAGGGTCTTTTCCAGGGAATCTTCTCTTCTCATGAGGTGGCCAAAGTATTGGAGCCTCAGCTTTAGGATCTGTCCTTCCAGTCAGCACTCAGGGCTGTTTTCCTTAAGAATGGATCGGTTTGATCTTCTTGCAGTCCATGGGGCTCTCAGGAGTCTCCTCCAGCACCATAATTCAAAAGCATCAATTCCTCGGTGATCACCCTTCTTTATAGTCCAGCTTTCACTTCCATACATCACTACTGGGAAAACCATAGCTTTTACTATACGGACCTTTGTCGGCAAGGTGATGTCTCTGCTTTTTAAGATGCTGTCTAGGTTTGTCATTGCTTTTCTCCCAAGAAGCAGGCGTCTTTTAATTTCATGACGGCTGTCACCATTTGCAGTGATCATGGAACCCAAGAAAGTAAAATCTCTCACTGCCTCCATTTCTTCCCTTTCTATTTGCCAGGAGGTGATGGGACCAGTGGCCACGATCTTCGTTTTTTTGATGTTGAGCAAAACCATATTTTGCGCTCTCCTCTTTCACCCTCATTAAAAGGTTCTTTAATTCCTCCTCACTTTCTGCCATCAATGTTGTGTCATCTGCATATCTGAGGTTATTGACATTTCTTCTGGCAATCTTAATTCCGGCTAGGGATTCATCCAGCCCAGCCTTTTGCATGAAGAATTCTGCATATAAGTTAAATAAGCAGGGAGACAATATACAGCCTTGTCGTACTCCTTTCCCAATTTTGAACCCATCAGTATCTTACTTTAAATAAAACATATATTTATATGTAACAATTGTTGTAACTCATTGTTGAATAATATCCTTTTAGTCTACTCAACTTTTAGTTTACTATATTATATTTTGCTTGCTATATTTTTTTCTTTTAACAGTCAGATAGCAATAAATGTGAACACTGGGAAAGTTACAATGGATTTCCCCTCCACCCATCATACTGAATCAATATCCAACTTCAGCACATTCTTGGATGAGAATATCAACAACATGTTGTTTCCAATGGCACTTTCCTCATTATCTGCCAATAACGATGGGGAAGGCAGGAAACTGCTGAAGGCAGGAGATGGTTTTAAAGCAAATGAAAGAGACAAGGAATGAAACAAAGGGGATATGTAAGAATACTTTCCTACATAGCTAGCAATATTTCAAATTTCTCCAGTGACTGTTTCCTAGGAATCTAATTGTGAAGTGTTAGTTTAATTTGTCATAATTTCCATGGAATACCAAATGAGCATTTGGGGACAAGGCTGGCTCCTTGTAAGCTATTCTTTTCCATGGAACATTTAACTGAGTTAAACAGTGTTGCAGAATTAAGCTTCCATATGCCGAACTGCCAAAATTGTTGTTTAATTAAAATAATATTAATTTCTTCTGATAGCAATCTTGGGATATTACTAGAGCAAACGTAATAATTAGATAGTTTGGGGATTTGAAAATAAATGATAATCAGCTCATAAATCCTTTTATTAATTTTTGATGGATTGAAAGGCAAAGATCTCATATGTTTGGTTAAAACAAAAGCCTGTGTTTTCTTCTACTGTCTGTCTGTCTATCTTCAAAGGAACTCAAGTATATAGTTGTTGTTCTTCTCTCAGTTTATCTTTATTCCATCCAGCAAGGAAGGTTAAACTGAGAAATGGTAGCTGGCCCAAGGTCATTTCATTGAGCTTCATGGCTGAACAAGGATTGGAACTGGAGTTAAAGTAAAGGTAAAGGGACCCCTGACCATTAGGTCCAGTCGTGACCCACTCTGGGGTTGCAGCGCTCATCTTGCTTTATTGGCCGAGGGAGCCAGCGTACAGCTTCCGGGTCATGTGGCCAGCATGACTAAGCCACTTCTGGAGAACCAGAGCAGTGCACAGAAACGCCATTTACCTTCCCGCCAGAGCGGTACCTATTTATCTACTTGCACTTTGATGTGCTTTTGAACTGCTAGGTTGGCAGGAGTAGGGACTGAGCAACGGGAACTCACCCCGCCGTGGGGATTTGAACCGCCGACTTTCTGATCGGCAAGTCCTAGGCTCTGGTCTAGGAACTAGAGTTACTTTAGCCTTAACCCAGCCACAATGCTACATTATCCAACCCATCCCACCTTTTTCCTTCCAAGGACCAGCTTTCGCTTCTCTTTTAGTGGCAAAACCTAAGTCGATTGACAGTCTGAAGATGAAGAGAACTAGATGGTGAGGTTCATCATGACACCTCCGTAGCCCGACTTTTCCCTTCCTTGGAGAAACACCAGCACCAACTCCCTAAGAACTGATGACCTGAAGTAACTAGCTGACACGTTTTTGGCTGGATCTAGACACATCGAAGAAGCATTTAGTTTAAAAGAGTTGTAAATTTAAACAGGGAAAAGGGGTAGAGAAACAACAGGACTCCACGTCGACCATCTGGTGGCACAATGTTATATCGCACATGCGACACATACAAATTGCTTTTTCTTTACCGGTCTAGCTGAGTCCTTGGATGACACCAGTCAGTGGAGTCACAGCAACAGGCCCTTCCGCTGCTAGGATGGAGGAGAAGGGTGTAGGGAGGAAGGGAAGAAGTGAATGCAGGGCAGCAAATGGGAGAGAAGCAGCTGGAGTGGGGCGTGGGATCATGGGAAATGGTGGAAGTGACTGTGGCGATGGGCAATGGGAAGGGGAAAATTGGAGTAGAAGGGGAAGAAATGGAGGCAGTGAGAGATTTTATTTTCTTGGGCTCCATGATCACTGCAGATGGCGACAGCAGTCACGAAATCAAAAGACGCCTAAAGCAATGACAAACCTAGACAGCATCTTAAAAAGCAGAGACATCACCTTGCCAACAAAGGTCCGTATAGTTAAAGCTATGGTTTTCCCAGTAGTGATGCATGGAAGTGAGAGCTGGACCGCAAAGAAGGCTGATTGCTGAAGAATTGATGCTTTTGAATTATGGTGTTGGAGGAGACTCTTGAGAGTCCCATGGACTGCAAGAAGATCAAACCAATCCATTTTGAAGGAAATCAGTCCTGAGTGCTCACTGGAAGGACAGATCCTGAAGCTGAGGTTCCAATACTTTGGCTACCTCATGAGAAGAGAAGAGTCCCTGGAAAAGACCCTGATGTTGGGAAATATGGAGGGCACAAGGAGAAGGGGACGACAGAGGACGAGATGGTTGGACATGTTCTCAAAGCTACCAGCATGAGTTTGACCAAACTGCGGGTGGCAGTGGAAGACAGGAGTGCCTGGCGTGCTCTGGTCCATGGGGTCAAGAAGAGTTGGACACGACTAAATGACCAAACAACAAGTGTTGCTCAAATTACTAGTGAGCGGGCAACCTCTCTCTTTATTCTGCCTTGTTTCCTTACCTACTGCTTTTAGAATAAGCCTCCGCCATGCACTTTGCATGGGGAAATGTGCCGACTCTGGGAAGCTGAATTCAAGAGCTGAGTTGAAGCTGACTAAAGCCACTGCAGAGTGCAGGAGGGAGGAGGCAAGAAACAGCTGGAGCTGGGCTGGCTTCCAAGACAAAACATTCATGATTGATGACTAAAAGTGAGTCCGTATAGGGCCCTTTATTTCAGGGTTTTATTAACTCTTTAGCTGTTTTCCTATTTAAATATGGGAAAAGACATTGGCAGGAATGCAATTTATTGCTAACCAGGCAGATTAAAGCTCTCTCTCTTTTCTTTTCTTTAAATAATATTTTATTGATTTTCCAAAAACAAAAACAACAATATAAAAACAAAACAAAACAAATTGACTTCCCTCTAATCCCTTCTCTGGCTCCATTAATTGTTAACATGCTGCATGTTCATTGTTAAATTTATAACATATTTAACTCACCTATTATCCTTTCATTGTAAAATTACAAGTAAACTTAAACCCCTGCTAATGTATTAACCTTTGTACATTGCTTCTGGATATATGCAATAAACAAATTCCACTCTTCCTTAAATTCATTGTCATCGCTTCCTCTTAATTTCATCGTCAATTTTGCCATTTCAGCATAGTCCATTAGTTTAACTTGCCAATCTTCTTTGGATGGGACACCTTCTTCTTTCCAATATTGTGCTATTAAGGTCCGTGCGGCTGTTGTAGCATACATAAACAAGTTCTTTTGTAATTTTGGTAGGTCCACTGCTATAATACCTAATAAAAAAGCTTCTGGTTTTTTAAACAAAGGTTATTTTAAACATCTTCTTCAATTCATTATAAATCATTTCCCAATATTTCTTTATAATTCTTTACAATCCCAACACATATGAAAAAATGTCCCCTCTGTTGCTTTACATTTCCAACACTTGCTTCCCCTAGTTTTATACATTTTTGCTAATTTCACTGGAGTACCAGCAGATTGATACTCTCAAACAGCTAATGAATCCTGTATATGCTGAATCCCAGTCTCAGAATTAAAGCCCATGGTATTATTGTTCATGCACCGTCTACTGTGAGGGAAGAGACTCCATCCAGCAAGGCCTTCTTCCACCTCCCTTGCCCCACCTTCCAGTCTCTGCTTCTCAATTTGTATTGTATTATTTTATGTACTGTGGCTTGCTGTTGTTTTATTGATTATAGTTTAGAAATTATTTATTGTAACTGTTGAGTGGATTTCTGTTTAACTTTTACATGTTATTATTATTTAATACTGTCCTAATGATTGTTGAATGTTAATTTTTTGATGTAGGTTGCCTATTTTAAAGTTATGTTTTATTATCACATTTTTGTATTGCATTGGATTGTTATAAGATGTACATTTTTTGTTTCTTCAGCTTGTAAACCGCCTTGACTATTGTAAGATAGAAAGACGGTATACAAATGATACTGTACTTGATTCTGTACCTTGCGTACCCAGGGGCATAGGAAGGGGGGTGGGGGAAGTGGACCACCCCAGGTGCCTTCACTGAGGAGGGTGACATTTGGTGTGTCGTGTGCCCGCAACTGCCAAACCTACTCTGAGCTGTCGTGGGAAGGGGGGAGCTGTGTTGCTTTGCAGATGGCATTCTCCCCTTAATTTTGACAGCTTGGGGGAGGCTTGGGAGTTGTGGATGGGCGGTGCGCCGAATGTCCGCCATTGGCGGCTTGCTCACTCTGGCCCCAGCTGCAGTGCACGCGCCACTCCGGGCACCCGAGCGGCTATCTCGCACCTGGGAGGGCACCCTCCACTCCCCACCCCTCTTGGGAGCACGCCCGTCATGGGCAGTGTGGGCATATGCTCCGCTGTTGTGCGTACATCACTCTCGCACAGCACTTCAAAAGGCCTTGCACAGATCATCATGGCAGGTTGCACCAATGCCTGTTATCTATGTCCACTCTGCTGTAATCTAACCTCAACATAATGGCACAAAATTACTGGTTAGCAGCCAGAGTTAGTGGTGTCACATGTAAATAACATGCAGTGTGGGCAGAAAATGTCTCTGATTTCAAGAAAATAAAAGCAAAAACCTTAAGTCATCTGATGACAAAATAATGATTAAACAGATTTACAGAAGTTTGTTGTAAATAGTAGGTTTCTCTTTCATATTATTTTCCTTACATAGGAAGATCCCATCCACCAATCCCAGTTCCTGCTGAGTCGAGAGGGAGGGAGACCCATAGCTAGCAAATGAAGAATAATGAAGAAATCTGACCCAGAAGCCTTTATAATGTCAGTATCTCATCTGTGGCTGTTAAGTAATGAAGCTTTTTTGCTGACATGGTGGTCTCCCTGACTGCAGTTCCCTTCTTTGGCTAAAACCAAGTGGTAGTTCACAGGATCAATCTCCACTTGACATTCTTTAGGGCTGTGTACATATTAGCATCTTAAAATGTGGCCAGGTTATTCTCTTTCTCAGTTTGGAAGCTGTTTGGGTGAGAAAGGAATCGAAATGCAGTTTTTCAGAATGACAAGACTGCGCACATCGCCACAGTCACTTCCACACTCAAAAATAGCAGCCTTAATTTAATGGGACTACAAGTCAGGCTTTGATTTTTCAGAGATGGGAACAAGCGACCAATATCCTGGATGTGTAACATGATACATGCAACACCTCAGAAGCATACCCCCAACGTTTCTCTGATGAAAACAGGGACGCCCTATTCCATAACAACAACAACAACAACAACAACAACCAATCTGACTGGGTTGCTCCAGGCACTCTAGGCAGCTTCCAACATATATATATAAAATAATAAAACATTAAACATTATAAAACTTCCCTGTACAGGGCTGCCTTCAGATGTCTTCCAAAGCAGTTACTTATCTTCTTGGCCCAGGGGTCGCATAACTCCATCCCCTCCTAACTTTCTCCAATGAAAATAGGGACATCCTACCATACCCCTCCAACATTTCTTAGGTAAAGGTAAAGGGACCCCTGACCATTCGGTCCAGTCACGGATGACTCTGGGGTTGCGGCGCTCATCTCGCTTTATTGGCCGAGGGAGCGGGCATACATCTTCCGGGTCATGTGGCCAGCATGACTAAGCTGCTTCTGGCGAACCAGAGCAGCGCACGGAAACGCCGTTTACCTTTCCGCCGGAGCGGTACCTATTTATCTACTTGCACTTTGATGTGCTTTCGAACTGCAAGGTTGGCAGGAGCTGGGACCGAGCAACGGGAGCTCACCCCGTCACGGGGATTTGAACCGCTGACCTTCTGATCGGCAAGTCCTAGGCTCTGTGGTTTAACCCACAGCGTCACCTGCGTCCCTTCCCAGCATTTCTTAGGGATGTCCTAAAGAAAAGTGGGACATTCTGGGATAAACTGTGGCAGCTTCTGTAAATCCAGGACTGTCCCTGGAAAATAGGGGACTTGGAGGGTCTGCAGAAGGACTTATTCAGTCAGCGGTTTCCATCTTGGCAATGAGTCTACAACCTTACCTCATGGATACAAAATCAGCTCAATTTTTGCATATGTAATTTTTAAAAAACTGTATCCTCCCCCCATTCTTCTCACCTTCTGCTTTGTGTAACATTGTGATTGATTAAGAGTTCTGAAGGAGGACCAAATCTCAGCGAAACAACATTTCCTTTCCCATGCAGAAGGTTCTAGATTTAGTCCCTGGTATCTCAAAGTAGGTCCAGAAAAGTCTCCCTTTCTGAAACCCTGAGGAGTCACTGCCAATCAGTGTAGACAATATTGAGGTAGAAGAAGAAAAAGAGTTTGGATTTGATATCCCGCCTTTCACTCCCCTTCAGGAATCTCAAAGCGGCTAACATTCTCCTTTCCCTTCCTCCCCCACAACAAACACTCTGTGAGGTGAGTGGGGCTGAGAGACTTCAAAGAAGTGTGACTAGCCCAAGGTCACCCAGAAGCTGCATGTGGAGGAGCGGAGATGCGAACCCAGATCCCCAGATTACGAGACTACCGCTTTTAACCACTACACCACACTGGCTCTCAGGTAGATGGATGGTCTGGCTCAGCGTGAGGCAGCTTCCTTGTTTTCCTGTGCAAATTAAATGCAATTGCGTGGACAGGCAGAGTCCCCCGGATCCCGGGCGCCCCCCCATCATGTGGAATAACGACTCAAGACAACGTGCTATGGGATTAAATTGGCCACAACTTTATTAAATTTCAGATGTGGGTAGACCTTGGCTCAGGCATTGGGCGTTCTCCCTCCCCAGTCCCCAGCCGGGGACCTAGGGAGCACCAGGGTTAATCCAGTGGGGGGGGATGGGCCAGCTCTGGAGAACATATGTTCAAGCAGAGATAGCCGCCCCGTTACGCCCCCATCGCAGGGGAGAGCAATGACGACCTCTCAGCGTACGGTCAAAGCCTCCCCTCAGAAACCCCTTTAATGGGGAACCCTGGTATCGCTGCTGCAAAGAGGAATATAGACTAAAGGATCCCGCCCAAGGCCTGATACCGCCAAAGTTGTGACGTTTTGCTACGGGAAAGGCGAAACCTGCCAATGCAGGGAAATTCCTTTCCGGCCCTTCAACAGCGACCTTGACGTAGCAGCGCCCGCATACCTGTGAAGAAAAGTTAACCTGCAAAATAAGACATTAACTGAGGGTGGGTAGGGTGGGAGAAGTTCTGGAGCCAAGTGAGGATTCCCAGGTAAGATCCTCCCTCTATTGTGTGGGCAGGTTGTCCCTCCCCTGCCTGGCCTGGTCTCCTTGGCAACACTTCCCCCAGGCGGGATTGGACAACTGACTGAGGTAGGCGGAGACCTCCAGGTATCCCACCTGAGGGAAGGCGAAGCCAGGCCTATGCTGATGGAGCCGCTCCAGATCCAGGGGCTGCACGCGTCCACCCAAAGGGCGCCCCCCGTTTTAAGCGGAGAGCGGTCATTGCCTTTTCTTCAGGACCAGCATGACTACCTCTTCTTTTTATGAACCTTTATTCAAGTAAAGGATGAGTGTTCTGGGATAAAAAGTAGGCTAGCTAGACCTTGCCCAAAGCCAGCATCTCTCAGTGCAGATTTATTTTGAAAATAATGACATGGAGATTGACAACAATCACTTTGCTACAGCCATTTCATGTAAAACTCTCTTGTCTCCGGGCACAGTCCGCTGGCAAATCCTTCTTGATCAAAGCACCTTGAAAGAAATAGGACCTCTGCAAGAGTATCAACTGATGGCAGGAAGATATCTGGTGAAGGTGGCTGGTCCTCCCTTCTGTTGCTCTCAGAAAGGATCCGTTGTAGCAAATGGGTAACTTCAGAGCTTCTTTTTAAACCTTCAAGTGAATGAGACCTTTACAGCTGGCTTTAGTAATTTTATTTAAAAGGACTTGGAATATGCAAGTTGATATGTTTACATTTTCTTAAATATATCCCCCAAATTCTAATTTCAAAAGCCTCATTTGATCATGTCCTCGACTCCAATAGTCAACTCTAAAGATGTACAAATCTTTCCCTGTTATTTCCACAAATTTTCACTTTAATGAAAGTTACATAAAACATGCAGGACCCTGGGCCACAGAAACAAATGTGTAATTATTATAGAGGTATGTTTTCCCCTCCTCCAATGTATTCATTCATTGAGGTATTCTGAGACCACTTTTCAGTTCTGTAATTTTAAAGGAAGCTCACAAGAATCATAAGCAAGTTGGAACCGTGCCCTAGATGTACAAAAATACACATCAAATAAAAACAAAATCAAACACGAACAGCAAGTTATTCAACATTTAAGCTCAGTTGCCAGCATTGTTGCACATCCCATCTCCTTTCAGGACACAGGAATCTGGCCTAACCACCTGATTCACCTCCTTTGTTTACATGGGGGCACATATGCAGAATATCCATCACGTCTGAAAAATTATTTTCAAACTAACTGCAAAGGAATTTGAAGGAGGATGGAGGGAAAATAGACACTTCTGGGGCTCTGACAGGGGCATGAGTGTTAGAGAGGAAGAAAAATACCTATGGACTGGATAACTGAGTAATGGTAGGGCTAAGGTGGTAGGGCAGAAATAACTGCAAGATCTACAGTATTCAGCAATATTATGGGTTAAACAGACAAATATCATTCAGGATCTAATATACGAATAATGAGCTCAAATAAATAAATCGGGTACCAGTGAAAATATCTTAACAAGGCAGCAAGAGTTCTGATCGCGGCAAAATGGAAGAGTAATGAAATCCCCTCTATACAAGATTGGATCCAAAAGCTGACAGAATATGCCGAATTAGATGGTCTATCAGAAAAAATAAAGAATAAATCAAAACAGGAATTTGTTTCAAAATGGGAGGTTTTCAAAGAATACCTGAAAAATAAATATAGTAGTTTAAATTCTGTTGCAGCATTTGAGGAACTTCAGTAATAGTTGCCAGGTAAATATACAAAATTAGATATATTAAGAATAAGTTTAATTATGATAAAAGTGTGTATTGGCAATAAGTATTATGAAATCAAAATATGGAGTAGACGGGAGGTTGCGTCTTTAACCAATTTATGTTATATTGTTTGTTAAGAAAATTCTGTGTCTATAGTTATTCCTGTGTGTAATTTGGTATTTGTGGTTTTTTTTTCTTTTTTCTTGTTGTATCAATGAAAAATCTTTAAAAAAAGAAGAAAAGAAAATATCTTAACAAGGAACCTCAGTTGCTTCTACCCAAAATGACAAAATAAGGAGCAGATAATTAGGGATATTGCAGGGTGATCTAACAATAATTCTATTGTGTTCAGTTAATTTGCCATGAGGGATAACTTGCACCATCCAAAGGCCTATTGTTTTTGTTGACTGTTTACTAGCTATTCTGTAATGGGCTAGAAGTCTCTCAGGACAGACAGACCTTTGCTCTGTACATCCTAGGAACTGAATTAAGTCGTTGGGAGGGGGCCAAAGTTTCGAGGAACTCTTGGCTCTCTCCAGTTCTTTTGACCAAAACAGCTTGCACTGCTAACAGCTCTCTGTTCTCCACCACAATCAGCATGTTGTCTAAACAGGCTATTATTTTGAGCCCTAGCTCACAGAAGGCTGGTACCATGGAGCCGGCAAATGGTAGTCTGGAGCTCTGCCAAACGATCGCCTTCCCAGCAAAGCTCAGAGGAACCTTTGACATTCTTTCCCTTGTAGGACACAGAGACACCCCTCTGGCCTAATCTCAATGACCAATCGCCTTGCACCGAAATGTCTCTTAGGAGATAGAGACTGTCAATTTACAATGTCTGTTATTGGTATAGTGCTCAAAGCATTCAGCCCGCTGATTTATTCTCTTGTTATTTCGGACATTGCTTACAAAATGTTGCTTTCTTCGGGGAGTTTTTATCGTTGCTTTTCTTTTCAAAAAAAGGCCAGAAACGTCTGTTGAGCCAGAGTCTTATTTGCATCTGTGGGTTGGTTTGCACAGAAACGTAAAAAGACCCAAAGACCCACCTAGTCCAGAAGCCTGTTCTCACACTGGCCTGCAAGTGGGACGTGAATGTAACATACCACTCCCTCTTATGATTTCCATTAACACTGGTATCCCAAGACACAGTGTCTCCAACAGTGGGGGATATGCATGTACAGTCGTACCTTGGAAGTCAAACAAAATCCATTCTGGAAGTCCCTTCGACTTCCAAAATGTTTGAAAATCAAAGCACAGCTTCTAATTCGCTGCAGGAAGCTCCTGCAGCCAATCGGAAGCTGTAGAAACCCCATTGGACATTCAGCTTCTAAAAATACAGTGGTACCTCTAGTTACATACTTAATTCATTCCAGAGGTCCATTCTTAACCTGAAACTGTTCTTAACCTGAAGCACCACTTTTAGCTAATGGGTACTCCCACTGCTGCCGCGCGATTTCTGTTCTCATCCTGAAGTTCTTAAACCGAGGTTAAAATGAGATTAGAGGTTGGCTGGCAAGCTCTATGGTATGTGGCCTTGAAGACGAAGCTCTGGCTATGGCTCAAGCTTTGTTTTAAACCAGTGGGTATTGCCCCCTTGATATTGAGGGACGATTTCCAATCATCGTGGGAAAGGGAGGTCATTAACGAGGTTCAATCCTGCAGATTGTCTCACCTTTACTTTGAGTCTATGACGTACAATCAAGCTAGAGCTGTGATCTCCCGGAGACTGAGTGACATTGCCAGACAAGAGGACATAGCCCAGATAAAACCAGGGATGTTCCTAGGGGACCAGATTTATCAGACCATACCAGCTCCCTACCTTGCAGAAATCCACTATGTGGAATACCGCAGACTTCTTACAGCGGCTAGATTAAATGTCCTTGACTCTGCGATATTGTGGGGAAGGTACAGGGGAGTACCATACGCCCAGAGAACCTGTCATTGTGCCATGGGTGTGGTTGAGTCCACCGAACACATTCTCTTGACTTGCCCTTCTTATGCAGAGCTTAGACAAAATTTTATAGACTCACTCCTATGTCAATTTAGCTTCCTACCCGGAGAAAACCAGGTCTTACACTTGCTGAATAATGTCACTAGAGCTATACCTTCCTTGGTGGCCAAATTTCTTTTTTTAGCTTTTAAGCGTCGCAAGACTATAATTGACTGTATTGATATGGGGCTATCTGTTTAGCCCATTTTAGTGTTGGCTAAGTGCTAAAATCTTCCTGAATGTTTTAACTGTGTATTGACAAATGTACTTTTTTCTGACTGACGGTCGAATAAAAGGTTGATGATGATTAAACCAAGGTACTATTTCTGGGTTGGCGGAGTCTGTAACCTGAAGCGTATGTAACCTAAAGCATATGTAACCCGAGGTACCACTGTAGTTCGGAAACCAGAACACTCACTTCAGGGTTTCGATCATTCGGGAGCCAAAATGTTCAGAAACTAAGCTGTTCGAAAGCCAAGGTACGACTGTACATTGCTTGATTACTCTACACTTTATTACTACACATTTGGGGTTAGTTCATACATGCAGGTTTATCGCTCAATGCTTGCAAAAGCAAGCAATGTTCTTTTAGTTGCCAGTCAACAAGCACAAATCAAGCCAAATGAAGTGTGGCAGATGAACAGCCCTCACAAAATTATGTCACACAATTAGGCAGAAATTGGGGCCACCTTCATTGTTACATCCCTGTCTGACCCAGCCTACCTCACCCCAGCCTACATGATTAAAGTGGGAAACTTGCTATAAGCTAGACGCGGGTGGCGCTGTGGGTTAAACCACAGAGCCAGGACTTGCTGATCAGAAGATTGGCGGTTCGAATCCCCGCAAGGGGATGAGCTCCTGTTGTTCAGTCACAGCTCCTGCCCACCTAGCAGTTCGAAAGCACGTCAAAGTGCAAGTAGATAAATAGGTACTGCTCTGGCAGGAAGGTAAATGGCGTTTCCGTGCACTGCTCTGGTTCGCCAGAAGCGGCTTAGTCATGCTGGCCACATGACCCGGAAGCTGTACGCCTGCTCCCTCGGCCAATAAAGCGAGATGAGTGCCGCAACACCAGAGTTGGTCACGACTGGACCTAATGGTCAGGGGCCCCTTTACCTTTACCTTTACATTGCAGTGCATTGTCTTTAAAATGCTATGCAGAGGGGTTTGCACTAGGCAAGGTAAGTTTGTCTCTAGCTAAATGCAGCAAATAGGGGGTAGATGTTTCTGTTCAGGTTAATTGATGACTTATCCTGGAAACCCAAGGGCTTTCTCACAACAGGAAGATGAAACTCAGCATCTAAAATCAGTTGCAGGAGCCAACAGCAGTAGGAGCGCAGCACAGCGACCCTTAACAAGCAAGATGAGTACATAGGATCCCTCTCTGGGACCAGAGAGAGGAAAGATTATTGAACTGTATCCATGGCTAAACGACTGGACAGCACTTTTTGCTTGCTTAAGAGCAATGTGTTATTTTTTTTTAGTTTGTAACATTTATTTGTAACTATTTTGAGACTGTTCTGCAGTAAGGCTTTGAAACAATCTTGTGGTAGAGAGAAAATTCATTTCTACTCTGCACAAGGTCCAGATCAGGGATTCTGCTTGCAGGAACTATAATATTCACATGAAGGTCCTTGCATGACTTAGAACCCTGTGCAGTCAGGCTTCCAAATTGTGCAGGACCTATGAATGTGCAGGATGCTCTCTGCTTCAGACCTCCCTTAGTGTATGAACAGCCAGGAAAGCGAGCAGGGGCAAAGCCCGCTCTGCTTTTACGTTGTTGTCAGCTGCCATGGAACTTACGGTGAAGGGCGAGTAAGAAACCAAATAAATAACAGCAATGATACTGAAAAGTGTTTGTCGTTCTTTGGCGCCCCTTAGGCTCTTCCATTGCTTAAAGGTAAAGGGACCCCTGAGCATTAAGTCCAGTCATGGCCGACTCTTCATGACCCCATGGACCAGAGCACGCCAGGCACTTCTGTCTTCCACTGCCTCCCGTAGTTTGGTCAAACTCATGCTGGTAGCTTCGAGAACACTGTCCCACCATCTCGTCCTCTGTCGTCCCCTTCTCCTTGTGCCCTCAATCTTTCCCAACATCAGGGTCTTTTCCAGGGAGTCTTTTCTTCTCATGAGGTGGCCAAATTGTTGGAGTCTCAGCTTCAGGATCTGTCCTTCCAGTGAGCACTTAGGGCTGATTTCCTTCAGAATGGATAGGTTGGATCTTCTTGCAGTCCATGGGACTCTCAAGAGTCTCCTCCAGCACCATAATTCAAAAGCATCAATTCTTTGGTGATCAGCCTTCTTTATGGTCCAGCTCTCACTTCTATACATCACTACTGGGAAAACCATAGCTTTAAGGAGACTTTTGTGGTATCTTCCTAGAAATGGATTAAGCACATCTAATGAAAAGGATGCTTTCAGCACAGTTCCATCACACTTCTAACAACGGTTCATGGTTCTTTGAGTCCTTCTATTCTATCAGTACTTGATCCTTCTATTCTTTCAGTCTTTTATAATTATTATTATTTCATTAGTTCCTAGTGGGGTTTTTTTTCTCTCTTTCCCTTTCTCCCTTGCCTGCTGCATTTTTCTTCTTATCATTTATTTGTTTTTTAGACTGCAAAGAAAGCGTGCATGGTTAAAAACCGAGGCGAGCCCTGCCGTTAGCTCACAATGTGTTTAATCGCACAACAAGCTGTGATAAAATGGGCAGGCTGGGGATTTCACCGCAGTTCTGTAACATAATGATTTTCACAGAAACGCAGGCTGCGGTTCATAAGGCTCAGCTGAATGGAATTCATATCAGATGGCTTTAAAGAATAAAAGGATCAAACAGCATTTGCGATAAGCTCCATGTGAAGTGACCTTTAAAACATAACACAAGACTATATTCCCCATGCAACACTCAGGGATAATTGCAAGGGATTCAGGTACTGAGAGAGAACTCACCTTGGCACAGATGTTTGGGTACAGTCAAAATAGTGGCATCGCAGTGAACAAATGTTTGCAAAAAATTAGTTTCTCAACCATTCTCCCACAAAAGAGCCTCCTGATTTCTGCCTCGTTTGCAGGATGCTTTAGAGTTCCTGTATAATGTAAGCGAGTGCAGGCTTGAGCTATGTTTATCATCGCAAAGTGTCTGAGGATGAGGCGTGTGTTTCTTTCCATTAAACAAATTCCCCTGCCCTTCTTCCTGAGCTGAAAAGTTCCCACAGGGGAGTTACTTAATGACTATTCAAATATGGGAAGCTGTGGAGGATGACAGGTATGCTGGCTGATAGCAGTTTTAAGGGAAATCCTTCTTTTTACCTATATTTTTTTTTAAGTCGGAAGGCTTAACCTCAGGGGTGGCGTGCCATGTTTCGCCACTTGAGGCCAAATGAGAAGTGTTGCACCAACCTGCTGCTATCTTGCTACTCCCGCTAAAGATTCAGAGATGAAAACGGGTTGGATTTTAAAGCCTGGGGGAAGAAAGAAGCTCTTCACCTGGTACTGAGGTTATATTGAAGTAAGTCCAAGCAAGCCTGCCTGGGCTGAACATTCCACAGTCATGGTGCCACCACTGAGAAGGCCATCCTCTGGTGGCCATACAATGCATCTCAGAAGACAGAGGACTCAGCTACACAGCTGCAACTAAAACATTTTAAATGTGTTGCAAAGAGCAATACACAAATGTGACACTAGATGGCAACACGGAGCTATGTCAAATTCAATGTATTTTTCAAAACTTTTTTTAAAAAAGCATTTTCACAGTGGTGTGTGTGTGTGTGTGTGTGTGTGTAGATTCCATCAGAAGCACCTAAAGAAGCACTTCTGTTGTATGGGATTCCTGTGAGAAGGCAGACAGTCCTTTAGGCACCTTGGTCCAAGCTGTGACATGTTTATCATATGTCAGCCTTTACCCTACTGACTGATGCTCCATTAATCTTGTCAAAATTCAGTGTTCACAAAACCAAGTCATTGCTTGGCAGTAGCTGTATAAGAGAACTGGAGTCAGCTGAATCGACCTCAAGTTAGCAAAGCAAGCATAGCTCATTCAACACACATCACATTAGTTTTTGCTATTATGGTAGATTAGTTTTTGCCATCATGGAAGATAGTGTTTTACAGAGTAATGTAACCTAACTTAAAAAGAAAAGAAAAGACAGGAACCTTCTCTACAATTGAAATGTTCAATTGGATTTCTCTACAGATCTTCACTGTATAATTTTCATCGCCTGCTGAAGAAATTATTAGTTACACAGGCCTACCCAGATGTTTAGAAAATTTGCATCCATTTTAACTTGCTTTAGTAGTTTTAACTTTCAGTATGTTTTAAATTATGACGGTAATTTTTTGAGTAGTAATTTATTTTTTTCTCTTTTTTGTAAACTGCTTTGAGGTTTTCTACAGTCAAGAGGTGGGACGCGGGTGGCGCTGTGGTCTAAACCACAGCAGTTCAGCGGTTTGAATGCCCGTGTCAGGGTGAGCTCCCGTTGCTCGGTCCTAGCTCCTGTCCACATAGCAGTTTGAAAGCACATCAAAATGCAAGTAGATAAATAGGTACCACTCCAGCGGGAAGGTAAACAGCGTTTCTGTGCACTGCTCTGCTTCACCAGAAGCTGCCTAGTCCTGCTGGCCACATGACCCGGAAGCTGTCTGCAGACAAACGCCGGCTCCCTCAGCCTATAGAGCGAGATGAGCACCGCAACCCCAGAGCCATCCGTAACTGGACCTAACGGTCAGGGGTACCTTTACCTTTACCTTTACAGTAAAGAGGTATATAAATTTTATGAAATAAATAATAAATAAAACAAATTCTATAGATCACAAAAATGTGCTCTGTTCCCCTCTATTCTTGTAACCCACCAACTAATAAGCTAACATTTATAATGTCACAACCAGGAAATATTCTTTTTAATTTGAAGTGTTTACCTATGTGTTTCTACATGGCCAGCATAGGGCTGTAGGATAACTCTCTTCTTGTCAAGCTCAGCAAATATTTAGATTTTGCTTAAACTGTACTTATAGAGATATAAACAGGAATTATCTTGATGCCAAACAAAATCAGACCAAAAAGTCACCCTATGAAAAATCACACTGCCCCTATGAAGAACACAGTTTCTACATGTGGGGAACCGACTAGGTCCTGAAAGTGAGTTGCATTCGTTGTTGCTGTTGTCAAACTTTCAGAGAAGACAAGAAAGTGCAGCTGTGTTTAAGAAAGCAGGACTCTCCGAGACAAGTAATTCTGTTAGGTAAACTTTGCACATTCAACCCATTTATTCTAAGCTCTCTTTGTTGTTAAATGTTGAGGAATGAATGTTGTGTCCAAGAAAATCAGAGCTGGAGGGACGGCTGGTGCTGGAGATTTATTGAATGGAAACTGTCTGATAAAAATGATGGTTCAAACAATGGATCAGAGAGCTGAGTTATGGAGCAGGTCCAAGCCTACCATGTTTTCTCCAGATCTGCACAAAAAAAGAAGAAGGGAGGGGGATATATCCAGATGTACTTGTAAAACAACAGACAGATACAAAATACAAAACCAGGAATCCCATAAATCATGGGAGAGCATCTTGATTATTTCTCGCAGGATGTTACAGATACCAAAGAGAGGTCATAAAGAAGACCAGGAGGAAAAGTTACACGACCAGGCACTAAAAGCAGCAGAAGGTAACAAAAGAGAAAACGTCCTGTCTGATCACCATCATATACATATCATAGCCTAATAATGTTGAATCAAGCACCGTGGGGCTCTTCACAAAACAGCTTCTCAGGCAGTCTCAGATGCAAAACCCATCAACAACGAATCTAATAACAGAGCAGTGTGCACATTTATACCTAATCCCTATATACAGTAATGACACTCTTCCCCTGTTTTATGAAGGATGCAGAGGTGAAATTGTATCCGGCCCTGTGGGGGGGTGGGGCATGCAGGCATTGGTGAAGATGCATTGCCATGTTTTCAGCCAAGAAAGCACATTATTTCATTTCCTATATGGGGGGATAGTAGGACGTCTGCTGTGCATGCAGAAACCCTAGGTTTATCCACCAGCATCACTAGGCAGGGCTACAGTAGATCCCTGTTGGGAATCCCAGAGAGCCAATGCAAGTCACTGCAGATAATACTGAGCTAGATTGTGTGGCAAGAAGGCTGATCACCTAAGAATTGATGCTTTTGAATTATGGTGCTGGAGGAGACTCCTGAGAGTCCCATGGACTGCACAAGATCAAACCTATCCATTCTGAAGGAAATCAACCCTGAGTGCTCACTGGAAGGACAGATCCTGAAGCTGAGCCTCCACTACTTTGGCCACCTCATGAGAAGAGAAGACTCCCTGGAAAAGACCCTGATGTTGGGAAAGATGGAGGGCACAAGGAGAAGGGGACAACTGTGGACGAGATGGTTGGACAGTGTTCTCGAAGCTGCCAGCATGTGTTTGACCAAACTGTGGGAGGAGTGGAAGACAGGAGTGCCTGGTGTGCTTTGGTCCATGGGGTCACGAAGAGTCGGACATGACTAAACGATTAAACAACAAACCACAAAAATGGGTGTAAGTGCATGTGTGTGGTTCAACCTATAGGGAAACTATAAAGGTAAAGGTAAAGGGACCCCTGACCATTAGGTCCAATCGTGGTCGACTCTGGGGTTGCGGCGATCATCTCGCTTTATTGGCCAAGGGAGCTGGCGTACAGCTTCCGGGTCATGTGGCTAAGCCGGGTCATGACTAAGCCACTTCTGGCAAACCAGAGCAGCACATGGAAATGCCGCTTACCTTCCCACCGGAGCGGTACCTATATATCTACTTGCACTTTGACATGCTTTCGAACTGCTAGGTTGGCAGGAGCAGGGACCGAGCAATAGGAGCTCACCCCTTTGTGGGGATTCGAACCACCAACCTTCTGATCGGCAATTCCTAGGCTCTGTGGTTTAACCCACAGCGCCACTCACATCCCATTAGGGAAACTAAAAAGGGGGCCTATTTAACTGTGACAGAGGACTCTGGCATTCAGAGGTGACACCTGCCCCCTTCACACCTCTATCTTTCCTACTCTTATTTGAATTGTTTCAACAAATTGTTGCTGAATTCAGCTGTTACCTCCAGGTGGTTTCCTCTATAATTGCCATTAATTGTAATGTTCAAATTACTTGTTAACCACTTCAGTGTATATGTCAATGAGATGAACTTTAGCTGGTCCATTACTAACATTTCTATTTACAAACATTGAGTGACGGATAAATAACTATAGAAGGGTACAGAGTATTTAAAGAGAATCTTTCAAAGCACTTAAGCAAATACTTTACTTTATAAGTTCAGTATGCTGCAAATGTTTTTGCAGGATCAGATTTAAAAGAAACAAAAGTCATTTGGGCCAAGCTGTACACACCTCCCCAACGACGCATTCCTCCTAATCTTGAGCCCAAGCAATTCTATGCTTGCCATCGAAAAAGGGATGTTAAGTCTCCTCCAATTTCATGTCTTTGTGTGATATATACACAAACTCTCACCAGCCTGCATATTTATCCATGCTTTGAAGAAGAATGTGGCAGGCATTTCCTCATCTGAAACTAACAAATGAATGAAAGGAGGCAAATGGCAACGCAGCAAAGGGAATGATCCCAGATTCCAGTAAAAAGTGGCAGCCATGACAGATTAAAACCGTCATGACAACAATTTTTTTAAGAAAAGAAATTTAAAAGATGCAGAGTAATAGAACTGTTTGACATGATAGGCAGCCTACTGAGATTTTTTGCTTCTGATGCTTGTGGTTCTGAAGAGCTGAAAACATTCCTTGTGGATCCGCTTTTCCTGGAATGTATCCAGAAGAAGAAGAGGAGGAGGAGGAAGAGGAAGAGGAAGAGGAAGAGGAAGAAGAAGAAGAAGAAGAAGAAGAAGAAGAAGAAGAAGAAGAAGAAGAAGTGGAAATAGACCTGTACTGCATATTGATTTTATGTGTAATCTTTTCCTCATGAGAGAAGAAACACAATTAAGCAAGCATTTATTCTCAGGGTTTGTGCTACTGCAAAAAGACACTCAAAAAGCATTTTATATGCTTCCAGATTCAGCAGTTTGCCCCCACCCAGTGAAACAAGGGTCTATGGCATTCCAATTAAGTTACTGGGGAGGGGGCACCCACTTTGATTTACTCAGAGAGAGATAATTCCTTGCATTGCATCAGTTTTGTGTTTTGTTTTTTAAGCAAATGGCTGAAATCAAATACACAGATGCATTTGCCATGTGGCTAATACGGTCACTGCCAAAAAACCCAGATACACATTTGGGTAGCAGCTAGAACTTTGGAAAATCAGCTTTTAATTTCAGTGGTCAACCACCAATCCCAAATTTGGATCCAATTTTGTCTGGTAGTTTGAGCTGAATGGCAGGATTAAATGAATGTCAGATGTGTCTCCTGTTTAATTCAAAATAGGGCAGAGCAAAGGCAGAGAGGGGGCAAGGTGAAGACAGTCTTTAGCCAACAAGGAGCAGCAAAACAAAACTGTCCAGTTGTTCAGACCAGCAACCCAGCAGATGCCTTTATGTCAAAGGTGGGGACCATTTTCCAGCCTGTGAGCTACACTTCCTTCTGAGCAGCTTTTTCCTCTGGCCACATGCCAAGGGTGGGTGGGGCCAGAGGGAAAAGTGGGTGGGACAACTGATGCAGAGTTTCCTCTCTTTTTTTAACAGTAGGCTAGTTTCTACATGGACGTGGGTGGCGCTGTGGGTTAAACCGCAGGGCCTAGGACTTGCTGATCAGAAGGTCAGTGGTTCGAATCCCCGCGACGGGGTGAGCTCCTGTTGCTCGGTCCCTGCTCCTGCCCACCTAGCAGTTTGAAAGCATGCCTGTGCAAGTAGATAAATAGGTACCGCTCTGGTGGGAAGGTAAACGGCGTTTCTGTGCACTGCTCTGGTTCACCAGAAGTGGCTTAGTCATGCTGGCCACATGACCTGGAAGCTGTACGCCGGCTCCTTTGTCCAGTAAAGCGAGATGAGCGCTGCAACCCCAGAGTCATCCGCGACTGGACCTAACGGTCTGGGGTCGCTTTACCTTTACCTTTACCTTTACCTGGTTTCTACATGTGCACACATACCTCTCTAATCAGGCAAGCAAGAGGCATTATCCGAATTTTATTTACTGTATCAGACACCATTCTTATTTTCTGCTGATGAGTGTACCATTCACAACTGACAAGAGACATTATATTTTTCATGCAAGTATCTGTATCCAAATACTTTGATTAGTGTAAGAGGAGTGCTCCAGCTGTCCCTTACACTACCATTACAGTCCTGAGCACCTTGCATGAACCTGCATTGATCAGAGTAGAAAATACATTAATACAGTGACCCTAATCTTGCACTCTGTTAGTGGATGTTTGTACTCAGTAAGATATTCAGTCTTAATTTTGTGCTGGATTGCAGCCAATTTCTTTAGAACTGGGATGCCAGTGAATCGTAGGTATAATTAAAGGATATCAAATTCAAAATTGCACTTGGCAATGCCTGAGAGTCAAAACTCTAGGAAACAGAGTAGACAACATGAAGCACTCTGGGATGTGAAATCCTGTGAAAACAGACATTCAAGGCTAATAAATCAGGCTTTATCTAGAGATCTGTCATGGAAATAAAGCCTAATACAAATTTTGAAACACATTCTGGGGTTCCTCTCCAGAGAGAACATTTCAAGGCCAAAAGAGTTTTCCTCAGACAACCAGCTATCCCCTGCTCTTACTAATAAAATTAAATTGTCCTCTGGTTAAAGCAAGTAACAAAATAGAGAAGTGCTGAGTATATTACACACACATGCATGTTAACACAACCTTGGCCGCACAGACCAACCACAATTTCATCTATCTCTTCTTCCTAATCGCTTCACTCCTCCATCTCAAAATGTCTATTTTGGTTTTGACACAAACTCCTTGTAAATCTGCCATTTCTTTTCAGCTGCTGATTTATCGCTTCTTGCCAGTCTCGTTTTCTGAGATCTGTTTTTCCAGGAAATGCCCATTTATCATGGCACATTATCATTTCATGGGCGGCATCTGCAGTTATTCTGGCCCTCTACCTGTTTTCGGTAGAGGCCAATTATTATTTTTTAATGGAAATTGAGAAACGCAGCTTTGTTACAGAATATAATGATAGGATGCCCTCAAGTGGCAAAATGCAAACTCCACCCAGAAAACTTCAAGTGATTAATCATACGGCCATATGAACAAGACACCTGGTACAACTGCTGATTTCTTTGATACACTCTGGCTCTCGTTTGTTCAGGAATGAAAGTAGCAATGCACAGAGTGCAAAGTGCATTGGGTGGAAATCCAAAGAATTAGGTCACCCACTCTTGACACACTACTCTGACATTTTCTTCTGTCAATAAACTGAACTGGTACAAATACATTTTGTCAGCTGTGATGGGATTTTTTTCTAACTAGCAGCCTGCATGCCTCGCTGTTTGTTGCAGACATTTTATTGTCTGATATGAGTGTCAACACAATACTAACTGATCTGTGCAGACTGCCCGTTCTCTGAATGGGCCAGCGTCAGAGCTGTGGCTGTAATAGGGGAAAGTCACAAATGTTGCTATTACTGCTTTAATAATAATAATAATAATAATAATAATAATAATAATAATAATTTATACCCCGTCCTTCCCAGCCAAGGCCGGGCTCAGGGCAGCTAACAAGCAATAATAAAAACAAGTTGAATGAATCCAACTTAAAAACAAGAATAAATACGACAAGTAAAATATTGAAACATTAAAATATTAAAATGCAGCCTCATCACAGGAGGAGAAAGGAAAAGGAAAAAAGAAAGAGGGGGAGGGAATATAAATGATAAATATATTTGTATTTATCACACATGACAGATTTACACACTTTTATCAACACATAAACGATATCAATATAGGAAAGCTAACATGCATGAAAGTGCTCTGAAATGCAGCCAGTGTTGTCCATGGTGCGCAGGACAGGGGAATATGTATGATTACTGTTTCCCTTCACAGGAAAAGTGGATAAGAGCCCTGTGCATACAGCAAAGATATGGATCCACAGAAACAAACCTTAGGCACCCTGCCGTCTTGGGAAATAAGGCATATTCTGAGCCATAATAGTATATGAAAACAATGCTTAAAACAGTACATCAGAACTAAGGTAGAACATTCATATTGCCAAAGGCTGGCTGAACAATTGGATCAAAACGTTTTATAAGAGAGTACCATTCTTCACACATGCTACACCCGCTTTCCCCAATGTGATACTCTCCAGATGTTTTAGACTATAATATCCATCAGCCCCAGCCAGTGCTGATGGGACTTGTAGTCCAAAACATCTAGAGGGCAGCAGGCTGACGAAGCTGTGCTAGACCAGGGGTAGGCAACCTAAGGCCCAGGGGCTGGATGCGGCCCAAACGCCTTCTCAATCCGGCCCGTGGACGGTCCAGGAATCAGTGTGTTTTTACATGAGTAGAATGTGTCCTTTTATTTAAAATGCATCTCTGGGTTATTTGTGGGGCATAGGATTTTGTTAGAGACATCACCTTGCCGACAAAGGTCCATATAGTTAAAGCTATGGTTTTCCCAGTAGTGATGTATGGAAATGAGACCTGGACTTTAAAGAAGGCTTCGATGCTTTTGAATTATGGTGCTGGAGGAGACTCTTGAGAGTCCCATGGACTGCAAGAAGATCAAACCGATCCATTCTGAAGGAAATCAGCCCTGAGTGCTCACTGGAAGGACAAATCCTGAAGCTGAGACTCCAATACTTTGGCCACCTCATGAGAAGAGAAGACTCCCAGGAAAAGACCCTGATGTTGGGAAAGATGGAGGGCACAAGGAGAAGGGGACGACAGAGGACGAGATGGTGGGACAGTGTTCTCGAAGCTACCAGCATGAGTTTGACCAAACTGTGGGAGGCAGTGGAAGACAGGAGTGCCTGGCGTGCTCTGGTCCAGGGGGTCACGAAGAGTCGGACACGACTAAACAACTAAACAACAACAACAACAAGGAATTTGTTCATTTCCACCAAAAAAATATAGTCTGGCCCCCCACAAGGTCTGAGGGACAGTGGACTGGCCCCCTGCTGATAAAGTTTGCTGACCCCTGTGCTAGACTAAGGAGGAAACAGTAAGAAAATACAACACAATGTTGCAGTGAATCCCCACCCTGTAACAGCATTGGCTTTGCTGTGAGATCCAGCCAGCCACCTCTCCCTTCAGGGAACCATGAACTGTGAAGTTGTTACAGTAAGTGCCACACTTTTTAACAACAAGGAAAAAGGGGGTGCCTGTACTGCATGTCCTTGAGCACCCCATGAAAAAGCACTGTGTAAAGGGTTCAATCAGGTCCCAACCACCCCAATTTTAATTAACCCTCAATATTCCAAAAGGATATATTTGCTAGTCCTAATTGGGGTGGAGGTTGTCTGTGTGTGTGTGTGTGTGTGTGTGTGTGTGTCCCTCCTTTTGGTTTTTGAAGATATTTCACAGTCCTCCATAGGTTGAAGTTCATCTGAGCATGCTTATACCTCCCCCATATTTTCCACTGCTCCTGTTTTGGTTCCAGTTCTGCTGGGGTTCAACCACTTGGGTTCACTACAGTGGTACCTCAGGTTACAGATGCTTCAGGTTACAGACTCCGCTAACCCAGAAATAATACCTCGGGTTAAGAACTTTACTTCAGGATGAGAACAGAAATTGTGCGGCGGCGGCAGGAGGCCCCATTAGCTAAAGTGGTACCTCAGGTTAAGAACACTTTCAGGTTAAGAACGGACCTCCAGAACTAATTAAGTTCTTAACCCAAGGTTCCACTGGAGAAGAGTGAACAACAGACAAAAAAGGTAGAGGCACTTATGAAAGGTCCAGGTCTCTGAAGCAGACAGATGCTCCTTTCTTAGTTACATTAAAGGTAAAGGGACCCCTGACCATTAGGTCCAGTCACGGACGACTCTGGGGTTACATCGCTCATCTCGCTTTATGGCCGAGGGAGCCGGCGTACAGCTTCCAGGTTATTTGGCCAACATGACTAAGCCACTTCTGGCGAACCAGAGCTGCGCACGGAAACACTGTTTACCTTCCCGCTGGAGCGGTACCTATTTATCTACTTGCACTTTGATGTGCTTTCAAACTGCTAAGTTGGCAGGAGCAGGGACCGAGCAACGGGAGCTCACCCCATTGCGGGGATTTGAACCGCCGACCTTCTGATCGGCAAGCCCTAGGCTCTGTGGTTTAACCCACAGCGCCACCCGAGTCCCTTATTGAGCAATTGAGCAAACCTATTTCATACAGTTGGGAGTCTGAGAAATCCAGACTCTGACAACCAGTTTATTCTCCACCAAACCCACATTAGAGAGTGGGGAAAGGGTGACCTCACAATCTTTGTGGTTTCCTGAGCAAGTGCTAGTCAGCTTTGCAGAGTCAGCTGGAGGGCAAAGATAACAAAACCAATTACACTGGAAATAAAAACTAATTTACACTCTGCCAGTAGGTGTGCCAAAGTAAGTTTGCAGTTTGAAATATTTGGTTATAATATAACAGGTACAACACAAGGAGAGTGGGCAGCAGGGAGGAAAGTAGAGGGAAGAGCAAATGTGCCTGCTTCTATTGTTGCCAAATGATCAGCAAGATTTTAAAAGATTCTGGTACCAGCAAAAGAGTCACCACTAAAGAATGGGGCAAGGCTGTTGCTCCTTGCTGAACAGTTGCTCCTTGCTGAACAGTTAAGGTGAAAATGGGTAGATTTTGCACTAGACCCCAACCCCAATCCTACACTTGACTCTACCCCCTGCCCACCAAGTCTCCAGGATTTTGGGTTTCAAGACTTTGGCAACTCTAATATTAGGAATGCAGGTTTAGCCTTTTCCGCGGGAGAAATAAGAGTATAGCAGAGATGAAGTTCAGCAAATGGTTACAGCTGCAAACTTTGCATTAGCCATTCAACTACAGCAAGTTTTTAAAGTGAGCAAGTGTCCATCAAGCACACTGCCATAACTCAATTGGAACAGAGCTATATCTCTATTTAATAATCCCAAACTGTCCTTAATTTAGCAAATCAGATCTCTCTCCATACTGTATGGGAGATACAGCATTCCCTTTGTACAGTGGTACCTCGGGTTAAGAACTTACGTAATTCATTCTGGAGGTCCGTTCTTAACCTGAAACTGTTCTTAACCTGAGCTACCACTTTAGCTAATGGGGCCTCCTGCTGCTGCCTCGCCTCCAGAACATGATTTCCGTTCTCATCCTGAAGCAAAGTCCTTAACCAGAGGTACTATTTCTGGGTTAGCGGAGTCTGTAACCTGAAGCGTTAGTAGCCTGAAGTGTCTGTAACCCAAGGTACCACAGTAATTCTTTAATTACAGAGCTGAAAAGGGAGTTTTATTAGGTCCTTATTTGGATGGGTATTGCTGCACTGGATCTATGTTGATGATGACCAGATGGTGATGGTCTCTTGAGCTCTAAAATTTTAAACTGTCAGTTGTTGACTCTTCCTTTTCTTCTGTAAAAACTGCACAATCATGCTTCTTCTTCAATGGGTGTGCCGTGCTTTTAGAATGGCAAAATATCATTTTTGTCTCCCATGAGCTTCCAAAAGGGATCACTGCAGATTTTGAGAGACCAATAAAAATTTAGCATAATTTGAAATCTGAAGCAAGTATGGCATTCCTCCTCAAGTAAAAATATCTGAGGAATTTCAAAGGAAGCCAAAAGCATTTCTATCTCTCCTACAAAATTCCCAGGGGTGGTTTTGCACATCTCTAACTAAAATGACTTTAGAATCCATACCAGAGAAGTTAAGCAATACCTTATTACAACGGTTTTCTGGTTTTCTAACAACAGAGAATACTTTCAACATTGATTTGTCTGCAGAAGAACTCCTGAGTAGCTGCCAAGTAACTCCTTCATGTTTCAGACAATTCAGAGGGTACTAGCCACACCTTTTGGGTGTCCCCCATTATTTCATTTGGACAGAAGTCATGGGGTAGAACATGTCTTAGTGTGTGCAGATTTCTCGACAGAGGGGAACTAACTCTCAGCCTAGCCTTTCTCCCAAGGCTGTTGTGAAGATAAAAGGGCTGGTGGTGAGGGAAAGACAATTTACAAAGCCTGCAGCTCCTGGGATGAAAAGCAAGATACAAATATATAATACCAGGGAGCAGCAAATTCTCTATGCATATGCAATTTCTTGTCCAGTTGCCAACTGTGATTTAAAAAGGTATCCTTGAAGTCTATAGGAATTGTGACTTACTATAGTGGTAAAGTGTTTGGTGATGTTGCGGTTGTGTCTGCTGATTCATTTTGTATTTTTGATTTATGGTCACTGTATATTAATAAGTAAGAGCCCAGTGACAAGAAGCAGACCAGTTGTTGCTGTGTTGTGGGACATAGAATTCAGGTGGAGGCAGGTAGCAATACCACATTTTTTTATCAGTAGGAAGGAAACCTCATTTATTCCAAGAGAAGCACTTCTGAACAAAAGATACCAAAGCCAGCCAATTGCGTTTTATATTGTGGAGGTAGCATGCTTGGGGAGCGAATAAAATAATGTAGACCCTGCAGGAAATAATGACACGGCCAAAATAAAATTTCATGTTTTGCTAGATAAGGAAAGGGTTAAGACACACGGAGTTCCCTCTGTAAATTCCTAGAGAGGGGGCTCTGTGAGGTCACATCCCTTTGCTTGCCCTGGCAGGAAAAGTAACAGGGGGGGAAATCTTCACTACTTCCTTCCTGCTCAGAGCTCAATCCCCCCCCCCTTTTTTCCTGGTTTCCTTAGAAGAATACTGAAAAGGCACAGTGCTCCCCCCCATTTGCAAAAACTGATACTCCCCCCCCCCGTTGTAATTTCCAAGAGTGATTATGACTCTGTCCAGAAACATCCCCATAGGTACCATTTCAGTCTCCAATAAGTCTATATAGGACCTTTCACTTTAGCCATTCATGCTTTAAACATTTGTCCTGCGGCTCACCGTTGTCTAAGTAAGCAAGAAGCAAAGGCAGACCTCTTTGTACTTTTCCCTCTGAGGAAGGGCTCAAAGTACATGAAACACGGTGCACTCAGCAATTCAAATCAGCAACTGTGTTCTTTTTGGTGCCTTTGCTGTCAGCGAGATAAACTTGTGAACTACAGAGCTTTTCAGACGGCGTTCTTCAAAGAGGCTCTCCTTAAGGAAGCAATTGATTTTCTCCCTATCGGACCACACAGTGAATGCCTCTCCACCATACAAATTAGAGGTGGCCCATTTCTCCCTTCCTGGGGTCCTTCTTTTATTTATACAGTATGAAGCCTCGAGCGAGAATAGTTTTATAGCAAAGAGTAAAAGGGGGAAGGAAAAATAAACCTTCAATGTTCTCATTGTTACTGAAGCTCAGAACCTTTCAGCAAAAGGAAAATGGGAAAATCCAGCCACTAGCATTTTGAAAGTTACTTTTTATTTCCGTTTCTTATATTTTATCTAGCCTCGGAGCTGAGACTGGAAGTGGAGCATGGGCCCTGATAAGAAACTGTGATACAGTTGTGGGGGCTGGGGCACTTTCACCGAGAATGTCTACTAGCGGAAGAATAGGGATATCTTGCCGTACATATTACATGTTCATATGACATTCATATGAACATGTAATATGTTCATATGACAACCTGCTAGTCAGGTTGACCCTGACTAGCGGCAGCGGTGGAGCAAGCCAATCAGGCGCCTGGGGGACTGTCGAAGTCTCCGCTCAACCGAGCTCCTTCAAGCTCCTCCGGAATCGCCCTCCGACGTGATTAACGACCTGAGCCTCTGATAAGGCTCCAGGCGCATCCCCATTCAGCAGAGTTTCAAAGCAGCGTGCAGAAGGACGAGATAGTATGAGCTACATGGCTAAAGGGTTTTATTACTAAGCTACGCAGACAGAAAAGAAATACATCCTCTCTCTGTGAGAGCAGAGAGCAACTGAAACAAAGGAACAGGAAACCAGTAACGTCACATTTGTCTCCTGTCTTCCATGAGACTTCCAACAGTCTGGAATGAGTGGAATGCAAAACAGAGTCTTGTGACTCTAAAGCACTGCACAGTGTCAAACAGCAGCCCCCCATGAGGGCGGGGGCCAGCCGCCCGTGGGGCGGGGCGAGCCAGGGCAGGACACTCTGCAGGGCCTCTGAGGAGTCTGCCTCCCTCCTCCCACTCAGCCGCCCTACGGCTGAGGGGGAGACGAGGGGCGGACTGTTTGGGAAAGCGTGGAGCCTGCAGGCGCCCAAGCCACCACTCGCAGGAGAAATGTGTGGCCCGGGCACACTGTGGGCCCCGCGGTGAATGCCACCCACCATTTTGTCACCCCCCCCTCAGTGGTGACACCCAGGGCGCACCGCCCCCATCACAACCCCCTTCCTCCTCCCCTGACTAGCAGACAGAAAGGAGAAGTTGTGGCGATTGGGAGGCTCATCAGTAGAGGACAGGCAAGACTACCCAAAGTTGTGATCCCTCAGTAGGCCACATCATGACTACACTTGATCAGAGCATCTCCAATGAAAAAGAATGACTGCAGTGATTGTGTGTTTCTTTTGGCCCTGGTTTCATGATGAAGTTGCCAGGTTTTGAAACACTTGTTCTCAATGCCAGCTTGTGGCTGCATGGGATCCCAGGAAGGCACCCTCAGTCTACCTTTGCTTCATTTCAAAAATATCACTGGGGAACAAAATTTTTGTTGCATTGACACCTGCAGTTGTTTTAACCTAATTTTGACGTGCTGATTTCATATCTGAAGTTGGTTTTGTTCTGTAAGCTCTAGGGGGTTTAATGCAATTCATGTTTTTCACTTTTCACCATAATCTTTGTTTTTCACAAGGCAAGAATTCAATATTTTATTAAACACATAGCCAAAGTAGTATAATATGAGTATAAATGTTAAGTGACTTATATAGCATTGAACATGACATGTATAGCATTGAAAATGACATTTATATCTATGTACAGTTGGAGGTATGGGAAAAAATGTATTCCCTTGGGATATGCAGTATACTTGAAGAAGCCATGATCCAATCTGTAAAGTACAAATATTTGGGTTACAAAACTATAAAAATAAAGAAAAATTAAATTTGCAAAACAATAATTACCATGTGGTTAGGGTAGATTAACGTGTCAGTGTCCACTTATCCCCAGTGTAAGTATGACATATCGGCAAAAGTCGGAAATTGCAAGATAACTATAGCATGTACATGAAAATCGATTTCAGATTTGAAATCAGCATTGGAAGAACATATAAGAACAGTTGAAAAATCTCTTGCAACAGAAAATGGGGGGGGAAATGTCCCTCAGTGATATATTCATTTCATTTCAGTGTCTGGTCACAGGCAATATTTGGCCCCAGAGTCTGGTATAGGATTGTCGTATGTTGAAGAGCAAAAAAGAAGAGCAAAAAAGAGGACAGCCTTAGCCGCTGACAGCCCGAGCCAGGGAAAGAGGCTTGCAGGGCTGCCACACCCATACAACTCTTTCCCCAGCTTAGGCTGACAGCAGCCATGGTGTGCAGAGCACCTGCACATGTGCTCCTCTTTCCCTGGCTCAAGCTGGCAGTGGCGTGCAGAGCAGCCCAAGTCCAAGTCCACCCAGGCCCAAACCGCCCAAGCCAAAGCCCCCAAACCATCCAAAACCCAGACATTTCCTTGAAAATATAAAAATCCAATAGGTTGGGCATGTTGGCCCACAAAAAGAGGACATGTCCAGGTTTTCCTGGACGTATGGCAATACTACCCCAGGCAATTTACATCCGTTGGTTTCTGTTGATATCTACGATCTATGCAATTCAATGTTTTCTTTTATTTTCTTTATTCCTTACATGTATCAAGCCATTCAGGAAACACACATGATGACGATGGCAATACGCTGTCCCAAGGAAAGCTCCAGGTTTTGCTCCTGATACACCCATCTTTTATATCCCACTTGCACAATGCACCCCTGAAATGAATTCCCCCCTGCTTCTCAGTGCCTTATTTTGTTTTCATATGTTGTCATTTTTTTAAGGCTAGGAGTCTCAGAAAGTGGTCTGCCCCCCAAAAAAATTTTTTAGAGGGCTGGAATTTGGGTGTCATTAACCTACATCAAATTGCTTTCAAATGGACAGATACCTGAATGGACATCACCATCATAATTGTGTGCCAAGCTATAAAGGCATGTGACTTGTCTTGGAATAGTGTGAAAGAATTTGGCTTTTTCTAAGCCCTTTCATTGCTGAAAATAATTGCCACATCAGAGCGTTCACCGGATTTTGCTTCAGGTGTGGATATGCTCTGTTGTCTGCTGTTTATATGCACTGAGGGTTAGGGAAAAACATAGCGATATGGTCCCAACTCACAGAATGAGTTCTTTTCCACAAGACAAAAGCAGGAATGCCAAACCCTGTGACAAAAGTGATGCCTAGACTGTCTTTCTAGAATTTACCTGGGGCCCTTTGAAGATACAGCAGCTTCTCTCCTAATTGCTGTAATTGTTCATTTGCATGGAATTATAAATATATTTTATTACGTATAATAATAAGATACATAGCTACACTGTCATCAGACCTTGAACAGTAGACAAAATTAATTTAATCAGCTATTACTAGACAGCAAAATTTGATTGAACTGCCATTTCACCCATTTTGTGTAGATGCGCTGAAATTTTAAATTGAGATAAATAGCTATTTTAAGTGGAGAAAATGAGAGAAAATGGTCCATATCCAGAGGAGGCGCCTGTAATATTCTCATCCTAAGATGTACAGATAAATCACTTTGCAAAGAACTAAGCAACAGTGGCTTTTTTGTGCATCTAGTGACCAAACTCCGATTAGGCTATGCAAATTGGATGCAAGGCAGAAAATTAGGCAAAGCTCTTCACCACTTTAGAGTGCAGAAATGGCAGCTAATTCACAATTATACATTATACCACAGTCATTTTTGATGCACTAGGCACTTCTAGATGCTTATGGGATGACCCAGGCCATTTCTGATAGGAGAAAGGGAAGTTGTGAGAGGAGCAGGATGTGACAGTAAAAAGCAGGGATAGGGAGATTTCTGCACTTGCAGACTGAGAGAAGAGAATATTAGAGGGAGAGCGGCAGATTATGCCTGAAATATACTCAAAAGTCGCGTAGTGATTTCATGCTCTTTCTTGCAGCTTGTAAAACAGTGAATGAATCCCCCCCACAAACATCTGGCTTTATATACATTATTTACACAATGGGTCCTGTCTGATTGGCTGATTCTGCTTCCCTCCTGGAACCTGATTGGGCTGCTCCAGCAGACCAATCAGGTTGTTGCATTCTAGGCTCCTAAAGTAAAGGTAAAGGGACCCTTGACCATTAGGTCCAGTCGTGGCCAACTCTGGGGTTGCGGCGCTCATCTCGCTTCATGGGCTGAGGGAGCCAGTGTATATCTTCCGGGTCATGTGGCCAGCATGACTTAGCTGCTTCTGGCGAACCAGAGCAGCGCACGGAAACGCCGTTTACCTTCCTGCCAGAGCGGTACCTATTTATCTACTTGCACTTTGATGTGCTTTCGAACTGCTAGGTTGGCAGGAATCATAGAATCATAGAGTTGGAAGAGACCATAAGGGCCATCAAGTCCAACCCCCTGCCAAGCAGGAAACACCATCAGAGCACTCCTGACATATGGTTGTCAAGCCTCTGCTTAAAGACCTCCAAAGAAATAGAATCATAGTGTAGGAGCAGGGACTGAGCAACGGGAGCTCACCCCCTTGCGGGGATTCGAACCGCCAACCTTCTGATTGGCAAGCCCTAGGCGCTGTGGTTTAACTCACAGCACTACCCACGTCCCTCTAGGCTCCTACCTGCCTATTGTTTTAGGAGCCAAGCTTAGTACATAACAATGCCTCAAATATTTTGGTGATAAAGGTAAAGGTACCCTTGCCCGTACGGGCCAGTCTTGACAGACTCTAGGGTTGTGCGCTCATCTCACTTAAGAGGCCGGGGGCCAGCGCTGTCCGGAGACACTTCCAGGTCACGTGGCCAGCGTGACAAGCTGCATCTGGCGAGCCAGCGCAGCACACGGAACGGCGTTTACCTTCCCGCCAGTAAGCGGTCCCTATTTATCTACTTGCACCCGGGGGTGCTTTCAAACTGCTAGGTTGGCAGGCGCTGGGACCGAGCAGCGGGAGCGCACCCCACCGCGGGGATTCGAACCGCCGACCTTTCGATCGGCAAGCCCTAGGCGCTGAGGCTTTTACCCACAGCGCCACCCGCGTCCCTATTTTGGTGATAAAGGTGTACATTTCAGTGATATAGATTCAGTCAGAGATGACAGAATTCTGATCAGAGGGGAAAGTGGGAGAATAAACTAAGAATTCTTCTCCCCCCCACACTCTGACTCCTAACATGTTCCAATTGTCCCTATAGACCTGGTGCCTCATCCTGAGAAAAGCAGCAAATCATACGAACCATCTGGAAGTCCAACTGAACATAATGGGGATAACTTCTGAGCATAGGATTTTTTTCCCTTAAAAAGATAGAAAGAAATCTGCTGAAGCCATTTCCCTTCTTACTATATTATAAAATAGTGTAAATGCAAATGTAATATGAGAAAGAACATCATACAAGTATGTGCAGTTAGAATCGTAAATTGACTACTAAGGTCCCATAACTTTTAAAAACACATAATATTGTGTAAGCTTAACACACACAAACACAGCAAGGTTTGTGAGGCATATTCTGAACTCTTTTGAAACTTTGTAAGATATCTCAAAAGATGCAGCTAGTTAGAACTAACATTTGAGTTCTGCACAGCCATCCAGGATAAACCTTTTGAATTTCACAAAAGTGAATCAGCTGTTTTATCTGAAAATAAAACCTGCCAGAGCACTTTCTTTTTGCAAATTCCACAGCAATATAATCCGTTTCATTTAGATTTGGAGGGGGGGGATTTCTGCACTTGCTGTACTTAATCTCTCCAAGCTTCTAAAGCTTTACAGAAGATTTCAAATTCATTCTTTTAAATTGAGCTGCTCAGCAATGTGGTGAATGGTCAGAGGGAAAGCTAAGAGTTTCCTAATTAAAAGAGTTGCATATACGTCATAGTGTAACTTCCAAAATAATATAAATAGAGGTATATAACATCTAGAACTGGTAAAAGCTAAGAAAAAGCTGATAAATAGTAAAAACTAATAAAAACTCATAAAAACCACACAACTAACGTGGAGCTCAAATCTAACCACACAACTAACGTGGAACTTCCTCTATCGACGTCATCTTGGGCCAGCCCCCCAACATTATCCCAACCAGAGTCCTTTAAATCTAAGTATGTCTGAATCCTCTGAATGTTGCTATACTTACTGAAACTCTTTTGGCTTCTCTTGAAGTGCCTTCTACAGTTTGTCTGAGAGGGAATCTTCAAATCTCCTTCAGATTTCACTTTGGGAGAAAAATGATAACAGTTATGGATGCATAGCACTCCCAAAGAGAAGTCTTCGTAGTCTTATTCTGGACAGGCAAAATGATTGCCACAAAACCAAATGTAGTCCCTGGCGTAGTTAAGCTTTCATGAACTAGTACCAGATACTCAAATGCACAACCATCTTCCTGGTTGTGCCCTTCATATGGAGTTCCCAGCTGTGCAAGACCGTGCTTGAATTGGTGGGGTGGGGCAGTGGGAGGGTAAAGAGCCTTTAATAAAAAAAAACCTCCAGTCCCACCTCAGCCAAATTGTGGTCCTCCATGAACTCCTAAAAATCATAGATAGTGAGCAGGTGATCACAAAGGCTGAGGGTCTCAGGAAGTTATTGCATATGAGGTTCTTTAGCTGTTAATTGGCAAGAGGAATATACAAGAAGACAATATACAAGAATAATATACAAGAAGACAATATACAAGAAGAATATACAATTTCAACTTTCAGTGTTCCTCCTTCTCTTCATTGTGGCTGGCCATCATCTTGATTTCCACATGATACCAGCAGAGATTATCTACCCTTTGGGCAGAGGCGCAGCAAGGTCAGGTGGAACCTGGTGCAGAATTTTTTTTGTCACCCCCCCCCCTCACATTGATGGCTTGGAGTAGACTTGGGAATGTCCCCACCCTCCCCTGAGCTGTCAAAATGAAGGCCAATTGGTGCAGCTCCCCCCTTCCCCCGACAGCTTGGGGGAGGTTTGGGAGTTGTGGGCAGGCGGTGCCCCCTCAGTGATGACACCTAGGGCAGTCCTCACCCCCCCGTACGCCCCTCCCACTCCTCTGCCTTTGGGATGATGCTACATCATAACTTGGCCTGGGTCCAGGAAGAGTTCTGTTGCACTCAGGTTTTGTTTGAGGGCTTGGCCACTGTGAGAACAGGATGCCAAACTAGCAAGTTATTGTGGTCTTATTAGGGGGCAATTAAAGACGGTAATTGGGAAGTGGGTGGCTCTGTGGGTTAAACCACAGAGCCTAGGACTTGCCGATCAGAAGGTCGGTGGTTCGAATCCCTGCGACAGGGTGAGCTTCCGTTGCTCGGTCCCAGCTCCTGCCCACCTAGCAGTTCAAAAGCACGTCAAAGTGCAAGTAGATAAATAGGTACCGCTCCGGTGGGAAGGTAAATGGCGTTTCCGTGCGCTGCTCTGGTTCGCCAGAAGCGGCTTAGTCATGCTGGCCACATGACCGGAAGCTGGCTCCCTCGGCCAATAAAGCGAGATGAACGCCACAACCCCAGAGTCAGCCATGACAGGACCTAATGGTCAGGGGTCCCTTTGTTGTTGCTGTTTAGTCGTTTAGTCGTGTCCGACTCTTCGTGACCCCATGGACCAGAGCACGCCAGGCACTCCTGTCTTCCACTGCCTCCTGCAGTTTGGTCAAACTCATGTTCGTATCTTCGAGAACTGTGTCCAACCATCTCATCCTCTGTCGTCCCCTTCTTGTGCCCTCAATCTTTCCCAACATCAGGGTTTTTTCCAGGGAGTCTTTTCTTCTCATGAGGTGGCCAAAGTATTGGAGCCTCAGCTTCACGGGGTCCCTTTACCTTTACTTTTAACTGTCAGCAGCAAGGAAACACAGGAATGCAGGTGAATGTTGTGTCTCCATCTTTGACAGTTGCCACCATCCCTTCAAACAGTTCAGCCTTCTCTTTCCTCCTCTTTCTGGACACTTTTGGGAGCCAAAAGTGTGACCCGGCCCTAGAATAACCTACATGTCTCTTTGTGGTCATGGCTATGAAAGGATGGCTAGAGAATTAATGGCTCAGAGAAATGAGAGCTGGAGGAGAAATTCGGAGAGAGAAGAACGAGAGAAGAGGCAAACAGGGAAAGAGAATGCATAATAAACATGGCCTGCAGCTGCACAGCTGACAGAGTCTGAATAGCCAGCCAAATCTTAGGCTACAGGCTTGCAATTGCATCAGTAGTCAAATCACTTTCCCTATGGCAATTCTACAGGAGATATCCAAGCAAAACAAATGTAGCTTATTGATTAATTTCATTTTTCACTTCCTTTCTCTGTACTCAGCAAATTCCTTAATTCCTTTTGTGGCGAACTTTTTTGTATTATTGTGAGTGTGTTTTGCTGTTTTCCTGCATTTTTAACTTTATTTCGAAGTAAAATCCCATGATATAATATCCAAAGCAGCTTAGCAGAGAATACTACCGAACAGCTAAATGGCAGCACATTGGAGGCCAGCATTGTTTGCCCTTGGCTAACTGGAATCTTTCTATTCACAACCCCGCCTGAGGTCAGAAAAGGATGGTTTTTTGGTAGGCTTGGTTCTCTGCCTTTGTCTTCCTGCCGATATGGAACATTGAACATGATTAATTGTGTTTCAGTTGCCACATTGGATTATTAGTCTTGCTTTTACCTCATGGGTTGTCAGACAAAGGAAATGTTGGGTTGCTAACAACTCAAAAGTTGATGAATTTGCTTTGCTGTTGCTCCCTGGGAATTAAAACTATGTTGAGAAATGACTGTTGCTGGATAAATCAAGTAAACCCTTGATTACAACACTGCATTTTGGATTTCAGTACAGACTGTACATGTTCAGAAAAGAAATATTGTGTATATGAGTGGGGGTGGGGATTATTTCCAGCGTGATTTTGCCTTTAAGATGACTTAGCCCTGGTTCACACACAAATTTGGAGTTGCACTGCCAACCCAACATACTTAGAATATTTGTATATGTCAGGCCTTACAAACAAAATCTGCCTTGAGACCTTTCAGAATAAGATTGTCTTGGCAGAGCTTACTTGTTTTGAGCCCAAAGCATGTGGTTTTAGTCTTGCCACTGCCATCTTCTCATCTCATTGCCCCAAGTGTACCAAGATTCACCCCTGGGCTGTCAGGAATAACCTTTAGGCACCCAAATTCCCCTGAGTCTTGGCCCTCCATTTGTAGTCAGGACTTTCAGAAAAGTTTAAATGAATGCCCTGTGTCCAGGGCAGCTGTTTATCAGCTCCATCTGGTATGCAGGCTGAAACCCTACCTGCCCATGGACTGCCTCGCCAGAGTGGTGCATGCTCTAGTTGTCTCCCGCTTGGACTACTGCAATGCGCTCTACGTGGGGCTACCTTTGAAGGTGACCCGGAAACTACAACTAATCCAGAATATGGCAGCTAGGCTGGTGACTGGGAGCGGCCGCTGAGACCACATAACATTGGTCTTGAAAGACCTACATTGACTCCCAGTACGTTTCTGAGCACAATTCAAAGTGTTGGTGCTGACCTTTAAAGCCCTAAACGGCCTCGGTCCAGTATACCTGAAGGAGCATCTCCACCTCCTTCATTCCGCCCGGACACTGAGGTCCAGCTCCGAGGGCCTTCTGGCGGTTCCCTCACTGCGAGAAGCCAAGTTACAGGGAACCAGGCAGAGGGCCTTCTCGATAGTGGCGCCCGCCCTGTGGAACGCCCTCCCACCAGATGTCAAAGAGAAAAATAACTACCAAACTTTTAGAAGACATCTGAAGGCAGCCCTGTTTAGGGAAGTTCTTAATGTTTAATAGGTTATTGTATTTTAGTGTTTTGTTGGAAGCTGCCCAGAGTGGCTGGGGAAACCCAGCCAGATGGGCGGGGTATAAATAATTATTATTATTATTATTATTATTATTATTATTATTATTATTATTATATCCCAAAAAAAGAGTTCACAAAAAAATTGGCCCATATTCCCAGGGTGTATGGCAAAGAGGGCACTGGAACAGCTTTAAGAAAATGTCCATGTGTAGAATGAATAGGTGCATACATTTGCTGTACATAAAACTAAGGTAAACTCACCTAAAATGACACTCGAAACTCAAATGAACTGGCGCCCTCACCCCCGTTTTCTTTTGTGTCATGTATTTTAGAAATGCAGACCTGTGGGCAGGAGTTGTTTTGGTTGTTGTGGACCTTGCGTAAGCCATTCTGGAATCCTTTTGGTCTAAACTGTGCTTAACCCCAGAACTTTACGTTAGGACCAGTTACTGTATGCAGCATAGTAAAGGTAAAGGGACACCTGACCATTAGGTCCAGTCGTGGCCAACTCTGGAGTTGTGGTGCTCATCTCGCTTTACTGGCCGAGGGAGCCAGCGTACAGCTTCTGGGTCATGTGGACAGCATGACTAAGCCACTTCTGGCAAACCAGAGCAGCGCACGGAAATGCTGTTTACCTTCCCGTCGGATCGGTAACTATTTATCTACTTGCACTTTGACGTGCTTTCGAACTGCTAGGTTGGCAGAAGCTAGGACCGAGCAACGGGAGCTCGCCCCATTGCGGGGATTCAAACTGCCAACCTTCTGATCGGCAATTCCTAGGCTCTGTGGTTTAACCCACAGCGCCAGCCGTGCTGTATGCAGCATACCATACAGTAATTTATACTGTATTTTTATTCAATTATTTCAGCGTACATATCCCAGGTTTCTATAGGAAATATTCAAGGTGGCCAATGGTACAATGCAAACACAGCAAGCGCATACACTTTATATTCTGCAATCAAAGAAACAATTTTAACTGTCACTGGACCTCGGAGGATTTTGAAAGGGTGTGGAGGACGAATGTTCTGCGCTCTCCATTATGCTGCATATGTGACTTGGTCTTCTTTTCATTTTCCTGACCAATATCTCTCTCTCTCTCCCACCCCCACCCCCACCCCCGCATTTGAGGATGACTGAACTATGTGAAAGGAGAACTCATATTTACCCCCTGAGTCTATTGTGTATCTGCTGGGATGTTGGCCGCTATTATCAATTAGGTCTATGTGGCATGAAGCTAGACTAGGTGGCCCAGTATTATAGCTCTGTGATTACACTGAAATGTATAGATCTCTGTTTGCAATTGCTTTGCCCTCCTTTAATATCATAATAAAAGCTTCATCCTCACAGACTCTGTTTCATCAAATATGGGCACCTGCATCACCTGCCAACTCCGTCTTTGAAGATTTCTGATTCCTTTAACCTGTCATTTCAGCTTGTATAAGAGAGAGTTTTGGAGGGGAAAGGCTCATTACTTAAGATGCTTCCCGTCATTGTAGCTACAACGTTCAGCTGAATTACCCAGCAACTTACTGAAAAGCCTCCTCCAGTGATGTGAGCAGCATAATCAAATTGCCTGCCTAGATCAGTACATGAATCTTAGCATTTCCTATTTGACTCCTTAGGAACCACAAACTGCTCTTCTTAATGGGAAATGTGCTACAAACCTGATTTGAATTTAAATATGAATGAACTGTGAAAGAGGCAGACAACAGCTTTTGTACTTTTTGGAAAAGTGGTTGCAATATAAATCCTTGGTTCTTTTTGCGCGGTGCTATTTTTCATGTACAGTTTATTTGCTTGAAAAAACCCATTAAAAGCTCCACTAAATAATTGATGTGTGCAGAGTTGTTTTTGGTGGTTATTTTTTAAAAAAAGAAAAAATAAGCAATTCCTACAGATAGTGATGGCACTGAAGTTTTTGAATTCCTGGTTTGTTCTAAAAGTTTGTCAAGCTCGTAATGGTCTGCCAGACCTTGGAGGAACTTTTCACAGAACTTCTCCAGCTTGCGAGTGTTCAGCAGACCAGCTGCTCAAAGCCATCTGCTTTGCGGGTACATGCACAGACATTTTCCAAAATATTAACCCTCCCTCTAAATGAAATAGCCACTGATCACTGAGAAACTACATGGGCATTTTAAATGGTAATAGAATTTTCAAAGCAATACCAGACCAGCTGCCCAAGGCCATCTGTTTTGTAGGTACATGCACAGACATTCTTTAATAGTAACCCTGACTTCCAATGAAACACTCCTCAGTTGCTGTGAAGGTACACAGACATTTTAAATGGGCATGGGATTTTCAAAGGAATACCATGTTGCACAAACACACACACACACACACACGTGACACTTACACACTTCCAAATTAAATGATCTGATGTGATGTACTGCAACCAAGCAACCACATGACAGAGCAAGATATAAAATCATGTATTGTGCTCTGTAGATTTTAAAATAGTGGCCAAGCGACAGTTCACAGGAGGCAACACTGTAGCACAGAGGTTTTCAACCTTTTGGAGTCCATGGCACCCTTGGCCAACTGTATTTAAAGCCCTAAACAGCCTCGGCCCAGTACACCTGAAGGAGCGTCTCCAACCCCATCGTTCTGCCCGGACACTGGGGTCCAGCGCCGAGGGCCTTCTGGCGGTTCCCTCATTGCAAGAAGCAAAGCTACAGGGAACCAGGCAGAGGGCCTTCTCGGTAGTGGCACCCGCTCTGTGGAACGCCCTCCCACCAGATGTCAAGGAAATAAACAACTACTTGACATTCAGAAGACATCTGAAGGCAGCCCTGTTCAGGGAAGTTTTTAATGTGTGATATTTTAATGTATTTTTAATCTTTGTTGGAAGCCGCCCAGAGTGGCTGGGGAAACCCAGCCAGATGGGCAGGTTACAAATAATAAATTATTATTATTATTATTATTATTATTATTATTATTATTATTGTCAGAGCTGCCCGAGGTCCCAGCTCACAGAGGACCAACGCTGCTTCGTTATTTAGTATAAAAGTCTTTATTGAAGTTCAGTTTCACTTCCACAGCCGCAGCGTGCAGCACTACGTCTCAAACTCTAGACCGCCGAAGCTCCATCTGAATCTCCTCCCCCCTGACACCAGTTTAAGATTCTAGCCTTGCTCCACCTCTTCCTTTGTTCTTTCCTCCTCTGGGTCCGCCTGCCCGTCGGGGTCTCGCCCTTCCTAGACTCTTCTGACGCTGAGTCCCCTGACTCTTCCCCCTCCCTCCGTCGGGCTTTAGGACCTGGCTCCCAATCCGGGTTTCCTGCTGTCCCGCGCGCCTGTACATTTGAACTTGGCGCGCGCGCCCAGCCTCCCACTTTCCTTCTGACCGTTACACTGCTGTCACTGCTCCCTCCTTCGGGGAGGCTAGCTGGAACTGACCTCCCCTCCGTTTCCCCACTTTCCGATGGGGGCGTGGTCAGCCCTGACTCATCTTCTCTCCCCGCTGGAGGAGAGGCTGGTCCTGACACATGTGACTCTTCCCCCCCACTGCGCTCTGGTGGGGGAGCTGGTCCTGATCCCCTGCTGCTGCCTTGGGAGTCCCCGCTGGCCCCTTGCTTCTGGTGCGTCCCCCCTGGGACCCCCCTTGCCCTCACCATCGGCGCCCCCTTCTGGGAATCTTCTGATTCGCTGGAGAAGCTCATGGAATCTCTCGGGTCACTGTCATACTCCCCTACGCTCCCCTCGGATTCCTCCCCTTCGCTCTCCATTTCCTCTCTCCCCTGTGCTTCTGCTCCTGAGCCCCTGACAATTATTATTATTATTATTATTATTATTATTATTATTATTATTATTATTATTATTATTATTATTTCTGCTGCACCCCTGTGGGCCTCAGGAGCCCAGTTATGTCACCCCTTGCCTGCAGAGCTGGCAGCTCCTCACCCCTTTTCGAACACCATCCCTTGTGGAGTGTTCCCTCAGTCTCCTTTCCCATCTCATTGGGAGTTCTCTGGGCAGCTGATGCTGCTTTCCCTGGTCTCTGAGCTCTCCCCCCCTTGCCCCAAAGAGTGGTACCTTCTCACACTGCCCCACATAGACCTGGGACTTGTCTGTCCATTCCCAACCACAAGGGCTGGCAGACTAGCTGGTCTCCCTCACCCACTTGCTTGTGTACTCCGAGGCCACCTCAGCTCCTGGCAACCAGCACCCCCTGACCAGCCCCAGAGGCACCATTCACCTGCAGAGCTTGAAGCCAGGACTGCTGCAACAAATAGCTCTGCAAGCCTTTGGGACACAGAGATGTGAGAGGGCATCAGAGGAGAAAGGGAAGGGAAGAGAGACAGAGGCCAATGTTGCCCATAGCACCCCTGACCATCATTCAAGGCACACTGGTTGAAAACCACTGCTGTAACTTCCATATGTGCAGCACCACCAGGACTCAAGTGCCAACATTATTATTTCGGATAAACCTTCAGAAATTAGATGAGTGTTTTTCAACACTCACTGAGAACACTTGTAATTAGCCTGTTTCTGAATAGACCCAATTGGAACCTGTCCATCACTAGTTACTTTCTTTCAAGGAAACTGTGGTAGGTGAGTAAACAAGGTATAAAGCCAGCTGTAAACAGTGACTGCAGAAATGTCATATTGAAGTGAATTCAAGCAACCAGTTCCTTTCCCCAACCCTAGTAAGGGATGATTTTTGCAGTGATGGGCTCCATGATCGGGGGGGTGGGGGGGTGGGGGGATTCTGAGAAAATGTTTTGAAATTTTTATTTTTTATCCTGACCTCAAGAAAGCTGCTTTGCTAATCCCCCATATTCCAATCTCTCTCTCTCCCCCCCCCTTCACACATGCATCAGTATCATAATCTCCTCTTGTAACCCCCTGGAAGAATGCTAATTGTGGGTCATAATTGTTTTTATCAGCTATATAGTGGTACCTCAGGTTACATACGCTTCAGGTTACAGACTCCACTAACCCAGAAATAGTGCTTCAGGTTAATAACTTTGCTTCAGGATGAGAACAGAAATCGTGCTCCGGCAGCGCGGTGGCAGCAGGAGGCCCCATTAGCTAAAGTGGTGCTTCAGGTTAAGAACAGTTTCAGGTTAAGAACGGACCTCCGGAATGAATTAAGTACTTAACCCGAGGTACCACTGTAGTCTAAAGCAGAACTGAGCAGAAAATTCTCACCTTTGGCTCAAATATCAGGAATAGGAGTAAAAGTGGGAGGGCTTAAATGTCCTTGTAGTTTTAGGGAAGATTCTTCACGACTTTTGGAGTAGTGAACTTCTTTCTTTCTTTCTTTCTTTCTTTCTTTCTTTCTTTGCACCATTGTTTTGCTGGAGTTCCTCTTGGCATCTGTCTTCTGATGGCAGCCATTCCTCATCCGTACCCCAATGTCTGCCTTGGAGCAACTATCACAATGCACCTGGAATGTCAAAAAGTCATGAAATAGCATTGTTCCAAGACGGAGATTGTTAGAAAGAAATGTCACCCTCCGCAGTGCTGACAATGAGAGATCTGCCATGACACCTGACAGCAGCAGGACAAGTTAAGGATAAATGCAAAGACAATAAAGGATTCCAGTTTTAATTAAATATGCTATTCTGTTTCTGCTCCTCAACACAAACATAATTAGCTATATTTTCTATTGCTGTATATTCTCACATTTTATTCAACCATTCCTTCATTGTAAAAAAAATATTATTATTATTTTAAAAATCATCTAAACTGCTGAAAAACCTTATGTTTGAGCTTCCATCTTTGCTTAAAAAGCCCAGAAAAGCTCTGACTTCATCTGACTAACCTACATTTGTTTATTTGTATCTGTGTTTCTAAATATTTGATCAAAGCTTAGCGTTTATAGCAATCTAACACAGTTGCGTGAATGGAAAATATTGCTCAAAAATGAGAAAAATCTCCACATGAAACACATTTCCCAGCAGCAATAGACACACCATAAGAAGTGGATTAAAGTCCACCGCATAAATCTGAGAAATTTTCTGAAGCGATAAATCAACCTGAGAAAACTGAATGTGGATGAATAGAAACAGGAGGAGGGCCCAGCTTGGTAGGGGATGGCGGAGGTGTAAAGAGTAGACGAGTACAACTAAGTTTAGCTGAATCAATGTTATAAACACAAAACACAGTCAAGGGAGTCATAAGGAAGTAGCTTAAATACTTCAAAGAAAGCCTTCCTTTCATGAAAAACAATACCCTGATTAGTCTCAGTTTTCTAGCCTAAAGGTATTTTCTTTAAAATTCTTTTGTACATTATTCATATTCTTAGCAGAAATAGTCTTGCTGGCTCTGCTCTGATTGGTAGTCGTGTAGCAACGAGGGAAAGGTGTTCAGATTTCTGTTTTACATTCTTTCAGTGAAGTGGCAAAGTTGTAATGGGGCTTGGCATTCTTTCAACCTTCATTCCTATAGCTGAAATCTCTTCCCAGCATCTGAAATAAAAGGGTGCTTCGGCAGGGCTTTCTCACAACATAATGGCCCCGGTTACACAGGTGACGGACGGAGAGGTAAAACATGTCCTTGGGGCTCGGTGAGAGACTTAGATAAGCTGTGGGAGCCCAGGTGTATTGTGGAAAGGGATAAAAAGTATAGCAGAATAGCAAAGGCGAGGTGTAAGGTTCAAATCTCGCCTCAGCCATAAGCTGACATTCTATTCTCCATCAGGAAGCTTTGCCCACATTGGATCATGCCGCATGCATAGACCTCAGATACACATCTACATCTGTCACTTTGTGTCAGGGGCTGGATTGAGGAGAAATGGTGGCACACCCTGCACTTCCCAGAGAAGAGGGAGACAGTATAGATTTAGAACAGTGGTTTGCAGAAGGTCATAGTTCAGAGGCTGCAGAGGGAAGGAGCTGGGAAATATTGAGAGAGCAGCAAGACAGACTCAGTGTCCTTGGAAAGCATGCCAGACGGGCATTGAGAGTAGTAGAACAAAAAGCTCAGAGGCCAAAAGCACAGTTCAGCTGGTGCAAGGCTGACGTAGAACAGGAGAGAGAAAGGGGTGGGAGTTTACTCGGAGCAACGCCATTACTGGAAGGGAGAGGCACTTTTCAAAGCCGCTCTCTGTGAACATTGGTAAGAACTCTTCTTGTTATCTGCTTCTTGGCTGCCCACGGTGGGAGAGATCGGATTCCCTGAAGCCTGGCACCTTGAGCCAATGACAACCTCTCCGCCTCACCTACCTCACAGGGTTTTGTAAAGAAAAGACGCGTGAGGGAAGGGGTAGTGTACAACACCTTTGACGGATAAAGGAAATGAAATAAAATTGAAGCCGTAAGCTGCCTTGAGCCCCTGTCAGGGAATAAGGAGGAATATAATAATAATAAGCAATAATAGCATCAATAACATGTAGGTTGAACGAGGTAACTGTTAGGTGGATTTGTAGCTGGTTGACTGACCAAACCCAAACAGTACTCATTAATGGTTCCTTGTCATCCTGGGAAAAAGTGACAAGTGGGGTGTCGCAGGGTTCTGTCCTTGGCCCGTTGTTTTACATCTTTATAAAGGACTTGGATGAAGGAATCGAGGGGATGCTCATCACATTCGCAGATGACACCATCATGCCTTGCTTTGGCCATCCTGTCTGAGGCTGTTGAGAGTTGAAATCCAACACCATCGCCACAGGTTCTCCACCCCTTCACTAGATGTTAGACAAGCTACTATACTCACAGCATCAGCAATATGGCGAAAATAATTTTGGTCTAAACATTTTCTTTAGCTCATTATATACCATTTCCCAGAAAGCCTTTACTTCTTTGCAAGTCCACCACATGTAGTAGAAGATTTTAAAAAATACTTTTGTTAAAAAACCAGAAGCCTTTCTATTGGGTATAGTGGGTGAAGAGAAGATAAAAGACTATTTATGTATGCAACAACTGCGGCAAGAATTATCTTAGCCCAAAAATGGAAACAAAAAGTACCAATGAAAGAAGAGCGGCAGATGAAGATGATGGACTTTGCAGAACTGGCGAAGCTGACAGGAAAAATCCAAAACCAGCACAATCAAGTATTCCAAAAGGACTGGAGCAAATTTGTGCGATATCTGAAAGATCATTGTAAGCAATTAACATCGCTAACAGGGTTGTCTGAACACTTGTGATGAGAAATTTTCTCTCTTTCTACATTTATTTAAATTTTTGAGATATTCTGCAATGAGTGTAATTAGAATTGGAAAATGTATAAATTGCAATGATATAAAGGTTAATTTTGAAAGCCATGAGGTGGGAGGGAAGAAAGTCAACAGGCTCTAAGAGACAAGGCAGTATAGTGGATAAAGATGGTGTGAATGTATGGAAAATAAATAAAAATTATAATAAAAAGAAAGAAAATAATTTTGGTCTCTCCTACTAGTCAGTTGCAAAGACTACTGTAATAATGTAATGGAAGTGTATTTTCAGCCTCTAGCAAACATGCAAGTGCATGTAGAAAGGAGCCCCACTGCATTCAGTGAGATTACTCCCACATAGGTTTGCCTAGGAGGGCAATTGTAGGTCTATATAAATACCAATTTATGTTATTGTACCACTAAATCATAGAAGAACTCCGCCGCCCCGAGTCCCCGATTGGTTCACAGGAACAATAACAGGATCTCTTGCACTTTCATCTTTCTCTACCATAAGTAATATAGAAGTGTTGAAGCAGAGAACCTGGGGTGATGGTGTTTTAGAAAAACAGCCATAAAGTCAATGTGTAGTTTCAAAATTATGGGTCCACTTCTCACTTCCCTAAAGTTGGTGCCCCATTGATTTTTTGGGAAGCTGCTCTCTGTTTGCAAGCTTTTTTGCTACAGGAGAACCAGGCGTAACCACAGGGCATAAAATAATTGGCATGCACAGAAATATATCAAAAAGCATTGAGCATTGAGAAATATGTGGAAACTATGAATGTTAGTACAATAAACAAGGAGCAATAGAGAAAGCCATGCTGATCCTTCAAGGGATTCCCCATGCATTACAATGAAAGTGGCATATCTATGTGTGAATTTCTTTCCATGTGCATTAATGTTGCCAGTTTTCTTTTTTAAAAAATAATAATATTTATTGAAATTTCAAAGAATAACAAAAATGAAAGAAATTAAAACAAAAATACAAAATACAGAAAAATACAGAAAAATAGGAACAATTAAAAACAAGTCAATTTTTCCATATCTTATCTTTCATTTGCTTGTTTCCTTGACCTCCCTTTTTTGTATTCTAGTTCAATTAGTTAATTCAGCAAATTCTTTCCATCTTTGTTTTTATCTTAATAATTTATCTTAGTGTATTGTAACTTTACATTCTCACCTGTTAACAATCCATTTTTACATACTCCTTTATAACATTACTGCTAAAACCACATAACTTCATTCCAGCATCCTTATAACATTCCTAAATTTTACAATGTTTCTGTAGATAGTCTTTAATTTTCTTCCAACCTTCTTCTACCGACTCTTCTCCCTGGTCTCAGATTCTGCCGGTCATTTCCGCCAGTTCCATATAGTCCATCACCTTCATCTGCCATTCTTCCCGGGTGGGTAGATCTTGTGTCTTCCAATACTTTGCGATAAGTATTCTTGCTGCTGCTGTAGAATACATTAAAAAAAAATCTATCCTTCTTTAACACCGATTGGCCAACCATGCCCAGGAGAAAAGCCTCCGGTTTCTTCAAAAAGGTATATTTAAATACCTTTTTCATTTCATTATAGATCATCTCCCAGAAAGCCTTAATCCTTGGGCACGTCCACCAAAGGTGAAAGAATGTACCTTCAGTCTCTTTACATTTCCAGCATTTATTATCAGGCAAATGATATATTTTTGCAAGCTTGACTGGTGTCATGTACCACCTGTATATCATTTTCATAACATTCTCTCTTAAGGCATTACATGCCGTAAACTTCATACCTGTGGTCCATAACTGTTCCCAGTCAGCCAACATAATGTTGTGCCCAACATCTTGTGCCCATTTAATCATAGGAGATTTCACCGTTTCATCCTGAGTATTCCATTTCAACAGCAAGTTATACATCCTTGACAGAGTCTTAGTTTTGGGATCTAACAGTTCTGTTTCCAATTTTGATTTTTTCCACCTGGAAGCCAATTTTCTTGTCCAAATTGTATGCCTCCATTATTTGATAATAATGAAGCCAATCTCGCACTTTATTTTTTAGTTTTTCAAAGCTCTGCAATTTTAATTTATCTCCCTCTTGTTCCAAAATTTCCCAATATTTCGGCCATTTGGCCTCCACATTGAGCTTTTTCTGAGCCTTTGCTTCCGTCGGTGACAACCACCTTGGGGTTTTATTTTCAAGTAGGTCCTTATATCTTGTCCAGTAATGTTGCCAGTTTTCAAGGAGGTGCTAATATTAGGGCATCAAGTGTCTCTTAACTCTACCTACAAGCTACATATTCACAAGTGAGAGGCAATAAAGGCACTTTTATTGAGGGTTTGGCATTATGCAATGATACCGACGGCTATGCAACAATACCAATTGATCAAAAGGCAGATAACTAATAAGCTACAAAAACTTTAATTAGATGACAGACCTGGCTTCCAAATGTTCACCTGCAAGGTGTCCTTTTTCAGTTAATTACAATTTACTAAGGAATTGTTTTCAAGAACAGTGGACTATAAATTGTTTTTTCCTCTCTAGTTCCAGGGTAAACTAGCAGAATGAAACAAGGAACAAAACCCTTGCTATTCGTGTGACTTGAAGATAGCTAAATGCAGGATTCTGTAGGAAGCAGACAGGAAAAGAGTTTCGGGAGATGGTTTTTGTGAGGTTCAGGAGTGGGGAAAGTGGATTAGAAAACTTAGTAGAAACTTGAGAACCGGTGGGAGAAGAGATGTTGGCGCAGATGGGGAGGAATACAAATGAAGAAATACAATGAGTATAAGGCACTGAGAGATAGCAAATACAAAGAAAAGTAAATAGATAGAGGAAACAATGTTCGAATCAAGAAAAGATAAAAGTCTGAAATGTGGAATAAAAGGTAGATATAATGGTGGATAAGGGGTGATAAGGGAAAAGTTTGGATTGGAGGCCATATACTCAGGATAATAAATTCATTTCCATGGAACATTCCTGAAAGTAAACAGAATCCACCAGCTGTTAAGGAGCCATCACTGCCCAGTCTGAGAATCTTGGTAATAATCTTCCACTTATTGGGTTAACAGATTGCTGCTAACCTGTCGCTATTTCGTGTTAACCTCACAACAAGCTATGAACATGTATTCCATTTGGTACTGAAAAATACTGCTCCATGTGTTATGTAAAGGTAAAGGGACCCCTGACCATTAAGTCCAGTCGTGGCTGACTCTGGGGTTGCGGCGCTCATCTCGCTTTATTGGCCGAGGGAGCCGGCGTACAGCTTCTGGGTCATGTGGCCAGCATGGCTAAGCTGCTTCTGGCGAACCAGAGCAGCGCACGGAAACGCCGTTTACCTTCCCACCGGAGCAGTACCTATTTATCTACTTGCACTTTGATGTGCTTTCGAGCTGCTAGGTTGGCAGAAACACGGACCAAGCAACGGGAGCTCACCCCGTCGCAGGGATTCGAACCGCCGGCCTTCTGATCGGCAAGTCCTAGGCTCTGTGGTTTAACCCACAGCACCACCGGCGTCCCTTATATGTTATGTAGAAGGTCATATCTTATAATCCAGGTGTGCAGGGGTGTTGTTTATAATGCGGGGTGCTTTGTGTGCCACCAGGTATATTTAACCTATGATACTTTTTCTGAGGAAAAATTGGAGGCATGTCAATATCTCAGTAATAAAATGGATTGATATGCAGCATTCAGAATAGATACATACATCAGAAAGGTTTCACTCAGGGCCGTCTTTAGCATATGCGCCGCCAGGATGCAAAGATCCGCCCAGCACCCTAAATTTAGATTAGCCCCCAAATTAACTTTTATTATGCTTATGTCATTATTATCATTTGATAAATAGCACTCACGCCCGCATGGCTCTAAAAGGAGGGGTTTTTTTGTTTAAAACCAGCTTTTCTAAAGAAGACAAAGAAGACATTGGGAGTCGGTATAAAGACTCCACGCATGCGCTTACAGTCGTAGGGAGGTGTCTGAAAGATGAGAGGGGTCAGCATTGTGCGCATGCGTGAGAGAGCCATCTTGGGCAACCTTTCATTGTGGGAGCAACCTTATTTCTAGAGGAGCTGGGAGCGCATATATGAGTTCTTCTTCCGGAGCCTGTGTACACTCCCGTTGCTAGATAGATGTGTTCTCTTTCTGCCTGCCTCGCCCTCTTTCCTGTCACTCTTCCTCCTCCCAGCTTTGGCGAGCGAGACTTTCCAGAGAGCTCTCCCTGCAGCAGCCTTAGCTTAGGCGGCTTCAGCAGCGGGCACCTGGCACCCCCAGAATTTGGCGCCTGGGTGCCCCGCACCCCTTGCATCCCCAGGTAAAGACGGCCCTGGCTTCACTGCTGTGCCTGCAGCAGGTCAAACTTTCCACCGCTTTGCCCCTGTTGCCTCTTAGTAACTGGCAGCAACATGTGGTTTTCGGAAGATGGGAGAGAGAGCAACATAGTCCTATCTACAGCATCCCACCAGCTGCTACTGGCAATTTCCTCTTTTAGGTTAATGCCACTAGCCACATACTGGCATAAAGAGGGAGGATAAATGTTGCACTTGGAAAGGAAAGTAGTAAATCTGTCCAATAAATTCAAGACACTGCGGTGGATCCCAGCCCAAAGTTAGAGAGCCACAGCAGTAGATCTTCCATAAAGCTGCCTTGCTCCTGCCACCACGTATCTCAGTCGCTCAGTGCGCCATGCATGTTACTCTTTAACGGCAGTGTTAAATTGCCTAGGGGCAATGTTCTAACAAATAAATTTAAAACCCATTTGAAATGCATTCGTTTCTGAGGTCGCAGTGTAAGATTGACTACATTTGGATATATCCTTGAGCTAAACAAGAAAGCTTGAAATTCCAGATTCCTTAAAAGCAGTTCGGTGTTCTTTGTTCTTAGGAATGTATAGATAAGCCAATGCCAGCATTTGTTATGGATAGAACCTCGTTTCCCTTGGATTTTGTTCAGTTTTTAAAAGGTTGTTTTGACAGTTCAGATTTCTCGAATGGTAAATATCTGAAGAGGCAGCAAAATGGAAGTTATTGTTTCAAACCAATCCAAGGGGTTTTGAAAGAAACAGACTTTTTAAAAGGGACCTTCTTCTCAGCTGATGTACATCAGAATGGTTCGGCGTTAGAGCATTTTGTTTATTCCTCAGACAGAGGCAGATTTAGGGAAGCACAACCAGGTACCTGCATTGGGCGATGAGCCAAGAGAACGCCACAGGGAGTGCTGCAGGAATGACTTAGAACAGAAGGCAAAAGTCGGAGGGTGTGTCAATTTTTGGGTGTCACTGGCATGTTCCCTCCCTCCTGGTTAGTCGCTAGGGAACTTCAAAATCTTTCTCTAGCCCGAACATCACAGTGATTGATACCAAGAGTATTTGCAGTTTGCATAAAAGAACTAAGTAGCACAGCATTTTGGCTAATCTACTTTATTTACATATAATACACTTGGAGCATTCTGACTTAGCTCCTTCCTCTTTCTCATCAGACAGCAAAGAGAGAGAGAGAGAAAGGACAACAGTCCCACTTCCCAGAACACAGTAATACCAAAACATCCTGTCTCTGTCGCTTCCCACACTGTGGAATGAAAACATACACCGTCTTGTGATAGACAACAATCTCATGACTGCAAACACGGAGCAAGAATCCTAACAGAAGCTGCCCAGAGTGGCTGGGGCAACCTAGTAATGTGTGTGGAGCATAAATAGTAACATTAATATTATGGAATGGGGCGTCCCTATTTTCACCGAAGAAATGTTGGAGGGTATGCCATTAGGCAAAGTGAGGAAGTTGCCTCAGGTGGCAGGTTCTGAGGGCAGGGAGCAAAAAGACCTGCCTGTGTCATGCAGCTTGCCCCACCCGCTGGTGCAATGGGTGCTGTTCCATTGCCTTTGCTGAAATAATTTTCAGTGGCCAGACAAGTTGGCTTTTTTGTCAGGGTGGGGCAGAGGTGCACCATCTTTTCTTTTGCCTCAGACATTAAAATGTCTTGGACTAGCTCCAACCTGAGCTTCCCATTTCCATCAGTGTCCAGTCAAGAAAGCCTATTTTGAAAGTTATGTCAAAACTTGCAATAAATTCCCATCTAGAGCCCTGGTTTAATGATCAGAGCATGTGTAATGGCTGATGTGTGTGCCAAGTTGTGGCTGGGAGGCCTCCCCTGAGCTTGGATAGCATCCTGAGCCATTGGCATCCATGCTCAGGTTGTGGATGTTTTGTGTATGTGAGTGTGTTTTGATCTCATACATGATTCCCATGCAGTTACTGTAGCTGAGATGATAATTTTATTCTCATTATTAATTCCTCATGAGCTCTTTAATAAATCACTGCAGCCCAGGTATTCTTCAGGACCATTTTGAGGTGTTTTTATTGGTGCTATGGATACTTCCAACCTTGCCTAATCTCCAACTGAGAGACTTCGCATGTTTAAAAAATGCCAAGATGAAACTGCCACTGCTATATATCTCCATGGCATTAATTTTCACCCAGAACCATCTATTCCAGACATGGGGTGCATGACTTCATATGAGACTCAACTGATGCCTATTAAAAATCCTTATGCAGTCAGGATAATCTCTGAAGATATTTATTGCTACAAATTAAAGTTTGCTGTCATAAATAATTTTGCTGTACCCAAATTGGCACAGGGGTCTCATTTTTAAAAAACCAAAAACCAAAAAACCAGAACCACAGGAGAAGTTAATTTTGCCCTTAAAAGGAAAGGTCTTATTCAGGTCTGAAGAAATGAACATTCTTGGAGGATTTGCAGTGAGGACCATCGTGATACATTGGCAGAAGAAGAGAAGTTGGCACTTTACTTCTTTTCATAAATGAGCAGCTGAGGGGTGAATCTTAAGCTGGGAGACAAGGGGGAAACCTACCATTTGAATCAAACTGTCCCCAAACATCTGGCAAAAATATGGAGGTAAATAGCACATTACCTATGTAACTATTGCCTGTATTCTGCAAGCTTTGTAGGGAAGATTCACCTACAAATACATGTGCTGTCGAGGACTGTTCTCAAGCTCTTCCTCTCTCCCAAAGTCCCTGCATATTGCATTATATATTTAAATGCTACAGAATTGTAATTGACCCCCCCCCAAAAGTTAAAGAGATACATAAAACTTTATTACGTGTTGCCAAGCATGCTATTATTTTCCGAGAATTTAAGTAACTTATTAAAATGCTTTTGGGATGATGTCAGGGTGTATATAATTAAAATATGCATATTTTGCTTTTTTTTAGAAGTTTGAAAAATGCTTTCCAGGCCAGACTCTTTTCAGCAGTTCCACACACGAAAACTAGAAGTATGCATTATCTGACATACACTGCTAGTGTAATCTGTATGTCTCCCAACCTGCAGCTCCTGTAACATTTAGTTTGACCTACCTAATGTTCCAATATCACAATATTGTATATTTTACCCTGTCTCCAATATTGGAAGCCAAAGCCTCTCCTCCTCCCAGAGGGGAGGTGTTGTGAACGGGAGCCATTCTGGATTCAAGCGGCCACGGCAGCCCCTGGACCTCATTCTGCTTCCTTGGAGTCTTCGGATCACCCACCCACCCTTCCTTTAGGTCATATTTATGCTTTGACCTTGCTATGGACTTTGGTTGGTTGCCCTGGTTGGCCAAGGGGCCTGGTAGGAATTTTTATCCATTTGTCAGATTGGCACCAGCCTCTTGGTTTTTCACCTAAAGGTAAAGAAAAAGGGACGCCTGACCATTAGTTCCAGTCGTGGACTCTGGGGTTGCAGCGCTCATCTCACTTTATTGGCCGAGGGAGCCGGCGTTTGTCCGCAGACAACTTCCAGGTCATGTGGCCAGCATGACTAAGACACTTCTGGCAAACCAGAGCAGCACATGGAAACGCCGTTTGCCTTCCCACCAGAGTGGTACCTATTTAACTACTTGCACTTTGACATGCTTTCGAACTGCTAGGTTGGCAGGAGCAGGGACCGAGCAACGGGAGCTCACCCCGTCGAGGGGATTCGAACCGCCGACTTTCTGATTGGCAAGTCCTAGGCTTTGTGGTTTAGACCACAGCGCCACCCACGTCCTCATAGCAAATCATCACAACTTCTCTAGTATTGATGATTAGGCATTGGAATATGTGTCGTGTGTTGATGAGCAGGGTGTGGCCATCACCTACCCTTCCCCTTGTTGGGTATTCCGCTAAAGGAATCCGGCGGTTGTGGATCCTGTCCGATGCCCTGCTGGTGGCTAGGGCCATGGCACGACCCCCGGTGACATCAACAACATCCCACTGGTTGTTAAGCTTCTAATGACACCCCCCCGCGCTGCTTGGGGTAGGGACATACATAGGTCGTTTGATCCAATGCCTAAGTCAATACCACTCACACGCTGTAACCAATAAAGTTATGGCCTTCTTTAGCCCATTAACCTAAAATACATGTGTCCTTGTGTCTTATTTTACCACTACACGGGTGGAGGGTCCTCAACTCACAACAAAGCAGAGCAGAGACGAGGAACCACACTGAGATCACAACATTAAGTACTCAAAGGCACAGAGGAGAAGTGGAGAGCAAGGCATGCACTTCTGCTTTGACGGCAGCCACGTATTTGACGTCACATAATTCTGACCTACGAGCCTATTTTTGAATGTCCAATTATGTATGTCATGATTGACACTACATCCAGAGCAGTGCTGGGTTTCAACCAACATTCAAGTCCTCACTCAGCTCCCACTGCACTTAATTTTTATTAACTGCAAGAGGCTGCTGCATATATTTAGATACTAGCAATTCTGTAGATGGGAGACTCTTCTTCTATTGTGTACAAATGATGGAGCAGCAACGCACTTGTTGGCTTCTATTTCAGCGTGCATGCATCATAAAAAACCAAACGTAAATTTGTGAGATCTTAAAAGAAAGGGAGCGCTGATGTTTCAATCAAGTGATTAGCTAGAGAAAAGTGAAGAGAGAAATCTATGGGTTGCTGTGTCAAATTTAATTAAGTATCTAATACATTATGGTGTCCCTTTCCCCCAAGATGAAACAATGTTGAAATAATGTACCTTCAATCATGCAATAAGGCGTGAGAGTCAGGAATATAAACTTGCAATTATGTTTGACCTTAACAAACAGGCCATGTCTCTCTCTCTCTCTCTTAGTGGAGGAGAGGGATCTTATTAAAAGGGGATTTATAGAAAAGGGGCACTAGAAAAATGCAAATGGCCCTCTATCCCAACCCATTTATCGAGGCAGTAACATATATATACAAGTATATGCCTACCACGCCAAATCCTAAGATCAAATGTGCTTTGACGATAAACTAATTCTAGGATAGCTTACCTATCTTTATAAGAGAAAATTCACTCATGAACCAAAGCTAAGCAGTTGGCTCCTTACCTCTCTTGCCCTGACCTAGACACTGTGATCCATGCGACAGTCACCTCCAGGCCTGATTATTGTAACTCACTCTACGTAGGGCTGCCCTTGAGACTCACCCAGAAACTCCAGCGGGTGCAGAATGCCACAGTGAGTCTCCTTACGGGGTCTTCGCCACGGGATCACATTCACCCGGTGCTATACCAGCTGCGCTGGCTCCCGGTGGAGTACAGGATCAGGTTTAAGGTGCTGGTTTTAACCTTTAAAGCCCTATATGGCCTAGGACCCTCGTACCTATGGGACCGCCTCTCCTGGTATGCCCCACGGAGGACCTTACGGTCTTCAAATAAAAACATCTTAGAGATCCCAGGCCACAGGGAGGATAGGCTGGCTTCAACCAGAGCCAGGGCTTTTTCAGCCATGGCCCCAATCTGGTGGAATGCTCTGTCACAAGAGACTAGGGCCCTGCAGGACCTGACATCTTTCCTCAGGGCCTTCAAGATGGAGCTGTTCCACCAGGCCTTTGGCCAAGGCACAGTCTGACCCCCCTCTCTCCTTCTGTAATCCACATAGAACTCTAGCCCAAAGGTTACCATTAATTTGATTCTGAATTGATTTTAGAATGTATTTTAATTAATTGACTATGTGATTTTATGTATACTATGCTATTTTTACCTGTTGTAAAAGCTCTGAGCTTTGGCCGGGGGAGGGCGGGATATTATTATTATTATTATTATTATTATTATTATTATTATTATTAAAAAGCATGGGGATTTTAAATTTCAAACCTTAAGCATGGAAAATGTAACTTCTACATCATGGGTTGGGTCCATGCTTAGTCATGCATATCTTAACTGCCACTGATTCCAATGGGTCTCTCTCTTCTAAGCAGGGCTAACTGTGGACCCATAGAAAGAATAAATATAATCTGAAGTTTCACAGATGGCTTTCAAAATAGTTTCCAATAGTTACATTCAGACTTTTCTTTGATCTTGCAACTCCAGTCCTCTTGTCTATAGAGTGGGTGAAGCTCAGGATACTATGATGACAGTGCTTTCATTGGAATTAGAGTGAACTGCATGCGTTGGTTGTGTGAGTGACAGATTGTAAAGTTTGATAGTTGGACAACCAGAGAGCGGGACAAATGGGCAGGTTTCCATTTTATTATGAGACAACAGCACACAAGTCATATAAAGGAGGAATTAAGGAAATCCTGCCTTTGGAAGTAAACATGCAGATAGAATTGGCCTTTGCAACCGATTAGCATTGCTTAAAGTGAATTAATTAGATATTCAGAATATGGCAATAATGCTTGAAGAATCCAGTCTTTATGAATTCTTATATAACCTGGGCTTTTTTTCAGCCGGAACTCACCGGAACTCAGTTCCGGCACCTCTCAGGTGGGCGCCGTTGCCATTTTAAGAAAATAAGGGAGGTGTTTATGGCGAGTTCTGGCACCTATTTATCTAGAAAAATAGGACTGCATATAACATAAATTGATCTGCACCTCCCAGACTAATGTGCAGTCTCAGAAACGTTTTTGAACATAAATACGTACACTCAAAATTACATATTTTAATAAGAATGCTTATGTTGTCCATAAGCTTATTTTGCTGGAGGTGGTGGCTGTGGGCACTCCCAGACCCTGCCAGGGACTGAACAAGGGTGACAAAAACTCCCAGCATTTGGGAAATTATATTCTGTTGGGTAATATATACTCTGCATGCCATTTGGAGGTGCTCACCTCAGTGGGAACTCCACATAAAGCATCATTTCCCCAACAGACTGGAGCAAGATGTAATCTTAGTCCAGTCCCAGTGAGAAGATATTCCCCTCATCAGAGATACTTCACCAGAGCCTGGAAATAATCAAAGCTACATCTGATGCTCTGTACATCTCCTCTGCTTCCCCTGCCCCAAGGTAAGTTTGGGGGGGAGGGGCTGGTGAAAGAAATGGCTGGCAGGATTGGGACAAGAGGGACTATGCTGACCCTGATCCTGCTTGCAAGGGGATGTTAGGATTGTCCTACTTTCGTGTAGGACCCTGGCAGAGACACATGCCTGACTGGCATGTTCTCTCCCTCCTGGTTGATCGTTCGGGAGCTTCAAAAGCTTTCTCCAACCTGGACATCACAGCAACTGATAACAAGAAGCATCAGCACACTTAGGGATCTGCAGAGTATTCGCAGTTTGCGTAACAGAACTCAGTAGCACAGCATTTTGGCTAATCTACTTTATTTACATATAATACACTCAGAGCATTCTGCCTTAGTTCCTTCCTCTTTCTCATCAGACAGCAAAAGAGAAAGAACAAAGGACAACAGTCCCACTTCATGGAACACAGTAACACAAACATCCTGTCTCCGTCACTTCCCACACTGTGGAATGAAAACATACACCGTCATGTGATAGACAACAATCTCATGACTGCAAACAGAGAGCAGGAATCCTAACAGGGAAATCTGCCTTTGTAAGCACCCTGATCAAAGCTTGTGGGCTCCTTCATTGACGCCTTGTGATTTTTTGAAAGGTTTTGTGTCGGCCACTTCTGGAAAGTTGGAGTAATTCAGTTCTGCGGTTTCATTCAGTTCAGTTCTTATGTCTCATGAAATGCAACGTTAGAATTGCGTGGTGCTGAGAAGGCATAGTCAGCTGTAAATACTGCTCTGTACTGAAGTGACATTGCTAAGATCCAGTTTTATCAAGCATATCATAACACAAACAGGGATAATGAGTCTAAGGCCAATTTCATACTATGCAGATGTGATTAAATCAGGTGGAACAGCCAGTAATGAGGAATAATAAAGGACTTTGGTTTCTGAAAAGCTGTTCCTCAGCTCATTTATAGGAAATCCATCTTGACAAAGATAGATGTGAGAGGCCGAACTACTGAAAATGGAGCCCATTTTTATATCAGACCTTGCCAATTCAATCCTAGTGGATCAGACGGCTGTGCAGGTGTAGTATTGGGTTCAGAATGAAAATCGGAGAAGAGTTGATGTGCCATCTTATACCAGAACTTTTTGCTGCAATGATACTGCACTGCTGAGTAGGTGGGATAGAATAATATACATATGGAGACTTCTTTGATGTGACATTGGTACAATGTTGATGAGCCAGTTTAGGATGTGTTTGGTGGGAAATAAGAGAAGCAGAAAATTCCTGAAGAGCCACTGAATTTAGAAAATTAGACTGATATGATGTATTAGTACCCTTGAAGGGGAAGAAATACTCCCAATTTTTGGAATTGCGGTTTAATTTAAAGTTGAATATCACCGATCATCTGTGTTTCCTCACTGGTCCATGCGACTTGTTTAGCCAACATTGTCCTCATTCTAAATAAGTTTCATTTAATCAAATATCCAATCTAAATGCTTATTTTATTTATTTAATTAATTAAATTTGTACACTGCCCTTCACCCACCAATCTCAGCGCAGTTCACAACATAAAATTACACCACAAAAAACCCGCAAAATACAGAATAAAAGCAAGAACAAAAACAAACAAAAAATCCCCTCTCCCATAACACATTTAAAAGGGCATCAGATGTCAATCAGCCAAAGGGAATGTTGGAGGGAATGCAAGAGGTTCAGAGGGCGGCTCAAAAGGAATGTTTTCGCCTGGCACCTAAAAGTGTGTAATGAAGGCGCCAGCCGAATCCCCCTGAAGAGAGAATTCCACAAACGGGGAGCCACTGCAGAAAAGGCTCTTTCTCAAGTTGCCACCCTCTGAAACTCTTGCATACCCTCCAACATTCCTCAGACAATAAGATAGGTTCCAGGATAAGGTCCTTTTTTCGAAGATAACACCTCAAAAATGTTGCTGTTTTCATAACTGGGAGGACTTGGGGAATGTTTATCTTCCCAGATAAGTTATCCGAGAAGATAATATCACTGCAAGGATCCAAAATTATAGAACTGGAACTCTTGCTGCCTGTGGGTAAGGGCCAGACACCCTATCTCACCCTGTGCCACAGCCCCGATCCAATTCAGGGGCCCACAGCATCTTTCTGAAGAAGGAGATTAGGTTACTTGCCAAACACGTGGTTTCAGTGGCAACTCCTCCTAAGCACCACAATGGACAGTCTCGGCCTTCTCTCGATGAAGCAATGTTGCAGGAACACTGAGCATAGCATCACACACATAACACACACCGGGCTCTCTCAATCTTGGGTGCAAGTCGGCACCTCTGTATCACACACATTGTGCAACATAATGGTTCTCTTTCCACTCTCCCCGACCCAGACAACTGGCTTATTGAGTAGTAGACAAGCACATTTTGGTCAATTATCACCTGATAACTGGTGTTCTGTGTTTATTATCTCCTGATCTTGAATCACTGTCAAATCCATGTGCCGTTGATGATGAATAATTCATGGAAGAACATTAAGCTGCCCATAATTTAGTTCAGGTCAAATCAAGTCAAGCAGTAAAAGCTTGCAAATAAAATGGTTTTCTTCCATGCAGTGGCTTTCCTCTCCTCTTCCCATTTATTATCAGTTTCGCATTAGCTAGTGGATGCTAATGCCATTTGAATATGAGAGCGACAGCAACATGATTGTCTGTGATCCAGCTGTGAATACTACAGACAGGCATCCATTTCCCCACTTAAGTAAATGAGAGAGTAGCATCTCCAGCACTCTCTTTTTTAATTAGGTAGGTCAGTGCTTCCCAGACATCTGAACTGAGGCACACTCCCCCCCCCCGGAATTAAAAGTAAATCGACACTTCACCCTTGCAATCCCAAAAGGATTCATTTCACAAGTGCACTTGCCTTCAGGGGATTCCTCCTCCTAGATTTCTGCACGAGTAGACACGGTGACTCATAATAGCCCATGTGTCAAAGGAGATGCAAGGTCTTCATGCTCCTCAATTCTTCAGAGCCAGCGTGGTGTAGTGGTTAAGAGCAGTGGACTCGTAAGCTGGTGAACTGGGTTTGCTTCCCCGCTTCTCCACATGCAGCTGCTGGGTGACCTTGGGCTAGTCACACTTCTTCCATGCTTAAGGTTTGAAACTTAAAATTCCCATGCTTAATAATAATAATAATAATAATAATTTTTTATTTATATCCCACCCTCCCCGGTCAAAGCCGGGCTCAGAGCGGCTAACAAGTAAAAATAGCACAGTACACATAAAATCACACAGTCAATTAATTCTAAAATCAATTCAGAATTAATTAATGGCAACCATTGGACTAGAGTTCTATGAGGATTACAGAAGGAGAGAAGAGGTCAGACTGTGCCTTGGCCAAAGGCCTGGTGGAACAGCTCTGTCTTGCAGGCCCTGCGGAAAGATGTCAAGTCCCGCAGGGCCCTAGTCTCTTGTGACAGCATTCCACAAATCAGAACCACAGCCGAAAAATCCCTGGCTCTGGCTGAGGCCAGCCTAACCTCTCTGTGGCCTGGGACCTCCAAGTTGTTTTTGTTTGAAGACCGTAAGTTCCTCTGTGGGACATACCAGGAGAGGCGGTCCCGTAGGTACGTCATCCCCAGACGGCATGAGTTCAACAAGGACGAGTCCTTTCTGATCTCAGCCAGGAGGGAGTTCCACAGAACTGGGGGGCCACACTATTGAATTCCCAGCTCCTGTGAATAGAAGCCATGAATCTGAGCCATGGTGGACCACTGAAGACCTTAGTCCAGGATATAAGGAATAAGATGGTCCTCAAGGTGTCTTGGAACCAAGTTATGAAGGACCTTGTAAATTAATACAAGAACATTGAGCTTGGGCCAGCAGCATATGAGCAGCTAGTTCAAGCTCTTAAGCACTGGAGTTATGCGCTGGCAGCACTCTGTCTCCTCCAGCAGTCTAGACACAGCATTTAGCACCAGCTGAAGCTTCTGAACCAGACCAAAGGGTAGCCCCACACAGAACACACTGCAATAATTTAGTACTGAGGAGTGATAAAGTGATCTCACCACACTGAATGCCATCTCCTGTCCCAACAAGAGTCACGGCTAGAGCAGTGTCGCATGCAGACACAATAGATCCAGCCTTCTCTCAGTGCTGGGACTAGCAGGGATCTGAAATTGTTTAATTTCTTGTGGCACACTGTCACGTCCTAGCACTCTGTTTGGAAATTAAGGAGCTTGGGAAAAATACATGTCATGGGACTGCGGTCTCCCCTGGGACCACTTATGGTGTTATGTTTGGGTGGTAAACAATGCTAAATTGTTTGCAGACTCTTTTCTTTTTCTCTGAAAAAATCTTTTTTGGGGGGGCAGAGCACAAATTCTAGTCTTGGGTTCATGCATATCCCCTGAGAAGAATGCTGCTTTATGTCTCTCACACCTTAAAACTTTCAAAGGATGGAGAAATTTTCTTTTGAAAAGCTCACTGTCCGCCAAAGCACACTGAAAGCTTCGTGTCATTTCCACACCCCACCCTCAGCTAACAGTGTGACTGGGGACATCTGAACCACGGAGACAAACAATTAGGCCTTTGATGGAGGATGCTTCAGATTCTTTTCTGCCTTCAGGCACATATGCATGATAGCAAACAAAGCCACTTGAAATATCAGGGTAGAAGAAGAAGAGAAGAAGAGTTTGGATTTGATATCCTGCTTTATCACTACCCGAAGGTGTCTCAAAGCGGCTAACATTCTCCTTTCCCTTCCCCACAACAAACACTCTGTGAGGTGAGTGGGGCTGAGAGACTTCACAGAAGTGTGACTAGCCCAAGGTCACCCAGCAGCTGCATGTGGTAGAGCGGAGAAGCGAACCCACTTCACCAGATTACGAGTCCACCGCTCTTAACCACTACACCACACTGGCTCTAATATTGGTTTAATAAATACAGTGGTACCTCGGGTTAGGGACGCGGGTGGCGCTGTGGGTTAATCCACAGAGCCTAGGACTTGCTGATCAGAAGGTTGGCGGTTCGAATCCCTGCGACCAGGTGTGCTCTCGTTGCTCGGTCCCTGCTCCTGCCAACCTAGCAGTTTGAAAGCACGACAAGTGCAAGTAGATAAATAGGTACCGTTCCGGCTGGAAGGTAAACGACGTTTCCGTGTGCTGCTCTGGTTCACCAGAAGCAGCTTAGTCATGCTGGCCACATGACGCGGAAGCTGTACGCCGGCTCCCTTGGCCAATAAAGCGAGATGAGTGCCGCAACCCCAGAGTCGGCCACGGCTGGACCTAATGGTCAGGGGTCCCTTTACCTTTACCTACCTCGGGTTAAGTACTTAATTCGTTCCGGAGGTCCGTTCTTAACCTAAAACTGTTCTTAACCTGAAGCACCACTTTAGCTAATGGGGCCTCCCGCTGCCGCCGTGCCACATCCTGTTCTCATCCTGAAGCAAAGTTCTTAACCCGAGGTAATATTTCTGGGTTAGTGGAGTCTGTAACCTGAAGTGTATGTAACCTGAAGCATATGTAACCCGAGGTACCACTGTATTGCGTAATAAATATTGGTTTGTTTTAAGTGTCCTTCAAGCAAAGATGTATAGTATAATATGGATATCTGGTAGGTATCTGGTTTTAAAGGACAAAAACAGATACCTACCAGTAAAAATGTTGGGTTTGGTGAGAAAAGAATGCACAATTGGCCACAATAACAAAATATGTTCATTTGGACGAAATAAACTGGGCAGATCACTCTCCCCCCATTTTTAATAGTAGCACCAGCTATGCCAGATGAGGACAGATGAAGTCCTTCTCTCAGTTCTTACCACACAGAGCTATTGAGATTGCAGGTGGTTAAAAGTAATCTGTGGGGCACTTCATACACACCATCGTGGTACAGAAACTATCATCTGTCATGGTCAGTTCAGAAATGGATACGCAGGATCAACTGTGTGGATCATTTTCTACGCCAGTATTGGCCTCCTAGGTTCATGGCTGGTCAACAGCTAGGTTTGAAGGACCTACCTGACTGATATCACCCACATGATACTGGCATGTTAAATATTGCCACAAGACACAGAAAGGCAGTTCCCTCAACCACAGTGTGGCGATCACACACAGGGCCCCCGGACGTTTGACAGTCTATTGACCCTGTGCCGCCACTGCAATTGCTTTTTCCGCTGCCACCACCCCGTATCTCACGGGGACACATGGAGTCCAGTCAGTTGTTAACATAAACAAATAATCAAGTTTATTTTTAAATGCAGGAACAAGCTTAGGTTTTCAGTTAATTTTTCTCTTGTCAGTTTCTTATTCTTAGTTCCTAAAACTCCAAACTGATTATTCCCACTATCTGACTCCACCTAACAATTCCTCTCACTCTCTCACAATACAACTCGACCAACCCACACCTAAACCTCCCTCTTCCTTCTTCAACTCCAAAACCTCAACCCTCAACTCCCAAATCTCAACTGACTCTCAAAACCTCCCACTCTAACTTTTATTCCCCCCTTGCATTCTCACTGGCCAATCGCATCACACCTATTTTAACCCTTTCCTTATGACCCATCCTAGGAGGCAAACGCCACACACAGTAACACGTGAAGGAACCCCGGTTAACTAGGTTTTAAAAGGGCTTTCATTTAATACCACCACCTCCAAAATCAGTCCTTGGTGAACTTCAAAAAAGAATGTCTCCGGCCACTTGGCCACCGTGTTTCTTTAAATCAATTTATCATTTTATGAAAAGGGCCATGAAAATACATTGGCCATCCTTTTTAAAGGAAGTCAAAACTTACCTACAAAAGCCTCCAGCACCCACTGCAATTTGACAAATCATTTGCTAACACAGCAGAACTACTGCTTCAGCTGAATCCCAGCTGTTCTGGGTGGAATTGGCCTTGATGTGCCTATACGAAGGCCCTCCAAAGATGAAAATACCTTCAGCCAGCTGTGACCATCTTGCTCATTCATTTGTTGATAAAACAACTCAAATTCAAGCTGACATCCCTGTTTGGGCAGCGTCTGCGCTGGAGTGGTCCAAGGCACCCACTTGTTACTTTTGCATGGATCACTTTGACATTGGGACCTTCAAGGATATCGACGGGAAGCTGAGGGTTATGAATGCCACAACATGTGGCATGGACTCCTGACCTATCATAGTTAGTGAAGGGCTGGTCAGGGTGAAAGCTGGAAGATTTACTATGAAAACACCTCCCGTAGATCATTGGGTTGGGGGGCAGTTTTCCCATTTATTAAAACAAGTGATCTCTTACTTCCACCGTGACGATTTTGCTGGCTATAGGCAAGTGTCCAAATTCTTCTGCTTTTGGAAGAAACTGATGGAATGTATGGTGACAGAGCAACTCCAGGGCCTTTTGCATGACTCACCTCTCCTCAGGCCTTTCAATCTGGTTATGGAACCAAGACAGCTTTCGCTGCATTGGCAGACAATCTTTGTTTGAAGGTAGATAGATGATAGATAGATTTTTTAAAAAAATCTGTTTTCTTCTTCCTTGACCTTTTAGCAACATTTTACATGGTTTTTTATTGTACAGTTTTATGTGCAATTTTGTAAACAATCTGAAGCTCAATCCAGACAAAACAGATGAGGCTAGTTAGGAGATCTGAATTTCAGAAAATATGCAATCTACCTACTGTCACCAGTGTACATGGTTCGCAGATGAATCTAAGACATCTTGCTTAGGTTCACTGTTGTTGGATAAGTGGATGGCAAGAGCATGTAGGAATCTCTTTTTCCCCCAGCTACATTCGGTACACTGATTGCATCCTTTTGTTGAAAAGGAAGATCAAACAACAACATGCTTCCATAACCTGAAAAATTGGACGGTTATAATGCATTTTATGTGAATCTATATATAAGTTTATTGTTCTAAGTTGCTTTTAGGATATATAGGCTTAAGAAAGCAAGCAAGAAGCATAGGCTTTCTAGGTCTGCGACTAACATATCTCAGAGAGAGGACCTCAACCCATATTAAACCATTCATATTTGATAGACCTGCTGTGAGTCCCTTCCACCTTGGCAGATCATGTTGCCAACAATATGGAGAAGGGCTTTGTGCCAGATGGGAAGAAGTGTCATTCCACACAGTCAGATGTTTGATCAGTGTTCTTCACTTTAGTTGTCTTCCAAATGCTACCTACTTATCTAAATCCTTGGTAACACGGAGGAAAGAATATGGTTTAGTTTGTGCAGTGTTTCTGTTTTAGATCTTAATACTCCCTGTGATAGGGTTTAGTTTTGTCTGATTAATTCTGTGAGGTACCAAACCTTTCTTCACAGCCTCAATGCGGATAACAATAACTACAATAATACACGAACAAAGAAAACAGCAGGTTAAAAAGGCACAATAAGTAAACTGCTAACAGCACAAATGAATCAGCAATCTGGCAATTTAGAGGGGACAGATGTCATAAAGTCCAGGGAGAATAGTGCAATCTTCACTTAGCACCTAAAATACATTAAAGAAGGAACCAAGCAATAACATTTGAAATGGGATATGCAAAGTATTGAAGCCAATACTTTGAATTGAGTCTGGATACAAGCTGGCAGGGAAGTCCTTTTAGTATCTGTATAATGCTAAGAAAGCCTCAAATAATAAATGGAGAGAGCCCCGAATAATAAACCAGAGAACCCCGAATAATAAACTGAACAGTAGACTTGGCACCAGTTGTATTTTCCTGATGCATTTCAAAGGTAGTCCTACCTGCCATGAAGTATAGGAACAAAGTCTGGAAGTTATCAAAGCATGGATAACTGTGGCAAGAACATCTCTCTCAAAACCTGATGAAAGGTGCTGATGGGCTACACAATATCCAGCTGCAATGGCTGATACCGAAAAGGGAAAGTGTGATCCTGCTTAGAATAGGTTGAATGACACTTCTCAGGAGTTATAAACCATAAACCAGCAACATCTTTCTCTTGTTGGGTTGGGCTATCTTGCAGTTTGTTCCATTACACAAAAACATTTTAAATGGATGTGCGCTATTTTGAGCGATTGTGGAAAGTGGGGAATATAAATATTGTAAGTGAACGAGCAAACATATTCAGAATTAAGCAACAGCAGTGGCTAAGAGTGCTTTGAACATTCCCCAAAGCTATATAAATGCTGTTGGTGATTTTAACATTTTGCTTTGTCCCTTCCTAAGATCCTAAATAACAACAACAAAAACACTCTGCATTTAACATTTCTAAATCACTTCAGTCAAAAATCTCCCTCCTGTCTGCTAAAGACAACTCCCCCAAGCAGCTGTGAATAATATTTTAAGGAATGATCAATGTTTTCTTGTCAGTAATGTATCCTTTGTGGAAGAATGTTTCTCTTTCTTCCAGAGGCTCACAGTTGAATTTATAAAGCCAAAGATTTGATGAATGTAAGCTAATAAAACTATGGTGTGGTCATTCTTGATTCCATATCTTAATCTTATCATTAAGTGTATGAAGACTTTTAGGAAAAGATAAGCTTTCTTTCTTTCTTTCTTTCTTTCTTTCTTTCTTTCTTTCTTTCTTGCAGGCTTATTCATGTTATGTTTCCAGGTTCTTTTCTTAATATCCAATTTCTCTGTTAGAACCCATCTACTGAAATCCCTTAAACAAAAATTTGTATCAGTAACATCTGGCTATTAAGAAAAGAACCTGGAAACATAACCTTGGAACTATAAAAACATACAGTTAAAAATGTGTGTGTGTCCACACACTTATGGATAATTGTGGGCAGAAGACTTGAAGGGTCTTATATTGGATATGGACTTGAACATCTTGGCTGATAATAAACATTTGATGATAAAGCAGGCAGGTGTGCTGTTGGACAGCTCATTCTTATTAAGGCATCCTTATGAATGCAAAACTTCCAATCTCTCCCAGAGGGCGGGGGGTGGGACGGGACTGCAGCACTCCAAATGTTATTACTGCAGGATAACCAGCCTCTTATAGCCAACCTGCTTAAATCTAACTGATGCATGAAGGAGTCAATACCACAGAATAAGCTGTCCTGCCAGGCTTTGCTGGGTCATCTCCCCTCACCTTGGGAGGAAATAGGTAAACAAACCTATTGTTTTCCCCTAGTCTACCTGAGAAGCTCAGCATGTGAAGAGGTTTGAGATGTCTGTTCCAGCTCAAGCCACATGGCTCTCTCCAGTCACTCTTGCGTTCCTATACTAATAATTTAGGAACCTGCATTAGGTTTTACTGCCTGTGCAACTTTTGGGGAGTTTGTAAGAAAACTGTTTTTTAACTTGCCAAATGTGTGGTCTTTTTCCTATGCTGGGGGATGAGGGAAACTTTGGAAATAAACTTTTAAAGAGGACATTTTGGAACTCACTTGTAGAGGCATATTTTGCTGATTTAACAGCCTATATTTCCCTGTTTTACTTTGTTGCGTACTTTGTCACTTTCATTCTCTACAGAGTTTCTCTCATCAAATACAGTGGTACCTCAGTTTTTGAATGCTGAAAACCCGGAAGTAAATGCTTCGGTTTTCAAACAAGTCTCAGAAGTCGAACATGCTACGCGGCTTCCACTGAGTGCAAGATCTGGAAGCCTAGCTGTCAGCTATTAAGGTTTCGGTTTTTGAACGTTTCGAAACTTGAACGGTCTTCCAGAATGGATTAAGTTCGAAAACCGAGGTGCCACTGTAGTACTTGCCCAAACTTGGATCTTGTGTCATGACCGGTTAGATGCAGGGGAATGGATTGGGGGAATCAGCTGGAGAACCACCAAGGAAGAAGGCTCAGAGCCAGGGGAGCGGTGGTGGGACAATGATAAGTGCTCAGAGGGAGAAGAAGGAGAAGACTGGGAAGATGAGGTATCAGAACCTGAAGAGGTAACAGGGCCTAGTGAGCTGGGAGAGTCCAGAACTTGAAGCAGGAGAGTGGGATGAGAGAGACCAGGAGTCAGAGATGAGTCAGGCAGGTGGACAGCTGTTTCCCCATCCTGCTGTGATAAGCACCACTCCCCATTTGTCTGTCAGAACCAGAAGAGGCATGAAAAGGATGGAGGATAGGTTGGGTGCATGCAGACATGGTGTCTGATTGCTTGGGAAGGCCCTGGAAAGGAGGGGATTGGCAGGCAGTCTCAACAACTGAGTTTCAAGAAGACAACAGGAATGAGCTGCTACGCTCATTAGGCCTGACACTCAACCAAGTCTGTGGAAATCATGTTTTTGCTAGTAAAGAGTTAACTCCAACTTTGAACTGTGTGATTACTGACCAGGACGCTCCTATGATATCTTGGCATGCAGGAATTCTCCTTTTATACCTTCCCTCACTCCTTGAACCAGCAATTACTAATCTCTAGCATTTTGCTCAGTAAATGGTACCTTACTAGATTTTATTTTCAGTTGACATAATTCTAATTTCCCTCATCAAGGCACTTGATAATATTAGACTAATTCAGAAACACCTGATACAATGGTTGCTTCACGTTGTTCTTGCTGAAGCAAAGCAATCAGCAAAGTCCTGGAAACTATAAATATACTCATAAAAATATCAACATGATTGATCTTTGCAGCAGCATTCAAAACAGACACCATCTGTGGGCCTGAGTAGGTCAACTTCTCTAAGTAAACAGAGTGTTTCAGAATGGACTTTTGTGCAAGAAAAAGTCACCACACTACTTACAAGGAAAACTGTGATTGTTTGTTTAGAATATAATGCCTCCCCCACCCATCTATTAAAAACCTAATATTTTATTAAACACATTCTTGGATTTGCTGTGAAAATTTTGCATAAGGAAAACCTGAGGTGAATTGGGAAGTTCCATCCTGCTTAGATGAAATATCTGAGTGATTTTGGAGAAAACCCAGATATAGTTTCCGATAAGATCAGAAAAAAATTCTCAGGGATGCTTCACATATGGGACGTAATGAATTTTCTCTGCCCGGCAGCGAATTTTGGGAGAAAGGTATATGCAACTGTAATTGATTCTGGTGTTTTACTCTCTCTCTTGCTCTCTCTCTCTCTCTCTCTCTGTGTGTGTGTGTTTGTGTAATGTGCTATGTGTTCTAATATTGTTCTGTAAACCACCTTGGCATTTCTTTGAAATGAATGGCAATAGACAAATAATTTGAATGAATGAATGAATGAATGAATGAAGGCTGAGCTGACCTTCCTCCATTTTTTGTCTTGCTAATGGGCAGTGAAATGGGAGGCAATGTTGGCAATTTTCAGCTAGGAGAGGGCAAAATCTAGCAGCCAGGTGGTAGCCATCCCTTCCCCAAGTCCTTTCAGAATAATGTCATGCTGAGAAAAGTTCCAAAGGAAAGATCAGTGCCATCAGCCACTTAGAAGAATGGCAACAAATAAAGCTGAGTGAAGGGAGGTGATTTGGTGGCATCTCTCACTGTCCTGACACACATACATAGACACATTTTGAAAGTTTGCTCTCAGCCTAATGTGTTCTTTGTTGCTCTTGATTATTTTTAATTGGACTCCTGCTGCGGTGAAGCTGACAAGGATCCCTTTCAGACGTTGCCTTTAGAGTTATTCAGTTTCACTACACTGGAAGAGCACTCAGATATCTCACCATGTTTATTTGATAGCCAAGATGCACACAAGAGGACTTATTTCTAAATTAAAGCACATAAGTTGGCCCTTGGTGTCACTTGTGGAGTGTCATAAAAAATATTTAAATATCCTCAGGAGAGCCACAAAATAAATAGTTTCAGATTATTATTATTATTATTATTATTATTATTATTAATTTATACCCCGCCCATCTGGCTGGGTTTCCCCAGCCACTCTGGGAGGCTTCCAATGGAATATTAAAATACAATAGTCTATTAGTCTATTAAACATTAAAAGCTTCCCTAAACAGGGCTGCCTTCAGATGTCTTCTAAAAGTCTGGTAGTTGTTTTTCTCTTTGACATCTGGTGGGAGGGCGTTCCATAGGGAAGGCGCCACCACCGAGAAGGCCCTCTGCCTGGTTCCCTGTAACTTGGCTTCTCGCAGGCAGGGAACCGCCAGAAGGCCCTCAGCGCTGGTCCTCATAGAACTCATCATACATCCAAACATCCTGGTTATGGTTTTGTATGCTAGTTATGAGTAGCTGGTAAAAATCCTGGAGGTTATGGTCAGTTTCATCCAATGTTGGACCTTACAGCCTTAGGAAAGGAGGCACGAGGCATGACTCCCTGTAGTTGGGTAGGCATTAAAGCAAAGCTGCACAGATCCCTGAGCCAAGAAAACACAGACAGACCTGTGTTTGTTGTCAAGGCAAAACCTCAGCTTGATCTGGCAGCTCAAGGTCAAGAGAAACTAGTAGTTCTTGAATGTATAGGGCATATCCTGGGATATTTCAGACACACAGCCTAACCTGCGTTGCTCAGCAGAGCTCAGATCCAACAGTTCCCACTTCTAACCCTAGTGGCTGCTAATGGTTTTAGGTTTCAAGGAGAAAGGAGTTTGCTTGCTCATCGCTCTATGTCAGGCTTCCTCAACTTCGGCCCTCCAGATGTTTTGAGACTACAATTCCCATCATCACTGACCGCTGGTCCTGCTAGCTAGGGATCATGGGAGTTGTAGGCCAAAAACATCTGGAGGGCCGAGTTTGAGGAAGCCTGCTCTATATGGTACCCAACTAAGTTTTACTCAGAGCGAACCCACTGAAATGAATGAACCCAGCTTTGTCATGCTTCTTAAGACCAATGGGTGAATTCTGAGTAAAGCATAGCTGAATGAGAACATAAGATGATCAAGTCTATGCCCCATCTAGCTCAACATCCTGTGGCCACCCACATGCCCATTGGAAGCCTATTACTAAGACAACAGCAGTCTACCAAATGTGACTATCAGCAACTGGCATTGGGAGGCGTAACGCCTCTGACTGTGGAGACTGGTTACCTCCCCCTACTGTCAGGGGACTACATAACACTAGTGGAGATGGCCAATGTATAGACATAATACACATGCATGACAAACACATGCACTTGCCACACTCAGTGCTGCAGCACTGAGATCAGAGGTAAGTCATTTTAGGTGAAAAGAGATGCATCTGGGTGTACATCAGAATGCCTAAAGAGCAGGCGGATGGATTTATCTCTCAATCTTAGTGCTAAGCACTATTGTGCTAAGATCAGAGATAAAGCTGTCTGTTCTTTAAGACTAAAAGGCACACTCACCCTAATGCTGGAGGATCTTAAAAGAGCAGACAAGAGCCTTATCTCTGATCTTAGCACTGTGGAGCTTAGCGCTAAGATCAGAGGGGGAAAACATTCCTGTGGTTGCACTTTAGAGAAGGGGCTGGTTTACATATGCTTTTTCGTCACCTAATTACTTTAACATCAAGTGGCGACTTACGTGTGTGCCTGAGTCAGCACAGATAAAACACCATGGAAATAAGTTTCTTATTAGTGCACATAACTTCACACATAGTGCTTGTCAGTGGAGTCTATTTACATGCACTGAGATGCAATTGTTGACTGATCAACTGATGTACATGCATATATGGGCCTGCCTGCCCACACCATACCTAGGTAAACAGGGGAGGGGGGCTGCTTCTGTCTCTCAACACATTGGTGGTGTGCTATTTATTGCACAGGGAGCAATTTTTAGATACAATACAATAATCTTTATTGTCATTGTCCCATACAGAACAACGAAATTGAAAAATCTACATAAGACATTCAAAAACCAACAAGCCTGCTATCTGAACTACCCCAACCTGGTCAGCCCCCTAAAAACTCTGATACCCCATTTTTAAATACAATATACTCCCATAGAGATTCCTTATACTGTGTTTAAAACCAAAATCGCATTAAGGTAGAAACTGTTTCTCAGGCAGCTAGTCCTAGTCTTTATAACCCTGTACCTTCTTCCAGAAGGCAGAAGCTGAAAGAGATCATTTCCGCGGTGCGCACTATCCTGCGCTATCTCTGCAGCTTTCTTATGGCACCTGGAAGCATAAATTTGATCTAAGGTGGGAAGAGTGCACCCAATTATTCTCTCTGCAGTCTTTACAACCCTGGACAGCATTGTTTTTTCCCTGACCGTGCAGCTCCCAAACCACACCCACACAGAGAGATACTGCTGCGACCAAATGCCCTTTGGAGCATTAATGCAAATAAGTCACCAGTGGTATCCAATAACAACCAAATTATTTGCATATATATGAGAGTTGATTGCCCTTGTAGTTTTCGTTTTAATGTACAGCTTAAACCTAAACTACATTAGTTGGACTTGGAGCCCAATCAATCCCATCCTCCTTTTCATGCTGATGGCTGCTCCACAAAGGAGTGTTGGTTGTGAGGTTCTTACGTGACAAATGGGACGTGGGTGGTGCTGTGGTCTAAACCACTGAGCCTCTTGGGCTTCGCGATCAGAAGGTCAGTGGTTCAAATCCCCGTGATAGGGTGAGCTCCCATTGCTCTGTCCCAGCCCCTGTCAATCTAGCAGATCAAAAGCACACCAGTGCAAGTAGATAAATAGGTACCACTGCAGCCGGAAGGTAAACAGTGTTTCCATGCACTCTGGCTTCCATCCCGGTGTTCCATTGTGCCAGAAGCGGTTTAGTCATGATGGCCACATGACCCGGAAAGCTGTCTGTGGACAAACGCCAGCTCCCTCAGCCTGAAAGCGAGATGAGCGCCGCAACCGTATAGTCGCCTTTGACTGGACTTAACCATCCAGGGGTCCTTTACCTTTTTTACCTTATGTGACAGATATCCCACACTACACCAAGGTGGAGATTCAGCTGTTGTAGTAGAGCACAAAATAGGGTGTTGTAGGATTAGGGACAGAATGCCTGAAACTTCCATTCCACTGGGTCAAAACACCTATGGATCCCTTGAGGGATCCCTCATCTGCACCACCCTGAAGTTGGCTTGACAAAAAGATACCCAAAAGTGCCTCTACCTCCTACCCTGGAATTTGGGCATGGTGCTGAATCCACTCTTCCACTCCTTTCCAGTCCTATTTATGATTGCCCTGTTTCCCACCCATTAAAATAAATGAAACAGCTTGGGAAAGAAGCAGAGCTACCTCACTCTGGATCTGGCCCTCTACATGCTTGGGCTAATGCACGTATGACCTCCTTTCTTATCCTCCCTTTTCTTTTTCCACCTTTTGGACTTTCTGCGGATTTCAAGAAAAATGCATCTTTCTTCAATGACTGCCTTGTTGTTTTCCAGTGGACAGTTAACTATCTAGGGTCTCCAAAATTTACACTGGCTTCTTTCAATTCAGAATTTCATTTGTTTTTTTCAATCACCGGCTCTCTGGATTGATCTAAGGAAACAAGGCAGATGAAAGGTTAAAGTTTCATTTGAAACGTAGTTTGGTAGATCCCTTGAAATTCTGGCAAAACCCCTGGGAGTCAGATGTTGTTAATTACTACTGCCAAGTGAGGCTGCTTTCCTGGTTCTGCAAGATAATTGCATAAATAATGAAGGGATCTAATTTGACAGAGGTCTCATTATTAATGTATCTCCATGGGATGAATAGTTCATTCATCATTTTGCAGTAGTCAGATTATCTGCCATTATTTCTTACTTTCACTAGAATCTACAATCTACATCTCTTCACTGCCAAACCCACCCATTTACATGCATCTTCTCCATCATTTCCATCCTTTCACTGGGGCATAAGTTGTGAACATTTATTAGGGGGATTGCCAAAGTCAGTCGTAGAAATGACCCATTGAAATCAACGGACTTACACTCATGAGTGTGACTGATGTTGGATATCACTTCTAAGATATAAGGTATATAGATTCTGGGGTCTCATTCAAAGTTTCAGGGTTTTGCCTACTTTTTAGGCTGTGTACACATTGACCCATTGTAGCACAAAAAAATGTAGTTTTTCTCAGTCCAGAACTGTCCATGCTCATCCTCAACATGCTGCTTTCAATATATGTAGATTGATTCTAGAAGAAGAAGAAGAGTTTGGATTTGATATCCCGCTTTATCACTACCCGAAGGAGTCTCAAAGCGGCTAACTTTCTCCTTTCCCTTCCTCCCCCACAACAAACACTCTGTGAGGTGAGTGGGGCTGAGAGACTTCAGAGAAGTGTGACTGGCCCAAGGTCACCCAGCAGCTTCATGTGGAGGAGCGGGGAAGCGAACCCGGTTCCCCAGATTACGAATCTACCGCTCTTAACCACTACACCACACTGGCTCTCTATACCAGGCATAGGCAAAGTCCGACCCTCCAGATGTTTGGGACTACAATTCCCATCATCCCTAGCTAACAGGACCAGTGGTCAGGGGTGATGGGAATTTGTAGTCCCAAACATCTGGAGGGCCAGAGTTTGCCCATGCCTGTTCTAGACCCTACTGTCTCAAGGGAGGGTGTGGTTACTTGATGCATATTTGAAAACCTTCCCCTTGATTAGATTATTGCAATCCTGCTATACCCGTAACATCATTGGGCAGGTGTGGATATACCTACCATTGCCAGGACTGCCTATAGCTGTTTTCAAATTGACATATTGTGGGGCAAGGCAGAATCAATCTGCAACCAGTTTCTCAAGAAAGGTTTTCCGGGGCAAAAAATGTGCAAGAATTCTAGATGGTTCGTGGACTATGAAGAAGCAAGTACAGTGCTACCTTTGGATGCGAACGGGATCCGTTCCGGAGCCCCGTTTGCATCCAGAAGCGAACGCAACCGCATCCGCGTGTCTGCGCATGTGTGGGTCGCGATTTGCTGCTTCTGCACATGCACATGATGTCATTTTGACTGTCTGCGCATGCATGAGCAGCGAAATCTGGAAGTAATGCGTTCCGTTACTTCTGGGTCACCGCAGCGCGCAACCCGCAAATACTTATCCCGAGGTATGACTGTACTCAGTCTCCATTCTAGAACAGAGTGCTGTGTGCAAGCAGCCTTAGTATCTTTTGGAATTAACTCTCAGGATGAGGATTGAGAACCTAGGAGCTGAAACTATTTTACACAGGGCTACCACCACCCATTCATTTAAATCAGCCCCCTCCCCATCCTACAGTCTCTTCATAGTTCTCTATTTCTTTCTGCCGAAGAGAGTAACAGAGAGGTGAGCATCAATAAATGCATATTAATGTCAGGGACCGGGCTGAGGAGAGCTGCACTGAGGGATCCACCCCCCCCCCCTTCTTGATCCTGAGCCTGAATCTTCCCAGGAGCAGGAGGACAGTATAGATTTGGAACAGTGGTTTGCAGAGGGGCATAGTTCAGAAGGCAGAAGCTGGGAAATACTGGATGGGGAACAGCTAGCAAAAGAAACACTGGAAGAGAGAGGGTTAAGAGATTCACAGTCTCTGGACAGCATTCCCACCCCATCCCCAGGGACAAGAAGAGCTCAGAGACTGTTAGAACAGAAAGTGCAGAGGGTACAAACTCAGATTACAAGACGTAGGAGTGGCGTAGATTAACAGGGACAGGGGGGGTGTGAGCCTTAATTGGGAGCACCGCCATTCTAGGTTTGTCTCTCGCTGTGTTTACTAAAGAAACTAACTGGTAAGAATTTCCTTTTGTTCAATCTGCTTATTACTGCCACAGGGGAAGAAGCTGATTCCCTGCAGCCTGACAATCAATTTTAAAACATTTGTGATAGAAAATAGTAGTCTTGAACTGGAGATCGCTCTCCACAGTGGCGGATCTTGGGGTCTCAAATTTCAGCAGTGCCCTGTGCAATGCCAAAATATGGCACCCCCTGCCTTTCACGCTCCATTCTAAATAATAGTTGTGGACCCCTGCAGCTCCACACCCAGTGCAGCTGAATCAATTGCACTCTCCTAAATCTGCCTCTGCTCTCTGGACTGGTTTGCATACAGTCTGAAACTGAACTATGGCTTTCTTTGTGCAAATGTGCAAACATGCAGGCTTCCAGAGAGGAGATGATGGCTGCTTTGCTCCTACTCTAGTCATCCTGCTGCTGTGTGGCTGGAGCTAAACCTTGGTCAGGGTTCTGAACCTAGGCTTGTGATTTGTCTTGTTTCACAGCTCATAGTTAGCCTGGAGAAAAGAAACCTCAAGTCCAAGTGTGGATGACATGCTGAGGCAAAGCATATCATAGCTCACAGCAGCAGGTGGGCAGATGGAGAAGTCAAGTGGCCACAATATTCTTTCTGATGATGCTCATGCAGTCACACTAAGCTGTGATCTGGCTTAGTGTCATGTGCAAACCAGATCTCTCTGTTCCACCAGGAATAGCCATTGGGTTTTGCCCTGATTTAAGGTTGCTGTTCACAAACCAAGGCACCTAATTTGCACATTATACAAAATCTTTTTAATTATGCAAATCAAGCGCACTGACTGTTGGTTGCAAGGTCTGCCACTTGCTTTGTGTCTGCTCCTGGCAACTGCCTCAGGAACATGGGGAAGAATCGGCAAATGCATCTTTTCACCTATTTGCTTATGCTTTCTTTTCAGACAACAACAAAGCCCGAGGGAGAGCTCTCTGTGGTGGACATGCATTCTCATTAGGCATAAAATTTGGGTCAGCTCATCACACATGATTGCTAGGAGGGTGCTGGTATTACCTCACTGCTTCCTGTAGAAAAAAGCAGGGGGGTTTTCAGCCACAACTCACCGGAACACAGTTCCAGCACCTCTCAGGTGGGTGCCATCGCCATTATAAGAGAACAAGGGAGGCGTTCATGGTGAGTTCTGGCACCCCTTTTTCTAGAAAAAAAAGCACTGGCAAACACACAATGCATGGGTGTCGCAAAGAAGAAGAAGAAGAAGAAGAAGAAGAAGAAGAAGAAGAAGAAGAAGAAGAAGAAGAGTGATAATAATAATAATATTTATACCCCACCCATCTGGCTGGGTTTCCCCAGCCACTCTGGGCGGCTCCCAACAGAATATTGAAAACACGATAAAACATCAACCTTTGAAAACTTCCCTGAAGAGGGCTGCCTTCAGATGCCTTCTAAAAGTCAGATAGTTATTTATTCCCTTGACATCTGGTGGGAGGGCGTTCCACAGGGCGGGCGCCACTACCGAGAAGGCCCTCTGTAACCTCACTTCTCACAGTGAGGGAACTGCCAGAAGCCCTCAGAGTGGGACCTCAGTGTCCAGGCTGAAGGATGGGGGTGGAGATGCTCCTGCAGGTATACTGAAGGAGAACACATGTTTAAACATCAATGTACACATATTAAAGGAAGCTGGTCACACTGGGTTTCCCAGATGTGTGTGAAACTATTGTTTAAAGATGCAGGTATATGATGCATGTGTGATTTCCTTTGTGGTAATGCCAGACTTTCCAACAGAAATCATAATTGTGATGGTTTTCCAATCCACATTTTCCTGTTCATCACTACTCACTTCCACACACACACAAACACACACACACAAAATATACTACATGTACAACAAAAGATTTGTTACTTTAAGTGGTGGAAACAAAGTCCCGTGAAATGGCATCATCCTCATTAGAGTTTTTTTAACAATTAATATCTCTGGCAATCTTACACTTGTCTTCATTAGAGCCCCTTTCAGGAATTATCTTGCTGGAGTAGCTTGCAGGCAGTCCTGACAAAAAGAATATTGTTAATCTAAGTTAGTTTCAATCATGAGGAAAACAAAGCAATGGTCTGAATCTGTCACATCATGACAATTTCAATCTGTAAGCTTCGCGATGCAATGATGTGGAAAAATTAGACCAAACAAGCTGCAGAGGCACTGGCTGTAAGCTTCAAAGGAAAGGTTAATGTAAGTTAAATATTGATGTGTCAGCAATAAGGATTATAACAATTACACATTCACACAAATGCCAGCTGGAGTTTAATCATCTTTTCTGACCCTGACATGTCTTCACAACTGAAGGTTCACAACTGAAGACATTTCCCTTAAGTCAGCAACCCACACATAGATGGAGGACACTCAGAAATATTTGTAACAGGATAGTGGAGAGTTCATCCCAAAGAGAAAATAAATTCAGAGCTTCTTTTGAGAGCCATGGGGTTCCACACCCCAAAATATAGCAATTTCTTAGGTTAGCACCCAATTTTCCTCTAGTGGAAGGCCTCTGAAGAAGATGCCAACATTGGACAAGACTCCCATACTATGAAAGGAGTAAGGGCTCATCCAGAACAGGGGTAGACAACCTAAGGCCCAGGGGCTGGATGTGGCCCAATCGCCTTCTCAATCCGGCCTACGGATCAACAGTCCGGGAATCAACATGTTTTTACATGAGAAGAATGTGTCCTTTAAAATGCATCTCTGGGTTATTTGTGGGGCCTGCCTGGTGTTTTTACATGAGTAGTATGTGTGCTTTTCTTTAAAATGCTTCTCTGGGTTATTTGTGGGGCATAGAAATTCATTCTTTTTCCCCCCTTCAAAATATACTCTGGCCCACTCAGGGACGGTGGACCAGCCCATGGCTGAAAAAGGTTGCTGATCCCTGATCCAGAACAATGACTCTTGACTCCCTATCAGATGTAACTTCCACCCATAGTATTCCATCTCCCCTGGATTATGAATTTGTTTATTAGCTTGCATTCAGTCCATTACAAAGCCCAGCCACAAGTCTTAGCACTTCCACGACTTTGTCTGAATCTGATGAAGTGAAGACATTGAGCTGTGTGCCATCAGGGAACTGTGATCAAACTACATCCCAGAGAGCCAGTGTGGTGTAGTGGTTAAGAGCGATAGATTCGTAATCTGGTGAACCGGGTTCGCTTCCCCGCTCCTCCACATACAGCTGCTGGGTGACCTTGGGCTGGTCACACTTCTCTGAAGTCTCTCAGCCCCACTCACCTCACAGAGTGTTTGTTGTGGGGGAGGAAGGGAAAGGAGAATGTTAGCCGCTTTGAGACTCCTTCGGGTAGTGATAAAGTGGGATATCAAATCCAAACTCTTCTTCTTCTCCTCTGGATATCAGCAGTACAGTATAAGCAACCTATGGTTAATTGCCAATTGTCAAAGCAATGGACTACCAACACCACCTTCTAGAACTGTGTGTGTGTCCAGGTTGGAATAAAAGCTCTGAAACACAGTGTCCCCTAATCCTTGTCTCAGATAGCTGATCTCCAACGTCCAAGTGAGAATATCAAAAGACCCCCGAGGACAATACTTACAATACTGATACTTACAATCAAACTGTAAAAAGGGAAGGGAGGAGAATTACATGCTGCTACCACCCAGGACCAAAAATATTACTCTTCTCAGGGATGGTACCTTCCTTCTTTTTGTATGTTCAATTTTCATTTTCATTCAGTTGCATTACTTTTTCTTTCTATTCACCTATTAAGGTAAAGGGGAGCCCTGATCATTAGGTCCAGTTGTGACCGACTCTGGGGTTGCGGCGCTCATCTTGCTTTATTGGCCGAGGGAGCCGTCGTACAGCTTCTGCGTCATGTGACCAGCATGACTAAGCCGCTTCTGGTGAACCATAGCAGCACACGGAAACACTGTTTACCTTCCTGCCATAGCGGTACCTCTTTATCTACTTGCACTTTGATGTGCTTTCGAACTGCTAGGTTGGCAGGAGCTGGAACCGAGCAACGGGAGCTCACCCCATCACAGAGATTCAACTGCCGACCTTCTGATCGACAAGTCTTAGGCTCTGTGGTTTAACCCACAGCACCACCCGCGTCCCTATTCACCTATTCTAGATTCACCTTATCTATTCTAGATTCACCTTATCTAGATTCTAGATTACAGTGGTACCTCAGGTTAAGTACTTAATTCATTCTGGAGGTCTGTACTTAACCTGAAACTGTTCTTAACCTGAAGCACCCGCTGCGCCGCTGGAGCCCGATTTCTGTTCTCATCCTGAAGCAAAGTTCTTAACCTGAAGCACTATTTCTGGGTTAGCGGAGTCTGTAACCTGAAGCGTATGTAACCTGAAGCGTATGTAACCCGAGATACCCCTGTATTTCCATTGACTCTTCTAGAACAAATGGTTTGAGGATAGCAGCCTTGATTACCAGCATAGCTGTCAACTTTTCCCTTTTCTTACGAGGAATCCTATTTGGAATAAGGGAATTTCCCTTAAAAAGGGGAAAACGTTGACAGCTATGATTACCAGTCTTTCTGATATGTTCTGTTTGAAACTGGCAGATGTAACATTTCCTTTTCCTTTCCTTTTTTTAAAAAGCCATTTCCTTTGGATAAATCACAATCAGTTCCCTGGTCTCAGGTAGAAAATTAGTTCTTAAAAAATATTTGACCCCGAAGGCTGAAACCGTTGTATGAAAATTGCTTACTCTGCATTCCTCCCTCTTCCCCGCCTTTTGGGAGGGCAGGAGAATGGAAAGTCCCATATTTTCCAAAGACATTTAAACAATAATAATACAGCAATTTTATAGACCTATAAACATTTCTTATGAGAATGTTTCTATGATGAGGGTTTTAAATTAATGAAAGTAATATTTCTTTTTTTAAGAAAAACAACACAAAAAACAACAACGCCCCAGCAGGAACTATAAATGCAAAAGAATCTGGATCTCTATTAAATACGTCTTTCATGCAAGCGTTCTAATACCAGACAGAAACCAATGACCTGATTTGGGCAGAAATAGCAAATCTGTTTTAATATGTAGAGCCTTTTACCTGAGATGGTTCTCAAACCCTCGGTGAGTTAAAGACTTTCCTTGCTTGTGAAGAAAGGTTCTGGGAGTTTGAGCGGAGAAGCCCCATAGTGGGTCCAAGTCAATAAGGTGGTTAACTGCATGTGCTGTAGAAGGAAGTGAGAGGAAGATGGGGCTCTTCAAACTGGGAAGGTCCATCTAGAAGCAGGAAAAATCTGTTCCTAAACCCCTGCTTCCTCATGGCTATACTCATTAATGAGAAAGGCTCTACCTGCCCCAGAAAAGAAGGAAAGCCTTCTAGGTAATGGGATTCTGGATTCCAGACCACAAGCAAAGGTCCTTGTGGTGATCACACAGGGCCCCCGGACGTTTGACGGTCTATTGACCCTGTGCCACCACTGCGGTTGCTTCCTTCGCTGCCACCACCCCATTTCTCACAGGGACACACGGAGTCCAGACAGTTGTTAACATTAACAAATAATCAAGTTTATTTTTAAATACAGGAACAAGCATATGGTTTCAGTTTATTTTTGTCTTGTCAGTTTCTTAATCTTAGTTCCTAACAACTCCAAACTGATTATTCCAGCTATCTATCTGACTCAGGGGGACGCGGGTGGCGCTGTGGGTAAAAGCCTCAGCGCCTAGGGCTTGCCGATCGAAAGGTCGGCGGTTCGAATACCCGCGGCGGGGTGCGCTCCCGTTGCTCGGTCCCAGCGCCTGCCAACCTAGCAATTCGAAAGCACCCCCAGGTGCAAGTAGATAAATAGGGACCGCTTACTGGCGGGAAGGTAAACGGCGTTCCGTGTGCTGCACTGGCTCGCCAGATGCAGCTTTGTCACGCTGGCCACGTGACCCGGAAGTGTCTCCGGACAGCGCTGGCCCCCGGCCTCTTGAGTGAGATGGACGCACAACCCCAGAGTCTGTCAAGACTGGCCCGTACGGGCAGGGGTACCTTTACCTTTACCTTTTTATCTGACTCAACCTAACAATTCCTCTCACTCTCTCACAATACAACTCTACCAACCCACGCCTAAACCTCCCTCTTCCTTCTCCAACTCCCAAACCTCAACCCTCAACTCCCAAACCTCAGCTGACTCTCAAACAGCCCCCACTCTAACTTTTACTCCCCCCTTGCATTCTCACTGGCCAATCACATCACACCCATTTTAACCCTTTCCTTATGACCCATCCTAGGAGTCAAATGCCACAGTCCTTTTCACAAGTTACATTTTTTTGTAGGATTGTCACCCAGTGAAAGAAATTCCCATCAGTAAACCAGGTGAGTTTTAGTCAGTTCATTGGAAGTTGGTGGGCTGTCCTTCACTGGAGGTTTTTAAGCAGAATTTGGGTGGCCATCTGTCATGGATGCTTTGGCTGAGATTCCTGCATTGCAGGGGGTTGGGCTAGATGACCCTCGTGGTCCCGTCCAACTCTACAATTCTATGATTCTACATCTGCATACAGATTTGCGTGACTAATGCAATATTGCTTAATAAAAGAGCCAGCTTTACTAGAATTTTAGATGACTCACAAAGAAGGAGCATCTCACGTCTGTTTCTCCATTGATTTCTAGGCACAGGTTTGAGAGGGGGTTTTTGTTCCACCACTTTCCCCTGGAAAAGCCAATGTTTACCACTGAGGGCTTCTTCACACTTAAATTTTGACCTGCTCTTTCCAGGCACAGCTCCATGCTTTAAAGCTCTGTGTCCGAGGGCTTTTTCTTTTGCCAAGAAGCTTTCCCCACAAAAACCCACTCTTTAGTGCTTAATCAGAGCAAACAGCAATTTGGGTTTTCTGCAGCTTGCTGTTTGTTCCCATTCAGCTTTAAAGAACAGGCTTGCCCCAGGACTGTGAAAGAGTCCCTAGTGTTCAATTCAGTGCAGCCACTGAACCCTGAGTTGCAACATAGATTTGTGCAATAATAAGTGATACTTGAAAAACATCTTAGAGAGGTCTTTTCTAATCAGAACAAAATGTTTAATCAGCCTCAGTTACATGCTGCAACCAGCTCACCCATTTGATTTAATATAAACGGATGGAAAAACCTATTATGAGTTAAATGAAGAGAGCTACATTTTAATTATTATTTTTCTCTCAGTTCAAGTGGGCAAATCTAATTTCTGTGGAGAAACAGTAAAGCACTTTCTGTAGCTGGAGGGGAGCAGTTGTAAACAAATTGATGGCACATTTTTCAAGGACAAGAATACTTGAAACTGTTTGACCGATCTCAGCTATATTGCTAATTCTCAAGTCTTCCAATAATAAGCAACAACAACCTCATAAGTCTTATAAGAGGATCTAAGAAACCTAGCAAATGTGATGGTTATTCTGAACATGGCATCACTTCTGACTCATATGATAAAGAAGCAGTTCACTTCTCTTTCTTGGCCACTGAAGCCCAGAGGAACCAAACTTCAAATGGAAAAAGTAGGTTGCTACTGAAATCCATTAAAAGGGGGCAATTTGTGGGATAACCAGTCTCATGTAACCAAGATGCTTAAGTCTAATTAACACATGAAGGGGTTAATGCCATAGAGTAAGCTGTTCTGCCAGGCTTAGCTAGGTCACTCCCCCACAACCTTAGGAGGAAAGTAATCTGTTATGTACTGAAGTTCTCACCCTGGGCCAGCAGGGGGATACTGTAGATAGTTATGCAAATGAAGGATCGAAAAGTGACGTTCAGTGATTGGATAGTTTTGTATGCAAATGAAGGATTGAAAAGTGAGGTTCAGTGATTGGACAGTTTTAGAAAATGGCAACAGTTGCATTGTTCTGGAGCTCTATATAAGCAGACTGACTGAGCTCCTCAGCCTAGTTCTGTTCTGGCATCTGAATAAAGAAGAGCTGTTTAAAGAATCGCTGTGTCGTCTGACATGTTCGCCCACAACTTAACATAATCAATCCTTTGCTCCCCTTTCATAATACCTGAAAAGTTCAGTGTGTAAAGAGGGCTGAGTTGGTTCCTCCAAGCTCAGGCCACATGGCTCTAACAAGCCTTTCTTGAGTTCCTATTGTAACTAAGCCAAGTTTTACTGCCTACATTTTCTGCCTGGTGTGTGGAAAAGCACATGAACCTGACCTTTGAAGAGTTAGTAAATAACTTACTAAATCTGTGGTCTTTTTATACGCTAGGGGAAGGGGAAAATTTTGGAAGGAGCTTGGAAGGGTGTATTTTATAGGTCTAACAGCCTATATTTCCACACTTTACTTTGCTGAATATATTGTGATTCTGATTCTGCACTGGGGTTCTCTCACCAAAGAGTACCTGCCCTCATTCTATTTTTAATGCCTATTTTTCTTTTCTTTTGGCAACCTCCACAACTGACAGCAGATTTTGGGGGTCTGTTTGAGTGATTGGGGTAGGGCAAACTCCCCTATAGCCTGGTACATTATGGGTGACTACATCGTAAATGAGGAAGGGCACCCTTGATGAGACCATACTGAAAAGGGTGTTATAGAGAGTAGCTTGCCTACTCTTCCCATACCTATTGTGATAAATCATCACAAATTGCGAGCAGGGTTTTGAGCTTCTCCCATTGTTGTGAGGTGGCCATAGGTGGTGTGTGTGAGTGTGTGTCTGTGTGTGTAATTTCCTTTCCAGTAAACATTTGAGGACCTCTCTGGCTGCCCATGCTTCCTGACCAGAAAAAGACCCATGGGATTTAGTTGAAGAGCAGGCATGCAGATGGGCTGCAGAGTGCCAACAGATTAATTGCAGAATGAAAGCGCATTTTGCGAGCACCCTATGGCCTCCTCAAAGGTACAGTAAGTACAACAAAAACCCTGCACCTGCCCACAAGAATTTCACCATTTTTTATCTCCCTTTTAATAATTGTTGTTGTTTAGTTATTTAGTCGTGTCCGACTCTTCATGACCCTATGGACCAGAGCACGCCAGGCACACCTGTCTTCCATTGCCTCCCGCAGTTTGGTCAGACTCATGTTTGTAGCTTCGAGAACACTGTCCAACCATCTCGTCCTCTGTCGTCCCCTTCTCCTTGTGCCTTCCATCTTTCCCAACATCAGGGTCTTCTCCAGGGAGTCTTCACTTCTCATGAGGTGGCCAAAGTATTGGAGCCTCAGCTTCAGGATCTGTCCTTCCAGTGAGCACTCAGGGCTGATTTCCTTAAGAATGGATAGGTTTGATCTTCTTGCAGGCCATGGGACTCTCAAGAGTCTCCTCCAGCACCATAATTCAAAAGCATCAATTCTTCGGCGATCAGCCTTCTTTATGGTCCAGCTCTCACTTCCATACATCACTACTGGGAAAACCATAGCTTTCACTATACGGACCTTTGTTGGCAAGGTGATGTCTCTGCTTTTTAAGATGCTGCCAGGGTTTGTCATTGCTTTTCTCCCAAGGAGCAGTCGTCTTTTAATTTCGTGACTGCTGTCACCATCTGCAGAGATCATGGAGCCCAAGAAAGTAAAACCTTTAATAATACTGGAATGCAATTTCCTTTCTCATTAATTGAGAATGGATTTTTTTAAGTAAAAAATGATGATGATGCAGGAGACACTTTTAGCAGAGTACTGCCTTACCTTTTGAAATCTCAATTTCAACACTGTGTAAAACAACAAAGACAAAATAGGATGAAGAGCATAATGGGATGAAGATGCATGTCTATATGATTAGGCTTCAATTAGGATGAAGATAAGCCTTAGGGGGACAATCCAAAGGTTTCACAGAAAATGTGGGTTATGGTCTTTTCACTGGCCCCAAATTACTTCATAAAGATCTGTTTGTTCTTTTGTTAGTAGCTGCCAGGAGGACAGTGGCCGTGGGCTGGAATATGTCTTCTGGATTTTCTATATATAATTGGCATTGCCACATTTGGCAAAAAGCTTTGATAGAAAAGCTTAGCTATGCTGAGGCGTTGGCAAAAAGCCAGGCCAAGCCTATTGCATTCACAGATGTATGGTTCCCTTTTCTCACATTTATTCACTCTTCATCTGTTAGACCAAAACCACCAGTTTTGCATGCAGATTTCTTGAGAGGTTCGATAAACTAATGTGATTATAGGTTTGGTTTCATTTGCTGTTACTTCCTAAATATGTGGTGTTTGATGGAACAAATTACATTTGTTTTTCTTTTACTGCAACTTTTTTATTGTACCACTTGGATTGCGCAAAATGAAAATCAATGAAATACTTTTCTTTTAAAAAAGTTACCACAAGAGAAATTGGACAAAACAACAAGAGAATTTGGGAGCAGCTATAGACTTGGCGGAGTACCATCTTAAGGGCGAGACTACATGTATCCCAAATACATGTATTTGGGAATGTTGCATTCTTTCTTTTCTCTCCCATAATCCCCTATCTTGACATGATCACTCTGCACATTTCTCCATTCCTTCACCACAGTACTTCATTTGATAGTATGAGTACCCAAGGTAAGATTTACCACCCAGCATAGGGTGCCTTTTTCAATAATAGACCCATATTTCTCAGAACATGCAGTTCCTAAACCTAACGTATGGTGTTTAATTGATCATATTTACTATATAGGCCAGAAGGAAATTTTTAAGAGAGACCTATTCAAGCATATTGAATAGACTTATTTTGTCTAGTGGGGAACAATTAACTGGAAAATTCCCCTGTGGAAGTCCAATCGAAATACATGAAAGCTAAGCAAAAGTGAAAGGCTTTTGCAGGAGACCTCTGCGGTACAATGATTTTCATATCCGGCCTTCCTCGATGGGAAGATCAGTAATGGAAGGCTGGAGTCCCTGAAAGATAGATTGTCCACCATTACTGATCATCTCCTGCAATGTACAGGACTGGTATGCATTTCAGGTGGAATTGCTGTGAGTTCCCCCTTGTTTAACATGCATTTATATTTTAAAATAAGTTACTATTCTGAGTTTTCTGTGCTGCATCAGATTTATAGCATGATGTGACAAGCCCTCAGAATGTGAACCTGAAGAGTATTAAAAATGAAAAATAAACTAATTTCCTTTAAACACTGAAGTCGAGCAGATATGTGTGCAAGAGGGAAATTGTTGTTATGCAAAGATCTTTAAACAAAACACCAACGAAATATAGTCATTAAACCGACACCCCTCAGCACTTACTCGTTGACATCTTCATGGTAGGCAAGCCTTATAAAATCTCTATGAAATACAGCAATAATGTAAATCAAAAGGGTGGTATGTGATAGCAGATGATCTGAAATAATTGTGCTGAGTATTAAAATGCATTCCCAGCAGACTCTTCATGCACCAATGCACAGTTTTCGAAGTTCAATGTATATCTTATCAAAGCAAAATTTGGTGCAGTATTTTAAGTATCACAGGTAGTCAGGAATAATGGGCAAAATTCCTGCATGCCAGATGAATAGGAAAATGAGGCACACATGAAAATTGTGATTTAATAAAAACTCATGATGCCCCTCTTGGGGACAGGAGCCCAGGGGCTGAAGGTCTGCAGTAAGCTTTTCTGCTCATGTAGGCTTTTTCGCATGGTTTAGAACTCCGGCGTTCTGAATCACGCAATCAGGCATAGGTCAGCAACAAAAAAACAATAAATCACCTGGGGCCAGTGAAGTTAAATCTTTATTCAAGAAAACAAACCACAATTCAGGCCTAGTTGTGATGGCCTAGGATTCAGACTTGGATGCTGAACCTGAGGGATCCCAGCCTGCACAGGAGTCCCCGCCTCCAGAACCAGCTGATCAAGGGGTGGGGAATGAGCCTGAAGGGTCCTCACCTGTGCTGGATCCTCAGGTGCAGGCATCAGATGAGCCTGCTCTGGCTCCTGAGGTGATGGAGGACCCGTTGACTGCAGGTGCTCCACTCTCAGCCCCGTTGGAGGAAGCTGAGGTTGCCTCTGGGTCCAGTAACCCTCCAGCCTCTCCTGAGCTGCAGAGGCTCAGGGCAGAGAGGCGGAGGGAACTAAGTTCCCGCAGGAGGAGTGCTCGCCTCCAGGCCAGGAGAGGCGAGTCACCTGAGGATTGGGGCCGCCCTGTGCCTCGGGGCAGATAAAAGCCAGTCAGCCCCAGGACCAAGTTGCGGGAGCAACATTGTTGGTAGCCAGTTTCTGCCTGAACCCTGTCCTGCTGTGCTGGTCCCGGGGGGAGGTTACCTTGGGGTGAGGTCCAGGACCTGTCGAGGGTCGGCGCACAGTCCTCCATGGGCGAAGTGGGGTCCAAAGCGAGGAGCCAGGCAAGGACAGGAACTCTGGAGGAACAGGACTGGGTACTGGCCGAAACAGCTCTTCAACGACGTTGCTCCCGCAACCTGGAACTGGGCTGACTGGCCTTTATCTTCTCTGAGGCCAGGGGTGGTCCCGGCCCCCAGGTGACCCGCCTCTCCTGGCCTTAAGGCAAGCACTCCTCCTGGGAGAAACCAGTTCCCTCCGCCTCTCTGCCCTGAGCCTCTGCAGCTCAGGAGAGGCTGGGGGTTACTGGACCCAGGGGCAACCTCACCTTCCCCTGACAGGGCTGGGAGAGGCGCACCTGTAGGCACTGTGTCCTCAACCACCTCCGGAGCCAGAGTGGATTCACCTGGTGCCTGCTCCTGAGGATCTGGCACAGGTGCAGGCGCTTCAGAATCAAGGCCCTGCCCCAGTTCAGCCGGCCCTGGAGGCGGGGACTCCTGTGCAGGCTGGGATTCCTCCGGTTCAGCTTCTGAATCGGATTCCCAGGCCATCACACCTGCTTTCCTGCCGGAGCTCCTGACCTCGCCAGACTCCCTGCCCTGCACCCAGCTTCAGCTTTGACGGACTGCCTCCATCCTGCACCTTTGACCTCAGACTGGACTCGGACTTCACCTCACGGTTAACCCACGGGACCAGCACACTAGTAGTCTCAGCAACTCTTCCTAGGAGGTCCTGCCCAGATGACATATTTGTGAGGACTGAAGGTCCCCACCTTCCCACTGCTCTCTAAGGCATCCCACCTCTCTCCTGGTTTTTTCCCCACGCAGTGTCAAACTAATCTAATCTCTGTTCGGCTCTTTTCATTTCTCTGCACATTCTTGGAGACCAGGGGGAAAGGGAGCTGGTCACAGCAGGAGGGTGGGGGAGCTCCCTGGATTATTTAGCAGCCTCTTGACTCGCCCCCTCCCCCCATTCCCAGCCTCTGCACTAGTTTCTGAGTTTCGACTGCCCTCTGCCACCGACTCTCCCTGCTCACTAAACCCTGTTGCCCCTCCAGCTTCCAAACCTCCTCCCTACAGTGTTCTCCCTCTGACCACTCATTGTCATCCCACCACCAATACCCTGGCTCTGAGCCTTCTTCCCCTGGGGATTCCCTGGGGATTCCCCAGCTGGTGCTCCCCCCACTCCTTTGCATACAGTCAGTCCATGACACACAGGGAGAGTACAGCAGGCTCCCCACTGCGGAGGTTCACCCTCCAATGTGCAGAGTGCCCAGTGTTAGGATTCTTGCTCCATGTTTGCAGTCATGGGATTGTTATCTATCACATGACTGTGTATGTTTTCATTCCACATAGTGGGAAGTGACAGAGACAGGATGTTTTGTGTTACTGTGTTCCAGAATGTAGGACTATTGTCCTTTGTTTCTTTCTCTTTGCTGTCTGATGAGAAAGAGGACAGAGCTAAATCAGAATGCTTCGAGTGTATTATATGTAAATAAGGTAGATTAGCCAAAATGCTGAGCTATTGAGTCTGTTACGCGAACCGCCAACACTCTGCAGGATCCCTAAGCGTGCTGATGCCTTTTGGTATCAGTCACTGTGATATTTGGGCTGGAGAACGCTTTTGAAGCTCCCAAATGACCGTCCAGGAGGGAGAGAACATGCCAGTCGGGCATATGTCTTCCAGGGTCCTACACGCAAGTAGCACAATCCTAACAGTGGTTAGTGGTGATGGACAGTGTGAGGCATAGGTGCCAATTCCCTGGGGCCCTGGGTGCCTGAGCACCCACAAAATCCTCCAGGAAGGCATGGCACCCATGGCCCCAGGCACCCACAGTCTCAGGGCCAAGTTAGCACTCCAGGTATGAGGTCAGCGTATGCCCCCTGCCCCTTCCCGTCATATCATGACAACTGCATGGGGGGGGGAACACCTAAGTAGAGTTTATAAATTTATGCTCCTCAATGCAGTGGTGACTTTTAAAATACTAGGTTCAATATCTACTTCTTTCAACATACTTAAGAAAGGTTTGCAGTGAATGAAAGGCATTGTTGTGTTGTTGTTTAGTCGTTCAGTCATGTCCGACTCTTCATGACCCCATGGACCAGAGCACGCCAGGCACTTCTGTTTGGTCGGACTCATGTTTGTAGCTTCGAAGACACGATCCAACCATCTCATCCTCTGTCGTCCCCTTCTCCTTGTGCCCTCCATCTTTCCCAACATCAGGGTCTTTTCCAGGGAGTCTTCTCTTCTCATGAGGTGGCCAAAGTATTGGAGCCTCAGCTTCACAATCTGTCCTTCCAATTAGCACTCAGGGCTGATTTCCTTAAGAATGGATAGGTTTGATCTTCTTGCAGTCCATGGGACTCTCAAGAGTCTCCTCCAGCACCATAATTCAAAAGCATCAATTCTTCGGCGATCAGCCTTCTTTATGGTCCAGCTCTCACTTCCATACATCACTACTGGGAAAACCATAGCTTTTACTATACGGACCTTTGTTGGCAAGGTGATGTCTCTACTTTTTAAGATGCTGTCTAGGTTTGTTATTGCTTTCCTCCCAAGAAGCAGACGTCTCTTAATTTCGTGGCTGCTGTCACCATCTGCAGTGATCATGAAGCCCAAGAAAGTAAAATCTCTCACTGCCTCCATTTCTTCCCCTTCTATTTGCCAGGAGGTGATGAGACCAGTGGTCATGATCTTCGTTTTTTTGATGTTGAGCTTCAGACCATATTTTGCGCTCTCCTCTTTCACCCTCATGAAAAGGTTCTTTAATTCCTCCTCACTTTCTGCCATCAAGGTTGTGTCATCTGCATACTCAGACACATGTACATATGTGAGGTTAAATTAAAACTACAGACGCATGAAACAAAAGATTTGTTTGAAAACAATATGTGAATTGCAGTCATCCACTCCTGTGCGCTAGCACTGCTGCAGCAATCTCCCAGTTTCAGAGAGCAGCTCAGCCAATAGCAGCCCAGGTGTGCTCTGCCTGCCTTGTTTCTCTGCGACATTAAGCCAGTTCATCCAACCATGGCTACAGCCTTCAACACCACCATCACAACCACAGAGTCCCCAAGGACACTGCAATATCGATTGAAAAACACTTCACACATAGAAAAGAGATGCCAAAATGTTTGCTAGAACAATAACTGCACCAGGCAGCAAAATTCAAATGGTTTTTTACGGCTACGTTTTTCCATTTTCCATTTTTAAACCCCAGGTTTCCGAGCATTTCAGAACTCAGTTTTGTGTCTCTTTCCCAATCTTTTCCACAACAATCTTTGTGGGGTCAGAGGGATTCCAGGAGACAGATAGATATAGATAGATTAGATGATAGATAGATAGATAGATAGATAGATAGATAGATAGATAGATAGAGATAGATAGATAGATAGATAGATAGATAGATAGATAGATAGATGATAGATAGATAGATAGATAGATAGATGATAGATAGATAGATGATAGATAGATATAGATAGATAGATGATAGAGAGATAGATGATAGATAGATAGATAGATAGATGATATAGATAGATAGATAGATATAGATAGATAGATAGATGATAGATAGATGATAGATAATTTAACTTAACGTAATGACAATTGGCACAGAGAGCTGAGCAAGGTTTTCCTCTATAAAGTCATGAGGTGGATTTGACTGGAACATAACACTCTACTAAAATAATAATACTCTCATAATCTGGGCCTCATTAACTTGTCAAGTCTAGTGACAGTCCTTAATAGCATCCGCTCATTTTATGTGTTGTAGTAAGTGACTTTCCGAGCTATTTGAATAACCTAAAATAAGAAGAGTCTGTAACAGCTCTTAATGGAGGGTGTGTTCTCCTCCTCCTCCTCCTCCTCCACTCCTCCTCCTTCCCCCCTTTCAGCCTAAAAGAAAACCATGATGCACTTACATTGTTTGTTTTCTGGGCAATCTGCCATTGGCCTTTCAGATGGAAGAGCTTACATTTAATTTATTTCTCCTCTGCTCGATGTACTGCTTGCAGTTTCCAACACACTGATAGAAATTTATGGTAGCTGGTCCAAAGGCTGTTGCCAAATGCGAAGGGGAGGATAAGGCAGTGATGGATACAAATTCCCTCTCAGTCTGCGTAGTGGCAATGTCGCCACCCTAACACACTAAGGTTAGATGCTGTGAGCTGCAAAGTCATCTCTTGTTGAGGTGTCAAGCGTTTACACGCTCATATCTTTCTGTGAGAGCAAATGCGTAAGGCAACTTCTAAGACCAGGAAAGCACATAGCTCTGCGAGAATTACTACATCACCAAACAGTATTGCTGAGTCAATTGGAAATGAATTCATGTTCTTTCTTAGCTAGGGTGGCCAGTTATGCATTGCCAAACAGTAGGGCTTCGATTCTACACAAAACCAAAGAGAAAACACCAATTTGCAAATAAAAAGTGTATATGGTAATGTGCAGGCATGCCAACGCCAGGAGGCCAAGGTGTCTTCAGTCCCTCAGTGTTGAGGGGACCTTGACACTGGGGCATCCCTTTGACAATCGCCAGGGCACCTTCCAGGAAGGCGTGTTGGTGATCTCAAAGGAACGCACCAAAGTGCTTAGGCAGGCCACACAGACAGTGCTTCAGGCCACACAGACAATGTGGCTTCAGCTCTTCAGCATCAAACAAAGGTAAGGTGGCAGGTGGTGGGTGGGTGAGTGGGGGATGGCGGGCCAAGTTGGCCTGGGCGGGTTGGGGGGTACTGCAGGCACCGCCCATGTGAAGTCATGCACACACAGTGACCACCTCTACCCCCCAATGTTGAGCGCAACTCAGCACCTCTTTGTCAGAGACTGGGTAGATGAGGAAGAATGGTGGAGACCACCACTCCAGGCATTGCCTAGAGAGGAGGAAAGGCTAGATCAGGCATAGGCAACCTCAGCTCTCCAGATGTTTTGTGACTACAACTCCCATGATCCCTAGCTAACAGGACCAGTGGTCAGGGATGATGGGAACTGTAGTCCCAAAACAATCTGGAGGGCCGAGGTTCGCCTATGCCTGGTCTAGATAGCATAGGCCTCCAGGAGTGGTTTGACACAGGGCATACCTCAGACAGAGATGAGGGCAAAAGTTGTGAAATAATGAGAGAGGAGGGGGAGGAAGTGAATAGCATTCAGCAGGCAGAGGCTGAGCAGCAGTTGATGTCGTCGCTGGAAAGTATCCCAGAACCTGTACCCTGCCCCCAAACCAGGCGTTCGATGAGAATAGCAGAACAGATAGCTCAGAGGCAACTGTCACATACCAGTCACCATCAGAGGCAGGATGAGGAGTCAGATGAATAGAGAAATGGGGTGGAACTTCACTTGGGGCAGCATTAGGCATTACGGTGCATCTGGAACTCGCCTCTGCAAATTGTATTAATAAACAGAACTGAAAAAAGCTTTGTGTTTCTCTATCTCACTGCCTTCCTGGGAGTCGGCCACAGCTGCTGACAGTACCCTGACACTCTGGTAATGTACATGCATACATGCAAATTTAGAAATAATCGATATAATTGAAATAGAAATACATATTTATAAGATAGAAACAAGGGCAAACGGTTTAAAGTGACTATAAGGGAGAGAGTATGAAGGAACAGAGGGGTGCGGGTGGCGCTGTGGGTTAAACCACAGAACCTAGGACTTCCTGATCAGAAGGTCGGCGGTTTGAATCCCCGCGACGGGGTGAGCTCCCGTTGCTCGCTCCCTGCTCCTGCCAACTTGCAGTTCGAAAGCACGAGGTGCAAGTAGATAAATAGGTACTGCTCCAGCGGGAAGGTAAATGGCGCTTCCGTGCGCTGCTCTGGTTCACCAGAAGTGGCTTGGTCATGCTGGCCACATGACCCGGAAACTGTATGCCGGCTCCCTCGGCCAGTAAAGGAAGATGAGTGCCGCAACCCCAGAGTCAGCCACGACTGGACCTAATGGTCAGGGGTCCCTTTACCCTTTACCTTTATGAAGGAGCACAGGTGGGAAGGATCAGCAGCAGAGGGGCTGTCGGGCAATTGCCCTAAAACAACATACTTTTGTGTCCATATTTTTACCTCTTTAAATATGGCAACCCTACTTTAAAGCTGTCTTGGACTGGACAGCCCTTCAAAGAAACATGGCCACCCTAACCTTAGCTGATGTTGTGCTTTAGGTCTCAAGGCACTGAAGAATTCAAGAACCACAAGATTCAACTCTTTTGTTCCACACTGCTGGTCTTTTCATGCTTAATGACTTTGATATGCTCTGTTCTGTTATCAAGAAGAGAAAAGCATGAAGTTACTTTATGTGCGCTCAACATATAACCATGGTGTTGTGTTGACTGTATCTGCCAGCCAGATACTATACCTAGGCAGAGGTTTGTATAGCAGTGCTGGCCCTGGGCTTAAAACAGTCAATTTAAATTTATTATTATCTTTGACCTTGAGACCTATTATATGTTCTCAACTAATGAAGTGGGCAATATACAGAAACAAGCAACTTAACTGTGCTTTCTTGTAACAAACATCTGGAATAGAAAGAGTTCAAGGAGAATATAAGTTGCTGGTTTCTCAACTGAGCTGATGGAGATGAACTGCAGTCCATTTTCTCCCACTGCCACACCCTGACAGAATGACAAAATAAATAAGTACCTGTCAGTTCTTGAGCATCTCCAACTGGAGAATCATTTTTTCCCTACAGAATGCAGTTAACTTTTAAGTGCATTATATAAACAGATATCTTGGACAGTATGTTTATATGTACATGGGCGTAGCCAATATTTTTGTTTGGGGGGGAGGGCTTTGTTGGGGGGCAGAACCGATGTGATTGGTCAGTTAGTTAAATATTTCTATTGTTTTACTTGATCTCGGAGGGGGGAGCTGCCTTCCCTGCCCCCCCAGCTAGGCCCATGTGTATGTATGTATGTATGTATGTATGTATGTATATATGTATGTATGTATATTTCAACTTATTTCTCTAATGGTGAGCAAAACATACAGGAGGGCTTCTGCATTTTACTGAAGTCTTGATTTATATTTTACATTGCAGAAATTTTCTGTTGTCCTGGGGGGCTTCTGGGTATTGACAGTAGTAATCATGAGTGAAGAAAACAAGAATTCCTTTTTTCAGAATATGAATATTGATTAGAGAAAGACTATGTCCTGAGGTGTCTTAGAAAGCTTCAGTAACCACATATCAAATCAGCCCCCCAAAATCATAATTAGTAATTTTAAAAGAATACAGTGAAGATTTATGAATGGAACTATACGCTTGACAAAACTAATTTCTCCTGCTTTTGTAAGATAGCTAGGATTTTCAAACTGGGTCTGGGCATTCTGCCATGCCCAGAGGCTTTTCAGATTTTGTTAACAGGCTTGCAAATTAAACAAAAACCTTCACACCCTCGCACACCGAAGTCTAGCAAAGGTGGAAGCCTTGTACAAAATTCCTTCTAATCACAGCCCTGGGAAATTCTTTGCCTCCTTAAAATATTTAGGAACGGCTACAAGAGTCAATGGTGACTTTTCCTGTGTACTGTTAAGACTGCTCAACTTCTCTTTGGCAGCCGACGTTTGTTTGTTCAGCTCGCACTGACATTTTGTGAAAAGGCACTCATACCTTGTTGTCCTGAGAGTTGAGCCTCCCTGGGTTTTCCTCTCCTTTGATCATCACTCAGACATGTCCACTCCACCCACATTCTTCCATAAGCGTGTGTGTGTCACAAAAACCTGATGGCATTTAAGCTGACATAGCAGCCCAACCGACAAGCAAATAAAGCCCTACAGCCCAATTGTACTCACAGCCAGTCTCATCTTTGACAGCCTAACCTTGTCCTGCTAATTGTAACTGGCATGCCAACTGGGATTGGAAAAGCAAAAGAAGAGAGAGAGGACGGGCTAAATACAGGAGAGCAAGAGAGGGAAGGAATGTTGATGACCTGCCTTGGCACCTATGTTTACTTCGGGCAGGGAGGAACGTGTAAAAAATATTCTGTGCTGTCAGGGTGGATGACATAAATATCACATTGCCGACCAGTTGTATGCCTATAGAAAACAAATGGGGAAACGATCAATAATATGGATTTCTCCATTTTTAGACAGTATGCTTGAAAAAATCAGAACTTTTAACAAAAGTCTTCTAGGAGAATAGAAAATGACTCGACCATTTGTTAGTGCTAAACAGCTGAGTAGAAGGGCAAGAAACAGAGGGGTCCATGGCAGAGACTAGGACCCTGCAGGATTTGATCTCCTTCCGCAGCGCCTGTAAGACAGAGCTATTCCGCCTGGCCTTCAATTTGAATTAGCCTGATCCTCTATGCCCTTTTCTCTTCTATGAAGAAACCCTTTCTGGGACCCCACATTAAAATTATTCCCTGGTCTTCTTGCTGGCCCTAGTAGGACCAACTTGGCCAGTTAGCCCTGGTGATCATTTGATGTCTACTGATTGGCTTTTGTTTTGTTTTCTCCCCAAAATGACCCCTGAATTTTTGAATTTTATTGATATTGATGCTGCATTTTATGTTGTACTTTATGCTATTTTATGCTGTTTTTAAGTCACATTTTAATCAATGTTTTATATTTGCTGTTAGCCACCCTGAGCCCGGTTTTTAAACCGGGAAGGGCGGGGCATAAATTATTATTGTTGTTGTTGTTGTTGTTGTTGTTGTTGTTATTAACAACACTGTTGCCCTGCCAGAGGTGGGGGCAACTTGTTGTTGTTTATTGAATTTATATTCTGCCCTTTACACAGGGGCCTTAACACAGTTCACAGAATAAAATCAAGACATAAAACCACAAAATACTTGATAAAAATAAAAGCAGCAACTCAGTACTTAAAAAGGTTAGGGTTAGGGTTTTTATTGTTTGCTCCTGGTGGATCTTTACTGTTTCTCTTACTCTCTCTCATTCACACACACACACAGTCACACACAGTGGTGGAGTGTTCCCCGCTGATGCCTGGGGCAGGCCATACATAACAGGGCGCATGCAGTGCACTATGGGAATGTGGCATGCTGTGGGGGCGTGCCATGCCGCCAGAGCGACCCCTGCCCACTGGCCAGCTAGTTTTGAGGGATGCATTCACTGCGGCCTGCAAACCCTGCGAGACTCGCAAAAATGGTGCCGTGAGCTGGTACGTCCTTCTCAGGCGCCCACCATAAGTCACTAGAAATCATTTTGAAGCATAAGATTTTTTTAAAACAAGATTTGAAAATATAAACCACTATAGTAAGGGTAAAGGACCCCTGACAGTTAAGTCCAGTCGCGAACAACTCAGGGGTTGCGGTGCTCATCTCGCTTTACTGGCCAAGGGAGCCGACGTTTGTCCACAGACAGTTTTTCCGGGTCGTGTGGCCAGCATGACTAAGCCACTTCTGGCAAAACCAGAAGAGCAGCGCACAGAAACGCCATTTACCTTCCTGCCACAGAGATTCCCATTTATCGACTTGCATTGGCATGCTCTCGAACTGCTAGGTTGGCAGGAGCAGGGACCGAGCAACGGGAGCTCACCACATTGCGGGGATTCGAACCACCGACCTTCCGATTGGCAAGCCCTAGACTAAGTGGTTTAGACCACAGCGCCACCCACGTCCCTAGGGAACCACTATAGTAGCGCAAATCAGATTTATTCAATTATGATACAAAACAATTAGAGAAACAAATTCCTATCAGGTCTAAGAAGTCCACAGTGCTGCTTGCTGTTGGGTTGTTGTTATGCTTTTCATCATCATCATCATAATCTTGTTTTAAGAAATGACTCTTGACACTGAAAACTATTTGTAAGTTATATAAGAAGCCTACTGTATGCACATGAAAAGGTGTGAAAGACGACTCAAGAGTCCTTTTCCGTAAAGTAGAACCTTCTTTTTACTCCCATTTTGCCTGGATGGTTTAATTCCCACTGAGGGATTTTAAGTGGGAGGAGCTATTACAGGAAAATTTAGGCAGTCTATAAGCACCGATTAAATACTTGAGAGTAGCTGATGTTCCATCATATCATGTCAATCTATCTAATAGAGCTATTAGAATGTTGAGACAGGCAAAAAGCACATTAGGATTGAGGTTTCAGCTTAATGCGTACCGATTTCATTTCGACACTAAATAAATAAATAAATCACCCTTTTAGATTTGGGGGGGGGGGAGTTTACTAACAGAGTGGAAGGGCACCTGACATGAAAAGGGGAAAAGAAAATGTGCTACTAAAAACACAATAACCCAAACGCTTCATTTTACTTAATTTATCAACCTCATTTTAAAAGTCTTCAATTTCAACCAAGAATATTTCACCCTGAAAATCGAAAACAACTTTCCCCACATGACTTTGATTAACACAGAAAATACACAAGTTCTTCTAAAACAAAACAAAAAACCAGAAGGACCCAGGTAAAACTTGAAAGCCATTTCTTCTACCTTTCCCCCAATCCCCAAAGTTGAGTAATAGGAATGGGGTTGTTCTCTTCCCATCCTGCTGTCCATAAAGTAGAAATTTCTCAGAAAAGAGCTTTCAGATAATATTTTGAAAATTGTATTCTCCTGAATTGTTGGAGAATATTTGGTGAAATGACCTCCCAGGGTTCATCATCCCTTAATTTTGGAAGCAAGCTTCTATACTGCTTACTATTATTTCAAGAGAATCAAGCAAGGGAAGGACTTTGGGCCTTACCCTATCCAGTCTTCTTCTCTTAGCCCATTGCTGCCTTCATAATCCCCTAATATGAATGGAAGCCCCTTTCCGTGCCCAATAAGCATGGGACGCCTTTGCCCAGAGGCTTATGGATTCCAGCAAAGTACTGGGAAAGGTGCGGTGGGTGCATGGGGAAAAGCTGTCCCATGAGCCCTTGCTGCAGAGGGGAGGGGAAACCCTATATTTTGATTTGAGAGCTTCCTGCCTGCCCACGCCCAGTTTAGAGCGTTCACTGAGCAATTTTGGGTCACTGGTTGACAGAACCAGAAAGGATTCTTTCTCTCTCAACCTGACTGGCATTTGGTTGGGTTCCCCCCCCCCCTGCTTTCCCTCAGTGAAATTATGGCCTTCCTTTGCTGGGCGGGAGAACATTGTTTGTATGAGGGCGGAAATGGCATTGGTCAGGATCAACATGGTCTAGGAGGGCCCATAAGGAAACCCAAGCTTGGGTTTGGTATCTGCCTGGTTGGAATCTGCACCTGGTCCCCCCAATGAGACTTTGCTTGTTTGGCTGGAACCACAGAAAGGAGCAGCACTTGTCGACTCCCAGCTTTGGAGCAGTCCAAACCCAGTGGATCCATTCCATCAACATAGGGCTTGTGGAATGGTGAACAGATCCTGGGACCCAATTGGCCCTGCCTGCTGCTGCTGTCATTAAAGATTTGGCCTGATTTTAACCCGTCACCATTGTACAGTCTGGTTACATTGCTGTTCTCATGTGTCACATAACGCGCCTGCTTGGGCAAAGAGTGTCAATGAATATTTTGTTGTTGTTGTTTAGTCATTTAGTCATGTCCGACTCTTCGTGACCCCATGGACCAGAGCACGCCAGGCACTCCTGTCTTCCACTGCCTCCCGCAGTTTGGTCAAACTCATGCTGGTAGCTTCGAGAACACTGTCCAACCATCTCATCCTCTGTCGTCCCCTTCTCCTTGTGCCCTCCATCTTTCCCAACATCAGGGTCTTTTCCAGGGAGTCTTCTCTTCTCATGAGGTGACCAAAGTATTGGAACCTCAGCTTCAGGATCTGTCCTTCCAGTGAGCACTCAGGGCTGATTTCCTTCAGAATGGATCGGTTTTATCTTCTTGCAGTCCATGGGACTCTCAAGAGTCCTCCAGCACCATAATTCAAAAGCATCAATTCTTCGGTGATCAGCCTTCTTTACGGTCCAGCTCTCACTTCCATACATCACTAGTGTGATGGGGAAACTCAGCCAGATGGGTGGGGTATAAAGAATAAATTATTATTATTATTATTATTATTATTATTATTATTACTACTACTACTACTACTACTACTACTACTACTACTACTACTGGGAAAACCATAGCTTTAACTATATGGGCCTTTGTTGGCAAGGTGATGTCTCTGCTTTTTAAGATGCTGTCTAGGTTTGTCATGAGTTATTCAAGCCCCTTCGCCATGGCAAGGCAGTGATCCGTGAAGGGGCAGTGAATATTTAAGTGAACTGAAATGTCCAAGAATAGAATTTCCTGAGAAAAACTACTGGCAAATTTCAACTCCCCTGAAATGTCACTATGCACATTGCATACAAAATAAAATGGCAGAATGAGATGGTCAAACACTGGGCTCTGCTACTTCAGCCTACAGATGGAGAGGGATCATATTATACAAAAGTGATCCTTGAATATCACAAACTAGAGCAACAGAGAGAGGGCTACGCTCTTTCCTCCCCCTCTCTTATTCCTAGTTCACTACATGCAGCGAATTTTATACATAGGGAGCTTTCAAAAATGTGTCTCCCTATCTGGCATAGTGCAGTACAGAATTCTACCACATTCATTTACCGCAAATCTGTAGAATCAGGTTTTAGAAAATACTACGCATTCGAAATACTGTGAATAGCCAATGTCTTTGAAGAGCTCAGTAGAGGGAAATTCCAGGCTGCCGAAAGATGCCTTCCTTTAATCGTTCAGGGAATTCTAGTTATAAAAAGTTTTATAAGCACCACAAACCCAATAACACTGCGAGCCATGCTTATAATACTTGCAAAACACAACACAGTGTCAAAAGGTTGAGGCACAACATTTACAGAGAAGTGAAACCATATGAGCAAGCGATACAGCTGCCAGCCTGGACCAGCCACAAGACTCTTCAAACTATTCCCCTGCATTGTTCTTGCCACCTCATTTTCATCGCTCAGCTTAATACATTTCAAATGTTATCCATTGGAGGGGGATACCGTCCTCATATCCGAATACTGCTACATTCAACCAGAGCTGCCTAAAGTGAAATTTTGAGGCAAATATGGAGGTACCTGCTCAGAAATTTGAGGAAGGCAAGAGAGGTTTGAACAATACGGGCAAAAGTTCAGGGAAGGGGGAACCGCAGAAAATCCATTCTCTGAATACTTTGCTGCCTTTTTACACTGTACTATGCCCAGTGTTCAAAACTCCCATTGTTCTAGGCGCATTTTGCGACAGGGAATTTCATCAGCGTGAGCAGTTTCTGAGCTCCGGGCACAGTATTGCGCATAAGATTTCAGATTAAAACTGCAGAGTGGAAGAAAAGGAGGACCTTTTTCTGCCTCCCCACTTCCTTTTTTTCCCTTTTTTTCCAATTCATAAAGAGTGTATTTTATTTCAGACTTAAAACAAAGCTATTACAGCATTCCAAACAGTGTTCCTCTTTACTTTCTTAGTCTTATGTTCCTCTCTCTATCTCTGCTACCAACCCACACTCACGGACCAACTGCTTTTCCCAACCAGCCAACCCACTCAAACCAATCCAACTACCCGCCCACAACTCCCAACGAACTAACTCTCAGAACTCCTCTCAGAACTCCTTTATAGACCCACTGACTCCACCCCCCGGGTCCTGTCGGTGCAAGAAGAAGAAGAAGAAGAGTTTGGATTTAACTATTTCCCCTCCAACCTATTTAACTATTTCCCCTCCAGCACTCTCTCATATATGATAACGTCACATACCTCCCTCTGCCTCCCCACTTCCAGCTGCTCTCTGAAGACTGGAGAAGAGACCCCCATAAGAATATTAGGGGGGTGGTGAAGGCAAGGACTAGACCATGTGAAAAATGAACATAATATTTTAGCTGCAGTTCATTCATTTTCAGCATTGTATTCTTGTTATTAAAAAAGTGCACTTAGATCTCAGTTTCTAACACAGACCATGCCCATATCAAGGATGAGCATCTAGAGAAATGGGATGGGAGAGTTTAACCAAACTGTTTCTGCAAACCCTCCTGGGTGACTGACCTTTAAATTGTGCCAGACAATTAATTAATCCATGTGAGGAAGCTGCTCTAGGAAACCATCTCTGTCTGCCACAGAATCTTGCTTCCTGTTTACATACTCTGTCCAATGCAATATGTGTGTGATCTTGTCTGTGTTTCTCCTCCTCCTTAATGATATATCCTTGAAAGCAGATATTTAGTGAGATACTATTTTTGTAGACTTTTGCATACCATTTATTTGGATATTGAAAAACGTTGGGGTCTGTGGGATTATATTACTTTTATACAAGGCATTTTTCTGCTTTTCTTGTTTCGCCTCTTAGAAGCTTCCTAGGATCTTTAGCTCGCTCAGTAGAGCTTGTGACTCTTAATCTCAGGATTGTGGGTTGAAACCCCACCTTGGGCATTTCAGGGGATTGGGCTAAATTACCTTTTTTGGTCCTTTCCAACTCTACAATTTTGTGATTTCATGCCTTCCGTCCAGACATGCAGTTTGGAGTTTCAGAACTAAGTTTCAGAACTTTGAGTGGCTCTTAAAAGTTTTCTGGTTTGTCTTTCAAAAATAAAGCAGCAAAATGTTTCATATGAAATGCTAAGAATATCTTAATCCCAGGATGTGCACAATGATGTATGGCACAAGCTGCTGAAGGGTTTGGTCCATATCTCACAAACAATAGTTTTGCTTTCTTCTTTGACAAATCTCTAATCCAGCCAAAGTGAATAGCAGCAGTCAGCAGCACATATTTATAACATTACAAAGCATCTAACAGCTTTCCAGGGTATTTGGAGCTTCAGTCCAAAAGGAATCTGAAAGTTGGTATGAAGTATTTGTCTTTAGAGGTACATCAAGATGAAAATCGTGCCGCACCAGCACGTTGTCCTGATGAACCAGGCTTTGTAGTTAGGCATCAGCAGTGATGTGATGCATGAAGACATTTCCATATGCTGTTGATAATGATTGTCATGTGTTTTGACTATGGATGTTCACTCTAGTGTCATAGAATGGGCTCTTGAGAACAACAGGTTTTCATCAACATTTGAAACACTGAAGCATGATGACATAATATAGAATTTTAAGAGGGCTTTGTGGCGACAAAGTGTGAGAGCCATGGACAGGAAAGTCACCTCTACTCAGGCATGTTGGTAGTACAGTGGCTACATGTATAGACCAAGATGTTCCCAGCTCACATTTTTCCTAAGGGTTTCACGAACCTTCCAAGGTGTTACGAAACCTCCGTTTTCATGAATCTGTACAGTTTTAAAAGTGGAGGAACTAATAAGAGCTGACACCATCCTAAGTCCTCTTCATTCTCCCTCCCACATTTTTTTGAAAAGCAGCATGTAATTAGCTAGGCAGTTTACTGTTGCATTTCAGGCCTTGCTATTCAAAGCCACAATGCCCAGAACTCAACCCACAAAGGAAAACAAGATTATAACTTCTGTTCAGACAAGTGACATTTTACTACCAAGCTCTTGTGTATTACATTTCACAAACTCAAATTAAAGTCTATTCTATATCATAGGAGGCATCTCAAGACAGAAATCCATTTCTTTTGTGGGAAAAGATTTGGAAAGCTTCAAGAAAATGGTACTTTATGCCCAAGAAATGAAGATATTGTTTCCTAAACTTTGATGGTATTGCTCTTATTGTATAGCATGCTTTTTACAACTGTGAGCAGGTTCGGGCGCACAGTGAGACACGCATTTAAATCAAGTAAATAAACAAACACTGCTATAAAATTGTATCCTATGTAAGGAGGGCTGGGCCAGAAATGTAAAGTTTCCTGGTTGGTAAAGGGAGTGGCTAATGAAATAAATGTGTGCTTGTGGCTTCTAACATGTTCAGCTTTTGCCTCAACAATTTTTTGGGGGTTTGTTTGTTTTTTACATAGCCGTGTCTGAATCCATCTACAATTCCAAGCCCCTCAAATAAGGTGGCGTTGAGCAGTACTGACTGCCCCCTCCCCCAATTTGCAGAAAGTTACATAATCCAGAGCATGGATAGGCGAACTAAGGCCCGGGGGCCGGATCCGACCCAATCGCCTTCCAAATCTGGCCGGCGGACTGTCCAGGAACCAGCATGTTTTTACATTAGTAGAATGTGTCCTTTTATTTAAAATGCATCTCTGGGTTATTTGTGGGGCATAGGAATTTGTTCATTTTACCCCCTGCAAAATATAGTCTGGCCCCCTACAAGGTCTGAAGGACAGTGGACCGGCCCCCTGCTGAAAAAATTTGCTGACCCCTGATCCAGAGAGAATGTGAAAGGACACACCAGGACTTGTTGACCCATCGGCATTATGAGTACAACAGAATTAAAGTATTATCATTGTTGTCAAAGTTCGGAGCCCTATTCAGCTGAGATACAGGATGGAGACAAAACCAAGATCTAAATGGCAATGGCAATGGAACTATCCAGCACTTGCCAAAAAACAATTAAAAAGGTAAAGGGAGCCCTGACTGTTAGGTCCAGTCGCGGACGACTCTGGGGTTGCAGCACTCATCTCACTTTACTGGCTGAGGGAGCTGGCATTTGTCTGCAGACAGCTTCTGGGTCATATGGCCAGCATGACTAAGCCGCTTCTGGCGAACCAGAGCAGCGCACAGAAACGCCGTTTACCTTCCCTCTGGAGTGGTACCTATTTATCTACTTGCATTTTGACGTGCTTTCGAACTGCTAGGTGGGCAGGAGCAGGGACCGAGCAATGGGAGCTCACCCCGTCATGGGGATTCGAACCGCCAACCTTCTGATCAGCAAGCCCTAGGCTCAGTGGTTTAAGCCACAGTGCCACCCATGTCCCAAGAGCAATTAAGGAACCTCCATTGTGGGCAAAAATGTATCTGACCCCCCCAGCCCATAAATAAACTCCATGTTCTTAACATCCCAAGAAGACTGATAAGAGATATCAGAAAGAATGGTAAGAGATTTGCTTTTAAAAGAAATCCAGAAAGAGAACCATCTCAGCACTTTAAATATTTAGATGTGTGCTCTAATCTTGCTGCTAAATCAACATGTTAAGTATGATGTGTCACTGGGCATGTGGAAGGGAGGCTGATAACTTTAAAGGGGATCAAGTCTCCTCTTTCTCCAACCTTTATGACTATCAGGTGAAGAAATCAGAGAGGGCAGCATTATAAACCCCAATTTCATTGGACGAGGGAGGAAAGTTTCTTTTCCTCGAAGCATGGTTATAATCCCTTCAGCTCTTAAAAGGCAGAGAGATTAAACCATTTGGGAAAATGCATCTGTCACCCCCATGATACTATACAAACATAGTGTGACTTGCTGTATAGGTCAATGGGCCAGTTACACAGGTTCAGAGTGAAGATTTAAAAAATGGGGGGGGGAGGCTTGGCACATGGGCTTATGTGGTTTATTTGTTTCAAGTGGTTATAAACAAATAGATATGCACATCTACCAGCATGCAAGTGGGACACAGGTGGCACTGGGGTCTAAACCACAGAACCTAGGGCTTGCCAATCAGAAGGTCGGCGGTTCGAATCCCCACAATGGGGTGAGCGCCCGTTGCTCGGTCCCTGCTCCTGCCAACCTAGCAGTTCGAAAGCACGTCAAAGTGCAAGTAGATAAATAGGTACCACTCCAGCGGGAAGGTAAACATCGTTTCTGTGTGCTGCTCTGGTTCGCCAGAAGCGGCTTAGTCATGCTGGCCACATGACCCGGAAGCTATACGCCAGCTCCCTCAGCCAGTAAAGCAAGATGAGCGCTGCCCCTTTACCTTTTTACCAGCATGCAGTCTCCCTTATGTTTTTAACAAATGCTCTGAAACTTTATTTGCACTAACCAAATTTAACGTAAAATACCTTCCACACATGAATCCTTTTGCCGTTGCTAACTAATTAGTTATTTTGACACCTTAGTCGCTGGGGAAGCAGACCCAAGTGGTGCTGCCTTTAAATGGGAAAAGCAGCTGTGATATTTTTCCACCAAGAAGGGATGTTGCAGCACTGAATGCCAATGACACGTTTATCTAAAGGACAGATGTGTGGGTTTTGCTGCAGATCCTTTTCAAATTAGGCAGCATCAGAGAGTTTTTAAACAAACTGAATCCCCTCTGAAAGCACAGAAATCAGTCACAGTAAAACAAGGTCTTACTTTAAAATAAGATATATTGGGAATTAGAAACAGGAGTTTAAATCCAGGAGTTGCAACTGACCAGCTCTGGAATGGCTTTATGGAGTAGCATGGGGGGGCGGGATTAATGGAAATAGATTCTCAATTTCCTTCCTCCAGTGCAAGTCTCCACTAGATCTTAGTAACATCCAAGAAACACTTCCATTTGTGCAGCAGCCACTCTGGGCCCAATCCATTTTAGATGCTGTTTCCTGTTTGTTGTTGTTTAGTCATTTAGTCATGTCCGACTCTTCGTGACCCCATAGACCAGAGCACGCCAGGCACTCCTGTCTTCCACTGCCTCCCATAGTTTGGTCAAACTCATGCTGGTAGCTTCGAGAACACTATCCAACCATCTCGTCCTCTGTCATCCCCTTCTCCTTGTGCCCTTCATCTTTCCCAACATCAGGGTCTTTTCCAGGGAGTCTTCTCTTCTCATGAGGTGACCAAAGTATTGGAGCCTCAGCTTCAAGATCTGTCCTTCCAGTGAGGACTCAAGGCTGATTTCCTTAAGAATGGAGAGGTTTGATCTTCTTGCAGTCCATGGGACTCTCAAGAGTCTCCTCCAGCACCATAATTCAAAAGCATCAATTCTTTGGCGATCCAGCTTCTTTATGGTCCAGCTCTCACTTCCATACATCACTACTGGGAAAACCATAGCTTTAACTATACAGACCTTTGTTGGCAAGGTGATGTCTCTGCTTTTTAAGATGCTGTCTAGGTTTGTCATTGCTTTTCTCCCAAGAAGCAGGCGTCTTTTAATTTCATGGCTGCTGTCACCATCTGCAGTGATCATGGAGCCCAAGAAAGTAAAATCTCTCACTGCCTCCATTTCTTCCCCTTCTATTTGCCAGGAGGTGATGGGCACAGTTTCCTGTTAGCTATATCTAAATGCAACCTTCTTAGAACTCTTCCACAAAATGACTTTGCAATGTGGAAATTATCCTATGAATAGGCTCCACAGGTATTCAGTTTCCCTGCCATTGTGCCACCCAACAGAACGTATTTATAACAGCAGATGCATGGTCAGAAGGATACTCTGGTAAGCATATCAAAGCCCAATGTTCACTTACTTGTTTGTAAATCCCATTTAACTTAATAGGACTTACTTCTGAGTAGATGTGCATATTTTGTGCTGTTAATGCTATGTCACTGAATTTCAAACTAATGAAAGATCCTAGATATAGACATCCCAGAATGACATATGTCTGTCAGGGAAATATTTAACCAAAGGTTCATCATTTACAGATAAGACCAATCATCCATAAAAAGAGCCCAAATAAACTATCTTCTCATGGGTACAAATATGTTTTGTTAACTTATTCATTAACCCCAATACCCAAATTTGCTTATTCTTTTGCCATATTTGCTTATTCTTTTGCTTATTCTTTTTGTGCCTGCCAAACAGCCGTGTCATGCTTATGATAATATTTCATTCTCTTGCTTATTGTGCTGTTTTAAATGTGCATTATATATTTTATATTTGACTTCACTTAGCAATGTTTTTTTAAAAAAAGTTTAAGATTTTTTTGTTAACTTTGTTTGTGTTAAATACGTATTCTGTAGTTGACCTCCTTTGTAATGTTTTATTTTGAAATCTTTAAGATAATATTGTAGTTTTCTGTTAATTATGTTGCTTTGACTGTATACTCTATATTTGACTTTCTTCAGATTGTTTTATTGATGTTTTATTGATGTTTTAATATACTGTAAACCGCTTTGAGATTTTTCTTAAAAATATAAAGCAGTATATAGTGGTACCTCTGGTTGTGAACGGGATTCATTCCTGAGGCCCGTTTGCAACATGAATAGAACGCAACCCGCAGCGGCGCGTCTGCGCACTCACAGGTCGCGATTTGCCTCTTCTGCGCATGCTCGTGACATTATTTTGCGTGTCTGCGCATGCGCAAGCATCGAAACCCGGAAGTAACCCTTTACGGTACTTCCAGGTTGCTGCGGGACGTAACCTGAAAAAACGTATCATGAAGCAAACGTAACACGAGGTATGACTGTAGAAATGAAATAAGTAATAATATTTATTATTATTATAAAAGAATCAAGCTCAATTTTTACCTTAAATCCATAATCAGAGGTGATGAGAAAAGTTATCTGAATCACCCTTAAAATTCCTTTGCCAACTAGTGTAGGAACACAAAATGTGTGGAAGATTCCTAAAAATAAAAACTATTTCAGTCTTCCAAACAGTGTCAATGGAAGTCAACTGGGAAATCAGTTGATATTTCATGCTCTGGTTACATCCAGATTGGATTATTGCAGGGGCTGCCAATGCTTTAGACCACTAGGTGCATTTCAGATTTTGAGAGAGTGCTGGGGGCACCAGACACAAAATAGCTGCTATGGAGAGGGTGGCGTAACACAAAATTAGAGGCAGCCACCCCAGGCAACTTTATGCATTCCATGGGAAGTCAGCTATGTCCTGCTGGTTCCGATTGTGAAAATCGCACATTGATTTCACACACACATGCACACTCACTAAAGCTATAGCAACAGGGAGTATATTTCAGTACCGGGGGGAAATACAAAATGGCCAGATCACTCTCACAATTCACAGAAATTGCTTAGAAGATACCAACACATTTTGCTCCATAACTTTCTTTTTAAGATGGCCAGAGACTTAAAAAAAGAAAATAGAATGTTTGAGTTTGAGGCAGCTGCCTGAGAGACCAGTAAAAGCCTTTGCAAGTGTCATTGCATCCATGTGCGCTGGGCTGGAAATCCCTGAATTATTGCAATGCACTCCGCATAGGTCTGCCCTTGAAGATGACTTGGAAACTTCAACTGGTTCAAAATTCAGCAGCCGGGCTGGGTTTCCATTTACAATAACCTCATTTATTCCATTTAGAATAACTGTTGCACAAGTTGCCAATTAATTTCAGGGTTCATTTTGAGGTATTCACATTTGTGTTTAAAGCCCTAAATAGCATAGACCCTAAATATCTAGAAGACCCTTTCCTTACATGCCTGCAGAGAAGAGTAGTACCATTATTGTACTGGTTTCATTGTATCATAGAACCATTGTATGCTGATTACATATAGCTTTCATCATACATATGGTTTTCATCATACTCTTTACCCTGGCCTTTGACGTTTGAGAGAGATATTTTTAAGACACATCCTCTTATTCTGGTAATTCAGTTCTAGTGTGTTCTCCTTGCAGCATGCTGCCAGTGTTTTCATGGCTCTTTTAATGCCTATAGGTGTTCCTGAGAGGATTTTGGTGTCATCTGCATAAAGCAGCACTGAGATGTGCTTTTCTGCCAATTTTAGAGGGCAGAAATGGCCCCTTGGAGCTCAGTTACACCTAAAGGAGGCAACCCACTGATTTCTTCTAGAAGTGGGAAGAGGCCAAATAGCCATAAACCAGAGAAACAGAGAGAAAGAGTGAAAAGGGGAACCTTCAGATCCAATCTGCAAGGTCCCAGCTTCAATGCTTGGTCAAAGAATAGACTCTCTCACAACAGCATGTCACTTATATTCCTTCCTTCCTACTCACCACCGGTGGATTTCTGGACGTGCTTCTGGGTTCTAGCCGGGCTTGCCTGCGCCTGGAAAAACCTCTTTATCACCAAGACCACTGAACTACCTGTGGATTTTCATCTACAAAAACTCTATTTTGTGTTGTGCACTGATGAAATCCTTATCCAGGTCCCATTCAGATGATCTCGAGTGACCTGGGTTTTCCCTGTATGGGCCACCAACTGTGGTAAGAATTTGCCTCTACACCACTTTGTTCGTTACCCAGGTGAGGAACAACCACCTTTTGCATAAACCACAGAACCAAGGAAACTATTTTCAAGTCCAGCCTCCAGATTTAGGGATCCGGCATTTATTATAGCTATTGCAACAGGACAGAGCTCACTCAACTCAATGTGCCAGATGAGAAGGTCTGCCCCAAGGCACTTAAGAACAAAAGCTTATATTGTAGTTCAAACACAGCAAACAGTCATAAAACATCCTCACATACATCAGGTCATGAGAAGTAAAACACGCATGGCTTTATACTGGTATCTTCACCCTCACAATCATCTTGGAGTGGCCCCAATGTGCCCAGGCCATTTGAACATTTTAGGTCTTGGATGTCCAACGTTACCCTGGCAACCTAGCCTTCAGTGGGAGGGAAGAGCATCATAAAATCCTCTTCCTGGGTCTCAGATAGCTCCAGGGATAGCTGATTTGCACTCTGGTGCTACAACATCTTGCCATTTGTACCACTTTCTGGGGTAGATAAGGAGGGAGAAACTCACAAATGCAGAACACACAAAAAACAAGCCTCATACATCCTAAAAGGTTACATGAGAATAAAGTGAAACATTGATAATAATATAATAATAATAATTTATTATTTGTACCCCGCCCATCTGGCTGGGCTTCCCCAGCCTCTCTGGGCGGCTTCCAAAAAAATATTAAAATCCTCTAATACATCAAACATTAAAATCTTCCCTAAATAGTGCTGCCTTCAGATGTCTTCTAAAAGTCTGATAGTTGTTGTTCTCTTTGACATCTGGTGGGAGGGCATTCCACAGGGAGGGCGCCACTACCGAGAAGGCCCTCTGCCTGGTCCCCTGTAACTTGGCTTCCCGCAGTGAGGGAACCGCCAGAAGGCCCTCGGCGCTGGATCTCAGTGTCCGGGCAGAACGATGGGGGTGGAGACGCTCCTTTAGGTATACTGGGCCGAGGCCATTTAGGGCTTTAAAGGTCAGCACCAACACTTTGAATTGTGCTCAGAAACGTACTGGGAGCCAATGTAGGTCATTTAAGACCAGTGTTATGTGGTCTCGGCGGCCGCTCCCAGTCACCAGTCTAGCTGCCGCGTTCTGAATTAGTTGTAGTTTCCGGGTCACCTTCAAAGGTAGCCCCACGTAGAGCGCATTGCAGTAGTCCAAGTGGGAGATAACCAGAGCATGCACCACTCTGGCAAGACAGTCCGCAGGCAGATAGGGTCTCAGCCTGCGTACCAGATGGAGCTGGTTAACAGCTGCCCTGGACACAGATTTAACCTGTGCCTCCATGGACAGCTGCGAGTCCAAAATGACTCCCAGGCTGCGCACCTCGTCCTTCAGGGGCACAGTTACCCCATTCAGGACCAGGGAATCCTCCACACCTGCCCGCCTCCTGTCCCCCAAGAACAGTACTTCTGTCCTGTCAGGATTCAACCTCAATCTGTTAGCCGCCATCCAACCTCCAACCGCCTCCAGGCACTCACACAGGACCTTCACCACCTTCACTGGTTCTGATTTGAAAGAGAGGTAGAGCTGGGTATCATCCGTATACTGATGAACACCCAGCCCAAACCCCCTGATGATTTCTCCCAGTGGCTGCTTATAGATGTTGAAAAGCATGGGGGAGAGGACAGAACCCTGAGGCACCCCACAAGTGAGAGCCCAGGGGTCTGAACACTCATCCCCCCCCACCACTTTCTGAACACGGCCCAGGAGAAAGGAGCGGAACCACTGTATGACAGTGGAAGATGCCCCATCATCATTTTTGAATTTAAGACGCAACTGCCAGTCAGATCAAGCTTTTGTACATGGAATGGAATGTGATGCCATCACATCCTCCACCTCAGGCAGCGAAATGTCTTGAGCTAGCTCTGTTTATTGGCAATGTTTAAAAGTCCGCACACTGGTCCCAGATTCCACAGTCCTGCAGACATTGTGAAAATGCTTGATCTCGAAAGCGCCAAACCACAACAATGATGAAAAATTCAGAATGCACAGGATCTCCATTGATAAATACCGGTCCCAAAAAGGATGTATTTTTGAGATAAATCCAAAGGAGCTATTATTGTTTCTGAAACCTTTTATTCATTTAAAGATAAATGCCTGGATCTTGAGGTTGCCACCATCTGCTTATCTCATGGGGGGGGGGGGGACCAAGTTATTTATTTAGTATTGATCTCAGCAGGGGCAGAGACAGAGGGATGTTGATGGCATTCTTTTAGAAACCTAAACGAAAGATGTATTATTAAAGAGCAATCTATAATAATGTTCTTGTTTTACAGGGGAGCTGTCACACTTTTAGCTACATTGTAAAAGGTTTTATATGCCTCATTGGTGTCTGTGAGGTGATCTATTGCGAGGGCGGGGTGGGTTGTGCCGAGACTTTGCCTTGTTCCCCATTTTAGCTTCCACTTGAAATATTTTACTGATAACAGGTTCCCTTCAGGCACCTCAGCCAACTTGACAGCATCATAAACCTATACAATGGGTCACATTTATTAACAATTTATTACCAACTGCTCTAAACACTGCTGGGTACAGGGAAGAAGTTTTTGATAGCTGGGTTTCCATTTAATAAGAAGGCTATAAAACCTATGATAGGACATGACCTGTCAAGCCAAACTCAAATGAATATTTAACCAGCAGTTAAGAGCAGAGGAACCCCAGAGGGGAAAGGAGCTGCTAGCCTCTTAATTAACAGTAAATTGGTGATTTTAACTATAACAGGCAAGTTTTGGCATCTATTCATACTGTTGTTAAGTCAGGAGTCATTTTGAGTCAGGAAAGCTGGATTTCTAGGCAACAAGAATAAATTATTCCAACATATATGGGATATATAAATGGAAACGCCACTGAATTTTGAGGTCCTATAAGTGAAAGGTTTCTTAATATATGAACTTGCAAGATCTAACAACAACTTATCTTCACTTAGAGCAGCTTTCCTTAACCTCCCATCAGTGCCAGTCAGCACGGCCAATGTTCAGGGATGATGGGACTTGTAGTCCAACAACTTATGGACGGCACCAGCTTGGGGAAGGCTGGCCTGGAGGATAATCGGTCAGCCGAGGGAGACCTCTGGTTTAACTTCCTAGTTTGTCAGTCTCTGTTGGATTATGTCACATAACACCAAGATGTTAGTAGCTTCATGTTATTGATGAAGACAGAGTATTAAATGTTTAGTTAAGCATGCAATCCTACGTATGTCTACACAGAAGGAAAGCATGCAAAGGAACTTAGCCTAAATAAATTTATTATTATTATTATTTTATTATATTTATGTACCACTGTTCATCTGAGGATCACAGAGCAGCTTACAGTGTAAAAACGCAGAAATGCATAGCATAGTAACAAACAAAACAATAATGCCAGAAAGCCATAGACTGGCTAATTAAACAAAGGCTTAATAGAAGAGGAATGCTTTTGCCTGGCACCTAAAGATACGTGATAAAGGCATTAGGTATTCCACAAACAGGGAGCTACTGCAGGAAAGGCCCCCTCTTGTGTTGCCATCCTCCAGACCTCTTGTGGAGAACAGCCTCAGATGAAGATTGCAGGATCCAAGTCGGGTCATATGAACTGCCCTAAGATCTATGGATGAAGAGCAGTCTACAAATTTAATCAATCAATCAATATCAATCAATCAATCTTTATTACGGTCCACAGACCCAACAAATCGTTACAAAGCAATGCACAATTCATACAGTCTACCTCCAGATTAAACAAGCATTTTGTTCAGAAGATAGGGATCATTGGTTCTTGGAACCACCGATAAAAACTTTGCCACTGCTAATGTTCTAGCATTTGTCCAGTCTTCCAATAGGAACCTGACATAGTAAGCCTCTGATTTTCCCGGGAAAGGTACCAGCAAGGGTAATATCAGTTCAGCCCTGGCTTGCAGCAAAATATGTTTTATAGAATCAATGTCTTGAGCCCACAAGCAAAGTCTGTCCTGGTAGGGGACTCCTCTCAATCTGCCATCCAACACTGCAGAAGGAAAGATGTTTAGTCTGGCTTTGGTGAATAACCTTCGATAATTTGGTACTGTCAGGTTTTAAATGTAAGATGGTAACTTAAAGACAAGCCCATATTGTACTCCTACTGCCAGAGGACTACAGACTGCGTGTGATCGAGATCGCAAGTCACTGTGTGCATTATCCCATAATTTAATAAATAATAAACAGCAATAATAAATAATATGGGGAAAGGTGGTTCTAATCCATTTAAGGCTTTCTAGGCCACCAGCCAGGACTGATGGAAGGCATTCCACCCTTTTATACTAAGCTTGGTTTTTTTCAGTAATATATTTGCTTGAATACTGTACCTTAAGGATTGCTAATCAAACTGGTACTTTCATGGCAGGGGAAAATAAATGCATGTTGGTAATCTGTGTTTCAGTCATCTTCTCAATGCAAGAGAAAATTCTAAAGGAACCAAGCGATCCTTCACTGTCTCATTTTCTCACTTTCAGCAATCTTCAATTATTCAAGGCTCCTCTGGGATAGGAAGCTATAAAACCGAAAAATATTATATTGGTGGAGATTATCGAAAAGGAATGTTCTTCAGCATTATTGCTGCGAATGGGATTTGGAAATGCATAAAAGATGGATATGAACCTTCAATGACATGTGCAGAATGAAGCAATGCAATCTTTGAACCTTTGTGTGGCCCCATTTGATTTCTCCAGGCAACATGAAAGAGCACTGGTCTTTCAGCACACCCTTTTCACTATGACATTTGAGTTTCAGGGCTAAGTCACTATAAGCAAATCCTTGCCGTTCTGTTGCTGGCATTGCAAGCTCAGGTACAGCAATTAGGGGTGCACACCAACCATTTCAGACCCTGGACCCGGACTTCGGAAATCAGCCTCCCTCAGTCCCAAGTGCTTCATAGTCTGCCCAGTTCAGTTCAGGGTCCAAGTCCAAATCTGGTTTGTAAAACCAAGCTCTGTTTACTCCATTCACCATTATGGGGAAATCAAAACCCCTATAACTTATTTCTTTTGAGGCAAGTGGGTGAAATAAGTAGCCCCTCTAGTCTGACTAAAACCTACAGGCAAATACTTTCAGAGGGAGCCTTTAAAGATTGATTCGTTTGTTTGTTTGTTTGGGGGGTGAACTCTATATCCTGTTTTTTGGCAAAATTGGGTGAAATTTGTAGACATAGTAGACCCTTCTGAGGGAAAGATGCTTGCCATATTCCAGGATGGTTGCAATGGCTTTCCAGCAAGGGCAGCCTTTATGGGGTGGGGTGGGTAAAAAAAAGGACTTGTTTCATTTCCCCAAGTGTTTTCTTGACAATCGTTTTGAAAATAGACACAGGAGAAGTTACCCTACGTAAGAAACCTGCCAAATTGTAGACCAGGCATAGTCAAACTCGGCCCTCCAGATGTTTTGGGACTACAATTCCCATCACCCCTGACCGCTGGTGCTGTTAGCTAGGGATCATGCGAGTTGTAGTCCCAAAACATCTGGAGGGCTGAGTTTGCCTGTACCTGTTGAAGACAAATTTTTCCAAGGATTTCCTAAGCCCCGTTAAAGTTGATTTGGGGGAGAAAAACTAAAAGGGATCCATTTTTCCCCCTGTGATGTATTTTGTTTGTGGGTAGTACACACTGGTGCATTAGCATTAGAGGTGCCTCATTCGAGGTGCTACTGCACACTGGTTAGCAAAATGTTTTGATTTGAGAAGAAAGCTGCTTTGCCAGCTTTGAGAAATTTCAGTACATATTCACATTTAGCAAGCATGTGGTGCTGTCCCAAATAGGGGACAGTGTAAGAAGACATACTTTCCTTCATGCAAGTTTATACTCTGCTAGGAGCGGAAATATTCTGTCTGGGTCTTTAAAAAAAATATGGAGGGGACAACATGCCTCTCCTTCGGATTTATATTCTTTTAAAGACACACAAATATTATTTTTTGAAAAAGGAAAGTGTGTTTGTTTGGTGGGAGCTCAGTCAGAAGGGGTGTGTCACACTAGTTAAGAAAGATTGGCTGTATTGGCCTCGGCCCTCCAGATGTTTTTGGCCTACAACTCCCATGATCCCTAGCTAGCAGGACCAGTGGTCAAGGATGATGGGAATTGTAGTTTCAAAACATCTGGAGGGCCGAGGTTGAGGAAGCCTGAGTTAGGGGAAGAGTAGCTACCAAATCTCTGCAGTTTCATATCACTGTCCTTTTAACAGAGTATGGATTGCAGGAACGAGTAATCATTCAGCTTGGCTGTCTTGAAGAGGACGCGAATGTGTTGGGATCCTGTTCCAGCAAGTATCACCTGCTCCTCTTTGTCAGGTCCTGAAAGCTGTCTGCCAAACAAGCCCTAGTCATGAATTACCTGGAGAAAAGAGGCAAAAGCGGGGCTCTGGGGCTCGAAATTCCACCCCAAAGTCACACAACTCTCCCGTTCCCTCTCATAATGAGACTGAACTTCTGTAGTGGGTAACCCTTTGCATCTGCAGAGGCTCCCTGCAAGATTGTGCAAACTTCAATATCAACAATGATTCATTTGTCTTTGTTGCATACTCTTAAAGCAAGCCTATTTGTTCTATAGCTAGTCCTAGATCAGTCTGATCACTCGAAGATGGCACATATATAGTTGTTGTTGTTTAGTCGTTTAGTCATGTCCGACTCTTTGTGATCCCATGGGACCAGAGCACACCAGGCCCTCCTGTCTTCCCTGCCTCCCACAGTTTGGTCAAACTCATGCTGGTAGCTTCGAGAACACTATCCAACCATCTTGTCCTCTGTCGTCCCCTTCTCCTTGTGCCCTCCATCTTTCCCAACATCAGGGTCTTCTCCAGGGAGTCTTCTCTTCTCATGAGGTGGCCAAAGTATTGGAGCCTCAGCTTCAGGATCTGTCCTTCCAGTGAGCACTCAGGGCTGATTTCCTTCAGAATGGATAGGTTTGATCTTCTTGCAGTCCATGGGACTTTCAAGAGTCTCCTCCAGCACCATAATTCAAAAGCATCAATTCTTCGGCGATCAGCCTTCTTTACGGTCCAGCTCTCACTTCCATACATCACTACTGGGAAAACCATAGCTTTAACTATATGGACCTTTGTTGGCAAGGTGATGTCTCTGCTTTTAGCCGACTACATTCTCAGAACATGCATATTTACGCTGCATAGACTTCCTCAGGTGCCTTCATTTTCCTTCCAGCTTCAACCTGCCTCATCCAATACTTGCCTATTACCCTGTAGGCATCAGCTGTGCCTTATCATCAGGCAAGCTGAGCCATTAGTTAAACACAGAGATTTTCCCAGCTTTGACAGCCTTGAGTTTTTAAACCCCGGAGTCTTTAATCATTTATTGGCAACTTCTCTCACCTCCTTACATGTTAAGAATTCTAAAACAGGGAAGAAATGAGTCAGCATGGTTTTCCTCTGCTAGCCGTGTCCTAGCCCATCCTCACTTTGGAGAAGATTCAGACAAGTTATGCATCCTTAAGTGGGTACCTGGTTGAAAGGCTCATATTACCTGGGATGTGGTTTTTGGGGTGAATGCTAGAGCTGATGGGAGTTATTGTTCAAAACATCTGAAGGGCACCAGGTTGAGAAATACTAGTTATTTTCAGAAAGCCACGTAAACTAGTGGTTATCTCCACTACCAATCATATTGGCCTTCAGGTGGCTTTTTAATTAATGGGCCTTAATTGTACATGCCACTGATAATTTTTATTCCTCAACTTGTTGAACTGTATAGTAAAGTATTTGGGGGGGGGTTAAAAAAAAAGTTAAGATTTTTAATATAATGAAACATTAGAATTCCATGTTAATATTTTTGGTTGTCACCTTAAGAAGAGCTTGTCCAGAAAGGCAAGCATATAAAGATGAGGAGAAAGTTTCCTATTAGTTCTAAACTTAATTGAATCACAGCCTCTGAGACTGAGAGCCGAACTGTGTACCCAAGCAGAAAGGTTTCTGTGTCTTTAGCCTGACATCCCCATCTCTGTTCATCTCCATTTTTCTGATGTTGCTACTGAAAAGTACTGGAAGTGGGACGGAGAACTGAAATCTTAGTGCAGAGGTTTTCAACCTTTTTGAGCCCATAGTGCCCTTGACATTCTTTCTGTGACACCCCTGTGGGGCTCAGGAGCCCAGTTATGTCACCCCTTCCCTGCAGAGTTGACAGCCTCTCACCCATTTTTGAACACCCTCGCTTGTGGAGTGTTCCCTCAGCCTCCTCTCCCATCTGAATGGGAGTTCTCTGGGCAGCCACTGCTGCTGCCCCTGGTCTCTCAGTAATATCCAAAGCAACACGATGACCAAGTGCAACATTACGATGTCAATATAAACGCTTTATATGAAATATATGAAATGCACTCTCTGCAAAATCAAATAAACAGAAATCTTATAAATCTCTGAAAGTCACAAAATGTGCACTCTTGATGGATTCTCTTGAAAACATAGAACCAAATGAAAGTCTTATAAGTCTCTGAAAATCTTTGTAGACTATGCAAGTCTCTCAGCTGCCCCACTGCCCTGAAACAGATGTGGCTCCTCACTCTGCCCCACAGAGGCCTGGGACTTGTCTGTCCATTCCCAACAGCTAGAGCTGGTGGGTGGGCTGGCTGGCCTCCCTCACGCACTTGCTGGTTACTCCATGGCCAACTCAGCCCCTGGCAACCAGCACCCCCTGGCCAGCCCCAGCTGCAGCTTGTAGCCGTGGCTGCTGCAACGAATAGTTGTGCAAGCCATTGGGAGCCAGAGGCGTGAGAGGGCATCAGAGGAGGGAGAAAGGGAAGGAGGGACAAAGGCCAGCATTGCCCGCGATACCCCTGACCATCATTCAAGTCATCCATGGGTTAAACCACAGAGCCTAGGATTGCCGATCAGAAGGTCAGCAGTTCGAATGCCCATGACGGGGTGAGCTCCCATTGTTCGGTCCCTGCTCCTGCCAACCTAGCAGTTCAAAAGCACGTCAAAGTGCAAGTAGATAAATAGCTACCGCTCCGGCGGGAAGGTAAACGGCATTTCTGTGTGCTGCTCTGGTTCGCCAGAAGCGGCTTAGTCATGCTGGCCACATGACCCGGAAGCTGTACGCTGGCTCCCTCGGCCAGTAAAGTGAGATGAGCGCTGCAACCCCGGAGTTGGCCACGACTGGACCTAATGGTCAGGGGTCCCTTTACCTTTACCTTACTGGTTGAAAACCACTTTAGGGGAATGGATAAATGGTCCCTAACCCCTGCAAAATGTTACTACTGAGACAACAGGCATCACTGCTTTGTCAGTCTCCCAGCAGCTTGCTTTTTGTTATTCATTATGAACTTAACTTTTGTGAGGGCATTTGCAAAACAATTAGGCTTTCCTTTAAAAGCTCCTGGAGTTTGGGTTGTATTATTGGTAGTAGTATTTTTTTAAGAAAACTGGTTATAAATTACCCTGCAACACTAATTTGACATTCCTATGAGAACAGTTGCCTAAATTATATCCTCTTACTTAACAGAGATTCGTTTTAGTGCTACCACTACCCCCATGTTGTTGACCCCTGCATTTCATTTCTGCCCAAAAAGAAAGCATTGTTTACATAAGAGATATTATTGTCCAAACTACAATTTAATTAATGTCGATTTAAGAAGTAATGTTATTAAGCCACCCTTTGTGCATGTGTTTTCTCCCATCCTGTTGAAAATCCGATCAAACTCATTAAAGCATGTTGCTAAGGATTAAGCGGCTGATTTGTTGACAGCAAGAATGTCACCTTCATCTCACAAATACTTGGAGAGCTGCTTAGCTCAGTTGGGGAGCTGCTGGCACTGATCACCCTTCCACGCCCCTTTCCCTCCCATAATAATTCAAAACCTAAAGAATAATAGGGACCTTGTGTAAGCTGTCATGTTGGGAAAGCCTGTGGCTATTTGCCTAAAACAAACAAAATGGGCTTTCTTAAAAACTTAGCTATGGCAAAATGGTAGAAATATCAGCGGCAGAATGTACTCATCTGGAAAACAGATATCACAGAGCATGGGTGGTATCTAGCCTTCCCTGCTAGACAGGGCTTTTGCATAAACTTAGTCCCATTGCTCTTTAATGATCAATTTATGGTGTAGGATTAGAAATGCAATCAGGTCAATCAGGAGTGAAGTAGATGCCTTTCACATAGAGAGAGAGGAATGCGTATAACAATCACTTATAATAATCCATCTCTTTATCATAGTCTGCAGCTCAGAGTGGACATGGCATATCCTTGTTTATTATTCACATATAGGGTGTGTAATTTTAAAATAAAAGGATTATGTCTTTGACAGGAACCCTAAAGTTAAAGGTAAAGGAAAAGGAAAAGGACCCCTGAGAGTTAAGTCCAGTCGCGAACGACTCTGGGGTTGCGGCGCTCATCTTGCTTTACTGGCTGAGGGAGCCGACATTTGTCTGCAGACAGTTTTTCTGGGTCATGTGGCCAGCATGACAAAGCCGCTTTTGGCTAAACCAGAGCAGCGCATGGAAACGCCGTTTACCTTCCCCCCCAGAGTGGTACCTATTTATCTACTTGCACTTTGACGTGCTTTCGAACTGCTAGGTTGGCTGGAGCAGGGACCGAGCAACAGGAGCTCACCCCGTTGCGGGGATTCGAATCGCCGACCTTCTGATCGGCAAGCCCTAGGCTCAGTGGTTTAGACCACAGCGCCACCTGCTTTACTTCATTAATTGCCAATCTGTCTTTCCAGTTACCTGGCCCAACATCTAACCTTCCCCACACAGAACCAGCTCACTAGGTGGTGCAGAGTGACATGCTAGCTTCCTAGCAGGTGGGTCACTATTGCTTAGCAGGAGAACATATGCATTTTTATACAGCTTTTTTTATAGGGAAATTGCACTGCAAATTTCAGGAAAGTGCAAATTTCAAAGGGCAGTGGCATTTCAGTTTGCATCTAGATTTGAGAAGTGCAAATTAGATGGCTCACATTACTGAACCAGATTGAACTCTTGGGATTTACATATCTAGGAGAAGGAAGAATTGCCTCAGACAAGTTCCATTAGTAGGTTCATGAGGTTATTTATCAAGTTCTCCTGAACTGAGAGTCTGCATGTTTGCAGAAATTAAGTAATAATAGCCCACAACACATAAGGAACCATGAACTATATACTGAGAATGCAGTGTTTTCACACAGCCACACACACACACACACACACACACACACACACACACACATGGGGGGGGCAGAGTATCATACTTTGTCTTGAGAGATATGTGTTCAAATCTTTACGAGGCTACATCACCATAAAATGAAATACAATAATGCAAAACATTAATACAAAGCAACAATCACTAAAAACAAATGTTAAACAGTCAAAACAATAGTTAAAGAAATTGTCTTTGCAGTGCTGGGAGATTCTGAAAAAGCGAACAAGCAGATTTGCACCAGCCATGGTATGCCCTCCAGGGTCCATGGTTAGTTCCTGCAAGCCAAACTTCCTTACTGGACAGAGCTGATAATTCATACTAAAAAGAAAGAGTGGAAGAACAGAAGAAGCTTCCTTATCAATTTGTCCATCGAGTCAAGTACTGCCTACTCTGCCTGCCCCCTCCTCAATGAAAATCATCTCTTCCACCCTGTGGTCCTTTGCCAAGGGACAGCAGCCGTAGGCTCTCTTGAGTGCTGTGGTGCTGGAATATTCTGGAAGAAATGGCACCACTTAAAAATCCAGCTTTCCAGAACTAAAAACATTGTCACTCCTACTTTATCATCTCACTTAAGTAATCTGGCAGTTAAAAACTACATCTGAGTTCTAACTATCTAGCCTAGTGTGACTGTCCCTTCACATCTGACATTGAACTCAACATTTAACAAATCTGGGGGCTGCACAAGGACTATATTAGCCCTGCGGCAAGCAATAAAACTTGTCCATGAATACAGTGATTATAGGTGACAACAGGAAAGAAGAATTCCAAATGGTTTCACACTCCTTCGCTTTACTACTGTGTGACACAGCAAGTGTTTCCCCTGCAGAGAATATTTCAAGCTCTCGCTCAGGAAAATCAGATGGACAGGCACAGACTCTCACTCCAGGGAGCTGTAACACCAAGTTAGCTCTGAAAGCTTCTGACAGATAAATCATTGTAGAGTTGTGTTCTGAATGTTAGACCACTGGGCTTCTTTTTTTTAGTTTGTGTATGTCTGTTGAGAAAAGAGTGTGAAGTATTTGACCCTTTCAGCTTGTAAATCTGAACCATGAAAAAAGGTACAACCAACTGATAGCCTGAGTTAATTGTTCCTCTCCAACGCTGACACTCCTTGCAATAACTCAGCCTTTCAAAGGTTGTCAGTGGGGGCCTTGACTAACAGAGCACCCTCGGGCAGAAGGTCTACAATAATGAGCCTAGCAAGTTAACTACTCAGCCTTCATTGGTTTTACTCGGCCCTTTCACTGAGCAGAGCTTTTGAAAGGTGAGACAGATCAAAGGAAACACTCCTTCTCATATTTATATCATACTTCACAAAGCAAAGAACTTAATTAAGCAAATGCCCTATTTGATCTATGACTGTGAATCATCTTCTTCTCTTCTTCTTTGGCGAGCCAAGTAAGATTGCCTTCCAAAAACACAGTTTTAACAGTGAGTCCGTAAGTGACTGTGGAGGCCAATTCTGGATCCACACGTCCTTCCACAGAGGGGACATAGGTTTCCGGGCAGGAGTTGATCACAGGGAGGGTTTGCCAAGCATGCCTTCCTCTTAGCACATTTCTCCATTTTGTCCTGAGTTCGAGTATCTTCAAAGCCCATGACACCTTTGGTAAAGGCTGTTCTCCAATTCGAGTGCTCAGGGGCCCGTGTTTCCCAGTTGTCGGTGTTTATACTACATTTTTCTAGATTTGCTTTGAGAGATTCTTTAAACCTCTTTTGTTGACCACCAGCATTATGCTTTCCATTTTTAAGTTCAGAATAGAGTAGTTGCTTTGGAAGATGATAATCAGGCATCCGCACAACATGACCACCAGTCTAACCAAGTTGATGTCAAAGAATCATTGTTTTGACACTGGCGATCTTTGCTTCTTCCAGTACACTGGCATTAGTTCGCCTGTCTTCCCAAGTGATGTGTAAAAATTTTCTGGAGACACCGTTGGTGGAATCTTTCGAGGAGTTAGAGATGGCGTTTATAAGTGGTCCATGTTTCACAAGCATACAGTAAGGTTGGTAGTACAATAGCTTTGTAAACAAGTATTTTGGTTTCCCTGTGAATGCCCTAGACCTTAAACACTCTGCACTTCAATCGGGAGAAAGCTGCACTTGCAGAGCTCAGGAGATGCTGGATTTTGGCATCAGTTTTCACCTTTGTGGAAAGATAACTACCCAGGTAGGAGAAGTGATCAACATTTTCCAAAGTTACAGCACTGAGTTGGATTTGTGGCACTGCAGAGGGGTGGTTTTGTGCTTGCTTGTGCAGCACTTTGATTTTTTGGATGTTGAGTGATAGGCCAAGCTTTTTGTAAGCTTCTGTGAAGATAATAAGGATGGTTTGGAGGTCATCCTCTGAGTGTGCACACACTACATTGTCATCAGCATACTAAAGCTCTATGACGGAAGTTGCAGTAACATTACTCTTTGCTTTCTGCCTGTTTTCCATCTGTACGATATATGATTTCTACTCCGGAGGGGAGTTTCCCTTCGACAATGTATAGGACCATGGCAATGAAAATAACACAACCCTGTTTAACACCAGATCCCACTGTGAATGGTTCACTTTGAGAGCCATTGTTATCTGCAATTGTTGCTATCAATTATCATGGAGGAGCCGAATGATGTTCACAAAGTTATCTGGACAGCCAATTTTCAGAAGGACAGTCCACAGGGTGTTACAATTTACAGTGTCGAAGGCCTTAGTCAGGTCAATAAACACCATATACTGGGGTTGGTTTTGCTCTCTGCATGTTTATTGAAGCTGTCGAGCAGTGAAAATCATGTCCACTTTCCCCCTAGAAGGTCTAAAACCATTTTGGGATTCAGAAAGGGTCGCCTCTGATATTGTTAAGAGATGGTTTGCTAAGATCCTTGCAAGAATTTTGCCGGCCGCAGCTAATAAAGAGATACCTCGATAGTTTACACAATCCGTTCTGTCACCTTTTTTAAAGAGATTGATACCTTGATAATTTCCACAATCTTAAATTCATTTCCATCACATTTCCACACTAGTGTGCAATTTTTTATGTATTCTCCCTAAGACATGCATATTTTTTTTACATCTGCCTCATGCATGGAAATATGAAATGTTCTATCCCCTCCTCAAACAATTGACTGTAAAATTTCTGAGTGATCACCATGCAAGCTGAAGCTGAGGTGAAGAATACTAGTTGCACAGATTCCAAGAGATGTATGTGTGTGTAATGAAGTCAGGATCCACCCCACCCCACCCCAGGAATGTGCTAACCACTGTCTCCATCAAGGTCGCATGCTGATGACTAAGGTCATGCCATCCTTGACAGGGAAATAACTCCCTCATGTCTACTTGGAGATCTTCCACAGAGAAGCAGGTTTTGAAAGCAAAACAGAAAGAGGCATCTTCATCTTCTTAATGCTTTGCCTTTCCACAAAAGCTTTCAGTTATCCTGCCTTCTGTCCACCCACAAATGAAATACATTTTAGCTGAATTATTTTCAGCTCCTCCAGTTTGTGATGACATAACAGTGGCTTTTCCTGTGCTGCTGAACTTCCTCTTCAAGTAGATATTTTCCCACAGTTAAATCAAGAGCTGAAGAGCCCCGCTGCTTACTTTCCCCCAGAGGTCAAAAGGTTGTGTTGAGTGTGTGGTGGAAGGGGGGAGAGTGAATGTGCCATTGAAGAAGCCGTCTAGCTTTACCTGGGTGATGGCAAGTATGCAGACTGACATAAGGAGAAGTCAAGTTACAAGCTGAGGACCAACATGCATTCTTTCCCCTAGAGACTGCCAGTCATTCAGCTGCAAGGGAGTTGATGCCAGTGTCTCCAATTATGTCTCTATAAAAGTTGAGATTATTTTAAGGTCACAATTTATTTATTGTTTCCTTGCGTAGTTCGCATCAAGCTCCTCAAATATTCTGATGTAGTGAGGGACGCCACAAACGTCATTGACTTTTTCTGAGACAAAACTTTTCGCTACGGAATATAAAGTGCCTGAGCAGTAGTGTATGTGAGAATATCGCCCTTGGATTTGCAGGCGCGAGGCTTTGATCGCTGAGTTTTTTTGTAGCTGTGATCTGATATAGTGATTCAGAACCACAATATAATTAGGACTGAACCGCGCCTCAAATTCACTTGTTCCATAAATAACAGAGGAGCCAGTATATTTGCCATTGTTTCTGCAGAATGGTTAATTTCTTGCACAAAATTTACACTTTTTTTGTAGAAGCTAAATAACTTTTGGTCTGGCCTCTGTTTCATCTCCTGGCAACCAACCTGTTTAAGTAAATATAACTTATCTTTTTCTAAGTTGACTTACTGTTGGAGTTTTCTCTCTTTTTTGATCATTTTAAGTGATTAAAGATGGTGAATGAAAATTCCCTGGATTCTCATACAAAAGACGTAGGAGCTCTTCCAAGTCCTGGCTGCACCTGCGGCATCAATCACTAGCGAGACCCTAACTGCCACTGCCGCCGCAACCATCAATAATCTGTAAGACCGGCAAAAAGTTAAATAAATAAGTAAAAACACCTGAAATGGTCTTGTGCTCAGTCTAGATTGGAAAATTTATGTCCCCTCATTCCAGTGGAAGTGAAACGTTGAACTTTGTGAGTGGGCAACAGCTGCATTGCTTTATGAGTAATGAAGCTCTGTGATACAGATAATACAATGGCAAACAGCATCACTATCCTGCATCCAGATCCCATTCACTTTTTAAATACTTTTGCCTCCTTATATCCTAAGTGGAAGAATTGCTATGGCCAGAGCAGCTAAAAGTGATGCATTGGCAAACCCTGCAATTAGTTGATTGTTTGTCCAGTAAGCTCTATTTGTACAGCCCCCAGCCACGCACATTTTTTAAAGTCTCTGTATTTAGTGATGTGTTTGAGCTGCAGAAGGGGGAGATTGCTGTGGTGAGCTTAAGAACTCGGAATTACATTTGGACTTCCCCTATTGGCTTGTACTTATAAAATCAAGGGCAGGTTTAGAATGGATGAAACTTTAAGAGCAGGATCAGAACCACTGGCAGTCATCTTTGAGAATTCCTGGAGAACAGGCGAAGTCCCGGCAGACTGGAGAAGGGCAAATGTTGTCCCTATTTTCAAAAAGGGGAAAAGAGAGGACCCAAATAATTACTGCCCAGTCAGTCTGACATCAATACCAGGGAAGATTCTGGAGCAGGTCATTAAGCAAACAGTCTGTGAGCACCTAGAAAGGAATGCTGTGATCACCAATAGTCAGCATGGATTTCTGAAAAATAAGTCATGTCAGACTAACCTGATCTCGTTTTTTGACAGAATTACAAGCCTGGTAGATGAAGGGAACGCAGTGGATGTAGCCTACCTTGATTTCAGCAAGTCATTTGACAAGGTGCCCCATGATATTCTTGTAAAGAAGCTGGCAAAATGCGGTCTTGACTATGCTACCACTCAGTGGATTTGTAACTGGCTGACTGACCGAACCCAAAGGGTGCTCATCAATAGTTCCTCTTCATCCTGGAGAAGAGTGACTAGTGGGGTGCCACAGGGTTCTGTCTTGGGCCCGGTCTTATTCAACATCTTTATCAACGACTTGGATGATGGACTCAAGGGCATCCTGATCAAATTTGCAGATGACACCAAACTGGGAGGGGTGGCTAACACCCCAGAGGACAGGATCACACTTCAAAACGACCTTGACAGATTAGAGAACAGGGCCAAAACAAACAAGATGAATTTTAACAGGGAGAAATGTAAAGTATTGCACTTGGGCAAAAAAAATGAGAGGCACAAATACAAGATGGGTGACACCTGGCTTGAGAGCAGTACATGTGAAAAGGATCTAGGAGTCTTGGTTGACCACAAACTTGATATGAGCCAACAGTGTGACGCGGCAGCTAAAGAAGCCAATGCAATTCTGGGCTGCATCAATAGGAGTATAGCATCTAGATCAAGGGAAGTAATAGTGCCACTGTATTCTGCTCTGGTCAGACCTCACCTGGAGTACTGTGTCCAGTTCTGGGCACCACAGTTCAAGAAGGACACTGACAAACTGGAACGTGTCCAGAGGAGGGCAACCAAAATGGTCAAAGGCCTGGAAACGATGCCTTATGAGGAACGGCTAAGGGAGCTGGGCATGTTTAGCCTGGAGAAGAGGAGGTTAAGGAGTGATATGATAGCCATGTTCAAATATATTAAAGGATGTCACATAGAGGAGGGAGAAAGGTTGTTTTCTGCTGCTCCAGAGAAGCAGACACGGAGCAATGGATCCAAACTACAAGAAAGAAGATTCCACCTAAACATTAGGAAGAACTTCCTGACAGTCAGAGCTGTTCGACAGTGGAATTTGCTTTCAAGGTGGAGTCTCCTTCTTTGGAGGTCTTTAAGCAGAGGCTTGACAACCATATGTCAGGAGTGCTCTGATGGTGTTTCCTGCTTGGCAGGGGGTTGGACTCGATGGCCCTTGTGGTCTCTTCCAACTCTATGATTCTATGATTCTATGATTCTGAGTTCATACAGTTTAGCTGGACTGCTAAATGAGTTGATTCATTTTTCTCCCTCTCTGCTGGCAGGATTCTGCCACTAAATGTGCTTTACTGTGTTAGCTTTACACTGCGGAAGGATGTGTGGATCCAGAATTGGCCTCCACTATCACTTATGGACTCATTGTTAAAACCATGTTTATGGAAGACAATCTTATTCGGCTATGAGTGATCGCCAAAGAAGACTGTGTTAGGCGGCAGCTTGGTGTGTTTCCATTACTAATCTTCTGAAAGAGCTGGCATGTAGCCTTTCACTATCCACTTTGAAGTATCCTCAGCTGCGATCAATATGCACGCTTACTTGGCAGTAAATCTAATAGACTTCAGTGGGATTTTACATCTAAGCAGACACTTATAGCCTCATACTGGAATTATTGCAGATTGACCAGAGAACGCTGCATGATTTAATATCATTTTAACCTTTCAGCATATTATACTACCTGTTCCCAATTTAAACACTACTTGGGAGCAGTGGCGTAGCATGCATTGGCAGCGCCCGGGGCAAGGCAAGGATTTTGCCCCTTAACCTCCTTGGGAGGCAACATGCGATCTTTGCTGCACCTCTGCAGCAGCTGCTTCTCAGAGAGGTCACCTGTCAGTCACCATTTTCACCCTCTCAGCTCGGTGAACTCCCGGCTCCTTGGCAGGCTTGGCTGCATCCCCGCAGTGCTTGAGCTGCAACAGTAGGCATAGGAGAGAGGCTCCCAGGAGCTGAGGCTCTTTTTAGATTTTGGATCCTGATACTATGGTGTGGCTATACATCACCAAAGAAGCAACATTTGCTTGCATTTTTTTATTAAGTATTTCAAACCATCCTGAGAATATGTTTTAAGTGCAGGGTGTAAATTTCCAATATGAATAAACCTGCTATAAAATAAGAGTTAAACATCCTTTGTATCTTTATGATTTGAAGTAGATGGGAAGTTAATCCATATTCTTTTTCTGTACCGCATGTTGTTAAATAGAGTTTTAAAAAAAAGTAGAGTTGCAAAAACCCAATATTAATACCTTTTGACAGTGTGTTGTAAACCTAGGCTGTATTTCCTGAGTTTTGTAATATCTGAGTTGCAACAATGTGAGCTCTTGAATCTGCTTTTATTTTGTTCAATGCATTGAATAGTAGAGTCTTCACACATATATTTTTTTCAATAGCCAGGATTCTGCCAATATTTATAAGTCATTATGGTAGAGATCTAGCTTTTCATAATGCACTTGCTCATAACATACAAACGCCTTTTTCAAGATTTGTACCATGCCATATTTCAGTCTCTGGGGACAATAGATCTTCCACTGTTATTGATCTGTGGTTTAAATTATCTTCCCATGAGGCCTTTTCTGCTCAGAGCATCTTTTTCTTTGGATCTCTTTGGCTTTTTAATTGGCTTATGTTTGTTTAAACAATATCACACCAGTGCCTTAGGTGACAATGAGTTGTATTTAAAAAGCAAAGCACATGGTGGCTCAGAGCAGGTCTCCACATGGTCCATCTCTTAAACTCTGATGTTTAGTGACAAAATGTTACAAGATCAGATATTATTTTCTTAGGCAAGTTTTATGCTTGAGACCAATTTAAAGGGCTCAAAGACCATAGGAAGCTTGAATTTGTGTCCTTTAACCACCTAACGCTATATGTTTGTAGAAACTGTGTTGCTCTGGGAGGATGGGCTGTGGAACATATCAGCCTTCATGAAAATGTCCTGGGTCCAAATGGGACTTACTGTGTATTTATTTATTCATTTATGTAAAACAACTTTATACTGCCTTTCCTTTGTTTTTGGATTTGAGTATTGTGTAATAAATAATTGAAACAAAAATGCAATAAGAAAACAATTCTTAAATACACAAAAAGTAACTTTCAAAACAGATTAAAGGGTTTCCACCCCACCCCTGAATGTGAGATGCTGGAATTTTGATGTTCCAAATGATAGGATCAATATACATGGAATTATTTTATGCCCATGTGGCATAAGGGTCAGACTATTGGAAGGATTGTATTTTCCCATATGAACCTGCCTGGGTTCCAAAATCTTGGAGGGAAGCCATTTCTCAGTCCTGCACAGGTACATTTGGTGGGGATACAGGGCAGGGCCTTCTTGGTGGTGGTTGCTACCAGACTATGGAACTTCCTCCTTTAGAGAAAGTAGACTGCCTTCCTCTTTGTTGTCTTCCTGCTGGCAGATGAATATTGTTTAATTCCAGGAGGCTTTTGGGAACTGGTGGGTTTTTAAGGAAAGAGCTTTAAATAGGCCCTAGCTCTGCAACAGATGCCCACAGTTCAAACACACATGGGTGCTGGGTTTCTTCTGGCCCACTTGAAAGCCATCAGTAGCCATCGGAGGGGAAGGGGATAGTCAAAGATGGAAAGCCTCACCATTTAAGTGTGCTGGAGAGCATCAGGGAGAGAGGAGGAGGTGGCAGGGAAGCAGCCCCTGGATGAATGAAGCTAGAAGGATGGCCGAGAGAAACAACAGTCCCAGCAGACAGAAATGGAAATATTGGGGGCTTGGAGCAGCCTTCCTCAACCCACTTCACTCCAAACATTTGGCAAAGCCAGCCCAAGACATTTTGACACCTGAGGCAGATCCCAAAATGCAGACCTTCCAACTGTCCCAATTTTTTCAGGGACAGTCCCGGATTTACAGAAACTGTCCCAGTTTCTGATTTGATCCTGGAATGTCCAGCTTTTTCTTAGGACATCCCTGCTTTCATCAGAGAAATCTTTGAAGGTGTGGAGTCAATGTGATGTTGTTGTTGTTTAGTCATTTAGTCGTGTCCAACTCTTTGTGACCCCATGGACCAGAGCACGCCAGGCACTCCTGTCTTCCACTGCCTCCCGCAGTTTGGTCAAACTCATGTTGGTAGCTTTGAGAACACTGTCCAACCATCTCGTCCTCTGTCGTCCCCTTCTCCTTGTGCCCTCCATCTTTCCCAACATCAGGGTCTTTTCCAAGGAGTCTTCTCTTCTCATGAGGTGGCCAAAGTATTGGAGCCTCAGCTTCAGGATCTGTCCTTCCAGTGAGCACTCAGGGCTGATTTCCTTCAGAATGGAGAGGTTTGATCTTCTTGCAGTCTATGGGACTCTCAAGAGTCTCCTCCAGCACCAGAATTCAAAAGCATCAATTCTTCGGCGATCGGCCTTCTTTATGGTCCAGCTCTCACTTCCATACATCACTACTGGGAAAACCATAGCTTTATCTATACGGACATTTGTCGGCAAGGTGATGTCTCTGCTTTTTAAGATGCTGTCTAGGTTTGTCATTGCTTTTCTCCCAAGGTCAATGTGATAAGTAACTATATAACCTTTAGAAGACACCTGAAGGCAGCCCTGTATAGGGAAGTTTTTAAACGTTTAATGTTTTATTATGTTTTTTATATATGTTGGAAGCCGTCAAGAGTGGTGGGGCAAATGGGTGGGGTGGCTGTTGTGGGGGCTGCCTCCATTAAGGCAGAGCGGAACCAGAAGCCTCAGCGCCACTTTTCTTCACTGTGATTGGCCTTTCCACCAGTACAGGATTGATAACAACGTCAAGTCAGTGTCGAGTGTCAGGACTCCAGAGTTCCAGTGGAATTGAACTTAACCTTTTAAATTAAGGAGTGAAAAGCTGTTTTCGCCTTGCTGTTGGCAAGAATCCCAGGCTGCAAAAAAAAAAAAAAAACAACCAAAAAAACCCACATGTGATATCTGAAAGCAGACAGGCTAGACACAACCATTCCAAAGGTCGGTTTAAGAAATGGAATTGAGAATAAATGTTTGAGTTGCCACCCAGCACCAACACTTCAAAGTATTCTGCTCTGCATTTTCACAGGAATAATTTGAAATCAATTACCAGTATGCTGCACAGCTGGTTTTGCCACAACTGCAGTGGCACCGTGGTTCTTGAACTTAATCTGTTCCGGGAGTCCATTCAACTCGTGAAACCGTTCAAAACCGAGGCGCGGCTTCCGATTGGCTGCAGAAGCTTCCTGCTCTCTTTTTTTTATATATAAAATTTTTATTAGTTTTTCAACATATAATATAAAACAATACAAAAGACAAACACAAACAAACAAACATATAAACATGTATAATTTCATAAATTCTTTCATGTACCCAATTTCAGCGACTTCCCCATGCCTCCCTTTTCTGCATCCCTGTTTTGAGCTTTTTTTCAGCAACCCCTGGTCCAGATTACTTATTAATTCCTTTCTTTAACCTCTTTCTTTCCTCTTATCCAATCATTTATCGCTGCAAATCTGTTATGCTTTACCCATGACATTTTAACACTCAATAATTTTACAAGAATTTTTAAGATAAAGTTTAAATTTCTTCCAATCTTCTTCCGCCGTCTCTTTCCCTTGGTCACGGATTCTGCTCGTCATCTCTGCTAGTCCCATATACTCGATCACCTTCGTCTGCCACTCTTCCAGTGTGGGTAGTTCTTGTGTCTTCCAATACTTTGCTAGTAGAACTCTTGCTGCTGTTGTAGCATACATAAAAAACATCCTATCTTTCTTTGACACCAATTGGCCTACCATGCCCAGGAGAAAAGCCTCTGGTTTTTTGTGAAAGGTACACTTAAGCACCTTCTTAATTTCATTATATATCATTTCCCAGAAGGCCTTAATCCTTGGGCACGTCCACCAAAGGTGATAGAAAGTACCTTCAGTTTCATTACATTTCCAGCATTTATTATTGGGCAAATGATAAATTTTTGCAAGCTTGACTGGGGTCATGTACCACCTATAAATCATTTTCATAATATTCTCTCTTAAGGCATTACATGCCGTAAATTTTATACCGGTGGTCCATAACTGTTCCCAGTCAGCAAACATAATGTCATGACCAATGTCCTGTGCCCATTTAATCATAGCTGATTTAACCATTTCATCCTGTGTATTCCATTTCAGCAGCAAGTTGTACATTCTAGACAGGTTCTTCGTATTGGGTTCTAACAATTCTGTTTCTAACTTTGACTTCTCCACCTGGAAGCCGATTTTCCTGTCCTGTTTGAAGACTTCATTTATCTGATAATAATGTAGCCAATCTCTTACTTTAAACTTCAGTTTCTCATAACTCTGTAATTTCACATTTCCACCTTCTTGTTCTACAATTTCCCAATATTTTGGCCATTTAGATTCCATATTAAGTTTTTTAACTTCCTTAGCCTCCATTGGTGACAGCCACCTAGGGGTTTTATTTTCCAACAAGTCTTTATAACGAATCCAAACATTATATAATGCTTTCCTAACAATATGGTTTTTGAAGCTTTTATGAATTTTTACCTTGTCATACCATATATATGCATGCCAACCAAATCTATTATTGAACCCTTCTAGGTCCAAAATGTCTGTGTTCTCAAGAAGTAGCCAGTCTTTCAACCAGCAAAAAGCTGCTGCTTCATAGTAAAGTTTTAAGTCCGGCAGGGCAAACCCCCCTCTTTCTTTTGCGTCAGTTAATATCTTAAATTTTATTCTGGGCTTTTTGCCCTGCCAGACAAATTTCGATATATCTTTCTGCCACTTCTTGAAACAGTCCATTCTGTCCACAATCTGCAATGTTTGAAACAAAAACAGCATTCTTGGCAAAACATTCATCTTAATAACAGCAATTCGGCCTAACAAGGAAAGTCTCAAGTTTGACCATATTTCCAAATCTTTCTTAATTTCTGTCCAGCATTTCTCATAGTTGTCTTTAAATAAGTTCACATTCTTAGTTGTTAAATTAACCCCTAGATATTTCACCTTATTTGCTACCATTAATCCAATTTCACTCTGAAACTTCTCTCTTTCCTCCACTGTTAAATTCTTTCCCAATACCTTTGTTTTTTGTTTATTTAACTTAAAACCTGCCACTCGACCAAAGACTTGTATTATCTCCAAAACTTTTTTTGTACTAGTGTCTGGCTCTTGCAAAGTTAAAACTAGATCGTCTGCAAACGCTTTCAACTTGTATTGTTTAGCTCCGACCTGAATCCCTTTTACCAGCTGGTCACCTCTAATCATATTTAATAAAACCTCCAGAACAGTTATAAAAAGTAGTGGGGATATTGGGCACCCCTGTCGTGTCCCTTTTTCAATAGCAATTTCTTCAGTAACCACATTATTTACAATTAGTTTTGCTTTTTGTTCAGAATAAATTGCACCTATACCATTCTCAAAACCTTGGCCCACCCCCATTCCTTTGAGATTCTTTTTCATAAAACTCCTAGAGATATTGTCAAAGGCTTTCTCAGCGTCCACAAATATTAATACTGCCTTAGTGTTAATGTTATTCTCAAGTAATTCCATAATGTCTATTATATTTCTCACATTGTCAGATAAATGTCTTCCTGGGAGAAAGCCAGCCTGGTCTTTATGAATCTCACCCACCAAAACCCTCTTCAATCTTTTTGCCAAAATGTCTGCAAAAATTTTGTAATCCACATTAAGTAATGATATAGGGCGGTAGTTCTTAATCTGGTTCTTTTCAGTCTCCGATTTTGGTATAAGTGTAATATATGCTTCTTTCCACGATTCAGGTGCCTTCTTCCCCTCTAAAATTTCATTACAGACTTCCTTAAACGGTTGAATCAGCCAGTCTTTCAAAGCTTTATAATATCTGGAAGTCAGACCGTCTGTTCCTGGAGATTTTCCCAATTTCATGTTTTGAATGGCTCCCTCTATTTCCTGCTCAGTTATTTTCTGGTTTAAACTCACTTTACTTTGTTCAGATATTTTTTGTAATCCATATTTTTTAAGAAATTCTTCTATCTCTTTTTCATCCACCGGCCCTTGTGCATAAAGTCTTCTGAAATAACTCTGAAAGCAGTTTCTAATCTCATTTGGCCTAAAAATGTTCTTTCCTTCAACCTCTAAGCTTGTAACCATATTCAGCTTTTGTCTCTTCTTCAGTTGCCATGCCAGAAGTTTCCCACATTTATCTGCCGATTCAAATGTCTTTTGTCTCATTTGCTTTATTTTCCATTCTATCTCCTGATTCATCAATTCCATATATTGTCTCTGGTAGTACTTTATTTCTCTTAAGATTTCGTGAGACTTTGGCTTTGATCTCAATTTTTTCCCCTTCTTTTATTTTTTCCAAAATCTTATCTTTCTTTTCGTTCTGTCTCTTCTTTTTTAAAGTGTTCTGCTGTATCAAAAATCCTCGCATAACAATATGCGTCCCATATTGTTCTTTTCTCCACCTCTGTTTTCAGGTTTATCTCAAAGTAGTCCTTAATAGTTTTCTGGGCCTTTCTGTACACCTCTTCATCTCTAAATAGGGAGTCATTCATCCTCCATCTGAAGGAACCAGCTGTTGTTGTGTTCATTTCCATCTTTACGGCGTTATGGTCGGAGCAAGTCTTTGGGCAGATTTCCACTTTCTTTATCTTAGGTGCCATTCCACTAGTTACCCAAATTTGGTCGATTCTGGTCCAGGTCATTTTTGCTTCAGAGAAAAAAGTTCCCTCTCTCTCCAGAGGGTTTCTTGTTCTCCAGATGTCAATCAAGTCGATATTATCTGTCATTTCAAAAAAAGTCTTAGGTAGTCTCCCATCCTTGGAAACCACCTGTCTTAGTGCTTTGTCCATATTTGTAGAGACCACTCCATTCATATCTCCCATCATGATTATATTGTAATCCAAATAGTCCATTAATGTCTCATGTAATTTCTTAAAGAACTCTGACTTCCCTTCATTCGGAGCGTAGATCCCAATTATCAATAGTTTTTCTCCTTGGACTTGTATTTCTATTGCCAAATATCTTCCTTGTTCGTCTTTAAACATCAACTTAGGGGCCAATTTTTCCTTAGCATAAATCACCACTCCTCTTTTTTTCACTTTATCTGATGAAATAAATTCCTGTCCCAGTCTTTTATTAACAAGTAATTTTCTATGTGTTCTAGTCACGTGGGTTTCTTGCAAACAAATCAAATCCAATTGTTCTTTTTTTAAAATATGAAAAACCTCACGTCTTTTTCTGGGAAGGTTCAAGCCATTACAGTTCCAGCTTAAAATTTGTAGAGCCATGTTGTTGTTTACTTTGTTGCTCCTCCAACTGCCCCCAGCAGTTGTTCTTCCTTTGTTGGGGTCTGAAGTCCAAATGTCAAGTTCGATATATCCGCTAAGTCCTTAGCCTCAGTAGTCAGGTCCACCACTCCCTTCACAAGGTCTCAGAAGCTTCCTGCTCTCAAGCGGAAGCTGCGTCGAATGTTCGGCTTCCAAAAAATGTTCGCAAACCAAAACACTTACTTCTGGGTTTGCAGCGTTCGGGAGCCAATTTGTTTGGGAGCCAAGCCGTTCGAGCACCAAGGTACCACTGTAAAAGTAAAGTGGCAGGTGGGGGTAGATGAGGGAGAGAACATAGCTCAGTGGTATTTATTTTATTTTTATTTATTGAATATGTATACTGCCCTATACCCGTAGGTCTTGGGGCGGTTCACAACAGAAAGTTACAACATAAAAAGCACAAAATACATGATAAAAATAATTAGAACAGTTAACCATACTAATGTATACAAACTAATAAAAATACATTCCCCAGCAAAAGCCCCTGAACCCACAAATATAAATACAAAATACAAGTTAGCATATAACAGGGATCAGCAAACTTACCGCACCTCAGCGACAATTGCACAGCGGGCTGGAGGGTGGGGGAACGTGTGCCCATATGCATGCGCACATGCTATTTCCAGTGCACTTCTGGGTCAGAGGAGCCCCGGAAATAGCTTGTGTGCATGTGCACGGGCCTCCTCCGACCCGGATGTGCACTGGAAATAAAGCTTGTGCATGCGCAAATAACGTGCACAAGCAATTTCCAGAAGTGGGCAGCCGCACAGCGCAGCACCAGTAAGAGTGGGCAGCAGGGGTCGCTGCGGGCCGAATAAACGAGTCCCTCAGGCCTTATCCAGCCCACGGGCCTTAGTTTGGGGACCCCTGGCATATAACATTTAAGAACAATTTAAAGCAACCCCACCCCACAAGTAAAACAACACCCACCCAAATGAAAACCCCATCCCCGTAAAACCCCATAGAACTGCTACTTGAGATGCAGAACACCCCACTGTCTCCATTTAAAGGTTCTCAGGTAGCACACCTGCGAAACCTGCCTTGGACAACACTAGGTTAGATGGCTTCATATGTTATGTGCTGTTTAAAGTTTTATTATGCGAGTTGAAATGCAGAGTCATCAACCAATAATCCTTTTGATTTAAATGATTGATTCATTTATTAATCTGAGATAATAAATCAACGGTGAATTTAACTTTCAGCCCTACTGACCAAAGCTAACCCCTGCTAATTAAAGCTTGCAGCCATGACAATTCTGTACCTAGGCCATTAAGTTTGTTTTTGATGCAAGAAGAAAGCAGGAAAAGTGAGCAGGTGAAGAGGGATTGGTCTGTCATGCTGAAAGAGGCCAGGAGAGGAGTTGTCTGCAGATGGCTGTAATAGATCACAGAGGCAAAATTGCTTCAGCTACAGCTACCTTGGATGGAGTCTTCTTTCTGGACTCCAGTTTGAACTGGGCCTCCAGCATTACTGGGCCTCCTTAAAATGCTACACAGCCATAGTGTTATACAGTGCTTTTTTTCTGGGGGTACGCAGGAGTACGCATTGTTGAGATTCATTCCCCGTGTCTGCAGTCATGGGATTGTTGTCTATCACATGACGGTGTATGTTTTCATTCCACAGTGTGGGAAGTGACGGAGACAGGATATTTATGTATGTGTTACTGTGTTCCATGAAGTGGGACTACTGTCCTTTGTTCTTTCTCTCTTTGCTGTCTGATGAGCAAGAGGCAGGAGCTAAGTCAGAATGCCCTGAGTGTATTATATGTAAATAAAGTAGATTAGCCAAAATGCTGTGCTACTGAGTTCTGTTACGCAAACTGCGAATACTCTGCGGATCCTTAAGTGTGCTGATGTCTCCAAGGCATCAGGCGCTGTGATGTTCGGGCAGAAGAAAGCTTTTGAAGCTTCCGAATGATTGACCAGGAGGGAGAGAACATGCTAGTTGGGCATGTGTCTCTACCAGGTTCCTACACAAGAGTAGGATGCTCCTAACATGCATACCCCTAAACATTTGGTGAATCTGTGGTACATGACCCCAGTCAAGCTTGCAAAAATCTATCATTTGCCCGATAACAAATGTTGGAAATGTAAAGAAAATGAAGGTACATTCTTTCACCTTTGGTGGACGTGCCCTAGGATTAAGGCTTTCTGGGAAATGATATACAATGAGTTGAAAAAGGTATTTAAATATACCTTCTTGAAGAAACCAGAGGCCTTTCTCCTGGGCATGGTCGGCCAATTGGTGTCAAAGAAGGATAGAACGTTTTTTATGTATGCCACAATAGCAGGAAGAATACTCATCGCAAAGTATTGGAAGACGCAAGATTTACCCACTCTGGAAGAATGGCAGATGAAACTGATTGACTGTATGGGATTGGCAGAAATGACTGGCAGAATCCGTGACCAGGGAGAAGAGTCGGCAGAAGAAGATTGGAAAAAATTTAAGGACTACTTACAGAAATATTGTAAAATTAAGGAATGTTGAATGATGCTGGATTGAAATTGAGTGGTTTCTAGCTGTAATGGTATAAAGGAACATGAAAAAATGGTTGGATAGAAAATAAGGTGTTTTTATAAGCTGCAATGCTTTGAGTTAAGGATTTGCTGAACAAATAATTTGAAATGGAATACAAGAAGGGGGGGTATGAGGAGGTCAGAGAAATATGTTATTGAAAACTACGTATTATGAGCTATATGTCTTTTTAAATTTTTTTGTTTGTTTTTTGTTTGCATAAAAAATTGAAAACTTTAATAAATATCATTTGGTGAATCTAAGTTTGGCCTCATTGAGGGGTAGCATTTCAATATGAGTAGAAAAATGAGAGTACCCCTAAACATTTTCTTTTAAAGGGGGAAAAGCACTGGTGTTATACCACGTCTGCAGCTTCCCCTAGCACTCATGGGGGGGGGCTCTCAACATCATGGGGTGGGGCCTTGTGATGTCACAGTGTGGAGCCTCATTGTAGTATGGGAACATCAACTCTTAAAGGAGATAAACTTCTGATCCCTGCACATGGCTTAAGGCTGTAGCTCAAGAGTAGAGGGGCATGGGTAGAGATATGAAAGCCCAGGAAAAGGGATGGGATACATTGGGTGTTTTTTAAAACAGTGTTTAAAGGTTTCCCCTCTCCTTTTAGAGTAAAATATTTGAAATTGGGAAACTTTTTTTAAAAAAAAATCCAGAATGAATGGGGTTTTTTTCTTCAGAGTTATGATACAAACTAACATTGTTACAGCCAATTGCAAAGTCATTGACCCATGATTCAAAGGCAGTAATGTGAATCTAGCTGGTGACCTTGAGGTGTAAACTTTCTGTCCTGAGAATGGACGTCCAAATCTGAATCCTGGGCTCACCTAGAAATCTTGGAAACCAATGTACATTACATTGACTAAAGGCTGCAATGTTTTGCTTCAACGTAATCTTCTCTGTATGCCCTTATCAGCTGATTAACTCTCTGCAGACAAATTTATTTCTAGGCCCATCTAGAAAAGTTGACAGCAATGAGGAATTCAGCCATGTGTGTCTTACATGTGGAAATCGGGGTTCCAAAATCCTGTCCTCTGCACTGCCACTTCACGTGTGTGTGAATTTCAAAAAGCCTATTGAAACCTGATTGCAAAACCCAACAAGTATTTTCAACAACTTCAAAAAAATCTGGATGAGCAATGTTCAACCCCAATGTAGTTTTGTACTGAGTACTTCTGTGTGTACTGAACTTTAAAAAGAATCTGTTTACGTCAGAAGGAGCTGAGAGTCTAAATAAATGAACTGTGGATTGAAAAACCACCAACATCTCATGCTGAAAAAGGCCAGGATGGAGTGTAAGATTATTATCATGATGACAAGTACAATTAAATAAAGCTAGAATGATACTTTGGTTCAAAGTTTAATGTGTGTGTTTTCTTTGTTTCCAGCTGAAGAGTAGTCTACGAGCTTCAGCTTAAAAAGAGACAAGGAACTATTTAACTCAACCATGATGTGTCTTTTTCTGAGTAGAAAATACATAACACATGAAGACCTACTTCTGTGCAAGTCCAAGCCCAGATTCAATTTAGAGCCTGATTTGGTGATTTGGATCAAACCTCAATTTGGTTCGGATTGATTTAGAGCCCAAATCCGAATTGAGATTATTGGTTGCTTTCAAGCTGCTCTGGGAGCCTTTTAAGCTGAAGAGGGGTAAAATGCTTTGAAGAACATCATATAAATATTCATATTTTGAGGGAGTGGAGAGCTTGCTGAATCTGACAGTGGCTTCATCTACTTTTTGAGTTGTGGAACATAATATATTTAGAAATTATTTAGAAAGATTAGTTATTTAGGAGACCACTGTAGGCAGATGGAAACATTGGCAGGATTTTTATTTCACTTGTAGTGTAAAAGTGACCATGGACAATATGGATTGATATAAAAGTTAGAATATCAAACAATAAAGGTAAAGGTACCCCTGCCCGTACGGGCCAGTCGTGTCCGACTCTAGGGTTGTGCGCCCATCTCACTTAAGAGGCCGGGGGCCAGCGCTGTCTGGAGACACTTCTGGGTCACATGGCCAGCTTGACGAAGCAGCTCTGGCGAGCCAGCACCAGCGCAGCACACGGAAACACCGTTTACCCTCCCGCTATAAAGCGGTACCTATTTATCTACTTGCACTTAGGGGTGCTTTCGAACTGCTAGGTGGGCAGGAGCTGGGACCGAAAGACGGGAGCTCACCCCGCCGCGGGGATTCGAACCGCCGACCATACGATCGGCAAGTCCTAGGCACTGAGGTTTTACCCACAGTGCCACCCGTGTCCCACATATCAAAGAATATGTAGCTGTAAATGTTCAAAATGGGTCCCCTTGGAGGGGGTGGGGAGAAGTCCTCGGATTCAAGGAATCTCTGTATATGGATATATATTTGGATTTTTGTAACTTTGTATTTGTAAAACCAAATAAAATATTTTTTTTAAAAAATAAATTATCTAGAAAGAATAATTCTGACTATGAAGCTGTATTCACATATCTGAAATACAGTAAAATATAGTAGAATTGATTGGTGAACTCTCAGTTCAATTTGGAATCTTTTTCCAAATCTTCTCTCATGATTTGATTTATGTGCTGGTAAACATCAATAATATGAAAGAAGGCACACTCAAACTATGGCAGGTCCCTTATGCACAACCATCTGAACAAAGTCCAAAGATTAAAAATGGAAAATTGGTATATATTTAATGCATTGGCAGCAAGATCAAGGAATCCCAAAGTCAAAGGGGGAATTTGGATGAAGAGAACAGTGCTACTATGGAAAAGAAAAAGACTCCATCCTTCACCTTCTCTCTTCTTCTAAAACTATTATTTGTTTAACCTAGTGACCTCTTCAAACTAAGGTGGTAAAGGGCAATGGAAATAAAAATCCCAGAGGAATAACAGTGTTAGAAATTGTACAAGGTAGATGAAGGTCATCTGCAAAGTGACCTTGTGATAATTCTTCCCCCCACCCCCAATAAACTCAAGTGGAAGAATTGGGTGTAGGATACAGATTCTCATTTATTTTACAATAATTCATATTTTATGGAATGTTTACAGTCTCTCCTAAAGACGGATGGCAACACCAGAGGAAAGTGCACCTGAGAAATATGACCTTGCAATGCAGTGTCAGACTTTGATTAGAAGTAAGTTAAACAAGTTTTAAAGAAGCATTTGAGAAAGAGAATGGCAATGATGTGGTCAAAACTGTTTCTTCACTGACAATCATGAAAGGGAGGGATTGTCACTGTTCGTATTAACATATAGACTGAGATAAAACCCAAACACCCAGGGATAAGGCCATTTATCCCAGGTAATTTTGCTCCGGGGCTTGTTTAACAGCAACAGTCGATTTTGAAAATTGCAATTCAAAATGACTCTCTGTGTTTTGAGTTTGGGTTTTTTCTAGTGTCCTGGGAATCCTGTGGTCTTTTTTCATTTTGCTTTGGGATTTCAACTGAGTTTGCAGAGGCAACACTGAAGAGAAGAGTGAGAAAGAACCTACAATTCCAGCACAGGGGCATTAAAAACTGAAAAGGAAGTTTTGGGGTACATGTGTATTTTAAAAATAAAATAAAATGAAAGATGGCGGTAAAAAGTCTGCTTGATGGAAACTTAAGCCCCTGAAACTGTCTTGGAGATTAGATTCCAACCACCAAAACGGAACCAAAATGGCAACCACAAATCAACCTCAATTTGGTCATCTGGTAGCAGATGTTTCTACCCATCCTTATTTTTAGAGGTATTTCTAAGATACACCTAGAACTATAGCACAAAGTGACTAAATGCTTGCATGTACATGTTATCCCATAGCTACACATCTCGGACTGTCAAAAACTGGCTAGATATCCCCCATAGGTGTATGCAATGATTGTATGTTTTTAAGTATGGCTGTGAATTTTTCTTGGCTGTATTGCTTTATCATTTTGTCAATCGCCTTGAGGTTGTTGGGTTTGGGGTGTTGTTGTTTTTTTACAGCCAAGCAGTGTATACATGTTATGAAATAAATAAATGTGAGCTTGCTGAAGTAGCAAACCAGATTTGCACTGTGTGATGTGTGACACATCTCCTAGTAATGAACAATCTGCGGGGCTGGAGACTTAGGTTCTCTATTGCTGCTCAGCTCCATATTTACTCAGTTTATTCCAATTCCTTCTCTTCAAGGAATTCTCCTGCTCACCTTTCTGGAATTCTGAGTGTCTTTTGGATCAATTCACCATGGTTTTTCTCCTCCACACCATGGTATATTCTCCTTTCTGTTAGACACCAGCTTACCATTTTTTCCACCTGGTCTCAGACCATCAGTGGGAACAGGGAGACAACAGCTGCTACTATGTTCTGCCTGAACTGTAATGGCTGATGACTGTCTGTTGATCAGAGCATCTGCAGAGGTTAAGGTCAGGCCTTGCCTTCCATGATATAAATCTTCGCTTTAAAAAAAATTAAGGGAATAGCTGCCCCTGCCAATTTTTGCCATTATACTGACAATTGCTTGAGCAGTTGGCACCTCATATTATAGTATTTTCCCTTTGGAATTTGTGCGTTCTGGTGCCAAAATCTCTTCCTAATGTTTGCAATCTAATGTAGTCCATTTCATACATGAGATGTGATAGAAGGTGTAGCTTGAGACTCACATTCCTCTCATTTTTGCAGCAAGGATGTGTATTAATATTATATTAATAAATGTACACCCACGCCATTTCAGGTGAATTGTCATGTGCAATGGAATAGCTGTGTCTGACAACTTCTGAACTGAAACCATTCAGGGTTTCATACAATTTGCAATATTCACCACAAAATCTTTCTTACCTTTTTGTTGTTAAAAGCCACATTACCTCATGGTAATCTATGAGCAGGGCACCCCCTCTCATCTCTCCCTTTCTTCCATCCATATTCTCTCCCTACCCTCCCCCCTTCCAGCTATTCCATTTCCCTTCATTGTTATCCATATAAAACAAAGTTGTGGGTCACACAAAATGTGGCCTTGGTCTGCAGGTTGCTCATCCCTGATGAAAAAATATGACTATGTAGGATGTGTTAAAGCTATGGTTTTCCCAGTAGTGATGTATGGAAGTAAGAGCTGGACCATAAAGAAGGCTGATCGCTGAAGAATTGATGCTTTTGAATTATGGTGCCGGAGAAGACTCTTGAGAGTCCCATGGACTGCAAGAAGATCAAACCTCTCCATTCTGAAGGAAATCAGCCCTGAGTGCTCACTGGAAGGACAGATTGTGAAGCTGAGGCTCCAGTACTTTGGCCACCTCATGAGAAGAGAAGACTCCCTGGAGAAGACCCTGATGTTGGGAAAGATGGAGGGCACAAGGAGAAGGGAGCGACAGAGGACGAGATGGTTGGATAGTGTTTTCGAGGTTACCAGCATGAGTTTGACCAAACTGCGGGAGGCAGTGGAAGACAGAGGTGCCTGGCGTTCTCTGGTCCATGGGGTCACGAAGAGTCAGACATGACTAAACGACTAAACAACAACAACAACAAAAAGGATGTGTTTAATATAGAGTTCAGTTCCTTAAATTCCTTAAAGTGTTCTTTATGTGTTTGGGTAGAGTACAGTTATGACATTTGCAGGCTGAAATGTTACAAATCATGAGTCAAGATTATTAAATAAAACTTAGCTTCCTTGAAGAAAGAGCCTTCTTTTCAAGGGTTTACCCCTTGTACCAACCTAGAAATGTTTGTGGCTGTGGGTGCCATACTTCTGTGTTTTCTTTTCTATTTTGAACAGCAAAACAACAAGCTGCCTTACCAAGGTCACTCAAATATTGTATTATGTAGGACCAGCCTTGATAGCACACTTGGTTGGATCATGGTGCTGACAATGCTGAGGTTGAAGGTTCAATCCCTGTATTGGACAGCTGCAAATTCCTGCATTGCAGGGATTAGACTAGATTAGACTAGATCAAGCACCCTCAAACACGGCCCTCCAGATGTTTTAGGACTACAATTCCCATCATCCCTGACCACTGGTCCTGTTAGCTAGGGATGATGGGAGTTGTAGTCTCAAAACATCTGGACGGCTGAGTTTGGAGGTGCCTGGACTAGATGATCCTCAGGGTCCCTTCCAACTCTACAATTCTATGAAATATTCAATAAGGAGGAATTGTCAGTTGATGGGCCGATTGAGGCAGATTTCCAACATTGATAAGAGCAAGGGTAATTCTGTTGGAGTGTTGGTTTTTGTTAGTCTGCTCCAACCCAAACATGCAGAGAGGATATTAGAGCAGAACTACATGTCAGGCAATTAGAAAAGGATTAAGGAAGATTACTCCCATACATGAACACCTGGATGGTTAAGTCCAGTTGAATTTGACTGTGGGGTGTAGCGCTCATCTCCTCTCCCAGGCCAAGGGAGTTTTCCCGGGTCATGTGGCCAGCTCAACTGCTTCTGGCGCATGGAACTCCCTGACAGAAGCCAGAGTGCACACAAACACCATTAAACTTCCCGCTGCAGCGGTACCTATTTATCTATTTGTGCTGGCATGCTTTATAACTGCTAGGTTGGCAAAAGCTGGGGTAAAGCAATGGGAGCTCACCCCGTTGTGCAGATTTGAACTGCCAACCTTAAGATTGGCAAGCCCAAGACGCTCAGGGGTTTACACCACAGCGCCACCTGCATCCCTGGACATTTGCTAGTGAAGTGACCAAGGGCTACATCTGGATTTACAAATTCATTTTCACTCTGTGCTTATATTGCTGTGTTGACATGCTAAAAATATTGGAAATCACTTAGTCCCACAGTATTTGATTTGCAGGAAAAAGACAAAGTATGATATTCTTTGAGTCAATAAACTGAAGGGGGGAGGAAGATAGGGGTACTTCTTTGTGAAACTATAGAACATGTTCTACATACATTGCAGATTTTATGACATTTTTTCCAATTAAGGGCCTTATACCATCTGCAGGGGGGGAAATTATTATATTTGGTTTTACTACGTCTAAAGTTCAGGATATTTGTAGCTGGCTATTTAAGCTGTGATCCATGAGTCCAGATCACAAGGTTACATGCAAAGAATGATTATTAATAATCTCACTTGTTGTTAAGAACCCCAGCAGCCAATTTTGATTATGACGGTTCCTCATACTTCCCAATGTTCTGCAGGTGCTTCTTATTAAATTTGTGGAAGGCATAAGCAGGAGAAATGTGCCAATGCATACTAGAAAAGGGTATTCAGTGCAAACAACTGGTTTTAGAAAGAACATAAAGGAATGGCATCTTACGGTCTTTGAAGTCTGGCAAGATGGGAAATTTCATTTATTCATATTTTTAAAGACATTTTTGGCATAGCAATACCAAACTAGCAGCCATTCAAGCCACTGAACTGTTTTGTCAAAAACCTATGTAACATAAGCAGAAAGGAACAGATTTCTGCCCCAAAGAATTTACAATATACACTTTGACTGTATGGAAGACGAAAGGCATGACAGAGGAAGAGGAAGAGGAAATGGTAGTATTCCCTTCCGCTCTCAAATTTTCTAAACCGGTAATGAAGTCATTTTACCAATTCCAGTCCTTTGGGATGTTAAACTAGAAGCAGGACTTTTTTGGTGTTGGCCCTGGTGTTATAAAATGACTCCCCTTTGCATGTCCAACTATTGCATTTCCTGGAAATTGTTATAATCAGGTGAATACATTTTAATTCCAACAGGCTTTGTAGTAGCTGATTCCCACCCCAGGGTATTTTCTGTTACTTGTTCTGATTTTAGTTTTGATGTTTCAGTTGGTTGGGGATTAGGCTTTATGAAGTTTAATTGTAAATCAATGACATAAAACGGATTAACAAACAATGAATGTGAGCCGATGCCCTTACATATAGAAAATATTTGTTCTGGGTGGGGAGCAATTCCCATTTAGCTCAGTGCAGCTTGCTTCTGAATCAACAATGTTAGGATTGCAGTGAAAGGGGTTAAGTCAAATGGGTTTTGAGGAGCGATATGAAGGAAGAGTGAGAGTTGACATAAATACCGTATTTTTTGCACCATAACACTCACTTTTTTCCTCCTAGAAAGTAAGGGGAAATGTCTGTGCGTGTTATGGAGCGAATGCCTGCGGGTGGCGGGGGGGATCTGCTACAGTCGTGAGCAGAGGATCCATGGTTCCCCTTCCTTCCCTCCTCCATGGTTACAAAGCATGGATCCACATGGATCCTCAGGATTTTTGCATTGGGCTACTCCAAACTCACTGTCAGATCACATGTCTGTGGCCACAGCATGAACCACAAAAATCATATATCCACTATTTCGTTTAGAATATTTTTTTTCTTGTTTTCCTCCTCTAAAAACTACGTGCGTGTTATGGTCTGGTGCGTGTTATAGAGCGAAAAATACGGTAACTGCTGTTTCTCCTGTGCTGTCAATTAATAGTGCATGAAAACTTCAAAGTATTCCAGTATGGTAGAGTTGGATATTTATTTTATTTTATTAAAAAATATATATTCTATACCACCTTTCATCCAAGAATCACGGGCTGGTTTGAAATATAAAAAGATAAAAATACATAACAGCCCGGACAGTGAGATCCAGCTCCGACGGCCTTCTGGCAGTTCCCTGTGGAACACCCTACCATCAGATGTCAAGGAAATAAACAACTATCTAACTATTAGATGACATCTGAAGGCAACCCTGTTTAGGGAAGTTTTTAATTATTGATGTTTTAAGGTATTGTTAATCTTTTGTTGAAAACCACCCAGAGTGGCTGGGGAAACCCAGCGAGATGGGCGGGGTATAAATTTCATAGGTCCTGAAAGTTCAGTGGACCATTTTTGGAGTTGTTGTTTTGTTTATTTTTAAAACATTTTCTTTATAAGTAAGTGGGAGAAGTTAAAAAAAAAGGTCCTTTCTTCAAAAATGGATGATATAGCACATGCTTTTCCCAGTTCCAATTCCAATATCATATTTGAATAGAAGAGATTTGAACATCTGCAACCAATTGGGGAACACTACTGAGAACCTTTTAGAACATAGCCTTTAATGACCTCCTGAAAAGCACTTGCTACATGATTTAGAGCGAACCATGCTGATTGCATCTCAGCAAGCTGGTTTTGCAGTCCTCCTGATCTGACTTTTGCCTTCTGACCAGCCTAGCATCATTTGTGCACTAGATGCACAGCTGGGTCGTCTTGCAGTCTACTCTGTTGATGCTTGGAAGTTGGTTTGGCTCAGAAAATAAGCAGAACTATTTCTGATTTGGGGGAGGAAGCCGCTCGACTTATTTTCTGAGCCAATCTGACACAAGACCAGGGGAAGTCACTCATCTCCTTAATGATCAGAATATAAAAAGGGCTAGGCTCCCATAGAGACGTTCCTTAAATTATGCTGAGATATGTGCTCCAAAGCCAACTTGCTGATTAATATCACTTGAGATAATTAAATGCTTGCTGAAACAACTATTCTTGCACCACTTCTCTTTCACTCTGATTGTTTCTGCTGGCATGAACTTATGTTTTCCAGTTACATGTTCTTCAACAAAGCATAACATAATTTACATCTGAAAAGGTTACAATCCTCAGTGTTGCAGAGTGAATTAATCAGTGACCAGTCGCTGCCAGAAATGTGTGTGGCTACTGATACTGTGGTTAAATTCTTTTATGGGGACAGGAAAGGGCAGCAAATCACAAAAGGTTTAGGACTGCAAGCCTGCCTTTTCGACATTATGCTCAAAGATTTCACACCTGACTTCAGCCACTCACCCATTTTGTGAAATATATCTTACAGACAGAATCTGCACCTTGCCTTCTTGCAGAGGTTCTGTGTTTTTAAAATAACCGCAATAACAGGCAAACATTCAACAGCTTGTCATCCAGGGGAAAGCTGAACTCCTTATATATCTGACTGACTCCCAGCTGTTAAAATAGAAAGTGCTTGTGTGAAGATAGCAATTCTATAATGATGTTTAGTGAGTGGTCCAGGCAAATTAAAGGCCACACACTTCCACCTATCTCCTAGCACAGGCCATTTACCAGGACAACCAAGGTAGTTAGCTCAGAGATCTAAATCATCAATTTTATCCAGAAAAATCTCAAGATAATTGGTCACCTTGTCCCAGAAAGACAGATTCAACGTAGGTATCTAAACCTTCTTCAGGTATCTTCTAAATCTTTAGATATTTTCTTCAGACCTAACTGACATGAAATTTGGATACTGATTACGAATGGCTGTTTTAGTCCTTAATGTACTGCACATCCCTTTTCATTCTCAGCATGCCATTGGCATATAAAATATTATTTGTATTTCTACAAAACAAATTCCTCTCTTTTTTATTTTAAAAACATCTTTGTTGATGCTCTTTGCTATCCCAATAGGCCTTTTTTAAATAAAAAATGGCACATATTTTTTAATTGGACATGACTAACTTCTTCAGACACACATTCTAGCAGAGATGGCACTGTTGTGCTGTGCTGTGTTAATATTTAATATTTTGTTGGAAGCCGCCCAGAGTGGCTGGAGAAAACCTGCCAGATTATTATTATTATTATTATTATTATTATTATTAATCTTGGTCCACTGCAAAAAGTAGAGCACACTAATTCCTCACTCACCCAATTTAATTACACAAAAATATGGACAAACGGTGTCCATCATACAGTTTTCTGCTTAGCATCAACAGAGCACCCAAACATGACCAGTCCATGGACACCATGGGTATGTGTCATTGTGCCAACTCTGCTTAGGCTATGCTCATTTAACAAAAGAATGTCTTTTAAAAAGCAACATGCTATTAAATATCGCTTAAAAACATAACTACCTGAAACCCTTCCAAAGGAAATGGGGTAACTATCCATTAAAAGCTGGATGGAATAGACACTTTTTATTTGCCATATAAATTCTAATATGATGGCTGCCGGGTGAGTTTTCATGGGGAGTACATATAGTGAAAAAAGCCGTATCATTAAGATGTGCAGAAACCTGTAAGAGAGAGTTTCTGGAGTAGGGTGTCTTCAAATGTTATTGCATTACTGGCAGGTTCAAAGGGATAGGTATGTCGTCCTTGATCTATTGGACCAGAGTAAGCTACATACATGAGAAGAACTTCTATCCAGCAGTACTGTTAAATCTCACATCTCCATATAGTTTATTCCTTTCTAATTGATACCTTTTAACTGATTCTCATAAGAGGAAACATCACCCTTTTGCCTTTAATAAGGGAAAGAATGTATTTTCTAAGATTGAATGTTTAACTGCTCTAGGCAGTCCCCTGTTAACAAGACTGGAGATTGATGGAAGCATTTTTCAATCTGAAATCTAATCATGCTATGCATTTTCATATCTGCTACCAATGTTTCACCTCACAGATCATTAGACATGGAGAAAGAATAAATTAGCCAATCATCAGAAGCTCTGTTCAGTTTTAATGACCCATGGAAAGCCACTGAGCTTTCTTCTATGGTAGACCAACTTATTTGGCAGAAAGGTCAGCCTCACAGGAGAGATTCATCTCATTTGTGAGGTTTATCATGCTTCCAATGTCCCTCAAGGGAAGAAGACCTTTATATAACCCTTTGCTTCTCTCACACCTCCCCAAACAAATCTAGCTGGAGCAGACGTAATTTGGCATTCTGTTTCCAAGAGAGAGCAGTCAATTTTCTGAAAGTTCATAACCAAGGTGCGGAAGTCAACACCATCCCCTTGACCTTCTGGACTAGGCATAGGCAAACTTGGCCCTCCAGATGTTTTGGGACTACAACTCCCACCATCCCTGACCACTGGTCCTGTTAGCTAGGGAAGATGGGAGTTGTAGTCCCAAAACATCTGGAGAGCTGAGTTTGCCTATGCCTGATCTGGACCATATCCAGTCCTACTTTCCAAGGTCTTGATTTCACTATTTCTCTTTCACCACAGTCAGAACATTGAGATGTTTCTGACTGCACTCTGTGACATAAGGAAAGTGTAGTTAATCATTGCCTGAGACTTCCCCTCTGTTGCCAGAAAATCCCTTTGTGCATTGCAATAAAATGCAATGAGATCCAGAGGAAAAAATGTTATTATACTTAGTATCACCAAAACATTTTTATCTGAGTGTAGTGTTCTCAGTCTTAGAGGAGAAACATATCAAATGAGCTATGTTTATACAAATGATCTCTTCTGGGCTTCTTTCCCTCCCTGACTCTCTCCCTACCCTAACCTTCTAAACAAGGTAGAGGAGGTAACATTGATAACATACTTGAGCTTATTCTTACACTGGGAGCAATGGTTCATAATCTCTTCCCAAATTTGGTTAAGAGCGGTGGACTCATAATCTGGTGAACCAGGTTCACGTCTCTGCTCCTCCACATGCAGCTGCTGGGTGACCTTGGGCTAGTCACACTTCTCTGAAGTCTCTCAGCCTCACTCACCTCACAGGGTGTTTGTTGTGGGGGAGGAAGGGAAAGGAGAATGTTAGCCGCTTTGAGACTCCTTCGGGTAGTGATAAAGCGGGATATCAAATCCAAACTCTTCTTCTTATACTATTTTTCGCCATTTCACCATCATCATCTATTTGTTTGTTTGTTTTCAAAAAATCCCATAAGTTTGTTACATGCATCGGTCTAGCAATGCTCCCCAAATGGAGAAATCACATGGTTTTGTTCCATGATACGCTAGGAGTGGGTGCCCCCTCATCTTTCAAAATGCACTGGCTTGCGTTTTTATGAGTATACTTGCAATTAGCCATGACAATGTGGCATCTCAAGCAGTAAGCTGCCTCACATATTGGAAGGTGAATTTAAGTCCCCCTTCTCTTTAACTAGGGACGCGGGTGGCGCTGTGGGTTAAACCACAGAGCCTAGGACTTGCCGATCATAAGGTTGGCGGTTCGAATCCCCGCAACGGAGTGAGCTCCCGTTGCTCGGTCCCTGCTCCTGCCAACCTAGCAGTTTGAAAGCACGTCAAGGTGCAAGTAGATAAATAGATACCGCTCCAGCGGGAAGGTAAACGGCGTTTCCATGCGCTGCTCTGGTTCACCAGAAGCGGCTTAGTCATGCTGGCCACATGACCCGGGAGCTGTACGCCGGCTCCCTCGGCCAATAAAGCGAGATGAGCGCCGCAACCCCAGAGTCGGCCACGACTGGACCTAAAGGTCAGGGGTCCCTTTACCTTTTTACTCTTTAACTAATCAATATACCTGGCACATTTCTAAACATACTATATCTTCCCCCAGCAGATGTTTAGCAATTTCCCTTGCCTAAATACTCACGCGGCTCTTGATATACATTACCCAATGCTAGATTCAGATACAGAAACATAATAAGTTTCAAACAGTGCCCATTTCTCCAGCTCTACTCTGAGCAGTGATTGCACCAGAGGCAAGCAGAGATTCATTAGAGTCATCAGAAATGAAACCAGAGGGGCTAATACGTGCATACTTTTAGTGGCACTGATTTTCAGCATGGCATAGCCTACTTTTCACCTAAGTCTAAAAGTAGCACGGAAGTGGGGAGAATGGAGGGGAGTGTACTAAACTCTACCCATCCCCTTCCATGGATAGTGTCCTTCTGAAGTCTTAGCTAGAAGATCAGGGTTCTAAGCTGCGTGGAGAGCCTTCATGAGGACAGAGGTGGAAACGGTAGCATACTCATCCCCACTCTTGGTGTTCACAGGTTGTTTTTCTATGCAGGTAGAATGCCTCAAGGCGCCTTGATCATTTATCCTAAAATGTCTAAATGCCTACAGCTTCAAGGACACCTTTAGCTTTTGCAGCTATAGCAGAATAGAAAAGTTGAATGTTTAGAGTATATTGCACGCTACTCTGATTTTTATGTAAGAGTAATTTAATTCAAGGTTAGATTCAATAATCATGCTATACATTCTCTGGTGCTTTTCCACTGCCATAAAATTCAAACAATTAAATTACATATTGTAACTTGCCGTAGTGGGATAGTCATTCAAGCAATAAACACAGATTTCCTTTTGGGAGAAGGCAAGTTCCACAGGTGAAGGTATCAGACAGTAATTTAATACATTTATAAAGAATACTTCAGATAACTTTGAATTCCATTGACTTCACTCAAGTGGGATGTTAGTTTGGCCAATCTAATTTTTAAAAATTGTGTTGGTCGACACTTTGAGGGAAATGTGTTCACTCTTTTATTTTCATTTTCCTTTTTTGAAAATTAGAAAAGCAACCTGGGGGGGGGGAACCACCTTCCAAGAATGGGAGAGGTGCAGGGTTTTCTGCTCAAACTTCCCCTTGCTCAAGCCGAATTCTCACCTGCAAAAGAAAAGATATGGGGTTTGCTTCATTGTGAGGAGAAAACCAACTGAGGGAGGGTGATTTTCAGCAGGCAAATAGCAGGAGGGGAAAGGGTTAAGCAAATCCTGAACATATCATTGCTCCACTTAAACTGCCAAGCAGCCATGACTGCTATTAAACACACACACATGACTAGTCACGTATCATCTGCATAGCATCTAACCTGGCATACAGTATTAGGCCAATATAACCAGTAAGCATATTGCCCTTCCCTTTGCATGACATTGCATGACATTGTATGCTGTCCTGTGCAATTAGTCTTACATTTTCTCATTTTGATATAAATATAGATTAGGAAAAACTTGATCCCTGCTGACTCCAATCCAACAGCGAATCCACAAACTTAGCTGTCAGGTCTTGTTAAGAAGCTGGGATCCTGCTGATTAGCTCCTTGAGAAGGAATACTGGGGAGACAGACAGACAGTCTGCATGATCTCTTCATTTTCAGAAGGCCTCTGTGTGCACACAGCCCTAGCTTTGCAGCACTCTCGTTTGGATGATTCTCTATCCAGCTGGAGTTATGTATGCAGAAGCTTGCTTTCAGACGTTTCTGCTCTGGGTATGAAAGATTAGGCAAGATGGCCCCAGAATCAAAGGGACGTGTCAGGGAACTGACATCAGAGCGAGAAGCGAAGGGGAGGCTCCCAGATTCTGCTGGCGAAGGCCCCAGCACCAGGAGGAGAAGCAGCCCGGTAGAGGGGGAAGGAAATCAGCGCAACACTAGGGATAAAGGGGGGCAGATGGGGGAAGCGGAGAGAGAGCTCCGGGACTCTTCACTGGACATCAGTGAGGAGAGCACAGGTCCTCCACTACCCACGCCCTCCCTGCGCAGAAGACTCCCGCGCAGCGAGAGGAGGAGGAGACTGGGAGTCAAATAGCTTCTATACTGGAAGAGGTTTAAGAAACGCTCACAGACAGATTCTGCCAGCGACTGAGACAGCCACCCGGAGATGGGCTGTGCAGTCAGAATGGTTTACAAGGCAATTTAGCCTAGAGAGGCGGCAGTTTATGCACGAGTAACTCATACCCATCACAGGACGATACTGGAAGAACGCCAGCTCCATTGCCAGTTGGCATAGACATGTGCCTTACCTTGTTTTTCAGGGACTGGCAGGGTGAAGAGGAGTGGTGGGAAGAACCAGCCAGAGAGCCCCCAAGGGAAACCCCAGAGGAGGAAAGCTCAGGGCCAGGGGAATAGTGATGGGACACTGAGGAGAGGTCAGAGGGAGAAGATTGGGAGAAGGGGTTGGATGTTGAAGGGGCGATAGGGTTTAGTGAGCGGGGAGAGCTGGTGGCAGGGAGCAATTCAGACTCTGAGGCTGAAGCAGAGGAGACTGCCCAGTCAACCAACTGCTGAAGAATCCAAGGACTCTCCCTCTCCTGGTGCAACAAGGTCCCCTCTTCCCTCCCCCAATGTCCAAGAAGATGCAGGATAATGAGGAGGGCAGAACAGAGAGCAGAAGAGTGCACATTTTGTGACTCATAGAATCATAGAGTTGGAATAGACCACAAGGGCCATCGAGTCCAACCCCCTGCCAAGCAGGAAACACCATCAGAGCACTCCTGACATATGGTTGTCAAGCCTCTGCTTAAAGACCTCCAAAGAAGGAGACTCCACCACACTCCTTGGCAGCAAATTCCACTGTCGAACAGCTCTTACTGTCAGGAAGTTCTTCCTAATGTTTAGGTGGAATCTTCTTTCTTGTAGTTTGGATCCATTGCTCCGTGTCCGCTTCTCTGGAGCAGCAGAAAACAACCTTTCTCCCTCCTCTATGTGACATCCTTTTATATATTTGAACATGGCTATCATATCACCCCTTAACCTCCTCTTCTCCAGGCTAAACATGCCCAGCTCCCTTAGCCATTCCTCATAAGGCTTGGGAAACAACTGGGAGACTGCTTGGGAAACAACTGGGAGAGAAGGAGCCTTGGAAAAGGTGGAAGTCAGGGACCTTCAGTCCTGGTGGCTACTAATTATGAACCTACCCGGACCCTGAGATCATCTTCCGAGGCCCTCCTTCGTGTGCCTCCTCCTTGAGAGGTCCGGAGGGTGGCAACACGAGGACGGGCCTTCTCTGCAGTGGCTCCCCATCTATGGAATGCTCTCCCTAGGGAAGTTCACCTGATGCCTTCATTATACACTTTAGGTGCCAGGCAAAAACTTTCCTTTTTAACCAGGCCTTTGGTTGATCTTATTGACATCCAAAACCCTTTTAGAATGTGGTTCTTTTGCGGGGGTTGATTTATTGCTTTTGGTTTGATTTTATACGTTGTGGTCTTGTTTGTGAACTGCCCTGAGACCTCCGGGTATGGGGCAGTGTAAAAATTGAATAAACAACAACAACATATAGAGGCAGACTGGTGTGTTGCCTAGCTCAGTGACCAGCAGTTACCAAGACAACCAGGACGACACACTGAGTCAGGCAAGAAATTCTTCAATTCAGTTCTCCCCATTTCCATTTCAGTTACTAAATGTTCTTGTGAAAATTCGTCAACATTTAAGTGTGTATTTTGCCTAATATACATATTTTTGCAAAGCAATTTCCCCCAATAATAATGCATTTTGAAGGCAGCTTTCACCAAGATATGCGTTTTTCTGCATACTCTGCTCTAGTACAGTGGTACCTCAGGTTACATATGCTTCAGGTTACACACGCTTCAGGTTACAGACTCCGCTAACCCAGAAATAGTGCTTCAGGTTAAGAACTTTGCCTCAGGATGAGAACAGAAATTGTGCTCCGGCGGCGTGGCAGCAGCGGGAGGCCCCATTAGCTAAAGTGGTGCTTCAGGTTAAGAACAGTTTCAGGTTAAGTACAGACTTCCCAAACGAATTAAGTACTTAACCCGAGGTACCACTGTACTTTGCTCTATTATACCCATTTTTTTGCACCTGGCTAGAGAATTGCATTGCAAAATGCAGAGAAGTATAGATTTCAAAAGATGTCTGTGCTTTCAATTCAGAAAGCTTGAACTAGGTAGGTGTGAACAGAACTGGATTTATCTACCACCCCCACTCCCAGGTAGTTGTATGTCTAAGATTGCAATCCTAACTGAACTGGGTTCTTCAGCACGCCATGTTTCTATATAAGGCCACTGCTTTGTAACTAAATAAACAAAGGCTTTCAGGGCCAGCTACTTCACTTTTTCCTTTTACATGTGGAATTTTGATTCCTAAACTTCCTGAGAGTTCTGATATTACTTAAAGTCTGTTTCCTTTTCCTTTTTTTAGAAGGACCTTTGCTCTTTGGTCACTGTGAAGTGTTATCCTGCTGCTTCCTGTTCTCAGTTATTAGAAAAAGTAGCCTTTGAAATTTCTGAATCAGGCTTTGGTCATAATTGTCACTTTTGACCCACCCGTCAATCAGTGCTAGGGAAATTGCAAGACTCACACAGAGAGATCGGGTCTTGCCAAATGAGAGCAGGTAAGCATTTGCAATCAGCAGGATATAAGATGTTAAGCACTGCTTAGATCACTTCTAAAGGCTGCTTGAATATGTAGTCTGAGTCAGAACATAATTTTCTTTAATTTCCCCAAATCTCATATGATGAAAGAAGAAAGGAACAACAGAAACTGAAAATCAGAAGAGCTTAGGCAGTGTTAATGGTGTCTTTGTTTTTGAGAGTTTAGTCCTGGCGCCACCGGTATGGCTAATAAAAATACTATTGACTTCAGCAAGTTCAAATTTTCAATAGTTTCTATAAACTAGTAGCGTTGCATCTTTTATTGATGCAAATACATTTTAATGGTCTAAAATTACCATATTTTAGACCATTAAAATGCATTTGCTGCATTTTCTAAACACGTCATACAAGCCAGCCCTTTACATGTTTGCATAAAAGCAGGACTCACTGAGTTTGTTGGGACTTCCTCCAAAATATGTGGGAAAGGATTGTAACCACAGGCTGAAATCCTGCACCCAGGACCTAAATGGGTCTTAAAGGAATTACTTGGGTACAGAGCAGCAACCGTAGTGCACACTCAAAAATTTAATTAAGGCAGATTAGCCTTTGTGTGAATTCAAGATGTCTAAATAACACATGGGTGCCAAGACACTGGATTAATTATGCCAATACTTTTGAGTCCAGCTTTGTTGATGTTTTCCCTTTGGCTATTTTGATCTCTGTGAGCTTTCTGTTATCCCCAGAACTTATGCCTACTTAAGACATTGACCCTTTCATACAGAGTAGACAAAGCGCCCATTCATACATGGTCCTTGCAATGTGGCCCCTGCTCCCAAATGGTCGGGTCCAGTGCCCCACCTGTAACATCTGTGTACTTGGAATCACATAATATTGGTAGAGGTCATGGTTGCTTTCCACAAGACTAGTGCTGAACCCTATTAGCAGTGATGACCCAGGCAGCAGCCCAAAAGATATCCATGATGCTCCTACAAGCATAGTTGATACCACACTCACAAATACAATGGAAATGCTAGCTGTGGAGTAAAGCCTCTCGTCGTCACGGAGGGGAGGTGTTGTGGGCGGGACACGATTACTGCATCACGCAGGGGGCGTTATGCCCCCTGCTCCACTCACCTGGCTGGCGCACCATGCCCACAGGTAAGCGCCCAACCGGGCGGCTTGGAGGGGGCATGGTGTGCGGTTTAAGATACCGCTGCGCCAACCATTCTGCCTCATTGGAATGTGTTGTTGGTGTGTAGAAGGGCTAGGTGTGGCCATCGCCTACCCCTTCAATTTTGGGTATTCCGTTAAAGGAATCTGGCGGTCGTGGATCCTGTCTGATGACTGTGTTGCGGGGGGCCACGGCACGACCCTCGGTGACATCAGGGGAGAGCTTATAGTTGTATTAGCATCAACAGGCTCCACCTACTGGTGAATAAACCCCCTTTAGGCTCACCCCTCTCTGAGTGGGTGGAGTCAATCTGTCGTAGGTCCAATGCCTAAGCCAATACCTTCTCACTTGCTGTAATCAATAAAGTTGTGGCCTTTTCTTGGCCCATTAACCTTATACACTGTGTCCGTGTGTCTTTATTCCACAAAGCGGGGATCGGGTCCTCGAACCACAAACTACATTTCCTGCAGGAGCAGCAACTTATGCTTTGGGCGGCAAGAAACTGCCATTTCTTTTTCTGTAGCAGAAATGCTAGTCATGGACATGAGGGGGGAAATTATAGTGCACAGTGAAGTGTCTTTGCTCTCTCTGGTGATGTTGTATTTCTGCATTGCCCCATGCTGCCTGATGTTTCCGATGTTTATATCTGCTCTGAGGAAGGTTTTTGGAATTATTCTCGCTTTGGCCATCCTCGACTGCTGTGGCTTGCTGAGAGCTGTGCAAAGCCTGGACGCGCTGAGCTCAGCGCGCCCAGGCTTCAGCATGCAGGCAACTCTCCACAAGCCGCGGGAGCCGGGCGCCGGGCTCCCATGGCTTGCGGAGAGCTGTGCAAAACCTGGAGAGCGAGAGGGGTCGGTGCGCACCGACCCCTCTCGCTCTCCAGGCTTCAGCAAAAGCCTGCATTCACCCCATTGGACGCACACACATTTCCCCTTCATTTTTGGAGGGGGAAAAGTGCGTCCTATAGGGCAAAAAATACGGTAACCAAACCTGAATGGATATGAAGGGTACTTTATTCCTTTCTTACTCAACAGTTGTATTTGAAATCATACTTAATGGAACTGAAGTGCTAGAACTGAAGGGCAGCTGCTTTTTCTGAATGTAAAAGAACAGGTTTTCTTCTGTATGTAATACTACTTAGTCCAAGAGGATTTGGGCTGCAAACATGGGTGTCACTGGTGTCATGCTGTTGCCCATCACCAACATTGTTTTCTGTGTATTCATAGAATCATAGAATTGTAGAATTGGAAGGGAACGCCATTTACCTTCCCGCCAGAGTGGTACCTATTTATCTACTTGCACTTTGACATGCTTTCAAACTGCAATGCAGAAATCTTTTGCTCAACATGGGGCTTGAGTACAAATTGCTCATATTCTATACTGATTATGTGCATTTATTTGTCAGACTTGCCATCAAGTGAAATTTAAGGTGCATTTGGAGGTGCATTGTAGGCAAAAGACCTGAGAAATGTTGAGAAACATTATGAGGGGCCATTCATACACTTTGCAGAGCAGCAATCCCTCTTTGCATGCTATCCAGAGAGAGAGAGAGAGAGAGAGGGAGAGAGAGAGAGAACAACATTCCTTTGCATGCTTCTGTGGCAATGTAATGCAATTAAAGACAATGAGCGTGTCCAAAACTTTATTCAGTCCCACCCTGTTATCAGTTTCTAATTTAGTGCACAACAAGACTAGGGGCATTATCCCTTCAAGACAAGATGTTCTGATCATCCTTTATTTCAGGTCGACATAAAGGCTATGTAGAGGTCCTACTCGGAGCATTTGCAAGATAATCTGAGACCAAGAATGTCTCACACTAGATTAGAATTTATGGTGCTTTGCCTGTCAACAGAAGTGACAAATTCCTCTCTGGGCAAACAATATATTAAAGAGTCAGAGAGAGCTTGCAGGTTCATCCATCTCCATTTCAGCATTCCACACTTGCTATAATTGTAATTAATTTGTGCGACTTTGGAAATAAAATTTAAACAATTGATTTTAGGCTGAAGAAGAATGGATTTCATTTGGAAGGCCATCACTTGGGTCATTTTTTTTTAACTGACCTCAGTTCAAAAGGAGACAAGAGTATTTCAGGCCTGTTAACAGACTATCTGTTCATTCCCGTTAGGCTATTCAACATTTTGTGATTTGACTTCTCAAACACCTGAGTTTTCCCCAAGTAACAAGACATTGAAAATAGACATTCAATAAAGATTTGAATATTTTGCTTCTCTTTTCACACTAATTATTTCAACTCTTACGAGTGCCAACACTTTAAAAAGTCTTGCAATGGTTGGAAGAAATTTAAAGAATATTTAGCTAAATATTGTAATATAAGATAAATAGAAAATTCTTGGAAGTAACAAATAGGCTTTGGGGTAGAATAAGAATATGTGGTAGTAAATATTAATGATTAGAATAGTAATAAAGGAGAAGAGATTAGTTAATGAAAGGAGTTAATATTATTAGAAATATGAAATTGGAGAACTGTTATACAGGTGATATAATGAAATTCAAATAGAGGGGATTTGAGGAAGTCAGTTACCAATGTTAAAAGACTGAGGTATTGGAAGTAATAATTTTCTTTTGTGTTTAGGTTATTGTCTTTGTTGTGTGTTTTGTCATGTTTTTTTTCTTTTTTCTGTGTGAAAAATCTGGAAAGTCAATTAAATTAAATTAAAAAAAATAAATAAAAAGTCTTGCAATGGCATCCAGGTGCCAATTCCGAGTTGCATCTGTTTCTTCCCAGTTCTTAGTGCCATTGGATGACAGGTCCAGTTTTTTTTTATGCTACCTTATTCTTTTATATATTAATTCTGTTGGTTACAGCATGGTGCTGATAATGCCAAGGTTGCAAGTTCAACCTCCATACGGGACAGCTGCTTATTCCTACATTCCATGAGGTTGGGCTAGATGATCTGCAGGGTCCCTCTACAATTCTTTGATTCTCACTCACGGTATATGTCAGACATGTTCAACTGGTTGACTGCAATTTTTAAAAAGTGATCACTTGTCTGCTCCTGATTGATCCTACTGTGCCCTGCACCCGGCGCTAGGTCCCATTGCTGCCGCAACTGCTGTGAAATTGCACAAAACAAATGAAATGCCATGAAAATCCCTGAAACAAGAAGTAATCGACTAGAAATATTATCTTGCGGAAATAAACTAAATAATAAAAATCAAAAAGCTTAAGGGAGAGAATAGAAAAACCTAAAATAGAACAAAGCCTTAACGGGTTACCGGCTACAAACCCCATTTCACTGAACTATTCAGTTTCCTCAGAAGGAAATAGAAAAATCATAAACTTTAAATGACCAAAATTCTAAAAAGGGTAGAACCCAAAAAATTCTGACGTATTATGATGCTAGCTTGTCTTAGGTAAACCAAAGCGCAGTAATAAAGGATTGAGGACTCAAAAGTACAGTTTCTAATACTGAATTTACAAATAAGGTTTGAAAACCTAAATAGCAAGTTTTAAACAAAGCCCAACTTGAAGAAAGCAAAGCACAATAATAAAGAGTTGAAGACTCAACTGTGAAAATTCTAGTGCTGCTTTTGCAAAAAGGTTTAAAAACCTAAATGGCACAAATTCAAAGAAAGGAATACAAGATAAGCTGTTTTAGATTTTAAACAAACTCAAGAACAGGGCTAAAACACTCCCATGGTCTAGATGTCACTGCTGATGTTAAAGACTGGTGTGAAAGCTCAAGAACTCTGGGCAATGACAATGGGTAAATCACTGCAAGTTTTATTATCCTGGGAGTAGATCGCAGTCTCTAGAGAGTTGGACTTGCCTGGTACATGTCAATATTCACCTTTGTTATAAAAACTGCCTAAAGATAAAATTATATAAAGCAGTTCTGTGGCATTTGAGGGGTTGCCATATGTTTTGAATATATGCATGTGAACTCCTCCAGGAAAACCTATGACAAACATGTATTTAGTAACAGTATTCATAGCGCATAAGCTGTACGATGGCCTTTAGTGACTTCCTCTCAGCTTCCTATTCCCTGAGCTCAGCCTTATGTGAAGACAATCTTAATATTCTCTCAAAACATGTCTGCAAATCAATTCCCATGCTGGAAAAATAATGGGTGTTGGCTTGCAAAACAGAAAGGATACGGTTCCTGTCTGACATTTGCATCATAAAGTGGTCCAAGAATCAAAATCCCTTCCCCCACCCTGTTCTCTTGATAAACAAGCCTGCTGAGAGGCCCAGCATTAGACTAAGTGGATTAATTCTGCTCATTCCAGAAATGGGAGAAGGGGGGGAGTGAGGAACGTGAAATAATCCTCTTTCAATCTCAAGGTGGCTGATCTTCAGATTTCCAAGTGAAATTTTTGAAAGGGGAAAAACGATTCCTTGAATCACTGTGGCCTGGAAGGCAAAAGGCAGCTGCAAAGCATCAGCTTCTGGTTCTGAATCAAATTCTTAGGTCTGACATTTGCTGTCTCTCCCTTTCAGCTCTCTTGTTGGTTGGTACCCATGTATCTGAGTGAGAAATAATGCCTCTGAGGTCTAGCCAAGGTTGGCGCTCAGTGAGGCAGATAGGTGCTGGAGCCAATTCTGTGACCTCCCCTAGCCCTAAGTGCTTGAGAATTCAAAATGCGGGTCAGGAGGGGGGAAACTCGCAGACCACTACATCCAAAGATTGTGTGAGTGAAGGTCCCCATGCCACCCACTAAATAAATCACAATTCATGCAGATTTTTTGTTTAATAATAATAATAATAATTTATTATTTATACCCCGTCCATCTGGCTGAGTTTCCCCAGCCACTCTGGGCGGCTCCCAATCAAGTGTTAAAAACAATACAGCGTTAAATATTAAAAACTTCCCTGAACAGGGCTGCCTTCAGATGTTTAAGGTTTTTGGCATAATTTTGGCCACAACTTTATTAAAATACATAATGTGAGTGGTTGCTTAGGCATTGGTTACGACTATCTGTCTCCACCCAGGGACAGAACTGACTTCCGCAACCCTGCGAAAGTCAGTAAGGGAAAATATTTGGGGATAGGATGGAGCTGGGCACCATACCGTCACCCCTCCCCACATGCTCCCAGGGGCTTGCACGGCCCAAGCCCCTTACCAGGGATTCGGACAAAAGCAAGCCGAGCCCCTGGATTCCTTTAATGGAATTCCCTTGCAGCAGCAGCATTGGAGGGGCAGGCACAGCCAATCCTTACCCCGCCACCAACCAGTTTTAACCAATGCCTAACTGCAACCTTGGGACGTGGGTGGCACTGTGGGTTAAACCACAGAGCCTAGGACTTGCCGATCAGAAGGTTGGTTGTTCGAATCTCCGCAACGGGGTGAGCTCCCGTTGCTCGGTCCCTGCTCCTGCCAAGCTAGCAGTTCGAAAACACGTCAAAGTGCAAGTAGACAAATAGGTACCGCTCCAGTGGGAAGGTAAAGGGCATTTCCGTGCACTGCTCTGGTTCGCCAGAAGTGGCTTAGTCATGCTGGCCACATGACCTGGAAGCTGTATGCCGGCTCCCTCGGCCAATAAAGCGAGATGAGCACCGCAACCCCAGAGTCGGCCACGATTGGACCTAATGGTCAGGGGTCCCTTTACCTAACCACAACCTTACAAGTTGTGACGATTCGCTACGCAGTAGGCAAAAACCAAATGGCACCAGCCAATCAGCCAAATGGACAAAATTCCTACCAGGCCCCTGCCCCAAAAGCAGACGACCCTATGACAGGCATAGGAAGGTCAGACACACAAGCCCTAACTTAGGGAGGGTGGGCAGGTGATCCGATGCATGCAGCAAAAGGGAACGTTAAATGCTGTGTGCTAAGTATATAAACCCTCAAGCCACCCCAAAAATTGGCAACATCATAATTTGCCCAACAACCCAGAATAGCCAATCACAATCCTGGACATTTAAAGAACCCCACCCAGCAACCAAGAGGGGGTATTCTGTTAGACCCCACCGCAACACGTGCTCTCCACGAAGGAGAACATGCTTTCCCTTTTTCCAAGCCTTATGTTCTCTTACGGGCAAAATTCCACATCACGTGCAGATGGGAAAGAAAATATTTATAAATACTTATAATCATGTACAATGATATCCAAGAGCAAAGCTTTTCCGTCACCTTTTTTTGTCATCCAACCAAGTGCATATTTGAGACTGAGAGTCATGCCATCCATACAAAGGCGAAGAAGCTGGTCTTTGTGTAAGTCAATGTCATAGGCTGGAATACAAGCCATCAGGCAGCAGAAAACCTGTGTGGATAAAAATTTCTGGGAGATGATACATAATGAATTGAAAAACAACTTTTGTTAAAAAACCAGAAGCCTTCTTATTAGGAATTACAGGTACCGAGATACCAAAGGACCAGAAAAGACTGTTTATGTATCCGACAACAGCCACACAGATGCTATTAACCCAGAGATGGAAGGAAGAAATAACCCCAACCAGAGAAGAATGGCAAACCAAGTTGACGGACTATGCTGAAACGGCAAAATTAACTGGGAAGCTCAGAAATCAAGAGGACCAGAACTTTAAAAAAGAATGGGAAAAGTTTACAATTTAATTACAAGACCATTGTAAGCGGGTTAAAACATTAGCAGGATTTTAACCACACTTGTAAACTAATAGAAAGTATGGATAATTTGGAAGGATAAAGGCATTTGATCTAGAAAATCAAATAGATCAAATAGATCTAGAAAGCAGCTATGGACAAAACTGGCTGCTACAAAGATCGATCGTCGTCTCCTTCATCTGATTATCAGCCTCCATACAAACACCTTTCTGAGAATCAGGCTAGACAATAAAGGCCTAGTCTCCAGCCCTGTTACCACCACTAGAGGGGTAAGACAGGGTTGTCTATTGGCCCCAGCATTGTTTAGCTTTCACATTAACTCACTGGTGACTCACATGGCCAATGATGCTTTCCACACACACACCCAAATTAGCAGGCCGATCTCTGAATGTTCTTCTGTATGCGGATGACGCCGCACTTCTTGCCAGATCCCCTATTGGACTGAGGAGAATGTTGCAAGCTCTACATGAATACTGTGATCAGCATGAGCTCCAACCCAACTATGCTAAGACCAAGATCATGGTCTTCTCTGCCCGACCGAGACTCCATCGATGGTCGATGAACGGGATCCCCCTAGAGCAGGTTAACTGCTTTAAATATCTGGGACAAGTAATACGGTCAAATAGGTCTTTTCTGGCCCATAGAGACTATATAACAACTAATGCATCTAAAGCAGCCACCCAGATTAGATCTCTATATGCTAAGAATCAGGCTCAATCAGTGAAGATAGCTTTGAGACCCTTTCAAATGAAAGTCCTCCCCCTTCTTTTGGTGGGCATCTCTTTAGGCTCCCGTAGGGATTTTTTGAAACTGGATTCTATCCAAACGCGATTCCTTAGAGCCATCCTTAGGATTCCCCCCTCGGTAGCGGGTGCGGTTATGAGATTAGAGGTCAGCTGGCAAGCTCTACGGTATGTGGCCTTGAAGACGAAGCTCTGGCTATGGCTCAAGCTTTGTTTTAAACCAGTGGGTATTGCCCCCTTGATATTGAGGGACGATTTCCAATCATCGTGGGAAAGGGAGGTCATTAACGAGGTTCAATCCTGCGGATTGTCTCACCTTTACTTTGAGTCTATGATGTACAATCAAGCTAGAGCTGTGATCTCCCGGAGACTGAGTGACATTGTCAGACAAGAGGACATAGCCCAGGTAAAACCAGGGATGTTCCTAGGGGACCAGATTTATCGGACCCTACCTTGCAGAAATCCACTATGTGGAATACCGCAGACTTCTTACAGCGGCTAGATTAAATGTCCTTGACTCTGCGATATTGTGGGGAAGGTACAGGGGAGTACCATACGCCCAGAGAACCTGTCATTGTGCCATGGGTGTGGTTGAGTCCACCGAACACATTCTCTTGACTTGCCCTTCTTATGCAGAGCTTAGACAAAATTTTATAGACCCACTCCTATGTCAATTTAGCTTCCTACCCGGAGAAAACCAGGTTTTACACTTGCTGAATAATGTCACTAGAGCTATACCTTCCTTGGTGGCCAAATTTCTTTTTTTAGCTTTTAAGCGTCGCAAGACTGTAATTGACTGTATTGATATGGGGCCATCTGTTTAGCCCATTTTAGTGTTGGCTAAGTTCTAAAATCTTCCTGGATGTTTTAACTGTGTATTGACAAATGTACTTTTTTCTGACTGACGGTCGAATAAAAAGGTTGGTTGATTGATTGATTGGAAGGATAAAACTTGGATAGCATTGTTATGCAGTTGAAAATATTATCATTAGGACTCATGGAAGGGATGGGGGAAAGTCAGGAGATTCAAAGTAATCTGGATATTTGGATCTTGAATTGTTTTTTGCTGTATGTTTATATTTTTGAAATTTTAATTAAGTTTTACACACACACAAACCTGTGTGGAGAAACAGAGCATGATCCAACAGGAGTCAGGCCCATTCATATCAATGGGAGAGTGGGCCATATGAAATGAATGGGACTTATATATGCTATATATATAACAGCAGCAACTGCTCCCAGAATTCTTTATTTATCAATGAATATTAAATAGGAGATGGTAATGAGAGGTCCCTTAAAAATGACACAATATATTAATCATTCAAAATCTTTTAAGAAGAGGTATGATGGAAATGTCACCTATTAATTAATAAAAATGGTATGTGTCCTTGAGTTTCTCGTGGGTATTATTATTTTTTAAGGGCACACTGACAGTGCACTCTTATATGTAAGACCTCCTGGATGAGGGGCTGTAGGATTTGTAGGAAGTCCACTATGCCAGGAAAAGAGCTCAGACACACTGGCAGAATAGACAAAGGAGATTCATGGGTGGAATACAAGCAGTACAAAGAAGGTGCACATTCATGCAGCATTCTGTGCTCATGAAGAACATGGTCACACGCCCATCAATGGCACAACTTCCTATCAGACCTAGACCTGCCTAACATCAATTACACATCAAGACTATATAACACTGGTTCTGAAAGACCTACTTTGGCTTTTGGTTCATTTCTGAGCACAATTCAAAGTGTTGGTGCTGGCCTTGAAATCCCTAAACAGCCTCGGCCCAGTGTACCTGAAGGTGCATCTCCACCCCCACTGTTCATCCCGGACACCGATGGCTATCTCCAAGGGGCTTCTGGTGGTTCCCTCACTGCGAGAAGTGAGGTTACAGGGAACCAGGCAGTGGTGCCCACCCTGTGGAATGCCCTCCCATCAGATGTCAAGGAAATAAACAACTATCTGACTTTTAGGAGACATCTGAAGGCAACCCTGTATTGGGAATTTTTTAATGTCTAATGTTTTACAATTTTTGATGTGCCACCCAGGGAAACCCAGCCAGTTGGGTGGGGTATAAATAATAATATTATCATTATTGAGGGACGCTGGTGGTGCTGTGGGTTAAACCACAGGGCCTAGGGCTTGCCGATCAGAAGGTTGGCGGTTTGAATCCCCACGATGGGGTGAGCTCCCGTTGCTCAGTCCCTGCTCCTGCCAACCTAGCAGTTCGAGAGCACATCAAAGTGCAAGTAGATAAATAGGTACCGCTCCAGCGGGAAGGTAAACGGCATTTCCGTGCGCTGCTCTGGTTCGCAAGAAGCAGCTTAGTCATGCTGGCCACATGACCCGGAAGCTGTGTGCCGGCTCCCTCAGCCAGTAAAACGAGATGAGCGCCACAACCCCAGAGTCAGCCACGACTAGACCTAATGGTCAGGGGTCCCTTTACCTTTACCTTTATTATCATTATTACCCACCCATATCACATGACAGAGCACAGTATGTGGCAAATACCTGATTGCATTTACCACCGCCATTATATAAATCCTACACTGGAGGACTATAGCTCAGATGACAAGGTCTTCATACAGCTGATTCTCATTCATTGGCATAACATTTCCGTGTTGCGCACAGAAGGGGAAACTTTGGGAAGGGGAAGAGTGGAGAAAGGGGGCCCTACACACAAAAGATACACTTTCCATACAACAACCTTTATCTTGGACATTCATATGGATGCGAGCACATTGCTAAAGCAGAAGAACAGGAAAATGTTCTGCTGGAGCAGACCAAGCATCCAGCATTCTGTTCTCACAAGGTCAACCGGACACCTATGGGCAAGGCTGGAGTGCAATAGACTCTCAGCATGCGTGCTACCTTGAACTCTTTGGAATATAATCCTATCCAGAGGACTGCATGGTTGTTATTTTTCTAAGTCTAAAATACAGTGGTACCTTGGTTCTCAAATGCCTTGGTACTCAAACAACTTGGAGCCCAAACACTGCAAACCCAGAAGTTAAGTGTTCCAGTTTGCAAACTTTTTTTGGAAGCCGAACGTGCTCTGTCTTGAGTGTTACGCTTCTGATTTGAGTGCCACACTTCCATTTAAATGCCACACTTCCGTTTTGAGTGTTACGCTGAGGTCTGTCCTCTTTTGCAATTTATTTCGTGTTTTTGCAGTTCGTTTTTTGTTTTTGTGACTGTGTGGAACCCAGTTCAGCTACTGATTGATTGATTGATTGATTGTGTGACTGCAGTACCTTGTTTATTGCTTTTGTTTTATGGCTCAGTGGTCTCGTTGGATAGTAAAATTCATGTTAAATTGTTGTTTTAGGGGTTGATTTTAAAAGTCTGGAACGGATTAATCCATTTTGCATTACTTTCTATGGGAAAGCCTGCCTTGGTTTTGGAACACTTTGGTTCTGGAACAGACTTCCGGAACGGATTAAGTTTGAGAACCAAGGTACCACTGTACTCACTCTTTTGATTATATAAGCAACAAAACCTCAGTTATTTTTCTTCACAAGGTAGCTCATGCTGGAACTGCCTTCCTCTCTGGAAACCACCCAAAGAGTATGCTAAATTAAGCAGGTGAAAATGCACCCTAATATTCAGCAGAATCCACAAAGATGTGGATTCAAAGCCCTTTTGAAAGATCATAAAGCACAGAAGAAAGGATCTGGTGAGCAGGTATATAGACACACCTTTCCTTTAATGTAGTGTTGGTAGAAATAGAAGGCAAAGGACCATCATCTTCAGAGTGAAATAAGTCAGAGACATACCACAGAAAATGATGCATCACATGTCTAAGTCATGATGAATTGTGGCTCTCTATAAAGGTCTGTAGTAATAAAAAGAAGTGACCTTGAACAATAGCCATGACAGTCCACCCAGGAGTTTTTTATTCCAGCAGAGAGAGCTATTCTCTCGTAACCTTATCATCCTGAGCATTCATAGATCCCTGCAGGAAAGGATTTGAAGGGTGTAGAACTGAGAAGTGAGACAACTTTCACTCTCCCACAACTGCCAGCACCTCCTATTGCTCTGATAGAAAGCTGCCGTGATTAACTTCGGACTGTTGGCTGGTTTGAAGAAACCAAGCTTTCTAAAGGCATAAAAATCACAAATAAATTTTAGTAAAGCACCCGTTTTCCAGCATAAATTTTCAGGTTGAAAACAGCTATCTTCATCCACCCCCAATCCCCCCCCAAAATCACCTATTTACTAAAGATGTTGTCAAAGTTTCTAATTAGCTGGTTCAGAACATTAATTTGCTTGGCTCAAAACGTTCAGATGTACTGTGAAGTGGACATCATTCTCCTGTGAAGTTCTTTTGCGGCTTGAAATGAAAAATGCGAGCCTGCACGTGCCTTTGGAATTAGAGCTTTACCAAAGGCTAGAAATGTACAGTAAATTCAGGTTCCTACGTGGGCTCATCAGATATGATCTGATAACCTGGATCAGGAGTCATGAGGACTTCTTCATGGGGCAATGCCTGCGTCACTCCAAGGGACTGATTGTTGTCTCTCTTCACGCACACACAAAAATCTGTCATTCAATCTTTAAAAAAATAGTAATCCAGTCACCAGGGACCTGCAGAGCTAGCATGCAGGAGTCCTTGCCACTCTGGGCTTTAAATGCAAATATAGAAAGTCTTTCTGGGAGCTTTGGGACTTAGAGAAACTGAACAGTGCAGATTATGTGTTGAAACTATACGCTTATGTGTTGAAACTATGACTCCAGTTGGGTATTTGTGGTCTCCTGGTTTCCCTGGTTCTCCAAATGCATTAATAAAGGTCTCATCTCTTTGAATGTATGCTGATTTCCGGACTTCCAGGTTAGCGCCATCGGCGAAATGGCGGAGTTCCTCCGGTTGGAGGAACTGGCTCCGTGGAAACTGGGTCTACCCGCCACGGCGAAGGTGGGGACCCGCTAGAAATCCCAGGTGGAAGAAGCCTGGGAACGTGGGGTTCGGCAGAGCACCAGGAGCGCCTCCCCTGCTCGCGGGGGACCCCTTTTTGGAACTCCGGAGTGAAGTAGGGTGATTGGCGCGGTGCTGCGAACTGACTGCTATTTTCACGGAGGGAAGCCGCATTGCCATTGCCGGAGAGCGCTGACTTTTTCCTGTCGACAATTGGACTCTAAACAAGTACCCGTGAATAGAAACGGAAAATTGGATCAAGAAATATTTTATTTGGCACCGAAGCGGGAAGGTTCAAAACAGGAAGTCCGCCTTCCGCTTTCTGTAAATAGACTGAAGCAAAAATCTTGTAAGCTAATAGCCTGGAAAGTTGCTTTACAAAGGTCGAAATTTCCTTCATTTATAACCATTAAAACCCCCTTGGAAGCAGGAGAAAAGGGGGGGAAATTAAACTGTTCAAGCCTGCTGGAGAGGGAGTAAAGGAGAATAAGTTTCCACCGTCTCAAACCTGGGAACGGGGTGTCAGAGACAGAAATTATTGGAGATGTCCATTGACTGTGAATGGAATATTTTGACAGATAGTAAGAAAAAAGAGAAACAAATTGATTCCAATGTTGCCTGTTGCATTTTAAAGAAACAAAATATTCGAAAATTGAAAGTAACTTTCTTTTGTTGGACATGATTTAAAAAGATGGACACAAATAGAAATTGTATCCTCTAGAGGGAGCTTGTCAAATTGTTGCTGCAGTTCACTTGGAGATTTCACAGCTGCGAGATTAACATCGTGGGACCAGACTGTGACCTTGAATAAAAATGTGTTTGGAAGAAGTCCTGGTGCTTGCTTTTTGCAAGACAAGTGCTTTGTTGGAGCAGTTGCATGAGAAGGTGGATTTGATGAATGAGAAGTTGGATTTGATGACTGTTGTAATCAGTGAATGTGGACAAGTAGGGAATACTGACATAGAAATCATACAGGGACCAATCCAGGAAACTGGTTCGACTGGGCAAATGCAAGGGCAGACAATAATGAAGGAAGCTACGGTGCTACCTCAAGCAACACAAATGGAGAGACCCGAGGCCCTGCAGGAGCATAAGCCGCTGTTTTGGAAGAATGAACTTGAATTAGGCCAGAGGGAGTTTGGAGCTGAGGAGGCTCTCAACTTTGGAGAGATTTTGAAATATACTGTTAAAGATCTTTTGGATTATATTGATGACTGTGGGGAGTGGGACTGTGGGGAATGGGCTGGTCTGATGCGGGGAGATGGACATGAGTATGGGTGGAAATTCCCCGGAGACCTACTTCCTAAGGAGAAAGGAAAGAAACTAAGAAAGAGACCAACAAAAGACAAGGAAAAGTGTAAAAATAAACAAGAAGAAAAAGATCTGCAGAAGGGGCATGGAAGAGACCTAAGAGCCTCGGATATCAGACTACCAGGCTGATGGACTAGATGGAATGGATAATAAGGACTGACACAACCTGAGACCAGGAAGAAGGGACGTTGGATGAAAACTGGAAGAGTCTATAAAGAAAATTTTTTATTTTGGGAATTAGTGTAAAATTAATGAATATTAGGGAGAATGTTGGAATGAAATTGTCTGGCTTTAGCAGAAATGATATAAGGATAAATAAGTATTAAGTTTTTTTAAGTTTTAAGGTATTTTATGGTATTTTATGGTAAGATAAGGTTAAGGTATTTTATGGTAAGATAAGGTTAAATAAAGTAAGGTAAATTGAATAATAGAATATGGTGAAAGATGGATAGGATATATAGAGTTAATTAATTGGTTATAAGCTAAAATATAGAAAGGATTTGCTGAAACAATGACTGAATCAGGATACAAGAAGAGGGAGGTGTGAGGAAGTCGGGGAAATAGGCAGATGAAAGATAGGATATGGAATGACTGATTTGTTTTTAACTATTTTTATTTTTCTGTATTTTGTATCTTTTTGCCTTCTTTTTCTTCATTTTTCCCCTCTTTTTTCTTTTTTTCTTTTTCATATTTTTGTATTTCCTCTGAAATTTTAATAAATATTATTATATTTAAAAAAAAAGAATGTATGCTGATTTCCAGTCATATGAAAGAACCCAAACTCTGGGGAGCCCTGTAGGGGTGTCAGTAGTGTGGCAAATGCTGCAGAAACAACATTTGTCACTCCGGGCAAATGGCAGTACCGTTTCCCATTCTGCCTTGTATTCATCAACCAAAGCAGTAAGAGCCTTTTTCTCCCACCTGTCAGGATGCTGCCAGCAACTGCTGGCTGGTTGCCCAGGAATGTACAAAGACAAGGAAATGTTTTTTACCATCCTCTTTTTATCCAGTATTTATAGAGAGAGGCTATAGAACCCAGCCTCTTGGATAATGGCGTTGTCCCAAGTGAATCTCCACACACACACACACGTCTCTCCCACTTCCTCATTTGTCACTTCCATGGGTGCTGCTACGTGCCCTCTGTCTTTGAGCTCTTTGCTCTCCTACTTTCAAGGTGTGATGGCCTGGGACTCAGGCTCGGACTCGGAGCCAGAGGAGTCTCAGTCTGCACTGGATCCTTTGCCCCAGGTGGCATCTGAACCTAGTCTGGGGCCTGATTCTGAAGAGCCCCAGTCTGCACAGGTTCCCCTGCAACAAGCACCAGCTGGGCCCAGTCAGGGGCCTGAACCTGCCCTGGCTCCAGATGCGGGGGTTACCTCGTTGCCTTCAGCTGGGCAATCACTTACAGCTGCTCCACTACCAGTTGGGTCAGGAGAGGCTGAGCCGGCCTCTGGGTCTAGTAACCCACCGACATCTCCTGAGCTACAGAGACGGAGGTCTGAGAAAAGGAGAGACCTGATTACTCGCAGGAGGAGTGCTCGCCTTCAGGCAAGACAGGGAGGTGAATCACCGGGGGATCAGGACCGGCCGTTACCCCGACAGAGATAAAAGGCTGCTGGACCCCACCCCAGGTTGCGGGAGAAACATTGCTGTTTGCCAGAACCTGCCTGTGATCCTGTGCCTGGCCTTGCATGGTTTCCTGCCTCGTGTCCTGCCTTGGCCCTGTCGGACTGACTCCTCGAGGAACCCTTGGATTCTGGACCGGACCTGGACTGTGTTACTTGGGTTACCCCCGGACCCAGCACACAAGGTTTGCCGGATTCTGGAAGAGGAGGGGTCTGGAATGCGTTCTAAAGACACTGTGTCCATCAGCTGTCGCCGCCCCCCCCCCCCAGTGCTTCCTCCTCCTCTCCCATGATTTCCCAACTTTTCCCCTCATCTGCCAATGAGCTACGACCTCCCTCAAACCCCTGTTGTAATTCTAAACTGTTTTCCTCTCCCTCCTCCTTGGAAGGGTCAAGCTGGGGAGTTGGTCTCCACCACTCCTTCTCTGCCCAGTCCCGGACACCACCCAATCTCCATGCTCAGACGCTCCCTCCTTTTTACACTTATTTTTACACTGATTCTTTTTACTCTTTTTATATTTACTTAAACATATCCAAAGTCAATTTGAACTCTCCAGGAGGGTAAAAAGAACCTCTTGCAATATTTTAGCCAGTTCAGGCAGCTGCAGTTACCAGTACTTTGGATTCTCCAAAGAGGAAATCGAAAGTTGAAAGTATCCTGTGTCTTTGTGACGTCACAATGGAGTCTAGCCTTCCCTCACTGGGAGCTTCGCTTCAGAAAACAAGAGTCTGTCAAGTCTTTCTTATGCAGGGTATCTTTTCTATCAAATATTTTTCCCCCTTCCCCCTGCAGAAGGGAGGCTTAGAAGTCTTACTTGGAAGTTTTAATTTTTTAAGTTCTAATTGCGGCTTCAGTCGGCGGTAACTGCTTTCGCTTTTACTTCAGTGGAAAGGGACCGACCTCTGTATTTAAATTCCTTCCTTGCCAATTATAATTCCAATTAAGTCCCTTTTTTTTTTACTCACGATTTTCCAATCTTATTTTTTTCCAGAGAAATTGATCACTCACGCTCGCTGGACTCGGAGCTTCGCGCTATGAAGAAAGCGAGTCTATTCCACAGTGCCCACATCTCCAACCCCGCTCGCTCTCAGGGCTCCTATTGGAGCTTACCGGGGAGCAGGGGAGTCACTCAGGGCAACCGCAGAAACACCAGGTCCTCAGAATGCTCAATCTGAGGTTTTTTCGGGGTTCTGTGACGCTCTCGTGGTCACCCCAATCTTCAAAGCGCCGGGGCTCTTTCAGCTGAAAGAGCTCCCGTCCGCCATTAAACAGGCGATCAACCGAAAGTCTCTGCCATGATCTCTTGCACCCAAACTCTGTGCTCTATCTCCCATCCTCACCACTCAATCTCTGTAATCTCTCTCCCACCCGATCTCTGGGATCATGGAGGAGGCAGAGGTGAGGCGACAGAAGCAGAACGTCCGGGATTTGAAACAGAAGTTGGGATGACTTCTGTGATTCCGGGATGTCCTCCTTAAAGTTGTGTGCAATCACACCATGGCAGATCCCCTGATAGTAAGAAGAAAGGAAGTGAATAGTTGAATAGCAACAGCGTATCTAAGTTGATTCAAGCAAAATAATAAATAAAAAGTACATTGAATGACAGCAAGTGTGTGTGTGTGTGTGTGTGTGTGTGTGTGTGTGCCACACTAGTGAAACCCAGATTTTTGAATGGAAACTTGCAGAACTTAATAAAGGGTATCCTTAACAGCATTGCTAATGAGAAGATGATTTGAAATAGTCCAAAAAGTTAATCGTCTATTATTACCTTAAATTGTTCCTGTTCCTTCCACTGGCTGTGAGCATCCATTACAGCTAATTAATGTAACGGCTATGCCATGCTCATAATTACTTTCCCACATTCTAATGATTATAAATGTTGATAATTTTGATCGTCAGTCAATCACTCATGCTTGTCAGGCCTTTTTTCCCCCTAATAGAAAATTTCACACACTCATTATCGCCAACAGGGTTTAAAAATAAAGAAAGAAAGTTATTAGTCACATAGAGTACTGCTCTTTTGGGGATAGTGGGACCATTTAGAATCACGCCATTACCAGACTCAATGAGGAACCTCTCTCTCAAGCTTAATTTTAGGAAATAAAACTAATAGCTGACAATTACACGTGAGGCACAGTCTCCTGCACAGCCGGGAGTAGCATTCTCAGTGACTGTCAGAGTGACCATATGGCACCATCTCAGAGCAGGACAATCCAAATTGTGGCATATTTGAAGGGTGCATCATAATGAATAGAACAGAATTCAACATTTGCAGCAAATATAACTGGTGGGATTCAGTGCTGGTCCTATTCGGAGTAGACTTATTGAAGCTAACAGATATGAATAATTTAGGTTCATTTTAATGGGTCTTCTCCATAGGTAGGCAAACTAAGGCCCAGGGGCCAGATCCAGCCCAATCACCTTCTAAATCCGGCCCACAGACGGTCCAGGAATCAGCATGTTTTTATATCAGTAGAATGTGTCCTTTTATTTAAAATGCATCTCTGGGTTATTTGTGGGGCCTAGGAATTTGTTCTTCCCCCCCAAAAAAAATACAGTCTAGCCCCCCACAAGGGGACAGTGGACCGCCCCCCTGCTGAAAAAATTTGCTGACCCCCTGGTCCACTCTGAGTAGGATTAAGTTGACTACATCTCATTGTGATCTGATATTTAGTTGGGCCCAAGTGAGGTTTAGATCCAAACTCAGATTATTTGGAAAAGTAACCACCTGCGCTGAGCTAAGGTTTTTAGGGCTCTCTTCAGCAAGTTCAAAGTAAATCTGGACAGTGAATATCTTGAAGAAAAAAAATAACCTTACTTAAAAGGAGGGGCAATTCCCAGTTGTTCACAACTGCATTCCCTCTCTTTTGCTGTTTAGGCAGCCTCCCCTCACACTTTCGTCTCATTCCTCAAGTAATCCCAGCCAACCAGGGATCATGTGTTGGACACCACAAAGTCATGTCAGATTTGGCTTTTTAATGGTGTCACCGAGAGGAAATGTAGATTGACGGCAGAGTTTCCTGTAGAGGAATGATAACGTATGACCTAAAGGAAGGGGCCTCAATTTTTGTGAAATTTCCTTGCTTTCACCTCAGAATTTAGGCTTCGCCCAAAGCAGATGCTTGCCTTTACTCAATAGTGCTGCTTCAAGGGATGAATATTTTAAATTTGTAGCCGTCTTAAATGACTGGGGGGGGGGCGTTCATTATTTTATTTTTGCTTTTGCCCCAACTTGTAATGCAAGCTACTCAGGCGGTAGAGTGACATAAAGGTAAAGGTAAAGGTAAAGGGACGCCTGACCATTAGGTCCAGTCATGTCCCACTCTGGGGTTGCGGTGCTCATCTCACTTTATTGGCCGAGGGAGCCGGCATACAGCTTCTGGGTCATGTGGCCAGCAGGACTAAGCGGCTTCTGGCGAACCAGAGCAGCGCACGGAAACGCCATTTACCTTCCCGCCAGAGTGGTACCTATTTCTCTACTTGCACTTGACGTGCTTTCGAACTGCTAGGTTGGCAGGAGCAGGGACAGAGAAATGGGAGCTCCCCACTGCTGTGAGGATTTGAACTGCCAACCTTCTGATCAGCAAGCCCAGGAGGCTCAGTGGTTTAGACCACTGCGCCACCCATGTCCCAGCACCCCAATACATGAACATGTGTACATTTAATTGCAATGGTCACGAACCAAAGCAGCCCTAAATGGGTGCTTAAGTCCACTGCTATCTGTGGGCTAAAGCAGGGGTGGCCACTCTGTGGCTCTCTGGATGCTGGTGATTATAAATCCCATCATCCTTGACATTGGTCACTCTGGCTGATGGGACTTCAGGCCCACAGTTTAGCCACTCCTCGGCTTGAGAATGCCCAGCTCTGTGGCCATCACCTATATGTTACACTGTAAATTCATAGAAAAGACGTAACCTTAAAGTGTAGGGTATGCTTAGTTCTCAAAACCTTTAAGCAAAACTGTGGGTTCCCTGTTTACAATCTGTAAAGGTAAAGGGTAAAGGGACCCCTGACCATTAGGTCCAGTCACGGACGACTCTGGGGTTGTGACACTCATCTCACTTTATTGGCCGAGGGACCCGACGTACAGCATCCAGGTCATGTGGCCAGCATGACTATGCCACTTCTGGCGAACCAGAGCAGCATACGGAAACGCCGTTAACTTTCCTGCCAGAGCGTTACCTATTTATCTACTTGCATTTGACGTGCTTTCGAACTGCTAGGTTGGCAGGAGCTGGGACCGAGCAACGGGAACTCACCCTGTCACGGGGATTCGAACCGCTGACCTTCTGATTGGCAAGTCCTAGGCTCTGTGGTTTAACCCACAGCTCCACCAGCATCCCTGTTTACAATCTGTACCATGATGAAAATATGGTGGGGCTGGCAGGGGCTGGATCAGGCTACCTTGGGACCTGTATCTAGCTTACAACCCCTGAGTTGTCTGTCCTGGGCAAAATCATTTCTGTTCCTAGTGGGCGGAATCTTCAGTTAAACTGAACACAATCTGAAATTGAGATGACAAGAAAGCTACCACTTGTGGGTGGCTAAAAAAAACACAAAAAAACTTTGACATAACTTGACATTGTGCAATGCAGCATGAAAGGTTATGGAATTATCCAGTCTGGTTTAATGGATCGCAGTTTTCCTATAGACTGCAGGCAGTAGAGTAAAATCAACTACTTGGCAAGCAATTAATGGAGATGTCTCTCCAGGGCAGTACATTAGAACCTCTATTCTTCTTAGTACTGATTAATGTTGCCTGGCATTATACAATTCAGTAGGAGCTGGGGAGGGAGAATAACATATGCTACCTCTCTCCTCTCGTCCATACTTTGGTTGCCTCCAGAGAGGCTACAATATCTTTATTCTAGGCGAGTTATTTTCAAAACTGGGCAGATTGTGCTGATTCAACAAGGTGATGACCATGAGTCAAAGGCTTTAAAAAGGAAATGGTTCGCACCGCAAAAGCACACTCAGAGCTGATACATTTTCCTCTCTTCTGCTTCTTTCAAAATCCTATGGCTCCCTCCTTCAAGGATCTGACACAAGCAGGAAAAAGAAAAAGAGGCTCTACAGAACCCCAAACAAAGTAAGAGACTGAAAGCTCATTTTTATTGTATAATCTTAAAAAGGTAAAGGACCCCTGACAGCTAAGTCCAGTCGCGAATGACTCTTGGGTTGCAGCGCTCGTCTCGCTTTACTGGCCACGGGAACCGATGTTTGTCCGCAGTCAGTTTTTCCGGGTCATGTGGCCAGCATGACTAAGCTGCTTCTGGCAAAACCAGAGCAGTGCACAAAAACACCTTCCCACCAGAGTGGTACCTATTTATCTACTTGCACTTTGATGTGCTTTCGAACTGCTAGGTTGGCAGGAACAGGAACTAAACAACCGGAGCTCACCCCATCGCAGGGATTTGAACCACCGACCATCCAACTGACAAGCCCTAGGCTCAGTGGTTTAGATCACAGCAAAAGTTGTAAAATCACAGGAGGGGCATGGCTGTGACCAGCACAAAGAGACACTTAGGGTTGCCACATTTCAAAAAGTAAAATTCCCCACACCTGCGAAGTTGGGCCTTTTTTAAGGAAACCACCCAAATTGCTAAGCTTTTGTTGTTGTTGTTGTTCTTTTGGGGGGTAACTTAACCCAAAAATAGTGATTTTAAGCTTTTTTAGTTGTTTCCTCTGCTTTTTCCATCCGGGTTTTCCCTGACATTTTGCCGATTCAGCTAAATTCCCCCCGACACCATTTTTACACCCAAAAACCAGGACCTGTCAGGAATTTTCCTAACATAAGGCAAGCCTAGAGACACTGTACTTCAGAATTTGCCAATACAAAATGTTTGCAAGCCTCCATGACCCCACAGGCAGGCAGTGCATCATTCAACCTTGCAGGGGAAAGCCCACACATCAGAATCTGGGAATGTCATGAATTTCAGTAGCAGATGTATATAAGCTTGCCATCTGAACACTTGGAAAGATGTTGACCGTACTGAGCAAAATGGACCCTTGCTCTTATAAGGCAGCTGTCCCAATGCAGTTTCATTATTTTTCTATGGGCTTACTCTGCTTCAGGGGTAGTACCTCTGGTAGAGGACACATTGTGCTCCTTCTGGGGTGGTTGGTCCACCTTTGGTCCCCATCCTGCACTCAGCTCTCACCTGTGACTCCTAGAAGCTGTCAACATGTGACAGTGGATGCACCCCGGGAAATGGCTTCAATTGGCCAGCTAAACCAGGTGTGATGCCTGGGATTCGGACTCGGAAGCTGAACCTGAGGAATCCCAGCCTGCACAGGAGTCCCTGCCTCCAGAACCAGCTGAGCCGGGGCTGGGGCTTGAGCCTGAAGGGTCCTCACCTGTGCTGGATCCTCAGGTGCAGGCACCAGCTGAGTCTGCTCTGCCTCCTGAGGTGATGGAAGACCCAGTAACCCTCCAGCCTCTCCTGAGCTGCAGAGGCTCAGGGCAGAGAGGCAGAGGAAACTAAGTTCCCGCAGGAGGAATGCTCACCTCCAGGCCAGGAGAGGCGAGTCACCTGTGGACCGGGGCCGCCCTATGCCTCGGGGCAGATAAAAGCCAGCCAGCCCCAGTCCCAGGTTGTGGGAGCAATGTTGTTGGTAGCCTGTTCCTGCCTGCACCCTGTCCTGCTCTTCTGCCAGAGTTCCTGGCATCACCTGACTCCCTGCCTTGGACCCCGCTTCAGCTTTGATGGACAACCTCCATACCGCACCCTCGACCTCAGACTGGACTCTGACCTCGCCGCACGGTTAACCCTCGGGACCAGCACACCAGGTGAGAATAGCCAATGGGTCTTAAACCCTCTGAGAGTTAGGGACTTCCGCTCCATGCAAAGACTGGCAGATTGAGTTGACAAAACCAATAGTGGGTTCAACAGTCAAGAAGGCAGTTTCTTCATACCCACACTGGAAGAATGGCAGACGAAGGTGATTGACTACATGGGACTGGCTGAGATGACCGGCAGAATCCGTGACCAAGGGAAAGAGACGGTGGAAGAAGATTGGAAGAAATTTAAAGTTTATCTTAAGAACTGTTGTAAAATTAATGAGTGTTAAAATGTTTTGAGTAATGTAAAATAGAATTGCAGCGATAAACAATTGGACATGAGAAAAAGGATTTAAAGGAAGTGTTATAAGTAATTAAAATTAGGGGTTGCTGGAAAGATTTAAAACAGGGATGCAGAAAAAGGAGGTATGGGGAAGTCGATGAAAGAAGGCTTAAGGAAAAGAAGGTTAAGAAATTATACGTGTTTATATGTTTGTTTGTTTGTTTATGTATTGTTTTGTATTGTCTTTCAATATGTGTTGAAAAACTAATAAAAAATTATTAAAAAAAAAAGAAGGCAGTTTCTTCACATGCTGTAGAAGGAAGTGAGGGGAAGATGAGGCTCGCCTAGGAAAAAGAAAACTGTGGTCCTAAACCTCTTCTGCCTTGTGAGAAAGGCTTCAGGAGTAAACCCAGTGGAAAAATCCATACCTGCTGCCTTGTGGGACATCTTTGGGAGAAGAAACGGCTAAGGAGGAAACCCTACCTACACAAATCCAGAGTGAAGTCCATAAGATGGTTAGATGGCATCTTGGATGCCTCCTTCTGGCAACTCCTGCAGCCAAGCTAGTGCCAAATGTATTGCTCTGCTTTCCTTTGGACCACATCAGTGAGGCTAAGAGGGTGGTCTTGTTGTCTGGGTAGCCCGGGAGACATTGCCCAGGTTTGCATCCCAGATAAGTCCCAGTGCTGCTAACACAGCAAAACAATGTGGGAAGCAACAGTTATCTGCTACTGGTGTCTGCAGCCACATCAGGCGCTGTGATTCTCCAGTGGTTTGACTTCACCCCCGGAGGCGCACTCCATTGTCTATTGACAGAAGCCAACAAAATTCCTATCTATCTGTCTTCTTCTTGAACATAGAGGAGTCCTAAAATCAGGTTCAAATGTGTTGCCGGTTTGCCACTGTTTTCAAAAGATGAAACAAAAACCAGTGAGTAGTTTCAGCTCAGTTGATATATATTCAGCATGCAGGCAACAGTGCTCCTGGTACATTTAAACCACTAGCAGCTGCTAGAGAAAATTGTTTCTGGTCATAGGCAGCGCTGGATGAATTGTGCTACAGATGCAACAACTCCGAAAAAATAAAGTTAATTCCCTGCTTCTGTGAAACCATTTTGCTGCTGCTGCAATTTTAGGTCTCCCCCCACTTGTGGATTGTAACTCTGCCTGCTTGCTGCTAATGCAGCTGGTCCATTCCACTGACACCTCCAGTTAGATAAAATCTGCTCATGGTTCTTTCGGGGGAAGAAGCGAATATTATATGCCCCAAATATTCTGGAAAAATAAAACTATGCCTATCTGGTGCATAGGCCAAGGATAAGGCATGCAACAAATGAAGTATTTGCTTCAAGACATTTTCATGTGTCATGAAGATTTTACCACCCTGAGAGCTTTTGACCAATATTTTAACACACCATGTCACTTTCGATCACGTTATGACATGCCATAAGCAATTCCATCCATCAGGCACAAATGCTCTGTGATGTTCTCTGACTGGACAGAGGATAAAGAGATGTGGCAAATACAACAGGAGACTTGTTCACATTAGTGAAGGGTGAACGTTCAAAGGTTCAGCCCTAGGTTCTGATGGACTCAACGCTTCAGACACTTTATTTAAAATTTATTAGACCTTATTCAGAATCTTAACCTACATTCTTTCAAAATCCTATTTACACACCTTTCTTGGATTGCAGTCTTTCTCTTAGTCCGCTCACCTTCCTGGGTGGGTGGTGTTGCGGCCAGGCCCCAAACACCACAAGTGGCAGGCCTAATCGCCCAGCTGCCAGCTATTGGCCAATGCCAGCAGTCCTTGTTCAGATTTTCCCCTGGCAGTGGGTCCAACTGGCCAATGGGGGCATTAGGGCCCACTCCAGGGGACTGTTAGTTTATCTGAGTGAAAGAATCAAAAACTAAAATGTTCCCTTCGTTGAGACACTTCACACTGAAGTTGGAGAAACTGTACGACTAAATATTCGATCCCACAAAGAAATACCCTTTCATTAAGTAGTGATGCTGAACCCGTCTTCTGGGCGTGTTATTTGTGTAGGTGCAAGGAGGATTTTGCATGGAAAAGACTCAAGTATGTAACCTGCCTCTGTAGCATGAAGTGGTCCAAGCTAGGAAAAGTTTTATGAAATGTTAACCTTTCCATTGATGCTCTCCAGCTTTGTGACAACCATTTCACTCTTCCTGTTACTAGGTGAGAAAACTTCTCCATATCCTGCGTACCTGAACTCATCTACTCTACCTTTTCCCTTGTCTTGTCTTCCCTTCCCTTCATGAGTCCAGTTTCTTAGCTGCCATCGAATCAAATAACTCATTGTTCATGGATTGTACTTTTCTTATTGCAGTCTCATATCTTAATGCTACTTTACCCCCCAAAACACCCACCCACCCCGAAAACCCTGCATATGTAATGGGACTAGGCAAACCTTAGGTCTCCTTGGCCTCTGCTGCTGGAAAGGGGGTTGATGTCGCCCAGTTCCTTCTCCTCCAAGTTCCAATAGGCCTTGGCCTCCCTGCAGTTCCACCACATGTGATGGAAAGAACCTTCACAATTCTTACACATATTTCCAACACTTATTTGATACATTCTGAAACATCTGAGCTAGCCTCTTTGGAGTGAAATACCATCTATACATCATCATAATTTTCTTTCAAGCCATAATAGGCTGTGAATTTCGTACCTGTTTTCAGCTTTGACCATTCCTGGACTGGGAAAGCCTGGCCACAGTAGTTCATGCACTGGTTACTTCAAGACTGGATTACTGTAATGTTCTCTATGTTTGGCTTCCCTTGCGCTTGATCTGGAAGCTGCTGTTAGTGCAGAATGCTGCAGCACGATTGCTGACGGGAGTGAGGCCTTGTCAGCATAGAACACCCATGCTCAGAGATCTGCACTGGTTGCCGATTTGCAACTGGGCCAAGTTCAAGGTGTTACTACTAGTAGTATACAAAGCCCTCAGTAAGCTGGGAGCCATTTACTGCACCTATGAGATCACGTTACCACATATATGCCCACTCAACTGCTTTGATCTGCAGAACTGGCACTGTTACAGGTTCCATATAATATCTGTTCTGCATTTGTAAGAACTCAGTCTTTTAGTGTTATGGCACCTGCCTTTTGATATCAGACAAGTGTCTTCAACATACTCTTTTTGGTGCCTGTTAAAGGCATTTTTGTTTAGACAAGCCTACCCAAATATCTAGAATGCTGGTATATTTTTAGTTTGGTGCTGGTTTTAATTTTCGGAATGGTTTTACTAATAATCTTATTGTTCTATTCTTTTTGTAAACCGCTTTGAGCATTTTTTTACAATCAAGTGGTATATAAATTTTATGGAATCAATAAAATAAATAAGCAAATTATGCATCCCACACCACAGATGATTTAGTGGTGTGCGCAATCTCCCCAGGAAATTTATCTAGTGTTACTAAAACCCTTTTGGCTTATCTCGCAATCCCCCAGACATTTTGCCTGAAGGAAAACCTCCAAATTGGCTTGACTGCAGACATGATTCAAACATGCAACCAACTACTTATAACTACCCCTGACCATTAGGTCCAGTCATGGACAACTCTGGGGTTGCGGTGCTCATCTCACTTTATTGGCCGAGGGAACTGGCGTACAGCTTCCGGGTCATGTGGCCAGCATGACTAAGTCACTTCTGACGAACCAGAGCAGCACATGGAAACGCGTTTACCTTCCTGCCGGAGTGGTACCTATTTATCTACTTGCACTTTGACATGCTTTCGAACAGCTAGATGGGCAGGAGCTGGGACCAAGCAACGGGAGCTCACCCCGTTGCGGGGATTCGAACCGCTGACCTTCTGATTGGCAAGCCCTAGGCTCAGTGGTTTAGACCACAGCGCCACCCACATCCCATTTGGAGCCCTGCTAAATCAGATCAAAGACCCATCAAAGTCCAGGATCCTGTTGCCTTAGTGACTAATCCGATGCTTTATGGGATGACTGCAACAACTCTGTCCCCACTGGTGATCCTCAGAACTGGTGCTTAAAGGCATGATAGTGGAGGTAGCACTGGGAGTAGTGCATAAAATTGTACACATGACTGTATCATGTTTCTGGCAGTGGCCTGCCTATGTGTATAGGAGCATCAGTAACATGGGAGAGGGGAGATACAAATGAACTGAATTGACAAGGTGGGACATTGGGACAGAAGTCCAGGGATCCACTCAGCAAAACATCTGGAGATGTAGATTTGCCATCCATCCCCCCACAGTCTTCAGACACTGACGCCGGACATTCACTGTTCTCACTGGTTCCAATTTAAATGAGAGGTAGAGCTGGGTATTTATCCTAGTTAAACCAAAATTCAGGAACAGTGGCATGCAGAGCAGAGTACACAATAAAGGGGAAGAATGGGGGGGGAATCCATTCTGGCCTAGAAATTCCTTCTCCTACACAGCTATTAAAGGTATTTGCAAAGCGTAGTTCGGCTGAGTGGGGAGAGAAGCTCTCTTTCTTTGCATCTGGTAACTTTAAGCACAACATGTCTGCATGAGGACCAGATGAAATAACTCATGCAATAACTAGGACTTGTGGCAAATTGAAAGCTTCAGAATCAAAGGCAGTTTCTAAAATGGAAACAATTGAGGGAAGTCTATAGCTATTGGGAAAAGATAACCTAAGAACTAGGCAACCTATCTGAAGTGGCCAGTTCAGAGACTTCAGTAATGATGATTTCCCCAATTGGTCTCTGCTTATGGTCCCCGCTCCAAAAAAGGAAGGGGGGAAAAAGCCCTTGTAAAATTCAGCCGGGATCAGAAGAGGCACAAAGCAGGTGTACTGCTTGAATGAGGCTATTTTCTGTCTGTTGTTTTCATTTATCACACAATAATGGAATAGAGCTTCCTGCTGCTCCACTCTAAGGTTATAAATGCCTGCATTGTCGATGGGGCTCTGGAGAGCAGCCGCACTCAAGTGGAGGGGTGAAAGGCAGAGAAACTTTTTCCTAATTAGGCACTTGAGCTTGGAAAAGAAAAACCCTTTCCCGTCAGCATTAGAGGAAATGCTTCCAAATTTGATGTCTGGACAAGCAGGAAAATAAAAGAGAAGGCGCATGCAGGAATTCAAGGTAGTGGCTGAAATCCTTAGACCACTTACTCCACAGCAATCCCATTGACTTCCGTGGTGGTTCTTCTGCACCAAGTGCTTTGGGGATCACAACCCATGCCTACTTCATAATACGTTTTGAATACACTTTCATTAAACTGGCTGCTTTTGTTGTGTCAAGACGAAGCCAGGTTTCCTCCAGACGGATACTTTGGGGTTCCTGGGGAGGATTTCAAGAAATGCAGCGGCTTCCCTTTTGTTTGAAAATAGCAGGGATCTTACACTTTGCCACCATTACCCCACATTGTGTGAAATAAATGGCAAATGGAGTCCTTTTTATTATTATTTTTTAAAAGCCTTTATAGTAGCAATGAACTTGACTTATTAATTATAATTAAACAAAACCCAGATTGGGAAGGGAAGGAGGAAAACAACACAATGCGACAGAAAGCAGCAACATTAGTGAAAATTAAATTAAATGGGTAGGTACTGAGAGGAAGAAATATGTCAATGGAGATAATGCATAAAGAAATTAAAGAGCAATTAGAATTGTCCTTGAAGTATTACAGCCCCCTCTGTTCTGCGCTCAGGTTTTCGATGAAGGTCCTCCTCTTTTTGCACTGAATGAGCTATACCTAATGCAATCCTTTCCCTGCTAATTGCTTTTCTTCCTTCACACATGGATGCTTCAGTTTACGAAGGTCCTTGGTCATACACCAACGGTGACATATTGAAGCTTGCTGATGCTCCCGAGATTTCTATCTCCTTTATTAAGGGAGAGAAAATCTCCTCGGTTGCTGATACAGGATGATTTGTTTCTCGGGGTATTTTCTCATTAGGTTTCTCCCACCAGTGGCGTCGCAACGGTGGGGGGCAGTGCGCCCCAGGTGCGTGTCTGGGGGGGTGACAAGAAAGCACCCCATGGGGCTCGCGGCAGCACGAGCAGCAATCATGCTGCTGCAGCCACGTGTGAAGGATCCTCCATTTGCAACTGCAGCTGTGAGCAGAGAATCCCGGCACCAGTGGCAACCACTGTGTGCAGCGCATGTGCTGCGTTGCATGCATGCACTGTATGTAGTGAAGCCGCACATGTGCTGTACATAGCAGTTTGCTGCTGGCGTCACTTGAGCGCCATACGGACGGCAGTGGGATCCGTCTGTCGCTGCTACAACCGCAAGCAGAGGATCCCGGCACTGTCCGTACAGTGCTGGAGCGGCGACCGCCGGCAAACCACTATGTACAGTGCATGTGCTGTGTCACTACGTATGCCGTATGCGCCCTACGTAGCGACACCATGCCCCATGTGTTGCGACGCCTTCGTTCGCCCCTGTCTCCCACCACCAATTTATTTAGATCTGTTTCCTATTAAGGTAAAGGTAAAGGGACCCCTGACCATAAGGTCCAGTTGTGACCGACTCTGGGGTTGCGACGCTCATCTCACTTTATTGGCTGAGGGAGCCGGCGTACAGCTTCTGGGTCATGTGGCCAGCATGACTAAGCCGCTTCTGACGAACCAGAGCAGCGCACGGAAATGCCGTTTACCTTCCTGCCGGAACGGTACCTATTTATCTACTTGCACTTTGACGTGCTTTCAAACTGCTAGGTTGGCAGGAGTTTCCTATTATTTATTAGGAAATCAGCATTCAAGGGCTCACTTGGGATGCACAGAGCGCTGACTTTTGCATTGCTCCTCACCTTCCCTGAAAACAGACGCAAGTGGCAAGAGGGCGAAGAAGCACGCCACAAGAATATACGCTGAGTTTTGCTGTGGCATCACCGTTTTCACGGAGGATATTTTCTTACAATGGGTTCGACATCTTTTCTGGCCTCACTGGAACCAGGCATGTGAGTCAATTTGATGTTGCAAAATTGTTTTCTGACTACGCACACCAGCTGTCAGGTTTCGGTATCACACTGCAGATGAAATTTGCCACACCAGCACCACTTGAGTACAGGTGCAACAGTTGAGCTGGTGGTAGCAGTTACAATGTAGAATTGTATCCTGCTGTCTCGGAACAGCCCCAATCACCTCAATCCACCTATGTCAAGTTCTATGGGCATTGATGTTCCACCAAGTGGATGTTCCAGTGGGATCTGGAAGGCACGTCAGGAAGGCATGATCCTGCATCCCCTCAGTCCCATACTGTCCCAAGCTGAGCCAGCCCTGGAGCTAGCATAGACAATTACCTCCCATTGCAATCAATATGTGTGGGATAGGGATAAGAAATGGAAGGTAAAAAAAAAGAACTGGCAGGGGTTTGGAAGTGATGTCTGCTTCACCACATGTTCTCTAATCACAGCCATCACAACTGTAGGATTGCTCTGCTGAGTTTTATTTCCATTAGGAATGAGAGCTAAGGCGTTAAGCCCAAAAGTGGGCGGGAAGCAGCATTTGGGAGAGAATTTCAGGAATGAGGTGCAAAATCATTTAGAAAAGCAGGCAACTTTTGGCTAGCTTTACATATTCTTTAGGATTACTTCATTAAACATATTAGGCTGCATTTCCCAGCTATTCCTCAATTTTACACTGGCTCCCTTTTCCATTGTGCAGTATTTTCTGGTGAGCCTTCATCTACTCCAAAACCATTCTTAAAACTCATTATTATTCTGCTATTTTTATTTCTGAATCAAAGCTGCTGCTGCTGATAATGATCATAATTTTATTATTTATACCCTGCTCACCTGGTTAATTCATAAAATCAATCCTTGGGCTATCCAACCTGTTCACGTTTAGCCCATGTTCTGCTTCAACTTTTTTTTTTTTTTAAGAACTGTTTAATCATTGTTAGAAAAGTCATGAGATACTGAAGATGCACTGCATTCCTTCCATCTATTATTTTTCTACATCTTTCCAAATTAAGCAATCAATTTTTCCCCAGTCAAGATTTATTCTCCATAGTAACATCTTTCTCACTGCTCATGGTTGATTTACCAAATTCATCTCTAGTGTAATCAATTGAAATCAATGTCTCTTTCAGAGTAAGTTCTTCAGCAAATCTCGATTCTGCACTCCATGCCGCAGCTTGATGAGGAAACTATCCTATTTGCTAAATTGTATTCTAAAGACCATAGGTGGTGACATCTAGTGGTTGAATTATACTGTATTTTTCTGTGTATAAGACTATATTTTCCCACAAATTTTTAAAGTTTAAAATTGGGGGTCGTCTTATACACGGAATGTTTAAAATATTTATTTCTTAATTTTGGGCTCAAAAAATATGGGGCATCTTATACATGGGGGCGTCTTATACACAGAAAAATGTGGTACATGGAAGTGTTCCCATTTCCATCTTGTGCTCAAGAACAAAATTAACTGCCTACTAACAGACTACTATATTTTAGCAATGCTGGAAGCTCTGTGCAAGTATTGGAGGCTATCAACTATTATCTATAACTTCATTGGCAAAGTCAAAGACCACTTTGAGTAATATTGTATACAAATAGTTTTAAGTATTGAAGTTCTCACCCTGGCCACCAGGAGTATCATGTATATAGTTTTCACTCAGGTCCACGTCAGTTACTTTAGGCGGGAAACCCTGGGTTGTTGTTGCTACAATGTTGACAGCCGGCTGCCTATAAAAGCAGGCCAGCTGAGCTGTTTGCTGTTCAGTTCTGTTCTGGCCTGTGAATAAACAAGAGCTGTTTGAAGAATCGCTGTGTCGTCTGATATGTCTACCCACTATTTAACAAATAGAGTAATAAACCAAGGTGTCAAATTACAGCAAAGAACATGTCAGTTTTCTGGAGAGGTGTTTAAAATATTAATCAACAACCCAACTATTCAGAAGATTTTTTTAAAAAAAACACCTTCCAGCCTTGTCAACACACTAGATATAGTCAACTGGTATCTGGTTGTCCATTGCTAGACTAGGTGTTTTCATATAACACTCCTCACTCATGTGTTTAGTGAACATGTGAAGGTGTGTTGGTTCAAGGAAAAATGGGTATAAAAGGGTATTTCCTGGATACCAAGATCAAGATTTGGGACAATTACTCTTTGGTGATAGAAGCCCAGCAGAGATTTGGTTTTTTAAAAAATGCAACAAATTAAAGTGTGGAAATATAACTTTAAAATCTGTCCTTGTGAGTTCCAAAATTTTGCCCCAGCATAGGAAAAGGCAAATGGTTGGTGAGTTTAAAAAATGGTTTACTTGCAAATTCTTCAAAGGTCAGGTTCATGCGCTTTCCCATACATCAGTCAGGAATATTGCACAGACAGTAAAGCTTGGCTTTGTTACAAAGTGGTGAAAGTTCCTAAATTATTGTTATAGGAACTCAATAGTGGCTGGTGACAGCCATGCGTTCTGAACTTGGAGCAACCAACTCAGACGTCCTCACGCGTTGAGCTTTTCAGGTAGACTGAGAGACATAGGAGCCATAGGGCTGAGGTTCCTTTGCCCCTCCAAAAAAGGGCATTTCCATTCAAATAGGGAGGGGTGTGCCATGTTTTGTGATCGATTATGCAGGGCAGGGCTTGCCTAGGCTTGTTAACATTTTATTCAAGTTGGCACCCCTGCTAAGAAAGAACAATAGGTCTGTTTACCTAGTTCCTCCCAAGGTGAGGAGAAGTTTGTGGGTTCACCCACACATTGGGTGCTGAAAGATTCCTGTATAGAAGATGGTTGGACTAGATGGTCCTTCTGGTACCTTCCAACTGTACAATTTTATGATTCTATGGAGGATTGCACAGAGATCACAGAATTCAACTCTTGGTGCAGAATTTGAACTGCAGGGACGTAATATTGCATCACAGATCTGTATATGCAAATATGATACTACCTGTCATCTTTTATACATAATGAAGGGTCTCAGTAACTGCAGTGGAATATGTAAGAGAAAGAGAGAGAGAGAGAGAGAGAGAGAGAGAGGTTTTCTGCAAACAGCCACAGAAAGCAAGGACGAAAAAAACAAGGGACTATCAGAGTGAATTAGGTGCCTGTTTGATGGATCAATATTCTGCATGCAAGATAACTTCAAAGGCAAGCAAGCCATGGTTCATAATGATGAACATTAGGAGTGACATAGTGAATAGTCAAATGGTGAAGGCTGAAAATCCCGATGAGGAAATCTGCGGAAGAGCAGCCTGCAACTTTATCAGAACAAAATCAGTGATGCAGATTATTGAACGATAAACCAGGGTGGAACTCACCATAAATTATATAGTGATGTTTATGAGAATGCCTTAGATCAATGCACATTAAACTACATTTATCAGAAAATGGATTGCTTGCAAAAGTGCATCCTGTTAATTAATGAACACAAGGCAAACAATTTCCATGGCTGAAGCACCGAGATGCAGATAAATGTCATGGGTTCTAAAAAATAAAAGGAAAAGAGCAAAGAGTATAAGCTTCTACAGTACTTGAACATTTCTTATTTCTAACTTTACTGGACTTCCTCGCCAGATTTATTCTGACCCTTTTTATTATCTGAAACTGGTAAAGGACAGCTCACGTCTGGATTCTGTCTCTTGGTCACATGCTACATCACACTCGACCGTGACCAAGACACTGAACCCAAGGTATGTAAGTGAAGGAGTGGAGCTATTGCATAAATAGAAGTACACCTTATCCTCAGTGGTGTTGTTTGTGTATTCAGCCCTAAACATACATTCGCAGAGGGCAACCTTGAAACAATGAAAGAGAGAAAGGACTTAAGACTCCCCTCCCGCAGAAATGACCAGCAGGGAGGGGCAGCAGGGGGCATCTGGCCTCCCCACACCAGACCCGCTTCAGGTTACTGGGGTGAAATGGGAGGGAGGTTTGTGCTATGCCATCATCATCAATCTTTATTACGGTCCAGAGACCCAACAAATCATTACAAAGCAATACACAATCCATACAGCCTACCTCCAGGTTAAACAAGCATTTTGTTCAGAATATAGGGATCATTTGTTCTTGGGTTTAGAAAGAGGGCGCTATTTTCCTTTAGATCTCATAATATTGGGAATTTTATTTCCAGGCTATCATCATTTGAGCCTATTCTGGCATTCATATCTCCCATTAGGTAAAATGGTGATCCGGGGTACTTAATTTGTAGGGAATAAAGGAAACTATGGAATTTACGCCATGTGCTCTCGATCTGTGTTTGCACTGTATATGGTGGGATATAAGCTGAAACAAGAATGATACTCTTGGATTCCAGATGCAAAGTGATCCCCAGTGCCAGCTGCTCGAAAACTGAGCCCTCAGTAACCTGTGACGCCAATTGAGTGGAAACCAGAGTTACTAGGCCCCCCCTCGGTTGTCCCCTTCTGAGTGGTTTAGAGGCCTTGATTTCATAGGCGTGGTAACCGTCAAGAACTATGTTGTCAGTTGCCCAAGTTTCCTGCAGCATTATTATGTCAAAACCCATTATATATTCACGAAATGGCTCGTCCCCTAGTTTGTTGGCCCAACCCACTATGTTCCATGAGATAATGTTAAGGCTGCACGTTCTATAACTGACTTGGCTTCATTGTGGTGGGGAAATTGTTATCAGCAATCCCACTGGTTCGGTAGTGATGCAACCGTTCTTAGGGTTGGCACGGTGTTGTTGTTCTCGGGGTTGAGTTGCAGCACTTTCCCAATTTCCCGGCATCGACGGTGTTATCTGAATTGCTGGGACCATCAGGGGGTCTTCATCAAAGACAATTAAATCTGTCTCTGGCTTTCTGTGTGTCACATTTCCCTTAGGAGGAGCGTCACTTGGCATTGGCTGATCAGATTCCAGCTGGGTTTGTGCTATGCAGATGTGCAGAATCAATTCAGCACTCTGCCAGTGCATCCACACCATGCTGACCTCCCTGTTGGCTTACCCAACCCTGTCTGCCTCTCAGTAAGCCAACAGTGATGCAAATATTAGCATGGTTGTTTCTAGGTGAAAATCTGCATCCACATTGGTTGGGCATGTGGGATCCTGCTTCAGGATTCAACCCTCTTGCTGGATGGAGGCATAGGGCTCATACCACAATGCCCACCTTTCTGGTTCTAGCATGTGGCCACTTAAACAGGATGCTGACCTGTAGTCTTATTCAGCTAAGGAGATAATAGATTTGGTTCTGCTCACATTTAAAGGTGGACCTGCTTGATTCACAACCCAAAAAGATACGAATCAAAGCACAGCAAGCCCTCAGAATTATCACCTGTATAGCTGTGGGTTAAACCACAGAGCCTAGGACTTGCCAATCAGAAGGTCGGCGGTTCAAATCCCTGTGATGAAGTGAGCTCCGGTTGCTTGGTCCCTGCTCCTGCCAACCTAGCAGTTCGAAAGTACATCAAAGTGCAAGTAGAAGGTAAATGGTGTTTCTGTGTGCTGCTCTGGTTCGCCAGAAGCGGCTTAGTCATACTGGCCACATGACCTGGAAGCTGTACGCCGGCTCCCTCGGCCAATACAGCAAGATGAGCGCCGCAACCCCAGAGTCGGTCACGACTGGAGCTAATGGTCAGGGGTCCCTTTACCTTTACCTTTCATTTATTTCATAAAATTTATACACTGCTTAATTGCAAAAACAAACAAAAAAACCCCACCACAAAGCAGTTTACAAAAAAATAAAACAAGAAAATCAAGAAAAAATTAACAACCATGCTTTAAAACAGTGCCACCCAACATTTTTATCGCCGCGGACCGGTAAATGTTTGATAATTTTTCCGTGGCCCGCTTGTTTTGAGCTGAGTCCCAACCTCGAGTCCTCAGTCCTCCGGTGGCGCCTCCTCCTCGGCCAATGGCGTGAGGTTTGCCTTTCGGCCAATCAGGAAGCGGGAGGACCCGCTCCCTGATTGGCCAGGAGGAGCATCAGTGTAACAATAGCGAATTTTCATTCGCTATTGTCACACAATGGGCGGGTTTGAGAGGGCGCAATGCTCTGCGCCTCGGCCGCCCGCCACAGTGAAATGATTTGAAGTTCCTCGGGCGGCCCGGTGCCGATTGATCCACGGACCGGCACCGGTCCGCGGACCGGGGGTTGGGGAACACTGCTTTAAAACATCCAAAATAGCATGTGCAAAAATATGTGTATTAGAGAGAAATGTGCTTTTAAAATGCATATGTTATTGATAGCAATGTGTGAAAATATATTATATTAGGGGGAAATGTATACAAAACTATGTATATTAGAAATTTGCATTAAAAATGCAGTAATTGAATAACTGAATAATTTTCATTAGGACTTTTTTTTAATGCAAAATGATGCAGAAATGTAGGTATCTGAATTTGGGAGGTGGGACAAGAAACAGAGAGAAACTATAATTGACAGATTCAGCTTTGGATCCTGCAGGTTCTGCTTACATTCAGTAGCAGAACATAACCATCACAGGATTATTTGTGCTACCATCTCTGGATTGTCTGTTTATGTAATTAGAATATATATTTTCCCCTCCAGTTTCAGTCCTTTCTCCTCCTTGATATGCAAGAAGCATAGAAAGCAACTGCAGGCTCGTGCTCACATTAACACCAGTGATTTTCCATGTTGCTGGTTCAATAAAGGGACTACATTAAGTAAGCTGAAGGAATGGAAACAAAGGTGAAGCAAAGTCAATATGTGTGTTGTTCTGGTTTTTGCTTGCATCACACTTTCGCTTCATACGGAATATTAGCCGGCCTCTAAACCACTTTGCTTTTCAGACTCACTCTTCCTTTTCTTTTCTTTTTATTCAGAAGATGCAATTAAAGTGGAGGTCAAAAAATGGGAAACAAAGTGAGAATTGGAAGCACTGAAAAGAACAGAACTACAATGTAGCAAAGAAAACAGACGCCATCAGAGGATACCTAAGGTAACATCCATTACAAATTCTCTCTGGTTGTGTGTGTGTGAGAGAGAGAGAGACAGAGAGAAAGAGAGAGAAGGCCACAAATCTCCTCAAACACAATGCCAAAGATAGCCAAAAACCCACTGCCATAACTCAATCACTGGGGTTTTTTTCATTTCCCAGTTCCCAGTGAGAGGTTGAGTTCTCACCTCCCCAACCCTATAGTTCTTTCCACCAGGTGTGCCAACCAGTCCTGGTGACCCTGGCAAGCATTCTGAGGCCAAAATGGAATGACCATGGCCAGCATCTGGAGGATTTTTTTGAGGGGGAGGATAAAATAAAGATAAGCAGACAAGGGTGCCAACTTGAATAAATTATTGGCGGCGCCAGGTAAACCTTGCCCTGCATAATCAGTCACAAGATTGATTGATTGATTGATTGATTGATTGATTGAGTGATTGACATGCACACCATTGTGTGTGATTGATTGATTGATTGATTGACATGTACACCATTGGAATCAATTTGGGGGGCCCTCAAATATTTTATGGAGGGAACAGAAGGGACCTTGGCTCCTATGTAAGCAGACAACAGGCATACCCAGCCATAGTAACTATTATGGTGAGGAAATGACAGCTTAGGCTCTAGAAGACCCATCACACCTGATGTTGAAGATGGTAGCAGTTACAGTGGCCTCACTTTCTCTTCACAGCACTGACCTGACAGGCAGCTGGATCAGTGATGCTATCAGTACCACTGCCCATCCATCCATCCCCTCCATTCCCTTGGTAAGCTTTGGGAGAACTACCAGAAGGCACATTGCTCTTTTGATGGTTTCCTCAAAACAGGCATCAGCCCAGAAAAGAAGGTTCCACTCACTATTCAAACAGAGGATATATATGCCGTACCTTCTAACGTCTAATACCCATTGACCTAATTTTGCCATTGACCCTAATGCTTGAAGTCATCAAATACTGGATATGAAACTGTTCCTGAAAACACCATCTCAGGAGCAAAGTGCAGGGCCTCACATAACTGGAAGCGCTACTTTAGAGACACCCCCTTAGATCACTCGACACGAGACATTGCTGCTTTCTTCTTTGTTACTGGACAAATACAAAGTGACTAAAACCTAAAGTCACAGCTGCAAGCGATGTAATACAACAGCCCCACTTGCTGGTCTAAGTCTGACACCATCAGTTCTTGCATAATATGTTTACTGATGTGACCAACAACAACAAAAAATCTGCCAAAATTCTAAATGTTGTACAAAATTGAGGCTTAACAAAATTCATTTTGGCTCTATATTGCATGTTCATTATGCCTTCACTTCAACTGCCCAGTCTAATTATTAACTTTTAGCTTGAGATGTTCATTTGCTGGGACTCGGTGGGGAGGGTGGGTTGGGGGACACAGATAATTTCAAAATACAAATATTTGCAAATAGCACATTATTTCACTAAATTCGCAGTCAACACACAGTAAAAGTATGGCAAAGGCAATGATTGTACATCTATCGTGTCATTTCTGACAGTCCATTGTGAAAGTCTCTCTCTCTCTCTCTCTCTCTCTCTCTCTGTGTGTGTGTGTGTGTGTGTGTGTGTGTGTTGCCACAGCACTCATCTATACATACAGGAAAATGAGATGGAAGAAGTGACCACATTTTTAACATCCCCCAAGTTAAAACAACAACACAAAACTCCCTGCAAATAGAAAACAGGCACAGTAGAGACTGTGCTATCAAGTGTGCCATTTGCTAACTTTTAACCTGCAGGAAGTGGGAAAGCACTGAGGTTCTCCAAACATGATGAAGAGTATGTCAGTGGTGGACTTTGAGCTCTCACATTTCAGCGACACCCTGTGTGGCACTAAAATGCACGCCCTTCTCCGCTCATGCTCCATTCTACAGCATTCTAGGCGCACCCTGCAGTGCTGCTGATCTAGTCATGCCACCCTAAAACCACCTCTAATTATGTTATCAACCTTCTCCCATACCTACTGCTATTTGCATCCTTAAATCTTGCGACCATACCTGTTCAGTTTGCATTAGATTCAGTAAATAATGTCAATCTTAGGGCATTACATCATTTTTTATTTCGAATCACTTTGAGGGTGGAAGCTGAATACGTGGACTAAATCCACCAGCAAGCACTGATTTTGAGCTGGTTTGGGGGCAATATAAAATATCCATCTGTAATGGCCTCCTGCCAACCTAGCAGTTCGAAAGCACGTCAAAGTGCAAGTAGATAAATAGGTACCGCTCTGGCGGGAAGGTAAACGGCGTTTCCGCGCCCTGCTCTGGTCCATCAGAAGCTGCTTAGTCATGCTGGCCACATGACCCAGAAGCTGTCTGCGGACAAACACCAGCTTCCTCGGCCCATAGAGCGAGATGAACGCCGCAACCCCAGAGTCGGTCACGACTGGACCTAATGGTCAGGGGTACCTTTACCTTTAATGGTCAGTTTGCACATCAAAGCCATTACTTCTTCTTGATATCACTGAGTAATGAACATGCAAGTTGTAAACCAGACGTACGTAATTTTGAAATATTCGGATTATGAAACAAATTTTGTTAACCTTATGTGTGGTCTTACTGGAAACCAGATGTTAGGGAGAAGGGGTCTAGCCTGGACCTCCTTTTGTTCTATGTACAGCGTACTGTGTGTAGATTTTGCTTTTAAGGGTGGAGAACTATCTGACTTCCAATCTGCAGTCTGAAATAGTATAGCCAATAAATATTTTTATAAGTTCATCTGCTATTTGCACATCCTAGGCAAAAGACACCCATCTTATCTTCACAGCAATGCAATAGTGTCTGTGCCACTTCACACATGCACAGCTGTTCAAGGATTCCCACCACACTTGTACTGACAGATTTTTTTGTACTCCAGATGGAATCAAGAAGTCATGTAAAATATTCATGCCGAGTTCTTTTAATATAGCATATATATATATGCTGCAGTTGTTTTGTCATGATATTAAATCCACAAGCACCAGCAAACTGGATGAGTTAAAATGTCTCTATGTAAAAAGGAAAACGCGAAGAATAATAAATCTCTACACACACAAAATACACCTTTAGAGGATTTTCCTCAGGGCTATCAAATTGATTCAGACTGATTTGAAGCTGGGTTGACAGAACGCTTTGCAGCTATTCTGATGTGTTTGTACGAAATCCCAATTAGGTCATGTAAAAAACACCTCAGCCAATAGTATCACTAGCCATGCGTTAGATTCTGTGTCAGGTCAAGGTGGAGATGATGGAGAGTTCATACAAAATCTTGTCTTTGATTTCCACCCCGTCCTTCAACAATACAGAAATTCTTCTAAATCAACTGCATCCTCTTTCTTCCTTTCTTAATTTCTTCCTTGTTCTCTCTAGCTAAAGGCCCATGAGGACATCCGTGTTTAGGTTTGTGTGGTCTGGGATTTGGAGAAGTAGAGAAAGAGAAAGGTGGAAATTATGTTCTTGTCATATTCTAGGTTTTCAAACAGCTTGATGGATTAATAATTTTGAATGGCTGGTGGAAACTGTAAGCTTCTGAAAATGACATCACCACCCATGATGGTAGCTTAAACCGCTGTTATCATAATTTTATTTACCGTATTTTTCGCTCGATAACACGCACCTGACCATAACACGCACATAGTTTTTAGAGGAGGAAAACAAGAAAAAAAAATTCTGAATGAAACAGTGGATGTATCATTTTTGTGCTTCATGCTGCGGCCACAGACATGTGATTTGACGGTGAGTTTGGGGTAGCCCAATGCAAAGATCCTGAGGATCCATGTGGATCCATGCTTTGTAACCACGTTTTTGCACCATTGCAGCCCCAGGCAACAGTGGTTGCGTGATTTTTTTGGTGCAGGCTGTAGCCATGGACATGCTATGTGATCTGATGGTGAATTTGGGGTGACCCAATGCAAAGATCCTGAGGATCCATGTGGATCCATGCTTTGTAACCACGTTTTTGCACCATTGCAGCCCCAGGCAACAGTGGGTGCGTGATTTTTTTGGTGCAGGCTGTAGCCATGGACATGCTATGTGATCTGATGGTGAATTTGGGGTGAGCCAATGCAAAGATCCTGAGGATCCATGTGGATCCATGCTTTGTAACCACGTTTTTGCACCATTGCAGCCCCAGGCAACAGTGGGTGCGTGATTTTTTTGGTGCAGGCTGTAGCCATGGACATGCTATGTGATCTGATGGTGAATTTGGGGTGACCCAATGCAAAGATCCTGAGGATCCATGTGGATTCGTGCTTTGTAACCATGTTTTTGCACCATTGCAGCCCTGTTTTTGCATCAGATCATTGCTATGTGATCTGATGGTGAATTTGGGGTGACTCAATGCAAGGATCCTGAGGATCCATGTGGATCCGTGATTGGAACCACGTTTTAAGTAGGGAGGGAAGGAAAAACATAGAAGCGACAAGGAGAGGGGTGTGCAGAGAAGCAGCTGGCTAAGAATGCAGGAGAGGGGTTTTACCGGAGGGAGGAAAGGAAGGCAAAAGTCCCCCACACACACACAAGCCAACCAGCTCTCTCTCTCCCCCCCCCCCAACCTGCATGTTGCCTGCGAGTCCCAGACGCACGGAGAGGAATTAGAAGGACCCTCTGCTTTCCACTCTGCTTGCCTGGAGGGGAGGGGTTTTCTCTGCTCTTTGTTCCGTTTGAGCAAACACAGTAAGGAAACAGAAGCGGGTGGGCAGTAAGACCCTGAGGCAGAGCTTCCTCCTTTCAAGGCTTCCCTTCTCCGGACGATTTGATATTTGCCTGATTTTTGCCTTCACTCGCGCTTGTCAGCTCCAGGGACCACACATTCGCTCAATAACACGCACAGACATTTCCCCTTACTTTTTAGGAGAAAAAATCTGCGTGTAATAGAGGGAAAAATACGGTATTTGTTAAATCTATTAATCACCTAATGGTGCAGCATCTAGGTGACATACATGCAAAGTGTTATAACAGTCCAAATGCAATGCAACTAATAAAAGGGGGGGAAATAACCTGGGATGCTACAAACGTCCTCTCCTCTGCCAGGGATGGAGAGTGGAAAAGATACAGTTGGTAAGTAATGGACTGGCTAGCAAGAAGCTGCCCTAAGGAACTGCTGCTATTTCACAGACTAGTACAGGTGATGCCAATGCAATACCTGGGCAGGGCCTCCAAACTCTGAGCTTTTGGGTCCCCCCCCCAAAAAAAAACCACAACCATTTCCAGCCCTCCTAGAAATAAAATTATGAAACAAAATGCACAGGTAGATATTTCTGGGAAATGAGCTAGTCTGGCTGTTTCTACCTGTCGGTTTTTTAAAGCCAATGAGTGAATGAATGAGGCTGTGACTGCTAAGTACACCAGACAATAGGAATTGCTGGGGTTCTAAAGAGCTACTGTTTCCCCTCACACTTTTGTGCACTTTTCCAGAAAGGGGTCAAACATAATCAATTAACGTATCGTTTGCGGACTGAAAGCAACAGCAGCAGCAACAAACACTGATCTTTGTTCACTGGATGATTTCCATTCTGAACATGGGTCTAAATAAGCGAACACCAGCAATTTCTGCTACAGTTTCTGTTTCCATAGGTATTCTCTGACATCCTTACACAGCACAATACAGTTACAAACGCCTCAGGTTACAAACTCTTCAGGTTACAAACTCCGCTAACCTGGAAAAGTTACCTCGAGTTGAGAACTTTGCCCCAGGATGAGAATGGAAATCGTGTGCCGGCGGCTCAGCGGCAGCAAGAGGCCCCATTAGCGAAAGCACGCCTCTAGTTAAGAACAGTTTCAGGTTAAGAACGGACCTCCAGAAAAAATTAAGCTCTTAACTAGAGGTACCACTGTATCTAAGGTGCCTATCACTGTGTCAGGTGTGTGTGTTGGTGCAAGAAAAGCTTGTATATTTAAGGACAGTTCAGGGGAAGGCAAGTTGCCGCAGTGTCATAAGCAGAGGGTTGCTTTTCTTCTTAAGAGTAAAGGTAAAGCGAGAAAAAGAGGCTCTACAGAACCCCAAACAAAGTAAGAGACTGAAAGTTCATTTTTATTGTATGATCTTAAAAAGGTAAAGGATCCCTGACAGTTAAGTCCAGTCGTGAACGACTCTGGGGTTGAGGTGCTCATCTCGCTTCACTGGCCGAGGGAGGCGGCATTTGTCCGCAGACAGTTTTTCTGGGTCATGTGGCCAGCATGACTAAGCCGCTTCTGGCGAACCAGAGCAGTGCACGGAAATGCCGTTTACCTTCCCGCTGGAAGGTATCTACTTGCACTTTGACGTGCTTTCAAACTGCTAGGTTGGCAGGAGCAGGGACCGAGCAACAGGAGCTCACCCCGTCGCAGGGATTCGAACCGATTCTGATCGGCAAGTCCTAAGCTCTGTGGTTTAACCCACAGCGTCACTTGCATCCCTTCTTCTTAAGAGTAAAGGTAAAGGGACCCCTGACCATTAGGTCCAGTCGTGACCGACTCTGGGGTTGCGGCGCTCATCTCGCTTTATTGGCCAAGGGAGCCGGCGTACAGCTTCCGGGTCATGTGGCCAGCATGACCTTCTGATTGGCAAGTCCTAGGCTCTGTGGTTTAACCCACAGTGCCACCCGTGTCCCTTCTTAAGAGTGAATGGCAGCAATTCAATCATAATGGGGAATGTTAAGGGTACATTGTGTAACACCACTGAAATGTAAGAACCCAGTCTGATCCCACAAAGCCCTCCACTAAGATAGTCTCTTGGCCACACCAGAGTGTGACAGAATGATGGGAGACTGTGATAGAATGTTAAGAACTGTTTTTTATGTGCATAAAAAATGTTTACATGGGGGGAATAATTCTAGAAGCCCACGCTAACGTGAAATATTGCAAGAGCAATAGTAGAACAGTGATATATATAAAGGTTTTGGGTTTGTTTGTCTGTTTAAAAAAGGGGGGGACAGCTTCCTTTGCCTTGCTTAGAAGATTTACGAGTCCTTCCTGGCAGATTATGTGGCTGGCATTTATTGCAGCTGACAATCATTCATTTATATTGGCAGTATCAGTGGAGTCAGGATTAATCCCGGATGGCAAACAGAAAAAGCGATTAGGCACTCCAGTGCACTTTGCTGTATCTCCGCCATATGGCACGACTGGCCACTTTTTCCATCTCCTCTAAATATCCCCACATTTTATCAACCTTATAAAACAACACAATGGATGCAATAAAACCCAAGGCCACCTATTTGATAAAATAGAGAGCAGGGTGCAGTGCGACTCATATAGTGATCTGGTCTAACCCTCCCTTCTGCATCAGACATGGTTCTGTCGGGTATCAGTTTTTCACCCCACAGGCAATGTTGTCCATTTCCTTCAGCTGGTGCAACTCTTCACCAGTGTGGTGTAGTGGTTAAGAGCGATAGACTCGTAATCTGGGGAACCGGGTTCGCTTCCCCGCTCCTCCACATGCAGCTGCTGGGTGACCTTGGGCCAGTCACACTTCTCTGAAGTCTCTCAGCCCCACTCACCTCACAGAGTCTTTGTTGTGGGGGAGGAAGGGAAAGGAGAATGTTAGCCGTTTTGAGACTCCTTCGGGTAGTGATAAAGCAGGATATCAAATCCAAACTCTTCTTCTTCTTCTTCTTCTTCTTCCCTGGCTGCCCTGCCCTGCCTTTGCTTCCACACACTGCAATTGATCCAGCCTTGGGCTGTGATGTTTCCCCAGAGCCCCTTAACCCATTGGCCCCCTTCTTACCTCGTTCCGGTCTCTGCCTTCTTTTCTAAGCTTCCTCTTTCATCTGCCATTCCCTAAGGCAGCCTTTCCTAAGCTGGTGCCCTGTGGACATTGGACACCAAGTCTAGTCAAGAACATCTGGAGAGCACCAGGTCGGGGCAGGCTGTTTCATTCTGTTGTTTAGCTTCATCACTACCACCCCTCGCCCATCTCTGGGTCTCCTTCCCTTCCCTGGTTCCCAGTCTTAAAATTGTTTCACAGAGCTACTTTAGTTCCTGGGGGGCTATATTTTTAACAACCTTCCCTTTCCCCACAGATGTTCAATAAGCTCCACAACCCTCTGGTAGTTTGAGCATCTTGAATGTTCGTGTACATTCTGTGCCATCGCACCTGCTCAGCCAAATGGCATTGGAGACTTATGGTCGCAAGTGCCTTATAACATGGATCCTACAATTTATTCTGTCTCGTCTGCCTCCAGTTGCTTTTGCCTTAACTAAGGCACACGCTTTTCAATTCATCCCCTAAGAGCAGCAGTGATTAAAAAACAGAAAATTATATCCAGAGTTCTTTTTTGCCAGTGATGTGTACACTCTGTACCTTCTTAAGGAACAGTTGTGAGCAACAGTTGTTTAGCTACATTACTCTACAGATGAAAGGTTTTTTGAATGGTTCCTGACTCAGCAGTGAAATCAGTGTTTAAAAGCTATTCTGTTTGCAGATCTCCCTTACTGAATTGGGGGTGACTGTTGTTTCTTAGTCTGCAACAGAAAAGTCCTTGGGGCCTCGGTCCAGTATATCTGAAGGAGCGTCTCCACCCCCATCGTTCTACCCGGACACTGAGGTCCAGCTCTGAGGGCCTTCTGGTGGTTCCCTCACTGCGAGAAGCCAAGTTACAGGGAACCAGGCAGAGGGCCTTCTTGGTAGTGGCACCCGCCCTGTGGAATGCCCTCCCACCAGATGTCAAAGAGAACAACGACTACCAGACTTTTAGAAGACATCTGAAGGCAGCCCTGTTTAGGGAAGCTTTTAATGTTTAATAGGTTATTGTATTTCAGTGTTTTGTTGGAAGCCGCCCAGAGTGGCTGGGGAAGCCCAGCCAGATGGGTGGGGTATAAATTATTATTATTATTATTATTATTATTATTATTATTATTATTATTATTATTATATTTTAAAATGAGGGTGTTGGAAGTGCTGTTAATATATACGGAAGGAGAGGGGCAGTTATGGTTGCCTGAGGGGGGCATGGATAGATGTTGAGTGATAGACGAATAAGACCCTCTGCTCATGCAGACATGATTTCATTTACATAATGAACGGAAAACAAAGCAGAACGTTTTGCAGGGATGCATCACTGTGACAGGAGCAAAGCCCTCGTTACTTGACGTTACCAGAGATCACTTGATAAATTAGTAAATCACAGATCTTACATTGTTTCAGGTGTCTCACAGGATAAATAAGCCTAACATAAATAGGGGAGATTTTGCCTGCATACATCATACAGATAAGTGCTGTGAGATGGGAAGAGAATGATTTTTGAGGGAGATTGTGATTAATGCTGAATCTGTCAAAACCAGTTCCATTACATAGCACAGTGGAAGCGGGTGGCAGCCAGGAGGAAGTTCAAATTTCTTCTCAGACCCATGCTTACTAGCTGGTCTTAAGCAAGCTACAGCCCCACATCCACAATATCGGAATAATACTGCCCACCTGGAAAGGTTGTTACAAGGACTGCTGAGATCTATGAAGCTCTTTGGACTAGCAAAGGGGTAATAGTAATTTGAAGAATTACTGTTGCATTTGTCAGGTGCACAGGACAAAGTTCACCAGGATTTTCAAGCCCCACTGAAACAGGAAATGTACAGGAAGATAATTAAGCTTCCTTCACTCTCAGTGGGGGCTCAGGGAGAAGGACTTGCCTGAAGACTGCACCCAGAACTACCCAACATAAAACATAATCTGCATTTGACAGCTTTCATAGACGAATATTCAATATATCTGTAGGAGCGTCTCCACCCCCATCGTTCTACCTGGACACTGAGGTCCAGCTCCGAGGGCCTTCTGGCGGTTCCCTCACTGTGATAAGCCAAGTTACAGAGAACCAGGAAGAGGGCCTTCTCGGTAGTGGCACCCGCCCTGTGGAAGCCCAGCAAGATGGGCAGGGTATAAATAATATATTATTATTATTATTATTATTATTATTATTATTATTATTCGTAAGATAATATTGTGTTTGTGACTTTGAATAAAGAACACTTTTCTCAGGTCTGCGTAGTCACATTTCTGTCCGGGACTGGGCAGAGGAGGAATGGTGGAGACTGCCTCCCCATCCTGACCCTTCCAGGGAGAAGGAAGAGGAGGAAGATTTACAACAGGGGTTTGAGGGAGGTAGCAACTCAGAGGCAGATGGAGGGAAACTTGGAAGATCATGGGAGAGCCAGAGCCACACCCGTCTGACACGTTGTCGATAGAAAGCATCCCAGACCCTCCATCTCCCAGAACCTGGCGAGCCTTAAAAGTAGGAGAGAAAATTGCTCAAAGACAGAGGGCAGGTAGCAGCACCCATAGAAGTGACAAATGAGGAAGTGGGAGAGATGGAGGTGAAGATTCACTCTGGACAATTATCCAAGAGGCTGGGTTCTATAACCTCTCTCTGTAAAGATTGACATAAAAAAGGACGATGAGAAACTTTTCCTTGTCTTTATACTTTCCTGGGCGACCAGCTAGGAGCTGCTGACAGCTTCCTGACAATTTCCTACAACAGGAGGAGATGGGATGAGGTCCAGTTAGACTTAAGGGGCAAGGCAGGGTTGGAGATTCTCAGGCCTGGTGGCCAATTTAACCCCTCCGCCCCCAGTTTCTCTATCTGTCCCTTGGGACCCTCCCCAGGCCACAAATCCTCTGCAAGACTCATCCCTCAATGGGCCTGTTTTGCCCCTTCCTTGAATATTTTTGCCTGACTGGAATAGATGCCCGTTTGGATGGTAGACAGAGAAGAGTATGTGAGGTAAGGACTACTCTACTGGATAAAGATAAAGTTCACATTCTTTTTAATATATATATATATATTTATTTGATTTTTTTAAAATATAAACATACAACAAACAACACTTTGAAATCCAAATACTGAGATTACTCTGAATCTCCTTACTTTCCCCTATCCCTTCCATGCGTCCTAATGAAAATGATTACAACTGCACATTAATATTTATCCAAATATTTTTCCTCTGAGTTGTCCATAGTTTCCATTACTTTACAAGTATGGATAAAATCCTGCCAATGTTTTAACCTGCTTGCAGTGGTCTCGTATATAAATTATAAACTTTCCCCATTCTTTTTAAAAGTTCTTTTCTTTTTGATTTCTGAGCTTCCCAGTTAATTTTGACATTTTGGCATAGAGCATCATCTTGATTTGCCATTCTTCTCTGGTTGGAGTTGACCCCTTCTTCCATCTTTGGGCCAGTAGTATCTGTGCTATTGTCGCATACATAAACAGTCTTTTCTGATCCTTTGGGATCTCAGTACCTACAATTCCTAATAATAAAGCTTCTGGTTTTTTTAACAAAAGTTATTTTGAACATTTTTTCCATTTCATTATATGTCATCTCCCAATTATTATTATTATTTTTACTACTTTACACATCCACCACATATGATAAAAGGTACCTTCTTTTTCTTTACATTTCCAGCAAGTATTTGTACTCATTCTGTACACCTTTGCTAATTGAACAGGAGTCAAATACCACCTGTACATCATTTTCATATAGTTTTCTTTCAGTGAATAACATGCCATGAATTTCTGTTAAGATAAAATTCACATTCATTGCTATGCCCATGTTTGCGTCTGGCGTCACCTACCTCAGGTGTCAGGGAACTGCCATCAGTGCCGGAGGGAGAGAGCAAAAGCCAGAGGGATTCCAGAGAGCGTCCAGGGATTGGGAGAAGCAGCCCATCTTCTGGGGAAGAGAATCAGCGTAGCACCAGTGGAGAAGGGGGGCAGATGGGGGAATCGGCGAGGCGGTCCCATGACTCCTTGCCGGGGACCAGCAGGGAGAGTAAGGGTCCTCCGCTGCCTACGCCCTCCTTGCGCAGAAGGCTTTCGCGCAGAGAGAGTAGGAGGAGACTAGGCGTCAAAGAGCTTCTTTGCTGGAAGAAGTTTAAGAAACGCCCACTGACGGATTCTGCCAGCGATTGAGTCAGCCACGGGTGAGTGGCTGTCTGGACAGAAAAGGTTCACTTTGGCAACCCAGCCAGGTGTTTGCACCCAGCCGGGGAGATAAGCACCGGCTTATGCACAAGCAACCCCTAGAACCATTACATCAGGCATGCACTCCTCCCCTCCGAAAAGAAAATGGCGGCCCAGATGTGGTCCTTGAGCTGGAAGTGTTTCCTGCCCTTGTGACAAAGCATGCCTTTATTTGCTAATTGCAACTAATAAAAGAAAAAAATTGGGCCTAAGATGCAGCAAAGTTTTGCAGAAACCAAGCTTATCACATAGATTAGGAAAGCAAAATCCGCTTTGTTTTGCCACAGTAATCAGAAAATGAGGTTGTTTACTTGATTGGATTAAGTCAGCATCTTAACGTGGATTCATTGACATTTAGGTAATGCCTCTTAGATGCAACCACTTTTCTTATACAGTAAATTATAACGCAGCTTTTTTGCTACAGTCACAACAATTATTACAAACAAATTACTGCGTCAATGATTCTACCAATCAATGCCTCTTAGATTTTAATTTTCTGCTTGCAAAGACATCGGGAGATCCGGAAATTGCCAATAGAAGCAGGTACTGCTGGCAGCAGGAATGCAAGTTTCTCTGTCTGCTCCTACGCCAGTCAGTTACTGTGACTTCTGAACACAGTAGCCTTTGTAGAATGCGCTCAAACAGGCTACTGAAAAAAGATGTCGGTAAACCCAAAACAGCCCAAATTCAGATCTGAATGATAAAATTCCACCCTCAGTTTAAGTTCTGATTTCCCAGCTGCAGCTGCTAATCATCTCTTCCATTGCTATGCCACCAACACTATGTTCACACACTGGCACTTTTTCCTGCAGCAGCTTCTGTACAATGGCAGTGTGAAGAGTGAGAATTTGGAATTTCAGCAGCAGAACTCTTTAAAGTCTGAAGCTATTTTGTAACTAATGCCAGTTCCTGAAGGGTTGGGGGCAATGATCTGGAAGCCTGATGGTAGAAAAGATTCATTATCGTACAAGATCTACAGGATCAGTCTAAGGCAGGAAAAGGCAAGGGTGAAAACCAGAGCATCCATTCTTTTGGAATGTGCTATGACCCAAGTGCTTTTTTGATATATTTGATTATAGAAAGAAGAGTAAAGAGTAAGTGGCTCAAATCCGCAGACAAGATTTATCTGAAGGGCAGTCACATGGAAGATGGAGCAAGCTGGTTTTCTCTTGCTCTGGAGGGTAGGACTCAAACCAGAGAAAGGAGATTCCGGCTGAACACCAGGTAGAACTTCCTGACAGAAAGAGCTGTTCGACCCTTAATGGTCTCCCTCAGGAGATGGTGGACTCCCCTTCCTTGGGGGGTTTTAAACAGAGGTTGGGTGGCCATCTGTCATGGATACTTTTAGCTGAGATTCCTGCATTGCTGGGGGTTGCACTAAATCACCCTAGAATCATAGAATCATAGAGTTGGAAGAGACCACAAGGGCCATCGAGTCCAACCCCCTGCCAAGCAGGAAACACCATCAGAGCACTCCTGACATATGGTTGTCCTCTGCTTAAAGACTTCCAAAGAAGGAGACTCCACCACACTCCTTGGCAGCAAATTCCACTGTCGAACAGCTCTTACTGTCAGGAAGTTCTTCCTAATGTTTAGGTGGAATCTTCTTTCTTGTAGTTTGGATCCATTGCTCCGTGTCCGCTTCTCTGGAGCAGCAGAAAACAACCTTTCTCCCTCCTCTATGTGACATCCCCTCAGGGCCCCTTCCAACTCTACATTTCTATGATTCTATGCTTCTGTGACAAAAAATTCAATGATATTTGCACCGAGGCAATAATAGCAAACCCCACTCCCCAAGTAAGCTGGATAAAAGGCAGGGTGTATTTCAGTGCTTTGCATGCAGGAAAACCCAAGTTTCTTGGCGGAGGAACCCTGCCTGAAACTTTGGTTTGTTCCTACTAGTCAAAGAATGCAATACTGAACCAAACGGATCAATCATCTTTTAACTCCATCTAAGACAGCTTTCTGGACGCAGGTGGCACTGTGGGTTAAACCACAGAGCCTAGGACTTGCCGATCAGAAGGTTGGCGGTTCGAATCCCCGCGGCGGGGTGAGCTCCCGTTGCTCAGTCCCTGCTCCTGCTAACCTAGCAGTTTGAAAGCACATCAAAGTGCAAGTAGATAAATAGGTACCGCTCTGGCAGGAAGGTAAACGGCGTTTCCATGCACTGCTCTGGTTCGCCAGAAGCAGCTTAGTCATGCTGGCCACATGACCTGTATGCCGGCTCCTTCGGCCAATAAAGCGAGATGAGCGCCGCAACCGCAGAGTTGGCCACGACTGGACCTAATGGTCAGGGGTCCCTTTACCTTTACCTAAGGTAGCTTTCTAATAGCCACCAAAGCAACACATTACAGTGGTACCTCTGGTTGTGGACGGGATCCATTCTGGAGCTCTGGTCGGATCCTGAGGTTTCCACAACCGGAGGTGCCTGTTCTGCGCGCACACATGGTGCAATAGAGTGCTACTGCGCATGCGCGCACAGTGAAATCTAGAAATATAATTCTGGGGTTTCCGTGTGCATATCCCGAAAGATATGTAGCAAGTGGGGCACATAAGTAGAGTTACCACTGTACTACCCTCAGAAAGCCAGAAAAATGAAATCTGGCATAATAATGGGTTGGCTTGTTTTCCTACTAATAACTTATTAAATGGTGACATCCAAATGGAATAGATGGCTGTGATGGTGTGATGGCTGTTCCAACCTGCTACATGAACAGATTGCCAGTAAGATCACAGTCAAGCCTGTGTTCATCAAGGGAGGCAGTTCTGAATATTTTGAAGAAAAGATATTGCAAACACCTGCCTGATGAAGGCGTATTTATGGCGTTAAGATAAGCCACTGGCATAGTGTAAAAATAATGATAGCAATGGTTTAGTAAGACAAGGGGAGGTTGAAATGGAACAAACTCTTTCATCCTCATGTTACGAATGGCATCTTGCGGTCTATGCTTATGCATCATTTTGTGCCGAAACAGGACGTGCCTTTTGTGTGTTAGCATACCACACTGCCAATTGCAATGGGAATTCTGCCATCTAGTGTTTAGCCGCACTTTTTCCACAACATGGGCCTTGAACAGATGTAGCTGTGTATAGGCAACTCAGAGAAAACAGTGGGACTCAGTTGGAACTGGCATTATCACAATCATTTCGAAGCACCTAATCCTCTCCAGGCTTGGTTGAGTTTTTTAAAAACAAAGTTCTGCAGGTTTACTACAGAAGCTGTCTCTGCGTGATATTGATTGGCCAGCATCTGTGATGTCACCAAGACATACGCACCCAATCCCTGTAGCTGTTTGCACATTTGCCTTATGTTTTATTAAAAAGGCAACAAAGAAATAGATAAATGGGGGGAAATGAATAAATGTGTATGTGGATTTCCCCCCTTTGCTTTAAGAAAAGATTAAAAGGCACCTAAGAGAATAGGAGGGACGACAGGGTGAGCTCCCGTTGTTCGGTCCCAGCTCCTGTCAACCTAGCAGTTTGAAAGCACCTCACCGTGCAAGTAGATAAATAGGGACTACTCTCTGGCGGGAAGGTAAATGGCGTTTCCGTGTGCTGCACTGGTTCGCCAGGAGCGGCTTAGTCACGCTGGCCATGTGACCCGGAAGCTGTCTGCAGACAAGCGCCGGCTCCCGGCCTCTTGAGCGAGATGAGCGCGCAACCCTAGAGTCGGTCACGACTGGACCTGATGGTCAGGGGTATCTTTACCTTTTTAAGAGAAAAGGAATGTGCAATACTACCTCTGTAATAAAGCCAGCAGGCAGTGGTTTACTATGTTAAATCCCACCTGTATCTGGCTTCACTCACATAACCGTTGTTATGTTGCACATTCTTAACCATTGTTATGTTGCACATTTTAATTTTGCTTTCTAAAAAAAAATCAGTATCTGAATTCAGCTGTTCTTTCCTTGCCTGGAGTCCCGCATTACTCTGTTCTACCTGAATTAGGTTTGCTTTAGGCTACATATTGATGCCTTCAGGATAAAGTAGTGCCATCCAGTGGCTCTGAGGTTCCATCCTGCCACTGGCACAGATTTCTTTAATATTTATTGGTTTATTGGTTTATTTATTTAATGGTTTATTTATTGGTTTATTGAATTTATATACCGCCCTATACCCAGAGGTCTCAGGGCTGTTCACAAAATAAAGTCAAAATATAAAACCACAAAATACATAATCAGAACAAAAACAAGAACCCAAGAACCCCCCTCAAATAAAACACCCACATTTAAAAATATTCACAAGTTCCACTCAGTATTATAATATCCTCAACAAATAAACTCCTGCTGAAATTATAACTATAATTTTGTTGCTTGCCATTGCATTCTGTCTGAATTCAAAGTCATACAATCCCTGGGATAGGTTAACTTTGCAGGCCATTTTTTATTGGACCTTCCTTCCTTCCTTCCTTCCTTCCTTCCTTCCTTCCTTCCTGAAGGAAGAGCCAATCATAAAAATACATTTTTCTTAGTATTTCAAATAGGATTGCGTGAAATGGCACACTGAGGGCAGTATTCAATTACCGTATTTTTCGTTCTATAAGGCGCACCAGACCATAAGACGCACCTAGTTTTTGGAGGAGGAAAACAAGAAAAAAATATTCTGAATCCCAGAACCCAGAACAGCAAGAGGGATCACTGCGCAGCAAAAGCATTCGCTCCATAAGACGCACACACATTTCCCCTTACTTTTTAGGAGGGAAAAAGTGAGTCTTATAGAGCAAAAAATACAGTATATTTTGCAACAGCAACAAGAGGATTTTGCCCCTGCCTCTGCCCCACAAAACCCTCAAATCTGCTTGCAAGGGGGGCAATGGGAACTGGTGGAACAATCTACCTGGGGCTAAGTTGAATACAACTCTGAATTCATATACTTAACAAGATTCCTTCGAATCTCTGCCCTTTCATTGTGGATACTGCTCAAATAACACTTCCCAGTTAAAATCGGCTATGAGTAACCTGCCCACTTTGTAAAAGTGTGTGTGTTTCTGTAAATATTGAACAGCTGTCCACCATATTGGTGCCCCTCCCCCGAGAGTGACAAAAGAAGCCAAATCATATTTTTATGGCAGGGGCCATTTTGAATTTCTCTGAATTCAAAACACACCTCAGAACAGAGCTTTCTGGGGAAGATGAAATATCAGTGACACATGTTCAGCTTCGTGATTCATTTTCTACCAAGAAGATGGAAATGCCATAAATTTATGGCTCGAAATAAAATATAACAGTGTAAGTTATTGTGTTTTGCAAAAGCAATATTTTTATTTACTTATTTATTTATTTATTTATTTATTTATTTATTTACATTTAATATTCTCCAAAATTTATGCAACTTTCGTATTAACCATATTAGGCAAAATATGCAAACATGTTTAATTATTAAAGCATAACATGAATGCATATAGGAAAACTGCTAAAGTGTGATAAAAGTATTGTATTCCAGCTATATACTAATTCAACTCAAGATTCATCTTATTTAAGGGCACCTTCCTGATCATGCGTTTGTCCACAATGAAGTTTAAGGTGGATTTGAAAGTGGCTGTATTCCTGTTTTCATCTTGTGGCATCAACATGGCGTAGTCTTCATCTAAGTGGCAGCCCACACTGTCCCAGTACTAAATTCTGATTTTCCTAATCCAATCATGGAAGAAAATCAAATGTGGAATTGCATGTTACCTGACTGTGAAAATACCGAAGAGTATTGGGGGGTGTTCTGGGTTTTTTTAAAGCATGTGTGGTGATGTTTTGCTGGGTTCCATCTATCACCACACACCCCTCCTTCCATTTTGTTTCCAATAGCCCACAGGAAAGGATGAAGCCCACCTTTCCCCTTTAGTTGTTGTTGAAGACACCTTCGCAGTATTTTTATTTTTAAAACAGTTGTTTTGCATGTAACTACCCTTCCACAAGGGACGCGGGTGGCGCTGTGGGTTAAACCACAGAGCCTAGGACTTGCCGATCAGAAGGTCAGCGGTTCAAATCCCCATGACCGGGTGAGCTCCCATTGTTCGGTCCCTGCTCCTGCAAACTTAGCAGTTCAAAAGCACGTCAAAGTGCAAGTAGATAAATAGGTACCGCTCTGGAGGGAAGGTAAATGGCGTTTCCGTGCGCTGCTCTGGTTCGCCAGAAGTGGCTTAGTCATGCTGGCCACATGACCCGGGAGCTGTACGCCGGCTCCCTCGGCCAATAAAGCGAGATCAGCGCCACAAACCCAGAGTCGTCCGCGACTGGACCTAATGGTCAGGGGTCCCTTTACCTTACCCTTCCACAAAACAGCTGGATTAAGAATAACAATTGCTCGTGCAGACGGAAGAGGCAGGAGAAAAGGATACGAAAAATGTAGGAAAGAGAATGAGCTCTCTCCACATCAAACGGAGGGCGCCCTTTGCGTGCCCACACACAGCACCCCTGATTCTACGTGACTCCTGGCAGAGCGCTCCTGGACCACCTCCCCAAGTCATGAACCTTGAGGTTCCCACCGACCTCAGTTCAAATAATCAATCGTGACTGGCGAGGCAGAGCAGGGGAGTGGAGTGGACCAAGTAAGGGTAGGGTTCGCTCTTTAAGCATAAAAGGGGGTGGAGCCTACCTGGGAGCTCTCAGTCGGCTCCAAAGCTTCACCCTCCCTTCCCTCCCTTCGTTTAGGCCTTTTATTGCAAGTTAACTTCTTCCTTACAGGTATTCAGGCACTGCTATGGACTTACGATGGTTGCTGTTAAAGGACCGGGAAGGAATTTTCCCTGCATTGGCAGGTTTCGCCTTCCCCGTAGCAAAACGTCATAACTTTGGCGGTTTTAGGCCTTGGGTGGAATCTTTTAGTTTATCTTCCCTAAATGGGGGGGGGGCATGACGCATGCCCCCCCCTGTGGCGGCGATCTCAGGGTTCCCCCTTAAAGGGTTGTGTTGAGGGGAGTCACTGGCCATACGCTGAAAGGTTGTCAGTGCACTCCCCTGTGTTGTGGTGAAATGGGGGGGGGGCTGGCTCTCTGCTTAAACATAGGTCTTCCAGAGCCAGGTCAATCCGCAGACAGATTGTGCCCCAGATCCCCGGCCAGGAACTGGGAGGGATAAATGCCCAATGCCTAAGCCAAGGTCTTCCTACATCTGAAAGTTTAATGAAGTTGTGGCCAATTTTAATCCCATAACACGTTGTCACGTTATTCCACTCAGGTGTCGCCTGGGGTCAGGGGGTCTCCACCTGGGCACACAATGTGAATGAAGAAACTTTGTGTATGTGTCCAAAGCTTGCCTGTTGCATTCTCCTTAACTAAAAACTCAGCTATACAGCTGCAAATAAAATGTTTTAAATGTATTGTAAAGTGCAATTTACAAATGTGACACTAGATGGCAACAGTGAGCTATGCAAGACTCAATGTATTTTTCAAAACTTTTTTAAAAAAATAATAATTTTTCACAGCGTTTTTTTATGTGTGTCTAGATACCACCAAGGTAAGATTGAGAACTATTGAATGGCAGAAACCCTTTCACTACCAATCCAACGCAGGCACAATGAAAGCACTTTATAGGTCCTAGTACAGTCTTGGACCCAATATTAGAGGATGGCAGCGTCCTGCTTTCTCCTGACCAAATAGGGGAGCAGGAGGAGGAGATCTACATCCACAGATATTCCTACATATGTGTACTACATCCAGGCTGCCTGGATTAAATGTGAACCAAAATGGTGCCCCAAAATGAGGCTGCCTCAGATCCAGCTACTCTATCCAAACCAGACCAACTACATCACTATTGTGCAAACATTTCTCTCTTTCTGGGGGATAGTTTTCTGGGAGTAAAAATCACTCAGTGGTGTGATGAATTACTGCATATTAACAGCTCACCATGTGCTAACAGCTGTATGGAAGCAATTTTAAATGACCTCCAGATGGAGGCTGTTACATACAAACTGGCCCTAAGCCCTGTTGTTATCGTGAATTAGGTGTCAAAAGTAGACGCAGAATTTACAACTCAGGACAGTGGGCATGGTCCCACTGAATCACCGAGAATGGAAAGTGCTTAATGTTGGCTGGATTAAACCCAGTATTAATGCTCTTGGTGAATATATATCGTGTGCATTGAACTAGCTTACATTAGGACACCATCAACCACCAAAAAAAATCTGCCCTTTTTCATTTCCTTTGAATAGGAAACAAATACCATGGTTGAGTTCTAGCCTGACTTAGAAAATTCATCAAGCCTGCATAGGAAACCAAATTTATTTTTTGGAAAGATGCTTTTCTTTTTTCACTTCCTTCATAAATAAAACAGACAAGTTGTTGTGCTTTGGCAACTGAAGGATCAGGTGTACTGAGCGGATCTGAGGGCTATAGTTTTGTGAAGGCAGCCTAGAATATTCATCCCCAAAGGCCCATTGTATGTCTGAAGAAAGCTCTCCCGTGTTTTATTCCCTACATATACCTCCTATATTTCAAACATTCCTCAAGTGTTGCCAGCTTTAGAAGCCATTAAATACATAAACAGGGTATACAAATAAAGAATGGATGGTGCAGGGAAACGGACATGTTGGAGAAATTATTTGCCATTAAATACTACTTATTATTAACATGGGAGTGCAGCCCAAATGCATACATCTTGTATAATCAATAGGGGGGGCGAGTCTCATTCTAAAAATAGTTTAGGGAGGTTGAACTGATTATATATAGATGGAATTAAGTCCAGTTGCACCTTATGCCAGATTCAGACCATGCTGACATCACATGTGCGATTCTCTTCTCTGCCCTTCCATAGTAACATTATACCTAAGGGAAGAGTGTCTGTTGTCCCATAGCTGTGAATGGGAACCATTTATTTATGAAAGGAACAGGAAGTCTGAAGGACACTACTGAGATGGAGCTAAGCTTTCCCTTCTGTTCCTGGTGAATCTAACGTCTATGACGAAGAGCAGTTTTTGCAACCCTTTCGTTTAGATCTCAAATTACAACCCATTTGCTTTCTTTGATTGAATTCAAGCACGGTTGCCCTCACCCCACACACTGTTCTGGGGGGAACCCACTTGCATTAATCCTAACTCTGGCTTCTGTTAGTGGAAAAAGGTTAAATAGAGCCAAGAGCTAAATCTAGCCAGTAAAAATGTAAAATAGGTCCCTATTGTGTACACCAGCTATGCTAAATTGTGCCTATACTTAATACTAAAATATACTCCATTGGATCATGTGTCTTTATTTCATTTAGTAATTTGCATATGTTTCCTTGTATGTGGAAAGTTGAGCCTGCAAACCCCTCATGAAAGAACTAGAGTAATCCTCTTGCCTTTTCCAAAATGGAGTCTGAGGTTGAATCTTGCAATGAAGGAGCGTCTCCACCCACATCGTTTAGCCCAGACACTGAGGTCCAGCTCTGAGGGCCTTCTGGTGGTTCCCTCCCTGCGAGAAGCCAAGTTACAGGGAACCAGGCAGAGGGCCTTCTTGGTAGTGGCGCCTGCCCTGTGGAACGCCATCCCACCAGATGTCAAAGAGAAAAACAACTATCAGACTTTTAGAAGACATCTGAAGGCAGCCCTGTTTAGGGAAGCTTTTAATGTTTGACAGACTATTGTATTTTAATATTCTGTTGGAAGCCGCCAAGAGTGGATGGGGAAATAAATATTATTATTATTATTATTATTATTATTATTATTATTATTATTATTAATGTTGGGCTCAAGCGCTATTTTGCTCCTGGAGTTGTCTTCTGCAAGAGAGAATGCATAAGACTTTACAGAGCAGAGGGATGTGATCTAAAGGCAGGATTGGAAATTAGTCAAGAACCGCTGTGTTAATTTTGCTCAGTTTCTGCTCATTGAGCTTTATTTATTACAATTAATTGCCACGCTTCGTTGAGTATTGTGATGCCAGACCCAAGGACACCCACAGGCAATGAAATGTTGCATATTCCATATTACAAGCATCATAAACTTTAAATTAAGAAAAGTTGGGCTAATACACAGAACTTGCTTTTGTGTATTTTAGGAAAGGCACTAATAGCTTTTAGTGGAATAGCGGGAACAATAACTACAAACCGTGCCTGTCTGCTTTTGGCGTCCTTGCTTTTAGCCAAGTAGAACTGTTTGTTTGTGCAGTTGTCACCCTTATGTCACAGTTCATGCAAGATATCATTTCAACATATTTGTTGCTTGGAAATTTAGACTCAGTGCCACCTCTCCTGCTAATGGGGAGAAACTCCAGTGAGTTTTAATTACTTTCCTACACCTAAAAGTGTTTTGTTAATTAAAAAGCTGAAAGGGATATTGTAATATTATTTTGAAACAAAATCTTGCCCCATTTGTCTTAAATTTTTACTTCATTTTTCTAAAAATTTCTACCTAAGAATATGGAATTACATGGAAATTCATTATACAGTGGTACCTCGGGTTACATACGCTTCAGGTTACAGACTCCGCTAACCCAGAAATATTACCTCGGGTTAAGAACTTTGCTTCAGGATAAGAACAGAAATCATGCATCGGTGGCACAGTGGCAGCAGGAGGCCCACCAAAATTGATTTTTTTTTAAAAAGGCTTTGTATACCTTACTCAGAGAGTGGATGCTGAAATGCCAAGCCTGTTTAAATCACCAAAAATGGAAATGAATGATAATGGGTCATCTTAGAATCGCGTATCTGATAAATGACGTGTAAGCCACTGGCTCATTGATGTGATGAAATGACCAGAGGATGCAATGGATTTGGATGGAGCAACCTCCCTACTAGGAAATACTGTGACATTTATGGGTTTTTAGATTAGGAACATGGCAAATGAGGTAGACACGATAGAGATGCAGTGCTTTTTTTCCCTGGGGGTACGCATACCCCTAAACATTTTGTGCTTCTTTGTACTTTTGTCTGTTTACTGTATTTATTTTTTCCAATTTGAACTGTAAAATGGCGATTTTCTTGAGTCAAAATTAAAGGTAAAGGGGACCCCGGACCATTAGGTCCAGTCATGGCCGACTCTGGGGTTGCGGAGCTCATCTCGCTTTACTGGCCGAGGGAGCCAGCGTACAGCTTCCGGGTCATGTGGCCAGCAGGACTAAGCCGCTTCTGGAGAACCAGAGCAGTGCATGGAAACGCCGTTTAACTTCCTGCTACAGTGGTACCTATTTATCTACTTGCACTTTGACGTGCTTTTGAACTGCTAGGTTGGCAGGAGCAGGGACCGAGCAACGGGAGCTCACCCCGTCGCAGGGATTCGAACCGCCGACCTTCTGATCGGCAAGTCCTAGGCTCTGTGGTTTAACCCACAGCACCATCTGCATCCCTCTAAACATTGTTGTTGTTGCTGCTGTTGTTGTTGTTACTTTAGAAAAAAAGCACTGTAGGGATGTATAAGATCATGCATGGCATAGAGAAAGTGGATAGAAGAAAACGTGTCTCTCACTCATAAATGTTGGGTGCTCTCAAAGGAGGCTTAGACAAATTCCTGGATAATAAGATATCTTCTGCTCTTGGGAGTCAGTAAGCCTCTGAGTATCCGTTGCTGGGAATCCCATGTGAGGAGATTGCTATTGTGCTCAGATCCTACTTGCACTCTTCCCACAGTGTGAGAACAAGACGTTAGACTAAATGGACCATGGCTCCTCTTAAAAGAAAAATATACCTGAGATTGCTAAGCCTTCCCATGTCAGATTTCTTAGTTAAAATGCAGAAACTACTAGGGAAGCCCTCTATCTCTTACCGCACTGACCTAACTTATTAAGCCCATTAAGATAAGAGTAGTCTGTCAAGACTGGCCCGTACGGTCAGGGGTACCTTTACCTTTACCTTTACCTAGTAACAACACACTGCAGTGGTATCTCTAGCACCACTTTAGCTAATGGGGCCTCCTGCTGCTGCTGTGCCGATGGAGCACGATTTCTGTTCTCATCCTGAAGCAAAGTTCTGAACCCGAGGTAATATTTCTGGGTAAGCAGAGTCTGTAACCTGAAGCGTGTGTAACCTGAGGTACCACTGTATACCGCTCAGAAACAATCCTTTTTAACTTACATAGAAGTCATTAATATTTTGTGTTCGCTGTATTTTGGAAAATTTGTCAGCATAAACAATATTATCGTCTTCTTTTTTAATCAAACCTGAGAGAATATAAAATGCAAATGTATTGTTAATATTCGTAAACTTAAGAGCCTTTCATTGGGAAATATCCAAGGTGTCTCTAAAGCAATAAGAAAGCTGCAAGTAGAGATTATTGGTATTATTACTTACTGCTTTCGGCCATTCGGTGGGGGGGAACCAAGGTCATCACGTGTCAGAAGGTAGGAGACACGCTGTCTCATGATCTAAGTATGGGAGATGAGCGAGACACAATGTGGGCTTTCTGCTATCAGTCCGAGCATTCCCTTGCCCCTTAAGTGTCTTTTGCTGTGCTCACGACTGTCATCAGTCTTCCTAACACCTTCCTATCACTCTTACTTATCGCTGCCAACTAATCATACGGAACCATTTGCACGAGTCCCTGGGCTCCCAGCACATTAACCCCATAGATGAGTGCCTCTTTTTCTACCTCATCTGAAGGAGGTATCGGATTCGTCTCTGTGGAAGATTGCTGGGTGGCAGCTGAATTCTGACAGAAATGATAAGCTTATAGGCCCTTCCTTGCAGCCAGGCAGGTTCTCAGGAACTTGTCACCGAAATAACTAGCCATATATGCCAAATACCAACCACATTTCAATGTTAAGCAGCCTGTAATCCAGAGATTATGCCTCTCCAGAAGTCTTATATTTATTTGTGTGGTTTTATAAAGTTTCATAATAATAATAATAATTTATTATTTATACCCCGCCCATCTGGCTGGGTCTCCCCAGCCACTCTGGGCGGCTTCCAACCAAATATCAAAAACAATACAGCATCAGACATTAAAAACTTCCCTAAACAGGGCCGCCTTCAGTTGTCTTTTAAAAGTAAAATAGTTGCTTATGAGATCTGCTGGGAGGGCGTTCCACAGGGCAGGTGCCACTACCAAGAAGGTCCTCTGCCTGGTTCCCTGTAGCTTTGCTTCTCTCAATGAGGGAACCGCCAGAAGGCCCTCAGAGTTGGACCTCAGTGTCCGGGCTGAACGATGGGGGTGGAGACGCTCCTTCAGGTATACTGGGCCGAGGCCGTTTAGGGCTTTAAAGGTCAGCACCAACACTTTGAATTGTGCTCGGAAACGTACTGGGAGCCAATAAAGATCTTTCCATGGGTTGTATCCAATGTAAGTTCTACTCAAAATAGTCTCATTAAAATAATAGACATGGCTAGCCTAGGCCCGTTCAGTTCAGTGGGTCTGCTTTGAGTGCCCATTAGTAAGATACAATGCCATAGGGAGCTGGACAGCTTAGTTACAAAATACCCTTGACAATGCTATTTTTCTAGAAAAAGAGGTGCCAGAACTCACCATGAACACCTCTCTCCTTCTCTTATAATGGCAATGGTGCCCACCTAAGAGGTGCTGGTGAGTTCTGGTTGAAAAAAAAGCCCTGGCCTTGCAGCTACTGAGCATTTAAATTTTAAAGATACATCAACAATAACACTGAAGGGCCCAGGGCTCTTGAAAGACAGATTCTTGTAACCAGAGGCAGCATTTATCTTTTTTTTAAAAAAAAATAATTTTTATTCATTTTCCAAACAAGTTTTATACAGTCAACAAATTATTTTACACTCATGCTTCAATTTTTGACTTCCCTCAGTTTCTCTGTCAATCTTTCGAAAAATTTCTATTTATTGACGCATTTCTAAACATGATATTGCCTTTCCCCACTCCTTTTCCTCTTACTCTCTTTTTTGCAGTATTTCTTACTATTTCACAGAGTCTCTTCAAAACCAACAAGCGTTGTCTGTGTATCACATATATTTTTCAGATATTCTGTAAATTTTCCCCAGTCCTCGATAAACTTTTGGTCTTTCTGGTATCGAATCTTCCCAGTCAATTTGTCCAATTCTGCATATTCGGTCAATTTCCTTCTCCATTCTTCCACTGTTGGAGAGACAGCATTTATCAAGTGATTCAACGGAGCCTCCAAACCTTGCATGTTTATACCACAGACAAAATTAAAAAGCTTGATACTGACTTATTTGGCTTTTCTTTGGAAAACCTTTGGGTCTAGGGTCCACAGCTGAAAATATTCAGACCCATCCCAAAAGCATAGCTTCCAACCTAATCTGTAATTAGGTTGTCTCGACAGCTTCGCTTTCTGCACTTAGAACACTGTTCTGTAGTCTACGCAGGTATAATAGCTTCTAAAAGCCCTTGGTTTCAGTTTAGGATTATAATGTAATATGCACAAGAAAATAGGCATGTGACTGGTTTTCACTTATTCACTTTTAGCCATCTCACTCACTTTTCTAAATCCAGTTGCCCAAAACTCAGTAAATGAGGAAGTGTGAAAATTAAGGATGTTTCCACAGAGTGGCCATCCATTTTATGTTATACCCTATACAGAATACAATGTTTCCACTCTGTGCGCATTGGTTTGGATTTTTATGTCACTATGGCCGCAGAGTGATGAGCATTTCAGACAATGATAGGCTCGTTAAGCACATCTCATTTGAGTCAAACTGGAAGTGGCATTTTGTTTATATGGTTCATTTCGCCAACAAATTAGATTTGGAATGGATTGCTTTTGAGAATGACTTTGTTCATCACTTTCTGCAGGAGACAATTGCAAATATCATCATGGTAATTAATGAGCTCTTAGATCAATGGAATGCAGGGCACTAATGGTAAAGTTTGAAAGAATCCAAATCTTCTTCTTGATGTCTTACAATGGGCACAATCCACCAGGTCATTTTCCCATGCAAAACCCTTCGCCATTCATTCATGGAAACTCCTCACTGTGAAAGAACTCTGACATTTCCCTCCTTACCATTTTCCCCATGGGTCATGTCACAAAAGAAGGATGAGTATAAAAATGGGTATGCACTGCCCTGTTTTCCTAACCAGGGCCATCTTTACCTGGGGGTGCAAGGGATTCGGGGGGCCCAGGCGCCAAATTCGGGGGGGGCAGGGACCTGCTGCTGAAGCCGCCTAAGCTCTTACCTATCTACCTGTTATGAAATAATAAATAATTTTGTTCAAGCTAGAAGAACAAAATACATATACAGTGTTACCTTGGGTTACATATGCTTCAGGTTACATACACTTCAGGTTACACACTCCGCTAACCCAGAAATAGTACCTCGGGTTAAGAACTTTGCTTCAGGATGAGAACAGGAATTGTGCTCCGGCGGTGCGGCAGCAACGGGAGGCCCCATTAGCTAAAGTGGTGTTTCAGGTTAAGAACAGTTTCAGGTTAAGAATGGACCTCCAGAACAAATTAAGTTCTTAATCCGAGGTACCACTGTATACCTAGGTATTACCGAAATGTATACCTACTGCTTCACTAAAGGACTTTCGACTTTGTGCGCTCATTTACCAAAGATGCGCCAAGCTGCACTTGTCATTCACAATGGTGGCAACAGCGGCGCTTGTCATTCTCAATGGCGCCATGCACATGCCTTCCTCATGAAATTACCTAATTTTGGGGGTTCTGGGTGGATCTTTGCACCCCGGTGGCACATATGCTAAGGGCTAAACTAAATTTGGGGGCGCTGGGCGGATCTTTGCACCCCGACTGCGCATATGCTAAAGACGGCCCTGTTCCTAACTGGTGCCATCTGTGTAGTTTTGACATCTGTAGAGGCCGATCTTGTCAGCATCGCCCTTGAGCCAGTGCCACCGACTGGACTCATCCACTTCAGCCCCGACTGGGCCAGGCGAGCTGGGTAGCACTTCCAGAGACCACCTTCTGCACAGGAACAGGTCAAAGTGCTGTGGACTCACAACTCAGAGCTGTGAGCACCAGATTCACTCCCGAAGACAGTCGTTGCACAGCAGAGTACAGCAGAGCATAAACCACTCAGAGAACAGCTCTGTAGAATAACTACTTTTATTCTATCTACAACTATCATACAAACTATATACAGAGCTAAATGGAGAAGCTGAACTGCACTGAGTGTCTGCAGCTGCTCTTAGCAGCAACCTTATCAACACAGAGATAACACTCTCTCTCTCTAACACTCAGTCTCTCTCTTTGATGTGAGGCTGGAGCGGAATAAGTAGTGAGCAGAAACCGGCCCCCTCCTCTCTGGAGAATCAGCAGAGAACATCAGCAGATTCTTGGAATGGGAGGGGTGAAATCTCCTCAGATCTATTAGGGTGAATGGGGCACTGACCCACCAACCTCGGTCTGCCCCCAGCCAGCCCCACCAGCCTGCCTTCTTACTTACAACCAGCCCAAGATTTAGAACTGCCTCTCAACTTCTTCATTTTTAGTCTCAGTGCTTCCTTGTAGAACTCAGCGGGAAGGAAGATAGTGACACAGCCACAAGTAGTCGGCTATGGCTCCATGGGTGTCGCCAGGATTTTTGTTCATTCGTTTGTTTGTTCATACACATCATATGTTCAGGTAGTATAAGTAAAACACATAACTTTATATATTCAAGCTATACATAAAACACGTCATGTATATCATTGCAAAGTATTGGAAGACACAAGAATTACCCACCTTGGAAGAATGGCAGATGCAAGTAATCGACTATATGGAAATGGCTGAGATGACTGGCAGAATCCGAGACCAGGGAGAAGAGTTGGTGGAAGAAGATTGGAGGAAATTTAAAACTTATTTACAGAAGTATTGTAAAATGTATGAATGCTGATGACATTGAATTAAAATGAAGGGGTTCTAGTAATAAGAGATAAAAATTTGAAATTTGGGAGGTAAAATAAATAAGGATAAAGTAGTAGGATACGAATTTGCTGAACTAATTGTTAAAAAGGGATATAAAAAAGGGAGGCGTGAGGAAGTCAGGAAAATAAGTTAATTGAAGATGAATAATTGGAAAAGAGTGATTTGTGTTTTTCTTATTCTACTTTCTGAGTGTTGATTGTCTTTTTTTGTTTTCTTGTTAAATGTTGGTATTTTATGTATCGTGAAAGTTTGTATTGTTGTGTTTTATATTTTCTTTGTGTTTTTATTGTTCTACTTTTCTATTGTTAAACTTAATAAAATATTATTTTAAAAAAAAAACACGTCATGTATATTCCACATTTAACATTGCATTGTATACCCACATTAAACCATATACAGTTGCATCTTTCCTTTTCCCATTGTCCCCTGTGACTCCCCCCCACCCCCGTACATGGCGTCCTTGATACTTCTTTCTAACTTTACCATTGTTTGTACTTTAATATCTAAATTATTAAAAAGTATGAATTTGACCTTCAATTTCGTATGTCTTATCTTTATGGGATCAATCTATGCTTATCAGTAGGTTATTGTTGGAGCATCTTTGTACCATGTGCAAAGATTTTGATGGGATTGCGTTCTAATTATTGCCGTCATTTTTGTTTTTTTTTATAAGATATTTATTAGCTTTTTCACACATTATAAACACACATATCACCACAAAAAACAAAAACATAAACACACACAAAACACAAAAAACACCACATGTATAATTTCAATCCCTTATTTTCATAAAACTTATTTTCCCGACCTCCTCATACCTCCCCTTACTGCATTCCAATCCCTAATTAATTTTGATCAACAAATCCCTCCCTAATTTCTAATAAATAATTTTAACCTTTCTTTTCATATTGCATAATAATTACAGCATACAACCTCATGTTTTCCAAATCCACAACGTCTTAGCATTCAGCAATTTTACAATGTCTCTTAAGATAGTCTTTAAATTTCTTCCATCTTCTTCCGCCGTCTCTTTTCCCTGGTCTCGGATTCTGCCGGTCATCTCTGCCAATCCCATATAGTCTATAACTTTCATTATTGCCGTCATTTTTGCTAATTCGACAAATTCAAAGAGTTCTAGTTGCCAATCTGTCACTGAAGGTACACTTTCACATTTCCAATTCTTAGCAACTAATAGTCTGGCAGCAACTATTGCATACAGAAGGTGTAGCCAGGATTTGGGGGAGGGGGCAGAACCGACGTGATTGGTCAGTTAGTTAAGTATTTCTATTGCTTTATTTGATGGGGGCAGCTGGCCACCCTTGGCTACACCCAAGCCTGGCTCCACTACTACCAATGGACACATTGACACCAATGCTTGATATCCATGGCTCTTAAAAGTGTCATGGTCAAGGACCAGCTGGACACTGAGGAATGGTGTCTAAGGATGAGTGGGCACCGGGAGAAGTGGAGTTGGAGACTGACTTGGAAGAAGGGAATAGTGACCATGGGAAGCCTAGATTGAGAGGCAGCCGGGAGACATGGGGCAGAAGAAGTTGCAGGAGTGGAGAGTGAAGAACAGGTGTAGGAGGAGCGATAGGTCAGGCTGATGTAGAGTCAAGGATTTCCGCACCTCCTCCTCCTCCTGCCCCCACTTCTCCTGCTCCACTGTCTCCCAGGACCAGTAGAGGATTGAACTGGGAGGAGCAGAAACAGGTTACACTCAGGCAGAGTCTTCACCTGCGTGTGCACTGCTTGGATGGGGGAGATACATAAGCCAAAATGGGGGGGGCTCTCTCTTGCAGCCTCAACAGGTGCACATCTAGGAGTGGCTGAGGGATGGAAGAAGAAGGAGGAGGAGAAGAAGAAGAAGAAGAAGAAGAAGAAGAAGAAGAAGAGGAGGAGGAGGAGGAGGAGGAGGAGGAGGAGGAGGAGGAGGAGGAGGAGTAGTAGTTTGGATTTGATATCCCGCTTTATCACTACCGTAAGGAATCTCAAGGGGACGTGGGTGGCGCTGTTGGTTAAACCACTGAGCCTAGGACTTGCCGGTCAGAAGGTCGGCGGTTTGAATCCCCGCGACGGGGTGAGCTCCCGTTGCTCGGTCCCTGCTCCTGCCAACCTAGCAGTTCGAAAGCACGTCAAAATGCAAGTAGATAAATAGGTACCGCTCCGGTGAGAAGATAAACAGCGTTTTCGTGCGCTGCTCTGGTTCGCCAGAAGCGGCTTAGTCATGCTGGCCACATGACCCGGAAGCTGTACGCCGGCTCCCTCAGCCTATAAAGCAAGATGAGCGCCTCAACTCCAGAGTCGGTCATGACTGGACCTAGTGGTCAGGGGTCCCTTTATCTTTACCTTTAATGCAAAGTTAAGTCAGCAAGGCCAGCACAAGTAATATTGCCATTTGATAGCTCTGTTGTTATGTTCCCTAATAAATGGATTATGGTAAGGTTGGGAATGTACCCTTAATCTAATTGGCTCCTCACCAGCCTGGATGGGAGTGTAAAGAATTTAGACTTGTGCTTCCTGTATTCAGGTGTTTCTGGACTATCCAGAAGCAACTGCCCATGTTCTGCCCTGTCCAACACATTTATGACGGATAAATGTGATGCCTGTGGTTTGGGTTATTGGTAGTTTCAATATGGGAGGGGTAGCCAGCAGCCTCATCTTTAGAAGTGCTGAGCAAGCTGTACCACCTCTATAAACAAAGAGGTGTTTAGCATTTTTGACAGCCATGCATCTCATGCAGGCATCGAAATAATGATTTAGAAGCTTAGCTTGAGGCTGCAGTTTCATAAATCTCAGCCCTGGTCGTTCATCATTTCCTTTCCCTTTCCCTTTAACTCTTGCAGACTTTGGCTTCAAAAGGATGAAACAAAGCTTATTTCAATAGGAGAGGGTTTTTCAGCTAAGACTGAACTTGAAACAAAAAGTTTTACTGAAGTCCTTATGATAGCATTCCTGTTTGTTAATAGTTCCACCTCTATTGCTGAATTTATTTTTACAACTCTGTGATAATAATTTTTGTTATTTTTCAGTTACCATCCAATAATAGCCTCATTATAACAATGCTGAATTATAATCCAGTTACTAATACCAGTCGTTCAAATACCAAGTTATATAGTTTAGGTGGCCCCCGCGTGCTAGAATTAATGGTTTGATGGTTTTCTTTATTTCTGCGTTCCAAAATCTTATTAATTTCAATTACATTCTGATCAAGTGAGTGCCTCACTTGTAGTTTTATAAATCATTTTATAAACAGACGTTATTAATGTTGCAGTTGTTGTATAAAGTATTTATACAACTCTGTGGGCTGTTTTAACTTAACCTTTTCAAGCTTTCAGCTTCAAGGGCTAGCAAAAGCAGGACTTCTGAGAGTTTTATAGCAAGCTGTGGCATGGATTGGGCCTTTCGTGTCCCCTGATTGCCAGGAACGGAAGGATTCTGAGCTGTGACAATAGTGTCCTGATTTGAATTACATGCAGTTCCATCCTCAGACCAGTTGTGATGGCCTGGGATTCGGATTCAGATGCTGAACCTGAAGAATCCCAGCCTGCACAGGATTCCCCGCCTCCAGAACCAGCTGAGCCGGGGCTGGGGCATGAGCCTGAAGGGTCCTCACCTGTGCTGGATCCTCAGGTGCAGGCACCAGCTGAGCCTGCTCTGGCTCCTGAGGTGATGGAGGACTCATTGCCTGCAGGTGCTCCACTCTCAGCCCCATCAGGGGAAACTGATATTGCCTCTGGGTCTGGTAACCCTCCAGCCTCTCCTGAGCTACAGAGGCTCAGGGCAGAGAGGCGGAGGGAACTAAGTTCCCGCAGAAGGAGTGCTCACCTCCAGGCCAGGAGAGGCAAGTCACCTGAGGATCGGGGCCACCCTGTGCCTTGGGGCAGATAAAAGCCAGCCAGCCCCAGTCCCAAGTTGCAGGAGCAACATTGTTGGTTGACAGTTCCTGCCTGAACCTAGTCCTGCTATCCTGCCGGAGTTCCTGACCTCACCCGACTCCCTGCCCTGCATCCAGCTTCAATTTTTATGGACTACCTCCATACTGCACCTTTGACCTCGGACTGGACTCGGACCTCGCCTCCCGGTTAGCCCACGGGACCAGAACACCAGTAGTCCTTGTGGTGCAGGAGTAAGAAAAGCAGCGCTTGACCCCAAACAAAGGTCTGGAGACGTGCCCTGCTGCTACACCTGAAGTAGAAGAAAACCCTTTGTGCAGCTTTAGGTGAACAAAATCAACACATCCTCTGTCAAGAGAGAAACAAGGGAAATGTCTCCCTGTGAATTCTTCTTGACCTCTCAGTGGCTTTTGATACCATCAACCATGGTATCTTTCTGGAGCGACACTCCGAACTAGGGGTGGGTGGTATATAAATTCAATTAATAATAATAATTATCCTGTGTTACTGCACAGCACAAAGCAATGCAACATCACTTGAAATAGCATTATATACCTATATCTATATCTATAGTAAAGGTAAAGGACTCCTGGACGGTAAAGTCCAGTCAAAGGCGACTATGGGGTTGGGACGCTCATCTCGCTTTCAGGCCAAGGGAGCCGGCGTTTGTCCATGGACAGCTTTGAGGGTCATGTGGCCAGCACGACTAAACTTCTTCTGGTGCAACGGGACACTTTGATGGAAACCAGAGCACACGGAAACACCATTTACCTTCCCATCGCAGCGGTCCCTATTTACAGTGGTGCCTCGCAAGACGAAATTAATTCGTTCTGCGAATTTTTTCGTCTAGCGAATTTTTCGTCTTGCGAAGCACGAAATCCCATAGGAATGCATTGAAAATCAATTAATGCGTTCCTATGGTCAAAAAAAGTCCAAACAAAGCCAAATTTGGTACAACAAGAGTTTATTAAGTGCTCTTTAAAGTCACACATACTGTAAAGAGCATTTCAAAATTCAAACCCAGAATTTTTTTTAAAAAACAGCAGAGTGGCCCAATGGTCACAGAAAATCATAAAAATGCAGGGGGGAAAACAAGCTTCCAGATTCTTGCAAACCCCTCCCCAACTGTTCCCCCAGCCACCCAGCACACAGAAATTCAAATCCAGAATTTTTTTAAAAAAACAGCAGAGTGGCCCAATGGTCACAAAAAATCATAAAAATGCAGGAAAAAAACACACAAGCTTCCAGATTCTTGCAAACCCCTCCCCAACACCAAGTCCTTGAATTCCAAACACCCCAACCCAAAATCCAAAACCCCCCAAAAAAAGCTTTAAAAGCTTAACTTACCAAATGGCTGCAAAAGAAGTTTTGGAAAAGCTTCAAAAATCACCAAAGTCTTTAAAAACCTCAAAAAAGGCTACTATGTACACTGCGTTCTATGAGTTGCTCCTCGAAGTCAAGTTGCAAGTGTATTAACGGTGTTAAGAAAAAGGAAACAAACTTGCTAGACGTTTTCATCTTGTGAAGCAAGCCCATAGGGAAATTCGTCTTGCGAAGCAGCTCAAAAAACGGAAAACCCTTTCGTCTAGCGAGTTTTCCGTCTTGCGAGGCATTCGTCTTGTGGGGCACCACTGTATCTACTTGCACTTTGACGCGCTTTCGAACTGCTAGGTTGGCAGGAGCAGGGACCGAGCAACGGGAGCTCACCCCATCATGGGGATTCGAACCGCTGACCTTCCGATCAGCAAGCCCAAGAGGCTCAGTGGTTTAGACCACAGAGCATACACACACACATTAAAGCCAGGAGTACAACACACAATAGAAATTGTAATATCACCACAACATACCACTAAAAATTCAACGGTTAGCAGCTCACTTAAGATATATCAAAATATAATTGAGCACAAAGGATGGATCATGGATGAAGAAAGCCATGGCATGAGAGCCCTGATTCATGTGAGGATGGGAGGAAAAGACACTCACCATGGGAACAGGTTCTGAAAACAATTATTGTACAGTGCCTCTAACAGTCAAATGCCTTATATAATTGTTAAATAGAAATTATTATTGTTTCTAATGGAACAAGAAAATGACTTCTTGATCTCTTTCCTGGAACAGCGGGACCATTTTTATTTTATTTTTGCATTTGTAAATGGCATGTTTGTCTTTCTCCCTCTTCTCCTTTTGCTAAACGAATATGCACGGCTGAAAACAACATGCAGAGCCTCTGTAACCCTCAACTGATCCAGCTTTTGTTCTCAGCTGCTCATTCAGAAGCTCGATGCAATAATGTAGATGGGTCATTTCAATTCGTCCCTGACACTGTTTACCTCCTTTTAGCAGAGCAAAATGAAATGCCAAGGTCCTCAGTTCTATTGACAGTGGCACGTAAACTACACAAACAACTCTAACACAAGGAGAAAATCTGACGTGGAGAAATATTACATCTCTTTCAAGCCGATGTCAGACAATCTAACTCTTAATAGAAAAGCTGTTGGAATGCAATTTATTGCTCGCAGCCCAATAAGATTTGTACCAATTCTCCTCACTTATTAAGAGAAATAGATGCAGACAAAATAGCTTCGCATTCAAATAGGTCCAGACAATTTCAGAACACTTTGCATAAAGTGCATATGAATAAAAAACAGGCAATGGCGTTGGCATGCATGAAAGCTTATGTCCCCCATTTCCTTAAAACGTGAGAGCTGGTGGTGCATGCTGTGGCAAGGTTATTTAGACGAGGTCTCAGCAGTCACTGGGGGGGGGGAATAATTTGTTAAAGTTGAAAGCAGCCTTTAAAATTCACTTTTTGAAATAATTAATACTTTCATTTTCAGCTAGTTAAAAGGTAAGTCAATTTGTGAGAAATGTGTAAAACACGGACCATAAAGAAGGCTGATCGCCGAAGAATTGATGCTTTTGAATTATGGTGCTGGAGGAGACTCTTGAGAATCCCATGGACTGCAAGAAGATCAAACCTCTCCATTCTGAAGGAAATCAGCCCTGAGTGCTCACTGGAAGGACAGGTCCTGAAGCTGAGGCACTCCAATACTTTGGCCACCTCATGAGAAGAGAAGACTCCCTGGAAAAGACCCTGATGTTGGGAAAGATGGAGGGCACAAGGAGAAGGGGATGACAGAGGACGAGATGGTTGGACAGTGTTCTCGAAGCTTCCAGCATGAGTTTGACCAAACTGCGGGAGGCAGTGGAAGACAGGAGTGTCTGGGACAGGTGAAGCTGCTGATCCCTTATTTTGGCTGCTGATCCCTTATTTTTGAGGTTGCTGATTCCTTATTTTCAAATCTGAAAGTTGACAGCTATGCATGACATCTCATGACACTGAGATTAAATTTCTCATACTGTGCCGATTGAGCCATGGCTGAAAAGGAGGATGCAGAAACATAGTCGTAAATGTGCTCCCAATTCTTCCCAATCACCTGACATCATGGACCTAACTTAGTTGAGTTCATTAATTCCAGTGGGTCTATTCTGATTAAAATATATTTGACTCCCACCCATGGTGAGAGCTTTTAGTAATGTGATGTAATTTATAGACATCCCAGATTATTTCATGATTTTCCACTGACTGGCCTCTTTCCATTTCCGTCAGTCAGGAGGTAGACTAAGGGTGGACTTTCCATTCATACTGAGCCAAGGCTCTTAAAAGAACCAGTAGATACACTAGGACGGCAGTATTGTATCAAGAAAAATGGATCTTCTTGCAGGATATGTTAATAGAAAAACCAAGTGTGACATTCTATCCACAGGCGTAGGCCGAAATAAGAGAGTAGAGAATAATAAAATTGGTAATTTGCGCATGTGCAGCTCAAGGGAAGAAATCTTGTCTCTCGTTTGACTTGAAAGCAGTTTTCGGACACAAGTGAGAGTTGATCTAATGCAGTTATGATTTTTTTTTAAAAGAAACCTATAATGATGTGTTTCATAACATTACAAAGAAGGATGGAATACAATCATGTTCAACCGATGAATATTTATTCACCTGCCAAGAAATAAGACCCAGCTGAGGAAATAGTTCCTATTGTGTGTGGGGGGGAATAATGCATTATTACATGGTCCTTGTTTTAAGCATCATTTCATGAGAGACAGGCAGAGTAAACAGGAGGGAGACAGACAGAACTCAGTAGGGATGGAAGTATCTGTCAATTCTGGTTCTCTGGGTTCCTCATTTTCCCAATCTTAAATTCAATTTAAGGAATTTTCATTTTCCTTTTATTTTTTAAAAAGCACAAATCCTCATGAAAAATTCATCAGCATTATTTTTGTGAGAATTTCTCCTTCTGGACACATTATATGTGCATTTTTGAAAGTGATTTCCATAATATAATGCTTTTTTGTATTTTATTTTCACTAAAATCTTCATTTTTATTCGCACTTTCCCATAATATGGTGTTTTTGTAAACATGCTTTGATTGGAGAGCTGCATTGCAAAATTCGGATAAGTGTGAATTTCATATATTGTTTAGGAAAGGACAACTTTGGCAGATTTTAAAGCCCTAAACGGCCTCGGTCCAGTATACCTGAAGGAACATCTCCACCCCAACCGTTCATCCCGGACATTGAAGTCCAGCTCTGAGGGCTTTCTGGCAGTTCCCTCACTGCGAGAAGTGAGGTTACAGGAAACCAGGCAGAGGGCCTTCTCGGCCGTGGTGCCCACCCTGTGGAACGCCCTCCCATCAGATGTCAAGGAAATAAACAACTATCTAATTTTTAGAAGACATCTGAAGGCAACCCTGTTTAGGGAAGTTTTTAATGTTTGATGTTTTATCATGTTTTTAATATTCTATTGGGAGCTGCCCAGAATGACTGGGGATACCCAGCCAGATGGGTGGGGTATAAATAATAATAATAATAATAATTATTATTATTATTATTATTATTATTACTACTACTACTACTACTACTACTATTAATTATTTCAGTGGCATTGAAAGTACTGATCTTTCAGTATACGGTTAGTGGATTGGTAACAGCAAAGCTATTTCAGTTTCCAACAGAGGATGGTAAGATTCATCAAAACTCAACTACTGAATACACAAGTACACAAACTATACACTCACTGAACATTGCATGGGAGAAACAACTAACCATACACGTATAAAGATAAAGGGACCCCTGACCATTAGGTCCAGTCATGGCCAACTCTGGGGTTGAGGCGCTCATCTCGCTTTATTGGCCGAGGGAGCCAGCATACAGCTTCCGGGTCATGTGGCCAGCATGACTAAGCTGCTTCTGGCGAACCAGAGCAGCACATGGAAATGCCATTTACCTTCCCCCCGGAGTGGTACCTATTTATCTATTTGCACTTGACATGCTTTCGAACTGCTAGGTTGGCAGGAGCAGGGACCGAGCAACGGGAGCTCACCCTGTTGCAGAGTTTCAAACCGCCAACCTTCTGATCGGCAAGTCCTAGGCTCTGTGGTTTAACCCACAGCACCACCCGTGTCCCTTTTTAGCCATACAACCATACACTCGATTATTTGTGTACCCAGGTACACATACATTTGTTGAATGCAGTGGGCCACTGCCTGTTCTACATGCTTGGCTGGTGGTAGTTGAGATATTACTGCTTTACATACAAAATGGTTGTAAAGAAGGTTATCTACAGAGGGCAGTACAAGCGGAACTAATCATAAAACTTTGTGTGGTAAGTACGACAGGAATACTTGCAGAGCTCAAGAAAATATAAAAAGCCTATTGGAAAGAATACATGAGAGGTTATGTTATACTCTGTACAGAATTAAAGACCCTGTCTATTTTATTAGATCATCCTAACACACTGTATACTTAATAGCAGTAATTTTCTACTAAACTGTGTGTGTATGTGTGTGGTTCCAACATATTGTGGTCCTATGTTTTATTACCTTCAGTCATTTCCCTCATTAATAGGAATTGCTTCCCTATTATTTCTGATAGACTTGGACCACCTGGTCACAGACAGGAACATTTCCTTGAACTTATTCCCTTGATGAGCTCTAGTTCACGCATATTCCTGGTAAAGGTATAAACACATATATTGTTCCCTCTGTTGTGGATATATTCTTTCAATTGTGGCTTTATTATTAGTAGAATTTTTGCTCACATAGTAAGCAATAAGCGAAGAGGAAATTTATTTCCCTGAAATTGGTCATCTTGCTGAAACAAATGTCTACTTCTAATCCCAGTCCCATCCGCAAAATGGTGTAGAAAGCTACTAGCAGAGCAAAACTGTTATGTACTGAGTTGAATAGGATCCAAAATGCAGCAGTCTGATTGGTCCTAGAACAATAGGATCCAGAATGCAGCAGTCTGATTGGTCCACAGGAGCCACCCAATCCAGCTCCAGGTGGAAGTGAATCCGCAACATGATTGGCCTACAGGAGAATCCCGGAATTAGCCAATCACGTGGGGCCCATTGTGTAAATAATGTATATAAAGCAGGCATTCTGTGGGAATTTCCATTCCTCCTCACCACTATGAGCTGAATAAAGAGCATGAAATCCACTCTCGACTCTGAGTATATTTCAAAAACAAAACATTTCGACTGATACATTTTCAAATCTATCCCAAAATCTAGTGGTGCATACTAGCTTCTTCTGATGTTAAACCACTATGGTTGTATACAGAAGACTATCTGCCAAGTGGCAGTTTATCCTGTTCTTCAGGTAACTGCTAGGCAAGCCAACTATTGTCAAAAGAACACAAGAATAGTCTGCTGAATCTAGCCAATGGCCTATCTAGACAAGCATCCTGTTCTTACAGTGGCCAATCAAATGCCTCTGAGGAACCAGCGAGCAGAACATGAGCACAAGAGCCCTCTTTCCTCTCATGGTTTCCAGCAACTGGTATTCGGTTTTTTTACTGTGACTTGTTCTTCATTTTATGGGACTGACTTGTGACTGTGGCTTGTGACTCCGTTTTTGTGACTGTTGCTTGTGACTGTGTGGAACCCAGTTCAGCTACTAATTGATTGATTGTGTGACTGCAGAAATGGATAAAAGCTCCTCCATCCAAACAATGACTATCATCAGTGTAAAGGTAAAGGGACCCCTGACCATTAAGTCCAGTCGTGACTGACTCTGGGGTTGCGGCGCTCATCTCGCTTTATTGGCCGAGGGAGCCGGCGTACAGCTTCCAGGTCATGCGGCCAGCATGACTAAGCCGCTTCTGGCGAACCAGAGCAGTCCACGGAAACACCATTTACCTTCCCGCCGGACCAGTACCAATTTATCTACTTGCACTTTGACGTGCTTCCGAACTGCTAGGTTGGCAGGAGCAGGGACCGAGCAACAGGAGCTCACCCCATCGCGGGGATTCGAACCTCCGACCATCTGATCGGCAAGTCCTAGGCTCTGTGGTTTAACCCACACTGCCACCCGCATCCCTTTTTATCATCCGTGTACTTAAGGGGGGGAAATTAATTTGAATTTCTATCATCTACAATGCTGTCTTATTTAGTTTATAGTACAGTACATTGATTATTGCTTTCATTTTATGGATCAATGGCCCCATTAGATTGTAAAATTCATGTTAAATTGCTGTTTTAGGGGTTGTTGGGACGGATTGATCCATTTCGCATTACTTTCTATGGGAAAGCGCTCCTTGGTTTTAGAACACTTTGGTTTTGGAACGGACTTCTGGAACGGATTAAGTTTGGGAACCAAGGTACCACTGTACTGCAGCCCAGTGTGAACAAACCTCACAGGGCCAACTCTAGCCACTTGCCCCACTAAGAGCTGCTCCACCATCACTCTTAAAAAGGAAATGCAGGGGGCACATGACCTCAGCTAGCACTTAAGCCATGCAACCATACATTTCTAGCACCTGCTATACCTATGTCTTGCCTATGTGCTGATCTGATTTGTGCATTGAAGTTTTTGGCAGAAACAGAAGTGGCAGCTCAAGTTCTTTGTCTAGTAGGGAGGGCTAACCCTGAGATCTTGCTGATCTTATAGAAATCATTTTAAATTCCTTCAGAAATAACTATCTAAATGCTAAATTATTATCATTATCATTAAGTTGCTTCTGCTTTCTTCTTGTTTCTATTGTGTCGTGTATAACCCTGGGTATAACCTCTTTTCTCCTGTGCTCTCTCACACGTTGTTAAGCAGACCCATGGTGACATAATCAATAATGATAAGAACAATAGGTAAAGGTAAAGGTACCCCCTGACTGTTTGCTCCCGTCACGGACGACTCTGGGGTTGCGGCACTTGTCTCACTCTACAGGCCAAGGGAGCTGGCGTTTGTCCGCAGACAGCTTCCCGGTCATGTGGCCAGCATGACTAAGCTGCTTCTGGCGAACCAGAGCAGCGCACAGAAATGCTGTTTTTTACCTTCCCGCTGGAGTGGTACCTATTTATCTACTTGCATTTTGACGTGCTTTCAAACTGCTAGGTGGGCAGGAGCTGGGACCAAGCAACGGGAGCACACCCCGTCGCGGGGATTCAAACCGCCGACCTTCTGATCGGCAAGCCCTAGTGTTATTTACTGAAGTTTTCACCCTGGGCCAGCAGGGGGATACGGTAGATAGTTTTCACTCAGGTCCACATATGCAAATAAGGGATTGTAAGTGACATTCAGTGATTGGATAGTTACAGAAAGTAGTTACTGTTGTGTTGTAGTGGAGCTCTATATAAGCAGGCTGGCTGAACCCTTCAGTTCAGTTCAGGTCTGTTCTGGCTTGTGAATAGACAAGAGCTGTTTGAAGAATCTCTGTGTCGTCTGATATGTTCACTCACAACTTAACACCTAGGCTCTGTGGTTTAGACCACAGCGCCACCCGCATCCTTTGATAAGAACAATACCTGGCCTATTTTGAGCATTCAACACACTTACCACCCATTTTCTCTGCGATTCTCCTTACAGCAATTGCGTGGCAAGTCCCCTCCCCCATGTGAAATGAAGACACTCGACACATTATTTAAGGTTAATGGGCATAAAAGGCCACAACTTTATTGATTACAGAATTGAAAGGTATTGGCTTTAGGCATTGGCTCCTATCGACTACCCAGCATGGGAACCGGGAAGGGTTGTCCACAAGCCGTGGGAGTCCTGTTGAAGTACGCCAACTAGGATCCCACGGGTGTCACCGCTCGGGGGTGTGCCGGAGGCCCTTACCTCCCTAGGTTTCGGACAAGGCCACGCCCCCCGGAGTCCTCTACCGGACTACCCCTTTCATTGGGGGGAAGGTGATGGCGCTTCCTTCCCCCCCATTCATTTGCATAACAATTAACCCCTGCCAATGCCTAACCGCCACCCGGGCCGGGTCGGAGACACGCCCGGGGATTCCCTGTTCACGCGGGGGCAAAGGCCGGCCCCCGCGCGCGTGTGGGAGGGATTAGCCCGCAACCCCCTCTCCTCCCAGGTCGGAAATGGCTTTGTGTAAAGTGAGCCAGGACTTTTGCAGTCCAGGGGGCTGAAGCTGAGACAGATCCCATCTAAGGAATTCTGAGAAAAGCAAAGAGAGTGTCAGGAAGGATAGCAGCATTTCTCAGCATGGGCCTGCAAATTCCTACCTGACAGCTACACCAAATGCAAATAATCTCCTTCAGGCAGTCCTTCTGTATGAATCCTAGTCTGTTCTTTCATTGGGGAGCCCCTCCTTTGCTTGCTGCTTAATGAGAACAACAGTTAACCTCGTTTTCACCACTAAAGCTATAATTAGTAGCACTGCTTTTTTCCCCATTTCAGTTGAGCCATATGGTCATCTATTGCTAACAAATCCCAAGGTACCCTGGAGTCTCCATATTGCTTCCTCTGTGGCTTCTGTTTTCCTAATTTCATGTGACACGTCTTGTGTTGGCTGAGTAAGGAAGAAAGAGGGAAATCAAAGGCAGTGTTTATTATTCTCCCTGCACATGAATATGCGACTAGGGAAAACACAGGCTATTAAACCAGCATTTGTGACCATTTATTTCTAAAATACTAAAGCACACGCTCTTCATCCAATGCACTTTTCTGTGGGTGGCATTAGACAGACAAGATTAAAGTAAGCATTTAGGATTTTGCTTTTTTACTGTGTTTCTTCCTTATTAAATGACTTGTTTATCTCACAGCTAAGACCATAAAAAGAACTCTTTTGGATCAGACCAAAGGCCTATCTAGTGGTATCCTTCTGTTCCCACATTAATGTATTGTATTCAAGCGCCTGATCCAAGAATTGATCATTCCACCCATCCTCCACTGGAGAGAAGAGAGGGCAACAGGGAGGTCAGTAGAGCACCATAAGGATGCAATGGCATATTTACCTGATCAGACTGAAAATCCATCTAGGAAGGACTATCTATCTATCTATCTAATCTATCAAGTCTACCCTTCATCACAACAGCAATCCCATGGTGGGGTAAATAAAATAAGATTGAAAAATCAAAGATTGACAACAAATCATAAAAATCAGTTGTAGATAAAAGCAACAGAAGAAGCAATAAGAGGGGCAGAAGTAACAGTTGGAACAGCGTTATCATAACCCAGTCAAACATTACAATTATCCTACAAAGGGGAAGAAATGGAGGCAGTGAGAGATTTTACTTTCCTGGGCTTCATGATCACTGCAGATGGTGACAGCAGTCACGAAATTTAAAGATGCCTGCTTCTTGGAAGAAAAGCAATGACAAAACCTAGACAGCATCTTAAAAAGCAGAGACATCACCTTGCCTACAAAGGTCCGTGTAGTTAAAGCTATGGTTTTCCCAGTAGTGATGTATGGAAGTGAGAGCTGGACCATAAAGAAGGCCGATCGCCGAAGAATTGATGCTTTTGAATTCTGGTGCTGGAGGAGACTCTTGAGAGTCCCATGGACTGCAAGAAGATCAAACCTATCCATTCTGAAGGAAATCAGCCCTGAGTGCTCACTGGAAGGACAGATCGTGAAGCTGAGGCTCCAATACTTTGACCACCTCATGAGAAGAGAAGACTCCCTGGAAAAGACCCTGATGTTGGGAAAGATGGAGGGCACAAGGAGAAGGGGACGACAGAGGACGAGATGGTTGACAGTGTTCTTGAAGCTACCAGCATGAGTTTAACCAAACTGTGGGAGGCAGTGGAAGACAGGTGTGCCTGGCGTGCTCTGGTTCATGGGGTCACGAAGAGTCAGACACAACTAAATGACTAAACAACAACAACAAAGACCTGCTTTAATAAATGGGTCTTCAGCTAGCACTGAAAACCAACAAGGACACCCTCAGGTCATAGGAGCCAACTCCTAGGGGCTGAGGTCCCTTTGGCCCCCATAATAAAATATTTGAGGGCGCCCCCCAAGTTAATTGGTGTTGCCATTCAAATGGTGAGTGTGTGCCACATCTTGTGATTAAGTGGGGCAAGACTTATCTGCCCCTCCAATATTTTATTAAAGTTGGCAGCCCTGCAGAGAGGATGTTCCATAATCAAGGGGCCATGGCAGAGAAGGCCCTTTCCTTGGTTGCCACATGGAAGATTTCTAGCATCTGTGGAACAACCAAAAGGGCCTCCTTGGGCAGCTGACCTTGGTACATGAGCAGGTCAATGCAGAAGGATATGCTCCTTCAAGTATTTGGTTCCCAAGCTGAAGACTTAATAAGTCATTTCTAACTTCTTGAGTTTGGCTCAGTAGGAATTTGGCAGCCAGTGCTATTCTTTCAGGATTGAAGTAGCATGATCCCAATAGGCTGACACTAGGGAAGTTCCCATTTCACTATCATGGCTAATAGCCATTTTCCATACACATTTGTCTAACTCCTTGATAAAGCTGGAGGCCATCATGATTGCTTTTGGCCGCAAGTTTCATACACTAATTATTTGTTGTTCAGTGAAGTACCTTAGGATAAGGTTACCAGATTTTTTTCAATGAATCCAGGGACACTTTTCAACTTCAGTAGGAATGATAGGATTTCGTATGGGGACTGATTTGTAAATTCAGGGACTGTCCCCGGGAAATGGGGACATCTGGTAACCTTAAAGGGACCCCTGACCATTAGGTCCAGTCGTGACCGACTCTGGGGTTGCGGCACTCATCTCGCTTTATTGGCCGAGGGAGCCGGTGTACAGCTTCCAGGTCATGTGGCCAGCATGACTAAGCCACTTCTGGCGAACCAGAGCAGCACACAGAAACGCCGTTTACCTTCCTGCCGGAGCGGTACCTATTTATCTACTTGCACTTTGACATGCTTTCAAACTGCTAGGTTGGCAGGAGCAGGGACCGAGTAATGGGAGCTCACCCCGTTGCGGGGATTCGAATCGCCGACCTTCTGATTGGCAAGTCCTAGGCTCTGTGGTTTAACCCACAGTGCCACCCGGTAAATGGGTCTAACTGGATAACCCTGAATTGTAGCATTATGAAGGGGGAGAGCATGATTTCAAGAAATGTTTCTGGGCACCTTGATATCTTACTTCAAATCTTTCTATCCATTCCCAGCTGAAAGTCTTCACCAGAGGGCAAGACATTGAGAGGAAAGCCAAGAGAGGAACCACTCACCACAGTAGCCAAGCTGGTTGTGGACATTCCTACAGCAAAATCAAAGTAAGACAATCTGATTCATGGGGGTGGGGAAGGAACATAAGGGCATAAGAATGGCCTGCAGGATCAGGCCAGCGGCTCATCTAGTCCAGCACCCTGTTCTCACAGTGGCCAACCAGACGCCTGTGAGAAACCAGTGAGCAGAACATGAGCACAAGAGCTAATTTGGCAGTTTGAGCACTGGTGAGATTTGTTCCCAAGAAGCGGCTTAGTCATGCTGGCCACATGACCCAGAAGCTGTACACTGGCTCCCTCGGCCCATAAAGCAAGATGAGCGCCGCAACCCCAGAGTCGGTAATGACTGGACCTAATGGTCAGGGGTCCCTTTACCTTTACCTTTACCTTACCTGTCCTGTTTAGCAGCCCAGAGCCTGTATTTTACACATCACTTGGGAAGATAGGCAAACTAATACCAGTGTACTGGATGAAGCAAAGATCAACAGTGTTGAAGCAATGATTCTTCAACATCAACTTCGTTGGACTGGTCATGCTGTTTGGATGCCCAATTATCGTCTTCCAAAGCAACTACTCTATTCCGAACTTTAAAATGGAAAGCGTAATGCTGGTGGTCAACAAAAAAGGTTTAAAGACTGTCTCAAGGCAAATCTAAAAAAATGTAGTATAAACACCGACAACTGGGAAACACTGGCCTGTGAGTGCTCCAGTTGGAGAACAGCCTTTACCAAAGGTGTCATGGACTTTGACGAGACTTGAACTCAGAACACAAGGGAGAAACGTACTAAGAGGCTTGGCAAATCCACTCCTGCCTGGGAACCAATGTCCCCACTGTGGAAGGACGTGTGGGTCCAGAATTGGCCTCCACAGTCACTTACGGACTCATTTTTAAAACTGTGTTTATGGAAGACAATCTTACTCGGCTACGAGTGATCGCCAAAGAAGAAGAAAAAAGACATCCTTTATTTCCAACATCAGGAGATTCTGTTCAGACTTCTGTTCAAAAGTAAGTTAATGATTTCCCCTTGGATACCATTTTAAAACACTGGTCCGAGGTGATGTCAGATGTTCTGTAATGGATCACCTGTTGTACAGTGAATTACCACCATGGTCTACCATTGCTTGAAAAGTAATGGATCAAAGGGACACTTAAAAATCAGAATCAGTGAACCCACAGCTCATAGGGTCAATCTGCCTCCACCCCCAAAGTTTTGTGCAGCACCCCAAAAGCTCCAATAATTTGGAATTTTTTAAAAAAAAATCACAAAAGCTTTTCTAATGTAGTGTTCTCCTCTGTAGTGCTGTGAAGGGCTCACCAGCCCTCCAAAAAACATCTCTCTCTGCCATGAGTTATCTAGCAAATGCACCTTGTTTCCTTCTGAGTCGGTGCCATGGCAAGAAAGTTTTACAGTCGAAGAAACATTTTTTGTGTGTGCTGAATCAATACAACTACTTTGTTTTAGAAGTAAAGTAAAGGTAAAGGGGGGGACGCGGGTGGCGCTGTGGGTAAAAGCCTCAGTGCCTAGGGCTTGCCGATCGAAAGGTCGGCGGTTCGAATCCCCGCGGCGGGGTGCGCTCCCGTTGTTCGGTCCCAGCGCCTGCCAACCTAGCAGTTTGAAAGCACTCCCGGGTGCAAGTAGATAAATAGGGACCACTTACTAGCGGGAAGGTAAACGGCGTTTCCGTGTGCAGCTCTGGCTCGCCAGAGCAGCGATGTCACGCTGGCCACGTGACCCGGAAGTGTCTCCGGACAGTGCTGGCCCCCGGCCTCTTGAGTGAGATGGGCGCACAACCCTAGAGTCTGTCAAGACTGGCCCGTACGGGCAGGGGTACCTTTACCTTTACCTTTAAAGGTAAAGGGACCCCTGACCATTAGGTCCAGTCATGGCCGACTATGGGGTTGCGGCGGTCATCTTGCTTTATTGGCCGAGGGAGCCGGCGTTTGTCCGCAGACAGCTTCCGGGTCATGTGGCCAGCATGACTATGCCCTTCTGGCGAACCAGAGCAGCGCACAGAAACGCCGTTTACCTTCCCGCCGGAGCAGTACCTATTTATCTACTTGCACTTTAACATGCTTTCGGACTGCTAGGTTGGCAGGAGCAGGGACCGAACAACGGGAGCTCACCCCGTTGCGGGGATTCGAACCACCGACCTTCTGATCGGCAAGCCCTAGGCTCTGTGGTTTAACCCACAGTGCCACCCGCATCCCGTTTTAGAAGTACTTTCTGTTAAAAAACTAATAATGCATGCTGTTCTATTTTGCATATGAGATTGTGCATTATTGAAACCCAGCGGTGTCTGTAATATTCACTTTGGTGACATCTGGATTTGCCCTGCCATAATGAGCATTGAATCTGTGTAAGATGAAAATGCTCTTGAATTAATGTTGGCATTCTCAGTAAAACCACACTTACAATAAACCAGTACAAATTAGTCTCAAGAGGGGCGGGGGGGGGGATAAATCTAACAGCATTGCAGCAAAGTCAGGGGAAATAATTTCAAGGAATAGAGCATAGATCCAACCAATTTTACAGAGTCTTTAAGAAAAATTAGATCATTAAAATAGTCCTCTTTCACTTTCTTTCATTTTCCTGAGCAAAAACAGCTGCCTCCATTTTTTTTTGTCCTTTCTTTCACTCTCCTACTCTTCTTCCCTGTGCTCCTCTAAAAGTCGGATATTTCACAAATGATTTTGTCATATAGATGAAGTACAGAACAGGACACATTGGCGCTTGGGTGGTTACTGGAAGGTTAGATTTATTTTGTACTTTTCATCTTTTATTTAGCCAAGGAGAAGAAATGAGTGAACATTAAATAAATGTACCCCCACCTTCCTCAATTTTTTAAATTCAGGCTGGTGGCTAGGGCAGCTCGGAAAGGACCTTGCGCAAATGCATTTGTGTGCAATGGTAGAGGTCTAGCTGGAAACCTTAAAGTCCACTGCAGCTACATGTGTGATGGATTGAAGAAAAGGAAATATGAATTGACCCCAGCCCATAGCTTGACCAATTGTGGCTAGGAGCAGCTAGGAGCTAGGTGGAGTCATAGATCCAAAAAAAAGTGTAGACTCACACATGCTGGCCAGCTTCCGTTTTGACTTGAAATGCTCGTTTTGGGCTTCTCAGAAATACATAAAGGCAAGAAGCTGGTGGGGGGAGTGCTGACCTACAGTGGCGCCCACCTGAGAGGTGCCGGAACTGTGCTTCAGCATGCTCTTGCTGAAATAGGAACTGAGTATACAACTAAGGTTTTCTCAGAGTAGACCTACCTACCGAAAGCAGATCCTCCAAGTGTCCCTATTTTCCAGGGACATCCCTGATTTAGAGAAGCCGTCCCGGTTTCTGATTTGATCCCAGAATGTCCCACTTTTCCTTAGGATGTTGCTATTTTGATTGGAGAAATGTTGGAGGGTATGGAGTTATCCAACCATCGAGCCGCAACCCTATATACAGAAGGTGTTTTCTTTAATGTTTAATGTTTTATTATGTTTTTATATATGTTGTAAGCTGCCCAGAGCGGCTGGGGCAACCCAGTAATATGTGTGGGGTATAAAAAGCCAAATTATCATTATGGAATGGGACGTACCTATTTTCATTGGATAAATGTTGGAGGGTATGCGAAAGTAATGGACCTAACTTTGTCGTGTTCATTAATTTAACTGGGTCTACCTGAGTAAATCTTAGTTGAATACCACACCTATGTTCCAATAAGGGTCTTTAAAAAGACAAAAGGAGAAGTATGACTTAGGGTTGAAATCAACTAGAAAGCAAGATACATAATCTGGCCTAGTCAGGGGCACAATTGAGGCGGGAATCTGCAGATGTAGCTCACACTTACGATGTCTTCATCAAGAGCATCTCTGTTTTTGGAAAAACACTAGTCCTGTGGACACTAATTTCTTATAAAGCAATCAGATTGGTACTGGGGGTTCATATGCTCCAGTTGTCCTGCTTGGGGTATATGGGTTGTTAGAGGAAACCCTGCACTCAGATTTCACCTGTAGTTCCTAGAAGCTGTCAGCATGTGACAGCAGCCCCACCCCAGGAATGGCTTTGACTGGCCCTCTAAACCAGGTGAGGATAACCGATGGGTCTCGAAACCTCAGTGAGTTAGGGGCTTCTCCTGCATGCAAAGACAGGATCTGGTGGATTGAGCAGGCAAGACCAATAGTGTGTCTTGTTAGGATCGTCCTACTCACGTCTATGACCCTGGCAGAGACACATGCCTGACTGGCATGTTCTCTCCCTCCTAGTCGGTTGTTCAGGGGCTTCAAAAGCTTTCTTCAGCCCGAACATCACAGCAACTGATGCCAAAAAGCATCTGCACACTTAGGGATCCACAGAGTATTCGCAGTTTGCGTAACAGAACTCAGTAGCACAGCATTTTGGCTAATCTACTTTATTTACATATAATACACTTGGAGCATTCTTTAGCTCCTTCTTCTTTCTCATCAGACAGCAAAGAGAAAGAAACAAAGGACAATAGTCCTACATTCCAGAACACAGTAACACAAAACATCCTGTCTCCGTCACTTCTCACACTGTGGAATGGAAACATACACCGTCATGTGATAGACAACAATCCCAAGACTGCAAACATGGAGCAGGAATCCTAACATCCTCCCCCGATTCATGAACCGTGTTGTAGTCATCATTGTAACTGCAACAACCACACAGTTGTCAAGAACAGTCAACAGTCGAGAAGGTGGTTTCTTCACATGCAGATGGGGCTCTTCAACCTAGGAAGGTAGCCCATCTAGGAGAAAGGAAACTCTGAGCCTAAACCTCTGCTGCCTTGTGAGGTATCTTCAGGAGAAGAAAAGGCTAAACCCAGCACAAATCTGGAGTCCCTAAGACAACATCTTACATGCCTCCTTCTGGCAACTCCTGTAGACAAGCTGGTGCCAAATGTATTCGTCTGCTTTCCTTTGGACCACATCAGTGAAGCCAAGCGGGGAGTTTCATCATCTGGGCAGCATAGTCCAGGATCCCTATACACACTGTCCAGGCTTGTGTCCCGGAGAGGTCACTTTGGTGCTGTCAATACAGCAACAACAACAGAGGAGGCAGCAGTTACGAGTTACCAGCATCAGCAGCCATAGTGGGTGATCTGATTCTCCAACAGTTTAGCTTCACCCTTGGGGCACACTCCATTGTCTCTTGAGACAGGCGGATGCCAACAACAGTTGCCCCACTTTTATAGAAGTAATTCCCATTTTCTGCTATCTAATCCTAGTGAGTGACTCTCCTTGTCTTATCCCCATTTTGCCTTTGGTTGCAATCTTGGGGGACGCCTTTCTAAAAAGGAAGAAAGACTTATTAGTTTGCAAACTAGTACATTAGAGTTGCCTCTCTTTACATTTCAACAGTCGTCCCCCAAATTTTCAAAGTTTGATCTCTCAGGGCTGAGGATGTGTGTTGATTTCAGTGCACATGAATGTAAACAAATGGACACTATCTCACCAGCTGGTACAAGACTTGTGTCCATGATGTAACACCAGACAATTAGGGTTTTTTAAAAAAAATTACCGTATTTTTCGCTCTATAACACGCACCCGACCATAACACGCACGTAGTTTTTAGAGGAGGAAAACAAGAAAAAAAATATTCTAAATGAAACAGTGGGTGTATGATTTTTGTGGCTCATGCTGTGGCCACAGACATGTGATCTGACAGTGAGTTTGGAGTAGCCCAATGCAAAAATCCTGAGGATCCTTTGTAACCACGTTTTAAGTGGGGAGGGAAGGAAAAGCACTCAAGGGACAAGGAGCATGCGTGGGGTGGTTGGAGAAGGATGCTGCTAATAATGAAGAAGAGGGGTATAAGGGGAGAAGGCTCCTCTCCTCTCCCGCTTTGCTCCTTTAAAGCAAGCAGGCTCTGCTTTTCTCCCTCCTCCCTGCTCATCCCTGGCTTAGCGAGCTGAAAAACTTTGCTGCTATTTAGCTAGCTGAGTGGGGAGGAAAGAGGGACAGAGAGCCTGCTTGCTTTAAAGGAACCAACCGGACAGGACAGGAGCCGCTTACACTTGTGTAAGCGGCTCCTCTCCTCTTCCGCTTTGCTCCTTTAAAGAAGCAGGCTCTCTGTCCCTCTCTCCTCCCCACTCAGCGGCTCTTCTCCCGCTTTGCTGTTTCAAAGCGAGCCACAGAGGAGGGAAGGAAGGGGAACCATGGATCCTCTGCTCACGACTGCAGCAGATCCCCCCGCCATCTGTAGGCATTCACTCCATAACACGCACAGACATTTCCCCTTACTTTCTAGGAGGAAAAAAGTGAGTGTTATGGTGCAAAAAATACGGTATATAACTTTCACTAAAATGAACAAACACTCTCTTTCTTTTAAAACCTAGTCAATTAATAAAGGTGCAACTGGATGAGATGGGAGTAGGTATGACACTGGAACTCCCACATTTTTCAAAAAGTTAAAAGTCTTGCTGGGGCTTTGATTGGGAATGCAGCAGTAAATTCCCACCCATGGAATTTCCACAAGGGAAGTCGCTCTCTCAATAGCTGCTCCCTACATTCATTTATTTCAATTTATTTTATTTTGCTGGGAGGAAGCAGTCTTCGGTTTTCTTCATTGACCTGTTTTTCCAATTAAAGCAGTTCTGCTTCCAGAAAGAAAGCCTGTGGTTTACAAGGATGGTATCCTGTGTTCGCGTAGTTTTGAAAGATCCCTGGGTAACAATTACTTACTGTACGAAGACTGTTTTCACAGTTGCCGCACTTCCTCTACCTTCCGAGTGAGTTATGCAGAAACCAGATGGAAAGTGTTTCGACATTTCAGTTTGAGTTGCACCAAATTGAAATAGACAATCTCATGTGCAAATATGCAAATCCTTAATCAGCAAGCATATAGCCCGGTTGGGATACGGAATTTGTTTCATTTCCGATGAAGTGGATTGCAGCAAATCTCTGCCGAAATCTATTAGGAGCAGACAAGCTATACAAGCTTAATCACTAGTGCCAGTTACCAAAGATATATTGGAGGGGAAATAGAAATGCTTGTTTTTGAAATGCTTGTTTTTTGGGATTTACCGTATTTTTCGCTCTAGAAGATGCACCAGACCACAAGACACACCTAGTTTTTGGAGGAGGAAAACAAGAAAAAAAATATTCTGAATCTCAGAAGCCAGAACAGCAAGAGGGATCACTGCGCAGTGAAAGCAGCAATCCCTCTTGCTGTTCTGGCTTCTGGGATAGCTGCGCAGCCTGCATTCGCTCCATAAGACACACACACATTTCCCCTTACATTTTAGGAGGGAAAAAGTGAGTCTTATAGAGCAAAAAATACGGTATTTAATGCACTACCCCAACTCAGATTTTCTGAAAAGCAGTAGAATCAGTTGACAGAGGCTGGACTAGGATTGTCTCTGCTGCCCTCACCTGTAACATCCATGCATTGATCAACAATACACAAACTTTATATTTGGATAGGTAGTATACATGCTAAGGATGTCAGCCCCCTCAATATTGGGGGGGGCTGGGCCCCCGATTCACAATATGGAGGGGGCTGGAGCCCCTTGTGCCCCATATACCTGACGCCAGTGCACATGCATGAGGAGGGAATATATTCAAATGAAATTTCAAACAGTTTGAGAGATCAAAGAATTTGATAGCATCAGTTCAAAATTGTCAATTGGCTACTGGATCTTAGTCAGCATCAGCTGAGGAGAAACGTATCTCAAGTCCCGTTGAGATATGACTTGTCACTGCCTTGTAATAAATGCATGGAAGTATGGAAATTGCAGAATGAAAACATTGCATTCAGGTGTGATAGACTTATTCTGTTTGCGACCAGAAGATGCCAGTAAATTAGACAGCTTTGCAAAGAGATAGTCCAAAACGGCATAAATAAAGGCTATTTATTTGGGTGCTCCCATATTCACACCTGCAATGTTTTCCCTAATGTGAAACATATTGTTGAACATAGCAGTGTTGCTTCTGAATAAACAGAGTTAGGATTGTGTTGTAAGGCAGGGGGCTGTATCCAGCTAATTCATGCTCTGGAGAAAATATCAGTGGTCAAAATGTGCTTTTTGTTGTTTTCTAGCTTGCATAGACTTTGAACCATTTTTGAAATCTGAGCTCATCTTTAAAATGTTTACTGATGCAAAATACCACTTTTAGATATTCTGTTTCATGAAAGAAAGAAATAAAATACAAATACTGGTCACTGTATTCATACCCTGTTACTGTCCTTTTTTTCTCCTTCTACTCTCCTTCTACTGTTTCATCATTTTTGCCAAATTAGTGTGCTTTATCCTCCAATGGATTCTCTCAGTGGAATAAGCCTCCCACGCAAGAATTATTAAGTTGCATTTCTCCCTCTTTCCACAAGATAGCAGTATATTCCAAAGGATTGTCAAACAAAACAAAACAAACAGCAGTTTCAGAAAACTGATGTCCTGGTGGGTGGGGCTGAAAAGACAGTAACCTACTTGTAGTACCCAGGTATGGAAAATTACAGCAACTATTGTATATCTTCCTATATGCAAGGTTCCTGCCAGTCTAAGTTTGATATTACAGCTGAGCCACAGGTCCTCTTTGCAATGTCTTGGAGATGGCTTAGGGATGGAGAAACAATTCAATTCAGTTCAAATTTAAAGAAGAATAGTATTGATGCTTTTGAATTCTGGTGCTGGAAGAGACTCTTGAGAGTCCCATGGACTGCAAGAAGATCAAACTGATCCATTCTTAAGGAAATCAGCCTGAGTGCTCACTGGAAGGACAGATCGTGAAGCTGAGGCTCCAATACTTTGGCCACCTCATGAGAAGGGAAGACTCCCTGGAAAAGACCCTGATGTTGGGAAAGATGGAGGGCACAAGGAGAAGGGGACGACAGAGGACAAGATGGTTGGACAGTGTTCTCGAAGCTGCTAACGTGAGTTTGACCAAACTGCGGGAGGCAGTGGAAGACAGGAGGGCCTGGCATGCTCTGGTTCATGGGGTCACGAAGAGTTGGACACGACTAAACGACTAAACAACAACCAAGTATATCAAACAGCACTTTCCAAAGCAAGAAGAACCAAAATACAACTATCCTCCAAAATTCATACTTATTAAATAAATTTGATGCAGTTCTCCAGACAAACAATGTTTGCAAAAATGCATATATTAGGAGGAAATGTCTACAAAAATGCGTGTGTTGGGTCCAATTCATGTTTTTGCTCACATAAGTTTTAGCTTATTTTTAATCCAATGTAATTAAAATTTGGTAACGCTTGGCATAGTTTTACTCAAATGCAGTGAAAGCAAATCGGTCTTCCTCATTGTGAGCTTATATAAGTGTAATTAGATTGAATAGTATATAATGAGTTAAAGAAAATGTTTAAAAATACTTTTGTTAAAAAAACCAGAAGCCTTTTTACTGGGTATGGTTGGTGAAGAGATACCAAGGGAAGATAAAAGACAGTTTATGTATGCAACAACTGTGGCAAGAATTCTTTTAGCCGAAAAATCGAAACAAGAAGATGTGCCAATGAAAGAAGAGCGGCAGATGAAGATGATGGACTTTGCAGAACTGGTGAAACAGAGCAGCTCACGGAAACACCGTTTACCTTCCCGCCAGAGTGGTACCTATTTATCTACTTGCATTTTGACGTGCTTTTGAACTGCTAGGTTGGCAGGAGCAGGGACTGAGGAACGGGAGCTCACCCCGTCGCAGGGATTCGAACCGCCGACCTTCTGATCGGCAAGTCCTAGGCTCTGTGGTTTAACCCACAGCGCCACCCACGTCCCTGCTCCTTGCTTTACATCACACCAAATTGTGAGCCATAACCAATAAAATGTTTTTTTCCTCCTCATTTGTTACCCATTCAGTGCATGCATAATTATTGTCACCACATCCGACCCTGGCTGCTGGCACAGAAAGAATCATTCTATTGGCACAATACAGACAGATGTAACCACTTCAACAACTCCTTGATTTAAATTGCAAAGTTAAGGCAATATACAAGCAACCCCCATTTTGCAGGCATTCAAAGATCGCATGACTGTGCATGCACAGGACATTTTCAGACCCAGAAGAGGGCGTAATAGAGGCATAACAGAGCATGATGGGAGCAGGGCCAGGGTGGGGGGCGTTACACATAATGACCCAGAATGCAACCCCCATGCAAATTGATGATTGCCTGCATAACGTTTCTGCTCAAAAGTCTTACCAAAAAGACAGGTAGTCTGTATCAGATTGTAGCTTATACCCACTTACCTGGGAGAGAGAGAGAGAAATTGCTTGAATTTTGGGACTTAAAGGTAGCCCTGACCATTAGGTCCAGTCGCGGACAACTCTGGGGTTGCAGCGCTCATCTCGCTCTATAGGCCGAGGGAGCCGGCGTTTGTCCGCAGACAGCTTCCGGGTCATGTGGCCAGCATGACTAAGCCACTTCTGGCGATCTAGAGCAGCACATGGAAACGCCGTTTACCTTCCCACCAGAGTGGTACCTATTTATCTACTTGCACTTTGACGTGCTTTCGAACTGCTAGGTGGGCAGGAACTGGGATTGAGCAACGGGAGCTCACCCCGTCACGGGGATTCGAACCACCGACCTTCTGATCAGCAAGTCCTAGGCTCTGTGGTTTAGACCACAGCGCCACCCGCATCCCTTATTTCTCCATAGAAAGATATAAGATTGCATTTTTAAATATCACACATTTCAAATTAATGGATCTTGGAATTGTTTAACTCTAACTGGATTGTGCCCTAAATAGCAATGTGCAAAATCCTTCTGAGAAATTTCAGAAGACATTCCATTGTCCCTAAAAACCAATGCCAAAATGGCTAATCTGAATGGTACCTATCACCATGCAGATGAAACCAGAGCATTGTTTGCTTCCAGCCTCTTGCAAGAGACTGCATTTCCCTGCCAACACATATAGCAAAGCGACGAACATTTTAAGAAAATCAACCTCATGTGAGTGTACAATTAGCAAGTCTAAAAATAATGACACACTTTCATAACAGCCAAGAAATGATACTGTTTTAAGGGAATAAGCAGTAATATATAGCCTAGAAGCAGTAGAATCTAGCAAAACACAAGGGACATTGGAAGGAGTGATGGCATATTCAATAAGGGGGATATCACAGCATGCTACAGTCTGAAAAGAGGGAGAAAAGAACTTGTCTTGAAAGATAGAATTGAGTTATTTTTTATTTTGAAAACGCAGACCTTATTATCAAAATTAGACTTGTTTCCTTCAAAATAACTTAATTACTTGCAAACCCTGCAAAAAAAAATTGCTTGTGGGTGATCTGCAAGTTTTTCCTCTAATTCCAAAACTTTTAAGTCTTGATGGTCTCTGTGGCTCCAACTTCTCATGTTCATTACTTTAATTGTTTTTATTTTATTTGCTTATTTATAAATCACATTTCCTCAGAAAGAGCCCAGGGCAGTATGTATCCGATATAGGAACAAACTATGACTTCAGTTGTGGTATACTCATCATTGTTGCAGTTTGATGCTATTAAAATGTAAAGGGGGTTATGAGTATATCTTTGTGGCATGATAATGTTGGAATTATCATTTAAATCAATCTGATCTTTCTTCTCCAGTGTACAGGGGCAGGGGGAGAAAGATGCAATACTTTCCTAGCATGTTGAAAGTTATTTTTTTCTAGCTGAGCTACCAATGTAGTTTGACTTTCCCATTCTAGGTTTAATTAGCCAAACCAGCTGCTTCTTGTTTTACATATAAAAACGGTAGTGCAACTGACTCTATCATGCAAGATTCTCACAAGTCCTAACATAGCAAACAAATGAGAACATGTTGGTTTCCCCCTTCTGTTTAACTTCTGGTTATCCTTCAGTCCCATAGAGTATGATTTGGACAACGCAAAATATGTAGGTCCCCTACTGGGCTAAACAGTATCTATAAGCAGTAAATTGGAACTATGACTGAAGTATTTTTACCTCCAAGTTTTCTCTGGCAGCCTCCCACTGCTGCCGCGCCGCGGCCATGCGATTTCTGTTCTCATCCTGAAGCAAAGTTCTTAACCCGAGGTACTACTTCCAAGTTAGCGGTCTGTAACCTGAAGTGTTTGTAACCCAAGGTATTTGTAACCTGAGGTACCACTGTACCCAAATATAAGCCACTCCCTTAAAATTGGGTTACAGGCTGAAAATTGCTACAGTTGGTAGAACTGTAACTCCGAGCCAATTTAAGCCTTTGATCTTGCAAGCCCACAAAAGTTACTGTACAATCGCTAAAATTGCAAATCGCTATTTAATTGTTACAACTCCGCAGGCACTCACACCTGTAATTGGCAAATGAACAATCTCAAGCTCGCAAATCGGCAATAAAACATTTTTTGTTCCATTTTACCGTATGTCTGTTTCAGCAGCAATATCTTAAAACCTAATTTTTGTAAGGTCGCAAATTTAAGCCGAACTTTAGCTTTTCACAGTTGGAATTTGGGGAAAAAATGAGGCTTATATTCAGGCCAATATGGTATCTATTGATTGATGGATATTTGGCATGCCTATTCAGAATTGTGGAAATCCCCTATTAAAGCATCAGTATAATTAAAAGTAAATTGGCCATGGTAAAAATGGGAAAACAACTGTATAAAATTGTTTTTACTCTGCAGTCAGAAGATCATGAAGCTGAAAAATAATCAGTGTTAAAGCACATCCAAAGGTAAACATGGCTTCTAAATTACTATGGTACAGTTGAGTACACTTCGCTGAATTTAGTAATAACAAAGATTTAACTCATAAACAGATATTATATGGTCTGCAGGTTAAATGCAGGGAGTTTTCCATGTTAAGTTTCTAGACCTCATGTTTGCAGAGATAGTCGGGGCAAGGAAGGGTAATCCATACAAAGTGTGTCATCCAAATATTCTTGCAGCTTAATTGTTACAAACAGACATGAACCAGAAAAAGTGAAAAATGGGATTACACACATTCTTCCAATTGAATGCTTGAAGTGTAATTGGAGAGTGGGGAAAATTGTCGTACCTAGGCAACCTATAGCCTTTTAAAATTTGGCTCTTTTGGGGGGGTTATTGGGTTGTTGTTTTTATTTTGATTATTTATATTGTGGTTTTTACGCTGATCTTTTCTGTGAGCTGCGCTGAGACCTCTGGGTATAGGGTGGTATATAAATTCAATAAATAATAATAATAATTATACCTAGGCTGGCCCCACCCATAGCATCCACTGAATGAATGAGATCATGGAAATAAAAAAATTACACCATAAGTGGGCCACAAGAGCACTTCACAGTAATATAAGTAAGGATACTTTTTCAGTCTCAAAAGAGAAATATTAAACACCGGAACAAGAATTTCATTTCAATTTTGTCCTAAAGTCAACAAAAGCCTCCTTCCCTATATCTCTTTAGGACATATACAGAAGGTTTATTAGAAACTTTAGTGCCAAGGGCCCACAGGTCTCTTGTCGAAAGAACATTGACCTTTCTTTGGGGGGGGGGGAATAGCTCACCTGTAACAATGACGCAGGGATGCGGGTGGCGCTGTGGGTTAAACCACAGAGCCTAGGACTTGCCGATCAGAAGGTCGGCGGTTCGAATCCCCACGACGGGGTGAGCTCCCGTTGCTCAGTCCCTGCTCCTGCCAACCTAGCTGTTTGAAAGCACGTCAAAGTGCAAGTAGATAAATAGGTACCGCTCCGACGGGATGGTAAATGGCGTTTCCGTGCGCTGCTCTGGTTCGCCAGAAGCGGCTTAGTCATGCTGGCCACATGACCCGGAAGCTGTACACCGGCTCCCTCAGCCAATAAAGCGAGATGAGTGCTGCAACTCCAGAGTCGGCCACGAGTGGACCTAATGGTCAGGGGTCCCTTTACCTTTACCATTAAGAACGACGCAGCAGAATAAAAACTGCTTTTGTTTCCTGACTCGTCTGGAATATTTGACGCTACGGAGTAACAGAGCAACAGAGGAAGGGGGCAGGGACTTTCGCTCCATTGCTTTTCACCGCCGCTGATAGAGAGGAACCGGTATAGAGTAGGTATACATTTGCTGCCCCCCAGAATTTGGCCAAACACACCAATGAGAGAGATGGTTGGTGGAGGAGCTGGGGGGGCAGGGAAATGTCGATCTTGGAGGAGAAAGGAAATATCCCAGGTGAGAGCTGGGAGGGACCTTCTGTGGGTGGAAACGGCTAAGAACTACCCTTAAGAGAGGATTCCCATTCTATTTCTTCTCTTTGTATTTTTTTGTAGCTGTTTATTTTTATTGTAGTATGAAAAACTTAAATAAAATCTTACTTCAGAACAAATGAGGGAGATGTCACAATTCACACAACTCATCCGATGCAAGATTTCTGAGCCGTTAGCGTAATTTAAGTTGCACACAACAACCCCTCTTAATTGGTGGTCTCCTTCCTTGCGTTCTGTTACAGGGAATTAATTAATGTTTTCGTTTAATTCCATACTGTCATTAGCCTGTTAGTTTTCAGCAGAGGAAATCATCTGTTTCTTGCAGGTGTAAGAGGGCCAGCTGGATCCGCAGTTCTTCTCCTACCGCCCCTCCCCCACATCAAAGACTAGTTATTAGCCCTAATTACATAGTGGCTCACATTAGTGTCTCTTATGCTATGTGCCTGTGGGATTTTAACAAAATTAGGAATTTGAAACTCCATTAAATAAACTGCTTAAGGGCTTCCTTTCCCCCATCACACTGTGTAAAACATCCTACTTAAAATTCTTTGTTTTCACTGCAATTTAAGTTATCTGATGTTGACTATGAAAACATAATTAATTAAGTGCACGGAAAACATATTGTTCCTGTTATTTTGCTGATAAGGTGGTCTGCTGATAGTGTAGGAAACACAAAAGGGCAGATGTTGGAAAGTCTTTAAGGTTGGAGCTATTGTGCAACAGAAATTTGAATACAGAGCACACAGCTGTAGACAGGGAGCTCCTAGCGCAAGCCTGCACATAGGCAGTTGGAGGATGGATGGTGGCTAACAGATTGAGATTGAATCCTGACAAGACAGAAGAACTGTTTTTGGGGGACAGGAGGCAGGCAGGTGTGGAGGACTTCCTGGTCCTGAATGGGGTAACTGTGCCCCTGAAGAACCAGGTGCACAGCCTGGGAGTCATTTTGGGCTCACAGCTGTCCATGGAGGCGCAGGTCAATTCTGTGTCCAGGGCAGCTGTTTACCAGCTCCACCTGGTACGCAGGCTGAGACCCTACCTGCCCGCAGACTGTCTCGCCAGAGTGGTGCATGCTCTAGTTATCTCTCGCTTGGACTACTGCAATGCACACTACCTTTGAAGGTGACCCGGAAACTACAGCTAATCCAGAACGCGGCAGCTAGACTGGTGACTGGGAGCGGCCGCCGAGACCACATAACCCTGGTCTTGAAAGAACTACATTGGCTCCCAGTACGATCCAGCTGAGTCATTAAACCCCCCATAGTCAACCACCATAAATTTTATTCAGCATAGCTCTTTGGTATCTAAGATTTCAGCTGATATTGCCACACATTTTCAAGTACATTTAGGCGTTTTTGGAGAAATATGCCAGTTATATATAGAGGTTTCAGAGCCATCATGTCGAGCAATCCATAACAATTCCAATATTAGGATGTCCTGAAAATTTATTCCCAACAATGTTTTCGCATTCAAGGATGTGGCACTGAAGAGACTGGGAGACTTCCCTTATTATGAGAAAGAAAGAAAATTATTGAGACAATTTTCCTCTGACTTATAAAGTGAGGATCTTTCTGGGAAATTAATTGGCAATACCTTCAAGATGTAATGCCAACGAAATAATTAGAAACAGGGGCAGGAGCCCAGCAGGAATTGCCGTTCTCCAAAGAGTGAAGGATACCATCCTTCTGCAAACTGTCTGCCCTCACGGCAGGTGATCCCATTTGTAGAAAAGGTCAGAGGATTAACAGGTGTTTAAAAGAGTCGAGGAGAGCTGGAGTAGCAGCTGCCATGGCAACAAGGAAGAAACATCTACACACACACACACAAAATACCTTTTTGGTAAACAGTAACTGTTTCTAGTCCAAGTACTCCAACATATTCAGTTCAATTTATTTATTTTCTTACATTTATAGATCATCATTCTTCCACCATGGAACCCCAAGCAGCATATCTGCTTTTCCCAAGAGGTTAGCCCTCTCGGAAGTGAGCAGACCCGGGGCTCCTAAGCTTCAGCAAGATAGTCCCTCAGATGCCTTCAGACCATGCCCTGCGATGAGTAGGGATCAAGGCTTAGGTGCATGGCAGGCACTGCAGCAAGCAGGGGAAACTAGGTGGACTTAAGGCAGGCATCCCAACCTTCGGCCCTCCAGATGTTTTGGACTACAATTCCCATCATCCCTGACCACTGGTCCTGCTAGCTAGGAATCATGGGAGTTGTAGGCCAAAACATCTGGAGGGCCGCAGGTTGGGGATGCCTGACTTAAGGACTATGAGGAACAGGCAGGAGATGTAGACATGGCAGAAGCCAAAGGAAGGGTATGACCAGGAAAGACAGGGAGGAACAAAGGCTGCAGACTTAGTCATCATTACAGCAAACCCAACAAAACCAATGGGGCTTCAGCCCCATCAACTTCAGTGGGTCTACCCTAAGCATGACGAAGACTTGATCCAACCCAAATCCTATGAATGTGAGATAGACATATGAATGTGATGGTGTGTCAAAGGTGTGTCAAAGGTGATCTGAGCCAAATACTCCTGTGTGTGTGTCTAAAATAGTGCTTTAGTTCCATCCACACTTTGAAGCTATCTCCAGTTTCCTCCTAAAAGAGAAATCAGATGCATTGTATAATGTACTTATGTTTGTGGGGGGAAACAATAGAGTTGGTAGTATAATTTAACTCATTTCTCATCATGCACCAACTATTCATTGCTTAAAGCAATGATTTGTTAGTCGGCTTATTACTACTCTTTTGTAGTTCACATTTCAAAGCGAAAGAGAAACAACAGAACAGTTTTCACAAAAATTTCAACTTTATATACAGTATATAGCAAGGGATGCGGGTGGTGCTGTGGTCTAAACCACTGAGCCTCTTGGGCTTGCTGATCAGAAGGTCAACGGTTCGAATCTGCGTGACGGGGTGAGCTCCTGTTGCTCTGTCCCAGCTCCTGCCAACCTAGCAGTTCGAAAGCACACCAGTGCAAGTAGATAAATAGGTACCACTGTAGCAGGAAGGTAAACGGCATTTCTGTGTACTCTGGTTTCTGTCACAGTGTCCCGTTGCACCAGAAGCAGTTTAGTCGTGCTGACCACATGACCCGGAAAGCTGTCTGTGGACAGGCACCGGCTCCGTTGGCCTGAAAGCAAGATGAGTGCCACAACCCCATAGTCGCCTTTGACTGGACTTAACCATCCAGGGGTCCTTTACCTTTTTTACCTTTACAGTATATAGTCAAATGGTTGTGAAATGCCTGTCCTTAAGTGTGCATCACTTCAAAACCCACACACACCCTCAAATAAAGAGCAAAATTTATTTCCCTTTGGACCACACAAGGCCAACCCATGGTTTGTATGAAGGAGGAGCAAGACTCATTGGTTTAGTCATAGAACAGTTTTAGGAAAAGGATACCGCTTGCTTCTCCCATGCTTTATCCAGGTTGAGAACTGGATAAAGATGAGTCCAGAGGCCGTGTGTCATGTATAGTCCTTTTCTCGCAGTCTCACTATGTGTGATTCTTTCCTGTCACAGAAAAGGAACTCAGCACAACGGAGCCAACTGCTATTATTATTTTTTAAATTTCTACACCAGCCTTCATCCAAAGATAAGAGGGCATTTAACAATATTGTTATAGATTTAGGGTAAACCCTAGAAAATAATAAAGCCTGTTGTTGTTGTTGTTGTTGTTGTTGTTGTTGTTTAGTCGTTTAGTCGTGTCCGACTCTTCGTGACCCCATGGACCAGAGCATGCCAGGCACCTCTGTCCTCCACTACCTCCCGCAGTTTGGTCAAACTCATGCTGGTAACCTCGAAAACACTATCCAACCATCTCGTCCTCTGTCGCCCCCTTCTCCTTGTGCCCTCCATCTTTCCCAGCATCAGTGTCTTCTCCAGGGAGTCTTCTCTTCTCATGAGGTGGCCAAAGTACTGGAGCCTCAGCTTCATGATCTGTCCTTCCAGTGAGCACTCAGGGCTGATTTCATTAAGAATGGATGCGTTTGATCTTCTTGCAGTCCATGGGACTCTCAAGAGTCTTCTCCAGCACCATAATTCAAAAGCATCAATTCTTCAGCGATCAGCCTTCTTTATGGTCCAGCTCTCACTTCCATACATCACTACTGGGAAAACCATGGCTTTAACTATACGGACCTTTGTTGGCAAGGTGACGTCTCTACTTCTCAAGATGCTGTCTAGGCCTGTCATTGCCCTTCTCCCAAGAAGCAGGCGTCTTTTAATTTCGTGGCTGCTGTCACCATCTGCAGTGATCATGGAGCCCAAGAAAGTAAAATCTCTCACTGCCTCCATTTCTTCCCCTTCTATTTGCCAGGAGGTGATGGGAATGAATAAATATTAGGATTTTGATTGACTGGGATATGGATTAAGACACCAATTGAAGAGCCTTATGCAAACCAGCCTGCCCAAGCTAGGGCTGTGAGGGCCCACTGAGGGTAGTTCCCAAACAAGAGGATTTTGCCCCTGCCCTGAGGTGTGAACAGAAACAGGGGTTTGAAGGGTGCCAATGTGATGGGTGTGTTTTGGAGCAGAGGTTTCTGGGAGGAAGGAGGAAGGAGATGAGCTGGGATACATCCTTGAAGGAAAGCGGCCTAAAGGTGGCCAGCGCTGCTACCTCTGGCAATGTGCCTGCTGTAAGATCCAGACTTCCTCCATGCAGACTGAAGGTGTAAATAGGTGAATAAAGCATGGCAGTCTCTGCTGTGTCTTCTAGTCTCCAAAGGGACACAGACCCTGTGTGTGTGCCTTGGATCCCATAGGCTCTTGCCACTGCTTGGCAAAGAGAGGGGCACACACCCAGCTTTTGTAACAATATACAGTGGTACCTCGGGGTAAGAACTTAATTCGTTCTGGATGTCTGTTCTTAACCTGAAACTGTTCTGAACCTGAAGCACCACTTAAGCTAATGGGGCCTCCTGCTGCCACTGCACCGCTGCTGCGCGATTTCTGTTCTCATCCTGAAGCAAAGTTCTTAACCCGAGGTACTATTTCTGGGTTAGCGGAGTCTGTAACCTGAAGCGTCTGTAACCTGAGGTACCACTGTAATGGGAAGGTACATTCCCAGCAGGTGCTGTCATATTGCATTAGATGTCATTGGTTAAAAAGAGGGGGAGGGCGAGGTACCACTGTAAACACAAACATACATACCATAGTAATAAACAAAAACAGTGACTCCACACACAGAGTTTGAAAGGCCATGTTGTTGTTGTTTAGTCGTTTAGTCGTGTCCGACTCTTCGTGACCCCATGGATCAGGAACTCCTGTCTTCTACTGCCTCCCGCAGTTTGGTCAAACTCATGCTGGTAGCTTCGAGAACACTGTCCAACCATCTCGTCCTCTGTTGTCCCCTTCTCCTTGTGCCCTCCATCTTTCCCAACATCAATGTCTTTCCCAGGGAGTCTTCTCTTTTCATGATTGTGGCCAAAGTATTGGAGCCTCAGCTTCCAGTGAGCACTCAGGGCTGATTTCCTTCGGAATGGATAGGTTTGATCTTCTTGCAGTCCATGGGACTCTCAAGAGTCTCCTCCAGCACCATAAAAGGCCATAGATAGTTTAATTAGACAAAGGCCTGGGAGAAGAGGAATGTTTTCACCTGGCACCTAAAGATATGTAACAAAGGGGCCAGGCAAGCCTCCCAGGTGAGAGCATTCCACAAGTTGGGAGCCACCACAGAAAAGACTCTCCCTCGTGTTGCCACCCTCCAGATTTCACACGGAGAAGGCTCACAAAGATGATCATTGCAGGACCCAGGTCAGTTCATATGTGGAAAGGCAGTCCTTGAGGTACTGTAGTCCTGAGCCGTTTAAGGCTTTGTCGGTCAAAACCAACACTTTAAATTGGACTTGGAAACTAATTGGCAGCCAGTTCTCCCACATGAGCCTCAGACGCAGCCTCTTATAGCACTCCGTTTGGGGACAAAAAGTGCTTTCCACAAAATTGTAGAGCAAGGTTTTGAGTAAACAAGTCTAGGAAATGAACATAAAAGGCCAGATTTTTCAATTTTATAGGTATTCATAAGTGTTCAGATTACATAAACTGAATGTATCGGCCATGACCAGGAAAACCAGGAAAGTGTACTCCAACAGCAATTGCAAAACACAAATGCAAAGCATCAGAGCAAATGAGTTAGATAATCTCTCATTGCACTTTATAAATGCATCTTCCTCAGGCACCTAAAAAGCATCTTTGCCAAAGCAATACAAATCTGCAACTGATCTTTGTTTTCTTGCTCTCAGGGCTGAGTGTTTTTCATTTGCCTGGTGCTAAGCACTATAGTCAGATGGGTACCTCTGCTCACATACATTCGCATGATTCTAGCAGGTCATACTTTGCAAAGCCTCTACTGACTAATTAAAGTTTTATTTCAGACCTTTAATAGCCCAATCAATAATTTAGGGAGCAAAGAAAACATTTTCTGGAAAGGCATTAGTGAAGGATTCACAGAAACCACCTCACTGCTCAAAACTTTCACTTAATGTAAAATGGGAGGTGGGGTGGAAAGAGATTGTCAGTGGATGCAGTGATTCTCATGTTGTGGTGTAATATCTCTGAACAACATATTTGATGAAGCAATAAATAGCACCAAAACAAACCTGTGGCGGAAGAAAATTCTCCTTGGAAGAGGTTCAAAATCATTATCTACTAATGTAAGTACCAATGGGAAATTAAATTGAATTCTGAAGTTGCACACACTGGAATCAATGTTCTTGCTTGAATGAAAGATGTAGACATGCGTGTGTGTAATATTTCTCCTCAGTATAATTCTTCACTTTTCTCTGCTTTGTAGTGATTACTTTATCTACAAATAGAAGAATCTGTAGGCTGGCTAAGCACAAGAAGCTGAAGAACCCAATTATGTGAGATTTATTATTATTAAAGATTAGCTTATGTTACCCAGTAAAGGCTTGTAGAAGATGCTTCTGCTTCTGTTCAAGTAAAATTGGTTGATTCTCAGACCTACATATGCAAAATCAGGAAAACTTTGAATGGCTTTGAATGACTTTTCAGATATATTGTTGGATACCAAAGCAATACATAGGAGCATATCGCTCCCTTTATTAGTGAGCTCAGGTGGTGAGTATCAAGGTGACATGACTGGAACCAAAATGGGACCCCCAAGAAACAAGAGCGGGGTATCAGCATCCTTAGGAGAGCCCCAAAGATTGCAAAAGTTAAAAGGGGGATATTGTGAATACTGTGGAGTAACAGACTTAAACACCACTGCCCAGTGAGGATTGAGGAAACTTGCACCGAATGCAAAATATAATTAGGAAAAGAAAAAAACAAAACAGGGCTGAGTGTAATGGCTTGTTTCAGCCCATATTCGCCTGAAGGAGGACAAGACTGGCTGGCTAGAACCCTGAACAGAAGTATTCACAGTTTTTCTCAAACTTGGGTCCCCAGATGTGTGGTTTTTTTAAATAATAATATTTATTAGTTTTAAATTACAGTGGTACCTTGGGTTAAGTACTTAATTCATTCCGGAGGTCCGTTCTTAACCTGAAACTGTTCTTAACCTGAAACACCACTTTAGCTAATGAGGCCTCCTGCTGCCGCTGTGCTGCCAGAGCACGATTTCTGTTCTCATCCTGAAGCAAAGTTCTTAACCTGAAGCACTATTTCTGGGTTAGCAGAGTCTGTAACCTGAAGCGTATGTAACCTGAAGCGTATGTAGCCTGAGGTACCACTGTACAGTCCAATAATAGTCTCATTATAACAATACCAATTTATAATACAATTAGTAACACCAATCATTCAAATGCCGAATTATATAATTTAGTTAAAGTGGCATCCCGCATGCTGATGGTTTGATTATTTTCTTTATTCCTGCGTTCCAAAATCTTATTAATTTCCATTACATTCCGGTCATAATAATAATCCCTTATACAACAACTGCAATATTAATAACTTCTATTCATGTTGACACATTAAACGATTTATACAAAATCAAACTATATCTGTATTCTTCCTGTGTGTGGCAATTATTCTGTCCATGGTGTATCTTCTTGTACTTGTACGATGTTATGTCTTTTGTTCCCCTGATTGTTGCTGTTATATGCCATGCCTTGGGCAGAGCTGATATCCCATTGCTGTTCCAGAAATTTCTCCTTTGCTCCAACCCGTACTTTGTTGTTTTGCACCGAGAACTTTAACAACAGCTGCAAAAGTTGCTTTGTCCCAGGAAAAAAACAACTGCTGTCACCATTTTTCCTCTCAGGCTAGGAATTAGAGCGGTCTGTCAAACTGCAGATGACTCAGTAAAGAACCTTGTCAGTTCCTTGGCAGTTCACAGACTCCCTTCATCCTTCCTTGCAGCTGAAGATATATGAGCAATTATACTTCCAATTGAATTAAATTCCAAGTCCTCTTAGTGTTATTCAGGTCACTTCGTAAATAATAAAGGATGGGGAAGAGTCAGCTCTAAGTTTCCATCGTAAACCTTTTGCAAAATAGAGCTTCCCTCCCTTTTTGCTTTTTTTACACAACAGTTCCAGTTGATGTTATATTCCATATTTATAATCCAATTTCTAACATCCTCGCTTGTACAAATATAATTTGAACTAACATTCAGAAGAGGTTTGTCAAATCATAAATGTAGAGAAGAAACTGTGGGCTCCCCTTCCCCCCTCACCATCTTTTGCACCAAATAATAATAGTAATAATAATAATTTATTATTTATACCCCGCCCATCTGGCTGAGTTTCCCCAGCCACTCTGGGTGGCTCCCAATCAAGCGTTAAAAACAATACAGCATTAAATATTAAAAACTTCCCTAAACAGGGCTGCCTTCAGGTGTCTTTTAAAAATAGGATAGCTGCTTATTTCCTTGACATTTGATGGGAGGGTGTTCCACAGGGCGGGCACCACTACTGAGAAGGCCCTCTGCCTGGTTCCCTGCAACATGGCTTCTCGCAGCGAGGGAACCGCCAGAAAGCCCTCAGTGCTGGACCTCAGTGTCTGGGCAGAATGACGAAGGTGGAGACGCCCCTTCAGGTATACAGGACCAAGGCTGTTTAGGGCTTTAAATGAAGTCTTATCTCAAGTTCAAACTTTAAAGTCCTTGCAAGCTGGTTTGTTTCACAGTTTATTATATCATCTCTTCTAGCACGTGCCTGTACTTTAGTCAATTAAACTCTAATTAACATGAGAACCTCTGCTTCTTAATGGCGCCGTTGGAGGGTTTTCAGCCAGCAAAAGTGCTTTTGCACTTAACACCTCCTTGCCTCCCACATTCCATGCCAGAGCAAGAACCAGGTACCTAGACGAACTGCAAGTGAAGCCCGTTCCCCCTGTCCCTGGGGGGAATTTGCAAGGATCATTACCCTCAATCATCCTTGTTTTTCCTTCGCCAAAGATCTCCTGCTGTTGTGGGAGCTGCCTCCACTAAGGCAGAGCAGATCTGGAAGCCGGTCCCCAGATGTTATTGGACTACAACTCCGATCATCTCTGACTGCCAACCATGGACTGATGGGAGTTGATGATGGGAATGATGGGAGTTGTAGCCCCAGAACATCTGGGAACTCAAGTTTGAGAAAGGCTGTTAGGGAAAGGGCTGTCACTCTTCTGTGGCAGAATACTTTGTTTGCATGTACAAAGTACTAAGTTCAATCCTGGGAGACAGCTTACTCTGCAATTGTGCCTCACTTATGGAGTACACTCCCCTTTGATATACGGCTAGTGTTAATTCTGCTGTGTTTTCAGCATCACTTGAAAGCTCTCCTCTTTCAGCAGGCTTGTGTGTGTGTTTATCATTATTGCTATTGGATTCTTTGTTAATTTCATCCACTTTTCTTATTCATAATTGTGCTTTGGCTTATTGTTTTAAATGTTCACTGTTCCCCATCCTCAAATCATGTTGTGGTGAAGGACAGGCTGAGAAATATTTTACATAAATAAATGTTAATGCACTGTGGACTACAGCACAAGCTCTTTTACATTTACAGAACAGCACTATTTTTCATGGCTCTTTGTTAAATGCATGCCATCAACACCCAAGAAGGTATCTGTGCCTAAGTATGTCAGTAATTCCTTCCTACACACATCCCCCTGCCCAACTATTTGATCTGCATTTACATCTAGAAGGTCACTTTATGGTTCCTTGCCTGCTGTCATATAATCATGCTGCTATTTAAGCTATTATTGTTTGAAGTAAACTGCGTAACTAAGGTAACATGGTGCCTCAATTTAACTGTCACTGTGAAATTATAAAGCAGCTTATCAAAGACAATGTGTGCTAAAACACAAAAGCCCTAGGAATTGTCATTTTTAAACAATTAAATGTGCCTTTTCTTTCACCTTGCCCTCAAAGCCTTCCCACTTAAGCATCTGTCCAGAAATCACCTGATAAAAATTATTCAGGTTGGTGGGGTTTAAACAATGACCAAGAGGTCACCATTGGACCCTGGTTTGCATTCTCAGCCAGCCCCCTCAAAATAAGGAGAGAAAATGCTAGAGAGCTAGAAATTCCCCTGGAGTTTCCAGTTCATGCTGTATGCTGAGGAAGTTAAAAAGCCAGTTGCCTCCTCAGCAATGGAAGCAACTTCACAGAAAAGTACAAAGGGGTTCAGTCTACTCCATAAAGATTCACAAAGCTGCATGGTGCTGTGGATTAAGCCACAGAGCCTAGGACTTGCCGATCAGAAGGTTGGCGGTTTGAATCCCCATGACGGGGTGAGCTCCCGTTGTTCAGTCCCAGCTCCTGTCAACCTAGCAGTTCAAAAGCACGCTGAGTGCAAGTAGATAAATAGGCACCGCTCCGGCGGGAAGGTAAACAGTGTTTCTGTGTGCTACTCTGGTTTCGGTGTTCTGTTGCCCCAGAAGCGGCTTAGTCATGCTGGCCACATGACCCAGAAAAACTGTCTGCAGACAAACGCTGGCTCCCTTGGCCTGTAAAGCGAGATGAGCACCGCAACCCCAGAGTTATCTGCGACTGGACCTAACGGTCAGGGGTCCTTTACCTTTTACCTTTACCTTCAATTTCAACCAGTGCTGGTTTCCTTGTCTCACTCATATATAAAATAGTGGTGTTGCAGAACTCCCTTGGAAATAGGGCAGTGTCATGGACTGGTTGGGCACAGAGGAATGGTGGGAGCAACCAGGTGGGGAACCACCAAAGGAAGGCGGCTCAGAGCCCATGGAGTAGTGGTGGGACAACCATGAGTGGTCAGAGAGAGAAAGGGGGAAAGACTGGGAAGTGGAGGTGTGGGAAGCTGAAAATGTATCAGGCAGGGCTTAAGGAGCTGGGAGAGTCTAAGGTGGAGAGAAGTCCAGAATCAGAGGCAGAGGCCAAAGCAGGGGATGTCAAGTGACAGAGATGAGTCGGGCTGGTGAAGAGTCATGGGTGTCTCCCCTACCCACAGTCTCTTGGAACCAGAAGAGGCATGAAGTAGCAGGAGCATAGACAAGCATGCAGGCCTAGTCTCTGATTGCTTGGGGAAAACCCTTAGCAGGAGCAGACATAGACAGCTGTAGTAGGGACCTTTAGTCTCAGCAACTGATCCACAGGGCAAGAACTACCAGGGATTAGTTACTGTGCTCATTATGCCTGTAATTTATTGCTAGCTCACTCCTGTCAGGCAGAAATTGCTGCAATTCACATGTTCATACCAAGGTCAGGAACAGAAACGACACAAGCAAATTTGAGCGGTATTCACTACCATCAATCCTTGAGTCCCCAAATTATTATGTAAATAATTACATTTTGATGCAGAATTCACTGAAGTTAATTACAAACCTACTTGTGTAATTCATCGCATCTGCTTCAGCCACATCAGATAGCAAAACAAAACATGGGTCTTTGTGGAAACCAAATTGTAATTGAATATAACATCCTATGTATGTCATTACGCAAGTCTCTTTGGGTACTCCTGAACATTCTCAGTTCCAATGTAGCCAAAGACAACATAGCAATTCACCCATCAAGTCATCCCCTCTTGGTTTTTGACACCACAAAACTGTTCCTTGATACCCTTGAGGAAGGCAAAAGATGGTCACATGAGGAATCACAACATTTGGTTTTATATTTTTAAAATCTCAAGCCTTTCCCAAAATTAAAGCAAATGCCGTAACTACCGTTATTGAAGAGATATGGTTGTTTTACACAGCTCTAATCTACAGTCTTTCAGTAAAAGCACCAGCCCTACAGGTCACCTATTTCAAAGTGATTTCCATACATCTGATTTAAAGTTAAGCATGCTGTTAATTTTTAAGTTATTTTCCCATTAGCGGAGGCAAAGTACTTGACAGCTGCATGGCATCCACTGTGGATTGCATATTGTTGAACTAAATGGCTTTAACCTGTTGGATCAGAGGCCAGAGAACTAATCTCCATGGCAACCTTGCTTTTAGATTTCCCTATTACAATTGCTGGGTGACATGTTGGTCCTTAGCTTTCATCTGAACGGAGTTATTTTTGTGTCTCTACGTGTTATTGATAAATATGTCTTCTAAAAGGAATTTATTTCATAATGTGCATTAAGTGTGATTAGAGAAAGATAGAGAATGGGGATAAGGAAGCTCACACTCAAGGCTAAGGACAGACACATGTGTTAGTCTAGGTTTCTCTCCGATTCTCATTTTTCCAATATTCAGTTCACCACCTTTCCAAATCACTTTGCAACAGCCCCCACTCCCCGCAAAAAATCCTTACAAAAATCAATCAGCATTTGAATGTTCATTTCTACATAGAATTATGTCTAATACGCAGATTTTTGCAAGCAAATAAAATCCCTACACACACACAAAAGTATTTCCAGTAAGGCATGCATTCTTATCCACACTTTCTTCCTAAAATGTGCATTTTGTGATGCGTTCTTCGCTTGGAGAACTACACTACAAAATTCAGACGTGTGGATTTTGAAGAATAGCTGTGTTTCAATTCACACATTATTCTAGAAGTGTGCATTAAATAGGTTTGCATTAAAATCTTAACTGGACTGAACTGAATCCCACCCACCCACCTACCCCATCCCTGCTCAAGCCTTGGAACAATGAAGCTTTGTCCCAGCTGATGGGTTTCTTAAATGCCAAGATTCCTCAAAAAAAACCATAGTCCATGGAGCAGTGGGCTTAAAGGAAGCAAATGGTACGACATGCTGGAGGGTGGGAGCAGCAGCAGCAGAAGAAGAAGTGTGTGGAAAGCCTTGCAAATGAAACAAATACTCATAATTAATGTAGGTTCCTGCTCCTAAATTCCTCATTCTGCCCACGCAATAGGAGACAGCACAAGCTCAGAAGTTCAGAAGATCAGGAAACAATAGAAAGCAACTAAACCAAAGGGAAATGGAACTTTTGAATTTCTTCCACTGCCTTCTGGAGACAATTCAAGATGCTAGTTGTAACTTAAACAGCTTTGGCCCAACATACCTGAGAGACCACTTCCTGTTTTGATCCACTTAAGCGTATGATGTTATGATAATGTCTGTGCATCCGGTTCAGTTCAGCAAACGTGCAAGGAGAGGTGTTTTCTGTGGCTGAACCCAGAGTATAGTTCAGAAAGCATAGCGAAACATCACTGAATTAAATAGAGTCTAATTCTAGTTTATTGATTTTGGTTACCTTTAAAAATCCTAAATCACCCTTTATGCAAACAGATCCCAGGGCAGCATACAATAGAAACAGCAATAATACAATACAATAAAAGCAAAATCCAAACCATTACAAAACCTAAAATCACCATAAAACAACAAAAACGAAAACAGGAAAAAAAGAAACCCAGATGTCATTCAGCTAAATTCTATTCATGTAGAACCTGAGTTAGTCGTGTCCATTAACCTCAGTGGTGCAAAACGGATTATAATGTCAGCACCAGTTAACACTCACTACAGAAATGGGTTTTGTTACTTCCTTTTCCTTGAGCCTTGGTGATGGGGGAAATTATACATCAGGAAATGAACGAATAAATTCAGGTTTCTGGTCTTGGAGCCCTTAAATGGCCTGGGACTTACATTCACCTTGCTGCCTTCTGGATTGAACTATCCATTGACCAAAACCTAAACAGCAAGAGTATCAATGCTTTCCTTGCAAGTAGCCCACAGTGGCCAAAATCCAATCCACTAAGAAAGAGGAGAAAACATCACATGCAGTGCCAGATTTACGTATAAGCTAAACAAGCTATAGCTTAGGGCCCCACTCTCTTAGGGGCCCCCAAAAATGTTAAAGTAAAAAAAAAAACTGGATGTACATTTCTAAAATATAAGATAAAAAACAAATAAAATAAAACCTACAATATTTTGTTATGCGCAAATAGCTTTAGATACCTATTAGGTCCATAAATTACCATATAGTGTATATTCAACACAAAAAAACAGCGGCAATTTGTTGTTGACAAAGGACAGCTGGACATATAAAGGGCCCTATTACCTCCAGTAGCTTAGGGCCTCATCAAACCTAAATCACATGGTAGGTCTAAGGGCATTTTTGAATTTTTGAATCGGTTAGCATCATTTCTCTGTGTGAAAGTGCTGACAAAGATAACTGGCAAGCTTAGGGCTAGTTAATCCATGAAGGGGTTAAGACCACAGAATTCCCCTCCCCCCAGACTCAGCTGGTCATGTCCCTCACCTGGAAGGAAGTTAAGTTTCCTCTGTTCATTTTTTCTCACCTTGTGAACTCACTGAGATAGGATGTGTCTAAGCTTGCTCACTACAAGCTCAGACTGTGCGCTTAGAGCTATTCACTATATTTTGTAACCCAAGAGTTATGCCTATGTTCTTCTTGCTGCTGCATGTAATAACTCATGAATCTGACCTTTGGAGGTTTATGAGGATTTAAACTTACTAACAGTATAGTCTGTTCATTGCAAGCAGTGTAGAGAGGGGAAGTGCTGTAAATGGACTAAGCAGGATATTTTAAAGGTCTAACAGCCTACATTCCTCATGCTTCACTATGCTGCATGATTCTGTGATTTTAATATTCTGCTGGGGGCTCTGTCTTTCTGGAGGGTGTGTTTTAGCTCTGCACTTTAGATCTAGGGATTCAGCCAATTCTTTTGTTAATTACCCCATGATCTATTCATTTCCCCCACACTTTCAGGATTGCTAAAATAACAATTTACCAAAAAGTCAATAAGTACAGTCACATCAAAAGCCGTGATAGAAATGTACAAATTTACAAAAACAGCTTTGATTGGAAAGCCTTGCTGCAATTCAGAGGCACCAAATCACCCTAAAGAATTTTCTGTGGATCTTTGTTTTTAATTTAATCTCTCTCAGCCCTTATTAAAAGCTTGAAGGAATTCCTAAATGGATTCTGTGACTCACATTGCAGTAATCATCTGACATATATGGTTAAGGCATCAACAACAAATGCTATTTTTTGAAATAATACACACTAGAAATGCTTTTAACTACTATTCTGTGATATTGCAATTTAATTTATCAAAATAGTTAATGAAATGATTTTATATTTGTATAAATTAAGACAATTTACTAATTACTAGTTTGCTGTATCTTATCAGAACAGGGTTGCTGCCTTTGAACCTGGCCAACTGAGTTCTGTGCCAGGAGGACCTCAGAGGTTTATTCCAATCCAAGTAGAGCCCAAGGTGCTTAACTGCATTATTGTAATTTTGATTACTAAATGCAGAGACATATTTACCTAATGCATATTATAGTCTTTTCTCACTGAACATGAAATGCAGCCCCAGAGGGTTTCTGGTGGGCTTTTCTTGTACCTAATGTGTGCTAGACTTTGCTGGCAATATTAGATTTATATTGCACTCTTTGTCAGATCTCAAGAGTAGTTCACAAAATGAAAATACAAGATAAAAACACAAATAAACAGAAACAACAAAACAATAAGCCCCTCCCATTCTAGATTTTTTTAAAAACAACAACAATCAAATATCCTCATAGCTAAATCCCCTTCCTTTTTGCTTTTTACCTCCACAACAACCCAAGTGAGGTAGGCTGGGCTGAGAGATGGTGGCAGTCCCAAGGTCACCCTGAGTGGGGATTTGAACCTACATTTTGCCCTGGGCCAGTCGAAGACAAACCCCCCACCCCACCCCAATATGCTTCCATCCGGCCTCCTTTCACTCTGAGAAAAGCACAGATGATCCTTCCATTTATTATAGGCAAGTCTCCAAGCCACACTCCTTGACTATTCTAATTCCCTCATTCTGCCAAGTAGCAACACCCCCTCCCCACACACTTTCATTTAAGAAGCACAAGTGCTGGATTTGGTATGGGGAGAATATCTGCTCCCCCTATATTGTACACTTCTCCCCCTGCTTTGCCTACCACAAGCCACAAGGAACCATCTTCAGCACAGCTCTATTCATATAGACTCCCCTATGATAGAGAATCCTGATTTCCACCGCCTCCCAATGGGGTGAGCTCCCGTTCTTTGGTCCCTGCTCCTGCCAACCTAGCAGTTTGAAAGCACATCAAAGTGCAAGTAGATAAATAGGTACCACTCCAGCGGGAAGGTAAACGGCATTTCTGTGCGCTGCTCTGGTTCGCCAGAAGCGGCTTAGTCATGCTGGCCCCATGACCTGGAAGCTGTATACCGGCTCCCTCGGCCAGTTAAACGAGATGAGCGCCGCAACCCCAGAGTTGTCTGCGACTGGACCTAATGCTCAGGGGTACCTTTACCTTTACCTTTACCTTTTTAGCTTGGATGCTTGGAGGTTTCTGCACCCTTGTCCAAACAAATATGGAGTCTTGACATATTTTGTCTGTGGCTATCCCATCCTCCCTGATCCCTAATCATAGCCTGAACTTTATTTTTTATATTATTTAGAATTATTACTTATAAAACTTGTTGGCATTGTTTTAAACAGAGCTCTGTTAGGATTGAGTGTTCCTCTCCTTTATTTCAGTTGTCTTGCCTCAGGGCTCTCTTCCATTTGTTTTGACATCCTGGCAATGGTGTAGCTAGGCAATTTCTGACGCCAGACTTGGTGACCTTAGACACACACCCTTTTTAGATGGCACCATTTTACTGTTGTTACTTTACTTACTTACATTTGGGGCATTTACATTTACTTACTTACTTACATTTGGGGCATCTCCTGCTCATCTGCTGACTGGGACCATGGACATTTGACCTGAACCCCTGACGATCATTCTGGAGCCTACTGCGTTCTGGGACCATTGCTATTTGTTATTAGTTGGTATTTCTAGTCATGCTAATTTGAGACACTTGGGAGACTTAAGGTTTAGGATAGTACTGATGCTGTTTAAGAGGATTTTGGCACTCTGAACAGATGGCAGATAGAGGCATTATCTCCCTGTATTGTGCCTGTTGACTCCTTAGGCAAAGGAGAGAATTCTCCAATTGCCAGTATCAAGCGTGAGAAACATTTTTTTACTGACATTGTCATTCAGCACCAAGAGACTAATCAATAAAGTATTTTTATTTAAAAAAAACCTACACAATTGCTGTTGCTACTATAGAGAATAATGGTTCTATATTGCAGAAACGGACATATCTTCTTAAATAATGTCCCTGATCTCTGTGGGGTTCCTTGTCCACCCCCCATATCCTCCTAATCTCTCATTTCCCAGTAGCAATTCATTTATTTGGGGCCTTCTTTTTTTGGTTGGTTCTCGATACTGTTTTGAATACTAATATTGCCAGGGAGTGTGCCTGCTTCCTTCTTTCCAACCAGTGTGCACATTTGTAAATAACACCATCTGTCTGTTGTACACTTTCATCATAAGGAAGTGGACTGTGTAGCGGCAGGCCCTGGAATTTCCTGCGGCTTGAGGAAGTGTTGAAGCATCACACACACAAAAATGCTATTCTCTCATTCTTGGTAGCAGCAGCCCCTTTCTGTTTCTCAAAATGGAAACACGGAATCTTCTCTAGTCATGACAACATGTACAGCAGCAGTGTTTGGATACTTGCTTTGTAACAATAACAATGGAAATGTGTGTTTTTTCCCCCTTCACATTTGCCATGGCTGATTTTTAGTATTGTCAAAAGAAAATTACTCCTCTGGATGCCAGATACTTTAATTAATTGCTTGTTTCCAGAATGTCATTTGCTAATGCCTGCTGAGGCATGAACTCTTGTATTTGGAAATTAAAAATTGGCATTTATAATCATTACATCTTTGCCTAAAGTCATAATTGTAACCTGAGCTCCTAATTCCATTACTGTAAAGCTTCTGAATGGAAAAAGGAGTGCAACAACAGCAAAACTAATGCAAGGACTGTTAGAACCCCAAATTGAGTATTTTTTCCCATTCTGGCTGGTTTACCAGCTATTGCCCCTACGCATAGATGTCATTCCTGAGCCAGACCTGAGACATCTTCCATGTGGATGTTGAAGTCACCCAAAGTTCTGGGTTCCTCAAACACCATGGAGGTGGTTGAACAAGAACAGTCTCCCTAACATGTCTCTTTGGCCCAACACCAGATGTAGCTACCCCCTCCCCAAAGCACCAAAAACCATAAAAAGGACAAGGGCTTATCCACACTGAGTGGCAGACAGCTGTCCCTCAATATGGCTTACAAAATCCACCCAATGCATTCAAATGTATAAAAAAGGTAAAGGAGCCCTGACAGTTAAGTCCAGTTGCGAACGACTCTGGGGTTGCGGCGCTCGTCTCGCTTTACAGGCCGAGGGAGCCGACGTTTTGTCCGCAGACAGTTTTTCCGGATCATGTGGCCAGCAGGACTAAGCCACTTCTGGCAAAACCAGTGCATGGAAACGCCATTTACCTTCCTGCCGGAGTGGTACCTATTTATCTACTTGCACTTTGATGTGCTTTCGAACTGCTAGGTTGGCAGGAGTTCAAATGTATAGATCACACCATAAATGGAACAGCAGGAAAATAAATGAATCTTGAAATTAAGGCATTAAAGCATTAAAAACAAAAGATAAAAGATATTTATTGAAATTTTCCACTTTAATACATTAAAAAAAACAAAAAAGAAAAACAAAAAAGTTTAAAAACACATAGAGTTCACAATCCTTATTTTTCTATAACATATTTCCCTGACTTCCCCACACCTCCCCTTCTTATATTCCAATTCAAATTGTTAGTTCAGCAAGTTCTTATCCCTAATTTTTTACCTTTTTCTATTTAGTTCATTTTTAAAAAGCCAATTTTACCTTATAAACATCAATATTTATACATCAGTACTCATTCTTAAAACCTTTTTCTAAAGTCGACCCAAATTCCCTTCCACGACTTCCCCAATCTTCATACAAATAACAAAACAGAATAAAAACAAAAACAGATTATAATTATGCACCCTTTGGATTCCCAAACTCCACCCCCCCCTTTCCCAGTTTCAATCCCCAACAAATGTCCATCAGTCTTAATCTACTATCAGCCTGGAGATCTCACATCCGAGGCTCTTAATTCTCTCTCAATTCCTCTCTGCCGGTTTTTTTGATGGTCCTTAATATTAAACACCAGATCTCGGAGAAGCTCTAGCCCAATGGGATCCATGTTTCTTCCAGCCAGACCTCCATACTTAAAAGTGGAGCCCGAATCTTGTTTCTTACTCCTTTCAAGTCCAAATGTCCCCAAAGCTCCAACTTCCACCTTAATCAGATTTGTAATCCTTGGATCTTCAGACCTCCACATAAGGAGATCTCTCCATTCTTCAATCTCCAATTCAAACCAGATTTTCGACATCAAGTTCTTATCATGTCAGGCCTCTGGCTTTCCTTTGTCATCTGCAGCATTACAGCTCCTCCTTCCTTTTCCTCAGGAACAACATATATCTCTTTCTCCACACTCTCAAAGCTCTCAAGTTTCTCTTCTTGTCCAGCTGCATGGACTTCCTGAGTCAAGTCCTTATCAAATTCAATAAGTTTATTTACTGTTAAATCCAGAGTTGCAACATTTGTAGCCAAAACATCAATTTGGCCTTGTAACTTTCCCAAGAGAACAAAAACTCTGTCCAATTTAGCTTGTATTTTCCCTCCTTCAGCCATTCTTGTAATGTCCCAAAAACCCCTCTAGAGGGATTTTGGTTACTTAATATTCCTTCCAGTTCAAATCCAAAAGTCAAGTTAGTTTGTATCAGTTCTTCCTTGTTTTCAACAAATTATAACCAAATTGTAACAAATATAACCAGCAGAGACAACAGAAACAAAGCTCTCTTTTTCAGTCTTGACAGCTAATTTGACAGCTGTCAAACTCTTCAATACCTCTTCAACAGGCTCTCTCACGGATCACTCCCGGGTCCGGGGGGGTGGCACTTCAGCTCCCAAAATTAGCTCTTATCCTCCAGTAAGATTTCTTATACTGCTAAATCGTGAAATTAATGTCTTTTACCCAATAAAAAAGAAAAGATTCTCTCGACCTTAGTTAGCAGGTCCTTGCTTTAGATTATTTACAAGACGGGGAGACGGACTTCCTGTTTGCGCCTTCCCCGATCGTGCCTATTTCAAAAAAAAATTTTCTTTGCAAATCCAATTTCCGTACCACTCACGGGTTGTTGCTTTAAAGTCCAATTACTCACAAGAAGAAGTCAGCGCTCTCCGGCCATGGCAATGCGGCTTCACTCCGCAGGAGAAGCAGTCGACTCTCAGCACCGCGCCGCTCACCCCGTCCCCCGTTCCGAAGCCTTTAAAAAGGCTCCTTCGCAGGTCGGGGGGCGCAAATGGTGCCCGCCGAGTCACCAGGTTCACAGGCTTCACCGCCTGTGATTTTTAAGGGTCCCCGCGTCGCCGCAGCGGGAAAACCCAAATCCTGCGGAGCCGATTCCCTCCGGAGCTCGGAGGGAATCCGCCATTCGCCGATGGCGCTAACCCGGAAGTCACAAAGATAAGATCATGTATACAGTGGTACCTCGGGTTACAGACGCTTCAGGTTACATACACTTCAGGTTATAGACTCCACTAACCCAGAAATAGTACCTCGGGTTAAGAACTTTGCTTCAGGATGAGAACAGAAATCGTGCTCCGCCGGTGAGGCAGCAGCAGGAGGCCCCATTAGCTAAAGTAGTGCTTCAGGTTAAGAACAGTTTCAGGTTAAGAACGGACCTCCAGAACAAATTAAGTTCTTAACCAGAGGTACCACTGTAGTAGCATTTCTGTCATAGCAAACCCTGTGAAAGGCAATAACCAGTGATATGTGATTGTTGACACCCACATATGGACTGTGCTTCTGCGGGTGAAGTCAAACTGCTGTTTCAGCGGCAGCAAAGTGACCTCCCCAGGGCTCAAGCCTGGGCAGTGTGTCTGGAGGTCCTGGGCTGCCCAGACGACTTGCTGATGGGGTCCAAGGGAAAGCAGAGCAATACGTTTGGCACTAGCTTGGCTGCAGGAACTGCTGGAGGGAGGTTTACAATGTGCCATCTGTGATGGAAAGCTGAGAAAGGCCAGAATTTGGTGATGGAGTGCAGTGGAATTCCACTAGAGTGGAGAGTAGCTTGCAAAGCACTGAGCTGGAAACCTCAGTCTGGTTCACTGTGGATACAGCTAGTCAGAGGGGATGGAGACAGCCACACCTGCTAACAGCTTCTAGGAGCTGCAGGTGAGAGCTGAGTGCAGGATGGGGATGAAGGCGAACAAACTACCCTGGAAGGAGCATGGTGTGTCCCCCACCAGAGGTACCACCATGAGTAACAGCATAACTCTTGTAGACCACAACAAGTAGGGATATTTTGCCAGGAAGAGCAGACTCCCCTGCAGTGAAGAATAAGCAGCTGGCTGTTATCTCCTCTCAGAAATCATGGAAACATTGACTTCTTGTAAGTCTTCTTGTTTAAAGGTAAAGGGACCCCTGACCATTAGGTCCAGTCGTGACCGACTCTGGGGTTGCGGTGCTCATCTCGCTTTATTGGCCGAGGGAGCCGGCGTACAGCTTCCAGGTCATGTGGCCAGCAGGACTAAGCCGCTTCTGGCGAACCAGAGCAGCGCACAGAAACACCGTTTACCTTCCCACCGGAGCGATACCTATTTATCTATTTGACTTTGATGTGCTTTCGAACTGCTAGGTGGGCAGGAGCAGGGACCGAGCAACGGGAGCTCACCCTGTCGCGGGGATTCGAACTGCCGACCTTCTGATCGGCAAGTCCTAGGCTCTGTGGTTTAACCCACAGCGCCACCCGTAAATATCTCATACCTGTCTTTTTGTTTCTGAGCTACAGAAGAACAGAGCACACTGCACAAGGCAGTGGAGACGAGTCACAGCTCCCTGTCACTTAAACTGATAATATGTTATGATAAATTGCATTCCAAGACATTTTGTGTTTCATAAGGCTAACAAAGTAGGAGTTGCCTATTTGGGTATCTTGAACGTTGGCTTAAAGGTGTGACGTAGAAACAAAGCAACGAAAGCTCTATTCATGTGTTTGGAAGAATGTGAGTGGGCACAAAGTGTATAAAATGTGTGTGCATGCGCCACCCTCACTGCCAGTTCTCTCCTGGTACCACGCACACGTTTTCCACCTCTGAGGGGCTTCAAAGTGGATGCACCTGCAAATCACTTTGTGACTGACAGCGTCAACATTTGGGAATGCAGAAGGGCGAGGGGGTGAAACAGGTTTATGCCCACATGTGTTCTTTTGAATACATGAATAAGGGGAGACTGTATCTTCTGTTCCAACATTTACCTTAAAACGACAGACGACTCTGGGGTTGTGCGCTCATCTCACTTTATTGGCCGAGGGAGCCGGCATTTGTCCGCTGACAGTTTTTCCGGGTCATGAGGCCAGCATGACTAAGCCACTTCTGGCAAACCAGAGCAGCGCACAGAAACGCTGTTTACCTTCCCGGTGGAGTGGTACCTATTTATCTACTTGCACTTGAACATCCACGTTTGCGAGAAACAATAAATGCCATCAGATGCCCTCAAAGTATGTAAATTTATAGAAAGGTATGTAAACCTATAGAAAGGTATAGAAAAATTAACGTTATTCATTGTGGTGGGAGTTTGTGGTTATATAATTAAATGTTTGCTTTAATGATATTGAAGACATAAAGATCAAGGGACTTTAATTGTGGCATTTTCTGACTTTTGAGAGCTTAATGCAACCTTACATGGGCTTCTCCATTTAGTAGGGTATTTATAGTTTGTGTCGAGAGAAGCAGCATCTCTCTAATTGTCTTATTGCCATTTGTCATCAGATGTTAAGCTAAAGACAGAGTGATGAGTAGCAGGAATACCCTGTTGAAGTCAGAGGGAATTTAAATCCTCCTTTGCTTTAACCTGATCATTCAGCGCCTCTTTGCAGTGCTTACCTTTCTTATTTGGCCATTCAAAGTGTCCAGGTTTAGTGAAAGAACCGGTCTGCTTACTTTTGGTCTTGGCATTGGAGCCTTTCTCTTTGCTCCTAAGCCTGTTCTGTATCCAGTGAAGTTTTTGGGGAGGAGACTCCTTGAACATGCACAAGCTGTTATTGTATACACAAACATAGTAGCCATGGATTCTTGCAAGCCATTGTGTAGGTTTCTGGTGCACCCTTGCCTGGCAGTGATGTTTTGCCACCGGTGTCAAAACTGTGCATTGTCTTTCTTGACAACGTAACGTTCTAAACAAAGCTTTTCTGTAACACTTGATGCCCCTGTCTGCACGCTTGTCGCTGTGTCTGCCTTTGAAACAGAGGGACCTTGTATTGTGAGCAACCTAGGCCTCTAGACTACAAGAGAACAGGAAAGCCATGCTTGGGAAAAATCAATCTTTTAGTGTAGCAGCATCTATTCTCTGCAGCTCCCTGCCTATTGATATTAGACAGGCACCTCCACTGTACTGTTGTTGACACCTAGAATCATAGAATTATAGAACTGCAGAGTTGGAAGAGACCATGAGGGTTATCTAGCGCAATGCAGGAATATTTTGCCCAATGTGAACCCATGACCCGTAGATTTATAATCTCATGCTCTACCAACTGAGCTACCTGCTAAAACCTTTTTGTTTAGGCAGCCTAGTCAGACATATTTTATTGTGCGTATTTATTTTAAAAACTGGACGTGGGTGGTGCTGTGGGTTAAACCACAGAACCTAGGACTTGCCGATCAGAAAGTTGGCAGCTCGAATCCCCATGACAGGGTGAGCTCCCGTTGCTTGGTCCCTACTATCAACCTAGCAGTTCGAAAGCATGTCAAAGTGCAAGTAGATAAATAGGTACCGCTCCGACAGGAAGGTAAGCAGAGTTTCCATGCGTTGCTCTGGTTCGCCAGAAGCGGCTTAGTCATGCTGGCCACATGACCCGGAAGCTGTACGCCGGCTCCCTCGGCCAATAAAGCGAGATGAGCGCCGCAACCCCAGAGTCGGTCACGACTGGACCTAATGGTCAGGGGTCCCTTTACCTTTACCTATTTTTAAAACTGTTGCTTTTATCTATATTTTGATAAATTTAATTATGTCTTCTTGTTTTATATTGGTGGATGTTATGAGTGTTTTATATTGTTTCATTGTTTTTAATTAAGTAGTACATAAATAAATAACTTCTTTCTTTCTCTTTATATCTTTCTAGAGACTTCTAGAAACTTCTTTGAGTTTGACCAAACTGCGGGAGGCAGTGGAAGACAGAAGTGCCTGGCGTGCTCTGGTCCATGGGGTCACGAAGAGTCGGACACGACTAAACGACTAAACAACAACAACAAAGAGACTTCTTTGTACAGTACTTACGGTTTTGCAGATTGAGAATTGAACAGAAACTCCCTGCTATTATAAGGTGTAAACATTAACATAACTATATGACCACGAGGCATATATTTCCATACTAACCTTTCCCTCTGGAATTGTCATCCTTTACTTATTATGGAGAATCCAGACGTTGCACACTGGTAAAAGGGTACAATCTAGTTTTCCTCTGCCATCTTCCCATTCTTGATTTGTGGTGATGATGATGCCTTTGTACGGAATTGCACTAGGCTTCCATAAATGGATTGGCAAAGTTGTCTTAATTCCATTGCATTTCCGCCATCATGCAGATTCCTCCATTACATTAAGGCTAGTAGGAGAGGATATGTTGATTAAATATTATCCTTCTTTCACTCACGCTAGTGAGTCATGTAGCACAGCAGATTCCCTCAATACCTCAGGAAGCTAGTTTGCAGATTCATTTGAATCTCTTTACTTAAGCAATCCAGTCTGGTTTGATCAGACTGGATTATTCCTGGTGTCCCCTTTGATCCCTATTAAAAGAATAAAGACACAAGAGTCATTCCTTAAAAGTAACAAGAAGTTTACTCACATTCAGTTCACAGAATGATCCCTGCAAGCAGACTTTAGCTCAGCGGTCAGCAAACTACAGCCCGGGAGCCGGATGTAGCCTTCCAGGCTCATAAATCTGGCCCATGGACCCTGCCGCCCACTCGGTCAGTCCCCGTGTGTTGAGCTAAACCGACATGGCACAGCATTTCCTTGAAAAGAAGCTACGAATGCTGCGCCTCGTGGGGACTGACTTTGGATGTTCCTGCAGCCAATCCGAAGCCTCACTGCCCGCACACTGAGGTAAACCCGGTGCGGACATGGAAAGAATTTTATATTCTTGAGCACCTGTTTCTTACAGGAGCGAATGCATTAATCGACTGACACAGTTATATATATTTTTAATTTACAGTGGTACCTCAGGTTAAGAACTTAATTTGCTCTGGAGGTCTGTTCTTAACCTGAAACTGTTCTTAACCTGAGGTACCACTTTAACTAATGGGGCCTCCTGCTGCTGCCGCACTGCCAGAGCACGATTTCTGTTCTCATCCTGAAGCAAAGTTCTTAACCCGAGGTACTATTTCTGGGTTAGCGGAGTCTGTAACCTGATGCGTCTGTAACCCAAGGTACCACTGTAATGGGAAGGTACATTTCCAGCAAGTGCTGTCATATTACATTAGATGTCATTGGTTAAAAAGAGGGGGAGGGCAACTATTTCAAACTGAAGAGAAAGCTGATTGCCGCCACATCAGCTGCCCCTCATGCTGTCCACAGCTGGTGTGGGGAAGACAAAGGAAATGAACGCAAGTGATTGGAATTGGGTTGAGTTAGGCCACAACTTTATTGATTTCAGGTAAAGGTAGGTTTGGCTAAGGCAGTGGTTTTCAACCAGTGTGCCGGTCAGGGATGCCACGGGCAACACTGGCCTCTGCTCCTCTTTCCTTCCCTCCCTCCTCCAATGCCTTCTTGTGTCTCTGCCTCCCAAAGGCTTGCACAGCTGTTTGTTGCAGCAGCCCTGGCTATAAGCTCCCTGGGCAAATGGTGCCTCTGGGGCTGGCCAGGGGGTGCTGGTTGCCAGGGGTGGAGGTGGCCTTGGAGTAAGAAAGCAAGCAGACGAGGAAGGCCAGCTAGGCTGTTGGGAATGGACAGACAAGTGGGAGGCTATGCAGGCAGGCACTAGCCTTTCTGGTGCTTGTGGTGTGCAAGACCTGCCTGGGAGCTGAGAGCCCAGTGCAGCAGCAGCAGCAGCAGCAGGAGGAGGAGGAGGAGGAGGAGGAGGAGGAGGAGATTTGATATCCCACTTTATCACTACCCGAAGGAGTCTCAAAGCGGCTAACATTCTCCTTTCCCTTCCTCCCCCACAACAAACACTCTGTGAGGTGAGTGGGGCTGAGAGACTTCAAAGAAGTGTGACTAGCCCAAGGTCACCCAGCAGCTGCATGTGGAGGAGCGGGGAAGCGAACCCAGTTCCCCAGATTACGAGACTACCGCTGGCCTCACGTTCACCTTTGGCCAGTCTCTCTTGGGCCACTAAGGCTAGGGGCATCCTCTTCCCAGGCGCCTGTGGAGCGGCGTGAGGAGGCACCTCTCTTTGGGGCAGGAGGACAGCTCAGAGAGGAGAGGAGGCTGAGGGAACACTCCACAAGGGAGGGTGTTCGAAAAACGTTGAGAGGCTGCCAGCTCTACAGACAAAGGGTGACATAGCTGGACTCTGAGCCCCACAAGAATGCCTCAGAAAGAATGTAGTTGGTCAAGAGAGCCGTGGTCTCAAAAAGGTTGAAGTATTCTGGGCTAAGGTATTGGGCATGTATCTAGCATCAGGCAGTCCTCATAGGTAAAGGTAAAGGGACCCCTGACCATTAGATCTAGTCATGACCAACTCTGGGGTTGCGGTGCTCATCTCGCTTTATTGGCCGAGGGAGCCGGCGTACAGCTTCCGGGTCATGTGGCCAGCATGACTAAGCCGCTTCTGGCAAACGTTTACCTTCCTGCCAGAGCAGTACCTATTTAACTACTTGCACTTGGACGTGCTTTCGAACTGCTAGGTTGGCAGGAGCAGGGACCGAGCAACGGGAGCTCACCCCGTCACAGGGATTCGACCTTCTGATCAGCAAGTTCTAGGCTCTGTGGTTTAACCCACAGCGCCACGCGCGTCCCGCAGTCCTCGTGCTGACGGACAAAAACTCAGAGGGTCAGCCTCATTCTGGGGAGTTGCTCCCGACATGGATCAGGTGCCACCATTGGGAGAGGTGTTTTGGCCCTTGGGTGGGCTTCTGGACAGAGTAGTCCCTACTAGACCCTTTTAATGGGGTACCTGCATGAATAAGAACCCAGCCCAATGCCTTACCCGCCAAAGTTGTGACAGTTATTGTATTGTATTGATCTTTATTACGGCCATTGGCCCATCACACGACAGTTTCCCATACCAACATAATGTACTTAAACCTCCAAATTTAAAACCGCCAAGACTTACAAAAAACAGACAAGAACCAAAGCAAAACAAAAACAAAAGACCAACATCATACATTACAATAAATTTGTAACATAAACATCGCCCTCTACTCATAAATTAGTAGAAGACATCAATGGTGAAATCACCTAATTACATCCTAAAACATAGATCATAGTTTAAAAAGATTATCCGAGCCGCACAGGGATAGGACGCTGATCAAGAATCTGGCAACCATGAGTGATCTTAGGGGGTCATCATCATTTAATAGATATCTCAGTTTGGCTTCATTCGTATCATCGGCAATTCCCTTTAGATATTGAGCAAGAAACTTACTCCTGGCCGATGAGTGAAAAGCACAATCAAAAATTATGTGATGCAACGATTCCAGTGCCCCACAATTACAATCACATAAGAGCGATATCTGTCCATTGGAGAATCTATTTCTCAGCACATTCGATGGGAAGGTGTTGAATCTTGCCTTTACAAAGGCATATCTATGAGCCGAAGAAGTTAAGGAATTCAAATAGTTTGGGAGCCTTAAGAGGGGTAATAAACCAAGGTTTAGAGGTGAGCAGGTACCATTGCCCAAGACCATTTTCTGCTGCAAGTCCATCTCCTCTAGTTTACAGGTTACTGTTCTTTTAGCTGGAACTATATCCTGCTCTAGTAATTTGGATGGGGAGATTCCCATTGCCGTAATTTTCAGTTGTAAATTTTTTACCCATGGGCTCTGGAAATCATCTCTCCACATGCATTGTGTCAAGTACAAGTTTGGGAGATTGTGCCATAGAGATAACCAGTGACAAAGTATGTGCTTCCACAGAGCGTTTTCCAGGGATACAATATTAAGTTCCATGCGAAGCGCTGTATTACTTACACAGTTGGGCAGTTTCAATATCCCTCTTAAAAACTGATTTTGAATAACCTCTAGGTGAGATAGGTTGACAAAAGTCCCCCAAATTGAGATGGCATAAGCAATTGTCGGGATCACCTTGACCTTGAAGACTTTCAACGCCGATGGGATATGAAGGACCCCATCGGTGAAGAAGAATCGCAAGATCGCCAAGGAGATAGCTTTGGCTCTATTTGTAACATAGGCTACATGGGCCTTCCATCTAAGGTTATGTTGTAACCAAACTCCCAAGTATTGGAATCTATAGACTTGTTCGATGACTCTCCCATCAATTCTCCAATTATGGAGTTTCCGGCTCTTTGAGAAAATTAGAATTTTAGATTTATCATAATTAATTGTAAGGGAATTTGCGTTACAATATGATCCAAAAAATTTTAAGGCCCTCATAAGACCTACTCTAGAAAAAGAAAGGATGACTGCGTCATCTGCATATAGTAACAAAGGGCAGCAATAAAGTGCTAGGCGGGGTGCATGAATCCTTTCTTGAGCCTCTATTAGGGGAGTCCTCATGAAGTTGTGACAGTTGCTGTGAGGGATGTGAAAACCTGCAAGCCGGCCAATTTGCTTGAAGGAGAAAAGTGCCGCCTGGCCCCGAATATGGCAACCTGCAAACACCCACAAGTGACGTCAGGTTTACAGCAGCAGAAAACAAGGTGAAGCTAGTCGTTTCATCCAGCATTTCAGCTAATGGGAAAGATGGACGTTCTGTTAATGCAGTCTGCTCTTCATCAAGCCAGGCTTTTAGATTCCTTGCACTTACTCTGACCCTTGTTAAGTGAAGACAAATGAAATCACCCTCTAACTATAATCTGAAGGATTTATTACAACCAGCATCCTAGACTGGAGAAGGGAACAGTGGGAGATTTATGAAATGGGAAGACCAACATTAATTTTTCAGGCCAAAGAGGACAATCTCTTTCCCTCTGTTGCCCTCCTTCTCCACTCACCATCAGGCAGCCTCCCTCCGCCAACCAGTTTCTTACGTGCACAGGGCCAAACTGCATAAAACAATCGTCTGATTTCATTTCTGTCACCTCTTTCGATTTTGTAGAAAGCTACTGTAGGGAGTGACCAGCTTGAATCAGAACCACAACACTTTGAGAAGGGCGTTAACCCTTTGCCCATCACCACCGCTATAATTATCCACATTAAAATGACTTCCAATCTGTTAGGTTTTCATATGTTTTCCCTAATGGAGCACATAGCAAGCCTGGTTTTCATTTAGAAAACGGTAGAGGGTGCCTGATCCAATAAGGGACATACACAAACCACCAGCTACTGCAGGGGGATGGGGACTTGCAGATATAAGAGATGCAATAATAATTTGCTACAACACCCTGAAACACTTGCTGATCCACTATCAGCTAGAAGTGCAATTATACATGTTATTCCACAGCATTTCGTACAGTGCTATATCTTCATTAACATCCTGCAACACCTTTCCCAACATCAAAGGCAAGAGTAAGTAATGGCAATCTTCCATCAACAAGATTCTGAAAATGTTTACCCAGAAGTAAATCCTAGTGTGCTTAGGCTCATTCCCTAATGATGAATTCAATGTTGCACCAAGTGAAGGTCATTTGGCCCCAGTTGCAGCAGCAGAATGGCTTGTGCAAGAAAAGGGTAGGAATCCAGCATGTTATTGTTATGCAACAGATTGCTGTTGCCCCAATAATTCCCGTTGCAAAAATCAGCTGCACACAAGCTTACACCAGTGCGACCGTTCCATTGGATTTCATATTGCGCTAGCATTATTCTCACCCTTAGGTCTGAGGACTTGAGACAATGCACACTGGACCATAAAGCCGTTCCTTCCTTAAAGCGATTGGATAAGAGGAGCCAAGGGTAAGGTTACCAGATTTTTTTCAATGAATCCGGGGACACAATCCGGGGACACAATCAATCAATCAATCAATCATCATCAATCTTTATTACGGTTCAGAGACCCAACAAATCGTTACAAAGCAATACACAATTCATACAACCTACCTCCAGGTTAAACAAGCATTTTGTTCAGAATACAGGGATCATTTGTTCTTGTAACCACCGATAAAAACTTTGCCACTGCTAAAGCGTTTGTCCGGTCTTCCAATAGGAACTTGACATAGTGAGCCTCTGATTTTCCCAGGAAAGGTACCAGCAAGGGTAATATCAGTTCATTTTTAAAAAAATAATATTTATTGCTTTTAAAGATTACAGAAAAAGAAGAAAAGAGAAAATTTAAAGACAAACGAAGAAAGAAAAAAAACAAAAAAGTGAAAAAACACCACAATACAATACAGTATACAAATAAGATAAGCCCCAACCCAATCCCATTAAACTAAACACATAAATAAATCTAAACAACACAGTTTAAAATACATCTCTCCTTTTCCATATTCTATCCTTCATTTCCTTGTTTCCTCGACTTCCTCGCAACTCCCTTTTTGTATTCCCATTCTTCTAATTATTTCAGCAAATCCTTTCCATCTTTCTCTGTTTTTATCGTCTTGTAGATAACATATTTTTTAACCTTATTTCCCTTTAAGACTAAATTACTTATCTATTCTTAACTTCTTCTAACATTTCTACTAAATCCATATAATAACATTCCACAATTTTTCTAACAGTCATTAATTTTGCAAAATTTCTAAATATAAGCTTTAGCTTCCCAATCTTCCTCCACCCTCTCCTCTCCCTGGTTTCAGATTCTGCCAGTCCTTTCCGTCAGATCCATATATTCCATCAACCTGGAGATCTTATGTCCGAGGCTCTTAATTCTTTTCCAAGTCCCTTCTGCGGATCTTCTTCATATTCTTTGATGCTTAGGAGCAAATCTCGGGAAAACTCCAACCAAACAGAACTTTTATTCCTTCTGAACAGCTCAGCCAAATTTCCATACTTGAAACTAAGGTCCATAGGGTATTTCAGGACGTATTTCAGGATTCCTCCAAGTCCATAGGCCCCCATAGCTTCAAGCTCCTCCAGGCCCCAACCCATGTCCCAGATGTCAGTTAATCCCTGGATGAAGGGGTCTTTCCAACTTTCGTTCTTCAGTCCAAGCCAGGGTTCCTTCCTCAAGCTCTGGTTTTTGCTAAAATCAATCATGCAGGGCCTCCATTTGTAATCCTCAATTTGCCTCTGTAGAACTGAGGATCCTTCTTGAGCTACTTTAAGTTTCACAACAGCATCTTTCTCCTTTTCCTCCACCATTTGTCTTGCCAAGATATTTTCCTGTACCAAGTCCTGAGTTATTTCTATGTTGTTGCTTGCTTTTTGATTCAAATTAGTCACTTTCTGTTCCCGGCTGTCAAGTTTGAGATCATGTCGTCTACATTTTTATGTAGCTGTTCAAGTGAATGATTTATTTTAAATAATGCAGTCACAATACCTTCTCCTATCAGTATTTTGAATAGTCCAAGGTCAATCTCTGATTCTCAGAAACTTTATCTTGCAGCTGGAGTTTACCCTGTTACACTCCTGTAACAGTTTCACATGCTCCCTCTAGAGGGAAGCAGTTTCAAATTGTATCAGTTCTTTCAGTCACAGAAACAGTTTCGATTTTCAGTTATTTTTCCTCCCTTTAATAAACTCAGAAGAGATCCATGGAAACAGTATCTTTCTAATTTTAAGTAACTGTCAAATCCGTTCTGTCAGTGAACCTTCCCCAAACGTCATCAGGCAGACCGTCCCCAGGTTCAGAGCAGTGGTAGTTTACTTTTCCCTCTCTCCTGCAGGTTCTCCCTAGGTCCACAGCTTCCCCCCTCTTCTCCTGCTTCCAAGGGGGGTCTGATATTTTTAACCAGTGGAATTTTAATCCTTTATCCAAAAACTTTCAGAGACTTTAGTTTGTAACGCCTTTGCTTCAATCTATTTACAAAAGCGGGAGGCAGACTTCCTGTTTAGCGCCTTCCCGCTACTTTGCCAAATTAGAATATTTGAAGATCCAAATTTTCCAGTCTACTCACGGGTAGTTGTTTAAAGTCCAATTGCTCACAGGAAAAAGTCAGCGCTCTCCGGCAGCAGCAATGCGGCTTCACTCCATGAAAGAAGCAGTCGATTCAAAGCACCGCGCCACTCACCCCACGTCGCTCCGGATCCCCAAAACAGGGTTTCCCCACGAGTAGGGGAGGCGCAAGAGGTGCCAGCCGAATCCCAAGTTCACAGGCTTCTCCCGCCTGTGATTTCTGTGGGTCTCCGCCTTCGCCATGGCGGTCAGACCCTGCTTTTCACGGAGCAAGTTCCTCCCGATCGGAGGAGCTCCGCCATTGCCGGAGGCGCCAACCCGGAAGTCTCAAGGGTAATATCAGTTCAGCCCTGGCTTGCTCATATTTTGCACAGTGCAACAAAATATGTTTTATGGAATCAATGTCTTGAGCACACGAGCAAAGTCTGTCCTGGTAGGGAACTCCTCTCAACCTGCCGTCCAACACTGCAGAAGGAAAGACGTTTAGTCTGGCTTTGGTGAAAAGCCTTTGATAGTTTGGTACTGTCGGGCTTTTAATGTAAGATGTTAATTTAAAGACATGCCCATATTGTACTCCTACTGCCAGCGGACTACAGACTGCATGTGATCAAGATCGCAAGTCACTGTGTGCATTATCCCATAATCTTTGCTTTATCGTCTTTAGGGCGCCTTCATAACCCAGGTAATACAGTTGGAAATAAATAAATAAATACTACACATTCAGGAGCAGCCCCATCCCAACTCCTACTTGCGTGCAAGCTGGAGGGGGCAGGGATCTCTCAGGCAGCACGATGCCTCCCTTCTCATCGGAGCAGCCCCAATCCCATTCCTACTTGTGTGCAAGCAGGAGGGGCGGGGAACCCTCAGCTGGGAAGGGAGGCTTCCCGTTGCCTAACTGAGAGATCCCTGCCCCCTCCTGCTTGCACACAAGTAGGAGTGGGAGGCTGCTCTGATAGGCAGCATGAAGCCTCCCTTCACAGCTTAGTTGCTGGGGTCAGGGAAGGTGGAGGCAGCCTGGAAGCCCCTGCACCACCATCATATGGGGACTTCTGAGCAGCTCCTGAAGCCAGCAAGATCCAGCTGCTCTGGGCTGCTGAGACTGTCACTGCTGCGTTTCCCGGGGACATTAGATGAAATCCGGGGACATTCCAGGGATGGAATTTGTCCAGGGACTTATTCACTAATCCAGGGACTGTCCCTGGGAAACGGGGACGTCTGGTAACCCTGCAATAGCAGAAAGACAACCTGCCATTGTTTTTACAGAAACATTAGTGACTCATCCTTGTGAGCTTGACAAATTAGTTCACATCACATCATTTCTACCTGCTTAACCCTTAGCAGCTCAGAAAGCCAGAGTCTAAAATCCAAAGGGGATTGAGATCAGCAAATCCCTACCCCCTGTTGTGAAAGGAATAACGCTGTCAGGGCTGGAGTTGACTTTGAGAATGTTCCTTGGTAATCCAAGCGCTCTCAGGCTCTTTAAAAATGTGAAAGGGCAAAACAGCTTTGCATGGCCATGCGACTGTCCAGTGGGAGATGAATTTACATTATGACATTCTGCTTTTTTTTTTTTTTTTGCTTTTTTTTTGCAACTGCAACATCATTAAGAAAGCTGACTTCTGCAAGGTCATACAGTCAGTATATATCTAGCCCACTTTTGTCTACCGGCTGTGGCTTTTTCCAGGATCTCAGGAAAATCTTTCGTTACCTGATCCTTTTAACTAAAGATGTCAGGGACTGAGCTATGATCCCTACATGAAGACCGTTATCAGATTACTATTAATTATACGAAAGAAGAGCCAGCATTATGCTCATAGGGGCTGCTGTTTACCACGTCTGTCTAGCCCCAAAACGTCTACTCTGATTGGCAGAGTCTCTCCAAGGTCTCAGGCAGAACACATTTCTCCATCACCAGATACCTAAGCCTTTTTAAAAAATGGAGATGCTGTCTGCATGAAAAGCACAGGCCCTGCCATTGTGTTATGGGGAAAGTCACTCCTAGATAAATCTGTATACAGTTGTTGTTGTTGCTGTTGTTTAGTCGTTTAGTCGTGTCCGACTCTTCGTGACCCCCTGGACCAGAGCACACCAGGCACTCCTGTCTTCCACTGCCTCCCACAGTTTGGTCAAACTCATGCTGGTAGCTTCGAGAACACTGTCCAACCATCTTGACCTCTGTCGTCCCCTTCTCCTTGTGCCCTCCATCTTTTCCAACATCAGGGTCTTTTCCAGGGAGTCTTCTCTTCTCATGAGGTGGCCAAACTCTTGGAGCCTCAGCTTCAGGATCTGTCCTTCCAGTGAGCACTCAGGGCTGATTTCCTTCAGAATGGATAGGTTTGATCTTCTTGCATTCCATGGGACTCTCAAGAGTCTCCACCAGTACCATAATTCAAAAGCATCAATTCTTCTGCGATCAGCCTTCTTTATGGTCCAGCTCTCACTTCCATACATAACGACTGGGAAAACAATAGAATGGCACTTTCCAAGTGTTGTTCATTTATCTGGGGCTGATGGGATTTGAGAGTCCATCAACATCTGGAGTGCACTACTGTATCTTGGCTACCCTGATGTGCAGCCTTGCAAGTGAAACTACTTTAAATGTCAGTTTAAAATGTTCCCGTTTTATGTATTGCTTTGTTTCTTTTCAAAAAATGGCAAAACTTGTAATTTATACACAAAATTATTCAAAAGAATTTACATTTCTGGGATAAGAGGCTAAAGAACAAATGCCTGAATTACTTAGAATTTTTTTAATAATAATAATGGTGATTGCCCCTTTCAAAGCATTTGAAATGCTCTTTGTCATTTGTAACTAAGCAGGAAACACTTAATATGTTGATTGCAGCAATGTTTCCATGTTAATACATTTTTTACTTAAGGGAAACTTCCCTGGTTTCAGGGCCAGAAAATTCAAGTCCTTTCAGCTGCCAGGATAGAGATGATATATCTCAGAAGTTCAAAGAAGCTCTACCTTTGGTACGTAAGCCATACCCTCCAATATTTCTCCGACGGAAATACGGACATTCTATTCTACATAAGGACATGGGTGGCGCTGTGGGTTAAACCACAGAGCCTAGGACTTGCTGATCAGAAGGTCGGCGGTTCAAATCCCCGTGACGGGGTAAGCTCCCGTTGCTCGGTCCCTGCTCCTGCCAACCTAGCAGTTCGAAAGCACGTCAAAGTGCAAGTAGATAAATGGGTACCACTCTGGTGGGAAGGTAAACGGCGTTTCCATGAGTTGCTCTGGTTCGCCAGAAGCGGCTTAGTCATGCTGGCCACATGACCTGGAAGCTGTACGCCGGCTCCCTCGGCCAGTAGAGCGAGATGAGCACCGCAACCCCACAGTCGGTCATGACTGGACCTAATGGTCAGGGGTCCCTTTACCTTTACCTATTCTACATAAGGAAGCTTTGATCTCGCCGCACACAGTTGCCATACGAACGTATACATCTGTCACCTTTGAGACAATTACAACCTCGCAGGCTATCCTACCTCACAGGTTTGTTGTAAAGAAAGACGTGTGACAGAAAGGCTTGCGTGCAACAACTTCAACAGCTAAATGGAATGAAATAAGATTTTAGCTGTAAGCTGCCGTGAATCTAGTTTCAAAGCAAAGCCAATTAACTGGTGAGTAACATATAGAACTCAATCATAACACTATATGTATGTGAGTGTCCTTTTTTTATTGCTGAGGGCTATGGAACATACTCTAACCTACACAGCCTCGCATAAAAGGCTTTATTCATTCTGGCAACTTGACTTCTGTTGAAAAGCATCTTACTATGTAAGATAGTCCATTGTTTCAAGAAGGCAATTTAACTGAGTGAGGGATAACTACGAGGAAGAATGGCAAAAATGGGCTGATGGTATTAGACGTATTTCTTACTCAGTACAATTTGACTGGTATGAAGTGAAAATTAATATTCCTATGGGGTAATGTTTGGCAAAGCCCAGGAATGCCTGTTTGCCATCGCTTCGTAACTTCCCCTTTTGGTTTGCATGCACACTTTCTTCCAAAAATATATTTGTAACCATAGCTGTCAAGTGTCCCTTATTTGAAGGGACAGTCCCTTATTCCAGCGCCATGTTCCGCTGCTGTCCCTTATTGATGATGTCCCTTAAATGTCCCTTAAATGATGTCCCTTAAATTTCAAAGGAAGCAGCTCCTCTCCCTCCCTCCCTGCCGGCCAGGGAGGAGGGAGGCTCCAACTGTGTTGCTCGGCTGTGTTGCTCACCCCATAAGAAGTCTAAGAACGACTGGGGGGTGGAGCTTGCATGCCTTGTGTGTGGCTAGTTAATGCAAGCTGAGGGGGGTTTTGAATGCTGGACGCCATTTTGTTGCATGTGCTGCTGCAAACTTTGCAGTGCAAAGCCAGGCCAGGGAGCCATCTTAAGTTGAGGCTGCATAGGCCTTGTGGTGCATGTGGTTCAGATTCTATTCAGTTGAACCTCTGGTTACAAAGTTGGTTGGACAGTGTTCTCGAAGCTACCAGCATGAGTTTGACCAGACTGCAGGAGGACAGGAAGACTGGAGTGCCTGGAAGAGGTGAGGCTGCAGGTCCCTTATTTTGGCTGCTGGTCCCTTATTTTCAAGGCTGCTGGTCCCTTATTTTCAAATCTGTAAGTTGACAGCTATGTTTGTAACATCTCAAAGGTGCTGAGAATTTTCTCTTGTCTCTGCTGCAGAATGTTACAATAATTGGTGGTCTCCTCTGGTATTAGAAATTCAAAAGGGAAATATCTGAACTGAGTTGCAAAGTGCAAGGCTGAGCTGCATTCTCGAGTGCTTTTTATCCAGCAAACTGATTCTTGGAGCTCTCACTTCAATTTCCAAAAACATCAAATAGGAAACCTCAATAAATTTAGAAATTGATGAGAACAAATCCAGGAGATCACACATCCAAAGGTGCAGAGAGATATGCCCTAGACTGGAGAGTAAGAGCTGGCAGATCTGCATAGTGGATACTAGCCCATACAAGTAAAAATAAAAGTTACCGTATTTTTCGCTCTATAAGACGCGCCAGACCATAAGACGCACCTAGTTTTTGGAGGAGGAAAATAAGAAAAAAAATATTCTGAATCTCAGAAGCCAGAACAGCAAAAGGGATTGCTGTGCAGTGAAAGCAGCAATCCCTCTTGCTGTTCTGGCTTCTGGGATCGCTACACAACCTGCATTCGCTCCATAAGATGCACACACATTTCCCCTTACTTTTTAGGAGGGAAAAAGTGAGTCTTACAGAGCAAAAAATACAGTATATTATTCTCGCTGTACTTTATCTGTTGATTATCTTATACTGCACAGTTACACATTTCTTATATAGTTTCTGTTAATTGCAAGTCATGTTTAATTTCTTGTTTTACAAGTTTTACAATCGTTTACATCATTGGGAGGACAAATGATGTTAGTTATAAGAATTGTGTTGTTTCATATATTGCTATTGTCTGTTTGTCAATTTATAGTTTGTTTATTTGATGGTTGGTTGGTTGGTTGGTTTGCTTTCCTGACATAAATGTATCTATTTTAAAACAATAAAGATATATTACCAAAAAAAAAATTATAACCATAGCTGACAAAGAGCTCTAATAAGATCTCTGGCAGACTTTACTGTCAGAGTCTGGAGTACCAATAAAAGAGGAGTGGCAGTTGAAATCAATGGAATATGCAAAATTAGCAAGTTTGACTAGTAAGGTTAGAGAACAAAATGAGGCAGCCTTCCAGGAGGCTTGGAAAATGTTTGTAGATTATTTTAAAAACTTATTGTAAACATGTTAATACACTAGCTGGTTTGGAGTAAGTTCAGCAGTAAAAGGTATTTTGAGAATAAAGCTGAGAAAAGAAGGTATGTAATAATTATAATATGCAGCAGTAAAATATAATAATGAGAAAACCAAGGAAGGATGGAAGCGAAGTCGTTTTTTTTTTAAGTGAATGTATATTGGGAAATGTTCGATTAATTGTATTTGTGGAAAAATGATAAATAAAATCTTATTTAAAAAAGATTTGAATCTGGGACCTGTTGCAGGCAAGCATGTGTTTTACCCATATAATTGAAATTGGGCATTGCTAGACACAACTGGTGATGTAAAGACACAAGATTTACCCACCCGGGAAGAATGGCAGATGAAGTTGATGGACTATATGGAACTGGCAGAAATGACTGAGAATAAAGCTGAGAAAAGAAGGTATGTAATAATTATAATATGCAGCAGTAAAATATAATAATGAGAAAACCAAGGAAGGATGGAAGCGAAGTCGTTTTTTTTTTAAGTGAATGTATATTGGGAAATGTTCGATTAATTGTATTTGTGGAAAAATGATAAATAAAATCTTATTTAAAAAAGATTTGAATCTGGGACCTGTTGCAGGCAAGCATGTGTTTTACCCATATAATTGAAATTGGGCATTGCTAGACACAACTGGTGATGTAAAGACACAAGATTTACCCACCCGGGAAGAATGGCAGATGAAGTTGATGGACTATATGGAACTGGCAGAAATGACTGGCAGAATCCGAGACCAGGGAGAAGAGTTGGTGGAAGAAGACTGAAAAAAAATTAAAGATTATTTACAGAAATACTGTAAAATCAATGAATGTTAGAAAAATGTTGGAATGAAGTTATATGGCTTTAGCAGAAATGTTATAAGGAATTAAGTACAAATAGATTGTTAATGCATTAAAGGGAAAATAAGGTTAGAATATGTTAAGATAAATTACAGGACAGAAAACAGAGGAAGATGGAAAGGAATTGCTGAAACAGTTGACTGAAGTGGAATACAAAAAGGGAGGTGTGAGGAGGTCGCTGAAACAAGTGAATGAAAGATAAGACTTTAAAATTATTGGATGTGTTTTTAATTGTTTTGTTTTCTTTTGTTAATTCAAGGTTTTATGTAATGTTTTTGTTTTTGTAATGTATTGTATTGTCTTGTTTAATTTCTTTTTTCTTCTTTTTGTTTTTTTTAAAAGATATTTATTAAAATTTTCAATTTTTTTAACAAACAAAAAACAAACAAAAAAATTAAAAACACATATAATTCACAATACTTAATTTTCAATAACATATTTCTCTGACCTCCTCATACCTCCCCTTCTTGTAGTCCAGTTCAAATTATTTGTTCAGCAAATCCTTATCTCAAAGCATTATAGCTTATAAAAACACCTTATTTTCTATCCGACATCTTAGGTTATTATAACCTTAAATTTTTACTTTAAAAAAACCATTTTTTCATATTCCTTTATACCATTACAGCTAGAAACCACTTAATTTCAATCCAGCATCATTCAACATTCCTTAAGTTTACAATATTTCTGTAAATAGTCCTTAAATTTTTTCCAATCTTCTTCTGCCGACTCTTCTCCCTGGTCACGGATTCTGCCAGTCATTTCTGCCAATCCCATACAGTCAATCAGCTTCATCTGCCATTCTTCCAGAGTGGGTAAATCTTGCGTCTTCCAATACTTTGCAATAAGTATTCTTGCTGCTGTTGTGGCATACATAAAAAACGTTCTATCCTTCTTTGACACCAATTGGCCGACCATGCCCAAGAGAAAGGCCTCTGGTTTCTTCAAGAAGGTATATTTAAATACCTTTTTCAATTCATTATATATCATTTCCCAGAAAGCCTTAATCCTGGGGCACGTCCACCAAAGGTGAAAGAATGTACCTTCATTTTCCTTACATTTCCAACATTTATTATCGGGCAAATGATAGATTTTTGCTAGCTTGACTGGCGTCATGTACCACCTATACATCATTTTCATAATATTCTCTCTTAAGGCATTGCATGCCGTAAATTTAATCCCAGTGGTCCACAACTGTTCCCAGTCAGCAAACATAATATTATGTCCAACGTCTTGTGCCCATTTAATCATTACAGATTTAACCGTCTCATCCTGAGTATTCCATTTCAACAGCAAATTATACATTTTTGACAAAGTCTTAGTTTTGGGTTCTAACAGTTCTGTTTCCAATTTAGATTTTTCCACCTGGAATCCAACTTTCTTATCCAAATTGTAAGCCTCCATTATCTGATAATAATGAAGCCAGTCTCGCACTTTATCTTTTAGTTTCTCAAAACTCTGCAATTTCAGTCTGTCCCCTTCTTGCTCCAAAATTTCCCAATATTTTGGCCATTTGGCCTCCTTATTGAGTTTTTTCTGAGCCTTAGCCTCCATTGGTGACAACCACCTTAGGGTTTTATTTTCCAATAAATCCTTATATCTAATCCAAACATTAAACAATGCTTTCCTGACAATATGATTTTTAAATGCTTTGTGTGCTTTAACCTTGTCATACCACAGATATGCATGCCACCCAAAAACGTTGTTAAAACCTTCTAAATCCAAAATGTCTGTATTCTCAAGAAGCAGCCAATCTTTCAACCAGCAGAATGCTGCTGATTCATAATAGAGTTTAAAGTCTGGCAGGGCAAATCCACCCCTTTCCTTTACATCAGTTAATATCTTACTTTTTGTAATTTTTAAACTGCTAATAAATATTATTTTTTAAAAAAACAAACAACTGGTGATGTAGAAAACAACAGCTACCTGTCTCTTCCTCTTGCATAGCAAAACAAAACAGGTGTTGTGATGGTGTTGTTGTGCCCCAAGCTTCCTTGCCCCACAATCAGCTAATGAAGTAGAGCAGGGTTCGATAAATGTGATGATGTCATCTGTCAGGCATTTGATTTTACTACACATTATCAAAGAGAGAGAAGGATGGGAGGAGATGTGGGACTGCAGTTCTTGAAGGTACAGTTGATGTGTCTCTCCAGTGATGTCTGATTCCTTCTGGCCTCACAGACTCACTCCCAGCTTGATAACATTGGGCATGGCAATGGCTAACCATATTATTATTATTATTATTATTGTCAGAGGCTCAGGAGCAGAAGCACAGGGGAGAGAGCAAATAGAGAGCGGAGGAGAGGAATCCGAGGGGAGCGTAGGGGAATATGACAGTGACCAGAGAGATTCCATGAGCTTCTCCAGCGAATCAGAAGATTCCCAGAAGGGGGCGCCTATGGTAAGGGCAAGGGGGGTCCCAGGGGGGACGCTCCAGAAACAAGGGACCAGCGGGGACTCCCAAGGGAGCAGCGGAGGATCAGGACCAGTTCCCCCACCAGAGCACAGTGGGGGGGAAGAGTCACATGAGTCAGGACCAGCCTCTCCTCCAGCGGGGAGAGAAGATGAGTCAGGGATAACCACGCCCCCATCGGGAAGTGGGGAAACGGAGGGAAGGCCAGGTCCAGCTAGCCTCCCCGAAAGAGGGAGCAGTGACACAAGTGTAACGCTCAGAAGGAAAGTGGGAGGCTGCGCGCGCGCGCCAAGTTCAAATGTGGAGGAGCGCGGGACAGCAGAAAACCCGGATTGGGAGCCAGGTCCAAAAGCCCGAAGGAGGGAGGGGGAAGAGTCAGGGGACTCAGCGTCAGAGGAGTCTAGGAAGGCTGAGACTCCGACTAGCAGGCGGACCCAGAGAAGAAAGGAACAGAGGAAGAGGTGGAGTAAGGCTAGAATCTTAAACTGGTGTCAAGGGGGAGGAGATTCAGATGGAGCTTCGACGGTCTAAGGTACAGACGTAGCGTTGCACGCTGCGCGTGTGGAAGTGAAACTGAACTTCAATAAAGACTTTTATACTAGAGAAAGAAGCAGCGTTGGTCTTGTGTGAGCTGGGACCTTGGGCAGCGCTGACAATTATTATTATTATTATTATTATTATTATTATTATTATTATTATTTTCTTAATTGAAAAATAAGTATAAAATTACCAGTGCACAAGGTAAAATAAGCTGTGAACAGGGAAAAAAATAAAATTGTCTTTTTTATAATAATTTTTATCTGGTTTTACAAATACTAGTTTATAACAATCCAAATTACATATCCATATTTCAAGATTTCACCAAATCTCTGGACTTCCCATCTTCCCCTCCATAGGTCCTGTCAGGGCCGGAATTAAGTTTTCCTGAGGCCCTAAGCTACTGAAAGTAATGCGCCCTTTTATATGTCCAACTGTCCTTTGTCAGCAACAAATTGTCGCTGTTTTTTGTGCCTAATAGGTCTCTAAAGCCATTTGCACATAACAAATAGGAGCCTACACAACACAAAACATTGTTGCTATATGTAGGTTTTATTTTATTTGTTTTTTATCTTATATTTTGGAAATGTACATGCAGGTTTTTTTTCCTTTAATTTTTTTGGGGAGCCCCCAAGAGAGTGGGGCCCTAAGGTATAGCTTGTTTAGCTTATACTTAAATCTGGCACTGGGTCCTATCGTACACCCTCTCAACTGCATATTATGTCATAATCCATATTTTGCATCTTTCCATATTGTCCATAATATTCGCTACATTACAAGTGTTGTTGAAATCCTGCTAACGTTTTCATCTGCTTACTGTGGTCTCCAAAATAAATTATAATTTTCCCCCATTCTTTATTGAAGTTTTGGTCTTCTTGGTTTCTGAGCCTTGACTGCAGAACCCTTCCTAGTGGTTCGTTATGATCTCTTCCTCTAATTATCTACTTTCTTTCCTTCTGTCTACTTTCATTTAAACTCCCTGCGTCTCTCCCTCCTCCTCAAACCAGCTGAGACTGCAGGGACACAAACACCAGCATACATTTCAGGAAGCAACACATGCAGAAGCGTCCCTACCTCTCGCAGCTTACTAGCTGAGGAACAATTACAACTTTATAGTTGCCATCAAGAATGCCAACAGATTGTAATACAATCTGTCGGGTATTCTCATGAGGGGGAAACCAGCAGTGTACTATGTTCAAAAAGCTGTAATTTACCATTTGGGAGTTACACTGCACGTAGATTTGATACGATCAAGCTAGCTGAAGACATGGGGAATTATGATGAAAACCTGAACTCAACAACAAGGGTTTTCAACAACAAGATGGATTTAGATTGACCTATAGATCGTGTGTGTGTGTGTGTGTGTGTGTGTGTGTGTGTCAGTCCAATCAACAGCATTCCTTACCTTCTTAAAACCGATTATTATTATTACTATTTCCAGATTCTCTATCTTTGTCGTGCTCTTAAAAGCACAAGATTCTTTTCAATTCCAACCTAGTTCTTGTTGACCAACATGACTTCAATAATAATAATAATAATAATAATAATAATAATAATCCCCACACAGAGAAAATTGGGTTGTCAAGGAGAAGTCTTTTCCCTGACATCTGATTTGTCTGCTGTTCAAAGCAAACAAGGGTGACCTGCAACAATCTACACAATATGTACTTACTGACAGAATAAATAAGCACAGATTTAATTTGTAATGTTCATGTCATTTTTCCCCCAACACATACGGGTTCCCGTACTTGGAGGGATCAGATTTTTAATAAGAGAACTCCTGCGTCTCTTTTTAATGGTGCTTTTGTTTTGTTTCATTTTCCGAATTCTGATCACATATTACATGGGAAATGCTGAAATATCTGTCTCTTTTATGTCGAGTGTCTAAATGGGAGTTAATTCCTTTTAGCGACCTAGACTTTCCTGTCATAAAGTGCATTTCTATTTTTTAAAAAAAGCATTCAGGATGAAATCTACACAATAAATACACAGGACCCAAATATACAAAAATATGTGCATTAGTTTTAAAAAGCATACTAAAATATTGATGAATTTTCAGGAATACTTTTTAAAAATTGCAAAGTGATGTGGAAATGTGGAGAACTGGACATAAGATTGGAAAATTCAGAAACAGAGAGACCAAAATTTTCCCAGGTTAAATATGAAACCAGGCATGTGAAGTGCTACATAAGTAAGTTTTTCATGCACACCTTGTTTCATGTTTAAATAAGATCTGTGATTGGGGGCTGGGGGGGGTGGAATCCCTGTGTACAAAGAGTAAAATCTGAATTTCTTCAAGGATTGCTTGCCTGTACATTGTTGACACATTTATCTAACTTTTGTCAAAGTTAATACAGTGTTACCTCGGGTTAAGTACTTAATTCGTTCTGAAGGTTCGTAACCTGAAACTGTTCTTAACCTGAAGCGCCACTTTAGCTAATGGGGCCTCCTGCTGCCGCCGTGCCGCCGGAGCACAATTTCTGTTCTCATCCTGAAGCAAAGTTCTTAACCTGAAGCACTATTTCTGGGTTAGTGGAGTCTGTAATCTGAAGCGTATGTATCCAGAGGTACCACTGTATATCTCTGTATATAAAGGTAAAGGGACCGCTGACCATTAGGTCCAGTCATGGCCAACTCTGGGGTTGTGGAGCTCATCTCGCTTTACTGGCCGAGGGAGCTGGCATACAGCTTCCGGGTCAAGTGGCCAGCATGACTAAGCCACTTCTGGCAAACCAGAGCAGCACATGGAAACACCGTTTACCTTCCCGCAGGAGTGGTACCTATTTATCTACTTGCACTTTGATGTGCTTTCGAACTGCTAGGTTGGCAGGAGCTGGGACTGAACAACGGGAGCTCACCCCGTTGCAGGGATTCGAACCGCCAACCTTCTGATCGGCAAGTCCTAGGCTCTGTGGTTTAACCCACAGCGCCACCCGCATCCCACATCCCTGTATATATTCTGTATATATTCTACTGATTCTGCATTCCTAGCATCTTCAAAGTAGAGCAATGGCAGTTTGTTACTAACAAAATGTGCAGAAGAAGCCATGAATCTACTTCCTTGTACAATTTTCAGGAGAATAACCCTAGTTTGAAATAAGCAGGTTGCACAACTACAAATCTCATGTTAAGTTATTCGCTAGAGAAAATACATCTGAGCAATTTTTCAGGGAAAAAATTAAAAGGCTTTAGCAGAGAAAGTCTTTTGTGTGAATTCATGTAACCCCAGAGAATGAAACAATCCACAACTTGTGAGCTGAATGTTGAATGACCTTCAACATTTGTCGTGAGGCACTATTGTGTTGTATTTTTTAAATCAACCTTTATGTAGAAAAGATATTTCAAATGATTGCACAGGCTGCATAATATTTCACTAGCACTTATAATTCTAACATCATTTACGGTATATATATTTCAGTGAAGTCGAAGCCAGCTTTCAATAATATATCAAGAACACTTCCTACAGCCACGATGAGATAAATGAGGTCCAGAACTGAAGCCCAGAAGCAAACATTCTTAAAATCCTTCCCCAAAGTGACTCTCCTGACTTTCTGATCCCCATTGACTACAGACCACCCACATCATTTGCCTTTCATCACCCTTTCATAGGATAAGAGAGTATTCTTTACATCTGAGTTACCATAGTTTCTTGTTTCCTTAGTAACTCTTTGGAGAGCGCTTGTGTTTGTGTCTGTGGGAAAACATGTTCTGTACAATAAAAAAAACTGCAAGCATGTTTGCAAAGCTAAACAGGATCCAATATGGTTTCAAATGGCTAGGAGATTCCTAGATGACCCTTGGAATCAGTTTCCAACTCTACAGTTCTAGAATTCTGTGAGTCTATGAATGAAGACCTCTCAGCCCCACGCACAAGAATGTAATTGACAGAAGAGCCCAAAGCTGAGAAACAATTGCAGTTTAATTGAAGTATCTGCAGAAGTGACTGCTATTCAGGAAATTTAATCTGTGGCAATGCATCTGTTGGACGAAGGGCAAATCTAAAATCAACTCTCATCTACTTTGACTGTTAGTCCTATTGCCCCAAATGTTTGTTAGCGCTTTTGTCAATAGTGCAGTTTTCACATTTTGTCACAAGTCATTCTTTACAGAACTCTGGCACCAAGATAATTCACTTTGCTCACCACCCAAACCATGTGGAGCTCCATTTCAAATCCCTAAACTGTCCCTTTAAAAACATCATTGGATATGGAAGAATATAACGATTACAGGCTGGTTTTCAATTTATCTTGATTGGGTACAATAATTAAATTGTTAATGATCAGACAGGTGCAGGAATATTTGGGTTTTCCAGATTCGTACCAGGATTTAGAATAGAATTTGAGACAGAAAGCAAATTGCTTACCTGGGTTAACTGTATTTGTTTATAACCCCAGAATTATCTAATGAAGCTAAATAGGGAGAGATTTCAGGACTCCCATAGCTAGAATTCGCTGACACAACATGTGGTGATTGTTTTATGACAGGCATAGGCAAACTCGGCCCTCCAGATGTTTTGGGACTTCAACTCCCATCATCCCTAGCTAACAGGACCAGTGGTCAGGGATGGTGGGAATTGTAGTCCCAAAACATCTGGAGGGCCAAGTTTGCCTATGCCTATTTTAAGATGTCATGTCTTAAAAGGGGATTAGACAAATTTGGGGGTGACGCTATCATTGGCTGCTGCCTTGGTACCACCAAGATCAAAGTTAGCATCCCTCTGTATAGCAGCAGCAGCAGCAGCAGCAGCAGCAGCAGCAGCAGCAGCGGCAGAAGAAGAAGAAGAAGAAGAAGAAGAAGAAGAAGAAGAAGAAGAAGAAGAAGAAGAAGAAGAAGAAGAATTTATTATTTATACCCCGCCCATATGGCTGGGTTTCCCCAGCCAGATGGGTGGCTCCCAACAGAATTAAAAGCACAATAAAACATAAAACACTGAAGGGCTGCCTTCAGATATCTTCTAAAAGTCAAATACAGTGGTACCTCGGGTTACAAACGCTTTGGGTTACAAACTCCGCTTACCCAGAAGTAGTTGCTCCAGGTCGTGAAATTTGCCCCAAGATGAGAATGGAAATCGTGCGCCAGTGGCATGGCGGCAGCAGGAGGCCCCATTAGCGAAAGCGTGCCTCAGGTTAAGAACGGTTTTGGGTTAAGAACGGACCTCCGGAATGAATTTAATTTGTAACCCAAGGTACCACTGTAGTTGTTTATCTCCTTGACATCTCAAGGGAGGGTGTTCCACAGGGAGGGCGCCACCACTGAGAAGGCCCTCTTCCTGGTTCCCTGTGACCTCACTTCTCGCAGGGAGGGAACCACCAGAAGGCCCTCGGCGCTGGACCTCAGTGTCCAGGCAGAACGATGGGGGTGGAGACGCTCCTTTAGGTCTATTGGGCCGAGGCAAGAGAGGGCTATTGCCTCCATGTCATGCTTCTGGGCTTCCTATAGGCATCTCGTTATCTGCTACAGGCAACAGGAGGGATAGCTCAGTTGGTTAGAGCATGGGGCTGATAATGCCAAGGTTGCAGGTTCAATCCCCGTATGAGACAGCTGCATATTGCTGCACTGCAGGGGGTTGGACTAGATGTTCCTCAGGGTCCCTTCCAACTCTATGATTCTATAATAGGTCTTTGGTCTGATCCAAAGACCAAAGATTGGTTATGTAGCAGTTGCCACTCACTATCATCCGTCCTGTCAGGGACGCGGGTGGCGCTGTGGTCTAAACCACTGAGCCTTGGGCTTGCTGATCGGAAGGTCGGCGGTTCAAATCCCCGTGACAGGGTGAGGTCCCTCTTGCTCGGTCCCTGCTCCTGCTCCTGCCAACCTAGCAGTTCAAAAGGATGTCAAAGTGCAAGTAGATAAATAGGTACCACTCCGGCGGGAAGCTAAACGGCATTTCCATATGCTGCTCTGGTTTCGTCAGAAGCAGCTTAGTCATGCTGGCCACATGACCCGGAAAAACTGTCTGCGGAGAAACATTGGCTCCTTCAGCCACTAAAGCGTCATGAGTGCCGCAACCCCAGAGTCCTTCACGACTGGACCTAACTGTCAGGGGTCCATTGTTGTTGTTTAGTCGTTTAGTTGTGTCCAATTCTTCGTGACCCCATGGACCAGAGCAGGCCAGGCACTCCTGTCTTCCACTGCCTCCCGCAGTTTGGTCAAACTCATGCTGGTAGCTTCGAGAACACTGTCCAACCATCTCGTCCTCTGTCATCCCCTTCTCCTTGTGCCCTCCATCTTTCCCAACATCAGGGTCTTTTCCAGGGAGTCTTCTCTTCTCATGAGGTGGCCAAAGTATTGGAGCCTCAGCTTCAGGATCTGTCCTTCCAGTGAGCACTCCTTCATGGATCACTGCCTTGTTGTGGCGAAGGGGCTTGAATAACTCAGAGAAGCTATGAGCTATGCCGTGCAGGGCCACCCAAGATGGACAGGTCATAGTGGAGAGTTTTGACTAAACGTGATCCACCTGGAGCAGGAACTGGCAAGCCACTCCAGTATCCCTGCCAAGAAAACTCCATGGACAAAGACAACAGGGGTCCTTTACCTTTACCTTTTTTTACCATCCCTCCTAGATAATCTATAATTAGGTGGGCTCCTACCTGTGGGCTCCTACCTGGAGAAAGTAGCTATGTGTGACCAGTGCTCCGTCTTCTGGAATTTGCCCTGTGGTGTCTGCCGGGGCCCACCTTTCTCCCGGTGGTTTTGGCATCTATGTGAAACCTGAGAAAGATTGTCCAGGGATATGGAATGCAGTGTCATCAAAATGCCAACGAGACCCAGCAATTTTACCATTCATTTCTTCAGAGCTGGTAGTAGAAGTTCCATCCCTGACTGAAATGTCTGAGGGCAGTTTTGAGATGAGAATAAAGAAGCTGAAATGTAATCTGGACAAGAGACAAAGGTAAACATCATAATAGGCCAGCCTCAGGCAAGAAGTTATCGTCTGTCTTGGATAGGGTTACATTCATCCTAAAAGGCAAGGTGCATTATTTGCAGGCATTCCTCAACCCTACATTACTATAGGATTAAATTCTGGCGGTGTGAGGGGAGACTTTCATAAACTTTGACTGTTTAGCCAGTGTGGGCCCTTTTCTCAGACAAAAGTTTCGCTGTGATCATTCCTTATGAAGTGAGCAACTACTGCAATGAACATTATGTGCAGTGCCAATTTACTCTAAACAAGCAATAAGCTATAGCTTAGTGGGAGGCCCCCAAAAAATTAAAGGGAAAAAAACTGGATGTACATTTCCAAAATATAAGATAAAAAACAAATAAAATAAAACCTACATACAGCAACAGTGTTTTGTGTTCTGTAGGCTCCTATGATGTGAGTAATGGGCCCTACCTGCTCCCTAAAATATCACTGGTTTTACTCATTTCTATATATAGGGTGCCCACATTCTGCATTGACTGGTTGCATGACAAGATGTGCAAATGGCTTCAGATACCTATTAGGTCCATAAATTACCATATGGCTTATATTCAACACAAAAAACAGCAGCAATTTGTTGCTGACAAAGGACAGCTGGACATATAAAGGGCCCCATTACCTTCAGTAGCTTAGGGCCTCATCAAACCTAAATCCGGCCCTGATTATGTGGGGCTGCCTTTGAAGCTTCGCTGAATGCTGAATGCTGCTTCTAGCTTCCTGATGAGGACAGGTTCAAGGGAGCACAACACCCCAATATTTGGCTCAACTGCATGAGTCTCCTATTTGGTTCAAGAGACAATTAAGAATGCTGATGGTTTGTTTTCAAGTCTTACACAGTGTGTGATCTACTTCCTTTCAGTTCCTGTGTTTCCTGGTGATATCGCACCACATCAAGTACTCTTCTGCAGGCTGAGGATGAGGTATATAATATACTGTATTTTTCGCTCTATAACACGCACCCGACCATAACACGCACGTAGTTTTTAGAGGAGGAAAATCCGTAGGCATGCCACCTGTAGGCATTCCCTCCATAACATGCACAGACATTTCCCCTTACTTTCTAGGAGGGAAAAAGTGAGTGTTATGGTGCAAAAAATACGGTACCTTAAGGTAGTAGTAGTAGTAGTAGTAGTTGTTGTAGTGTAGTAGCAGTAGTATTAGTGGTGGTATTAATACTAATCTTAAACATTTGGTGTGATCCAAGTCTTAGATTTCCTGCGTAAAGAGAGGGGAAACATTAAACTAGAAGCCAGAACAGTGTGTTTTTCTATCCATGGGAGGCAAATTTGCACTGGAAACTGTAGTTGCACACTGTTTTAAGCAGACACCCCCAAACTGTTAAGTGGGAAATAGGTGATTTGGCTATACAGTGGTATCTCGGGTTACATATGCTTCAGGTTACATACGCTTCAGGTTACACACTCCGCTAACCCAGAAATAGTGCTTCAGGTTAAGAACTTTGCTTCAGGATAAGAACAGAAATTGTGCTCTGGCGGCGCAGCAGCAGCAGGAGGCCCCATTAGCTAAAGTGGTGCTTCAGGTTAAGAACAGTTTCAGGTTAAGAATGGACCTCCAGAACGAATTACCGTATTTTTCCCTCTATAACACGCAGATTTTTTTCTCCTAAAAAGGAAGGGGAAATGTCTGTGATTGTTGAGCGAATGTGTGGTCCCTGGAGCCAAATGGCGCGAGTGGAGGCAAAAAAAATCAGGCAAAAATCAAATCGCGCGTCTCGGAGAAGGGAAACCTGAAAAGAGGAAGCGGCTGCTTTCCTGCATTCTGCCTCAGGGTCTTACTGCCCACCCTCCTCTGTTTCCTTGCTGTGTTTGCTCAAACGGAACAAAGAGGAGGGAAAGCCCCTCCCCTCCAGGCAAGCAGAGGGGAAAGCAGAGTGTCGTCTCTGTGCTCCGGTGCTGCTGAAAACATGCAGGAGGGAGAGAGAGAGAGAGAGAGAGAGAGAGAGAGAGAGAGAGCGCGCACTGGCTGGCTTGGGTGGGTAGGTGAGGGAAAACTTTTGCCTTCCTTTCCTCCCTCCCGTTATACCCCTCTCCTGCATTCTTAGCCAGCTGCTTCTCTGCACACCCCTCTCCTGCTCCTTGTCCCTTCTGTGTTTTTCCTTCCCTCCCCACTTAAAATGTGGTTAAAAAGCATGGATCCACATGGATCCTCAGGATCTTTGCATTGGGTCACCCCAAATTCACCATCAGATCACATAGCATGTCCATGGCTACAGCCTGCCCCCCAAAAATCACGCACCCACTGTTGCCTGGGGCTGCAATGGTGCAAAAACGTGGTTACAAAACATGGATCCACATGGATCTTCAGGATCTTTACATTGGGTCAGCCCAAATTCACCATCAGAGCACATAGCATGTCCATGGCTACAGCCTGCCCCCCAAAAATCACACACCCACTGTTGCCTGGGGCTGCAATGGTGCAAAAACGTGATTACAAAGCATGGATCCACAGGAATTCTCAGGATTTTTGCATTGGGTCACCCCAAATTCACCATCAGATCACATGTCTGTGGCCACAGCATGAAGCACAAAAATGATACATCCACTGTTTCATTCAGAATGTTTTTCCCCTTGTTTTCCTCCTCTAAAAACGATGTGCTTGTTATGGTCAGGTGCGTGTTATACAGCGAAAAATACGGTAAGTACTTAACCCGAGGTACCACTGTAACTCCCTGCTGGGGAGCCAAATAGCACAATCTTACTGTAACCACGTTTATCCTGAAGTTAGCCCTTCCAAGTTCATTTAGACTTTCTTTCCAGTAACTGCATTGGGAATTACAGCCCCAGTGGCAAACCCAACTTTGTTGCTACGTAATGTGTGAAATGGTCATGCTTCCAGTTCAGAGTTCAGTTCTGTAAACACTGCACAATGGTTTCGACAAAAATTGCTATCCTGCTCGAGCTGCACAGCTAAGCACTGTGCACCCCCCCCCCCCCGTGATTTAAAGTGACAGTTGTGAAACCAAGGAAACAAAGGCATGTCATTTTGCAGAGACTCATGATTCATATAAAGAGGAGGCTATGTACAATGCCAGCTATTTAAAGCTATAGTCTCCCAGATACGGCACTATATGTAGAATTGTTCAATACATTTGAATGTGGATTGCCAAATAACAGGAGAATGAGGGATTGTTTGTTTGCGTACCAGCAACTTAAAGCAAGTAAAAATATATAAATCTTAGGTGTATTAAGTTTAGCATTAACATACACACCAACTATCACTCTCCCTGTTTTCTTTTAGCTGTTCTACATAAACAGCTGCCTGTATTTTGCCTTTTGAAGAAATTGCTAGGGTGGTCTGTGTTTATTTCTTAAGTTAGTTTCTGCACAGATACACAAGATTACACTCATTTCTTTCCTACCCCAAAATTGCTTAATCAGATAGTAAATTTTGCTGAATTTATCTGAGTTGCTGTGAGTCTGCAGTAATTTCAACCTAGATCCATTATGAAAGGAACATTTTATTATGAATTCCTAAATTTAACAAAATTCAGCCTTCTCCAAGTACATACCGTATTTTTCCGTGTATAAAACACCCCCATGTATAAGACACCCCCTATTTTAGGGGACTCAGATTTAAGAAAATGGAGGGAGATCTATCCGTGTATAAGACGATGCACAATTTTGAACATAATTTTTTAATAAAAAAAGCCCTAGTCTTTTTATTAAAGGCTATGTTACATGGCATCAGGCAGTAATCTTTGATGTGAGAATAGGATTATTAGGGCCAAATTACACATGACATTAAACACCTCTTTGCATTTAATGTTCTTTACATAGAATCACAGAATTGTATTACAGATGGAAGGGAACCCAACGCTCATCTAGTCCAACTTTCCTGTTGAGCTGGCTTTTCCAATGGATGCAAAAATGTTTAGTGAAACTCCTATCCCCAATTCATGTGTGCTTCCAGACTATTTTTCAGGTGGGAATTATGTGGAATTTCAGTGGAAATTATGTGACAACACTTGCTTTGACACAACATCATCTAGCCTCCCAGCAAACAAATCCAAGTTAATTCTCAATAAACAAGTCATCTGAAGTATCCTTATTTGCCGGGCATTGATTACTGGTATTTTTTTTGTAAATGCAGTTGCCACTTAGATTGTGTACAATTCTGTGACTACCTTGCTTATACTGCATTTCCGTGCATTGTATATTACAGGAGGTGCAATTAAAAAGTGGGAGGTTCTTAAGTGAATGGTATTGTCTTTCTTTGTTATGCTTTAATCATGATCCGGCTGTTGAGAGTAAAATGGAGGATAAAATTTTCACGCCACATATACACTCCACCCCTGCTGAGGTTAACACTGAAAAAGCCAAGGAGGTTGGGGCAAAAGCTGCCAAACAGGTTATACAGACTCAAAGTCACTCCCACTGATAATAGCAATGAGACTGTGCAGTTGGTTCTCACAGAAATCAATAGCGCAAGGACACCACAATAATTTTTTTAAAACTCATAAAACTTAATCTGGAAAACCCCATAATAAAAGGGCAGAAATAGCAGAATAGCTACAGGTTGGTGAATGTGTCATGCGCCTCACAAGGAAGCAAAACAATCCTAATCTGGATTGCACCTAGATTTTGCTTGCATATGTTGGTAATATATTCCAATCATAATTTTACCACCATGAAGTCCAGTCACTTGAAGGTGAAAGAAACCATAATTGTATATATATTACGTTTAAAAACCAGCCTGATAAACTCAGTTATTTTGATCAGTAGTAGTTGCCTGATCACCAAAGAATTGATGCTTTTGAATTGTGGTGCTGCAGGAGACTCTTGAGAGTCCCATGGACTGCAAGAAGATCAAACCTATCAATTCTGAAGGAAATCAGCCCTGAGTGCTCACTGGAAGGACAGATCCTGAAGCTGAGGCTCCAATACTTTGGCCACCTCATGAGAAGAGAAGACTCCCTGGGAAAGACCCTGATGTTGGGAAAGATGGAGGGTGCAAGGAGAAGGGGACGACAGAGGACGAGATGGTTGGACAGTGTTCTTGAAGCTACAAACATGAATCTGACCAAACTGTGGGAGGCAGTGGAAGACAGGAGTGCCTGGCGTGCTCTGGCCCATGGGGTCACAAAGAGTTGGACACAACTAAACGACTAAACAACAAGTTGCCTTTGCTTTCAATAAAATCCTGTAGGGTATTTTTTAATAAAAGAAAATAAATTTACTTAGCAAGGTACAAAATGTGCCGTCAGCACACTGTTGGTTATTTTTGTCTTGGGACTAGTGTGTCTTGTATGAAGAAGTAAAGACAGCAAGTAGCATATTTCATTCAGAAAATAAACTTTTGCAAAAAGGTTAAGTGCACAAATATTTCACATATGGGAAAACTAAAAATTGGGGGCAGTTTTGACAACACGTATGTGATGAGCTTCTGTTTCTCTGCTAAACATTTGCCTTTGCACCTGACATGATTGCTCTGAATATAGGTGAACTGGCAGGTTCCCTTTTCACTATGTGTTGCCTGCTGAGACTGAAAGAAAAGTTGTTTTCTATTGCAGTTTCTTCTGAAGAGACACTTTGGGAACTCCAGCTGTTTGCAAGCACGTATTTGAGGAGAACGGACAGTTTGAGATATATATTTCATACACACTTGCTCTGGATTAAGAATCCCATCCTGAAAGTCGAATTTAATGCAAATTGTATGAAGAATAGCCGTATCATTATGGTTGAAACATTTCTTGGGATAACTGAGTGATAAGGGCTCACCAACTCAGTTATATTATAGCGACCCTGTCAGTCCGCATCTGAATGTGCATGGGGAACAATGCAGATAAATAGCACAGAGGCCCATATGACTGTATTTCATCTGATCTATCCACTGCAATTATGAAGTTTGCAGATGATACTACCATAATGGGTGGAGATGAATCAGCGTACGGGGGGAGCTTCAAAAAGTATCTACATGAAATTAAGGAAAGCTGAATGGTGTTGGATTGAAATTGAGTGGTTTCTAGCTGTAATGATATAAAGGAACATGGATGGGGGGAAAAGGGTTTGGAAAATAAGGTGATATTATAAGCTGTAATGCTTTAAGTTAAGGATTTGCTGAACAAATAATTTTAAATGGAATACAAGAAGGGGAGGTATGAGGAGGTCAGAGAAATTTGTTATTGAAAAGTATGCTTTATGAACTATATGTGTTTTTTTTAATCTTTTTGTTTGTTTGTTTTTGTTTGCATAAAAAATTGGAAAATTTAATAAATATCTTTTTAAAAAAAGTATCTACATGGTGCTTAGAGAATAACTTGCACCTAAATATTAGCAAGACAAAGGAGATGGTGTTGGACTTTTGGAGGAAGAGAGGGGAACTAGCCCCATTGTATTTCTGGGGGGGGGGGGAGAGTGTCTCTTCCTTTAAATTCCTGGGAGTTTACCTTAGTGAAGACCTGACTTGGAAAAACAATATAACTCAGGTGGTTGGGAAGGCCCAACAAGACTCCATTTTCTCAGGGTCTTGCGAAAGAACAAAGTTAAACAACAATTGATGGCCTCCTTCTACTGGCCCACAATAGAAAGTGTCCTCTCATATTGTAGCACAGTGTGGTACGTTGGCTTGACAGCCATGGACAGAAAGTCTTTACAGAGGGTGGTGAACACAGCACATGATATCATGGGCTGTCCCCTGAGCCCACTAGATGACATCACAAGGGATCGATGCCTTAGGAGAGCGAGAAAAATTCTCAGGGACGATTCACACCCTGGCCAGCACCTCTTTAATCTTCTACCCTTGGGCAGGAGATATAGAAGTATAGTTAGTCGTACCAACAGGCTAAAAAACAGTTTCTATCCATGGGCTGTTAGGTTGCTGAAGGGAAAATAATAAAGTGCAACTGACTTTCGGGGTTGGTGTGTTGTGCGACAAGCACACAGAGTGCAATGAGATTGAGTGATTGCGGGGGGAGGCTCAGTTAATTTCATTGTACACAGGTTGTACATTGACAATAAAGGTATTATTATTGTTATAATGCTTTCCCCCTTCTGCATTTTGCTCCTGCCTTGCATTTCGCAGTGCTCAAATGGAAACCAGAAATGGGAATTGTGTGCAACCCATATTCTTCTGTCTCCCTGACAAATAACTTGGAAATTAAATGTTTCTCTTAGATAGCCTTCCATTGTTAATAATTCAGCCATTTCAATCGTAAATATGACACTAACAGGATAGCACAGGCCCTTCACATCATATTAGGTGTTAGTCAATAGTGATATTATTAGCAAGCAAGATGCAGCCTAAAAGTCTTTCTTTTTCCCTCTCCAAAGGAAACCACGGCAGGTTTAAAATGGTTCTTAAGTTGTTTCCACGTTACCATTTACTCCAGCCTGAGTGAATTCCCACGGCTGGTATTTGATGCAGAGTACATATGACATTAGCCACAATCCATGAGAAATACTGCTGTTTGATGTGAGGTTTTCCCTCAAACCTGCTTCTATCCAATTTGAAAATGGGAGCTGGGGTCAACCTGAGCTGTGTACAGTTCAGACAGCCATTGCTCAAGTGCAGATGACAACTTTCTTGAATAGGAATTGGGGCGGAGGGTTGCAAATCAGTTAATGTGCACCAGAATAAACACACAGATACAGACACCCATTTGGTGTTTACAGCAAGTGCGAATTTGACTTGAAATGCTGCAGGCAGAAATTACCTTGCTGCATTTTAAACCAATAATGTGTCTGAAATATACAGTGGTGGTTTGTTGTTGTTTAGTTGTTTAGTCGTGTCCGACGCTTCGTGACCCCATGGACCAGAGCACGCCAGGCATTTCTGTCTTCCACTGCCTCCCGCAGTTTGGTCAAACTCATGCTGGTAGCTTTGAGAACACTGTCCAACCATCTCGTCCTCCGTCGTCCCCTTCTCCTTGTGCCCTCCCTCTTTCCCAACATCAGGGTCTTTTCCAGGGAGTCTTCTCTTCTCATGAGGTGGCCAAAGTCTTGGAGCCTCAGCTTCACGATCTGTCCTTCCAGTGAGCACTCAGGGCTGATTTCCTTCAGAATGGATAGGTTTGATCTTCTTGCAGTCCATGGGACTCTCAAGAGTCTCCTCCAGCACCATAATTCAAAAGCATCAATTCTTCTGCGATCAGCCTTCTTTATGGTCCAGTGGTACATATACAGTGGTGCATATACAGTGGTACCTCAGGTTAAGTACTTAATTCGTTCCAGAGGTCCGTTCTTAACGTGAAACTGTTCTTAACCTGAGGTACCACTTTAGCTAATGGGGCCTCCTGCTGTCGCCGCGCCACCGGAACACGATTTCTGTTCTCATCCTGAAGCAAAGTTCTTAACCCGAGGTACTATTTCTGGGTTAGCGGAGTCTGTAACCTGAAGCGTATGTAACCCGAGGTACCACTGTACTCGGAGTCAAGTGTGGATTTCATGCTCTTTATTCAGCTCATAGTAGTGAGGAATGAAAGTTCTCCCCAGATATCTGCTTTATATACATTATTTACACAATGGGCCCCACGTGATTGGCTAATTCCGGGATTCTGCGGACCATTCAGACTGCTGCATTCTGGATCCTATTGTTCTAGGGCCAATCAGACTGCTGCATTCTGAATCCTATTCAACTCAGTACATAACAGTGTCCATAGCCTTTGATGTGTGTTAAAAGTATATCTGAGCCACATGTTTTCTGTGGTGAACTTTTGACTTGAAATGAGTGGGTGGAGATGGGGAAGAAGGCAGCCTTTGCATTTCTCAAATTGGACTTTGATTTGATTCCTAGAGAGTAATTATGGGAACAGTTGATAAGACATCTCAGTTGATAAAGAGGCAGCTTCATCTCATGAAACAATTATATTTGGAAGCTTCAGCGCAAATCCGAAGTTGTGTGGGAAGCCATCTACCGTGTCCCTGTTATTGTTGTTGTTGTTGTTAATAATAATAATAATAATAATAATTTATTTATACCCCACCCATCTGGCTGGGTTTCCCCAGCCACTCTGGGCGGCTTCCAACAAAATATTAAAATACAATACTCTATTAAACATTAAAAACTTCCCTAAACAGGGCTGCCTTCAGATGTCTTCTAAAAGTCTGGTAGTTGTTTTTCTCTTTGACATCTGGTGGGAGGGCGTTCCACAGAGCGGGTGCCACTACCAAGAAGGCCCTCTGCCTGGTTCCCTGTAACTTGGCTTCTCCCACCTTCTCCCCTGGCAGGGACTGAAGGCAGCTGTTGCACTGCAACATCTAGGGAAGCTAGACAACATACTCAGCTATACAAGTGCAAATAAAACGTTTTAAGTGTGTTGTAAAGTGCATTATACAAATGTGACACTAGATGGCGATGGTGAGCTATGGCAATTTCAATATATTTTCCCAAACTTTTTAAAAGCATTTTCACAGTGTTGTTTATATGTGTCTAGATTCCACCAGCATGTATTCTATTTGTTCTTTAGTTCAAACTTTTATGTTGAGGATCTTGCACCTTGTCTTAACTCCCCCAAATTCCATACACCAAGCTTTGAAGAAACAAGGGATGCCTCTGTTCTTCATTGCAGGCGATGCCATTCTACTCAGACACAAATAGGTCTAAAATGTTTATTAAAGGAATTGTCCTAACATTTGCAAGAATGGAGCTCTCCCATAACTATGACAGTACTCAAGTATTACCCATAGGCTCAAGACGTAACAAAAACTATAATTGGCCTTTTGATGGACTTGTACAAGTTTCCACATGCAAATATCTAGGCATTTTGTTTTATTCTTCATTATCTTGGACATCTCATGGGAATTTTGTTAATTGAAACTCTAATATGGTTGCTACTCAGCATTCCCTGCTCCCCTGACACTTAGAGGAGGGTCTTAATAAACCCCTCCGTATTGCAAGTTTTTAGTGCTAAAACACATGCTAAGCTTTATATGGTTTTCACATTTGGATTTCAGTTCAAGTGTTGATAAAAGTTCTATCAGGTTTCTTAAGGTCAATCTTTAGTGTCACCAGTGCAATGGCAGTTGCAGCTCTGAGATTAGAAGTCAGTGTGGTCTAGTGGTTAAGAGCGGTAGACTCGTAATCTGGTGAACTGGGTTCGTGTCTCCGCTCCTCCACATGCAGCTGCTGGGTGACCTTGGGTTAGTCACACTTCTCTGAAGTCTCTCAGCCCCATTCATCTCACAGAGTGTTTGTTGTGGGGGAGGAAGGGAAAGGAGAATGTTAGCCGCTTTGACTCCTTCGGGTAGTAATAAAGCGGGATAACAAATCCAAACTCCTCCTCCTCTTCTTCTTCTTCTTCTTCTTCTTCTTCTTCTTCTTCTTCATCTTCTTCTTGGACTGAAGCAGGGGTCAGCAAACTTTTTCAGCGGGGGGCCGGTCCACTGTCCCTCAGACCTTGTGGGGGGCCAGACTATATTTTGAAGGGGGGGTGAACGAATTCCTATGCCCCACAAATAACCCAGAGATGCATTTTAAATAAAAGCACACATTCTACTTATATAAAAACACACTGGTTCCCATGCCGTCCGCGGGCCGGATTTAGAAGGCGGTTGGGCCGGATCCAGTCCCTGGGCCTTAGTTTTCCTACCCATGAACTAAAGCTTTAGCTTTGTTTAATGTTCCTTTCTCCCTCCCTCTCATAGTTATGTATTCATTTAGATTGGTATATAAGCTCATGGACAAAGTCACTAAATTACAAAATTTATATTCTGGGTTTCTCTCTATTGTAGCTTTTTTCATATGGTCCTGACAAGGCTAGATGTTGTGCTATTCAGTCTATCAAAGAAATAATTTCGAAAGTCTGTGGCTTTGATAGACCATCGGTAGATCACCTTTTCCGTTTGGCATTAACCATACTTCTATTAAACTCTCAAAGCAAATGTTTGCATCACTTAAGCATTCAGAAATATACAAAGGCATCCTCTTGTATGTTTCACCATCATACCCTCAGTTCTTTTGGAGAGGAGACTTAGGGAGGGACCCTATTTTATTAGGTTATTTCCCAGTGGTTCAGAAGTAATTGCAACAGTAAGCCATGTCTTATTATGCCGTAACTTTTATTGATATCTCTGGAAAGAGTTGAATAAGCCAGTGGTTTTAACCAGTGTCCTGTGGTACCCCGGAGTTTCTTGAATGAGAGTCGGGGATGCAAGCAGGCAACACTAGCCTCCGCCCCTCTTTCCCTCCCTCCTCTGATGCCCTCTCTTGTCTCTGCCTCGCCAAGGGTCTGGCCAGGGGGTGCTGGTGGCCAGGAGCTGTGCTGGGTCCGGGGGTAACCCATGAAACACGGTCCAGGACTGGTCCAGAATCCAAAGGTTCCGCTGGGAGTCAGTCCAACAGGACCAAGGCCGGAAAATAGGCAAGGACAGGTGCAGGATCTAACATACAACAATGTTGCTCCCGCAACCTGGAGCAGGGTCCGACAGTCTTTTATCTTTGTCAGGGTTGCGGCCGGTCCTGATCCCCTGGCAACTCACCTCCCTGTTTCGCCCGAATGCAAGCACTCCTCCTGCGAGTATTCAGGTCTCTCCTTCTCTCAGACCTGAGTCTCTGCAGCTCGGGAGACGTCGGTGAGTTACTAGACCCAGGGGCCGCCTCAGCATCCCCTGACCAAACCAGTAGTACAGCAGCTGTAAGTGATGGCCTAGCTGAAGGCAACGAGGTAATCCCCACATCTGGAGCCAGGGCAGGCTCAGGCCCCTGACTCAGCCCAGCTGGTGTTTGTTGTAGGGGAACCTGTGCAGACTGGGACTCTTCAGGATCAGGCCCCAGACTTGGTTCAGATGATGCCTGAGGCTAAGGATCCGGTGCAGACTGAGTCTGCTCTGAGGCCGAGGCCGAGTCCATCATAGGAGCTAAGGTGGTCTCAGAGTAAGCAAGCATGTGGCTGAGGTACACCAGCAAGCCAGCCCACCAGCCTTTGCCATTGGGAAAGAATGGACAAGTGGGAGACCAGGCAAGAAGGCACTGTACTGGCCCTTCTTGTGCTGGCTCTGTGCAACGCCTGCCTGGGAGCTTAGTGCCTAGTGCCAAAGGGGAGGCTTTCTACTATGCATGCCTGGCAGTGACCACTGCTGCCATTGCTGCCTCCCAAGGTGAGTATGTTGCTGACCCCATGCTCACCCTTTGGCCAGACTCCATCAGGCCACTAATTCTGGGGACATCCTCTTCCCAGGCCCCTGTGGAGCAGCAAAAGAAGGTACCACTCTTTGAGGTGAGAGAGCGGCTTAGAGACAAGGAGTGGTGGCTACAGCTGCCCCGAGGACTCCCAAGGAGAGGGGAGAGGAGGCTGAAGGAATGCTCCACAAGGGAGGGTGTTCAAAAAGGGATGAGGGGCTGCTGACTCTGCTGGCAAGGGGTTGTTGGGAAACTGTGTACGTGCAGCTACTCACACAGAATCAACTAAGGTTTGGCAGACAGTCAGAAGGCAATCTGAAGGAGTAAGTCTGCCTGGTGATGACAGAGACATGGAGACCGCTCCCTGGTTGGTCAAGCTCTCTCAAGGGAGTGATAATTAATGGCCTACTAACTGGAATGCGTTAGTTCGTGAGTTCAGTAGTTCAGTGTGTCAGTGTAGGAGTTGTGAGTCGTGTCAGAGAGAGCTAGCAAAAGATCCGTGTTCTGTTCCTGTAAATAGTCCACTGTATATAATAAACTTGTGATGTATGGAAGTGAGAGCTGGACCATAAAGAAGGCTGATCGCCGAAGAATTGATGCTTTTGAATTATGGTGCTGGAGGAGACTCTTGAGAGTCCCATGGACTGCAAGAAGATCAAACCTATCCATTCTGAAGAAAATCAGCCCTGAGTGCTCACTGGAAGGACAGATTGTGAAGCTGAGGCTCCAATACTTTGGCCACCTCATAAGAAGAGAAGACTCCCTGGAGAAGACCCTGATGTTGGGAAAGATGGAGGGCACAAGGAGAAGGGGACGACAGAGGACGAGATGGTTGGATAGTGTTCTCGAAGCTACCAGCATGAGTTTGACTAAACTGCGGGAGGCAGTGGAAGACAGAAGTACCTGGCGTTCTCTGCTCCATCGGGTCACGAAGAGTCGGACACAACTAAACGACTAAACAACAACAACATATAATAAACACCTAACTACAAGTTCCTGGTTCCTGCTTAGTCTATCCTGTCTGTAGTAAAGTTGCCAATTGCTTCTGTGGATTCTGTGTGTACTCTGCTAAGGTCCTGCAACTAGTCAGAAAGTTGCGAAACACCAATAGGTTTTGCCAACAGGGGTGACATAACTGGGCTTCTGAGGCACGGAGCGCGTTTCCCCACAGGGGAGCCACAGAAAGAATGTAGTTGGTCAAGGAGCCGTGGACTCAAAAAGATTGAAAACCTGTGCAATAAGCCAATGGCCATATTCTGCCATATTCTGGAAGATCATCTTAACATTACACTTTTATTCATTGGTTACAGAACCTATAGCTAGAATCCTGTTGAAACTAATGAAGATGTGTGTAAAAGTCATATCCAAAAAAGCACAATCATGTTTTCCTATCTGCTTGATGTGGATTTGGGGACCACCAGTGTACAATCAAAGGAGGGGCCAAAAAAAATCCCAAAGACTTTTCCCAGTGCAGTAAAGGTAAAGGTACCCCTGCCCGTACGGGCCAGTCTTGACAGACTCTAGGGTTGTGCGCTCATCTCACTCTAGAGGCCGGGAGCCAGCGCTGTCCGCAGACACTTCCAGGTCACGTGGCCAGCGTGACAAGCTGCATCTGGCGAGCCAGCGCAGCACACGGAACGCTATTTACCTTCCCGCTGGTAAGCGGTCCCTATTTATCTACTTGCACCCAGAGGTGCTTTCGAACTGCTAGGTTGGCAGGCGCTGGGACCGAACAACGGGAGCGCACCCCGCCGCGGGGATTCGAACCACCGACCATGCGATCGGCAAGTCCTAGGCGCTGAGGTTTTACCCACAGCGCCACCCGCGTCCCAGTGCAGTAGCAAATGATAAAACTGAATTTTGTGTCACCCCTGGCCCAACCAATACGTCCTCACAAAGGGACCCTTTCCAAAATAAAAACAAAATATGTAACCAACACATATTTGATGATTGAGGATGACTACTAAGGGAGCCCTTTTCTGCATTAAATTTGAAAGGTATATTGCTGATGAAATGTGTTTATTAAAGATTTTCAAGTGTGTTATTTGGTAAAGGCAACCCGAAGTGAATACTGTTGTTTTTTATTGTACATAATAAAATATGTCTTCAACTATAAGAATCTGATTTAAAATCCTCTAGTTCTTTGCTGAAAGGAGTTATGAATCTTGAAAGGTCAGCTGTAGATTTCTCACTCTAATACCACTAGGTCTTAGAATAGCTTCATAATGAGTGTGTCGAGATATTCTCATAGGTATCACAAATTGTTAAGTCATTTTGTTTCTCCAAGTACTTCCTCCTTCTCTTGTTCCTCATCTCCCTACCTATATGACTGGAAACAGAAGACTGGCTTTTCACTACTCCCGTGGCAATTTCCCAAATACACCAAATCTATAAAATAAAAGACAGTAAAAACAAAATAGCATTTAATAATATTCAGCCATTAAAGAAGACGGATTCAAATAGCATGAAAACTAAAACTATCTCCCAAAGCAGCAGATTTATTAATTCTACATTTCAGTGTACCATGAACTACAATTTTTTTTAAAAAAAATCTACAGATTTAGTCAGTGTTCTACATTTCATATAGTTTTGGCTCCATGGGTAGCCCCATTAGCGGAAAATCTTTTCCCTGCTATCTGTGAGCCCCCCAAATTGGCTCTGGAGGTCAGGATAACCCCCAGAACAGTCGTCTTCTTCTTTTCTTTGGCGATCACTCATAGCCGAGTAAGATGTCTTCCACAAACACGGTTTTAACAATGAGCCTGTAAGTGACTGTGGAGGCCAATTCTGGATCCACACATCCTTCCACAGTGGGGACATTGGTTTCCAGGTGGGAGTTGATCATGGTGTGGATTTGCCAAGCGTGCCTTCCTCTTAGCATGTTTGTGTCCTGAGTTCGAGTGTCTTCCAAACCCATGACACCTTTGGTGGAGTGTTTTACAGTAGAATCCTTAAACGTGTATGGAGGTAAATCCCATTTAATGCTTTGAGAATTACTCCCAGTATGTACAGGATTACAGTTTCTGTAGTTTGGGGTTATAGAGAGAGATGTCAGTAGATATATTGGGTGAAATTCACAACGTTCTATGACAAAAGTTCTGTCTGTACAAGCATTGCAGGTGGAACAATCCCCTCTCTCCTTCCCCTGTACTGTTCTGGCCTTGTTCGTTCCTTGAGTCCACACTCCAGTGTGTCTGTTTGTGTATTGGTACCTAAATTTTACTAGACCTCAAGGCTCGTGTCAGCCATTTGCTATGTTTTGTTGGATTCAATAAGGCTGTTTAATTTTAATATAATTTTTCCTATTAAAATTAATTATAGTGTGTATTGGAATTTGTGGTTATTATTAATATTTTCTGCTTTTAGGTGTCAGTCACTCATTAGTTTTCTAAATAACAAGGAACCCTCTTAGTCAGTTGGCATTTTCTAGTGTTTTAATTGCCTGCTGTGATATAATTATTGTGACATTTGGGGATGTTTTTAACATCTTGAATTAAATATTCTGACATCCCACAGAGCACTTCATGGAAACAGCCAAACTGTATTTGAGTCATTAGTAATCTACAGCTGTCCCTTAGCATTAAAATTGTTTTTGACACAAACACAGATGAAATGTAAAGCATTTAACGGTTTTATTCTAGGCCAAATTTTACCTCTTAAATATGTGATGTTATTGGAAGTACATTATAATTTGCTTAGGTCAAAACATCACCTTCATTAACATGGTCCTTGAGCCACTACAGGTGCCAAATTTAGAAGATCTTACATACTAGTAATCTTTCTTCAAATAGAAGCAACACAAAACCATCTTTGAATCCTACAAATGCTATGTTTATTTAGCATTTGTCCTAAGGCTGCATCCACACCATGCATTTAAAGCATATTTTACCACACAATGAATTTTGGGATTTGTAGTTTGTCAAAGGTTCTGTAAACTCCCAATATTGTTCGGGGGGGTGGTACTTTAAATGTATGGTGTGTATATTTGTTTGCACAAAGCTTACATGGTGATTAGTCGGTGTTCAGGGTTTATGGAGCATAAGTTCTGTTTTTTTACGGAGTGATTTTAAAACAAATAGACACCCATCCTGCTTTGCTTGAAGGGTGCTTACATGTCTTCCAGTTCTGGTCCTTTGTTCATCCCAAATTTATCAGTGTATTTCCCCATCATTTTCTTTCTCTTTCTTTCTTTCTTTCGCAAATAAATTTTTATTAGTTTTTCAGTTACATTTTTACAAATAAAAACAAATACCTTTTCACAAACCTTCTCTTTGAGATTCTTTAAATCTCCAGGGATTTTAAGAGATTTAAGGAATCCCCATCACTTTCTTAACAGCAAAAAAAAAAAAGTTTTTAAGGGGATTTGTTGTGCTAGGTTGACAAAGCACTTTTGATCCAACCTAGAGTTCTGTTCTGTACTTGAATCCCTCCTACAAAACCTCCTAGTGGTTCAGCAATAAAACTAGTAGCAGATGTGCAAAACTAAGCTGGGTCTGGTGTGGTTTCAAACTGGATAGGGGGGCGTATGTATAGTGGTACCTCAGGTTACATATGCTTCAGGTTACATATGCTTCAGGTTACACACTCCGCTAACCCAGAAATAGTGCTTCAAGTTAAGAACTTTGCTTCAGGATGAGAACAGAAATCATGCTCTGGCGGTGTGGCGGCAGCAGGAGGCCCCATTAGCTAAAGTGGTGCTTCAGGTTAAGAACGGACCTCTGGAACGAATTAAGTACTTAACCCGAGGTACCACTGTATTTCATGTATTACAGGGGGTGGGAGTAGATTACGCTCACAGTCCCTTGTGTTACGAAAAAGGAGCAATGCAGAAGCAAGCACCAGGTGGCTGGAATGGTAAACAGGATGTGGGTGTTATTGGATTGTCCCGTGGGAAACTGGGACTGTCTGTAAAGTGCTCTGAGAGCCGGATGTTACCTCAGAGCAGCACATGACCCTGTACTGGAAGTACATGGGTGGAGTTTATTCTCTCTCTGCAGTGGGGAAGCAGAGTGTGCAGACATGTTTTCTCTGTACTGGTGAAAGACAGGAATAAAGACATGTAAGATATATTTCTGTCTGTCTCTTTCCCCCTCCCTGGGGGAGGAGTGGTGGTGTGTTCTCCTTCACGTTGAGGAGAATCGCCGAGGAGACCTCCTTTTATCTTGCCGGGAGTCGCAGACGGGAGGTCATAAGGAATCAAGCCGGGCACCTGGAGGGTGGCCAAATTCCTCTGGACTAAGAGCTAAGCTGGAGGCTCTGACTTTTGGCTTGAATCCCGACAACTGGTAGCAGACCGCTGGATATCTGATCTATGAGAATCTGCATGAGAGGTGAGAGGTCGATGAATCGTTGCCATCCTCTGCACCTAAGGAGATAAAGAAATGCGTCTGCCTGCAGCCAGAGGCTAAACAGAACAGACAGCTGGACACCGAGAGGAGTGTGTTTCAAGGCAACGGAGCCTGAAAAAAAGGTATGCTGCATTTCGGGCAAGAGCAAATGAACGCAGAAAGATTAATTTCTGGTTCACAAGAGCTGCGTTTGAAAAACAAGCTCTGAAGGCAAGCTTGCATACCAGGAATTCCTGTGGTTTAGATAAGGAGTTCCGTCCTGAGCAGGTTGCTAGGCAACGTCTGCCAGTTACTGAGTGGCCTAAAAAGAGCCTGGGAAATCGAAAGTGTATCGGCGCAGCTGTGCAAGGGTTTTGAAAAAAACAGCCCAAAAGTTTTGCCTGCCAGTGATGCAGTAAACTGAGAGACTTTTGGAGTTTTACTGGCTTGAAAAGTGAAAGCTGGCTTGAGATTGAGTGCAAACTGACTCTTGGATTCAGCATGGATGCCAAGAAGGGGGGAGTGCCCCTGAGTGCCGTGGTTCAGGATGAACACAGCCGGCATGCTGCACTGGAAGTAAAGCACAGGGGGAGGAAGGAACGGAGTTCTAATTCCCCCACCGATGAGGCTACTGGAAAGGATGCTGTAGCTTTGAATGTTGTCCAGTGTTACAGTTGTGGACAGGCTGGGCATCTTCAGCGGAGCTGCAAGAAGCCACGTCAGCCAAAAGGAGCGAAGGGCCGCTCAGCAAAGCCTGAGGCGTCAGGCAAAGGTCGTACCAAGCCTATGGTGGAACCTGCAAAGGCTTTGATGGCGAAAGGAACCACGCCAGATGTTGGGAACGCGTTTATTATCGACACTGCAGCGACCGTCCATATGTCCCCACACAAAGGACTCTTTTCAACGTTTAAGAAGCAAAGCTTCACTGTGACACAGGCCAATGGTCAGGAGCTGGAAGCGGCCGGCGTGGGGACTGTCTATCTTAAGAGTCTGGACTTGACAATAAACAATGTTTACTTGGTTCCTGAATTAAAGTTCAATCTGCTGAGTGTTTCGCAGATTGCAAAGAAAGGACTGAAACTGTCCTACGATGCTGAGAGCTGCGAGATCTACAAAGATGGAGAGTTATATCTTTCTGCCAAACAGAAGGATGGACTTTATTTGTTGACTTTTGCACAAAGTGATTACATGGAATGTAATTCATCTGTGTTTAACCTAGTTTCTCTTGCAGGTGTGAGCAAGAAGAAGACCGGGGTCCACAGGGCATTTCAGCGGGTGTATGCTGATGTGATTGGTCCTCTAGAACCATCTAGAGGCAATGCAAGATATTATCTTGTGTGTGTGGATCATTTCTCTAACTATGTCTGGGTTTATGTGTTGAGAAAGCCAAAGGAAGCCTTGGAGAGGTTTCAGGAGTTTTGTGACAAAGTTAAGAGTATGCATGATGCTAACATTGATTGTCTATTCACAGATGAGAAGCAGATTTTTCTTTTACAGGATTTCCAAAGGTTCCTGCAGAAGAAGGGAATAAGACACAAGGTTTCTGTTTCAGCGGAAGCGTGGAACAGGGGTGTCTGTGTACGGGTGAACAGAGAATTGCAAAAGGGGATGGAAGCGCAATTGCTTAGTTCACATCTGCCACATGAGTACTGGGCCGAGTCTCTAATGTCGTTCTGTTATACGAAAGTGAGAAAGGTTTCAAAAGAGTTGGGAAGTTCTCCTTTTGAGAAACTGTTCCATAGAAAACCTTCTGTTGCCCATTTCAAGGTTTTTGGGTCTCATGTGAGAACAGAAGCTCCAGGTGGAGTAAAGAATGCCAGAGGCATTTTTGTGGGGTATGAAAAGGGTCTCTACAGAGTAATTTTGTCTGAATCTGGTCAGGTGATTCTCACAAAATTTCTAGAGAGTGCTCCTGAACAGGAGAGAGTGATAGTACACACTTTTCCCACTGAGGACGATTCAGATGATGATGATTTCACTGATTACAGCTGTAATGAAAGTGATGACACTGATAGCTCGGAGAGCTCAGTTGTCACAGTCATTGAGAGGAAGTCTCACACAATAGGTAGGCCTTCACAACTGAAGGATGAACCACTGTTTACCATTGGAACTAGTTCTCCAAAGAGTCCTGAGACTGGACCAGTGAGCAGAGAGGATCAGCACCTCATACGTAGGTCTGAGAGAGTTACAAAGGGTCAACCACCCAAGAGGTACTCAAAAGAGTTTGCTAACTTAGCTGTTGCATGTGTTGCTGTTGTAAACAACCGAGGACAGGTTGGAGCTGTGTCTAAGTCAGAGACAAAGACACAACAGAGAGTTGCTAGCCAAGGTAATGCAGATGCACTCATTCCTTGGAAACCAGACAACCAGAGAGGTACACTGGGGAAACCAGTGGCGGGGAGTTCCAAGGGTGGAACTGAAACAACAGGGGAGTGTTATGTGTATAACAACTGTTTGTTTTCTTCTCTGGATCATGCTTTGCTTGCTGCAACACGCATTGATTCTTTTGGGGGAGGATGTTACGAAAAAGGAGCAATGCAGAAGCAAGCACCAGGTGGCTGGAATGGTAAACAGGATGTGGGTGTTATTGGATTGTCCCGTGGGAAACTGGGACTGTCTGTAAAGTGCTCTGAGAGCCGGATGTTACCTCAGAGCAGCACATGACCCTGTACTGGAAGTACATGGGTGGAGTTTATTCTCTCTCTGCAGTGGGGAAGCAGAGTGTGCAGACATGTTTTCTCTGTACTGGTGAAAGACAGGAATAAAGACATGTAAGATATATTTCTGTCTGTCTCTTTCCCCCTCCCTGGGGGAGGAGTGGTGGTGTGTTCTCCTTCACGTTGAGGAGAATCGCCGAGGAGACCTCCTTTTATCTTGCCGGGAGTCGCAGACGGGAGGTCATAAGGAATCAAGCCGGGCACCTGGAGGGTGGCCAAATTCCTCTGGACTAAGAGCTAAGCTGGAGGCTCTGACTTTTGGCTTGAATCCCGACACCTTGCACCTCTACAATTCTATGATTCTATGAAAATAGTGACAAGTTGGAATCACCCTTTGTCTATCACCTCACTGTCCAAAGTCCCTTCTCCCTTCTACATCAGGCCACTCTCTGTGCTTTTGACTGAGAGCCAAGGCAAGTCTGTCTTTGTGATGTAATGAGAACTATGGTGCTGATTAAGGGGTCGTTCCTGCCTGGTCCATGTTAGCACAACTTATAGAATCATAGAATCATAGAGTTGGAAGAGACCACAAGGGCCATCGAGTCCAACCCCCTGCCAAGCAGGAAACACCATCAGAGCACTCCTGACATATGGTTGTCAAGCCTCTGCTTAAAGACCTCCAAAGAAGGAGACTCCACCACACTCCTTGGCACTGTCGAACAGCTCTCACTGTCAGGAAGTTCTTCCTAATGTTTAGGTGGAATCTTCTTTCTTGTAGTTTGGATCCACTGCTCCGTGTCCGCTTCTCTGGAGCAGCAGAAAACAGCCTTTCTCCCTCCTCTATGTGACATCCTTTTATATATTTGAACATGGCTATCATATCACCCCTGAACCTCCTCTTCTCCAGGCTAAACATGCCCAGCTCCCTTAGCCGTTCCTCATAAGGCATCGTTTCCAGAGGATGAGCAGTAGGAGAGAACAGGCCTTGTTTGCCTTGCCTTGTTTGGCAACCCTCCAGAGCCCATTCCATTGCAGGCTTCTGGAAGATTTCTTCTGCCTTTTTACGCTAGCGTTAACATTCCTGGGTCAGCTTGCATTAGTTCCAAGCACTTTTGCCACAGAGTTACTGGTTAAACCTCCACTTTCCTGTTGCAGGCTTCCAGATGCCAGCAAGAGTCTCAGTAATACAGCACTGTGCCAGCTTATTCTTAATAATGTAGCATGAGTAGCTGATGAATCTCAAACCCTCAGTGAGTTAGGGACTTCTTCTGCATGGGACAACAGGCTCCAGCCAACTGAGCGGACAAGACCAATGGTGGGTCCAAAAGTCAATACAGTGGTACCTCGGGTTAAGTACTTAATTCGTTCCGGAGGTCCGTTCTTAACCTGAAGCACCACTTTAGCTAATGGGGCCTCCCGCTGCTGCCACGCCATTTCTGTTCTCATCCTGAAGCAAAGTTCTTAACCTGAGGTACTATTTCTGGGTTAGCAGAGTCTGTAACCTGAAGCATCTGTAACCTGAAGCGTCTGTAACCCGAGGTACCGCTGTAAAGTGATTTCTGCATAAGCTGTAGAGCAGGGGTCAGCAAACTGTTTCAGCCATAGGCTGGTCCACCGTCCCTCAGACCTTGTGGGGGGCCGGACTAATAACCCAGAGATGCATTTTAAATAAAAGCACACATTCTACTCATGTAAAAACACCAGGCAGGCCCCACAAATAACCCAGAGATGCATTTTAAATAAAAGGACACATTCTACTCATGTAAAAACACGCTGATTCCTGGATCATCCACGGGCCGGATTGAGAAGGCAACTGGGCCTGATCCGGCCCCCGGGCCTTAGTTTGCCTACCCACGCTGTAGAGGTAAAATGAGGGGCAGATGAGACTCATCAACCTGGGAAGGTAGCCCATCTAGGAGAAGAAAAACTCTGATCCTAAACCTCCACTGCCTTGTGGGATAACTTCAGGAGAAGAAATGACTAAGGAGTAAACCTTACACAAATTCGTAGTGGAGTCCCTAAGATGGTTGGATGGTGCCTTGTATGCCTCTTTCTGGTAACTCCTGCAACTAAGCTGGTGCCAAATGTGTTTCTCTACTTTCTTTTGGACCACATCAGTGAGGCCAAGAGGGGGGTCTTGTCACCTGGGCAGCTCAGGACCTCCCTACACACTGCGTTGGCTTGTACCCGGGGGGTGTCATTTTGGTGCTGCTAACACAGTGATTTGACTTCACCCCTGGAGGCGCACTCCCTTGTTTCTTGAGAAAGATGGATGCCTACAATAGTGTAACCCTTCAGTCATCTCTGATCAGCACCAACCCACTTTCCTCAGTTGGGAGTCCAACAACCTACGGAGAATCATAGGCTTCTTAACCCTGTCCTGGGGGCTATTTTCCTTCTTTTATAGTCAAGCCCCCACCCAGGAAAACCTGAGGTTCTAGTTTGTATGCCTGGGTAGCTGTCCCACTGTAGCCCCGCTGATGCACCCTTAACCACATTTCAGATATGACCAAATACAACTACCGTAACATCCACCAGCAACTCAAGCCTCACAATGGAGGGGATATTTCATGTGCAATTAAGTCCCTCTTGATGAGATATGCCACATTCTGTTTGTTGTTGTTGTTGTTTAGTCGTTTAGTCGTGTCCGACTCTTCGTGACCCCATGGACCAGAGCACGCCAGGCACCTCTGTCCTCCACTGCCTCCCAGTTTGGTCAAACTCATGCTGGTAACCTCGAAAACACTATCCAACCATCTCGTCCTCTGTCGCCCCCTTCTCCTAGTGCCCTCCATCTTTCCCAGCATCAGTGTCTTCTCCAGGGAGTCTTCTCTTCTCATGAGGTGGCCAAAGTACTGGAGCCTCAGCTTCACAATCTGTCCTTCCAGTGAGCACTCAGGGCTGATTTCCTTAAGAATGGATGTGTTTGATCTTCTTGCAGTCCATGGGACTCTCAAGAGTCTTCTCCAGCACCATAATTCAAAAGCATCAATTCTTCGGCGATCAGCCTTCTGTTTACATGTGCTTAATTACTGACTGCTGACCCTGTGCTACCAGTTTTATTTTCTACTGTTTCTATTACAGTGGTACCTCAGGTTACAAACACTTCGGGTTACAGACTCCGCTAACCCGGAAGTAGTACCTCGGGTTAAGAACTTTACCTCAGGATGAGAACAGAAATTGCGCGGTGGCGGCAGGAGGCCCTATTAGCTAAAGTGGTACCTCAGGTTAAGAATGGACCTCTGGAACGAATTAAGTTCGTAATCAGAGGTACCACTTTAAAAACAATAAAAATAGAGATTAAAAAAAACACTGAAGGGTGCATTGACATTCTCCAGCAGATGGCACTGAGTTCATTGTGGCTTTCTACCTTTGCTTCGGAGACTCCTGCTGTATTTTGCAGATCCTGGCACTAAGCTGTTTTTCATAGTTGCATTAATTATTTCTGCTAGTGGTCAAATGCTGCTTTTATGTGCAGTTTTATTTGCTCTGCTGCAAATCACCCTGAAAATGTTTTTTTATGGAAAGACAATGGAGAAAGATTAAAAATAATTGACACACACATGCACCTAGATGCAAATGATTCCACAGACATTAACCCCATACTGGGGTGTGTGTGTGTGTGTGTGTGTGTGAACTTGCACACACATTAACTTATACCACCCAGCTTATAAAGATGGGCAAGAAGAATAGCATTCATCAACAGTGTCAAAACACAGGCAAAGGTTTAATTAAACAAAGGAGAGGTTTTAAATAAAGGTTTCCTAAAGTGAAAGGACAAGAACAGCTTTTGAAGAAATTCTTGTGACATCTTCCTTTCATCATGCTTGTGCCATTTTTTTTTCTTTTAAGAAGACTGCTTTTAGCCTTAAAAACAAACACCCATCACTTTAGAGTTAAAATTCCTTTTCTCTGTTACAATGTGCATTTGCTAAGTCAACAATATCCTCCATACGTGTCTGGAAATCTTTCATCTGTAACGTGAGGAAACATGAATGAGCCAAAGGAATGTTTAATAACTTGCCTTGATATTGGATTTTTTTTAAAAAAAAAAAACTTTCCTTGGACAGCACTCATATGCCCCAGTTCACTTAGACATATAAGGCTTTGTTTATGAGAATTAATAATCTGAATTCAATCCTCGGGTAAATTGTTTATCTTAAAGTCCTCCAGAGCAAAGGTACTTTTCCAGTGTTGCATAAGCTGTCATCTTAAAATAAGTGTGTGTGTTAGCTAATATGGGAGAAACACAACTGTTTCTGCTCTACATTTTGAAGACTGGCATGCTGAAAAAACAACAGAAATTGATTAGCTTTCCTCCAGCTCATTTCCAAGCTTTTCCTTTTTCTTTTTTTGGGGGGTAGATTTACAATGTTTCCAATAGTTCTTCAAGCATTCATAATGTTGGGGCGCCCAGGGGAGATCTTTGCCACTCCTCTTTACCATTTTCTCTTTCTGAAAAGTTAGGGTTTGCCCACACCTCCACTTGCTCCATGCCTAAAAAGCACAGGTCCGAGAGGATTTGTCAGTAGGATTTGCCAATAGGATTCTGCCTGGCCCATTATAAGGTTTGAGGCAATAATGCTTCCGAATACCAGTTGCTGGAAACCGCAGGAAGAATGGGGAGCATGCTTTTATGCTCATGTTCTGTTCCCCGGTTTCCCAAGGCATCTGGTTGGCCACTGTGAGAACAGGATGCTGGACAAGATGGGCCTGTGGGATGATCCAGCAGGCTATTGTGGTCTTCTTAAGGTTCCTGAATGCAATGGGATGCGGGTGGCACTGTGGTCTAAACCACAGAGCCTAGGGCTTGCCAATCAGAAGGTTGGCGGTTTGAATCCCCACGACGGGGTGAGCTCCCGTTGCTCGGTCCCTGCTCCTGCCAACCTAGCAGTTTGAAAGCACATCAAAGTGCAAGTAGATAAATAGGTACCACTCCAGCGGGAAGGTAAACGGCGTTTCCGTCCGCTGTTCTGGTTCGCCAGAAGCGGCTTAGTCATGCTGGCCACATGACCCGGAAGCTGTCTGCGGACAAATGCCGCCTCCCTCAGCCAGTGAAGCGAGATGAGCGCCGCAACCCCAGAGTCATCTGCAACTGGACTTAACGGTCAGGGGTCCCTTTACCTTTACCTAAGGTTCCTCATCAGAGCAACTTTTCATTCAACTTGAATCCTGCACTCTGTGACAATCTGCTTCAGAGATGCGTGTTTATTCAGTACTTCTTGCATTTGCAAGGGATCGTTGTTTTTCCTTTTTTTAAATGAGCTAATTTATGTTTGAATTCCACTGTGTGCACAGATAGGTTCTGCCCACTAAAATAGACAAGGAAACCATCTACAATAGGGAACCTCCAGGAACACATAAAAGCACCAGCGCCTTGAAGTAATCACTGCACAGCAGTTCTTCTGTATGTGATCAAAGATTGCTCAAAATCTTCCTAACATACCATATTTTACATGAATCTAATGCACCATCATAGGGACGCGGGTGGCACTGTGGGTAAAAGCCTCAGTGCCTAGGACTTGCCGATCGAAAGGTTGGCGGTTCAAATCCCCGCGGCGGGGTGCGCTGCCACTGCTCGGTCCCAGCGCCTGCCAACCTAGCAGTTCGAAAGCACATCAAAGTGCAAGTAGATAAATAGGGACCGCTTACTGGTGGGAAGGTAAACAGCGTTTCCGTGTGCTGTGCTGGCTCGCCAGATGCAGCTTTGTCACGCTGGCCACGTGACCCGGAAGTGTCTCCGGACAGCGCTGGCCCCTGACCTCTTGAGTGAGATGGGCGCACAACCCCAGAGTCTGTCAAGACTGGCCCGTACGGGCAGGGGTACCTTTACCTTTTTAATGCACCATCAAATCTAATGAGCACCTCAATTGTCAAAACCTTGAAACCAAAAAATTATTTGGGGGGCCATCAAATCTAATGTGGGCTCTAATTTTCGTGACATTATTTGGCGAAAAAAGGTGCGCTTTACATTTGAGTAAATACAGTAACATTTTCTCTCATTGATTGGAAGAGGAGTCCAAATTGAGGTATCTAATATTATCCAGCACTTAAATTTGGAAGCTTTTATTATATTTATGATTTGTTGGACATGATGTGCCATGACATCGTAAATAGGTTAACGTTGAAGGAATTTTATTTTTCCATACATGATATGAATGCCATATGTAAGATCTTTACATGTCACAGTCATGTGGTGGAACTGTAGCTCAGTGGGTATAGCATAGGCCTTTGTATGCAAAGAGTCTTGGGTTCAAAACCTGCTATCTGTGACTTTGCGTATGATGTGGGCTGTGCATACAGGTGAGTGGTTGACCAACTTTTAATGCAGCCCTCTGGTCGGAAAAGGGCTTGCAGGCAATAGGGCTTCAGAAGATCAGAATGGACAACATCACACATATACTACTGTAAGCTACCTTATGCAGGTACCATACAACATGGTTTATGTGTAGAAAGCAGGGGTGTTTTTCAGCCAGAACTGAATTCCAGCACCTCTGTAGCATTGTTTATGCTAAACAATTTTGATTTTACATGGTCAATATTGAAATCATCGCAATGAACCAAGAGCCAGTTTGGAGGCTGTATGCTCACCTAAACAGGCAAATCCATGTGCAAATTCCCATCTAGATAAGGAACCGTGTGAATGGCAGACATGGGGTTCCTCTGCTACACAAGAGCCACAAGAGCTGTTGAGCAGTTGTGGGTTTCTGCTGCAAACAACAGAAAGGATGTTTGGGTGTGCCTACTCCCATCTTCTTCCTTCTCTTCTAAACCTGGGTTTGCTTACAGTATTTTTCGCTCCATAAGACGCACTGTTTTCCTCTTAAAATCTAAGGGGAAATGTCTGTGCATCTTATGGAGCGAATGTGTGGTCCCTGGGGCTGGGGGGGGGGACCTAGGCTTCCCTCGCCAGCCCCACAAGCTCGGGAGCAGTGGAAAGGATGCACGCAGCCTTTCCGCTGCTCCCTGACCTGCTCTTTGGGTCGAGCAGCTCTGGGGTAGCCCACAAAGCCTCCGCAGAGCAGCGGGGAGCCTTCATCCCGCTGCCCTGGGGAGGCTTCGCGCAGCTATCCCTGGCTTTTGCGGGAGGTGGGGGAAGGGACAGAGTGAGGCTCTCTCACTTCCCCCACCTCCCGCAAAAGCCCCCATATATTTTTTTCTTGAATCCCCCCCCAAAGTAGGTGCGCCTTATGGAGCGAAAAATACGGTAGCTACTCCTTGGAGGAATTCCAGTCCTTGCATACAGTCTCTCCTCTTGTACATGCTCCATACCAGCCTCCAGAGTCCAGCAGGAGCATGCCTCTGCTGCCATATCAACTGACTCATGTACCATGGGTCATTGCTTCACTGGCCCTTCTTTCACCAGAGCCACTGTTTGCTCCCATTGGCCCTGCACACAAGCACTAATCAAGCCCATTGGCCAACCAGGAAGTACGGCCTGAATTATCCTTTCTACTGAGCAGCTTATTGGAGCTGCATTACTATCATTTGAAGAGGGCTCTGTGCATATTAGCCCCAGATGCTATAAGCATGCACAGTTGGATCTGGGTATCTGTCATTTATCCAGGGCACTCAGTAATAAATGGGATTTACTAGTAAATGTCATCACTGAACATGTTATTTGGTTGAATTTGGAAATTATCCCATCTGGCTAAGTAAATGTCAACATTTACTGGGAGTACAAGTACTTTTCTAGTTACTAGTAGTAAATGACAGAATGTTCTGACATTTCCCCCTCTCCTTGTTAATGCTATGATTTGCTAATAAATGCTAGCTTTTGTCAACCTTTGGACATTTGCTGCAATAGATATCATAAACATGTGTAATATAATATGGAAAGTTATTTCCTTTGATTCCAAATACTGCAGTGCACATTAAGTACACGCCCAGTTCTGCACACTTACGATTCACTCTACTAATAAAGCTATATTGTAATTGAGTAGAAAGATAAATTATATAGATTTGCAATTGCAGTCTCACACTGAAAAACTGGGGGCAAAATGTCACAATTTTACCAAACATATCAGCCAGGAAATATGGACTGTTCCTAGTAAGAAAGGCCATCTGAAGCCTTAGGAGAAACAGTGGATCCATTTTGAGATTAAACATGTTTTTTTTAAAAAAAGGAAACTGTTATGGCCAGTTTAAACACACACACTTTCGGTGTAAGTCAGGGCAGAACAAGCTGTTGCAGAATAAAATGAATGCAATGTACCAGGCAGGGCAGAGCCTTTAGTTGCAGCATGAACAGATTTTGGCCATGATCCTTGGGGTTAGGATAGGTGTTACAAATGCAAATGTCCCTGTTGGAGGCTATATTATTCCAAGACTCCTCCACTTGTCTTATTCAGACCAGTCACATCCAAAGTGTTATGATGAATGCTGAAGCATGTGGCCATTTCACATGGGAAAAAGGAGTCCAAGCACCCTGGTCCTAAACCATTCAGCATTGTATTATGTATGTGTTTGTGTATATGTGTGTACACAGGTAATTTGCAACTTATGCACATTTAACTTGCATACATTCAGCTTTATGTGCTCAGCAAATTTAGAAAAATAATAAAGTGTGAGCAGGAAAAGGGTGGTTGTCCACGGAAAAAGAACTTTGGCAATCCTACCTGCCATTGAACCCAATGCGTTTTTTCACTATATGCATTTTTGGCTTTACATGCTATCCCTGGAATGAAACTCCCACATAAGTTGAGAATCATCTGGATATATGTCACACACACACACACACACAATTTATATTCTATTTTTCCTCCCCGTGGAGGAAAATAATGACCCAATACCTTAAATTGTGCCTGGAAATGTACTGGTAACCAATGCACTGGTTAATATGCAGTTTATTTATTTGCCTACCTATCTGTATTCTGCTCTTCAGTATATGTATTTCCAGAGCAGCCTACAAAACACCTGGGTGTGGGGCTTATACTTAAGTGAATGGTCATGTTAAATGCCCTATTCTCATATATACACATGCTTTTCACTAGAACATATATCAATCTATGAGAACACCAACCCTTCAAAAACAAAAAAAGACTGTTTTCTCAAAGACAATAGACCTCTGTGTTCAGGAGTCCACAGCAGATACTAAAACCTGGACAATTTTTAAACTATTGGGACTGCTCTGCTCCAAGTGAGAATACACCTATTGAGAAAGAGCAGGTGCTAAAGCAAGCCTGTTCCAAAGGTACAGGTGCACCGGAAAACATCTGGTTATAGCAGGCTAAATCCCACAACATGATGATGTAACTGTTGCATTTGATAACTCTGTAAAGGTAACCTGATTCCTCTACCTGCTTCTCCACCAAAATAAAATGAATGAGACTGTAAACTGTCCATTTACTTTGCCAGCTACAATGCAGATTTACTTTACAAAAAAGTAGGTCTGATTGATTCCTGCAATTGTTCTGGAGCAGGTATAGCATTAGCCTCTTATCTATTCCGTTCTCTTGGCCTATATAAAAAAACAAAGGCAGCGAGCAAGCTTACATCAGTGCCATGGTGAATCTTGAACTACAGACCTTCTGGGAGCTGGAGTTTATCCATTATTCCTGCCTCAGAAATGGGCACCCTAGCTCCTAAGCAGCTTAATCCATAAATATTGTTTTAAAAGAAAGAGATAAGAGCAGCCAGAATTGTTTTGCATTAAATGGAGATATGCCATCAGCTGTAATGCTCTATCATTCAGGGGGGAATTGCTCTATCAATTCATCTCCAGTAAAACCCCATATACCATGCAATGAGTTAATTAGCATTGCAGCAAGTTAATTTAAAACTGAAAATGTCAATTAGTATTGGAGAAGGACAACTCAGATCCTAAACCTCCACTGACTTGCAGCTATACTCATTCATGAGAATGGCTTCGGGGTTAAACCCCAAGGAACAAGCCATACCTGCTGCCTTGTGGGACATCTTCGGAAGAATAAAAGGCTAAGGAGTAAACCCTACACAAATCCTGAGTGGAGTCCCTAACATGGTTGGATAGTGTCTTGTAAGCCTCCTTCTGGCAACTCCCGTAGCCAAGCTGGTGCCAAACCTATTGCTCTGCTTTCCTTTGGACCACATCAGTGAGGCCAAGAGGGGGGTCTTGTTATCTCGGCAGCCCAGGGCCTCCACACACACTGCCCAGGCTTGGTCCCAGAGATGTCCCTTTGGTGCTGATAACACAGCAAAAACAATGCAGAAGTTAGCAGTTACAAGTTACTGGTCTCTGCACAGTAGGTGCTGTGATTCTCCAGCGGTCTGACATCCCCCCTGGAGGTGCATTCCATTCTCTCTTGAGACAGATGAATGCCAACAACAATTAGTATTGGACTGAAACTGTACCCCCTTGATTATACCACTCTGCACCTTGCACCACTTGTCTCCCCTCGGATTGGTCACTGAATATATATATATATATATATATATATATATATATATATATAACAATTTCAACATAACAAAATATCAAAACATCGCATATTCATCATTCCCCCCTTCAAACCCTCCCTCCCTCCCCCAAGACTTCCCTCAGCTCCTCTGATTTCTCAACTCATATTGTTCTCTGCATACTGTAAAATTGTATAAATCCTTATATTATCTATCTACTACGTTAACAATCAATAGATTTGTGTGTGTTTATTCAAAACCTGCCAAGGAGTCCAATTCGTTTTCTTGCCTTTTTAAGTAATATGTGAAAAGTTCCCATTCTTCTTTAAAGTCACAGTTGTCCTTATCTCTGTTTGTATGTCAATTTAGCAATTTCTGCATAGTTCATCAATTTCACTGAACTTTTCTGTCCTTGTATAGCTTTCCCTTTCTAGCAGCAAGCCTGCAAGCCTATGTGTCCTTGCTCTGCTAAGATTCCTGTAACTGACCTTGCCTTAGCTCTCTTTACGCCATTCCTTCAAACTAGCTACCTTGGCCTGATTTTCTTTCTCTGGAAGATCCAGTTGTTGCCTACTCCTTAGATGGTTCTAATCCTGCAGTGAAATACGGGACTCTCCAAAGTGTGATAGTTGTAGGCTTGGGCTTCTGGGAATATAGGTGGCTAGGTAAGTGATACTGAAGTCTGAATTAATTGCTATTCTAAAATGGGCAAGATGCTGCCAGGATTTTAATTACAATAGTCTGTGAAATAGTCCATGATGATGAAATCCGTTGTCAAATAGTCAATAATGCTACATTACTCTAGTTGACTAATTTGACATTTCCTTTATGTATTGGTAGGGATGCGGGTGGGGCTGTGGGTTGAACTACAGAGACTAGGGCTTGCCAATCAGAAGGTCGGCGGTTTAAATCCCCGCGACGGGGTGAGCTCCCGTTGCTTGATCCCTGCTCCTGCCAACCTAGCAGTTCGAAAGCACAAAGTGCAAGTAGATAAATAGGTACTGCTCCGGCGGGAAGGTAAACGGCGTTTCCATGTGCTGCTCTGGTTTACCAGAAGCGGCTTAGTCATGCTGGTCACATGACCCACAAGCTGTCTGCGGACAAGCACCAGCTCCCTCGGCCAGTAAAGCGAGATGAGCACCGCAACCCCAGAGTTGTCTGTGACTGGACCTAACAGTCAGGGATCCCTTTACCTTATGTATTGGTAATTGTTGCTGAAACAAGCAGCATGTATAGACAGCCTAAACAAGAGCCCCAGTACATATTGGTCTGATGATGCTCTGGGCTAGCTGTTAGCTTTGCTGTCAAACTGGCTGCTGTAGGGGAGAAAGGCTACTCCCTGGGTGCTCTGCTCCCATAGTTGAGTTCCCCCCCCCCCGGGGATCGGGGGGGGGGATGATCAATAGGAAGGCTCTTATATCCATTACTTCTATTTATTTTGTAATTTTTTCCCCAAGCACTTTAACACAAAATGCTTCCAGGGCAGCTCAGGAGAATTAAAAATAATATCTGGCTATCTAGCTATCAAACATTCCTTCTGTGCACAGACTCATGTTTCTCTGCTTTGGGTCCTGTTTGGATATCTAATATTAAAGTGCAATTAGTAATGTATCCTCTGTAGGGCTTGCCTCAATATATTTTCTGCTGCTGAGTTGCTGTGGTGATGACATACTTAGTTATACAGCCCCTTTGCAAGAACCATATAGTGGTCCTATTTCAAACCATATTGTCTGAAATGAACTAAATCTACCACCAGTACCAAATACCACGAATGGTTCTATCATCTGAACTGACATTTACCATGGTGAACATAACTGTACGATACTAAACCTGTGACTCACATTGGACTACTTTATCACAAAGTTGTAGGAGGCATAATTGTACTACAAATTTATATGTTATACCAGATTTGCTATCCTGATTCTTCTCTCTTCGTTCACACCCTCCCCAAAGAATCCTAGTTTACAGTGATGAGAACTGTCTCGAATCCCTAGTTCCCCTCCCAGACCCCAGGGTGCCCTAGAGGTATGATATATATTCAGGCATTCAGGAATTTCAGAATGAAAGAGCTGGGCCATGCCTACAGGAACACCTGCAGAGGGGAGCCTTCTCCAAGCATATAGGCTCCCCTTGTGATGTGGAACATAAGGGTGTGTGAAGATCCTATATGCATAGAAGATACCTGCTTCTATAGATGCCCCCCATGGGTGGTTGGAGTAGGTGGCAAGTCTAATAGGAATATGATGGTAGGAAAGAACCAGCTGACATGTCTCTCTCCCCCTCCTCGCCCTCCTGCACACATTTAGACTTACACAGCAGAAATTCCTCAACAGGTCTATGGAATAGTTATCAAGCCTGTTTTAAGTTTGTAGTATAGATGCACCCATAGTGTAGGCCTTGTCTATGAAAACACTGCTAAAGGAACATGCTGACAGAATACTGCCCTTGAGTGTTCTGTATAGAGTGGGTAGGATACACTTACTTTTAGGTGAGCCCTTCAGGTTTGCAAGCGTGCCCATGGGCCCCCAAAGGCTGGTGGCTCCTGCTTTTAAAAAAGACATAGTCAAATGTGTAGTTACAAACCTGTATATAAGGTCCAATTACTAGAATGAGGAGGTAGATAGCAGGGAAGGATAGCAGCGCTTCAACTCCTCCACAGCAAGTGAAATAACAGCAAGCACACAACCTGGTTAATTTAGTATTCAGGCTTGTGCACCAGAAAGGAAATGTACCTTCCCACTTCCACCAAGGTAGGGACTGGAATGGGGAAGAGGAGACTAAAACAGGGATTGCGATAGTAAGGGTAGCAATTCTCATAACAAAACTTTTTAAAAAAAACTTCCATAATCTCCTCCAAAGTAGGTAGAGGAACGGGAAAATGGGGCAGTTTTTGATTAAAAAAAAGAAAAGAAATAATTGACCAATTAATGCTAACAAATAGCAGAAGAACTGGCTCAGTCCTAGGTTTCAGTAGCTACCAAATGTGGTAACTGATATTCCTCTTGGGATTAGATCTTGTGATCTTCTCACTGCCCTTTTTAATTCATATAGTTTAATATTTATATAGCATCACCAACATGCACTAGATGTAGTATAGAATGATCATGCAGAATCTATGAGACACAAAATCAACTAACCTACTTGCAACATGCAAAGCTGTTCTTGTTCATCAAATCATCTTTAAAGGAAGAATGGGTTGAAATGCAATGCTGAGACAAAGGTCAGTAGATTACCAAGGCTGAATCCCATATATCGGGAATAAGGCACATCCCATTGTAAACTGTGGTGTTTCCTTCCAAGTCAGGCTACAGGCTTACTGTATGTGCCTCAAACAGCTTTCTACAGTTTGTTGTTTCTCTGTTTCTGAAATAAGCCATCTTCATTTGTTTTATGTTGCAATGTTCTACACTTATCATGTTCCCTGTAACAGGCAGCTAGTATCTGGCTGCTGCTAATCCCCTGCTATAACCACAGTAAAGTTTGAAGGTGGGCGGAGAGAAAAGCCATTGTATATGGTTATACTAGCATAATTCACAAGGCATGCATCTGGAGCAGTGACAAGCCATGGTTCCTGCAACAGGTAGAGGGACCTTGAGAGCAAAGGGGGAAACACTTGTCAGGTAAGTAAACAGGAAAAAGTAATTTGTACTTGTCAAGGAATAATCCCAAGAGAGTCAACCACTGATGTATGCAAACTAAAAACAAGAGTATTTAATCTTATTAGGCAGTTTGATTGAACATCTTGTGTCTTTGTGTTGCTTTTTCCCTAGCATAACATAGTAGTCATAAACAGTCTTTACAACATCTGCCTGGTAAGGGTTTTAAGCAAGATATTGAGTAGCCTCTTCAAATGAACAAGTTAGAAATTGGGTTGTAAGAGGATCTCTTATAACACTTGACCCCCTAACATGCTGTTATGAGTACTAGAAGAAACTAAAATTGATTAAGTTGGTGGTTCCTGGAATATCTATCCCTGTATATTTCATTGAAAACTGACGATGTGTGCGCATTACTAGCTTAAAACACAGCGAGGTCATTCTTTTTCTCAATTCAGGTCAAAACTGGTTTGGGGAAAACTGCATCAAAACACTGTGTTTCCGAAGAAACAACAGAATAGATATGGATTGCAGCCAACGTTGTGTGCACACCGCTTCCCAAACCATACCACATGGAAGTATTCTACTATGAATCTTCGGTACATTGTTGCAAAGCAGGAGTATTTGCTTCCAAATCCTGGAGGAATATGAAGCTCAACTTGTAAAAAAAGTTTAGTGGCCTAAATGTAAGTGGAGAAGACCTGCATAATGTGTAGGTATCCCAGCAAATCCTGTTTCCCTCATTGCAATCTAATGGCCATTAATGCCTAGCTGGTAGGATGATGTTTTCTCCATGAAGGGGCGGGGTGGTGCTTGCTGAATTTCTGCCTACATCCAGCTGTTAAAGATACTCACTCTGCTTTGCAAACAACACGGTTAACCTTACTATTGACTATGAGTTGAATCACTACAGCAGAGCTGACATATATTGGGATAAATATTATGAGCCATGGCCATTTCTAAAACATTTGTTTGAAGGAAGAGGGGCTTGTGGTACTCAGGGGCACTGTGATGTGCTGCAGACACTTGCAGCAAAACCTAGAACCACTCTGAGAAAATGAAGACGGTGGGTGTCTGTAGTCTCACCCAGCACTTTGCTGATCAGGGCTGGACTGCGTACTTACAGTCTAGTAAAATAGCACTCATTTCCATTTTGCTCAAGGAGTGTCTGATTCCTTATGTCCTACCTTGATCACCAAGACCCCTTATGGGGGACTTCTGGCAGTTCTCAAAGTCCCTGAGATTTGGCTGGCCATCACTAGGGACCAAGTGGTACCTCAGGTTACATATGCTTCAGGTTACAGACTCCGCTAACCCAGAAATAGTACCTCGGGTTAAGAACTTTGCTTCAGGATGAGAACAGAAATCGTGCTCTGACAGCATGGCAGCAGCAGGAGGCCCCATTAGCTAAAGTGGTACTTCAGGTTAAGAACGGTTTCAGGTTAAGAACGGACCTCCGGAACGAATTAAGTACTTAACCCGAGGTAGCACTGTAGTGTGGCAGACCCTAACCTATGGAACTCCTCATTTGCAGTTCAGCGGGAACCATTCCTCGCTTTAGTCACATGCCTCTTGACTGTCTTGCTCAGACGGGCCCTTTTAACATGAATTTCTTTCTAATCCAATCACTATTTGATGCTTCAAATGATGTTTTAATGTTGTTTTACGTATCTTTGTTTTTGTTGTTAAATATTGTATAACAGCTTGTTATGTTTTTTAATGAAATTGCTCTTTATAAATTTGTAAATAAAAATATTATTTAAAAAGGCAGGTAGGGATGTTCATTTCTGCTGTTATCACTGCCACTACCTAATAAGCTTATGTGAGCATGGAGTGGCATTAGGACTGCACTGAGGGTGGGGACTGGAGGGTATCTTGCCCAGGGTGATGGCACTGATCCGCACAGTCTTGCTTTTCAACTTGCTTCTATTATTTAATTTGAAAACTCTACTAAGTATTTTTTTTGTAATATGAACTGAAATAACTGCATTGCAAACTTTTGTTTCACAGATGCTTATGGCAAAAGCGTACTCTGGCAATTCTCCCCTGGTCGGTCCCTGCTGACCTCCATAACTTAAGTGAGGATGTTGATTAGGAGGAAGATCTTGTGTCCTTGATTGTAGCTGGCTGGAACTGATAACTACTCCACAGCACATGTCAGGTGTTCGTTGTGATCAACTGTCCATTAAGATAATGTAGAAAATTGCAGTCACATGTGACGCACCTTATTTTTGTGATTGTCAGTTGTTTAATTGTTGTAACCTTAGGGTAAAAGGTGGGTAATAATTGACTATTATTAGTGATAGTAGAAGGCTTTGGTTTAAGAAATGGATTGGTTAACATCCTTCCTAGAGAGGAATAAGTATGTGTGGACAGAATGTTGTATTGGCCTCCAAACTACACTTTCCTACCACAGTGTCTGTTAATGAACAGCTGCTACACATCACAAAAGATCTGGGATATGCTCTTAGGTGTGCACTCACTTCACATTTCACACATATCACCATGAAAATACCCCACAGAAGTCGGAATGTTCACATTTTGTCAGTACACTGCAAGGAAGCTCATTAGTGCATGTATAAGTTATGTTTCATGGCGCTCACTGAGAAGATTTTAAGGACCCCCTTCTGCCTTCAAGTGTCCCTTGGAATGCTGTTTGAAAACTATTGGCAACTCCTACAGCTGTGGGGGGGAAAAGATTAAGGGTACTTCTCATTTATAATGAATTGAAATGAATCCACATTTTTCAAGCAACTAAACATAAATCGGGACGCGGGTGGCGCTGTGGGTTAAACCACAGAGCCTAGGACTTGCTGATCAGAAGGCCGGTGGTTCGAATCCCCGCGACGGGGTGAGCTCCTGTTGCTCAGTCCCTGCTCCTGCCAACCTAGCAGTTCGAAAGCACATCAAAGTGCAAGTAGATAAATAGGTACCACTCCGGCAGGAAGGTAAACGGCGTTTCCGTGCGCTGCTCTGGTTCGCCAGAAGGGCATAGTCATGCTGGCCACATGACCCGGAAGCTGTCTGCGGACAAACGACGGCTCCCTCGGCCAATAAAGCAAGATGAGCACAGCAACCTCCGAGTCGGTCATGACTGGACCTAATGGTCAGGGGTCCCTTTATTTTTACCTAAACATAAATCAGCGGGGGGGGGGGGAGGATAGCCACAAAGCTCCTAGTTTCATTAGTTTTCAATTGCTCTTTCCCCCTTCTTACTGATTTGTCCTCTATGGTGTGCTGTTAATTTTCCAGTAGCTTTGGTTATATATATATTTTAAATTGTTTTTTTCTTACAAAATTGTACATGCATAAATAATGATGCGTGACATGAGTAAGAAAAGCAGGTCACTGGGGGATGAGTAAAATACTACTTTGGGTACAAATTTGTGGGCAGCTGAATGTCTGTAACTTGTGTTGATGAACTGGCATTACCGCGCATTATCAACTGGTTTGTTTTATTTCTACATCACTTAATGTTATGATGATATCGTGGTAGATTAGTGTGTATGTGTGCAAAATCCTACCCAGACCCTGTGATCATCATCTGAGCCCCTTCTTTGTGTGCCTCCTCCACAAGAGGACTGGAGGATGGCAACACAGGAATTGGCCTTTTCTGCAGTGGTTCCCCATTTTTGGAATCCTCTCCCCAGAAAGGCTCACCTGGTGGCTTCACTACATATATTTTAGGCTCCAGGTGAAAACTTTTTTCTTCTCCCAAGCCTTCGGCTATTCAAACAATCTAAGGCCCTTAAAAATTTGTGGGAGGGATGGGGGTCATTGGTTTGTGTTTTATTCTGGCTTTTATTACGTAATTTGCGTTTTTATCTTGTATTTTTATGAGCCTTGTTTTTATAGATGCTGGAAGCTGCCCAGAGTGCCTGGGGAAACCCAGCCAGATGGACAGGGTATAAATAATAAAATCATTATTATTATTATTAATCGCTGAGATGCACAGATGAAGGGCGGTATACAAATGTAATAATTTGAAGAGCAGCAAACAGCAACCAAATTTACGCAGTCCGCGAAGCTGACAAGGCTCGCGTACCTCTAGGTCCGCCCATCTCGAAGCTGCTACAGGCAGGATGCCCGCCCTTTGGCGCAAGGGCTTCTGGGGTTTGTAGTCCGCAGGGAGGAGGCCCGCCCTTCTGTTTAACGGCTTTCCACACAGCGCATTACCGGCCCGGCACCCGCTCGCCCGCCGCTGGCAGTACGGAACGGCTGTACCTCCGGCCTCTCTCCGATACTATCCGCTCGGGGGGGGGGGGACACCGGCGCTTTGCTTCTCCCCGTCCTCCTCTTCGTTCTCGCGGGTTCGGAAACCTGAGCGGGGAAGAAACAGCCGCGAGCGAAGGAGCCTGAGAATCTGAGGGGAGAGAGTAGGCGTGGCGAAGCGCGCGCTCCCTCGTATGCAAATGAGCGGGCGTGCCGCGTCGGGCGCCCTCCCGCTCGCGCGGGCTCCCTCCCTCCCGTATGCAAATGAGCGGGCGTGAGGTCAGAGGCAGACGGGAAAGGGAAGAGGCAGAATGGCCGCCGCGGCTCCCGCTCCTGGCGCCTCGCAGTGCCGGAGCCCCCGCTGCACGGCGGAGCGCAGGGGAGTCCGCCGCGAACTCGACTCTTGGCGGCACCGGCTCATGCACTGTGTGGGTAAGGAAGGCGGAGGGGAAAGGGGCTGAGGGAGGGGGGTGTGGGGGTGTGGTGTGCGGGGGGTCGGCCGGTGGAGAGGAGCCGCCGCCGTGAGGGAAGCACGGCGAGTGCCGGCCGCCAACTCCCCCTCAGGGAAAGGCCTGGAGGGGCGGGGTGGGGCACTTGCCCGCCGATTTAGGCTCCGCCACAGCCGCGCTGAGGAGGGCGGATGAGCGGCGGCTCCTTTTGTCCCGGGCTCCCTCCTCAGAGGGTCCGTCCCTGTGCGCGCCCGCCCCTTTAAGAGGGGAAGCCGCTCGTGCGTTGACGGTTGGGATTTGAAGTTTCCCCCTCCCTCCCTCCCTCGCTCGCTCGCTCGCTCGCGCTGGCCTGCGCCCGCCAGCCTCCCTCCCTCCCGGGGTTGTCATAACAACGGCAGTTCTCGCTCCTTTCTCCCCCTCCCCCCTCCTCCTCCTCCTCTCCCCCATCCCCGGCTATCCTGTGTCCAGGGCGGCTTATAGGGTCGGGTCGGACACCGTTGTTCTTCTCTCTCTCCCTCTCCGCTCTTAGAAAACTTTTCGACAGCTCCGTTGGCTGCAAAAACCACGTATTAGCTGTGGATTTGGTGGCTGAGTGTGTGTGTGTGTGTGTATGCGTGCACATGTGTGCACATAGAGATTTTCGTGTAGCGTGGGTTGGTGGCGCGACTCTCGATTTCTCGCTCCTTAGGTTTGCTTTTTATTGCAGACCTTTCTCCAGGTGTTGGCCTTATCCCATTCGGGTGGAACTGTTAACATAAGATGAGCAGATCGTAGCCAAGGGGAAGTTGTACAAGCACTATCAAAATGGGCAGCTCCCGTTTCTTGCAGGGACATTTCCAAGTGGGTCGTGCCCCATCTTAGAGATGGGGATGGAGGAAGGAAATGCCATTTGATTTTTATACAGTGCCGTAGTTCCAGTAGCAAAGTGGTTGGTCCTTCTTCTGCCTAGTGCTTCTACTTAAAGATCTTTGGATATGATTGTTGAACTACCTCCAGATAGCATTTTTGTTCAGAACTGTGCCTTCCAGTCTTAGGCTTCAGGAAGGCATTTTCTCTCTGACAGTGTGGGGCATCTAGGTTGGCATCATTTAAATTTACATGAAGCACATTGTCTTGCAATCATCAGTTGAATCTCTTGAAGTCAGTAGTATGCTGGCTTCTGTTCATTATGTGGCTAAGAATAAAATGAAAGTGGTTTTGGAGCAGTGTTGGAAACTCAAGATATATAAGCTAGGTGCAAAATGGCTCCTTAACCAAAGGTTACAGTTGCCAAAACAGAAAGTCTGGTTGCCATTTTCGTGCAAGATGCTCTAAAGACTTACTTGTCAAATGATGGACTGACTGATTGATTCTCAGTTAAACATCTGGCTAGTTCAGATGATAACCTTCAGCTAGGTTAAGAGCTTTGAGAGCTTAAGAAAAGTCACAGTCACATACATATACATACACATGCACACATATACAGTCACATACATTGGCCTATTTCAACCTCTTATTCTTAATGTTGACTGCTCCTTCTCAGGCTGCACAGGAAAAGCATTTTGGTTACAGAAATTCTTTCCAATTGTGCATCTAAAATGTAACAGAATTCTACAGGATGTGGTTTTAGTGTGTGAAAACAGTCAAGATCCAATGATCCCCAGGCATCCACCTCCAGATGGCAGAGATTGTCAGGTGCCCTCCTGGCACTCAGGCATCTTCACTTGGTCTCAAGTGGCCGAAAGCCTGCCCCCTGGCTAATTTCAAGCACTGATTTGGAGAGATACTGATGTATGAATTATGTTTGGATAGCATTAAGCTGAAGGATTGCTTTTTATTATTTGGGGCCTCTGTCAAATGGACTTTAGCCATTCTGCTAGCTTTATGCAGTGTTTGAGTTTGGTGTTTTAATTTGTTGGAAGCCGCCCAGAGTGGCTGAGGTAACCCAATTATATAGGTAGCGTATAAATAATAAATTATTATTATTATTATTATTATTATTACTATTATTAGTGTGGAGTTGCATAAGCAGCTGAGAACTTGCAAATTCTGGCACCTCATTATTTCCCCCTACATTGCTGCTTGCAGATCGAAAGCTCTTTCACTCAGATAAGAAAAATGATGGGGAAGAAAAAATAAAGTATGGACATTCATATGATCTAGTTCAGGTGGTGGCTTCATATTCAAAGGTACTCTTGAAAGTGGGGGACTTTAATTGTCTATTTGTTGTTGTTTAGTCGTTTAGTCGTGTCCGACTCTTCGTGACCCCATGGACCAGAGCACGCCAGGCACCTCTGTCCTCCACTACCTCCCGCAGTTTGGTCAAACTCATGCTGGTAACCTCGAAAACACTATCCAACCATCTCGTCCTCTGTCGCCCCCTTCTCCTTGTGCCCTCCATCTTTCCCAGCATCAGTGTCTTCTCCAGGGAGTCTTCCCTTCTTATGAGGTGGCCAAAGTACTGGAGCCTCAGCTTCACAATCTGTCCTTCCAGTGAGCACTCAGGGCTGATTTCATTAAGAATGGATGCGTTTGATCTTCTTGCAGTCCATGGGACTCTCAAGAGTCTTCTCCAGCACCATAATTCGAAAGCATCAATTCTTCAGCGATCAGCCTTCTTTATGGTCCAGCTCTCACTTCCATACATCACTACTGGGAAAACCATGGCTTTAACTATACGGACCTTTGTTGGCAAGGTGACGTCTCTACTTCTCAAGATGCTGTCTAGGCCTGTCATTGCCCTTCTCCCAAGAAGCAGGTGTCTTTTAATTTTGTGGCTGCTGTCACCATCTGCAGTGATCATGGAGCCCAAGAAAGTAAAATCTCTCACTGCCTCCATTTCTTCCCCTTCTATTTGCCAGGAGGTGATGGGACCAGTGGCCATGATCTTCGTTTTTTTGATGTTGAGCTTCAGACCATATTTTGCGCTCTCCTCTTTCACCCTCATTAAAAGGTTCTTTAATTCCTCCTCACTTTCTGCCATCAAGGTTGTGTCATCTGCATATCTGAGGTTGTTGATATTTCTTCCGGCAATCTTAATTCCAGCTTGGGATTCATCCAGCCCAGCCTTTCGCATGATGTATTCTGCATATAAATTAAATAAGCAGGGAGACAAAATACAGCCTTGTCGTACTCCTTTCCCAATTTTGAACCAATCAGTTGTTCCATATCCAGTTCTAACTGTAGCTTCTTGTCCCACATAGAGATTTCTCAGGAGACAGATGAGGTGATCAGGCACTCCCATTTCATTAAGAACTTGCCATAGTTTGCTGTGGTCGACACAGTCAAAGGCTTTTGCATAGTCAATGAAGCAGAAGTAGATGTCTTTCTGGAACTCTCTAGCTTTCTCCATAATCCAGCACATGTTTGCAATTTGGTCTCTGGTTCCTCTGCCTCTTCTAAATCCAGCTTACTAATTGTCTATAGAGCCTACTTAAAAATGGTAGAAGCTAATTGTCTATAGAGCCTACTTAAAAATGGTAGAAGCGCAGTCTTCAGGTTGCCCCCCATCTGTCTAATCTATTGGCAGTACAACTTTTATAGTTGGGCATCCTTCCTTCCCCCCTTTATCCCTAGAAATGGCATATTATTGCTAGTTTACAAAAATGTGGAGAATTCAGAAGCAGTGCTTATTGTTTGTAGAGCAATTGCTATGTCTTGATTAAGAACAGAAGAGCCTGCTGGATAAGGCAAGTGGTATCCTGTTCTCACAGTAGCTGAATAAATGCCTGCAGGAAACCTGGAAGCAGGACTTAAGCACAAAAGTTCTCTCCCCTTCTATGGTTTCCAGCAATGGTATTCAGAAGGATTATTGCCTCTGAGTCCATGGAGAACGATCATAGCCATCATGGCTAGTAGCCCTCTCCTCAATGGCTCATGACTCACATATTGGCTATTTTCCCCTGACAAACATTTCTCCCTCCTCCACACTTTCATTCAATATTTTTGGAAGCACAGAATCAATATTTTAGTATCCAGCTACTGTGTTGCCCAACTGCCATATGTATTTGAAAGATAACATGGACAAGATCCTGGTGAATCATTAGAACCATTACATCAGCTTTCATGTAGTATTGGGTACCTCAGTTGTAAACTTAATAGAACAAGTAATTTGGAATATGTCTCTTGCAGGACCAGTCAGTAATATGCATAAAGAACTAAACTCTTGGAGTTGGCCTGCAGAATTTCTGTGACAGGAAGTTATGAGAGCAGAAAACTTGAATTCAGAAAGAAGTAAAGTTCACTGTGTGTCACATAAATTTGAACAGTTAATGATGTGCAATTGGGGATGTTGTTCTGAATTTTTCTTACTCTTAGAAAACTGGTTCCAGGTATGGTTGGGTGATACCTGGATTTCAACTTCACAATATATCACTAGCTAAATATCACGATATCTTGATATATCACAATATATATCTGCTGTGGTGGAGGGCCTTGCTGGGCCTCCCTGCAGGGGTAAAGGGTCCCCCCGCACCTCCCCTCAGTGGTGGAGGGTGTGGCACTCTTCCCTGTGTCGGCAGAGGATACCATGGGGCCTTCCTCCACCGTGGGGAGGTCTGGCGAGGCCCTCTGCCACCACAGATATATATTGTGATATATCAAGATATTGTGATGTTTAGCTGGTGATACATCATGATATTGAAAACCAGATATCGCCCAGCCCTAGTCTAGTGTGTTCTCTGTATGACCTGTTTTGCTGTGGCTGGTTGCAACCCTCCAGATACCAAAAATTGCAAAAAGAACCAAATAAATTCTGTCTGTAAAGTTGTTCACAAGCTTATAAAGATACAGGTTTTGGCAAACTACCCCCTCTAATTGAGTAAAAGAGGTTTGATTTTACTTTTGCTATAATGAAACTGCAGTCACATCTCTTCTAGACAGCTTTTCTACTTGATTGCTTTTGTGTGTGTTTTTTAAAAAAGTTGTCATTTGTGCGCAGCATTTATCCATCTTTAGCTAGATCCCCCATCTTGTCTTCATGTGCTTTGTAATCGTGTTAAAAAGTCCCTGGACTGAAATCTAGGTTTAAGGTGCCATTTGGCTCCTAGCCTTTATCAGCTTTTATCATTTTGTAACACTGATCTTCTCAGTCTCCTCTTTTTCAGGCTAAACATGCCCAACTCACTCAACTGTTCCTTATCAGCTTGGTTTCCAGACCATTGATCACCTTGGTCTCTCTCCTGTTCACATGTTCCAGCTTCTTTATATTCTTCTTAAATTGTGGCCCCCAGAACTGAAAACAGTACTCCAGGTGTGGTCTCACCAAGGCAGAATAGTGTGGTACTATTACTTCCCTTGACTGGGACAGTTGATGAAGTCTAGAATCAGGGTAGATTTGATTTAAATCAATTCGATTTAAACCACTAGTCAGTAAGACTTGATTTAAATCATTTTTTTTACAGAAATACTCATTCTTGCTGGTATAATCTTAATATTTACAACCAGATAGTTTTATTTTTGGAATAATAAATTTTCAGAGTAGTTTTTACAGTTATATCAAAAATTACTGATTTTGTTATACTATTAGAAATACATAGACAGATAATTTTGAAATTATTGTGAGGTTTAATAAGTTAACTGTTTATATTTGGACAACTTTTCTGCTGTACTTTATTGGAAGGAAAAAAATAACTTCCTTAATAACAATTTAAACAACTAAAACAATTAACATTATAGCGTATGTATCCATGTTTGTTATCTGATGTGGTTAAACAAACAAAAACTTAGACTGAGTTTTAGCACACATGAAAAACTTACAACAAATCCTTATTTCCTGATGAATAGCCTTTGTACTGTAATGTAACTTAAATAGAAAACTATCTTTAGAAAGCTTTTTCCTCCAAAAGTGTTTTAAAAATCCAATTTAAATTAAAAAATGATTTTTTAAATTTATTTTTAAAAAATCATTGATTTTTATCCACTCTGCCTAGCATAACATTAGCTTTTGTTGTTGTTATTGTGGACTCGTGTTAAGCTTATGGTCTACTAAGGTTCCCTAGATTCTTTTCACATTTAGGTCTGGCAAGGCACGTGTCCTCCATCTTATATTTGTGCAACTGATTATTCCTGCTTAAATGCAGAACCTTAAATTTGTCCCTATTGACATTCATTTTCTTAGTTCTGGCCCAGTTGTCCAATCTGTTAAGGTTGTCTTGAATCCTGTTTCTGTATTTTGTGGCATTGACACAGTTTGGGGTCATTTGAGATTTGATGAGTATCCCCTCAATTCCTTCATCCAAGTCATTATGGGCCTGGAAGGGAACCCTATGGCATCCCACTTGTCACTTATTTCTAGGATAATGAGAAACCAGTAGTGAGAACTCTGGGTTTGGTCAGTCAACCAGCTACGAATCCACCTCACAGTTATCTCGTCCAGTCCACATTTTAGTTATCTCCCGCTTGGACTACTGCAATGCACTCTATGTGAGGCTACCTTTGAAGGTGACCCGGAAACTACAACTAATCCAGAACGTGGCGGCTAGACTGGTGACTGGGAGTGGCCGCCGAGACCACATAACACTGATCCTGAAAGACCTACATTGGCTCCCAGTGTGTTTCTGAGCACAATTCAAAGTGTTGATGCTGACCTTTAAAGCCCTAAACAGCCTCGGCCCAGTATACCTGAAGGAGTGTCTCCATCCCCATCGTTCAACCCAGACACTGAGCTCCAGTGCCAAGGGCCTTCTGGCAGTTCCCTCACTGAGAGAAGTGAGATTACAGGGAACCAGGCAGAGGGCCTTCTGAGTAGTGGCACCCGCTTTTGTGGAGTGCCCTTCCATCAGATGTCAAGGAAATAAGCAACTTCCTGACTTTTAGAAGACATCTGAAGGCAGCCCTGTTTAGGGAAGTTTTTAATAGTTGATTTTTTTAAAATTGTATTTTTAATATTTTGTTGGAAGCTGCCCAGAGTGGCTGGGGAAACCTAGCCAAATGGGCGGGGTATAAATAAATTGTTGTTGTTGTTCTACCGGCTTTTTAGCAAGAATAACATGGTAGACTTTGTCACAAGCCTTACTGAAATCAAGGTATACTACATCCACAGCATTCCCTGATCCATCAAGTTTGTATCTCTGTAAAAAAAATGAGATTCATGTCATGTTTTTTGAAAAACCCTCGCTGGCTCTTAGTAATCATAACATCCTTTTCTAAGTGCTCACAGTCCGACTACTTAATTATAACTTGAAATTGTTAGCCTGGAAGTAAATATTCCACAAATGAAGAATTACGCTCTCTCTTCTCTGCATCACTGCAGGGTTTGTTTGTGGGGTTTGTTTGTGTGTGTGTTTTTAAAAAAACCTCTAAATTAAATCCTCTCTCCCTCTGATCCAGAGTGTTTTCTCTGTACCATGTAGTACACCCCCCTTTTTTTTACTGCATCCCCATCACACACCTCCAGCCTTTAGGCTGAGTGAGACAGCTTCCTCAGGTGGCAGATGCTTGGGGCATGGAACAGACAGAGCTATGTGTGCCAAGCAATCGGCCCTGCATCTCCTAAGCTAGTTTACTGTCCCAGAGTGTAGTGGAGGATGCTGTCCCATGGCCAGTGTTAAAGAAAATGCCATTATAATTGGCCTCTATACTTAGAGTCTATAGTAAGATTTGTAGAATTGAAAGGGACCCCGGGGATCAACTAGCCCTACCCCCTGCAATGCAGGAATCTCAACAAAAGCATACATACAGAATAATTGGGGGGGGGGTATTTTCCTTTGCCTTATGCAGCAAAATGTCTTGGGGGCCAGCCCTGTTAACCCATTCTTGTTTCCCAAACTTGGGTCTCCAGCTGTTTTTGGACAACAACTCCCATCATGCCTAGCTAGCAGGACCAGGGGTCAGGGATGATGGGAACTGCAGTCCAAAAACAGCTGGAGACCCAAGTTTGGGAAACACTGACCTGCCAGCCTGTGCTTCTGAGATCTGCAAAAGAAGCCTTGATGGTGGTGCTCCCAACAAGAACTGTGTGTAGACAGATGACTCAAGAGATTATCTTCTTTGCAGTGGTGCCCCATGTGTAGAACTTTCCCCAGGCAGGTAATTCTGTCCCCTACATTATCGGCACTAGAGTAAAGATATTTTTGTTTACCCAAGCCACCTGGTCTTCAAGTGACAGTTTGGAATTAAGAAATACCCATAAGCTGCATACCTGCTGCTTTGGAGCAGTGCAACTGCTCCCAGAAGAGGTAGGCTTCCTAATTACCAGACATGCATATATATGCTTTAAAGTTCTTGAAAGTTGCCTGTTTCTTAATGTAAGTAGCTTGGGGGGGGTTGGTCGGGGGGGGGTAGATAGAAGCTGTGTTGTTGAGTCCCACTTATCTTGGGGAAAGTGGATAAAACTTTTGTGGGCAGGGATGATAGCTTGCTACATTTGGAAGAATGCTCAAATATTCTGATACTTAATACTTCACTTTAACACTGGCTTTTTAATTTATTTTTCAAGCCATGCAATTCTGTCAGAAAGCTGAAAGTGTAATATTAAAAGAAAAGGCAAAAAAAGTAAAAAAAAAGATTGTCATATTTGGTGTCTTGTAATAGGTGCTACTCCACTCTTATCAAAATCTGTATTTTGTCTGCTTTTATTGAACTGTTGTACTCTGCTATAGTATTCTATTTCAAGTAACAGTAATTTTGTTAAAGACTGTTTTGTTTTAATTGTGAGATAACTGCCAGGTATATCAAACTATTCCTGTAAGGAAAAGAAGTCTTGGGCTATGTTTTGGAATTCATTCACTGGTGTGGTTTGCTGGTAAAAGGCTTGAGGAATGTGAAGATCTGGGAGATTTGGAGTGTTTCTTACTTTATTTACCCCTGAAATTGGATATGGAAAATGAGTTTCACATTGCAAAGCCAACATTTTCAGGTATCTGATCTAGGAATGTGCCAGGCTTGCCGCTCATGGGTTTTGTTTTTGGAGGTGGATGGGGATAACCATGAACATTGGTTTGCACATAATGCAAACGAAGTCTCTGGTTTCGTCACCAGCATGTCACCAGCAGGACAAGAGTGAAGCAGAGATTTTTGAGCAGCATACGGCAGCACACTGCTGATTCGTTTTAAATCATAGTTTATTTTTAACTAATTTAGCCAAATACAGTACCTCAGCTTCCATCCCCCCCCCAATTATATTTGCAGCAAGGCTGGATATTTGTCATCATCTTGGTTGAGAATGTAACAACATTTTATACCCTTAATATTATCTTTGCTATCTTTCACAGTTTACCTGGCATAAATATCCTTTGTTTATTTGGGGCCTAAATTGATTAATAATACTTAAAAATTAAAATTAATTCTGCAGAAACTGAAGGATCTTTGCAAAATAGTAACCATTGAGAATGTATTAAAAGTGTGTAGGTAGAAGCTCTTCACTTCTTGATCTTCTCTCCTTTCCAGCTTGCCTGCTCTAGGTTTTTCTACCTACTTACTCCTCTCATTCTGCTCCCCCCTCATTTCCTTACCATTTTTGTTGTGCCTGGATCCTAGGGAAAAGGAAGGCACTTGCTTGTTGAAGTCCAACTTCAGCAAAACTTGCTTCTAAGTAAGTGTACATAGATTACAGCCCAAGCCCCTCAATTTTCCTCCATTCCCAAATCTATAATTTTGGTTAAGGAATGTTGTTCAAGTTAATTTCAACTCTCCCCACCCCCGCCAAAAAACAAATTCCCCTTGCCACCCTCTTTGGAACTCACCTGTGTGCTCTTCTTTCCTGCTGAGGTGTATCTCACTTATTTCCTATCAGCCTATTCAAGTTTCTAACTTTGCAGGGTACTGTTGTCCCAAGTCCAGTCGGCCGCTGAAAGGATCCCAGGGAGAAAATTGAAGTCACTCCTGCCACTGAAAGAGTTCTGGATAAGTGTATTAAGCTTAGAGCACTGGTTCCCACTTAGCTAAGTGCTGTTGACCCCCCTTTTTCAAAAGCCAAGCCATGGCCTCCATACTTCTGAAAATTTTGGTAGCTCTGTGGTAGGGCTGGGCAATGTTGGTTAAACTGTGATGCTGAAAAAAACTGCATTGGCCCCAGCCGGCGGGGTGTCAGGTGAAACTGCCGCAGCTCTCACCATGCAAGCTGAGGTGCTTTCACCCCAGCGCCTTGCGGGTTGTGGCCAATACTTGTGCGTGACCAGCAAGGGACTCTGGGCTCCTTAGGGAGGCTCCGTGTGTTTAACTACCTTAGCCTTTACTCGTGCGGGTGTGCTGCCTCTTTCTTTCACCCCAGGAGGAAAGACACAGCCCACCCTCCCGGGTGAAGTCTGCAAGGAGTGGGGTCAGGGCTCTCTCAGCTGGGAAGGACAGGCGTCACGTTTCCCAGCTAAGCAGCCCCAATCCCACTCCTACTCTTGTGCAAGCAGGAGTGGAGGCGGGACTCTCAGCTGAGGAGGTGGAACATTTTAACAGAGCCCCCATTCCGCCTCTGGCTCCTGCGAACCGGTGGTGGGTCAAGGGCTTCATAAACTGCTTTGCTGAAGGGAGGGCAGCAGCACGCTCCTCAGCCAAGCAGTTTAAGGAAGTGGAGGGAAGAGCAAGCTTTATCGGCAATTCGCCAGTGCAGCTTGTTTCTCCCTTTGCCTGTGCTGAGTGCGATGGCGGTTTCACCAGCGGTATATCGCTGGTGAAACCGCCACTGCTTGGGTCCCTCTGCCTCCAGCTCCGGGCTAGTTTGTTTCTCCCTCAGCACGCTGGGCGCTGGAGGCAGAGCGACTTGAGCGGTGACTATTCCACCAGCGATGGAGTGAAGCTGTCATCGTGGTCTCCCCTCCATACCGATCCTGGGTGATATATTGATATATCACCCAGGCCTACTGTATGGTCGTTTTTGTTATGTGAATGGTACCACACACCCCCTGGGTGAGTTACAGAGATCCCCTGACGTTTGGGGACCTCTGGCTTAGAGGATGTGTAGGTCAGAGTGTGCATACACCTTGTCCAAAAGTTGACCTTTGATCTGTTTTCATTATTTCCTGACTATGTATAGGTACCATAATAAGCTAGATGAGCTCCGAGTTTTGCTCAAAAATTTTGGGGCGCTGTATGTCTTCTATAAACAAATAAAGGCTCTTGCTCTTTTGGTGTTCCTTGCTAATCTAAGCCTCAACCCTTCTGCTGTGTTCTGTCACTCTTCTGAGTGACCGTGTCCAGCATCTTCACTACAGACACACCAGGACCTGTAGACCTATACAGTGGTGCCCCACAAGACGAATGCCTCGCAAGACGGAAAACCCGCTAGACGAAAGGGTTTTCCGTTTCTGAGTTGCTTCGCAAGACGATTTTCCCTATGGGCTTGCTTCGCAAGACGAAACGTCTTGCTAGTCTTGCGATTTTTTCCCCCGCTCCCCCCCCCTTTTTCTAAGCCGCTAATAGCCTTTTAGCAGCTTAGCCGCTAAACCGCTAATAGCGCTAATCCGCTTAGCCGCTAATAGGGTTGCTTCGCAAGACGAAAAAACCGCTAGATGAAGAGAATCGCGGAACGGATTCTTTTCGTCTTGCGAGGCACCACTGTGAAAGATTAATTAGGTGCTGCAAAAAGAATGCTGGCATGTTTGTCAATACTATATGGAACTGGAAAACCAGTCAGATATGAGAAGACATGATGATGTCAAAGATCTTCCATGAACTTGGATTTACATTTATTATGTATTGGGGGTTGAGTAGGGAGTCCAGCCCATGAAACCATTAGTGGGAAGATCCTACCAATGCATCTAATGAGTCTAATGCCTTGAGCAGGATTTCAGCTGCTGATTTTACTTAGGAAACATATTCAGTCGCTGCCCGGGAGAGGCTGTGCAGCGATCCCGCTTGCTGTCCTGGCTTATGGGATAGCCGCCAGCAGCCTCTCCCGGCCAAGGGGAGTCTTCATCCCCTGCCCGGGAGAGGCTGCGCGTGGCTAAGGCTCCCCCCAAGAGCCGTGCTCCCTTTAAAGAGCACACGGGAGGGCTGCCCTTCTCCCTCGAAGAAAAGCCCCAAAGAGCCGCACACACACTCCACGCGGCTCTTTTAAGGGAGCCCTGAGCAGAGCCTCCCACCTGCATTCGCTCCATAAGACGCACACACGTTTCCCCTTACTTTTTAGGAGGGGGAAAGTGCATCTTATAGAGCAAAAAATATGGTACACGGTAAAGGTACCCCTGACTATTAGGTCCAGTTGTGGATGACTCTGGGATTGCGTACTCATCTCGCTCTATATGCTGAGGGAGCCGGTGTTTATCCGCAGACAGCTTCCGGGTCATATGGCCAGCATGACTAAGCCGCTTCTGGCGAACCAGAGCAGCGCACGGAAACGCCGTTTACCTTACCCCCGGAGCGGTACCTATTTATCTACTTGCATTTTGACGTGCTTTCGAACTGCTAGTTGGGCAGGAGCTGGGACCGAACAATGGGAGCTCACCCCGTCATGGGGATTCGAACCACCGACCTTCTGATCAGCAAGCCCTAGGCTCTGTAAACAGATTTAATACACAAACAGATGTTTCCGCTTTCGTTAACAGTGCATGACCCTTTTTCAAGGCTTTCAGTTGTTTTCTTGAATGTTGCTGAGGGGTGTCAAAAAAGACTTCGTGAGCCACATGTGGCCTGTGGGCTGCATGTTGGACCACCCTGGGCTATACTCTGCCTCCACTGTCAGAGACAGTATGCTTCTAAATACAAGTTGCTGCAAACAGCAGGAGAGGAGAGTGTTCTTGTTCTTAGGTCCTGCTTGTGGGACTCCATCAGTCTGCGTGGCCATTGTGGGAAACAGGATGCTGAACTGATGGATCACTGGCCTGATCCAGCAGGCTGTTATTATATTCTTAATAGTAATATGTTACATAGCTTGAGAATCATTGGCTCACTATTCCTAAATTGGGCTTGCTGCTGATAGCTCTCTGCACATAAAACTTATATATTTCCCTGAGCATTGGAGCAGGTAGCTCTTCCTAAGCAGTGGAGGGTTAGAGTTTTGTCATCCTTACCATTCAGATCCGTTTTGGGTGTTGGTTGTTCATTGGTTGTGCTTCATCCCTCTTCTGGTCTGATTGCCATTTGGTGTGCTGTCCTGCTGGTAGACATCTTGTGTCATTATAGATGATCATACAGGTGGCTACTTAATTCAAATTAAACTGCTGCAAAGGCCTGCAGCATTAAAAAAGTATTTGATACACCTGAAAGTAAAAAAAAATGAGGATGCCTGCCAAATCTTTGCTGGAATAGTGCTCCACAGCATAGGACACTGCAGACAGTACCCCTATGGATGATTTCCATCAATGGAATGTTTTTTTTTTTCCATTCTCAGATGTGATGGAGTAGGTAGGGGCTTCTTGCTACAAGAACAGGAGGAGGAAATATTGTTTACCCCCAGCACCACCGTCCAAGTTATTCAAGGGGTTCTGCTATTCAGAACAGACTTTTCATGGTGCATAGAGAGCAGAAAGAATGGATTAAAATCACATCCCACCTATAGGAACATGCAGTTTGCAGAGGTGCACACTGAATACAACCCTACAGATGCAGATTTTAACATGTTTATTATATAAAATTAAGATTGCATTTTAAGACGGAATATCTTGAAGAGATGCTTCAGATGTCAGAAGATTTTAAAAATTCACTGTTATTAACCCATGCTACTTGTTTTCCAAGTCAAACAGATTAGAAAATGAATGTCCCTATAATTAACATGTCACAGAACTGAGATATAATACTTTAGGTTGCTTATTGGTTATTCAGCCAGACATTATAAGAGTTTTCTTATAGTATCATAATCACCCTGTTCATACATCATGGGTACCCAATTTCTATATCATAGTTAGCAGACTGAATGTGCTTATCTGCTTCCTGCTTACCTTTTTTGTCTCCTGCCATGGGCCATAGCCAATACTGTAATCTGTGCAAAAATGTACTGATTCAGATTGACGCTACATATTGAAACAGTAACCATAGCTCAACATTTTTCCATATGTGTATGTAATATACAGAGGAGTCACTGCTTCAGATTTATATCTTCATGAACTTTACGTCTTGGAAATGTATGTGTGGTGTATTTCCAATACATTGGCAAGTTTCTTTCATAATACGCAGAAATCTGTAGCAGAGGAGGAGAAATCTGAGGCCGTGTGTGACCTTGCCATTGTTTTACAGCCGTAAGAAATCTACATGGCAGATTTCCAGATTACATTCTTAGACCTGAAGATGTTCTATATTCTTTTAATATTTGAAAGTACTTTTATGACTTTGGGGGAACCAGAAAAGAAAACTCTGTATTTAAACTTTTCTTGAATTTGGTGGTGAGGGCATTTGAATATCTTAAAACAAGCCTTTACATCTTCTTGTGTTACTCTAGCGCCACCATGAACTCAAAACAAGATAATGTGCTGAACATTCGGTATTAGGTGCATAACTAAGTTGATGTACAATGTTACCTTAATTTTCTTCTGCATACTATATAGCATTATTATTTCTGTGATGAGATATTCTCAGAAACTGAAAGATGTGATGGAGCCATGTTGATGTTTAGATCACAGAGTCCACAGAATATGACTTTATGGCACAACAAGCTTTAAAAGTTCTTTGGCACTTCCTCCATTAGTATAACTCTTTAAAAAAAAGAAGTCCAAATATCTCTTCCACACCATCTCAAAAATAAAACTACATTTGAAGTCGCCACTCTGTATTCTTTCTTTCTTTCTTTCTTTCTTTCTTTCTTTCTTTCTTTCTTTCTTTCATATGTCTTCTATATCTTTCATTGGGGAGTAGAAGTTGGCAAATAAAGGTGGAGTGCATGTGAACACTTTATGATCTTATAAAGTATTATTAGAAGTGAGTTAGAGTTGGCACAATTGTCAAATACGGTCAATTGATTGCTTAGTATTTGATCTTGGTCAAATATGGTTAAATATTCAAAGAACGAAATAGCATACATTTTTGAAAACTCATTAATGGTAAAATTCGTTAGTAAGAGTGGGAGTGAGGGCAGCAAAGGCATGAGAACTGCAAATCCTGCAACAGTCCAAGGCAGATCTGCTACTGTCTCACTGATAAAGCTGGAGCCATCTTTACACAGGAACATAAGTATTCATCAGTGGCAATGTTGAGTGCACAGTGTGTCTTATCTAGGATCACAGAGACTTTGGTTTAGAGCAGTGTTTCTCAAACTTGGTCCCTGACTGCTGTTGGACTACAACTCCCATCCCTGACCACTGGTCTTGCTAGTTAGGGATGATGGGAGTTGTAGGCCAACAACAGTTAGGTACCCAAGCTTGAGAAACATTGGTTTAGAGTTTGATTTGGCCAAGAAGATCATTATGTGATGTTGGCCCCTGCTTTCCTCCACCAGAGCCTTCTGCCCTCTGGTTTGTTAAAAATCCAGTTCAGCACTGAATGATACGTTTGAAAAATGTGAGACAGAACAAAAATCAATATTCATTTTGAAACCTGCTGCTTTATTTCAGTAATGAGAAGTCTGTGTGCTTCTAGACATTTTTGGGCTCCTCCCATCATCTGCAGTTAGTGTTAGAAACAGAGATGGAAAAGCTAGGAGCCAAAGGATCCCAGAACCTGGGTTAAAGGCACAAAACCAAAATGGCTAGTCACCCCCCCCAAATGCAGCAACACTTTCTGTTTATTTTTTTGAAACACATGAACTTATACACAATTTACATCAGTGATAGTTTGCTATTATCATATTTTTAAGAGCAGCTCTTAATTGGATACCACAAACATAAATGGGGCTCGGCCTAAGCAATAGTTGTCTGCCATAAGTATATAAATGTGGGGGTGGGGGGGTGTCCGTCTGTCTTAACTCAATATGTTATGTTGCAGCTTCAGCAAGTACCACAGTCACAGTTAAATATGTCTCTAACAGTATATCAAATTTATTAGAAGAACAGGCCTAACAACACAACCCTAACCATAACCCTAACACGGAAATAGATCCTACTGAAATATATCAAGGCAAATGGGATTGGGGGTGCAACCTAATTTACTATTTTTGAACAGTAACTCTCCACTTGCAAGAAAACATTTTTTTGCAGGACTGCCTGTACAGCTGAGCCTTCAGAATCCTGTTACATGAAAGGTTCTGGGTACCTGGGATGCCACATTTACCATGGCAAACCAAATATGTAAATGTTACTGCATTTTGCAGGCCTTTTAATATACAAAATTTGAGAATCTCACTAAAAGATTAATGTTAGCACCATCCCCTCCTTCTCCCTTCCTTGAAGGCTGCCATGTCCTCTCGAGTGTTTTCTTGTCCCAGCCAGTGTGAGTCCAATATTATGAGATTCATTACAATAAAACAACGAGGTGGCAGACTTACAAAGTGGGTTTAAATGAGTCTTTAAAATGTCATAATATTCATCCTAAATATTATTCCATAGTATTCCTTCGAAACATTGGGGTTTGGGGGAAGAGAGAAGGTCCCAAACATCTCCAAAGCATCCTTCCAGCGCTTCATTATGTAAACCAGAAAGGAATGCCCACAAATGGAGGAAATAAACTTGTTGCTAAAATAACAACAAAGCAACCTCCCATTCTTCCTTGATTCCCCCCCCCCCCCAGCAAAGCTCATTTTGCTTAAAGAATGTCCATATAAACCCTTTCTAAAATAAGGGGGTGGAGGAAGATGACCACCTGGAGGAGAAAGAAGAAGGGGAGACAGACCAAATCATGCCTTTCCTACCTGGGAGCAAAGAACAGAAAGCAAACTGAAAAATGTGTGCCTCATTAACAACAGGCAGCTTTTGGAATCCTCAGGAGGCTGGGAGCAACCCAGGCAGTTTGCTTTGTCTCCTGTAAAGTTGGATTCAAAGCTTCCCTCCTACCCACAAGAGATAAGTAATCCATTTAAACACGTGAAATAGCTTCACAGGTGGATTGTTTACTTATGCAAACAGTTCCACAATGGAGTGTCTCTAGCACAGGGGTCAGCCAACTTTTTCAGCAGGGGGTCTGTTCACTGTCCCTCAGACTTTGTGGGGAGCCGGACTATATTTTGGGGGTGGGATGGGAAATGAACGAATTCCTATGCCCCACAAATAACCTAGAGATGCATTTTAAATAAAAGGACACATTCTACTCATGTAAAAACACGGGCCTTAGTTTGCCTACCCGTGCTAGGCTAGCATATCAACAATAGTTGTTAACAGCTGCCCTTGCTATCCTGCAGTGGACATTACTTTCATGGGCAAATGAGGTGACTGCAATTCTTACCTTGGTCACTAGATGGTGATCTTAAGTTGCAAAAAAACACACGAAAAGTGACCAGTAATTTCGGACTGTGTGCAGTTGGCATGGCCAGTGGTCAGGAATGATGGGAGTTGTAGTCTAGCAACATCTGAAGATCCACAAGTCCCCCTGCCCCCAATTCATTCCAAACTGGTAACAAAAAATGATCCTGGCCATTGCTGCCACCTGCTACTCAGGTGGAGCAGCATCCAGTAATGTCCCCAACTTAAGCTGCAAACCTTCAGAGGACGTGTGACACCATCAAAGACCAGATTTATTGAAACTGGTCATGAATTTATTGAGTAAGTTTCTGTTAGTTTACCATCATGTATCCCAAAATGCCTCTTTTCTATAGGTAGCTAGCTAGAAGGGAAGGTTGGTAAAACTATGCAAATGTTAAAGATGCTTTCTGTTTTAAAACATTTACTGTATGTATATAATAAAACTGTAAGCAGTTGTGTGCTAAAAGACTTGCCCTTTAAACTGTTTTCAGTCTAGGTCTACTTTCAAACAAAGTTATAGTTGTGTTCTCTGCAACAAGCAGCATATGAATGGAAATTGGAGCTTTTGAAATTTTGCCTACCTCTTCAATGTTTACTGTCTTGCATATATCATTCTAGTATGGGAAGGGGCAGTATCTCTGGTGTGGGACATGTGTTCCTTCTGGGTAGTTTGTGCGCTCAGCTCTGGGCTCCAAGAAGCAAAATAGGTATTTGACTACTGGATGACATTTATATTTTCCTTTCCTGGTGTGGTTAATGCTGCCTTCTAGATTGCCTCCATTTTGGGCAAGCTGTACACTTCTTTGATTTGGCTTCCTGTTGTCTTTATAAACCATGCAAATGATGGCTGTCTCAAGAGGCTAGGTTATCATAACAGTAGTTTGTAAATAAAACTACCTTTACAATGTGTTATGACCATACATAGTAGCAAAGGTATATCAGAAGGGGGCCTCTGGATTCCTCCATTCATTAGGCTTTTAGCATATGCAATATAGGTAATGTTTGGTGATCCAAAACGTATGTGCAGCGTAAATATATGCTATACACCAGGGTTTCACAAACTTGGATCTCCAGCTGTTTTTGGACTATAACACCCATTATCCCTAGCTAGCAGGAGCAGTGGTCAAGGATGATAATTGTAGTCCAAAAATAGCTGGAGACCCAGGTTTGGGGAAGCCCAGCTTTGCACATTCTGCACGTGTAAAATAGGAAGATAGCTACTGGCCTTTCACTTATATACCAAGCCAGTGACAGTTGTGTTTTAAACTTACTGTATATGGCAACAATCACAGAGCTCCTGAGCTGGAGAAGAAGCTATTTGTGTAACAGAGGATCTTCCTCATCCAGTTTCGTACCTTGCCCAAATCAGCTATTAAACCAGGTTCCAAAATACTTAAATCTTAGAGGTGGAATGAGTAACAGCATAGCCTTGGTGTGTCCACAATTTAACTATCATTTGAGGGAAGAACAAGAAAGGAGGAGGCAGAATTCATTCCACTCTGTATATAAATTGTAGCTGTCATACTAACTTTGATCTTGCAAACTTTGCCAAACATTATCAAATAAATAATAATATAGATATCCAGTTAACACATAATATTAAACCAAACTGGTTGTGAATTCTTAAGAGTATTAAAATGTAAAATACACAGAAGAGAGATAATGTAGTACTGCAGTAAGACAGGGTTGGGTTGTAATTTTACTTCAGAGAAATATAGACAGTAACTCTTTTAATTTTTAAATAAACTTTGTAAATATTGAAGAATTGAACAATAAAGAGATCCTCTTATTAACCAACAATCCATATAATATGTTAATCCTAGCAGTACTATCTTTTAGGATGTGCCCAGTGTTGCCTGGATATTTTTAGAAACCAACAAATATTGTGAATTTTAAATGGATAGTGCAATTTGTGAGTTTGGACCCATCATGCCAAAAATTATGTCTAGTTACTCCAAAAGCATGTTTCAGTCCACCAGCTTGATTAAATATGAATCAAACATCCGAATGGCATCTTGGTGGTGATGAAGTCCTCCATCCCCACCACTGGAGTACAAGGACTGGGTTTGGTGATGATATCTCAAGACGCAAGCAAAACTATGTCAAATAAAGGGCAAAGACAAGTTTCAATGACATCCAGACTTCGACAAACAGCACTGTCCCCACCTTAAAAACCCTCTGCCAAGTATGGCAGTGTTACCTACACAGGTATCTAAACGTATAGTGAACAAACAAATGGACAGACAAAGCTTTCCCCAAAATATCTAGTAGATATCTTGGGAACAAAGCTCTGGAAATTCTATTTCTTGATCCTACAAGTCACAACATTGTGTGAAGGGATTTCAGAGATTTGGTGGGCTGGGACACACAATTTTAAGGGGGTGCAATTCACTGGAGTTCTCACACAAGCCATGATCTCTCCCCACACACACCCTAAATGCTCTATTCGGAGATGCATTTGTGGGCTGGGGGAGATTATGTACAAGGTTATCAATAATGTGGATGGTGCCATTCTATCAATAACTCTACTCCCCCAAAAAATACCACTTGGAAGAAGACATTGGAAGGGAAAAAGAAGATACCCACTAGCCAATTAGCACTGAGAAGAAACTCCATTTAGTGTCTTGTCCCCAAATGTAATTATATACTTTTCCCACTGCTACATTTGTGTAAATAACTTTTTGATGGAATTGTAAAATGTTTTAATTTTTCTTTTTGGTAGGTTTTGAAAGTATTTTAGAAGGGCTTTATGGACCAAGGCTACGAAGAGACCTCAGTTTATTTGAAGGTAAAAAAAAGTTTGAAGTGCTTAAAGGCTACCTTTAAATAATGTGACAATTTGAAACATGTTTTTGAAAAATAAGGAATTGTGATGGGGAATTTTAGTGTGTGTTCTCTACAAGTACTTTTCTATTTCTTTTAACCTTGATTTAAGAGTAGTTTAACGTCCTTGATTTAACATAAGTGTTCCTGATATTTTGTTCACTTTAGAATATTGAGACTGTTAAGTTTCTTTTTGGGCTGTTACCTAATGAAAGGAATAATAGGAATCGGTGTACTGCTAAGATTACTTTTGAACTAATTAAATATGATAACAGTAATGATTTTGCACCATTATTATCATAACTGAATAAAGTCTCACTTTTCTGAATCCTGTGCAAATGTATATTTGTAAAAATATATTTCTTTTAATAAATTATTGTTTAATTAAAAAAAAAAACTTTTTAAAAGAGAGTTGGTGCAGTGGCTGAGGACTAGATTCCAGAGTCAGCAGAATCAAGCAGTAAAGCTTTCCCCATGTTTATGGCTTCAACGCTATCGCTTCTGCCATGAAAAAAGATGTTAGCAGGGAAAATAACAAGAGACTTCAAAGAAGTCAGGAAGACTGCTTTTTGGGTGCCTTGTACATCAGTCTACTTGTTCTCTGTGTTGGGATTTGTTGGTTTTTCTCTACTGTGATTGGGAACTGCTTGGAAATGAATTGTCTGGGCAGGGCAGAGAGGAATAGAAGTGGCCTTGGTATGCATATTCCAAGGCAGGAGCAGATAGGGCTGGGGCAGAGAGATAGGCTTATGGGCAGAATGCTGGTAGACATTTGAGGGTTAAATCCCCTTCCCCATCTCATTGTCCTAGCAGCACCCCTTTTGTTTTTAAGCTTCTGTTTCTCAATTCAGGTCCATTAATAGATTTCATTCTTGATTAACATACTAAGCTAGTGTTTATCACAGAAGCCTGGTCAGAAGATGCTGAGTTAAAAGTCACCTTTATCCACTGGATTTTTCTGTGTTGCAGTATCTTAAACCTAGAAGATGGGTAGTGGAGATTCTGTTGCAATTTCACCATTTAAAAATTCTCTGGCAGTCATTTTGAATGTTCTTAAGGGTCAGTGTTAGAGATAAAACTGGGCTTCTGGTGGATGTATCACCCAATCTGCAGTCCAACAGTCTTCCTACCTAAGTTAGCTGGACGGTCTTAGTTTCCCAGGATTGTTTTCTGAGGGATTTCATCTATGCTGAGATCTACCGGTACTTGTCATGATAGTATTTCATGATCTCCATGACAGCTATGAGTCTGTCTGTTAATATCTGTCACCACTCAAGTGTCTGGACACAGTCTTGCTTTCATGTTTTGTGTTGACTGGGATGACAGTGATCCGAAGGTGGAATAACTTGTCATGGTTCCTTTGTCATGGCTGCAACACTACTTGGTAGGGTTTAGGCTTAGTGGACTTCCCCTCCTCTGTAGATATGGTTACCTACCTAAATACTCCACCTGCGGAGACAGACAAATCAAGCTGGTTTCCTAAAAGTTGTAGGGGATTTTCATGCCGCTACAGCTGACATTCCTCTTGAAACATAGTGATTTTTATAATTAGGAAATGGTCCAAGATGCTGTATTACTCCTGAGTATCCTTTCCTGTTGGAAAACACAATGACAGGAACAATAAAGGAAAATTTGTGAAGCATTTCACCAAAGACGGACTAAAGCCATTTCAAGTCTCCTCTCATTTTATAAGTTGTTTGTTTAATTTAAATATTGATAGACAGCATTTTCACATCTTGGTTGTGAAGTCAAGACAGTACCTCCACTTACCTTCATCTTGAACAGCAATATGAAGAACATAATAGTGACCTAACTTAGAAGATTGGAAAGGTTCTCTGAGATAATGTATATGAGGATGGCAAACATGCCTTCGCCCCTCCTGCTCCAGAGGATGCTGAACTACAGTCCTCATTATCCCATTATGACCATGCCGGCTAAGGCTGATAGGAGTTGTAGTTCAGCAAAATGCAGAACTCATTGGTTCAGCATACCTGATGTTTGCGGAACTCAACACTCATAAAAAGCATTATAAATGCTAAGCATTATTATTACTTTCATATAGTTTCACTGACATTCTTCTTGAAGGAAAGGAAGATATTAATTGGCCAGTACACAGTGGTCATCTGTCAATACCCATTTTACAAATGGAATGGCTTGCCTCTTTGAAACGCCGTCCTGGTGAGATATGCCTAATGCCAACTTTGTTTTCTTTTAGACACCAGGCAGAAATTAGATTGATGACCCAATCATTTAAAACATTTTTACTATCTTAAATGTTGTTGTTGTTGTTGTTGTTGTTGTTGTTGTTGTTTAGTCGTTTAGTCGTGTCCGACTCTTCGTGACCCCATGGACCAGAGCACGCCAGGCACCTCTGTCCTCCAATACTTCCCGCAGTTTGGTCAAACTCATGCTGGTAACCTCGAAAACACTATCCAACCATCTCGTCCTCTGTCGTCCCCTTCTCCTTGTGCCCTCCATCTTTCCCAGCATCAGTGTCTTCTCCAGGGAGTCTTCTCTTCTCATGAGGTGGCCAAAGTACTGGAGCCTCAGCTTCACAATCTGTCCTTCCAGTGAGCACTCAGGGCTGATTTCCTTAAAAATGGATGCATTTGATCTTCTTGCAGTCCATGGGACTCTCAAGAGTCTTCTCCAGCACCATAATTCAAAAGCATCAATTCTTCGGCGATCAGCCTTCTTTATGGTCCAGCTCTCACTTCCATACATCACTACTGGGAAAACCATGGCTTTAACTATACGGACCTTTGTTGGCAAGGTGACGTCTCTACTTCTCAAGATGCTGTCTAGGCCTGTCATTGCCCTTCTCCCAAGAAGCAGGCGTCTTTTAATTTCGTGGCTGCTGTCACCATCTGCAGTGATCATGGAGCCCAAGAAAGTAAAATCTCTCACTGCCTCCATTTCTTCCCCTTCTATTTGCCAGGAGGTGATGGGACCAGTGGCCATGATCTTCGTTTTTTTGATGTTGAGCTTCAGACCATATTTTGCGCTCTCCTCTTTCACCCTCATTAAAAGGTTCTTTAATTCCTCCTCACTTTCTGCCATCAAGGTTGTGTCATCTGCATATCTGAGGTTGTTGATATTTCTTCCGGCAATCTTAATTCCAGCTTGGGATTCATCCAGCCCAGCCTTTCGCATGATGTATTCTGCATATAAATTAAATAAGCAGGGAGACAAAATACAGCCTTGTCGTACTCCTTTCCCAATTTTGAACCAATCAGTTGTTCCATATCCAGTTCTAACTGTAGCTTCTTGTCCCACATAGAGATTTCTCAGGAGACAGATGAGGTGATCAGGCACTCCCATTTCATTAAGAACTTGCCATAGTTTGCTGTGGTCGACACAGTCAAAGGCTTTTGCATAGTCAATGAAGCAGAAGTAGATGTCTTTCTGGAACTCTCTAGCTTTCTCCATAATCCAGCGCATGTTTGCAATTTGGTCTCTGGTTCCTCTGCCTCTTCTAAATCCAGTTTGCATTTCTGGGAGTTCTCGATCCACATACTGCTTGAGCCTTCCTTGTAGAATTTTAAGCATAACCTTGCTAGCGTGTGAAATGAGTGCAATTGTGCGGTAGTTGGAGCATTCTTTGGCACTGCCCTTCTTTGGGACTGGGATGTAGACTGATCTTCTCCAATCTTCTGGCCACTGCTGAGTTTTCCAAATTTGCTGGCATATTGAGTGTAGCACCTTAACAGCATCATCTTTTAAAATTTTAAATAGTTCAGCTGGAATACCATCACTTCCACTGGCCTTGTTATTTGCAGTGCTTTCTAAGGCCCATTTGACTTCACTTTCCAGGATGTCTGGCTCAAGGTCAGCAACCACACTACCTGGGGTGTACGAGCCATCCATATCTTTCTGGTATAATTCCTCTGTGTATTCTTGCCACCTCTTCTTGATGTCTTCTGCTTCTGTTAGGTCCTTACCACTTTTGTCCTTTATTATGGTAATCTTTGTACGAAATGTTCCTTTCATATCTCCAATTTTCTTGAACAGATCTCTGGTTCTTCCCATTCTGTTGTTTTCCTCTATTTGTTTGCATTGCTCGTTTAAGAAGGCCTTCTTGTCTCTCCTTGCTATTCTTTGGAAATCTGCATTCAATTTCCTGTATCTATCACTATCTCCCTCGCATTTTGCTTGCCTTCTCTCCTCGGCCTCGTTGGACAGCCACTTTGCTTTCTTGCATTTCCTTTTCATTGGGATGATTTTCGTTGCTGCCTCCTGTACAATGTTACGAGCCTCCATCCATAGTTCTTCAGGCACTCTGTCCACCAAATCTAAATCCTTAAACCTGTTCCTCACTTCCACTGTGTATTCATAAGGGATTTGACTTAGATTGTATCTTACCGGCCCAGTGGTTTTTCCTACTTTCTTCAGTTTAAGCTTGAATTTTGCTATAAGAAGCTGATGATCTGAGCCACAGTCAGCTCCAGGTCTTGTTTTTGCTGACTGTATAGAGCTTCTCCATCTTTGGCTGCAGAGAATATAATCAATCTGATTTCGATGCTGCCCATCTGGTGATGTCCATGTGTAGAGTTGTCTCTTGTGTTGTTGGAAAAGCGTGTTTGTGATGACCAGCTTGTTCTCTTGACAGAACTCTATTAGCCTTTGCCCTGCTTCGTTTTGAACTCCAAGGCCAAACTTGCCAGTTGTTCCTTTTATCTCTTGACTCCCTACTTTAGCATTCCAATCCCCTATAATGAGAAGAACATCCTTCTTTGGTGTCACTTCTATAAGGTGTTGTAAGTCTTCATAGAATTGGTCAATTTCAGTTTCTTCTGCACCAGTAGTTGGTGCATAAACTTGGATTACTGTGATGTTAAAAGGTTTGCCTTGGATTCGTATCGAGATCATTCTATCATTTTTGAGACTGCATCCCAGTACAGCTTTCGCCACTCTTTTGTTGACTATGAGGGCCACTCCATTTCTTTTACGGGTTTCTTGCCCACAGTAGTAGATGTGATGGTCATCCGAACTGAATTCGCCCATTCCCGTCCATTTTAGTTCACTGATGCCCAGGATGTCAATATTTATTCTTGCCATCTCATTTTTGACCACCTCCAACTTACCCAGGTTCATGGTTCTTACATTCCAGGTTCCTATGCAATATTTTTCTTTACAGCATTGGACTTTCCTTTCGCTTCCAGGCATATCCGCAACTGAGCGTCCTTTCGGCTTTGGCCCAGCCGCTTCATCAGCTCTGGATCTACTTGTACTTGCCCTCCGCTCTTCCCCAGTAGCATGTTGGACGCCTTCCGACCTGAGGGGCTCATCTTCCAGCGTCATAACTTTTATATGCCTGTTGTCTTTGTCCATGGAGTTTTCTTGGCAAGGATACTGGAGTGGCTTGCCGGTTCCTCCTCCAGGTGGATCACGTTTGGTCGAAACTCTCCACTATGACCTGTTCATCTTGTGTGCCCTGCTCGGCGTAGTTCATAGCTTCTCTGAGTTCTTCAAGCCCCTTCGCCACGGCAAGGCAGTGATCCATGAAGGGGACTATCTTAAATAGCAACCCTCATTTGCCCACATTTTAAACTCTCAATTTATTGCACTTTTACCTGCTGTTTATTTTTTTTAATTGTTGTTTATATGCTGAATAGTTTATTATTCTTTGTGTTGTTTTTAGCCTTTGTAAACTGCATTGAAAGGCAATACATAAATGTTATAAATAAATAAATAATAAATAAATATAAATTTTAAAAAAATATAAGAAGAAAAAAATCTGTAAATACTTGCTTAAGAGAGCATACATTTTACTTTACGTACTAGCCTAGCAAGATATACAATCCTGCCATCTAAACATTTTAGAGGCCCATTTATTTCAGTGAAAAATATTTAAGAGATAAATGAGGTATCAAAATGTTTAGGTTTCATAAATCAGGATGATTTTATACGGAGAGATCTTGAAAAATTTTACATGATAGAATTTAGTGTTGTTATGAGTTTTCTCCTGCTACTGATTAAAGACAATAAGGTATGGTATATTGTATAGTTCAGTTGGAACTAATTTATGGTGACACAATTATTTTCTATAATTAAATTGCCCATCCTAATTTAGATACAGTATGGGATTTTCTAGTTTGGTGCTTTTCCACCATATATACCTGTTGAATTTAGTCCCTTTGGGATTTCTATAGATTAATAAGTGCTAGAAAGTGTTGTTTTATTTATTGGAGTGCAGACTCCAGCCAAGAAAATACACAGTGCTGAGTTCATTTGTTTTGATCTTTAAACAGCCAACATTTTCTCTAGTAGCAACTCAACTGCATCTGCTGCTATCTTGCTTATGCTGTCATGCCCCTTGCATTCTCCCAATTGGTTGACTAAGCAGGAGCTGACAATGGCATTTTCATCACCTCCTTAACAGAGTACTACTCTGCCTTCTAGGTACTAGAAAAAAATCCTAGTGTTAGAAACAGAATTAGCTGGTGCTAGACTCTTAGTCTTTATGCTAGTGTGTTAAATTTTGTAAACAAACACAACCCAATCTGAATGAAGTATGGAGAAATATTCAAAGTTCCTTAAAGCAAATACAGTGGTACCTCGAGTTACAAATGCTTCAGGTTACAAACTCCGCTAGCCTGGAAGAGTTACCTTGAGTTGAGAACTTTGCCCCAGGATGAGAATGGAAATCGTGTGCTGGCGGCCGCAAGAGGTCCCATTAGCAAAAGCACGCCTCTAGTTAATAACAGTTTCAGGTTAAGAACGGACCTCTGGAACAATTTAAGCTCGTAACTAGAGGTACCACTGTAACTTGTGTTTCACATTTCCAATATTAGAGGGGAGAATACATCTCAGTGGGTTCAATAGAGAGTGTTATATTCGAATCCTATGCATGTTTATTCAAAAATAAGTTTCATGGGGCATACTCCCAAGTTAGGTAGAGGTAGCAGAGGTAGCCAACATGAGGGCATCCTGGGGTTTGGGATTGCAGCCTTAGTCATTCTTAGTTCCCACTGAAATCTGGAATTTAAGTTTTGTCATAGTTACTTGCACTTAGGCTCCATTGAATTAAACAGAAAAAGTCACTAATCTGCTTGGGCTCCAAACTAATACAGTATATCTTTTTGAAAACAATGTGTTGTGTACATATGCAATCTTCTCATGGTGACAGCTCATTGTAAAAGTATCTCTTCTTAAGAATAGTTAAACAGACAATTGCCTTTGGTAGTAGTCAATTATAAGTTTCTTTAACACTTTATTTTTATAATTATTTTTTTTAAATTCCCCCTCTAGACTGTGAACCAGAAGAAGTGGCTGACTGGTCTATGGATGAAAAATGTTCCTTTTGTAATTTACATAAAGACACAGTCAGTGTGAGTATGTGTGCTATAAATTGTTGAAAGAGATGGTTTCTAATATATTTATTAAAATCTTATTTGAATTCAAATTATTTTACAGTATAAAGGATCTGATGAATGCATATTTTTAAAATGGAAAGCCTTCTTAATCTTAGTCACTATTTGCAAACTTTTAGAGCCATAATTTACCCATATTTAGAAGTGTTCTTTATACCTTTTAGGATCATACAACAATTATTGGTTCTTTGCAGTCAACACCTACAGAGGAACTATCATCTCAGGGCCAGTCCAACACTGATAAAATTGAGTGCCAAGCAGAGAATTACCTAAATGCACTCTTTCGCAAGAAAGGTAATATTACTTCAATTGATGCCATAATTGATTGTATTTGTCTAGTAATTCTTTTGAATCACTTTCTTTTTTATTTTTATTAAGTACAAATTAGAAAACATACATATTTACAACAAAAGAAAATACAAAGGAAAAAGAAAATATACATAACCAAGGAAAAAAATTAGAGAATCACTTTCAACACGCAACCCTGCAATTGGATATTGCCATCCCTTTGCAATTTTCATATGTTCTGTTTCCCATTGCTAGGTCTGTCCCAGTGTAGCTTTAGATTCTTCTTTTTTTAAAAAAACAAAATTTAATTTTCTAATTTCCAAAATTTTCTAATGGTAAGCATTTCTGATGCACTCACCTTATGCTAAAGCTACTTTAAGGGGGAACTGGTTATGGGGTGGGCCTCCCTTTTGGTTGGCATAGAATTGTATGCAGGATGGTCCTGTATCTATGCTGGAGCTACTTGTGGGAGAGCAAAGGGAGAGTAGTTAGCAGTAGTCAGCAGCCTGAACACATACACTTCATAGAATGCATGACTGTTTCCATAATTTCTTGCCTTTTTGAGCAAATATACACTAGGCTTTTCAGTCAAGGGCATGGATGGTGGTGTACACCTCTGCTTTTCAGGCATTATTTATTTAGCACATAATATATAACTGCAATATAACATGATTTTCTGCCTGAGAATCCAAGAGTAATGGCAGCTTCTGGAGCATACCAAAATTATGCATCAGATCCTGTAGGGCTAAACAAAAGCCAATCAAGTGTGGGTACCTCATTTACTTTGCAGGAATTTCTAGATCTAATAATCTTCATGTTGTCTTCAATTTTAGTTTGACAGCTTTCATGTAATATATGCATGACTATATACTCTTGTGCAAATTAGAGCTGGACAATGTATCAATACATTGTCAAAAATCAGTTTGAAGTTCACATTGTGGTAACACTTTCATAATATGCAACATGGCGATATATCGCGAATTACAACGTCTGTGTTTGCTATGTAAAAAATTGTGATGTGGGGAAAACCGTGAAGCCAGTTATCACGGTGCCTTCTGCCCCTGTTACTCTGTACCATAAAATAACAGTTGTAAAAATATGTTAAAGGTAAGTAAACATGTATCCATTTTATAACCCTAAGTCAGTGATGGCCAAACTTGGCCCTCTAGCTGTTTTGGGACTACAATTCCCATCATCCCTGACTGCTGGTCCTGTTAGCTAGGTATGATGGGAGTTGTTGTCCCAAAACAGCTGGAGGGCCAAGTTTGACCATCACTGCCCTAAGTAATAGCAGTTTCCAGGACATTACCCCATTCACCTCTACATAGTTACATCCTTATTTCAGACTTCGTGTTATATTGGTATATCACAATGTTGAAAGCCAGACATCGTTCAGCCCTAGTGCCAATTAAGCTTTTCCTACTACAGTATTACATGTTTCTGCCTATTTTTGTAGTAGCAAACATCGATCCTTAAAATCAGTTTGCAAGTGGGGCAGGGATATTGCTTTATTAATACCTTTTTTTGTAAACTACCTTGAATGGAAAAATGGTGGGATATAAATACTTTTTGAAAAGTAAATTAATGTCCTGCTCAGATGATAGCAGTAATTCAGAATGCATGGGCAAAGTACTTTCTGCTGGGTACGAGGGTAAGGGGTGAAGGTTGTCTATTCATGGAAGCTTCTCATGCAAGATTCCTGCAATGCAGGGGGTTGGGCTAGCCAACTCTTGGGGTTCCTTCCAATTCTATGCAGTTGAGGACTTTCTAGCCCAGATTTTCTATATTTTGTGAGCTGCAGAAGCAGCTGCCTCTTCGGCATTGAAGATATTAGAACAAAAACTAGATAAATATTTTACTACATATTCTCTTGTGTATATTTGTATTCTTTCTTTTGGATTTTAGCCCTTGAGTTGAGCCGACAGGACTTACTGAAAATGTTGAATTAACTGCTATTATTTAAATAAGTGAAATCTGTAGAGCATAGTCCAGGGGTCAGCAAACTTTTTCAGCAGGGGGCGGCTCTACTGTCCCTTGGACCTTGTGGGGGGGCTGGACTATATTTTTATTGGGGGGTGAACAAATTCCTATGCCCCACAAATAACCCAGAGATGCATTTTAAATAAAAGGACACATTCTACTCATGGAAAAACACACTGATTCCTGGACCATCCGCGGGCCGGATTTAGAAGGCGATTGGGCTGGATCCGGCCCCCGGGCCTTAGTTTGCCTACCCATGGCATAGACCGACAACTTTATAAATGTTCCATCGGAGAATTAAGTCTTGATGCAGACGGATAAAGCAAATGCAGTAAATGTGTTTATTCTAATTCATATGTTTATTTGCTATTATTTTCCTACAGATCTTCCTCAGAACTGTGATCCTAACATTCCCTTAGTTGCTCAGGAATTAATGAAAAAGATGATCCGTCAATTTGCAATTGAATACATTTCAAAAAGTAGTAAAATGCAAGAAAATAGAAACGGTTCGTCATATGAAACAAGTCTGATATGTAAAGGTATCCAAATGAACCAAACAGAAAATTCATTTCAGGAAGAACAGGATAGCCCTCTAGACCTCACTGTGAATCGAATACAAGAGCAGAATACTCAGCAAGGTAAATTTCTTTTTTGTTGTTTGCTTGATGTGATTAGGAATGAAATTCATTGAGTTTTAGAATAAATAAGAAAGCTATCTTGAATACAGTTTCACTTACTATTATCTATACAAAATAATTTGTAAAGATAGGTGCCACAAGCCACAGATCATACATGATTTTCTTGCACGTATGGCTGCACCATATTTAAATGAGCAGATTTTAAACACACCTGTTCACATTGAGTTTTTTAAAATGAATTGAGAACCTCTTGGAATATATCTCTTAAGTAGTTGCTGGAGTAGGGGATTTAAAATGTAACCAGTTTGTAACCAGTTGCTGTGGGAGTCATCCACTTCCTTCCTTTGCCACCAGCACTTCCCGTAGACTCTGAATCCAAGTGAAAGCAAGCAAGAGGGAAGCGAGATTACTGTGTTTATTGTCCCACACACAGCATAAGAAAAGCACTGATTTTCTTCCCTGCTGCAGCTCCTAGATACAAAGGCCCAGTGAGAAAGTCCAGTGAGAGAATCACAGCCACTGTATCAGGTTCTGTGGCTTCTGCCTTTAAAAACCAGTAAAAAGAGAAAACAGATTGATGGGAGGGTAGCCAGCCCTAGCTTACTGCCCCTGAAATCGCATGTGCTGGCTACACCTGCAGTGAAAATTGCAGAGGACAATATAATTTGCCACTTGGGTGCTTACCCATGGAAAGCTGCCAGCTACTTAGTGCAGGCAAGTGGCAAATTACAAGACTGAATTGCGTTATTTCTGCTAAATGTGCTGTCAGCCACAAATGAAGATTGAAAGTATAGTTAGTTGGGCATAATGATTAACCTTGATGTTCTTTCAGAGTTGTAAGCATTGTTCTCTGTTTTTGTTTTTTAAAATATCCCTCTTAAATTGACCATATATCCAAATCAAACCAGGAAGGGGCAGCTCACATGAAGTTCATTTGTAATTTAGTTCTAACCAGGGCTTCATGAAAGAAATAAGGAGATAGTTCTTCCAAAGTCAAGTCACTGATTTCAGTGAAAGGGAGTTAAGTATTGCAGCTTCTTCATGTAAATTAGTGCATCTTTAAAGTTATTTATTTAAAAATGCAGAACAAAGAGTTAGTAGTAACCGTTTTATTTTTCAAAATGCCATTAAAGAGAATTAATACTGAGCAAGTTAGCATCCTTAGGTCTTAATTATCCTTTTGTTGGATGGATTAATATATGGACTTTTGCAGACACAAAATAAATTGTTGGTAGTATATAAATGTCTTGTCCTTATTCCATTGCTATAACCTCTTTAAATAGAAGGAATAAGACTGTTCACAGACATATACCGTATTTTTTGCACCATAACACTCACTTTTTTCCTCCTAAAAAGTAAGAGGAAATGTCTGTGCGTGTTATGGAGTGAATGCCTACGGATGGCGGGGGGATCTGCTGCAGTCGTGAGCAGAGGATCCATGGTTCCCCTTCCTTCCCTCCTCCGTGGCTCGCTTTGAAACAGCAAAGCGGGAGAAGAGCGATTGAGTGGGGAGGAGAGAGGGACAGAGAGCCTGCTTGCTTTAAAGGAGCAAAGCGGGAGAGGAGAGGAGCCGCTTACACGAGTCCAGAGCTGTTTTTTTCAGTGAGCCGGGGAGGAGGGAGAGAAGCAGAGCCTTTAAAGGAGCAAAGCGGGAGAGGAGAGGAGCCTTCTCCTCTTATACCCCTCTTCTGCATCCTTCTCCACCCACCCCACACGTGTTCCTTGTCCCTTCTGTGTTTTTCCTTCCCTCCCCACTTAAAACGTGGTTACAAAGCACAGATCCACATGGATCCTCAGGATTTTTGCACTGGGTATTCCCAAATTCACCATCAGATCATATAGCGTGTCCATGGCTACAGCTTGCACCAAAAAAATCATGCACCCACTGTTGCCTGGGGCCGCAGTGGTGCAAAAACGTGGTTACAAAGCATGGATCCACATGGATCCTGAGGATTGTTGCATTGGGCTACCCCAAACTCACCGTCAGATCACATGTCTGTGGCCACAGCATGAACCACAAAAATCATATATCCACTGTTTCGTTTAGAATATTTTTTTTCTTGTTTTCCTCCTCTAAAAACTATGTGCGTGTTATGGTCGGGTGCGGGTTATAGAGCGAAAAATACGGTACTTATTTAGTGAAAAATTATTTTGTTGTATAAATTTGCCTCTTTTTGACTTTCAACATTGGGGGTGGGGGTTTGTAGTAGGAGTCATACTTACCTGTGTTAATGCATCTTCTCTACAGCTGCTGTTTTCATTTTCAGAAAATGCGCTTTCTGAAAATGTGGTTTTATTCCAAGCAGCATGATGGGGTTGGGGGTTGCAGCAGCTGTACGAATGGGCCATGAAGCAGGGGATTTCTCTTTAGCCTAAATTTTAGATATCTTAATGAGTAGAAGAGGAGAAGGACTGCATTGAGCAATGAAGATTGAGGGAGTAAAACTTAATACCCTCCAGGTGTGTACAGTGCCAAAGAGCTGGCCCTTTTGTGCAGTGAAATGGGTTGTAAGCATGTTATTGATACTTCCATTGTACAATAGAACAAAGTCAAATGGCTGAAAATGCTGACAGGTATAAATTTTATATATCATATTAGCAATGGCTGTTATAAAAAGTAGTTATTAAAGACACATTGAAATAATAACTTGCACCTCAGCCAGGCAGATGAAGATGATGTCCTATAGGCCTCAGGAGTGGGGATTTGGTCCAACTATCGTACTGGATCCTTAATTTCCTACCTGGCTCTGGGTCAACTTTGACAGGTGCCCAGAATTGCAAATACACCTGTTCACCACTTGCTTTGGTCAGACCTTGCTATTCCTCCACATTGCCTATCAAATACCTGAAGAGTACTAATGACCAGGCACTTCTCAGGATGGGTTACACTTATACTCATTTCTGATATCTGAAATTTAGGCTAAAGAGAAATCCCCCATTTCCAACCCATTTGTTCAACCTACACTTTGAAATGGCTGAGTATCTGTAACTATCTGCCAAGATATTCTCTTTAAAGCTATATAATTAAGGATATGCCTCCCAGTGCTTTTCTGCTAAGCTGCAGCATTTTTCCTAAGTTAAACATGGCATGCACCCAGGGGCATCTTACCCACAGAGGGGCACCGGGGCGCCAAGTTCTGGAGGGCACCAGGGAGGAGGCAGAGGCTGGACGTGGCGCCTCCTGGCATCAGCTCATCGCCCTCGCCCACCTCCTCCATGCCGCGCCGAAGCTGCACCCACAGCCTCCGTCTGCCGTGGCCACTGTGACACGAAGCAGCCAGTTGAGCCGGGAGATGCAACGTCCAGCCTTCGCCTCTTCCCCGCTGGAGGAGCTGCCCTCCAGCTGCTGTCCAGCTCCTCCAACCCCGCAAGCAGCGCCGTCCTCCCTTAAAAACTCTGGGGAACGGGGAGGGGGGTACGCCACCAGAGGGAGCTTTGCACCACGGCGCCGGATTAAGGCTACCAACTATTGTGCCACTGCCATGTAATTATGAATATGGCAATATGAGAAGTAGCTTTCTGTCATCTCATTATGTAGCTCATTTACTCATCTTAATGGTATATATTCTAATTGCATAATTTATATATATCTGCCATCAGTTCAATGTAAAACATATATGTAGCAGAATGAGATGGTAGGATGGGCAGTATCATTTCAGGTTGCTGGTGGGCAATCACATTTTTAAATGTTCCTGTGTATAAAATCTTCCTGCAATTAGAAGGTTAGCATATTGTGAAACAGACTGGATTAGTACCTTTCTCTCTGGTATGCTAGGTTTTAACTTGCTGAAAATCTTTAAACATGGATAGGTAAAGGTAAAGGGACCCCTGACAGTTAAGTCCAGTTGCGAACGACTCTGGGGTTGCGGTGCTCATCTCGCTTTACTGGCTGAGGGAGCCGGCATTTGTCCGCAGACAGCTTCCAGGTCATGTGGCATGGATAGGGAACAGTGGCGTAGCGTGGGTTGTCAGCACCCGGGGCAAGGCAAGTAATTTGCGCCCCCTAACCCGTGGATTTGCACCCCCTAACCCTAACCCCCAGATGTTGCACCTGGTGCGTCCGGCCCCCCCTGCACCCCCCACGCTACGCCACTGATAGGGGAGCATTAAAAAAGCATTCTTCATCTCCAGGCATTCTCATTCTGCTGCATGTATAGATCAGGCTTGTATGTGGAACTTGGAACCCTATTTGGCCCCGGGGCTGGGGACATACATGACCTGCACCATAGGTCACCAACCTTTCTAGATCTGTGAGCACATTTTGAAAACCCGAGAAACTGTCATGGGCCCTCATCACACACCACTACAGCACATGCATGCTCCAAGGGCACTCATATTTCTCTCCACTGGCAGTAATTAGTCTTGAAAGAAACGTTTTAGCTTTTTCAATCTTAAAGGGGAGTAATTTTCCTAGAGAGTGCAGTTGGGGAAGGCATGGTTAACCCTCACTCCCCAGCTGTAATCTACAGGAAGATCACATGCACCTCAGCAAAAACTAGGCTTGAAAAAAGCCTTCTCTTGGAGCCAAGCCTAATTGTAGCAGGGTAAGGGTGACTTTGAGGAACTGGTGAATGAAGAATTAATCATGTTGACAACCTACAAATTGAGGCCTACAAATTGGTAGATCTTGCCTACAGTGGCCCGACCATTGTACTTTGATGTTTTGTAAAGTTAGAGATAGCAACAACAACATATCTTTATTACTGTCGTAGACCAGCGTAAGGAGGTTCGGGTACAATAATTTAGAGATAGCTTTTTGATGAAAAGGAACATTAAAATGAATTTTGTTACTGTAAAGGAAACCTATTACCTAAGTAATCCTTATACTGTTTGCTATTACAATAGGGGATGGAGTGCTAGATCTTTCTACAAAGAAAACAAGCTTGGAACAGTCAGCATATGATGGATCTTGTTCTGAAAATTCTGTGTCTGGGTAAGCAAATAAACATTATTTTTGTTTTGTTAAACGTAATAAATGGAAATTAAATTTTAAGCTTGAAAACATATTTCTTTTGTAACCGATTTCTGTAAAATGTTTACTGACACATGTTTTGCTTTTGCCAAAGAGTTTCACTCATAATTGTGTGTTCATATATAACTCATATGTTTCATTTTGTGTTTTTCACATTTTTCTGTTAAAGAAAAGTTATCAGAACAATCACCAAACTTTACTGAATGCTTACATACATAAGGAAACTAGGCTATTGAAGAAAATTTATTCTTCATGATTTAGAGACAAAGAAAAATATTTACATTTTAATAGTAGAAAGTTTTTTTAAAAACAGCTATACTCCTTATTGTTTCCTAGTGAAAGAGAGAGCTCTTGATGGCCATTCTTGCATTTTGATACTACCACTCGTGTCATGCTGCTGAGAGACCCATTTATTATTAGATGTTTAATGTGCTGAAATGTACTATTTACTGAAATAATAGTTAAATAACAGATTTTATAATTTTAGCATCCTTCCATCAATAGCAGGCTCTTTTTGTCAATTGTGCTTTTTGCAAACTTTTTTTTTAAAAAAAGACTAACAGTTCAATAGAATTATTCCATGTTGTTTTAAAATTGCTTGTTTTTTCAGATAGTCGTGGGGGAAAAAATAGATCATTTTATTAGCAATTAGGATGTAAGATTAGGACTTAATTGCAAAACTGAAAAATTAGTTGGATGTCTTAATATGTTTTCTGTTAGTAGTTGCAACGAAGTTTCTATGAGGGGGTTGACTCTTTTATTACTTGTTTAGCGGTAACGTCACGTTTCTACTAACAAAACTCCTTTTGGATGGGGGCATTCAATGGATGTTAAATTGTGTAAAGTTTTTAAGTGTTACTCTGCAAGCATCTGTCAAAAGGGAATTGCAAGCAGATACGAAAGTTATCAAATACTGAGCTAGGATTTAAAGTTCTTGGAAGGGCTGCTGTAGAAGCTGGGGTATCATTTTTGACACATGGTCCTACCAGAACTGTAGCTTTTGCTATGGTAATCAATAGCTACCACATCTCAAAGACTTAAAAGTATCAGAAGCAGTGATGTTACCTAAGCAAGGAGTATAATAAAGGAGTGGACCCTTCCCTTCCATAGCTGTGTGAGAGTCTCTCATGCATCAGTTCACCATCGTTTCATTCCATCCATCCAGGAGACTCCACAGACACAGAGAGGACTATGTGGAAAGAAGTGCTGAGTTTGCAGATGGTTTGCTCTCAAAAGCGTTGAAAGACATTCAGTCCGGAGCACTGGACGTTAATAAAGCAGGCATACTTTATGGCATACCTCAAAAAACTTTACTTCTCCACTTAGAAGCCTTACCAGCAGGAAAGCCTGCACCCTTTAGAAACAAAACTCGAGATTTCAATGACAGTTACTCTTACAAAGACAGTAGAGAAACTTGTGCAGTGCTGCAAAAAGTAGCCTTGTGGGCAAAAGCTCGAGCAGAGCGCACAGAAAAAAGTAAACTCACTCTACTTGAAACCTCAGAATTAAGATTCCCAACAGCTTCCAGTTACCTCCATCAGTTAACTCTACAAAGAATGGTCACTCAGTTTAAAGAAAAAAATGAAAATGTACAATATGAAACTTCAGCTCCAACAGTACAGTTAAAAATTCCTCAGCTAAGAATCAATGCTGTGCCCAAACAACAGCCTGATAGTGCTGGACTTCTGGATGTTATGTACCATGTTTCCAAAACCCCATCAGTCTTAGAAGGATCAGCTCTTCAAAAATTGAAAAATATACTCCCAAAACAGAACAAAATCGAATGTTCTGCAGCTGTAACTCAGTCAAGTGTTGATTCATACTTTCTGCATGGGGACCTCTCTCCTTTGTGTCTTAATGCTAAGAATGGAATTGTTGATGGCACCTCTGAATCCACAGAAGATGGTTTAGATCGCAAGGATAACAAACAGCCAAGGAAAAAACGTGGTCGCTACCGACAATATGATCATGAAATAATGGAGGAAGCTATCACAATGGTAATGAGTGGAAAAATGAGTGTTTCCAAAGCACAAGGAATATATGGGGTACCTCACAGCACTTTAGAATACAAAGTTAAAGAAAGATCTGGAACGCTGAAGACTCCGCCGAAAAAGAAACTCCGATTGCAAGACACTGGGTTATTTAACATAACGGATTCAGGGACTGGCACCTGCAAAAATAGCAGCAAGCCTATATAGTTTCATTTGTTAGAAACCTCTGTGTGCGTGTGTGTGTGTGTGTGTGTGTGTGTATGCGGCTGTGTTCAACATACACACATGAGAAACAGAAAAATTCACTTAGACAGAAGACAAATTTTACAGTTCAGAAACCACATACATGCCTTTTTGAAGAATAACTTTATTCAGGGTTTTCACTGTGGACAAAATGATAGAATCGATCACAATTGTGATAGTTTGTATTTAATATAATCCTTGTACAAATAAGTGAAAAAGATTCAGGTTTTATTCAGTAGTCAATAGCATAAAATGTTTGGAATAACATGTATTTGTCATGTGAAGCATTTTTTTTTACTGATGAAGAGTGACCCTAGCCATTCAATAATCCATCTTATTAAGGAAATACATGATTAATACTTTGAAGACATTTATGCCTCAGAATTTTTCAGAAGTTGCAAGTAGCTGAAAATAATACAAATCAAGGGAAATTTAGGGGACAGTGCTAGTTTCTTAACTTGGAAACTAATGTGAAGTATTAGCTGAATATAGAATTTTCTATGGAAGAGAAGCTACATAAAGGCTAAACATCTGATATAGATAAAGTTTCATTTTAAAAAGCGTGTGTTAGGTATAAAACTTGGTTCTGTTCATTTTATTGTTGGTTTAGCAAGAAATTGGTGTTTACAAAATATATACTTGTGAAAACTGACAAATTTAGTGTAGCTATAGAATGATTAACTATTAAATAAGATGGAATACTAAAGGCATAAAATTAACTGTTTTCCTTTAGTGTGGAAAATAAGCTAACTTGTAAGGGTTAAAGATGAAAGTTGGAATGCAGATTAGAGCATGTTCATAATGTGCACCGAATGAGCTTGAGAATGGTTATTTTGGTTTAAGTGTGCTGATTAGTTAGTTGGTGTTATGACTACTTACATTTTATTTAAGGATTGTGTAACACTCCTACTGAAAAACCTCACTTGTAACAGTAATGTATTTGCTGCTGTGACATTTCAGAACTTTTTACTTTATCAAAATGAACATCAGGTTTTCATTTTGGTGGGCTGATACATCATCACTTTGCTAATAACCAAATTTACAGTTCAGGGTCTTATAGAATTACAGATATGAAACAGTGAAACTGTTTTGAATCTTCAGTAACTAGAGATTATTTGTATATTTACTGTTTGGAAGCCGGGCAGTTCATTTTAAATATATAACCTTTCATAGAATCTCAGAGGACCAGTTACCTTTAGATTACAATTTTTTAAATGAATTTCAGAGTATTCCTACTGGGCATGATCCTTCCCTGCAAGAAGAATCCCTTTGTGTTCATAGATTTACCATGTTCCACTTGGCTCTCCCAGCAAGCACGCAAGCAGTGCACTAAGGCAGCCTGGGAGATGGGATCCCTGTGTGCACCTCCAGTTTTTGCAAGCACCAGAGCTTATGTAACTTGACCAAGTGGGGCTGTGTGAACGTCTGGGACACACGTACACATCCAGTCCCTGAAAACCATCCACTGTGCTACCTGTGAATTCACATGGGCTCAGGGCGTAAGCAGAGCAACAGAGTTGCTTTTGAGCCCTATGGAAATTCCTTATGTGTTGGCAATGTGCCCCCTAAGGGAAGGATCATAGCCACTAGATTTTATACTATGTAACCTGGGTATACTGTCAAATCATATCTCATATTAATGGAGACATCCATGGCCTTTTTCATTGAAAAACTAGATTTTTATGGGAAAGCTTACAATTTTCAGACACTGTATTTTGCCATGCATGTGTGACTGAACACGTTCTAAGCAACATTTTGTGTAAGGTAATATTATTTCGACTCTGTGAATTATACCATCTGAATTCACATGCCGTTACATTTTAAAAGTATGCTATCCACCTCAGTTGGTAACATTTCATAATAAACTATTGAGAGGGGAATCAGCCCTTTCTTATTGATATTTGAAAAACTGGAGTGACAATATAAAATAAAGGTAACAAAACTGGCCTCTTGGTTCCGTGCTGAATCTTCTTCAGCTCTGTTGCGTATTAGGAAATCTTTTAAAAGCAAAATTCTGTATTAGAGAAATTAAGAGACCACCAAACATCAGGTGTCCAGGTCATCTTTCGTTTTGAAGAACTAAGCCATATTTTTGTCAGGATTAAGATGATTGATTTCTTGTGTCTTTCCCAGTAGAAAAAAAAGATTACAGGTTTCACTGTCTTTTCTAGAACATTTTACTTGGAGAGCTATTGGGACTTAGTTTACTGCTTAATACATGAGCTGGGATCCTTCTTAGACACCATCATTTCCATCCATCCTCACTACAGTTCCTTTGTCCCCCCTGAAAATTGGTTCCTGAGGATCAAGAGCCTCTGGACCACTGTGTTACGTGACATAAGAGGGGGATTCCACTGTGAGAGGATTTCCCACTGATGCACGACTTCTTAGATCTCAGCCTTTTTTTTAAATTTCTCAGACAATATTAGACTTTAGTCAGAGATATATATATCAAAGACATTACAGTACACTTTTAATATCATTTTAAAAGGTGGCCTGACCAAAAAAAGTAACAGGATTCATAAAATCAGGGATCATTTTGCTATTGACTTTTAACAGTGGTAGTTTTATATGTAATATTAATTTTCAGCATTTTAGTACTTGTATTTATTTTTGGTCAGAAATAGTATATTAAAATATTTTTTGATAGTTTGTAGATAATGCTCAACCTGTACGTTTTAAAAAAGAAATGTAATTATTTCTAATGAATGGTCTGAACCTTTGATTATACAACTGAGGAAAGGCAGGGAAATGCATAGACTCCCCTTATCCATCCCTAATGTGTTCTTTTAAAAAGGTTGTTTAAGTTATAATTTTGAAGTACTTTTAAATTCAGTTACCAGATGCTACTTAGAAATTGACAAGTCTCTGAAAATACATATTTCAGCAGACTTTTAAATGAAGGTGAAAGCAAGCCCTACATGCTTTCTACTTATTTGAATGTTTCTCAAGTATTTTATATTAAAAAAAAAAACAGTGCCTCTGTTTTTAGAACTACTGCTCAGTAAAGTTGTTTAAACCATTTCTGGTAGCTAATGACTATTTTATATTAAATTAAATTGTATATTAACTTTAGTAATACTGTTTTTTTAGTTGTTTACAGTACAAATACCTGTATTTGTGTGTTTTTTTTAATTGCAGTATTTCCATTGTTGCAGTAATTTAGTAAAACTCTGTGGCTGCCTTGATTTTTGACAGATTTTGTTAATAACTGATTTCTAGGCAATTAGTTCTATTTATGCATAAATCAATTGCACTATAATTCATGAATTATTTATTACAATATTTTCTAATGAATTCCATGTATTTGTCTTGTGTTGTAAATGTACTGTAATTCTGTTTCCTCTTTGTGTTGTTATATTTCTAAATCTGATTGTATGAATTTGTTAATGTGTTTCTATGTTGTAATTTTTAGTAAAGCACTTCAATGCTTTTGCACATAAATTTACAAAACTGATGTGTCATTGATTTGCTCATTCAGTAAAAAGAAAAATACTTTTATGTTGCCTCATTTGATTTAATCCATGGGCAAGACAACAGTGGTATAACAAGAGCAAAGTTGCAATAAGTTACAATTTCACTTTTTACACACCTAGCACAAACATTGACACAGGGCAATATTTTTCATATATGGGCCACTGCCTCTTGCGCAGATTCAATTTATTTAAATGGGACGTGTGCAGGTGAACTTCTTGCTGGATTTTTCCCCATAGTTAGGGAAACCGATCAGTTCTGATCTGCAAATTTTACAAATTCGTTCACATTTATAATCAGTTTCAATTTCCAGTATCTTGTAAATACCTGTATTTTAATTGTAGACCAGATGAGGAAATCCATATTATTATAACATGCTCTTTTAAATGCCCATTTAAAGCCAACAGATAGCTTTTAAACTTTTCTTCACTTTGTGGTAAAACAAAATGCATAGGACTAGTGGTAAATCTCATTGCAATTTCCCCTTTAGTGTCAAAACAAGAGTAAAATACTGTTAACTGTGTAGCCTAATCTATGCATGGCACTATATGTGCAGCGAGAAACAGTATTGGAAATTCAGTAGAGAAGCTAAGCTATTCTATGTATGTATATGTGTCCTCAGGGTATATGTATGTACTACCTCTTGTTTCCTTTTCTACAGTCTTTTTCACTGATGGGAATCATACCTTTAGATACATTTATAGTTTATTTCTCTGCCATTCTTGGTTCCCTAATAACATGAAGCATGTCATTCTTTCACAATTAGGGGCTGACATTTATATTTGAAGTGGAAAGGTCTGAGAAATTCATACAAACATTTTTAATGCATACATTTACTTGCAGAGATTATTTACTTTGTAAAAGTGAATGACTGGTATCATGCCAATCTAAATTATTGTGCTTGACTATTCAAGTTTATAGAACACATTCTGAAACTGAATATTTTGCAAGATGACATTTTTCTCATTGTAACCTGGCTGTTAGGAAGCATGGCTTGACTTTTTCCATGGCCTTTTCAGTAGGAGGTAATCTTGCACATACTGTACTAGTAATTGTGCAAATGGATAGTTTTAAGGGAAGAACTGTAGGGGGGGCGGGTAAACAAGTGTTTCTAAATCCTGTTACCCAGGATAATGGGGGTGAAGGAGCCCCCCCTTATTTTTGCTAAATTAAGCCTGATTGCAGTTTTGGATATGAACCCTCTGTCCATTAGTTCTCCCATTCAAATACCCCTACGTTAGCGTTGTGATAGAAACATGGTGTTGGGAATTATGTTTCCTTTGCAGTACTTACTTATACTGTGAATCCACCCTTAGGACAGCTTCTTGAGGGAAACCTATCTACATTTCCTGAACACGGGTCTTCTGTAACCCAGTGCAAATCTTGGGTTTTTCTTATATCAGTTGCTTACTGACCTCTAGAGATCGTCTCCATTCATAGATGGATAGACTTTGGCTGCTGAAGGGATTTAAAGCCCCATCTAAATCATTGAAAAGTCAGAGTACTGTGAGACTTTTATATATGATCAATAACAGGAAGTTTTATTGTTTCTGTGTCACACTTATTTGATAAGTCAATTGTACCAAACCCACTTTGCATCACCGACACTATAATCAATGCACTACAGTTGCACATAAACATAAATGAACTTCGATTGTAAAGATTTAGCTTATTGGTCCTTTTAGGCCACCGTTGCATAACCTGACCAGCAGTGGTTTTCCAAAGTCTCAAATGGAGGTCTTTTCCAGCCCTACAGCTTCAGTTATTTTAGATAAAGACATAAAATACTGTATTTTATGTACGCTTCTAGGCATGTTCTCTATCACTGGGCTTTGGGTCTTCCTTTCTTTGGGACTATTTCACAATTGTTATTCAGAGCTACCTGAGCCATCAAAATAATATACTCTTGGTAACCTAGGAACACTTGACATGTAAATTTGGAGCTTTTAATCTGGTAACAGGGACTTAATAGTATAATCTAGAGAAATTCTATATTATTTTTAGACAAGAGCAAGACTATGCTTTACAACTTCTGAATCAACAGCAGTACTAATGCTACATGTGATCTGATAAAGTATATCTTAAAAAAAAACATTTTCTGCAATTCTATAAGGTTAAAGCTATAAACACTAAATATTTTAGAAAACAAAAATGGACAGCTAGTGTCATGTTCAGAGTTTGGTGATATGTTTGAATACATACTTTTCTGAAACAGAATTATATTAATATAAGTTAACTTCTCTTAATCAGTACTTTAAAAAATATTGATAGATGTTAATGATTGAGGTTGCAATTCAGGAATGTTGTTCTTAAATCTGTATTTACTTTCTGCTATGAGCTATTACCTTTTCAGTTTGAATTAATGATTAGGTAAGTAGTAACAGTTTTAAATATGTAGTTAGAGAAAATATTTAACTGGTTATTTTAGTTGAAGCCCTATTTAGATCCATATAGATTTACTCTAAACTATAAAAACTACATTGATTCCCATAGATAGATAGACTTGTCCTATAAATTGAAATATATGTGCACTTGATTCCTTTTCATTGACTCAGTTGTACAGTGACTTTAAAAATGGTACCCACTACACACAGTTGTCATGTTGTGGGCACCCATAAGGGCTTTCCCATTTATTTAAATGAAGGACAACATAGTTCTAAAAGACCAAGAGTTGACTCTGCCCTTGAAAGGAATGAGGAAAACCATTCATGTAAAGTTTTGAGTGAACTAAAGCAACACAGGGTCCAAATTCAAATATGCAGTGTAGATTTTAAAAGAAAAGCCAGCATTTTTAGAACAATACCTGCAGTGGGTAGTTAAATATCCAACATTACAGTGGTACCTCGCAAGACGAATGCCTCGCAAGACGGAAAACTCGCTAGACGAAAGGGTTTTTTGTTTTTTGAGCTGCTTCGCAAGACGATTTTCCCTATGGGCTTGCTTCGCAAGGCGGAAACGTCTTGCAAGTTTGTTTCCTTTTTCTTAACACCGTTAATACAGTTGCGACTTGACTTCGAGGAGCAACTCATAGAACGCGGTGTGGTAGCCTTTTTTGAGGTTTTTAAAGACTTTGGTGATTTTTGAAGCTTTTCCAAAACTTTCCCGACACCGTGCTTCACAAGACGAAAAAAATCGCAAGACGACAAAACTCGCGGAAACGAATTAATTTTGTCTTGCGAGGCACCGCTGTACACAGTATCCATTCAATTTTATTTTATTTGTGTTTAGCAGACTGCTGCATGTTTAGAAAGAGATTGGAAATAGTCTGGCCCAAATAAAGCTCTTTTAAGTAATACTGATTTCTTAAATTCAAGATATAAAAGGAAATACTGCATTCCTCATTTAACTGGTAACTTAACCTAAATAAGCGTCAAATGAAATTTAATATTAGTGTTTTACTTCCAGAACACATTTTTTTCGGAGTAAGGGTTGCTTACCAAATGGCTAATTTCCTGTATGGAAATATGACATTCTTCTAGGAAGCTCATTACATCTTGAATATATTATTATTTATTGAATTTATAAACCACCCTATACCCGGGGGTCTCAGGGTAGTTCACAGAACAAAGTCAAAATATAAAACCACAAAATATATAATCAAAATGAAAACAAATATACAATCATGTCTGATAAATTCAAATGTATATGTTTTGCTCCATGTACTAGTAGGGGAAACCATCAACCAACTGAGGTTTTTTTCCTGCACTTTGTGCTTTTGTAGCACAAAATGTACTTTTAGAACTCACAAAATTTGCTATTAAGACATGATCTTTGTATTAGAAATTGGCCATGTGTGAAGCGGCCCAGAGTCCTATTGATTTAAGTGTAATTTACTTATAGTTAAAATGTGATTAGGATGACAACCATATCGTGACTATTGTTTAAATTAAAATATTATCTCACTGGAGTAAATGAAGGCTTATTATTTCTGTGGTTAGACTATTTTATGGAAGGTGCAGTTGCATATTTTATATTGGAGAATCTATCTGACTAAGAAAACAATTTATTAGCCAAGCTTGAGTTTTTCTTACTGTTGTATCACATAATGTTAGCAGATTCATTAATGTTGTATGTGTTCCATACAATGTATATGCAGAACCTCAGTGGAAGTGTAACTTTTGAAATAAGAGTTTTGGTACCTTATCAGAATTAACCTTCAGTCATATTGTGCCATATTTAACTGCAATTTCCTTTTTGTTTTGATCTGCTTTTCGTTTTCAGTTCAAGTGCAACAGATGATGCAAAATCAGAGGAAACATCTAAATTGGAAAGAGGAAATTCTGCTCTAAGCAAAGTTTTGGAATCGTTGTGCTCTTATCACGGGCATCAGATTTTAGCTATGTTGAAATTTTTAATCCAAGAATCGTGTATCGATTCTGTTGGCAGTTGCCAGCTGCCGCAAACTATACATTCAGAAGCATCTGAAGATGATGTGCACATTCCAGTCTGCAGTTGTGATGGCAACATGCAAATGAAAAGGTGCTGTTTACAAAATCAAAGACCAAATACTTGTTTGCCACCTCTGTCAGTCTCTGTGAAAGACTTAGATCGTTTGTCGTGCCAGTCTGTGACCGTTGGATATGTTAACACAGTGGTAAACAAAGGGAATCCTGTGCCTTCTAGTCCTCCTAGGTGCTGTCTCAAACAATTAAAGGAGTGTAAGAGCCACGCGGCAAGAACAGCACTTTGTACAAATCTCATTTCAGCAGGGCAAAAGATTAACAAAGCTAGCAGAGGCCACAGCCCTTCACCACCTACATTATCACCTGTGGAAGCTGATGAATATGATTATTTGGAGGAATCACTTGAAGGATCTCTAAATAGACTTGAAATGAATCGTAATCAGCCTCCTTCCCTGTCGCGAGCTGAAAGAAGTTGTTCTGTGTGTGAACCGAAAAATAAATTATGCATTGCGGAAGTGGCCGGTAACGTGGATAAGACTTTTCTAAGTGCAAATCAAGAAACTAGCCTTATAAATTCTGATAAGCTTGAAAAAGTTGAAAATGCTGCCGCCTTTCAGGACTTAATGGATAGAATTAATGAGAAATTAAAATCAATCGAAACTACTGATACAGCAAATCTTGCAAAATTATCTAAGAGTGATGGGAGAACAGAATCTGATCTTAAATTACAGAGCTTCATAACCTCTCTCTTACATGATGCTAAGGCAAATGATTATAATTTTATGGAGTTGTTGAGCCAGCATGACAAAGAAGCAGAAAATAAAATTATCCAAACACGATTTCGCAAACGGCAAGAAACCTTATTTGCACTGCATAATTCCCCCGATTCATCACTGTTTAAAAGACAATCGTTGCAAATTAAGAGAGAGATAGCCAGTCTGGATGAAACCTTCACAAGGAAAAAGGCAAATTCAAAGAGAAATGTGAAAAAAATTTACAAACCATCGCCAAACAAAAATGAAAATCATAGCACATCAAAAGATCATTCTTTACAAATTAATGAAAATAAATATCAGCTATTTTCTCCCATTAAATCAAAGTCTTTGCCAATAGGTCAAGAAGAGACAGTAGAACTACTTCTGAATAACTCAGAGACCAATTCTGGTTTAGTAGCATTTTCAGAAAATACTTCTACAGCATCCCAAAGCAGCTTGGCTAAAATACATGGAAATTGTGAACTACATATGGATCCAGTCTCTGTGAAGGGAGATGATGATAGGATGTTGGACAGGACCAAACATAATGTTATTCCTCCTATGTGGTGCTCTGTGTATGTGACAAACAATTTTTTATTTCAAAAATCCTCAAACGGGAAAAAAGCTAACTGCATGGAAAGAGAAAAAATGCTGAAAGATTTACAGGCCCAAACGTGCAGCAACGAAGATATAAATAAGATTGTACGAAACACAAATCTACATGTTGTTGTAGAGCGTTTGGAAGATACAATAAATATGGCTCAAAAGACTAAAAAGCCATTGTTTAATAGTTATAAAATATCCAGCAAACTGAAAGATACGCACAAGTATGAAGCCAACAAGAATGCTAAAAATGGTCTTCTTATTAGCATGAGTGAAAGTGGAAGTACGGGACAATATGTACTGTCACAAGCTCATGCTCCATGTAGCAATAATAGCAAACAGGAATGTCTGCCAACAAAAGAAGAAAAAGTGTCTGATGAAGGATATAAAAGCCTTTTGAAATCATCAGCATTCAATTCAGATACGTTGACTTACCATAATGAGGACTTGCAATCAAGTTCTGATGTGGGAGATAATTCTCCAGCACTAAATTACACTAGTCCTATAAAACTTATGTTCCTTTCAGAGATTAATAGTAGCGAAGGAGTGAAATACACACTAACCTCTGTAAATGATTCCGCTAAATTAAACATTGACCTTTATTCTCTTCAGCGGAAAACAAGTGTGCTGGCAGAAAAACAATTGGAAGCTGTGGATCCTGGTAAAACTGTTTCTCTTGAAAACAGCCCTAAAAATGAAGTAAATTCTGTTTTTCCTTCAGTAATTGCTCATGAAACAAACATTGGTGAGCGTAAGCCAAATGAAGATCCTGTAGAACAAAGTGGAAATGGATCCTCTCTGAAAAGAAAACCGGGCCGACCAAAAAAATTAGGTCCTCAAGTTGTGAAGCAGATTAAGCGTCCAATTGGCCGACCGCCAAAGCCTAAGGTAGATGCTGAAAATGCCAATAATATAAGTGATTCCATCAGTGCTAGGGGAAAAAGCGTGAGCTCCAATGCAGAAGTTCTAGAGGACAGTAATATTAACAAGAACATTACTGTGACAGTGGTCTTTGGAAGGTCACGAAGGACTAAGAGGTGTGTTTCTGAAAGTAGCCTAAATGTAGTCAGTTTGGTACCAAGTCCTCACAATCATGTTGTATGTGAATCTGATGAAGTGAAGCAGAACTCAGAAACAAGGAATAGTTTGCCAAAAAACAGAAGTATGCAAAACTCTATTGAACGCAAGACCTCTGCATCTGGCTATGAGTATGTTAGACCTTTAGAGAGCAGCCCAATGCTACCATCCCATTGTAGCAATATCGTAAGACCAAAACAGAAGCCTTTAAATATAATTAGAAAACCTGGTAGACCAGCAAAAGTAAAAATATCTGGCATATCAGTGACTGTTAACCAGATTTCATCTCAGGAAAGAATAGTGAGTATTAGCAGTTGCCTGCCTCCTTTAGAACAAGAGACTGTGTTAGAAAAATATGGGTCTCCTAAGAAGGTTGATCAACAATGCAATAAGTTGGATGTTTCAAAAAGCTATTGGAATGATAAAAGTAAGGATTTTTCAGACGAAATTATTACAGTAGCACCAAGTAAACCTGAAATCCCTTTGAGACAATCTCTTAGAGATAGAAGACCATCGCTGCCTTTCTTACAGTCCTTAGCATCCTCTAACTCACTGTCTTGTAGACGTGCCTTTCTACACAAATCCTATAAGCTCTGTTTGAAAAATGCTAAGAATCAAAAAATAAAACATTCAAACATGGCACCCAAAGATACCTCAGGAAATAAGGCCCCAGAAAAAGCAAAAAAAAGTTCAGAGAATAATAAGTTTAGATTTGTTAATGAAATGTCGTCAGATCCCACCATTTCATCAAATTCTTCCCTCAGATGGTGGGATCCTTCCATTTCTAATGATTCCTTGTTAAAAGAACTAAATAGTAGATATGAACAGATAACAAATACTTGGTTGCACGTGAACGGAGAAGAATTTGAAAAATGCCTCTATGATGAGCGGTGTCATATTGAACAAGACTATAGCATTAAAGTATCAAAGCCTTTGGACTCCTGCGTGTTACAGCTTGAAAACTCTCCTATAAAAATGCTTTTCCAGAAAAAGTGTAATATAGATGAACTGTGCACATGGTTTATGCAAACTACGGAAACACAGTCACTGGCGTTAGTGAGAAAGGCGAATGCTCGCAATCCTGTTGAAGTAATCAGTACCCGGCAATTTAAAATTGGAACAAGACAATGCGATTGTAATACTAGTCCTTTGAGAAAGCACTTTAAAAAATTTGCACTATCCACGCCATCGAACTCTGTGGGAAAGATTCAAATCCTCCATAAAATAGTCAGGTCTCGAGTCTTAAAGAGGAAACGTAACTTCACTTTAGCGAAATTAAGAAGAACCAAATTTGAGAATTTACAGCACGATCGGTGGAGACAGGTGAAAAAGCTGTACAATCATGGAACAAGTGACTGGAAATCGAAAAAGCAGCATTTGCGATTCTTCTGCCAAAGCCAGCGTTTTGCTAACACAAGTCAGGAAATTAACAACAAAACGAGCACAAGCCACGAGAATGGTACAGTAGACACTAAATCGCCCGCAATTCTTGTAGACTCTCCGAGAATCACTTCAACTGGAAATGAAACCACAGGTGCATTTTATCAACAGAAAACACAATTGACAGACCTCAGCACAAAGCCTGGCTTGACAAATAATTGTAGACCAAGCGCACAATCCGTAGATCACAACCAAAAAAATATTGGGAAAGCACATGCCTTTGGTGAAGATGACTGGAAAGACAAAACCTTTAAGGATTGTAGAATATTTTTGAAGAAAATCAACCCGGCTGAAGAGCAGCATTCTTTCAGTAGCACTGTTGTTTGCACTCCAGAGTCTGTAGATCGTAGTGCCAGTCGCGGCTACTTTCAGGGGGAAAGGCACTGTACTTTAAGGTCCCATTCTGCTAAGCAGAGAACGTCTGACAGATGTGAAAAGGATGCTGAGGAAGCTAAGAATTTCAGCTTGGTTAAAGACCTGCATATTGAGCAAGACTGCAAGAAACCAAGCAAGCGTGTCACTTTTGAAGATGGTCCTGCCGAGGTCCCTAAGAAAACAATCAAGAGGAGGAGGACACAGTACAAGCTCAACAACCTGAATATCAGAGAAAGGAATACGAGGCAATTATGCAGCACTGGCCAAGTATCAAGTTGTTACTCAAAGTACCAACTGGGTAAGTTTTATTTCATCTCCCCCTCACCCCTATACAAAATCTGTACTAACTTTCCATTAAAATCAGACAAGTAAGAATGCTCAGTACAGAAGAGCATTCTTACTATTTTTACAAAAGTCAGGAATCTACCATTTTAAACGATGCAATGCTAAAAGTGTTTAGCACTGCTTAATGTTTCGCTGTATAAAATTGAATTTCCCATTTGCTTTGAGAGTACAATATTTTCAAGCAGGAATTCCCAAACTGGTCTGCAAATTACAAGCTTCATTGAGGTGGTCCGCATTCTGTCTGTGGATTTGTGGTTGAAGGATGGGAGATGGCCTATCCGTCACCTTAAATATACTGATTTATAATTGTGTTTATTGCTTCTTTTATTTCTTCAGTTGTATTCTTATTGCGTTGCAATTTGAATTCTGTGGAATATAATAAAAATACAATATATAAGTAATATAAGAAGCATTACTAATGCAATTACTAACCATACAACATCTGACAATACTGCATTTGAAATTCTACAGCAGGCAGGAAAAGCATTAAGTGGTCTGCCAAGACCCTCTGCAATTTTCAAGTTGGATGTTTTAAAGCATTTTGAGCAGAGTCTTGAAAAAGTTAGGCATATACTAAATTCTGCTTCCTTTCAATAAAGTTTAAAGCACACAGTCTTCCTGAACCAGGAAGTTTGATATATGTGCAGCAATGAGACTTCCTTACACAGATTGGATACTATGGAAAAAGCATCTGTTGGGATAGAACTATATCCCTCCCTACTCTGATAAAGACCAGCATTATGAAAACATACTGCTGACCCCTTTAGCAGTTGTTCATGTGCATTCTTGGGGAAAGCAGGGCACACACCAAGTACTACTTGGTGCAATAGTCTAAGGAATCTGAATTCAGACAGAGAACTAACAGTACAGAGCTGAAATCTTTAAAGGCATAGTTTGAAAAGAAGGTTGGGTGTGTAATTAAAAATAGCATTTAACATGGGTATATAAGAAACAAAAGGAAGATAAAATTTAAATCTTGACTAATTGGGGGGGGGGCTCATTTCCAGTTATTCAGAATGACAAATTGTAAATTGCAGGGAGGGGAGACACAACCAAATTATATTTAAAAATGCAGAATTATGCTAAATTGGGGAAGAGGCTAAAATGTTTAATTGCTTAGCTTATGTCCCTTTTCATTTATCTGTATTATTTCCAAGCCTATATAAACATACTGGGGGGGGGGGCGCGGTGGAGGGATAACTTGCATATTTTGATTTCTTGAGGACTCTATCTTGAATGTGTCCTTATGCAATCACTTTGAACCACACTGGTGGGGGGGGGCGGGTTAGATAAATGAACTGTCTATAGCATGAAGTCATTGTTATAAGATGAGCTGCCCATTTTATAATAATGTATGTATAAAGAGCTCTCTCATGGCTGCCAGTTTTCTTGGTAGGCTAGAGTTTGCCAGATTGCAACCCCCCCCCAAATCTTGCCTGTTTATTTAAATCCTAAAACAGGACTGCTGCAATTTCTGCCCCTCAACGCCCATCCCCTTTACCTATTATAGCAGCTACACAGCAGCTATGGGGGAAATGAAGGCACCAGGAATGAGGCAAACGATATTGTAGCCACATACTATGCATTTAAAGGGGCCGGCAGGACCTCATGTTGTAATCTGGCAACTTTAGAGATATATATTCTTGTGGTGGGGTGGAAATTCAAATTACATAGAAAGCACAGGTGTGTTAAAATTGGCAGCGACAACAAAATTCTGCTTACTATAATAGCTACTTTTTCAGGCATAGCTTTGTGATATCCTTTTAAGAAAAAGAAACTGATAACTTTTTCATAGTCTTTCATTATTTCACTTGAGACTTCTGTTGTGTTGTTTTTGTTCTTTCTCTGTTGTTCATGGTTTTCCATACTTAATAGCATGTAAAGGAAATAAACCATTGCTCGCTGGACAGTGCTGTAACCAGAGCAGACATCATGTCAAATCTGCCTCCGTTTGTAATCCAAAGCTCTGATGGTATTAATTTTAGGCACATAATTAGATTCCACGTGCCCTCTTCTAATGACCGTAAGAAAATGCCTCACTTTAAAGTGCATAGTCCTGTATTTAGAATATTCATGTTCTTTCTGGTATTATTATTTTTTAAGTACCGAATCGGTGAATAATAAAACAAATTCAGACCCAAACAACAATTCTGAAACAAATATTCAATAAAAAGCCCATATTACAATTACCAAGACCAGGAATCATTGAACTTGCATCAGAGGCCCGGGGAAATGTGAGTAATTAGATAGGCTTTAACAGCTGGCAGAAGCTCTCAATATCTCGGTGGGGAGCTTATTCCACAGGCTGAGAGGTCGCATGGAGAAGACCCTCCTCCAAGTTGCCACAAATGAAGGTCTGTAGGCAGTGACATAGTTAATAGGGCCTCCTCTGAATATCTTAATGAATGAGCAGAATGGGAGAGTGACACATACGTACAATGGCATTTATGTGAAACTTCAGTAATACAACTTAAATATCTGTATTGCAGTACCAAAGTTCTAGTATCAAATTTTCACCAACTGTTTCATGAAGTGGTACTTTTAGGAAAGGGGAGTGTTTCGGTGCAATTATTTTTCAGGGCACCTGTATTTTTGAACAGTTTATTGCTGCTATGCAATTAATGTCTATTTTTTGTAAGGAATTAACAATGCAAGCCTCTATATTTTTTACTTAGAAGTAATTCCCATTGACCTCAATGAACTCTGAATTGCCATTCCGCTTCATTTGATGACCCCATCTTTTCTAGTATTATCTATTTTCTTCACCCCATGTATAAAGAAAGCTATAAAGCCCTTCTCGTTATCCTTTACTTGCCTTATTAAAAATAGAACGGGCCAAATGTAAATAACCTTTCCTCATAGAAGTGTTTGTTCCAGCCCCCTGATCATTTTAGGTGCCCTTTTCTGCACCTTTTCCAGCTCTACAATATTCTTTTAGAGATGCAGCTGCCAGAACTATATCCAGTATTTTGAAGGTGAGTGCACCATTGATTTGTTTAAAGAAATGACATTGTTAGCAGTTTTATTTCTAAACCCTTTTCTAATGATCCCTAGCATATGGAATTTACATTTTTCAGGGCTGCTCAACCTTTTCATTCAGCTGCCCACCACAGAAACAACAGCTGTTTCTCAGTTCAGATTTTGTCAACATGCATCATGTTAAACTTTTTTACAATGAATTGCCTTTGCCGTATTAATGCCCATTCACTCTGTTTTGATAGATCTTTTTGGAGCTTGAAAATCCCCTTGCATCTTTACCACCCCAGATAATTTGGCGTTTTCAGGAAATGACATCATCTCACCCAACTCTATATAATTTAGGTCCCAGTATAGCTCCTGGGGGAACCCAACTTCTCTCTCCAATGTGAGAACTGAACATTTATTCCTACTCTTTTGCTTCCTGTTCTTTATCCAGCTACTGTTTCATCCGGCGACTTGTCCTCTTGTTACAATGGGGTCACAAAGGAGTCTTTGAGGAGGAACTATCAAAAGAGTATTCAAAGTCCAAGTTCATAGTCTGTATGGCATTGTCCCTGTCCATATGCTAAATGACATCTTCTTTACTGGATCTCTTTTACAAATGTATGTTACATTTGGCCGTTTTCCAGTCTTCAGGTATGGAGCTGGTATTTTAGGGATAAGTTTCATAGTTTTGTTAGAAGACCAGCAATAATAACATTTGAGTTCTTGAAAAGACTCAGGAGGGATAACATTTGCTCCTGGTGAATGGTTACTTTTTAATGGGCCAACAAGATCTAGAACTTCCTCTCATTGCCACTAATTGCTATATTTTAATTTTATTATTTTTATTAAATTTGTATACCACCCTTCATCTGTAGATGCATATAGATCTCAGCCTTAGCTTTTCACACTTTCTTTGTGAATATACCAGTTTGGACCTGGTGCTGTTGTACATCTTCCACAGTGAAGACATACACAAAGAATCAATTCAGTTTCTCTGCAGTCTCTTTTTCTTCTTTTGATACCCCTTTCACTCCCTTGTTATCCAGCAGTCCAACCACCTTTGTGGTTGGTTTCCTATTCTGATGTTAGTTAACTACATTTTCTTAATGTTTTTAGCAATATGCTGCTCAAATTCTTTTTTCGGCTTTCTTGTTTGCCTGCATTTCTCTTGCCATTGTTTGTGTTCCTTTTTTGTCTTCCTATGGGCAAGGCTTCCATCTTCTGAAAGAAGCCTTCTGTAATAGCTTCCTTGATTCTGCTCATTAACCACACTGACATCCTCAAAGATTTGGTGCTCCCATTCCTGATCTATGTGAGCTTCTATTCTTGCAGTTTTGAGCAGTTGTTTTGGAAAGAGTTAACACTTTTGAAGGTGCCTTTCAACTTCGTTTTTACCAGTCTCCCCCTTTTACCATTTACCCGTCTGCTCCCTAAATCTCTAGCAAATAAAACAAGTCTTAGCCTCTTCCCTGACATCCCATCTACAAGATATCTGGAGTAGGGCTGGGTGATATATCAATATATCGTCCAACACCGGTTTGAAATTCACATCTTGATAATTGTTTCATAATATTTGAGCTGGCAATATATCACGATTCACAATGTGTGTAAGGGTTAGGCGATATCTGGTTTTCAACATCACGGTAACTCATCAGCTAAACACTGCAATGTTATCACCAGCTAAATATTACAGTCTACCACAATGTCAGAAATAAGGAACTACACAGCGGCAAACAGGACAATGTCCTGGCAACTGCTACTACTTAAGGGTCTAAAACGGATAAATGACAATATTATCAATCATCAACACTCAGTTTCATCAGCAGACAAGCCAAGATTCATCCCAACTGGACTTTTGGTTTTGGGCTTGGCTACCAAATGGTGATATTCAGGACAATCCGACAGGACAATCAGAAGCCAAGGATTCAGTTTAAGTTATTAACAGATGCAAAAGAGAGAGGTGGCTTCACCCTGCCAGATTTGAAATTATATTATGAAGCATCATGCCTCTGTTGGATAAAGGAATGGATTAAATTAGAGAATGGAGAGCTGTTAGATTTAGAAGGATTTGACAACAGATTTGGTTGGCATGCTTACCTATGGTATAAGAAGAAAAAAATTCACGGTGATGATAATCTGGGACTGCCAGCAGACCTGCTGGGAGGCAGAAACAGCAGTGGCAGAAACAGCTTGCCGTGACCGCAGTGCGTGTTGACAGAAGCAACGACAACCTGCAAGGCCTGGCAATGGCAGCACAATCAGTGGTGGCCTGCAAGTCCTCGTGCCTTCTGCCACCGTTTCCTGCCACCACTGCCATGACGATGCTTCGCAGGCTGATTATTGTGCCCCCGCTGCCAGTGCTTCTGCCGCTGCCAGGCTGCTGCCGTTTGAGCTGCCTCGTAGGCCTGCTGGCCAGATTATTTGTATTCACTGTCATCATTTATCAGTTTTAGACCCTTAAGTAGTAGCAGTTGCCAGGACATTGCGTATGGTATTGTCCAGAATATAAGCCGGACCCGCAAATAAGCCGCAGCTTTAAAATTCAAGGCTTATTTGCGGGTGCGGCCCATCTCCTGGCAGTACCGCCCTGAACTGGGGGCAGCCGGCGCTGGTGGTTGGTTCCAAGCATCCTGCACACCTGCTTCCCGACACTACTGCCTCCTGCCACTACCTTGGCTTGGGAACAGCAGGCAGGCTATGTGCCGTTGCCCTGTGCTCCCAGGTTGCTTCCGGGGGGGAGCTGCGCCGCTTTGCTAGTAGCCTCCCTCCCTCCCTCCCTTATGGTGGCTTGGGAGAGGTGGTCAGGATGGGCACCGCTGTCCCGCACCCCTGAGGGCCCTCATGGCCATCTGTTTCAGCAGCGCTACCGTAAGGTTGCGAATATAAGCCACACTTGTAACTTTTCACAATTGGAAAATTGTGGCTTATATTCGGGCCAATATGGTAGTTCCTTCCTAGTTTCAGATATCGTGATATATTGCGATGTTTAGCTGGTGATAAATTGCAATATTGAAAACCATTTATCGCCCATCCCTAATCTGGAGTTTATCTGCTATGAAATATCACACATTTTATGCCAGCAGACCTGACACTTGCACCTGCCAATTGCCCAAGTAACCAATGCTGCTTTGGGTGTGGACTTGCCACAAGCCACCGTCCTCCAATGTGAATTAGAGAAGCAGAAGGACTGATAGGTCAATGCTTAATCTGAGACCAAAATGTTAATAAATTGTGCAGATTGGTTGATTAATCAATTCATTAGGGTTGGGGGGGGTGTTACTGTCCTGTACGAAAGCATTGCTATAGCTGTTCATTCATTTTTATTTCTTTAAGAAAGAAGTAACACATAAAAACAAAATAGTAGAGTAGCAATGCAAAACACTATAGCTTAGTCTTTAAAAAATACCAGCAAATACTGATAAATTGCTGATGATTACAATATCAGCAAATCTAGTCTTCTGCAAACCTGTTTTTAAGACATTATAAATAAAATAAAAATAGGTACTTCGAAATGCGCTGCTGCTTTACAGTTTGACCTTGAATGCCACCAAAATCAGGGTTTATTATTAATAGGGTTTATGTACAAAATGGCTGCAGCAAGTATAGTCAACTAAAATGGACACGATCCGCATCCAAATGTGTACCACCTGAAAGCACTGCTGCTGACACTCCTGGAGAGGAGCTAGGTTTTCCTTCTCACTGCACCCCTTAACATGGTGTCTCTCTGGAGGGGCGGAGCTGGAGAGCACAAATGCACCATTTGTTCCAGTTACAGCTTTTTTCCAAATGCTATTTTCCACGAGGGGGGGAGGGTTCCTCCTAATATTATTTATTATTTATTTATCCTGTTCCTCCTAATATTTTTTTTAAAAAACCTACAGCATGGTTGCTTGTCACATTGTTAATGTAACATGCATTAGAATCCCAGCTCATATGCAAAGTTTTAGATAAGACTTGCAAAAGAAAGCTACAGGCATCCCTAACTGGATTATTTGCCTTGTCTACTGTTTCTCTTTTCATCTCATTCTATTTTTATTTTTTTTCTCATTCTGTTTTTTTATTAGCTGGGGGCTTGAATCTGCCCCGGAATGCATTGTTGAACTGGGGACAAAAATCCTTTTCAAAAGTTTCAATGCCAGTTATTTTTCTACAGCTGTAGGAAAAGATAGAAGCAATTGGCCTTATTTCAAATACATTAGCTTAGAGTGTGAAATATTGGAACTTACTTAAGATGAGATACTAAAACAAACGCTGGTATATTAAGATGAAATACTAAAACTACATAATTTCTGTTAACTCTGATACCCTTTTTAGGGGGACTAAATAGGCTACATACAAAATCAAGTGGAAAGGGAACCATCAAGCCAAAGTTACTCAGTGGGGCAGTATAATCAGAGAATTGTATGGACGGTGAGGGTCATCTAGTCCAACCTCCTGCAACGCAGGAATCTTGCTCAACATGGGGCTTGAACCCGTGACCTTGAGATTAAGAGTCTCGTGCTCTACCAACTGAGCCATGTTAGTAAATCCATAGGATTTTGAAATGCTTGCTTTTAGCGATACAATGCCCTGAATAGTTACATTTTGCCTATCTAAACTAGGAGCAGATTTGATGTCTCTTTAACTGGTCACCATACATTGATCTGTGTAGCTAAAGACCTCCAGAATCCAGCTCCAGATGTGCATGGGCATGTACAGTGATACCTCGGGTTAAGTACTTAATTCGTTCCGGAGGTCTGTTCTTAACCTGAAACTGTTCTTAACCTGAAGCACCACTTTAGCTAATGGGGCCTCCTGCTGCCGCTGCCGCTGCCACGCCACGATTTCTGTTCTCATCCTGAAGCAAAGTTCTTAACCCGAGGTACTATTTCTGGGTTAGCGGAGTCTGTAACCTGAAGCGTATGTAACCCGAGGTACCACTGTACAAATGGGAAGGCAGGTGTATCAGAAGAGGAGGAGGAACTATGACTTAAAAAGTTCGCTTTCTTAATTTTAGTAGTCAGCGCTGTGATTTTGTGGCTTACCTTATGGGCAATGAAGCCTGATAAAATGTTCAAAAATGGATTAATGGACAAAGATATTATTAAGGTGAATTTAGGGGCTACCACAGCTGACGCTCAGGGAAGACGCTTCTCTGTTCATCAGCTGTGGAAGCTGGAAGGGCAGCAGGGCTTTGTTGAGCCTCCGACCTGATATATGGGGAAACTTTCCCGCACATCTGCTAAGCAGCCGCAAAAAGCCTCTGGCTTGCAAGGAGACCCTCCCTGGAGCCTAAAGGGGACAACCTCTTTGGGCTCCGGGGAAGGTCTCCTTGAGAGGACGTGCAACAGGGCTTTGCTGAGGCTCTTCAGCCTTCTGGCTAACAGCTGACACATGGGAAAGTGGCTACTGTTAGCTGGAAAGCCCCACTGCGCCTCCAACTCGGAAGGAGTCCTCTTTGGGCCCTAGGAAGGGTCGTCTCGTGAGCCAGAGGTTTGTTGAGGCTGCTCGGATCAGCTGCTCTCCAGCTCTCACTTCATTGTGCGTCAGCTGTGCAAACCCCACGTGTCTCTGGCTCCTACAAGCTGGAGGGACAACAGGGGAGCCTTGACCAGCTCAGCTGAGGTGCAGGGAAGCTTTCAACAAGTCTCTGGCTTGCGAGGAGAGTGGGTCTCCTTGCAAGCCACTGGGAATCTCCAGGGTGCTCCCCATTTTACATGACTTTGCTGATTCACACAGAGGTTCAGAACATAACCCCTGTGTAAGTGGCTATCTCAAAACAGAGATAAAAGGAATAAGCTTCCTTAGATGATGTAAATACCTTAAATTGATAATTTAGGTAATAATATAATTGAGGCAATAATATAAAGTCTTACAACACTATGTATGTGGCTCCCTTGCAAATCACTGACAGACAAATCCTGAATTTGTAAGCTTTGGACAAAGGCTGGGCCTTACATCCCGTTGACTTCAATGGAAAAGATTGAAGAACATGCATGCTTAACTTTTCCATTGAAATTACTAAGGCTGGATTATTTAATTTAGCTGAAATATAAAGAAAAACAGCATTTGACAAAATGTCAAAGAATAAATATATTTGTACTGATTAAATGGGTTTTTGTACCATCAGAACCTTCTGCTAAATCTGTGAATATTGTGAACGCACACACCATTCATACGAAAATGTGTGAAGTCCAGGTCTTAATTTTCTCTTTTTTATAGGACCTCTTAAACCTGTTGGACTGCCTTTGCTGGGAGGATTTGCAAGCAGAGCTGTTGAATACTCCATGATCCCATTTCAGTTGCCTCTTCATGGAAGCTCCCAAGTCTAACAGCAAAACCCATGAATCGTCAAGATGAGTCCATCTGTCTTGTAGTCCCTGATAAGCATGCAATACTGTGAATGATTGTAAAAACTGAGCAAGCCATTGCTGTAATAACTAAGCAAAACTGCTTTAAAGAGCTAGACACTACCTTTCTGGGGGCTGTTTGGGTTGCTGCCTGGGGTAAGAGCTTCTTCTGATGGTCAGGCATAGTCTTCACGGAAAGTGGCCTGGGGGACTGTGCCTATTCGTAAGCTTCTTATGACTGACTTCTGAACATGCATGCCAAAATCTCTTTAAAATGGTTAGCCATTCGGTCGTGGTGCCCAGAAGTTGCATGCTGGGCAACTGGCTTCCTAAAATTCCACCCCACCCCCCAATGCAGAGTAAAATTGCATTGCTGTGTTTTTATGTGACATTTTGTGTGTATCTTAAGACGTATGCGTGGTGTTTTTCCCCCAAAAGACCTTTGGAAGCAACCCTGCCGAAAATAGCTTCAGAAACCTCTCTCTGACGAAGTTGAGATTGCTGTAATGAGCCCAATTTTTATGTATATTTTTTCTTGGTGTTAAAATTAGCTTTTTTTTGTCTGCAGAGCTTCCTTAAAATTGTCCCTTTGGCAGACAACTTGGTTGACAAGTTGTTTGGTTGGTAAGGGATCTTTACTGGATACTTGGACTTCTGCACTGTTACCTCACCTGAGACAGACTAGCGGGAATGTAACTGTGGAAGCTATGGACTTTAACTAGATGTCATGTAGAGGACTGGGGTTAGCATTGTTGTGTCCTTATTTACCTTAGGGTCGAAAGGGTTTCCCCCAATCTCTGACCCAATCCAGCTCATTAAGCTGGACTCAGGTGAGCATCATAATAGGTGCACACCTGCATTGGCCTTGCTAGTAGACGCTTGCTTCCCTGCACAGATTCCCCCAGCCCAGGACTACATACTGAGTGCAGAGGGAACTGGGAGTGACTTGAAACGGTTTTGTTCTCGATCAGGACTGAGGCTACCCCGCGGTGATGAAGTTTGTGTAGCTTGAAATGTGTAGGGTCCCTAGATATTATTCCAGTAAGAAATCTACCTCTGCACCGAGCTGTCGATTATTTTCATGTACTTTTGATGGATTTCAAAAGTCTCCAGGTTCATAGCTTTGGGGGGGGGGAGTTCTGTAGATTCAGTGGGGGGAAAAGATATACTTCCATGGAGGCTAAACTATTTTCCTCTCTCACCCCTCCCCAGAGCTAGACCTGCCAGGCTTTCATCAAGCAGAACAGACAATCATGTATAGCTTGGTTCATATTGTAGTCTGCAGCTCTGCTCTTTCTTCGCAGTCTGAGGTATCTGCATGGAAGCACCAAGAAACAGTGTAGCAAGGAGTTTGTGCACATGTATATTACTTGGATGGTGTTTCTTTAGTACTTGAGCATCGCAGTTTATGGTTTAGCTTTGCCTGATAAACTGATTATAAGTTCAGATTTCGGGGGGGGGGAGGGGACGTTCAATCCAACATTGTATAATCGCAGTAGGCATTTCTTTTTAAAAAAAATAATAATAATCATGTGTTTCAGCTACTCATCTTGCAGATTATATTTTAAATAAATGTATAAAAATGCCAGAACATTTTAACATTTTATAATGATTCAACCTGAGTAGAATTAGGATTGTTAGATTTGGCAAGAGTAACTATAGGGTTAGTCCATCACAGGCTGCTTTTTACAGTATCTGTTTCCGCAGAGTTATGTAAACCTTTGCACTAGAAGGTATAGTTATGCCATCTATAGTGAAAAGGGCACTTATATACCTTTTGAGAGTTGTCGGTCCCATTGTGTCTTTGCCCTGGTATTTCTGCTCAGACGGCCCAAGTTATAAATCTTCAAGTACAGTAACGTTCACCAATTACATTATTTCCCTCACCAGCCCAATGGGGAGGAGGAAATTCTTTTCCCCCAGCAGAGGTTGATGGAGGGATTCCATGAGCAGAGTATGCACAGATCCCTGAATGTGCATGGCTGATAAATATAGGGGACATCATTCCCCCAAAGCAGCCATTTGATACAGTAGAATGGTCTGCACAGTGCACACAGAAACCTGTCCACAAATTATCCTCTTCAGGACTATGCCTTCTTTTTTAGAAGTCAGGTACTGCCTAAGATAGAGGAAGATCTAGCTCATATTTACAGACCAGGATGCACATGCTTATATATAGGCTCTAGAAGAATGCAGAGTAAATCATTGGGTGGAATGCAGTTAATTTACTCAGTGTAGTCCTATGGAAATGAAAGGATGTGGCTAACTTAGGTCACTTAATTTCACTGGATCTTCTCAAGAGTAAAATGAAGTTGGATAACACCCTATGCATTTGGCCATGCAAGAGCTTAAAGTGGCCTACAAGGATGCATTAAAAGCACAAAGCTCAAATATAGAGTAATACATATGTTTGGAGATTAGTAATACAGCTTGCACTTATGTATTTTTGTAAATAAGCTGATTTGGCCATAAAGGGATTCTTGCTTTCCATGGGATCTTATTATTATTGGATTGTCATGAATGTTAATTAGAGCAGGATATTATGCAGTTACAAACCATGGCTTTCTGGGTCTTGGTGTTGGCAACTACGCTCTGAATTATTATTATTATTATTATTATTATTATTATTATTATTATTATTATTAATAGTAGTAGTAGGTACTACCTATCCTTCACCCTAAGGTTTCAGGGTGGGTCACAACCATTAAAACACAATTATTAAAATAGTTTAAAACTCTCTGCAATCACAGAAATAAGATGGATCCTAAAAATATACTTATTGGGTATCAAAAGAGGTGTTTACAGCATTTGCTAGAGCGGTATGATTTAGATGTGTGGGATGGAATTCCACAACTTGGGAGCTGCAATAGAAGATGCCCTCTCCCGGGCTGTCGCCACCCCCAAGCTTCTGAGGGTAGTGGAATAACAAAAAAGGCCCCCTCTTCTGACTTTAACACCTGAGAGGGTCTGTAGAGAAGGAAATGATATTTCAGGTATTTGGGACCTGAGTAGTTTAGGGCTTTTAAACACCTTGCACCTTGGATTGGGCCTAGAAATGTACTGGCAACCAGTGCAACTGTTTTAAATCGGCTTAGTATGAGATCTGAACTGGTAGCACTGCATTTAGACCAATTGAAGTTTCCAAGTTGTCTTCAGGGACAGCCCCACACATTGCAATAATCCAATCTGGAAGTTGCCAGAGAATGGAGTACAGTGGCTAAGCCATTTCTATCCAAACAGAACCTTAACTGGCGAATCAGCCAAAACTAGAAGAAGAAAAAACCCACCCCTAGTCCTCGTAAATCCCCTGAGCCTCCAGTGCCACCATTCAATTCATGAGTACCTGGTACCCCATCCAAGACTTTTGAATGTAGGCCACCGTTTTTAAAAGTTGGATTTTAATGGTTGGAATTAGCTGGTGGTCCCCTTTGGCCTTTTTCCCAACGGCAGACATGCAGACTCATTCCTGTAAGACTTGTGCAGTTATATTAGACATTTGGATTCCACCAGCCCAGTTCCTATACTGTTTGATCTGAATCTGTTCTGAACATGTACAGTTTTAGGTGTAGCAGCTAGCGTAGGACTTATATGAGTTAAAATCTCAGTGATGTCACTGGCTTACTTAAGGGTAGTCTTGATCATAACCTGTCGCACCAGTGGTGTATAGCTAGTGACCCATCCTGGAGATGCACAACACAATAGCCTATACTATAGCTGTCCCCAAATGCAACTCTTGACATTTCTCCATAAAAAAGAAACAGCCACTCAATATGTAGTGTAACATATGTGCAACTTAACATACTAAGTAAAATAGATCTTGCTGCTTAATTGCACAGAAAAGCCAGGCTCTTTATAAGGGAATGTCATCACCTGGAAGCATGGTGTTCAATGGCTAAGAGCATTCCTTCATTCTTCTTTTTGAGCTAAAATTATGCAACTGGTAGTAAGTTCATCTGAAAGGTGCTAAACCCAGGCACTTCATCCAGTTACCTAAAAAAATATTTCTGTATTTTTAGTGAAACACTGAAAATGTTTGCTGGCAGATGTACAGGTGCATTTAAAAATACTGTTGAGCATAGCATATAGAGCCTTACAAACACAACTTAGTTCCAGTTGAGTTTCAGTTACCCAAGTCTATTGGAAACATAGTAGTAAGTGTGCAGAGGTACAAAAGTCCTTCTCACATACCCTTTGAAATATTTGCAGAAATCACGTTCAAGCACTGCACTCTCAGATCATCAATCCATGTTACTTAGATTAGCTGCAAAGAAGTCTAATAGTTGCCTGCCTCTTCCATCTACTACTGCCACCAGAGAATAAACATGATATAGAAAGTATAATAATTTGAAGTGTACAGGACGGGCTCTACATTAAAAGCAAGCAAATACCCTAATGTATAATAGCAAAACAAAAATGGGGTTGGAACTCATTAACTGTAAGTGTAAGCCAGGGGTCTGCAACCTTTAAGACAAAAAGAACCACTTGGACCCTTTTCCGAAGAAAAAAAACCTGGAAGCCACAAAACCATTGCGACATTTAAAACAAATATAACACTGCATATATTCAGTTACAGATAGGTAGCCGTGTTGGTCTGCCATAGTCAAAACAAAAAAATTTTTTCCTTCCAGTAGCACCTTAAAGACCAACTAAGTTAGTTCTTGGTATGAGCTTTCGTGTGCATGCACACTTCTTCAGATACTGAAGTATGAGGTATGAGCTTTCGTGTGCATGCACACTTCTTCAAATACTTCAGATCTGAAGAAGTGTGCATGCACACAAAAGCTCATACCAAGAACTAACTTAGTTGGTCTTTAAGGTGCTACTGGAAGGAAAAAATTTTTTTGTTTTGACTGCATATATTGTTTCTTACCTTAATGTCCGATCTGACAGCGGGCGGGAAGGTGACGTCGGGACGGTGCGTGACTAACGCACGCACCGCCCCCATGCGACGTCACAGCCAGTACAGCACCCACCACAGTGGGGAGTGTCGGGGCGCACAATTTGTCTCCTCCCCTCGCTAGTATCCGCCCCGGAGCCGCGGCAAAGGTGTAAAAGAGCCACATGCGGCTCCGGAGCCATGGGTTGCAGACCCCTGGTGTAAGCAATCCCTCAAATCCTATACGAAAGGGTTCCCCAACCCTCAGAAGCTTTTATTTTTTTGTGGGGGTAGAGAAGTGAAGTTCTGCAAAAGTCATTCTGCTTGTGGCTCTCAGGATCCAACCAAATGTATTCCAGAATTGTCCTCATCTCCCCGATTACTGGGAGAGGGTTATGCAAGAGCATACATACATCTGTGCCTTACTACAAGCCAGAGAGCCATGTGTTGTGCAATTTGCAACAGACTTGAGAAAGTTGTAGCTTTTCCTAAAGAGAGATTCACACCCATGACTGCACTAGACGTCTGCACTAGAAGGCAGGATAGACATGTATTGCAGTTCCAGTACATGCACTGAGAAGCCCAAACAACTTTACAATTGTTAAGTTATTTTATATACATGTCTCTAGGTATACTGAGTAGTAGAATAAGTCCGTAGCTTGGAGAGTATTCCAGCGCTGGAAGCAGACAGTTTCTGCCTCTGCAAAGCCCAAGACGTTTCAGAGTTTTCCATTTTTAGAAGCGTTAATTAAAACTTTGCTCGAAACCACTACACCCTCGTGACGTTTTCCAGATAGAGAAGTAGGACACTGCTAATCACTTTGGAGACTCCTGTTCCTGATTGCGAAATCCAGTTTCATAGTAGTTGTGAGATGGGATCTGTGTATGCTCAAATAGCTCAATCCAATAGGACAGGGCAGCACTTAGAAAGCCAATGAAACCTGATATTCTGGACAGTGCAATAAAATTCAGGTTGCTGCATCTACTTTAGATGATAGTTTCAATTTTTAATCTAAATTTAATTCCTGTCCTCCCTCTAACCAGTTTCTACATATGAAAAAAAACAGAAAACTGGAACATATTTGACACAAGCACCCAACCTGTGAAAATAATGATGTGCCTTAAATCTACCCATGGAGTAGAAGCTAAGTTTCACAACAGCATCTCTGGTCAGCTGTATAGTTTTTAACCAAAAGCTCAAAGATGAAGAGAACAAGGAGTTTGCAGCTCTTCTTGCACTATTGTTTTGTACATTGTGTGCAATTGTTTTTTTCTGCTGAATAAGCATTTTTGATCATGAGATGACATGCTGGGGTTGTGGCTTCATAGTAAACCATGAACATTGTTAGTTGGCTGTGACTCTTTGCATGTAAATACAAAACAACTTCAGTATAGGTCATAAGAATGAGATACTGTCTTTTTTACAGTATGCTGTATTTCTTTCTATTCTTTTGCCGCTAATGATATATTCTCTGGTTTTATTTCGTGCACAGATGTTAATATATTTATGTAACGTGATGTGTAAAAGTTATTCATACATTCAGTAGATAGTTTACCTTGGTGCAAAGCTGTATAAAAATGCAAAGGGTTTTAAAAATCTTACAGATTATAATTATTAAAATGTATGGTATGCTTTCTAAATCATAATTTTCACCTATTCTATGAAATGTATGTCATTTTTTAAAAAAATAATAATCTGAAGGGCCATTGATTGTAGAGAAAACAGACTCAGTCATTTCCTAAGCCTTCATTTTATCAAGATTTTGCTAAGTGTTTGGTGATGGGGGTGAAAACTTGTAGAAATTACATCAAACTAAGATTAAAATGGTTATAAACTACATTCTGGATTTTCTGTCTTAAAATGGTTACATTGTCTATAAGTAAAAGGTAAAGGTGCCCCTGCCCATACGGGCCAGTCTTGACAGACTCTGGGGTTGTGTGCCCATCTCACTTAAGAGGCCAGGGGCCAGCGCTGTCCGGAGACACTTCCGGGTCACGTGGCCAGCATGACAAAGCTGCATCTGGCGAGCCAGCGCAGCACACGGAAATGCCGTTTACCTTCCCGCCAGTAAGCGGTCCCTATTTATCTACTTGCACCCGGGGGTGCTTTCGAACTGCTAGGTTGGCAGGCGCTGGGACCGAGCAACGGGAGCGCACCCTGCCGCGGGGATTCGAACCGCCGACCTTTCGATCGGCAAGCCCTAGGCGCTGAGGCTTTTACCCACAGCGCCACCCGCGTCCCTTACATTGTCTATAGTTTGTTTTAATGATAGATTACTTGATACTTCTAGCATACACACAGAAGGCAGTCCTGGCACCACGTTTTCAAATATGGAGCATATTATATCCTACAGCCAGTTTAAACAATCAATCAATATAATAAATCAACCATTCAATATTCACTCTACAACCAATTTCAAAGAAACCCACCTCATTTCCAAAATACTGCTAATAAAATACAGCAGCATTTTATGCCTTTACACAGCTTTAAGTATTATGAGCACTAACTTTTTTTCCACCGAAACGTGACAGTTAGTGGATGAGAATTCTAGCACACAAGGTGTACCCAGGACTAATGGATCAGCCATCTCTATCACTACTCCCACCACCAATGGTTTATTTTTAATAACAACAGTATGAGACACCAGAAGGCAGCCCTGTATAAAGAAGCTTTTAAAGGTTTGATGTCCTACTATGTTTTTATATATGCTGGAAGCCACCCAGAGTGGCTCAGGCAACCTAGTCAGATGGGCGGGATAAATATAATAATAATAATAATAATAGTAATAATAATAATAGCAAGGTACAGTGGGCAACTTGAACTGACCTATGTTTCAGATACATCTCAAATATAAAGGCAATAAGTCTGAAATTTTAAGGTTTCAGACTTCTACAATTTTATGCCAGTCCGATCTACCAAAATTCTGCGTAATATGTTTATAATCCCGCTTTCACCACCACCCTTGAAGTCAAAATAATCTCACGGCCATCAAACTGGTAAAGAAGAGCAAGATCCAGTAAATGTCCTTTATTTCATCTTTAAAAGAGTAACTTCAACAGTACATTTATACATTTTGCATGGTAAAAAAAACTGACCTATAATCCATAAATAGGTTACCACCTGCACCATATGCAGGAAACAGAATGCAGTTTGCAATTAAGCCAGATATGCAACATAACCTCATTAGGTGGTGCTATTCTCAAATCATTCACATTGTGCACTACTGTCAAATCTTTAAAAAAAATAATGCAAGTCAGAAAAAACACTTTCATGTACACACACAAAAAGGATTAAGCAGAAAATGAGTTACTGAGCAGGTATGCTTTGCTTTGTTTTTTACATACAATTATTTAAAAGTGGGTTTACATCCAGCTTCCAGCTGCACTGGACTACTTTTCAGTCAATCAGTTATTTGTCCAAAAGCTTGGAGAGATTCATTCTGGTTTTTTCAAGAGCTGTTGTTTTTGCTCGGCGTGATGGTCTTGCCAGTGAAACAGATTGTTGATCTTCTTCTTCACTGCAAAGTAACAGGGTTTAGGAATCATTAATCCACACTCAGCCATTTTAAACTAGAAGCAGCACTCAATTATTTGAGTTATTGCAAATTATTGTGTGAAATTCAGCCTTCTTTACCTCTCTGTTCTGGGTCATATGCACCTCTCCTTTATCTGCCCATTCCCACCCCCAGCTGGGATGAAACTACAGAGATGGCCATATCTTGCATCACCACACAACAAGCAGCACTCGCCTGGGACCAGCAAGTATCCCAATAAAGCCTAGGCAGGCTGGTACTGGTAGAGGCCATAAAGACCCTAGACCCTAAATTGTTCAGGACTTTCTAAGTGGGTCTGATAACATGCATGAGCTCTTTCGGGAGGAAGGGCAGGTTGCAAAACAAATTAACAATATATAATATAAGCCGCAAGTGTGGATCCTGCAAGATCAGTACACGGTTACGTAACACCGTATTTTTCACTCCATGAGACGAACTTTTTCCCTCCTAAAAAGTAAGGGGAAATGTCTGTGTGTCTTATGGAGCGAATGCACTGGATGGCAGAGGGATCCCTCGGCTGCCACTGCAGTCGCGAGCTGAGGGATGCCTCCGCAGCCGGAGCCATGGCTCCCGTCCATCACTCGCTGTAAAGTAGAGCAAGAGCCGCTGACACACTCTGCGCAGCTCTCGCTTTTCTTGCTTTAGAGCAAGAGCCGTGGAGAGCGTATCAGCGGCTGTTGCTTCGCTGGCTTTACAGCGAGGTATCGCCTACATAATGGTGACCCAAAGTCCCAAATGATGGCAGCACCAAACAGCTTCGTATACATGTTTCAAAGCACTGAGGGAACTTTGTAGCCCTGCAGGGCCCCACAGCTCAACTGCCACAGGGTCAAGTCACCCAAAGCTGCAGTCCTGTTGTATATATGTAAATCAGCAAATGACTAAACAGATCAATTTAGCTGAATGGGGAGATGAGTGAGAATTATAAATGTTTGTCCAATTGAAACAGGAGTTGCTGCATAAACATTCCATGTTTGCACACAAATTACCTTTCACTTTCGGACTCCACAATTCTGTTATTTCCTCTTCTCGGCACAGACTTCTCTTCTGTTTTTCTGAGACCTAAAAGACCACAAATTACTTTTTTCTCCCTCAAAGACTGCCTTTAAAATTGTAGAACTAGTTTCTCTACCCATTTTCACTGCTCCACCCGCAGAGTCCCTGCAAGCACATCCACTGTACTGGCAGTTCCTGACACAAAGTCTCTTTAGCATGCCTGGCTTCTAGCAGGTTGTAAGACTACAGCTCCATCAACACTCAAAGGCTGAACAGGGTCAAAATGAAATCTTCTCTAATCTAAGGGACAGTTCTGTAAGCCAATATTAGAGGGCTTGTAAAGGCCTTAAGAACTATAAAGCCACAAATGTATCTTATCCAATATGTGTTACAGTAATAGCAAAATTATGTCTCCGTACATTTTGAGTCACTTACAGACTCATTGTTAAAACTGTGTTTATGGAAGACAATCCTACTCGGCTACAAGTGATCACCAAAGAAGAAGACATTTTGATCATACAGCAACACACTAACAGCAGCTTAGATGTACAGGCAGCAACAAGGAGGATCAGAATTTGAAAAACTGGTATCAGGGAACACACACAAAAAATAATCTAAATATATAAAAATATTAGAATGGGAGACTAAAGATGAACTCATCAAATAGGCAATGACAAAATGAGCAATAGACACTGGGCATATCATTGAAATCTTAGCTTGGGGGAAAATATGGAATAAAACAATGAACTTTTCTGCCCGTTATCAGATAAGAGAAAACATGCAAAAGATGCATTACAGGTGGTATTTGACGCCTGTCAAATTGGTCAAAATGTGTAAAAGAGGTTCCACGCTCTGCTGGAAATGCTTAGAAGCAGAGGGATCATTTCTCCACCTGTGGTGGCAGTGCAAATACACCTGGAAATTGAGTTAAAAAAGATCTTTAAATTTACTTTCCCTAAGAAACCAGAAGCATTCCTTCTGGACATAACTGGAGATGAAGTGACTATGCAGAATTAGCGAGCATAAAATATGAAATCAAAATAAAAAACAGACAATGAGTGGGAAAACTTCGGGGAATATCTACAAAGATATGGCGTGAAATTTAACGTTCAAGTAGGGGTAATCTTACAATCAACAGTTGATAACAATGATATGGAAGAGGGGCGAAAGAGGATGGGTAAATTAATGGATATGCAGGTAGATAAGATGTATCTGAACTGCCATGGAAAGCTGGGTGGTGAAGTCTATGTGAATTATTGTACAAGGATGAAAATGTGATCTGTTAATATAAAACTGGAAAAAGCCCATAAACAAACAAATAAAATATTTCTGCCCACAGCAGCAAAATAAAATGATGATGATGATCAGGCAGCAACTGTTTTATGCGAGTCCGATATGCGTGTGACCACACAAATGTGCTGAACCCGGAAATGACCTCAAAACGTCACAAAAAGAGGCACGGCGGAACAGGGTGAGATAGGCTTACACTTGTAAGACCTGTGTAAATTGCTTGCTGCCTGTATAATTAAAAGAGACAATAGGAATGATTGTATACTCATGAGGGTGTGGTAGAAGGTTGATGGAGGACCCTGTGAGAGAGACAAGGAAATGTTGGTCTCCAGGGTAAGAGGCAGGTAGGAGAAAGGAAAGATCCCAGGTGAGAGCTGGGAGGAGCCACTGTCCTCTGTGGGTTATAGGAGCCAATAATTACTTTTAAGAGAGAACTTTATATTTTACTTATTTGGTTTGTATCTTCTGTAGTTCTACTTTTACTGTATTATGGGGAAATCTTAATTTAAAAAAAATATTTTAAAAAATGTTTCTAAGCCCTCACAAAACAAATACTATTAATATATTTACAGGAGAATATTAAATACCTTTTGTGGTTTTCCTTCTTGAAGATCTTGACACTGCAGTTGTGCTTTCTCTCTCTTCAGTTATTTGAGTGGTTTCTTTATTTTCTACTTAACACAAAGAATATCAAAAGCAGAAATTAGTATCGAAGCATCCCTAAACGCATTTCTGAGATTTGAAGTCCTTTTCACACAAAAAATGTTTAGGATCACAGGCCCTGAATTTAGGGGGCAAAAATCCAATTGAAAGTTTTACTGCACATGTCCCCACTAAAATGGCACAGTACCCTCCGGGGGAGCCCTGAATCAGGCTGCGGGTTCCCCATCACTCCACGCCACCCAAGTGCTCCTAAGCGAGCTTACGAGACAGTGGCCAGTAGGTACCTCTTCCTTCCTTCATTTCTTCCTTAATTTTTATTAAAGATTTTCTTTGGTTAGAAAAGTATGCACTTTGTCTCTCTTTGAGGTTGTAACATCTTTTCTACAGATCAGTTACATTTGATGCGAAACATTAGTGTTGTCTACAATACAGTGGTACCTCGGGATGCAAACGGGATCCGTTCCGGAGCCCCGTTCGCATCCAGAAGCAAACGTAACTAGCGATGGCACATCTGTGTGCGCATGTGTCGCTTTTCGCCACTTCTGTGCATGACGTCATTTTGAGCACATACTCGAACGCGCTCAACATGAAGCATATTCAACCCGAGGTATGACTGTATAAGGTTGGGGGAGAAGAGAGGGGGAAAGGGGTGGGTGTGATGGTAACATTATTTTAGTTAGTGTATGTGGGGGGGGGGGGGTTTGGTGCCAGTGTCACCTGGATAGGTTCTCTTTCCATTCATTTATTATTTTTCCTTGGCAGTGAGAGAGGCTCAGAGGCAGGGCACAGTTGGTTGTCTTTATTTGACTGCAGTGAGAGTTCTTTGCATATGTGGTGGGAGAGAGAGATTGTTGGGTCAAGTTAGCCATATCAATCCGTATGCTTTCGAGAGCAGCTGCCTTGCAAAGCAAAGTCAAGGCTGGCGACTTCCAGGAAGATGGCAGGCACCTGCAGCCTCAACCAGAATTTTGCTGCACATCGCCATGTAAAAATGTGGAGGGGGGTGGATGTTGGCACTGTTGAGGTTCAAATCCTCACTCATTTGTGATGCTCAATGAGGTAACCTTGGAATAATCATCATCTCTGAAGCCAAACTATCCAACAAGGGGAGAGAAGAACCATGTAGTCATACCTCATGTTATGTCCGCTTCGTGTTGCGTCCTGCGGCAACCCAGAAGTACCGGAACAGGTTACTTCCGGGTTTCGCCGCTCGTGCATGCGCAGAAATGCTAAATCGCATTGCGCATGTGCAGCGCTTTGGCTCGCGTCGGTTCCGTGTTACGGACGGGCCTCCGGAACGGATCCTGTCCGTAACACGAGGTTCCACTGTATTCCACCTTGCGTTCATTGACGGAAAGGCAAGATATAAATATAGCAAAATACAAACATATTTAAAGGATGTACATATAATAAATGCCTCCCCACTCATTTCAGTGGCTCTTGTGCAGAAAAACCTTATTGGATGTTCTCCTTGATTCCAGAGGCAATACAGAATCAAGCATAAAGTTGAACAGTTTTCTCTCAGGTTAACTTGATTTATATTGCAATCTTGCATATGTCTACTTAGAAATATGCCTCAATGATTTATTTCCACATAAGTGGGTACAGGGTTGCAGCATTAGACAGCAGACACTCTTTACATTAGACAGCTATTCTAGAGAGAAGAAAAGAATTAAAAAACAACAACAACCAGAGGTCTTTTTTCGTTTATTGTTTTTACATTACCTTCTCCATTCTGGTCAGTGGAATTAGATGTTCTGTCATTATAGTGGTGTTTGTCGGGACTAGCAGTGTCTTGAGCTACTTGAGAAAGGTCCGTTTCCTGTACCCCTTCAGAGATGGCTCCATTAGTACTGTTTTCCCCGTTTATGTTGCTCTTCACTTTTTCTATCATTCGTAAACACATTTTATCGTTCAATTTCTGCAGTGAAGGATAATGGTGAATATTAATACAACCTTAAATGGTGGGAATTAATTATAAAGTAATTGTGCAATGGGCATATATCAACATAACAACACATGCATCTTTTTCTCCATCTTAGATGTGAAGCAGTTTAAATTAACTTCAGCTTGAACACACACATTAACAAAAAAAAGCCTACGTTAATAACTGCCAATAATCAAACAGCAACATGAGAGATATAGGAATGTTGCTGGAAAACACTTATGCCAAGTTTTAAAGTCACTCGTTTTAATTCTATGGGTTTTTTAGAATCTGCAAACTAAAAGCAAATAAAGGCTTATCATCAACAATATGTGTTTTCCAAAATGAAGTTCTCCAGGGTCATTTATTAATTGCTTGACTCAGAGACAACTTGCACCATAAAAACCAAAGTTATCTCACATGGTCAGGAAGTTCTTGTTTTAAAGGATCTCTCCTATTCAGTTAAGTTCTACTTATGGCAAATGAAGCTAAACGGCTACCATTTAAGCACTATTCCACACACACACTCCAAATTTAATTTAAAAAGTGATTACCTACCCCAAGAATCTCATCTAATAAAGCCAGCAGGTCTTTTGTGAAGTCTTTATTAAGTTCTAAGGAACTCAAAGCTTTTACATAGATACGGACATCAGGCGCACTTGGATCCATCAAGATTTCATGGCATATTTTCACTGCCAAATTATCATGAACTGTCAAACCCTGGAAAAGGTAACAGAACATCATAATATCTGACTGCATATTGTTTAAGAATTTTCTTTTTTAAATGGAGTTTTTGAAAAACTTGTATATGTATAAAACAAAACGATTTCCAACATTAAAAATAGAGTTCTTTTGAACCCTCAGACTTCCTCCCCTTCCTCTATGCGTTCCATCTTTAAGATTAAATTTACTGCCTCTTTTACCCTTATCTATCTATTATATGGGACGCGGGTGGCGCTGTGGGTTAAACCACAGAGCCTAGGACTTGCTGATCAGAAGGTCGGCAGTTTGAATCCCAGTGACAGGGTGAGCTCCCGCTGCTCGGTCCCTGCTCCTGCCAACCTAGGAGTTCGAAAGCACATCAAAGTGCAAGTAGATAAATAGGTACCACTCTGGCAGGAAGGTAAATGGCGTTTCTGTGCGCTGCTCTGGTTCGCCAGAAGCAGCTTAGTCATGCTGGCCACATGACCCGGAAGCTGTACGCCGGCTCCCTCGGCCAATAAAGCGAGATGAGCACCGCAACCCCAGAGTTGGCCACAACTGGACCTAATGGTCAGGGGTCCCTTTACCTTTACCTATTGTATGACCATAATTACAAAAAAATCCACATTACAAGTGTCTTTATTGTTTAAGAATTTTCTGCAGTTACCATATTGGCCTGAATATAAGACGCACCTGAATATAAGCCACACCTTTAAAATTCAAGGAGGGGAAAAGAAAAAAATGCCGGCGGCCTCCCCCCTTCTTTTCGGCGGTTTGGGGGAGGCTTGGGAGCCGTGGATGGGATGGGCACCATTGCGCCATGCTGCTTCCGGGGGAGGGGAGAGCTTTGCCGGCGGCCTCCCCCTCTTCCCCCTTATTTTTGGCAGCTTGGGAGGAAGCAGCACGGGGCAACGGCACTGTGCTGGGCCTGAGGGTAACCTGGGTAACACGGTCCAGGTCTCGTCCCGAATCCAAGGATTCCATGAGGAGTCAGTCCAACAGGGCCAAGGAAGGAAACCAGGCGAGGTCAGGCACAGGGTAACAAGCAGGTTCCAGCAAGCAGCAACGTTGCTCCCGCAACCTGGGGTGGGGTCCAGCAGCCTTTTATATCTGATGGGCTAACGGCCGGTCCTGATCCCCCGGTGACTCACCTCTCTGTCTCGCCCGAAGGCGAGCACTCCTCCTGCAAGGACTCAGGCCTCTCCTTCTCTCAGACTTCAGTCTCTGCAGCTCGGGAGATGTCGGTAGGTTACTAGACCCAGGGGCCGCCTCAGCCTCTCCTGACTCAATTGGTAGAGGAGCAGCTGTAAGTGATGGCCCAGCTGAAGGCAATGAGGTATTCCCCGCATCTGGAGCCAGGGCAGGCTCAGGCCCCTGACTCAGCCCAGCTGGTACTTGTTGCAGGGGAACCTGTGCAGCCTGGGACTTTTCAGAATCAAGCCCCAGACTAGGTTCAGATGCCGCCTGGGGCAAAGGATCTGGTGCAGACTGAGACTCCTCTGGGTCCAAGTCCGATCCCGAGTCCCAGCCCATCACAGGCACCCGTCCCGTCCGCAGCTCCCAAACCACCTAAAAGAAGGGGGAAGGTAGCCAGCAAAGTGCCGTGGCTCCCTTTCCCCAAAGCAGCACAACCTTACAAAAATTGGCCTTGCCTTCCAAGGCCGGAATGGAGAGCACCCTCCCCCCCCCCAAGATGCCACGACAAGGGCCTTCGGGGGTGTGGGACAACGGCGCCCCTCCCGACTACGGCTCCCAAGCTGCCGAAAAGAAGGGGGATGGGGGGGAAGGTTGCTCGCAACGCAGTGTGGCTACCCCCCCCCCCTCAGAGGGAGCACAGGGCAATGGGGCCCATCCTGTCCGTGGCTCCCAAGCTGCCAAACAGAAGGGGGAAGGCCGACAGGGAAAGAATCAAATGCAGTGGTGCCTCGCAAGACGAAATTAATCCGTTCCGCGAGTCTCTTCATCTTGCGGTTTTTTCGTCCTGTGAAGCACGGCTATTAGCGGCTTAGCGGCTATTAGCGGCTTTAAGAAAAAGGAAACAAACTCGCAAGAACTCGCAAGACGTTTCGTCTTGCGAAGCAAGCCCATAGGGAAAATCATCTAGCGAAGCGACGCAAAAACCGAAAAACCCTTTCGTCTTGCGCGTTTTTCGTTTTGCGAGGCATTTGTCTTGTGGGGCACCACTGTATAGAAAATTCCTGTGCCACAATCATCTTGTAGCATTTACCAGGTATCAGGAGGCACTGTTCAATCTCAGCTTCAGCAAAACAGGATAGGACTCTGCATACCTGGTAGTTCTGTGAATTCTTAGCCCTTTCATTCAGCCCACTTGGTCTTGTCAGGTCCACCAACAACTCAGAAACATTTGCTGCATCAACCTCAGACAATGGTGAAGATGCAGGAGCATTAAACAATATTTTTAAGGTTGGAAGAAAAGCTTCTCCGAAGCATTCCTGATTTGTCCTGGATTTTTAAAATGGAGTAGATATTAATATAATGCGTTACAAGAAACATTCCAGAAAGTATGTCCAGATCTTGTATTACACATTCAAGGGAACTTGTTTCATTGTCTTGTAATTTCTATGCATTAATGGAGGACCAAGTCATCTATGCCTCCCATGCACATTCCCAATACAAGGGGAAATACCGTATTTTTCGCTCTATAAGACACACCAGACCACAAGACACACCTAGTTTTTGGAGGAGGAAAACAAGAAAAAAAATATTCTGAATCTCAGAAGCCAGAACAGCAAGAGGGATTGCTGCGCAGTGAAAGCAGCAATCCCTCTTGCTGTTCTGGCTTCTGGGATAGCTGCGCAGCCTGCATTCGCTCCATAAGACACACACACATTTCCCCTTACTTTTTAGGAGGGGAAAAGTGAGTCTTAATAGAGCAAAAAATACGGTATACCTTTTTAGTCTTGTAAAACCGGGCTCTTTGTTATCAAAATTCTACTTCTAGAAACTTGAAATAAACCACAACTATAGGAAGTTCTTCCAAACTCAAGTGAGGAAGAAATGAAATATTGGGTTCTGCCCAAGCAAATTGGATAGATAACCATAGAGAGGAGCAGTTAAAAATGTAGAATGGCCTTGCCCAGCACAATAAACCAAGATAAGCTGCTCACGGCAGCTAGGCATCTGGAGGACAAGGTTAGAAAGAATGAGATGAGACTGCAATCCTATGCACACTTACCTGGGAATAAATCCCACTGAACTCTATGGACCTTACTTCAGAATAGGCATGTATAGGAGTGCACTACACTGTCAGGCAACTTTTCTCATAAAAGCATGAAAACAAACTTTTTTCCTCCTGTTATCCAACTATGTTAAATTCAAACTGGCTAAAATGCAGAAAAAGGAGGGGGAAAGTGGAGTGGCGAGAGTCGTACCTATTTGAGTAAGCAAATAAAGGGAAGAAAACGCCTAGGGAATGTCGGAGACAGGTATCTTCTTCAGTCACTGGATTATACCACAACAAAACAAGTCGTGAAAGCAGCTTAGCACTGATCAATCGCCCGGAGAACATGAGTTTGGCTAGGCCCTCAGCAGATACGGTCCTGAGTTCTGAAATCTAGAAAAAGGTTTGTTCATTTAGGAAAAAGAGCGAGCTATTTGGGTTTCGTTCAGTAGGATTAATACAACAGCACTTGACAGCCCTCAGTCATCTGTGATCTGGGATCACTCATACAGTAGATATATCAGAGCTATAAAAAGCAACTATGTAAAGAAATCATAAATTGTGACGCCCTAGCACATCTGCAAAAGTAAAACCTCTCACACGTATTACACAGCCTCTAAAACAGAGTTTAAAGGGGATGGAGGCAATTGCACTGGATGACCCTTTGAAATGCTTTCTCTCTCCAGAGATGGTGAGCACCCAACATGGTGGGTTATGCTGCCCTCCTGTGGCTAAAGATGGGGAAAGCAGACTGGTCTTTGTCCACTGGACAGGTATTCCTCAGAGGTGTTGAAGAGACAGCCTAGACAGAAAGGCAGCCAGCTGGGTGGACCTATGTGTTTGCTGCAATGCCCTTTTTACTAAGTTTCTGTAGTTTGGTTGATTATTTTACTGCTTTTCAAGCACCGATTTCCTTACACGAGTTTAGTCTGATCCATTCAAATGACTGAGGTCATAGAATCATAGAGTTGGAAGAGACCACAAGGGCCATCGAGTCCAACCCCCTGCCAAGCAGGAAACACCATCAGAGCACTCCTGACATATGGTTGTCAAGCCTCTGCTTAAAGACCTCCAAAGAAGGAGACTCCACCACACTCCTTGGCAGCAAATTCCACTGTCGAACAGCTCTGACTGTCAGGAAGTTCTTCCTAATGTTTAGGTGGAATCTTCTTTCTTGTAGTTTGGATCCATTGCTCCGTGTCCGCTTCTCTGGAGCAGAAAACAACCTTTCTCCCTCCTCTATGTGACATCCTTTTATATATTTGAACATGGCTATCATATCACCCCTTAACCTCCTCTTCTCCAGGCTAAACATGCCCAGCTCCCTTAGCCGTTCCTCATAAGGCATAAGGTGATGGAGGCATGGCCAATGGACAAAGACCAGTCTGCATTTCCTGCCTTCAGCCACAAGATGGCAGCATAACATGTGTTCAACACCTCCAAGAAACGCCTGTCAGGCAAGAACCAACTGTTCTTTCTCACTACCTCCAAAGGGCTGCCCCACTGCAAACTACATTATCTTCCCCAGAGAAGGTCCATTATCATTTATCCTAACTTTCCTCATCTCCGCTGACCTGAATTAGTTCACAGAGAAAATATATAAAATCATTTTTCCCCCTAACGATAATTCCAAACTATGAGGTCTTTCCACCTTTTATCTTGGAAGCAAAACTCTTTAACGTACTAATGTAGTCTAGGACTGTGAGCACCTCCTCCTGCCTGTCCTGGGCCCAAGAAATGAGAAAAAGTAGTGAATCTATGTAAACAAACAACATGTAGCAGCAGCGAAAATGTCTTTTGTAAGTCAGGTTTACATACTTAGCTCTGTTGAAATAATAAGCTGCAAGAATATAAACATACCAGTTGTTGCTTTCATATTTAATAACCAACATACTGCTACCCTTTTGTTTAAAAAAAAAATACAATAAAACCCCATGTATTAATATTAGCTGATTTCATGATCTTACCTCACTGTCTAAGAACCCAGAAAGAAGCTGAAGGAGATTGTGGGTAGTTGCAGTTTCTTCTTCAGTTTCCTTAGTCACCTCATTTTCATTCTCTTCATTTTCATTCTCTTCATTTTCACTTTGGGCACATTTTCCTTTTTTTGCTTTGAAAGGTTCCATCCCGAACATCATCAGTTGGTCAAAGACTGCCTTTAAAGCGCTTAGTTTTACCTTTATTTCATCGATTTGCAAGACCTGGCATTAGAAAGATGAACAGGATATCTGAATTCATAAATGTGACCAATTTAATCCCTTGCCTTCTGTGTCGGTTTTGCACACTATTGTCTCTTAATCCCCCCTCCCTGAAAATGCTAATAAAGGTAAAGGTAAAGGGACCCCTGACCATTAGGTCCAGTCGTGGACGACTCTGGGGTTGCGGTGCTCATCTCGCTTTATTGGCTGAAAGAGCCGGTGTACAGCTTCCGGGTCATGTAGCCAGCATGACTAAGCCGCTTCTGGCGAACCAGAGCAGCGCACGGAAACGCCATTTATCTTCCCGCCAGAGCGGTACCTATTTATCTACTTTGACGTGCTTTCAAACTGCTAGGCTGGCAGGAGCAGGGACTGAGCAACAGGAGCTCACCCCGCTGTGGGGATTTGAACCACCAACCTTCTGATCGGCAAGTCCTAGGCTCTGTGATTTAACCCACAGCACCACCCGCATCCCGAAAATGCTAATAACCCCAAGTTATAAAAAGATTAAAAAACAATAAGAAAAGCTGCACATTCTTAGGTAATAATGAACGACTGGGGCTTTGTTGTTTTTCTTTTGGTTAATAGCTGTACACAACTCCCAAATTTGGAGATACTGCAAGCTCATCTCTAATTTGTTTTTGCGGTCCTTCTACATGAAGTGGTGCCAAGGTTGGAGATCCATTCCTAACTCCACTTACATGTGGGAAACTACAGCTCTGCAGCTCTCTTTCTCACTAGGGTATAAAAGTAACAACCAATCACCTCTTAATCATCCAATTGGAAGGAAAGATTTCAATATGCAAGAGAACTTGCCTCATCATGACTCAGTAAGAGGCCATGCATTCTTGTACTGAGCCAAAAAAGCAAGTCCAAGTTTACTAATATGGGGGTCAATTGTTGATATGCCAGGCTCATCAATTAGCAAATCGCTTCCCATTGCACCTTTCCATGGAAAGATATGCAAGTTAAACGAGCCTTTACACCCCACCACTTTTCAAAGCGATAGTTTCTTAATTTAAATGAGATAATGTAGCAAGGTCACAATGTAGAATATTTACCTGCAACAGCAATGCAAGGTGCTTGCTGGCAAATTCTTCGCTCTGCAAACCACAGCCACCCAAACATAAAACTGCCAAATTTCTTACAGCTGGATGGATATTAGTAACTCCTGGAATGATCTAAACAAACAGTAATGCACATTTCATGTAAAGCTTGACATAATCTTCCAAACAGTCATTAAATTGCTTATCTGGGGCGAGTAAGAATCTCCTTCAGACAACTAAACAGGAAAATGAAAGGTGATTCTCGTCTACACCTGACTTCCACCCTTTCAGAACTTATCATAGGAATATTCAAGCAGGCAATCTGTCTAGTTAACACCTTACTCCCACCCCGGAATAGTAATTTTTGCATTTATTTGAAAGCGCAGCATAAAGAACAGAGCTAATTCTTCGTAAGTTTTACATGAGAAATGGAATCACTTTTCTTCCTCCCTGAAATTTTCACTGCTCTATCTTTTCAGTGGTTGGTAGCAGCAAGGAAGATAGGCTGTCAGGCATTCTAGGCTAAGCAGAACTGACCAACAAGTGCCTTAAGGATGGAGATTGGCTGTGTGTACCAAAGCAAATCCAACCTCCCATATCACTACTCTGAGATGATTCCGAATGTAATCTAAATTGAAGGATAAAAAGGTTAAGGGACCCCAGACCATTAGGTCCAGTCGTGACCGACTCTGGGGTTGCGGCGCTCATCTTGCTTTATTGGCCGAGGGAGCCGGCATACAGCTTCCGGGTCATGTGGCCAGCATGACAAAGCCGCTTCTGGCGAACCAGAGCAGCACACGGAAACGGCGTTTACCTTCCCGCTGGAGCGGTACCTATTTATCTACTTGCACTTTTGACGTGCTTTTGAACTGCTAGGTTGGCAGGAGCAGGGACCGAGCAATGGAAGCTCACCCCGTCGCGGGGATTCAAACCACCGACCTTCTGATTGGCAAGTCCTAGTCTCTGTGGTTTAACCCACAGCGCCACCCGCGTCCCTTAGCAAGTTCAAGGATAATTGGCCATAAATCTCAGCTGTAAGGATGAAAAGAAAGTGCGGGCTGTGGGAGAAAAAGGAATGCAGAGGTCTTAGGAGTTCAAAAGGAGAACTGAATCATCTGGACGTTTGAAAATAGTCCACTCTTCCCAAGCTGGGGGACGGGGGGGGGGGGGACGGCAAAGATCTGAGACAGTTTAATCAGTGGGACAGAGTGGATTTTGGTTCTCTTTTGAAACATTGAAACAAGGGGTTGAGAGATACAGTTCTGCCTCAAGCCATGATGGGAGACAACAGCCGAAAAAGTGGAAGATACACCATATATCAGAGGTAGGCAACCTAAGGCCTGGGGGCCGGATGCGGCCCAATTGCCTTCTCAATCCGGCCCGCGGACGGTCCAGGAATCAGCGTGTTTTTACATGAGTAGAATGTCTCCTGGGTTATTTGTGGGGCATAGGAATTCGCTCATTATTTCCCCCAAGAAAATATGGTCTGGCCCCCCACATGGTCTGGGGGATGATGGACCGGCCCACGGCTGAAAAAGGTTGCTGACCCCTGCCATATATGATCAGAAGGAATCTCCATGGACATAACAGTTTTCACACGCAGGACAGAACAATGATAACAGTTACAACTCCTCACTTGAAGTTCTATAAATTTAAATAATATAATAACACAATTAGAAATCGTTAAGAATGCAGTTGTAGTATAAAGTATTACAGTACTATTTTAACTGTAATGTATTAACTGGGAAGTAATTGGTATTTGAATAATTGTATTAACTGATATTGTTATGATTGGACTATTGTTGGGGAACTATTGGGAAACTAATTTTAAAAACTGGCACAAAAACGTGATGTTTAGTGATGTATGCTGGGTCTGGAGTAGATGGTTTGATCCTCCAGATTCTATTGTTCTGCAAGGAGATGAGGCGAGACTCGCTGATCCCCAGCCTAACCCTCTGATTTCTGAACTTGGTTGTCCAAATGTGGATTTACAAAGTTCAGAAATGGAATATTAATATTCAAGCGGCTCAGAATACATATTCTCAACTCCCAGGTATGTCTAACTTTTGTTTTGTTGTCACCTACCAAAGATTCAATTATTGCATCCATTGTTGGGCCTAATCCTTTCGAAAGGGAAAGCTGCTTGAGAAGTTCGTTGCACATCATCAGACATTTCAGTAATGTTTCAGGATCACTCTTTTTTAAAAAAAAGAGGGGGAAAGAAAATAATTATTTGAACACACTGTAGAATGCCACCTTCACATCCCACAAACTGTATGTCCAATTCCATCCCTTTAAGATACTAGGGAGGTCCAAGGTTTTTCTAGTCCTTCATAATTGAGAAATAGACACTGTGTACAAAGCCTAAATAATCACACAGAAACTGTAATTTGATGTCAGCATTACAAAACATCAACATGAGAACTATACTTCTTTAAGGTTCACTTCGTACCAATTTTAAAAACCACAAATACATTCATGCTTATTTAAAAACGATGTAACTGAACGCCAGTAGCTGGTGTAAAGGTCAGCACCTTTTCCATGCATATTTCTTTGGTTGGAGGCTCCTCTGCCTCTTTTAACAGGTCACTTTTAATGCTTTCCAGTTCCATTATTCTCTCTTTCAACAGTGATGCCTGGCTGAAATCCTGCAAAGCCACACTTTTCTCCAGTGCATCTTTTGCTTCCATAAGTTTCACTTTAATTTCAGCCAGCTGGAAGGAAAACCAGAAATTATAATACAAAAGCAGTTTGTTTTTCTTTATCCCCCCCCCCTAAAAACTAGGTGCGCCCTATGGTCCGGTGCGCCCTATGGAGCGAAAAATACGGTAGTTAAGAATAGTTCTGCCTTTTCTCTTTCACCCAATAGCATTTCTCCATCTTCCCCACACAGAGGACCTACCACTTGCTTGTTCTTCCTCTTACTTCGGACATAGCCGAAGAAACGTTTTTTAATATTTTTAACCTCTCTTGCAAGCCTGAGCTCATTCTGACTTTTAGGGACTTCAGCTGTAATTATCCCCAGAATAAAAGCTTCTGGGTTTCTTAGAAAAAGTTACCCAATATTCCTTAACTACACCACATGTCCACCACGTATGGTAGAATGCTCCTTCTGTCTTCTTACACTTCCAGCATCTCCCTAATTCTGATTTGAACAACTTTGCTAATCTGCTTGGTGTTAAATACCATCTGGGAATCATCTTCATGTAATTTTCCTTCGATGTGTAGCATGCAATGAATTTCAAATCTGTTTTCCTAAGTCTTTCCCATAATACTGTCAATATTGTGCCCTACATCTCCAGCCCAGTTAATCATAGATCATTTCCTTCGTTTCCCAGTCTAGCAACACGTTATACATCTTACATAGTGTTTCTTCTCTTGCCCCAAAAAGCTTTCTTTCAAACTGCGAACTTTGACCTACAAGTCCTTATTTTTTGTGGGTCTTAAATAATGCATTTAGCTGACGGTATTGTAGCCAGTCCATCACCAAGTTTTTTTCTCTTCCATTTTTTTCTTACATACCCCACCACCACCCCCGAGATGTCTAATATATCTCTGCAACTGCTCCTTGTTAACTCTTCTGTTGGTGACAGCCACAACAGTGCTTTTCTTTCTAACATTCCCCCCCCCCAGACTCTGTATAATTCTTTTCTGATCACATGGTTCGAGAAACCCTTGTGTATTTTAACTTTATCGTACCACAGGCACACATTCCAAACGAATTAGATGCCATGCCTTTCCAGATCTAATACAGTGGTACCTCTAGTTAGGAACTTAATTCATTCCCGAGGTCCGTTCTTAACCCGAAACTGTTTTTAGCTAGGGGCGTGCTTTCACTAATGGGGCCTCTTGCTGCCGCTGCGCCACCAGCACACAATTTTCGTTCTCATCCTGGGGCAAAGTTCTCAACTCGAGGTAACTCTTCCAGGTTAGCGGAGTTTGTAACCTGAAGTGTTTGTAACTTGAGGCGTTTGTAACTTGAGGTACCACTGTAGTTGAGTATTCTTTAGTAATATCCATTCCTTTAGTAAACACAGGCCTCAAAGTATAATTTTAAGTCTGAAACCACCTTTCTCTTTCGTATAAATCATATTTTATTTTAGTCTGGATTTTTTCGCCTGCCATATCAACCTAGCTATATCTTTTTGCCATTCCTTTTAAAGCACTGTGCATTGTTGGCTATTGGTGCTGTCTGGAATAAAAACATCTTTAGAAGGGCATTCATTTTTATCATTGAAATTGGCCTTCTTAAAGTCCAGAGTGTGTGCCTGACTAGGCTCAGTTTTCCCTTGCCTCTGTATCCTGAAACCCGGGAGAACATCATCACTTCTCTCCCAAGTTTCTGAGTACTTCCACTTCGTCGATCCGTCCCTCCTTTTGGTGAGGACCAGGTCCAAGATAGATGATCCCCTTGTTGGCTTTTCCACCTTCTGGGAAATCAAATTGTCAGCAAGCTATTGGAGGAATTTGTCAGACCTTACATTCTTAGCAGAGTTTTAGTCCCAACAGATATCAGGGAAGTTGAAGTCCCCCATGATTACTATATTTCTTCTTTTTGAATGTTTGGTAATCTGCTCTAGTAAGGCACCATCCAAGTCTTCAGTCTGGCTTGGTGGTCTATAGAAGACACCCACAATAAGGTCACTGTTGTTTCTCCTAAAATTTTTACCCATATACTCTCAATTTGCTTTTCATGCTCCAGGTCATAGATTTCTTCACAAGTGTATACATCCTTTACATATAATGCTGCTCGCGTCCTCTGGAACAGATTATACCCCTCAATTCCTACATTCCAGTCATGAGTCTCATTCTACAATCAATTCCTACATTCCAGTCGTGAGCCTTTATGATTAAGGATATTAGAGCTTAATGAGTTATGACTATAACTGTTGGAGAATCGTTGCCTGGATGTTAACAGTGCATCATTTGTGACTTTCCTGGCTGATAAATGCACAAACCTTACTTTCTGTCTATGAATGATGTTCTCCTCACTACAGGAACATGACTCTTAATCTCAGGGTTATTAATTCGAGCCCCACACTGGACAAAAGATTCCTGCATTGCAGGGACAGGATTAGGTGACCCTCATAGGTAAAGGTACCCCTGCCCGTACAGGCCAGTCTTGCCAGACTCTAGGGTTGTGCGCTCATCTCACTCTAGAGGCCGGGAGCCAGCGCTGTCCACAGACACTTCCGGGTCACGTGGCCAGCGTGACAAGCTGCATCTGGCGAGCCAGCGCAGCACACGGAACGCCGTTTACCTTCCCGCTGGTTAGCGGTCCCTATTTATCTACTTGCACCCGAAGGTGCTTTCGAACTGCTAGGTTGGCAGGCGCTGGGACCGAACGACGGGAGCGCACCCCGCCGCGGGGATTCGAACCCCCTCATGGTCTCTTCCAACTCTGCAATTCTATGATTCTATGTCACACAACACCGACAATACTGCATTAGTAGCTCTACTGCAATTTGGACTGTCTTGCAACAACTTGCAACTGTCTTGCAATAGCTCAAAGCTGTTGACGGCTTGACCCCTCTCCTTTCCTAGTAATTCTGTTTGTATTAGTAGACGATGGTAAAGCTGGGGAGGGCTGTTAAAATATTCAAGTGGTGCTACAGTTACATTAAACGACAAATCTTTAAAACAAAAATGGAGTGCAATCACCACTTACTTTAAGCTGTTGCTTTCTTATTTCAGTTGCATCTGGGGGCTTGTCTACTGTAATAATTTCATCACGAACCTCGGTTATGATTTCAGCAACCTGGTGATGCAAAGAAAGTTAGTACTCAGCTCAAATTTTGAAGAATTTTGCAATTATTTTCTACCCCCCCAAAAAAAAAAATCCATCCCGCCTTTTCAGTTATTTTTGGAAGGATGCAAAATAGTTTACACTGCTAGAACATCCATTCATTAAGCCCCTAACCCTCCAAACTTAACACTGAAGTAGAGCTTCAGATGGAGGATTCTTAACATTCCTAAATGCTGCTGCTTAGCATAACTTCACTTCCAAACCTGTCTTCTTTCTAGCAATGGTAATGCCACCACATAACCAAGTATACAAGCACATGTGAGATTTTAGGGACCATTTATTTTCCCCTAAAGCCCGTTTTTCATCTTAAATATATCCTTAACATCACCACCCCCAAAAAAGTTCACATGCCACTAGATAAACACTAAGGATATAGAATATGCTGCCTTTTTCATATCAGGATGAACCGCTGTATTCCTTTCTGCATAAAGGCCAAGTGCCTGATCAAATTACTTTAATAAATAAAAACGCCATCTTCCTGCAAGCAAGGATACAGTACTGCATTTGAAACAAACAAACAAAAAATTATCTGCTCCTGTACTGAGCTATCAAGTGCAATTATATTAGGTTTCTTTGTAATGTGTGGAAAAAAATACTTAATGAGGGCTTCTGGTCCCGCCTGCCTTAATAGAGGCAGCCCCCATGTCAGCAGGGGATTGTCAGCAAATCCCCCTTAGGGATGGGGGGTGGGGGTGGGAAATTGCAGTTTGTCTTGGTATCTGATTCTTCTAGACCTGTCAGCAGCCTTCGACATGGTCGATCACGAACTCCTAGACCACCGCCTTGCCGACGTGGGGATCCAGGGCACAGTCCTCCAATGGCTGCGCTCGTTTCTCTCTGGTCGGGGACAGAGGGTGGCGCTTGGGGGGGAATTGTCATCGCGCCACTCCTTGGTGTGTGGAGTGCCTCAGGGTGCGATTCTCTCCCCGATGCTTTTTAACATCTTTATGCGCCCCCTCGCCCAGCTTGTTCGGAGTTTTGGGCTGGGTTGCCATCAGTATGCCGATGACACCCAACTCTATCTGTTGATGGATGGCCATCCTGACTCGGCCCCAGACACACTGACCAGATGCCTGGAGGCCGTGGCTGGATGGTTACGTGGGAGCCGGTTGAAGTTAAATCCTTCGAAGACAGAGGTCCTCTGGCTGGGACGGGACGATATGGGATTGAGGGGGCAACTCCCATCTCTTGCGGGGGTGCAGTTAGTGCCAGCACCGTCCGTTAAGAGTTTGGGTGTAATCTTCGATACCTCCCTCTCTATGGAGGCGCAGATTACAGCTATAACAAAGGCGGCATTTTTTCATCTCCGCCAAGCTAAGCAGTTGGCCCCTTATCTCTCTCGCCCTGACCTAGCCACTGTGATCCATGCGACGGTCACCTCCAGACTGGATTATTGTAACTCGCTCTACGTGGGGCTGCCCTTGAGACTGACCCAGAAACTCCAGCGGGTGCAGAATGCCGCAGCGAGACTCCTTATGGGGTCTTCGCTGCGAGACCACATTCACCCGGTGCTATATCAGCTGCACTGGCTCCCGGTGGAGTACAGGATCAGGTTTAAGGTGCTGGTTTTAACCTTTAAAGCCCTATACGGCCTAGGACCCTCGTACCTACGGGACCGCCTCTCCTGGTATGCCCCACAAAGAAACCTACGGTCTGCAAATAAAAACATCCTGAAGGTCCCAGGCCTCAGAGAGGTTAGGCTGGCCTCAGCTAGAGCCAGGGTCTTCTCGGCTGCGGCTCCAATCTGGTGGAACGCTCTGTCACAAGAGACTAGGGCCCTGCGGGACCTGACATCTTTCCGCAGGGCCTGCAAGACAGAGTTGTTCCACCAGGCCTTTGGTCAGGGCGCAGCCTGACTCCCTCCTCTGGCAACCTGCACAGAGTTTTGTTTAATGGTTGCCATCAACTTGATTTTAATTAATTTTTATAATGAAATATTTTTAGAATGTTGGTTTATTTGATTGTTTGATTATTTGATTGTTGTTAGCCGCCCTGAGCCCGGCTTCGGCTGGGGAGGGCGGGATATAAATAAAATTTATTTATTATTATTATTATTATTATTATTATTATTATCTGGCTCTCACTCTGGCATAGAATGTGGGAGGCAAGGAGGTGCCAAGTTCAAAAGCACTTCATCTGGCATGTTGGAAAGGTCCAAATTTATGAAGCTTTGGGTTTTTTAAAAAAGCAATATATATGTGTGCAATACTTATCAAACCAAAATTTTATCAAACCAGAATTTATCTTCCTGCTTTAACAACATAAAGTGCAAAATTTATTTATCTTAGGTCACCGAAAGGCCATCCCTGACACCTACAGGATCCTCTACTCTGCCCCAAATACCATTGGAAATAGGTTTGAAAAAAGCACCGTAATATTGTGGTATATACTTGATTGCAGTGGCAGGGGAAGGTGTGTCTACAAGTTTCTATTTACAAATGTGGCAATTGGTCCAAAAAGCTCGGTAACCCCTAACTCAGTACAATTTTATAGCCTACTTAGCATGTTTATTAAATCTGTACAATTTGTACAAACAAAATTGTGAATACGAGTTGCAGCCGACTTCCATCTGTGCATCTTGCTTAAAACTCAGTTCTCACAAAACCTTTCAGATTTTTCCTCTGAAGTTTTGGCAGCCACAAAAGATCTTTTGAAGTTTCTGTCCCAACTTCTTTTAACCTTTTTATCCTACAGCAAGGCAGGGCAAAATGCTATTTGTTTCCCAGTCCGTAGCAGGGTGTTCCTGTTGTTGTTTGCGGGGGAATAGTGAAAAGGCTGACCAAGAGGAAAGTAGAAAGAAAGCACAAACACGATACTTCTAGTATCTCCAAACTAAAAGAAAGGTCATTAAAAGCCTTTAGAATGCATTTTTCCAGTCTATATCTGTATTGGATTTGAAATAGTTTTCATTGCAAAATTGTTTTATATATGCTTTTGTTAAATCGCTTTGAGATATCTCATAGGAAGTGATTGAATGAAAAAATGAATCTGAGTGTTGTGTCAGAATTATTCTCTAATATTGCAGAATGTCTGAGATAAAAATATATTTGAAGGCATTACACTCATTCTAGACGAGAAATTTTCATGAGGCTTTTTCAGTGTTCCCTGAAATCTCTGATTTTTTTCAAAGTTTTTGGGACGTAGCAGGGATTCACACACACACACACACACACACACACACACACTTTTAATGGCTGTTTTCCTGGAATATAAACTGACAAAGAGCAATTAGAACTTACAGTCTGGATTCTTCTGTCATCATCTTTGAGAACGCGGAGTAGATTCTCTGTAAGTGATGATACAAGGGATGCTGAAGTAGAGGGCATCATAAGGATTTTTTGTAACACTGTCAGCAGTCTCTTCCTTAAGAAAAATAATAACACTGATGATATAATAATAAAACGATCCCTAAACAATGAGTAATATCTATTCTCGTTTAAAATCCAAGAACTGGCAATTAACTGCTACTTCAGAAGTGAGGCAGTTTCTTTGAATAAGCTATGTTGGTGTTTCCAATACATGTAAGTGTTTAACTGCCTCACTTCCCAGCCATCACACTTGGCAGATCCTGATTATTACAACTGGGACCTCTTCAAAATCTCTTCCAGAGTGGAAAGCAAAGCACAACTTTTAGTAAAATTTCTGATGGGGAACAAAACATTCAAACATGACCAGAGTCAAGTATGGCAGAGATGGAAATCTAGAACACCAACCAACATAGCAAAAATAATTTTTTTAAATGTATGTTTATTGAAGATTTATTGATTTACAAAAGTATGTGCAATGTCTCTTTTTTCAAGATACACTTTCTACAGGTCAGTTTCATTTGTTGAGACCTTAGTGTTACATTAGGAAGAAAAGGGGAAAAGAGGGGAGGGAATGTTGAGTGGGGTGGGGGGTCAGGTGGCAATGCTTCAGTTCTACTTATTGTATATGTGGGGTTTTGTGTCAGCGTCACTTGTGTGGGTTCTCTTTACTATTTGCTTGTATTGCTTTGGTGGTGAGAGAGGTTGGGGTTGGCCTAGGGCATGGGTAGGCAAACTAAGGCCTGGGGGCTGGATCCGGCCCAATTGCCTTCTGGATCCGGCCTGCGGACGGTCCGGGAATCGCCGCGTGGATGATTCTGATTGTTCAGGCAGCACCATTTCCCCCTCTCCCTCACACACATTGCGGCGACACCTCCTCCCTCTCCTCCTCCTGGCTTCTCCCCGCCCTGCCTAAAGGAGTAAGGGGGCTGGGCTTTGTTGCTGCCAGACCCTCTCCGGAGCCCTTTCGCACGCCGCTCATCATCTCCCCACTGCCACCAGCCCCGCTGGCCCCCCACAATATCTGAGCCCCCTGCTGGAAAAAAATTTGTCAACCCCTGGCCGAGGGTTTGGTTGTTTGTGATTGGCTGTGGTGAACTTTGTTTTCATGTGGTGTGTGTGTATTTGGATGAGGTTAGCCATATTGATTTGAATGCTGTTGGTGGGTTCTTCTTGTTGCCTTGTTGGGCTTTGTATGAGGGTGAAAGAGGAGAGCGCAAAATATGGTCTGAAGCTCAACATCAAAAAAACGAAGATCATGGCCACTGGTCCCATCACCTCCTGGCAAATAGAAGGGGAAGAAATGGAGGCAGTGATAGATTTTACTTTCTTGGGCTCCATAATCACTGCAGATGATGACAGCAGCCACGAAATTAAAAGACGCCTGCTTCTTGGGAGAAGGGCAATGACAGGCCTAGACAGCATCTTGAGAAGTAGAGACATCACCTTGCCAACAAAGGTTCGTATAGTTAAAGCTATGGTTTTCCCAGTAGTGATGTATGGAAGTGAGAGCTGGACCATAAAGAAGGCTGATTGCCGAAGAATTGATGCTTTTGAATTATGGTGCTGGAGGAGACTCTTGAGAGTCCCATGGACTGCAAGAAGATCAAACCTCTCCATTCTGAAGGAAATCAGCCCTGAGTGCTCACTGGAAGGACAGATTGTGAAGCTGAGGCTCCAGTACTTTGGCCACCTCATGAGAAGAGAAGACTCCCTGGAGAAGACCCTGATGTTGGGAAAGATGGAGGGCACAAGGAGAAGGGGGCAACAGAGGACGAGATGGTTGGATAGTGTTTTCGAGGTTACCAGCATGAGTTTGACCAAACTGTGGGAGGCAGTGGAGGACAGAGGTGCCTGGCGTTCTCTGGTCCATGGGGTCACGAAGAGTCGGACACGACTAAACGACTAAACAACAACAGCAACGTGATAAAGGGGAACCGAACTGGGGTGAAGGCGTCTTCTTCTATCTGTCCCCGTGTTAGTTTCAGTTTTTTGGTTAGTTTTTCTAATAAGGCCGTTTCCCATACTATTTGATACCATTGGTCTATGTTTACTCCTGGCAGGTCTCTCCAGTATCTGGCTATGACGTTTCTGGCTGCTGAGAATAGATGGGTTATGAGCTATTTGCGTTGTGAGTAGGCATTATTGTCTTGGAACATAGCAAATGATTCATCCTGGAACTACAGAGGAACCTGACAGGATCTATGGGGGAAACCTGGCTGGACAGCAAAGTAGTAAGTCCCATCCTATCCAGGCCTGTATAAAGCACTACACTGTTTCATTGCAGTCCCAGGACAAGAAACATATTCTGGTTTCAGTGTGCTGAAGGATGGAGAAAGAAAATGTTTGAAACAAGCTATTTAAGTGAATTTAACCATTAAACCAAGTCATTTGGTGCTGTACTGATGAATATTAATGTTGGAACTTTGACATGAAACCAAGTGACTAGAATGCTGAATAAAATGGACTGAGCTACTGAAACATTTCCTAGTCAAATCGAAGTCAACAGAATAACATAGACATCAAAAATCCCTTTGTTGCTAAACTAAGCCTTACCTTCCTCCTTCCTCGGTGGTATCCATGCAGCCTATCATAAGGATCAACTGCTGACCTATAAACTCCTTTGTCATCAGTTGCTCAACACAAACCATATCTTCTTTCTCTTCTTGACTGAGAACTGGCATATTCTGAAGGTAACTTAATTAAAAACAAATGGTTATTCGGTATGATGCAAGCAACATCTTGATATTTATTTGAATTTTAGGTTACTGTACCAGTTAAAGGGCTTACAAATATAATTTGACTGAGTCTACCCACAGACAACAATGCTGCCTCGTCAATCTTCACAATACTATGCATTTATCGCTGCTTTTGTTTTATTCATTTGCTGGGCCTTACATGAAGAAACACTGGCGGTTAGAAGGTGTCTAGTTGAGCCTCCCAAGAGCATGTCTTACTTTCCAGTGCTAAAAGATTCTTTTTCACACAGACCTGTTTTAGCCTACGTAGCTACTTCTGCACACTCAACAAGGAGTCAGGCACATAAATTAGTAACAGTAATCTTTATGTTCCAGCAAACCAGTTTAATTGCTGTTTTGTGAACAACATAGAAATAAGTCCAAATCAAGTAACTGAAGATGAAAAAAAGAATAACTGTGAGGACCAAAAGCAGTATAAATTAAACTAATGCCAGTGATTTTTTTCCAGGGGGCACTCAAGGGTACGCAGTACCGGCACCTCTTTTTGTTGTTAAAATGTGTAGCACTTACTGTAACAACTTCATGGTGACTACAGGCACCTCTTTTTCTGGAAAAAAGCACTGACTAATGCTTTAACTTTCTTGTTTACCTTTGCAAATAATCTGCATATATGGCAGGTTCTGGCAGAATGTTCTCTAAGAATTCTTCCCCTTCAGATTTCAAGTACTCACAAAGGGTCTTCCAATACAAAGCATTCTCAGCGGTTAGTTTTTCTATTGGAATTACTTTCCTTGAAAACAAATATATACACGTTACATTTTCAACGGGGGGGGGGGAGTTTTGCTTTGTCAATTAAGAAGGCAATCACAGTATTTGACAAATATACAAGCTGAGATTCACATTTCAAGCCACACACATTAAAAGCTGAAAAGACAGAGCAGCTGTTACAAGAATTATGTTGTAGACAATTTCATTGATTTAAAAAATGACTTAAGGATCATTATCTCATGGTAACCAGCAGGAATGCCTCACTGAAGCAAAATATAATTATGTTCCATGCAAAATGTTATTCCATAGTTAGTTGCTAGACGAATACTAGTAAGCAGAGCACTATCTTTATCCTAAATTAATGCAATCTCTGTATATGAAAGTTGGTTCGTAGTGTCACTCTTTGGCATTATTAAGAGACTAACCCCAGTTTCTTGGAATTGTATTGCATTCTACTGAAGAAATTAAATGGGCTGCCATCTGCGCCCAGGTTGAGGGAGGGGTAATATCTTCCCAAGTATTACTGCCGGGGGGTGGGGGGAGAATGCATATACCCTACCACCTCTCATCTGTTATTTTAATGGACATTTCTCTTCTCATACGTACAACCAATTCTGACTAAACCTTTAGGGGTTGTTGTGGGGAGCAAGAAAACTCTGTCTGCAAACACTCAGCATGCACACTACAAACATCCTCTTTAGTGGTGCTACTTTGCCCACTAATACATTGATGGCTTTTCCAAAAAGTATTCCTCACTAGTTAATAGGATGCCTTTTAGTAGCTGCTTTTTTGATTTGCCTAAAAACGGGAAGTTCTGGCTGCTACTTACAGATATTTAGCAATTTATAGGTATTTTAGCAAATATGAGTTCAGTTTACTATTTTCAGAAAGTAATGTGTCATAGAAATGTTCAGAAACAAACATGGTTATTTCACTAGTCTTTGGAATAAAGTTTAGGCAAGTAATGAGGCAGAAACCTTTAACTTACTTTCCTAAGTTCAACTCTCAAGTATAAAGTTTTTTTAAAAAACAAACAAACACATACGTACATACCTTTCATCAAGGTCTGAGAAGTTTTTAATCAAGTCATTGACTGGTGACAGCGAAAACATGGCATTAAGAGCTGGAATACCCACTTCGGGACAACTTTCCACATCCAGCCGATGAAGGAGTTCTAGCACATTTCCCTCAACCAGCCGTAGCCAGGCCTGAAGAAGTTTCTTCTGCACCACTTCTTTTACAGATTCTATTAAGCAGGGAAATTTAAATTGAGATATAATTTCTCTGAATAAATATTTTGCCAAAAACCCCTTTACAGAATAGTTACTATGATACACACAAACTTAGTGATTAAGCTGACTTTCTCTGCCATATCACATTCAACAGTATATAAGCTGCTTATATATGGCAGTGTTCACGTTATCAACTCCTGACTTGATAAGCCAAGATTTTGTACACTCCTTCATTTCTGCTTCGCTTCTCCCTTCACTTGAGTCAAGATTCAAGCTGGGAAGCTACAGTTAACAACAGCTTCCTGTTACGTGCAAACTGAGTTATGGTAAATGGCTTCCAAACAAGCCAGGATTCAGACGCCAACTTTTCCTACTTGCAGGAAGAGAGGAATGAAGGCACTTTGCATTAGTGTGTCTATGTTGACGCACTAAATCAGGATTTCCTTATGAAACCTGTGCTACTATAAACAACGAGGGCTTCCCAGAAACAATACTTTAGATGCAATGTATTTTAGTATATTCTTCTATTGTATATATACTGTCTCTTCACATCACTGTGAAGTTTATTTGTAGATCCTAGCTGTCAGACAAATTTCTCCAACAGAGCACCATGCATATACTTGCATAGTGCTATCCATTGTTACTGCCTAACTCCTTTACCTTTTTAGAGGGCTTTTCAACTAATGTGGGAAGCAGAGGTATGTCTGTAAAAGCCTGGCAGAAGAGATGGAGCCTGTCACCAACATGAGAACTACATATGTTGTCACACATGAGGAGCAGAAGAACCAGATTGCCCACTGTTACGATATAAGCCTTTACTTGTTTATTCAAAAGTATGTCCCACTAGTTTGCAATGGGACTTACTCCCAAGAATGCCTAGGACTGCAGCCTTCGTTTACCATTGTTAGCAAGATGGCTCTCAGGCATTTCGCTAGCAATGAAAAAATAAGGAAGTGGCACACTGAACAAGCACACAATATAGGCAACTATAAAATAAAAAAGAATGTCTTACCTGATCTATCATTAAGCCCTTGCTGCACAAGCTTTACTCGTTGGGCTATTGTCAAAGCTTTCATATGAACCTTTTCTGCCAAAACCTTTTAAAGAGCACACACGACATTAGGGCTTTACTAATAATGATTTTTGACAAATTGGTGCAAGCAACTTTACGTGCCTATCACAACAGCTACATACTGAGAATCTTGCCATAGTAAGTAATAAAACAGTAAGGGAAACTTGAGTTTTGTGAGTTAATTCTCAAATTCTGTGTCTAAAACACACTTTAAAAACTCAGAAGAAATGAACTAGGGCAGGTGGAACGAGAGATATAATTTGGCATTTTAATTCCATCATAAAATGTAATGGATTGATTTGCAAGTAAGCAGGCTGAAAATTAAGAGCCTTTATTTTGTTTATATAGTTTTCCTTCTAAAAGGAAACCCATGAAAGCTTCCAAATAGTCACTATGCTTTTGTCCCAGAACTAAACTCTTAAGACTTTCAAAGAGACATTCACTGCACTGACATAGAACCTGTTATGGCCACAAGAGCAGGTGATATGTTTTATCGACACAAATCCCAGTCCAGCAATGAATACCCATGTATAAAAACCATACTTCAGTGGTTAATATGGATACAAATTCACATTTGCATCATGCTCCTCCAGACCTCTGAACTGGCTGCATCCATTATTTGATGCAGCTGTGCAACCCATTACTTCTTATGGCAAGCTGAATACTGTAAGAGCTGAGCCACGATGTTTAACAGTTAATATAATGCCCTTTACTAACATTTACATTAGTTACACTAAACACTGAACCAGAGCTTGAAACAAAATTCAACCATATAATCCTCAATAAAAAGCTATATTAAAATGGACCAAAAACTGTGCCTGGCATATCCCAATGGTCCTCTGCAGTTCAATTCTGCTCATGTTTTGAACAGGCTAGGACAGATTTAGAGCATTCTAATAAATAATAATAATAATAATAATACTTTTATTATTAATTGCCATGTACATTCATTGCTTCTGGTCCATCTTGATGAAAAACACATGGCAGCCAGAATACAGTAGATTAATTGGAAAAACTGCTATGATGCAGTTTGAACTGACTTCCTTGGCACAATGATCAGAGCCAGCAATATTTATAACAAGTTTAAAAAACACTGCAAATGCACCTATACATAAATTTACACCTGTACCCCAAACATAATTTTGCTCCCCAGAGAGAATAAAGTTGAGTTCTCCAAATGTTTACATCATATATTACTAAGAAGCAATGTAAGTAATTGTAGTAAGATATTGACTTACCTGGTATGCCAATTTCCTAACCGTCTCTTTTACATCCATAGTACGACCTATAATTTTTGGCAGGGTTTCAGCTGATGGACCAATGCATGACAGCACAGTGCGCCTGACTTCCGGATTGGAGTCGTTCTCAATTAAATTACTGTAAACTGAACAAAAAACAGTATTACACAGAGTATGTTAATGACTGGGAAATGTACATAAAGAAAATGTACATGACTAACAAGTGGCCAACACCATTTGCATTAAGATTTTATGATGCTCATGTTAGATGCACAACTTCTACATTTTTGGCAGACGTTTTAGTTGATGGGCCAATATATGACAATGGTTTTCCACACCAGATGTAAATACTCACGGAAATAGGCTGGAATTGACAACAAGTGAAGGGCTTCCTAGCACATGCTCCTGATTCTTAAAAGGCAGAGCACATGTCAGTCACACTTCACATATTTGCTACAGGAAACATTAAGTTACACTAGTGTAGCAAACTTGACACAAACCAAGGCAAACATGATACAGCTTGCAGAAACTAGTAGCCTGCGACCTAACCACAGTAGGAAGAGCTGTGTTGGCTTGATGCCCTCTTCCCCTCCAGTTTCCCATGCTTCCTCAAAATCTATTCTGGAGGATTTGTGGGCATGTAGAGGGACGGGAAGTAAACAGAAATCTTGCTATACCAAGAGAACCCCATTGCCACAGCACTGGATATAAACCATTGATTGGAGTATTGACTCAAGAACTGACCGCAGATATCAAATGATTTAGGCATAGCACAAGAGTACAAGGTCACCCTTTTGTGGATGACAACCTGTGTTAACTTTCCAGTCCCTGGAACCCAGTAACAAGTCATAATAAACTGACAAAAACAACTGCACTGTTTGATGACTGATGAAAACTCCCCTCCACCCAAATATTGTTATCATTGCAAAAAAAAAAAAAGCGCAACCTTTTATAAGAGGATCATAAATTCAGTTTTAAGAGATTGTCTGCATTATATTCAGATATCATTTTAAACCAGGTTATTTCCCAAAAAAATGTATTGTTCAAAACTTTTTTAAAAAATAAAGGAAAACAGATTTTAAAAATTAGATTTCGAAACAAATGGTTATTCAGTTTCATGAAGGGGGAAGGCAAGCAAAACTATACCATAACAAGCCAGGAAAAGTACTTCCAAACCAGGCCATTTTCCTAACTTTTCTTTTCCCCAACTAGGCCAGTACCATAAACTGTTCTTGTACCCTATGTTCTACCTTTGTACATATCTATTTTCCAATATTATAAAGTATCAACTACTTTACAGTTGTTTGAATAATTACATTCAAGTCTCCCAGGCAGAATTCAATACTAATGTTAATGTCTTAACTATTAAAGCCAGTTTTTAAGAACTGAAAAGATAAAAATACATCTTTAAGTTAAAATAAATATCATTGATACAGTAACAACGTACCATTAACCACAGGACAATCACTGTCCTTTGGATCTTGAAGTCTAGACAATGCCAGCACAGCTTGAATTCTCACATTTGGAACTTTATCTTTCACTCTGAGCAACATGGCATTGCTAATTTGATCAAATAGCTCATCTTCAATCTGAGCATTCTCCGGCAGGCTCACCAGAAGCTTATTAATAATTTGGCACACTCGAAATCGTACTGCACTGCTGTTTGCATGGTGAGACTTAAAAAGAAGCAAGGAGTTAATTTTTAGTATTCCTGCATTATTGTTCTTATGTATTAAAAATATGAATAGTTTCAGATATTTACATATAAAAATCTCATAAATTCACACAATATGAATATATTTAAGTACCAAATGTATTCTTTGGTATAACACCCCCTTCATTTATTCTTACAATCCTGGCAGTCAGTCTTAATCTTAAATTATTTATTTTTCCATTTAAAGGATCTTTAACCCATGAATGAATGACACCAGGTTTAAACCTGAACGGCTGTGCAAAATGAACTTGGTGCTTAAGACAGCAATTATGAAGCTGGTCTTCAACTGTGGCTGAAAGCAAAACTATAGAACATAAAGGCAGACTGTAATTATAACCAAAACACAGCCATATCCCATAGAAATCAATTGAGCAAACTGGAGCCTCAGCAATGGCATCCAAGACCCCTATAATTGCACTTCAGAAATTCTGGCCTTAGGTGAATATTGGTCAGCAGCACAGATTGTTCAGACAAAAGCTAAGCCCACTTATCATTGCTTTATGTCAGGCATAGGCAAACGCAGCCCTCCAGATGTTTTTGAGACTACAACTCCCATCATCCCTGACCACTGGTCCTGTTAACTAGGGATGATGGGAGTTGTAGTCCCAAAAACATCTGGAGAGCCGAGTATGCCTGCTTTATGTCTTTAAGAGCAGGAAAGATAACACAGCCCTTGCATTCAAAGTGATTTCTACCCCATATAACAAGACTGATTTTACATCACCATTAAGAAAATAGCATAGGAATATACACCCTATTTATATGCAGATTCATATGGTGTCCATTAGATCATACTATAAAGAGGAGCATTATGCATCCAATGCTACTTTTTCACCATTACATTATTGCTAAGGTACCTCAAGCAGAAACTTGAACAAATAATTCAGAAGAGAATTTTCCACTTGCTCCTCTTCTTCAGTGTCATCTTTTTCTGGCTCATAAAATGAAACAACAAACTTGGCCGCAAAATTTATCACTTGTTCTACTGCAGGTTCTCTTTTGTAGACAATCAGGGCAAATTTAAGGTAATGAACAAATTCCTCATGAAAAGAGATTTTGTCCTGCAACTAGAACAAAGTTACACACTAAGTAATGCAATTTCAGTATCAAAATTGATCAATGGTGGAACAGACATTGATTAAAAAATGGGCAGATCCAATGACATGTTAAAATCCTTTCCACTGAGAACTGGTTCTTTGGACAGAGCTTGAAAATTCCAGATTAAGACTTGAAATCTGAAATACTGGTCATAATCTATGTTTTGTTGATACTTACAGTCTTCTCATATCACAGTACAGTGGAACCTTGGTTCTCAAACTTAATGCGTTGGACTCCCGAAACCATTTGAAAACCAAGGTGTAGCTTCTGATTGGCTGCAGGAACTTTCTGCACTCAAGCGGAAGCCACTTCAGACGTTCAGCTTCTGAAAAACGGAAAACTTTCTTCTAGGTTTTTGACATTCAGGAGCCGATTGGTTCATCAACTAAGCTGTTCAGGAACCAAGGTTCCATTGTACTGTACTGTGACATGAGAAGACTTAGTATTGTTATAAGAATTTTAAGGTCTTATATATACAAAATGTTCATAAATGTACCAAGCAAACACATGTAAACCACATGTGTGAAACCCACAGAAAAGTCCTGAAACCACTTTCTCTCCCAAAATGACCTCAAATATTTCTCTGCAAGGTTGAAGGAAATGGGAATCCCCATTGTCTACAAATCCTGCCAAGGGCACATTTAAGGTGTGAATAGGGTGAGCCTGTGACCTGGATTCAAGAATTAAGTAGTTATAATAACAAAGAGTGGCCAAAACCCAGATAATGCAATCAGGTAAATGGCAGACAGGAGATAAACAACACGCTCAGGATTCTGTTTTAGACCGCCCCCGTGATGTATGTATGATGTTTCTCTGGGTGGTCTGGAGTTTGAGAGTGGGCAATTTCAAAGTCTATATAAGGGCGGGCACACCTTTATTCTGGCTCCCTCCCCCCTTGTGTGTGTGTGGGAGCACCCTGTTGCAACAGCTTTAATAAAGATCAGGCTTACTAGCTGCTTCGATTCTCAATATTCTCTGATTGGTCTCTGTTATTTTCTCCTACCAATAAAAACCTACAAAAGGACTCTATATGGGCTCTTGGGTACCCCATAAGGAAAAATGAGTTTTTTATCGTAACTATCAACAACACATATATTATGACAGTATGGGCGATATCTGTTTTTCAGTATCACAATATATATCGCCAGCTAAACATTGCAATATCTCAATATATCACAAAGTCTGAAATAAGGCTGGAGCTTATAATAATCTCCGGAAATATAACATATTAAAAACATAGCAATTGATTACAATATCATTCCCTGCAAAAGAATGACTTAATGTTTCCTATGGTTAATAGTTTCATGGATTCATTGACAAATGTCACCTCTCCTGAACTCAGTAGGTGACCATAAGTAGGCCCCTTTCAAACCTTGCTTTCCTCCTCCACTTAGGCAATACTATAATACTACAAGGGTTCTGTACCGACATAACATGAAGCACTTTGAGAACTGTTATATGGAAGTGAAGCACTGTTTATTGCTACAAAATATACTGTTGTAAACTGAACATGGTTCACTACTTGCAAATCCATATGGATATTCTGCAGTTGTATTTATTTAGGGAAGGCAGGCAGGTGAAGGTACTTTCACATGCCGGCTATTAGATAAGCTCAGTTGCCAAAGCTTTCCTGTTACATATTCTCTTTACTTCCCACCCAATATCTTTCTTGAAGCAACCATTGCATGGTTTTGATGTGTAAAGGGTAATGTTTTCAGTGAGACCAATGTATTTTATGAATGTGTTAGCCACCCCTGGGGGTTAAAGTCAAAAAGCATGAAATTAATAATATTTACCTCATTGTATATGTGCTTCAAAGATGCCACAAGTTTTGCATGATTTTGGTGAGCTTTTTGAGCTTTTTCAAAGGTCTCCTTAATATTGAACTTCTTCCCTTTCATAGCTGCAAAGAAATGGGTCATTTTAAAAACTTAACTGAATCTTGTACATTCATGGAACCCACTTCACTAAGTGTTGGCATCACCATGGATCAACCATTATGCCTAGTTACCAGAGTTTTCCAAGTTTTTTCAACTTGCCTAAACACAAGCTTCTATCTGTATTGCTTTGCAAACCCTTTTATTCTTAGTCTTATATGGAAACTAGCTCTAAATTATTTCATATTTCACTTATATTCTGCCTTTCCACCAAAGGTCTCCATAGTAGTTAACAGGCAAGATTAGAACGACAAAACAAACTTCAGAAAAACCACCTGCAGTTTCCACAGGTGGAAAAATTCAAAATCAATGTCACTTTTCTATTTTAGCACATGCCCTCTCATTTCTTTAGATCACAAAGGTGAGCAATATGCAGCCCATTTTCAGAAGCCCTATGCAAGTGATCAGTTCAGGCCTCAGGTAAAAATTACTGGACTTCCCATACCTGGCAGTATGGGGTAATGGAGGCTGAGAGAAAAGGAGATACCACGCCAATCAGTGGCTTCTGTGCCACCCACGGTCAGCATGCAGGCCTTGGAAAAATGCCCTCAAAGGGGAGCAGAAAGGTTATCTACTTTTGCCTCAGAAGATAGTAGTCTTACAAGAGCCACTAATACTGCACATATTGATGCCAAATCTAAAGAACATAAAAAGCAAATTGTCAGTTTCTATCATTTCAGATTACTTGTCATTCTGAACCAATGTCTTCTCTGATGTGCCACACCTGTCCAGGTTTTAGATAGGAGGCTTTCTCATCCATACCTGGGAGTCAGAGATGCCAGGGATTGAACCTAGAAGAGGGGTTCCCAAACTGTGGTTCATGGACCAGCAATGGTCCACAAACATCATTCAAGTGGTCCATGATGTGTCCGTGGATTTGTGGTTGAATACAGGAGTCAGCATATCTATTGCAATAAATATCCATGTTGATTTTTGACTATTTTATTGAGGTAATTTTAATCTGTTTTAGTACGGTTGTGAATTTTTCTGTTTTTATTTTTATTTTTGTAAACTGCTTGATGGCCCAGCTGCATTCCTATGTGGATAAAGATAGCTTAATGTCTGGTAATCTCATCATGTTTATTAAAATTAAATGTACAGTGGTACCTCTGGTTGCAAACGGGATCCGTTCCGGAGGCCCGTTTGCAACATGAATAGAACGCAACACGCAGTGGCACTTCTGCGCATGACGTCATTTTGCACGTCTGTGCATGCAGCAAAACCCGGAAGTAACCCTTTCCGGTACTTCCGGGTCGCCACGGGACGCAACCTGAAAAAACGTACAGTGGTACCTCGGGTTACAGACGCTTCAGGTTACACACTCCGCTAACCCAGAAATAGTGCTTCAGGTTAAGAACTTTGCTTCAGGATGAGAACAGAAATTGTGCGGTGGCGGCAGCAAGAGGCCCCATTAGCTAAAGTGGTGCTTCAGGTTAAGAACAGTTTCAGGTTAAGAACGGACCTCCGGAACAAATTAAGTACTTAACCCGAGGTACCACTGTATCATGAAGCGAATGTAACATGAGGTATGACTATTTCGAAGCGATAGCATTTCAACCGGTCCTTGGCCATGTTTGCCATTCGCTTTCCCCCTCTCCTCTGCCCAATTCCTGTAAGAACTTGTGAGAGAAGAAACCGCTTAAAAAACAGCTTCATCCCAAACCCGTGTCACGATATATTCATTTATGGGTCATAAATTCATTTATGGGTACCTATATTCTTGTGTATTGACTTTGCAGGCCGCCTTGTCTCGCCCAAGGCGGCTTACAATCTCATTCCTCTCCTGCAGGTAATAATAGACTTGGCACGCCTTTCTCTATCGCAGGAAACTGATGAACGTACGTATTTATTTCCTTTCATTCCGTAAAGTTTCATACACCGCTCGGTTGTGGAAAAACCTCACAGCGGTTTGCAAAAGATAAAGCAGTATAGACATAATAATAATAATAATAATAATAACCCCAATAAAAGCCCCACCCAGAAAAAAGGGAAAGGGGCGGCGGCGCGCTCCCAAGCCAGCCCTCACCTCACATGCCCTCAAAAGACCCGTGTCACCTGAACTACTCAGCGCAGGCCCCCAGAAGCCGACCAGGCCGCTACCACGCTCCAACTGCCGCGCGCCTCCCTCTTCCCGCCGTCGCCTTCAAAATTTGGACACGCCCACAGAGGCGAGGGGCGGGGCCGAGCTGGAGCGCTCTCTTTTTCGCGCGCTCTCTTCCCTCACCCTATTCGCGCGAGATCTCGGCATGAAAGGCGCCGGCCGCGAGAGCCAACCGCAAGCTTAAGACTTCAAAATCTGTTATCGCGCGTCCACGGAGCTCCCGCTCGCTCGCTCGCTCTCTCTCTCTCTCTCTCTCTCTCTCTCTCTCTCTCTCTCTCTCCGCTTCAAATCTCGCGAGATCCTGGCGGAAGAGGAGGGAGGCAGAGAAATGAACGGAGGAGGGGCGCGGTTAAGAATCCCGGGTTGTGACTCGGGGAGGGAAAGGGGGCGGGGCAAAGAAATGACGTCAGCGCTAACGGTACAATGTATTGATGGCCACCAATTTGGATAGAGTTGATGGAGAATAAGAATGGTGGCTAGTCAGGATGGATGTATACTACCCCTGTATGCCTCTGAACACCAGATGCTAGGGAACATGAATGAGGAGAGCTGCATTCATATTCTGCTTTTGGGATTTCGATAGACATGTACTTAACTATTGATGGGTCATGAATCTGATCCTGCAGGATCTTCTTATGTTCTTAGAATTGTTTCTTCTATTGTATCTTTTGCTGTAATTATCTGTTGTTCAATGATTGGGTGGCCCTTGGGCCAAAAAGCACCACATAAGCCACTATGGAGAAACCCTTTCTGGGACCCCACATTTAAATTCTTCTCTGGTCTCCTTGCTGGCCCTAGTAGGACCAACTTAGCCAGTTAGCCCTGGTGATCATTTGATGTCTGCTGACTGGGTTGTTTTTGTTTTTTTCTTCCCCAAAATGACCCCTGCATTTTTTAATTTTATTGATATTGATGCTGCATTTATATTGTATTTTATGTTGTTTCTAAGTCACATTTTAATCAATGTTTTATATTTGCTGTTAGCCGCCCTGAGCCCAGTTTTAAACCGGGAAGGGCAGGGTAGAAATAAAAATATTATTATTATTATTATTACTATTAAACCCTCCTCTGCGCTTAATCATACACGAACTAGGATTTTTATCAATATGATATATTTATTTATACTCTGCCTTTTTCCCTTGACAGGACTCAAGGCAATTACATATAAGAAAAAACAAAAATGTTTAAAAATATTAAAAACAATTGAGCATTAAGAGAATTAAAACGTTACACACCTATAAAATCTGTTTAAGACATACAAACAATGACAATAAAAACAGCATGGCGCCAGCCCTGTCATTCAAAGCAGCCAGTTCCCAAAAGTCTGTTGGAACAAGGTCCTTCACCTGCCAGTGGAAGGACAGCAAGGAGAGAGCCAGTCCAGCTTCTCCATAGAGGGAATTGAAGAGTCTGGAAGCAGCCACCACCAAGAAGGCCCTTTTCCAGGTCTCTGCCAAGTGGAATTATGAGGGTGTTGGGATCTTTATCACATTTTGACCACGTGTCTGAAAGACAAGCCCCATTGATTGTTGAGGATTTGCTTCTAAGTAAACAGGCTGCACTTATAACAACAACCGCCCTCAAGTACTTGCAATTGTATTATAAATGAATATTTTTATTTATCTTTCTTCTTCTTCTTCTTCTTATTATTATTATTATTATTATTTTCAAAGGTAAATTTAAAATAGTTTTGTTTACCAAAAGCAGTTTATGTGCTTCTTCATCAGATGTAGACTTACCAAGCTAAAAGTTGTCCAGTGACAAAAATGATATTTTTAAGACTCCTTAGTGAATTAGTTTCACTTCCTAAAAAGACATGCCCTGTGCCTGGAATATGTGACTGTTTATTACATGTGATAGTGTTGTTGACACCCTCATTCCAAACGGACTAATACAGGAGAGATACCCAGCTACCAGTTTAGTCACATTTAAGTGCTGCACAAATCATAGGCATGCTTATAGTGCAATCCTATGCATGTCAAACAAGACATGTCAAATCCAATTTCAGGTATTCTGTGTTGTGTGTGTGTCTCCTGCTCCAACTGTAATATATTAACACTCTGGTAAGATGCTTCCGAAATTCAGAATGAAAGCAAAGCAAGAGAAGAAGATGATCGTGAATTAGATGCTGTGCCAGTCCATTTTCTTATGTGGAAAAGATTCTAAGCTTTGAGGGAATGTATTTTAAACATATTTTAAGAACTAGCCACTAGGGGACAATCAAGTTGCAGATTTGCATTTCTCCTGTGGTCAAAACACCACTATTATTTGTGTGTTGCAGCACTGAAAGATTTGGCTATATGCAGAACAGCCTTTAATGCATAAAGAAAAACACTTAAAGAAAGCAATTCGACTTGCTTTTTATATATATCATAAAAGGGCAGGAAGTATGTGGCATGTCATACACATACTTATTTTTTGTAACCATTTGTTGTCAAAACACACGCAAAATGTGATGTTCCATTGAACTCCACACCATTAATCCAAGTGTCTACAAATCCTGAAGAATTATTCAAAATCCCACCATTCAGGACCTTTACATATATACACAAGGGTAGCGGGTGGAGCTGTGGTGTGGTCTAAATCACTGAGCCGCTTGGGCTTGCCAATCGGAAGGTCGGCGGTTCGAATGATGGAGTGAGCTCCCATTAGTCTGTGCCAGCTTCTGCCAACCTAGCAGTTTGAAAGCATGCCAGTGCCAGTAGATAAATAGGTACCACTGCGGCGGAAAGGTAAACAGCCTTTCCATGCGCTCTGGTTTCCATCACGGTGTTCTGTTGCACCAGAAGCGGTTTAGTCAGGGAAGGAGCTCCTGTGCCGCTCCTGTGGATCCCACCACCTGAGGTGGTTGCCTTACTGCCTCATGGGTGGACCGGCTTCTCACACTGGTGCTGGCCTGCCTGCAGAGGAAAAACCGAACCACTCTTGAATAGCCACTAGACCCCAGTGTTCCCAGTTTCGCTGAGGGACAATCCTGCTATGTCAACATATTAAGCCAATCTACTGATTTGTGATGTGTAACGAATGTGATATTATTGTTGATTTTATGCTGTTCACCACTGCAAAAATATGTTGGTTAACATGCCCCAGGACTCTCCTCACACAGACCTGGATGGGGGAATGCAGGAAGTTCCCTGTATATACTCTTAGTTTCAATTGATCAGTCAACTCCTTGGCTGCAGCCTTCAAGAAGCATTGATTAGTCTTCAGAAGATTTGCATCCAGTGCCCTGCCTGCTAGAAAGCAGTGTTTGCTGACCTCTTAATCAAGTCAGGTAGACGAAATAGTTGTGGATCAAAGCAAGGCTTACCGAATACTGCAATATATCTCCTGGTGCGCTCTTTTCCCCCTTCTTTTTTTAGATACAGCATTTCCGAATGGACAGTTCATATATGCATTAGGAAGCAATCCAGGCAAATTACATACACGCACACAAATAATATTTACGCTATGTTAAGAGTTCTCAATCAGGCATGTTTGAATCACATCAAATAAGTATCATTGCTTTGTGGCAAACTTCCTATCAAAAGTACAAATCTATACATATATTATTTTAACTAACTAATTGGGACGTGGGTGGCGCTCTGGTCTAAACCACTGAGCCTAGGGCTTGCCAGTCAGAAGGTCGGCAGTTCGAATCCCCACAACGGGTAGAGCTCCTGTTGCTCTGTCCCTGCTCCTGCCAACCTAGCAGTTCGAAAGCATGTCAAAGTGCAAGTAGATAAATAGGTACCACTCCGGCGGGAAGGTAAACGGCGTTTCCGTGCGCTGCTCTGGTTCTCCAGAAGCGGCTTAGTCATGCTGGCCACATGAGCCGGAAGCTGTACGCTGGCTCCCTCGGCCAGTAAAGCGAGATGAGCGCCGCAACCCCAGAGTCATCCGCGACTGGACCTAACGGTCAGGGGTCCCTTTACCTTTAACTAACTAATTAATGTACATACCACTAATACCCAGATGGCTCCTAAGCAGTTTACAAAAACATAAAACCAATGGCACAACATTGTTTAAATACAGAATAACAACAAAATACACCATAATTAAAATACATGATTCAACAAGCAAAATGTAAACTTCTGTGATTAAAATATGCAATAAAACATTCCCATTAAAAAGAACATAGCAATTAAAGCAGGAAAGTTGGGTCAGGAGACTGAGCAAATGCTTGTGTAAACGAGTGCGCCTTCAAATCTATTGCCGTTCTATGCAGATGGGGGCTCTTGTATTTCAGCAGACAAACATCAATGAAAAAGCTCCTGTCACTACAAGCTGATAAGGTTAAAAAAAAAAGGTAAAGGACCCCTGGACGGTTAAGTCCAGTCAATGGTGATTATGGGGTTACAGCGCTCATCTCGCTTTCAGGCTGAGGGATCCAGCGTTTGTCCACAGACAGCTTTCTGCGTCATGTGGCCAGCAGGACTAAACCACTTCTGGCACAATGGGACACCATGATGGAAACCAGAGCACACAGAAATGCCGTTTACCTTTCTGCCAGCGGTACCTATTTATCTACTTGCATTGGCATGCTTTCAAACTGCTAGGTTGGCAGGAGCTGGGACAGAGCAACAGGAGCTCACCCCGTCGCAGGGATTCGAACCGCCAACCTTCTGATCAGCAAGCCCAAGAGGCTCAGTGGTTCAGACCACAGCCTGTTGCAAGACTAACTAAGTTCTTTTTGATGGTCATAAGCTCCTTACTAGGCAATGAAAGGGAGGTCAGTCAGGTGTCACCCAATTCACCCACTCAGGTCTCAGTTATGCAAGCCAGCTCCTTCATCTGCAATTACAGTTGTACCTCAGGTTAACTACTTAATTCGTTCTGGAGGTCTGTTCTTAACCTGAAACTGTTCTTAACCTGAAGACCACTTTAGCTAATGGGGCCTCCTGCTGCCGCCACGCCGTCAGAGCACGATTTCTGTTCTCATCCTGAAGCAAAGTTCTTAACCCGAGGTAATATTTCTGGGTTAGCGGAGTCTGTAACCTGAAGCGTATGTAAACTGAAGCATATGTAACCCGAGGTACCACTGTAAATCGTGGGTTTGGGTGGTCCTATTATGTACTGACCTGACGTTGAGCACCAGCAGCAGCAGGCTTGCAGCCTCTGTAGCCACCAGTCACTTGCAAATTTGGATCAGTAGAAAGAATGACCTGCAGCTACCACAGCCCCCCCACCCCGTTTTTCTGATCCCTGCCATTCACCATGCTGCAACTTCCCCTCCCAGAAATAACTTGCAAGATGATAGCAATACCCCTACACCACGCTCATCCTACACTTATACCACAAATGTCCAGTTATCAGGGCATGTAATCTCAGGAACAGCTGAACCAAACTGCCACCACAGTAAACTATTTCCCTCTCCACCCTCCCTCTCATTGAGGGGCTAGGATGCAAACACTCCCCACACGCTCTGTTAATCTCTTAGGAGTGACCCCTCTGTCAAAAACTCCCAGAATTTTCTTACTTCCTCCCTGCAGCTTACCTCTTTCTTACGCCTCCTTTGCCAGTCTCCCTTTCATTATTTCTCCATCCTTCCCGTCTTAACATTATTTAAATTACTTATGGAACAGTGGTAGCTTTATGCCTGTCCTAATGTTAATCAGTTAATGGGAAGCTTTATGAAATGTAATTTTCTACTCTTTAATCAAACTGGGTTTCCATTACAGTTATTGAGCCATAATTTTCAGGAATGTATATGTGCCTCTGATACTAAGATATGGCAAACTGCTGCCAACATTCCTTCGACTCCGGGTATCTGCTATATTTATTCTTTCCACTGTTACAGATGCACGTAGCAGCAGCAGCAGCAGAAGTCTCCTTCGTATTCAAAATAAACTCTGGATCTTGTAATCATCTGGCTTCCCATTGAAGAAGCCAATTAGGATCCAGTTTGGATTTCACGTAGTTTTGCAAGAATTAATGCATTTTACAGCCCATAGTGAGTGAGTAAATCTAGCCAAGTACAGAGTGGTGTGGGAGTATCACTACAAGTTACAACCTTACAAGTTTTAAATAATATTTTAGACTGCATTCACAGAACACTGTCAAATACAGTCAAAGCCAAAAATCAGAACTATATGGGGCTATGTGCTCTGAAATAAAACCCTCCCTGGTCATTCAAAGTATGCAGAGGTCAGTTACTCAGCACTGGGGTGTAAATATTTGGATATTGGTAAATATTTGGAGGAAAATGTTGTAATGGTTAAAAGAGATGACGTGTGAAGCTGTAAACCAAAGCAAACAGGAATAAAGTGGGAAGGGAAGAACTAATTTGGCCAGAGATTCAAAAGGCAAGGAAACCCCCAACTGCCAGAAGGATAGTTTATGGATTCAAATGCACTGCCCATCATATTTCAGCAAAAAGTCTTTCTCAGGGGCATGTAATAACAGTAAATTAAGAATACAACACAGTGTGAAAGCAACAAGGGCACCAGACATTAGAGACCAAGAGGCCACTAACACTGCTCACTGGCTAAAAATTAATTCTGTTTGAAAAGGTGGTTCCTTGTTTTATTCAGTTCGTATTTTGATTGGAAGGAACTCAGGACATCATCCAGACTGACCCCCTCAAAACTTGTAACAATAGTTTTGGACTTCGTTTTAGAAAATAATATAAATGGTTATTATGGTATAACTGCATAAAAATAATTGAAATATTGTTTCCGACTTATAAACTGGCATTCATTTGGTCACCAGCGGGGAATAGGATAAGGAAAATTCATAGTGACTATTATACATGCATGTAGGCAGGCTTACAAAAGTGTTGTTGCAATTATCATGGGCATTTGCAAGGCTGTGCTATTATTTATTGCAAAGCAGTTCACCACTTCTCAGTCGTACCTCTGATTTGCTAAACATGAAAGACCACTTTTCAAAATCCTCATGTAATCCAAGGTGGCATTATTTGAGCAACACCTGGAAATTGTGTACTATTTGGCAACACTTCCTCCCAAGTGGGGAAGGGCATGCCATATGCCCAAACATTTCTCGCTTGAAATTTATATTGTTTGAAAGGCTGAACCATTACTCTATTATACAGGGTTCCAGCTAGGCATTAGATCCACTTACCCACCCTCCTTTTCTGTGCGCTGCTCTGGTTCGCCAGGAGCGGCTTAGTCATGGTGGCCACATGACCCAGAAGCTGTACGCCGGTTCCCTCGGCCAATAAAGCGAGATGAGCGCTGCAACCCCAGAGTTGTCCGTGACTGGACCTAATGGTCAGGGGTCCCTTTACCTTTACCCACCCCACTGACCAATTTTATCATTCTTTCTGCAACATGGGACAGGTAAAACTTCCTTTGAAGTTGACGTTCTGTACACATTTACTACAGCATGTGCTCAGTGAACTCGGAAACTATTTCCGAGAAAATTTGTATGAGGTGGGTGCATGGGTGTACTACTGTGCCACCCAATCCTACGTGTGTATAGTGGGAATAAGTTGTACAGTGGTACCTCGGGTTACATACGCTTCAGGTTACATACGCTTCAGGTTACAGACTCCGCTAACCCAGAAATAGTACCTCGGGTTAAGAACTTTGCTTCAGGATGAGAACAGAAATCGTGCTCCAGTGGCACAGCGGCAGCAGGAGGCCCCATTAGCTAAAGTGGTGCTTCAGGTTAAGAACAGTTTCAGGTTAAGAAGAGACCTCCAGAACGAATTAAGTTCTTAACCTGAGGTATCACTGTACTGAGGTCACTGCAGTAGATTGCCCACATAGATGCACAGGGGACTGCAACCATCCACGATGCTGGTAAGAACTTGACAATGTGGCAGCCGTGGATTGGACAGCCCATTTTTCATTCTGTTGGAAACCATTGACTGCTGAACAATTGCAGACAAAAGTGATGCATGGACCTTCACATCCTGCAGTCTTGGTGGTGGGGTGTGTGTGTGGGGGGGTGTTTTTCCAACACACCTGAGTTCCTTAGTGTGGAAAATCCAGCCTGCCCCCAAAAATATTAAGAATAAAAATAAATAAAGTGCTTTTTGCTTAAAAAGACGGTTGACATTTTTATTTTTTAGAAGAGTTAAATTCTCAAACACATGCAACCTTCTCTCTTTTTCTAAACAATATTCATTTCCAAGGTAGCTCAGTTGGTTTTGGGTTCAAGCAAAAGACTCCTGCATTGCAGGGTGCTGGACTAGATGACCATCAGGATCCCTTCCAATGCTATGCTTCTAATTAGGGCTGGGCAATATATCAATATATCGTCCAACACCGGTTTGAAGTTCATATCGTGATAACTTATTCATAATATTTGAGCGGGCAATATATGCGAGTCCTCGTGGCAGCAACGGGAGGGGCAGCAGTAGCAGTGGCAGCCTGCGAGGCTGTAACGGCACCCTGCAAGGTGTTGCGGCGGTAAAGGACCCCTGGGCCCATTCAAAGGCGACTATGGGATGTGGTTTCCAGCTTGCTGCAGGCTGAGAGAGCCAGCATTTGTCCACAGACAGCTTTCAAGGTCATGTGGCCAGCATGACTAGACCATGACTAGACAATGGAACACCATGGCGCAAGCCAGAGCACACACAAATGCTGTTTACCTATGTGGTACCTATTTATCTACTTGCACTGGTGTGCTTTTGAACTGCTAGGTTGGCAGGAGCAGGGACCGAGCAACGGTAGCTCACTCCGTCGCGGGGATTCGAACTGTCGACCTTCCGATCAGCAAGCCAAAGAGGCTCAGTGGTTTAGATCACAGCACCACCCACTCCCTTATATTGTCCTGAATACTTATATTGTCATTGGTAAAGGTAAAGGTAAAGGGACCCCTGACCATTAGGTCCAGTCGTGACCGACTCTGGGGTTGTGGTGCTCATCTCGCATTACTGGCTGAGGGAGCTGGCGTACAGCTTCCGGGTCATGTGGCCAGCATGACCAAGCTGCTTCTGGGGAACCAGAGCAGTGCACGGAAACGCCGTTTACCTTCCCGCCGGAGTGGTACCTATTTATCTACTTGCACTGGTGTGCTTTTGAACTGCTAGGTTGGCAGGAGCTGGGACCGAGCAACGGTAGCTCACTCCGTCGCGGGGATTCGAACCGCCGACCTTCTGATTGGCAAGTCCTAGGCTCTGTGGTTTAACCCACAGCGCCACCCGCGTCCCATCCACCAACTGGTAGCCAAGCCCCAAACCCAAAATCTCATTTGGCTGCATCTTGTCTTGCCTGCTGCAGAAAGTGTCTCTCCCCTGCGCTATTAAAGTGATGGGATCATTTGCTGCCAGAAGTTGCGCAGGAGCTTCCGAGGAGGCAGAAAAGGCGAGTGCATCACTGAGCCGTGGGCAACCTCGGCGCGCGGAGGCGTTGAAGGAGGGGTGCTGCTGGGAACCCAAGCGGGGTGGGCAGGATCCTGGCTCGCCCTGGACGTCTCCGCCCAGTCACCGTCGAAGCGGGACGCTGCGCCAGACAAACTCACTCACTCTCTGTCTCCCGGGTCTAATCCGGCGCGGCTGCATCCTTTTTCCGCTCCTTCTTCTCCGGGGGCGGGCAAGCGGCTCGGCGTCTCCGCCAGGGAATGCGCAGCATCCCGCACGCGTGGTCTCATCTCTCGGGGGCGGAGGCCGATCCCTTCGCCGAGAGGGGAGGGCCGTGATCAACGGGCGGAGGAGTGGATGGGCGCGCGCGCGTGGGGTGCTCGCCTTCTCCTTGCGCGCGGCTTCCTTGTGTTGTGGATCGGGCGCAGCAGGGAAGCTTAGCCGGCATGCGAGGCGCAATTGTAAATTGAGGGCTCCCCGTGTTTCTTTTATTTTCTAGCTAGCGAGGAAAGGCTGTGTGTGTGTGTGTGTGTGTGGCACGACAAGGCGATCGCAGCACGCGGAGAGATTATTTCCCCGATGGCTTCCGGCGCCAGCCAAATCCCCCAGCCCCGGACTTGCAACGGGGCTCCGGGAGCGCGTCCTGCGCGCAGCGCGTCGGAGGAAAGCGACCCGGACCTGCAGGTGAAAATGTGCAAGAAGATCGCCCAGCTCACAAAGGTAAAAATAAATAAATACAATACAATACGGGGTGGGTGGGTGTGTTGAGGGTCGCTGGCAGCTGCTGCTGCAGGCAAGGAGAAGTTTACGCGTTCTTCCCATCTCCCAAGGAAGGGAAACGCCTAGAAACTTTCGTTTCCGTCGGTAGAGCGCGAGACTCTCCATCGCAGGGTCGTGGGTTCGAGAGAGAGAGAGAGATCCTTGCATGGCAGCGGGTTGGACTAGATGACCCTAGGGTACCCCCCCCAACTCTCTCCAAGTCTTGTGATTTCCCCCTTGGGATGGAAAAGGTCGGCCGTCTTGGACGCCTGACCGCCTCCATCCTCTCTAGTCTAGCGATTTAAAACAATGGAAAAAAGCAGCAGCTTTTTTGCAGGTTGCATGATGAAATTAACGACGTGCTTTTAACGACGTGGTGGAGTCGATCTTCCACAAACCGCCAGGGAAGTTTTGCTCTCCTTTTTTTGCAGTGCTAATATTGGATGTTGCCTGCAAACCTGTAGCTGTAGTGGAGAGAACGGAGTACTTGTCCTTTCAGTCGGGATAAGGGCGCAAATGAGGAAATAGAATGTTTAATAGAAATACAGTGGTACCTCAGGTTAAGTACTTAATTCGTTCCGGAGGTCCGTTCTTAACCTGAAACTGTTCTTAACCTGAAGCACCACTTTAGCCAATGGGGCCTCCCGCTGCTGTTGCACCGCCCGAGCACGATTTCTGTTCTCATCCTGAAGCAAAGTCCTTAACCCGAGGTAATATTTCTGGGTTAGCAGAGTCTGTAACCTGAAGCATCTGTAACCTGAAGCATCTGTAACCCGAGGTACCACTGTATTCTGTTTCAGGGTGCAGCAACGGAGTAGGTTTTCAAGGTGGCCACAAGGCCGGCCCACCCAAGGGGCCCTGTGAGGTGACTGCTTCAGGCGGCAGGACCCCTAGGGGCAGCAGATCCCAACATCAGTCTTTCTTGTCCACTTGTTCCTGATGTAGAGATTTGCTCATCCCTTTCTTCCTGGCAGTGAGGGGGCACCATTTTGGGGGTTGTTGCCTCAGGTGCCAAAATGTCTTGGACCAGCCCTGGTGGCAGATGATAGCAGCGAGCCTTCTCAGAGGCTTGGTGAGGGCAGCAGGACAGGCGGAGTGATGCAGCTGTATCTTCTTATTGGCCCAATGCTTGCAGCCTAACACAGTAAAGCACATTAAGAAGTGAATCTTGTGGTGATGGAGAAGAAAACTTAAGAATCGAAAATAGCAGGATTTTCTCTTGTTTCGGTTTCATTTCGATTTTGCACAATAGTTAATATAGTTAGTTAATATAGTATATTATAGTATATTATAGTGGATAGCCTTCCTCTCTCCCATCATTTTATTTATCTCCTAGCTCAATGCAAAGTATAATGAATATATCAGTTGTAAAAAAAATAAATTGTGTTTTCTATCTTTTTTTGCACTGCCCCTCAAATTTATCTATTTCCCCCAAAAAATAATTTAAAAAATTGCTTAGCCTTGCTGTTTCTGCTTAGGAAAATATTGCTTGATTATAGTCCACGCTAATTAACTTAATAGATCTGGTTTGTGGGTGGTAGTTTCTGCCTGAATATGGAACTGAACAAGATCAGCACATTTCAAATATTTTGTCAGCCTATCCTTTAATTCTATGCTTACTTGTGGGTTCTAACTCCCGTAAGTGAAATTCAACTGCTCAGTGAACCAGACTGAAGGATACATTTACCATTTGAGATTCCCTTGGGCTTCTTGCATTTTAATAGAAATAGCATTTGTGAGGATGAATATCAGGATTTCAGCATGAAGGAAGAGTGGTTTGACCTTTTCATCCCATACCATCTCCTCTCCAAAAATCCCACATGGGTGCCATTGAAACCTTGTCCCTTCATCTCAGTAGAAAATAAAACATACCTGTCAATTAATTCAGCCATGGATACACAATCTTGCTAACAGCAACCTTGTAGCAAGTGTTTTTATATACCACATAGCTCTGACTTCCTTCCTGAATACAGTTGTATCTTGGAAGTCGAACGGAATCTGTGCCGGAAGTCTGTTTGACTTCCAAAACATTTGGAAACCAAAGAGCAGCTTCGGATTGGCTGCATGAAGGTCCTGCAGCCAATCAGAAGCCACGGAAGCCCTGTCGGATGTTCGGCTTCCAAAAATAGTTGGCAAACCGGAACAGTCACTTCCGGGTTTGCGGCATTCAGGAGCCAAAGCGTTAGAGAACTAAGCTGTTTGAAAACCAAGGTACGACTGTACTCATTTTGGTCTGGGTGTGCTAGAAATGGGACTAAAAAATTGTTACACTTTTGTAGGCATTTTGATATTCATACCTGCTTAGTTACTTTCCCCCACACCCTAAGAACCATATCCCATACTCTGCAATTGATGGAACATAGGAAGGTTTTCAGTTATGTTACACAACATTTAATTACACACAACATATAATTTAGCTGCTTGTGATCAGTTTTAAAAGGAGCTTTTTACTATTGATGGTCTGTAGGTAGTATGTGACCTGTAATTTTCAGAAGGCTTTTATGTGTGCGCACTCAAAAATGGAGGTTCCAGTTTCCACAGAAGCAACTCTATTCTTAAGTTTAGATTTTGTCATGAATATGCAAAAGCGAAAACAACAACCCTATTTAGATGTTTACAGCTCAGGGATGTGAACATTGCATACTTTTGCGATCTGCTGCTTGCGATTTTCACTCATGCCTTAATAATGACAAACCATGTGTTTTGTTCATGGATAATACACAGTACGTAGAAATGTATACACGAGTGAGTTTTTATACGTTTTATACGAAGACCAAGTATGTGTTTTGTAATAGTTCCATCTATATGCATGGATGCACAAACTTCACACATGAATGAACCTTGATTCTACAGGAAACATGAGCTAAATGGCCAAATACACGGTTAGTTAAAGTTTATAGGTCTGTAAAGAACACATCACTGTTCCAAGGGAAGCAGCTGGACATGGCGCTTTAAAACACAGAGCTAGAAAGCGCCTAGAAAGTGTGGCCTTTTGCCCACCATGCAGCCCATTCACCACATGCTGTGGTTAAACTAAAGGTAAAGGGACACGAGTGGTGCTGTGGCTTAAACCACAGAGCCTAGGACCTGCTGATCAGAAGGTTGGCGGTTCAAATCCCAGCGATGGGTGAGCTCCCGTTGCTCAGGCCCTGCTCCTACCCACCTAGCAGTTTGAAAGCACGTCAAAGTGCAAGTAGATAAATAGGTACCGCTCCGTCGGGAAGGTAAACGGTGTTTCCGTGCACTGCTCTGGTTCACCAGAAGCAGCTTAGTCATGCTGGCCACATGACCCGGAAGCTGTACGCCGGCTCCCTCAGCCAATAAAGCGAGATGAGCGCCACAACCCCAGAGTCAGCCATGACTGGACCTAATAGTCAGGGGTCCCTTTACCTTTAAAGGTAAAGGACCCCTAACACTTAAGTACAGTCACAAATGACTCTGGGGTTGCGGCACTCATCTCGCTTTACTGGCCGAGGGAGCCGACGTTTGTCCACAGACAGTTTTTCTGGGTCATGTGGCCAGCATGACTAAGCTGCTTCTGACGAAACCAGAGCAGTGCACGGAAACGCCGTTTACCTTCCCACCAGAGCGGTACCTATTTATCTACTTGCACTTTGACGTGCTTTCAAACTGCTAGGTTGGCAGGAGCTGGGACCGGGCAACGGGAGCTCACCCCGTCGCGGGGATTCGAACCGCTGACCTTCTGATCGGAAAGTCCTAGGTTAAACTAGGAAGCCTCTAATCACAGTTTCATGTTTCATCTGAACTGGGAATGTATGGCTATCAGCTTCAGAACAAGCCAGGATACCAAGGCACACTATGAAGACAACTTCAGACCCTATTTGGGATTAAAACTGGGGACCATAGTTCCCTGGTTTGGATGATCAGAGGCAGCAAGATGTAAGCAGACATGGCTGGCAAGATTCAAGCAAACAGGTCAGTCAAACCCCTCTAAGCCCCTTGTCAACATCACCCACAACAAGTGACACGCATGTACTTAGACCCACTGTGCTCACTCATGGCACAACCCAGGTCAGAATGAATATGAGTGATAACTACTGGGTTCTTTTTGTTGCCAGCACCAGTGAGTAAGTGCAGTAATTCATATTTTTATTGCATAAAAAACAAACAAGCCTAAAACTGTATACAAGAAGATAAAACAAGAAAAACAGAAGTTAAAATACTAAAACAGGTTAAAATCAGGGCTTTTTCTTTAGCCGGAACTCACCAGAACTCAGTTCTGGCACCTCTCAGGTGGGCGCCAACATGGCAGGCGTTCATTGTGAGTTTTGGCACCTCTTTTTCTAGAAAAATATCACTAGTGGGACAGGCCAGATGTGTTGTGGGAGAGGCATCTAGTTGGCCACTGTAGGAAATAAAATGGTGGACTAGTAGGCCTTGGTCTGATCCAGAAGGATTCTTCTTGTCTTCTTAAAGTTAAAAACAAGTAAACCATACAATAAAACAAACAGAATAGATCATAAACACAATTTAAAAAACATTTGGCAAAGATAAAATAGATTAAAGGTACCAGAGATTAAAATGCCTGGTTCGTTTGTTTTTTTAAAGCAGCTTTTCACCTGGTGCCAAAATGGCGCCTGGCTAGGCACCTGCAAAGCCTCTTCTGGGAAGACATTAGGTAGCCAGGGTGCCACCACTGAAAAGTCCATTTCCCTAGTAGCTACCCGGCAGGAGGAACACAGAACAAGAGGAATTGTCACATTTCAAGGAAGCATTTTGCCCAAGCAGACACTCTCAATGAAACCTTAAAGGTAAAGGGACCCCTGACCATTAGGTCCAGTCGTGGCCGACTCTGGGGTTGCTGCGCTCATCTCGCTTTATTGTCTGAGGGAGCCGGCGTACAGCTTCTGGGTCATGTGGCCAGCATGACTAAGCCGCTTCTGGTGAACCAGAGCAGCACACGGAAACGCCGTTTACCTTCCCGCCAGAACGGTACCTTTTTATCTACTTGCACTTTGATGTGCTTTCGAACTGCTAGGGTGGCAGGAGCAGGGACCGAGCAATGGGAGCTCACCCCGTCGCGGGGATTAGAACCGCTGACCTTCTAATCGGCAAGTCCTAAGCTCTGTGTTTTAATCCACAGCGCCACCCACATCCCAATGAAACTTTAAGGAATGCATTTGGGAGGGAAACTTCCTGCTTCCCTGATACTCGATTGCCTGGATACCTGCTGAGAGAGATCCCCAAAAGGAAGGCAATGTGTCCTTCAATGTAGGTTGTGCAGAACTGCAATGTACTTCGTAGGATCCTTCCACTATGCAAGCCTTCCCTCTGTAAAAACCCCACCTGCTAGGCATTTTGCTAGGATATCTGTAAAGGCCCTTGAGATTCCATGGGAGGAAAATGTCACACAGGATCAGTGACAGCTATTAATAACTACCGATGGGATATTTTAAAGGATGTCAGATTGGCCGGGTGAAGTATTAATTTCATTATAAACCTGCATCCTCGTTCACTAGACTATAAGGCGAGTTTGGAAGCAGATAGCCTAACTCAATGCTTCCATCAGGATGAGTGTGTGTATAAATTTAGCTAAAAGCACATTTTTTGTTATGGAGGAACAAAATCTTGGCACTGAAGGCTGAGTAGGGTTGAGACAGGTAGGGCACCCTTGCCCTGATCACAGCTGTCAACTTTTCCCTTTTCTTGCAAGGAATCCTATTCGGAATAAAGGAATTTCCCTTTAAAAAGGGGAAACGTTGACAGCTATGGCCCTGATCCAAATTAGAGCCCTCTTCACGACCACAGCAGCTTTAAAGGGAACAACAGCAGCAGCAGCAGCAACCACACATAGAAAGGCAGTCACATCTGAAACAGCAATGCCATGCCCACCACAATTTATTCTAGAGTAATCAAAACTCTTTGTTGCAGCATTTTTTTAGCCTTCACCTTGCTGAGATTTCCCATGTGATAACATTTCTTTGTCAACATAGTGCTGGTGCAAAACGAAGTATAGAAAGCATAATTCCTGGATGCCAAGATCCAAGTTCTGTGCAAGTACTCTTTGGTGAGAACTCCACCAGAAATTTAAAACCCACAAAATAGGCATCAAAGCAAAGCATGGAAATATAGGCTGTTAGACCTTTATTTTTTAAAAAAAAATATTTATTAGCATTTTCAAGAAACACACAACAGACAAAAACAAAAAATAAACGAACCAAAAAAAACCACAAAAGTACATAGTATTCAAAACTAAACAAAAAATAGAAAAAACACATAAAGTTTCTGATACTTATTATTCTTAACCTTATTTCTCAGACCTCCTCACACCTCCCCTTCTTGTATTCCAATTTAAATTGTCAGTTCAGCAAGTCCTTAACTTATTTCTTTACCTTAACTTAAACATTTGTTCTAACATACTATTGTTTTGCTTTACTTCTTTTTTCCATTTCCTCAATTTATTTTTAACAACCTTATTTTCAATTAATTTAAAAAGAGAAAAAAAAAACCCGTTTTACCCTATTAATATCACACATCAATACTTATACCCCATTAATTATTCTTAAACCTTTTTCCTAAAGTCGACCAAAATTTCCCTTCCACGATTTACCCAATTTCCTTACCATTAACAAAATATAAAAAGCAAATTATCCTTATGTACCCTTTGGATTCCCAACCTCCACCCACCCTTTTCCCGGTTCCAGTCCCCAACCAATATCCATCAGTCTTTATGTTATTAATTTAGCCTGGAGATCTCACGTCCGAGGCCCTTGTATCTCTCTCAGTTCCTTTCTGCCGGTCTCTTTGATAGTCCTTGATGTTAAGCCCCAAGTCTCGGAGGGGCTCCGGCCCAACAGAATCCATATTGCTTCCAGCCAGTCCTCCATACTTAAAAGCAAAGCCTATGGGGTGCTCCAACTCTTGTTTCAAATTTCTTTCAAATCCAAATGTCCCCAAAGCTCCAGCTTTCACCTTCAACAAATTTGTAATCCTCAGGTCTTCAGATCTCCTCCAAAGGGGATCTCTCCATTTTCCAAACTCCCATTCAGACCAGGCTTTCCACATCCAGTTTTTATTGTCCTTTTTTATCATCATGTCAGGCCTCATATTGTAACTCTCCTTTAACTCCTGCAAATCTCCTGCTCCTCCTTCATTTTCTTCAAAAACAGCATATTGCTCCATCATATCTACACTTTCAGTTTCATTTATTTGTTCAATTGAACAGGCTTCCTGTTTCAAGTCCTTATCAGGCTCTAAACTGTTGTTTACTGTCCAGTATAGTAGTGATACATTTGTAGACAAAGCATTGTATTCATCTTGCAAGTTTCCCAAGAGAACGAGTGCTCTGTCCAATTCTGCTTGGAATTTACATACTCCAACCATTTTTGTGATGTAATGTCCCTATTACCCCTCTAGGGGGATTTTAGATCCTTAATGTTCCTTTCAACTCAAGACCAAAAGTCCAGTTATTTTGTATCAGCCCTCCTTATTTTCAACAAGTTATACCAAGTAAACCAGCAAAAACGGTAGAAACAATGTTCTCTTTTTCCAGCTGACAACTAGCTGACTAACAGCTCACTTGACAGCTGTCAAAATCTTCAATGCAACAGGCTTTCTCATAGGACGTTCCCGGGTCTCGGGGGGGGGGTGAAATTTCAGCTCCCAAAATTCTTTTTATCCTCCAGTAAATCTTCTTATAGTGTCAAAACCGTGAAGTCAGGATCTTTCATTGAAAAACAAGAAACAGATTCTCTCGACCTTAGCTGCCCAGTCCTTTGCTTTAAATTGTTTACAAAGGGGGGGGGTGGACTTCCTTTTTAGCCCCTTCCCGCTCGTTCCAAATCCAGAATTAGAAATTTTTAAAGTTCCAATCTCCGTATTACTCACGGGTTTATGTTTTGGAGTCCAATCGGTCTTGGAAGAAGTTGGCGCTCTCTGTCAATGGCTTGCGGCTTCACTCCGTAGGCGAGGGAGTACTCTCAGCACCACGCCTCACCCTGCCTCCGTTCCGAAGCCTTTAAAAAGGCTCCGTCGCGGATTGGGGGGGCGCAAATGGTGCCCGCCGAGTCTCTGTGTTCACAGGCATCCGCGCCTGTGATTTTAAGGGTCTCCGCTTCGCCGCAGCGGGCAGAGCCAGACGCTACGGAGCCGATTCCCTCCGGAGCTCGGAGGGAATCCGCCATTAAACAATGGCGCCAACCCGGAAGTCCGGCTGTTAGACCTTTAGAATATGCCTTTCCAAGCTCCTTCCAAAGTTTCCTTTCTCCCCCAGCATAGGAAAAGACCACACATTTGATAAGTTAAAAGATGGTTTACTTACAAACACTCCAAAGGTCAGGTTCATGTGCTTTTCCATACACTAGTCAGAAAGGTTGCACAGGCAGTAAAATGTAGCTTAGTTGAAGAGCATGGATGTTGAACTGCCCTGAAACAGTAAGTCCCAGCCTCAGGCAAGGAGACTACAGTGGTACCTCGGGTTAAGTACTTAATTCGTTCCGGAGGTCCGTACTTAACCTGAAACTGTTCTTAACCTGAAGCACCACTTTAGCTAATGGGGCCTCCTGCTGCTGTCGCGCCTCCGGAGCACAATTTCTGTTCTCATCCTGAAGCAAAGTTCTTAACCCAAAGCACTATTTCTGGGTTAGCGGAGTCTGTAACCTGAAGCGTATGTAACCTGAAGCGTATATAACCTGAGGTACCACTGTACTGCATGGTGTGTGAGACTAACAGAATCCCTCTTCTGTCTCTTTGGCCCATCCTCAAGTGCAAATATCAAAAGCCAGCAAACTGCTAAGCAGGGCACCGGGGAAGAGAGTAGGAAATGTGTTAAACCAGAGCTCCCTGCCCATAATATCTAGTGGCACTTCCAGGCAGGTGTTTATTGGGAGACAGGTGCTCCTCATGCTTGCAGCTTTATTAATTAATTTGCAGTATCCCAATGCCCACCCCAATTTAGATCTCCTTTCCCTTGTCTGCTACTCCTATACCTCCATCTGCCCAAGACTCATTCAGTAGAACTGTGCCACCTTCTGTGAACAACCATCTGTCCAACTGCCAAAACACATAAAACTGTTGTCAGCAAGCAAGGAAAGCTAAAACTTCTAAAGGAAACCCACCCACCCACCCACCCTGCAATTTTCAGGAATAAGTTGGTTAACACGTAAAGCTATCAGTGCAGTAGCACAATATACCGGTAATCAGTAGTGGAAATTGGGGCTGGGCAATAGCCGGTTTTCAACCTCACGATATATCACTAGCTAAATATCTTGATATATCATGATATATATCTATGATGGTGGAGGGCCTTGCTGGGCCTCCCTGTGGCAGTAGGGATTTTTAACCTACTCCAGGGCAGATTTCAGGACCAGGGCAGCTCCAAGAAATTACAGTGGTACCTCTGGTTGTGAATGGGATCCATTCTGGAGGCCCATTGCAACAGGAAAAAAGCGCAATCTGAAGCGCTGTATCTGCGCAGGTGCGTGGTGCGATTTGGCGCTTGTGCGCATGCGTGAGTGGCGAAGCATGTCAAAGTGCAAGTAGATAAATAGGTACCGCTCCGGCGGGAAAGTAAATGGCGTTTCCGTGCACTGCTCTGGTTCGCCAGAAGCGGCTTAGTCATGCTGGCCACATGACCCGGAAGCTGTACGCTGGCTCTCTCGGCCAATAAAGCGAGATGAGCGCCGCAACCCCAAAGTCGGCCACGACTGGATGTAATGGTCAGGGGCCCCTTTACCTTTACCTTTTAACACCGTATTCTGAAGGCAGGCTTTAATCTTGTGGTTACAGTTTCATTTGTAGAGAAAAGAAGTCTGAGCCGGGCCTCAGACTTTCTACCCTGTGACTTCCATCCTCTGTAAGGATGATCCATGTGCTGCTGGCTAAGAGCCAGCAGAGAGGAGGATGGCAAAAGAAGAAGATGGCTGCGTGACTAGCCCTTTTATAGGGTCTGCCAGGGTCACGCCCATCTACTTGGCCACACACAGGGGGCGGATGTTCCAGAGCAGGAATGAAAGGAAGTTCTCCGTGTCTGGAGCAACATTCCCCTGTGTGTCCACTCTGGGCAACAGGAAATGTTGTATTTGACTGCTTCAGTGGTGATACAGTCCAATAACCCATATGTCATCACAGTAGTGGCTGTGAGGAAGCACAGGTGGGCGCCATCGCTCTCCTAGCTTCCCAGCACTGCAGGTCACTGGTGCTTCTGGAGAGGGAGAGAAGAAGGGTGGTTGACCCAATGTAGAACATGGTGGGTGGCGCAGAGGGTTAAACCCGACACTACAAGTCCAAGACAAGACACCTTCCATGCATTCACACGTTTCATGCCACACCTGTTTTGACCCTGAGTAAATACTGTATTTTTCGCTCTATAGGACGCACCCAACTATAGGACGCACCTTGTTTTAGAGGGGGAGAACAAGAAAAAAAATTCTCCCCCTCTTTGCTCAGTGCCCCTTCAGCGAAGCGACAGGAGAAATGGAGCCCCTTACATTTCTCCTCCCACTTGGCTGAAGGGGCGCTGTGCAGCTCTCCCTTCTCTGCTGAAGCCAGGAGAGTCTTGCTCTCCCGGCTTCAGCAAAAGGAACCCTTCAGGCAGCTATCCCTGAAGCCTGGAGAGTGAGAGGGATTGGTGCGCACCGACCCCTCTCGCTCTCCAGGCTTCAGCGAAAGCAGCGTGAAGCCAAGGAGCGCGGAGGGAGTGCTCCCTCTGCGCTTCGGAGGCTTTGCATTGCTATCGCTGAAGCCAAGGAGCCTGCATTCGCTCCATAGGACGCACACACATTTCCCCTTAATTTTTGGAGGGGGAAAAGTGCGTCCTATAGAGCGAAAAATACGGTAGCAGAGGAAAGTGGTGGAAAGCGGAGACAGAGACGCAGAGCAGGCAGAGATTAGAGAGAAGACAAGTGTGCTGGCAATATCCATGCACAGACAGGGCCTAGCAGCAGAAGTCTCTGCGCGTGCAGCTGTTTCGAATGAGGAGCGGACAAATAAGGGAGCTAATGAAGCTTGAAGCAGCAGGCTGTGTGTTTCCTAGATGAACTGAATCTCAAAAGCAAGTTATCTTTGCCTTTCTCCTGAGCTCTGAATTTCCTTGATTCTTTGGAATACATAATTTATGGACCCATTAGAGAAACCAGTACATGGATAATGAGATTATCGGTTTTTATTGTGCTTAGAGGAAGTTGCGTGTCAAACTTCACATGCTGCGCTTGAAAAGCTAACCAAAAGCTTGGCACCCCAATTCGGCAAAGTGCACCAAGGACCACAGATCACAACTAATCTCCTTTGCATAACACTTGGTGAGTTTAGGTCACAAACATAGAAAACCAAGCCGCGCATCATTTACATTTTTGATTTCCCTTTGGTCTAGAATAATCGTGAAAATGTCAAGTTCTTCCATTTGTTGTGCAAATCCATCTTTTAAGTATCCATGCCCTTACATCCTAAGCCCATTTATTTGAAAATACAATTTGTTTATCTCACTGAATGTTATTTCCAGGTCCGTCAGTATCATAGCTGTCAATGTTTCCCCTTTTTAAAGGGAAATTCCCTTATTCCGAATAGGATTCCTCGCAAGAAAAGGGAAAAGTTGACAGCTATGGTCAGTATAATGCAGGATTGCCTTCCAAGGCCACAATTCTTTCCACACATGGGCTGCGTACACAACGCTGGCTTAAAATGCAACTAGGTCATTATTTTTTTCCAATCCAGATCAAAGCTTGTTTTGGAGAAAACTCATCAAGACGCAGTATTTAATAATTTGTGCCTGAAAGCAGCAATCTAAATTTGCCAATATGTGATTGAATCTCACCCTCAAAAAAGACAGTCCAGAAGTACACCAAGTTTTATTTACTTAAGAAATTTAAACGCCACTTCATAATGTTTAGCTGAGAGCAGTTTACGGTGTAAATTAAAACAGTAAGATATACAACAGTACAACAAAAGCAATAATCAATTAACACTGTTGAAAGAGCACTGTAAAAACTTCATTTCCAGTGCTTGAAATTAGTTACAATTTCTCTAATCAATGATTTCTCTGTATTGTTAACCAACCTGGTTCCTTGGAGTGGGATTACTTATTCTTTAGAACAAAAAACAATGCAAAATATTTCAGTTGCCTCTTTTATGGAGGTAATTCTAATCAGCCATTTCCTCTTCAAACTGAACTTTCAGTGAAGTTAACATGTCCATCTCCCAAACCTTAAATTTCCACATATTTATTTTGCTGGTGTGTAGGACAACAAATGATTATCAATACATGTTTAGTTCATCATACAAAAAGGTTTGAGAGCTTCCCTAAGAATTCTTTTGTTCTGACTAAAGGGATGAGTAAAAATAAATAGGAAATCATCTGGCATTGGTTCTCTTCTAGGATCCTCCAAAAGTGCTTTCACATCATTTACTATATTGTAGTATATTGATCTTTCAAAAGGCTCCTGCAATTACACTTAGAGCCTTCAGTTACCCTTATAAATCAGGTTTATGGTATCCGATACATTTCTGCTTTGCTTCGTGGACCACTTTTGTTCAGTTAATTATACAGGAAATAGAGAATTAAATTAGTAAAGTTTGCAATCCTTTCTGCAGGTATTTTGTCATTTCACTTTTGAGCACAAGAACACTAAAAGCTGAAGTCTCACCAAGATATGTGAGGTAGAATCTTCTTTTAGAAAGGTCAGCAGAGAGACTTCCATTTTTTGTACTCTTAAGACTAGGGTTGCCATATTGTAGCACCCTGCTTGTGGTTAACGCTTAGCTGGAATGAAATATTCAACGCAGCAATAGAGAAATTAAAATAATAATTTATTTGTCAGACAAATAAATGAGAGGCACAGTGGTATATGGTTACCAAGCTCTGGCCTGCCCTCCTGCCATTATGGCCAGCACTTATATTTCCTTAACCCAGCCCCCTTGCTCCTCCTTTGGCTGCCTCTGTCCAATCAGCCTGGTTGAAATTCCTATTGGCTGTTTGCTAGAACCAATCATAAAAGATACACCCATTTCCTATTACCTTTTATGGGAGACAAAGAGCTATATTTCCTTCTATTTATAAATGGCAAACAAGTAGCCATTAGCCTCGACAAGGCACCTTAATTACCAGATCACCTTTGCCCCCTTCATTCTAAAATAGAGCAGATGGCTAAAACAGATGGTGGCTATTTTTATCTGAACAGATCTTTTGTTCACCTTTTCACACGCAGCATCAATGAAATAATAATCTAACATAAGAATCTAACATTTCTCACTTTCCTTTGCCTACTGCATTCAGACAACAGAATATCATAAAAACTTCTTAAAAGAAAAAGAAACCTTTGCAGAGTAAAAAGAAGAACTCAGTTTAAAAAGAAACAGCTTTAAAAAGGCTTCCCAAAATACTCCCCTTCTTGCCAGCCAGATGCTTAGCCTTTTGACCTTTAGGCAAATATGGCTCTTTGTATGATGAGAGGCCAAATGGTATTACTATCTGATAAACAATAAACCTTACTATTTACCAACTCTTAATTTAACCGCTTTTACAGCTTAATTGTATTCTTGTAATATGTAGGGTCAGTGACCTTGCTCTCAGCCTTTTTTTATGACTGCCATAAACCAGAGGGGGCCCCCATCCCAGAGCTGGCAGCTGGTGTCCTGCCTGGCATGAAACATTTATGAATTTAAGCTCATTTTAAAATACAACCTTGATCAAAAATACAGGCTTTGATCAGATGCCTCAATATGCCTGGAATTTCTCGGACATATCTGGAATACTGCTGTCTCTAACTGGGAGATCTTCCTTTCCCTGCCTCAAACTTCAGCCATGAGGGACACAGGTGGCGCTGTGGTCTAAACCACAGAGCCTAGGACTTGCCAATCAGAAGGTCTGCGGTTCGAATCCCTGCAATGGGGTGAGCTCCCATTGCTCGGTCCCTGCTCCTGACAACCTAGCAGTTCGAAAGCATGTCAAAGTGCCAGTAGATAAATAGGTACCGCTGCGGCAGGAAGGTAAACGGCGTTTCCATGTGCGGCTCTGGTTCGCCAGAAGCGGCTTAGTCATGCTGGCCACATGACCTGGAAGCTGTCTGCGGACAAATGCCGGCTCCCTTGGCCAATAAAGCAAGATGAGCGCTGCAACCCCAGAGTTGGTCACGACTGGACCTAATGGTCAGGGGTCCCTTTACCTTTACCTTTACCTTCAACATCAGCCATTCATCAGCTTCCTGTGAGTATCCTCATTAATGGTTTCTTCATACAAAAAGAGGCAGAAAGGAAAGGGCGTGTTGGACTAGATTGGCTCATGTTCAAATCCCCACTCAACTATGATGCGCTCAGAGTGACAGGATGACGAGAGCGCCTGAAGCTTTACTTGTATAGAAAAGATGCATAGAATTCCTTCTTCTACACAACCTATTTCAGGGTAGAACACAATCCTCTTTTTTCATCTGACCTCCCCATGGGTGTCTATGGCATACCTACGTCACAAAAGTTGATGAGAGGCTCAGCGAAAAGGATAGCACAGCTTTCCAAACTGTGTGTAGTGACATGTTAGTGTGTTGCCTGCAGTGTTTAGGTGTGTTGTGTGAATGCTGCCTGCACTCCTTCTGGGGCTGGAAATAATCTATTTCAGGTATCCCCAAACTCGGCCCTCCTGATGTTTTGGGACTACAACTCCCATCATCCCTAGCTAAGTGGACCAGTGGTCAGGGGTGATGGGAATTGTAGTCCCAAAACATCTGGAGGGCCGAGTTTGAGGATGCCTGATCTATATTTTGCATCCATCCATATTATCTATAGTATTTGTTACATTACAAGTGAGATTAAAATTCTGCTCATGTTTACATCTGCTTACAGTGGTCTCCTAAATAAAATTTTTAAAAATCCTATTCTTTTTCGTCCTCTTGGTTCCTGAGCTTTCCAGTCAGCCTTGCCATTTTGGCATAGTCCCATCAGTTTAGCTTGCCATTCCTTTCTGGTAGGGACTCTTTTATTTTTTCCATCTCTGGGCTAGCAAAGCAGACCTTCCTGATATCATGGTAAAATCTGCTTCCAATTCCAGCCTTCACTATCCCTTAAATGGGCAGTCCAATCCAGCCCAATCGCCTTCTAAATCCGGCCCGCAGATGGTCCGGGAATCAGCGTGTTTTTACCTGAGTAGAATGTGTGCTTTCATTTAAAATGCATCTCTGGGTTATTTGTGGGGCATAGGAATTAGTTTATTCCTCCCCCCCCCACCCAAAAAAAATATAGTCCAGCCCCCCACAAGGTCTGAGGGCCCCCTGCTGAAAAAGTTTGCTGACCCCTGGTTTAATGCATCTATATATTTCACAGGACAGACATTCTGTTGCCCTACTTTTTATTCCTTTTGTGATTATCCCCTTGTGTGACCAGTAGAACAATGTTGGAAGTAAAACCTGAGCTTTGTGCATCTCAGGAATGCCAGGCCATGTAATCTTAGATAAGTGGGGTGAAAAGAAAGAAAGAAAAATCCAGTAAAATTTTTTGGCTAAAAGAAGAGACAAAGTGAAATTAGGTTGTTGTTGTTTTAATTACAGTAGAGGATGTCATTTTTATAAAGGGCCACCAAAAGCACACAAAGCTGGCATCTGAGCTCCAGTCTCTCCAACTATATTTAAAGAACAATCCAGGCACTTGCAACAGAAAACTCAAGACAACAGTTACATTTTGGAAGGCTGAAAATGTTTTACTGCATCTCTTCCTGCTGTGTATATAGATCCAGAACAGGCAGGGAAAATGTATGGAATCTGCAGAAGTTTAAAGATTATTTATAAAGCTTTAATGTGAATTTGTGTAATTGCTGACAAGCTAGTAAATGAACATCAACCACTGTGGTTATGGGCTGCGCCTTTAAGAGCAGTCTGAACATGTAGGCAGATATTCAGTAGATGAAGCTTTCCCCATCGATTCATCTCGAGGTCAAGAAAGTCCATGTGGTTGCAGGTAGCAAGACCAGGAGGTTTGTGACTTCCAGGAGGTGAGTTACTTACTTGACATGGCCAATGGGCTGCATTTGACATGGTGCATAATCAGAAGGTGTTCAGGTCAGATCGAAACTGATCCCATTTTCCACCAGGTATTCATGCATTACAAATACGAGTATTTCCATCCTACCTTTCTACATTCATCTTTGAAGATGAATTTAAAACAATAAAATACAATAAAAACTAACAGCACATTCCCACGTTGGGCAAAAGATTCCTGCATTGCAGGTGGTTGGAGTAGATGATATTTGTGGTCCCTTCCAACTGTACAATTCTATGATTCCATGAAATATGCAGTGGTACCTCTACTTGCATTCACCTCCGGTTACGTATCCTTCGGGATACGTACGCGGCAAACCTGGAAGTATTTTTCCGGGTTTCACCCCGTGCGCATGCGCAGAAGCGCTCTACCGCGCCATGCACAGAAGAACTCTACTACTTCTGCGCAGAAGCGCTCTACCGCCACACACACATGCGCAGAAGCAGTCCCTCTGGTTGCGGAAACCTTGGGATCTGACCGGAGCTCCAGAACAGATCCCTTCTGCAACTGGAGGCACCACTGTATACTCAGAAGCCCATTAAGTTCAATATGACTTCTGGGTAAATGGTATATGTTGTTGTTTAGTCGTGTCCGACTCTTCGTGACCCCATGGACCAGAGCACGCCAGGGACTCCTGTCTTCCACTGCCTCCTGCAGTTTGGTCAAACTCATGCTGGTAGCTTCAAGAACACTGTCCAACCATCTCGTCCTCTGTCGTCCCCTTCTCCTTGTGCCCTCCATCTTTCCCAACACCAGGGTCTTTTCCAGGGGGTCTTCTCTTCTCATGAGGTGGCCAAAGTACTGGAGCCTCAGCTTCAGGATCTGTCCTTCCAGTGAGCACTCAGGGCTGATTTCCTTCAGAATGGATAGGTTTGATCTTCTTGCAGTCCATGGGACTCTCAAGAGTCTCCTCCAGCACCAGAATTCAAAAGCATCAGTTCTTTGGCGATCAGCCTTCTTTGTGGTCCAGCTCTCACCTCCATACATCACTACTGGGAAAACCAGAGCTTTGACTATACGGACCTTTGTTGGCAAGGTGATGTCTCTGCTTTTTAAGATGCTGTGGTATATAAATGACTGCAATCCAGTTACTCAGTGGAGATTATTTCCAAGCAAACAAATTTTGTTTCTGTTTTTAAAAAGTCAGAAAAGGATAGTATAAATGTTTACACACAGAAACACGCATACACATAAAAAAATTGCAACACATACAAAAATGTCATCTGTAATCTAGATGTTTCCCTTGAATTGCTATTAATCTCTTCCTCATATGTTGGTTACTATTCATGAATGTTTGTCCTGCTGTTAGTTCCTGTTAGCTATTTTCCATATACATATCTGGAGAGAAAGGTAGGGTATAAATAAGATAAATCTGCCTGCCGCCTTTCAGAAAGCTTTCTCATTCTTTGGGTTTTCTCCTCTATTTTCTATCCTTCCTCGCACCTTCTCATGACACCTTTTACACAGTTAATGAGTCTGGCTGCTGGAACAGCTCTTTTAGTGCTGACGGCAGATTCCTGCAAGACTAATGGGACAGGAACAACAAACATAAATCAGAACATTTCCCCAAGAATCACTTAACATCTCTCTGCCCAGCCCTATCCACTGCATGTTTTATGCTGCCAAGACGAACACATAACTTTTAGTACAAGATTTAGCAGCAGGGAATGAACAGCCTCACCAAAGACTTTAAAGGCCTTTGCATGTGAGAGTTCAGGAAGATTCAGATCTATCAGTGCTGGGTGCTTTTAGGCAGGATTTTAATCTGCATGTGGGCCATTAGTTTTGGGGATTGTTGCTGTTTTTTACTTGCTGGATTTTCCCTAGATAAGGCCCAGTATCTGACCACCCCTTTCCTCATATTATCCTCATTTTCTTTATACAGTCATACCTCAGGTTAAATGTGCTTCAGGTTGAGCATTTTCTAGTTACTCTCCGCGGCGACCCAGGAGTAACAGAGCACGTTACTTCCGGGTTTCGCCGCTCGCGCATGCGCAGATGCTCAAAATGACGTCATGCGCATGTGCGGAAGCGGCAAAATTCGACACGCGCAGACACGCAGTCGCGTCTAACATTCTATTCAGGATGTGAACGGGGCTCCGGAACGGATCCCATTCGCATCCAGAGGTACCACTGTATTTCCAGGTATATGGTGATGCTCAAAAGAGCCAGCCATAGCATCAGAGCCTTCTCTGAAGTGTGACTTAGCCATTTGATAATGTGTCATGTTACAAAAGTCAGGTGCCTGCCCCTCTCTCTGCTGAGTGGTAGCAAGAGCCATGGGGTCCCAGGCACCCGCACAGGGTCTGTCTCCCTTTGGAGAATGGAATACACAGAGGAGACATGAAATATGGTTTATTCACCTATTTACACCTTCAGTCTTCATGGAGGGAGTGCAGATCTTATAGCATGGTCATTTCAAGAGGGACTTGCTGCCAGCTTCCCCCAAAATGGATCTCTTCCTCCTGCTTCTCCCTTCCAGCACCCTTGCTCAAAAACTCCCTTTTCCTTTCCCCTCAAACACCCCCCCCCATCACCTTGGTAACATCTGACTCCCCAGGCCAAAGGATTCCTCCTCAATGGCCTATCAGCACCTTTTGCCATGTTAACAGGTTTGCTCTTCACTAAGCCAGCCAGGCTGGTTTCCATAAGCCAGCCCAGGAATTCACTGTCTGACAGAGCTCTGCAGCTTGTGTACCAGTGGCATAGCGGGGAGTGGGTGCTGTCACCCCGGGCACATTTGGGGGAGGGGGTGCTACCAGGTGCCCTCACAACAGGCTCCCATCGGGCAGGCTCCGGCATTTGAAGCTCTGATCCTGGAGCGCTGTGGAGAAGAGTCAGTAGCAGAGCGCTGCTGCCCCTCTCAGTCCTGCCCCTCCTTGGGGATGCGCCCTGTGCGCTTGCACCAGGCACCGGAAACATGCGCTCCACCAAAGCCTTGTACTTAAATCCATATCCCCAAATCCTAGCATTTATTAATTTCTAGGGTTTAGGGGGTCCCCACTGTGTTTCTATAATGTGGTGTTTTAAAGATTTGTTTTTATATTGGCTGCGTATATATTTATTTCTGGGAGGGGCGCAGGTGGCACTGTGGGTTAAACCACAGAGCCTAGGACTTGCCAATCAGAAGGTCGGCGGTTTGAATATCTGCAACGGGGTGAGCTCCCATTACTCGATCCCTGCTCCTGCCAACCTAGTAGTTCGAAAGCACATCAAGTGCAAGTGGATAAATAGGTACCACTCCAGCGTTTCTGTGCGCTGCTCTGGTTTGCCAGAAGCGGCTTAGTCATGCTGGCCACATGACCCGGAAGCTATATGCCGGCTCCCTCGGCCAATAAAGCGAGATGAGCGCCGCAACCCCAGAGTCAGCCACGACTGGACCTAATTGGTCAGGGGTCCCTTTACCTTTATATATTTATTTCTATTATTCATTTTTGGTTTTTTGGTATCTTTATTGAATACTGCTGTGGAAACATTCGCTGGGAAGTGATTTGTACATTCTGAAATAAGGGGGATGGATGGATGAGACAGTATGGGGGAACCAGACAAGCAAGCAGGATGAGTGCATCCAAAACGTACATCCTACCTGACCCTCAGTCCAGGCCAACACATCTTTAGGACTAGAGAGCTAAACACAGCTCAGCAGTCATGTATTGTTGATGCCTAGGACTAGGAAAGCAGTAAAGTTCTCACATCACAATCTAGTATATGATTTATGAGTTGCGTTCAGCTGAGTGGGTTTGTGGACCTGTCTTGGTTTCATCCTGGAGGTAATTCTTAAAACCAACATATCCCTACTTGTGTCCCTGAGCAGAGAGGCTTCTAAAACAGATCCAGACAGACAAAAGATGACAAACCAGCGAAGGACACATTTTACAACACAGTAAAAAACCAGAATTGAGACAGCAGCGAGAGAACAAAAGACAGTAAAAGCAGGATCCGTTTCTCCAAGTTGTTTTTAATGTTAAAAATGAAGTGAACTCATGAACCCCAGCTCAGGGGACTCATTCCTCGGCTTCAAGGAATAGATGCTATCATTTCTGTCTCTGTGCTATCAAACTGCACTTCTAATTTTTTTTTTTTGACAGAATAAATAATAATAATAATGTGTATGGGAAATTAGGCTGGTTCAGTCCTTTCCTACCACTGTGCTTCTGGTGCAGAAACTACAGGAAGTGTGCAGTTAAGGGCAGGTTGGATTGACTGAGGGGCAGGGAGGGCCCAATGTCATCGCCAGCACAGCCCACTGGGCAGACAGGTTTAAACCTTCCCAACCCAGTAAGCATGAACTGGAAGAAAACAGCTGACTGCTTCTCAGCTGATCTGATGGTGGTGTGGCAAGTGTGTGGGGGAAGGAGCTTTAAACCCAGCATGAGACAAAGGGAAGGAAAGTCAGGCCCTCACTACTATTCACCATATTGGTACGGATCATCTAAGTGAGAGATAGGCTTTCAACCCTTCTTTAAATCTCGCTGCCCTGCCCACCACAGTAGAGATGAAAATATCCCCCTTCTCAGCTGAGCTGAGCAGTTTGTGGGGCACCTACTTGGCCCCATCCCCTACGGATCTGGCCCGGCCACTGCTGGAGTGTGACCCCATGAGCCTTCTTCCCAAGTAATCTCATCCTTCAGATGAAATGGCTTCCTGCCCCTTTCTAAAGAAGAGCACCCCTGCCCAGGATCTGAGCCATTGCTTCTAATGGGCAACATGCAGAATTATTTAATTCCGTTTCCGCCAATTTGACAGCAGTCGTTGAATAATTGAGCAACATCTGGGTTCATTAGCGCTCCTCTAGGAGGAAGGATTATGGAAGACCGTTTTCTCTGGCTAAAAAGAAAAGAGAAGAGTTGATATTACAGTGGTACCTCGGGTTACAGATGCTTCAGGTTACAGACTCCGCTAACCCAGAAATAGTACCTCGGGTTAAGAACTTTACTTCAGGATGAGAACAGAAATCGTGCTCCGGCAGCACGGCAGCAGCAGGAGGCCCCATTAGCTAAAGTGGTGCCTCAGGTTAAGAACAGTTTCCGGTTAAGAACAGACCTCCGGAACGAATTAAATACGTAACCGGAGGTACCACTGTACATAGAAATCACAAGAAGTAATATGAAACTCCCTCATAGGAGTGTCTTAACAACCAATATAGCTTTGGGGTGTTTGTTTGCACAGTTCCCAGAATATGTTTTGCTGTTGCATATTTATCTGGAATGTTCCCAGACACAGCACGGATACTCCTGTTATTTTTAAGACTGCAGTCTTCAAATATCACCAAGCAATGAGCATATGCATGGCTTTTATTTTGATGCCGTTTGCTTAATGGACAGCAGCCATGTGGAATCTTAACTGCAGCAACACCACTTAGCATCAACCACCCAACCCCAGAGGGTGCACAGCCCAGTTTCAGCAGCTGTCCCATGGCTCTTGAGCCATCTTGTGGGTAATCCCATGAACCCCTTCCATTATCTCACTTCTGCCCATGTGCACATTGTGTATCACTATGTCACTGGACTTAGTTGTTCTATCAGTTTCTTGTTTTTCTTCTGTTCTCGTTTGAGAAAGATACACCAAGTTTTCATTTGGTTTCGTGATTGGTGTGTCAAAAGCCTTCTATGGCATGTGCCCCTTTTGGGAAGGCATGTGTGGACTAGGACCAGGCGATATCTGGTTTTCTGCATCACAATATATCACCAGCTAAACATTGTGATATATCACAATGTCTGAAACAAGGATGGAGCTATGTAGAGACATTGGCTGGCTTCGCAGTTTCCCCCTCATTGTGATTTTGCATAGCATACACATACATAAATCATGATTTGCAATATATTCCAGGTCAAAAATTATGAAACTGATATTGCGATATAGACTTCAAACCAGTTTGGACGGTATATCGATATATTGCCCAACTGTAGTGTGGACCTCTCTTGCTCTGCATGCAGAGACTTTTCAGATGTGTTTTTGCCTTCCCCCCTCAGCTCAGGGCTTATCCACCTTTCCTCTTGTTCTGTTGCTTCCCCCATCCCTGGAGAAAACTGCTCTTGAGCACTCAGTCGGAGCAAATGGCAATTCAGAGAATACCATTTGTTCTAATCTACTGCTAAAGAGCAGGTTTTCCTTCGGAAAGGGGAAAACCTCTTGGACCCCTGCCTAGAAAGCGTGTCAGTAAAGAGCACAGACCTGTGCTTTTTAGACACAGCCCGAGCGGAAGTGTGGACAAGCACTTGGCCATGCTTTGCATCTGTGCATAAAAAGGTAAAGGGACCCCTGACCATTAGGTCCAGTTGTGGCCGACTCTGGGGTTGTGGCGCTCATCTCGCTTTATTGGCCAAGGGAGCCAGCATACAGCTTCCGGGTCATGTGGCCAGCATGACTAAGCCGCTTCTGGCGAACCAGAGCAGCACACGGAAACACCGTTCACCTTCCCGCCGGAGCGGTACCTATTTATCTCCTTGCACTTTGATGTGCTTTCGAACTGCTAGGTGGGCAGGAGCTGGGACCAAGCAACGGGAGCTCACCCCGTCGCAGGGATTCAAACCGCCAACCTTCCGATCGGCAAGTCCTAGGCTCTGTGGTTTAACCCACAGCGCCACCCGCATCGGTGCATAGGCAATATGAAAACCATCGTTGATGCCTGGAAGGGAAAGGAGAGAGGGAAATGGCTCCAAGGAGAGGAGACAGATAATTTTCACCACTATCTCTTGATGTGCGGTCTTGGTGTGTGTGCGTGTGTGCATAACCGGCTTGGCCTCAATACTCCTGGAGGCTGTCGTTCAGCTTGCGTATTCAAGTCAAGTAATATTAAGCTGTTTGCACTGATAGACTTAGCTGTTGCAGGTTGTAGACAGCAGGATTTTGGATCATTCTTTAAGTTCATGCATCTTCCTCAGCTGCCTACAAACTCTGTAATGTGATTTTTTATTTTATTTAATAGCCAGTCATTTTTATAATTTATCTGCCTGCTTTTAATAGTGTTTCATTTATTTATTTTTCACATTGCTCCCATATTGTTTTATGAGAGGGTAGTACAGTATGTAAGTACTTTTACAAATAAATCAGTAATGGGACCTGCAGGTATGCATGGCTATGTAAACTGAGCCAGCCTATTTAATTCATAGAATTGTAGAGGTTGAGGGTATCCCGAGGGTCATCTAGACCAACCTCCTGCAATGCAGGAAACTTCATTCATCCCATTTGTTTCTCCTGCAGAGAAGAGAATGCACAAGTGTTTCAACAAGGCAGTATACTGGTGAACAAAAGGGTGACACTTGACAGCTTCCCGGGGGTAGCTCTGCTAATGTTGTAAGCCAAAAATGGCTTATCTTCTGAGTTTAAGCCATAAAACTTGGAGACAAGAGGAGTTAGGAGTCCATTGTTGTTTATTGCAAAGCAACAGGTTACAGTCAAATCTTTTGGCAAAACTGCAACCCCGCCCAAGGGTCCGGGCGGTGGTATTTATAACATTAGCAATTTAGCGTTAGCAATTTCTGTTGATTCAGCTCTGATTCCCATTGCTTGTTACATTGTGTTAGTATGCATGTTGGGAACATGTGTTACATGTAGCCGTTTGCACCATGTAGCAACTTACGTTCTAGCTTATGAGCTGTATCTTTGTGATTCACGTATTAGCTGTACAATCATACCTCTGGTTGCGAGCGTGATCCGTGCGAGAGGCACGTTCGCAACCCGCAGCATTCGCAGCCTGAAGCGCCACATCTGCGCACGTGCGTGATGTGATTCGGTGCTTCTGTGCATGTGCGAGTGCCAAAACCTGGAATTAACCCATTACGGTACTTCTGGGTTCAGCGCGGTCCTCAACTTGCAAAACCATCAGTTTCATAAAGCAACAGGTTACCATAGCTTCTCTATTAGAAGCACACTCAAGGATTTATAGGGGTTCACATTATCATATTTATTGTGGCCCTTTGGGCCACCACCACACAACTTCCTTACATTTAATTCTCTTTTTTTTTTAAAGGATATTTATTAAGATTTTCAATTTTTTATACAAACAAAAAGCAAACAAAAAGATTAAAAAAGACATATAGTTCATAATACAATCTTTTCAGTAACATATTTCTCTGACCTCCTCATACCTCCCCTTCTTGTATTCCCTTTCAAATTATTTGTTCAGCAAATCCTTAACTTAAAGCATTACAGCTTATAATATCACCTTATTTTCTATCCAAACCCTTTTTTTCTTCCATGTTCCTTTATATCATTACAGCTAGAAACCACTCAATTTCAATCCAACATCATTCAACATTCCTTAATTTTACAATATTTCTGTAAATAGTCCTTAAATTTTTTCCAGTCTTCTTCTGCCGACTCTTCTCCCTGGTCACGGATTCTGCTCGTCATTTCTGCCAATCCCATACAGTCAATCAGTTTCATCTGCCATTCTTCCAGAGTGGGTAGATCTTGCGTCTTCCAATACTTTGCGATGAGTATTCTTGCTGCTGTTGTAGCATACATAAAAAAAGTTCTGTCCTTCTTTGGCACCACTTGGCCGACCATGCCCAAGAGAAAGGCCTCTGGTTTCTTCAAGAAGGTATATTTAAATACCTTTTTCAATTCATTATATATCATTTCCCAGAAAGCCTTAATCCTGGGGCACGTCCACCAAAGGTGAAAGAATGTACCTTCGTTTTCCTTACATTTCCAACATTTATTATCGGGCAAATGATAGATTTTTGCAAGCTTGACTGGGGTCATGTACCACCTGTATATCATTTTCATAATATTCTCTCTTAAGGCATTGCATGCCGTAAATTTAATCCCGGTGGTCCACAACTGTTCCCAGTCAGCAAACATAATATTGTGTCCAACGTCTTGTGCCCTTACATTTAATTCTCTCTACCACCACAGGGAGCCTTGCCAAGGCCCTCTGCTGCTGCAGGGAAGCGCAGTTCACCCTCCGCCACTGCAGGGAGGTACAGCAGGACCCTCTGCCACCACGGGAAGGTGCAACAAAGCCTTCTGCTGCTGTGGGAAAGCACAGTGCGCCCTCCTCCACTGTGGGGAGGTGCAGCAATGCCCTCTGCTGCTGCAGAGAAGCATGGCGCACCCTCCACCACCATGGGGAGGCATGGCAAGGCTGTCTGCTGCCGCAAGGAATCGTGACTCACCCTCCGCCGCTGCGGGGAGTTATAGTGGGAACCCTCTGCCACCACGGGGAGACCCAGTAAGGCCCTCCCCTGCCGCAGATATATTTCGCGAGATACCATGATACAGTCATAGCTCATGTTACATCTGCTATATGTTACCTTCTTTCAGGTAATGTCCCGCGGCGACCCGGAAGTAGCGGAAAGGGTTACTTCCTGGTTTCGCTGCTCGCGCATGCACAGAAGCGCAAAATGGCATCAGGCGCATGCAGAGAAGCGGCAAATCGCACCCCGCATGCGCAGATGCACCGCTGCGGGTTGCGCTCTTTTCATGTTGCAAACGGGCCTCCAGAATGGATCCTGTTCACAACCAGAGATACCACTGTATTTAGCTGGTAGTATATTGTGATGTTGAAAACCAGATATCGGCCAGCCCTACTCCTGTTGCCGTGTTAGCGGGCATTTTTTTGGGGGGGGGGTCTTGCCCTGCTAACAGACCAGGCAGCCCTCCAGGGGGGAAAAATGCTGCTGGGAGAATCAGGGCATCTGCAGGGTATCGGGGCAGCAAATGATGCTTCTTTTGCTACTGGTCTACCCCACCAAACACCTGATGCACACAGCAGCAAAAAAAAAAGACGCATCTTTTGCCGCTCCACTGTTGGGCTAATCAGATGTTTGGTGTGGGTAGTGCGGCAGGAAAAGACACAAAAGGCCCAGCTAATTTCAAACGCCGTCCTGGAGGAATTTATGTGTGCTTGATCCAGGTGAATACAAGTAGGACCAGTGCTTTTGGGGGGGTGGGACGGGACGGGACACAGGAGTATGCATACCTCTAAACATTTTGTAGATCTAGGTTTGGCCTCACTGAGGGGCAGCATTTCAATAGGAGTAGGAAAATGAGAGTACCCCTAAACATTTTTAAAGAAATAAAAGCCCTGGGTAGGAAACCTGCCCTATAGCCATCTGTGTCACTGATGAGAAATCTGTGAAAACAGAGGAATGGCATCATTCTCCTGGCTTGGCAGAACCCACAGCTTAAGCTTGCTAAATTTTCAGTGTCCCCACACTGTGGTTAATCTTTGTGGAGGGTATGGCTGGCTATTATTCTGGCCCCTATTTCCATGCCTTACACATAACCAGAAGGAAGTAATCTGCCACATACACTTGAAGAAAAAGCTTAAATGGCAAACCTCTCATTTGCTCCCCCCCCCCCGCCTCCCCAGTCCTTACTATTGGTCCTTGCCCTTATTGCCTATTAATCCCTTCAGTTGTCACCGCTTGGGGCACACAAGTGTCCCTGAACTTTTAAAAAATGCATAAACTGCAATGCAAACCATGTTTTGTTGGAAGTAAATCCAATCCCCACACAGTAGAGAGGCCCAACTGGCTTGGACCAGAAATTTAGTGGCACCAACCCTGTGCTGCAGACAACTCTTCTAGCAGAGATTTGACATCCTTTAGACTTTCAGGAATCTCTTCAAGATTTTTAAAATGCAAACAGGCCTACGCAGCTGTGCATTCCATCATTCGAACAACAAAATGCTTCTATATTGCTGTTGTGGCGATCACACAGGGTCCAGACATTTCACCGTCTATTAATGCCTGTGCCACCACTTTATTTCTCGCTGCCACCACCCAGGCCCTACCTGGTACAATACTGAGTCCAGTCAGGGTTAAATTGGAACATAAACTTCTGTTTATTTATTGCAGTTTAACAAGCGGGTGGTTTCATAAACGGTATCGGTCAGTTACAAACATGGGGTGCCTATCCAGACCTATAACTTCCGCTACCTGCTCTCACTCACTAAACCACCTCTCAGATATTTACTTGTCTGCCTAGCTCCTAACTGTTCCTGACTCAGCTTCTTTCGCTACACTAACTCAACCTACTCACAGACTCTAGCCCAATTCACTCCCACTCCAACCAACTCCCAATGAACTCTCCCCCTTCACCCCTCCCAGAGCTGGTTTTATAGTCCCTCTGACTCCACCCCTTGGGTTCTGATTGGGTAACCTGTTTAACTATTTCACTTCCAGCACTGTCATATGTTAATGTCACAGCTGTATACTATCTTCATACTTTATGAGAGGGCAGTATCTAAACACCTTTTTAAATAAATAAAGATAAATTTGGTTGAGTAGAGGTTACTCCCAGTCAAGTGTGCTCAGGACTACTTAGAAGTAAAACCATGGAACCTTCACTATAATATATTAACAGGTCATCCCCCTCCCCATTATGTGTCAGTTTGCATTTCTTGGTGCAGAAAGTATTGATCAAATGTGTGGAGATCTTTCCTGTTCTGATTAATACAAGAGAATTCTAGAAGCTACTAGAAGTTTCTCTGTGTGAGAGAAGCAGGCAGAAGCTTCATGACTGTTTGGGTTATACCTTCTGGGAAGCTGGTTTGAATTGGTTCTCTTATCTCTTCCAATTAAGGTCATGCTGACTATAAATAGAGGCCAGAAGGAGCCTGGGTCTTACTTACTTTCTCTCTCTCTTCCTTCTGGTGTGGTATTCTGTACATAGTGTTAAGGTTTAGTCTTATTATAAGTTTATAAGTTTTTGTAAGTGCTACAACTGGATTTTTATGGACTGTGCCAATCCTGAATGTATTTGGCTTTGTGACCACTACGCTCATTCACCTTCAGCACAAGTAAAGCTCTGCTGGGTAATAATAATAATTTTTATTTATACCCCGCCCTCCCCAGCCAAGGCTGGGCTCAGGGCGGCTAACAAGCAATAATAAAAACAAGTTGAATGAATACAACTTAAAAAAAACAAAATTAAAATACAACATTAAAATATTGAAATGTTAAAATATTAAAATGTAGCCTCATCGTAGGAGGAGAAAGGAAAAGGAAAAAGAAAGAGGTGGAGGGAATCAAATTGGCTCCAAGCCAAAGGCCAGGCGGAACAACTCTGTCTTACAGGCCCTGCGGAAAGAAATCAGATCCTGCAGGGCCCTGGTCTCATGAGGCAGAGCGTTCCACCAGGCCGGGGCCAGTGTTGAAAAGGCCCTGGCTCTAGTTGAAGCTAATCTGACTTCCTTAGGGCCCGGGACCACTAGGGTGTTGCTACTCTTGCCTCTGGTCTATTTTTGGGAACTCTTCTATGTGTTTAAGTTTTTCCTCCACACGTATGACATTACATTGTTCTTTCCTTTTGGGTACAGGTGATCTACGCTTTGAACACTAAAAATGATGAGCATGAGGCCAGCATCCAAGCTCTCAAAGAGGCCCACCAAGAAGAGATTCAGCAGATCCTCAACGAGACAAGGGAAACTCTCCTCCAGTACAAAAGCAAAGTGGAAGAAGCAGAGGCGCTCCAGAAGCACATCCAGACCCTCGAAGAAACTTTGGAAAAACACAGGAGGCTGAAAGAGGTGGTACCTTCAGAATTCACCATGTGCAAAAGGCAGATAGGAGAGAGGGAACCACAAAGAGAGGACAATCCAGTAGATAAGAAGGTTGTCCTCCCCAAGCAGATGTCACACACAAAGCTCAGCTTCGAAAATGGAATCCAGTCTTCAAGTGAGGAGTCCAATGAGCTTGTCAACAAACATTGGGCATTTGCAGGAGACCTGCTGGATTGCAAGGAGGAGTTAAGCGAAAAGGCCAGCATGGAAACACAGGCAGCCCACCTCAAGTGGGAGAACCAGAAACTCGCCAGTGAATTTGCCGAGAAAGTCAGGCAGCTCCAAGCCTCCCACGAGAGGGAGAAGGAAACTTGGAGAAAGGCCATGCAGCAGTCCCTGGCTGATTCACGCAGAGAATGGCAGCAAAGGGAACTGGAGCAGAGGAAAAATTACGAGGCCCAAGACGCTGCCTCCCAGCAGCACGTGAAGAAACTGGAGGCTGACCTGGTGGCAAAAGGCCAGCGAATCTGTGAAATGAATAAGTGTTGCCAGAAGCAGAAGGAGAAGATGCAGGTAGGACCATAACACTAGAGCAAGGGACTAAAGCTTTTTATCGCTTTGCACCTTGAGTCGTCAAGTCATCAGCATGCTTCTAAATCTACGAAATGAGTTCCTGGCAGCCAATAATAATAATAATAATAATAATAATAATAATAATAAATTTTATTTACCGTATTTTTCGTCCCATAGGACGCACCGGCCCATAGGACGCACCTAGATTTGGGGGGGGGGAATAAGGGGGGGAATTATTCCCCAGCCCCCAGAACAGGCAGCTCTCCGCAAGCAGTGGGAGAGCTGCGCAAAGTCGCACTGCTTGCGGAGACCTGCGCGCAGCCCAGAAGCCTGGGGGGCGCTGAGCTCAGAAGCCTGGGGGGCGACTTCGCGCAGCTCTCCCACCGCTTGCGGAGAGCTTCCTGAAGCCTGGAGAGCGAGAGTGGTCGGTGCGCACCGACCCCTCTCGCTCTCCAGGCTTCAGCGAAAGCCTGCATTTGCCCCGTAGGACGCACACACATTTCCCCTTCATTTTTGGAGGGGAAAAAGTCCGCCCTATAGGGCGAAAAATACGGTATATCCTGCCTTCTGCAGCCGAAGCCGGGCTCAGGGCAGCTAACAACAATAAAATAGTACAACATACTAAACATACTTGGCCAAGGAAGGCCAAGAGTGAAAATTCATGAGGGGGCTGTGTGCAGCTCTCACCAGAGCCATTCAAAGCAAATGGCTGCCATTTACGGAAAATATATATAAAATACTACATTTGAAGAGACCAATGCAGTGGTACCTTGGGTTAAGAACTTAATTCGTTCTGGAGGTCCGTTCTTAACCTGAAACTGTTCTTAACCTGAAGCACCACTTTAGCTAATGGGGCCTCCTGCTGCCGTCGTGCCACTGGAGCACGATTTCTGTTCTTATCCTAAAGCAAAGTTTTTAACCCGAGGTAATATTTCTGGGTTAGTGGAATCTGTAACCTGAAGCGTATGTAACCCGAGGTACCACTGTATAGCAAAGGCAAAACTTGCGCACCGTCCATAACACTGGTTGTCTTAACCTGAGCTTTGATTTCCCTTTCTGAAGGGGGCAGTTTTTTTAAAGTTCTCTCCCCCACCAAAAGAAAACTGATGGAGCTGAACTAAGGATGGCAATGCAGAACCAAGTCCACTGGCAGCACCTGACACCTTTGGGTTTCGTCATACCATCAGGACCCATCAGACCTGGCACCCATCCAGGGCCCTTTGCAGTGGGTGACTGAGAGCCACCATTTTAATGCCTCACAAGTGCCCCACTGGGCATCCCAAGGCATTGTGGGAAATTTAAAACAGCAGCTTGTAGCAACAGTTTGCTGCTGTCGGGTAAGCATGCAGTCGGGGAGCAGCAGAATGGGCCCCCCCCTGGAACCCATTGCTGTCCATGGCTGCCTCCATCCTAAATGCATCTTCTGGATTGTGAGGAGGATTTTCTCTCCTGTGGTCAGTGTGAGGTAACAGGAGGCGGGACCTCAGTTTCTCCAGCAGAGGCAATGGGCAGGAAGGGGGCAGGAGATGGATGGAAGGAAAAGCTGTAAGCCCCTACTCTTTGCTGTCCCATTCATCTTCAGCTATGGCTGTTGCAGCATGAGGAGTTGGGGGCAGAACCGGGACAGCTTCTCTGCTAGATTAGAAAGTGCAGCCAAGCTACGTTTTAATGTGTGTAGCTTGTAATTGCCTCTCCCTTTTTTACTCTTAGTAATTACCGGCATGCCAAATTGGACAACCTTTACAGGAAACGCGGCACAAGGGAAAGGCAGGTTTATCTCATCCCTCTCCAGAATTATTGGAATCAGTAATCCCCTATGCAGCTAGAATGACATGGGGGGGAATTCCTAATGGTGTCAATGGGAAGGTTTTTCCCCCTAAGAATTATAGCAGTAGAGAGTTTTTGCCTGGTAAAAGGTAAAGGATGCGGGTGGCGCTGTGGTCTATTCCACTGAGCCTCTTGGGCTTGCTGATCAGAAGGTCAGCGGTTTGAATCCCTGCGACGGGGTGAGCTCCCGTTGCTCGGTCCCTGCTCCTGCCAACCTAGCAGTTTGAAATCACGCCAGTGCAAGTAGATAAATAGGTACCGCTCTGGCGGGAAGGTAAACGGCGTTTCTGTGCACTGCTCTGGTTTCGTCAGAAGCAATTTAGTCATGCTGGCCACATGACCTGGAAAAACTGTCTGCGGCAAACGCCGGCTCCCTCAGCCTATAAAGTGAGATGAGCATGCAACCCCAGAGTTGTCTGCAACTGAACCTAATGGTCAGGGGTCCCTTTAAAGGTAAAGGTATCCTCTACTGGGGACTTGAATTTCCTTCTGATCATGCTGTGGAGGGAAGAGGTAAACCTACATGTTGCATTTCTGTCACACCTATAATTGATAAAAGTTCATTTGTTTTTAAAGAAGAGTTACCGTACTTTTCGCTCTACAAGATGCACCAGACCATAAGACGCACCTAATTTTTGGAGGAGGAAAACAAGGAAAAAATATTCTGAATCCCAGAAGCCAGAACAGCAAGAGGGATCGCTGCACAGCTATCCCTCTTGCTGTTCTGGCTTCTGGGATAGCCGAGTGAAGCCTGCATTCACTCCATAAGACGCACACACGTTTTCCATTACTTTTTAGGAGTGAAAAGGTGCATCTTACAGAGCGAAAAATACGGTAACTACAAGTTGCACATTAAGAGTAATGTGTAGTTTGGCACTGGCTGGGCGCATGAACTTGCAGTAAGTGGGGTTTGAAAAATGGATGGAAATCTACATTCTTTTCCACCTGCAAAGCTTTATGGGCTCGATTTAAATGATGTGGTGCTGGGCGCTACCTGTTTTTGTTGCACCAGGCCCTCATTCGCTATGCATGGGGTTAGCACACCACAAGCAGCACTCAGCTGGACCCCAGATCTCTCGAGTGGTGATACCGCATGCCTGGTGGCTCAGGGTCTGGTTTTAAATTAGATGCTGGGCCTGCACAAAACCACAGGGTTACATTCTTCTTGCCCACTTGCATCATATTTTAATGCAGCCTTCCAGCTGCCATCAGCCTCAAGGCATTGACACATGCTGGCTGGGGCTGATGGAATGGGAACAGTTTAATGGATTTGTGTCATCTGCTTTAAAAGCCATCTAAGTAGCACTCATCCTTTTACTTTCTTCCTCGCAGGCGCACAACCCAGTTGCCATTACCATTGACATTTTTCTCGTTTATTACTAATTAATCAACCATATCTTCATGAACAAATGGATTTCAAGGTGGTATTCTTGGGAACTGAAAATCTACACTACAAACATAAATTGCGCATGTGCTAATTGTGTCTATACATGAGCAGGTTGCTTTAGGCATTTGCAATTTAGCCAAGTGAAGGCTTTATACTGTCAGGGGCAGGGGGAACACAGCACACACTGCCCCCCTTGAAAAGTGTGCCATATATGTATTTGTTATTGATTGAATAAATCTTCCAGAGAACTGACTATGCTAGAAAGATCTGTCCCTAGAGCTAGCTTTCCAATAGTGGAAATCAACACTACACAACTGAAATAACTAGAAACTTCCGATTTTATTCCAACACACAAGTGTCAAAAGAAAGCAGCTATTCTCCAGAAAAAATGTGGGCAACGTGAACAAAAGGAACATACTTTACACATTTCTCATGGAAGCTTCTTTTGATTTCTTATGAAAGCTTATTTTGCTTAAGGCGGAATTCTCAGTTGGCAGAAACCTCTTTCAGTACCATGAGATTTTGTTCCCCCAGAAATTTATGTAGGATGAAAGGATGAAATGAAAGGGGTGTTTCTTGGGAAACATCAGTCTGATCATTAATTAATTCTTAAGGCAAAGTTATATAGAGAGAACTGACACATTTCCATGATTTTCCGGATGTGTTTTCCTTCATGTGAATATGAAGTTGTTAGAGAAAGGCGACTGAAAGGCACATTCTTGTTGCAAATGAATAATTATTATTAATTGCTAAGCTGATGTATTGGGTGGCTAAGAGTGTCAGCTAGAAAACCCCTGATTCAAAACTCATATCTGCTTCAAATTCACTCAATGGCTTTGGCAGGCCATATTACCCTTAGCACCTTCCCCTGCAAAATACGCATAACGATAGCAGCCTACCTTGTAAAGATGGTAAGGCTTGCTGAGAAAATTTCAGCAAACCAGCTTGGAGCACTCTAAAGAGCTCTACAGCTGCTAAATGTTCTTCTTATTGTACTTCTTATCAAGATGCTAAAACACAGAGACAGATGATGTTGGTTGTTGATGGCTCCCAAGTGATCAGCTGTGAAGTGGGGACCACCAGAAAGCATTGGGACGGAATCTGTTTGTGCCGGATTTTGCCCTAAACCAAATACCAACTGCAGTAGAGGGTTTTTGCCTGGTAAAAGGTAAAGGATGCGGGTGGCGCTGTGGTCTATACCACTGAGCCTCTTGGGCTTGCCGATCAGAAGGTCAGCGGTTCAAATCCCCGCAATGGAGTGAGCTCCCGTTGCTCTGTCCTAGCTCCTGCCAACCTAGCAATTCGAAATCACGCCAGTGCAAGTAGATAAATAGGTACCACTGTGGTGGGAAGGTAAATGGCATTTCCGGGTGCTCTGGTTTCTGTCACGGTGTTCCGTTGTGCCAGAAGCAGTTTAGTGATGCTGGCCACATAACCTGGAAAGCGGTCTGTGGCCTGAAAGCGAGATGAGCACCGCAACCCCATAGTCACCTTTGAATGGAATTAACTGTCCAGGGGTCCTTTACCTTTACCTTTTACCTTTTTGCCTGGACTGCAGCTAGGGAGGAAAGTGTTAAGTTCCCACATTACTCCTGCTACAATCCCAATAATTATAAGCCACTTTAAAAAGAAGAAGAGCACCTGAATGTTAAATGTATTAGCCTTCACATCTAGCTTGAGTCTGTCTGCCTTTCTTCATCTGCTATGCTTCCTTGTAATGTGTGTGAGAGAGGTTGGATGCCTCACACTTGTAAGGGCTAAATCCTACAGTACTTGCACAGATCAAGCAAGCACCCACAGGGAAACACAACCTTTAGCTGGTGGAAATTTAGCTGGTTTTGCACCCACACACCCCTGGAGACCGTTACTCTTCAGCAGGTGGAGAGTGCTGGGACTGAAGCATTGAAAGGGTGGAGCTTGTGAGCAAATCCCTGCTCTCATCACATAAACCCTTATACAATTGATTAGGGTAATAAAGGTAAAGGGACCCCTGAAGGGACACGGGTGGCGCTGTGGTCTAAGCCACAGAGCCTAGGGCTTGCCGATCAGAAGGTCAGCGGTTCGAATCCTTGCGGCAGGGTGAGCTCCTGTTGCTCAGTCCTTGCTCCTGCCAACCAAGCAGTTCGAAAGCATGTCAAAGTGCAAGTAGATAAATAGGTACTGCTCTGGCGGGAAGGTAAATGGTGTTTCCGTGCACTGCTCTGGTTTGCCAGAAGCAGCCTAGTCATGCTGGCCACATGAGTGTCTGAGGGCCCTGCTCTTGCCACTTACCATCTGGCCTGGGGCAGGGCCTGAAGCCTCAAAAGGACTGCTCGGCTGCCCAGGAGGACTCCCCTGTGAGTGTCTGAGGGCCCTGCTCTTGCCACTTACCATCTGGCCTGGGGCGGGGCCTGAAGCCTCAAAAGGACTGCTCTGCTGCCCAGGAGGACTCCCCTGTGAGTGTCTGAGGGCCCTGCTCTTGCCACTTACCATCTGGCCTGGGGCGGGGCCTGAAGCCTCAAAGGACTGCTCGGCTGCCCAGGAGGACTCCCCTGTGAGTGTCTGAGGGTCCTGCTCTTGCCACTTACCATCTGTCCTGGGGCGGGGCCTGAAGCCTCAAAAGGACTGCTCTGCTGCCCAGGAGGACTCCCCTGTGAGTGTCTGAGGGCCCTGCTCTTGCCACTTACCATCTGGCCTGGGGCGGGGCCTGAAGCCTCAAAAGGACTGCTCTGCTGCCCAGGAGGACTCCCCTGTGAGTGTCTGAGGGCCCTGCTCTTGCCACTTACCATCTGGCCTGGGGCGGGGCCTGAAGCCTCAAAGGACTGCTCTGCTGCCCAGGAGGACTCCCCTGTGAGTGTCTGAGGGCCCTGCTCTTGCCACTTACCATCTGGCCTGGGGCGGGGCCTGAAGTCTCAAAAGGACTGCTCGGCTGCCCAGGAGGACTCCCCTGTGAGTGTCTGAGGGTCCTGCTCTTGCCACTTACCATCTGTCCTGGGGCGGGGCCTGAAGCCTCAAAAGGACTGCTCTGCTGCCCAGGCGGACTCCCCTGTGAGTGTCTGAGGGTCCTGCTCTTGCCACTTACCATCTGTCCTGGGGCGGGGCCTGAAGCCTCAAAAGGACTGCTCTGCTGCCCAGGAGGACTCCCCTGTGAGTGTCTGAGGGCCCTGCTCCTTCCTGCCACTTACCATCTGGCCTGGGGCGGGGCCTGAAGCCTCAAAAGGACTGCTCTGCTGCCCAGGAGGACTCCCCTGTGAATGTCTGAGGGCCCTGCTCTTGCCACTTACTATCTGGCCTGGGGCGGGGCCTAAAGCCTCACAAGGACTGCTCCTGCCACTATCTGGCCCAGGTGGGGCCTCATAGGGACGGTTGTTGCTGCTACTGCCCAGGAGGACCCGGAGGGGTGCAAAGTTCTTTTTAACATGTTTTAAAATGTTCCTTTCTCTTTAGATTTTTATATATGGGGGTGGGATGGATGTTTGGGTGGGCTTGGGAATTCGTTAGATTTTGATGAATTTGTAATTTTTGCAGTTTTTATTTGTATTGTTTTATTGTTTTCTGGGTTGTTTTGTTTTTTGTTTTTATTGTTTTAAGGTTTTATTGTTTTAGGCTGCGAAAGAATAACATTAATTGCCATCAATGGAGGCTACTATGAGGCTTGGGATTGCTACCGTGGAGGGGCGAGGGAGGTATGGCGGTGGGGGCAGATGTTATAGGCGAAGGGGATCGAGATATGGATATGCTCGTACCCCTTCCAATCTGCGCCTCATCCCGAGGGACGTGGGTAGGGTGAGCAAGGATTACTCACCTCCGTCACTGGTGCTGTGCAATGCCAGGTCTATAGGCAACAAAACCGCCACCTTGCGAGATTTCTTTATCTTGCAGGTGGTCGACCTGGCTTGTGTGACGGAGACCTGGGTGCGCGAAGGGGCAACAGTTACCTTACGAGAGATGGCGCCCCCGGGTTTCTCTGTCCTCCACCAGTCGCGGACTGTGGGCCGGGGGGGAGGGGTGGCATTATTAATCCGGGAAGATTGTCCTTTCAGGGCTCTACCATCACCATCGATCCCCGGCATTGAATGTGTTGGCCTAGTGTGGGGCTCCGAGGAGAACTTGGCTGTCTGGCTGGTGTACCGGCCACCTAGCGCACCAGCAGCCACCCTGTCAGGCCTATTGGAGGCGGTGGCCGGCTGGGCCTTGGAGTTCCCTAACCTATTGGTATTGGGGGACTTCAACATCCATGCTGATGCCACTCCCTCCTCACAGGCTCTGGACCTGGTGTCTTCCATGGCGACACTAGGGCTCTCCCAGTTTGTTTCGGGCCCCACACATCAAGCAGGCCACACGCTGGATTTGATCTTTGGTGTAGGTATAGATGTGATCATGTCTCCTTCGATGAAGGTGCCATGGTCTGATCACTACGCTCTGAAAGCCAGGATTGACTTTCCACCCCCACCCTGCTTAGGTGCCGAGCCGATTTGGGCTCACCCGCAGAGGCTGATGGACCCTGATAGATTCCGCCAAGCCTTGCGGGACCTTGCTCCCCCTGGCGACTCATTGACTGAGCTTGTTGAGGGCTGGAATATCCAGCTCCTGGCAGCCATCAATGAGATTGCACCGAAGCGCCCTCTGCGACCCCGCAGAAACCGGGCTCCCTGGTTTACCGAGGAGCTCCGGAAAATGAAGCGGGACCTCAGACGGCTAGAGCGAGTATGGCGGGGTGCCCGTGACGGAGCCTCAAGAACATCTTATAGGGCTTTTATGAAAACCTACGAGATGGCGGTGAAGGCTGCTAAGAAGTCTTACTTCTCGGCCTCCATTGCATCCGCTAGCTCTCGCCCAGCGCAATTATTTAGTATAATCAGGTCTTTAACGTCCCTTGAAGGACAGCCAAATTTAAATAACAATTTGACACACGGCTGTGAGGCATTTGCGAGCTTTTTTGTGGAGAAGGTCTTGTTGCTCCGCCATGACCTCCCTGCCAATTTGGATACAATAAAGGAACTGGAGGCCCCTCGACTGTCCTCGGGTCCAGTATTGGACCACTTTGACCGGATATCCCCAGCTGATGTGGACAGACTCCTCCGAGCTGGAAAGCCCACCACCTGTCCTCTTGACCCGTGCCCGTCTTGGCTGATTAGAGCGTGTCCAGACGAGGTGCGGGCCCTCCTGGGGGATATCATCAATTTGTCCCTTGGCACGGGGACATTCCCAGGGGAACTGAAGGAGGCAGTGGTGCGCCCGCTCTTAAAGAAAACATCATTAGATCCTTTAGATCTATCCAATTACCGCCCAGTTTCGAATCTTCCGTTCCTGGGTAAGGTGATTGAGAGAGCGGTTGCTGAACAGCTTGGTGGGTTTCTGGATGAAACATCGGCTCTGGATCCATTCCAGTCTGGCTTCCGCGCTGGTCATGGGACCGAGACAGCTCTGGTTGCCCTAACAGATGATCTTCGTAGACAGCTGGATCGAGGCGGGTCGGGGCTGCTGATTCTTCTAGATCTGTCAGCAGCTTTCGACATGGTCGATCATGAACTTCTGGACCACCGCCTTGCCGACGTGGGGATCCAGGGCGCAGTCCTTCAATGGCTGCGCTCGTTTCTCTCTGGTCGGGGACAGAGGGTGGTGCTTGGGGGGGAATTGTCATCGCGCCACTCCTTGGTGTGTGGAGTACCTCAGGGTGCGATACTCTCCCCAATGCTTTTCAACATCTTTATGCGCCCCCTCGCCCAGCTTGTCCGGAGTTTTGGGCTGGGTTGCCATCAGTATGCCGATGACACCCAACTCTATCTGTTGATGGATGGCCATCCTGACTCGGCCCCAGACACACTGACCAGATGTTTGGAAGCTGTGGCTGGATGGTTACGTGGGAGCCGGTTGAAGCTAAATCCTTCGAAGACAGAGGTCCTGTGGCTGGGACGGGACGATATGGGATTGGGGGGGCAACTCCCATCTCTTGCGGGGGCGCAGTTAGTGCCAGCACCGTCCGTTAAGAGTCTGGGTGTAATCTTCGACACCTCCCTTTCCATGGAGGCGCAGATTGCAGCTATAACAAAGGCGGCATTTTTCCATCTCCGCCAAGCTAAGCAGTTGGCTCCTTACCTCTCTCGCCCTGACCTAGCCACTGTGATCCACGCGACGGTCACCTCCAGACTGGATTATTGTAACTCGCTCTACGTGGGGCTGCCCTTAAGACTGACCCAGAAACTCCAGCGGGTGCAGAATGCTGCAGCGAGACTCCTTACGGGGTCTTCGCTGCGAGATCACATTCATCCGGTGCTATATCAACTGCACTGGCTCCCGGTGGAGTACAGGATCAGGTTTAAGGTGCTGGTTTTAACCTTTAAAGCCCTATACGGCCTAGGACCCTCGTACCTACGGGACCGCCTCTCCTGGTATGCCCCACAGAGAAACTTACGGTCTTCAAATAAAAATATCTTGAAGGTCCCAGGCCACAGAGAAGTTAGGCTGGCCTCAACTAGAACCAGGGCTTTTTCGGCTGTGGCTCCGACCTGGTGGAACACTCTGTCACAAGAGACTAGGGCCCTGCGGGACTTGACATCTTTCCGCAGGGCCTGCAAGACAGAGCTGTTCCGCCAGGCCTTTGGTCAGGGCACAGCCTGACCCCCTCCCTCGGCAATCTTCGCGGAGCTCTGGCCCAAGGGTGGCCAGTGGCTTGAATTTAATTAATTTTATAATGAATGATTTTAGAGTGTTGTTTGTGTTGTACTTTTGTATTGTTTTATTGTTGTTAGCCGCCCTGAGCCCGGCTTTGGCTGGGGAGGGCGGGATATAAATAAAATTTATTATTATTATTATTATTATGACCCGGAAGCTGTCTGCAGACAAACGCTGGCTCCCTCGGCCTATAAAGTGAGATGAGCGCACAACCCCAGAGTCGTCCGTGACTGGACCTAACAGTCATGGATACTTTTACCTTTAAAGGGACCCCTGACCATTAGGTCCAGTTGCAGACAACACTGGGGTTGCGGTGCTCATCTCACTTTATTGGCCGAGGGAGCCGGTGTACAGCTTCCGGGTCATGTGGCCAGCATGACTAAGCCACGTCTGGCAAACCAGAGCAGTGCATGGAAACGCCATTCACCTTCCCGCCGGAGCAGTACCTATTTATCTGCTTGCACTTTGATGTGCTTTCGAACTGCTAGGTTGGCAGGAGCAGGGACCGAGCAATGGAGGCTCACTCCGTCGCGGGGATTCAAACCACCGACCTTTTGATCTCTGTGGTTTAACCCACAGCGCTACCCGTGCCCCTGATTAGGGTAATAGTTCCTACCAAATCCACCGCCATATTCCAAGACGAGAAAACTTGTGGGCTGCTGCCCTGAACAGAAACGGCAAATGGTTCATATCTCCACCTGGTCAGACAGTACTTATCAAGAGGGAAAGTAATTCACTGACAACTGGGGTACTCCCAGATAATGGAAATTATTTTTTTTAAAGGCAAAAACAGCAGTCTTAAGTTTGTAATTGTGTGGTGCATTTACAGGACCTGGAAATTCGGCTCAAGGCGGCTCATCAAACGACTAAGGAGGCAAAAAGTCTCACAAAAGCACTGGAGGAGGAGCTGATTATTGCCAAAGAGAGGCTTCTGTTGCAAGAAAATGAAATACTTCATAAAACAGGTAGGACTTGCTTCCGTGCAGGTAGATGCAGAAGCGGAACATTTTATGAACGTGAACGGGAAATTCCCAGTTTAAATATGACCCCAGCTATGAATTTTGTATGTAGGTTTGTTATGTGTGCTGCTGCCCTCCCTGCTTATGCCCCAACTGCAACCTGAGAATAATAATACTGGCCTCGCCTTACAGGTCTCACAGCAACAGCCCTTAATGAACTATGTGAATGCAACACTATTTTAAATGCATTCATCCTCTTCATCATGCACGTGAAAATCTCAGCACATCACATGGCATTTTTCACATTTACAGAAGCAATGGAAACGGTGCAGAATTCTCAGAGCAAGACCAGGAGCGAAGTGGAGGAACTGAAGAATCAGATCTTACCCCTTCAGCAAGCAGCGTCCACCAAACAGAGCCAAGACAAGCAAGATGGTGGAGATGTTCAGGTGCATAGCTTTCACATTTCTCCTACTTTATGCAGATGAAGTTCTATATGATGATGCAGTTTGATAGACTAAGTTAACTGGGAGTCATTCCTTCCATTTCAATGTAAATTGCTCATGGTTCATTGGAGCTAGTCTGCAAAAGGGCCCGACAACCCTTTTTTATACCCACTTCATGACAAGAACGGGCCTTTTCTGCAGTGGCTCCCTGTTTGTGGAATAATAAGAATAAGAATTTATTGATGGTTGGACAGTGTTGATGGTTGGACAGTGTTCTCGAAGCTACAAACATGAGTCTGACCAAACTGCGGGAGGCAGTGGAAGACAGGAGTGCCTGGCGTGCTCTGGTCCATGGGGTCATGAAGAGTTGGACACAACTAAACAACAACAACATCAAGAATTTATTATTTATACCCCGCCCATCTGGTTGGGTTTCCCCAGCCACTCTGGGCAGCTTCCAACAAAATATTAAAATACAGTGGTCTGTTAAACATTAAAGGCTTCCCTAAACAGGGCTGCCTTCAGAATGCTCTCCCTAGGGAAGTTTTCTGTCTAAAGAGGCTCACCTGCTCATTCCATATCTTCAGGCACCAGGCAAAAGTGTTTCTGTACATCTAGGCTGATGGCTGATTAAGCAACCCATGGCCTTTCAAATGTGTTTGTAGGATGGGGGTTATTGGTTCATTTTTGCTTATTTGTTATGTGTTTTGTGTTCTCACTTTGTATTTTAATGTTGTGAACCACCCTAAGACTTTCGGATGAAGAGCGGTATACAAATTTAATAAATAAAGTAAAGTAAATACCGTATTTTTTGCTCTATAAGTCTCACTTTTTCCCTCCTAAAAAGTAAGGGGAAATGTGTGTGCGTCTTATGGGGTGAATGCAGGCTGCACAGCTATCACAGAAGCCAGAACAGCAAGAGGGACCGCTGCTTTCACTGCGCAGCGATCCCTCTTGCTGTTCTGGCTCCTGAGATTCAGAATATTTTTTTTCTTGTTTTCCTCCTCCAAAAACTAGGTGCGTCTTGTGGTCTGGTGCATCTTATAGAGCGAAAAATACGGTACATTTCGTGGGACACGGGTGGCGCTCTGGGTTAAACCACAGAGCCTAGGACTTGCCGATCAGAAGTTCGGTGGTTCGAATCCCCGCAATGGGGTGAGCTCCCGTTGCTCGGTCCCAGCTCCTGCCAACCTAGCAGTTTGAAAGCACGTCAAAGTACAAGTAGATAAATAGGTACCGCTCCGGCGGGAAGGTAAGCAGCGTTTCCGTGCGCTGCTCTGGTTCGCCAGAAGCGGCTTGGTCATGCTGGCCACATGACCCGGAAGCTGTACGCCGGCTCCCTCAGCCAATAAAGTGAGATGAGCACCACAACCCCAGAGTCGGCCATGACTGGACCTAATGGTCAGGGGTCCATTTACCTTTTAAATACATTTCCCTACCACTTTCCTCATTGTAAGAACTGGTGGAAGTGTTTGTGGCACAAGATCTTCAAACCAACTCGTAATTGCAAGACATGAATTTGCTGGCATGTGACTGAATCCCATCCAAAATTAGCAACCACCTGGAAGTGCCCAAGTTCTTTCTGCGCTTCTGGAATGTTCTGATGCCCTTGGGCTCCATTTTGTTATTGATGTTGGCTTCCCCTGGTCTAGTGGCTCCCTCTTTTGGCAAGCCACTATGGTTTAAATATGATGGTTTAAAGAGTAAAGTATTGACGCTCTAGCTGGAATTATCTGAGGTCCAGCTCCGTATACCTGAAGGAGCATCTCCACTCCCATCGTTCAGCCTGGACACAGAGGTCTAGCTCCAAGGGCCTTCTAGCGGTTCCCTCCCCGAGAGAAGTGAAGTTACAGGGCCTTCTCGGTAGTGGCACCCGCTCTGTGGAACTCCCTGCCATCAGATTTCAAGGAAATAAACAACTATCCGACTTTTAGAAGACATCTGAAGGCAACCCTGTTTAGGGAAATTTTTAATGTTTGATGTTTTATCGTGGTTTTAATATTGTGTTGGGAACTGCCCAGAGTGGCTGGGAAACTATTATTATTATAAATTATTATCTCCATCTCGAGACTCCCAGTGCTTCGAGACTGCATGTGGGGTGCTAGCACATCAGGGACAAGGGTTCTGGTCTACTTTGTGACAGTCCAACTTTCTGCAGACGTTCTCCCTGTTGATGTTTAGGGGTGTGCAGAATTCCAGTTTGTTGGATCTGCTTTTCTGTTTTTGGGGTGAAAGTTAGAGTGAAAGAGCTGGGAATTGGTTGCCAGTACCAGAACTAAGCTGAGCTCGCTGTCCTTTCAAACACCGGTCCATCCTTGCTTGGCTCCCTTCATTCCAGCAGCCTCACTTAGGTGGTGGAAATAATTTTCTTTCTGCTATTGTTAAACGATTGGGAATCAGGAACACTTGGCAATCTCCTGCAAATCACCCTGAGATCTATCTGTATACAGTGGTACCTCAGGTTACAGACGCTTCAGGTTACAGACTCCGCTAGCCCAGAAATAGTACCTTGGGTTAAGAACTTTGCTTCAGGATGAGAACAGAAATCGTGCAGCAGTGGTGTGGTGGCAGCGGGAGGCCCCATTAGCTAAAGTGGTACCTCAGGTTAAAAATGGACCTCCAGAATGAATTAAGTTCTTAACCCAAGGTACCACTGTACAGTTCCAGAGGTCCGTTCTTAACCTGAAACTGTTCTTAACCTGAAACCTAACCACTTTAGCTAATGGGGCCTCCTGCTGCTGCTGCGCTGCCAGAGCACAATTTCTGTTCTCATCCTGAAGCAAAGTTCTTAACCCGAAGTACTATTTCTGGGTTAGTGGAGTCTGTAACCTGAAGCATATGTAACCTGAAGCGTATGTAACCCGAGGTACCACTGTATTCCAATCTCACCCCAATGTATGCTTTAAAAGAGAATGAAAGACCTCTTGATTTAGTTGTAGTGTCTCTTATTTAATTGCCTGTCTTCAATAGCCTCCCCTATGTTGATAAATGTTTACCTGCATAGCTGGCATTTATATGTGTGCATTTTCTTTATTACTTGAGTTAACCCTTTTCTCTGTGGTCACTTTAATTGATGTGGCTGCGCCTTGTCACTCCAGGTAACGGCAGGTTTGGAAAAAGACGCTGTTAAGCCGCAGCACAGGGAAGAGTTCCGCAAAACCAAAAACGAGCCGGGCGAGCAGAAGATTCGTTTGAAAGCGCAGCTGGTGAAAGGTCTGGAAGACCTTGTGAAGAAGCACAGCCTTGAAATCAAATCAGCCCAAGCCTCCATGGATGCCGAGAGAAAAAAACTGCACAAGGTGGGATTGTTCTATTAATAGTGCGCTGTGATTCATCTGTTCCTTTAAATCTCTTTAGTCATGGTGACATCATTTAAATTGTTCTTACTAGACAGGGAGCTTTAAATCACAACGAGGATTTTATTGCTGTGTTTTTCTTTTTTAAAAAAAGGAGCTGAGCTGATGTTTTCCGATGAAATGAAAGCTTTTGCAAGAGAGGAAGGAAGGAAGGTTAGCTTACCCTTGACGGGATTCTTGTATTCCCGGCATTGCTGTCGCTCGCCCGTGCTTCTCGTCATGACAGTGCAGTGATTAATGTAATCGCTGCCACAAACAATGCAGATTGCAAATGTGTGCTCCAAACTACAGGTTTTAGGGTCCTTGCTTTTTCAAGCCTGGTATGATCCTCCTGGCTGGCAGCTTGTTTTTCAAAACAAGAATCCTATCTTGAAGCGAGGAAGGGCTAGAGGTGTGGCAGCACTGACTTGCCCTTGGATGGGGCAAAAGGTTCTTTAGCTCCTTCCTCTTCAGCATAAGCAGCAAGAGAGGCTTGCCCCAGGGCCGGCCCATGCATGGGGCAAGGTGAGGCAACTGCCTCAGGCAGCAGGATCCCCAAGAGCAGAAGATCCCAATGTATATATTTATTCCCCTCTTGTTCCTGTTGTAGATCTTCACTTACTTCTCTTCTATGGAGAGGAGGGGACACCATTTTGTGGTTTGCCTCAGGTGGCAAAATGTCTTGCCCTAATTCACAGGCCCCCTTCCTGGCTTGAGTGTCCTATGTGGTTCCAGATAGATAATAATTGGGGGGGGGGGGGGACAGGACCTGAATTGAAAGAAGATCTGGGTTATGCTGTTTATTTGGGGAAATAAGTGAATTTAAGACACCTGGAGGTTATTGGGGGGTAATTAATATGGGAAATCAGTGGGTAATGTAATTGATTGGGAGAACAATCTGCTGGGAAACTAATTGGGGATGATCTGAAGTGGGATGCAGAGTAATTGAAAAATTGGTCTGGAGAGATTTGAAGGGGAAATGAGTTGGCTGGTGACATTTAAGTTTTAAATTTGCATCTATATATGCCTATATGGGACGCGGGTGGCGCTGTGGGTAAAACCTCAGCGCCTAGGGCTTGCCGATCGAAAGGTCGGCGGTTCGAATCCCCGTGGCGGGGTGTGCTCCCGCTGCTCGGTCCCAGCGCCTGCCAACCTAGCAGTTCGAAAGCACCCCCGGGTGCAAGTAGATAAATAGGGACCGCTTACTGGCGGGAAGGTAAACGGTGTTTCCGTGTGCGGCTCTGGCTCGCCAGAGCAGCAATGTCACGCTGGCCACGTGACCCGGAAGTGTCTCTGGACAGCGCTGGCCCCTGACCTCTTGAGTGAGATGGGCGCACAACCCCAGAGTCTGTCAAGACTGGCCCGTACGGGCAGGGGTACCTTTACCTTTACCCTATGCCTATATTTTAGCATACACAAATGCTATGCATATTTCTGTCTGTGGGGCCCATGCCCTGAATCTTTAAATCTGTAATTGTCATCTGCCGTGGGGACCAAGCCAAAAGAAGGAGTAGAAACTAATGAAGAATTAAATATATTCCCCACCAAAAGTGTCCCCTCGTTCCTGGAAAAGAGATGAGAAACTATTCAACCTTTAGAAGACATCTGAAGGCAGCAATTGTATAGGGAAGTTTTTAAATGTTTAATATATTTTTATATATGTTGGAAGCCGCCCGAGTGCCTGGGGTTAACAAATCATCATCATTATTGAAAAGAAAATTAGTCAGAATGTTGGATGGGCTGTTTTAGTGGTCCCCACAGAGATTTGCCTTGTCAGCTCCCTCTTCTTGGTTCACCAACAGGCAAACCCAGTTTATATCCAGAAGATTTTCCCACCTAGTAATACTGATGCTGGTGGTGGTTTTGTCGGAGGGGATTTAGAAACCTTGGTCTTACCTGATGTAGAGCTTTCTGCATTGGAATGGCATTTTTCTTTTCTTTTGTGAGTTCAATACATGTACAGTACATAAGTAATAGTGGAAAGTTGTACTGTAGCCCTGGTCTCTCTCTACATATGCTACTGCAAGATTGTTGTCCAACTGCGCAGAAATCTCTGGCCAACCAGCTGCAAACTGTGATCAAAGTGAGCTGGTGCCTATATCCATAGTTCACTCCCAGCCAGCCAGGTCGACTTTCTTTCCACTTATTGCAAACTGGTTGCCCTGGTAACTCCAGCATTCATGCAGAAATGCTGTAGGTAGGAGTTTGCAGTGTGCTTTAACTGAAGCCATTGGCTTGCTCCAGCACCCGGTGGCTACAGAAATTAATCACACAGAGGGAAGCGTCAGTCTGGGCAGTATTCTGCTTTCACGTGCATTGGAACAGAGACTAGCCATTAATCAAAGTCTGCCCTACCACAAGTCTAGCTGTGGATTTGTCTCAAGAGTCCATAACGGTCTTACATGCCATAGGGTTTTTTTTTGTTTTTTTACAAACTTGTACTGATATTTGGCTTTTGGGGTTTTTCCCCTTGGCTGGGTCTTTCTGGCTTCCGTTGGGTGTTTGTGGTTTGCTGACTAGAATAATAGAATTGTAGAGTTGGAACGAACCCTGAGGGTCCAGGCACAGGCAAACTCGTCCCTCCAGATGTTTTGGGACTACAACTCCCATCATCCCTAGCTAACAGGACCAGTGGTCAGGGATGATGGGAATTGTAGTCCCAAAACATCTGGAGGGCCGAGTTTGCCTATGCCTGATCTAGTCCAACTCCCTGCAATGCAGGAATATGTCCCTTACGGGGATCAAACCTGCAGCTTTGGCGTTATCCGCACCACTCTCCACAACTGAGCTATCTTGTCAACTGATGGGACTATTAGGCAAATGACCTTGGAAATTCAGGTAGGCTGTGTCTCAGCAGCATAAGTTTTTCAGGCGATGGAGCAAATGACCTCTGGGCTGGTTTGCTGTCTACTCCTGCCTGCTCCCTTCATCTAGACATAGTATAACTTGGGGGTCAGCAACCTTTTTCATCCGTGGGCCTGTCCACCATCCCTCAGACCATGTGGTGGGCCGAACTATATTTTGGAGGGGGGAAAAGAATGAATTCCTATGCCCCACAAATAACCCAGAGATGCATTTTAAATAAAAGGACACATTCTACTCATGTAAAAACACCAGGCAGGCCCCACAAAAAACCCAGAGATGCATTTTAAATAAAAGGACACATTCTCCTCATGTTAAAACATGCTGATTCCCGGACCATCCACGGGCTGGATTGAGAAGGTGATTGGGCCGCATCCAGCCCCCGGGCCTTAGGTTGCCTACCCCGGTACAGTCATACCTCATGTTGGGTTTGCTTCATGTTACGTTCTTTCAGGTTACGTCCCGCGGCGACCTGGAAGTAGCGGAAAGGGTTACCTCCGGGTTTCGCCACTCACACATGTGCATAAGCGCTAAACCATGCTTCGTGCTTGCGCACAAAGCGCCAAATTGCGCAGATACGGTACTTCAGGTTGCACTCTTTTCATGTTGCTAACGGGCTTCCGGAATGGATCCGGTTCGCAACCGGAGGCACATGTACAGTGGTACCTTGGGTTACATACGCTTCAGGTTACATACGCTTCAGGTTACAGACTCTGCTAACCCAGAAATAGTGCTTCAGGTTAAGAACTTTGCTTCAGGATGAGAACAGAAATCGTGCTCCGGTGGCGCGGCGGCAGCAAGAGGCCCCATTAGCTAAAGTGGTGCTTCAGGTTAAGAACTGTTTCAAGTTAAGAACGGACCTCCGGAACGGAATAAGTACTTAACACGAGGTACCACTGTATAGCTAAATCTTCACCTTTCCCGTTTAAATGTATCAAATCCACTACAAGTCTGATGTTATCTGCAGCTTGTCTCATCTTTATAAACCCTGTTTGGTCATTTTTAATAATAGTTGATCTTGCTCTTTGCAGTCTATTTGCCAATATCGTTGTTAAGATTTTGGTATCAATGTTTATCAAAGAAATTGGGCGATCGTTGGCACATTGCGTTAGGTTTGGAATAACAGTAATATAAGCCTGGCTAAATACTGCTGAGCTGATTCCTTCTCTAAAGATCTCATCATATAACTGATACATTGATCTCCTGTCACTTAGATAATATGTTTTATACCATTCCACTGGAAAGCAGTCTAGCCCAGGTGCTTTACCATTTGCCATATTTGAGGTTGTTTCCCTAATCTCGGCTTCTGATATTGGAGACATCCATAGTTGTTTTTGTGTGTTTTCTATCCCTGGTAGTTTTATGTATAAGAATCTTTGTGTTTTATCCAGGAATGTCAAGAGCAACTTATTTCTAGCTGAATAGGAACCTTTGTTTTTTTAGGGGAAGAAACCCATTTCTCCCTTTGAATTGTTGCTTACTGCAGCTATCCTCAGATTAAATCTAAATTTTCTCATCACTTATTCCCTTTGCGGGTGTTATGGCTCTCCTTTTTATTGCTTCTGCTCAGTACGTCTTAGAGCCTTGCTTCGTTGCTCTGAATCATCTTAAGCTGCTCTGCTTTGAAATTTATCGGTCTCCATAGGGACGAAGCCCTTGTCATCGGCCCTCCCCACTTCCCTCCCCAATTCATAGTCTTTCAAGATCAGGCTGAAATATTGTATTCCATCAGCAAGCAGGAAGAGTAAGTTCACTAGTATACTAAATAGGGATATCCTAAGGCAATTCATACAAGATGAACATTCAGCTCTTTCCACTGTAAATGAGCACTCAGCTTTTGTAGCTTCCCAATGGACTCTGTGAGCTAGGCATTCAGCTCAGGGCTCAGAAGTTTAAATAACTGATTTGTGTGGTAGCATGATACTTGTTTGGGACGCGGGTGGCGCTGTGGGTTAAACCACAGAGCCTAGGACTTGCTGATCAGAAGGTTGGCGGTTCGAATCCCCGCGACGGGGTGAGCTCCCGTTGCTCGGTCCCAGCTCCTGCCAACCTAGCAGTTCGAAAGCACATCAATGTGCAAGTAGATAAATAGGTGCCGCTCAGGCGAGAAGGCAAACGGCATTTCTGTGCGCTGCTCTGGTTGGCCAGAAGCGGCTTAGTCATGCTGGCCACATGACCCGGAAGCTGTACGCTGGCTCCCTCGGCTAATAAAGCGAGATGAGCGCTGCAACCCCAGAGTCGGTCACGACTGGACCTAATGGTCAGGAGTCCCTTTACCTTTACCTTTATGATACTTGTTGGCTTTGGGTATTATACACATCTTAGCAGTATGCCCAGAAAATCGGAGTGGTAGGACAAGCAGTGAGCATCACATGGGAAGGAAGGGGGCAGTTGTGCCTGCCTTTCTAGCACTTTCACACACCTCGTGCTCAGCTCTGCTCAGCTCAGTTCAGTGGAACCTTATGCAGGAGAACTTCCCATCAACTCTTGAATGACTGGATTATGATGATGATGATGATTAATAATAATAATAATAATAATAATAATAATAATAATAATAGTTTCCCCAGCCACTCTAGGCAGCTCCCAACAGAATATTACAAACACAATAAACCATCAAACATTAAAAACGTCCCTAAACAGGGCTGCCTTCAGATGTCTTCTAAAAGTCGGATAGTTGTTTATTTCCTTGACGCCTGGTGGGAGGGCATTCCACAGGGCGGGCGCCACCACCGAGAAGGCCCTGTAACTTCACTTCTCTCGGGGAGGGAACCGCCAGAAGGCCCTCGGAGCTGGACCTCGGTGTGCAGGCTGAATGATGGGGCTGGAGATGTATACTGGGCAAGTGAGAAGGTATACTGGGCAAGTGAGAAGTGCAGTTTTTTGTGTCACACTGGGAAAGTGCAAAGAACTCTCACAGATAGAAGAATAAAGGAATTGACTTCCAAACCAGAAGGTGACCTGGTTTTTTAGGCAGACTTGAACCTTGAGTTTTCTTTTTCTACAGATCAAATGCTGTGGTATGGGCACTTCTACAGAACATACCAATCTGACCTGTTAAAAGTACAGGCTTCTATTTGAAGTTGCAACTTGGCAAGCCTAATTATACTCATCTATGTATGAATGGTTTTACTCGGGGTGGGGGGAGCTCAATGATTCAGAGAAAACGGTTCTGGTGCATTTCTCATTTTCTTCTTTTTGATGGCTTGTCTAGACAAATCTATAGGGACGCAGGTGGTGCTGTGGGTTAAACCACAGAGCCTAGGACTTGCCAATCAGAAGTTTGGTGGTTTGAATCCCTGTGACAGGGTGAGCTCCCGCTGCTCGGTCCCTGCTCCTGCCCACCTAGCAGTTCGAAAGCACGTCAAAGTGCAAGTAGATAAATAGGTATTGCTCTGGCGGGAAGGTAAACGGTGTTTCTGTGCGCTGCTCTGGTTCACCAGAAGCTGCTTAGTCATGCTGGCCACATGACCCAGAAGCTGTACGCCGGCTCCCTCGGCCAGTAAAGTGAGATGAGCGCCACAACCCCAGAGTCGGTCACGACTGGACCTAATGGTCAGGGGTCCCTTTACCTTTTACTAGACAAATCTAAATCTTATGCATGTTTACTCAGATGTAAGTCCCAGCAAGTTCAGTGGTGTTTGCTCCCTAATAAGAGGGTTTGCAATCTTATTAAATGCAACACTATGAAATGCTGTAGAACGTGAAAGTGGGAGTGTACTAATATGCTTAGGTTGAGAAATTTGTTCCCAAGAATGCAGCTGCTCCTAAACTACCTGGCCTAGCCTTCTCCCAAACCTGTCAGTTTTTACTGCAGCAGCAGCTGATTTTATTTAATTTATTCAAGGTTATTTCTTAGCATTGGGAAGTCATGGTATAGCATCATTCCCAGGGGCATTGTTGGAGTGGTAGGTGGCAGCCACACACAAAAAATATAAAAATATAGCCACCCCACCAAAGTCCCTTAATGCGCACACACTTTTGAGACAACTGAATGTTCTTGCGAAGATGGGGATATTTCAGATACTTTTAATGTTCTCCCACATGCCAGATTTGAGAAATGAGAAAAGTGTTATTCGTTCCTTTGGGTTTGGTGTATCTGTTTTGAGTGTGTGTTTTACATGTTAAATATTTCTCCCTGTGCCTCTACGCATTGTTTTGCTGTATAGTGTTCAAATATGACAATCGCTTGATTTTTCAATTTTAGGAGGTTCAGATACAGATAGAGGAATTAAAAAAGAAATATGAGAATGATATAAGACAGCTACAAAAGGAAAAAGAAGCAATAAATGGAAAGCTGGAAGACTGTTCTCTGGAGGTGTGTAAAGCATAAATCCATCTGTGATCATGCAAGCCATTTTAGTTTTTCTTTCTACCTGAAAAACTCTTGATGGGATTCATAAGCTTCAACTTATTCTTCAAGAAGGACTTCACAAGACTATAGCCTGAAACTATAGCCTGAAAAAATGACTATGCTGATCATCATTTAAATAGGGTCCTTATTGATAGAATGAGTTGGTTCTGTAATAGTACCAGCAACTCTGTGCAGTATATGATCCAGAGAAAAATGGCTTGCTCTCTCCAAGGCATCATCTGCCCAGTATATTTTAAAACTTTATGGCTGGGAGGTTTTATTTCTTGCTATTAAAATGATCAGAGGTACAAAACTGTGACTGTTTATCTCCCATGAAGGTTGGAGAACAATCCAGGAAAATGAACTGCATTTGTCACCAATTCTCAGCCAATCATACGTGAATTCCATGCAAAAGTCAAATTTTATATTGTTTTCTGCTTCTGGCAGCCAAGCCTTGACACAAACAGAGCATGCATCAGGAAGAAGAGGAGCAGGGGAGGAAAGATAAGGGGAGAGTCTCCCATGGTTTATTGACTGGGCAACAAGGGGGCAGGAGGGTATGCTTTTACCAGCCCAAATTTTGGCTCCACACCTAATGTGTATGTTCATTATTTCAGGCTGCAGTCCTATTTAGCTGGCAGTAAGCCCCATTGAAAGGGATGCGGGTGGCGCTGTGGGTTAAACCACAGAGCCTAGGACTTGCCGATCAGAAGGTCGGCGGTTCGAATCCCCGCAATGAGGTGAGCTCCTGCTCCTGCCAACCTAGCAGTTCGAAAGCACGTCAAAGTGCAAGTAGATAAATAGGTACCACTGGGCCACATGACCCAGAAGCTGTACGCCGGCTCCCTCAGCCAATAAAGCGAGATGAGCGCCGCAATCCCAGAGTCAGCCACGACTGGACCTAATGGTCAGGGGCCCCTTTACCTTTACTTTTTAAGCCCCATTAAAATCAGTAGGCATTACTTCTGAGTAGATATGGTTAGGATTCCACTATAAAAAGCATCCTCTGCAGGCTTGCCCTGCTCGTAATGAGAGGTGAACCTCGTCTGGAACTATTAGGATTATATCAGATAAGCAGATGTTGCCTCAGTGTATGTTCCCCATGTTAAGTGCCTTTTTTTATCTTGCTAATTTAGGTTTTAAGGCTAGAGAATTTCATCAGGCAAAACCGAGACATCCCCAAATATGCAGAATTTCTTAAATCCCATGCCAGAAAAACTCATGAGCGGCAACAGGAGGTAAGGTGTGGACATTGTTGGTCATTAAAGGGCCAAGCCAGCTTTTTCTGACTTCGTATTGTAACCTAAATTGCTTCCATACTAGAGCCTGTTAGCATTTCCACAGTATGCTTTCTGAAAATTAATAGGAATCAAAATGGAGGTTCCACACAGCAGGAATTTGGCAATACACTATCCTGCAGTGCTCTTACTTTGGCAAAGATTCTCGCATAATCGTCACTCACACATTAATTCTATAAGGTCTATGGCAACTTCAATTACAAGTTTATTGTTTGCAAGTTCAACCTGTTTTTCCCCGCATTCCTGTTGATTCCAACAAGGGGATTATTGTCACCTGAGTACCCTCTTGGGGTAATTAAATGTCAGCTTCTGTTTCCTTTTGCAAGGGAGGGAGAAGCTGTAATTAATGACTTCTCTTGTTGTGTGAGTGAAATAACACTGCTTTGCTATTCAGAAAGCAAAGGAAGATAGGTAGTTTCAGTCTGGTTGAATCATACTTATCAGCACCATTTCATTTATCAGCACCATTTCATTGCCAGGTTGGAACTTGGGAGTTTTGCTTTATCAATAACAAACTGCTAAATAAGGCTCTGCACCTATTGTCAGGAGTTCAGCCTACACTTGAGTAGGGCCCTGGAAGAGACTAATAATAATAATAATAATAATAATAATAAATGTATTATTTATATTCCGCCCATCTGGCTAGGTTTCCCCAGCCACTCTGGGCGGCTTCCAACAAAATATTTAAAAAACAATAAAAAAAACCATTAAAAACTTCCCTAAACAGGGCTGCCTTCAGATGTCTTCTAAAAGTCAGGAAGTTGTTTTTCTCTTTGACATCTGGTGGGAGGGTGTTCCACAGGGCGGGTGCCAGTACCGAGAAGGCCCTCTACCTGGTTCCCTGTAACTTGGCTTTTCATAGCGAGGGAACCACCAGAAGGCCCTCGGCTCTGGACCTCAGTGTCCGGGCAGAACAATGGGGGTGGAGATGCTCCTTCAGGTATCTGGACTGAGGCCGTTTAGGGCTTTAAAGGTAAGCACCAACACTTTGAATTGTGCTCGGAAACGTACTGGGAGCCAGTGTAGGTCTTTCAAGACCGGTGTTATATGGTCTCGGCGGCCGCTCCCAGTCACCAATCTAGCTGCCACATTCTGGATTAGTTGTAGTTTCCAGGTCACCTTCAAAGGTAGCCCCACATAGAGCACATTGCAGTAGTCCTAGTAAGAGATAACTAGAGCATGCACCACTCTTGCGAGGCAGTCCACCGGCAGGTAGGGTCTCAGCTTGCGTACCAGATGGAGCTGATAATGACTGGCATGTTCCCTCCCTCCTGGTCGATCGTTTGGGAGCTTCAAAAGCTTTCTTCAGCCCAAACATCATAGCGACCGATGCCAACCAACACCCGCACTCTTAGGGATCCACAGAGTTTGCGCAACTTGCGTAACAGACTTCAGCAACTCAGCATTTTGGCTAATCTACTTTATGTACATATAAACACACACGGAGCACTGCAGCATGGCTCCCTCTCTCTCTAGCATCAGACAGCAAAGAGGAAAAAGAACAAAGGACAATAGTCCCACTTCACGGAACACAGTAACACAAACATCCTGTTTCTGTCACTTCCCACTCTGTGGAGTCAAAACATATACTGTCATGTGAAAGACAACAATCCTATGACTGCAATCATGGAGCAGGAATTCTAACATCTATGGCTCCAGGTTTTAAAGTGATAAAGTGATTTAGTTCAAAATGGTAGAGCTGATCTTCAGGTTGTATCCTGGCAACCTTAGGTTCTTCCACATGGCATTTATTGTGGACTTCTCGTGCATGAAAGTTTTCTGCAGCATCTATTCTAGCTGATGACATCTTCATCAAAATGCCATCTCATATTCTCTCCCCCCTCCCTTTTAATCCAAATGTGTCATTTCCATCATTGTTTTTACCTTCTGGATTTCTGCAGAAACCGTAGCCATTGAAGAAGTGAGGAAATAATATGGAATGGCATTTTGACGAGGACAATGTCATGCAGACACTGGGTGACTCTTGTGTGTGTGAGCAGCCACGAATCAACAGTAAACTGCTGTGTGGAAGCTCCCTGAGGAGAAAGAAGTTGTCTCTGGGAGACCTAGCAGTGCCTACAGACGTGGCTGATCAGATTGTTGCCTTTCATCACATCCTGTTAGAGCCATTAGATTGAAATATTTGCCTTTGGGAAAGCACAGTTTGCATTTGTTGTTGTTTAGTTGTTTCTGACTCTTCATGACCCCATCGACCAGAGCACACCAGGCACTCCTATCTTCCAATGCCTCCCGCAGTTTGGTCAAACTCATGCTGATAGCTTTGAGAACACTGTCCAACCATCGTCCTCTGTCGTCCCCTTCTCCTTGTGCCCTCAATCTTTTCCAACATCAGGGTCTTTTCCAGGGAGTCTTCTCTTCTCATGAGGTGGCCAAAGTATTGGAGCCTCAGCTTCACAATCTGTCCTTCCAGTGAGCACTCAGGGCTGATTTCCTTAAGAATGGATAGGTTTGATCTTCTTTCAGTCCATGGGACTCTCAAGAGTCTCCTCCAGCACCATAATTCAAAAGCATCAATTCTTCGGCGATCAGCCTTCCTTATGGTCCAGCTCTCACTTCCATACATCACTACTGGGAAAACCATAGCTTTAACTACACAGACCTTTGTAGGCAAGGTGATGTCTCTGCTTTCTAAGATGCTGTCCAGCATTGTTCTTGGCACCACAACCCAAAAGCAGGGTACCATTCAAGTTATGAGAGAGCACAGCATAAGCAATGAAGAATTCGCCATTCTTTCAAATGTCACAACTGGAAGGGCCTCTATAGAGCATATAGGAAAGTTTGCATTTTGCTGACAGTGTCACTCCCAGCTGAGAGCAGTGCAATGGAACAGGCTTTAGTTTCTTCTTCCCAGTTGAAGCGGCATGCTCTCAGCAATGCAGTTCTAACTTGGGCACAACTGTAAACTAAAAATAACTTCCTTGCCTGCGTAAGGCACGTTTTGGCCCAACACCAAATTCAGCCTATGTGGAATAGACAAAAATGTTACAGCTAAAGTTGTTATAATTCAGGCCATTTTTTTATACCCAGACACTCTTGCTGATACTTTGCCAGATACTTGCTTAATACAATACAACTTTCCAAAAGAAGGTCCATTATTCTAATAAGTGTTGGGGAAACTCACTGCAGGGAGGAGAAAAGGTGGAATAAGAGTTTCCAGTTCCAGCTAAGTTGTAATGCCTCTTTTCTTTGGCAAACCATGCTTTAAGTAGCTCACAACAACATCAGGCATAGCAACATTTCGGGATAATTCACTTTAACTATTGCAAGGCAGAGGAACAAGAAAGAGCCTTTCTCATCTGCACTGACTTCCAGATTATTTCCAAATCCAGTTCTGGGTGCTGGTTCTGTCCTATAAAAACCCTACACACTTGAGACCTAATGGAGCACCCTAAGGTCATCAACAGAAGCCATTCTTCACATGCCTCCTCTGGCAGCTGATCTTGTGCATCATGAAAGAGCAGAAAGTTGTCAGTTACTTAATTTAGTATTGTATTTTTATGGCCAAGAGGAGAGAGAGGTGCTTCAGAAATACTAGGCTGCAGATGCCAGGATAACATTGTTGGCCTTAAGTATTGTGCTCCATGACTTGTGCAAGGGGCATTTGCTGTTCCACCTCAGGTAGCAAAATGTCTTGTGCCTCTTTAATGGCATAACAAAGTCAGCAAAGCTGAAAGCTAACTGGCAAACTGGGTGCCGATGAACAAGCAAATTAGGCTGTTAAGGAACTGCAGCTCCCACTGCCTGTTTTCACAGATCCAAGTTTCCAGCTAACCTTGTATTGTCACAATGAACTGTCACTCATAATTTTCACACGCAGTTCAATGTAAGCGTGGGCTCTTGACAAAGTGGTTTCCCTTTTCCCGGGAAGAGGCACAGGTAGACAGTGGTCCACCAGACAGATATTTCCTGCCCAGCTCTCACACACAGAGACACAGACATAGACACACATGTTTGTGTTGGCCTTCTATTACCTATAGGGACACGGGTGGCGCTGTGGGTTAAACCACAGAGCCTAGGACTTGCCAATCAGAAGGTCGGCGGTTCAAATCCCCGTGACGGGGTGAGCTCCCGTTGCTCGGTCCCTACTCCTGCCAACCTAGCAGTTCGAAAGCACGTCAAAGTGCAAGTAGATAAATAGGTACCACTCTGGCGGGAAGGTAAACGGCGTTTCCGTGCGCTGCTCTGGTTTGCCAGAAGCGGCTTAGTCCTGCTGGCCACATGACCCGGAAGCTGTATGCCGTCTCCCTTGGCCAATAAAGCGAGATGAGCGCCGCAACCCCAGAGTTGGTCACGACTGGACCTAATGGTCAGGGGTCCCTTTACCTTTACTATTACCTCTGGTCAAACAGGCTTTGCAAATTTTTGAAACCATATAAAAACCCGCAAAGCCAGTTTACCAGAGACAAAAGTGAAATGAGTAAACGCACCACAAGCAGCTATTTCTCTAACACTGCCTGCCTCCAGGCTTAGCTGAGCTTGCTCAATTAATTTGTACCCAGCTAATTTGATCTTTCTGTTGGCATTCAGAGTATTTTCAATCATTGATTCCTCCCCTGGTACCTTCTTAACCTACAAAAGCACAACTGGAGTTCAGATGCTTAGTATTCTCCATAAATGTTTTATTTGCAGGATCTGAGATGAAAGCTTTTTTCCCTTTAAACGAGGGAAATGTGAACTGTTAATCCCTAACATTTTGCTTTAAAGTTATTCTGTGCAACTTCCGCTCACTTCATTATCAGAGCTCAAGAGGAGGAGAGGCACCCAGGGGGTGCATTAACATTTATGTGCTTCACACCTACACAAACAGAGGAGGGTAACAACTATCAGCAGCTTTCTAGGCTAATTTTGAAAGGAAATAAGCACCCCTGCCTCTCTGGATTTGTTTGTTTTTCTCTTGCGTGATCAGAATTGGGACTGCCGGTGAAAAGGAAATACCATCTTTCCTTTTCTTGATTTGTTTCATTGGTTTATTTATACATGCAGCTTATTTCTATATCGCCTTTTGCACATTGGCTACAAACAGGGAAAGAAGAAGAAAATGCCGGGCAGGGATGGCGCTGTGGGTTAAACCACAGAGCCTAGGACTTGCCGATCAGAAGGTCGGCGGTTTGAATCCCTGCGACGGGGTGAGCTCCCGTTGCTCGGTCCCTGCTCCTGCCAACCTAGCAGTTCAAAAGCACGTCAAGTGCAAGTAGATAAATAGGTACCGCTCCGGCGGGAAGGTAAACAGCATTTCCGTGCGCTGCTCTGGTTCGCCAGAAGCGGCTTAGTTCTGCTGGCCACATGACCCAGAAGCTGTACGCCGGCTCCCTTGGCCAATAAAGCGAGATGAGCGCCGCAACCCCAGTCAGCCACGACTGGACCTAATGGTCAGGGGTCCCTTTACCTTTACCTTTATCTGCCTGCTCCTCCTCTCCAATTATTTCCCAACTTTCCCCCTTATCTGCCTCTGAGCTGTAACCTCCCGCAAACCACTGTTGTAAATCTATATGAAATATACAATGGTACCTCGGGTTAAGTACTTAATTCGTTCCAGAGGTCCGTTCTTAACCTGAAACTGTTCTTAACCTGAAGCACCACTTTAGCTAATGGGGCCTCCTGCTGCTGCCGCGCCGCCGGAGCACGATTTCTGTTCTCATCCTGAAGCAAAGTTCTTAACCCGAGGTACTGTTTCTGGGTTAGCGGAGTCTGTAACCTGAAGCATATGTAACCTGAAGCATATGTAACCCGAGGTACTACTGTACTCGGAGTCAAGAGTGGATTTCATGCTCTTTATTCAGCTCATAGTGGTGAGGAGGAATGGAAGTTCCCCCAGAATATCTGATTTATATACATTATTTACACAATGGGCCCCACGTGATTGTCTAATTCCTGGATTCTCCTGTAGGCCAATCAGGTTGCGGATTCACTTCCACCTGGAGCTGGATTGGGTGGCTCCTGTGGACCAATCAGACTGCTTCATTCTGGATCCTATTCAACTCAGTACATAACACTATACTGTCTTCCTCTCCCTCTCCCTGCCCCCGCCCAAAGGGTAAGGATGGGGAGGCAGTCTTCACCACTCCTCCTCCTCTGCCCTGATCCTGACATCAACTTACTTAGGGGCATCAAAATTGAGTGTGGTCCTGTGATGTCTGTACTGGATAAAGATGGGTCCGTGGTCTGAAAAGGGTATGTCAACAGATGGCTGCCTGAAATTTGCTCAGTTGGGTTGGATAGCTTCCCTGAGCTTACAGATTAACTTGACGGGACATTCGCCGAAGCCTTAAGAAGCACGTCTCTGGGGCTTCCCATTCTGTTTCCTGTGATAAGTGATTTGGTATCCTGGGCATGGATACCATAGTAAAAGCAGGGCTTTTCAAAGCTGGAACTCAGTTCTGGCACTTCTCAGGTCGGCATCATTGCCATTATTAAGAGAACAAGAGAAGCATTTGTGGTGAGTTCTGGCACCTGTTTTTCTAGAAAAATAGCGCTGAGTGAAAGTATCCGTGAGTCTCTCCAGCCCAACAAAAATGAAAATTGTTTTCAACGAGACGGTTGAAATTGGATGGATAATCTTGGCTCAGCCCTATGCATATCAGATGACGTACGTGTTTAGTTTGTGTTCATGATTCCCCTACCTCTTTCCTGTGTAATTTTAAGCTAAATATTTGGCTATGTGCCTGACTAAATTAAGGAAACCACATTTGACTCTGTCAACCCATGTGTGTCTGACAAGTCAGATGGTTGCGGTCATTTTTATTCTGGTCTGTGGGGTGTCAGGGAGAGGGGAATGCAGACCAAAGAAAGTTTTGGAGAACTGAGCCATGGAGACTCATACGGCAGAACCCTGAGGTATTTATGCTCAAAGGGCTGCACTGATTTCTTCCCCACCACCCCTAAAACTGATCAAAGGGATGTGGCAAAAAGCTTCCGCATGTCACAAAGTTGAGGCAAGTGGGTGGAAAGGGATTGACAGTCAGCAATAGCAGTAGGCTGGGAAAAAGTGGCACTTCCATTTCCATATACGGCCTAGGACCCTCGTACCTACGGGACCGCCTCTCCTGGTGTGTCCCACGGAGGACCTTACGGTCTTCAAACGAAAACATCTTGGAGATCCCGGGTCACAGGGAGGTTAGGCTGGCCTCAACCAGAGCCAGGGCTTTTTCGGCTGTGGCTCTGATCTGGTGGAACGCTCTGTCACAAGAGACTAGGGCCCTGCGGGACTTGACATCTTTCCACAGGGCTTGCAAGACAGAGCTGTGCCACAGGCCTTTGGCCAAGGCACAGCCTGACCCCTCCTTTGGTAATCCTTACAGAACTTTAGCCCAATGGTTGCCATTAATTTGATTTTGAATTGATTTTAAAATGAATTGATTTTTTTTTTTATAAATTTTTATTGGTTTTTCAACATATAATATAAGACATTACAAACAACAATACATAGACAAACAAACATAAAAACATGTATAATTTCATAGTCTTTTTTTCCTTATACCCAATTTCAACGACTTCCCCATGCCTCCCTTTTCTGCATCCCTGTTTTAAACTTTTTCAGCAACCCCTGATCTAAATTACTTATAAATCCCTTTCTTTAACCCTTTTCTTTCCTCTTGTCCAGTCATTTATCGCTGCAAATCTGCTATGCTTTACCCATGACATTTTAACACTCAGTAATTTTGCAACAATTTTTAAGATAAAATTTAAATTTCTTCCAATCTTCTTCCACCGTCTCTTTCCCTTGGTCACGGATTCTGCCCGTCATCTCTGCCAGTCCCATGTAGTCAATCACCTTCGTCTGCCACTCTTCCAGCGTGGGTAGTTCTTGTGTCTTCCAATACTTTGCTAGTAAAACTCTTGCTGCTGTTGTAGCATACATAAAAAACGTCCTATCTTTCTTTGACACCGATTGGCCTACCATGTCCAGGAGAAAAGCCTCTGGTTTCTTATGAAAGGTACACTTAAGTACCTTCTTAATTTCATTATAAATCATTTCCCAGAAGACCTTAATCCTTGGGCACGTCCACCAAAGGTGATAGAAAGTACCTTCAGTTTCATTACATTTCCAGCATTTATTATTGGGCAAATGGTAGATTTTTGCAAGCTTGACTGGGGTCATGTACCACCTATAGATCATTTTCATAATATTCTCTCTTAAGGCATTACATGCCGTAAACTTCATTCCGGTGGTCCATAACTGTTCCCAGTCAGCAAACATAATATCATGTCCAATGTCCTGTGCCCATTTAATCATAGCTGATTTAACCGTTTCATCCTGTGTATTCCATTTCAACAGCAAGTTGTACATTCTTGACAGATTCTTAGTATTGGGTTCTAACAATTCTGTTTCTAACTTTGACTTTTCCACCTGGAAGCCAATTTTCCTGTCCTGTTTAAATACTTCATTTATCTGGTAATAATGAAGCCAATCTCTTACTTTAGACTTCAGTTTCTCATAGCTTTGTAATTTCACATTTCCACCTTCTTGTTCTATAATTTCCCAATATTTTGGCCATTTAGATTCCATATTGAGTTTTTTGACTTCCTTAGCCTCCATTGGTGACAACCACCTAGGGGTTAAAATGAATTGATTTTAGAATGCTGTGTTACTTTTATTGTTGTTAGATGCTCTGGGGAGGGCAGGATATAAATAAAATATTATTATTATTATTATTATTATTATTATTATTATTATTATTATTATTAATAGGCCACACTGCCTTTGAAACGTCAACCTAGTACTTTGAGAATATTCCCCCTCCCCACATACATTCTGAGAGGGGAAATGGCAATGGGGGGAGGATGCGTAGTAATGGGAGGGGAACAATTACACTCCATTTGAAAAGCTTGGGAGAGAAGGCTTAGTATGTACGATAACATCCTAACTGAAGCTTTATCTTGGCATTTATTGTTTAGTCCCAGGACGCATTTGTAAAACAGAAAGACATCGCCAAACAACATAAAGAGAGAGCAAAAGGGAGAGAACAGCCAGCAGCTCCTTCTGGTGCCAAAAATGAAGAGAAGTCAAGGTATTTAGTGGGGTGGGCGGTCCTGATCCACCCTAAAGACTGTAAACTTCAAGTCTGGTAATTATTGTGTTGGAAGATACTGGTATTCTTTTCGTAATGCAACAAATACTCTTTCTTCAAGGTTGGACTCTGGAGGTGCACCAAAAAGAGAAGTCAGGCATACCGTCGCCAGTTTCCCAAAGGAGAAGGCCAAAGAAATGCAAGCTTTGCAAGAGGAATGGTACTACCAAAAGACAGAATTGCAAGCTCAAGTACAGTGGCGAATTCTGTATTGATATTTCATGACAAATGCATTCCTTTGAACAGCAGGCCAGCTGCATATGTAAAACTCAGCCCAGTGCATATAGAAATGACAGTAAACTTCAGCAATGGGACTGAAAGCCCCGTGCCTTCAGCCGCGCTATAATTGTGTCACACATAGAAGTCTGCCTCTACAAGTTAAAGAAAGACCCTTGTCAGATCTGAGATCAGCTGCAAATGATGACTCATCAGCTTTCAGCTGAACTTACCTCTAGAGCTTTTGCAAGGACAAAAATGGAATAAGATCTAATACATTGCCCCAAGCTCCTTGTAGAATAGGCAGGATCCATGGAGCATAAGAACGTGGCAGGCACCTCTCCATTTTGGCTACGAGAGGATGCTCCAAGCAGAGATCTCTTTTGCTCATGGAGAGAAACTTTCATTGCTATGTGGAGAGTTGAACACAGATGGAAAAGGGGATGTGTTTTACTGGAGTTCAGGAAGTTTGAGAACACAGATAGGCATAAGAATGGAGAATTTAGATGCTATAAATAAAGCTTAGCTGGCTTTCATCAGAATACTTCATTAGGAGCATAGGAATGACAGTAAAAACCATTATTTCTTAAAACTGCTTTTTGACCCAGACATCAATTGGGGCAACAGGCTGTGCAATCCCAGTGACCAACAGTAATTTCTTCCAAGCAGCTAGTTTTCACTGGCCTGAAATCAGGTATAGGTTATGTTGAATTAAAGTCATGTAAGTCATGTAACGCGGGTGGCGCTGTGGTCTAAACCACAGAGCCTAGGGCTTGCCGATTGGAAGGTTGGCGGTTTGAATCCCTTCCACGGGGTGAGCTCCCGTTGCTCGGTCCCAGCTCCTGCCCATCTAGCAGTTCAAGGGCACATCAAAGTGCAAGTAGATAAATAGGTACCGCTCCAGCGGGAAGGTAAATGGCGTTTCTGTGCGCTGCTCTGATTCGCCAGAAGTGGCGTACTCATGCTGGCCACATGACCCGGAAGCTGTACGCCGGCTCCCTTGGCCAATAAAGCGAGATGAGCGCCGCAACCCCAGAGTCGGCCACGACTGGACCTAATGGTCCCTTTACCTTTTAAGATTGGTAGAAGCAAGTAAGTCTAGCTTACCTGAGAATACATTTTCAAAGAATAATAAAGGATATTTTCTTTTGAACAAGTTGTTCTTTGAACGGGCTTGTGATGGGAGGTAACTGCTGTGGTTAATGACTGTGTCTTGTTGGATTCTAATATTTGAAGGTTGCACAGCTGAAGGAAGCTTTAGAGCAGCAAGCCAATGCTTTCAGGGAAGCCCTTGAAGAACAGGAACTACTGTCCAGTAAGGAGAGAGAAAAGCTTCTGCAAGATCTTCAGGATACCATTAAGCAAAGCCAAGATATTAAAGTGCAGCTGGAGGTGTCTCACCAAAGAGCCATAAATCTCCTGGAGAAAAGCAAAAATCAAGAGCTTGAGGTTAGATTTGTACTGGCAGTGCTGATTTACCGTATTTTTCGCTCCGTAAGGCACACCTAGTTTTTAGAGGGGGAATGGAAGGGGGGGGAAATTCTTTAAAGGGAGTGCTGAGCAGAGCCTGTATGCATCCCAGGCTCTGCTCAGCGCTCCCTTTCACAAGCTGCGTGGAGCGTGTGTGCGGCTCTTGGGGACTTTTCCCCGAGGAGGGAGAAGGGCAGCCTGTCACTCCGCGCGGCTTGTGAAAGGGAGTGTGACTCTTGGGGGCTTTTCCGGGAGGTGGGGGAAGGGACAGAGGGGCTAAGCCAGAAGCTAGAACAGCAAGTGGGAGCGCTGCGCAGTGATCCCTCTCGCTGTTCTGGCTTCTGGGATAGCCACGCAACCTGCATTCATTCCATAACACGCACACACATTCCCCCTTACTTTTTAGGAGGGAAAAAGTCTTATAGAGCGAAAAATGCGGTATTTTCCTTTATTCTGAGCCTTAACCATTTGAGGATCAAGGTCACAGCAGATAAATGTTCCCCCAGCTTCTGGGCATGGCAGTTGTGTTCTTGAATAGAGATGGACATGAAAGCGAGCGACATACATACATAAAAGAATTTGGATCTGAGAGATGTGGATGGTTTACAGTGTATTCCTTTACATGTCTACTCAGCATGCTGTGGAAATCACTGGGGCTTGCTCTTAAGTAAATGGATGGAGGATTGCAGCCTTATTGATCTTTCCTGGTTTCTCCAGACCAGTCTCCTCCTAACTAACCAGTGCAAGAAAAGGCTAGTGCAGACCCAGCTGGCTCTAATCTTAACCACGGTTAAAAGGCTGATAGGTCTGTGGAGCAAATCCTCTCTCAGCAACTTGGGATTGAATCAATGGCGTCAAATCAAAGCCATCTGACTCTCTCCAAATCAAGGACTATAAGACTATTAATCTGAAAACAGAAATCCACAACCGTTACTAAAGAGTAAACTAGAACAGACTTGGGTTATTTGGGTAAACTAGAGAACCAAAAGGATTGAGTCAACAGAGTTCAAATTTAAACATTCCATCTCTAAAAACCCATGATCAGTCAACACTTCCACTTACAACAGGAGTTTAAAGGCTTGAATTTTTCTTTGTTTGCAGGAAGCAGAGGAGTCATGGAAGCAGAAATATAACGACGGCTTCAATATCCAGCAGCAGACACACAGCCTGGAAATGCAGGCATTGGAAGAGAAGGCGAGAGAAGAGTTGGAGAGCGAACTTGAGAGGATACAAAAGCCACAGTCACTGCTGATAGGTACAACATTAAACAAGTCACTTTAGTAATGACTAGGGCACTTGACAATTAGTCACTCGATTGTTTCCCTTGGGTTGTATTCAACTAAGTTTTACTCAGAGTAGACCCACTGAAATTAATGGACTTAACTAATGAAACCTGCCCATGATGGTACCTGATCCGTGGAAAGCTGCCACTTCCACCTATTGCCATGTGGAAGGTTTGGCTCTCTGCCATGCTAGGAAACATCCATTTCCCCACTTCTTCTTCTTAACAAAAACAGTTGCCAAAGTTTCCATGTGGAAATTGTTGGAAGTGGCTGCTTACTATGGATCAAGTAGCACCTTGGGCAAGTTTTTCACACAATATGTTCAAGTGCTTGTGAGAATAGGCCCCAGAATGATTCTCTGATAAAGCTGCTGTTGTTGTTTTAAATGCCAATTGTCTGTGAATAATAACTACAACTATGCAAGTCAATAAATCGTCGGAATTGGGGAATTTTTCCTGTTACAAAATCTTCTGTCCATGCAGAAAAGCCCTCTTCTCCATTTCAGCCACCTTTCGGGGCCAGGTGAACAAGAATGCAAATGCGTTGCCTCCTTTTGCAGGTGGCAACCACCAGTTTTCAGGAGCGGGTCTGCAGTGCGATGTACAGCAGGCAGATTATCTCCCTGTTGGCAAGAGAGGGAGGGACGACAATTGTACAGCAAACAAGTGGCCTCAAGGAAGCCCAGTGACTTTGGAGAAAAGGCTTATCCTCCAAAGGGCAGCTTTTGTTTAGTAGAATTAACCTCCCCCCAATAATAATAATAATAATAATGGGTGTAGCCCTAATATATGGTATTTTTCGCTCCATAAGATGCACTTTTTCCCTCCTAAAAAGTAAGGGGAAATGTGTGTGCGTCTTATGGAGCGAATGCAGGTGGGAGGCTCTGCTCAGCGCACCCTTTAAAGAGCTGCGTGGAGCGTGTGTGCGGCTCTTGGGGGCTTTTCCCTGAGGAGGGAGAAGGGCAGCCCATCCATCCCTTCTCCCACCTCGTGGTAAAGCCCCCAAGCTCCGCGCGGCTCTTTAAAAGGAGCGCTGAGCAGAGCCTCCCGCCTGCATTCGCATCTGGGATGCATACCGGCTCTGCTCAGCGCTCCCTTGTAAGGGCTCCCCTTCGTCCCTCATCCCGCTTTGCTGGGAAGCCAGCAGAACAAGAGGCGCTGTGCAGCTATCGCTCTTGCTCTGCTGGCTTCTCAGCGAAGCGGGAGGAGGGACAGAAGGGTTTAAAGCAAGAAAAGCAAGAGCCGCTTACATGCTCTGCGCAGAATATTTTTTTTCTGCTTTCCCCCTCTAAAAACTAGGTGCATCTTATGGTCAGGTGTACTGGTCCCAAGGGCTAACTGTGCGGTGAGGTCCGAGTTCAGTCCGAGGTCGAGAATGCGATATAGAGGCTGTCCGTTAAAGCTGAGGTGGGGTCCAAGGCAGGGAGTTGGGTGAGGTCAGGAACTCTGGCAGAAGAGCAGGACAGGGTTCAAGCAGGAACAGGCTACCAACAATGTTGCTCCCGCAACCTGGGACTGGGGCTTGCTGGCTTTTATCTGCCCCGAGGCATAGGGCAGCCCCGATCCTCTGGTGATTCGCCTCTCCTGTCCTGGAGGCCAGCACTCCTCCTGCGGGAACTTAGTTCCCTCCGCCTCTCTGCCCTGAGCCTCTGCAGCTCAGGAGAGGCTGGAGGGTTACCGGACCCAGAGGCAACCCCAGCTTCCCCTGACGGGGCTGAGAGTGGAGCACCTGCAGGCAATGGGTTCTCCATCACCTCAGGAGCCAGAGCAGACTCAGCTGGACCTGAGGATCCAGCACAGGTGAGAACCCTTCAGGCTCAGGCCCCAACCCCGGCTCAACTGGTTCTGGAGGCGGGGACTCCTGTGCAGGCTGGGATTCCTCAGGTTCAGCCTCTGAGTCCGAATCCCAGGCCATCACATCAGGTGTGTCTTATGGAGCAAAAAATACGGTAATTGTCCTGATGCAGAGATCTATGTGCAGAAACAAGCTTCACTCAGCCAGCATCGATACAGAGGTGTGTTTGGATGCACATATCCATCTGGGTTCATTAAACTGCGCCACGTGTTGCTGCATTGCAGGGGGTTGGACTAGATGATCCTTGGGATTCCTTCCAACTCTCCAATTCTATGATTCTATGTACGCATGCACATGTGTACATCACATTGTTCTCTGCTCCTTTGATGTCCATTTAGCACCTACTGAGATCCTAGTACCTAAAAGCTTCTCCCTGTTTCAGAAGAGCTTTCCTGCGGTTTTTTCACATGTTTGCGTTTGTTTCTAGAATCTCTGAGAAGGGAGCTGTCTGAGCAACAGATAAAGAATAAAGAAAAGGCGGAACTCCAAGAGGAACTGAAGGCTATGGTGACTGCGAAGAAGCAGCAGGCAAACTTCTTATTTCTCCACTGTTGACCAGATGCCACAAACAAACTACTCTTGATCAGTTGCGACAAATTCTGTTTAAGATTTTAAATGGCTTCTACTGTTTGTTTTTTTAGGAACAGAGTTCTCAGTTCAAAAGCCCATCAGTGTACTTTATATTTACTGTATATTATAATAAGCTTGCCACTGTTGACAGTACTTTGGGATTGTTCCCACATGCACTTGTGTTAAATTTTACACCAGTCACCCAGATTCTGCATCAAGAGCAGAATTCTCTAGCTTGTATACTCATTCATTCATTCAGCCTTTATTGGCATAGTTTAGACAATAAAATCATAAAAACCATCCATAAAACATTGGTAATCCAAACGTATTATAGCCTGTATACATTATGCAATTGAAACAAATTTGTGGGATCTTTTTTGCTATTTTACTTAGTGCTTTTTTGGGGTATTTGGTCAGGGGTGGGACACGGGTGGCGCTGTGGGTTAAACCACAGAGGCTAGGGCTTGCCGATCAGAAGGTCGGCGGTTCGAATCCCCGCGACGGGGTGAGCTCCCGTTGCTTGGTCCCTGCACCTGCCAACCTAGCAGTTGGAAAGCATGTCAAAGTGCAAGTAGTTAAATAGGTACCGCTCCGGCGGGAAGGTAAACGGCGTTTCCATGCGCTGCTCCGGTTCGCCAGAAGCGGCTTAGTCATGCTGGCCACATGACCCGGAAGCTGTACGCCGGCTCCCTCAGCCAATAAAGCGAGATGAGCGCCGCAACCCCAGAGTCGGTCACGACTGGACCTAATGGACCTTTACCTTTTTTGGGTATTTGGGTATTCGGGCATAGCCAGCACCATGGAGAGCAGGGGGCAAATCTCCCCCAAACATGCCTGCCTTCCCTTTCACCCCCATTGCTGGGCTCCTGTCATTAACATATACTGTTATATTTCTCTCAAATATCTTAACATGTGGCACACATCTAACCCCCTAGAAGTATACTTTGCCCCTTATGTGCTCCCCTAGATATATTTTTCTGGTGCTGCCACTGCGTGAGAGAGTCAACAAGCCATAGAGAACGCTAAGCACTAGAAATTGCATGGATTTTGCCAGCCACATTTTCAAGCCTGACCATCACTTCCATAAGGGCTGTCTGCTTTTTTTGCTAAATGAAAGCTCACATTCTCAGGAAGCGGACTCCTGTGTCCATTACCACACCCTTTTCTGCACTGCTGTGGAATCATCGAATATACCTGATAATTTAAAGCAGGGGTAGCCAACGTCGTGCCCATTGTATGTTTGTTAGCTACAACTCCCACCAGTATGACCAGTGGTCAGGGATGAATAGCGGATGTAGACCAGCAACATATGTAGAGGACATCATGGCTACTCCTGATTTAGAGACACAATCTCTCGCATGGGGGCATTTCATACAGCTGCATGTTGAAATAGACATGTGCAGCTGTTTTCTGTTACTCAGCAAAAGACCCCCGAAACAGATCTTTCTCCTTTTCTGCATTTTCTAAATGGAATGGTATCGTCCACATCCATAAGGTGCAAACCTCAGTTTTTTCTATTTTCCTTAGGAAGAAAATTGCCAGAATCAGATGAAGTCTCTTAAAGATGAGCTGGAAAAATGTCAGCATGAAAATTCTGGGCTCAAAAAGGAGAATGTCCTTCTTAAGGAGACAATGGATCTGCTGACCGTAGATGTGGAACGGCAGAAACAAACGTCTGCACAGCTTCAAGATAAGGAGAGCCAACAAAGAAGGTTTACCACTGATATTCTGCCGCTTTCACCCTAGGGCCCAATCCACCCCCTGAATTTCAGGAATACTATCTAGTCCCCAACCGCCATTGTTGAGGTAGGACATTAGAAGAGTGGGAATAGGACTATGTGGCCTTAGGCCTAGCTGAAAGTCCTTTGTGTGGAATGAGGTAAGACTTTGGCCTATCACACCAATAGCAGTAGCAGCAGTAGTAATTTATTTCTTGTACCCCACATTAAATTAAATTAAATTAAATTAAATTAAATTAAATTAAAGCAAACATTAAATGCTTCCCAATACCGGGCTGTCTTCAGATGTCTACGGAAAGTTGTATAATTGTTTATCTCTTTGACATCCGACGGGAGGGTGTTCCACAGGGAAGGTGCCACTACTGAGAAGGCCCTATTGTGGATATGGGGGGATGATTAACAATTTTTTATGATTTTCAATTTTATACATTTCAATAATATTACAATCATTTAAACATTTCAAACATTGCCTTCCTTCCCCCTCTTTCTGGGGTTCCTTAAATTTATTTTTAATATTTTCTGCGTATCCAAATTAACTTAATTTGCTCATTTATTTATCTACTTCAAATATGTACTCTTATAAAACTGCAGGTTATTACAGTAATTCTGCCAATGTTCTTATCCATTTACAATTCATTTGTAAATATTCCATAAACCATTTCCATTCTTTTATAAAAAGATTGTTACCTTGATTTCTTACTTTTCTGCTAAGTTAACAAAATCAGTCCTCCTGGCAAACTGGGAATATCCCCCTCACTCACCCAAGTTTAGGATATTCCACACCTTTCCTCGACAGAGTTTCATTTTTTTCCTTTGAGAAAAATAAGTGGCTCATGTAAATGTAAACCAAGCTTTAATGATAAAGAAGACTGTAACGAAATAACATAATAAGAGAAACGAAATACAACAATGTGAGGCAAGAAAAGAAATGGCAATTGGTCCTTCTTAACTGAACACAGATGGTGACAGCAGCCACGAAATTAAAAGACGCCTGCTTCTTGGGAGAAGGGCAATGACAGGCCTAGATAGCATCTTGAGAAGTAGAGACGTCACCTTGACAACAAAGGTCCGTATAGTTAAAGCCATGGTTTTCCCAGTAGTGATGTATGGAAGTGAGAGCTGGACCATAAAGAAGGCTGATCGCCGACGAATTGATGCTTTTGAATTATGGTGCTGGAGAAGACTCTTGAGAGTCCCATGGACTGCAAGAAGATCAAACGCATCCATTCTTAAGGAAATCAGCCCTGAGTGCTCACTGGAAGGACAGATTGTGAAGCTGAGGCTCCAGTACTTTGGCCACCTCATGAGAAGAGAAGACTCCCTGGAGAAGACACTGATGCTGGGAAAGATGGAGGGCACAAGGAGAAGGGGGCGACAGAGGACGAGATGGTTGGTTAGTGTTTTCGAGGTTACCAGCATGAGTTTGACCAAACTGCGGGAGGTAGTGGAGGACAGAGGTGCCTGGCGTGCTCTGGTCCATGGGGTCACGAAGAGTCGGACACGACTAAACGACTAAACAACAACAACAACAAAACTGAACACACAGAAGGGGATGGGCTTATTCCAGAGCAGAACACATAAGCCCCACCCACCAGGTATCCAACGTTCTACTGATTATCTCCTTGACATCTGATGGGAGGGCGTTCCACGGGGGGGGGGTGCCACTACCGAGAAGGCCCTCTGCCTGGTTCTCTGTAACTTGGCTTCTCGCAGAGAGGGAACTGCCAGAAGGCCCTCGGAGATGGACCTCTGTGCCCGGGCTGAATGATGGGGGCGGAGACGCTCCTTCAGGTATATAGGGCCAAAGCCATTGAGGGCTTTCAAGGTTGGCACCAACACATTGTTCTTGGAAACGTACTGGGAGCTAATGTAGATCTTTTAGTGTTATATGGTTCTGGTGGCCGCTCCCAGTCAGCCATCTAGCACCCCAGACACTAATTGCTGGTGTATATCAAACAGGTTTTTTTGGATCTCCCTTTGTATCAAACATCTGGAAATTTTGATGGGATCAATAGAGGCCAATGTTTATATTCACTCTTGATGCAATGCAGATGTGATAGCGGTGCAGAGGGAATAGAAAATGTGAGCACCTGCCTCCTCCTTCCTACTTAGCGGTATCTCCGCTTTGCCATATTTTGTCCAATAAGAAAATTCACTTCTCCCACACCAGGGAGATTGACAAGCCCCGGTGCAGAGACTTGTCCTGTGTGAGGGAGAGAATATTGTGGAACGCCCTCCCATCAGATGTCAAAGAAAGAAAGAACTATCAATGGAAGAATGAGGAAATCCCAACGAAAGAACAGTGGCAAGAAAAACTGATGAGTTATGCAGAACTGGCTAAATTGACATACAAACTGCGGGACAAGGACAACTGTGACTTTCAGGAAGAATGGGAGCTTTTTACAAATTACCTAAAAAGACAACAAAATGAACTGGACTCCTTGGCAGGGTTTGAATAAACATACTCAACTTTATTGGTTAATAACATGATAGATAGATAATATAAGGATATGTATAATTTTATAACATGCAGAGAATAAGATGTGCTGAGAAATCAGAGAGGGGAGCTGAGGGAAGTCTCTGTGGGGGAGGGTTTGAAGGGGGAGGGAAAAAATAATGAATATGATGTGTTTAGATAGTTTGTATGTTGAAATTGTTAATAAAAATATTTTAAAAAGAAAAAAGAAATAAACAACTATCTGACATCTGAAGGCAGCCCTGTTTAGGAAAGTTTTTAATGACTGATGTTTTAATGTATTTTTAATCTCCTGTTGGAAGCCGCCCAGAGTGGCTGGGGAAACCCAGACAGATGGGTGGGGTATAAGTAATAAATTATTATTATTATTATTATTATTATTATTATTATTATTATTATTATTATGCATTTGAAATGAGACCTATTGTTTATTTTATGAATCACTTCCCATGAGTCATCCCAAACCTATATTCAAACGTGATGTGAAGTGAGATGTGGAAGAACAGGAAGAACGAAGCAAATGTGTTTCTGCTTTCCTTCACAACACTCTAGTTTTCAAAGTTTCGCTCCGTCTTGGCAGTTTTCCTTGTATATATCACCCACAGCCAGTGTTGACTGCAGCAGCAGAGAAGCATTGCTGAACTAATGCTCAGTTCCCCTTCTCCAGATGAAGAGCCTTTTCCCCCCCACACACAATGTGCATTTCATTGCATAGTTTAGCTGTGAAATGAAATGTCAGTCATACTTCATGAAGTCTCACTTGATCTATGGAATGTTTCATATTTCATTTTCAAGCCACTACAGCGTGTTGAACAATTGTGTCCTCGATATTTATTTTTATTACACATTTTGATATCACCGTTTAAGGTTATTGGAAGAGGACCTTAAAATCAAACATAAAAGGGAAATTGACGTCTTGGAACAAGAACACCGCAAGGAGATTCAAAGCATGATGTCTGATTTCAATAGTTCACAAGGCCTACTTCATGCGAAGATTGTCTCCTTGGAAAACGAGTATGTGGCTCTACGTGCCTAAGTGTGCAATATGTGTTGGACTAGTGAAGATGTTAATATATGGTGATTTTTTATAATATGTGACTTTGTGTTTGTGTTCTGCGATCTTCCTCAAGTGCTTTTCATCCTGTAATTGACACAGACTTAAAGAATTAGAAGAGAGGGAGCGAAAGAGGGAGCCTAGGCTGGAAGACCTACATCTTATAGGCTGCCTGCGGGATAAATTACATGAAAAAGAAGAGATGATCAAGGAATTAATGGTGAGATTTTATCCAGAAAATACTCACAGTACATGCTATAAAGCAGCTAGTTTCCAAGGAAAGGTATTGCTTTGGATATGTTTTTCCTCCTTCCTTTCCATAACAACTTTACATTACTTTGAATGCCCTGCTTGCAAACAACACAACAATCTGTGTTCATTTTTTGGTCCAGACTTGTTCAGGGGTTTTGATTTAAGCGCTATAAATAATATTCAAGCTGATGATCTATATAACCAGCATGTGTTTTTTCCTTGACAGGACGGAAGCAAACTTCAACATTCACTTTTGCCCAGTACAGAACCATGTCGCAACCGGTCCTTTTCTTTTAACACAAACCCCACTACGTGTTTGACTCCTATTGCAAAGGTAATACAAACAAAAGTCTATTAAATGATTAAATACCTAGATAATATTAAAGGCCATGGGTGATACTTTCCCTTGAAATCAACAGACAATGAGTTTGAGCAGCATTGGATATTAATTGCAGAGAGCTGCAGCCAACTGCCTGTTTTCTGAGCACAGATCTCTTTCCTTTCACAGAGTGATTAGATTGGGTGCAACTAATAGTTATGGATTCATAGCCATATTTTGCTATAGTATATGCCTAATGCCTGGGATGCGGGTGGCGCTGTGGGTTAAACCACTGAGCCTAGGACTTGCTGATCAGAAGGTCGGCGGTTCGAATCCCCGTGATGGGGTGAGCTCCCATTGCTCGGTCCCTGCTCCTGGCAACCTACCAGTTCGAAAGCACGTCAAAGTGCAAGTAGATAAATAGGTACCGCTCCGGCGGGAAAGTAAACGGCGTTTCCGCATGCTGCTCTGGTTCGCCAGAAGCGGCTTAGTCATGCTGGCCACATGACCCAGAAGCTGTACGCCGGCTCCCTCGGCCAATAAAGCGAGATGAGCGCCGCATCCCCAGAGTCGGTCACGACTTGGCCTAATGGTCAGGGGTCCCTTTACCTTTACCTTATGCCTAATGCCAGGCAATAAAGAATGATACACATTGTGGGTTGTTAGTAAATGAAGTTCTACTCTGAGTAGAGCCATTGACATTAATGGACCTAAGTTAACTTTGCATGCAACTCATCATTTTACAATATCAGACCTCTGTCTCCATATTGGTGAAACCAACAAATACTGTCAGCTGGTAAGTCCCCAAGTCCAATCTTCCCTCAGCCATGAACTCATGAGGTAGTCTTTGGCAAGCTTCCCAGCCTTAATCTCACATCTGCTGTATGGGGAATGATAAAACTGACCTTTCTTGGGCTGTTGTAAATATTGCTGAAGGTTTGGGGAGAGGGCACAACCTATTTTAATAATATTCAATGACAAGAAAGCATAAGGTACAAGGAAACAAGGGCTGCCTCTGAAGACAGTTCAGAAACACTAGCTATTCAGCAGCCAGGTTGCTCACCAGAACAAGATGGTTTGGGCATATTACACCAGTCCTGGTCCAACTGCACTGTCTACCAATTAGTTTCTGGGCCCCATTCAGAGTGCTGGTTTTGACCTATAAAGCCTGAAACAGCTCAGGACCACAATACCTCAAGGACCACCGTTTTCCATATGAACCTACCCAGACGCTGAGATCATCTTCTGAGGCCCTCCTTCGTGTGCCTCCTCCTTGAGAGGTCCAGAGGGTGGCAAAACAGGGACTTTTCTGCAGTGGCATCCCACCTGTGGAATGCTCTCCCCAAGGAAGTTTGCCTGGCGCCTTCATTATACACTTTAGGTAAAGGTAAAGGTACCCCTGCCCATACGGGCCAGTCTTGCCAGACTCTAGGGTTGTGCGCCCATCTCACTCTATAGGCCGGGGGCCAGCGCTGTCCGAAGACACTTCCGGGTCACGTGGCCAGCGTGACAAAGCTGCATCTGGCAAGCCAGCGCAGCACACGGAACGCCGTTTACCTTCCCGCTAGTAAGCAGTCCCTATTTATCTACTTGCACCCGGGGGTGCTTTCGAACTGCTAGGTTGGCAGGCGCTGGGACCAAGCAGCGGGAGCGCACCCCGCCGCGGGGATTCGAACCACCGACCTTTCGATCGGCAAGCCCTAGGTGCTGAGGCTTTTACCCACAGCGCCACCCGTGTCCCATTATACACTTTAGGTGCAGGCAAAAACATTCTTTTTTAACCAGGCCTTTGGTTGACTTGATTGACATCCTATGCACTTTTAAAATGTGGGGATTTTTGCAGGGGGGGGGTGTTATTGGGTTGTTGTTTTTATTTTGCTTGTGGTTTTATATATATATATTTTATTCTGCGAACTGCCCTGAGACCTCTGGGTATAGGGCGGTATATTAATTCATGGTATTAAATATTAATAATAATGAGATACGCAATTCTGTTCTCCTCATAAAGCAGAGGAAGAAAATGAATGAAGCTCCCAGCCGCATTGTCAGCGTTCCGAATTTAGCTTCCTATGCAAAAAGCTTTCTGAGTGGTGACTTGAGGCCTAAGAGAAATCCACCCCAAATTACAAAATCTACAAGTTTGGATCAGAATCCTGGCTGTGTCAGAGTGTGCTATCCATCAGTACAAGCCTTGGAGACCAAGCCAGCCCCAAGGTGAGTCATCAGGCTGTACTCACGGGGAGAAAGCTGTGATCCTATATAATGAAGCTACAATCCTGTACCATTCCTCCTGAAAGTAAAGCCCTATTGAGCCCATTGGTATTTACTTCTGAGTCACTACTGTTCATTTAACCAAAGTATTCTTAGACTTCATCAATAACAAAACATCGTTCTGATCTGTTCCAACAGTAGAACCAGCTCTCTTGGGAGGTTGTGGACTCCCCTTCCTTGGAGGTATTTAATCAATGTCGGATGGCCATTTGTCATAGATGGTTTATCTGAGATTCCTGCATCGCAGGGGGTTGGACTAGATGACCCTTGGGTCCCTTCCAACTCTTAAGATTCTATGCGCTTTAAAATGAGTCGTGTGGACAGGATAAAAAATGTTACTTCCTGTAAAATGAGTTCAGCAGTGCCTAGAATCTGTTGCTGAATGCCAAGTGGAGCTCTAGAATATTGGGGAAGAATAGAAACGATGATGAGAGAGTAAACAGGAAGAAAGGAAATGAAATAGTCGCGAAGTTTGTCAGAAAGACATGTTTCCCAGCAAAATAGGCTTGTTTAGCACCTGTTTAATGGCTACAGTCCCCAAACCACACAAGGTTTGTTTGAGTGTTGGGAGTTTGGGTCTTTCTCCCCATAACTCCCTATAGCAACTTCCTAGAGACTCAAGCAAGCTCTGAAGTGCTAGGACTGACCTTTATGGGTGTTTTATATTATGTGGCCTATATGGCGAAATGGGCACAAGCAATTATGTCATGCTCTGAGTAGACTTCCTGAAATCAATGGAAGTCAGTATAGACAAGAGTGTAACTCTTAAATGTAACTTAAGTAAAGTAAAGGTAAAGGTACCCCTGCCCGTACGGGCCAGTCTTGACAGACTCTGGGGTTGTGCGCCCATCTCACTTAAGAGGCCAGGGGCCAGCGCTGTCCGGAGACACTTCCGGGTCACGTGGCCACCGTGACAAAGCTGCATCTGGCGAGCCAGCGCAGCACACGGAAACGCCGTTTACCTTCTTGCCAGTAAGCGGTCCCTATTTATCTACTTGCACCTGGGGGTGCTTTCGAACTGCTAGGTTGGCAGGCGCTGGGACCGAGCAACGGGAGCGCACCCCGCCGCGGGGATTCGAACCGCCGACCTTTCGATCGGCAAGCCCTAGGCGTTGAGGCTTTTACCCACAGCGCCACCCGCGTCCCCAATGTAACTTAAGGCCTATGCAAATAGCAGTATCTTTTAACAAATAGGAGGTAGCAAGATTACAACCTATGCAATATTTCATTTCATTGGTGATGGAGTTTTAGATCAAGATAATCCCTGGTATAAGATTTTTCTGACAGGGATAGTGGTTTGATGTGGCAGAATTTATTTCTTAGCTCATGCTGTATGCACAGATATATTACATATTTTGAGAATACAAAATTCAAATAAAGATGTCAGTGAATAACAAGTTGCTGACAGAAAACAGATTATATTAAAGCTGCTTTAGTAAAACCTCACGTCTGTCTTTCTTGCGTCATTTTTGAAGACAAGCTGAACATTCAGCGTACCTTCTTCATTTCACGGGATTTGCTTTCTGGAATATTTCAACGTACAGTAGCTTGAACATCAAGCCAAAGCGAAGCTGGTGGAGCTGGACTGCTTTGTGGAATATCTTGAGTTGCCAAACCCTTCTTCCAGTCCTTGTTTATGCATGTATTTTGTTGAGTTGCCTTGCCTTTTGATTGTATGGTCCCTAAAGTGGCTTACAAGATTGCAACAATATTCTGTCAGTGTTCATTTTAAAAAACAGCCCTCTTTGTCAAGAGATGTGCCCGGCATACATTTCCTTTCCGATTTTGAAGTCCCGGGGCAACTGGCAGTTAGGAACAGAGTGTTATTTTGGAATAGAGGGATGAATCTTGCCCTCTGCAGCCATTTTTTCTTCCACTCATGACTGTGGCCAGGACTCAAAATGCAAACCTCTCTTCCAAGTGATTTCCAGTTCACAGGCAATATTACATAGTAATGCCAGTTACAGGGAGTGCCAGTTTCTGCTACCTCTGATTACTTCTATCTTCCAACTCATTTTTTACTCATATCTTTATTTGTATTTTTTTCTCTTCAGGCTGCCAAGTAATGAAACATCAGAACCCAAAGATGCTCAGAAACTGGACCCTCGCCATCAGGAGTGGTTTACGAAATACTTCTCTTTCTGAGAGAAACTATTTATAAAATATCCTACATGGATAGTACTGTTAAATATTTATATAGTGCTTTGCAGAATAAGATAAGCAAGATAACACAAGGACAATAAACTTTGAGGTTAGTTAGTGAGAGAACCATTAAATTTGCTTTGACACAGCAGGAAATTAACATGATTTTTTTTAAAAAACCATATGGTTGAAGCATTACCATAAATAAATAAGTGCTTTTTATATGGATGACCAATCTTCATGTATATACTATTTTATTTATGTTAATTTAAGACCCTTCTTAATATTTTATTTCTAATCAGCTTCAGTTCAATAGGATTTCCAGGGCAGCTTATAAAAGAATTAGAACACAAAACACTAAAACACATTTAGGTAGCACAGTAAATAAAGAAAGCAACATAGGACAAGAAGTTAAATTATATGTATTTGCATTTATACCAAATGCACGATGACACTGAAAATTGTGCTTTTGGTGACGGCACACTTCAGTTTCTAGTCTGATGGGGGTTTTTTTAGCTCTGTATTCATTCCAGTCTGAAATAGCAGGGATATCCAACTCCAAAGAATGTTCTTCTGCTCTATTAGGAATTGAGGACAGTGCCACAAATGCAGCGCAGCCTACCAGGGTCACGATGCTGGAAACTTGATGTTACCCTACTCCATACCTCAGAGAGAAAAGCCTTATCCCAGCAGTATAGCTAGCCTCTCGGGGGCCCGGGAGGCGGCGGGGAGACGCAAGCCCCACGCTGCCGTTTCGGGCATCGCGGAGCCTGCAGACGCCTAAGCCCACCGCTTCATTCCCAGAGAAGATGCGTGGCTCAGGCACACTGTAGGCCAGGCCCAGTGGTAAGTGTCCCGTTCCCCCTGTCCCCTGCTGCACCTCTGCATTATCCCTTTTACAATATAGCCAACTGGCTACAGCAGTTACTTATTTAAAACCACCACCAGACTCTTGGTAATGAGGCACTTCTTTCAGGCATTACTGCCTGCGCACACCAATCTGTCAGAGGCCTAAATATTAAATCCATTTGAAAAGAAATACCTTGATTTTGCACAAACAGCGCATAAATATTGCTGTGTCTAGTGCAGGCTTCCCCAAACTCGGCCCTCCAGATGTTTTGGGACTACAACTCCCATCTTCCCTAGCTAACAGGGATGGTCAGGGATGGGAACTGTAGTCCCAAAACAGCTGGAGGGCCAAGTTTGGGGGTGCCTGGTCTAGTGAGTCGAGGTCAGTAAGGCTGCATACGGAAAAAGCTTCTGCTCCTCATTGTATATGCTTGCTTTTAATTTTTTAAAAATGATTGTCTTCTGTCCACCCCAATACCACGTAATGAACTGCTTCTGAAAACATCTTTGTGCCAAAAGCAGTTTGCCAGAAAGCTGAGAAACACAAGGACAGTGGTACCTCGTGTTACGGACGGGATCCATTCCGGAGGCCCGGCGGTAACGTGAAATGCCTGCAACTCAAAGCGCTGCGTCTGCGGAGGTGCACGGCATATTTTGGCGCTTCTGCGCAGACGCGAGCGGCGAAACCCAGAAGTAACCTGTTCCGGTACTTCCGGGTTGCTGCAGGACGTAACACGGAAAGACGCAATATGAAGCGGACGCAACACGAGGTATGACTGTATCTCTACATCATAAGAATATATGAAGGGTCCAGTTGGATCAGGCCAAAGGCCCATCCACCAACAGCTTTATGCTTCTTTGGATGCCAATATTTCATGCTGCATCTGTGCCCTGTAGTGACAGATTACAAAACATGTTTTTCCTCGGTTAGGAAATAGTGTTCTTCTATTGTCTTTACCTTAACATCAAATCAAGCTAATGTCAGAACATCTGCATTATTTGGATTGTCGCATTTAAATACATACAGCATAAAAGCCAAGTGTTAGTGTTCAAACTGCTCAGTTTTCAAGAAGCAAATTCAAGAACACCTATAATTTCAGCCAGCAATGTCAATATCCTATGTCAGATTGCCAAACCCATTTGGAACTAGAATCTTTGGGAAATGTCTGAAGCAAAACAGTGTACTTGAAAGAATTATTCTTAATAAAATAAGCCGAGGGTGCTTTGTATATATAAGACAAACTTATTGTTACATGATCAAAATAAAAAATGAACATTACCTAAAACTCATTTGGTGATGCTATCAAAATAAAACTAAGTACACTATTTCCCCCCCATGTGTGGTTTATTATCATTTTATTGATTCAAACTAGAGAAAGTAGTTCTTGATTTGCAGTCTGATCCACGAAATTAAAGAAATTGTGCCTAGCTACATACATGTCATGAGTATTTTCTCTTCTTCCATTATAAAACAGGAACCTTGAACAGCAACGCTGATGCTGTTTTGAAGAGATAATTTAGAGCAACATGCTTCCGGGGACAAAAGGAAAAGACATGGCTTGAGTCACAAAGGAAAAATATATAGGAAGCTGTGATGGCAGAAAGCAATTGAGGTTGTAAAATAAAATAATAATAATAAAGTGGCCACTCTGATTCTCCTCCCTTAGGCAGTAGGAACATAAAAAATAAGAGTATGTGCTGTAGAGCCCTTTGTTGAATTTCTTACACCATGAAAAGAGGCAGTAGCAGAAAGAAAAACCCTAGGACCAAGAACAGTGACCCAAAATGCTATTTTGAGCACATCCAAAGACTCAGCTACTGTTTTCAGCAGAGCCCCTTCGCCTTCCCCACTGACCACCAATGCAAATTTCAAAAGCAGACAAGCCCCAAACTGCATGCCTGAAGTAACCCTCTGAATTTCAGCCAATATTTTGTTCCACAGATCAGCCACCATTTTTTGGGCACATGGCACACTACCTGTGAAGTTTGGGGTGTTTTTTTTTTTAAAAAAACACTTATTCATTACTCCGACAAAACTACCCATGTGATATGCAGAAACACCTATTTGTCGTTTCTTCAGCAGAAAGCATTTTAACAGCTCAGAGATATGCTTGCTTTCAGTCTGCCCCATAAGTAATTTGTTGGGCCAGGTGATTAATAAAAGTACAAAACCTAAACCAAGCCCCCATTCTGAGCCCTGCAAGGGCAAATGGCTTTATCATCATTTTGTTATGCTTCTTGTTGTCACCTAAAAAATATCCATATGAAGTTGCACCGCACAGACAATAGGAAGTCCATTGAGTTGTTCACGTTTGCTTGAGTGGTGCAGGAATGTTAGCCGACGCCTGCTCTAGATACGCCAAGGATCCTTGAGGCATTTCAGCAGGCTTTTTGTGCTGGACATTGATGTCTTCCAGAACCTGCTGCCAGTGTCGCAGTTTACCCAAGTGCTTCTGAATTAGCGCTTCCTTCCTCTGCAGTTCATTTCTCAGTTCTGAAACATCCTACAGGAGAGACAGGTACACAGGAAATTACAAGGAATTACAAGGAACCTGGTCTTGAATGGGGTAACTGTGCCCCTGAAGGACCAGGTGCGCAGCCTGGGAGTCATTTTGGACTCACAGCTGTCCATGGAGGCACCGGTTAACTCTGTGTCCAGGGCAGCTGTCTACCAGCTCCACCTGGTACGCAGGCTAAGACCCTACCTGCCCACGAACTGTCTCGCTAGAGTGGTGCATGCTCTAGTTATCTCACGCTTGGACTACTGCAACGCGCTCTATGTGGGGCTACCTTTGAAGGTGACCTGGAAACTGCAATTAATCCAGAATGCGGCAGCTAGACTGGTGACTGGGAGTGGCCGCCGGGACCACATAACACCGGTTCTGAGAGATCTGCATTGGCTCCCAGTACGTTTCTGAGCACAATTCAAAGTGTTGGTGCTGACCTTTAAAGCCCTAAACGGCCTCGGTCCTGTATACCTGAAGGAGCGTCTCCACCCCCATCGTTCAGCCCGGACACTGAGATCCAGTGCCGAGGGCCTTCTTGCGGTTCCCTCATTGCAAGAAGTGAGGCTACAGGGAACCAGACAGAGGGCCTTCTCGGTAGTGGCGCCCGCCCTGTGGAATGCCCTCCCATCAGATATCAAAGAGATAAATAATTACTTGACATTCAGAAGACATCTTAAGGCAGCCCTGTTCAGGGAAGTTTTTAATATGTAATGCTGTGCTGTTTTTAACACTGATTGGGAGCCGCCCAGAGTGGCTGGGGAAACTCAGCCAGATGGGCGGGGTATAAATAATAAATTATTATTATTATTATTATTATTATTATTATTATAATATGTAAAATCTGTTCCTATGCAACTGAAGAAATAATTCTCACAGCAAGCTATCCTTTCTGTTGTCACAAGAGGTTATATTCTTTTTAAATATTCGTACGATGCAAGTCTCAAAAGAAAAAGTAACATCTATTTCCCTCTCTGGACAATGCATTTCTTACAGGGATTTTGATAAGTGTCAATCTCTTCCTCTGTACGAGTTACTATTTAAGTGCGCTTTTAATGACTCTGAAACAGACTTTCAACCTTTGGACAAAGCTTGGAAAAAGGGAAGGATGACAAGACACATACAGGACGAGTGCTTGGAGCAAGGCAGTGTTTTCCAACATCCAGTTATGTTTCCTCCCCCCAAGCACATATATAATATTTTGAGTATTTAGTGCACTTTGCCCATATTCCTGCAGTTATCCTTACAACAGTGAGACCATGGCAGAGGCAAAATGGGGACCATGGGCATTCTTGATGCTCAGCTGCTCAGCAATTACACTCAACTCTCCACACAAAATGAACATTTGTCCTTTTCTTAGTTCCCATCAAGAACTATGATGAACTATATTGGAATGCATACCTTGCAACTTTAAAGCAGCCTGCCTGCTAAGAGTTAATTAAAACATATATTGCTTTTGTGTGGTCACAGGGTTAAAATTATGCTCCTCAGGACGGAGGCCCAACGACAAATTATCAACACGCACATTTTTTTCCTGCAAATTTTGCAGTTGATTAATTTCCCCCAGCAGTTCTAAAACTACTACACAAGGCAAATGTTCCCTAAAATGGCACACCTAACCCCACATACCTGAGAGTAAGCCCACTGAATTCAACAGGACTTACTGCTGTGGAAACCATGGTCAGGATTGTGCTGCACTAATCTGAACACATACAGTTATGAGATTGTTTGTACAGGAAAAAAACCTTCATCTGTCTGTTCCTGGCCAAGTAAACTGTATGTGGATTTAAAGGTAAAGGGACCCCTGACCATTAGGTCCTGTCGTGACCGACTCTGGGGTTGCGGCGCTCATCTCGCTTTATTGGCCGAGGGAGCCAGCGTACAGCTTCCGGGTCATGTGGCCAGCATGACTAAGCCGCTTCTGGCGAACCAGAGCAGCGCACGGAAACACTGTTTACCTTCCCGCCAGAGCGGTATCTATTTATCTACTTGCACTTTGACATGCTTTCGAACTGCTAGGTTGACAGGAGCAGGGACCGAATAATGGGAGCTCACCCCGTTGCGGGGATTCGAACCGCTGACCTTCTGATCGGCAAGTCCTAGGCTCTGTGGTTTAACCCACAGCTCCACCCGTGTCCATATGGGGATTTAACACCATTGTATTTATTAAATTATTTTTATCCATTTAAGACTGAACTAAATTAATGAATCAAAGACCAAAGTATCAGTCAGCATATATCTGCTTACTTTGTCATAACTCTGCGTATAGATTTAGATGTCATGTTCAAGCCTAGAGGAAAACCCAGCACGTACCTCTTTAATTACTTGCTCTGGTTTCTGGACACATAGCTGCAGCCTTTTTTGTAAGAAAAAGCATTCTGTTTGCCGTGCGACATCTAAAAATTTCTGGATACACTGGTCAACGCCTAATACGCAGAGAGAGCAACAAGATTTTAAAGTTATTCCACAGGAGAATTGAACATTCATAACTTTACAAACCAGTTACAGACCAGGCTGTGATACGAGCAAAGTTAATTTTTTTGGCTAAATTACTGCATTCTTAAAAACTTGCAAAAATGAGGTTTCTATAAAGTAGTTCATAGTCTTTCTTTTTAAAGGGAAAAAACAGAATGTTCAAAGTCAGGCAGTGGGCTGATAAAGAATACATAGGAACCTTGATTTTGCATGTTGTATACATAGTCTGCTAAAAATATAACCATTTGAAGAAAAGAGTTATGTGAAAATGGTAATTAAAACAAAATTTCTGATGAGAGAAAAAAAGAATCCTTCAGTTTTTGAAGAGAAATCACAGGTGTGATTTTACCACATGCATAAGAAATTTTACCTGTATAGAATTCAAGTGATGGAGTTTAAATGCACAGTAGCACCATGATTCTTAAACTGTATCACAAAGAGGACTAAACAACATCTTGAAAACTTAAACCAATGCATATCAGATGCACCTGCCAATCTATGTCCCTCAGAATGTCAATATATAAGTACGAGCATCGTCCCAAGAGCAATAATAAATATGCAACAGGATTCCCTGATGTATCTCCTGTAAGATAATCAGTAAAACGTGCCCAAGTAAAATATTCTTCTAATTGGGAGCACCAGATGTGGTCTAGCTATCAACAGTTTGGGAAACACTGAGTGAACAACTTTCCAGTCCTATTGATTTCGCATAATCTAATTTATTTTACCTTAAGCAATTAAAAATAATTGGTTGGATTATTCCAGAGGACTCTCAAAAAAACTTACAATTTAAAAACCATTTAACCAAGCAACATCATAAAAAAGCAACATGAGATAACAACTAAAGCAGCAAAATAAAATAAAATCTAAGTTAAAATGAAGATGTAGGTACAGGCTTACCAGTTCTAATTTCTTCCTGGTCTGTACCATTGACATAATCTTGACTCACGAGAGAAGCAAAGCAAGCCTGGGTAATTAGAGAAATATATAAAAGCAATTACTAGAAACAGAAGGACATTCACAGTGTACATGCCATTATGGGTATACAGCTTCCGCTTGTTTCCCATGAGCAATGCTGAACCATTAAATGCATTTTTGCTTTCTACGAAAAAACTCGTGGGCTTTTATTTCACACACCAATAAATGAAGCATCTTTCTCCTCAACTGACAGAGATTTATACCTGCCTTAGTGACATCAACTGCGACTTTATAAACACAAGTATATAGAATGGTGAAGGGGGGGAAGGGGCCATGAAATGTAGTATTGTGAGATCCAACTGAATCTTCAGGGCTAATAGATACTACAGTGGTACCCCGGTTTAAGAACAGCCCTGTTTACGAACTATTCAGTTTATGAACTCCACAAAACCGGAAAGTGTCCCAGTTTGCGAACTTTACCTCGGTGTAAGAACGGAAGCCGAATGGTGGAAGGGCACCGGCGGCGGGAGACCTCATTAGGGAAAACACGCCTCGGTTTAAGAACAGTTTCGGTTTAAGAACGGACTTCCGGAACAGATTAAGTTCGTAAACCGAGGTACCACTGTATAACCATATAAACACTTTTGGTTTCGACAACCAAGCAGGACTGGATACAATAAATACTGATAAGCAAGAGCACATTTCTTGTTAAAGGCTCTAGAGCAGGCATGGCCAAACTTGGCCCACCAGCTGTTTTGGGACTACAACTCCCATCATCCCTAGCTAACAGGACCAGTGGTCAGGGATGATGGGAATTGTAGTCCCCAAACAGCTGGAGGGCCAGGTTTGGCCATCCCTGCCCTAGAGGGAGGGCTGCTCCACTGGAGAAACAAATGCTAGAGTCTAGAAACACACTCCACTACTATGACCCTTCTGGCCACTTCCAGTCCAAAACTGGTTTGACAATTTCCCAGCGCAAAGCAGCAGATCTCAGATCAATGGCACTCTGTGCCAATAGGAATAGGGGCCAGCAGGGACTTTAAAAGTCATCCAAAAATCCAGGCTGTGTTGCAAGCAATGATGCCTTTTCGCATTTTTGACTACGTTGAAAGGCACCCCAAGGGTCATCTAGTGATTCTCGTCCAATCCCCTGCAGTGCGGAAATCTCAACAAGCGGTCCTCAATCCAATATGGAACCCAAACAGCCCCCGCTTAGCTTTGCAAATGTCCGTGCATGGAGGATTTTTGGCTAGGAGTCCAAAGGAGCCGCAGCCTCGCCTCCAAACCTGAAAAGTTAACATGGTGTGATTACATATAAGGGTCTTATGGTGCCTTGCAGTGTTTTTCAAACTAGGGTCCCCAGCTGTTGTTGGACTACAACTCCCATCATCCTTAGCTGGCAGGACCAGCGGTCCAGGATGCTAGGAGTTGTAGTCCAACAACAGCTGGGAGCCTAACTTTGAGAAACACTGCTTCAAAGCTTACAAACATTAGTCTCTTCTTTAGTGAACCCTTGTTCCCAAAAGCATAGGCCATCACAAGCATATTGATCTTTCAAGGTGCTGCTAAGACAGCTGGTTGTTTTGGCAGCAACAGGCCAGAACAGCTGCCCCCCCCCCCCCGAAAGTAGTTAACACTGCAGAGCCGCCATCAAGCGAAGCACACTGCAAAGTGATCACGTGTTTTCTTTGGCAGAGCACTTTCCCCTTTTTCTCCTTCTTCCTAATTGTTTAAACCAATAACTTATACATTGACCACTAATAATGAAACATATGTTGTGGATCTTTTCCCACATTTATTATGCTATTTTTGTGATATACAAATGACATGAGAAAACTTGGTCTACTTATCTGTATAGCATTATTCTTGTTTATAAAACCCAATTTAAAAAAAAACCTCAAAAACTAAAATGTGCAACAATAACAACGTATCTTCCTTAAAACATATAATGTCAGATGTTAATGAGGCCTGAATTAGAAAAAGCGTGCAAGACCTGACCTAGAAATAGTGTTTTTAGGATTTGCACAGGCAAGATTCCCTTCTGCTCTTGGGACTTGACAAGGGGGGGGGGGAATCCTCCAATGTGAGCCCGAAAGCTGCTCTGCACACAGGACATGTCCGAGTCTACAGTTTTTGAAAGTCTATGTCCCATCACCTCCTGGCAAATAGAAGGGGAATAAATGGAGGCAGTGAGAGATTTTACTTTCTTGGGCTCCATGATCACTGCAGATGGTGACAGCAGCCATGAAATTAAAAGACGCCTGCTTCTTGGGAGAAAAGCAATGACAAACCTAGACAGCATCTTAAAAAGTAGAGACATCACCTTGCCAACAAAGGTCTGTATAGTTAAAGCTATGGTTGTCTCAGTGGTGATGTATGGAAGTGAGAGCTGGACCATAAAGAAGGCTGATCGCCGAAGAACTGATGCTTTTGAGTTATGGTGCTGGAGGAGACTCTTGAGAGTCCCATGGACTGCAAGAAGATCAAACCTATCCATTCTGAAGGAAATCAGCCCTGAGTGCTCACTGGAAGGACAGATCGTGAAGCTGAGGCTCCAATACTTTGACCACCTCATGAGAAGAGAAGACTCCCTGGAAAAGACCCTGATGTTGGGAAAGATGGAGGGCACAAGGAGAAGGGGACGACAGAGGACGAGATGGTTGGACAGTGTTCTCGAAGCTACCAGTGGCGGACTGGCCAGGGTGTCAGCTTGCCCAATGGCAAGTGGGCCATCTTAAATATTAGACAATAAGTTTAAAAGGTTAATTACCTTTGAGCCTTCTTCATGGATCACTGCCTTGTTGTGGCCAAGGGGCTTGAATAACTCAAGAGAAGCTATGAGCTATGCCATGCAGGGCTACCCAAGACAGACAGGTCATAGTGGAGAGTTTGGACTAAACGTGATCCACCTGGAGCAGGAACCAGCAAGCCACTCCAGTATCCCTGCCAAGAAAACTCCATGGACAAAAACAACAGGCATACTCTTGACTGCAAAAAGATCAAACCTCTCCATTCTTGGGGAAATCAGCCCTGAGTGCTCACTGGAAGGACAGGTCCTGAAGCTGAGGCTCCAAGACTTTGGCCACCTCATGAGAAGAGAAGACTCCCTGGAAAAGACCCTGATGTTGGGAAAGAGGGAGGGCACAAGGAGAAGGGGACGACGGAGGACGAGATGGTTGGATAGTGTTCTTGAAGTTTGACCAAACTGCGGGAGGCAGTGGAAGACAGGAGGGCCTGGCATGCTCTGGTCCAGGGGGTCACGAAGAGTCGGACACGACTAAACGACTCAACAACAACATGTCCGTATTAAAGGGGGGGGGGGGATTGTTGAAACAGGAACCGGAAGTAAAGACAAGCTCTGTTTACCATTCCCCGTCTCTATGGTTAGGGAGGCCTCTCGTTCGAAGAGCTCCCCCGTCCGAGAGAGGGACACGGCAACGGCCCTCTCCCGCTCACTTTCGTTCATCCCCCCCCCTTACAATCATGGTACCTCCCGCCCCGGCCTACCTCGAAAGATGCCTCCAGCTCGTCCACGAGGGTGCTGTTGGGGTTCCGCGGGCCCGCGGGGTTCGGCGGGAGGAGGCCGGCTGGCCCCGACACACCGGTGGCCACGGGCGGAGGAGGCGGCGGTGGCGGAGGAGGAGGGACCGGGCCCTGGTTCCCGAACATTCCGCTCAGGCCGGCCGCCATGGCAACGGAGCGCAGGGCGGAAGCAGCCAGTGCGCAGGCGCGACTGGGGAACGCGGTGGCGCTCGGGGCGGGATGACGTAAGCGGAGGGGGCGGGGCCTTGGAACCTTTGCATTTGGACTTAGGTGTCATGTATCAATCATTATTTACGGCTATATAAATCCTTCATATATTACTGTAGTACAGTATATATTATCTATAATGTTTTATACACACATACATAAAAAAACACACAAATCATTTAAAAAAAATAAACATTAATAGAATTAAATCTATACATTTCTATTTATACTTATATTGTTTTTTGTGATTGGTGTGGTTTTTACCCATGGTTTAGCTAATCATTAAAAAAAATTAAACATTAATAGAATTAAATCCATATATATTTATTTCTATTCATGCTTATATATTTTTTTGCGATTGGTGTGGTTTTTACCCATGTTTTAGCTATGTTCTTATTTTATCCATAAGTCACTGCGAGGGGAAATGGCAGAGTATAATTATAATTTTAATTGGTCCTAAGGCAGGCTTACAAGTAGCTTTCAAGTATCCATATTTTAAATCCCATCCCTATTTTTTTAGTGTTGAATACGTCATTTTTAATTCCATGCATATATGTTCGCTTCCTTAAAAGTGCTGAGTAATGATAAGAGTATGTTTCCAGTACGGAGTTTGCTTTCGTCTCTATCCCTGCAGCTAGTTTATTTTCAGTGAAAGCCACCATCACAGTTCCAAAATCACTTTCTCAGAGAGGTGCAGCTAGTTGGCAGTTTGGGGCTTTATGCAATATTGTGCAACACTTTGCCCTTAGATTATATCATATCTGATCTGAGCCAGGCTGCCAATTCATGTTATGATGCGGATATGGAAGTATTTGACTGCGAGCTCAATGGCAAAAGTGCCCACTCTGCCAGTGTTGAACTAATGTATTAAAGTGCCTTATTCAAGCTCAGATCCTTGGCCCTCCTAGACAAGTACTGTTTGTTCAGACTAGCAAGCTACTCTCTAAAGTCTTGGGTAGAGGCATTTTTTTTTTAGCTCTAACAGAGGGTTTTCCCCCTGAAGTGCCAGGGATCAATTCTGGAACCACCTGCATGTCCTCTACCAGTTTCCCCTCTGTATCTTACGGAAATCTATTAAAGATGTCTTGTGAATCCTGGAATCCAATTTTACTTGAGCCTATTATTGGAAAGTGAGGGACGCAGGTGGCGCTGTGGGTTAAACCACAAAGCCTAGGACTTGCCGATCAGAAGGTTGGCGGTTCAAATCCCCGCAACGGGGTGAGCTCCCGTTGCTCGGTCCCTGCTCCTGCCAACCTAGCAGTTCGAAAGCATGTCAAGTGCAAGTAGATAAATAGGTACCGCTCTGGTGGGAAGGTAAACGGTGTTTCCGTGTGCTGCTCTGGTTTCGCCAGAAGCGGCCTAGTCATGCTGGCCACATGACCCGGAAGCTGTACGCCGGTTCCCTCGGCCAGTAAAGCGAGATGAGCGCCGCAACCCCAGAGTCAGTCACGACTGGACCTTATGGTCAGGGGTCCCTTTACCTATTATTGGAAAAGGCAGTGCCTTTTGGAATTGGTTCTGATTTGTGAGGCATGCCAATACAAATTCTCACTACAAGTTTTTCCTCCCCACCCCCACGTATTATATAACACCTATAAACGCATCCTCCTCAAAACCCACTTCCCAATGTATGAACAACAAGACGTTTTCAAATAGATATTTATTGTGACACTTTTAGTTTCCATTCAAGTTGCAAAACATGATAGTTCAAAGTGATCTCTCCTTCAATGTTAAATGTCTAAACAGAATACTCATATGTCTGTTCATCATAAAAAAGGGAAGTATAAGAGATCCTTGCTCAGTAAGGTTTTTTTTTAACAAAATAAATTTACAGGTCATCATTGCATTTAGAAATACGCTGAAAAATCCATGTTGTGGATACTTTTCATTTCCTTTCTGTTTAATTAATACACACACTGCTTCAGCAGTTTTGAAATTAACTCAAACTGATTTTAAGGCTGGGAGGTTCTATAATTGCACATCTAACTATTTTTTGAATGCCTGCTTGTCATGACTCAGTCGAGCAACAAACTCTACTAGAGTCCTTGTGGGCCGTCCTGCCATGCCCTTACGGAGGTAGGGAATCTCATCTTTATTTCCCATCACACCTGCGATATCTAGGTGAGCCCAATGAGGGGCGGTCACAAATTCTTTCAGGAATGCAGCAGCTGTACATGCACCACCAGATCTAATGGGAAAGAAACATAAAATATGAGTGGATTACTTTTATCTGTTTACTTATAGGAGTAAAGAATTATAAACCAAACTGTACAGCACCAAGGAGGCTCAATTCAGACATATCATCAAACCATAACTTGTGCTTCCAAAAGTGCAAAAGAAAAACTGGTTTGCCTGCTTTCATTTTCTCCTCTCGGCACTCAACTTTGTAAGTACACTCTCATCTTCACGGTACAGTAGCCTCCGGAAGCAGAGTTAATAGCTGTAACTATGGTTTATCCCGATGCCAGGCCATAGTTACCACAAGCCATGATTTACAAATCCGCCTCAAACATCTTTTTTAAATAAATCTTAGCTGATTGCAAGTTACAGTTGTACCTTGGAAGTCAAATGGAATCCGTTCCGGAAGTCCATTCAACTTCCAAAATGTTCGGAGATCAAAGCGCAGCTTCTGATTGGCTGCAGGAAGCTCCTGCAGCCAATCGGAAGCCTTGTTGGACATTCGGCTTCCAAAAATAGTTCGAAAACCAGAACACTCACTTCTGGTTTTTGATCGTTCGGGAGTCGAAACGTATGAGTTCCAAGGCGTTCGGCAACCAACATATGACTGTATAGCCTTTTTCAATTCAGACATCAAACCACAGTTAGCTTCCTTAACTCTGGTCTGGTGTGTAGTGACATTTCTTCTTGTACTGAGCAAATTCCAAAGGGTCAGCTGCATTGCCTCTGCTCACCAATTCATTCCTACATGAACCATGACCCAGTCGGAGAGTTATTACTCTCCCTCTAGTCTGAACAGGAATAAAACAAGCGTGGGGAACTGGTGACCCTTCACATGTTGTTGGAGCACAACTCCCATCAATCACAACCCTCCCACCAATCAATGGATCATGTTTGGCTGGGGATGCTGGAACTTGGGAGTCCAACATTCGAAGAACCACAGGTTCCTCACCTGTGGAATAGAAGTTCGGCCAGAGAGTCACCTCCTTATGCATTTCCTCTTTTTCTTCCTAAATTGTATGCACTGGCAAGAGTGGTTTAAATGTAGGAGCAGCAACGACACTGGATGACTATATTTCATACCTATATTTTCCAAGGTTGTTGATGTCTGCAAGCTGACAGTCCGTCATCTGTTTTGTATAATGTTCAAAGAGAGGCATCCTCCAGACACGGTCTCCTGTCAAGATGCTAGCCTACAAATGCAAATGCATTGTGAGTAAAGGAAGTCAGTAGCATGAAAAACTTCAACAGATACGATTGTTTCACTTTAAGTTCATAAACCACTTACTTGGTTCTAATGAAACCTAAGCAGTTTACAATGAAATATTAAAATCATCAGCAAAAACAGAAACACTTTTAGCAAGATTTAAAAATGATTTTAACTGCCATTTTCTCCCCAACATCAATGAATGAGACAGGATCAAAGAGACCTGAGCATGGTGTCAAAACATCCTTAAAAACTGTGATTAATACTACAGTGCTATATAATTATGTTTCACAATTAAAAGGTTCTTACATAGCATTTTAGAATGGCCTTGTGCATCAGGTAAAAGATTAATCTAGCACAAAATGGAAGGAAGACGTTCCAACCAAAGAAGAATGGATAAGTAAGATAATAGACTATGCAGAACTGGCAAAATTAACAGCAAAATTAAGAGAATCTAGTACTGAGTGCCTTGTGGAGGAATGGATGCCTTTTTTGGACTATTTAAAGAAATATAGTATGATGTGAGCATGTTTGAGCTATAAGCAACAGAAGTAATTAGATTATAACATTGTGGTTATGAATTAGTTGATAGAAGATAGCGTGTAGCCAAAGGAAAGAAACAAAACTCCATGGAAAACGGGATGGGAAGTCAATAAAAATAACAGAAAAGTCAAAATTGTGTTTTGATTGTTCATGTTTAGAATGTTGAAACTTAGTAAAACATAATGGGGGGAAAAGATTAATCTAGCACAACACTCTGGGAATGGCTAAAACAAGCCTGGAGCTTGCTCCCAACACCTAGTTCACAAGAGGTTTATAACCTTCCAAACAAGAGGTTCCATTTTTTCAGCTTTTGTGGCTAACAGTTGTTGACAGGCTCCCAATAATGTTGGTCTAATTCAGTGTTTCATCTCAAACTTGGGCCTTCAGCTGTTGTTGAACCACAACTCCCATCATCCCTGACCGCTGGTCCTGATGGCTAGAGATGATGGGAGTTTCTTTAAAGCCCTTTAAGTTAGTAGCCATCTTCACATCTGTTTATCTGTGCTGCAAACATACCTCATACAGATAGTTCCACAGCTGGTGTGAATTGGTGAAAACCCCAGTCGCTGCAGATCCTAGTGCGATATCCATGGCTCCTAGACAATATTACACAGATCAAGTTATTAACCCATCATTTCATAGGGAGTTACAACAATCTCTTTTGCTCTCTGCTTCTAAACACATTTCTATGTGTCCTATGCGAAGTCCCGCCCGGCTCCCGATGGCCGCGCAGAGCTGCCTCCAGTCCCGGGCTCAGCGCACTTCTCCCCATCACCAGCCCCACAAGCTCGGGGGACAGCGGGAAGGCGGAGCGCGCCTTCCCGCTGTTCCCCGACCTGGTTCTTCCAGCCCCGCACCTGGGGGGGGGAAATAATTTCCCCCCCTTTATTTCCCCCCCCAAAAACTAGGTGCGTCCTATGGGCCGGTGCGTCCTATGGGGCGCAAAATACGGTACCTCTGGTCTATTTTGGGGGAATTCTGCGTTGTGTTTAAGTTTTATCCTCCCCAGAAGATGATCCGGTAACGGACACTTCATGCTCGCTGAAACCATACATGTAGCGCTAGACTAGTTTAGCACAGCCTGAGGACCATCCCAATGCTATTCTGCATCTGGAGTTGAATGCAGAAGCCAGAAACTTCAAAGAAATAAATAAGAAAAGGTACCTGTTAATGTAGCTGCATCTACAATGGCTCGTGGATTAAAACTGTGTGCATAGCAAAGAGCATCCGCCAGAACCAACCTTCCTTCTGCATCTGTGTTGTCAACCTTTCAAGATGAGAAACGCCCCCCAAAATAAGAGAATGGTATTTTTTTTGCTTTATTTGTGCTTACAAACCAACAAAATACAAAAAAGAGAGTATTTACATCATTTGTTTCAAATTACACCATTAACCAAAAAAGATAAATCTATATAATTGACAATAAATCTTGTAATTCATTGACTTCCCGTCTTCTCCATACTTCATTTATAGTCTACTAACTTTTTGCATAAACCTATCTATTCATTTTACAGTAAAATATCATTTCTCCTGTATCTTTATTTCTTACTTGGTACAACTACAGAGGTTATTCAAAAGCAGCGACCGAGTTTAGACTTCCACAGTTGTTTTAAGAGGTTCCCATTTTGTAATAAATACTTGTTTGGACTTATCTTTCATTCTTTCAGTTAACTTGGCTAATTCTGCATACTCTACTAGCTCCTGTAGCCATTCTGACCTCGAAGGGGTTTTATCACTTTTCCAATTACTCACAATTAAAATCCTCGTGGCAACGGTAGCATATAGAAAAATGTATTTCGCCTTCGGAGGAATATCCGATCCTGTGATTCCCAATAAGAAGGCCTCTGGTTTTGACAATTTAATTAAAAGTAATATATGCCATAAAAAATTAATTAACCGGCCAATAGCTTAGCATTTCAATAGCCCTTTATGGTGTTCAAGACTCCTCACACTCTCTTAGCAATCTGACAGCAGCCCTATAAAGTTGGCCAGCACCATTGTTTTTCACTCACACCGTGAATGGAGAGAGAAGGGGAGGCTGAGTAATAATAGTTTGCCTAAGGACTCCTAGCATGGGCCCTTCGAAGCAAAATGAGGTGGTAGAATGGGGACGGAGTCAATTTAGACTGCATGTGATTGGGTGCAGCTGCTTCTACACCATCCCTTTGCGCTAAAAACTCACTGCTGATTTTAAAACGAAATCCAACACATCAGAGAGAAAGGGTTGAAACCAGCCCATTCCTTGGTACTCTAGTTCCAGCTGCAGGAAGGGCTGAATTTTTAATGCACAAGAGAGCATTAAAAACTAATTGTCTCGCTCAGCTTAATGTGATACCACCGGTCCAAACGCAGCTCAAACCTCCTTTGCTTACACAAGCATCTTAAAAACATACCTGAATTGTTTTCCCATTCATGGCCTTCACAACATCTCCAGGCTTGTTTGCCTTCCCACTGGGCATGTTTTCACAAAGGGGTGTCAAGCCTGAGATTGGGGGGAAAAGTCAACTGCTGTTGCAATTTGACATCACACTCCGACATTATTTGGTGTTTGTTATTAAAAGCTTAGTAATCCTGTTTTGAAGGGACGCGGGTGGCACTGTGGGTTAAACCACAGAGCCTAGGACTTGCTGATCAGAAGGTCGGCGGTTCAAATCCCCGTGACGGGGTGAGCTCCTGTTTCTCGGTCCCTGCTCCTGCCAAACTAGCAGTTTGAAAGCACGTCAAGTACAAGTAGATAAATAGGTACCGCTCCGGCGGGAAGGTAAACGGCATTTCCGTGCGCTGCTCTGGTTCGCCAGAAGCAGCTTAGTCATGCTGGCCACATAACCCGGAGGCTGTACGCCGGCTCCTTCGGCCAATAAAGCGGGATGAGCGCCGCAACCCCAGAGTCGGTCACGACTGGACCTCATGGTCAGGGGTCCCTTTAGCTTTAATCCTGTTTTGAAGGTTTACCTCAAAGCTTTGATGAAACCTTTTCTACTACAGTGGAACCTCTATTTGCGACCATAATACGTTCCGGAGGTCGAAACGGGTCGTTGGGAGAGGCGCCGTTGTGCACTGGCACGGGTGGCAATTGCCCACTTCTGCACATGTGCGAATGACGGCAAACCCGCCGGTTGCTTCTGGGTTTGCCGCAGTCGTGACTTGGAATGATCCTCAGAAGAGACAGTGGTAAATAGAAGTTCGACTGTACTGACATTTTATTTAGAAGATGTGTTCTTCCTTTGGTGCCAAGTTATTGGAAACCAAGGCCCAACCTGTACCACGCACTTAAGACACTTTAAACCATCATGGCTTCTTCCCCCAAAGAATCCTGGGAAACACAGTTTGTTAAGGGAGCTGAGAGTTGCATGGGGTCTCCTATTCCCATCAAAGATCTACAGTTCCAAGAGTTCCACATTAAACCACTCTAGAAACTCTACCTTTGCGAGGGGAACAGGGGTCACTGAACAACTCTCAGCACCCCTAACAAACTGCAGAGCGTTTGGAGTACAAGCAAGCAGCCATGGGGCAAACCAAGGCTGCAGGAAGGTTCAGGGAAGGACCATAGTTGTGGTAGCCAATGCGTGCTTTGTTTGTGTGCATGAGGTCCTACGCTCAACCCCTCGGCTCTCCAGACAGCAGATCAGGGAATGTCTTCTCTGTCCAAGAACTTGGAGAGTCACACTGTCGGTCAGAGCAGAAAATCTGGGCTAGGTGGAGCTACCACACGTCTCAATATAAGGCATGTTTGGAAAGCGTGTTACTGACATACTGTGGGATGTAAGAATCAGGTGCAGTCAAACACAACATTGCTGGAGTAGACATGAAGGTTGTCTCAGTCTTCCAGCCGGAACTTCCTCCTTTCCAGGACTGAGATGAAACTTCCTTATGTGTAACTTGAGATGGGCACAACCTCTCAAGAAGCTGCTAGAACCAGAACCACAGGCTGGCGACCATCTTGTCTCTCTTGTCTCTATCAATACCATCTTAACAACAGCACTACTAAGATGCACCCTTGGCTCCAGGCCAAGAGAAGAAAAGGGGGGCTTTCTCTCATAAGGAGATAGTCACCCCATTTAAACTACAGTGGTACCGCGGGTGAAGTACTTAATTCGTTCCGGAGGTCTGTTCTTAACCTGAAACTGTTCTTAACCTGAAGCACCACTTTAGCTAATGGGGCTTCCCGCTGCCGTCATGCCGTTGGAGCACGATTTCTGTTCTCATCCTGAAGGAAAGTTCTTAACCCGAGGTACAATTTCTGGGTTAGCGGAGTCTGTAACCTGAAGCGTATGTAACCCGAGGTACCACTGTATGTTCTAACCTTTCAAGTCTGCCTTTTGGGAACCTTTGTGTGAACCGATGATTACTTGTGAGTAAATGTTTTATACTTTACAGAAGACTGCGTAGCATTTTATTTTAGGAGGGATAAAACGGGGGAAATACCAGGAAATATTTACAGAGACTCTTAACGTGTCTGAGCAAGCTATCTGCTGTGCATGTGTTTAAAAAAAGGGGGAATGTTAACTCTGCTGATTTTCTTGAACTTGTAAAGACAAGTTGGGATAGGATACCTTGGACAATATATCCTCGCCCACATCCCCACAAATACCCCCACGGGTCTTTCTGTGCCTGTCTCCTTTTACGCATTCTTCACCCTCCCCTCCTATTCCACTTACCGATTAAATTAATGGGCAACTTCAGTTCCGCAGCTGTCACAATGGCAGAGCAGATGGTGGCTGCTCCTCCCATATCGGCTCTCATGGCATCCATGTTGGCAGACGGCTTAATGGAAATGCCGCCACTGGAGAAAAGTGGTCACAGATTACCACAACCAGGTGTGAACGGAAGGCTCCGGTTTCTGAACGCAAACGGCTGCAACTAAGAACACCTCCCTTCCCACATCTTCCCAAAATATACCTTTGCTAGAAAAATGACCGTTTCCCCCTTTCTAAAAAGGCACACCCATGGAAAACGTGGAATTGCGTTGTGTGCAGCTGTGTCCCTCCATTTGCAAATCCAGCAGAGGCATCTGTGAGTGGAAGGAGGGTGGGAAGCTGTTTTCACAAATCCCCCCCCCCTTCTCCTGCAGCTGCTTGTACCACCTCTCCTGTTCCAAGGGTCCCCCAAGACTCTGGAACAGATTGGTGGGGTCACAAAGAGGACAGGAATTAATAAAATCCAACTCACACCTTCTATTGGCAGATACCTCTGCTGGATCAAGAGCCTTTCACGAATGCGAGGGCACAGATTACTGCTACCCACTGTGCTATGAAGTCCACAAACTTGGCAGGAAAAATCTGGAAGCAGATACTAGATAACTGCCTGCGTTCAACTATACAACAAAAGCCAGGTGTTCTCAGGGCAGTACACAAAGAATTGATTTCCAGGCGATACAAAAAATTCTGTCTTCACACATGCAGGTCATCGCTTCAGGTTGAGCGATTAACATGTGTGAATGGGGATATAATTATAATAAATAAAACCAACATCTATGCTAACTATTGGATGATTAGTTTTTCCAATACTGGGTCAAAGTAATGTTGAATCACCTAACTGATTAATCATTAAAGATGGTTAATCACCCAGTAACCCTGCAAATAAATCAACAGCTCTAACTGAAATATGTGTACTTTGAAGAAAAGGCAGTTCTCTGATTGCTTCTTTTCTTTGTTGATTAAAGAGAACACCTGACTGGATTTTCAGATTTTGCTTCCAAAGGTATGCACAATACTTACCTATCAAAAGTAATTCCTTTCCCAACAAACACCAATGGAGGTTCACTGGCATCACAGCTTCCCTTATAGTGGAGCTCCAAAAAGACGGGTGGTTCATCAGAGCCTTTGGCAACACTCAAGAAGGATCCCATCTCTTGTTTTTCTATCCAAGACTTATCCCTGTAACAATGGAAAGCCATCCCCAGTTTGCAAAAGGGCACAAATTGAACGGCAGAGTCTCAATCTATCTGCAAAGCTGTATCTCCTCCTGCCCCCCAAATTATAGGGCAATTACAAAGCAAAAGACCTAGCTTAACCTTTTGCTCTATTCTGTTTATAAAGCATTTAAAAAATTATTTTCCTGCGGCTTTTGACCACAAAAGTTAAACCGAAACAGCCTTCTCTTTAAATGAAGTTGGTGATGGATACAGTTCTGCTCTGTATATGAAAAAGCAGCTTCTCCGTATAAGCAAGCTTGGGGCAGGAAAGGAAAGAGGTAGGGGAAGAAATATAGATGGAAAAGTAACATGGGCAGTTGCCCTTTTGAAGTTTCTGGCAAACCACCTAGAACCAATTTAGTAAAGAACAGTCCCAAAAATTCTGGTTTGATTGGGTGAACCACCAAAACTGAATTGAAAGCCAGGACTTTCCAGACAGCAAAGCAGAGAAAGATATATTTACTTAAGACTTCATAACAGTTGGAAAGTTGGTGGATTTTAACTGCTGCAGTATTTGTGGTTTTTTAGCTTAAAATGATAACTTGGCAACAGCTATCAGGTCCCAGTGGTTTGACACATTGCATCCAACAGTGTGGTGTGGTGAGTGGTTAAGAGCGACAGACTCGTAATCTGGGGAACCGGGTTCGCCTCCCCGCTCCTCCACATGCAGCTGCTGGGTGACCTTGGGCTAGTCACACTTCTTTGAAGTCTCTCAGCCCCACTCACCTCACAGAGTGTTTGTTGTGGGGGAGGAAGGGAAAGGAGAATGTTAGCCGCTTTGAGACTCCTTAAAGGGAGTGAAAGGCGGGATATCAAATCCAAACTCTTCTTCTCTTCTTCAAACTTTTTTGGACTACTGTAGCTGAAGTGAGGCAATTTATCCTTTTCCAATGGAGGACCAATACATGCCAATTCCCTACCAGCAAAGGGAACCCAAGGAGAGGTCTATGAAGCAGTGTTGACCCATCACTAGCTCACAGCAAGCAACTGAAAGCAGGCACAAATCTAAGAGTTCTCACTCATGCCACTGTGAGAGAATTATTTCAACTGAACTTACCTTACATGGACAGTTGCATCGCTACTGACACTTTTAAGTTTCTTTTCAATAATTTCAGCAAATCGGGTAGGCGTGATGTGGTTGGCTGGACCTTCCATGAGGGATCTGGCCAAGTTCTGTCCCTTGGCATAGATAAGGCCTTTCCGCCAGGCCTCAGCTCCATCGCTAAACAGGAATACAGGAGGATAATCGATAAAATATCATCACAGAATTGAAATGCCATAAATCAGCGACTCTCCTTCTACCGGCAAACATTGCAGAACTGTAGAATTTTAAGCTGGTTGACCAGATGAACAGGTGCAATAAAACTGCAAACATCAACATCAAAACCTTACTCTTGAAATTTGAAAGGCTTGGGAAAGGTAGAAATAAATTGTCTGGTGCTAAAGAGACATGAGGGCCAGTGCCAGGAGAACTTCAGTAGGCAGAGACAACCACCCACCCAGTCACTATCCTCATCAGATGGCAGAGGCACCTAGAGAATAGTCTTCAAAGATGACCAGAGTTGAAGTGGGAACACGTATTTCTTCCAATACCCAGACACCAAGCTATGTAGGCCATTAAAACTAAGCACAATATTCAAATGGAGCAGTAAGTCACACTTCCCAAGTCTAAATGTAACATTTATTTAGCACCAGTTGTATGTCAGCCACTACCCCAATATAGACTATGCTAACACCTGAAGAGGACTTAATTCATTTTCATTTGGAAGGTTTGATTCTCACTTCTTGTACAGATCTCATTCAAGAGTACCTTACTTTATCTATGCCTTAAAAGGTAAAGGACCCCTGACAGTTAAGTCCAGTTGCGAACGACTCTGGGGTTGCAGCGCTCATCTCGCTCTATAGGCCGAGGGAGCCGGCGTTTGTCCGCAGACAGCTTCTGGGTCATGTGGCCAGCATGACTAAGCCGCTTCTGGCGAACCAGAGCAGCACACGGAAACGCTGTTTACCTTCCTGCCAAGGCGGGACCTATTTATGTACTTGCACTTTGACGTGCTTTTGAACTGCTAGGTTGGCAGGAGCAGGGACAGAGCAACGGGAGCTCACCCCGTCGAGGGGATTCGAACTGCCGACCTTCTGATCGGCAAGTCCTAGGCTCTGTGGTTTAACCCACAGGGCCACCCGTGTCCCTTACCCTCCTATAAAAAGGAAGTCTTTGCAAATAAGACCCTGGCATTTTGTTTTTGAACTCAAAAAAGGGGGTTCAGATTACACCCCCCATACAATGAAATAATGTGTCAACCAGCAACTTACACAGTGCCCCCTGATTTAAGCTGGCATGTGATGAGGGCTTATAATGTGCCGATATATGCACATTCAACTCCATTATGTAGAAGCCAGCTTGACTGGGCACGGTTGTCCCTTTGTCGACACACACAGAACCCCCGCGGGGGGAGGGGGCATGGCCGTTGTGGACATCACCAACAGCAGATGGGGCTAATCCATGTCTCTCCCCTCCCAAGCCCCCTTTACATATTCTTTCAGCATGTGATGACCCCTTTTTAAGGGAAAGAGGAGCAAGCACATTGACCCCAGGCACCATACAAATGTTATTTCTCAGCCAATCACCTCCCGTAGAGCTGAACGTCCACCACAGGCTTCTTTTTTTGCTTCAGTTCATCGTATTCATAGAGTCCAAGGGCAGCTCCTTCAGCCGCAGCCTGAGCGTCGCCACAAGGGTCGACTTCCACACAAGGGACCTCCAAGTCCTGAACCTGCCTGCATCCAGCTGAAAAATAATATATATATATATTAATTTTCAAAGATCTTTATTGAAGCTTAACATATATACATAATAACCAAAATTCCCAATGAGTCCCTTACATAAAATATAATATCTAAATTACAACAGCTGCATAATTATACAGTTAATTATAAACCCATCGCCCACCCTCTACTTCCCTCCACAGCAATTCGACTTCTGTATATTTCTTTCTACCTTTCCCCCCTTGCATTCTATAATCAACTATTTTTGTTAAATTCTGAATTTTCTTTCTTTCTTTGTTTTGTTATTGCTTACATTTTTTTATTCTAAGCCTGAAAAATAATACAGTGGTACCTCGGGTTACATACGCTTCAGGTTACATACGCTTCAGGTTACACACTCCGCTAACCCAGAAATAGAGCATCAGGTTAAGAACTTTGCTTCAGAATAAGAACAGAAATCGGGCTCCGGCGGCGCGGCAGCAGCAGGAGGCCCCATTAGCTAAAGTGGTGCTTCAGGTTAAGAACAGTTTCAGGTTAAGTACAGACCTCCGGAACGAATTAAGTACTTAACCTGAGGTACCACTGTATACACGTTTGCAAAAAATTAAGAACTGGAGATTGGTGGGGAAAAGAGAAAGGAAGGGAACAGGCAGATTTTTAAAATTTAATCAGGCTCCATCTATCCGGTATTAAAAAACAACTCGGTATAGTTCATGTCACCAGTTAAGACAACTCAAAGGAGAAGCTGGTTTATTAATGTATGGCCCATTAGTGCACTTGGGATACATTTATCAAGCAACTTCTACCTGCAGGCAATTCAGCAAGAGGGAGAGTGTGCCTCTCCCACAATTGGCACAGTGATGACTGAGCAGTTACAACAGGCCAAAGTCTGCAGCCATTATTTTCAGCTTATGGCATTATTAGTACCTTGGGTGCTAATAATGCTTATTTGGCATTTTAAAAAGCCACATCTGCACGCAATGCCTGAGAACAGTTTGATTTGCAGAACAGGCCTAACCAGAAGTAATTCCTACTGAAATCTATTGGACTTACTCTTGGGTAAGTAGGTAAAAAGCAGAGACATCACCTTGCCAACAAAAGTCCGTACAGTTAAAGCTATGGTTTTCCCAGTAGTGATGTATGGAAGTGAGAGCAGGACCATAAAGAAGGCTGATCGCCGAAGAATTGATGCTTTTGAATTATGGCGCTGGAGGAGACTCTTGAGAGTCCCATGGACTGCAAGAAGATCAAACCTCTCCATTCTGAAGGAAATCAGCCCTGAGTGCTCACTGGAAGGACAGATCCTGAAGCTGAGGCGCTCCAATACTTTGGCCACCTCATGAGAAGAGAAGACTCCCTGGAAAAGATCCTGATGTTGGGAAAGATGGAGGGCACAAGGAGAAGGGGACGACAGAGGACGAGATGGTTGGACAGTGTTCTCGAAGCTACCAGCATGAGTTTGACCAAACTGCGGGGGGCAGTGGAAGACAGGAGTGCCTGTCGTGCTCTGGTCCATGGGGTCACGAAGAGCCGGACACGACTAAACAACAACAAGTAGGTACAGGAGTGCAGCCTGGGTCACTAGCTCTAAGAGGCACTAGCTCTGAAACCAGCAGGTATCTTCAGAATGCAGCATGTCCCATTTAATAGATTACAGAACAATTCACAAGAAAAGAAAAGAAAAAAGCTAACCTGCAACAGCTGCCCGTATGTTTTCTTTGTCTTCATTCCAGTTTTCTTGGTCATTCACTCCAACTGCCTTCTTGCCCAGGCCAACAACAACTACGCTTGAAAAGTCCTGCAGGAATCCAACAGCAAAGAAACTTATTTAATCCTTTCAGGAAAACCAACGACACCCTGTAATTATGAAGAATACTTTGAAATATGTTTGTGTTGCTTTTTCGTTATTAGCGTGCCGGAATACACCAATGTTCCCTTGCAGAAGCTCAACTGAAATTAATGGGAAGCTTATATTTAAGGCTCCACAGGAACCTGAACATCTTAAGAGTCCGTCCCTGGAGATGAGATGGAGGAACTGTAGGCTTCCAGATGTTAGACTTCAACTTCCATCAGCCCCAGCCTGCTTGGTCAATGGCCTGGCTTTTAGGTGGCCACTTTGAGGCAGCGCAACAAAGCACCTCCCTTTTAAATTTTCAAGAAAATGTAACTCGGCATATTTAAGAAACTGCTTTTTAAAATTCGAGTTTTCTTTTCATCTGTATCATTTAGGTGTTGTTTGAATGGCGAACTACCTTGAATAAAGGAGATACACATTTTATAAAGTAAGAATCTGACACAGCCATTTAGCGTATTTTTTGCCCCATAGGACGCACTTTCCCCCCTCCAAAAATGAAGGGGAAATGTGTGTGCGTCCTATGGGGCAAATGCAGGCTTTCGCTGAAGCCTAGAGAGCGAGAGGGGTTGGTGCGCACCGACCCCTCTCGCTCTCCAGGCTTCAGGAAGCTATCCGCAAGCCTTGGGAGCCCGGCGGGAACTCTGTCTGTTCTGGGGCCTGTTCTGGGGGCTGGGGTCGGGGGAAGCTCGGGCTTCCCCCGCCCCAGCCCTGCGCCTGGGGGGGAAATAATTTTTTTCCCTTTATTTCCCCCCCAAAAAACTAGGTGCGCCCTATGGGCCGGTGCGCCCTATGGGGCGAAAAATACGGTAACTGGAAATCACAAGAGGTAAGAAACAAGTAAGAAATCACAAGAGGTAAGAAACATATCCACCCAAATAAATATCACAGGCTATCAAATGATACAGATTTGATGTTTAAGAAGTATGACAGTAAGCCCAACAGTGAAATGTACCACAAAGGGTCATTAAAAAAAAGATTAGCACCAAACACAGGATTCCTAAAATGACTTCAGGAGAACTTGGTGCAGATCCTGGGGGTCTGTTACACATTCCCTGCCAAGAAAACGCTTGCTCCAAAGCTTTTATGCAGTGCTCTATGTTCACACCAAAGACGTAGTCTTCACTGTGTCCAGGACTATTAACCCTGTGCCCCCCCCGCGGTTACTGAACTACAACTCCCATCATTCCTTGCTATTATTCATGCCAGCTGTAGCTGAGAGGAGCTGGAATTCAACCTCTGGAGGGCCACAGATTCTCCGATGCTGCTCTAAGCACCTCAGGTCCACTCTAAAGGAGATTGCATCATAATAATGTTACTCATAAATGCTGATTAGCAGCAGGAGAACACCTCAGAATAAATAGATAAACGCTGGTTTCAGTGACATTCAAGCCAAGTTCCTCTTTATTTTTTAAAAACCCTCTTTATCTCAGTATTCCAGTTTACTCACTCAGCATTAATTGCCCTATCTTGCCAATTCAGCATTAACTGTTCAACTGCTCTTATCTCTGAATCACCACATGCACCCAAGAGCCCTTTACTATTCCTGAAGCCTTACTTTTGAGGTAGTCTCAGAGAGCAGGTAGCTATGAACAGCAGTCGGTTCTGCTAATTCCCCATGAAGTGGGGATGGGGAGATTTTAAAACACAGCATGGGCTGCCTGGAGGAGCTACTTTCTTCCACTGCCCACATCCGTTTGAACCTGAAATGGTTTGGGGTGGAGGTGGGATTTTAATTCTCTTTGTTCCACCCTAGGTTCAGTACCACCTTACAAGGGTTCAGCAGGAAACCCCACTCTGCACATGGACCTGCCAAAGTCCCGTCTAGTTTGGCTGCATCCTGTTGGTTCCAGAGAATCAAAAACAAATGCCGTATTTTTTGCTCTATAAGACTCACTTTTCCCCTCCTAAAAAGCAAGGGGAAATGTGTGTGCGTCTTATGGAGCAAATGCAGGCTGCGCAGCTATCCCAGAAGCCAGAACAGCAAGAGGGATTTCTGCTTTCACTGCGCAGTGATCCCTCATGCTGTTCTGGCTTCTGAGATTCAGAATATTTTTTTTCCTGTTTTCCTCCTCCAAAAACTAGGTGTGTCTTGTGGTCTGGTGCGTCTTATAGAGCAAAAAATACGGTAGCTGCTGGAAAGGGAATGGTGAGATTTCACTTTCTCAGTGTTAATATGGTATGGTGACCTTTGGATGCATTTGAGCATGGGGATTATTGTGTCAGTTTCCCTGGTTACAATGCTAGTGCTTCCATCTCGATTTCTAATGTTCCTTTTACACCACAACCATGAGAATGGGAGAAAGAAATGTGTGCCTGAAAACTGCCCCAAATTTTGACATGCGAGTGTGAAACACTCCCCCCCCCCTTTAGGAAACGTCTTTGGGTTTCAAATGTACTGAGAAGATCACTGCAGAAAAATGCAATTACAAATTAAGAAAGGTGGATTTGGAAGTCCAAATCTGGAATGATACCATCATGCTTATTTATTGACAAGTATCAAACACTGGCGGGTGGCGCTGTGGTCTAAACCACTGAGCCTTGGGCTTGCCGATCAGAAGGTCAGCGGTTCGAATCCCCACAACGGGGTGAGCTCCCGTTGTTCGATCCCAGCTCCTGCTAACCTAGCAGTTCAAAAGCACGCCCAAAAGTGCAAGTAGATAAATAGGTACCACTCCGGCGGGAAGGTAAACAGCATTTCCATGTGCTGCTCTGGTTTCGCTAGAAGCAGCTTAGTCATGCTGGCCACAGACCTGGAAAAACTGTCTGTGGACAAAACATCAACTCCCTTGGCCAGTAAAGCGAGATGAGCGCTGCAACCCCAGAGTCATTCGCGACTGGACTTAACTCTCAGGAGTCCTTTACCTTTACCTTTTACCTGATGAATTGTGGAGCTATGGCTTTTTGACTGCTATACTGCCATATCATGCTCATTTCCATTCACACCCATGACACAGCAGTGTATGTCTTCAGACAAGTCACCACCTTACCTGGGCAGGTGTGCTTCTGTTCCCCTGTTCAACCATGAGAGAAGAACTGTGTGCCTGAATTCTGCCCCCAAATTTTGACATGCGAATGTGGGCCATGAAACCCCATCTTTAAGAAATGTCTTTGGATTTCAAATGTACTGAGAAGATCATTGCAGAAAAATGCAGTTACAAATTAAGAAAGGTGGATTTGCAATTGCAAATCTGGAATGATACCATCATGCTTATTTATTGACAATTATCAAACATTGGAGACCTGCTGATGTTCTTAATCTCCCGAGCTGGACAACCGTACATTTAAAGCCTTTGGTTGGGTGGGCAGTATTAGGATCAAAATATCTGAAAGTTCCAATGACTCTTGAAGCAACTGAGTCAGTTAGAAAGATATGGAATATACTAGCCATGAAAACCAGAGGAAAATAATACAACGAAACTCCCACAATTCTCCGGGTTAAAGTCAGTCACCAAAGAGAGAGAGGGTTAAGTCAAGAAAGACTTTATTTTGTGATCACAAAAGGTGAGAGCGCTGCTGGAAATAACACCACACCACACCGGAACTGCAGTCCTGTATACCTGAAGGAGCATCTCCACCCCCATCGTTCAGCCCACTGTGCCAAGGGCCTTCTGGCGGTTCCCTCATTGCGAGAAGTAAGGTTACAGGGAACCAGACAGAGGGCCTTCTCAGTAGTGGCGCCCGCCCTGTGGAGCGCCCTCCCATCAGATGTCAAAGAGATAAACAACTACCTGACATTCAGAAGACATCTTAAGGCAGCCCTGTTCAGGGAAGTTTTTAATATTTAACGCTGTGTTGTTTTTAATACTTGATTGGGAGCTGCCCAGAGTGGCTGGGGAAACTCAGCCAGATGGGCAAGGTATAAATAATAAATTATTATTATTATTATTATTATTATTATTATTATTATTATTATTATTATAGCCATCTCAAAGACAGGAAGAATTCAAAGCATCCAATCATAGCGTTCTAAGGGTACATGACATTTTAGGACACATTGCATACATTGCTCCAACTCCCGGCGCATGTGAATTTTGATTAGGCAGCCTTCAGCATGCTCTCTGCATGATCAGCTTGTAGACAACCGCCCATTGAGACTCCTTATTTCACCATACTTTGCTTAAGCAAGCATTACCCAAGTATTGAACTCCAATCATCCGAGTGTCTACTTTTGCACCTTTTTGCCTCACATAACTAGCGAAATAGTGCACATTGCAAGTTCTTCATGTAGCAGACAGGCAGTTTAACCAAAGCCACTGCCATTCCCTTCATACTTATGGAGAGCACAGCAAAACCAAGGTAAACGGAAACTCATCAGTAAAAGGGATTTTTATTTTTTCCTTTCTTAATATAAGTTTTCCCTTCACTTGGTTTTAAGTGGATTTTTTCCTGGAAGCAATTGACATGGAAATTAGTGCTAAACTTCCATTAGCTTCCACTAGAATTCCAAAAGTGACTTTTATATCACACGAAAGATCACATAAAACACGAAAATTTTCAGATAGGAAAGTGTCGGGGAGTTGGATAAAGTGCTGTCTGAATGCAGCCTCAGACTGCAATCTGATATTCATAAGTCTCATTGAATGCAATGAAATGCTTTGAAATATTTGATGACTTGCTATTTAAAAAAAACAACTTTGGAGGCATAAGTTAGATTAACATACTTAAGAAAACAGTAAATCCGTACCTGGTGCAAGCCATGAAAGATGCGGGTTTTTCCTTTCTTCAGTGGAGGTCCTGAACTAGAACACAAAACAAACATGAGATTAAGAGTCTCGTAGTCTTCCGACTGAGCTATCCCACGTTGTAAGCAGGTACCTGCTCCTCAACTTTGTACAAGGCTTGCTTCTCCCTGGATGGTCTCATGCTATTTCATGACTGCCAAATAAACAGAAAGGGAACCTGTTTAGTACCCACATTGCCAGCAACTCTCTGAGCTTCCCAGACACGACTTTGTCAAAAGCGTCTCCTGCTTCGGTAAACTGGACGGGCCCCTCTTCTTTCTTGCCAACAAAGACTCCTAGGACAAGGCCCTTTAGAAAGAAAAGAAAAACAGGGTTACTTTTTAGATGCTGTCCTACAAAGCAATTGCAAATTACCTCCAGGGGTTTGCGGGGTGGTGAAGGAGCTTTTAATAATAATAATAATAATAATAATTATTATTATTATTATTATTATTATTATTATAATTATTATTATTATTATTATACCCTGCCCATCTGGCTGGGTTTTCCCAGCCACTCTGGGCAGCTCCCAACAGAACAAAAAAAGCGATAAAATATCAAACATTAAAAACTTCCCTATGGACTATAATGCTGTATCAACAGCCCCAGACCTAGCCAGCCTCACCAATGGTCCATAGCTGTTAACTTTCTCCTTTTCTTGCGAGGAATCCTATTCGGAATAAGGGAATTTCCCTTAAAAAAAGGGAAACGTTGACAGCTATGCGATGGTCAGTGATTAGGGGAGAGTCACAAGCTCCTCATTCCAGAGACAGAACAAAGCAATTCAGAAAACAGTCTAGACCAGCCTTTCTCAACCTTCGGGTCCTGGATGTTCCTGAACTACAACTCCCATCATCCCCGACCATTGGCCATCGTAGATAGACTAGACTGCAAAACAGTGGCGGGCAACTTCCATCGTGCAGGACCAGGAGGCAGTTTTCCCCTAACAATGCCATCTGCTCCATCCGGCTGCCATAATTATAGCCAGGTGTGGGGCAGGGAGTAACACAGCTGCAAAGGTTTCAAGCACACTCCCGATTGTTCCTTGGCAAGTGGGGTTTGCTGACGGCAAACTCTTTGAAGTTGTCCCTTTGGAGGTGTGATTTGGATTCGAGCGCAGACAGCAGAAGGCTGTGATTAGGAAAAAGTCGTAGCCACGTGGCTGAATGAAGGCACTTGGCGCTGAGATTGAGCCAAGCATGAGAAAATCAGGTAAGAAGAGCATTGCACAAGTTGGGACATAAAATATTCTGCCTCCTGTTGAACCCAAGACCTGCAGGCAAAACAAAACTCAACGGAAATGTAAAATGGGATGTTTTAACATCAGGGAGACAGATTTTAATTGGTCCATTTGACTAATTTATATTACTGCATGCCCCCGATTCATCAGATAACAGAGACTGCTAAAACAGAAAGGCTGGTGTAGTTTCTATAGCAAGTTCCCACTGTGGGTCTAAAGACTGTTCCTTATGTAGCAATATTCTGTGTCATGGCAAATACTGGAAGGGTGATCTATATTGCAGCCTGCAACTGCACAAGTTTAAGCTAGTTAGCAATTCATGGATAAGTATAGGAGGGGGGGAAATAATGAGTGGAAGAACCAGTTGGGAAAACCAGGGAAGGCGATGAGAAGAATGATACCAAAGTCCGCTTGGTTATTTATTGAGCAAGGAAAAGCCACTTGTCAACTTTTAAATGCTGCACTTTGCCTTAAAGGGCTTTTGAAAACCAGTCTGTGCACACACCTCGACTTCACTGAATGAGCCACTGTAAAACTACCTTTGTGTGAAACTTATTCTGGAATGAACATGCTAATTTGCAAGTAGTCAAGTAGTCTGCATATAACGTGTAAAGCAATATGGAAGTCTTTAGGATGGGAAATTGTAAGACATATACAGTGGTACCTCTGGTTAAGTACTTAATTCGTTCCGGAGGTCTGTTCTTAACCTGAAACTGTTCTTAACCTGAAGCAGCACTTTAGCTAATGGGGCCTCCTGCTGCTGCCGCACCGCCGCCACCCAATTTCTGTTCTTATCCTGAAGCAAAGTTCTTAACCTGAGGTAATATTTCTTTGTTAGCGGAGTCTGTAACCTGGAGCGTATGTAACCTGTAGCGTCTGTAACCCAAGGTACCACTGTATATCTGCACATCTGAACTTACCTACACATCCAAACTACCGTATTTTTCGCCCTATAGGACGCACTTTTTCCCCTCCAAAAATGAAGGGAAAATGTGTGTCGGGGGACAGAGGGAGGCAGAACGCCACCATCCTGCTGTCTCCCGAAGTGGTTTGGAGCCTAACGGCGGGGAGGCACGCTTCTCCCCGCCGCCAGCCCCGCAAGCTCCGGGGACAGTGGGGAGGCGCAGCGCGTCTTCCCGCTGTCTCCGGACCTGGTCTGAAGGCAGGCGGCGGGGAGAAGAGCGCTTCTCCCCGCTGCCTGCCCCACAAGCTCTGGGGACAGCTGGGAGGCGCAGCGCGTCTTCCCGCTGTCCCCGGACCTGGTCTGAAGGTGGGCTGCGGGGAGAAGAGAGCTTCTCCCCGCTGCCTGCCCCACAAGCTCTGGGGACAGCTAGGAGGCGCAGCACGTCTTCCCGCTGTCCCCGGACCTGGTCTGAAGGTGGGCTGCGGAGAGAAGAGCGCTTCTCCCCGCTGCCTGCCCATAAGCTCCGGGGACAGCTGGGAGGCACAGCGCATCTTCCCGCTGTCCCCGGACCTGATCTGAAGGCGGGCGGCGGGGAGAAGAGCGCTTCTCCCCGCTGCCTGCCCCACAAGCTCCGGGGACAGCTGGGAGGCGCAGCGCGTCTTCCCGCTGTCCCTGGACCTGGTCTGAAGGTGGGCTGCGGGGAGAAGAGCGTTTCTCCCCGCTGCCGCCCCCACAAGTGCCTGGGGGGGAAATATATTTTTTTTCTTTATTTCCCCCCCAAAAAACTTGGTGCGTCCTATGGGCCGGTGCGTCCTATGGGGCGAAAAATACGGTAATTGAAGTACCACTGTCTTTGCGCTGTTCAGGAAGATGCACACTGAACATTAGACACCGACATCCTGGCATGACAGGCACACTCATTGGGAAAGAAGACATGATCTTGCCCACCCAGCCCCCTTCACAGGGGAAAAGATCATCTTCAGCTGTTCAAGTTGCCTCAGCAGCGTTCCTAAGTCCAAACTAGATGTTACAAGGGGTCTTTTCCTTATCTCGGTTTTGTTTCCTGAAATCAAAATGGCCTTGGCAGGATACAGACCTGAAGAGAGGACAAGTGGCTGGAGGAGCTTTTCCCTCTCAATCATTTTTCAGCTCAAAATCTGAATTCAACTTGCTTTTCTTCCCTGTCTGGGATGGGGGAGATATGAAAAGCAGCCTGGAGAGGCACAACCCCAAAATCATACTTCCTGAGCTGCTTTTCATGTCCTTGGACTGAAAAATTTACAGAGACAAATGGCTTAAGCAAGCAGACTCTCCGTCGGCTCAGACTTGCCCCCTGCCCAGATTGCTTTTGCTTAAAAAATTAAATAAAAATATCATTATACTGGGAAAGGGATGAGAGACTGCCCTGTAATATCCAATATTCTTTTTTTGTTTTTTTTTATTATTTCATTTTATAATGTATGTAAAACATGCAATTATAACAACAGGTGAAATGTAATATCCAGTTTGACCAACTCAAGACGCCCACAAATTATGTAAGCACTTGCAGAACAGAACGCGGAATTTATCCTTGTTTCACTGTGTACCCAGCACTCATTCCACATCCTTCACTTCATTCTGTATCCTGCGTCTCCAGACTCTCTGAGTCAATGTTTTTCAAGCTAAATAAAAATAAAAAGGCACGACCCTGTTCCAACTAAGCACTTTTTAATAAGAGATCAATTTCAACCTGAGTTGACTTTTAGGTACCAGCTTAGTTCTTCCACTGGGATAAGGAGGACTTTTAAAAACACAATTTTAGATGGCCTTGCCCATAAAAGTACACCTCTGCCTAAGCCAGCTCATAAAATGCCAGCTTTCTGACAAGAGCAATGCTTCAGGAAAATATCTAAAACAAGCAGGCACATTTTTTATCTTTGTTGGAAGCCGCCCAGAATGCATGGGGAAACCCAGCCAGATGGGCGGGGTACAAATAAATTATTATTATTATTATTATTATTATTATTATTATTATTATTATTATTATAAAACTCCTATTCATAGCACAGACATAATGCACATGGTTTGCACTCTCCAGCCCTCTGCAAACATGCCATCAACCAGCTAACTGAACACTTTCCACAATTCCCCCCTTACCACGCACCTTATTTACACCCATGACACTGCCGTGTTGATCCGTTGCCAGCTGTATTTGAAGCTACACACTCAGCAGAGTCTGCAGCCTTTATAGAAGAGGGAATCTTAGTCCCGCCTCTGCAACGTCTCCTAACAGGTCCTGCCCACTTCATTAACCATAAACGCAGCTCTTTGAGGCTGGGCGTGACCAAGAGGTGGAAGTTTGTGGGAAGATTTGGGTCCTTTCCAAAAACAGGCATGTGAAAGCCTTGTGTTGTGTTTCTGATATACATTGGTAGCTCTGGATGCGAACAGGATCCTTTCCGGAGCCCCGTTCGCATCCAGAAGTGAACGCAACCTGCTTCTGCACATGTGGCCACTTCTGCGCATGTGCGTGACGTCATTTTGACCGTCTGCGCATGCGGTGAAACCCAGAAGTAACGCGTTCCATTACTTCCAGGTTGCCGTAGTGCGCAACCCGAAAATACTTATCCCGAAGCTACATCAACCCAAGGTATGACTGTATATTGTTGCTCATCTCAATTTAGGCTGGCCCAAATAAACCATTAAAGAAATTGGAGTTCTTGTTGGAAATACACTAAAAAGGATATACCAAGAGCTCAGGCCACAAGTTTCAATATAAGGAATAATTCCTACTCGAGAGTTGAAAAGAAAAACGTGTATATTCTGCTAAGAATAACAGTTTGAAGCTAATAGTAAATTTAAACACAACGTGTAAGTACGATAGTTTTAAGGTAAAACGTTTAAGTACAGAAATAATGTAGTTTCAAATATGCAGTGATATAGTATAAAGGTAGATAAAATACCAGTACACAACAATTACTTTGTACACAACAATTATTTTGTGGGCCCTATTTGATTCTTTATTCTTTATTCTGATTCTATATAATATGGACTCCTTTTGACTGCCATTGAGACTTGTACAAAATAATTATTTCTGTACTTAAACGTTTTACCTTAAAACTATCGTACTTACACGTTGTGTTTAAATTTACTATTTGCTTCAAACTGTTATTCTTAGCAGAATATACACGTTTTTCTTTTCAACTCTCGAGTAGGAATTATTCCTTATATTGAAACTTGTGGCCTGAGCTCTTGGCCCAAATAAACCAAGCAGGATTATTTCCAAGAGGTTTTTGGCTCCTGACAAGGACACAGCAGACCCACAGGCTACTGCTCATGTTACAGAGACCCAAGACACAAAAGCCCTTCCATAGCTACTGAATGGCCTTTAAAACATAAAACACAAGAGCCCAGCTGGATCACACCAGCCTATGTGAAGCCCACAAAGTGGGAATGAGCAGAATAGCATGCATGATCCCCAGTAACTGACATTCAGAGGCACAATGGAAGTAATATATATCCACTGTGACATGGAGCCATTGAGAGCCTTATTTCCCCATTCATTTCAGAGGGACTTAGGGCATAAAGGGGAGTTCTGCTGGACTCACAGAAATTGTTCCACATATGCAATAGATACAACCCTCTGTTTGGGTTGCCACATTCACACAAAATGCTAAAACCAAGGTTAGCACTCCCCGCAGAAACAAAATGGAGACAGCAGACTTGCACAGTTCACCCTAACCTCCTCCCACGCAGTCAGGTGTGGGGTTCAATGTTACTTGCCCCGAATCCCAAGCTGTCTTTATGTGTGAACCTGGAATTATGATTTAAATTTCAAAATAAACTGCACCTCAAGGGGTGGGGAACCTGTCTGTGGCCGTCCCTCACGGGATGGGAGGTGCAGTCTAACATATCATCCCCATTTCCTGGGGACAGTCCCCGGATTTACAAATCTGTCCCCGGACAAAATCTGTCCCCGGAATGTCCCCAGATTTCATTTAATGTCCCCGGATTTATATTTTAAGTGTTGTCGATTTATTAGTAGGGAATGAATGTTGCGTGTTTGGTTCAGCGGCACAAGACACATCATATGGGGACTTTCGGTGAGGCAAAATGGCGGGCGCACGGCAGCGAGCAGTTCCTGAAGCCAGCCAGAGCCAACTGCGTTACCAGGCTGGCTCTGGGCTGCTGAGACTGCCACTGCCGCAGGGGAACTGGGAACGCCTGGCGCATCAGCTGAGGGAACCGCTGACCCTCCCACCGCGACCCAAATCGAGCCAGGAGAGAGAGCGCCCAGCCACCCGGCCGACTGCCCAGTGCGCTCCTAGGCCAGTAAAAACCCCAGAGCCGATGCAGGGAGGAGGAGAAGGAAGACAGAGAAAGAGGAAGGAGAAAAAAGAGGGGAGCCCCAACCTTGCCACATCGCCACCACTGAGGAGAGGCAGGAGAGCACCGGGAGGGCAAGGACAGGTGGCCGAGCCCAGGCCCGACCCGTGCCTACTCCATGGCGGCTAGCGCTCCAAGAGAGCAGGCTGGGGCCCAGAGGAAGGCTGCCTGACAGAGGAGACCACAAAAGAGAAGATATTACTTCTTCTTTTTTAAATATCTCCCCTCCCCCATTTTTTTTAAAAAAAAGTTCCCCGGATTCTTTGAAAAAAATCTGGTTTCCTTAATCTAACAACACCTGGCAGGTGACAGGTTCCCCTGCCCTTCTCTGGTCCATTTCAAAACCTCCCAGTTGCAACCTGTGAACTCTGAAGCTGCCTTGCTTAACAGACTACTGCAGTTTCTTACAAACCACGGTTCCTGGTGAGGATGCAAAGACAAGCAAAGGACAGGCATTGCATGGGACCTCCTCCCTAGTGTCTTTGGGCATGTGCAGAGTATCTCTTTGAGAAGGAGCAGCTATTTAATTCAACTAAGAGGAGGCAGGGTTTATTTCTGGAATGCAAAATTCTTGCAGCTCAAAGGGCTGGACTACATGACCCTCCAACTATAACATGCTAGGATTCCACGGAAGCGCAGTTTCTGGCCCATAAAGCCGCTTCCTTCTCATGCCGGGCAGGCCAAAGGCGCCCCACCGAGGCAAGCCCAGCATTTGCTGCGCCACCAACCGCGCGCCCCAGCCGACCTTCCCCACCCCAAGCGCGCAAAGACGCGCGCAAAGACGCACGCTACCCCCGCGTTGCGCGCCAACACCTTTCTCCTGTCGCCAGCCGGCCGTTGCTCCGCCATGCTTCTCCGCCCTTCGCTTAGTCCCTCCCTTACTGCTCCCGGCATGCCCGCTTTCCCCTCCTTCCCCGGCACCCACCAGCTCCCCCCGCATCTCCCCGGGGCGCCCGAGGCTCGCTACCTGCTGTTTTCTGGCGCGCCGGGCGCCCGAGGACAAGGCGGCCACCGGGACGCGGAGCTCCTTGCCGCGGACCAGGAGGAGCCGCCCGCTCGCCAGCATCGGCGCCAGCAGCATGGTCACCTCCCGCCGTCCAGCAGCGATCACGGGGCCGCAGCGAGAAGGGAGGCCCGCCTCGAGGAGAGCGGCTCCGCGGGCTGCGCATTCCTCCGCGCGCGCCTCCCCTGGGCCGGGCGCGCCGCTGGCTCTTCCACCGATGCGCCTCTTTGTCTCTGTATTCCTATGTACTGTATTGCGGGGAACCGCCCGGAGATCTTCGGCTGGAGGGCGGTATACGCATTTAATAAATCGTGATGATGATAATAATAAAACGAGGCAACTTTCCCTCCGCGTAAAGAGGGGACATTAAAAAAAACAAGCACCAATTAGTGGCCAGTCCAATTCGTGGCGCGTTGGTTGATCTAGCTCCCATCAACCTTATTTTTCTTATTTTAATTTTTAAAAAAATACTTTTCAAGTTTATGCATTTCACTAGTTTTACAATCATCTTGACATTTCAAAACTCGACTTCCTTCCCCCTCTTTCTGTGGTTCCTTATTTTTAATATCTTCTGCATATCCAAATTAATTTGCTCATTTATTCATCTTTTCATTATTCATTTATTCATCATTTTTAAAATAATCTTATGAAACTGCAGGCCACTACAATAATCCTCCCAGTGTTTTTATCTGTTTACAATTTATCTGTAAATATTCAATAATATCATTTCAATTCTTTTATAATTCTTTTATAATTAAAAACAAAAATTTGTTATCTTGATTTCTTATTCTTCCAGTAAGTTTCACCATTTCTGCATAGCTCCCATCAACTTTAAGTGGCAGTGGCAGAGGTTTCCAAATGGCAGGATGGTAGGCGAAGGTCTTTCACATCCTGATATTCTTTAACTCAGGGATGAGGACATTTCCAGAGTGACACTGGCTGGTGAACATGGCAGCCTTGTCATCCCTGTAAACATCTTGTTTGGGTGTCACTTAAAAGCAGTTCAGCCCTGAGTGCTCACTGGAAGGACAGATCCTGAAGCTGAGGCTCCAATACTTAGGCCACCTCATGAGAAGAGAAGGCTCCCTGGAAAAGACCCAGATGTTGGGAAAGATGGAGGGCACAAGGAGAAGGGGACGACAGAGGACGAGATGGTTGGACAGTGTTCTTGAAGCTACCAGCATGAGTTTGACCAAACTGCGGGAGGCAATGAAAGACAGAAGTGCCTGGCGTGCTCTGGTCCATGGGGTCACGAAGAGTCGGACACGACTAAACGACTAAACAACAACAACAAATATATATATTTTGATAAATGTTCATAACTGCATATATAAACCACATGTCTGAAACCCCACAGAAAAAGTCCTGAAACCATTTTGTCCCTCCCAAATTGACCTCATTCTCTGCAAGGCCGAAGGAAAATGGAAAAGCCTCCGCATTGTCTTTGCCTTCACAAATCCTGTCTTAAGGGTATGTCTGTGTGTGAACAGGGTGAGCTTGTGACCTGCCTCAGGAACTAAGTATTTGTCATTACAAAAGACTGGCCAGGCTCCCCAGGATATCCGATCAAGTAAGCATTAACAGGTAACATGTATGATGTTTCTGGGGGTGGTCTTGGACTCCAGGGCAGGCAATTTAAAAAGGCTATATAAGGGCGGGCACACCTTTGTTTGGGGTCCTCCTTTCCTACGTGTGAGGGGAGCACCCTGTTGCAATAGTTTCAATAAAAATCAGGCTTACTAGCTGCTTTGCTTCTCAATATTCTCTGGTTGGCCTCTGTTATTTTCTCCGACCGATGGAGAACCTACAAAGGACTCTATAAGGGCTCTTGTGTTCCCCATAAGGGAATAAGGGCAGATTTTTGTTTATTATACACCGTACTGTAAATCCGCCATTTTCTGCTTGTTCAAACGCAGGTGAATTTGTAGTGTGGTCACAAATATTCCACTTCCTTGATGGCGCAATGTAGCACATTTAATTGAAGGTATCCATTACTGAAGCTGCTTTCTGAAGGTTTTACCACTGACACGAATACCACAATACTACTATGGGTTCAGAGTCAGGTCTCCAAAACAACTTCCTGTACTGCTGTCTTGCAATGTTTAGAGAACTGCTAGGTAGAGCCAGTTCTGTACTTCCTTCCAGCAGGAGCACCACCCATCATACTGGAATGGTGTGGGAACTAGCTCTGCCAGTAATATATGTCAGTATCCTCAAGGCATTCTGCCATAACATTCCATAAGGTATGTCCGCATCATTATTCTCACATTGCAGGTTCTGGGGTGGGGATTTTCAAACACTTACCCAGTGAGTCTTTGGCAAAAGCAAATTGTCACCTGGTGTAAAGGGAATTGGGGTTGCTTGTGCGTAAAGGGTGCTGCAGCTCTAGGCAACGTTGCCTGGCTAAACCTTTCCCTGGCTGGACAGCCCTTTCTCCATGGCTGTGTCAGTCGCTGGCAGAATCCGTCAGTGGGCGTTTTCTGAACTTCTTCCAACATAGAAGCTCTTTGACCCCAAGTCTCCGCCTAGCCTCCCTGCGCGGAAGTCTCCTGTGCAGAGTGGGCGTGCCCAACGGAGGTCCTGGGCTCTCCCCGCTGGTCTCTGTGGAAGAGTCTTGGAGCCCTCTCTCCGCAGTCCCCCCTTGCTTCCTGGTGTCACTCCTATTTCCTTCCCCAAAGGAAGTTCTCTCTCTCTCCTGCATCGTTGGGGAGCCTTACCTCCACTCTAGGCTCCAATGGCAGTTCCCTGACACCTGGGGACTTCCTGGTACACAGATCTGTCTCTGCCACAATGGTATAAAGGTAAAGGACCCCTGACCATTAGTTCTAGTCGCAGACAACTCTGGGGTTGCGGCGCTCATCTCGCTTTATTGGCCGAGGGAGCCGGCGTACAGCTTCCAGGTCACGTGGCCAGCATGACTAAGCCGCTTCTGGCGAACCAGAGCAGCGCACGGAAATGCCGTTTACCTTCCCGCCGGAGCAGTACCTCTTTATCTACTTGCACTTTGACGTGCTTTTGAACTGCTAGGTTGGCAGGAGCAGGGACTGAGCAACGGGAGCTCACCCCGTCGCGTGGATTCGAACCGCCGACCTTCTGATCAGCAAGTTTTAGGCTCTGTGGTTTAACCCACAGCGCCACCCGCGTCCCTGCCACAATGGTATACTAGTTCTCAAAATGGCTATCATCTCTTTATGTTGTTATGAGTTAGGTCAATAAGGAGGGCTATAAAGCATGATGGTTCTGCTTGTATAGCCAACAGGAGCTTTGGGTGGTTCTTAATGGTCTGGAATCTACAGGCCTGAGAATGTCATGCTGTGGGGCAGGGGGAGAAGAAAGGACAGAGAGATTAGCAGTTGTGCTGTCTGTTGTACAAGTCTGTTTTCTTTTACTAAGTATTTTATGTATTTTTGTAAATAAACAGCTAGGACAATAATGCTGGAAGTGCTCTCTCTCATCACAAGGAATCAGCTTCTGAAAAAGACTACCCGGGAAATTCCAACTTCTTGGAAAAATGGGTAAGTTAATTTCCCTTTTGGTAACAAATTTTGCTCCTAAAACTTTTTCTCTTCAGTTAATACTTTTGTTCTCAGAATGGACAAAGGTTCAAAGGCTTTCCAAATTATTTTCAGACGTGTTTTCCTTGGAAGTTTTTCCTCTTGAATCCTGAAAGCATTCCATTTTTACAAAGAGTTGCCATATTTCAAAAAGTGAAAACCTGGACAGAAAAGTCGTTGTGCCTTTTTTGGCAAAGTTGTTGAGCAGTAGTACGGCAACCCTATTTTTGCAGCTAATTAAAAACAGTCTCATAGTCTTTATAGAAATGTTGTATCCACTATATTTACATACTAATTTTTAACAGTGGAAGTTAAGTTACTCAGATGCCCAAATACAGTGTTTCCATTTTTTAAAAAAGCAGTAAAGGTCTTTTCCTTCCAATTTGTCCTGCATATTTAGAATTGCAAACAATCTTAAAAAACATGCCATTGCTAGTCCATTTTGAAATAATCCTCTCTGAAACAGATTTTACAATGAATTTTATGTTAATTGCTGGTTCTGCTGACAGATCAAGTAACACCAACAGACCACACCCACCTTAAAATCACCATGGCCAAAGCTTTGTTGGCTGAATATTCTGGTAATGTGCAAGTATTCTGGTAATATGTTTTCTCAAGAACATACCATATCAGCCAAAAATCCACTGCTCGGAGCAGTAGAAACCAGGAGCACCAAGATAACTGGAAACACCCCTGGCCACCTTTGGAACAATATATCTGATGTGCTTTGTCACACTGTATGTACATTTCCCCTCCATTGCAGTCTATTTAAAACCTGGCTTCATTCAAGTAAATTGAGACTTTTGCTCCATTCACTTCTACGTAGCAGAAAACCCCCTTGTAATAGCAGAGCCTGGGACTTGTGAAATGTGTCACATACATGCATCAATTACGGCGCTTTTTCTTGACTCCATTCACTTCTGGGCAGCAGAAAAAGGGGGTGGGAAAACTCTCGGACAAATCGCAATTGCCCTCCTCACATGTTATACAGTACGATGTGACTAGTATCTGTGTGCCGGGCCTGTAATTATTTTTGTACAGTATAGGATAGCAAAACAGCTTGAGCCAGCCTGCAGAGAAACAACCACTATCAGCGAGACTCTGCTCAAATCTCCGTCTGAATCGTCAGAAGAAGCTTCTGGCACAAACCACAGGATGGTATCACATGAGAATGGACTCCCAGTAAGCCCACAATTTGCATTCCGGTGATTGTGCCAAAAGCCAAAATTGCATATCGTCAACGGCAGGTGGGATTGCCAAAGTCATTTTTCCTGGAACCCCGCCCCTTTTGTTATTATTTATTTTTAATTCCCACATGTGCCCCACCCCCTGGACTGGTCAGAAAGAAGGAAGACAGGCAGTTGGTAGTACACTGAGGGCCAACTAGGCTTGGTGGGGCAGGACCCCATTCACTCTAAATGCTTCCCTACATCAAAAATTTTGTGGAAAGCCAGGTGGTCAAGGGAGAAAGATCTCTGCACAGCCCTTCTCCCGCCATGTTAACTTTGCACATAAGGATTTTTAGGCTGGGAGCATTCAGAAAAATGTCACACCCACCTTCTGAGGTGGTATGTGCTTTTTCCTCTGTGTTTTAAATTACCTTTAAGTGAGTCCAGGGATAAATTACCCATTGCACAGCATTGTACCCGAGGTGGGCTGTACGGTTTTGGAGTTCTATGGGCAAGGTCCAAGTGAGAGAATAGAAAGGGATGTTCTTGCTTTGTGCTGGCCTCCTAGGAAATTTTGACCCAGTGTGGGAAAGACTCAAGCTTCCCAGGAGTTTAATGGAATGTGGGAATGGTCTTCTTCTTGGCTTGGTGGACCCTCCAGGGGCATTGTGCCTCTTGCTGTACTTCCTCCACACTCATGCACCCATCTCCACACTGTGGTGTTACCCTTCTTTCACATAGTGCAGATAAACAGATAATGCAAGTCTTAAGCTTGGGGCCAGCCAAGTGGTGGGCCCACCAGTTAGGTATTCAGTACATGATGTCTTCGGCTGCAACATTTGCTTCTTCTGTCTTTGTCTTCCGCTTAGGGAAATGAATTGTGCTGATGGCAACTAGCAGCAAGTTCACACCGTGAATGGTCGCGCTTGCCACGCAAAGCCAAAAAGAGTGTTCATACTGTTCTTCCAGGATTACAAACTGGAAGACGTTTTCCTGGAAATTGGCAATCCTTTCTGTCAGATTGTGCAGTTTGACGGCAGCCATGAAGCTAGTCACACCCAGCACTGCAAAGCCACCTGCAGGAGAATTCAAAACACAAAGGCATTAATACACTGAAACGCAAAAATAGTTTAGAAACGGAGAATTGTAGAGCCACTTTGCTCCATGCTTAAAATCCTCCAAGGAAGGAGAGTCTAGCACATGTCCCTCAGACCTTGTGGGGAGCCGGACTATATTTTGAAAAAAAATAAAAATGAACGAATTCCTATGCCCCACAAATAACCCAGAGATGCATTTTAAATAAAAGGACACATTCTACTCATGTAAAAACACGCTGATTCCCGGACCGTCCACAGGCTGGATTTAGAAGGCCATTGGGCCAGATCCGGCCTTAGTTGGCCTACCACCTTCCGAGGGAGTCTGGTCCACTGTCAAACAGCTCTTGCCAACATGAAGTTATTTCTGATGTTTAGTCTGAATCTTCTTTTTTGTAACTTGAAGCCATTGGTTCAGGTCTTACCCTCTGGAATGGGAGAAAACAAGCTTTCTCCATCTTCCCCGTAACAGCCGTTTAGATGTTTGCAGATGGCTATCCTATCTCCTCTCAGTCTCCTCTTGCCCAGACTACACATACCCAAGGACGCCAATGGAAATTTCCCTAAGAGCATTTAGTGACATGCAGAGATAATGGAAAGCAAACACTTAATCTAGCAAAAGGAAAAGGTGGGTGCCACCAGACATTTTACCTGCAAGGACGTTCCACAAGGCGATTCCAGCTGGACCTTTAATAGCCCGATAGGGAACTTTAATTATGTTGAATATGCAGAATGCCAAACTGACCAGAGCAAATGAAAACGCCACGCAGAGGAAAAGGATAATTGCCACGTGGAGAGCTGTGTTCAACTTCTTCACCAGGTGCGGAAAAACTGACAAGGAAAAGAAAGCAACATTGAGTTTTGGGTTGTGTAAATGTGGCAGGACCCACAAAGGCTATGAAGATTTTCCGTTCAAGATTAAGGGGAAATTACTTCCTTGGAAGATGTTCCATCTGTTCAGATGATATAAAAGCGTTAGATTTTGAAGAGTGTACAGTACTTGCTATTCACCATGAGAATGATAATGCTCTTGTTTAATGTTAAACAGTTAAGCTCTGTTTATGACAGGTCAAGGTAATTTAACCAAGCACCAGAGATGTGGAGTAATAGATCAATTGCTTCTGCGGTGACAATGGGACCCATCTTCAGTGACCTGAAAAGCAGCAACTAAAGTCAGGTGAACTTTTTAGGTTCTAGTTTCAGGTACTAATTAAAATGATAATGGGCCTTGTTTAGTGTTTTATTAATCCACTAACAGTGCAATCCTAACCATGTCTACTCAGAATTCAGTCCTATTGAATGCAGTCCTCAGTGGGGTTAGGATTGCAGCTAAGTATGTATAGGATTGCAGCAATAAGTATCAAAAAATATTAGAATTCATATTCATTGCAATCAAATATTTCAGGAGCCAGGATCAAATCTGAGTGTGTCACCCCTGTGGAGAGATGGCGGGGACACACACAATATTGGACCCTACACTGATAGCTCCACCCCCCTCCATTTTTGGGTGTGGCCTCCCCAGTTCATTAGATGCCTTGACTATCTTAGCTTTCTAAAGATGCCTAAACTTTCTTTCCATCTCTTTCTCATACTCCTCTTCCATCAAATTGTTCCCAGGGTGGTGTACAAAAAAAGATAAAAGCAATATAAAAGCAATAAGACCTCTCCCTTACAGCAGGTCCTTCTACTCTCAGCTTATTACATACAGTGAAGATGCCAGGTAGCCTGACATCTGGCTGGTTGATAGGGAAATCAAATACTTATTTCACTAATTATAATGCACATCAATCTCTGGCTTTTGTCTTCTGGGGTTTTTGGGGTTTTCCTGTTGTTATTCTGTCTCTCACAGCTACAATAAACCTACCATTAAAATTATGGACTGGTCATTTCTTCGTCAAAGGGCAAACGGGCAAATTTAGCAGGGGATCAAATACTCCCCCCCCACTGTACTTCTTTTAAGGTATTCACATATGTGTTAATTCTGTAGGTGGTTTTGCAATCGGCTGGTCGCCCTCCTCTCCTCCTTCCCAATGTAGATCTTTATTCCCTTCTTGTTCCCAGTGTAGATTCTCACTCCTCCCTTCTTCCCTGGCAGGGCCGGCATCATCTTGCAGTTCACCTCGGGTGCCAAAATGTCTTGGGACGGCCCTGAACGGCACCACTTCCAATTCCATGTATGGAAACTGATTGGGTTGGCAGCTGAATCTTATTTCAATACCCAAGGAAACAGGCTAGATATGCAAATGCAAGGAAGTCCTCAGGACCAATGAAAGGGGTACCAGCCAGGGGACTAAGTTGTCTCCAGTGTTTCCCAGCATTTATGGACTGAGGTGGTTGTCTCACTCTGCCTAATGATAGGGCTGGGCTTGTCTATTACCACAATATATGGACACATTTGGTACCTAGGTCCAAAACTATGCAGGGCATTAAAAGCAAGCATATTTACATATCATAGATTCCTGCATATTTTACCAAAACTATACCATTCAGTATTCCATTATTGCATCCATCAAAACTTACTTACACTGTTGCATTTATCTTAATGCTGCCAGCGTTTTCAGCTGTACACAGTTATTTCCCATATGTGCAATAAACGTTTTCCAATCTTCTTTAAACATATGTTCTCCTTGTTCTCTTATTCTATATGTTAAGTCTGCAAGTTGTGTATATTCAGTCAACTCAAGTTGCCAGTCTTTGGTTGGGACCTTGCCCATTTTCCATTTTTGGGCTAACAAAACACGGGCCGCAGTAGTGGCAGCGTAAATAACTTTTTTTGACACCTGGGAATTTCAGTCTGAATTATCCCCAACAGAAATGTACACCTATTCCCAGAGTAAGCCAGCGGATGTATTTTGACTGGAGTATCCAAGGTGTCTTCAAAAGTATTGCCATAACCAATCCTGGATGCTACCAGTGCACAGATAACTGTGCCCATACTACATGTGGGGCCACAGCTGCACCAGCCTTAGCCCTCCGGGTTCCATAGGCTATTTTGGCCTCTAGAGACCAAGCTGGATCTAGCAGAACCTGCAGACTGTGAACCTAATTGTCAGGGAGATCCCACGTAGAACCACTGAACAACAGAATCACAGAATTGTAGAGCCGGAATGGACCCTGTAGGACTTCCTGCAATTCAAGAATCTCAACACATGGTCTCCCCATCCAATTTGAAAGCATGCCGGACCCTGCTTAGCTTTGCAAAGGTGGTAGCAGTTTTATTGCTGCACCACATCTAGCCTAGTTTTCCCTCCAGTGTTGCTGCCACTGGAGTGGGATTACAGTGGTACCTTGGTTCTCAAACTTCATCTGTTCCGGAAGTCTGTTCCAAAACCAAAGCGTTCCAAAACCAAGGAGCTCTTTCCCATAGAAAGTAATGCAAAACGGATTAATCCGTTCCAGGCTTTTAAAAACAACCCCTAAAACAGCAATTTAACATTAATTTTATTATCTAACGAGACTACTGATCCATAAAATGAAAGTAATAGTCAATGTACTGTACTATAAAATAGTAAGACAGTGTTGTAGATGAAAAAAATTAAAATTATTTTTTTCACTTACCTGCACTGATGGTAGTCATAGTTTGGATGGGGGGCTTTTATCCATTTCCGCAGTCACACAATCCATCAGTAGCTGAACTGGGTTCCACACAGTCACAAAAACAAGTTAACCGAAAAAGCCTCAAAAACGCAAAATAAATGGCAAAAACAAAAGCGCCAAACTTAATCCGTTCCGGAAGTCCGTTTGACTTTCGAAATGTTCAAAAACCAAGGAGCAGCTTCTGATTGGTGCAGGTGTCCCAGAAACAACAGCCGACAACCACATCAGACGTCCAGTTTCCAAAAAATTTTCAGAAACCGGAACACTTACAGTACTTCTGGGTTTTTGGCATTTGAGAACCAAGGCGTTTGAGAACCAAGGTATCACTGTACTCACTCAGTTTCTCTTCTGTGGACGTGTCAAAGAGCAGAGCCCATGTGCAACAGTTTAATTCTCAAGCTACCCTGAAGTAACACTTCCCCCCTGTTCCCAAATTCCATTTCTTTCTTAACCATTTTTATATCATTGCCTTTTTATCTCAGTTTGCAAATTCCACTGATGTGCCTCTTTACAGCTGCAGCTGCTAACACATTTATTAAAAAGAGAAATAGGTGAAAGGTTTTCCCCTACAGAAGATTTAAAGGGAACACAGAGCCTTAATTTATCAAAGGGCTGTTTTTTGTCTTTTGTTAGCAAAGTGTGTTAGGAAAGTAGTGGGAGAAGGATTCTCTTTGCCCTAAACCAGACATTTATCTCAACAGAATTCCAAATTGCACAGCTTCAATTGGCCAGTATATGATTCTCAGAATAGGAGTGGCCTGGAAGCACCCTTTCTCCTCCACTGACCACATCTGTTTCCTGGCTCCCTTGCCCTCACTTCCAGTCCTGATTTTACTTATAAGTAGACCTTTGTCCTAGGGACGTGTGTGGCACTGTGGGTTAAACCACAGAGCCTAAAACTTGCTGATCAGAAGGTCGGCGGTTCAAATCCCCGCGACGGGGTGAGCTCCCGTTGTTCAGTCCCTGCTCCTGCCAACCTTGCAGTTCGAAAGCACGTCAAAGTGCAAGTAGATAAATAGGTACCACTCCGGCGGGAAGGTAAACGGTGTTTCCGTGTGCTGCTCTGGTTCTCCAGAAGTGGCTTAGTCATGCTGGCCACATGACCTGGAAGCTGTACGCCGGCTCCCTTGGCCAATAAAGCAAGATGAGCGCCGCAACCCCAGAGTCGGCCACGACTGGACCTAACGGTCAGAGGTCCCTTTACCTTTACTTAGACCTTTGTCCAACTCAAAGGACTCATTTTAGGCCACTCATTCTCCCCCTGCTTTGCCAAAGCGGGGAATCAATCCTACCCTCAGTGCCAGAGTTGCTTCTTCCCCCATGACCGCTGTCTCAACACGGTCCCCCATCTTCTTATTCCTCTCCCCATCAGGATCCTACTTAGGCATCTAAGGGCCATGGATATGGTTGGGGTCCTCTTCATGTCCCCACATTTTTCAGTCAAGGAGAGCAGTTTTTAAAATTTACCTACATTTTTTACTCCAATTTGAGAAGAAAAAAATAAAACAACTCTTGTAAAACAAGCCACAGAGGTAAAATTCCAATGTTTAGCATAAAGAAAATGTATGGTCAATACGCGCACGTTCGAGAAATGAACCAAAAGTGTTACTTACTTGTGAATTTGGATCGCCGCCCGCCTAATCCACATTGGCGTATTTTGCCACCTGCAAAGAGTCCGTAGTAAATTTCCCCCATGAATTTGACTAGCTCTGGGTCTGTGGCATTGACCAGCTCAGCTCCTGTTTTGCAAAGGATTTTTCCAGTCATCCATTTCTGGGTGCTCATGGCAACGAGGATCAAGATAAAAGACGCAAAGCTCAGCACCGCGATGGAAGCAAAGACAGCCCATTTGAAGTATCTGGGCATCCTAATGTCTCAAATAAATCATCTTTCAGGATCTCCCAGCAGTAATTATAGTTGTTGCATCTTTTCCCTCAGCATCTTTTCTAATTCACAAACTGAGATGTGCAGATCAAAAACCAGCTCCAAAAGATCAATTTTGTACAATAATCCACAAGGATGACAAAGAAGAGCGTCATCTCTCTGCACGGCAACGGTGCTTGTTGTCGAGAGAGAAACACCATATCTGTTACATGACTAGTGTTTCATTCAAAGGCTCAAATTCTTTACCTGTTTTAAATAGTCAAATGACTTCCATTTCTGAGCTGGGAGATGTTTAGCTGCTTGTGCAATTGCACATGCTTGTTCAATTTGTTGCCAAGTCTCGAATTATTGCTAGGAAGCAAAGTAGGATGGATATGTTAGAATTTGACATCAGAATTCCACTGGCTGTATGGCACCAAGACGCCATCTCCTTGAGTTTGTTTGCGTTTCCTAAATGTCATTACTGTCATCTCTCCCAAATTAATGATACTCTGCTTTCCAATACTATTAAATGAAACAGATACACAATATTTCTGGATGCCTGGGCTTGCAATTAGAGCAATCTTCTGGGCGTAAAGGGGAACGCAAATTGGTTGCAGCTTGGGGAAGCACGTGCTTTTCCTGCATTGCACAGTTGCAAGCTCAAGCATATTGCTCCGAAATGCAAAATAACCTCATAAAAGCTGAAGATTGCTTAATGCTGGTTAGCTTTTGAAGACACCTCGCCTGTTTGGAATGGGAAAGAAGACAACGGTTTGGCAATTGATAGGTGTAGCACGAATATGCCTCAGTTTGCAGAGGTGACTGGTGAGAAAGCTGTTTGGGGGACTGCAAGCGTGCAGTGTTGCTGTTGGGAAAACAGTGCTGCTGTACTAGCTAGCACAGCATCAGCCTGAGTGATCGTCTGCTTCACCATACACAACTTCAGTACAGTGGTACCTTGGTTCTCAAACTTAATCTGTTCTGGAAGTCCGTTCCAAAACCAAAGCGTTCTAGAACCAAGGCACGCTTTCCCATAATAAGTAATGCAAAATGGATTAATCCGTTCTAGACTTTTAAAAACAACCCCTAAAACAGCAATTCAGCATGAATTTTACTATCTAACGAGACCACTGATCCATAAAATGAAAGCAATAAACAGTGCTGGATGTTGTTGTTGTTTAGTCGTGTCCGACTCTTCGTGACCCCCTGGACCAGAGCACGCCAGGCAATCCTGTCTTACACTGCCTCCTGCAGTTTGGTCAAACTCATGCTGGTAGCTTCGAGAACACTATCCAACCATCTCGTCCTCTGTTGTCCCCTTCTCCTTGTGCCCTCCATCTTTCCCAACATCAGGGTCTTTTCCAGGGAGTATTCTCTTCTCATGAGGTGGCCCAAGTATTGGCGCCTCAGCTTCAGGATCTGTCCTTCCAGTGAGCACTCAGGGCTGATTTCCTTTAGAATGGAGAGGTTTGATCTTCTTGCAGTCCATGGGACTCTCAAGAGTCTCCTCCAGCACCATAACTCAAAAGCATCAATTCTTCGGCATATAAGCTAAACAAGCTATGACCCCACTCTCTTGGGGGCCCCAAAAAAATTTAGAGGGAAAATAACTGGATGTACATTTCCAAAATATAAGATAAAAAACAAATAAATAAAGCATACAGCAACAGCGTTTTGTGTTGTGTAGGCTCCTATGATGTAAGTAATGGGCCCCGCCTGCTCCCTAAAATATCGCTGGTTTGCTCATTTCTATATATCTGCATGTGCAAATGGCTTCAAATAGGTCCATAAATTACCATATAACATATATTCAACACAAAAAACAGTGACAATTTGTTGTTGACAAAGGACAGCTGGACATATAAAGGGCCTCATTACCTTCAGTAGGGACTCATCAAACCTAAATCCGGCCCTGACAATAAACAATGTACTGCAGTCACACAATCAATCAGTTGCTGAACTAGGTTCCACATTTACACACACACACAAAAGAGTCGCATCAGTTTAAGGAAATATTGGGACATTGTTACGCTTCTGAACTCATTGATGCGGTTATACTTTTTTGTTTGTTTCCTCTTTCCAAACAAACGCAACTCTTTTCCTCGGGAAAACTCAGCTCCCAGCTTCCAGGGCAGGGGGCGCTTGCGCCATCGGCGCAGCAGCGAGGGCGGCGCTTCGCTCTCTCTCTCCTCCTCCGCGCAAAATCCTTCCTTCTTGGGAAGGCGGAGCGTTTGCGGCCGCTCGCCGATCCCGGGCCGGAGGCGAAAGGCGGCTGCAGGCGAGGCTGAGCCATGGCGGCGGCGGAAGCGCGCCGGGTCCTCGTGTATGGCGGCCGGGGCGCCCTGGGCTCCCAATGCGTGCGCTACTTCCGAGGGAAGAACTGGGTAAGGGCAGCAGCCCCGTGGGGACGAATCGAGGGTGGTGGTGATGAACAAGGAGCTCTTGGCGTTTCTGCAGATCGGCTGCGTCTGCACGGAGCGCCTTTCCCAAGCCTAACCCCTGGCTTTGCATTCTCCGGGCCTTCCCGGCGCAACGCGCAATGCGCGCGCGTATGCGCAAAGATCTCCGTCCGCCACGCTGCAAAAGGAGGCGCGCGGGTTGTGCGTCTCCGCAGCCGCTCGCTCTGCCACGGATTTGCCCGGCGGCCCTTGGTCCTGTCCCTTTCCTTAAAGGTATTTTTTGAGCTCCCGATAGACGAAGCTGCAGGTTTTCGGGCGCTGCCAGCGCTCCTTATCCCCGCGCATCCCCGAAACAGCAATTTTACGCGGCGCGTTAAGGAATCGCAAGGGGACACTTGCCATACTTGCTGGGGTGATGGGAAGGAACAAAGGGCTCTTTCGAAATAGGGAGCGGGGAAAAGCTGTCCTGCTTTTGGGCCTGAGCCTGAGAAAGTGCGCAAAGTATGGGCAACATACCTGAAATAAATCTGCAATGAAAGAATGGACACTCCTCCCTGTTTCCCTTTGAAACGGTTTTAGGAAATACTTTTGTTTTCTGGTGCAAAAGACAAAAGCACGAAATAAGTAAATCTCTTTTTAAACTGAAAATTGGGGGGACTCTTTTTTTCTTTTTAAATCAGTGGGTGGCCAGCATTGACTTGGGAGAAAACGAAGAAGCGAGTGCCAATGTTGTTGTGAAAATGAGCGATTCCTTCGTTGAACAAGCAGATCAGGTAACGTGCATGGTATTGTTTGTGCCTTGCTCCTATGTTGGAAGCATTTAAAATGAAAGCAGAAAGATGTCCGGGCAGCTTCTGGGTTCCAAAATAATTGTTGTTGTTTAGTCGTTTAGTCGTGTCCGACTCTTCGTGACCCCATGGACCAGAGCACGGCAGGCACTCCTGTCTTCCACTGCCTCCCGCAGTTTGGTCAAACTCATGCTGGTAGCTTCGAGAACACTATCCAACCATCTCGCCCTCTGTCGTCCCCTTCTCCTTGTGCCCTCCATCTTTCCCAACATCAGGGTCTTTTCCAGGGAGTCTTCTCTTCCCATGAGGTGGCCAAAGTCTTGGAGCCTCAGCTTCAGGATCTGTCCTTCCAGTGAGCACTCAGGGCTGATTTCCTTCAGAATGGAGAGGTTTGATCTTCTTGCAGTCCATGGGACTCTCAAGAGTCTCCTCCAGCACCATAATTCAAAAGCATCCATTCTTTGGCGATCAGCCTTCTTTATGGTCCAGCTCTCACTTCCATACATCACTACTGGGAAAACCATGGCTTTAACTGCAAAATAATAGCAGTTGCCTAAAATAAGATCCTGTTTGTGTGTGAAAAGTTCTTTCCTCTTGGGAAAGACTTTCCGACAGTTTCTTCACCTTCATCAGCTTTATGAAAGGCAGAAAATTCAGTCGGTGCATTTTCTTCCATTTGCCCCATCACTAGGAGGTGCCATACTGACTTAATTCCTGCCTGTCGTGCAGTTGTTAAAGGTTCAGCTGCCAACATTAGGGCAGGGATGTAATAACTCAGGGGAACATTTAGGTGGGAACATCTTGGCTCAAGATGCTGGCTATCCCTTTTAAAGGTCTGCCCGAGTTGTGTGATAACAAACTCAAGTCAAAAGGGGCTGGGTAGCATAAATGTGTGTGTGAGAGAAAGATAAATATCTTTTTAAATGCATGTTAAGATAAAATGGACTGGTGATCTTGGCACACCTACGTTAACTCCCATGCTTGTTTTTCTGTCGCTTGTTCTTCCTTCCCCCATATTTATTGGTTCTGTCTATTACCTCCGATTTGCTTGGAACCGACATCCACTGTTCTAGAAGCACTGTTTTCTAATTTGAGGTGTGGAAGGTTTTATCGACCCCAAACCGTCTTCAGGTATTGCGGTCAAACCCACTCACCCCAATCCAGGGTTGTGCATTGGAAAGAGATTTCAGGATTCAGGATTTAATCCTGGCAAGCACTGGCTTATATTAAGCCTAGTTCCATTATATTCCATTATATATACTTTCCCTGATTTCTAAAGCCTGGTTCTGAAGGTTAAACATGACATGACAAGAGGTGGTTGTGTGTCTGTTTGTTGATTTGCCTGCCTTGCTCAAATCCTAATGCGGGTGGATCCTATTAGGATATCTTGGAACTGACACCCCCCCCCCTACTTCTTTGTCTTCACATCTTTAAAGGTGACAGAAGATGTTGGAAAACTCCTGGGCGGAGAAAAAGTCGATGCTATACTTTGTGTCGCTGGTGGATGGGCTGGAGGCAGCGCGAAAGCAAAATGTAAGCGACAAACCCGTGAATGCCATGGAAGAAATCATTTCTTCTTTGTCTTATAACCAGAGTTTTCAGAACGGCTTCTTTCCTTTTTGTGTGTGATCAGAAAATCGAGTATAGTAGCTGTCTCCAACCAATATTGAAACCTGATGGAAGTTTGTTAAATTGTTAAGCAGTTACTATCTTGCTAAGGGTCACTTTCCTGCATTCATTTTATGATGTTTTAAGCTGGGGGTGCCCAAGTGGCTGTATCCAGATGCAAAACTGACCCTTGGCAAGCCTGTTGATTTTTCAGAAGGTGGTGGAAGGAGGTTTTTTTCCCAGCACGTCCTCTCCAGGCTTTGAATCCTGTGATCCCCAAACCACCAACACCCTACCAGTGTTTCTCAATCTTGGGTCTGGAGCAGTTTTTGGACTACAACTCCCGTCATCCCTCACCACTGGTCCTGCTGGCTAGGGATGATGGGAGTTGTAGTCCAACAACTTCTGGAGACCCAAATTTGAGAAACACGGCCAAAGGACCCTATTTTGCACATTACTGCCAGTGGAAGAACTGCCAGGGGAGTTTACCACCCACTTGGCAGTAGCTTGGGACCTCTGGCATGGAGGGGCCCTGGGACACCCCCCTCCCCCCGGTTCTCCTTTTGCTGCTAGAGCCTGGCAGAGAAAAATCCAGGCATTCCTAACCACCACCACCACCAAGTCATCAGCTTTTTTAGGGGAAAGATAGGATTGTGCTGTTAAAGCCCAGTTAAAAGCCTTTAAAATCCTCCACCTGGAGGAAGTAATTGAGTGGATTCTACCTTGTCCATTGTTGCACTAGGTCAGAGGCTGGTTTTCTCCATTCAAAGGGGATGTATTCTGCATTGTGGACTTTGAAGCAAATAGACCAGCTGTGGCCTGGAGCTGCTTTAGATGGAGAACTAGGCTTAATGTTGAACCAGGCCTTAACCCTGCCAGTGATCCTAAAGTGAATAAGATCTTGTTTGCCGTGTCCTTAAGAATGATTTGTGCAGGGGTTGTATTCCTGATCATTGCACATTTCGGCGGAGCATGCATAAGCCCACCCAGCTCCGTTCTGTCCCGTTCTGCCCTGTTCTGGGTCCAGAAACAACCCATGCATGCACAGTCGCTCATACTTTGAACCCATGCAAAATGGGGGTTGCCTGTACTATATTTGCAAAATAAAAGGAACTTTGGTTGAAAATACTTCTTCACAGAGTTTCGCAACGTAAGTTCTGCATATTCTACAATCCAGTTATGTCTGGCATTTAAGGAGACCATTGGAAAATATTCTCTGTTTTTTAGTGGTTTGGTGGTCGGTTCCATTAAATTCCAGGAAAAGAGTTAATGGTTTCTAAAATGAAACCCAGGTTTTTGCATGGTACTACAAAGCACTTTCCAGTGATTATAAAAGACTTCAAGACAGGCTTTTGCACTTACATATTAGAAACATATTAGAATAGGAGACCATTCCTAAAAGAACTAACTGATCCTAAACAGCTCCATAAGTCTCAGTTATGAGCGTAATATTTCTGAGATGGTTTGCATCTAAAAGCACTTGGCCAGTTCAAAGCATGATTTTCTTGCTCCAACAAAGTATTGGTTTTTGAAGCACATGTAAGTTTGAGCGCCTCCCCCTCCCCTTTTCTTCCATGCTTGGCTTCAGAGAAGACCTCCCAGTTTGATAAGCCACAGCTTCCCTGTGACATCCCAACCAGGAAATTGTGGTCTGTGTGCTCCATTCCAGATAGGATTTGCCAAACACATTCTGATCTTGTTTGTAGGGAATTCTTAAACCACAGTTCGGTTGCCATTCATCTAGCAAACCAGGAAATCTCCCCTGAAGCCAGGTGTGCAAGAGGAGTAGATTAAGAAAGCAGGAAGCACTTAAGCTCATTGCTCACTTCTTCAGCAAACCATGGTTTGCTGGACCAGAAACATGTAGTTCGAGCTGGGCAAGTACAGAACAGAACATTGCTACATATTCCTTCCCTTTCTCTTTGGGAAGCGGGAGCTAGTGTTGGGCCCCCTGTTTTTTAGATTCAGGACAGCTCAAATCAGAGTCTTCTGGATAATTTGGAGTCTTTTATCTGGGAAGCTCACCTTAAAACATCATTGTACTCCTTTCACCATTTTGTTACAATATAAACCAATGCAAGAATATAATGAAACAAACATACAGTAAAACATTAAAGAGAACAAGAAACCAACTGGTATACCTGAAGGAGCATCTCCACCGCCATCGTTCAGACCCTGAGGTCCAGCTCCGAGGGCCTTCTAGTGGTTCCCTCACTGTGGAAGTGAGGTTGCAGGGAACCAGGCAGAGGGCCTCCTTGGTAGTGGCACCCACCCTGTGGAATGCCCTCCTGTCAGATGTCTAGGAAATAAACAACTATCTGACTTTTAGAAGACATCTGAAGGCAGCCCTGTTTAGGGAAGTTTTTAATGTTTGATGTTTTATCGTGCTGTAATATTCTGTTGGGAGCCACCCAGAGTGGCTGGGGAAACCCAACCAGATGGGCGGGGTATTATTATTATTATTATTATTATTATTATTACCAAGATTCCTCAGGAATAGGTCTCTCAAGTCGCCAGGTTTTAAGCATATAGTGAAAAGAATACAAAAGATGACCAGCGAAGATATTGCCCTCAGAAGATAACTTTGAAGTGGGTAGGTTGGGTTGTTGTTTTTTAAGTTTCTGCTGCCAAACAAGGATCTGAAATATGACAAACTAAGGGAGATTTGCAGTTTTGAGCAAGGAACAGTACATGCTGGTTCTGTCTTGATGCCTAATGTGTCCTGGGTTTTCTCTGCTCACCAGCTTTATACAGAAATACTGACCTGATGTGGAAACAAAGTGTTTGGACGTCAACAATCTCTAGCCATTTGGCCACCAAGCACCTGAAGGAAGGGGGCTTGTTGACCCTGACAGGGGCAAAAGCAGCATTAGCTGGAACTCCAGGTAAATATCGTGGTGTGTTTTGCCAGTATTCTTTGTGGTGTCAATTATAAACCAGCCCGGGGTCTTTCAAATTCTCTTGTCCTGCAATGTGCCTGTTGACTAGCTGTTAAGGTCTTTTCAGAGGACATTTTGACTCCAGTAAAGGGATCCATGCCTGAGAGCCACAATCTAGAGAAATTTTGCGGGTGAAAAAGCAGAAGGCTCATAAGCACACTGTTATTTCTAAGTTGTGAGACACAGTAAAGCTAGGCTGCTGTTTTATTTCTTCAAAATGAGTGGCAGCTCTGCTTGTTTACAATGGATCCTACCTTTAACCTGCCTTCTTCAAAGACCAATGACCTTCAACCCTCTGTCAATAGTTACGAATGTTCCTGGTCCATTTCATAACTATTGACACAGAAAAGAGTGTGGAAACTGAACGATATTCACTGCTAGCTATAATCTGAGCAGACCCACTGAAATCAATGAACTTTAGTCTATTGATATAAATCAGTCTGTTCTGAGTATGACTTAACGTTGGATGTCAGCCACAGGACACCTGTGCACTCTGCATTAAAAATCAAACTTCTAACCATGGAATCCAAATTCCGCATTGGAAACAATGAATTCTGTGACCTGAATAAATTATGTAAGCTGAACAGGTTTGCTTAATTTATTCTGCTTTTAGCAATCATCACAAGTGGCAGAGTGTAGGGCAGGGGTCAGCAAACTTACCGCGCCTCGGGCCGGTGTCTCCAGTGCTGATTGCGCAGAGGGTGGGGGAGCGTGTGCCCATACGCGTGTGCACATGCTATTTCTGGCGCACTTCCGGGTCGGAGGAGCACTGGAAATAGCATGTGTGCATGTGCACAGGCCATCTCCGACCCGGATGTGCACCGGAAATAACACTTGCGCATGTGCAAATAACGCTTGCATACGCAGAAGCTATTTGCAGTGCTCCTCTGACCCGGAAGTGGACATCTGCGCAGTGCAGTGCCGGTAAGAGCAGGTGACGGGGGTCGCCGCAGGCCGGATAAACGAGTCCCTCGGGCCTTATCCGGCCCGCGGTCCTTAGTTTGGGGACCTGACCACCTGCCACTGGAAATGGTACAGCTGGGATTGACACTTTGTTGTACATATAATGAAAAGTGGGGAAAGAAGGGAAAGAGGTGGGCTTCAATGGGAACCTCTCTTTGAGGTAGTAAACTTGTGTTTGGGTGCATGTGAGGGCCAGCATTATGGGATGTTCCTTCATACCAAGCCCACACCTCCAAGAAAACCTTGCAGATAAAAAAATCTATCCTGCAAAGAAGGGGTCTTTCCCTGGTATGCTGGATGTTTATGGGCAGGGAATTAAAAAAATTAAGGCAATCCTATAATCTACAAGCACCAATCATGTTGCCACTGTGTACCATGGTTGGCATATCTGAAGGCAAGTGGCTATCGGAGACCAAAACCCCTGAGAGTTTCCAGCAACGAACCTTTTCAATAGATCATCACGATAAATGCTTTGACGAAAGTTGTGAAGAGCAGTGGCTCTCTGCTGAGATACAAATACGGATAGTTTGGAACTATATTATTGAATCTCTGTTTGTTGGGATGTTATGTAATTTGTTCCCTTCAGTTCCTTTACCAGAGGGTAAAGGTAAAGGGACCCCTGACCATTAGCTCCAGTCGTGGCTGACTCTGGGGTTGCGGTGCTCATCTCGCTTTATTGGCCAAGGGAGCCGGCATACAGCTTCCGGGTCATGTGGCCAGCATGACTAAGCCACTTCTGGCGAACCAGAACAGCGCACGGAAACGCCGTTTACCTTCCCGCCAGAGCGGTACCTATTTAACTACTTGCACTTTGACATGCTTTCAAACTGCTAGGTTGGCAGGAGCAGGGACTGAGCAACAGGAGCTCACCCCATTGCAGGGATTCGAACCGCCAACCTTCTGATCGGCAAGTCCTAGGCTCTGTGGTTTAACCCACAGCGCCACCCGCGTCCCTTATCAGAGGCTATTGGCTCTAATAAACTGGGTGGTCATTTTCAGTCACATTGTTCTGATTGTAGTCTTGCTGCTTGTTTGTGTCACTGTTTTTCTGAAGCTTGAACCCTGGAAAGTTTGAGTCAGGAGCCTCTTTCCCCTACCAACAGTCCCCCCTGCCCCTCCTTGGCAGTCTGAAGTGGTACCGTCCTGGGACAGAGACTTTTGGGGCTTCAGCGGCAACTTAGTTTTGCTCCCACCGTTTCTTGGCTGACTTCTTTGTTGCAAAATTACAGCTGAGCCAGCCACTAGTGTCCCACTGCTCAAAGAAGTGCCCATGTATGCACACAGTGGCTTCCGAAAACAGTGGACTGCTGGGATGGATCCTCACAATTGTACCACATTAGATGGCTCCCTTCCAGAAGCCAGAAAAGTTTGGGTTTATTCTCCTGAGGAACTGTGAAACAGTGACAATATTTTGGTGTCTCGTTGAAACAGTTCTGCTTCCCTTTTATTGCACAAAGCTGATGTTTTCTTCCTTTTGTTTTAGGAATGATAGGTTATGGCATGGCCAAAGGAGCAGTCCACCAGCTTTGCCAGAGCCTCTCGGGTGCAAACAGTGGGTTGCCACCGGGGTCTGCCGCGGTTGCCATTCTCCCGTAAGTGGAGGCATTTTAATCCTTACAGCACTCTCTGCTTTAGGTTTTTTCATATGCCCAGTTTGTGCCATGTTGAAGAAGCAACCTCTGAAATCAGTGGCTTGTGGTCTATGTGAACTCTTGGCCTGTCAATTCGAAATTGCAATTGCTTGAGAATCATGGACAAGGGATGGATTCATGCCGTTTAACTTTTACATTTCATTAACATTAAATTTCCCTCTGCTGAAAGCAAATACTTTTAATTTGAACCTGTTGGATTTCTCTCTCTGTATCACTCCCTCTCTTTCTCTTTTCTTGTTTTGCATTAATTTATAATTTGAGTGGTATAATTGCTAGGGGACCGAACTACAGATTGGGAAGTCCTGCTTTGAATCTTGAACTCTTCACGGGACTTTAGGCAACCATGTTATTATGTAAACATGGGTCAGTTTGCAGCCTTAATTCCTGTGTCCTGTTTATTGGGCCATGAATGCATGTGTTAATTCTGTTCATACCTGGGTGGTCATTATTCAAAATGCACTTTTTAGAGTATGTATGTTGCTGCTATCAGATTAATAATAATTTTTTTTATTTATATCCCACCCTCCCCAGCTGAAGCCGGGCTCAGAGCGGCTAACAACAGTAAAATGATAAAACATTCTAAAATCATTTCATTATAAAATCAGTTCAAATCAAATTAATGGCAACCATTGGGCTAGAGTTCTGTGAGGATTGCCAAAGGAGGGAGTCAGGCTGTGCCCTGGCCAAAGGCCTGGTGGAACAGCCCTGTCTTGCAGGCCCTGCGGAAAGATGTCAAGTCCCGCAGGGCCCTAGTCTCTTGTGACAGAGCATTCCACCAGATCGGAGCCACAGCCGAAAAAGCCCTAGCTCTGGCTGAGGCCAGCCTAACCTCTCTGTGGCCTGGGACCTTCAAGATGTTTTTGTCTGAAGACCGTAAGTTCCTCTGTGGGACATACCATGAGAGGCGGTCCCGTAGGTACGAGGGTCCTAGGCCGTATAGGGCTTTAAAGGTTAAAACCAGCACCTTAAACCTGATCCTGTACTCCACCGGGAGCCAGTGCAGCTGGTATAGCATTGGGTGAATGTGATCTCGCAGTGAGGACCCCATAAGGAGTCACGCCGTGGCATTCTGCACCCGCTGGAGTTTCTGGGTCAGTCTCAAGGGCAGCCCCACGTAGAGCGAGTTACAACAATCCAGAATAAGGTTGAAGTTTCAGTCTGATGCTTTCCTTTGAAAAGGGTATTTAATTAGTGCCTGACATCAGTGGCAGCTATTCCTGGGCACCTGTTTGAGGACCGCAGCCATGGTGTATTTATGTGGCAGTGACATGATACTGACCATCTGACAGTCAAACTGCATGTAACAGCATGCATGTGAGAGACAGTCCTAGATGGGATGCTGCAAAGCAACTTTGGAAATACAGAGGACCCTCTGGATACGAACTTAATTCATCACGGGGGTCCGTACTTACCCCAAAAAGTCTGTACCTGGAGGTGCCATTTCTGTGCATGCGCACGGTGCAATAGAGCACTTCTGCACATGTGCGCACGGCGAAACCCAGAAGTACAGACTTCTGGGTTTCCCGCGTTCATAACTCGAAATTACGTTACCCGAAGGTAACATAACCCGAGGTACCACTGTAGATAATGTTATTCACAGGAGCAGTTGGAAGAGGTGCCTAATCTTTTCCCAGCCACCATTTGTGTGAGATGCCATTTTGCCTGTGGATAAGAGATCATCAATCTTTATTACGGTCCAGAGACCCAACAAATCGTTACAAAGCAATACACAATTCATCCAGCCTACCTCCAGGTTAAACAAGCATTTTGTTTAGAATATAGGGATCATTTGTTCTTGTAACCACCGATAAAAACTTTGCCACTGCTAATGTTGTAGCGTTTGTCCGGTCTTCCAGTAGGAACTTGACATAGTGAGCCTCTGATTTTCCCGGGAAAGGTACCAGCAAGGGTAGTATCAGTTCAGCCCTAGCTTGCTCATATTTTGCACAATGCAACAAAATATGTTTTATGGAATCGATGTCTTGAGCACACGAGCAAAGTCTGTCCTGGCAGGGAACTCCTCTCAACCTGCCATCCAACACTGCAGAAGGAAAGACATTTAGTGGATAAGAGATGCTTGCATGCAAGTGAGAAATTCCTATTGCTCAAAGGTGCGCAGTCAGTTTCAGCATAGTCACCGAGAAGGCGAGATCTTAATAAAAAGAGCAATCTCCGCCTTCCACTGTCCTTGGCGTTCTGCGTGCGTTGTGACGGAGAAGAAATGCAGGCAACATTTATCAGATGCAGCAGTGTACCAGCTGAAGAGCTTATCTTTCTTTGCCCCAGGGTTACCTTGGATACACCGATGAACAGGAAATCTATGCCTGATGCGGATGTCAGCTCCTGGACACCGTTAGATTTCATTGCCGAGTGAGTAAACAGAGGCTTCCTTGCTCAACAGCTGCTGCTTTAGGGCGTCCAGGTCGCCTGTGCCTTCAAATTCTGGAGTGCAGATCCTCAGTCACTGGAAGTTAAATGCCCTTCTGTGAAGTGGAAGTGGCTGAACATGGCTTGGGAGAGTGATTTTGTGGGAATTCATGGATGCCAGATCAGTTCAAAATCGCCTTTATGGCCTGTGCATCAGGGTGGATAAAAATAAATGATTAAAAAAATAAAATCCCCCAAAATCAGATTTTTTAAAAATTTAAATCGGATTTTTAAAATAAAATGCTTTTGGAGGAAAAATCTTTCTAAAGATAGTTTTCTGTTTAGGTTATATAGTCCAAAGGCTATGCATCAGGATATAAGGATTTGTTTTAAGTTTTTCATGTGTGCTAAATCTCAGTCTAAGGTTTTTGTTTTTTTTTTTTAAAAAAGTTTAACCACATCAGTTAACAAACATGGATGCATATGCTATAATGTTATTGCTTTAGTTAAATAAATTGTTTAAATTGTTATTAAGGAAATGGTTATTTTTCTCCTTCCAATAAAGTACAGCAGAAAAGTTGTCCAAACATAAACAGTTAACTTATTAAACCTCACAATAATTTCATAATTATCTGTCTTATGTATTTCTAATAGTATAACCAAATCAGTAATTTTTGATATAACTGTAAAAACTACTCTGAGAATTTATTATTCCAAAAATGAAACCTTCATCTGGTTGTAAATATTAAGATTATACCAGCAAGAATGATCTTCCTGTAAAAAGAAAAATAAATCAAGTCTTACTGACTTGTGATTTAAATCAAGATTTTAAATCGTGATTTAAATCAATTTGATTTAAATAAAATCCACCCTGGGCAGTACGAATCAAGAACGCTGCCTAGTCCTGTTTGGCTCCCTTCAGAGGTGGCCCCATGTAGAACGCATTGCAGTAATCTAACCTAGAGGTTACCAGACTGTAGACAACAGTAGCTAGGCTGTCCCTGTCCAGTTATGGCCCAACTGAAGTTGGTGGAAGGCCCTCTGAGCCTTCGAGGCCATTTGTGCCTCCAGGTGACAGTAGCGGTACTTAGGGTGGACTCAGCACCCAACTGAAACATCCCAAAGCAAGCTGCAGTCTCTCAAACTCATTTCCCGTCGAAGGGGAATAATAACGGCTTGCTTCCTTGCGGCAGAAATAACAATAATAAATTAAAATAAATATAAGTTACTCAGTTTACCAGGCCGGTCATGGGCTTGGTCAGGGCCTCAGGTGGGTTCCGTGGCAGAAGAAAGGTGGGATATAAATGTATAAGAGAGAAGAAAGAATGGATAGATGTTGAATATTCTAAAATGACAAGGTTAGGACTGCAGTTCTAAGCACTTGCTAGGGAGCCAGCTCCTTTGAACATTGGATTTACTTCTGGGTGACATGTATAGATTGCAGTATGAAATGTATTTAGGAGTGGTGTTGGACACAAAATCTCTGACCTGAGAAGCTTCTACACTATTTTTTTTTTTAAGCAGTTCAAATATCATAACGTGAAGCTTTAGGACAAGCTTCCTCAACCTCGGCCCTCCAGATGTTTTTGGCCTACAACTCCCATGATCCCTAGCTAGCAGGACCCAGTGGTCAGGGATGATGGGAATTGTAGTCTCAAAACATCTGGAGGGCCGAGGTTGAGGAAGCCTGCTTTAGGAATTGAATTAATTCACAAAATGTTGATCTCTGTTTTTAACAGAACCTTTTATGACTGGATCACTGGAAAAAACCGTCCATGTTCTGGGAGTCTGATCCAAGTAGTAACCATAGGAGGAAAGACGGAGCTGTCTCCTTCTCATCTCTGAGCGGTCATACGTGCAAACAGCAGTGAAGTGGAGATGCAAAGTGTGTGTGTGTAGTTTGTGCGGTCTTCTCCTTCTGCCGGTAAAATGGTCTTATTTGTCGAGCAAGACCTGAGGTCATATTTGTGTTGCTTGTTGTTAACCAGGTGCACTTAATTATCCAAAGGTACAAAGTGTCATGTGAATCAGGGCTGTGAATTTGAAGATTCACTGATGGCCTCGCTGCAGCATTTTCTACAGAATTATGCCGAGTCTTAAGAAAAGCAAACAGTGAGCAGTAAAACTGTGTTTTAATTATATGAAATGCATATATTTCACTGTTGCGGAAGTTCTGCTGCCTTGGGGTTTCCGCCCCACACTTGAATGCTGCCTAGATAGTCAATTACGTCAGGTGTAATTATGAACCGTCACATTAACACAGACCAAACATGCAGTCTTACTGTCTTTCTTCTGGATGTTGTGTGATAAATAAAGAAGATCCATAGAAATCTGTGGGTCAAAAACATACAATTGACAGTATTGGTTGTAAACTGTACCACAGCAAGCTGTTGTCTGTGTTGCAGAAGGCGGCTGTGTTGAACTGCTCCTCTACCTGAACAGACTTCTCGCTAAACAATACACATACAACACACATGTGTGCAGAGCTTTTCCCTCGAGAAAACATGCAGCCATTTATCCCCCACTCTCAACTGCACACGGAGCTGTTCGTAAGCGACGAGGTTGAACGAGGAAACATTATTTTGCCTTTAAAGCTATTCAGCACAGTTCAGACCTTTTCCGAAAGGGAGCCAGTTCACCAAAGCTATGGGAAAGATTTTGTGGGGTGGGGTGGGGCATAGGTTGTCGTCCAAAGCCTTATTGTACAAAGAGACGTAGCTGGATGTTGACTTATGGTATATGCAGCAATGTCACCTTCAATCAGCTGTGTGCACCAACCAGCAAACTGCTTCATTGCTTGTCATGCACATCATGCCTCTTGTAATTTCATACGGTGATTTTAAAAAGTGCTCTAAAATAGCCCCAGTTGCGGATATTGCCATATATTGAATTTTGTCCTCAATAAACTTGTTGTTCAGAAGCCCGCAATTTGTACATTTTATGTGGCCTCTTACGTACTCTTACATCAAATGCTGTCAGTTTTTGTCTCCAAAGCAAGTCATGGGCCTTCACTGACCCCTCCTTTTAATAGATGGACAGTCTAGTACAGGAATCTGCAACAAAGGTGCTAGACCTCAAGATTTAGATAACTGAAGCAAAGGGCATTTTCGCCAGCAAAACTTCATTTTCACTTAAGGAACTGCGTCTGCTTCTGAACACTAGATTTGCTTAGCCTCTTCTGCTGTTTTCCTTGACATCTGAATTTGTTTACTCCAATTTTCCAGGGTGTTGTTTTTTTCCAAGGCTGCCTGTTGGCTTGTACATCCCTTGATTTAAATGTAAAGGGACCCCTGACCATTAGGTCCAGTCGTGACCGACTCTGGGGTTGCGGCACTCATCTCACTTGATTGGCTGAGGGAGCCGGCGTACAGCTTCTGGGTCATGTGGCCAGCATGACTAAGCCACTTCTGGCGAACCAGAGTAGCACACGGAAACGCCGTTTACCTTCCCGCCGGAGCGGTACCTATTTATCTACTTGCGCTTTGACGTGCTTTCAAACTGCTAGGTTGGCAGGAGCAGGGACCGAGCAACAGGAGCTCACCCCATCGCGGGGATTCGAACCGCTGACCTTCTGATCAGCAAGTCCTAGGCTGTGTGGTTTAACCCACAGCGCCACCCACATCCCACGTCCCTCAATTACTTGCGGCTTAATGTATGAACCAGTTCTGCTGAAAAGCATGGTGTTTGAGGTGAATGTCTAAGATCTTTTCGGAAGCAAACTACAACAGTGTTGTTATAATAAAGTAGATTTGTGTGTGCAAATCGGGGCATTACGATTCCCCCACCCCCAGAACAAAACGAATGGCTTCCTGAAGCCCGTATTCAAACTGTAGTCCACCTCATACCATTTTCCGGAGATTTTTTGGGCCTTCTAAAATGGACTGCCATGTTGTCCTACACAGACTGAAACATGGGTTTTCAGTGACTTTGTCCCTGTGTTTGTTCAGTCTCTGATAACACATTCACATGTCATCTACTAAAAACTTCCCTTCTGGCGGTTACATGTGTTTTTTGATGGAACTTTTCTGTAAGAGCAAATATCACACACATGGTGGCATTTTAGTGAATCCTTTATATCCAGAATATGAGATCTGATAGAGGGATTAGAGTTACATGCCACGGCAGATTTTATGGCAATTGAGGTCTTAAAATTGAACAGTTGGTTTTCTATAATTCCATTGCAAAAAGTATAGGAAGCCATTACCAAGCGATGGGGGTGGGGGGAGTGGTCCTCATAGAGAATAATAGCCAGTGGCAACATTTAGTTTTTACTGGGCATTCAATCTCTGTCACTATAGCTGTGGTGTGGAGCAGTGAAGACTGTAAACTGGGAAATCAACAGATAATTTTTGTACTAAACAACTCTTCACATCACCCTCCCACGTAATATGGGTTTAATAACGACCTGCCTTACACGACTGTTGTAGGGTTTACTGAGATAATCTCCCCACCCCAGCTTAAAAAAACACATCTAGCGAATCAAGTGGTGGCAATGGTAATAGAGAACTGGAGACCAGCCTGTTGCATAGAGATTGCCTCTAGATTTTGGGCCTCACTGCCAGAAATTGCCCTAGCATGAAAGAGAGCCTCTGTTTCACTCCTGTTATCCAAGTAAGGCAGGCATGTGCAAAGTCTGTTTCGAGGGCCTAATCCAGCCCGCTGGTTGGTTTAATCCAGCCCCTGTGGCAGTTTATTTCCTGGGGTAAGATCCTGATGGCCCTCATGGCCCTTCACTTCATCACATCTGGCCTTCTGAATACCACTGGATACCACTGAAGTAAAGGAAGGGAGATGGGCTGAGGAAATTTTAAAATGGAAGAGGAGAAGGGCAATGTGCATTCACACACACGCACACAGAGCAGTGGAAGTTCCATAATTACCGTATTTTTCTCTCTATAAGACGCACCCAGTTTTAGAGGGGCAATTTTAGAGGGATAGCCGCTCTGGAGGCTTCACGTTGCTTTCGCTGAAGCCATGGAGACTGCATTCGCTCCATAAGACGCACACACATTTCCCCTTACTTTTTAGGAGGGGAAAAGTGCATCTTATAGAGCAAAAAATACGGTACATTGTAGGTATTTGGTAGATTAAATCTAGCCTTCCAAGCAAGCATGCATAGCATTCAAATTACCCTCTGTGCAGACTTTGGTGGGCTGAGCCAATGGTCATAGGATCTAGTTGAGATTTCTGCACTTCAGGGGTTGGACTAGATGACTCTGAAGATGCATTCCAGCTCTACAATTCTCTGTTTCTTTCTGACTATAGATCCTTCCATGTTATTTTAAGGAATTCTGTTAAACCACACAGTGACACCTTGTGGTCAAAAATGCATTTTAAATAAAAACAAAAGCAGTTTAACTGAATGTGGATTATGTGCAAACATGGGCTGAAGTCAATGGGATTTGAGTAGCCTAAGGCTCTGAACACACCTAGGACTAAGTCCCATTGAACAAGTGGGATTTGACTGGCTTTTTGAGGAGACCTTCCAAAGATTGTGCTGCATGTATGTACAACCCAGGAGCCCCAAATGGCAAAACGTTCGTGCTTTTTAGTGATGGGACAAGCACTAGCTGACACTAGTGATGTCAGAACTGCGCAGTGGTAAACAAACTCGATATTCGCCCTAACAGAAAACTGACAGTACAACTTCTGTGCAACAGAACAGATAGGAAACATTCGCTCTCTCCTCTGTTTTACCTTCCTTGTCAAATACCCCCTTTCCTGCCCTTGCGTTCATTAAGGAAAATGACAGCATTTAATTAATTGCTGTTAAGTCTAGCGAATTTAATTTAATTTATTACATCTATATTCTGCCCATCCATAGGAGCCCAGGATGACACGTAACAAATGATAGAACAATAAAAAACTTCTTAAGCAATTCCAATACAGATGCAGACTTGAGACTTCAACTTAAAAGACTTGTTGGAAGAGCTATTGATGTCTACTAGATATGGTGGTTATGTTCTGGCTCCACTATTGGAGACAGTATGCCTCTGAATATTAGTCGCTAGGAAGACTCAGTGGTACTTTGTAGGCTTCCCATACTCTTCTGGTTGGCCACTGAGAGAACAAAATGAGAAGGATCTCCTTATGTTCTGATGAAGGGTGGTTTAGAAACATTTATTTATTCACTTTAAAAATACTTGTATACCACAAATACACACGTGCATACACACAAAGTGGTTTGCAGCAATTATATATATATATATATATATATATATATATATATATATATATATATATAAAAGATTTTTATTGATACAGCAAGAAAAAAGAAAAAACACAAATACCAAATTACATACAGGAATAGCCATTGACACATAATTTTCTTAGCAAACAAAAAAACATACATTGGTCTTAACACTAAAGACCCGACCTCCCGTCTAGTCCATATTTCGATTTCATATTGCTTATTGCCAATACACACTTTTATCATAATTAAACTTATTCTTAATATATCTAATTTCGTATATCTACCTTGCAACTATTACTGAAGTTCCTCAAAAGCTGCAACAGAATTTAAACTACTATATTTATTTTTCAGAAATTCTTTGAAAACCTCCCATTTTGAAACAAATTCCTGTTTTGATTTATTCTTTATTTTTTCTGATAGACCATCTAATTCGGCATATTCTGTCAGCTTTTGGATCCAATCTTGTATAGAGGGGATTTCATTACTCTTCCATTTTGTCGGGATCAGAACTCTTGCTGCCGTGGTCGCATATAAAAAGATACTGTCAGGGAACTGACATCAGAGATCAACGGAGAGGGAAGACGCTCCGAGGATGCAGGGGAGGGAACCAGCAAGGAGAGAGGGAGAGCTTCCGCTGGGGAAGGAAACCAAGGTGACACCAGGAAGAAAGGGGAGGCTGAGAGTACTTCGGACGGAAGGCTCCGAGACTCTGCCAGTGAGACCAGTGGGGAGAGCGCAGGACCTCCGCTTGGCACGCCTACTCTGCGCAGAAGGCTTCCGCGCAGAGAAGCTAGGCGGAGACTGGTGGTTAAGGAATTTTTATGTTGGAAGAAGTTCAGGAAACGCCCACTGACGGATTCTAGCAGTGATTAAGACAGTCGCGTTTGCAAGGCGCTGTCAAACCAGGGAAAGCTCTGCTGAAAGCTTTGGCAGTCAAAGCAGAAGGCTTTTTATCACAGAAAAAGTAATCAGCCCTCAACAACTTGACCGGCGGAAAATGTTTTTTTTGAACCGGGGTCACAATTTCAGCAAAAATTGGACTTTTGGGAATTCAGTCAAAAATGGTGCCAAACGCTTGCAATTGCCACTCTGAAAGGTTTGGCAGTCGAAACAGAAGGCTTTTTATCACAGAAAAAGTAATCAGCCCTCAACAACTTGACAAGCGGAAAATGTTTTTTTTTGAATCGGCGTCACAATTTCAGCAAAAATTGTACTTTTGGCAATTCACTCAAAAATGGTGCCAAACGCTTGCAAATGCTCCCCTGAAAGTTTTGGCAGTCGAAACAGAAGGCTTTTTATCACAGGAAAAGAAATCAGCCCTCAATAAGTTGACCAGCGGAAATTTTTTTTTTGAAAAAATCCCTAAGCCCCGGGTTCACAATTTCAGCAAAAATCTGTCTTTTGCCAATTCACTCAAAAATGGTGCTAAACGCTTGCAAATGCTCCACTGATAGCTTTGGCAGTCGAAACAGAAGGCTTTTTATCACAGGAGAAGAAATCAGCCCTCTGCAACTTAACCGGCGGAAAAACTTTTTTTGAAAAAATCCCTAAGCCCCGGGGTCACAATTTCAGCAAAAATCTGACTTCTGCCAATTCACTCAAAAATGGTGCCAAACGCTTGCAAATGCTCCCCTGAAAGGTTTTGCAGTCGAAACAGACGGCTTTTTATCACAGGAGAAGAAATCAGCCCTCCGCAACTTAACAGGCGGAAAAAGTTTTTTTGAAAAAATCCCTAAGCCCCGGGGTCACAATTTCAGCAAAAATCTGACTTTTGGCAATTCAATCAAAAATGGTGCCAAACGCTTGCAAATGCTCCCCTGAAAGGTTTGGCAGTCGAAACAGAAGGCTTTTTGTCACAGGAAAAGAAATCAGCCCTCAACAACTTGACCGGCGGAAAATGATTTTTTTGAAAAAATCCCTAAGCTCCGGGGTCACAATTTCAGCAAAAATCTGACTTTTGCCGATTCACTCAAAAATGGTACTAAACGCTTGCAAATGCTGTGCTGAAAGCTTTGGCAGTCGAAACAGAAGGCTTTTTGTCACAGGAAAAGAAATCAGCCCTCAACAACTTAACTGGTGGAAAATAATTTTTTGAAAAAATCCCTAAGCCCCGTGGTCACAATTTCAGAAAAAATGTGACTTTTGGCAATTCAGTCAAAAATGGTGCCAAACGCTTGCAATTGCTCCCCTGAAAGGTTTGGCAGTCGAAACAGAAGGCTTTTTGCCACAGGAGAAGAAATCAGCCCTCAACAACTTGACCTGCGGAAAATGTTTTTTTTGAAAAAATCCCTAAGCCCCGGGGTCACAATTTCAGCAAAAATCTCACTTTTGGAATTCACTCAAAAATGGTGCCAAGCGCTTGCAAATGCTCCGCTGAAAGTTTTGGCAGTCGAAATAGAAGGCTTTTCATCACAGGACAAGAAATCAGCCCTCAACAACTTAACCGGCGGAAAATAATTTTTTGAAAAAATCCCTAAGCCCCGGGGTCACAATTTCAGCAAAAATCGGACTTTGGGCAATTCAGTCAAAAATGGTGCCAAACGCTTGCAACTGCTCCCCTGAACGGTTTGGCAGTCGAAACAGAAGTCTTTTTATCACAGGAAAAGAAATCAGCCCTCAACAACTTGACCGGCGGAAAATGTTTTTTTTGAAAAAATCCCTAAGCCCCGGGGTCACAATTTCAGCAAAAATCTGACTTTTGCCGATTCACTCAAAAATGGTACTAAACGCTTGCAAATGATCCGCTGAAAGCTTTCGCAGTCGAAACAGAAGGCTTTTTGTCACAGGAAAAGAAATCAGCCCTCAACAACTTAACTGGTGGAAAATAATTTTTTGAAAAAATCCCTAAGCCCCGGGGTCACAATTTCAGCAAAAATCTGACTTTTGGCAATTCAGTCAAAAATGGTGCCAAACGTTTGCAATTGCTCCCCTGAAAGGTTTGGCAGTCGAAACAGAAGGCTTTTTATCACAGGAAAAGAAATCAGCCCTCAACAACTTGACCGGCGGAAAATGTTTTTTTTGAACCGGGGTCACAATTTCAGCAAAAATCTGACTTTTGGGAATTCAGTCAAAACTGGTGCCAAACGCTTGCAATTGCTCCTCTGAAATGTTTGGCAATCGAAACAGAAGGCTTTTTATCACAGGAAAAGTAATCAGCCCTCAATAAGTTGACCGGCGGAAATTTTTTTTTTTGAAAAAATCCCTAAGCCCAGTGTTCACAATTTTAGCAAAAATCTGTTTTTTGCCAATTCACTCAAAAATGGTGCCAAACGCTTGCAAATGCTCCGCTGAAAGCTTTGGCAGTCGAAACAGAAGGCTTTTTGTCACAGGACAAGAAATCAGCCCTCAAGAACTTAACTGGTGGAAAATATTTTTTTGAAAAAATCCCTAAGCCCCGGGGTCACAATTTCAGCAAAAATCTGACTTTTGGCAATTCAGTCAAAAATAGTGCCAAACGCTTGCAACTGCTCCGCTGAAAGGTTTGGCAGTCGAAACAGAAGGCTTTTTATCACAGGAAAAGAAATCAGCCCTCAACAACTTGACCGGCGGAAAATGTTTTTTTTGAACCGGTGTCACAATTTCAGCAAAAATTGGACTTTTGGCAATTCACTCAAAAATGGTGCCAAACGCTTGCAAATGCTCCCCTGAAAGCTTTGGCAGTCGAAACAGAAGGCTTTCTATCAGTGGAGAAGAAATCAGCCCTCCGCAACTTAACCGGCGAAAAAACTTTTTTTGAAAAAATCCCTAAGCCCCGGGGTCACAATTTCAGCAAAAATTTCACTTTTGGCAATTCAATCAAAAATGGTGCCAAACGCTTGCAACTGCTCCCCTGAAAGGTTTGGCAGTCGAAACAGACGGCTTTTTGCCACAGGAGAAGAAATCAGCCCTCAACAACTTGACCTGCGGAAAATGATTTTTTTGAAAAAATCCCTAAGCCCCGGGGTCACAATTTCAGCAAAAATTTGACTTTTGCCGATTCACTCAAAAATGGTACTAAACGCTTGCAAATGCTCCGCTGAAAGCTTTGGCAGTCGAAACAGAAGGCTTTTTGTCACAGGAAAAGAAATCAGCCCTCAACAACTTAACTGGCGGAAAATGTTTTTTTTGAACCGGTGTCACAATTTCAGCAAAAATCTGACTTTTGGCAATTCAATCAAAAATGGTGCCAAACGCTTGCAAATGCTCCCCTGAAAGGTTTGGCAGTCGAAACAGACGGCTTTTTGTCACAGGAGAAGAAATCAGCCCTCCGCAACTTGACCGGCGGAAAATGATTTTTTTGAAAAAATCCCTAAGCCCCGGGGTCACATTTTCAGCAAAAATCTGACTTTTGGCAATTCACTCAAAAATGGTGCCAAACGCTTGCAAATGCTCCCCTGAAAGCTTTGGCAGTTGAAACAGAAGGATTTTTATGACAGCAGAAGAAATCAGCCCTCCGCAACTTAACCGGCGGAAAAACTTTTTTTGAAACAATCCCTAAGCCCCGGGGTCACAATTTCAGCAAAAATCTGACTTTTGGCAATTCAGTCAAAAATGGTGCCAAACGTTTGCAATTGCTCCCCTGAAAGGTTTGGCAGTCGAAACAGAAGGCTTTTTATCACAGGAAAAGAAATCAGCCCTCAACAACTTGACCGGCGGAAAATGTTTTTTTTGAACCGGGGTCACAATTTCAGCAAAAATCTGACTTTTGGGAATTCAGTCAAAACTGGTGCCAAACGCTTGCAATTGCTCCTCTGAAATGTTTGGCAATCGAAACAGAAGGCTTTTTATCACAGGAAAAGTAATCAGCCCTCAATAAGTTGACCGGCGGAAATTTTTTTTTTTGAAAAAATCCCTAAGCCCAGTGTTCACAATTTTAGCAAAAATCTGTTTTTTGCCAATTCACTCAAAAATGGTGCCAAACGCTTGCAAATGCTCCGCTGAAAGCTTTGGCAGTCGAAACAGAAGGCTTTTTGTCACAGGACAAGAAATCAGCCCTCAAGAACTTAACTGGTGGAAAATATTTTTTTGAAAAAATCCCTAAGCCCCGGGGTCACAATTTCAGCAAAAATCTGACTTTTGGCAATTCAGTCAAAAATAGTGCCAAACGCTTGCAACTGCTCCGCTGAAAGGTTTGGCAGTCGAAACAGAAGGCTTTTTATCACAGGAAAAGAAATCAGCCCTCAACAACTTAACTGGCGGAAAATGTTTTTTTTGAACCGGTGTCACAATTTCAGCAAAAATTGGACTTTTGGCAATTCACTCAAAAATGGTGCCAAACGCTTGCAAATGCTCCCCTGAAAGCTTTGGCAGTCGAAACAGAAGGCTTTCTATCAGTGGAGAAGAAATCAGCCCTCCGCAACTTAACCGGCGAAAAAACTTTTTTTGAAAAAATCCCTAAGCCCCGGGGTCACAATTTCAGCAAAAATTTCACTTTTGGCAATTCACTCAAAAATGGTACTAAACGCTTGCAAATGCTCCGCTGAAAGCTTTGGCAGTCGAAACAGAAGGCTTTTTGTCACAGGAAAAGAAATCAGCCCTCAACAACTTAACTGGCGGAAAATGTTTTTTTTGAACCGGTGTCACAATTTCAGCAAAAATCTGACTTTTGGCAATTCAATCAAAAATGGTGCCAAACGCTTGCAAATGCTCCCCTGAAAGGTTTGGCAGTCGAAACAGACGGCTTTTTGTCACAGGAGAAGAAATCAGCCCTCCGCAACTTGACCGGCGGAAAATGATTTTTTTGAAAAAATCCCTAAGCCCCGGGGTCACATTTTCAGCAAAAATCTGACTTTTGGCAATTCACTCAAAAATGGTGCCAAACGCTTGCAAATGCTCCCCTGAAAGCTTTGGCAGTTGAAACAGAAGGATTTTTATGACAGCAGAAGAAATCAGCCCTCCGCAACTTAACCGGCGGAAAAACTTTTTTTGAAACAATCCCTAAGCCCCGGGGTCACAATTTCAGCAAAAATCTGACTTTTGGCAATTCAGTCAAAAATGGTGCCAAACGTTTGCAATTGCTCCCCTGAAAGGTTTGGCAGTCGAAACAGAAGGCTTTTTATCACAGGAAAAGAAATCAGCCCTCAACAACTTGACCGGCGGAAAATGTTTTTTTTGAACCGGGGTCACAATTTCAGCAAAAATCTGACTTTTGGGAATTCAGTCAAAACTGGTGCCAAACGCTTGCAATTGCTCCTCTGAAATGTTTGGCAATCGAAACAGAAGGCTTTTTATCACAGGAAAAGTAATCAGCCCTCAATAAGTTGACCGGCGGAAATTTTTTTTTTTGAAAAAATCCCTAAGCCCAGTGTTCACAATTTTAGCAAAAATCTGTTTTTTGCCAATTCACTCAAAAATGGTGCCAAACGCTTGCAAATGCTCCGCTGAAAGCTTTGGCAGTCGAAACAGAAGGCTTTTTGTCACAGGACAAGAAATCAGCCCTCAAGAACTTAACTGGTGGAAAATATTTTTTTGAAAAAATCCCTAAGCCCCGGGGTCACAATTTCAGCAAAAATCTGACTTTTGGCAATTCAGTCAAAAATAGTGCCAAACGCTTGCAACTGCTCCGCTGAAAGGTTTGGCAGTCGAAACAGAAGGCTTTTTATCACAGGAAAAGAAATCAGCCCTCAACAACTTAACTGGCGGAAAATGTTTTTTTTGAACCGGTGTCACAATTTCAGCAAAAATTGGACTTTTGGCAATTCACTCAAAAATGGTGCCAAACGCTTGCAAATGCTCCCCTGAAAGCTTTGGCAGTCGAAACAGAAGGCTTTCTATCAGTGGAGAAGAAATCAGCCCTCCGCAACTTAACCGGCGAAAAAACTTTTTTTGAAAAAATCCCTAAGCCCCGGGGTCACAATTTCAGCAAAAATTTCACTTTTGGCAATTCAATCAAAAATGGTGCCAAACGCTTGCAACTGCTCCCCTGAAAGGTTTGGCAGTCGAAACAGACGGCTTTTTGCCACAGGAGAAGAAATCAGCCCTCAACAACTTGACCTGCGGAAAATGATTTTTTTGAAAAAATCCCTAAGCCCCGGGGTCACAATTTCAGCAAAAATTTGACTTTTGCCGATTCACTCAAAAATGGTACTAAACGCTTGCAAATGCTCCGCTGAAAGCTTTGGCAGTCGAAACAGAAGGCTTTTTGTCACAGGAAAAGAAATCAGCCCTCAACAACTTAACTGGCGGAAAATGTTTTTTTTGAACCGGTGTCACAATTTCAGCAAAAATCTGACTTTTGGCAATTCAATCAAAAATGGTGCCAAACGCTTGCAAATGCTCCCCTGAAAGGTTTGGCAGTCGAAACAGACGGCTTTTTGTCACAGGAGAAGAAATCAGACCTCCGCAACTTGACCGGCGGAAAATGATTTTTTTGAAAAAATCCCTAAGCCCCGGGGTCACATTTTCAGCAAAAATCTGACTTTTGGCAATTCACTCAAAAATGGTGCCAAACGCTTGCAAATGCTCCCCTGAAAGCTTTGGCAGTTGAAACAGAAGGATTTTTATGACAGCAGAAGAAATCAGCCCTCCGCAACTTAACCGGCGGAAAAACTTTTTTTGAAACAATCCCTAAGCCCCGGGGTCACAATTTCAGTAAAAATCTGTCTTTTGCCAATTCACTCAAAAATGGTGCTAAACGCTTGCAAATGCTCCACTGACAGCTTTGGCAGTCGAAACAGAAGGCTTTTTGTCACAGGACAAGAAATCAGCCCTCAAGAACTTAACTGGTGGAAAATATTTTTTTGAAAAAATCCCTAAGCCCCGGGGTCACAATTTCAGCAAAAATCTGACTTTTGGCAATTCAGTCAAAAATGGTGCCAAACGCTTGCAAATGCTCCCCTGAAAGGTTTGGCAGTCGAAACAGACGGCTTTTTGTCACAGGAGAAGAAATCAGCCCTCAACAACTTGACCGGCGGAAAATGATTTTTTTGAAAAAATCCCTAAGCCCCGGGGTCACAATTTCAGCAAAAATCAGACTTTTGGCAATTCACTCAAAAATGGTGCCAAACGCTTGCAAATGCTCCCCTGAAAGCTTTGGCAGTTGAAACAGAAGGATTTTTATGACAGGAGAAGAAATCAGCCCTCCGCAACTTAACCGGAGGAAAAACTTTTTTTGAAAAAATCCCTAAGCCCCGGGGTCACAATTTCAGCAAAAATCTGACTTTTGGCAATTCAGTCAAAAATGGTGCCAAACGCTTGCAACTGCTCCCCTGAAAGGTTTGGCAGTCGAAACAGAAGGCTTTTTATCACAGGAAAAGAAATCAGCCCTCAACAACTTGACCGGCGGAAAATGTTTTTTTTGAACCGGGGTCACAATTTCAGCAAAAATCTGACTTTTGGGAATTCAGTCAAAACTGGTGCCAAACGCTTGCAAATGCTCCCCTGAAAGGTTTGGCAATCGAAACAGAAGGCTTTTTATCCCAGGAAAAGAAATCAGCTCTCAACAACTTGACCGGCGGAAAATGTTTTTTTTGAACCGGTGTCACAATTTCAGCAAAAATTGGACTTTTGGCAATTCACTCAAAAATGGTGCCAAACGCTTGCAAATGCTCCCCTGAAAGCTTTGGCAGTCGAAACAGAAGGCTTTTTATCAGTGGAGAAGAAATCAGCCCTCCGCAACTTAACCGGCGAAAAAACTTTTTTTGAAAAAATCCCTAAGCCCCGGGGTCACAATTTCAGCAAAAATCTCACTTTTGGAATTCACTCAAAAATGGTGCCAAGCGCTTGCAAATGCTCCGCTGAAAGTTTTGGCAGTCAAAACAGAAGGCTTTTTATCACAGGAAAAGAAATCAGCCCTCAACAACTTAACTGGCGGAAAATGTTTTTTTTGAACCGGTGTCACAATTTCAGCAAAAATTGGACTTTTGGCAATTCACTCAAAAATGGTGCCAAACGCTTGCAAATGCTCCCCTGAAAGCTTTGGCAGTCGAAACAGAAGGCTTTTTATCAGTGGAGAAGAAATCAGCCCTCCGCAACTTAACCGGCGGAAAAAGTTTTTTTTGAAAAAATCCCTAAGCCCCGGGGTCACAATTTCAGCAAAAATCTGACTTTTGGCAATTCAATCAAAAATGGTGCCAAACGCTTGCAAATGCTCCCCTGAAAGGTTTGGCAGTCGAAACAGACGGCTTTTTGTCACAGGAGAAGAAATCAGCCGTCCGCAACTTGACCGGCGGAAAATGATTTTTTTGAAAAAATCCCTAAGCCCCGGGGTCACATTTTCAGCAAAAATAGGACTTTTGGCAATTCACTCAAAAATGGTGCCAAACGCTTGCAAATGCTCCCCTGAAAGCTTTGGCAGTTGAAACAGAAGGATTTTTATGACAGCAGAAGAAATCAGCCCTCCGCAACTTAACCGGCGGAAAAACTTTTTTTGAAACAATCCCTAAGCCCCGGGGTCACAATTTCAGTAAAAATCTGTCTTTTGCCAATTCACTCAAAAATGGTGCTAAACGCTTGCAAATGCTCCACTGACAGCTTTGGCAGTCGAAACAGAAAGCTTTTTGTCACAGGACAAGAAATCAGCCCTCAAGAACTTAACTGGTGGAAAATATTTTTTTGAAAAAATCCCTAAGCCCCGGGGTCACAATTTCAGCAAAAATCTGACTTTTGGCAATTCAGTCAAAAATGGTGCCAAACGCTTGCAAATGCTCCCCTGAAAGGTTTGGCAGTCGAAACAGACGGCTTTTTGTCATAGGAGAAGAAATCAGCCCTCAACAACTTGACCGGCGGAAAATGATTTTTTTGAAAAAATCCCTAAGCCCCGGGGTCACAATTTCAGCAAAAATCAGACTTTTGGCAATTCACTCAAAAATGGTGCCAAACGCTTGCAAATGCTCCCCTGAAAGCTTTGGCAGTTGAAACAGAAGGATTTTTATGACAGGAGAAGAAATCAGCCCTCCGCAACTTAACCGGAGGAAAAACTTTTTTTGAAAAAATCCCTAAGCCCCGGGGTCACAATTTCAGCAAAAATCTGACTTTTGGCAATTCAGTCAAAAATGGTGCCAAACGCTTGCAACTGCTCCCCTGAAAGGTTTGGCAGTCGAAACAGAAGGCTTTTTATCACAGGAAAAGAAATCAGCCCTCAACAACTTGACCGGCGGAAAATGTTTTTTTTGAACCGGGGTCACAATTTCAGCAAAAATCTGACTTTTGGGAATTCAGTCAAAACTGGTGCCAAACGCTTGCAATTGCTCCTCTGAAAGGTTTGGCAATCGAAACAGAAGGCTTTTTATCACAGGAAAAGTAATCAGCCCTCAATAAGTTGACCGGCGGAAAATGTTTTTTTTGAAAAAATCCCTAAGCCCCGGGTTCACAATTTTAGCAAAAATCTGTCTTTTGCCAATTCACTCAAAAATGGTGCCAAACGCTTGCAAATGCTCCGCTGAAAGCTTTGGCAGTCGAAACAGAAGGCTTTTTATCACAGGAAAAGAAATCAGCCCTCAACAACTTGACCGGCGGAAAATGTTTTTTTTGAACCGGTGTCACAATTTCAGCAAAAATTGGACTTTTGGCAATTCACTCAAAAATGGTGCCAAACGCTTGCAAATGCTCCCCTGAAAGCTTTGGCAGTTGAAACAGAAGGATTTTTATGACAGGAGAAGAAATCAGCCCTCCGCAACTTAACCGGCGGAAAAACTTTTTTTGAAACAATCCCTAAGCCCCGGGGTCACAATTTCAGTAAAAATCTGTCTTTTGCCAATTCACTCAAAAATGGTGCTAAACGCTTGCAAATGCTCCACTGACAGCTTTGGCAGTCGAAACAGAAAGCTTTTTGTCACAGGACAAGAAATCAGCCCTCAAGAACTTAACTGGTGGAAAATATTTTTTTGAAAAAATCCCTAAGCCCCGGGGTCACAATTTCAGCAAAAATCTGACTTTTGGCAATTCAGTCAAAAATGGTGCCAAACGCTTGCAAATGCTCCCCTGAAAGGTTTGGCAGTCGAAACAGACGGCTTTTTGTCATAGGAGAAGAAATCAGCCCTCAACAACTTGACCGGCGGAAAATGATTTTTTTGAAAAAATCCCTAAGCCCCGGGGTCACAATTTCAGCAAAAATCAGACTTTTGGCAATTCACTCAAAAATGGTGCCAAACGCTTGCAAATGCTCCCCTGAAAGCTTTGGCAGTTGAAACAGAAGGATTTTTATGACAGGAGAAGAAATCAGCCCTCCGCAACTTAACCGGAGGAAAAACTTTTTTTGAAAAAATCCCTAAGCCCCGGGGTCACAATTTCAGCAAAAATCTGACTTTTGGCAATTCAGTCAAAAATGGTGCCAAACGCTTGCAACTGCTCCCCTGAAAGGTTTGGCAGTCGAAACAGAAGGCTTTTTATCACAGGAAAAGAAATCAGCCCTCAACAACTTGACCGGCGGAAAATGTTTTTTTTGAACCGGGGTCACAATTTCAGCAAAAATCTGACTTTTGGGAATTCAGTCAAAACTGGTGCCAAACGCTTGCAATTGCTCCTCTGAAAGGTTTGGCAATCGAAACAGAAGGCTTTTTATCACAGGAAAAGTAATCAGCCCTCAATAAGTTGACCGGCGGAAAATGTTTTTTTTGAAAAAATCCCTAAGCCCCGGGTTCACAATTTTAGCAAAAATCTGTTTTTTGCCAATTCACTCAAAAATGGTGCCAAACGCTTGCAAATGCTCCGCTGAAAGCTTTGGCAGTCGAAACAGAAGGCTTTTTATCACAGGAAAAGAAATCAGCCCTCAACAACTTGACCGGCGGAAAATGTTTTTTTTGAACCGGTGTCACAATTTCAGCAAAAATTGGACTTTTGGCAATTCACTCAAAAATGGTGCCAAACGCTTGCAAATGCTCCCCTGAAAGCTTTGGCAGTCGAAACAGAAGGCTTTTTATCAGTGGAGAAGAAATCAGCCCTCCGCAACTTAACCGGCGAAAAAACTTTTTTTGAAAAAATCCCTAAGCCCCGGGGTCACAATTTCAGCAAAAATAGGACTTTTGGCAATTCACTCAAAAATGGTGCCAAACGCTTGCAAATGCTCCCCTGAAAGGCTTGGCAGTCGAAACAGACGGCTTTTTGCCACAGGAGAAGAAATGAGCCCTCAACAACTTGACCTGCGGAAAATGTTTTTTTTGAAAAAATCCCTAAGCCCCGGGGTCACAATTTCAGCAAAAATCTCACTTTTGGAATTCACTCAAAAATGGTGCCAAGCGCTTGCAAATGCTCCGCTGAAAGTTTTGGCAGTCAAAACAGAAGGCTTTTTGTCACAGGAAAAGAAATCAGCCCTCAACAACTTAACTGGCGGAAAATGTTTTTTTTGAACCGGTGTCACAATTTCAGCAAAAATCTGACTTTTGGCAATTCAATCAAAAATGGTGCCAAACGCTTGCAAATGCTCCCCTGAAAGGTTTGGCAGTCGAAACAGACGGCTTTTTGTCACAGGAGAAGAAATCAGCCGTCCGCAACTTGACCGGCGGAAAATGATTTTTTTGAAAAAATCCCTAAGCCCCGGGGTCACATTTTCAGCAAAAATAGGACTTTTGGCAATTCACTCAAAAATGGTGCCAAACGCTTGCAAATGCTCCCCTGAAAGCTTTGGCAGTTGAAACAGAAGGATTTTTATGACAGCAGAAGAAATCAGCCCTCCGCAACTTAACCGGCGGAAAAACTTTTTTTGAAACAATCCCTAAGCCCCGGGGTCACAATTTCAGTAAAAATCTGTCTTTTGCCAATTCACTCAAAAATGGTGCTAAACGCTTGCAAATGCTCCACTGACAGCTTTGGCAGTCGAAACAGAAGGCTTTTTGTCACAGGACAAGAAATCAGCCCTCAAGAACTTAACTGGTGGAAAATATTTTTTTGAAAAAATCCCTAAGCCCCGGGGTCACAATTTCAGCAAAAATCTGACTTTTGGCAATTCAGTCAAAAATGGTGCCAAACGCTTGCAAATGCTCCCCTGAAAGCTTTGGCAGTTGAAACAGAAGGATTTTTATGACAGGAGAAGAAATCAGCCCTCCGCAACTTAACCGGAGGAAAAACTTTTTTTGAAAAAATCCCTAAGCCCCGGGGTCACAATTTCAGCAAAAATCAGACTTTTGGCAATTCAGTCAAAAATGGTGCCAAACGCTTGCAACTGCTCCCCTGAAAGGTTTGGCAGTCGAAACAGAAGGCTTTTTATCACAGGAAAAGAAATCAGCCCTCAACAACTTGACCGGCGGAAAATGTTTTTTTTGAACCGGGGTCACAATTTCAGCAAAAATCTGACTTTTGGGAATTCAGTCAAAACTGGTGCCAAACGCTTGCAATTGCTCCTCTGAAAGGTTTGGCAATCGAAACAGAAGGCTTTTTATCACAGGAAAAGAAATCAGCCCTCAACAACTTGACCGGCGGAAAATGTTTTTTTTGAACCGGTGTCACAATTTCAGCAAAAATTGGACTTTTGGCAATTCACTCAAAAATGGTGCCAAACGCTTGCAAATGCTCCCCTGAAAGCTTTGGCAGTCGAAACATAAAGCTTTTTATCAGTGGAGAAGAAATCAGCCCTCCGCAACTTAACCGGCGAAAAAACTTTTTTTGAAAAAATCCCTAAGCCCCGGGGTCACAATTTCAGCAAAAATCTCACTTTTGGCAGTTCAATCAAAAATGGTGCCAAACGCTTGCAACTGCTCCCCTGAAAGGCTTGGCAGTCGAAACAGACGGCTTTTTGCCACAGGAGAAGAAATCAGCCCTCAACAACTTGACCTGCGGAAAATGATTTTTTTGAAAAAATCCCTAAGCCCCGGGGTCACAATTTCAGCAAAAATTTGACTTTTGCCGATTCACTCAAAAATGGTGCCAAACGCTTGCAAATGCTCCCCTGAAAGGTTTGGCAGTCGAAACAGAAGGCTTTTTGTCACAGGAAAAGAAATCAGCCCTCCGCAACTTGATCGGCGGAAAATGATTTTTTTGAAAAAATCCCTAAGCCCCGGGGTCACATTTTCAGCAAAAATAGGACTTTTGGCAATTCACTCAAAAATGGTGCCAAACGCTTGCAAATGCTCCCCTGAAAGCTTTGGCAGTTGAAACAGAAGGATTTTTATGACAGCAGAAGAAATCAGCCCTCCGCAACTTAACCGGCGGAAAAACTTTTTTTGAAACAATCCCTAAGCCCCGGGGTCACAATTTCAGTAAAAATCTGTCTTTTGCCAATTCACTCAAAAATGTTGCTAAACGCTTGCAAATGCTCCACTGACAGCTTTGGCAGTCGAAACAGAAAGCTTTTTGTCACAGGACAAGAAATCAGCCCTCAAGAACTTAACTGGTGGAAAATATTTTTTTGAAAAAATCCCTAAGCCCCGGGGTCACAATTTCAGCAAAAATCTGACTTTTGGCAATTCAGTCAAAAATGGTGCCAAACGCTTGCAAATGCTCCCCTGAAAGGTTTGGCAGTCGAAACAGACGGCTTTTTGTCATAGGGGAAGAAATCAGCCCTCAACAACTTGACCGGCGGAAAATGATTTTTTTGAAAAAATCCCTAAGCCCCGGGGTCACAATTTCAGCAAAAATCAGACTTTTGGCAATTCACTCAAAAATGGTGCCAAACGCTTGCAAATGCTCCCCTGAAAGCTTTGGCAGTTGAAACAGAAGGATTTTTATGACAGGAGAAGAAATCAGCCCTCCGCAACTTAACCGGAGGAAAAACTTTTTTTGAAAAAATCCCTAAGCCCCGGGGTCACAATTTCAGCAAAAATCTGACTTTTGGCAATTCAGTCAAAAATGGTGCCAAACGCTTGCAACTGCTCCCCTGAAAGGTTTGGCAGTCGAAACAGAAGGCTTTTTATCACAGGAAAAGAAATCAGCCCTCAACAACTTGACCGGCGGAAAATGTTTTTTTTGAACCGGGGTCACAATTTCAGCAAAAATCTGACTTTTGGGAATTCAGTCAAAACTGGTGCCAAACGCTTGCAATTGCTCCTCTGAAAGGTTTGGCAATCGAAACAGAAGGCTTTTTATCACAGGAAAAGTAATCAGCCCTCAATAAGTTGACCGGCGGAAAATGTTTTTTTTGAAAAAATCCCTAAGCCCCGGGTTCACAATTTTAGCAAAAATCTGTCTTTTGCCAATTCACTCAAAAATGGTGCCAAACGCTTGCAAATGCTCCGCTGAAAGCTTTGGCAGTCGAAACAGAAGGCTTTTTATCACAGGAAAAGAAATCAGCCCTCAACAACTTGACCGGCGGAAAATGTTTTTTTTGAACCGGTGTCACAATTTCAGCAAAAATTGGACTTTTGGCAATTCACTCAAAAATGGTGCCAAACGCTTGCAAATGCTCCCCTGAAAGCTTTGGCAGTCGAAACAGAAGGCTTTTTATCAGTGGAGAAGAAATCAGCCCTCCGCAACTTAACCGGCGAAAAAACTTTTTTTGAAAAAATCCCTAAGCCCCGGGGTCACAATTTCAGCAAAAATAGGACTTTTGGCAATTCACTCAAAAATGGTGCCAAACGCTTGCAAATGCTCCCCTGAAAGGTTTGGCAGTCGAAACAGACGGCTTTTTGCCACAGGAGAAGAAATCAGCCCTCAACAACTTGACCTGCGGAAAATGTTTTTTTTGAAAAAATCCCTAAGCCCCGGGGTCACAATTTCAGCAAAAATCTCACTTTTGGAATTCACTCAAAAATGGTGCCAAGCGCTTGCAAATGCTCCGCTGAAAGTTTTGGCAGTCGAAATAGAAGGCTTTTCATCACAGGACAAGAAATCAGCCCTCAACAACTTAACCGGCGGAAAATAATTTTTTGAAAAAATCCCTAAGCCCCGGGGTCACAATTTCAGCAAAAATCGGACTTTGGGCAATTCACTAAAAAATGGTGCCAAACGCTTGCAACTGCTCTCCTGAACGGTTTGGCAGTCGAAACAGAAGTCTTTTTATCACAGGAAAAGAAATCAGCCCTCAACAACTTGACCGGCGGAAAATGTTTTTTTTGAAAAAATCCCTAAGCCCCGGGGTCACAATTTCAGCAAAAATCTGACTTTTGCCGATTCACTCAAAAATGGTACTAAACGCTTGCAAATGATCCGCTGAAAGCTTTCGCAGTCGAAACAGAAGGCTTTTTGTCACAGGAAAAGAAATCAGCCCTCAACAACTTAACTGGTGGAAAATAATTTTTTGAAAAAATCCCTAAGCCCCGGGGTCACAATTTCAGCAAAAATCTGACTTTTGGCAATTCAGTCAAAAATGGTGCCAAACGTTTGCAATTGCTCCCCTGAAAGGTTTGGCAGTCGAAACAGAAGGCTTTTTATCACAGGAAAAGAAATCAGCCCTCAACAACTTGACCGGCGGAAAATGTTTTTTTTGAACCGGGGTCACAATTTCAGCAAAAATCTGACTTTTGGGAATTCAGTCAAAACTGGTGCCAAACGCTTGCAATTGCTCCTCTGAAATGTTTGGCAATCGAAACAGAAGGCTTTTTATCACAGGAAAAGTAATCAGCCCTCAATAAGTTGACCGGCGGAAAATTTTTTTTTTGAAAAAATCCCTAAGCCCCGTGTTCACAATTTTAGCAAAAATCTGTTTTTTGCCAATTCACTCAAAAATGGTGCCAAACGCTTGCAAATGCTCCGCTGAAAGCTCTGGCAGTCGAAACAGAAGGCTTTTTGTCACAGGACAAGAAATCAGCCCTCAAGAACTTAACTGGTGGAAAATATTTTTTTGAAAAAATCCCTAAGCCCCGGGGTCACAATTTCAGCAAAAATTGGACTTTTGCCGATTCACTCAAAAATGGTACTAAACGCTTGCAAATGCTCCGCTGAAAGCTTTGGCAGTCGAAACAGAAGGCTTTTTGTCACAGGAAAAGAAATCAGCCCTCAACAACTTAACTGGCGGAAAATGTTTTTTTTGAACCGGTGTCACAATTTCAGCAAAAATTGGACTTTTGGCAATTCACTCAAAAATGGTGCCAAACGCTTGCAAATGCTCCCCTGAAAGCTTTGGCAGTCGAAACAGAAGGCTTTCTATCAGTGGAGAAGAAATCAGCCCTCCGCAACTTAACCGGCGAAAAAACTTTTTTTGAAAAAATCCCTAAGCCCCGGGGTCACAATTTCAGCAAAAATTTCACTTTTGGCAGTTCAATCAAAAATGGTGCCAAACGCTTGCAACTGCTCCCCTGAAAGGCTTGGCAGTCGAAACAGACGGCTTTTTGCCACAGGAGAAGAAATCAGCCCTCAACAACTTGACCTGCGGAAAATGATTTTTTTGAAAAAATCCCTAAGCCCTGGGGTCACAATTTCAGCAAAAATTTGACTTTTGCCGATTCACTCAAAAATGGTACTAAACGCTTGCAAATGCTCCGCTGAAAGCTTTGGCAGTCGAAACAGAAGGCTTTTTGTCACAGGAAAAGAAATCAGCCCTCAACAACTTAACTGGCGGAAAATGTTTTTTTTGAACCGGTGTCACAATTTCAGCAAAAATCTGACTTTTGGCAATTCAATCAAAAATGGTGCCAAACGCTTGCAAATGCTCCCCTGAAAGGTTTGGCAGTCGAAACAGACGGCTTTTTGTCACAGGAGAAGAAATCAGCCCTCCGCAACTTGACCGGCGGAAAATGATTTTTTTGAAAAAATCCCTAAGCCCCGGGGTCACATTTTCAGCAAAAATAGGACTTTTGGCAATTCACTCAAAAATGGTGCCAAACGCTTGCAAATGCTCCCCTGAAAGCTTTGGCAGTTGAAACAGAAGGATTTTTATGACAGCAGAAGAAATCAGCCCTCCGCAACTTAACCGGCGGAAAAACTTTTTTTGAAACAATCCCTAAGCCCCGGGGTCACAATTTCAGTAAAAATCTGTCTTTTGCCAATTCACTCAAAAATGGTGCTAAACGCTTGCAAATGCTCACCTGAAAGGTTTGGCAGTCGAAACAGACGGCTTTTTGTCACAGGACAAGAAATCAGCCCTCAAGAACTTGACCGGCGGAAAATGATTTTTTTGAAAAAATCCCTAAGCCCCGGGGTCACAATTTCAGCAAAAATCAGACTTTTGGCAATTCACTCAAAAATGGTGCCAAACGCTTGCAAATGCTCCCCTGAAAGCTTTGGCAGTTGAAACAGAAGGATTTTTATGACAGGAGAAGAAATCAGCCCTCCGCAACTTAACCGGAGGAAAAACTTTTTTTGAAAAAATCCCTAAGCCCCGGGGTCACAATTTCAGCAAAAATCTGACTTTTGGCAATTCACTCAGAAATGGTGCCAAACGCTTGCAACTGCTCCCCTGAAAGGTTTGGCAGTCGAAACAGAAGGCTTTTTATCACAGGAAAAGAAATCAGCCCTCAACAACTTGACCGGCGGAAAATGTTTTCTTTGAACCGGGGTCACAATTTCAGCAAAAATCTGACTTTTGGGAATTCAGTCAAAACTGGTGCCAAACGCTTGCAACTGCTCCCCTGAAAGGTTTGGCAATCGAAACAGAAGGCTTTTTATCACAGGAAAAGTAATCAGCCCTCAATAAGTTGACCGGCGGAAAATGTTTTTTTTGAAAAAATCCCTAAGCCCCGGGTTCACAATTTTAGCAAAAATCTGTCTTTTGCCAATTCACTCAAAAATGGTGCCAAACGCTTGCAAATGCTCCGCTGAAAGCTTTGGCAGTCGAAACAGAAGGCTTTTTATCACAGGAAAAGAAATCAGCCCTCAACATCTTGACCGGCGGAAAATGTTTTTTTTGAACCGGTGTCACAATTTCAGCAAAAATTGGACTTTTGGCAATTCACTCAAAAATGGTGTCAAACGCTTGCAAATGCTCCCCTGAAAGCTTTGGCAGTCGAAACAGAAGGCTTTTTATCAGTGGAGAAGAAATCAGCCCTCCGCAACTTAACCGGCGAAAAAACTTTTTTTGAAAAAATCCCTAAGCCCCGGGGTCACAATTTCAGCAAAAATCTCACTTTTGGCAATTCAATCAAAAATGGTGCCAAACGCTTGCAACTGCTCCCCTGAAAGGCTTGGCAGTCGAAACAGACGGCTTTTTGCCACAGGAGAAGAAATCAGCCCTCAACAACTTGACCTGCGGAAAATGATTTTTTTGAAAAAATCCCTAAGCCCCGGGGTCACAATTTCAGCAAAAATTGGACTTTTGGCAATTCACTCAAAAATGGTGCCAAACGCTTGCAAATGCTCCCCTGAAAGCTTTGGCAGTCGAAACAGAAGGCTTTTTATCAGTGGAGAAGAAATCAGCCCTCCGCAACTTAACCGGCGGAAAAAGTTTTTTTTGAAAAAATCCCTAAGCCCCGGGGTCACAATTTCAGCAAAAATCTGACTTTTGGCAATTCAATCAAAAATGGTGCCAAACGCTTGCAAATGCTCCCCTGAAAGGTTTGGCAGTCGAAACAGACGGCTTTTTGTCACAGGAGAAGAAATCAGCCCTCCGCAACTTGACCGGCGGAAAATGATTTTTTTGAAAAAATCCCTAAGCCCCGGGGTCACATTTTCAGCAAAAATAGGACTTTTGGCAATTCACTCAAAAATGGTGCCAAACGCTTGCAAATGCTCCCCTGAAAGCTTTGGCAGTTGAAACAGAAGGATTTTTATGACAGCAGAAGAAATCAGCCCTCCGCAACTTAACCGGCGGAAAAACTTTTTTTGAAACAATCCCTAAGCCCCGGGGTCACAATTTCAGTAAAAATCTGTCTTTTGCCAATTCACTCAAAAATGGTGCTAAACGCTTGCAAATGCTCCACTGACAGCTTTGGCAGTCGAAACAGAAGGCTTTTTGTCACAGGACAAGAAATCAGCCCTCAAGAACTTAACTGGTGGAAAATATTTTTTTGAAAAAATCCCTAAGCCCCGGGGTCACAATTTCAGCAAAAATCTGACTTTTGGCAATTCAGTCAAAAATGGTGCCAAACGCTTGCAAATGCTCCCCTGAAAGGTTTGGCAGTCGAAACAGACGGCTTTTTGTCATAGGAGAAGAAATCAGCCCTCCGCAACTTGACCGGCGGAAAATGATTTTTTTGAAAAAATCCCTAAGCCCCGGGGTCACAATTTCAGCAAAAATCAGACTTTTGGCAATTCACTCAAAAATGGTGCCAAACGCTTTCAAATGCTCCCCTGAAAGCTTTGGCAGTTGAAACAGAAGGATTTTTATGACAGGAGAAGAAATCAGCCCTCCGCAACTTAACCGGAGGAAAAACTTTTTTTGAAAAAATCCCTAAGCCCCGGGGTCACAATTTCAGCAAAAATCTGACTTTTGGCAATTCAGTCAAAAATGGTGCCAAACGCTTGCAACTGCTCCCCTGAAAGGTTTGGCAGTCGAAACAGAAGGCTTTTTATCACAGGAAAAGAAATCAGCCCTCAACAACTTGACCGGCGGAAAATGTTTTTTTTGAACCGGGGTCACAATTTCAGCAAAAATCTGACTTTTGGGAATTCAGTCAAAACTGGTGCCAAACGCTTGCAATTGCTCCTCTGAAAGGTTTGGCAATCGAAACAGAAGGCTTTTTATCACAGGAAAAGTAATCAGCCCTCAATAAGTTGACCGGCGGAAAATGTTTTTTTTGAAAAAATCCCTAAGCCCCGGGTTCACAATTTTAGCAAAAATCTGTCTTTTGCCAATTCACTCAAAAATGGTGCCAAACGCTTGCAAATGCTCCGCTGAAAGCTTTGGCAGTCGAAACAGAAGGCTTTTTATCACAGGAAAAGAAATCAGCCCTCAACAACTTGACCGGCGGAAAATGTTTTTTTTGAACCGGTGTCACAATTTCAGCAAAAATTGGACTTTTGGCAATTCACTCAAAAATGGTGCCAAACGCTTGCAAATGCTCCCCTGAAAGCTTTGGCAGTCGAAACAGAAGGCTTTTTATCAGTGGAGAAGAAATCAGCCCTCCGCAACTTAACCGGCGAAAAAACTTTTTTTGAAAAAATCCCTAAGCCCCGGGGTCACAATTTCAGCAAAAATAGGACTTTTGGCAATTCACTCAAAAATGGTGCCAAACGCTTGCAAATGCTCCCCTGAAAGGCTTGGCAGTCGAAACAGACGGCTTTTTGCCACAGGAGAAGAAATGAGCCCTCAACAACTTGACCTGCGGAAAATGATTTTTTTGAAAAAATCCCTAAGCCCCGGGGTCACAATTTCAGCAAAAATTTGACTTTTGCCGATTCACTCAAAAATGGTACTAAACGCTTGCAAATGCTCCCCTGAAAGCTTTGGCAGTCGAAACAGAAGGCTTTTTGTCACAGGAATAGAAATCAGCCCTCAACAACTTAACCGGCGGAAAATGTTTTTTTTGAACCGGTGTCACAATTTCAGCAAAAATTGGACTTTTGGCAATTCACTCAAAAATGGTGCCAAACGCTTGCAAATGCTCCCCTGAAAGCTTTGGCAGTCGAAACAGAAGGCTTTTTATAAGTGGAGAAGAAATCAGCCCTCCGCAACTTAACCGGCGGAAAAAGTTTTTTTTGAAAAAATCCCTAAGCCCCGGGGTCACAATTTCAGCAAAAATCTGACTTTTGGCAATTCAATCAAAAATGGTGCCAAACGCTTGCAAATGCTCCCCTGAAAGGTTTGGCAGTCGAAACAGACGTCTTTTTGTCACAGGAGAAGAAATCAGCCCTCAACAACTTGACCTGCGGAAAATGATTTTTTTGAAAAAATCCCTAAGCCCTGGGGTCACAATTTCAGCAAAAATTTGACTTTTGCCGATTCAATCAAAAATGGTGCCAAACGCTTGCAAATGCTCCCCTGAAAGGTTTGGCAGTCGAAACAGAAGGCTTTTTGTCACAGGAAAAGAAATCAGCCCTCAAAAACTTGACCGGCGGAAAATGATTTTTTTGAAAAAATCCCTAAGCTCCGGGGTCACAATTTCAGCAAAAATCTGACTTTTGCCGATTCACTCAAAAATGGTACTAAACGCTTGGAAATGCTGTGCTGAAAGCTTTGGCAGTCGAAACAGAAGGCTTTTTATCACAGGAAAAGAAATCAGCCTTCAACAACTTTACCAGCAGAAAAACTTTTTTTGAAAAAATCCCTAATCCCCGGGGTCACAATTTCAGCAAAAATCTGACTTTTGGCAATTCACTCAAAAACGGTGCCAAACGCTTGGAAATGCTCCCCTGAAAGTTTTGGCAGTCGAAACAGAAGGCTTTTTATCACAGGAAAAGAAATCAGCCCTCAACAACTTAACGGGCAGAAAAACTTTTTTTGAAAAAATCCCTAAGCCCCGGGGTCACAATTTCAGCAAAAATCTGACTTTTGGCAAATCACTCAAAAACGGTGCCAAACGCTTGGAAATGCTCCCCTGAAAGTTTTGGCAGTCGAAACAGAAATCTTTTTATCACAGGAGAAGAAATCAGCCCTCAGCAACTTAACCGGAGGAAAATTTTTTTTTGAAAAAATCCCTAAGCCCCGGGGTCACAATTTCAGCAAAAATCTGACTTTTGGGAATTCACTCAAAAATGGTGCCAAACACTTTCAATTGCTCCCCTCAAGGTTTGGCAGTCGAAACAGAAGGCTTTTTATCACAGGAAAAGAAATCAGCCCTCAACAACTTAACTGGTGGAAAATAATTTTTTGAAAAAATCCCTAAGCCCCGGGGTCACAATTTCAGCAAAAATCTGACTTTTGGCAATTCAGTCAAAAATTGTGCCAAACGCTTGCAAATGCTCCCCTGAAAGCTTTTGCAGTCGAAACAGAAGGCTTTTTATCACAGGAAAAGAAATCAGCCCTCAACAGTTTGACCGGCGGAAAATGTTTTTTTTGAAAAAATCCCTAAGCCCCGGGGTCACAATTTCAGCAAAAATCTGACTTTTGGAAATTCACTCAAAAACGGTGCCAAACGCTTGGAATTGCTCCCCTGAAGGTTTGGCACTCGAAACAGAAGGCTTTTTATCACAGGAAAAGAAATCAGCCTTCAACAACTTTACCGGCAGAAAAACTTTTTTTGAAAAAATCCCTAAGCCCCGGGCTCACAATTTCAGCAAAAATCTGACTTTTGGCAAATCACTCAAAAACGGTGCCAAACGCTTGGAAATGCTCCCCTGAACGTTTTGGCAGTCGGAACAGAAATCTTTTTATCACAGGAGAAGAAATCAGCCCTCAGCAACTTGACCTGCGGAAAATGATTTTTTTGAAAAAATCCCTAAGCCCCGAGGTCACAATTTCAGCAAAAAATCGGACTTTTGGCAATTCACTCAAAAATGGTGCCAAACGCTTGCAATTGCTCCCCTGAAAGGTTTGGCAGTCGAAACAGAAGGCTTTTTGTCACAGGAAAAGAAATCAGCCCTCAACAACTTGAGCGGCGGAACATTTTTTTTTTTTGAAAAAATCTCTAATCCCCGAGGTCACAATTTCAGCAAAAATCGGACTTTTGGCAATTCACTGAAAAATGGTGCCAAACGCTTGCAATTGCTCCCCTGAAAGGTTTGGCAGTCGAAACAGAAGGCTTTTTGTCACAGGAAAAGAAATCAGCCCTCAACAACTTGACTGGCGGAAAATGTTTTTTTTTTTAAAAAATCCCTAATCCCCGGGGTCACAATTTCAGCAAAAATCTGACTTTTGGCAATTCACTCAAAAACGGTGCCAAACGCTTGGAAATGCTCCCCTGAAAGTTTTGGCAGTCGAAACAGAAGGCTTTTTATCACAAGAGAAGAAATCAGCCCTCTGCAACTCAACCGGCGGAAAAAGTTCTTTTGAAAAAATCCCTAAGCCCCGAGGTCACAGTTTCAGTAAAAATATAACTTTTGTCAATTCACTCAAAAATGGTGCCAAACGCTTGCAAATGCTCCGCTTAAAGCTTTGGCAGTCGAAACAGAAGGCTTTTTGTCACAGGAAAAGAAATCAGCCCTCAACAACTTAACCGGCAGAAAAGCTTTTTTTGAAAAAATCCCGAAGCCCCGGGGTCACAATTTCAGCAAAAAACTGACTTTTGGCAATTCACTCAAAAATGGAGCCAATCGCTTGCAAATGCTCCTGTGAAAGTTTTGGCAGTCGAAACAGAAGGCTTTTTATCACAGGAAAAGAAATCAGCCCTCAACAGTTTGACCGGCGGAAAATGTTTTTTTTGAAAAAATCCCGAAGCCCCGGGGTCACAATTTCAGCAAAAATCTGACTTTTGGCAATTCACTCAAAAATGGAGCCAATCGCTTGCAAATGCTCCTCTGAAAGTTTTGGCTGTCGAAACAGAAGGCTTTTTATCACAGGAGAAGAAATCAGCCCTCCGCAACTTGACCTGCGGAAAATGATTTTTTTGAAAAAATCCCTAAGCCCCGGGGTCACAATTTCAGCAAAAATCTGACTTTTGGCAATTCACTCAGAAATGGTGCCAAACGCTTGCAATTGCTCCCCTGAAAGGTTTGGCAGTCGAAACAGAAGGCTTTTTATCACAGGAAAAGAAATCAGCCCTCAACAACTTAACCGGCGGAAAAGCTTATTTTGAAATAATACCTAAGCCCCGGGGTCACAATTTCAGCAAAAATCTGACTTTTGGCAATTCACTCAAAAACGGTGCCAAACTCTTGCAATTGCTCCCCTGAAGGTTTGGCACTCGAAACAGAAGGCTTTTTATCACAGGAAAAGAAATCAGATCTCAACAACTTAACCGGCGGAAAAGCTTATTTTGAAATAATACCTAAGCCCCGGGGTCACAATTTCAGCAAAAATCTGACTTTTGGCAATTCACTCAAAAACGGTGCCAAACTCTTGCAATTGCTCCCCTGAAGGTTTGGCACTCGAAACAGAAGGCTTTTTATCACAGGAAAAGAAATCAGCCTTCAACAACTTGCTCGGCGGAAAATGTATTTTTAGAAAAAATCCCTAAGCCCCGGGGTCACAATTTCAGCAAAAATCTGAGTTTTGGGCATTCACTCAAAAATGGTGCCAAACGCTTGCAATTGCTCCCTTGAAAGGTTTGGCAGTCGAAACAGAAGGCTTTTTATTAAAGGAAAAGAAATCAGCCCTCAACAACTTGAACGGCGGAAAATAATTTTTTGAAAAAATCCCTAAGCCCCGGGGTCACAATTTCAGCAAAAATCTGACTTTTGCCAATTCACTCAAAAATGGTGCCAAACGCTTGCAATTGCTCCACTGAAAGCTTTGGCAGTCGAAACAGAAGGCTTTTTGTCACAGGTGAAGAAATCAGCCCTCAGCAACTTAACCGGCAGAAAAACTTTTTTTGAAAAAATTCCTAAGCCACGGGGTCACAATTTCAGCAAAAATCTGACTTTTGCCAATTCACTCAAAAATGGTGCCAAACGCTTGCAAATGCTCCGCTTAAAGTTTTGGCAGTCGAAACAGAAGGCATTTAATTACAGGAAAAGAAATCCGCCCTCAACAGCTTGACCGGCGGAAAATGATTTTTCTGAAAAAATCTCTAACCCTGGGGTCACAATTTCAGCAAAAATCTGACTTTTGCCAATTCACTCAAAAATGGTGCCAAACGCTTGCAATTGCTCCCTTGAAAGGTTTGGCAGTCGAAACAGAAGGCTTTTTATTAAAGGAAAAGAAATCAGCCCTCAACAACTTGAACGGCGGAAAAAATTTTTTTGAAAAAATCCCTAAGCCCCGGGGTCACAATTTCAGCAAAAATCTGACTTTTGCCAATTCACTCAAAAATGGTGCCAAACGCTTGCAAATGCTCCGCTTAAAGTTTTGGCAGTCGAAACAGAAGGCATTTAATTACAGGAAAAGAAATCCGCCCTCAACAGCTTGACCGGCGGAAAATGATTTTTCTGAAAAAATCTCTAACCCTGGGGTCACAATTTCAGCAAAAATCTGACTTTTGCCAATTCACTCAAAAATGGTGCCAAACGCTTGCAAATGCTCCGCTGAAAGCTTTGGCAGTCGAAACAGAAGGCTTTTTGTCAAAGGACAAGAAATCAGCCCTCAACAACTTAACTGGCAGAAAATAATTTTTTCAAAAAATCCCTAAGCCCCGAGGTCACAATTTCAGCAAAAATCTGACTTTTGGCAATTCACTCAAAAGTGGTGCCAAACGCTTGCAAATGCTCCGCTGAAAGCTTTGGCAGTCGAAACAGAAGGCTTTTTGTCACAGGAAAAGAAATCAGCCCTCAGCAACTTAACCGGCGGAAAAAGTTTTTGGGAAAAAATCCTTAAGCCCCGGAGTCACAATTTCAGCAAAAATCTGACTTTTGGCAATTCAATCAAAAATGGTGCCAAACGCATTAAAATGCCCCCCTGAAACCTTTGGCAGTCGAAACAGAAGGCATTTAATTACAGGAAAAGAAATCAGCCCTCAAGAACTTGACCGGCGGAAAATGTTTTTTCTGAAAAAATCCCTAACCCCGGGGTCACAATTTCAGCAAAAATCTGACTTTTGCCAATTCATTAAAAAATCGTGCCAAACGCTTGCAATTGTTCCCTGAAAGCTTTGGCAGTCAAAACAGAAGGCTTTTTGTCACAGGAAAAGAAATCAGCACTCAACAACTTAACCGGTGGAAAATAATTTTTTGAAAAAATCCCTAACCACGGGGTCACAATTTCAGCAAAAATCTGACTTTTGGCAATTCACTCAAAAATGGTGCCAAATGCTTGGAAATGCTCCCCTGAAAGGTTTGGCAGTCGAAACAGAAGGCTTTTTATCACTGGAAAAGAAATCAGCCCTCAACAACTTGCTCGGCGGAAAATGTATTTTTAGAAAAAATTCCTAAGCCCCGGGGTCACAATTTCAGCAAAAATCTGAGTTTTGGGCATTCACTCAAAAATGGTGCCAAACGCTTGCAATTGCTCCCCTGAAAGGTTTGGCAGTCGAAACAGAAGGCTTTTTATTACAGGAAAAGAAATCAGTCCTCAACAACTAGACCGGCGGAAAATGATTTTTTTGAAAAAATCCCTAAGCCCCGAGGTCACAATTTCAGCAAAAATCTGACTTTAGGCAATTCACTCAAAAATGGTGCCAAATGCTTGCAAATGCTCCGCTGAAAGCTTTGGCAGTCGAAACAGAAGGCTTTTTGTCAAAGGACAAGAAATCAGCCCTCAACAACTTAACTGGCGGAAAATAATTTTTTGAAAAAATCCCTAATCCCCGGGGTCACAATTTCAGCAAAAATCTGACTTTTGTGCATTCACTCAAATATGATGCCAAACGCTTGCAATTGCTCCCCTGAAAGGTTTGGCAGTCGAAACAGAAGGCATTTAATTACTGGAAAAGAAATCAGCCCTCAAGAACTTGACCGGCGGAAAATGATTTTTCTGAAAAAATCCCTAACCCCGGCGTCACAATTTCAGCAAAAATCTGACTTTTGCCAATTCACTCAAAAATGGTGCTAAATGCTTGCAAATGCTCCGCTGAAAGCTTTGGCAGTCGAAACAGAAGGCTTTTTGTCAAAGGACAAGAAATCAGCCCTCAACAACTTAACTGGCGGAAAATAATTTTTTGAAAAAATCCCTAATCCCCGGGGTCACAATTTCAGCAAAAATTTCACTTTTGGCAGTTCAATCAAAAATGGTGCCAAACGCTTGCAACTGCTCCCCTGAAAGGCTTGGCAGTCGAAACAGACGGCTTTTTGCCACAGGAGAAGAAATCAGCCCTCAACAACTTGACCTGCGGAAAATGATTTTTTTGAAAAAATCCCTAAGCCCCGGGGTCACAATTTCAGCAAAAATTTGACTTTTGCCGATTCACTCAAAAATGGTACTAAACGCTTGCAAATGCTCCGCTGAAAGCTTTGGCAGTCGAAACAGAAGGCTTTTTGTCACAGGAAAAGAAATCAGCCCTCAACAACTTAACTGGCGGAAAATGTTTTTTTTGAACCGGTGTCACAATTTCAGCAAAAATCTGACTTTTGGCAATTCAATCAAAAATGGTGCCAAACGCTTGCAAATGCTCCCCTGAAAGGTTTGGCAGTCGAAACAGACGGCTTTTTATCACTGGAAAAGAAATCAGCCCTCCGCAACTTGACCGGCGGAAAATGATTTTTTTGAAAAAATCCCTAAGCCCCGGGGTCACAATTTCAGCAAAAATCTGAGTTTTGGGCATTCACTCAAAAATGGTGCCAAACGCTTGCAATTGCTCCCCTGAAAGGTTTGGCAGTCGAAACAGAAGGCTTTTTATTAAAGGAAAAGAAATCAGCCCTCAACAACTTGAACGGCGGAAAATAATTTTTTGAAAAAATCCCTAAGCCCCGGGGTCACAATTTCAGCAAAAATCTGACTTTTGCCAATTCACTCAAAAATGGTGCCAAACGCTTGCAATTGCTCCACTGAATGCTTTGGCAGTCGAAACAGAAGGCTTTTTGTCACAGGTGAAGAAATCAGCCCTCAGCAACTTAACCGGCAGAAAAACTTTTTTTGAAAAAATTCCTAAGCCATGGGGTCACAATTTCAGCAAAAATCTGACTTTTGCCAATTCACTCAAAAATGGTGCCAAACGCTTGCAAATGCTCCGCTTAAAGTTTTGGCAGTCGAAACAGAAGGCATTTAATTACAGGAAAAGAAATCCGCCCTCAACAGCTTGACCGGCGGAAAATGATTTTTCTGAAAAAATCTCTAACCCTGGGGTCACAATTTCAGCAAAAATCTGACTTTTGGCAATTCGCTCAAAAATGGTGCCAAACGCTTGCAATTGCTCCCCTGAAAGGTTTGGCAGTCGAAACAGAAGGCTTTTTATTACAGGAAAAGAAATCAGCCCTCAACAACTTGACCGGCGGAAAATGATTTTTTTGAAAAAATCCCTAAGCCCCGAGGTCACAATTTCAGCAAAAATCTGACTTTTGGCAATTCACTCAAAAGTGGTGCCAAACGCTTGCAAATGCTCTGCTGAAAGCTTTGGCAGTCGAAACAGAAGGCTTTTTGTCACAGGAAAAGAAATCAGCCCTCAGCAACTTAACCGGCGGAAAAAGTTTTTGGGAAAAAATCCTTAAGCCCCGGAGTCACAATTTCAGCAAAAATCTGACTTTTGGCAATTCAATCAAAAATGGTGCCAAACGCATTAAAATGCCCCCCTGAAACCTTTGGCAGTCGAAACAGAAGGCATTTAATTACAGGAAAAGAAATCAGCCCTCAAGAACTTGACCGGCGGAAAATGATTTTTCTGAAAAAATCCCTAACCCCGGGGTCACAATTTCAGCAAAAATCTGACTTTTGCCAATTCATTAAAAAATCGTGCCAAACGCTTGCAATTGTTCCCTGAAAGCTTTGGCAGTCAAAACAGAAGGCTTTTTGTCACAGGAAAAGAAATCAGCACTCAACAACTTAACCGGCGGAAAATAATTTTTTGAAAAAATCCCTAACCACGGGGTCACAATTTCAGCAAAAATCTGACTTTTGCCAATTCACTCAAAAATGGTGCCAAATGCTTGGAAATGCTCCCCTGAAAGGTTTGGCAGTCGAAACAGAAGGCTTTTTATCACAGGAAAAGAAATCCGCCCTCAACAGCTTGACCGGCGGAAAATGATTTTTCTGAAAAAATCTCTAACCCTGGGGTCACAATTTCAGCAAAAATCTGACTTTTGCCAATTCACTCAAAAATGGTGCCAAACGCTTGCAAATGCTCCGCTGAAAGCTTTGGCAGTCGAAACAGAAGGCTTTTTGTCAAAGGACAAGAAATCAGCCCTCAACAACTTAACTGGCAGAAAATAATTTTTTCAAAAAATCCCTAAGCCCCGGGGTCACAATTTCAGCAAAAATCTGACTTTGGGGCATTCACTCAAAAATGGTGCCAAACGCTTGCAATTGCTCCCCTGAAAGGTTTGGCAGTCGAAACAGAAGGCTTTTTATTACAGGAAAAGAAATCAGCCCTCAACAACTTGACCGGCGGAAAATGTTTTTTTTGAAAAAATCCCTAAGCCCCGGGGTCACAATTTCAGCAAAAATCGGACTTTGGGGCATTCACTCAAAAATGGTGCCAAACGCTTGCAACTGCTCCCCTGAAAGGTTTGGCACTCGAAACAGAAGGCTTTTTATCACAGGAAAAGAAATCAGCCCTCAACAACTTGACCGGCGGAAAGTGATTTTTTTGAAAAAATCCCTAAGCCCCGGGGGTGACAATTTCTGAAAAAATCTGACTTTTGGCAATTCGCTCAAAAATGGTGCCAAACGCTTGCAATTGCTCCCCTGAAAGGTTTGGCAGTCGAAACAGAAGGCTTTTTATTACAGGAAAAGAAATCAGCCCTCAACAACTTGACCGGCGGAAAATGATTTTTTTGAAAAAATCCCTAAGCCCCGAGGTCACAATTTCAGCAAAAATCTGACTTTTGGCAATTCACTCAAAAGTGGTGCCAAACGCTTGCAAATGCTCCGCTGAAAGCTTTGGCAGTCGAAACAGAAGGCTTTTTGTCACAGGAAAAGAAATCAGCCCTCAGCAACTTAACCGGCGGAAAAAGTTTTTGGGAAAAAATCCTTAAGCCCCGGAGTCACAATTTCAGCAAAAATCTGACTTTTGGCAATTCAATCAAAAATGGTGCCAAACGCATTAAAATGCCCCCCTGAAACCTTTGGCAGTCGAAACAGAAGGCATTTAATTACAGGAAAAGAAATCAGCCCTCAAGAACTTGACCGGCGGAAAATGTTTTTTCTGAAAAAATCCCTAACCCCGGGGTCACAATTTCAGCAAAAATCTGACTTTTGCCAATTCATTAAAAAATCGTGCCAAACGCTTGCAATTGTTCCCTGAAAGCTTTGGCAGTCAAAACAGAAGGCTTTTTGTCACAGGAAAAGAAATCAGCACTCAACAACTTAACCGGTGGAAAATAATTTTTTGAAAAAATCCCTAACCACGGGGTCACAATTTCAGCAAAAATCTGACTTTTGGCAATTCACTCAAAAATGGTGCCAAATGCTTGGAAATGCTCCCCTGAAAGGTTTGGCAGTCGAAACAGAAGGCTTTTTATCACTGGAAAAGAAATCAGCCCTCAACAACTTGCTCGGCGGAAAATGTATTTTTAGAAAAAATCCCTAAGCCCCGGGGTCACAATTTCAGCAAAAATCTGAGTTTTGGGCATTCACTCAAAAATGGTGCCAAACGCTTGCAATTGCTCCCCTGAAAGGTTTGGCAGTCGAAACAGAAGGCTTTTTATTACAGGAAAAGAAATCAGTCCTCAACAACTAGACCGGCGGAAAATGATTTTTTTGAAAAAATCCCTAAGCCCCGAGGTCACAATTTCAGCAAAAATCTGACTTTAGGCAATTCACTCAAAAATGGTGCCAAATGCTTGCAAATGCTCCGCTGAAAGCTTTGGCAGTCGAAACAGAAGGCTTTTTGTCAAAGGACAAGAAATCAGCCCTCAACAACTTAACTGGCGGAAAATAATTTTTTGAAAAAATCCCTAATCCCCGGGGTCACAATTTCAGCAAAAATCTGACTTTTGTGCATTCACTCAAATATGATGCCAAACGCTTGCAATTGCTCCCCTGAAAGGTTTGGCAGTCGAAACAGAAGGCATTTAATTACTGGAAAAGAAATCAGCCCTCAAGAACTTGACCGGCGGAAAATGATTTTTCTGAAAAAATCCCTAACCCCGGCGTCACAATTTCAGCAAAAATCTGACTTTTGCCAATTCACTCAAAAATGGTGCTAAATGCTTGCAAATGCTCCGCTGAAAGCTTTGGCAGTCGAAACAGAAGGCTTTTTGTCAAAGGACAAGAAATCAGCCCTCAACAACTTAACTGGCGGAAAATAATTTTTTGAAAAAATCCCTAATCCCCGGGGTCACAATTTCAGCAAAAATTTCACTTTTGGCAGTTCAATCAAAAATGGTGCCAAACGCTTGCAACTGCTCCCCTGAAAGGCTTGGCAGTCGAAACAGACGGCTTTTTGCCACAGGAGAAGAAATCAGCCCTCAACAACTTGACCTGCGGAAAATGATTTTTTTGAAAAAATCCCTAAGCCCCGGGGTCACAATTTCAGCAAAAATTTGACTTTTGCCGATTCACTCAAAAATGGTACTAAACGCTTGCAAATGCTCCGCTGAAAGCTTTGGCAGTCGAAACAGAAGGCTTTTTGTCACAGGAAAAGAAATCAGCCCTCAACAACTTAACTGGCGGAAAATGTTTTTTTTGAACCGGTGTCACAATTTCAGCAAAAATCTGACTTTTGGCAATTCAATCAAAAATGGTGCCAAACGCTTGCAAATGCTCCCCTGAAAGGTTTGGCAGTCGAAACAGACGGCTTTTTATCACTGGAAAAGAAATCAGCCCTCCGCAACTTGACCGGCGGAAAATGATTTTTTTGAAAAAATCCCTAAGCCCCGGGGTCACAATTTCAGCAAAAATCTGAGTTTTGGGCATTCACTCAAAAATGGTGCCAAACGCTTGCAATTGCTCCCCTGAAAGGTTTGGCAGTCGAAACAGAAGGCTTTTTATTAAAGGAAAAGAAATCAGCCCTCAACAACTTGAACGGCGGAAAATAATTTTTTGAAAAAATCCCTAAGCCCCGGGGTCACAATTTCAGCAAAAATCTGACTTTTGCCAATTCACTCAAAAATGGTGCCAAACGCTTGCAATTGCTCCACTGAAAGCTTTGGCAGTCGAAACAGAAGGCTTTTTGTCACAGGTGAAGAAATCAGCCCTCAGCAACTTAACCGGCAGAAAAACTTTTTTTGAAAAAATTCCTAAGCCATGGGGTCACAATTTCAGCAAAAATCTGACTTTTGCCAATTCACTCAAAAATGGTGCCAAACGCTTGCAAATGCTCCGCTTAAAGTTTTGGCAGTCGAAACAGAAGGCATTTAATTACAGGAAAAGAAATCCGCCCTCAACAGCTTGACCGGCGGAAAATGATTTTTCTGAAAAAATCTCTAACCCTGGGGTCACAATTTCAGCAAAAATCTGACTTTTGGCAATTCGCTCAAAAATGGTGCCAAACGCTTGCAATTGCTCCCCTGAAAGGTTTGGCAGTCGAAACAGAAGGCTTTTTATTACAGGAAAAGAAATCAGCCCTCAACAACTTGACCGGCGGAAAATGATTTTTTTGAAAAAATCCCTAAGCCCCGAGGTCACAATTTCAGCAAAAATCTGACTTTTGGCAATTCACTCAAAAGTGGTGCCAAACGCTTGCAAATGCTCTGCTGAAAGCTTTGGCAGTCGAAACAGAAGGCTTTTTGTCACAGGAAAAGAAATCAGCCCTCAGCAACTTAACCGGCGGAAAAAGTTTTTGGGAAAAAATCCTTAAGCCCCGGAGTCACAATTTCAGCAAAAATCTGACTTTTGGCAATTCAATCAAAAATGGTGCCAAACGCATTAAAATGCCCCCCTGAAACCTTTGGCAGTCGAAACAGAAGGCATTTAATTACAGGAAAAGAAATCAGCCCTCAAGAACTTGACCGGCGGAAAATGATTTTTCTGAAAAAATCCCTAACCCCGGGGTCACAATTTCAGCAAAAATCTGACTTTTGCCAATTCATTAAAAAATCGTGCCAAACGCTTGCAATTGTTCCCTGAAAGCTTTGGCAGTCAAAACAGAAGGCTTTTTGTCACAGGAAAAGAAATCAGCACTCAACAACTTAACCGGCGGAAAATAATTTTTTGAAAAAATCCCTAACCACGGGGTCACAATTTCAGCAAAAATCTGACTTTTGCCAATTCACTCAAAAATGGTGCCAAATGCTTGGAAATGCTCCCCTGAAAGGTTTGGCAGTCGAAACAGAAGGCTTTTTATCACTGGAAAAGAAATCAGCCCTCAACAACTTGCTCGGCGGAAAATGTATTTTTAGAAAAAATCCCTAAGCCCCGGGGTCACAATTTCAGCAAAAATCTGAGTTTTGGGCATTCACTCAAAAATGGTGCCAAACGCTTGCAATTGCTCCCCTGAAAGGTTTGGCAGTCGAAACAGAAGGCTTTTTATTACAGGAAAAGAAATCAGTCCTCAACAACTAGACCGGCGGAAAATGATTTTTTTGAAAAAATCCCTAAGCCCCGAGGTCACAATTTCAGCAAAAATCTGACTTTTGGGCATTCACTCAAATATGATGCCAAACGCTTGCAATTGCTCCCCTGAAAGGTTTGGCAGTCGAAACAGAAGGCATTTAATTACTGGAAAAGAAATCAGCCCTCAAGAACTTGACCGGCGGAAAATGATTTTTCTGAAAAAATCCCTAACCCCGGCGTCACAATTTCAGCAAAAATCTGACTTTTGCCAATTCACTCAAAAATGGTGCTAAATGCTTGCAAATGCTCCGCTGAAAGCTTTGGCAGTCGAAACAGAAGGCTTTTTGTCAAAGGACAAGAAATCAGCCCTCAACAACTTAACTGGCGGAAAATAATTTTTTGAAAAAATCCCTAATCCCCGGGGTCACAATTTCAGTAAAAATCTGACTTTTGGCAATTCACTCAAAAATGCTGCCAAACGCTTGCAATTGCTCCCCTGAAGGTTTGGCAGTCGAAACAGAAGGCTTTTTATCACTGGAAAAGAAATCAGCCCTCAACAACTTGACCGGCGGAAAATGATTTTTTTCAAAAAATCCCTAAGCCCCGGGGTCACAATTTCAGCAAAAATTTGACTTTTGCCAATTCTCTCAAAAATGGTGCCAAACGCTTGCAAATGCTCTGCTGAAAGGTTTGGCAGTCGAAACAGAAGGCTTTTTGTCACAGGAAAAGAAATCAGCCCTTAACAACTTGACTGGCGGCAAATGATTTTTTTGAAAAAAATCACTGAACCCCGGGGTCACAATTTCAGCAAAAATCGGACTTTTGGCAAATCACTCAAAAATGGTGCCAAACGCTTGCAAAGGCTCCTCTTAAAGTTTTGGCAGTCGAAACAGAAGGCTTTTTGTCACAGGAAAAGAAATCAGCCCTTAACAACTTGACTGGCGGAAAATGATTTTTTTGAAAAAAATCACTAAACCCCGGGGTCACAATTTCAGCAAAAATCGGACTTTTGGCAAATCACTCAAAAATGGTGCCAAACGCTTGCAAATGTTCCTCTGACAGTTTTGGCAGTCGAAACAGAAGGCTTTTTATCACAGGAGAAAAAATCCGCCCTCCGCAACTTAACCGGCAGAAAAACTTTTTTTGAAAAAATTCCTAAGCCCCGGGGTCACAATTTCAGCAAAAATCTGACTTTTGCCAATTCACTCAAAAATGGTGCCAAATGCTTGCAAATGCTCCGCTGAAAGCTTTGGCAGTCGAAACAGAAGGCTTTTTGTCAAAGGACAAAAAATCAGCCCTCAACAACTTAAGGGCGGAAAATAATTTTTAGAAAAAATCCCTAAGCCCCGGGGTTACAATTTCAGCAAAAATCTAACTTTTGCCAATTCACTCAAAAATGGTGCCAAATGCTTGGAAATGCTCCCCTGAAAGGTTTGGCAGTCGAAACAGAAGGCTTTTTATCACTGGAAAAGAAATCAGCCCTCAACAACTTGACCGGCGGAAAATGATTTTTTTGAAAAAATCCCTAAGCCCCGGGGTCACAATTTCAGCAAAAATCTGACTTTGGGGCATTCACTCAAAAATGGTGCCAAACGCTTGCAATTGCTCCCCTGAAAGGTTTGGCAGTCGAAACAGAAGGCTTTTTATTACAGGAAAAGAAATCAGCCCTCAACAACTTGACCGGCGGAAAATGTTTTTTTTGAAAAAATCCCTAAGCCCCGGGGTCACAATTTCAGCAAAAATCGGACTTTGGGGCATTCACTCAAAAATGGTGCCAAACGCTTGCAACTGCTCCCCTGAAAGGTTTGGCACTCGAAACAGAAGGCTTTTTATCACAGGAAAAGAAATCAGCCCTCAACAACTTGACCGGCGGAAAGTGATTTTTTTGAAAAAATCCCTAAGCCCCGGGGGTGACAATTTCTGAAAAAATCTGACTTTTGGCAATTCGCTCAAAAATGGTGCCAAACGCTTGCAATTGCTCCCCTGAAAGGTTTGGCAGTCGAAACAGAAGGCTTTTTATTACAGGAAAAGAAATCAGCCCTCAACAACTTGACCGGCGGAAAATGATTTTTTTGAAAAAATCCCTAAGCCCCGAGGTCACAATTTCAGCAAAAATCTGACTTTTGGCAATTCACTCAAAAGTGGTGCCAAACGCTTGCAAATGCTCCGCTGAAAGCTTTGGCAGTCGAAACAGAAGGCTTTTTGTCACAGGAAAAGAAATCAGCCCTCAGCAACTTAACCGGCGGAAAAAGTTTTTGGGAAAAAATCCTTAAGCCCCGGAGTCACAATTTCAGCAAAAATCTGACTTTTGGCAATTCAATCAAAAATGGTGCCAAACGCATTAAAATGCCCCCCTGAAACCTTTGGCAGTCGAAACAGAAGGCATTTAATTACAGGAAAAGAAATCAGCCCTCAAGAACTTGACCGGCGGAAAATGATTTTTCTGAAAAAATCCCTAACCCCGGGGTCACAATTTCAGCAAAAATCTGACTTTTGTGCATTCACTCAAATATGATGCCAAACGCTTGCAATTGTTCCCTGAAAGCTTTGGCAGTCAAAACAGAAGGCTTTTTGTCACAGGAAAAGAAATCAGCACTCAACAACTTAACCGGCGGAAAATAATTTTTTGAAAAAATCCCTAACCACGGGGTCACAATTTCAGCAAAAATCTGACTTTTGGCAATTCACTCAAAAATGGTGCCAAATGCTTGGAAATGCTCCCCTGAAAGGTTTGGCAGTCGAAACAGAAGGCTTTTTATCACTGGAAAAGAAATCAGCCCTCAACAACTTGCTCGGCGCAAAATGTATTTTTAGAAAAAATCCCTAAGCCCCGGGGTCACAATTTCAGCAAAAATCTGAGTTTTGGGCATTCACTCAAAAATGGTGCCAAACGCTTGCAATTGCTCCCCTGAAAGGTTTGGCAGTCGAAACAGAAGGCTTTTTATTACAGGAAAAGAAATCAGTCCTCAACAACTAGACCGGCGGAAAATGATTTTTTTGAAAAAATCCCTAAGCCCCGAGGTCACAATTTCAGGACAAATCGGACTTTGGGGCATTCACTCAAAAATGGTGCCAAACGCTTGCAACTGCTCCCCTGAAAGGTTTGGCACTCGAAACAGAAGGCTTTTTATCACAGGAAAAGAAATCAGCCCTCAACAACTTAACTGGCGGAAAATAATTTTTTGAAAAAATCCCTAAGCCCCGGGGTCACAATTTCAGCAAAAATCTGACTTTTGCCAATTCACTCAAAAATGGTGCCAAACGCTTGCAATTGCTCCACTGAAAGCTTTGGCAGTCGAAACAGAAGGCTTTTTGTCACAGGTGAAGAAATCAGCCCTCAGCAACTTAACCGGCAGAAAAACTTTTTTTGAAAAAATTCCTAAGCCACGGGGTCACAATTTCAGCAAAAATCTGACTTTTGCCAATTCACTCAAAAATGGTGCCAAACGCTTGCAAATGCTCCGCTTAAAGTTTTGGCAGTCGAAACAGAAGGCATTTAATTACAGGAAAAGAAATCCGCCCTCAACAGCTTGACCGGCGGAAAATGATTTTTCTGAAAAAATCTCTAACCCTGGGGTCACAATTTCAGCAAAAATCTGACTTTTGCCAATTCACTCAAAAATGGTGCCAAACGCTTGCAAATGCTCCGCTGAAAGCTTTGGCAGTCGAAACAGAAGGCTTTTTGTCAAAGGACAAGAAATCAGCCCTCAACAACTTAACTGGCAGAAAATAATTTTTTCAAAAAATCCCTAAGCCCCGAGGTCACAATTTCAGCAAAAATCTGACTTTTGGCAATTCACTCAAAAGTGGTGCCAAACGCTTGCAAATGCTCCGCTGAAAGCTTTGGCAGTCGAAACAGAAGGCTTTTTGTCACAGGAAAAGAAATCAGCCCTCAGCAACTTAACCGGCGGAAAAAGTTTTTGGGAAAAAATCCTTAAGCCCCGGAGTCACAATTTCAGCAAAAATCTGACTTTTGGCAATTCAATCAAAAATGGTGCCAAACGCATTAAAATGCCCCCCTGAAACCTTTGGCAGTCGAAACAGAAGGCATTTAATTACAGGAAAAGAAATCAGCCCTCAAGAACTTGACCGGCGGAAAATGTTTTTTCTGAAAAAATCCCTAACCCCGGGGTCACAATTTCAGCAAAAATCTGACTTTTGCCAATTCATTAAAAAATCGTGCCAAACGCTTGCAATTGTTCCCTGAAAGCTTTGGCAGTCAAAACAGAAGGCTTTTTGTCACAGGAAAAGAAATCAGCACTCAACAACTTAACCGGTGGAAAATAATTTTTTGAAAAAATCCCTAACCACGGGGTCACAATTTCAGCAAAAATCTGACTTTTGGCAATTCACTCAAAAATGGTGCCAAATGCTTGGAAATGCTCCCCTGAAAGGTTTGGCAGTCGAAACAGAAGGCTTTTTATCACTGGAAAAGAAATCAGCCCTCAACAACTTGCTCGGCGGAAAATGTATTTTTAGAAAAAATCCCTAAGCCCCGGGGTCACAATTTCAGCAAAAATCTGAGTTTTGGGCATTCACTCAAAAATGGTGCCAAACGCTTGCAATTGCTCCCCTGAAAGGTTTGGCAGTCGAAACAGAAGGCTTTTTATTACAGGAAAAGAAATCAGTCCTCAACAACTAGACCGGCGGAAAATGATTTTTTTGAAAAAATCCCTAAGCCCCGAGGTCACAATTTCAGCAAAAATCTGACTTTAGGCAATTCACTCAAAAATGGTGCCAAATGCTTGCAAATGCTCCGCTGAAAGCTTTGGCAGTCGAAACAGAAGGCTTTTTGTCAAAGGACAAGAAATCAGCCCTCAACAACTTAACTGGCGGAAAATAATTTTTTGAAAAAATCCCTAATCCCCGGGGTCACAATTTCAGCAAAAATCTGACTTTTGTGCATTCACTCAAATATGATGCCAAACGCTTGCAATTGCTCCCCTGAAAGGTTTGGCAGTCGAAACAGAAGGCATTTAATTACTGGAAAAGAAATCAGCCCTCAAGAACTTGACCGGCGGAAAATGATTTTTCGGAAAAAATCCCTAACCCCGGCGTCACAATTTCAGCAAAAATCTGACTTTTGCCAATTCACTCAAAAATGGTGCTAAATGCTTGCAAATGCTCCGCTGAAAGCTTTGGCAGTCGAAACAGAAGGCTTTTTGTCAAAGGACAAGAAATCAGCCCTCAACAACTTAACTGGCGGAAAATAATTTTTTGAAAAAATCCCTAATCCCCGGGGTCACAATTTCAGCAAAAATTTCACTTTTGGCAGTTCAATCAAAAATGGTGCCAAACGCTTGCAACTGCTCCCCTGAAAGGCTTGGCAGTCGAAACAGACGGCTTTTTGCCACAGGAGAAGAAATCAGCCCTCAACAACTTGACCTGCGGAAAATGATTTTTTTGAAAAAATCCCTAAGCCCCGGGGTCACAATTTCAGCAAAAATTTGACTTTTGCCGATTCACTCAAAAATGGTACTAAACGCTTGCAAATGCTCCGCTGAAAGCTTTGGCAGTCGAAACAGAAGGCTTTTTGTCACAGGAAAAGAAATCAGCCCTCAACAACTTAACTGGCGGAAAATGTTTTTTTTGAACCGGTGTCACAATTTCAGCAAAAATCTGACTTTTGGCAATTCAATCAAAAATGGTGCCAAACGCTTGCAAATGCTCCCCTGAAAGGTTTGGCAGTCGAAACAGACGGCTTTTTATCACTGGAAAAGAAATCAGCCCTCCGCAACTTGACCGGCGGAAAATGATTTTTTTGAAAAAATCCCTAAGCCCCGGGGTCACAATTTCAGCAAAAATCTGAGTTTTGGGCATTCACTCAAAAATGGTGCCAAACGCTTGCAATTGCTCCCCTGAAAGGTTTGGCAGTCGAAACAGAAGGCTTTTTATTAAAGGAAAAGAAATCAGCCCTCAACAACTTGAACGGCGGAAAATAATTTTTTGAAAAAATCCCTAAGCCCCGGGGTCACAATTTCAGCAAAAATCTGACTTTTGCCAATTCACTCAAAAATGGTGCCAAACGCTTGCAATTGCTCCACTGAAAGCTTTGGCAGTCGAAACAGAAGGCTTTTTGTCACAGGTGAAGAAATCAGCCCTCAGCAACTTAACCGGCAGAAAAACTTTTTTTGAAAAAATTCCTAAGCCATGGGGTCACAATTTCAGCAAAAATCTGACTTTTGCCAATTCACTCAAAAATGGTGCCAAACGCTTGCAAATGCTCCGCTTAAAGTTTTGGCAGTCGAAACAGAAGGCATTTAATTACAGGAAAAGAAATCCGCCCTCAACAGCTTGACCGGCGGAAAATGATTTTTCTGAAAAAATCTCTAACCCTGGGGTCACAATTTCAGCAAAAATCTGACTTTTGGCAATTCGCTCAAAAATGGTGCCAAACGCTTGCAATTGCTCCCCTGAAAGGTTTGGCAGTCGAAACAGAAGGCTTTTTATTACAGGAAAAGAAATCAGCCCTCAACAACTTGACCGGCGGAAAATGATTTTTTTGAAAAAATCCCTAAGCCCCGAGGTCACAATTTCAGCAAAAATCTGACTTTTGGCAATTCACTCAAAAGTGGTGCCAAACGCTTGCAAATGCTCTGCTGAAAGCTTTGGCAGTCGAAACAGAAGGCTTTTTGTCACAGGAAAAGAAATCAGCCCTCAGCAACTTAACCGGCGGAAAAAGTTTTTGGGAAAAAATCCTTAAGCCCCGGAGTCACAATTTCAGCAAAAATCTGACTTTTGGCAATTCAATCAAAAATGGTGCCAAACGCATTAAAATGCCCCCCTGAAACCTTTGGCAGTCGAAACAGAAGGCATTTAATTACAGGAAAAGAAATCAGCCCTCAAGAACTTGACCGGCGGAAAATGATTTTTCTGAAAAAATCCCTAACCCCGGGGTCACAATTTCAGCAAAAATCTGACTTTTGCCAATTCATTAAAAAATCGTGCCAAACGCTTGCAATTGTTCCCTGAAAGCTTTGGCAGTCAAAACAGAAGGCTTTTTGTCACAGGAAAAGAAATCAGCACTCAACAACTTAACCGGCGGAAAATAATTTTTTGAAAAAATCCCTAACCACGGGGTCACAATTTCAGCAAAAATCTGACTTTTGCCAATTCACTCAAAAATGGTGCCAAATGCTTGGAAATGCTCCCCTGAAAGGTTTGGCAGTCGAAACAGAAGGCTTTTTATCACTGGAAAAGAAATCAGCCCTCAACAACTTGCTCGGCGGAAAATGTATTTTTAGAAAAAATCCCTAAGCCCCGGGGTCACAATTTCAGCAAAAATCTGAGTTTTGGGCATTCACTCAAAAATGGTGCCAAACGCTTGCAATTGCTCCCCTGAAAGGTTTGGCAGTCGAAACAGAAGGCTTTTTATTACAGGAAAAGAAATCAGTCCTCAACAACTAGACCGGCGGAAAATGATTTTTTTGAAAAAATCCCTAAGCCCCGAGGTCACAATTTCAGCAAAAATCTGACTTTTGGGCATTCACTCAAATATGATGCCAAACGCTTGCAATTGCTCCCCTGAAAGGTTTGGCAGTCGAAACAGAAGGCATTTAATTACTGGAAAAGAAATCAGCCCTCAAGAACTTGACCGGCGGAAAATGATTTTTCGGAAAAAATCCCTAACCCCGGCGTCACAATTTCAGCAAAAATCTGACTTTTGCCAATTCACTCAAAAATGGTGCTAAATGCTTGCAAATGCTCCGCTGAAAGCTTTGGCAGTCGAAACAGAAGGCTTTTTGTCAAAGGACAAGAAATCAGCCCTCAACAACTTAACTGGCGGAAAATAATTTTTTGAAAAAATCCCTAATCCCCGGGGTCACAATTTCAGTAAAAATCTGACTTTTGGCAATTCACTCAAAAATGCTGCCAAACGCTTGCAATTGCTCCCCTGAAGGTTTGGCAGTCGAAACAGAAGGCTTTTTATCACTGGAAAAGAAATCAGCCCTCAACAACTTGACCGGCGGAAAATGATTTTTTTCAAAAAATCCCTAAGCCCCGGGGTCACAATTTCAGCAAAAATTTGACTTTTGCCAATTCTCTCAAAAATGGTGCCAAACGCTTGCAAATGCTCTGCTGAAAGGTTTGGCAGTCGAAACAGAAGGCTTTTTGTCACAGGAAAAGAAATCAGCCCTTAACAACTTGACTGGCGGCAAATGATTTTTTTGAAAAAAATCACTGAACCCCGGGGTCACAATTTCAGCAAAAATCGGACTTTTGGCAAATCACTCAAAAATGGTGCCAAACGCTTGCAAAGGCTCCTCTTAAAGTTTTGGCAGTCGAAACAGAAGGCTTTTTGTCACAGGAAAAGAAATCAGCCCTTAACAACTTGACTGGCGGAAAATGATTTTTTTGAAAAAAATCACTAAACCCCGGGGTCACAATTTCAGCAAAAATCGGACTTTTGGCAAATCACTCAAAAATGGTGCCAAACGCTTGCAAATGTTCCTCTGACAGTTTTGGCAGTCGAAACAGAAGGCTTTTTATCACAGGAGAAAAAATCCGCCCTCCGCAACTTAACCGGCAGAAAAACTTTTTTTGAAAAAATTCCTAAGCCCCGGGGTCACAATTTCAGCAAAAATCTGACTTTTGCCAATTCACTCAAAAATGGTGCCAAATGCTTGCAAATGCTCCGCTGAAAGCTTTGGCAGTCGAAACAGAAGGCTTTTTGTCAAAGGACAAAAAATCAGCCCTCAACAACTTAAGGGCGGAAAATAATTTTTAGAAAAAATCCCTAAGCCCCGGGGTTACAATTTCAGCAAAAATCTAACTTTTGCCAATTCACTCAAAAATGGTGCCAAATGCTTGGAAATGCTCCCCTGAAAGGTTTGGCAGTCGAAACAGAAGGCTTTTTATCACTGGAAAAGAAATCAGCCCTCAACAACTTGACCGGCGGAAAATGATTTTTTTGAAAAAATCCCTAAGCCCCGGGGTCACAATTTCAGCAAAAATCTGACTTTGGGGCATTCACTCAAAAATGGTGCCAAACGCTTGCAATTGCTCCCCTGAAAGGTTTGGCAGTCGAAACAGAAGGCTTTTTATTACAGGAAAAGAAATCAGCCCTCAACAACTTGACCGGCGGAAAATGTTTTTTTTGAAAAAATCCCTAAGCCCCGGGGTCACAATTTCAGCAAAAATCGGACTTTGGGGCATTCACTCAAAAATGGTGCCAAACGCTTGCAACTGCTCCCCTGAAAGGTTTGGCACTCGAAACAGAAGGCTTTTTATCACAGGAAAAGAAATCAGCCCTCAACAACTTGACCGGCGGAAAGTGATTTTTTTGAAAAAATCCCTAAGCCCCGGGGGTGACAATTTCTGAAAAAATCTGACTTTTGGCAATTCGCTCAAAAATGGTGCCAAACGCTTGCAATTGCTCCCCTGAAAGGTTTGGCAGTCGAAACAGAAGGCTTTTTATTACAGGAAAAGAAATCAGCCCTCAACAACTTGACCGGCGGAAAATGATTTTTTTGAAAAAATCCCTAAGCCCCGAGGTCACAATTTCAGCAAAAATCTGACTTTTGGCAATTCACTCAAAAGTGGTGCCAAACGCTTGCAAATGCTCCGCTGAAAGCTTTGGCAGTCGAAACAGAAGGCTTTTTGTCACAGGAAAAGAAATCAGCCCTCAGCAACTTAACCGGCGGAAAAAGTTTTTGGGAAAAAATCCTTAAGCCCCGGAGTCACAATTTCAGCAAAAATCTGACTTTTGGCAATTCAATCAAAAATGGTGCCAAACGCATTAAAATGCCCCCCTGAAACCTTTGGCAGTCGAAACAGAAGGCATTTAATTACAGGAAAAGAAATCAGCCCTCAAGAACTTGACCGGCGGAAAATGATTTTTCTGAAAAAATCCCTAACCCCGGGGTCACAATTTCAGCAAAAATCTGACTTTTGCCAATTCATTAAAAAATCGTGCCAAACGCTTGCAATTGTTCCCTGAAAGCTTTGGCAGTCAAAACAGAAGGCTTTTTGTCACAGGAAAAGAAATCAGCACTCAACAACTTAACCGGTGGAAAATAATTTTTTGAAAAAATCCCTAACCACGGGGTCACAATTTCAGCAAAAATCTGACTTTTGGCAATTCACTCAAAAATGGTGCCAAATGCTTGGAAATGCTCCCCTGAAAGGTTTGGCAGTCGAAACAGAAGGCTTTTTATCACTGGAAAAGAAATCAGCCCTCAACAACTTGCTCGGCGGAAAATGTATTTTTAGAAAAAATCCCTAAGCCCCGGGGTCACAATTTCAGCAAAAATCTGAGTTTTGGGCATTCACTCAAAAATGGTGCCAAACGCTTGCAATTGCTCCCCTGAAAGGTTTGGCAGTCGAAACAGAAGGCTTTTTATTACAGGAAAAGAAATCAGTCCTCAACAACTAGACCGGCGGAAAATGATTTTTTTGAAAAAATCCCTAAGCCCCGAGGTCACAATTTCAGGACAAATCGGACTTTGGGGCATTCACTCAAAAATGGTGCCAAACGCTTGCAACTGCTCCCCTGAAAGGTTTGGCACTCGAAACAGAAGGCTTTTTATCACAGGAAAAGAAATCAGCCCTCAACAACTTAACTGGCGGAAAATAATTTTTTGAAAAAATCCCTAATCCCCGGGGTCACAATTTCAGCAAAAATCTGACTTTTGGGCATTCACTCAAATATGATGCCAAACGCTTGCAATTGCTCCCCTGAAAGGTTTGGCAGTCGAAACAGAAGGCATTTAATTACTGGAAAAGAAATCAGCCCTCAAGAACTTGACCGGCGGAAAATGATTTTTCTGAAAAAATCCCTAACCCCGGCGTCACAATTTCAGCAAAAATCTGACTTTTGCCAATTCACTCAAAAATGGTGCTAAATGCTTGCAAATGCTCCGCTGAAAGCTTTGGCAGTCGAAACAGAAGGCTTTTTGTCAAAGGACAAGAAATCAGCCCTCAACAACTTAACTGGCGGAAAATAATTTTTTGAAAAAATCCCTAATCCCCGGGGTCACAATTTCAGTAAAAATCTGACTTTTGGCAATTCACTCAAAAATGCTGCCAAACGCTTGCAATTGCTCCCCTGAAGGTTTGGCAGTCGAAACAGAAGGCTTTTTATCACTGGAAAAGAAATCAGCCCTCAACAACTTGACCGGCGGAAAATGATTTTTTTCAAAAAATCCCTAAGCCCCGGGGTCACAATTTCAGCAAAAATTTGACTTTTGCCAATTCTCTCAAAAATGGTGCCAAACGCTTGCAAATGCTCTGCTGAAAGGTTTGGCAGTCGAAACAGAAGGCTTTTTGTCACAGGAAAAGAAATCAGCCCTTAACAACTTGACTGGCGGCAAATGATTTTTTTGAAAAAAATCACTGAACCCCGGGGTCACAATTTCAGCAAAAATCGGACTTTTGGCAAATCACTCAAAAATGGTGCCAAACGCTTGCAAAGGCTCCTCTTAAAGTTTTGGCAGTCGAAACAGAAGGCTTTTTGTCACAGGAAAAGAAATCAGCCCTTAACAACTTGACTGGCGGAAAATGATTTTTTTGAAAAAAATCACTAAACCCCGGGGTTACAATTTCAGCAAAAATCGGACTTTTGGCAAATCACTCAAAAATGGTGCCAAACGCTTGCAAATGTTCCTCTGACAGTTTTGGCAGTCGAAACAGAAGGCTTTTTATCACAGGAGAAAAAATCCGCCCTCCGCAACTTAACCGGCAGAAAAACTTTTTTTGAAAAAATCCCTAAGCCCCGGGGTCACAATTTCAGCAAAAATCTGACTTTTGCCAATTCACTCAAAAATGGTGCCAAACGCTTGCAACTGCTCCGCTGAAAGCTTTGGCACTCGAAACAGAAGGCTTTTTATCACAGGAAAAGAAATCAGCCCTCAACAACTTGACCGGCGGAAAGTGATTTTTTTGAAAAAATCCCTAAGCCCCGGGGGTGACAATTTCTGAAAAAATCTGACTTTTGGCAATTCACTCAAAAGTGGTGCCAAACGCTTGCAAATGCTCCCCTGAAAGTTTTGGCAGTCGAAACAGAAGGCTTTTTGTCACAGGAAAATAAATCAGCACTCAACAACTCACCCGGCGGAAAATAATTTTTTGAAAAAATCCCTAAGCCTGGGGGTCACAATTTCAGCAAAAATCTGACTTTTGCCAATTCACTCAAAAATGGTGCCAAACGCTTGCAATTGCTCCACTGAAAGCTTTGGCAGTCGAAACTAAAGGCTTTTTGTCACAGGTGAAGAAATCAGCCCTCAGCAACTTAACCGGCAGAAAAACTTTATTTGAAAAAATCCCTAAGCCCCGGGGTCACAATTTCAGCAAAAATCTGACTTTTGCCAATTCACTCAAAAATGGTGCCAAACGCTTGCAATTGCTGCGCTGAAAGTTTTGGCAGTCGAAACAGAAGGCATTTAATTACAGGAAAAGAAATCAGCCCTCAACAACTTGACCGGCGGAAAATGATTTTTTTGAAAAAATCCCTAAGCCCCGGGGTCACAATTTCAGCAAAAATCTGACTTTTGGCAATTCACTCAAAAATGGTGCCAAACGCTTGCAAAAGCTCCGCTGAAAGCTTTGGCAGTCGAAACAGAAGGCTTTTTGTCACAGGAAAAGAAATCAGCCCTCAACAACTTAACCGGCGGAAAATAATTTTTTGAAAAAATCCCTAAGCCCCGGGGTCACAATTTCAGCAAAAATTGGACTTTCGGCAATTCACTCAAAAATGGTGCCAAACGCTTGCAAATGCTCCACTGAAAGCTTTGGCAGTCGAAACAGAAAGCTTTTTGTCACAGGAGAAGAAATCAGCCCTCAGCAACTTAACCGGCAGAAAAACTTTATTTGAAAAAATCCCTAAGCCCCGAGGTCACAGTTTCAGTAAAAATATAACTTTTGTCAATTCACTCAAAAATGGTGCCAAACGCTTGCAAATGCTCCGCTTAAAGCTTTGGCAGTCGAAACAGAAGGCTTTTTGTCACACGAAAAGAAATCAGCCCTCAACAACTTAACTGGCAGAAAAACTTTTTTTAAAAAAATCCCTAAGCCCCGGGGTCACAATTTCAGCAAAAATTGGACTTTCGGCAATTCACTCAAAAATGGTGCCAAACGCTTGCAAATGCTCCACTGAAAGCTTTGGCAGTCGAAACAGAAAGCTTTTTGTCACAGGAGAAGAAATCAGCCCTCAGCAACTTAACCGGCAGAAAAACTTTATTTGAAAAAATCCCTAAGCCCCGAGGTCACAGTTTCAGTAAAAATATAACTTTTGTCAATTCACTCAAAAATGGTGCCAAACGCTTGCAAATGCTCCGCTTAAAGCTTTGGCAGTCGAAACAGAAGGCTTTTTGTCACAGGAAAAGAAATCAGCCCTCAGCAACTTAACTGGCAGAAAAACTTTTTTTAAAAAAATCCCTAAGCCCCGAGGGTCACAATTTCAGCAAAAATCTGACTTTTGGGAATGCACTCAAAAATGGTGCCTAACGCTTGCAAATGCTCCGCTGAAAGCTTTGGCAGTCGTAACAGAACGCTTTTTGTCACAGGTAAAGAAATCATCCCTCAACAACTTAACCGGCTGAAAATAATTTTTTGGAAAAATCCCTAAGCCCCGGGGTCACAATTTCAGCAAAAATCTGACTTTTGGGAATGCACTCAAAAATGGTGCCAAACGCTTGCAATTGCTCCCCTGAAAGCTTTGGCAGTCGAAACAGAAGGCTTTTTATCACAGGAAAAGAAATCAGCCCTCAACAACTTAACCGGCAGAAAAAGATTTTTTTGAAATATCGGAAAGCAACTACGAGTAAACTAGGAGTAAACTAGGTGTAAACTAGGAGTAAACCAGGAGTAAACTAGGAGTAAACCAGGAGTAAACTAGGTGTAAACTAGGAGTAAAGTTGGTGTAAGCTAGGTGTAAATTAGGAGTAAAGTAGGTGTAAACTAGGAGTAAAGTAGGAGTAAACTAGGTATAAAGTAGGAGTAAGGCAGGAGTAAATTAGCCAATCACATGCAGCCCATTGTGTAAATAATGTATATAAAGCAGATACTTTGAGGAACATCCATTCCTCCTCACCACTATGAGCTGAATAAAGAGCATGAAGATTTCATCAAAAATCTGACTTTCGGCAATTCACTCAAAACAAGTGCCAAACGGTTGCAAATGCCCACCTGAGAGGTTTGGCTGTCAAAACAGAAGGCTTTTTATCAGAGCAAAAGAAATCAGCCCTCGACAACTTAACCGGCAGAAAAAGATTTTTTTGAAAAAATCGCAAAGCCCCGGGGTCACAATTTCATAAAAAATCTGACTTTCGGCAATTCACTCAAAAATGGTGCCAAACGGTTGCAAATGCTCCCCTGAAAGATTTGGCGGTCAAAACAGAAGGCTTTTTATCACAGGACAAGAAATCAGCCCTCGACAAGTTAACCGGCAGAAAAAGATTTTTTTGAAAAAATCGCAAAGCCCCGGGGTCACAATTTCATAAAAAATCTGACTGTCGGCAATTCACTCAAAAATGGTGCCAAACGGTTGCAAATGCTCCCCTGAAAGATTTGGCGGTCAAAACAGAAGGCTTTTTATCACAGGACAAGAAATCAGCCCTTGACAACTTAACCGGCAGAAAAAGATTTTTTGGAAATATCGCAAAGCAACTAGGAGTAAACTAGGAGTAAACTAGGTGTAAACTAGGAGTAAACTAGGAGTAAACTAGGAGCAAACCAGGAGTAAACTAGGAGTAAACCAGGAGTAAACTAGGTGTAAACTAGGAGTAAAGTTGGTGTAAACTAGGTGTAAACTAGGAGTAAAGTAGGTGTAAACTAGGAGTAAAGTAGGAGTAAACTGGGTGTAAAGTAGGAGTAAGGCAGGAGTAAATTAGCCAATCACATGCAGCCCATTGTGTAAATAATGTATATAAAGCAGATACTTTGAGGGAACATCCATTCCTCCTCACCACTATGAGCTGAATAAAGAGCATGAAGATTTCATCAAAAATCTGACTTTCGGCAATTCACTCAAAACAAGTGCCAAACGGTTGCAAATGCCCACCTGAGAGGTTTGGCTGTCAAAACAGAAGGCGTTTTATCAGAGCAAAAGAAATTAGCCCTCGACAACTTAACTGGCAGAAAAAGATTTTTTTGAAAAAATCGCAAAGCCCCGGGGTCACAATTTCATAAAAAATCTGACTTTCGGCAATTCACTCAAAAATGGTGCCAAACGGTTGCAAATGCTCCGCTGAAAGGTTTGGCGGTCGAAACAGAAGGCTTTTTATCAGAGCAAAAGAAATCAGCCCTCGACAAGTTAACCGGCAGAAAAAGATTTTTTTGAAAAAATCGCAAAGCCCCGGGGTCACAATTTCATTAAAAATCTGACTGTCGGCAATTCACTCAAAAATGGTGCCAAACGGTTGCAAATGCTCCCCTGAAAGATTTGGCGGTCAAAACAGAAGGCTTTTTATCACAGGACAAGAAATCAGCCCTTGACAACTTAACCGGCAGAAAAAGATTTTTTGGAAATATCGCAAAGCAACTAGGAGTAAACTAGGAGTAAACTAGGAGTAAACTAGGTGTAAACTAGGAGTAAACTAGGAGTAAACCAGGTGTAAACTAGGAGTAAAGTTGGTGTAAACTAGGTGTAAACTAGGAGTAAAGTTGGTGTAAACTAGGTGTAAACAAGGAGTAAACTAGGTGTAAAGTAGGAGTAAGGCAGGAGTAAATTAGCCAATCACATGCAGCCCATTGTGTAAATAATGTATATAAAGCAGATACTTTGAGGGAACATCCATTCCTCCTCACCACTATGAGCTGAATAAAGAGCATGAAATCCACTCTCGACTCAGAGTATATTTCATTCTCAAACCCTCCAACACTTCTCAGATGAAAAAAGGGATGTCCTATTCAATAATAAATAAATAATAATAATAGTTTTATTATTTATACACCACCCATCTGACTGGGTCGTGCCAGCCACGCTCAGCAGCTTGCAGGATAAAATAATATACAATAAAACATCAAACCTTTTTTAACTATATGCCTACTATATGGAAGTTAACAACTGGACAACAGAAATGGATTGTACACACTCTAATGGTAGCTGAGAGGCTGATATTGATAAACTGGAAGAGCAAAGAGATGATCTCCTTTAATTTTTGGATTGATAATATGGTAACACTTGCAACCTGTGAACGGACTGCTTACAAACATAGACTGCTTGGATAAATACGACAGTATTTCAAATGAATTTATACAAAATGTAGTTGACTAATTTATATTAGGGCGCGGTCCCAATTTCAGCAAAAATCTGATGTTCTGCAATTCACTCACAAATGGTGCCAAACTCTTGCAAATGCTCGCCAGAGAGGTTTTTCAGTCAAAACAGAAGGCTTTTTATCACAGGACAAGAAATCAGCCCTCCACAACTTAACCGGGAGAATTTTTTTTTTAAAAAAAATCGCTAAGCCCCGGGGTCACAATTTCATCAAAAATCTGACTTTTGACAATTCACTCAAAAAAAGTGCCAAACGGTTGCAAATGCCCCCCTGAGAGGTTTGGCTGTCAAAACAGAAGGCTTTTTATCGCAGGAAAAGAAATCAGCCCTCGACAACTGCACCGGCAGAAGAAGATTTCATCAAAAATCTGACTTTCGGCAATTCACTCAAAAATGGTGCCAAATGGTTGCAAATGCTCCCCTGAGAGTTTTGGCAGTGGAAACAGAAGGGTTTTCATCATAGGACAAGAAATCAGCCCTCGACAAGTTAACCGGCAGAAAAAGATTTTTTTGAAAAAATCGCAAAGCCCCGGGGTCACAATTTCATTAAAGATCTGACTGTCGGCAATTCACTCAAAAATGGTGCCAAACGGTTGCAAATGCTCCCCTGAAAGGTTTGGCGGTCAAAACAGAAGGCGTTTTATCACAGGACAAGAAATCAGCCCTCGACAACTTAACCGGCAGAAAAAGATTTTTTTGAAAAAATCGCTAATGCTCCCCTGAGAGCTTGTGCATCGCCTGTTCACCGTCCCTCAGACCATGTGGTGTAAGATAAAAATGAACAAATTCCTATGCCCCACAAGTAACCCACAGATGCATTTTAAATAAAAGCACACATAAAGTAGGAGTAAACTAGGTGGAAACTAGGAGTAAAGTAGGTGTAAAGTAGGAGTAAACTAGGTGTAAAGTAGGAGTAAACTAGGTGTAAAGTAGGAGTAAACTAGGTGTAAAGTAGGTGTAAACCTCCCCTGAGAGGTTTGGCGTTCGAAACAGAGGCTTTTTATCAGAGCAAAAGAAATCAGCCCTCGACAAGTTAACCGGTAGAAATTTTTATTTTAAAAAAATCGCCAAGCCCCGGGGTCACAATTTCATCAAAAATCTGACTGTCGGCAATTCACTGAAAAATGGTGCCAAACGGTGGCAAATGCTCCCCTGAAAGGTTTGGCGGTCAAAAGAGAAGGCTTTTTCTCACAGGACAAGAAATCAGCCCTCAACAACTTAACCGGCAGAAAAAGATTTTTTTGAAATATCACAAAGCAACTAGGAGTAAACTAGGAGTAAACTAGGAGTAAACTAGGTGTAAACTAGGAGTAAACTAGGAGTAAACTAGGAGTAAACCAGGAGCAAACTAGGAGTAAACCAGGAGTAAACTAGGAGTAAAGTTGGTGTAAACTAGGTGTAAACTAGGAGTAAACTAGGAGTAAACCAGGAGTAAACTAGGACTAAACCAGGAGTAAACTAGGTGAAAACTAGGAGTAAAGTTGGTGTGAACTAGGTGTAAGCTAGGAGTAAAGTAGGAGTAAACTAGGTGTAAACAAGGAGTAAACTAGGTGTAAAGTAGGAGTAAGGCAGGAGTAAATTAGCCAATCACATGCAGCCCATTGTGTAAATAATGTATATAAAGCAGATACTTTGAGGGAACATCCATTCCTCCTCACCACTATGAGCTGAATAAAGAGCATGAAATCCACTCTCGACTCAGAGTATATTTCATTCTCAAACCCTCCAACACTTCTCAGATGAAAAAAGGGATGTCCTATTCAATAATAAATAAATAATGATAATAGTTTTATTATTTATACCCCACCCATCTGACTGGGTCGTGCCAGCCACGCTCAGCAGCTTGCAGGATAAAATAATATACAATAAAACATCAAACCTTTTTTAACTATATGCCTACTATATGGAAGTTAACAACTGGACAACAGAAATGGATTGTACACACTCTAATGGTAGCTGAGAGGCTGATATTGATAAACTGGAAGAGCAAAGAGATGATCTCCTTTAATTTTTGGATTGATAATATGGTAACACTTGCAACCTGTGAACGGACTGCTTACAAACATAGACTGCTTGGATAAATACGACAGTATTTCAAATGAATTTATACAAAATGTAGTTGACTAATTTATATTAGGGCGCGGTCCCAATTTCAGCAAAAATCTGATGTTCTGCAATTCACTCACAAATGGTGCCAAACTCTTGCAAATGCTCGCCAGAGAGGTTTTTCAGTCAAAACAGAAGGCTTTTTATCACAGGACAAGAAATCAGCCCTCCACAACTTAACCGGGAGAATTTTTTTTTTAAAAAAAATCGCTAAGCCCCGGGGTCACAATTTCATCAAAAATCTGACTTTTGACAATTCACTCAAAAAAAGTGCCAAACGGTTGCAAATGCCCCCCTGAGAGGTTTGGCTGTCAAAACAGAAGGCTTTTTATCGCAGGAAAAGAAATCAGCCCTCGACAACTGCACCGGCAGAAGAAGATTTCATCAAAAATCTGACTTTCGGCAATTCACTCAAAAATGGTGCCAAATGGTTGCAAATGCTCCCCTGAGAGTTTTGGCAGTGGAAACAGAAGGGTTTTCATCATAGGACAAGAAATCAGCCCTCGACAAGTTAACCGGCAGAAAAAGATTTTTTTGAAAAAATCGCAAAGCCCCGGGGTCACAATTTCATTAAAAATCTGACTGTCGGCAATTCACTCAAAAATGGTGCCAAACGGTTGCAAATGCTCCCCTGAAAGGTTTGGCGGTCAAAACAGAAGGCGTTTTATCACAGGACAAGAAATCAGCCCTCGACAACTTAACCGGCAGAAAAAGATTTTTTTGAAAAAATCGCTAATGCTCCCCTGAGAGCTTGTGCATCGCCTGTTCACCGTCCCTCAGACCATGTGGTGTAAGATAAAAATGAACAAATTCCTATGCCCCACAAGTAACCCACAGATGCATTTTAAATAAAAGCACACATAAAGTAGGAGTAAACTAGGAGTAAAGTAGGTGTAAAGTAGGAGTAAACTAGGTGTAAAGTAGGAGTAAAGTAGGTGTAAAGTAGGAGTAAACTAGGTGTAAAGTAGGTGTAAACCTCCCCTGAGAGGTTTGGCGTTCGAAACAGAAGGGTTTTCATCATAGGACAAGAAATCAGCCCTCGACAAGTTAACCGGCAGAAAAAGATTTTTTTGAAAAAATCGCAAAGCCCCAGGGTCACAATTTCATTAAAAATCTGACTGTCGGCAATTCACTCAAAAATGGTGCCAAACGGTTGCAAATGCTCCCCTGAAAGGTTTGGCGGTCAAAACAGAAGGCGTTTTATCACAGGACAAGAAATCAGCCCTCGACAACTTAACCGGCAGAAAAAGATTTTTTTGAAAAAATCGCTAATGCTCCCCTGAGAGCTTGTGCATCGCCTGTTCACCGTCCCTCAGACCATGTGGTGTAAGATAAAAATGAACAAATTCCTATGCCCCACAAGTAACCCACAGATGCATTTTAAATAAAAGCACACATAAAGTAGGAGTAAACTAGGAGTAAAGTAGGTGTAAAGTAGGAGTAAACTAGGTGTAAAGTAGGAGTAAAGTAGGTGTAAAGTAGGAGTAAACTAGGTGTAAAGTAGGTGTAAACCTCCCCTGAGAGGTTTGGCGTTCGAAACAGAAGGGTTTTCATCATAGGACAAGAAATCAGCCCTCGACAAGTTAACCGGCAGAAAAAGATTTTTTTGAAAAAATCGCAAAGCCCCAGGGTCACAATTTCATTAAAAATCTGACTGTCGGCAATTCACTCAAAAATGGTGCCAAACGGTTGCAAATGCTCCCCTGAAAGGTTTGGCGGTCAAAACAGAAGGCGTTTTATCACAGGACAAGAAATCAGCCCTCGACAACTTAACCGGCAGAAAAAGATTTTTTTGAAAAAATCGCTAATGCTCCCCTGAGAGCTTGTGCATCGCCTGTTCACCGTCCCTCAGACCATGTGGTGTAAGATAAAAATGAACAAATTCCTATGCCCCACAAGTAACCCACAGATGCATTTTAAATAAAAGCATACATAAAGTAGGAGTAAACTAGGTGGAAACTAGGAGTAAAGTAGGTGTAAAGTAGGAGTAAACTAGGTGTAAAGTAGGAGTAAACTAGGTGTAAAGTAGGTGTAAACCTCCCCTGAGAGGTTTGGCGTTCGAAACAGAGGCTTTTTATCAGAGCAAAAGAAATCAGCCCTCGACAAGTTAACCGGTAGAAATTTTTATTTTAAAAAAATCACAAAGCCCTGGGGTCACAATTTCATCAAAAATCTGACTGTCGGCAATTCACTCAAAAATGGTGCCAAACGGTGCAAATGTTCCCCTGAAAGGTTTGGCGGTCAAAAGAGAAGGCTTTTTCTCACAGGACAAGAAATTAGCCCTCAACAACTTAACCGGCAGAAAAAGATTTTTTTGAAATATCGCAAAGCAACTAGGAGTAAACTAGGAGTAAACTAGGTGTAAACTAGGAGTAAACTAGGAGTAAACCAGGAGTAAACTAGGTGTAAACTAGGAGTAAAGTTGGTGTAAAGTAGGTGTAAACTAGGAGTAAAGTAGGTGTAAACTAGGAGTAAAGTAGGAGTAAACTAGGTGTAAAGTAGGAGTAAGGCAGGAGTAAATTAGCCAATCACATGCAGCCCATTGTGTAAATAATGTATATAAAGCAGATACTTTGAGGGAACATCCATTCCTCCTCACCACTATGAGCTGAATAAAGAGCATGAAGATTTCATCAAAAATCTGACTTTCGGCAATTCACTCAAAACAAGTGCCAAACGGTTGCAAATGCCCACCTGAGAGGTTTGGCTGTCAAAACAGAAGGCTTTTTATCAGAGCAAAAGAAATCAGCCCTCGACAACTTAACTGGCAGAAAAAGATTTTCTTGAAAAAATCGCAAAGCCCCGGGGTCACAATTTCATTAAAAATCTGACTGTCAGCAATTCACTCAAAAATGGTGCCAAAAGGTTCCAAATTCTCCCCTGAAAGGTTTGGCGGTTAAAACACAAGGCTTTTTATCACAGGAAAAGAAATCAATCCTCAACTACTTAACCGGCAGAAAAAGGTTTTTTTGAAAAAATCCTATGCCCCGGGGTCACAATTTCATAAAAAGTGTGACTTTCGGCAATTCACTCAAAAATGGTGCCAAACGGTTGCAAATGCTCCGCTGAAAGGTTTGGCGGTCGAAACAGAAGGCTTTTTATCAGAGCAAAAGAAATCAGCCCTCGACAAGTTAACCGGCAGAAAAAGATTTTTTTGAAAAAATCGCAAAGCCCCGGGGTCACAATTTCATTAAAAATCTGACTGTCGGCAATTCACTCAAAAATGGTGCCAAACGGTTGCAAATGCTCCCCTGAAAGGATTGGCGGTCAAAACAGAAGGCGTTTTATCACAGGACAAGAAATCAGCCCTCGACAACTTAACCGGCAGAAAAAGATTTTTTTGAAAAAATCGCTAATGCTCCCCTGAGAGCTTGTGCATCGCCTGTACACCGTCCCTCAGACCATGTGGTGTAAGATAAAAATGAACAAATTCCTATGCCCCACAAGTAACCCACAGATGCATTTTAAATAAAAGCACACATAAAGTAGGAGTAAACTAGGTGGAAACTAGGTGGAAACTAGGAGTAAAGTAGGTGTAAAGTAGGAGTAAACTAGGTGTAAAGTAGGAGTAAACTAGGTGTAAAGTAGGTGTAAATCTCCTCTGAGAGGTTTGGCGTTCGAAACAGAGGCTTTTTATCAGAGCAAAAGAAATCAGCCCTTGACAAGTTAACCGGTAGAAATTTTTATTTTAAAAAAATCGCAAAGCCCTGGGGTCACAATTTCATCAAAAATCTGACTGTCGGCAATTCACTCAAAAATGGTGCCAAACGGTGCCAATGCTCCCCTGAAAGGTTTGGCGGTCAAAAGAGAAGGCTTTTTCTCACAAATGGTTACAAATAATGTCCTGAGAGTTTTGATTTCCTGAGAGTTTTGCCAAATGGTTACAAATGATTTCCTGAGAGTTTTGGCAGTGGAAACAGAAGGCTTTTCATCATAGGACAAGAAATCAGACCTCGACAACTTAACCGGCAGAAAAAGATTTTTTTGAAATATCGCAAAGCAACTAGGAGTAAACTAGGTGTAAACTAGGAGTAAACTAGGAGTAAACTAGGAGTAAAGTAGGAGTAAACTAGGAGTAAATTAGGTGTAAACTAGGAGTAAAGTGGGTGTAAACTATGAGTAAAGTTGGTGTAAACTAGGAGTAAAGTTGGTGTAAACGAGGAGTAAAGTAAAGGAGTAAAGTCCCTAAGCCCCGGGGTCACAATTTCATAAAAAAACTGACTTTCGGCAATTCACTCAAAAATGGTGCCAGACGGTTGCAAATGATCCCCTGAAAGGTTTGGTGGTGAAAACAGAAGGCTTTTTATCACAGGAAAAATAATCAGCCCTCAACAACTTAAACGTCAGAAAAAGATTTTTTTGAAAAAATCCTAAGCCTCGGGGTCACAGTTTCATAAAAAATCTGACTTTCGGCAATTCACTCAAAAATGGTGCCCGACGGTTGCAAATGATCCTCTGAAAGGTTTGGGAATGGAAATAGAAGAAATCAGCCCTTGACAACTTAACCGGCAGAAAAAGATTTTTTTGAAAAAATCCTAAGCCCCGGGGTCACAATTTCATAAATAATCTGACTTTTGGCAATTCACTCAAAAATGCTGCCAAACGGTTCCAAAAGATCACCTGAAAGGTTTGGCGGTTGAAACAGAAGGCTTTTTATCACAGGAAAAGAAATCAGCCCTCAACAACTTAACCGACAGAAAAATATTTTTTTGAAAAAATCCTAAGCCCCGGGGTCACAATTTAATAAAAAATCTGACTTTTGGGAATTCACTCAAAAATGGTGCCAAACGATTCAAAATGATCCCCTGAAAGGTTTGGTGGTTGAAACAGAAGGCTTTTTATCACAGGGGAAAAAATCAGCCCTCAACAACTTAACCGGCAGAAAAAGATTTTTTTGAAAAAATCCTAAGCCCCGGGGTCACAGTTTCATAAAAAATCTGACTTTTGGCAATTCACTCAAAAATTGTGCCAAAAGATTCCAAATTCTCCCCTGAAAGGTTTGGCGGTTGAAACAGAAGGCTTTTTATCACAGGAAAAGAAATCAGCCCTCAACAACTTAAACGGCAGAAAAAGATTTTTTTGAAAAAATCCTAAACCCCGGGGTCACAATTTCATAAAAAATCTGACTTTTGGAAATTCACTCAAAAATGGTGCCAGACGGTTGCAAATAATCCTCTCAAAGGTTTGCGAATAGAAATAGAAGAAATCAGCCCTCGACAACTTAACCGGCAGAAAAAGATTTTTTTGTAAAAATCCTAAGCCCCGGGGTCACAATTTCATAAAAAATCTGACTTTCGGCTATTCACTCAAAAATGGTGCCAGACGGTTGCAAATGATCCTCTGAAAGGTTTGGGAATGGACATAGAAGAAATCAGCCCTCGACAACTTAACCGGCAGAAAAAGATTTTTTTGAAAAAATCCCTAAGCCCCGGGGTCACAATTTCATAAAAAAATTGACTTTCGGCAATTCAATCAAAAATGGTGCCAAACGGTTCAAAATGATCCTCTGAAAGTTTTGGGAATGGAAAGAGAAGAAATCAGCCCTAGACAACTTAACCGGCAGAAAAAGATTTTTTTGAAAAAATCCTAAGCCCCGGGGTCACAATTTCATAAAAACTCTGACTTTCGGCAATTCACTCAAAAATGGTGCCAGACGGTTGGAAATGATCCTCTGAAAGGTTTGGGAATTGAAATAGAAGAAATCAGCCCTCGACAACTTAACTGGCAGAAAAAAGATTTTTTTGAAAAAATCCTAAACCCCGGGGTCACAATTACATAAAAAATCTGACTTTTTGCAATTCACTCAAAAATTGTGCCAAAAGGTTCCAAATTCTCCCCTGAAAGGTTTGGCGTTTGAAACAGATGGCTTTTTATCACAGGACACGAAATCAGCCCTCGACAACTTAACCGGCAGAAAAAGATTTTTTTAAAAAAATCCCTAAGCCCCGGGGTCACAGTTTCATAAAAAATCTGACTTTCGGCAATTCACTCAAAAATTGTCCCAAAATGTTCCAAATTCTCCCCTGAAAGGTTTGGCGGTCGAAACAGATGGCTTTTTATCACAGGACACGAAATCAGCCCTCGACAACTTAACCGGCAGAAAAAGATTTTTTTAAAAAAAATCCCTAAGCCCCGGGGTCACAATTTCATAAAAAATCTGACTTTCGGCAATTCACTCAAAAATGGTGCCAGACGGTTGCAAATGATCCTCTGAAAGGTTTGGGAATGGAAATAGAAGAAATCAGCCCTCGACAACTTAACCGGCAGAAAAAGATTTTTTTGAAAAAATCCCTAATCCCCGGGGTCACAATTTCATAAAAAATCTGACTTTCGGCAATTCACTCAAAAATGGTGCCAAACGGTTCAAAATGATCCTCTGAAAGTTTTGGGAATGGAAAGAGAAGAAATCAGCCCTAGACAACTTAACCGGCAGAAAAAGATTTTGTTGAAAAAATCCTAATCCCCGGGGTCACAATTTCATAAAAAATCTGACTTTCGGCAATTCACTCAAAAATGGTGCCAGACGGTTGCAAGTGATCCTCTGAAAGGTTTGGGAATGGAAAGAGAAGAAATCAGCCCTCGACAACTTAACCGGCAGAAAAAGATTTTTTTGAAAAAATCCTAAGGCCCGGGGTCACAATTTCATAAAAAAACTGACTTTCGGCAATTCACTCAAAAATGGTGCCAAACGGTTCAAAATGATCTCCTGAAAGGTTTGGTGGTTGAAACAGAAGGCTTTTTATCACAGGAAAAGAAATCAGCCCTCGACAACTTAACCAGCAGAAAAAGATATTTTTTGAAATGATCCTCTATAAGGTTTGGGAATGGAAATAGAAGAAATCAGCCCTCAACAACTTAACCGGCAGAAAAAGATTTTTTTGAAAAAATCCTAAGCTCTGACTTTCGGCAATTCACTCAAAAATGGTGCCAGACGGTTGCAAATGATCCTCTGAAAGGTTTGGGAATGGAAATAGAAGAAATCAGCCCTCGACAACTTAACCGACAGCAAAATTTTTTTTGAAAAAATCCTAAGCCTCGGGGTCACAATTTCATAAAAAATCTGAATTTCGGCAATTCACTCAAAAATGGTGCCAGACGGTTGCAAATGATCCTCTGAAAGGTTTGGGAATGCAAAGAGAAGAAATCAGCCCTCGAGAACTTCACCGGCAGAAGAAGATTTTTTTGAAAAAAACCTAAGCCCCGGGGTCGCAATTTCATTAAAAATCTGACTTTTGGCAATTCACTCAAAAATGGTGCCAGACGGTTGCAAATAATCCTCTGAAAGGTTTGAGAATAGAAATAGAAGAAATCAGCCCTCGACAACTTAACCGGCAGAAAAAGATTTTTTTAAAAAAATCCCTAAGCCCCGGGGTCACAGTTTCATAAAAAATCTGACTTTCGGCAATTCCCTCAAAAATTGTCCCAAAATGTTCCAAATTCTCCCCTGAAAGGTTTTGCGGTCGAAACAGATGGCTTTTTATCACAGGACACGAAATCAGCCCTCGACAACTTAACCGGCAGAAAAAGTTTCTTTTAAAAAAATCCCCAGCCCCGGGGTCACAATTTCATAAAAAATCTGACTTTCGGCAATTCACTCAAAAATGGTGCCAGACGGTTGCAAATGATCCTCTGAAAGGTTTGGGAATGGAAATAGAAGAAATCAGCCCTCGACAACTTAACCGGAAGAAAAAGATTTTTTTGAAAAAATCCCTAAGCCCCGGGGTCACAATTTCATAAAAAATCTGACTTTTGGCAATTCACTCAAAAATGGTGCCAAACGCTTGCAAATGCTCCACTGAAAGCTTTGGCAGTCGAAACAGAAGGCTTTTTGTCACAGGAAAAGAAATCAGCCCTCGACAACTTAACCGGCAGAGAAAGATTTTTTTGAAAAAATCGTAAGCCCGGGTGTCACAATTTCATAAAAAATCTGACTTTTGGGAATTCACTCAAAAATTGTGCCAAAAGGTTCCAAATTCTCCCCTGAAAGGTTTGGCGGTCGAAACAGATGGCTTTTTATCACATGACACGAAATCACACCTCAACAACTTAACCGGCAGAAAAAGATTTGTTTGAAAAAATCCTATCTCCGGGGTCACAATTTCATAAAAAATCTGACTTTCGTCAATTCACTCAAAAATGGTGCCAAACGGTTCAAAATGATCCTCTGAAAGGTTTGGTGCTTGAAACAGAAGGCTTTTTATCATAGGAAAAGAAATCAGCCCTCGACAACTTAACCGGCAGAAAAAGATATTTTTTGAAATAATCCTTAGGGGTCACAATTTCATAAAAAATCTGACTTTCGGCAATTCACTCAAAAATGGTGCCAGACGGTTGCAAATGATCCTCTGAAAGGTTTGGGAATGGAAAGAGAGGAAATCAGCCCTCGACAACTTAACTGGCAGAAAAAGATTTTTTTGAAAAAATCCTAAGCCCCAGGGTCACAATTTCATTAAAAATCTGACTTTCGGCAATTCAGTCAAAAATGGTGCCAAACGTTTCCAAATTCTCCCCTGAAAGGTTTGGTGGTTGAAACAGAAGGCTTTTTATCACAGGAAAAGAAATCAGCCCTCGACAACTTAACCGGCAGAAAAATATTTTTTTGAAAAAATCCTAAGCCCCGGGGTCACAATTTCATAAAAAATCTGACTTTCGGAAATTCACTCAAAAATGGTGCCAGACGGTTGCAAATGATCCTATGAAAGGTTTGGGAATGGAAATAGAAGAAATCAGCCCTCGACAACTTAACCGGCAGAAAAAGATTTTTTTGAAAAAATCCCTAAGCCCCGGGGTAACAATTTCATAAAAAATCTGACTTTCGGCAATTCACTCAAAAATGGTGCCAAACGCTTGCAAATGCTCCGCTGAAAGCTTTGGCAGTCGAAACAGAAGGCTTTTTGTCACAGGAAAAGAAATCAGCCCTCAACAACTTAACCGACAGAAAAATATTTTTTTGAAAAAATCGTAAGCCCTGGTGTCACAATTTCATAAAAAATCTGACTTTCGGCAATTCATTCAAAAATGGTGCCAAAAGGTTCCAAATGATCCCCTGAAATATTTGGCGGTTGAAACAGAAGGCTTTTTATCACAGGAAAAGAAATCAATCCTCAACTACTTAACCGGCAGAAAAAGGTTTTTTTGAAAAAATCCTAAGCCCTGGGGTCACAATTTCATAAAAAAATCTGACTTTTGGCCATTCACTCAAAAATTGTGCCAAAAGGTTCCAAATTCTCCCCTGAAAGGTTTGGCGGTCGAAACAGATGGCTTTTTATCACAGGAAACGAAATCAGCCCTCAACAACTTAACCGGCAGAAAAAGATTTTTTTGAAAAAATCCTAAGCCCCGGGGTCACAATTTCATAAAAAATCTGACTTTCGGCTATTCACTCATAAATGGTTCCAGACAGTTGCAAATGATCCTCTGAATGGTTTGGGAATGGAAATAGTAGAAATCAGCCCTCGACAACTTAACCGGCAGAAAAAGATTTTTTTGAAAAAATCCTAAGCCCCGGGGTCACAATTTCATAAAAAATCTGACTTTTGGCAATTCACTCAAACATTGTGCCAAAAGGTTCCAAATTCTCCCCTGAAAGGTTTGGCGGTTGAAACAGAAGGCTTTTTATCACAGGAAAAGAGATCAACCCTCAAATACTTAACCGGCAATAAAAGATTTTTTTGAAAAAAATCCTAAGCCCCAGGGTCACAATTTCATAAAAAATCTGACTTTTGGCAATTCACTCAAAAATTGTGCCAAAAGGTTCCCAATTCTCCCGTGAAAGGTTTGGCGGTCGAAACAGATGGCTTTTTATCACAGGACACGAAATCAGCCCTCGACAACTTAACCGGCAGAGAAAGATTTTTTTGAAAAAATCCTAAGCCCCGGGGTCACAATTTCATAAAAAAATCTGACTTTTGGCAATTCACTCAAAAATTGTGCCAAACGGTTCCAAATGATCCTTTGAAAGGTTTGGCGGTTGAAACAGAAGGCTTTTCATCACAGGAAAAGAAATCAACCCTCAACAACTTAACTGGCAGAAAAAGATTTTTTTGAAAAAATCCTAAGCCCCGGGGTCACAATTTCATAAAAAATCTGACTTTCAGCAATTCACTCAAAAATGGTGCCAGACGGTTGCAAATGATCCTCTGAAAGGTTTGGGAATGGAAATAGAAGAAATCAGCCCTCAAAAACTTAACCGGCAGAGAAAGATTTTTTTGAAAAAATCCTAAGCCCTGGGGTCACAATTTCATAAAAAATCTGACTTTTGGCCATTCACTCAAAAATTGTGCCAAAAGGTTCCAAATTCTCCCCTGAAAGGTTTGGCGGTCGGAACAGATGGCTTTTTATCACAGGAAACGAAATCAGCCCTCAACAACTTAACCGGCAGAAAAAGATTTTTTTGAAAAAATCCCTTAGCTCCGGGGAACAATTTCATAAAGTGTCTGACTTTCGGCAATTCATTCAAAAATGGTGCCAAACAGTTCCAAATGCTCCCCTGAAGGGTTTGGCGGTTGAAAAAGAAGGCTTTTTATCACAGGAAAACAAATCAGCCCTCAACAACTTAACCGGCAGAAAAAGATTTTTTGAAAAAATCCTAAGCCCCGGGGTCACAATTTCATAAAAAATCTGACTTTTGGCAATTCACTCAAAAGTTGTGCCAAAAGGTTCCAAATTCTGCCCTGAAAGGTTTGGCGGTCGAAACATATGGCTTTTTATCACAGGACACGAAATCAGCCCTCGACAACTTAACCGGCAGAGAAAGATTTTTTTGAAAAAATTCCTTAGCCCCGGGGTCACAATTTCATAAAAAGTCTGACTTTTGGCAATTCATTCAAAAATGGTGCCAAACGGTTCCAAATGATCCCCTGAACGGTTTGGCGGTTGAAACAGAAGGCTTTTTATCACAGGAAACGAAATCAGCCCTCGACAACTTAACCGGCAGAAAAAGATTTTTTTGAAAAAATCCCTTAGCTCCGGGGTCACAATTTCATAAAAAGTCTGACTTTTGGCCATTCATCCAAACATTGTGCCAAAAGGTTCCAAATTCTACCATGAAAGGTTTGGCGGTTAAAACACAAGGCTTTTTATCACAGGAAAAGAAATCAATCCTCAACTACTTAACCGGCAGAAAAAGGTTTTTTTGAAAAAATCCTAAGCCCTGGGGTCACAATTTCATAAAAAATCTGACTTTTGGCCATTCACTCAAAAATTGTGCCAAAAGGTTCCAAATTCTCCCCTGAAAGGTTTGGCGGTCGAAACAGATGGCTTTTTATCACAGGAAACGAAATCAGCCCTCAACAACTTAACCGGCAGAAAAAGATTTTTTTGAAAAAATCCTAAGCCCCGGGGTCACAATTTCATAAAAAATCTGACTTTCGGCTATTCACTCATAAATGGTTCCAGACAGTTGCAAATGATCCTCTGAAAGGTTTGGGAATGGAAATAGTAGAAATCAGCCCTCGACAACTTAACCGGCAGAAAAAGATTTTTTTGAAAACATCCTAAGCCCCGGGGTCACAATTTCATAAAAAATCTGACTTTTGGCAATTCACTCAAACATTGTGCCAAAAGGTTCCAAATTCTCCCCTGAAAGGTTTGGCGGTTAAAACACAAGGCTTTTTATCACAGGAAAAGAAATCAATCCTCAACTACTTAACCGGCAGAAAAACGTTTTTTTGAAAAAATCCTAAGCCCTGGGGTCACAATTTCATAAAAAATCTGACTTTCGGCAATTCACTCAAAAATTGTGCCGAAAGGTTCCAAATTCTGCCCTGAAAGGTTTGGCGGTTGAAACAGAAGGCTTTTTATCACAGGAAAAGAGATCAACCCTCAAAAACTTAACCGGCAATAAAAGATTTTTTTGAAAAAAATCCTAAGCCCCGGGGTCACAATTTCATAAAAAATCTGACTTTCAGCAATTCACTCAAAAATGGTGCCAGACGGTTGCAAATGATCCTCTGAAAGGTTTGGGAATGGAAATAGAAGAAATCAGCCCTCAAAAACTTAACCGGCAGAGAAAGATTTTTTTGAAAAAATCCTAAGCCCTGGGGTCACAATTTCATAAAAAATCTGACTTTTGGCCATTCACTCAAAAATTGTGCCAAAAGGTTCCAAATTCTCCCCTGAAAGGTTTGGCGGTTAAAACACAAGGCTTTTTATCACAGGAAAAGAAATCAATCCTCAACTACTTAACCGGCAGAAAAAGGTTTTTTTGAAAAAATCCTAAGCCCTGGGGTCACAATTTCATAAAAAATCTGACTTTTGGCCATTCACTCAAAAATTGTGCCAAAAGGTTCCAAATTCTCCCCTGAAAGGTTTGGCGGTCGAAACAGATGGCTTTTTATCACAGGAAACGAAATCAGCCCTCAACAACTTAACCGGCAGAAAAAGATTTTTTTGAAAAAATCCTAAGCCCCGGGGTCACAATTTCATAAAAAATCTGACTTTCGGCTATTCACTCATAAATGGTTCCAGACAGTTGCAAATGATCCTCTGAAAGGTTTGGGAATGGAAATAGTAGAAATCAGCCCTCGACAACTTAACCGGCAGAAAAAGATTTTTTTGAAAACATCCTAAGCCCCGGGGTCACAATTTCATAAAAAGTCTGACTTTTGGCAATTCACTCAAACATTGTGCCAAAAGGTTCCAAATTCTCCCCTGAAAGGTTTGGCGGTTAAAACAAAAGGCTTTTTATCACAGGAAAAGAAATCAATCCTCAAATACTTAACCAGCAGAAAAAGGTTTTTTTGAAAAAATCCTAAACCCTGGGGTCACAATTTCATAAAAAATCTGACTTTTGGCCATTCACTCAAAAATTGTGCCAAAAGGTTCCAAATTCTCCCCTGAAAGGTTTGGCGGTCGAAACAGATGGCTTTTTATCACAGGAAACGAAATCAGCCCTCAACAACTTAACCGGCAGAAAAAGATTTTTTTGAAAAAATCCTATGCCCCGGGGTCACAATTTCATAAAAAGTCTGACTTTCGGCAATTCATTCAAAAATGGTGCTAGAGGGTTCCAAATGCTCCCCTGAAAGGTTTGGCGGTTGAAACAGAAGGCTTTTTATCACAGGAAAACAAATCAGCCCTCAACAACTTAACCGGCAGAAAAAGATTTTTTTGAAAAAATTCTAAGCCCCCGGGTCACAATTGCATAATACACCTGACTTTTGGCAATTCACTCAAAAATTGTGCCAAAAGGTTCCAAATTCTCCCCTGAAAGGTTTGGCGGTTGAAACAGAAGGCTTTTTATCACAGGAAAAGAAATCAACCCTCAACAACTTAACCGGCAGAAAAAGATTTTTTTGAAAAAATCCTAAGCCCCGGGGTCACAATTTCATAAAAAATCTGACTTTCGGCAATTCACTCAAAAATGGTGCCAGACGGTTGCAAATGATCCTCTGAAAGGTTTGGGAATGGAAATAGAAGAAATCAGCCCTCAAAAACTTAACCGGCAGAAAAAGATTTTTTTGAAAAAAGCCTAAGCCCCGGGGTCACAATTGCATAAAAAATCTGACTTTTGGCTATTCACTCAAAAATTGTTCCGAAATGTTCCAAATTCTCCCCTGAAAGGTTTGGCGGTTGAAACAGATGGCTTTTTATCACAGGAAAAGAAATCAGCCCTCAACAACTTAACCGGCAGAAAAAGATTTTTTTGAAAAAATCCTAAGACCCGGGGACACAATTTCATAAAAAATCTGACTTTCGACAATTCACTCAAAAATGGTTCCAGACAGTTGCAAATGATCCTCTGAAAGGTTTGGGAATGGAAATAGAAGAAATCAGCCCTCGACAACTTAACCGGCAGAAAAAGATTTTTTTGAAAAAATCCTAAGCCCCGGGGTCACAATTGCATAAAAAATCTGACTTTTGGCTATTCACTCAAAAATTGTTCCAAAATGTTCCAAATTCTCCCCTGAAAGGTTTGGCGGTTGAAACAGAAGGCTTTTTATCACAGGAAAAGAAATCAACCCTCAAAAACTTAACCGGCAGAAAAAGATTTTTTTGAAAAAATCCTAAGCCCCGGGGTCACAATTTCATAAAAAATCTGACTTTCGGCAATTCACTCAAAAATGGTGCCATACGGTTGCAAATGATCCTCTCAAAGGTTTGGGTATGGAAATAGAAGAAATCAGCCCTCAACAACTTAACCGGCAGAAAAAGATTTTTTTGAAAAAATCCTAAGCCCCTGGGTCACAATTTCATAAAAAATCTGACTTTTGGCCATTCACTCAAAGATTGTGCCAAAAGGTTCCAAATTCTCCCCTGAAAGGTTTGGCGGTCGAAACAGATGGCTTTTTATCACAGGAAACGAAATCAGCCCTCAACAACTTAACCGGCAGAAAAAGATATTTTTGAAAAAATCCTATGCCCCGGGGTCACAATTTCATAAAAAGTCTGACTTTCGGCAATTCATTCAAAAATGGTGCTAAAGGGTTCCAAATGCTCCCCTGAAAGGTTTGGCGGTTGAAACAGAAGGCTTTTTATCACAGGAAAACAAATCAGCCCTCAACAACTTAACCGGCAGAAAAAGATTTTTTTGAAAAAATCCTAAGCCCCGGGCTCACAATTTCATAAAAAATCTGACTTTCGGCAATTCACTCAAAAATGGTTCCAGACAGTTGCAAATGATCCTCTGAAAGGTTTGGGAATGGAAATAGAAGAAATCAGCCCTCGACAACTTAACCGGCAGAAAAAGATTTTTTTGAAAAAATTCTAAGCCCCGGGGTCACAATTGCATAATACACCTGACTTTTGGCAATTCACTCAAAAATTGTGCCAAAGGTTCCAAATTCTCCCCTGAAAGGTTTGGCGGTTGAAACAGAAGGCTTTTTATCACAGGAAAAGAAATCAACCCTCAACAACTTAACCGGCAGAAAAAGATTTTTTTGAAAAAATCCTAAGCCCCGGGGTCACAATTTCATAAAAAATCTGACTTTCGGCAATTCACTCAAAAATGGTGCCAGACGGTTGCAAATGATCCTCTGAAAGGTTTGGGAATGGAAATAGAAGAAATCAGCCCTCAAAAACTTAACTGGCAGAGAAAGATTTTTTTGAAAAAATCCTAAGCCCCGGGGTAATAATTTCATAAAAAATCTGACTTTTGGCCATTCACTCAAAAATTGTGCGAAAAGGTTCCAAATTCTCCCCTGAAAGGTTTGGCGGTCAAAACATATGGCTTTTTATCACAGGACACGAAATCAGCCCTCGACTACTTAACCGGCAGAAAAAGATTTTTTTGAAAAAATCCTAAGCCCCGGGGTCACAATTTCATAAAAAGTCTGACTTTTGGCAATTCACTCAAACATTGTGCCAAAAGGTTCCAAATTCTACCCTGAACGGTTTGGCGGTTAAAACAAAAGGCTTTTTATCACAGGAAAAGAAATCAATCCTCAACTACTTAACCGGCAGAAAAAGGTTTTTTTGAAAATATCCTAAGCCCTGGGGTCACAATTTCATAAAAAAATCTGACTTTTGGCCATTCACTCAAAAATTGTGCCAAAAGGTTCCAAATTCTCCCCTGAAAGGTTTGGCGGTCGAAACAGATGGCTTTTTATCACAGGAAACGAAATCAGCCCTCAACAACTTAACCGGCAGAAAAAGATTTTTTTGAAAAAATCCTAAGCCCCGGGGTCACAATTTCATAAAAAATCTGACTTTCGGCTATTCACTCATAAATGGTTCCAGACAGTTGCAAATGATCCTCTGAAAGGTTTGGGAATGGAAATAGTAGAAATCAGCCCTCGACAACTTAACTGGCAGAAAAAGATTTTTTTGAAAAAATCCTAAGCCCCGGGGTCACAATTTCATAAAAAATCTGACTTTTGGCAATTCACTCAAACATTGTGCCAAAAGGTTCCAAATTCTCCCCTGAAAGGTTTGGCGGTTAAAACACAAGGCTTTTTATCACAGGAAAAGAAATCAATCCTCAACTACTTAACCGGCAGAAAAAGGTTTTTTTGAAAAAATCCTAAGCCCTGGGGTCACAATTTCATAAAAAATCTGACTTTCGGCAATTCACTCAAAAATTGTGCCAAAAGGTTCCAAATTCTCCCCTGAAAGGTTTGGCGGTTGAAACAGAAGGCTTTTTATCACAAGAAAAGAGATCAACCCTCAAATACTTAACCGGCAATAAAAGATTTTTTTGAAAAAAATCCTAAGCCCCAGGGTCACAATTTCATAAAAAATCTGACTTTCGGCAATTCACTCAAAAATGGTGCCAGACGGTTGCAAATGATCCTCTGAAAGGTTTGGGAATGGAAATAGAAGAAATCAGCCCTCAAAAACTTAACTGGCAGAGAAAGATTTTTTTGAAAAAATCCTAAGCCCCGGGGTAATAATTTCATAAAAAATCTGACTTTTGGCCATTCACTCAAAAATTGTGCGAAAAGGTTCCAAATTCTCCCCTGAAAGGTTTGGCGGTCAAAACATATGGCTTTTTATCACAGGACACGAAATCAGCCCTCGACTACTTAACCGGCAGAAAAAGATTTTTTTTGAAAAAATCCTAAGCCCCGGGGTCACAATTTCATAAAAAGTCTGACTTTTGGCAATTCACTCAAACATTGTGCCAAAAGGTTCCAAATTCTACCCTGAACGGTTTGGCGGTTAAAACACAAGGCTTTTTATCACAGGAAAAGAAATCAATCCTCAACTACTTAACCGGCAGAAAAAGGTTTTTTTGAAAATATCCTAAGCCCTGGGGTCACAATTTCATAAAAAAATCTGACTTTTGGCCATTCACTCAAAAATTGTGCCAAAAGGTTCCAAATTCTCCCCTGAAAGGTTTGGCGGTCGAAACAGATGGCTTTTTATCACAGGAAACGAAATCAGCCCTCAACAACTTAACCGGCAGAAAAAGATTTTTTTGAAAAAATCCTAAGCCCCGGGGTCACAATTTCATAAAAAATCTGACTTTCGGCTATTCACTCATAAATGGTTCCAGACAGTTGCAAATGATCCTCTGAAAGGTTTGGGAATGGAAATAGTAGAAATCAGCCCTCGACAACTTAACCGGCAGAAAAAGATTTTTTTGAAAAAATCCTAAGCCCCGGGGTCACAATTTCATAAAAAATCTGACTTTTGGCCATTCACTCAAACATTGTGCCAAAAGGTTCCAAATTCTCCCCTGAAAGGTTTGGCGGTTAAAACACAAGGCTTTTTATCACAGGAAAAGAAATCAATCCTCAACTACTTAACCGGCAGAAAAAGGTTTTTTTGAAAAAATCCTAAGCCCTGGGGTCACAATTTCATAAAAAATCTGACTTTCGGCAATTCACTCAAAAATTGTGCCAAAAGGTTCCAAATTCTCCCCTGAAAGGTTTGGCGGTTGAAACAGAAGGCTTTTTATCACAAGAAAAGAGATCAACCCTCAAATACTTAACCGGCAATAAAAGATTTTTTTGAAAAAAATCCTAAGCCCCAGGGTCACAATTTCATAAAAAATCTGACTTTTGGCAATTCACTCAAAAATTGTGCCAAAAGGTTCCCAATTCTCCCGTGAAAGGTTTGGCGGTCGAAACAGATGGCTTTTTATCACAGGACACGAAATCAGCCCTCGACAACTTAACCGGCAGAGAAAGATTTTTTTGAAAAAATCCTAAGCCCCGGGGTCACAATTTCATAAAAAATCTGACTTTTGGCAATTCACTCAAAAATTGTGCCAAACGGTTCCAAATGATCCTCTGAAAGGTTTGGCGGTTGAAACAGAAGGCTTTTCATCACAGGAAAAGAAATCAACCCTCAACAACTTAACCGGCAGAGAAAGATTTTTTTGAAAAAATCCTAAGCCCTGTGGTCACAATTTCATAAAAAATCTAACTTTTGGCCATTCACTCAAAAATTGTGCCAAAAGGTTCCAAATTCTCCCCTGAAAGGTTTGGCGGTCGAAACAGATGGCTTTTTATCACAGGAAACGAAATCAGCCCTCAACAACTTAACCGGCAGAAAAAGATTTTTTTGAAAAAATCCCTTAGCCCCGGGGAACAATTTCATAAAGAGTCTGACTTTCGGCAATTCATTCAAAAATGGTGCCAAACAGTTCCAAATGCTCCCCTGAAAGGTTTGGCGGTTGAAACAGAAGGCTTTTTATCACAGGAAAAGAAATCAACCCTCAAAAACTTAACCGGCAGAAAAAGATTTTTTTGAAAAAATCCTAAGCCCCGGGGTCACAATTTCATAAAAAATCTGACTTTCGGCTATTCACTCATAAATGGTTCCAGACAGTTGCAAATGATCCTCTGAAAGGTTTGGGAATGGAAATAGTAGAAATCAGCCCTCGACAACTTAACCGGCAGAAAAAGATTTTTTTGAAAACATCCTAAGCCCCGGGGTCACAATTTCATAAAAAATCTGACTTTTGGCAATTCACTCAAACATTGTGCCAAAAGGTTCCAAATTCTCCCCTGAAAGGTTTGGCGGTTAAAACACAAGGCTTTTTATCACAGGAAAAGAAATCAATCCTCAACTACTTAACCGGCAGAAAAAGGTTTTTTTGAAAAAATCCTAAGCCCTGGGGTCACAATTTCATAAAAAATCTGACTTTCAGCAATTCACTCAAAAATGGTGCCAGACGGTTGCAAATGATCCTCTGAAAGGTTTGGGAATGGAAATAGAAGAAATCAGCCCTCAAAAACTTAACCGGCAGAGAAAGATTTTTTTGAAAAAATCCTAAGCCCCGGGGTCACAATTTCATAAAAAATCTGACTTTTGGCAATTCACTCAAAAATTGTGCCAAAAGGTTCCAAATTCTCCCCTGAAAGGTTTGGCGGTCGAAACATATGGCTTTTTATCACAGGACACGAAATCAGCCCTCGACAACTTAACAGGCAGAGAAAGATTTTTTTGAAAAAATTCCTTAGCCCCGGGGTCACAATTTCATAAAAAGTCTGACTTTCGGCAATTCATTCAAAAATGGTGCCAAACGGTTCCAAATGATCCCCTGAACGGTTTGGCGGTTGAAACAGAAGGCTTTTTATCACAGGAAACGAAATCAGCCCTCAACAACTTAACCGGCAGAAAAAGATTTTTTTGAAAATATCCTAAGCCCCGGGGTCACAATTTCATAAAAAATCTGACTTTCGGCTATTCACTCATAAATGGTTCCAGACAGTTGCAAATGATCCTCTGAAAGGTTTGGGAATGGAAATAGAAGAAATCAGCCCTCGACAACTTAACCGGCAGAAAAAGATTTTTTTGAAAAAATCCTAAGCCCCGGGGTCACAATTTCATAAAAAGTCTGACTTTTGGCAATTCACTCAAACATTGTGCCAAAAGGTTCCAAATTCTCCCCTGAAAGGTTTGGCGGTCGAAACATATGGCTTTTTATCACAGGACACGAAATCAGCCCTCGACAACTTAACCGGCAGAGAAAGATTTTTTTGAAAAAATTCCTTAGCCCCGGGGTCACAATTTCATAAAAAGTCTGACTTTCGGCAATTCATTCAAAAATGGTGCCAAACGGTTCCAAATGATCCCCTGAACGGTTTGGCGGTTGAAACAGAAGGCTTTTTATCACAGGAAACGAAATCAGCCCTCAACAACTTAACCGGCAGAAAAAGATTTTTTTGAAAAAATCCTAAGCCCCGGGGTCACAATTTCATAAAAAATCTGACTTTCGGCAATTCATTCAAAAATGGTGCCAAACGGTTCCAAATGATCCCCTGAACGGTTTGGCGGTTGAAACAGAAGGCTTTTTATCACAGGAAACGAAATCAGCCCTCAACAACTTAACCGGCAGAAAAAGATTTTTTTGAAAATATCCTAAGCCCCGGGGTCACAATTTCATAAAAAATCTGACTTTTGGCAATTCACTCAAACATTGTGCCAAAAGGTTCCAAATTCTCCCCTGAAAGGTTTGGCGGTTAAAACACAAGGCTTTTTATCACAGGAAAAGAAATCAATCCTCAACTACTTAACCGGCAGAAAAAGGTTTTTTTTGAAAAAATCCTAAGCCCTGGGGTCACAATTTCATAAAAAATCTGACTTTTGGCCATTCACTCAAAAATTGTGCCAAAAGGTTCCAAATTCTCCCCTGAAAGGTTTGGCGGTCGAAACAGATGGCTTTTTATCACAGGAAACGAAATCAGCCCTCAACAACTTAACCGGCAGAAAAAGATTTTTTTGAAAAAATCCTAAGCCCCGGGGTCACAATTTCATAAAAAATCTGACTTTCGGCTATTCACTCATAAATGGTTCCAGCCATTTGCAAATGATCCTCTGAAAGGTTTGGGAATGGAAATAGTAGAAATCAGCCCTCGACAACTTAACCGGCAGAAAAAGATTTTTTTGAAAAAATCCTAAGCCCCGGGGTCACAATTTCATAAAAAATCTGACTTTTGGCAATTCACTCAAACATTGTGCCAAAAGGTTCCAAATTCTCCCCTGAAAGGTTTGGCGGTTAAAACACAAGGCTTTTTATCACAGGAAAAGAAATCAATCCTCAACTACTTAACCGGCAAAAAAAGGTTTTTTTGAAAAAATCCTAAGGCCTGGGGTCACAATTTCATAAAAAATCTGACTTTCGGCAATTCACTCAAAAATTGTGCCGAAAGGTTCCAAATTCTCCCCTGAAAGGTTTGGCGGTTGAAACAGAAGGCTTTTTATCACAGGAAAAGAGATCAACCCTCAAAAACTTAACCGGCAATAAAAGATTTTTTTGAAAAAAATCCTAAGCCCCAGGGTCACAATTTCATAAAAAATCTGACTTTTGGCAATTCACTCAAAAATTGTGCCAAAAGGTTCCAAATTCTCCCTTCAAAAGTTTGGTGGTCGAAACAGATGGCTTTTTATCACAGGACACGAAATCAGCCCTCGACAACTTAACCGGCAGAGAAAGATTTTTTTGAAAAAATCCTAAGCCCCGGGGTCACAATTTCATAAAAAATCTGACTTTTGGCAATTCACTCAAAAATTGTGCCAAACGGTTCCAAATGATCCTCTGAAAGGTTTGGCGGTTGAAACAGAAGGCTTTTCATCACAGGAAAAGAAATTAACCCTCAACAACTTAACCGGCAGAAAAAGATTTTTTTGAAAAAATCCTAAGCCCCGGGGTCACAATTTCATAAAAAATCTGACTTTCAGCAATTCACTCAAAAATGGTGCCAGACGGTTGCAAATGATCCTCTGAAAGGTTTGGGAATGGAAATAGAAGAAATCAGCCCTCAACAACTTAACCGGCAGAAAAAGATTTTTTTGAAAAAATCCTAAGCCCCTGGGTCACAATTTCATAAAAAATCTGACTTTTGGCCATTCACTCAAAGATTGTGCCAAAAGGTTCCAAATTCTCCCCTGAAAGGTTTGGCGGTCGAAACAGATGGCTTTTTATCACAGGAAACGAAATCAGCCCTCAACAACTTAACCGGCAGAAAAAGATTTTTTTGAAAAAATCCTATGCCCCGGGGTCACAATTTCATAAAAAGTGTGACTTTCGGCAATTCATTCAAAAATGGTGCTAAAGGGTTCCAAATGCTCCCCTGAAAGGTTTGGCGGTTGAAACAGAAGGCTTTTTATCACAGGAAAACAAATCAGCCCTCAACAACTTAACCGGCAGAAAAAGATTTTTTTGAAAAAATCCTAAGCCCCGGGCTCACAATTTCATAAAAAATCTGACTTTCGGCAATTCACTCAAAAATTGTTCCAGACAGTTGCAAATGATCCTCTGAAAGGTTTGGGAATGGAAATAGAAGAAATCAGCCCTCGACAACTTAACCGGCAGAAAAAGATTTTTTTGAAAAAATTCTAAGCCCCGGGGTCAAAATTGCATAATACACCTGACTTTTGGCAATTCACTCAAAGATTGTGCCAAAAGGTTCCAAATTCTCCCCTGAAAGGTTTGGCGGTTGAAACAGAAGGCTTTTTATCACAGGAAAAGAAATCAACCCTCAAAAACTTAACCGGCAGAAAAAGATTTTTTTGAAAAAATCCTAAGCCCCGGGGTCACAATTTCATAAAAAATCTGACTTTCGGCAATTCACTCAAAAATGGTGCCAGACGGTTGCAAATGATCCTCTGAAAGGTTTGGGAATGGAAATAGAAGAAATCAGCCCTCAAAAACTTAACCGGCAGAAAAAGATTTTTTTGAAAAAATCCTAAGTCCCGGGGTCACAATTTCATAAAAAATCTGACTTTTGGCAATTCACTCAAACATTGTGCCAAAAGGTTCCAAATTCTACCCTGAAAGGTTTGGCGGTTAAAACACAAGGCTTTTTATCACAGGAAAAGAAATCAATCCTCAACTACTTAACCGGCAGAAAAAGGTTTTTTTGAAAAAATCCTAAGCCCTGGGGTCACAATTTCATAAAAAATCTGACTTTTGGCCATTCACTCAAAAATTGTGCCAAAAGGTTCCAAATTCTCCCCTGAAAGGTTTGGCGGTCGAAACAGATGGCTTTTTATCACAGGAAACGAAATCAGCCCTCAACAACTTAACCGGCAGAAAAAGATTTTTTTGAAAAAATCCTAAGCCCCGGGGATACAATTTCATAAAAAATCTGACTTTTGGCTATTCACTCATAAATGGTTCCAGACAGTTGCAAATGATCCTCTGAAAGGTTTGGGAATGGAAATAGTAGAAATCAGCCCTCGACAACTTAACCGGCAGAAAAAGATTTTTTTGAAAAAATCCTAAACCCCGGGGTCACAATTTCATAAAAAATCTGACTTTTGGCAATTCACTCAAACATTGTGCCAAAAGGTTCCAAATTCTCCCCTGAAAGGTTTGGCGGTTAAAACACAAGGCTTTTTATCACAGGAAAAGAAATCAATCCTCAACTACTTAACCGGCAGAAAAAGGTTTTTTTGAAAAAATCCTAAGCCCTGGGGTCACAATTTCATAAAAAATCTGACTTTCGGCAATTCACTCAAAAATTGTGCCGAAAGGTTCCAAATTCTCCCCTGAAAGGTTTGGCGGTTGAAACAGAAGGCTTTTTATCACAGGAAAAGAGATCAACCCTCAAAAACTTAACCGGCAATAAAAGATTTTTTTGAAAAAAATCCTAAGCCCCGGGGTCACAATTTCATAAAAAATCTGACTTTTGGCAATTCACTCAAAAATTGTGCCAAAAGGTTCCAAATTCTCCCGTGAAAAGTTTGGTGGTCGAAACAGATGGCTTTTTATCACAGGACACGAAATCAGCCCTCGACAACTTAACCGGCAGAGAAAGATTTTTTTGAAAAAATCCTAAGCCCCGGGGTCACAATTTCATAAAAAATCTGACTTTTGGCAATTCACTCAAAAATTGTGCCAAACGGTTCCAAATGATCCTCTGAAAGGTTTGGCGGTTGAAACAGAAGGCTTTTCATCACAGGAAAAGAAATCAACCCTCAACAACTTAACCGGCAGAAAAAGATTTTTTTGAAAAAATCCTAAGCCCCGGGGTCACAATTTCATAAAAAATCTGACTTTCAGCAATTCACTCAAAAATGGTGCCAGACGGTTGCAAATGATCCTCTGAAAGGTTTGGGAATGGAAATAGAAGAAATCAGCCCTCAACAACTTAACCGGCAGAAAAAGATTTTTTTGAAAAAATCCTAAGCCCCTGGGTCACAATTTCATAAAAAATCTGACTTTTGGCCATTCACTCAAAGATTGTGCCAAAAGGTTCCAAATTCTCCCCTGAAAGGTTTGGCGGTCGAAACAGATGGCTTTTTATCACAGGAAACGAAATCAGCCCTCAACAACTTAACCGGCAGAAAAAGATTTTTTTGAAAAAATCCTATGCCCCGGGGTCACAATTTCATAAAAAGTGTGACTTTCGGCAATTCATTCAAAAATGGTGCTAAAGGGTTCCAAATGCTCCCCTAAAAGGTTTGGCGGTTGAAACAGAAGGCTTTTTATCACAGGAAAACAAATCAGCCCTCAACAACTTAACCGGCAGAAAAAGATTTTTTTGAAAAAATCCTAAGCCCCGGGCTCACAATTTCATAAAAAATCTGATTTCGGCAATTCACTCAAAAATTGTTCCAGACAGTTGCAAATGATCCTTTGAAAGGTTTGGGAATGGAAATAAAAGAAATCAGCCCTCGACAACTTAACCGGCAGAAAAAGATTTTTTTGAAAAAATTCTAAGCCCCGGGGTCACAATTGCATAATACACCTGACTTTTGGCAATTCACTCAAAAATTGTGCCAAAAGGTTCCAAATTCTCCCCTGAAAGGTTTGGCGGTTGAAACAGAAGGCTTTTTATCACAGGAAAAGAAATCAACCCTCAAAAACTTAACCGGCAGAAAAAGATTTTTTTGAAAAAATCCTAAGCCCCGGGGTCACAATTTCATAAAAAATCTGACTTTCGGCAATTCACTCAAAAATGGTGCCAGACGGTTGCAAATGATCCTCTGAAAGGTTTGGGAATGGAAATAGAAGAAATCAGCCCTCAAAAACTTAACCGGCAGAAAAAGATTTTTTTGAAAAAATCCTAAGCCCCGGGGTCACAATTTCATAAAAAATCTGACTTTTGGCCATTCACTCAAAAATTGTGCCAAAAGGTTCCAAATTCTCCCCTGAAAGGTTTGGCGGTCGAAACAGATGGCTTTTTATCACAGGAAACGAAATCAGCCCTCAACAACTTAACCGGCAGAAAAAGATTTTTTTGAAAAAATCCTAAGCCCCGGGGTCACAATTTCATAAAAAATCTGACTTTTGGCTATTCACTCATAAATGGTTCCAGACAGTTGCAAATGATCCTCTGAAAGGTTTGGGAATGGAAATAGTAGAAATCAGCCCTCGACAACTTAACCGGCAGAAAAAGATTTTTTTGAAAAAATCCTAAGCCCCGGGGTCACAATTTCATAAAAAATCTGACTTTTGGCAATTCACTCAAACATTGTGCCAAAAGGTTCCAAATTCTCCCCTGAAAGGTTTGGCGGTTAAAACACAAGGCTTTTTATCACAGGAAAAGAAATCAATCCTCAACTACTTAACCGGCAGAAAAAGGTTTTTTTGAAAAAATCCTAAGCCCTGGGGTCACAATTTCATAAAAAATCTGACTTTCGGCAATTCACTCAAAAATTGTGCCGAAAGGTTCCAAATTCTCCCCTGAAAGGTTTGGCGGTTGAAACAGAAGGCTTTTTATCACAGGAAAAGAGATCAACCCTCAAAAACTTAACCGGCAATAAAAGATTTTTTTGAAAAAAATCCTAAGCCCCGGGGTCACAATTTCATAAAAAATCTGACTTTTGGCAATTCACTCAAAAATTGTGCCAAAAGGTTCCAAATTCCCCCGTGAAAAGTTTGGTGGTCGAAACAGATGGCTTTTTATCACAGGACACGAAATCAGCCCTCGACAACTTAACCGGCAGAGAAAGATTTTTTTGAAAAAATCCTAAGCCCCGGGGTCACAATTTCATAAAAAATCTGACTTTTGGCAATTCACTCAAAAATTGTGCCAAACGGTTCCAAATGATCCTCTGAAAGGTTTGGCGGTTGAAACAGAAGGCTTTTCATCACAGGAAAAGAAATCAACCCTCAACAACTTAACCGGCAGAAAAAGATTTTTTTGAAAAAATCCTAAACCCCGGGGTCACAATTTCATAAAAAATCTGACTTTCAGCAATTCACTCAAAAATGGTGCCAGACGGTTGCAAATGATCCTCTGAAAGGTTTGGGAATGGAAATAGAAGAAATCAGCCCTCAACAACTTAACCGGCAGAAAAAGATTTTTTTGAAAAAATCCTAAGCCCCTGGGTCACAATTTCATAAAAAATCTGACTTTTGGCCATTCACTCAAAGATTGTGCCAAAAGGTTCCAAATTCTCCCCTGAAAGGTTTGGCGGTCGAAACAGATGGCTTTTTATCACAGGAAACGAAATCAGCCCTCAACAACTTAACCGGCAGAAAAAGATTTTTTTGAAAAAATCCTATGCCCCGGGGTCACAATTTCATAAAAAGTGTGACTTTCGGCAATTCATTCAAAAATGGTGCTAAAGGGTTCCAAATGCTCCCCTAAAAGGTTTGGCGGTTGAAACAGAAGGCTTTTTATCACAGGAAAACAAATCAGCCCTCAACAACTTAACCGGCAGAAAAAGATTTTTTTGAAAAAATCCTAAGCCCCGGGCTCACAATTTCATAAAAAATCTGATTTCGGCAATTCACTCAAAAATTGTTCCAGACAGTTGCAAATGATCCTTTGAAAGGTTTGGGAATGGAAATAAAAGAAATCAGCCCTCGACAACTTAACCGGCAGAAAAAGATTTTTTTGAAAAAATTCTAAGCCCCGGGGTCACAATTGCATAATACACCTGACTTTTGGCAATTCACTCAAAAATTGTGCCAAAAGGTTCCAAATTCTCCCCTGAAAGGTTTGGCGGTTGAAACAGAAGGCTTTTTATCACAGGAAAAGAAATCAACCCTCAAAAACTTAACCGGCAGAAAAAGATTTTTTTGAAAAAATCCTAAGCCCCGGGGTCACAATTTCATAAAAAATCTGACTTTCGGCAATTCACTCAAAAATGGTGCCAGACGGTTGCAAATGATCCTCTGAAAGGTTTGGGAATGGAAATAGAAGAAATCAGCCCTCAAAAACTTAACCGGCAGAAAAAGATTTTTTTGAAAAAATCCTAAGCCCCGGGGTCACAATTTCATAAAAAATCTGACTTTTGGCCATTCACTCAAAAATTGTGCCAAAAGGTTCCAAATTCTCCCCTGAAAGGTTTGGCGGTCGAAACAGATGGCTTTTTATCACAGGAAACGAAATCAGCCCTCAACAACTTAACCGGCAGAAAAAGATTTTTTTGAAAAAATCCTAAGCCCCGGGGTCACAATTTCATAAAAAATCTGACTTTTGGCTATTCACTCATAAATGGTTCCAGACAGTTGCAAATGATCCTCTGAAAGGTTTGGGAATGGAAATAGTAGAAATCAGCCCTCGACAACTTAACCGGCAGAAAAAGATTTTTTTGAAAAAATCCTAAGCCCCGGGGTCACAATTTCATAAAAAATCTGACTTTTGGCAATTCACTCAAACATTGTGCCAAAAGGTTCCAAATTCTCCCCTGAAAGGTTTGGCGGTTAAAACACAAGGCTTTTTATCACAGGAAAAGAAATCAATCCTCAACTACTTAACCGGCAGAAAAAGGTTTTTTTGAAAAAATCCTAAGCCCTGGGGTCACAATTTCATAAAAAATCTGACTTTCGGCAATTCACTCAAAAATTGTGCCGAAAGGTTCCAAATTCTCCCCTGAAAGGTTTGGCGGTTGAAACAGAAGGCTTTTTATCACAGGAAAAGAGATCAACCCTCAAAAACTTAACCGGCAAGAAAAGATTTTTTTGAAAAAAATCCTAAGCCCCGGGGTCACAATTTCATAAAAAATCTGACTTTTGGCAATTCACTCAAAAATTGTGCCAAAAGGTTCCAAATTCTCCCTTGAAAAGTTTGGTGGTCGAAACAGATGGCTTTTTATCACAGGACACGAAATCAGCCCTCGACAACTTAACCGGCAGAGAAAGATTTTTTTGAAAAAATCCTAAGCCCCGGGGTCACAATTTCATAAAAAATCTGACTTTTGGCAATTCACTCAAAAATTGTGCCAAACGGTTCCAAATGATCCTCTGAAAGCTTTGGCGGTTGAAACAGAAGGCTTTTCATCACAGGAAAAGAAATCAACCCTCAACAACTTAACCGGCAGAAAAAGATTTTTTTGAAAAAATCCTAAGCCCCGGGGTCACAATTTCATAAAAAATCTGACTTTCAGCAATTCACTCAAAAATGGTGCCAGACGGTTGCAAATGATCCTCTGAAAGGTTTGGGAATGGAAATAGAAGAAATCAGCCCTCAACAACTTAACCGGCAGAAAAAGATTTTTTTGAAAAAATCCTAAGCCCCTGGGTCACAATTTCATAAAAAATCTGACTTTTGGCCATTCACTCAAAGATTGTGCCAAAAGGTTCCAAATTCTCCCCTGAAAGGTTTGGCGGTCGAAACAGATGGCTTTTTATCACAGGAAACGAAATCAGCCCTCAACAACTTAACCGGCAGAAAAAGATTTTTTTGAAAAAATCCTATGCCCCGGGGTCACAATTTCATAAAAAGTGTGACTTTCGGCAATTCATTCAAAAATGGTGCTAAAGGGTTCCAAATGCTCCCCTAAAAGGTTTGGCGGTTGAAACAGAAGGCTTTTTATCACAGGAAAACAAATCAGCCCTCAACAACTTAACCGGCAGAAAAAGATTTTTTTGAAAAAATCCTAAGCCCCGGGCTCACAATTTCATAAAAAATCTGATTTCGGCAATTCACTCAAAAATTGTTCCAGACAGTTGCAAATGATCCTTTGAAAGGTTTGGGAATGGAAATAAAAGAAATCAGCCCTCGACAACTTAACCGGCAGAAAAAGATTTTTTTGAAAAAATTCTAAGCCCCGGGGTCACAATTGCATAATACACCTGACTTTTGGCAATTCACTCAAAAATTGTGCCAAAAGGTTCCAAATTCTCCCCTGAAAGGTTTGGCGGTTGAAACAGAAGGCTTTTTATCACAGGAAAAGAAATCAACCCTCAAAAACTTAACCGGCAGAAAAAGATTTTTTTGAAAAAATCCTAAGCCCCGGGGTCACAATTTCATAAAAAATCTGACTTTCGGCAATTCACTCAAAAATGGTGCCAGACGGTTGCAAATGATCCTCTGAAAGGTTTGGGAATGGAAATAGAAGAAATCAGCCCTCAAAAACTTAACCGGCAGAAAAAGATTTTTTTGAAAAAATCCTAAGCCCCGGGGTCACAATTTCATAAAAAATCTGACTTTTGGCCATTCACTCAAAAATTGTGCCAAAAGGTTCCAAATTCTCCCCTGAAAGGTTTGGCGGTCGAAACAGATGGCTTTTTATCACAGGAAACGAAATCAGCCCTCAACAACTTAACCGGCAGAAAAAGATTTTTTTGAAAAAATCCTAAGCCCCGGGGTCACAATTTCATAAAAAATCTGACTTTTGGCTATTCACTCATAAATGGTTCCAGACAGTTGCAAATGATCCTCTGAAAGGTTTGGGAATGGAAATAGTAGAAATCAGCCCTCGACAACTTAACCGGCAGAAAAAGATTTTTTTGAAAAAATCCTAAGCCCCGGGGTCACAATTTCATAAAAAATCTGACTTTTGGCAATTCACTCAAAAATTGTGCCAAAAGGTTCCAAATTCTCCCTTGAAAAGTTTGGTGGTCGAAACAGATGGCTTTTTATCACAGGACACGAAATCAGCCCTCGACAACTTAACCGGCAGAGAAAGATTTTTTTGAAAAAATCCTAAGCCCCGGGGTCACAATTTCATAAAAAATCTGACTTTTGGCAATTCACTCAAAAATTGTGCCAAACGGTTCCAAATGATCCTCTGAAAGCTTTGGCGGTTGAAACAGAAGGCTTTTCATCACAGGAAAAGAAATCAACCCTCAACAACTTAACCGGCAGAAAAAGATTTTTTTGAAAAAATCCTAAGCCCCGGGGTCACAATTTCATAAAAAATCTGACTTTCAGCAATTCACTCAAAAATGGTGCCAGACGGTTGCAAATGATCCTCTGAAAGGTTTGGGAATGGAAATAGAAGAAATCAGCCCTCAACAACTTAACCGGCAGAAAAAGATTTTTTTGAAAAAATCCTAAGCCCCTGGGTCACAATTTCATAAAAAATCTGACTTTTGGCCATTCACTCAAAGATTGTGCCAAAAGGTTCCAAATTCTCCCCTGAAAGGTTTGGCGGTCGAAACAGATGGCTTTTTATCACAGGAAACGAAATCAGCCCTCAACAACTTAACCGGCAGAAAAAGATTTTTTTGAAAAAATCCTATGCCCCGGGGTCACAATTTCATAAAAAGTGTGACTTTCGGCAATTCATTCAAAAATGGTGCTAAAGGGTTCCAAATGCTCCCCTAAAAGGTTTGGCGGTTGAAACAGAAGGCTTTTTATCACAGGAAAACAAATCAGCCCTCAACAACTTAACCGGCAGAAAAAGATTTTTTTGAAAAAATCCTAAGCCCCGGGCTCACAATTTCATAAAAAATCTGATTTCGGCAATTCACTCAAAAATTGTTCCAGACAGTTGCAAATGATCCTTTGAAAGGTTTGGGAATGGAAATAAAAGAAATCAGCCCTCGACAACTTAAGCGGCAGAAAAAGATTTTTTTGAAAAAATTCTAAGCCCCGGGGTCACAATTGCATAATACACCTGACTTTTGGCAATTCACTCAAAAATTGTGCCAAAAGGTTCCAAATTCTCCCCTGAAAGGTTTGGCGGTTGAAACAGAAGGCTTTTTATCACAGGAAAAGAAATCAACCCTCAAAAACTTAACCGGCAGAAAAAGATTTTTTTGAAAAAATCCTAAGCCCCGGGGTCACAATTTCATAAAAAATCTGACTTTCGGCAATTCACTCAAAAATGGTGCCAGACGGTTGCAAATGATCCTCTGAAAGGTTTGGGAATGGAAATAGAAGAAATCAGCCCTCAAAAACTTAACCGGCAGAAAAAGATTTTTTTGAAAAAATCCTAAGCCCCGGGGTCACAATTTCATAAAAAATCTGACTTTTGGCCATTCACTCAAAAATTGTGCCAAAAGGTTCCAAATTCTCCCCTGAAAGGTTTGGCGGTCGAAACAGATGGCTTTTTATCACAGGAAACGAAATCAGCCCTCAACAACTTAACCGGCAGAAAAAGATTTTTTTGAAAAAATCCTAAGCCCCGGGGTCACAATTTCATAAAAAATCTGACTTTTGGCTATTCACTCATAAATGGTTCCAGACAGTTGCAAATGATCCTCTGAAAGGTTTGGGAATGGAAATAGTAGAAATCAGCCCTCGACAACTTAACCGGCAGAAAAAGATTTTTTTGAAAAAATCCTAAGCCCCGGGGTCACAATTTCATAAAAAATCTGACTTTTGGCAATTCACTCAAAAATTGTGCCAAAAGGTTCCAAATTCTCCCGTGAAAAGTTTGGTGGTCGAAACAGATGGCTTTTTATCACAGGACACGAAATCAGCCCTCGACAACTTAACCGGCAGAGAAAGATTTTTTTGAAAAAATCCTAAGCCCCGGGGTCACAATTTCATAAAAAATCTGACTTTTGGCAATTCACTCAAAAATTGTGCCAAACGGTTCCAAATGATCCTCTGAAAGCTTTGGCGGTTGAAACAGAAGGCTTTTCATCACAGGAAAAGAAATCAACCCTCAACAACTTAACCGGCAGAAAAAGATTTTTTTGAAAAAATCCTAAGCCCCGGGGTCACAATTTCATAAAAAATCTGACTTTCAGCAATTCACTCAAAAATGGTGCCAGACGGTTGCAAATGATCCTCTGAAAGGTTTGGGAATGGAAATAGAAGAAATCAGCCCTCAACAACTTAACCGGCAGAAAAAGATTTTTTTGAAAAAATCCTAAGCCCCTGGGTCACAATTTCATAAAAAATCTGACTTTTGGCCATTCACTCAAAGATTGTGCCAAAAGGTTCCAAATTCTCCCCTGAAAGGTTTGGCGGTCGAAACAGATGGCTTTTTATCACAGGAAACGAAATCAGCCCTCAACAACTTAACCGGCAGAAAAAGATTTTTTTGAAAAAATCCTATGCCCCGGGGTCACAATTTCATAAAAAGTGTGACTTTCGGCAATTCATTCAAAAATGGTGCTAAAGGGTTCCAAATGCTCCCCTGAAAGGTTTGGCGGTTGAAACAGAAGGCTTTTTATCACAGGAAAACAAATCAGCCCTCAACAACTTAACCGGCAGAAAAAGATTTTTTTGAAAAAATCCTAAGCCCCGGGCTCACAATTTCATAAAAAATCTGATTTCGGCAATTCACTCAAAAATTGTTCCAGACAGTTGCAAATGATCCTTTGAAAGGTTTGGGAATGGAAATAAAAGAAATCAGCCCTCGACAACTTAAGCGGCAGAAAAAGATTTTTTTGAAAAAATTCTAAGCCCCGGGGTCACAATTGCATAATACACCTGACTTTTGTCAATTCACTCAAAAATTGTGCCAAAAGGTTCCAAATTCTCCCCTGAAAGGTTTGGCGGTTGAAACAGAAGGCTTTTTATCACAGGAAAAGAAATCAACCCTCAAAAACTTAACCGGCAGAAAAAGATTTTTTTGAAAAAATCCTAAGCCCCGGGGTCACAATTTCATAAAAAATCTGACTTTCGGCAATTCACTCAAAAATGGTGCCAGACGGTTGCAAATGATCCTCTGAAAGGTTTGGGAATGGAAATAGAAGAAATCAGCCCTCAAAAACTTAACCGGCAGAAAAAGATTTTTTTGAAAAAATCCTAAGCCCCGGGGTCACAATTTCATAAAAAATCTGACTTTCGGCCATTCACTCAAAAATTGTGCCAAAAGGTTCCAAATTCTCCCCTGAAAGGTTTGGCGGTTGAAACAGAAGGCTTTTTATCACAGGAAAAGAAATCAGCCCTCAACAACCTAACCGGCAGAAAAAGATTTTTTTGAAAAAATCCTAAGCCCCGGGGTCACAATTTCATAAAAAGTCTGACTTTTGGCAATTCACTCAAAAATTGTGCCAAAAGGTTCCAAATTCTCCCCTGAAAGGTTTGGCGGTCGAAACATATGGCTTTTTATCACAGGATACGAAATCAGCCCACGACAACTTAACCGGCAGAGAAAGATTTTTTTGAAAAAATCCCTTAGCCCCGGGGTCACAATTTCAAAAAAAGTCTGACTTTCGGCAATTCATTCAAAAATGGTGCCAAACGGTTCCAAATGATCCCCTGAACGGTTTGGCGGTTGAAACAGAAGGCTTTTTACCACAGGAAAAGAAATCAGCCCTCAACAACTTAACCGGCAGAAAAAGATTTTTTTGAAAAAATCCCTTTGCCCAGGGGTCACAATTTCAAAAAAAGTCTGACTTTCGGCAATTCATTCAGAAATGGTGCCAAACGGTTCCAAATGATCCCCTGAACGGTTTGGCGGTTGAAACAGAAGGCTTTTTACCACAGGAAAAGAAATCAGCCCTCAACAACTTAACCGGCAGAAAAAGATTTTTTTGAAAAAATCCTAAGCCCCGGGGTCACAATTTCATAAAAAAACTGACTTTTGGCAATTCACTCAAAAATGGTGCCAGACGGTTGCAAATAATCCTCTGAAAGGTTTGAGAATAGAAATAGAAGAAATCAGCCCTCAAAAACTTAACCGGCAGAAAAAGATTTTTTTAAAAAAATCCCTAAGCCCCGGGGTCACAGTTTCATAAAAAATCTGACTTTCGGCAATTCACTCAAAAATTGTGCCAAAAGGTTCCAAATTCTCCCCTGAAAGGTTTGGAGGTCGAAAAAGATGGCTTTTTATCACAGGACACGAAATCAGCCCTCGACAACTTAACCGGCAGAAAAAGTTTCTTTTAAAAAAATCCCTAAGCCCCGGGGTCACAATTTCATAAAAAATCTGACTTTCGGCAATTCACTCAAAAATGGTGCCAGACGGTTGCAAATGATCCTCTGAAAGGTTTGGGAATGGAAATAGAAGAAATCAGCCCTCGACAACTTAACCGGCAGAAAAAGATTTTTTTGAAAAAATCCTAAGCCCCGGGGTCACAATTTCATAAAAAATCTGACTTTCGGCAATTCACTCAAAAATGGTGCCAGACGGTTGCAAATGATCCTCTGAAAGGTTTGGGAATGGAAATAGAAGAAATCAGCCCTCGACAAGTTAACCGGCAGAAAAAGATTTTTTTGAAAAAATCCCTAAGCCCCGGGGTCACAATTTCATAAAAAATCTGATTTTTGGCAATTCACTCAAAAATGGTGCCAAACGCTTGCAAATGCTCCGCTGAAAGCTTTGGCAGTCGAAACAGAAGGCTTTTTGTCACAGGAAAAGCAATCAGCCCTCAACAACTTAACCGACAGAAAAATATTTTTTTGAAAAAATCGTAATCCCCGGTGTCACAATTTCATAAAAAATCTGACTTTTGGCAATTCACTCAAAAATTGTGCCAAAAGGCTCCAAATTCTCCCCTGAAAGGTTTGGAGGTCGAAAAAGATGGCTTTTTATCACAGGACACGAAATCAGCCCTCGACAACTTAACCGGCAGAAAAACTTTCTTTTAAAAAAATCCCTAAGCCCCGGGGTCACAATTTCATAAAAAATCTGACTTTCGGCAATTCACTCAAAAATGGTGCCAGACGGTTGCAAATGATCCTCTGAAAGGTTTGGGAATGGAAATAGAAGAAATCAGCCCTCGACAACTTAACCGGCAGAAAAAGATTTTTTTGAAAAAATCCTAAGCCCCGGGGTCACAATTTCATAAAAAATCTGACTTTCGGCAATTCACTCAAAAATGGTGCCAGACGGTTGCAAATGATCCTCTGAAAGGTTTGGGAATGGAAATAGAAGAAATCAGCCCTCGACAAGTTAACCGGCAGAAAAAGATTTTTTTGAAAAAATCCCTAAGCCCCGGGGTCACAATTTCATAAAAAATCTGATTTTTGGCAATTCACTCAAAAATGGTGCCAAACGCTTGCAAATGCTCCGCTGAAAGCTTTGGGAGGCGAAACAGAAGGCTTTTTGTCACAGGAAAAGCAATCAGCCCTCAACAACTTAACCGACAGAAAAATATTTTTTTGAAAAAATCGTAATCCCCGGTGTCACAATTTCATAAAAAATCTGACTTTTGGCCATTCACTCAAAAATTGTGCCAAAAGGCTCCAAATTCTCCCCTGAAAGGTTTGGCGGTTGAAATAGAAGGCTTTTTATCACAGGAAAAGAAATCAGCCCTCAACAACCTAACCGGCAGAAAAAGATTTTTTTGAAAAAATCCTAAGCCCCGGGGTCACAATTTCATAAAAAATCTGACTTTCGGCAATTCACTCAAAAATGGTGTGAGACGGTTGCAAATGATCCTCTGAAAGGTTTGGGAATGGAAATAGAAGAAATCAGCCCTCAAAAACTTAACCGGCAGAAAAAGATTTTTTTGAAAAAATCCTAAGCCCCGGGGTCACAATTTCATAAAAAATCTGACTTTTGGCCATTCACTCAAAAATTGTGCCAAACGGTTCCAAATGATCCCCTGAACGGTTTGGCGGTTGAAACAGAAGGCTTTTTACCACAGGAAAAGAAATCAGCCCTCAACAACTTAACCGGCAGAAAAAGATTTTTTTGAAAAAATCCTAAGCCCCGGGGTCACAATTTCATAAAAAATCTGACTTTCAGCAATTCACTCAAAAATGGTGCCAGACGGTTGCAAATGATCCTCTGAAAGGTTTGGGAATGGAAATAGAAGAAATCAGCCCTCAACAACTTAACCGGCAGAAAAAGATTTTTTTGAAAAAATCCTAAGCCCCTGGGTCACAATTTCATAAAAAATCTGACTTTTGGCCATTCACTCAAAGATTGTGCCAAAAGGTTCCAAATTCTCCCCTGAAAGGTTTGGCGGTCGAAACAGATGGCTTTTTATCACAGGAAACGAAATCAGCCCTCAACAACTTAACCGGCAGAAAAAGATTTTTTTGAAAAAATCCTATGCCCCGGGGTCACAATTTCATGAAAAGTGTGACTTTCGGCAATTCATTCAAAAATGGTGCTAAAGGGTTCCAAATGCTCCCCTAAAAGGTTTGGCGGTTGAAACAGAAGGCTTTTTATCACAGGAAAACAAATCAGCCCTCAACAACTTAACCGGCAGAAAAAGATTTTTTTGAAAAAATCCTAAGCCCCGGGCTCACAATTTCATAAAAAATCTGATTTCGGCAATTCACTCAAAAATTGTTCCAGACAGTTGCAAATGATCCTTTGAAAGGTTTGGGAATGGAAATAAAAGAAATCAGCCCTCGACAACTTAACCGGCAGAAAAAGATTTTTTTGAAAAAATTCTAAGCCCCGGGGTCACAATTGCATAATACACCTGACTTTTGGCAATTCACTCAAAAATTGTGCCAAAAGGTTCCAAATTCTCCCCTGAAAGGTTTGGCGGTTGAAACAGAAGGCTTTTTATCACAGGAAAAGAAATCAACCCTCAAAAACTTAACCGGCAGAAAAAGATTTTTTTGAAAAAATCCTAAGCCCCGGGGTCACAATTTCATAAAAAATCTGACTTTCGGCAATTCACTCAAAAATGGTGCCAGACGGTTGCAAATGATCCTCTGAAAGGTTTGGGAATGGAAATAGAAGAAATCAGCCCTCAAAAACTTAACCGGCAGAAAAAGATTTTTTTGAAAAAATCCTAAGCCCCGGGGTCACAATTTCATAAAAAATCTGACTTTTGGCCATTCACTCAAAAATTGTGCCAAAAGGTTCCAAATTCTCCCCTGAAAGGTTTGGCGGTTAAAACACAAGGCTTTTTATCACAGGAAAAGAAATCAATCCTCAACTACTTAACCGGCAGAAAAAGGTTTTTTTGAAAAAATCCTAAGCCCTGGGGTCACAATTTCATAAAAAATCTGACTTTCGGCAATTCACTCAAAAATTGTGCCGAAAGGTTCCAAATTCTCCCCTGAAAGGTTTGGCGGTTGAAACAGAAGGCTTTTTATCACAGGAAAAGAGATCAACCCTCAAAAACTTAACCGGCAATAAAAGATTTTTTTGAAAAAAATCCTAAGCCCCGGGGTCACAATTTCATAAAAAATCTGACTTTTGGCAATTCACTCAAAAATTGTGCCAAAAGGTTCCAAATTCTCCCTTGAAAAGTTTGGTGGTCGAAACAGATGGCTTTTTATCACAGGACACGAAATCAGCCCTCGACAACTTAACCGGCAGAGAAAGATTTTTTTGAAAAAATCCTAAGCCCCGGGGTCACAATTTCATAAAAAATCTGACTTTTGGCAATTCACTCAAAAATTGTGCCAAACGGTTCCAAATGATCCTCTGAAAGCTTTGGCGGTTGAAACAGAAGGCTTTTCATCACAGGAAAAGAAATCAACCCTCAACAACTTAACCGGCAGAAAAAGATTTTTTTGAAAAAATCCTAAGCCCCGGGGTCACAATTTCATAAAAAATCTGACTTTCAGCAATTCACTCAAAAATGGTGCCAGACGGTTGCAAATGATCCTCTGAAAGGTTTGGGAATGGAAATAGAAGAAATCAGCCCTCAACAACTTAACCGGCAGAAAAAGATTTTTTTGAAAAAATCCTAAGCCCCTGGGTCACAATTTCATTAAAAATCTGACTTTTGGCCATTCACTCAAAGATTGTGCCAAAAGGTTCCAAATTCTCCCCTGAAAGGTTTGGCGGTCGAAACAGATGGCTTTTTATCACAGGAAACGAAATCAGCCCTCAACAACTTAACCGGCAGAAAAAGATTTTTTTGAAAAAATCCTATGCCCCGGGGTCACAATTTCATAAAAAGTGTGACTTTCGGCAATTCATTCAAAAATGGTGCTAAAGGGTTCCAAATGCTCCCCTGAAAGGTTTGGCGGTTGAAACAGAAGGCTTTTTATCACAGGAAACGAAATCAGCCCTCAACAACTTAACCGGCAGAAAAAGATTTTTTTGAAAAAATCCTAAGCCCCGGGCTCACAATTTCATAAAAAATCTGATTTCGGCAATTCACTCAAAAATTGTTCCAGACAGTTGCAAATGATCCTTTGAAAGGTTTGGGAATGGAAATAAAAGAAATCAGCCCTCGACAACTTAAGCGGCAGAAAAAGATTTTTTTGAAAAAATTCTAAGCCCCGGGGTCACAATTGCATAATACACCTGACTTTTGTCAATTCACTCAAAAATTGTGCCAAAAGGTTCCAAATTCTCCCCTGAAAGGTTTGGCGGTTGAAACAGAAGGCTTTTTATCACAGGAAAAGAAATCAACCCTCAAAAACTTAACCGGCAGAAAAAGATTTTTTTGAAAAAATCCTAAGCCCCGGGGTCACAATTTCATAAAAAATCTGACTTTCGGCAATTCACTCAAAAATGGTGCCAGACGGTTGCAAATGATCCTCTGAAAGGTTTGGGAATGGAAATAGAAGAAATCAGCCCTCAAAAACTTAACCGGCAGAAAAAGATTTTTTTGAAAAAATCCTAAGCCCCGGGGTCACAATTTCATAAAAAATCTGACTTTCGGCCATTCACTCAAAAATTGTGCCAAAAGGTTCCAAATTCTCCCCTGAAAGGTTTGGCGGTTGAAACAGAAGGCTTTTTATCACAGGAAACGAAATCAGCCCTCAACAACCTAACCGGCAGAAAAAGATTTTTTTGAAAAAATCCTAAGCCCCGGGGTCACAATTTCATAAAAAATCTGACTTTTGGCAATTCACTCAAAAATTGTGCCAAAAGGTTCCAAATTCTCCCCTGAAAGGTTTGGCGGTCGAAACATATGGCTTTTTATCACAGGATACGAAATCAGCCCACGACAACTTAACCGGCAGAGAAAGATTTTTTTGAAAAAATCCCTTAGCCCCGGGGTCACAATTTCAAAAAAAGTCTGACTTTCGGCAATTCATTCAAAAATGGTGCCAAACGGTTCCAAATGATCCCCTGAACGGTTTGGCGGTTGAAACAGAAGGCTTTTTACCACAGGAAAAGAAATCAGCCCTCAACAACTTAACCGGCAGAAAAAGATTTTTTTGAAAAAATCCCTTTGCCCAGGGGTCACAATTTCAAAAAAAGTCTGACTTTCGGCAATTCATTCAGAAATGGTGCCAAACGGTTCCAAATGATCCCCTGAACGGTTTGGCGGTTGAAACAGAAGGCTTTTTACCACAGGAAAAGAAATCAGCCCTCAACAACTTAACCGGCAGAAAAAGATTTTTTTGAAAAAATCCTAAGCCCCGGGGTCACAATTTCATAAAAAAACTGACTTTTGGCAATTCACTCAAAAATGGTGCCAGACGGTTGCAAATAATCCTCTGAAAGGTTTGAGAATAGAAATAGAAGAAATCAGCCCTCAAAAACTTAACCGGCAGAAAAAGATTTTTTTAAAAAAATCCCTAAGCCCCGGGGTCACAGTTTCATAAAAAATCTGACTTTCGGCAATTCACTCAAAAATTGTGCCAAAAGGTTCCAAATTCTCCCCTGAAAGGTTTGGAGGTCGAAAAAGATGGCTTTTTATCACAGGACACGAAATCAGCCCTCGACAACTTAACCGGCAGAAAAAGTTTCTTTTAAAAAAATCCCTAAGCCCCGGGGTCACAATTTCATAAAAAATCTGACTTTCGGCAATTCACTCAAAAATGGTGCCAGACGGTTGCAAATGATCCTCTGAAAGGTTTGGGAATGGAAATAGAAGAAATCAGCCCTCGACAACTTAACCGGCAGAAAAAGATTTTTTTGAAAAAATCCTAAGCCCCGGGGTCACAATTTCATAAAAAATCTGACTTTCGGCAATTCACTCAAAAATGGTGCCAGACGGTTGCAAATGATCCTCTGAAAGGTTTGGGAATGGAAATAGAAGAAATCAGCCCTCGACAAGTTAACCGGCAGAAAAAGATTTTTTTGAAAAAATCCCTAAGCCCCGGGGTCACAATTTCATAAAAAATCTGATTTTTGGCAATTCACTCAAACATTGTGCCAAACGCTTGCAAATGCTCCGCTGAAAGCTTTGGCAGTCGAAACAGAAGGCTTTTTGTCACAGGAAAAGCAATCAGCCCTCAACAACTTAACCGACAGAAAAATATTTTTTTGAAAAAATCGTAATCCCCGGTGTCACAATTTCATAAAAAATCTGACTTTTGGCCATTCACTCAAAAATTGTGCCAAAAGGCTCCAAATTCTCCCCTGAAAGGTTTGGCGGTTGAAACAGAAGGCTTTTTATCACAGGAAAAGAAATCAGCCCTCAACAACCTAACCGGCAGAAAAAGATTTTTTTGAAAAAATCCTAAGCCCCGGGGTCACAATTTCATAAAAAATCTGACTTTCGGCAATTCACTCAAAAATGGTGTGAGACGGTTGCAAATGATCCTCTGAAAGGTTTGGGAATGGAAATAGAAGAAATCAGCCCTCAAAAACTTAACCGGCAGAAAAAGATTTTTTTGAAAAAATCCTAAGCCCCGGGGTCACAATTTCATAAAAAATCTGACTTTTGGCCATTCACTCAAAAATTGTGCCAAACGGTTCCAAATGATCCCCTGAACGGTTTGGCGGTTGAAACAGAAGGCTTTTTACCACAGGAAAAGAAATCAGCCCTCAACAACTTAACCGGCAGAAAAAGATTTTTTTGAAAAAATCCCTTTGCCCAAGGGTCACAATTTCAAAAAAAGTCTGACTTTCGGCAATTCATTCAAAAATGGTGCCAAACGGTTCCAAATGATCCCCTGAACGGTTTGGCGGTTGAAACAGAAGGCTTTTTACCACAGGAAAAGAAATCAGCCCTCAACAACTTAACCGGCAGAAAAAGATTTTTTTGAAAAAATCCTAAGCCCCGGGGTCACAATTTCATAAAAAATCTGACTTTCGGCAATTCACTCAAAAATGGTGCCAGACGGTTGCAAATGATCCTCTGAAAGGTTTGGGAATGGAAATAGAAGAAATCAGCCCTCAAAAACTTAACCGGCAGAAAAAGATTTTTTTGAAAAAATCCTAAGCCCCGGGGTCACAATTTCATAAAAAATCTGACTTTTGGCAATTCACTCAAACATTGTGCCAAAAGGTTCCAAATTCTACCCTGAAAGGTTTGGCGGTTAAAACACAAGGCTTTTTATCACAGGAAAAGAAATCAATCCTCAACTACTTAACCGGCAGAAAAAGGTTTTTTTGAAAAAATCCTAAGCCCTGGGGTCACAATTTCATAAAAAATCTGACTTTTGGCCATTCACTCAAAAATTGTGCCAAAAGGTTCCAAATTCTCCCCTGAAAGGTTTGGCGGTCGAAACAGATGGCTTTTTATCACAGGAAACGAAATCAGCCCTCAACAACTTAACCGGCAGAAAAAGATTTTTTTGAAAAAATCCTAAGCCCCGGGGTCACAATTTCATAAAAAATCTGACTTTCGGCTATTCACTCATAAATGGTTCCAGACAGTTGCAAATGATCCTCTGAAAAGTTTGGGAATGGAAATAGTAGAAATCAGCCCTCGACAACTTAACCGGCAGAAAAAGATTTTTTTGAAAAAATCCTAAGCCCCGGGGTCACAATTTCATAAAAAATCTGACTTTTGGCAATTCACTCAAACATTGTGCCAAAAGGTTCCAAATTCTCCCCTGAAAGGTTTGGCGGTTAAAACACAAGGCTTTTTATCACAGGAAAAGAAATCAATCCTCAACAACTTAACCGGCAGAAAAAGGTTTTTTTGAAAAAATCCTAAGCCCTGGGGTCACAATTTCATAAAAAATCTGACTTTCGGCAATTCACTCAAAAATTGTGCCGAAAGGTTCCAAATTCTCCCCTGAAAGGTTTGGCGGTTGAAACAGAAGGCTTTTTATCACAGGAAAAGAGATCAACCCTCAAAAACTTAACCGGCAATAAAAGATTTTTTTGAAAAAAATCCTAAGCCCCGGGGTCACAATTCCATAAAAAATCTGACTTTTGGCAATTCACTCAAAAATTGTGCCAAAAGGTTCCAAATTCTCCCGTGAAAAGTTTGGTGGTCGAAACAGATGGCTTTTTATCACAGGACACGAAATCAGCCCTCGACAACTTAACCGGCAGAGAAAGATTTTTTTGAAAAAATCCTAAGACCCGGGGTCACAATTTCATAAAAAATCTGACTTTTGGCAATTCACTCAAAAATTGTGCCAAACGGTTCCAAATGATCCTCTGAAAGGTTTGGCGGTTGAAACAGAAGGCTTTTCATCACAGGAAAAGAAATCAACCCTCAACAACTTAACCGGCAGAAAAAGATTTTTTTGAAAAAATCCTAAGCCCGGCAATTCACTCAAAAATTGTTCCAGACAGTTGCAAATGATCCTTTGAAAGGTTTGGGAATGGAAATAAAAGAAATCAGCCCTCGACAACTTAACCGGCAGAAAAAGATTTTTTTGAAAAAATCCTAAGCCCCGGGGTCACAATTGCATAATACACCTGACTTTTGGCAATTCACTCAAAAATTGTGCCAAAAGGTTCCAAATTCTCCCCTGAAAGGTTTGGCGGTTGAAACAGAAGGCTTTTTATCACAGGAAAAGAAAGCAACCCTCAAAAACTTAACCGGCAGAAAAAGATTTTTTTGAAAAAATCCTAAGCCCCGGGGTCACAATTTCATAAAAAATCTGACTTTCGGCAATTCACTCAAAAATGGTGCCAGACGGTTGCAAATGATCCTCTGAAAGTTTTGGGAATGGAAATAGAAGAAATCAGCCCTCAAAAACTTAACCGGCAGAAAAAGATTTTTTTGAAAAAATCCTAAGCCCCGGGGTCACAATTTCATAAAAAATCTGACTTTTGGCAATTCACTCAAAAATGGTGCCAGACGGTTGCAAATAATCCTCTGAAAGGTTTGAGAATAGAAATAGAAGAAATCAGCCCTCGACAACTTAACCGGCAGAAAAAGATTTTTTTTAAAAAATCCCTAAGCCCCGGGGTCACAGTTTCATAAAAAATCTGACTTTCGGCAATTCACTCAAAAATTGTGCCAAAAGGTTCCAAATTCTCCCCTGAAAGGTTTGGAGGTCGAAAAAGATGGCTTTTTATCACAGGACACGAAATCAGCCCTCGACAACTTAACCGGCAGAAAAAGTTTCTTTTAAAAAAATCCCTAAGCCCCGGGGTCACAATTTCATAAAAAATCTGATTTTTGGCAATTCACTCAAAAATGGTGCCAAACGCTTGCAAATGCTCCGCTGAAAGCTTTGGCAGTCGAAACAGAAGGCTTTTTGTCACAGGAAAAGCAATCAGCCCTCAACAACTTAACCGACAGAAAAATATTTTTTTGAAAAAATCCTAAGCCCCGGGGTCACAATTTCATAAAAAATCTGACTTTCGGCATTTCACTCAAAAATGGTGCCAGACGGTTGCAAATGATCCTCTGAAAGGTTTGGGAATGGAAATAGAAGAAATCAGCCCTCAAAAACTTAACCGGCAGAAAAAGATTTTTTTGAAAAAATCCTAAGCCCCGGGGTCACAATTTCATAAAAAATCTGACTTTTGGCCATTCACTCAAAAATTGTGCCAAAAGGTTCCAAATTCTCCCCTGAAAGGTTTGGCGGTTGAAACAGAAGGCTTTTTATCACAGGAAAAGAAATCAGCCCTGAACAACCTAACCGGCAGAGAAAGATTTTTTTGAAAAAATCCCTTAGCCCCGGGGTCACAATTTCAAAAAAAGTCTGACTTTCGGCAATTCATTCAAAAATGGTGCCAAACGGTTCCAAATGATCCCCTGAACGGTTTGGCGGTTGAAACAGAAGGCTTTTTACCACAGGAAAAGAAATCAGCCCTCAACAACTTAACCGGCAGAAAAAGATTTTTTTGAAAAAATCCCTTTGCCCAGGGGTCACAATTTCAAAAAAAGTCTGACTTTCGGCAATTCATTCAAAAATGGTGCCAAACGGTTCCAAATGATCCCCTGAACGGTTTGGCGGTTGAAACAGAAGGCTTTTTACCACAGGAAAAGAAATCAGCCCTCAACAACTTAACCGGCAGAAAAAGATTTTTTGAAAAAATCCTAAGCCCCGGGGTCACAATTTCATAAAAAATCTGACTTTCGGCAATTCACTCAAAAATGGTGCCAGACGGTTGCAAATGATCCTCTGAAAGGTTTGGGAATGGAAATAGAAGAAATCAGCCCTCGACAACTTAACCGGCAGAAAAAGATTTTTTTGAAAAAATCCTAAGCCCCGGGGTCACAATTTCATAAAAAATCTGACTTTCGGCAATTCACTCAAAAATTGTGCCAAAAGGTTCCAAATTCTCCCGTGAAAAGTTTGGTGGTCGAAACAGATGGCTTTTTACCACAGGACACGAAATCAGCCCTCAACAACTTAACCGGCAGAGAAAGATTTTTTTGAAAAAATCCTAAGCCCCGGGGTCACAATTTCATAAAAAATCTGACTTTTGGCAATTCACTCAAAAATTGTGCCAAACGGTTCCAAATGATCCTCTGAAAGGTTTGGTGGTTGAAACAGAAGGCTTTTCATCACAGGAAAAGAAATCAACCCTCAACAACTTAACCGGCAGAAAAAGATTTTTTTGAAAAAATTCTAAGCCCCGGGGTCACAATTTCATAAAAAATCTGACTTTCAGCAATTCACTCAAAAATGGTGCCAGACGGTTGCAAATGATCCTCTGAAAGGTTTGGGAATGGAAATAGAAGAAATCAGCCCTCAACAACTTAACCGGCAGAAAAAGATTTTTTTGAAAAAATCCTAAGCCCCTGGGTCACAATTTCATAAAAAATCTGACTTTTGGCCATTCACTCAAAGATTGTGCCAAAAGGTTCCAAATTCTCCCCTGAAAGGTTTGGCGGTCGAAACAGATGGCTTTTTATCACAGGAAACGAAATCAGCCCTCAACAACTTAACCGGCAGAAAAAGATTTTTTTGAAAAAATCCTATGCCCCGGGGTCACAATTTCATAAAAAGTGTGACTTTCGGCAATTCATTCAAAAATGGTGCTAAAGGGTTCCAAATGCTCCCCTGAAAGGTTTGGCGGTTGAAACAGAAGGCTTTTTATCACAGGAAAACAAATCAGCCCTCAACAACTTAACCGGCAGAAAAAGATTTTTTTGAAAAAATCCTAAGCCCCGGGCTCACAATTTCATAAAAAATCTGATTTCGGCAATTCACTCAAAAATTGTTCCAGACAGTTGCAAATGATCCTTTGAAAGGTTTGGGAATAGAAATAAAAGAAATCAGCCCTCGACAACTTAACCGGCAGAAAAAGATTTTTTTGAAAAAATCCTAAGCCCCGGGGTCACAATTTCATAAAAAATCTGACTTTCGGCAATTCACTCAAAAATTGTGCCAAAAGGTTCCAAATTCTCCCGTGAAAAGTTTGGTGGTCGAAAGAGATGGCTTTTTATCACAGGACACGAAATCAGCCCTCAACAACTTAACCGGCAGAGAAAGATTTTTTTGAAAAAATCCTAAGCCCCGGGGTCACAATTTCATAAAAAATCTGACTTTTGGCAATTCACTCAAAAATTGTGCCAAACGGTTCCAAATGATCCTCTGAAAGGTTTGGCGGTTGAAACAGAAGGCTTTTTACCACAGGAAAAGAAATCAGCCCTCAACAACTTAACCGGCAGAAAAAGATTTTTTTGAAAAAATCCTAAGCCCCGGGGTCACAATTTCATAAAAAATCTGACTTTCAGCAATTCACTCAAAAATGGTGCCAGACGGTTGCAAATGATCCTCTGAAAGGTTTGGGAATGGAAATAGAAGAAATCAGCCCTCGACAACTTAACCGGCAGAAAAAGATTTTTTTTGAAAAAATCCTAAGCCCCGGGGTCACAATTTCATAAAAAATCTGACTTTCGGCAATTCACTCAAAAATTGTGCCAAAAGGTTCCAAATTCTCCCGTGAAAAGTTTGGTGGTCGAAACAGATGGCTTTTTATCACAGGACACGAAATCAGCCCTCAACAACTTAACCGGCAGAGAAAGATTTTTTTGAAAAAATCCTAAGCCCCGGGGTCACAATTTCATAAAAAATCTGACTTTTGGCAATTCACTCAAAAATTGTGCCAAACGGTTCCAAATGATCCTCTGAAAGGTTTGGCGGTTGAAACAGAAGGCTTTTCATCACAGGAAAAGAAATCAACCCTCAACAACTTAACCGGCAGAAAAAGATTTTTTTGAAAAAATCCTAAGCCCCGGGGTCACAATTTCATAAAAAATCTTACTTTCAGCAATTCACTCAAAAATGGTGCCAGACGGTTGCAAATGATCCTCTGAAAGGTTTGGGAATGGAAATAGAAGAAATCAGCCCTCAACAACTTAACCGGCAGAAAAAGATTTTTTTGAAAAAATCCTAAGCCCCTGGGTCACAATTTCATAAAAAATCTGACTTTTGGCCATTCACTCAAAGATTGTGCCAAAAGGTTCCAAATTCTCCCCTGAAAGGTTTGGCGGTCGAAACAGATGGCTTTTTATCACAGGAAACGAAATCAGCCCTCAACAACTTAACCGGCAGAAAAAGATTTTTTTGAAAAAATCCTATGCCCCGGGGTCACAATTTCATAAAAAGTGTGACTTTCGGCAATTCATTCAAAAATGGTGCTAAAGGGTTCCAAATGCTCCCCTGAAAGGTTTGGCGGTTGAAACAGAAGGCTTTTTATCACAGGAAAACAAATCAGCCCTCAACAACTTAACCGGCAGAAAAAGATTTTTTTGAAAAAATCCTAAGCCCCGGGCTCACAATTTCATAAAAAATCTGATTTCGGCAATTCACTCAAAAATTGTTCCAGACAGTTGCAAATGATCCTTTGAAAGGTTTGGGAATGGAAATAAAAGAAATCAGCCCTCGACAACTTAACCGGCAGAAAAAGATTTTTTTGAAAAAATCCTAAGCCCCTGGGTCACAATTGCATAAAAAATCTGACTTTTGGCAATTCACTCAAAAATTGTGCCAAAATGTTCCAAATTCTCCCCTGAAAGGTTTGGCGGTCGAAACATATGGATTTTTATCACAGGATACGAAATCAGCCCACGACAACTTAACCGGCAGAGAAAGATTTTTTTGAAAAAATCCCTTAGCCCCTGGGTCACAATTTCAAAAAAAGTCTGACTTTCGGCAATTCATTCAAAAATGGTGCCAAACGGTTCCAAATGATCCCCTGAACGGTTTGGCGGTTGAAACAGAAGGCTTTTTACCACAGGAAAAGAAATCAGCCCTCAACAACTTAACCGGCAGAAAAAGATTTTTTTGAAAAAATCCTAAGCCCCGGGGTCACAATTTCATAAAAAATCTGACTTTTGGCAATTCACTCAAAAATTGTGCCAAAAGGTTCCAAATTCTCCCCTGAAAGGTTTGGCGGTCGAAACATATGGCTTTTTATCACAGGATACGAAATCAGCCCACGACAACTTAACCGGCAGAGAAAGATTTTTTTGAAAAAATCCCTTAGCCCCGGGGTCACAATTTCAAAAAAAGTCTGACTTTCGGCAATTCATTCAAAAATGGTGCCAAACGGTTCCAAATGATCCCCTGAACGGTTTGGCGGTTGAAACAGAAGGCTTTTTACCACAGGAAAAGAAATCAGCCCTCAACAACTTAACCGGCAGAAAAAGATTTTTTTGAAAAAATCCCTTTGCCCAGGGGTCACAATTTCAAAAAAAGTCTGACTTTCGGCAATTCATTCAGAAATGGTGCCAAATGGTTCCAAATGATCCCCTGAACGGTTTGGCGGTTGAAACAGAAGGCTTTTTACCACAGGAAAAGAAATCAGCCCTCAACAACTTAACCGGCAGAAAAAGATTTTTTTGAAAAAATCCTAAGCCCCGGGGTCACAATTTCATAAAAAATCTGACTTTTGGCAATTCACTCAAAAATGGTGCCAGACGGTTGCAAATAATCCTCTGAAAGGTTTGAGAATAGAAATAGAAGAAATCAGCCCTCGACAACTTAACCGGCAGAAAAAGATTTTTTTTAAAAAATCCCTAAGCCCCAGGGTCACAGTTTCATAAAAAATCTGACTTTCGGCAATTCACTCAAAAATTGTGCCAAAAGGTTCCAAATTCTGCCCTGAAAGGTTTGGAGGTCGAAAAAGATGGCTTTTTATCACAGGACACGAAATCAGCCCTCGACAACTTAACCGGCAGAAAAAGTTTCTTTTAAAAAAATCCCTAAGCCCCGGGGTCACAATTTCATAAAAAATCTGACTTTCGGTAATTCACTCAAAAATGGTGCCAGACGGTTGCAAATGATCCTCTGAAAGGTTTGGGAATGGAAATAGAAGAAATCAGCCCTCGACAACTTAACCGGCAGAAAAAGATTTTTTTGAAAAAATCCTAAGCCCCGGGGTCACAATTTCATAAAAAATCTGACTTTCGGCAATTCACTCAAAAATGGTGCCAGACGGTTGCAAATGATCCTCTGAAAGGTTTGGGAATGGAAATAGAAGAAATCAGCCCTCGACAAGTTAACCGGCAGAAAAAGATTTTTTTGAAAAAATCCCTAAGCCCCGGGGTCACAATTTCATAAAAAATCTGATTTTTGGCAATTCACTCAAAAATGGTGCCAAACGCTTGCAAATGCTCCGCTGAAAGCTTTGGCAGTCGAAACAGAAGGCTTTTTGTCACAGGAAAAGCAATCAGCCCTCAACAACTTAACCGACAGAAAAATATTTTTTTGAAAAAATCGTAATCCCCGGTGTCACAATTTCATAAAAAATCTGACTTTTGGCCATTCACTCAAAAATTGTGCCAAAAGGCTCCAAATTCTCCCCTGAAAGGTTTGGCGGTTGAAACAGAAGGCTTTTTATCACAGGAAAAGAAATCAGCTCTCAACAACCTAACCGGCAGAAAAAGATTTTTTTGAAAAAATCCTAAGCCCCGGGGTCACAATTTCATAAAAAATCTGACTTTCGGCAATTCACTCAAAAATGGTGCCAGACGGTTGCAAATGATCCTCTGAAAGGTTTGGGAATGGAAATAGAAGAAATCAGCCCTCAAAAACTTAACCGGCAGGAAAAGATTTTTTTGAAAAAATCCTAAGCCCCGGGGTCACAATTTCATAAAAAATCTGACTTTTGGCCATTCACTCAAAAATTGTGCCAAAAGGTTCCAAATTCTCCCCTGAAAGGTTTGGCGGTTGAAACAGAAGGCTTTTTATCACAGGAAAAGAAATCAGCCCTGAACAACCTAACCGGCAGAGAAAGATTTTTTTGAAAAAATCCCTTAGCCCCGGGGTCACAATTTCAAAAAAAGTCTGACTTTCGGCAATTCATTCAAAAATGGTGCCAAACGGTTCCAAATGATCCCCTGAACGGTTTGGCGGTTGAAACAGAAGGCTTTTTACCACAGGAAAAGAAATCAGCCCTCAACAACTTAACCGGCAGAAAAAGATTTTTTTGAAAAAATCCCTTTGCCCAGGGGTCACAATTTCAAAAAAAGTCTGACTTTCGGCAATTCATTCAAAAATGGTGCCAAACGGTTCCAAATGATCCCCTGAACGGTTTGGCGGTTGAAACAGAAGGCTTTTTACCACAGGAAAAGAAATCAGCCCTCAACAACTTAACCGGCAGAAAAAGATTTTTTTGAAAAAATCCTAAGCCCCGGGGTCACAATTTCATAAAAAATCTGACTTTCGGCAATTCACTCAAAAATGGTGCCAGACGGTTGCAAATGATCCTCTGAAAGGTTTGGGAATGGAAATAGAAGAAATCAGCCCTGAACAACCTAACCGGCAGAAAAAGATTTTTTTGAAAAAATCCCTAAGCCCCGGGGTCACAATTTCATAAAAAATCTGACTTTTGGCCATTCACTCAAAAATTGTGCCAAACGGTTCCAAATGATCCCCTGAACGGTTTGGCGGTTGAAACAGAAGGCTTTTTACCACAGGAAAAGAAATCAGCCCTCAACAACTTAACCGGCAGAAAAAGATTTTTTTGAAAAAATCCCTTTGCCCAAGGGTCACAATTTCAAAAAAAGTCTGACTTTCGGCAATTCATTCAAAACTGGTGCCAAACGGTTCCAAATGATCCCCTGAACGGTTTGGCGGTTGAAACAGAAGGCTTTTTACCACAGGAAAAGAAATCAGCCCTCAACAACTTTACCGGCAGAAAAAGATTTTTTTGAAAAAATCCCTAAGCCCCGGGGTCACAATTTCATAAAAAATCTGACTTTTGGCAATTCACTCAAAAATGGTGCCAAACGCTTGCAAATGCTCCGCTGAAAGCTTTGGCAGTCGAAACAGAAGGCTTTTTGTCACAGGAAAAGAAATCAGCCCTCAACAACTTAACCGACAGAAAAATATTTTTTTGAAAAAATCGTAATCCCCGGTGTCACAATTTCATAAAAAATCTGACTTTTGGCCATTCACTCAAAAATTGTGCCAAAAGGCTCCAAATTCTCCCCTGAAAGGTTTGGCGGTTGAAACAGAAGGCTTTTAATCACAGGAAAAGAAATCAGCCCTCAACAACCTAACCGGCAGAAAAAGATTTTTTTGAAAAAATCCTAAGCCCCGGGGTCACAATTTCATAAAAAATCTGACTTTCGGCAATTCACTCAAAAATGGTGCCAGACGGTTGCAAATGATCCTCTGAAAGGTTTGGGAATGGAAATAGAAGAAATCAGCCCTCGACAACTTAACCGGCAGAAAAAGATTTTTTTGAAAAAATCCTAAGCCCCGGGGTCACAATTTCATAAAAAATCTGACTTTTGGCCATTCACTCAAAAATTATGCCAAAAGGTTCCAAATTCTCCCCTGAAAGGTTTGGCTGTTGAAACAGAAGGCTTTTTATCACAGGATACGAAATCAGCCCACGACAACTTAACCGGCAGAGAAAGATTTTTTTGAAAAAATCCCTTAGCCCCGGGGTCACAATTTCAAAAAAAGTCTGACTTTCGGCAATTCATTCAAAAATGGTGCCAAACGGTTCCAAATGATCCCCTGAACGGTTTGGCGGTTGAAACAGAAGGCTTTTTACCACAGGAAAAGAAATCAGCCCTCAACAACTTAACCGGCAGAAAAAGATTTTTTTGAAAAAATCCCTTTGCCCAGGGGTCACAATTTCAAAAAAAGTCTGACTTTCGGCAATTCATTCAAAAATGGTGCCAAACGGTTCCAAATGATCCCCTGAACGGTTTGGCGGTTGAAACAGAAGGCTTTTTACCACAGGAAAAGAAATCAGCCCTCAACAACTTAACCGGCAGAAAAAGATTTTTTTGAAAAAATCCTAAGCCCCGGGGTCACAATTTCATAAAAAATCTGACTTTCGGCAATTCACTCAAAAATGGTGCCAGACGGTTGCAAATGATCCTCTGAAAGGTTTGGGAATGGAAATAGAAGAAATCAGCCCTGAACAACCTAACCGGCAGAAAAAGATTTTTTTGAAAAAATCCCTAAGCCCCGGGGTCACAATTTCATAAAAAATCTGACTTTTGGCCATTCACTCAAAAATTGTGCCAAACGGTTCCAAATGATCCCCTGAACGGTTTGGCGGTTGAAACAGAAGGCTTTTTACCACAGGAAAAGAAATCAGCCCTCAACAACTTAACCGGCAGAAAAAGATTTTTTTGAAAAAATCCCTTTGCCCAAGGGTCACAATTTCAAAAAAAGTCTGACTTTCGGCAATTCATTCAAAACTGGTGCCAAACGGTTCCAAATGATCCCCTGAACGGTTTGGCGGTTGAAACAGAAGGCTTTTTACCACAGGAAAAGAAATCAGCCCTCAACAACTTTACCGGCAGAAAAAGATTTTTTTGAAAAAATCCCTAAGCCCCGGGGTCACAATTTCATAAAAAATCTGACTTTTGGCAATTCACTCAAAAATGGTGCCAAACGCTTGCAAATGCTCCGCTGAAAGCTTTGGCAGTCGAAACAGAAGGCTTTTTGTCACAGGAAAAGAAATCAGCCCTCAACAACTTAACCGACAGAAAAATATTTTTTTGAAAAAATCGTAATCCCCGGTGTCACAATTTCATAAAAAATCTGACTTTTGGCCATTCACTCAAAAATTGTGCCAAAAGGCTCCAAATTCTCCCCTGAAAGGTTTGGCGGTTGAAACAGAAGGCTTTTAATCACAGGAAAAGAAATCAGCCCTCAACAACCTAACCGGCAGAAAAAGATTTTTTTGAAAAAATCCTAAGCCCCGGGGTCACAATTTCATAAAAAATCTGACTTTCGGCAATTCACTCAAAAATGGTGCCAGACGGTTGCAAATGATCCTCTGAAAGGTTTGGGAATGGAAATAGAAGAAATCAGCCCTCGACAACTTAACCGGCAGAAAAAGATTTTTTTGAAAAAATCCTAAGCCCCGGGGTCACAATTTCATAAAAAATCTGACTTTTGGCCATTCACTCAAAAATTATGCCAAAAGGTTCCAAATTCTCCCCTGAAAGGTTTGGCTGTTGAAACAGAAGGCTTTTTATCACAGGATACGAAATCAGCCCACGACAACTTAACCGGCAGAGAAAGATTTTTTTGAAAAAATCCCTTAGCCCCGGGGTCACAATTTCAAAAAAAGTCTGACTTTCGGCAATTCATTCAAAAATGGTGCCAAACGGTTCCAAATGATCCCCTGAACGGTTTGGCGGTTGAAACAGAAGGCTTTTTACCACAGGATACGAAATCAGCCCACGACAACTTAACCGGCAGAGAAAGATTTTTTTGAAAAATCCCTTTGCCCTGGGGTCACAATTTCATAAAAAATCTGACTTTTGGCAATTCACTCAAAAATGGTGCCAGACGGTTGCAAATAATCCTCTGAAAGGTTTGAGAATAGAAATAGAAGAAATCAGCCCTCGACAACTTAACCGGCAGAAAAAGATTTTTTTAAAAAAATCCCTAAGCCCCGGGGTCACAGTTTCATAAAAAATCTGACTTTCGGCAATTCACTCAAAAATTGTCCCAAAATGTTCCAAATTCTCCCCTGAAAGGTTTGGCGGTCGAAACAGATGGCTTTTTATCACAGGACACGAAATCAGCCCTCGACAACTTAACCGGCAGAAAAAGATTTTTTTAAAAAAATCCCTAAGCCCCGGGGTCACAATTTTATAAAAAATCTGACTTTCGGCAATTCACTCAAAAATGGTGCCAGACGGTTGCAAATGATCCTCTGAAAGGTTTGGGAATGGAAATAGAAGAAATCAGCCCTCGACAACTTAACTGGCAGAAAAAAGATTTTTTTGAAAAAATCCTAAGCCCCGGGGTCACAATTTCATACAAAATCTGACTTTTTGCAATTCACTCAAAAATTGTGCCAAAAGGTTCCAAATTCTCCCCTGAAAGGTTTGGCGGTCGAAACAGATGGCTTTTTATCACAGGACACGAAATCAGCCCTCGACAACTTAACCGGCAGAAAAAGATTTTTTTAAAAAAATCCCTAAGCCCCGGGGTCACAATTTTATAAAAAATCTGACTTTTGGCAATTCACTAAAAAATGGTGCCAAACGCTTGCAAATGCTCCGCTGAAAACTTTGGCAGTCGAAACAGAAGGCTTTTTGTCACAGGAAAAGAAATCAGCCCTCAACAACTTAACCGACAGAAAAATATTTTTTTGAAAAAATCGTAATCCCCGGTGTCACAATTTCATAAAAAATCTGACTTTTGGCCATTCACTCAAAAATTGTGCCAAAAGGCTCCAAATTCTCCCCTGAAAGGTTTGGCGGTTGAAACAGAAGGCTTTTTATCACAGGAAAAGAAATCAGCCCTCAACAACCTAACCGGCAGAAAAAGATTTTTTTGAAAAAATCCTAAGCCCCGGGGTCACAATTTCATAAAAAATCTGACTTTTGGCCATTCACTCAAAAATTGTGCCAAAAGGTTCCAAATTCTCCCCTGAAAGGTTTGGCGGTTGAAACAGAAGGCTTTTTACCACAGGATACGAAATCAGCCCACGACAACTTAACCGGCAGAGAAAGATTTTTTTGAAAAAATCCCTTAGCCCCGGGGTCACAATTTCAAAAAAAGTCTGACTTTCGGCAATTCATTCAAAAATGGTGCCAAACGATTCCAAATTCTCCCCTGAAAGGTTTGGCGGTTGAAACAGAAGGCTTTTTACCACAGGAAAAGAAATCAGCCCTCAACAACTTAACCGGCAGAAAAAGATTTTTTTGAAAAAATCCCTTTGCCCCGGGGTCACAATTTCATAAAAAATCTGACTTTTGGCAATACACTCAAAAATGGTGCGAGACGGTTGCAAATAATCCTCTGAAAGGTTTGAGAATAGAAATAGAAGAAATCAGCCCTCGACAACTTAACCGGCAGAAAAAGATTTTTTTAAAAAAATCCCTAAGCCCCGGGGTCACAGTTTCATAAAAAATCTGACTTTCGGCAATTCACTCAAAAATTGTCCCAAAATGTTCCAAATTCTCCCCTGAAAGGTTTGGCGGTCGAAACAGATGGCTTTTTATCACAGGACACGAAATCAGCCCTCGACAACTTAACCGGCAGAAAAAGATTTTTTTTAAAAAATCCCTAAGCCCCGGGGTCACAATTTCATAAAAAATCTGACTTTCGGCAATTCACTCAAAAATGGTGCCAGACGGTTGCAAATGATCCTCTGAAAGGTTTGGGAATGGAAATAGAAGAAATCAGCCCTCGACAACTTAACTGGCAGAAAAAAGATTTTTTTGAAAAAATCCTAAGCCCCGGGGTGACAATTTCATACAAAATCTGACTTTTTGCAATTCACTCAAAAATTGTGCCAAAAGGTTCCAAATTCTCCCCTGAAAGGTTTGGCGGTCGAAACAGATGGCTTTTTATCACAGGACACGAAATCAGCCCTCGACAACTTAACCGGCAGAAAAAGTTCCTTTTAAAAAAATCCCTAAGCCCCGGGGTCACAGTTTCATAAAAAATCTGACTTTCGGCAATTCACTCAAAAATTGTCCCAAAATGTTCCAAATTCTCCCCTGAAAGGTTTGGCGGTCGAAACGGATGGCTTTTTATCACAGGACACGAAATCAGCCCTCGACAACTTAACCGGCAGAAAAAGTTCCTTTTAAAAAAATCCCTAAGCCCCGGGGTCACAATTTCATAAAAAATCTGACTTTCGGCAATTCACTCAAAAATGGTGCCAGACGGTTGCAAATGATCCTCTGAAAGGTTTGGGAATGGAAATAGAAGAAATCAGCCCTCGACAACTTAACCGGCAGAAAAAGATTTTTTTGAAAAAATCCTAAGCCCCGGGGTCACAATTTCATAAAAAATCTGACTTTTGGGAATTCACTCAAAAATTGTGCCAAAAGGTTCCAAATTCTCCCCTGAAACGTTTGGCGGTCGAAACAGATGGCTTTTTATCACATGACACGAAATCACACCTCAACAACTTAACCGGCAGAAAAAGATTTGTTTGAAAAAATCCTATCTCCGGCGTCACAATTTCATAAAAAATCTGACTTTCGTCAATTCACTCAAAAATGGTGCCAAACGGTTGCAAATGATCCTCTGAAAGGTTTGGGAATGGAAATAGAAGAAATCAGCCCTCGACAAGTTAACCGGCAGAAAAAGATTTTTTTGAAAAAATCCCTAAGCCCCGGGGTCACAATTTCATAAAAAATCTGATTTTTGGCAATTCACTCAAAAATGGTGCCAGACGGTTGCAAATGATCCTCTGAAAGGTTTGGGAATGGAAATAGAAGAAATCAGCCCTCGACAACTTAACCGGCAGAAAAAGATTTTTTTGAAAAAATCCTAAGCCCCGGGGTCACAATTTCATAAAAAATCTGACTTTCGGCAATTCATTCAAAAATGGTGCCAAACGGTTCCAAATAATCCCCTGAAATGTTTGGCGGTTGAAACAGAAGGCTTTTTATCACAGGAAAAGAAATCAGCTCTCAAAAACTTAACCGGCAGAAAAAGATTTTTTTGAAAAAATCCTAAGCCCCGGGGTCACAATTTCATAAAAAATCTGACTTTCGGCAATTCACTCAAAAATGGTGCCAGACGGTTGCAAATGATCCTCTGAAAGGTTTGGGAATGGAAATAGAAGAAATCAGCCCTCGACAACTTAACCGGCAGAAAAATATTTTTTTGAAAAAATCGTAAGCCCCGGTGTCACAATTTCATAAAAAATCTGACTTTTGGGAATTCACTCAAAAATTGTGCCAAAAGGTTCCAAATTCTTCCCTGAAACGTTTGGCGGTCGAAACAGATGGCTTTTTATCACATGACACGAAATCACACCTCAACAACTTAACCGGCAGAAAAAGATTTCTTTGAAAAAATCCTATCTCCGGGGTCACAATTTCATAAAAAATCTGACTTTCGTCAATTCACTCAAAAATGGTGCCAAACGGTTCAAAATGATCCCCTGAAAGGTTTGGTGCTTGAAACAGAAGGCTTTTTATCATAGGAAAAGAAATCAGCCCTCGACAACTTAACCGGCAGAAAAAGATATTTTTTGAAATAATCCTTAGGGGTCACAATTTCATAAAAAATCTGACTTTTGGCCATTCACTCAAAAATTGTGCCAAAAGGTTCCAAATTCTCCCCTGAAAGGTTTGGCGGTTGAAACAGAAGGCTTTTTATCACAGGATACGAAATCAGCCCACGACAACTTAACCGGCAGAGAAAGATTTTTTTGAAAAAATCCCTTAGCTCCGGGGTCACAATTTCAAAAAAAGTCTGACTTTCGGCAATTCATTCAAAAATGGTGCCAAACGATTCCAAATGATCCCCTGAACGGTTTGGCGGTTGAAACAGAAGGCTTTTTACCACAGGAAAAGAAATCAGCCCTCGACAACTTAACCGGCAGAAAAAGATTTTTTTAAAAAAATCCCTAAGCCCCGGGGTCACAGTTTCATAAAAAATCTGACTTTCGGCAATTCACTCAAAAATTGTCCCAAAATGTTCCAAATTCTCCCCTGAAAGGTTTGGCGGTCGAAACAGATGGCTTTTTATCACAGGACACGAAATCAGCCCTCGACAACTTAACCGGCAGAAAAAGATTTTTTTAAAAAAATCCCTAAGCCCCGGGGTCACAATTTTATAAAAAATCTGACTTTCGGCAATTCACTCAAAAATGGTGCCAGACGGTTGCAAATGATCCTCTGAAAGGTTTGGGAATGGAAATAGAAGAAATCAGCCCTCGACAACTTAACTGGCAGAAAAAAGATTTTTTTGAAAAAATCCTAAGCCCCGGGGTCACAATTTCATACAAAATCTGACTTTTTGCAATTCACTCAAAAATTGTGCCAAAAGGTTCCAAATTCTCCCCTGAAAGGTTTGGCGGTCGAAACAGATGGCTTTTTATCACAGGACACGAAATCAGCCCTCGACAACTTAACCGGCAGAAAAAGATTTTTTTGAAAAAATCCCTAAGCCCCGGGGTCACAATTTCATAAAAAATCTGACTTTTGGCAATTCACTCAAAAATGGTGCCAAACGCTTGCAAATGCTCCGCTGAAAGCTTTGGCAGTCGAAACAGAAGGCTTTTTGTCACAGGAAAAGAAATCAGCCCTCAACAACTTAACCGACAGAAAAATATTTTTTTGAAAAAATCGTAAGCCCCGGGGTCACAATTTCATAAAAAATCTGACTTTTGGGAATTCACTCAAAAATTGTGCCAAAAGGTTCCAAATTCTCCCCTGAAAGGTTTGGCGGTCGAAACAGATGGCTTTTTATCACATGACACGATATCACACCTCAACAACTTAACCGGCAGAAAAAGATTTGTTTGAAAAAATCCTATCTCCAGGGTCACAATTTCATAAAAAATCTGACTTTCGTCAATTCACTCAAAAATGGTGCCAAACGGTTCAAAATGATCCCCTGAAAGGTTTGGTGCTTGAAACAGAAGGCTTTTTATCATAGGAAAAGAAATCAGCCCTCGACAACTTAACCGGCAGAAAAAGATATTTTTTGAAATAATCCTTAGGGGTCACAATTTCATAAAAAATCTGACTTTCGGCAATTCAGTCAAAAATGGTGCCAAACGTTTCCAAATTCTCCCCTGAAAGGTTTGGTGGTTGAAACAGAAGGCTTTTTATCACAGGAAAAGAAATCAGCCCTCGACAACTTAACCGGCAGAAAAAGATTTTTTTGAAAAAATCCTAAGCCCCGGGGTCACAGTTTCATAAAAAATCTGACTTTTGGCAATTCACTCAAACATTGTGCCAAAAGGTTTCAAATTCTCCCCTTAAAGGTTTGGCGGTTAAAACACAAGGCTTTTTATCACAGGAAAAGAAATCAATCCTCAACTACTTAACCGACAGAAAAAGGTTTTTTTGAAAAAATCCAAAGCCCTGGGGTCACAATTTCATAAAAAATCTGACTTTCGGCTATTCACTCAAAAATGGTGCCAGACGGTTCAAAATGATCCTCTGAAAGGTTTGGGAATGGAAATAGAAGAAATCAGCCCTCGAGAACTTAACCGGCAGAAAAATATTTTTTTGAAAAAATCCTAAGCCCCGGGGTCACAATTTCATAAAAAATCTGACTTTCGGCAATTCACTCAAAAATGGTGCCAGACGGTTGCAAATGATCCTCTGAAAGGTTTGGGAATGGAAATAGAAGAAATCAGCCCTCGACAACTTAACCGGCAGAAAAAGATTTTTTTGAAAAAAATCCCTAAGCCCCGGGGTCACAATTTCATAAAAAATCTGACTTTTGGCAATTCACTTAAAAATGGTTCCAAACGCTTGCAAATGCTCCGCTGAAAGCTTTGGCAGTCGAAACAGAAGGCTTTTTGTCACAGGAAAAGAAATCAGCCCTCAACAACTTAACCGACAGAAAAATATTTTTTTGAAAAAATCCTAAGCCCTGGGGTCACAATTGCATAAAAAATCTGACTTTTGGCTATTCACTCAAAAATTGTTCCAAAATGTTCCAAATTCTCTCCTGAAAGGTTTGGCGGTTGAAACAGAAGGCTTTTCATCACAGGAAAAGAAATCAGCCCTCAACAACTTAACCGACAGAAAAATATTTTTTTGAAAAAATCCTAAACCCTGGGGTCACAATTTCATAAAAAATCTGACTTTTTGCAATTCACGCAAAAATTGTGCCAAAAGGTTCCAAATTCTCCCCTGAAAGGTTTGGCGGTCGAAACAGATGGCTTTTTATCACAGGACATGAAATCAGCCCTCGACAACTTGACCGGCAGAAAAAGATTTTTTTGAAAAAATCCTAAGCCCCGGGGTCACAGTTTCATAAAAAATCTGACTTTCGGCAATTCACTCAAACATTGTGCCAAAAGGTTTCAAATTCTCCCCTGAAAGGTTTGGCGGTTAAAACACAAGGCTTTTTATCACAGGAAAAGAAATCAATCCTCAACTACTTAACCGACAGAAAAAGGTTTTTTTGAAAAAATCCTAAGCCCCGGGGTCACAATTGCATAAAAAATCTGACTTTTGGCTATTCACTCAAAAATTGTTCCAAAATGTTCCAAATTCTCTCCTGAAAGGTTTGGCGGTTGAAACAGAAGGCTTTTCATCACAGGAAAAGAAATCAGCCCTCAACAACTTAACCGGCAGAAAAAGATTTTTTTGAAAAAATCGAAAGCCCTGGGGTCACAATATCATAAAAAATCTGATTTTCGGCTATTCACTCATAAATGGTTCCAGACAGTTGCAAATGATCCTCTGAAAGGTTTGGGAATGGAAATAGAAGAAATCAGCCCTCTACAACTTAACCGGCAGAAAAAGGTTTTTTTGAAAAAATCCTAAGCCCTGGGGTCACAATTTCATAAAAAATCTGACTTTTGGCCATTCACTCAAAAATTGTGCCAAAAGGTTCCAAATTCTCCCCTGAAAGGTTTGGCGGTCGAAACAGATGGCTTTTTATCACAGGAAACGAAATCAGCCCTCAACAACTTAACCGGCAGAAAAAGATTTTTTCGAAAAAATCCTAAGCCCCGGGGTCACAATTTCATAAAAAATCTGACTTTCGGCAATTCACTCAAAAATGGTGCCAGACGGTTGCAAATGATCCTCTGAAAGGTTTGGGAATGGAAATAGAAGAAATCAGCCCTCGACAACTTAACCGGCAGAAAAAGATTTTTTTGAAAAAATCCCTAAGCCCCGGGGTCACAATTTCATAAAAAATCTGACTTTTGGCAATTCACTCAAAAATGGTGCCAAACGCTTGCAAATGCTCCGCTGAAAGCTTTGGCAGTCGAAACAGAAGGCTTTTTGTCACAGGAAAAGAAATCAGCCCTCAACAACTTAACCGACAGAAAAATATTTTTTTGAAAAAATCGTAAGCCCCGGGGTCACAATTTCATAAAAAATCTGACTTTTGGGAATTCACTCAAAAATTGTGCCAAAAGGTTCCAAATTCTCCCCTGAAAGGTTTGGCGGTCGAAACAGATGGCTTTTTATCACATGACACGATATCACACCTCAACAACTTAACCCGCAGAAAAAGATTTGTTTGAAAAAATCCTATCTCCAGGGTCACAATTTCATAAAAAATCTGACTTTCGGCAATTCACTCAAACATTGTGCCAAAAGGTTTCAAATTCTCCCCTGAAAGGTTTGGCGGTTAAAACACAAGGCTTTTTATCACAGGAAAAGAAATCAATCCTCAACTACTTAACCGACAGAAAAAGGTTTTTTTGAAAAAATCCTAAGCCCCGGGGTCACAATTGCATAAAAAATCTGACTTTTGGCTATTCACTCAAAAATTGTTCCAAAATGTTCCAAATTCTCTCCTGAAAGGTTTGGCGGTTGAAACAGAAGGCTTTTCATCACAGGAAAAGAAATCAGCCCTCAACAACTTAACCGGCAGAAAAAGATTTTTTTGAAAAAATCCTAAGCCCCGGGGTCACAGTTTCATAAAAAATCTGACTTTTGGCAATTCACTCAAACATTGTGCCAAAAGGTTTCAAATTCTCCCCTGAAAGGTTTGGCGGTTAAAACACAAGGCTTTTTATCACAGGAAAAGAAATCAATCCTCAACTACTTAACCGACAGAAAAAGGTTTTTTTGAAAAAATCCAAAGCCCTGGGGTCACAATTTCATAAAAAATCTGACTTTCGGCTACTCACTCAAAAATGGTGCCAGACGGTTCAAAATGATCCTCTGAAAGGTTTGGGAATGGAAATAGAAGAAATCAGCCCTCGAGAACTTAACCGGCAGAAAAATATTTTTTTGAAAAAATCCTAAGCCCCGGGGTCACAATTTCATAAAAAATCTGACTTTCGGCAATTCACTCAAAAATGGTGCCAGACGGTTGCAAATGATCCTCTGAAAGGTTTGGGAATGGAAATAGAAGAAATCAGCCCTCGACAACTTAACCGGCAGAAAAAGATTTTTTTGAAAAAAATCCCTAAGCCCCGGGGTCACAATTTCATAAAAAATCTGACTTTTGGCAATTCACTCAAAAATGGTTCCAAACGCTTGCAAATGCTCCGCTGAAAGCTTTGGCAGTCGAAACAGAAGGCTTTTTGTCACAGGAAAAGAAATCAGCCCTCAACAACTTAACCGACAGAAAAATATTTTTTTGAAAAAATCCTAAGCCCTGGGGTCACAATTGCATAAAAAATCTGACTTTTGGCTATTCACTCAAAAATTGTTCCAAAATGTTCCAAATTCTCTCCTGAAAGGTTTGGCGGTTGAAACAGAAGGCTTTTCATCACAGGAAAAGAAATCAGCCCTCAACAACTTAACCGGCAGAAAAAGATTTTTTTGAAAAAATCCAAAGCCCTGGGGTCACAATTTCATAAAAAATCTGACTTTCGGCTATTCACTCATAAATGGTTCCAGACAGTTGCAAATGATCCTCTGAAAGGTTTGGGAATGGAAATAGAAGAAATCAGCCCTCGACAACTTAACCGGCAGAAAAAGGTTTTTTTGAAAAAATCCTAAGCCCTGGGGTCACAATTTCATAAAAAATCTGACTTTTGGCCATTCACTCAAAAATTGTGCCAAAAGGTTCCAAATTCTCCCCTGAAAGGTTTGGCGGTCGAAACAGATGGCTTTTTATCACAGGAAACGAAATCAGCCCTCAACAACTTAACCGGCAGAAAAAGATTTTTTCGAAAAAATCCTAAGCCCCGGGGTCACAATTTCATAAAAAATATGACTTTCGGCAATTCACTCAAAAATTGTTCCAGACGGTTGCAAATCATCCTCTGAAATGTTTGGGAATGGAAATAGAAGAAATCAGCCCTCGACAACTTAACCGGCAGAAAAAAGATTTTTTGGAAAAAATCCTAAGCCCCGGGGTCACAATTTCATACAAAATCTGACTTTTTGCAATTCATTCAAAAATGGTGCCAAACGGTTCCAAATGATCCCCTGAACGGTTTGGCGGTTGAAACAGAAGGCTTTTTACCACAGGAAAAGAAATCAGCCCTCAACAACTTAACCGGCAGAAAAAGATTTTTTTGAAAAAATCCCTTTGCCCCGGGGTCACAATTTCATAAAAAATCTGACTTTTGGCAATTCACTCAAAAATGGTGCCAGACGGTTGCAAATAATCCTCTGAAAGGTTTGAGAATAGAAATAGAAGAAATCAGCCCTCGACAACTTAAAAGGCAGAAAAAGATTTTTTTTAAAAAATCCCTAAGCCCCGGGGTCACAGTTTCATAAAAAATCTGACTTTCGGCAATTCACTCAAAAATTGTCCCAAAATGTTCCAAATTCTCCCCTGAAAGGTTTGGCGGTCGAAACAGATGGCTTTTTATCACAGGACACGAAATCAGCCCTCGACAACTTAACCGGCAGAAAAAGATTTTTTAAAAAAAATCCCTAAGCCCCGGGGTCACAATTTCATAAAAAATCTGACTTTCGGCAATTCACTCAAAAATGGTGCCAGACGGTTGCAAATGATCCTCTCAAAGGTTTGGGAATGGAAATAGAAGAAATCAGCCCTCGACAACTTAACTGGCAGAAAAAAGATTTTTTTGAAAAAATCCTAAGCCCCGGGGTGACAATTTCATACAAAATCTGACTTTTTGCAATTCACTCAAAAATGGTGCCAAACGGTTCCAAATTATCCCCTGAAATGTTTGGCGGTTGAAACAGAAGGCTTTTTATCACAGGACACGAAATCAGCTCTCAAAAACTTAACCGGCAGAAAAAGATTTTTTTGAAAAAATCCTAAGCCTCGGGGTCACAATTTCATAAAAAATCTGACTTTCGGCAATTCACTCAAAAATGGTGCCAGACGGTTCAAAATGATCCTCTGAAAGGTTTGGGAATGGAAATAGAAGAAATCAGCCCTCGAGAACTTAACCGGCAGAAAAATATTTTTTTGAAAAAATCGTAAGCCCCGGGGTCACAATTTCATAAAAAATCTGACTTTTGGGAATTCACTCAAAAATTGTGCCAAAAGGTTCCAAATTCTCCCCTGAAAGGTTTGGCGGTCGAAACAGATGGCTTTTTATCACATGACACGATATCACACCTCAACAACTTAACCCGCAGAAAAAGATTTGTTTGAAAAAATCCTATCTCCAGGGTCACAATTTCATAAAAAATCTGACTTTCGGCAATTCACTCAAACATTGTGCCAAAAGGTTTCAAATTCTCCCCTGAAAGGTTTGGCGGTTAAAACACAAGGCTTTTTATCACAGGAAAAGAAATCAATCCTCAACTACTTAACCGACAGAAAAAGGTTTTTTTGAAAAAATCCAAAGCCCTGGGGTCACAATTTCATAAAAAATCTGACTTTCGGCTATTCACTCAAAAATGGTGCCAGACGGTTCAAAATGATCCTCTGAAAGGTTTGGGAATGGAAATAGAAGAAATCAGCCCTCGAGAACTTAACCGGCAGAAAAATATTTTTTTGAAAAAATCCTAAGCCCCGGGGTCACAATTTCATAAAAAATCTGACTTTCGGCAATTCACTCAAAAATGGTGCCAGACGGTTGCAAATGATCCTCTGAAAGGTTTGGGAATGGAAATAGAAGAAATCAGCCCTCGACAACTTAACCGGCAGAAAAAGATTTTTTTGAAAAAAATCCCTAAGCCCCGGGGTCACAATTTCATAAAAAATCTGACTTTTGGCAATTCACTCAAAAATGGTTCCAAACGCTTGCAAATGCTCCGCTGAAAGCTTTGGCAGTCGAAACAGAAGGCTTTTTGTCACAGGAAAAGAAATCAGCCCTCAACAACTTAACCGACAGAAAAATATTTTTTTGAAAAAATCCTAAGCCCTGGGGTCACAATTGCATAAAAAATCTGACTTTTGGCTATTCACTCAAAAATTGTTCCAAAATGTTCCAAATTCTCTCCTGAAAGGTTTGGCGGTTGAAACAGAAGGCTTTTCATCACAGGAAAAGAAATCAGCCCTCAACAACTTAACCGGCAGAAAAAGATTTTTTTGAAAAAATCCAAAGCCCTGGGGTCACAATTTCATAAAAAATCTGACTTTCGGCTATTCACTCATAAATGGTTCCAGACAGTTGCAAATGATCCTCTGAAAGGTTTGGGAATGGAAATAGAAGAAATCAGCCCTCTACAACTTAACCGGCAGAAAAAGGTTTTTTTGAAAAAATCCTAAGCCCTGGGGTCACAATTTCATAAAAAATCTGACTTTTGGCCATTCACTCAAAAATTGTGCCAAAAGGTTCCAAATTCTCCCCTGAAAGGTTTGGCGGTCGAAACAGATGGCTTTTTATCACAGGAAACGAAATCAGCCCTCAACAACTTAACCGGCAGAAAAAGATTTTTTCGAAAAAATCCTAAGCCCCGGGGTCACAATTTCATAAAAAATCTGACTTTCGGCAATTCACTCAAAAATTGTGCCAGACGGTTGCAAATCATCCTCTGAAATGTTTGGGAATGGAAATAGAAGAAATCAGCCCTCGACAACTTAACCGGCAGAAAAAAGATTTTTTGGAAAAAATCCTAAGCCCCGGGGTCACAATTTCATACAAAATCTGACTTTTTGCAATTCATTCAAAAATGGTGCCAAACGGTTCCAAATGATCCCCTGAACGGTTTGGCGGTTGAAACAGAAGGCTTTTTACCACAGGAAAAGAAATCAGCCCTCAACAACTTAACCGGCAGAAAAAGATTTTTTTGAAAAAATCCCTTTGCCCCGGGGTCACAATTTCATAAAAAATCTGACTTTTGGCAATTCACTCAAAAATGGTGCCAGACGGTTGCAAATAATCCTCTGAAAGGTTTGAGAATAGAAATAGAAGAAATCAGCCCTCGACAACTTAACCGGCAGAAAAAGATTTTTTTTAAAAAATCCCTAAGCCCCGGGGTCACAGTTTCATAAAAAATCTGACTTTCGGCAATTCACTCAAAAATTGTCCCAAAATGTTCCAAATTCTCCCCTGAAAGGTTTGGCGGTCGAAACAGATGGCTTTTTATCACAGGACACGAAATCAGCCCTCGACAACTTAACCGGCAGAAAAAGATTTTTTAAAAAAAATCCCTAAGCCCCGGGGTCACAATTTCATAAAAAATCTGACTTTCGGCAATTCACTCAAAAATGGTGCCAGACGGTTGCAAATGATCCTCTCAAAGGTTTGGGAATGGAAATAGAAGAAATCAGCCCTCGACAACTTAACTGGCAGAAAAAAGATTTTTTTGAAAAAATCCTAAGCCCCGGGGTGACAATTTCATACAAAATCTGACTTTTTGCAATTCACTCAAAAATTGTGCCAAAAGGTTCCAAATTCTCCCCTGAAAGGTTTGGCGGTCGAAACAGATGGCTTTTTATCACAGGACACGAAATCAGCCCTCGACAACTTAACCGGCAGAAAAAGATTTTTTTAAAAAAAATCCCTAAGCCCCGGGGTCACAGTTTCATAAAAAATCTGACTTTTTGCAATTCACTCAAAAATTGTCCCAAAATGTTCCAAATTCTCCCCTGAAAGGTTTGGCGGTCGAAACAGATGGCTTTTTATCACAGGACACGAAATCAGCCCTCGACAACTTAACCGGCAGAAAAAGTTCCTTTTAAAAAAATCCCTAAGCCCCGGGGTCACAATTTCATAAAAAATCTGACTTTCGGCAATTCACTCAAAAATGGTGCCAGACGGTTGCAAATGATCCTCTGAAAGGTTTGGGAATGGAAATAGAAGAAATCAGCCCTCGACAACTTAACCGGCAGAAAAAGATTTTTTTGAAAAAATCCTAAGCCCCGGGGTCACAATTTCATAAAAAATCTGACTTTTGGCAATTCATTCAAAAATGGTGCCAAACGGTTCCAAATAATCCCCTGAAATGTTTGGCGGTTGAAACAGAAGGCTTTTTATCACAGGAAAAGAAATCAGCTCTCAAAAACTTAACCGGCAGAAAAAGATTTTTTTGAAAAAATCCTAAGCCCCGGGGTCACAATTTCATAAAAAATCTGACTTTCGGCAATTCACTCAAAAATGGTGCCAGACGGTTGCAAATGATCCTCTGAAAGGTTTGGGAATGGAAATAGAAGAAATCAGCCCTCGACAACTTAACCGGCAGTAAAATATTTTTTTGAAAAAATCGTAAGCCCCGGTGTCACAATTTCATAAAAAATCTGACTTTTGGGAATTCACTCAAAAATTGTGCCAAAAGGTTCCAAATTCTCCCCTGAAACGTTTGGCGGTCGAAACAGAAGGCTTTTTATCATAGGAAAAGAAATCAGCCCTCGACAACTTAACCGGCAGAAAAAGATATTTTTTGAAATAATCCTTAGGGGTCACAATTTCATAAAAAATCTGACTTTCGGCAATTCACTCAAAAATGGTGCCAAACGGTTCCAAATGATCCCCTGAAAGGTTTGGCGGTTGAATCAGAAGGCTTTTTATCACAGGAAAAGGAATCAGCCCTCAACAACTTAACCGGCAGAAAAAGATTTTTGTGAAAAAATCCTAAGCCCCCGGGGTCACAATTTCATTAAAAATCTGACTTTCGGCAATTCAGTCAAAAATGCTGCCAAACGTTTCCAAATTCTCCCCTGAAAGGTTTGGTGGTTGAAACAGAAGGCTTTTTATCACAGGAAAAGAAATCAGCCCTCGACAACTTAACCGGCAGAAAAAGATTTTTTTAAAAAAATCCTAAGCCCCGGGGTCACAATTTCATAAAAAATCTGACTTTCGGCAATTCACTCAAAAATGGTGCCAGACGGTTGCAAATGATCCTCTGAAAGGTTTGGGAATGGAAATAGAAGAAATCAGCCCTCGACAACTTAACTGGCAGAAAAAAGATTTTTTTGAAAAAATCCTAAGCCCCGGGGTCACAATTTCATACAAAATCTGACTTTTTGCAATTCACTCAAAAATTGTGCCAAAAGGTTCCAAATTCTCCCCTGAAAGGTTTGGCGGTCGAAACAGATGGCTTTTTATCACAGGACACGAAATCAGCCCTCGACAACTTAACCGGCAGAAAAAGATTTTTGTGAAAAAATCCTGAGCCCCCGGGGTCACAATTTCATAAAAAATCTGACTTTTGGCAATTCACTCAAAAATGGTGCCAAACGCTTGCAAATGCTCCGCTGAAAGCTTTGGCAGTCGAAACAGAAGGCTTTTTGTCACAGGAAAAGAAATCAGCCCTCAACAACTTAACCGACAGAAAAAGATTTTTTTAAAAAAATCCTAAGCCCCGGTGTCACAATTTCATAAAAAATCTGACTTTTGGGAATTCACTCAAAAATTGTGCCAAAAGGTTCCAAATTCTCCCCTGAAAGGTTTGGCGGTCGAAACAGATGGCTTTTTATCACATGACACGAAATCACACCTCAACAACTTAACCGGCAGAAAAAGATTTGTTTGAAAAAATCCTATCTCCGGGGTCACAATTTCATAAAAAATCTGACTTTCGTCAATTCACTCAAAAATGTTGCCAAACGGTTCAATATGATCCCCTGAAAGGTTTGGTGCTTGAAACAGAAGGCTTTTTATCATAGGAAAAGAAATCAGCCCTCGACAACTTAACCGGCAGAAAAAGATATTTTTTGAAATAATCCTTAGGGGTCACAATTTCATAAAAAATCTGACTTTCGGCAATTCAGTCAAAAATGGTGCCAAACGTTTCCAAATTCTCCCCTGAAAGGTTTGGTGGTTGAAACAGAAGGCTTTTTATCACAGGAAAAGAAATCAGCCCTCGACAACTTATCCGGCAGAAAAAGATTTTTTTGAAAAAATCCTAAGCCCCGGGGTCACAATTTCATAAAAAATCTGACTTTCGGCAATTCACTCAAAAATGGTGCCAGACGGTTGCAAATGATCCTCTGAAAGGTTTGGGAATGGAAATAGAAGAAATCAGCCCTCGACAACTTAACCAGCAGAAAAAGATTTTTTTGAAAAAATCCCTAAGCTCCGGGGTCACAATTTCATAAAAAATCTGACTTTCGGCAATTCACTCAAAAATGGTGCCAGACGGTTCAAAATGATCCTCTGAAAGGTTTGGGAATGGAAATAGAAGAAATCAGCCCTCGAGAACTTAACCGGCAGAAAAATATTTTTTTGAAAAAATCCTAAGCCCCGGGGTCACAATTTCATAAAAAATCTGACTTTCGGCAATTCACTCAAAAATGGTGCCAGACGGTTGCAAATGGTCCTCTGAAAGGTTTGGGAATGGAAATAGAAGAAATCAGCCCTCGACAACTTAACCGGCAGAAAAAGATTTTTTTGAAAAAAATCCCTAAGCCCCGGGGTCACAATTTCATAAAAAATCTGACTTTTGGCAATTCACTCAAAAATGGTTCCAAACGCTTGCAAATGCTCCGCTGAAAGCTTTGGCAGTCGAAACAGAAGGCTTTTTGTCACAGGAAAAGAAATCAGCCCTCAACAACTTAACCGACAGAAAAATATTTTTTTGAAAAAATCCTAAGCCCCGGGGTCACAATTTCATAAAAAATCTGACTTTTTGCAATACACGCAAAAATTGTGCCAAAAGGTTCCAAATTCTCCCCTGAAAGGTTTGGCGGTCGAAACAGATGGCTTTTTATCACAGGACACGAAATCAGCCCTCGACAACTTAACCGGCAGAAAAAGATTTTTTTGAAAAAATCCTAAGCCCCGGGGTCACAGTTTCATAAAAAATCTGACTTTCGGCAATTCACTCAAACATTGTGCCAAAAGGTTTCAAATTCTCCCCTGAAAGGTTTGGCGGTTAAAACACAAGGCTTTTTATCACAGGAAAAGAAATCAATCCTCAACTACTTAACCGACAGAAAAAGGTTTTTTTGAAAAAATCCTAAGCCCCGGGGTCACAATTGCATAAAAAATCTGACTTTTGGCTATTCACTCAAAAATTGTTCCAAAATGTTCCAAATTCTCTCCTGAAAGGTTTGGCGGTTGAAACAGAAGGCTTTTCATCACAGGAAAAGAAATCAGCCCTCAACAACTTAACCGGCAGAAAAAGATTTTTTTGAAAAAATCCTAAGCCCCGGGGTCACAGTTTCATAAAAAATCTGACTTTCGGCAATTCACTCAAACATTGTGCCAAAAGGTTTCAAATTCTCCCCTGAAAGGTTTGGCGCTCGGAACACAAGGCTTTTTATCACAGGAAAAGAAATCAATCCTCAACTACTTAACCGACAGAAAAAGGTTTTTTTGAAAAAATCCAAAGCCCTGGGGTCACAATTTCATAAAAAATCTGACTTTCGGCTACTCACTCAAAAATGGTGCCAGACGGTTCAAAATGATCCTCTGAAAGGTTTGGGAATGGAAATAGAAGAAATCAGCCCTCGAGAACTTAACCGGCAGAAAAATATTTTTTTGAAAAAATCCTAAGCCCCGGGGTCACAATTTCATAAAAAATCTGACTTTCGGCAATTCACTCAAAAATGGTGCCAGACGGTTGCAAATGATCCTCTGAAAGGTTTGGGAATGGAAATAGAAGAAATCAGCCCTAGACAACTTAACCGGCAGAAAAAGATTTTTTTGAAAAAAATCCCTAAGCCCCGGGGTCACAATTTCATAAAAAATCTGACTTTCGGCTATTCACTCATAAATGGTTCCAGACAGTTGCAAATGATCCTCTGAAAGGTTTGGGAATGGAAATAGAAGAAATCAGCCCTCTACAACTTAACCGGCAGAAAAAGGTTTTTTTGAAAAAATCCTAAGCCCTGGGGTCACAATTTCATAAAAAATCTGACTTTTGGCCATTCACTCAAAAATTGTGCCTAAAGGTTCCAAATTCTCCCCTGAAAGGTTTGGCGGTCGAAACAGATGGCTTTTTATCACAGGAAACGAAATCAGCCCTCAACAACTTAACCGGCAGAAAAAGATTTTTTCGAAAAAATCCTAAGCCCCGGGGTCACAATTTCATAAAAAATCTGACTTTCGGCAATTCACTCAAAAATTGTGCCAGACGGTTGCAAATCATCCTCTGAAATGTTTGGGAATGGAAATAGAAGAAATCAGCCCTCGACAACTTAACCGGCAGAAAAAAGATTTTTTTGAAAAAATCCTTAGCCCCGGGGTCACAATTTCATACAAAATCTGACTTTTTGCAATTCATTCAAAAATGGTGCCAAACGGTTCCAAATGATCCCCTGAACGGTTTGGCGGTTGAAACAGAAGGCTTTTTACCACAGGAAAAGAAATCAGCCCTCAACAACTTAATCGGCAGAAAAAGATTTTTTTGAAAAAATCCCTTTGCCCAGGGGTCACAATTTCAAAAAAAATCTGACTTTTGGCAATTCACTCAAAAATGGTGCCAGACGGTTGCAAATAATCCTCTGAAAGGTTTGAGTATAGAAATAGAAGAAATCAGCCCTCGACAACTTAACCGGCAGAAAAAGATTTTTTTTAAAAAATCCCTAAGCCCCGGGGTCACAATTTCATGAAAAATCTGACTTTCGCAATTCACTCAAAAATGGTCCAACACGGTTGCAAATGATCCTCTGAAAGGTGTGGGAATGGAAATAGAGGAAATCAGCCCTCGACAACTTAACTGGCAGAAAAAAGATTTTTTTGAAAAAATCCTAAGCCCCGGGGTCACAATTTCATACAAAATTTGACTTTTTGCAATTCACTCAAAAATTGTGCCAAAAGGTTCCAAATTCTCCCCTGAAAGGTTTGGCGGTCGAAACAGATGGCTTTTTATCACAGGACACGAAATCAGCCCTCGACAACTTAACCGGCAGAAAAAGTTTCTTTTAAAAAAATCCCTAAGCCCCGGGGTCACAATTTCATAAAAAATCTGACTTTCGGCAATTCACTCAAAAATGGTGCCAGACGGTTGCAAATGATCCTCTGAAAGGTTTGGGAATGGAAATAGAAGAAATCAGCCCTCGACAACTTAACCGGCAGAAAAAGATTTTTTTGAAAAAATCCTAAGCCCCGGGGTCACAATTTCATAAAAAATCTGACTTTCGGCAATTCATTCAAAAATGGTGCCAAACGGGTCCAAATAATCCCCTGAAATGTTTGGCGGTTGAAACAGAAGGCTTTTTATCACAGGAAAAGAAATCAGCTCTCAAAAACTTAACCGGCAAAAAAAAAATTTTTTTGAAAAAATCCTAAGCCCCGGGGTCACAATTTCATAAAAAATCTGACTTTCGGCAATTCACTAAAAAATGGTGCCAAACGGTTCAAAATGATCCCCTGAAAGGTTTGGTGCTTGAAACAGAAGGCTTTTTATCATAGGAAAAGAAATCAGCCCTCGACAACTTAACCGGCAGAAAAAGATATTTTTTGAAATAATCCTTAGGGGTCACAATTTCATAAAAAATCTGACTTTCGGCAATTCACTAAAAAATGGTGCCAAACGGTTCAAAATGATCCCCTGAAAGGTTTGGTGCTTGAAACAGAAGGCTTTTTATCATAGGAAAAGAAATCAGCCCTCGACAACTTAACCGGCAGAAAAAGATATTTTTTGAAATAATCCTTAGGGGTCACAATTTCATAAAAAATCTGACTTTCGGCAATTCACTCAAAAATGGTGCCAGACGGTTGCAAATGATCCTCTGAAAGGTTTGGGAATGGAAATAGAAGAAATCAGCCCTCGACAACTTAACCGGCAGTAAAATATTTTTTTGAAAAAATCGTAAGCCCCGGTGTCACAATTTCATAAAAAATCTGACTTTTGGGAATTCACTCAAAAATTGTGCCAAAAGGTTCCAAATTCTCCCCTGAAACGTTTGGCGGTCGAAACAGAAGGCTTTTTATCATAGGAAAAGAAATCAGCCCTCGACAACTTAACCGGCAGAAAAAGATATTTTTTGAAATAATCCTTAGGGGTCACAATTTCATAAAAAATCTGACTTTCGGCAATTCACTCAAAAATGGTGCCAAACGGTTCCAAATGATCCCCTGAAAGGTTTGGCGGTTGAATCAGAAGGCTTTTTATCATAGGAAAAGGAATCAGCCCTCAACAACTTAACCGGCAGAAAAAGATTTTTGTGAAAAAATCCTAAGCCCCCGGGGTCACAATTTCATTAAAAATCTGACTTTCGGCAATTCAGTCAAAAATGGTGCCAAACGTTTCCAAATTCTCCCCTGAAAGGTTTGGTGGTTGAAACAGAAGGCTTTTTATCACAGGAAAAGAAATCAGCCCTCGACAACTTAACCGGCAGAAAAAGATTTTTTTAAAAAAATCCTAAGCCCCGGGGTCACAATTTCATAAAAAATCTGACTTTCGGCAATTCACTCAAAAATGGTGCCAGACGGTTGCAAATGATCCTCTGAAAGGTTTGGGAATGGAAATAGAAGAAATCAGCCCTCGACAACTTAACTGGCAGAAAAAAGATTTTTTTGAAAAAATCCTAAGCCCCGGGGTCACAATTTCATACAAAATCTGACTTTTGGCAATTCACTCAAAAATTGTGCCAAAAGGTTCCAAATTCTCCCCTGAAAGGTTTGGCGGTCGAAACAGAAGGCTTTTTATCACAGGACACGAAATCAGCCCTCGACAACTTAACCGGCAGAAAAATATTTTTTTGAAAAAATCGTAAGCCCCGGTGTCACAATTTCATAAAAAATCTGACTTTTGGGAATTCACTCAAAAATTGTGCCAAAAGGTTCCAAATTCTCCCCTGAAAGGTTTGGCGGTCGAAACAGATGGCTTTTTATCACATGACACGAAATCACACCTCAACAACTTAACCGGCAGAAAAAGATTTGTTTGAAAAAATCCTATCTCCGGGGTCACAATTTCATAAAAAATCTGACTTTCGTCAATTCACTCAAAAATGGTGCCAAACGGTTCAAAATGATCCCCTGAAAGGTTTGGTGCTTGAAACAGAAGGCTTTTTATCATAGGAAAAGAAATCAGCCCTCGACAACTTAACCGGCAGAAAAAGATATTTTTTGAAATAATCCTTAGGGGTCACAATTTCATAAAAAATCTGACTTTCGGCAATTCAGTCAAAAATGGTGCCAAACGTTTCCAAATTCTCCCCTGAAAGGTTTGGTGGTTGAAACAGAAGGCTTTTTATCACAGGAAAAGAAATCAGCCCTCGACAACTTAACCGGCAGAAAAAGATTTTTTTGAAAAAATCCTAAGCCCCGGGGTCACAATTTCATAAAAAATCTGACTTTCGGCAATTCACTCAAAAATGGTGCCAGACGGTTGCAAATGATCCTCTGAAAGGTTTGGGAATGGAAATAGAAGAAATCAGCCCTCGACAACTTAACCAGCAGAAAAAGATTTTTTTGAAAAAATCCCTAAGCTCCGGGGTCACAATTTCATAAAAAATCTGACTTTCGGCAATTCACTCAAAAATGGTGCCAGACGGTTCAAAATGATCCTCTGAAAGGTTTGGGAATGGAAATAGAAGAAATCAGCCCTCGAGAACTTAACCGGCAGAAAAATATTTTTTTGAAAAAATCCTAAGCCCCGGGGTCACAATTTCATAAAAAATCTGACTTTCGGCAATTCACTCAAAAATGGTGCCAGACGGTTGCAAATGATCCTCTGAAAGGTTTGGGAATGGAAATAGAAGAAATCAGCCCTCGACAACTTAACCGGCAGAAAAAGATTTTTTTGAAAAAAATCCCTAAGCCCCGGGGTCACAATTTCATAAAAAATCTGACTTTTGGCAATTCACTCAAAAATGGTTCCAAACGCTTGCAAATGCTCCGCTGAAAGCTTTGGCAGTCGAAACAGAAGGCTTTTTGTCACAGGAAAAGAAATCAGCCCTCAACAACTTAACCGACAGAAAAATATTTTTTTGAAAAAATCCTAAGCCCCGGGGTCACAATTTCATAAAAAATCTGACTTTTTGCAATACACGCAAAAATTGTGCCAAAAGGTTCCAAATTCTCCCCTGAAAGGTTTGGCGGTCGAAACAGATGGCTTTTTATCACAGGACACGAAATCAGCCCTCGACAACTTAACCGGCAGAAAAAGATTTTTTTGAAAAAATCCTAAGCCCCGGGGTCACAGTTTCATAAAAAATCTGACTTTCGGCAATTCACTCAAACATTGTGCCAAAAGGTTTCAAATTCTCCCCTGAAAGGTTTGGCGGTTAAAACACAAGGCTTTTTATCACAGGAAAAGAAATCAATCCTCAACTACTTAACCGACAGAAAAAGGTTTTTTTGAAAAAATCCTAAGCCCCGGGGTCACAATTGCATAAAAAATCTGACTTTTGGCTATTCACTCAAAAATTGTTCCAAAATGTTCCAAATTCTCTCCTGAAAGGTTTGGCGGTTGAAACAGAAGGCTTTTCATCACAGGAAAAGAAATCAGCCCTCAACAACTTAACCGGCAGAAAAAGATTTTTTTGAAAAAATCCTAAGCCCCGGGGTCACAGTTTCATAAAAAATCTGACTTTTGGCAATTCACTCAAACATTGTGCCAAAAGGTTTCAAATTCTCCCCTGAAAGGTTTGGCGCTCGAAACACAAGGCTTTTTATCACAGGAAAAGAAATCAATCCTCAACTACTTAACCGACAGAAAAAGGTTTTTTTGAAAAAATCCAAAGCCCTGGGGTCACAATTTCATAAAAAATCTGACTTTCGGCTACTCACTCAAAAATGGTGCCAGACGGTTCAAAATGATCCTCTGAAAGGTTTGGGAATGGAAATAGAAGAAATCAGCCCTCGAGAACTTAACCGGCAGAAAAATATTTTTTTGAAAAAATCCTAAGCCCCGGGGTCACAATTTCATAAAAAATCTGACTTTCGGCAATTCACTCAAAAATGGTGCCAGACGGTTGCAAATGATCCTCTGAAAGGTTTGGGAATGGAAATAGAAGAAATCAGCCCTAGACAACTTAACCGGCAGAAAAAGATTTTTTTGAAAAAAATCCCTAAGCCCCGGGGTCACAATTTCATAAAAAATCTGACTTTCGGCTATTCACTCATAAATGGTTCCAGACAGTTGCAAATGATCCTCTGAAAGGTTTGGGAATGGAAATAGAAGAAATCAGCCCTCTACAACTTAACTGGCAGAAAAAGGTTTTTTTGAAAAAATCCTAAACCCTGGGGTCACAATTTCATAAAAAATCTGACTTTTGGCCATTCACTCAAAAATTGTGCCTAAAGGTTCCAAATTCTCCCCTGAAAGGTTTGGCGGTCGAAACAGATGGCTTTTTATCACAGGAAACGAAATCAGCCCTCAACAACTTAACCGGCAGAAAAAGATTTTTTCGAAAAAATCCTAAGCCCCGGGGTCACAATTTCATAAAAAATCTGACTTTCGGCAATTCACTCAAAAATTGTGCCAGACGGTTGCAAATCATCCTCTGAAATGTTTGGGAATGGAAATAGAAGAAATCAGCCCTCGACAACTTAACCGGCAGAAAAAAGATTTTTTTGAAAAAATCCTAAGCCCCGGGGTCACAATTTCATACAAAATCTGACTTTTTGCAATTCATTCAAAAATGGTGCCAAACGGTTCCAAATGATCCCCTGAACGGTTTGGCGGTTGAAACAGAAGGCTTTTTACCACAGGAAAAGAAATCAGCCCTCAACAACTTAATCGGCAGAAAAAGATTTTTTTGAAAAAATCCCTTTGCCCAGGGGTCACAATTTCAAAAAAAGTCTGACTTTCGGCAATTCATTCAAAAATGGTGCCAAACGGTTTCAAATGATCCCCTGAACGGTTTGGCGGTGGAAACAGAAGGCTTTTTACCACAGGAAAAGAAATCAGCCCTCAACAACTTAACCGGCAGAAAAAGATTTTTTTGAAAAAATCCTAAGCCCCGGGGTCACAATTTCATAAAAAATCTGACTTTTGGCAATTCACTCAAAAATGGTGCCAGACGGTTGCAAATAATCCTCTGAAAGGTTTGAGTATAGAAATAGAAGAAATCAGCCCTCGACAACTTAACCGGCAGAAAAAGATTTTTTTTAAAAAATCCCTAAGCCCCGGGGTCACAATTTCATGAAAAATCTGACTTTCGCAATTCACTCAAAAATGGTCCAACACGGTTGCAAATGATCCTCTGAAAGGTGTGGGAATGGAAATAGAGGAAATCAGCCCTCGACAACTTAACTGGCAGAAAAAAGATTTTTTTGAAAAAATCCTAAGCCCCGGGGTCACAATTTCATACAAAATTTGACTTTTTGCAATTCACTCAAAAATTGTGCCAAAAGGTTCCAAATTCTCCCCTGAAAGGTTTGGCGGTCGAAACAGATGGCTTTTTATCACAGGACACGAAATCAGCCCTCGACAACTTAACCGGCAGAAAAAGTTTCTTTTAAAAAAATCCCTAAGCCCCGGGGTCACAATTTCATAAAAAATCTGACTTTCGGCAATTCACTCAAAAATGGTGCCAGACGGTTGCAAATGATCCTCTGAAAGGTTTGGGAATGGAAATAGAAGAAATCAGCCCTCGACAACTTAACCGGCAGAAAAAGATTTTTTTGAAAAAATCCTAAGCCCCGGGGTCACAATTTCATAAAAAATCTGACTTTCGGCAATTCACTAAAAAATGGTGCCAAACGGTTCAAAATGATCCCCTGAAAGGTTTGGTGCTTGAAACAGAAGGCTTTTTATCATAGGAAAAGAAATCAGCCCTCGACAACTTAACCGGCAGAAAAAGATATTTTTTGAAATAATCCTTAGGGGTCACAATTTCATAAAAAATCTGACTTTCGGCAATTCACTCAAAAATGGTGCCAGACGGTTGCAAATGATCCTCTGAAAGGTTTGGGAATGGAAATAGAAGAAATCAGCCCTCAACAACTTAACCGGCAGAAAAAGATTTTTTTGAAAAAATCCTAAGCACCGGGGTCACAATTTCATAAAAAATCTGACTTTTGGCAATTCACTCAAAAATGGTGCCAGACGGTTGCAAATGATCCCCTGTAAGGTTTGGGAATGGAAAGAGAAGAAATCAGCCCTCGACAACTTAACTGGCAGAAAAAGATTTTTTTGAAAAAATCCTAAGCCCCGGGGTCACAATTTCATAAAAAATCTGACTTTCGGCAATTCACTCAAAAATGGTGCCAAAAGGTTCCAAATGATCCTCTGAAAGGTTTGGGAATGGAAATAGAAGAAATCAGCCCTCGAGAACTTAACCGGCAGAAAAATATTTTTTTGAAAAAATCCTAAGCCCCGGGGTCACAATTTCATAAAAAATCTGACTTTCGGCAATTCACTCAAAAATGGTGCCAGACGGTTGCAAATGGTCCTCTGAAAGGTTTGGGAATGGAAATAGAAGAAATCAGCCCTCGACAACTTAACCGGCAGAAAAAGATTTTTTTGAAAAAAATCCCTAAGCCCCGGGGTCACAATTTCATAAAAAATCTGACTTTTGGCAATTCACTCAAAAATGGTTCCAAACGCTTGCAAATGCTCCGCTGAAAGCTTTGGCAGTCGAAACAGAAGGCTTTTTGTCACAGGAAAAGAAATCAGCCCTCAACAACTTAACCGACAGAAAAATATTTTTTTGAAAAAATCCTAAGCCCCGGGGTCACAATTTCATAAAAAATCTGACTTTTTGCAATACACGCAAAAATTGTGCCAAAAGGTTCCAAATTCTCCCCTGAAAGGTTTGGCGGTCGAAACAGATGGCTTTTTATCACAGGACACGAAATCAGCCCTCGACAACTTAACCGGCAGAAAAAGATTTTTTTGAAAAAATCCTAAGCCCCGGGGTCACAGTTTCATAAAAAATCTGACTTTCGGCAATTCACTCAAACATTGTGCCAAAAGGTTTCAAATTCTCCCCTGAAAGGCTTGGCGGTTAAAACACAAGGCTTTTTATCACAGGAAAAGAAATCAATCCTCAACTACTTAACCGACAGAAAAAGGTTTTTTTGAAAAAATCCTAAGCCCCGGGGTCACAATTGCATAAAAAATCTGACTTTTGGCTATTCACTCAAAAATTGTTCCAAAATGTTCCAAATTCTCTCCTGAAAGGTTTGGCGGTTGAAACAGAAGGCTTTTCATCACAGGAAAAGAAATCAGCCCTCAACAACTTAACCGGCAGAAAAAGATTTTTTTGAAAAAATCCTAAGCCCCGGGGTCACAGTTTCATAAAAAATCTGACTTTTGGCAATTCACTCAAACATTGTGCCAAAAGGTTTCAAATTCTCCCCTGAAAGGTTTGGCGGTTAAAACACAAGGCTTTTTATCACAGGAAAAGAAATCAATCCTCAACTACTTAACCGACAGAAAAAGGTTTTTTTGAAAAAATCCAAAGCCCTGGGGTCACAATTTCATAAAAAATCTGACTTTCGGCTACTCACTCAAAAATGGTGCCAGACGGTTCAAAATGATCCTCTGAAAGGTTTGGGAATGGAAATAGAAGAAATCAGCCCTCGAGAACTTAACCGGCAGAAAAATATTTTTTTGAAAAAATCCTAAGCCCCGGGGTCACAATTTCATAAAAAATCTGACTTTCGGCAATTCACTCAAAAATGGTGCCAGACGGTTGCAAATGATCCTCTGAAAGGTTTGGGAATGGAAATAGAAGAAATCAGCCCTCGACAACTTAACCGGCAGAAAAAGATTTTTTTGAAAAAAATCCCTAAGCCCCGGGGTCACAATTTCATAAAAAATCTGACTTTCGGCTATTCACTCATAAATGGTTCCAGACAGTTGCAAATGATCCTCTGAAAGGTTTGGGAATGGAAATAGAAGAAATCAGCCCTCTACAACTTAACCAGCAGAAAAAGGTTTTTTTGAAAAAATCCTAAGCCCTGGGGTCACAATTTCATAAAAAATCTGACTTTTGGCCATTCACTCAAAAATTGTGCCTAAAGGTTCCAAATTCTCCCCTGAAAGGTTTGGCGGTCGAAACAGATGGCTTTTTATCACAGGAAACGAAATCAGCCCTCAACAACTTAACCGGCAGAAAAAGATTTTTTCGAAAAAATCCTAAGCCCCGGGGTCACAATTTCATAAAAAATCTGACTTTCGGCAATTCACTCAAAAATTGTGCCAGACGGTTGCAAATCATCCTCTGAAATGTTTGGGAATGGAAATAGAAGAAATCAGCCCTCGACAACTTAACCGGCAGAAAAAAGATTTTTTTGAAAAAATCCTAAGCCCCGGGGTCACAATTTCATACAAAATCTGACTTTTTGCAATTCATTCAAAAATGGTGCCAAACGGTTCCAAATGATCCCCTGAACGGTTTGGCGGTTGAAACAGAAGGCTTTTTACCACAGGAAAAGAAATCAGCCCTCAACAACTTAATCGGCAGAAAAAGATTTTTTTGAAAAAATCCCTTTGCCCAGGGGTCACAATTTCAAAAAAAGTCTGACTTTCGGCAATTCATTCAAAAATGGTGCCAAACGGTTCCAAATGATCCCCTGAACGGTTTGGCGGTTGAAACAGAAGGCTTTTTACCACAGGAAAAGAAATCAGCCCTCAACAACTTAACCGGCAGAAAAAGATTTTTTTGAAAAAATCCTAAGCCCCGGGGTCACAATTTCATAAAAAATCTGACTTTTGGCAATTCACTCAAAAATGGTGCCAGACGGTTGCAAATAATCCTCTGAAAGGTTTGAGTATAGAAATAGAAGAAATCAGCCCTCGACAACTTAACCGGCAGAAAAAGATTTTTTTTAAAAAATCCCTAAGCCCCGGGGTCACAATTTCATGAAAAATCTGACTTTCGCAATTCACTCAAAAATGGTCCAACACGGTTGCAAATGATCCTCTGAAAGGTGTGGGAATGGAAATAGAGGAAATCAGCCCTCGACAACTTAACTGGCAGAAAAAAGATTTTTTTGAAAAAATCCTAAGCCCCGGGGTCACAATTTCATACAAAATTTGACTTTTTGCAATTCACTCAAAAATTGTGCCAAAAGGTTCCAAATTCTCCCCTGAAAGGTTTGGCGGTCGAAACAGATGGCTTTTTATCACAGGACACGAAATCAGCCCTCGACAACTTAACCGGCAGAAAAAGTTTCTTTTAAAAAAATCCCTAAGCCCCGGGGTCACAATTTCATAAAAAATCTGACTTTCGGCAATTCACTCAAAAATGGTGCCAGACGGTTGCAAATGATCCTCTGAAAGGTTTGGGAATGGAAATAGAAGAAATCAGCCCTCGACAACTTAACCGGCAGAAAAAGATTTTTTTGAAAAAATCCTAAGCCCCGGGGTCACAATTTCATAAAAAATCTGACTTTCGGCAATTCATTCAAAAATGGTGCCAAACGGGTCCAAATAATCCCCTGAAATGTTTGGCGGTTGAAACAGAAGGCTTTTTATCACAGGAAAAGAAATCAGCTCTCAAAAACTTAACCGGCAAAAAAAAAATTTTTTTGAAAAAATCCTAAGCCCCGGGGTCACAATTTCATAAAAAATCTGACTTTCGGCAATTCACTAAAAAATGGTGCCAAACGGTTCAAAATGATCCCCTGAAAGGTTTGGTGCTTGAAACAGAAGGCTTTTTATCATAGGAAAAGAAATCAGCCCTCGACAACTTAACCGGCAGAAAAAGATATTTTTTGAAATAATCCTTAGGGGTCACAATTTCATAAAAAATCTGACTTTCGGCAATTCACTAAAAAATGGTGCCAAACGGTTCAAAATGATCCCCTGAAAGGTTTGGTGCTTGAAACAGAAGGCTTTTTATCATAGGAAAAGAAATCAGCCCTCGACAACTTAACCGGCAGAAAAAGATATTTTTTGAAATAATCCTTAGGGGTCACAATTTCATAAAAAATCTGACTTTCGGCAATTCACTCAAAAATGGTGCGAGACGGTTGCAAATGATCCTCTGAAAGGTTTGGGAATGGAAATAGAAGAAATCAGCCCTCGACAACTTAACCGGCAGTAAAATATTTTTTTGAAAAAATCGTAAGCCCCGGGGTCACAATTTCATAAAAAATCTGACTTTTGGGAATTCACTCAAAAATTGTGCCAAAAGGTTCCAAATTCTCCCCTGAAACGTTTGGCGGTCGAAACAGAAGGTTTTTTATCATAGGAAAAGAAATCAGCCCTCGACAACTTAACCGGCAGAAAAAGATATTTTTTGAAATAATCCTTAGGGGTCACAATTTCATAAAAAATCTGACTTTCGGCAATTCACTCAAAAATGGTGCCAAACGGTTCCAAATGATCCCCTGAAAGGTTTGGCGGTTGAATCAGAAGGCTTTTTATCACAGGAAAAGGAATCAGCCCTCAACAACTTAACCGGCAGAAAAAGATTTTTGTGAAAAAATCCTAAGCCCCCGGGGTCACAATTTCATTAAAAATCTGACTTTCGGCAATTCAGTCAAAAATGGTGCCAAACGTTTCCAAATTCTCCCCTGAAAGGTTTGGTGGTTGAAACAGAAGGCTTTTTATCACAGGAAAAGAAATCAGCCCTCGACAACTTAACCGGCAGAAAAAGATTTTTTTAAAAAAATCCTAAGCCCCGGGGTCACAATTTCATAAAAAATCTGACTTTCGGCAATTCACTCAAAAATGGTGCCAGACGGTTGCAAATGATCCTCTGAAAGGTTTGGGAATGGAAATAGAAGAAATCAGCCCTCGACAACTTAACTGGCAGAAAAAAGATTTTTTTGAAAAAATCCTAAGCCCCGGGGTCACAATTTCATACAAAATCTGACTTTTGGCAATTCACTCAAAAATTGTGCCAAAAGGTTCCAAATTCTCCCCTGAAAGGTTTGGCGGTCGAAACAGAAGGCTTTTTATCACAGGACACGAAATCAGCCCTCGACAACTTAACCGGCAGAAAAATATTTTTTTGAAAAAATTGTAAGCCCCGGTGTCACAATTTCATAAAAAATCTGACTTTTGGGAATTCACTCAAAAATTGTGCCAAAAGGTTCCAAATTCTCCCCTGAAAGGTTTGGCGGTCGAAACAGATGGCTTTTTATCACATGACACGAAATCACACCTCAACAACTTAACCGGCAGAAAAAGATTTGTTTGAAAAAATCCTATCTCCGGGGTCACAATTTCATAAAAAATCTGACTTTCGTCAATTCACTCAAAAATGGTGCCAAACGGTTCAAAATGATCCCCTGAAAGGTTTGGTGCTTGAAACAGAAGGCTTTTTATCATAGGAAAAGAAATCAGCCCTCGACAACTTAACCGGCAGAAAAAGATATTTTTTGAAATAATCCTTAGGGGTCACAATTTCATAAAAAATCTGACTTTCGGCAATTCAGTCAAAAATGGTGCCAAACGTTTCCAAATTCTCCCCTGAAAGGTTTGGTGGTTGAAACAGAAGGCTTTTTATCACAGGAAAAGAAATCAGCCCTCGACAACTTAACCGGCAGAAAAAGATTTTTTTGAAAAAATCCTAAGCCCCGGGGTCACAATTTCATAAAAAATCTGACTTTCGGCAATTCACTCAAAAATGGTGCCAGACGGTTGCAAATGATCCTCTGAAAGGTTTGGGAATGGAAATAGAAGAAATCAGCCCTCGACAACTTAACCGGCAGAAAAAGATTTTTTTGAAAAAATCCTAAGCCCCGGGGTCACAATTTCATAAAAAATCTGACTTTCGGCAATTCACTAAAAAATGGTGCCAAACGGTTCAAAATGATCCCCTGAAAGGTTTGGTGCTTGAAACAGAAGGCTTTTTATCATAGGAAAAGAAATCAGCCCTCGACAACTTAACCGGCAGAAAAAGATATTTTTTGAAATAATCCTTAGGGGTCACAATTTCATAAAAAATCTGACTTTCGGCAATTCACTCAAAAATGGTGCCAGACGGTTGCAAATGATCCTCTGAAAGGTTTGGGAATGGAAATAGAAGAAATCAGCCCTCAACAACTTAACCGGCAGAAAAAGATTTTTTTGAAAAAATCCTAAGCACCGGGGTCACAATTTCATAAAAAATCTGACTTTTGGCAATTCACTCAAAAATGGTGCCAGACGGTTGCAAATGATCCCCTGTAAGGTTTGGGAATGGAAAGAGAAGAAATCAGCCCTCGACAACTTAACTGGCAGAAAAAGATTTTTTTGAAAAAATCCTAAGCCCCGGGGTCACAATTTCATAAAAAATCTGACTTTCGGCAATTCACTCAAAAATGGTGCCAAAAGGTTCCAAATGATCCTCTGAAAGGTTTGGGAATGGAAATAGAAGAAATCAGCCCTCGAGAACTTAACCGGCAGAAAAATATTTTTTTGAAAAAATCCTAAGCCCCGGGGTCACAATTTCATAAAAAATCTGACTTTCGGCAATTCACTCAAAAATGGTGCCAGACGGTTGCAAATGGTCCTCTGAAAGGTTTGGGAATGGAAATAGAAGAAATCAGCCCTCGACAACTTAACCGGCAGAAAAAGATTTTTTTGAAAAAAATCCCTAAGCCCCGGGGTCACAATTTCATAAAAAATCTGACTTTTGGCAATTCACTCAAAAATGGTTCCAAACGCTTGCAAATGCTCCGCTGAAAGCTTTGGCAGTCGAAACAGAAGGCTTTTTGTCACAGGAAAAGAAATCAGCCCTCAACAACTTAACCGACAGAAAAATATTTTTTTGAAAAAATCCTAAGCCCCGGGGTCACAATTTCATAAAAAATCTGACTTTTTGCAATACACGCAAAAATTGTGCCAAAAGGTTCCAAATTCTCCCCTGAAAGGTTTGGCGGTCGAAACAGATGGCTTTTTATCACAGGACACGAAATCAGCCCTCGACAACTTAACCGGCAGAAAAAGATTTTTTTGAAAAAATCCTAAGCCCCGGGGTCACAGTTTCATAAAAAATCTGACTTTCGGCAATTCACTCAAACATTGTGCCAAAAGGTTTCAAATTCTCCCCTGAAAGGCTTGGCGGTTAAAACACAAGGCTTTTTATCACAGGAAAAGAAATCAATCCTCAACTACTTAACCGACAGAAAAAGGTTTTTTTGAAAAAATCCTAAGCCCCGGGGTCACAATTGCATAAAAAATCTGACTTTTGGCTATTCACTCAAAAATTGTTCCAAAATGTTCCAAATTCTCTCCTGAAAGGTTTGGCGGTTGAAACAGAAGGCTTTTCATCACAGGAAAAGAAATCAGCCCTCAACAACTTAACCGGCAGAAAAAGATTTTTTTGAAAAAATCCTAAGCCCCGGGGTCACAGTTTCATAAAAAATCTGACTTTTGGCAATTCACTCAAACATTGTGCCAAAAGGTTTCAAATTCTCCCCTGAAAGGTTTGGCGGTTAAAACACAAGGCTTTTTATCACAGGAAAAGAAATCAATCCTCAACTACTTAACCGACAGAAAAAGGTTTTTTTGAAAAAATCCAAAGCCCTGGGGTCACAATTTCATAAAAAATCTGACTTTCGGCTACTCACTCAAAAATGGTGCCAGACGGTTCAAAATGATCCTCTGAAAGGTTTGGGAATGGAAATAGAAGAAATCAGCCCTCGAGAACTTAACCGGCAGAAAAATATTTTTTTGAAAAAATCCTAAGCCCCGGGGTCACAATTTCATAAAAAATCTGACTTTCGGCAATTCACTCAAAAATGGTGCCAGACGGTTGCAAATGATCCTCTGAAAGGTTTGGGAATGGAAATAGAAGAAATCAGCCCTAGACAACTTAACCGGCAGAAAAAGATTTTTTTGAAAAAAATCCCTAAGCCCCGGGGTCACAATTTCATAAAAAATCTGACTTTCGGCTATTCACTCATAAATGGTTCCAGACAGTTGCAAATGATCCTCTGAAAGGTTTGGGAATGGAAATAGAAGAAATCAGCCCTCTACAACTTAACCAGCAGAAAAAGGTTTTTTTGAAAAAATCCTAAGCCCTGGGGTCACAATTTCATAAAAAATCTGACTTTTGGCCATTCACTCAAAAATTGTGCCTAAAGGTTCCAAATTCTCCCCTGAAAGGTTTGGCGGTCGAAACAGATGGCTTTTTATCACAGGAAACGAAATCAGCCCTCAACAACTTAACCGGCAGAAAAAGATTTTTTCGAAAAAATCCTAAGCCCCGGGGTCACAATTTCATAAAAAATCTGACTTTCGGCAATTCACTCAAAAATTGTGCCAGACGGTTGCAAATCATCCTCTGAAATGTTTGGGAATGGAAATAGAAGAAATCAGCCCTCGACAACTTAACCGGCAGAAAAAAGATTTTTTTGAAAAAATCCTAAGCCCCGGGGTCACAATTTCATACAAAATCTGACTTTTTGCAATTCATTCAAAAATGGTGCCAAACGGTTCCAAATGATCCCCTGAACGGTTTGGCGGTTGAAACAGAAGGCTTTTTACCACAGGAAAAGAAATCAGCCCTCAACAACTTAATCGGCAGAAAAAGATTTTTTTGAAAAAATCCCTTTGCCCAGGGGTCACAATTTCAAAAAAAGTCTGACTTTCGGCAATTCATTCAAAAATGGTGCCAAACGGTTCCAAATGATCCCCTGAACGGTTTGGCGGTTGAAACAGAAGGCTTTTTACCACAGGAAAAGAAATCAGCCCTCAACAACTTAACCGGCAGAAAAAGATTTTTTTGAAAAAATCCTAAGCCCCGGGGTCACAATTTCATAAAAAATCTGACTTTTGGCAATTCACTCAAAAATGGTGCCAGACGGTTGCAAATAATCCTCTGAAAGGTTTGAGTATAGAAATAGAAGAAATCAGCCCTCGACAACTTAACCGGCAGAAAAAGATTTTTTTTAAAAAATCCCTAAGCCCCGGGGTCACAATTTCATGAAAAATCTGACTTTCGCAATTCACTCAAAAATGGTCCAACACGGTTGCAAATGATCCTCTGAAAGGTGTGGGAATGGAAATAGAGGAAATCAGCCCTCGACAACTTAACTGGCAGAAAAAAGATTTTTTTGAAAAAATCCTAAGCCCCGGGGTCACAATTTCATACAAAATTTGACTTTTTGCAATTCACTCAAAAATTGTGCCAAAAGGTTCCAAATTCTCCCCTGAAAGGTTTGGCGGTCGAAACAGATGGCTTTTTATCACAGGACACGAAATCAGCCCTCGACAACTTAACCGGCAGAAAAAGTTTCTTTTAAAAAAATCCCTAAGCCCCGGGGTCACAATTTCATAAAAAATCTGACTTTCGGCAATTCACTCAAAAATGGTGCCAGACGGTTGCAAATGATCCTCTGAAAGGTTTGGGAATGGAAATAGAAGAAATCAGCCCTCGACAACTTAACCGGCAGAAAAAGATTTTTTTGAAAAAATCCTAAGCCCCGGGGTCACAATTTCATAAAAAATCTGACTTTCGGCAATTCATTCAAAAATGGTGCCAAACGGGTCCAAATAATCCCCTGAAATGTTTGGCGGTTGAAACAGAAGGCTTTTTATCACAGGAAAAGAAATCAGCTCTCAAAAACTTAACCGGCAAAAAAAAAATTTTTTTGAAAAAATCCTAAGCCCCGGGGTCACAATTTCATAAAAAATCTGACTTTCGGCAATTCACTAAAAAATGGTGCCAAACGGTTCAAAATGATCCCCTGAAAGGTTTGGTGCTTGAAACAGAAGGCTTTTTATCATAGGAAAAGAAATCAGCCCTCGACAACTTAACCGGCAGAAAAAGATATTTTTTGAAATAATCCTTAGGGGTCACAATTTCATAAAAAATCTGACTTTCGGCAATTCACTCAAAAATGGTGCCAAACGGTTCCAAATGATCCCCTGAAAGGTTTGGCGGTTGAATCAGAAGGCTTTTTATCACAGGAAAAGGAATCAGCCCTCAACAACTTAACCGGCAGAAAAAGATTTTTGTGAAAAAATCCTAAGCCCCCGGGGTCACAATTTCATTAAAAATCTGACTTTCGGCAATTCAGTCAAAAATGGTGCCAAACGTTTCCAAATTCTCCCCTGAAAGGTTTGGTGGTTGAAACAGAAGGCTTTTTATCACAGGAAAAGAAATCAGCCCTCGACAACTTAACCGGCAGAAAAAGATTTTTTTAAAAAAATCCTAAGCCCCGGGGTCACAATTTCATAAAAAATCTGACTTTCGGCAATTCACTCAAAAATGGTGCCAGACGGTTGCAAATGATCCTCTGAAAGGTTTGGGAATGGAAATAGAAGAAATCAGCCCTCGACAACTTAACTGGCAGAAAAAAGATTTTTTTGAAAAAATCCTAAGCCCCGGGGTCACAATTTCATACAAAATCTGACTTTTGGCAATTCACTCAAAAATTGTGCCAAAAGGTTCCAAATTCTCCCCTGAAAGGTTTGGCGGTCGAAACAGAAGGCTTTTTATCACAGGACACGAAATCAGCCCTCGACAACTTAACCGGCAGAAAAATATTTTTTTGAAAAAATTGTAAGCCCCGGTGTCACAATTTCATAAAAAATCTGACTTTTGGGAATTCACTCAAAAATTGTGCCAAAAGGTTCCAAATTCTCCCCTGAAAGGTTTGGCGGTCGAAACAGATGGCTTTTTATCACATGACACGAAATCACACCTCAACAACTTAACCGGCAGAAAAAGATTTGTTTGAAAAAATCCTATCTCCGGGGTCACAATTTCATAAAAAATCTGACTTTCGTCAATTCACTCAAAAATGGTGCCAAACGGTTCAAAATGATCCCCTGAAAGGTTTGGTGCTTGAAACAGAAGGCTTTTTATCATAGGAAAAGAAATCAGCCCTCGACAACTTAACCGGCAGAAAAAGATATTTTTTGAAATAATCCTTAGGGGTCACAATTTCATAAAAAATCTGACTTTCGGCAATTCAGTCAAAAATGGTGCCAAACGTTTCCAAATTCTCCCCTGAAAGGTTTGGTGGTTGAAACAGAAGGCTTTTTATCACAGGAAAAGAAATCAGCCCTCGACAACTTAACCGGCAGAAAAAGATTTTTTTGAAAAAATCCTAAGCCCCGGGGTCACAATTTCATAAAAAATCTGACTTTCGGCAATTCACTCAAAAATGGTGCCAGACGGTTGCAAATGATCCTCTGAAAGGTTTGGGAATGGAAATAGAAGAAATCAGCCCTCGACAACTTAACCAGCAGAAAAAGATTTTTTTGAAAAAATCCCTAAGCTCCGGGGTCACAATTTCATAAAAAATCTGACTTTCGGCAATTCACTCAAAAATGGTGCCAGACGGTTCAAAATGATCCTCTGAAAGGTTTGGGAATGGAAATAGAAGAAATCAGCCCTCGAGAACTTAACCGGCAGAAAAATATTTTTTTGAAAAAATCCTAAGCCCCGGGGTCACAATTTCATAAAAAATCTGACTTTCGGCAATTCACTCAAAAATGGTGCCAGACGGTTGCAAATGATCCTCTGAAAGGTTTGGGAATGGAAATAGAAGAAATCAGCCCTCGACAACTTAACCGGCAGAAAAAGATTTTTTTGAAAAAAATCCCTAAGCCCCGGGGTCACAATTTCATAAAAAATCTGACTTTTGGCAATTCACTCAAAAATGGTTCCAAACGCTTGCAAATGCTCCGCTGAAAGCTTTGGCAGTCGAAACAGAAGGCTTTTTGTCACAGGAAAAGAAATCAGCCCTCAACAACTTAACCGACAGAAAAATATTTTTTTGAAAAAATCCTAAGCCCCGGGGTCACAATTTCATAAAAAATCTGACTTTTTGCAATACACGCAAAAATTGTGCCAAAAGGTTCCAAATTCTCCCCTGAAAGGTTTGGCGGTCAAAACAGATGGCTTTTTATCACAGGACACGAAATCAGCCCTCGACAACTTAACCGGCAGAAAAAGATTTTTTTGAAAAAATCCTAAGCCCCGGGGTCACAGTTTCATAAAAAATCTGACTTTCGGCAATTCACTCAAACATTGTGCCAAAAGGTTTCAAATTCTCCCCTGAAAGGTTTGGCGGTTAAAACACAAGGCTTTTTATCACAGGAAAAGAAATCAATCCTCAACTACTTAACCGACAGAAAAAGGTTTTTTTGAAAAAATCCTAAGCCCCGGGGTCACAATTGCATAAAAAATCTGACTTTTGGCTATTCACTCAAAAATTGTTCCAAAATGTTCCAAATTCTCTCCTGAAAGGTTTGGCGGTTGAAACAGAAGGCTTTTCATCACAGGAAAAGAAATCAGCCCTCAACAACTTAACCGGCAGAAAAAGATTTTTTTGAAAAAATCCTAAGCCCCGGGGTCACAGTTTCATAAAAAATCTGACTTTTGGCAATTCACTCAAACATTGTGCCAAAAGGTTTCAAATTCTCCCCTGAAAGGTTTGGCGGTTAAAACACAAGGCTTTTTATCACAGGAAAAGAAATCAATCCTCAACTACTTAACCGACAGAAAAAGGTTTTTTTGAAAAAATCCAAAGCCCTGGGGTCACAATTTCATAAAAAATCTGACTTTCGGCTACTCACTCAAAAATGGTGCCAGACGGTTCAAAATGATCCTCTGAAAGGTTTGGGAATGGAAATAGAAGAAATCAGCCCTCGAGAACTTAACCGGCAGAAAAATATTTTTTTGAAAAAATCCTAAGCCCCGGGGTCACAATTTCATAAAAAATCTGACTTTCGGCAATTCACTCAAAAATGGTGCCAGACGGTTGCAAATGATCCTCTGAAAGGTTTGGGAATGGAAATAGAAGAAATCAGCCCTAGACAACTTAACCGGCAGAAAAAGATTTTTTTGAAAAAAATCCCTAAGCCCCGGGGTCACAATTTCATAAAAAATCTGACTTTCGGCTATTCACTCATAAATGGTTCCAGACAGTTGCAAATGATCCTCTGAAAGGTTTGGGAATGGAAATAGAAGAAATCAGCCCTCTACAACTTAACCGGCAGAAAAAGGTTTTTTTGAAAAAATCCTAAGCCCTGGGGTCACAATTTCATAAAAAATCTGACTTTTGGCCATTCACTCAAAAATTGTGCCTAAAGGTTCCAAATTCTCCCCTGAAAGGTTTGGCGGTCGAAACAGATGGCTTTTTATCACAGGAAACGAAATCAGCCCTCAACAACTTAACCGGCAGAAAAAGATTTTTTCGAAAAAATCCTAAGCCCCGGGGTCACAATTTCATAAAAAATCTGACTTTCGGCAATTCACTCAAAAATTGTGCCAGACGGTTGCAAATCATCCTCTGAAATGTTTGGGAATGGAAATAGAAGAAATCAGCCCTCGACAACTTAACCGGCAGAAAAAAGATTTTTTTGAAAAAATCCTAAGCCCCGGGGTCACAATTTCATACAAAATCTGACTTTTTGCAATTCATTCAAAAATGGTGCCAAACGGTTCCAAATGATCCCCTGAACGGTTTGGCGGTTGAAACAGAAGGCTTTTTACCACAGGAAAAGAAATCAGCCCTCAACAACTTAATCGGCAGAAAAAGATTTTTTTGAAAAAATCCCTTTGCCCAGGGGTCACAATTTCAAAAAAAGTCTGACTTTCGGCAATTCATTCAAAAATGGTGCCAAACGGTTCCAAATGATCCCCTGAACGGTTTGGCGGTTGAAACAGAAGGCTTTTTACCACAGGAAAAGAAATCAGCCCTCAACAACTTAACCGGCAGAAAAAGATTTTTTTGAAAAAATCCTAAGCCCCGGGGTCACAATTTCATAAAAAATCTGACTTTTGGCAATTCACTCAAAAATGGTGCCAGGCGGTTGCAAATAATCCTCTGAAAGGTTTGAGTATAGAAATAGAAGAAATCAGCCCTCGACAACTTAACCGGCAGAAAAAGATTTTTTTTAAAAAATCCCTAAGCCCCGGGGTCACAATTTCATGAAAAATCTGACTTTCGCAATTCACTCAAAAATGGTCCAACACGGTTGCAAATGATCCTCTGAAAGGTGTGGGAATGGAAATAGAGGAAATCAGCCCTCGACAACTTAACTGGCAGAAAAAAGATTTTTTTGAAAAAATCCTAAGCCCCGGGGTCACAATTTCATACAAAATTTGACTTTTTGCAATTCACTCAAAAATTGTGCCAAAAGGTTCCAAATTCTCCCCTGAAAGGTTTGGCGGTCGAAACAGATGGCTTTTTATCACAGGACACGAAATCAGCCCTCGACAACTTAACCGGCAGAAAAAGTTTCTTTTAAAAAAATCCCTAAGCCCCGGGGTCACAATTTCATAAAAAATCTGACTTTCGGCAATTCACTCAAAAATGGTGCCAGACGGTTGCAAATGATCCTCTGAAAGGTTTGGGAATGGAAATAGAAGAAATCAGCCCTCGACAACTTAACCGGCAGAAAAAGATTTTTTTGAAAAAATCCTAAGCCCCGGGGTCACAATTTCATAAAAAATCTGACTTTCGGCAATTCATTCAAAAATGGTGCCAAACGGGTCCAAATAATCCCCTGAAATGTTTGGCGGTTGAAACAGAAGGCTTTTTATCACAGGAAAAGAAATCAGCTCTCAAAAACTTAACCGGCAAAAAAAAATTTTTTTTGAAAAAATCCTAAGCCCCGGGGTCACAATTTCATAAAAAATCTGACTTTCGGCAATTCACTAAAAAATGGTGCCAAACGGTTCAAAATGATCCCCTGAAAGGTTTGGTGCTTGAAACAGAAGGCTTTTTATCATAGGAAAAGAAATCAGCCCTCGACAACTTAACCGGCAGAAAAAGATATTTTTTGAAATAATCCTTAGGGGTCACAATTTCATAAAAAATCTGACTTTCGGCAATTCACTCAAAAATGGTGCCAGACGGTTGCAAATGATCCTCTGAAAGGTTTGGGAATGGAAATAGAAGAAATCAGCCCTCAACAACTTAACCGGCAGAAAAAGATTTTTTTGAAAAAATCCTAAGCCCCGGGGTCACAATTTCATAAAAAATCTGACTTTTGGCAATTCACTCAAAAATGGTGCCAGACGGTTGCAAATGATCCCCTGTAAGGTTTGGGAATGGAAAGAGAAGAAATCAGCCCTCGACAACTTAACTGGCAGAAAAAGATTTTTTTGAAAAAATCCTAAGCCCCGGGGTCACAATTTCATAAAAAATCTGACTTTTGGCAATTCACTCAAAAATGGTGCCACACGGTTCCAAATGATCCCCTGAAAGGTTTGGCGGTTGAATCAGAAGGCTTTTTATCACAGGAAAAGGAATCAGCCCTCAACAACTTAACCGGCAGAAAAAGATTTTTGTGAAAAAATCCTAAGCCCCCGGAGTCACAATTTCATTAAAAATCTGACTTTCGGCAATTCAGTCAAAAATGGTGCCAAACGTTTCCAAATTCTCCCCTGAAAGGTTTGTTGGTTGAAACAGAAGGCTTTTTATCACAGGAAAAGAAATCAGCCCTCGACAACTTAACCGGCAGAAAAAGATTTTTTTGAAAAAATCCTAAGCCCCGGGGTCACAATTTCATAAAAAATCTGACTTTCGGCAATTCAATCAAAAATGGTGCCAGACGGTTGCAAATGATCCTCTGAAAGGTTTGGGAATGGAAATAGAAGAAATCAGCCCTCGACAACTTAACCAGCAGAAAAAGATTTTTTTGAAAAAATCCCTAAGCCCCGGGGTCACAATTTCATAAAAAATCTGACTTTCGGCAATTCACTCAAAAATGGTGCCAGACGGTTCAAAATGATCCTCTGAAAGGTTTGGGAATGGAAATAGAAGAAATCAGCCCTCGAGAACTTAACCGGCAGAAAAAGCTTTTTTTGAAAAAATCCTAAGCCCCGGGGTCACAATTTCATAAAAAATCTGACTTTCGGCAATTCACTCAAAAATGGTGCCAGACGGTTGCAAATGATCCTCTGAAAGGTTTGGGAATGGAAATAGAAGAAATCAGCCCTTGACAACTTAACCGGTAGAAAAAGATTTTTTTGAAAAAAATCCCTAAGCCCCGGGGTCACAATTTCATAAAAAATCTGACTTTTGGCAATTCACTCAAAAATGGTTCCAAACGCTTGCAAATGCTCCGCTGAAAGCTTTGGCAGTCGAAACAGAAGGCTTATTGTCACAGGAAAAGAAATCAGCCCTCAACAACTTAACCGACAGAAAAATATTTTTTTGAAAAAATCCTAAGCCCCGGGGTCACAATTGCATAAAAAATCTGACTTTTGGCTATTCACTCAAAAATTGTTCCAAAATGTTCCAAATTCTCTCCTGAAAGGTTTGGCGGTTGAAACAGAAGGCTTTTCATCACAGGACACGAAATCAGCCCTCGACAACTTAACCGGCAGAAAAAGATTTTTTTGAAAAAATCCTAAGCCCCGGGGTCACAGTTTCATAAAAAATCTGACTTTTGGCAATTCACTCAAACATTGTGCCAAAAGGTTTCAAATTCTCCCCTGAAAGGTTTGGCGGTTAAAACACAAGGCTTTTTATCACAGGAAAAGAAATCAATCCTCAACTACTTAACCGACAGAAAAAGGTTTTTTTGAAAAAATCCTAAGCCCTGGGGTCACAATTTCATAAAAAATCTGACTTTCGGCTACTCACTCAAAAATGGTGCCAGACGGTTCAAAATGATCCTCTGAAAGGTTTGGGAATGGAAATAGAAGAAATCAGCCCTCGAGAACTTAACCGGCAGAAAAATATTTTTTTGAAAAAATCCTAAGCCCCGGGGTCACAATTTCATTAAAAAATCTGACTTTCGGCAATTCACTCAAAAATGGTGCCAGACGGTTGCAAATGATCCTCTGAAAGGTTTGGGAATGGAAATAGAAGAAATCAGCCCTAGACAACTTAACCGGCAGAAAAAGATTTTTTTGAAAAAAATCCCTAAGCCCCGGGGTCACAATTTCATAAAAAATCTGACTTTCGGCTATTCACTCATAAATGGTTCCAGACAGTTGCAAATGATCCTCTGAAAGGTTTGGGAATGGAAATAGAAGAAATCAGCCCTCTACAACTTAACCGGCAGAAAAAGGTTTTTTTGAAAAAATCCTAAGCCCTGGGGTCACAATTTCATAAAAAATCTGACTTTTGGCCATTCACTCAAAAATTGTGCCTAAAGGTTCCAAATTCTCCCCTGAAAGGTTTGGCGGTCGAAACAGATGGCTTTTTATCACAGGAAACGAAATCAGCCCTCAACAACTTAACCGGCAGAAAAAGATTTTTTCGAAAAAATCCTAAGCCCCGGGGTCACAATTTCATAAAAAATCTGACTTTCGGCAATTCACTCAAAAATTGTGCCAGACGGTTGCAAATCATCCTCTGAAATGTTTGGGAATGGAAATAGAAGAAATCAGCCCTCGACAACTTAACCGGCAGAAAAAAGATTTTTTTGAAAAAATCCTAAGCCCCGGGGTCACAATTTCATACAAAATCTGACTTTTTGCAATTCATTCAAAAATGGTGCCAAACGGTTCCAAATGATCCCCTGAACGGTTTGGCGGTTGAAACAGAAGGCTTTTTACCACAGGAAAAGAAATCAGCCCTCAACAACTTAATCGGCAGAAAAAGATTTTTTTGAAAAAATCCCTTTGCCCAGGGGTCACAATTTCAAAAAAAGTCTGACTTTCGGCAATTCATTCAAAAATGGTGCCAAACGGTTCCAAATGATCCCCTGAACGGTTTGGCGGTTGAAACAGAAGGCTTTTTACCACAGGAAAAGAAATCAGCCCTCAACAACTTAACCGGCAGAAAAAGATTTTTTTGAAAAAATCCTAAGCCCCGGGGTCACAATTTCATAAAAAATCTGACTTTTGGCAATTCACTCAAAAATGGTGCCAGGCGGTTGCAAATAATCCTCTGAAAGGTTTGAGTATAGAAATAGAAGAAATCAGCCCTCGACAACTTAACCGGCAGAAAAAGATTTTTTTTAAAAAATCCCTAAGCCCCGGGGTCACAATTTCATGAAAAATCTGACTTTCGCAATTCACTCAAAAATGGTCCAACACGGTTGCAAATGATCCTCTGAAAGGTGTGGGAATGGAAATAGAGGAAATCAGCCCTCGACAACTTAACTGGCAGAAAAAAGATTTTTTTGAAAAAATCCTAAGCCCCGGGGTCACAATTTCATACAAAATTTGACTTTTTGCAATTCACTCAAAAATTGTGCCAAAAGGTTCCAAATTCTCCCCTGAAAGGTTTGGCGGTCGAAACAGATGGCTTTTTATCACAGGACACGAAATCAGCCCTCGACAACTTAACCGGCAGAAAAAGTTTCTTTTAAAAAAATCCCTAAGCCCCGGGGTCACAATTTCATAAAAAATCTGACTTTCGGCAATTCACTCAAAAATGGTGCCAGACGGTTGCAAATGATCCTCTGAAAGGTTTGGGAATGGAAATAGAAGAAATCAGCCCTCGACAACTTAACCGGCAGAAAAAGATTTTTTTGAAAAAATCCTAAGCCCCGGGGTCACAATTTCATAAAAAATCTGACTTTCGGCAATTCATTCAAAAATGGTGCCAAACGGGTCCAAATAATCCCCTGAAATGTTTGGCGGTTGAAACAGAAGGCTTTTTATCACAGGAAAAGAAATCAGCTCTCAAAAACTTAACCGGCAAAAAAAAATTTTTTTTGAAAAAATCCTAAGCCCCGGGGTCACAATTTCATAAAAAATCTGACTTTCGGCAATTCACTAAAAAATGGTGCCAAACGGTTCAAAATGATCCCCTGAAAGGTTTGGTGCTTGAAACAGAAGGCTTTTTATCATAGGAAAAGAAATCAGCCCTCGACAACTTAACCGGCAGAAAAAGATATTTTTTGAAATAATCCTTAGGGGTCACAATTTCATAAAAAATCTGACTTTCGGCAATTCACTCAAAAATGGTGCCAGACGGTTGCAAATGATCCTCTGAAAGGTTTGGGAATGGAAAGAGAAGAAATCAGCCCTCGACAACTTAACTGGCAGAAAAAGATTTTTTTGAAAAAATCCTAAGCCCCGGGGTCACAATTTCATAAAAAATCTGACTTTTGGCAATTCACTCAAAAATGGTGCCAAACGGTTCCAAATGATCCCCTGAAAGGTTTGGCGGTTGAATCAGAAGGCTTTTTATCACAGGAAAAGGAATCAGCCCTCAACAACTTAACCGGCAGAAAAAGATTTTTGTGAAAAAATCCTAAGCCCCCGGAGTCACAATTTCATTAAAAATCTGACTTTCGGCAATTCAGTCAAAAATGGTGCCAAACGTTTCCAAATTCTCCCCTGAAAGGTTTGTTGGTTGAAACAGAAGGCTTTTTATCACAGGAAAAGAAATCAGCCCTCGACAACTTAACCGGCAGAAAAAGATTTTTTTGAAAAAATCCTAAGCCCCGGGGTCACAATTTCATAAAAAATCTGACTTTCGGCAATTCACTCAAAAATGGTGCCAGACGGTTGCAAATGATCCTCTGAAAGGTTTGGGAATGGAAATAGAAGAAATCAGCCCTCGACAACTTAACCAGCAGAAAAAGATTTTTTTGAAAAAATCCCTAAGCCCCGGGGTCACAATTTCATAAAAAATCTGACTTTCGGCAATTCACTCAAAAATGGTGCCAGACGGTTCAAAATGATCCTCTGAAAGGTTTGGGAATGGAAATAGAAGAAATCAGCCCTCGAGAACTTAACCGGCAGAAAAAGCTTTTTTTGAAAAAATCCTAAGCCCCGGGGTCACAATTTCATAAAAAATCTGACTTTCGGCAATTCACTCAAAAATGGTGCCAGACGGTTGCAAATGATCCTCTGAAAGGTTTGGGAATGGAAATAGAAGAAATCAGCCCTTGACAACTTAACCGGTAGAAAAAGATTTTTTTGAAAAAAATCCCTAAGCCCCGGGGTCACAATTTCATAAAAAATCTGACTTTTGGCAATTCACTCAAAAATGGTTCCAAACGCTTGCAAATGCTCCGCTGAAAGCTTTGGCAGTCGAAACAGAAGGCTTATTGTCACAGGAAAAGAAATCAGCCCTCAACAACTTAACCGACAGAAAAATATTTTTTTGAAAAAATCCTAAGCTCCGGGGTCACAATTTCATAAAAAATCTGACTTTTGGCAATTCACTCAAAAATTGTGCCAAAAGGTTCCAAATTCTCCCCTGAAAGGTTTGGCGGTCGAAACAGATGGCTTTTTATCACAGGACACGAAATCAGCCCTCGACAACTTAACCGGCAGAGAAAGATTTTTTTGAAAAAATCCTAAGCCCCGGGGTCACAGTTTCATAAAAAATCTGACTTTCGGCAATTCACTCAAACATTGTGCCAAAAGGTTTCAAATTCTCCCCTGAAAGGTTTGGCGGTTAAAACACAAGGCTTTTTATCACAGGAAATGATCCTCTGAAAGGTTTGGGAATGGAAATAGAAGAAATCAGCCCTCAAAAACTTAACCGGCAGAAAAAGATTTTTTTGAAAAAATCCTAAGCCCCGGGGTCACAATTGCATAAAAAATCTGACTTTTGGCTATTCACTCAAAAATTGTTCCAAAATGTTCCAAATTGTCCCCTGAAAGGTTTGGCGGTTGAAACAGAAGGCTTTTTATCACAGGAAAAGAAATCAGCCCTCAACAACTTAACCGGCAGAAAAAGATTTTTTTGAAAAAATCCAAAGCCCCGGGGTCACAATTTCATAAAAAATCTGACTTTCGGCTATTCACTCATAAATGGTTCCAGACAGTTGCAAATGATCCTCTGAAAGGTTTGGGAATGGAAATAGAATAAATCAGCCCTCGACAACTTAACCAGCAGAAAAAGGTTTTTTTGAAAAAATCCTAAGCCCTGGGGTCACAATTTCATAAAAAATCTGACTTTTGGCCATTCACTCAAAAATTGTGCCAAAAGGTTCCAAATTCTCCCCTGAAAGGTTTGGCGGTTAAAACACAAGCCTTTTTATCACAGGAAAAGAAATCAACCCTCAACTACTTAACCGACAGAAAAAGGTTTTTTTGAAAAAATCCTAAGCCCCGGGGTCACAATTTCATAAAAAATCTGACTTTTGGCAATTCACTCAAAAATTGTCCCGAAAGTTTCCAAATTCTCCCCTGAAAGGTTTGGCGGTTGAAACAGAAGGCTTTTTATCACAGGAAAAGAAATCAACCCTCAAAAACTTAACTAGCAGAAAAAGATTTTTTTGAAAAAAATCCTAAGCCACGGGTTCACAATTTCATTAAAAATCTGACTTTCGGCAATTCACTCAAAAATGGTTCCAGACAGTTGCAAATGATCCTCTGAAAGGTTTGGGAATGGAAATAGAAGAAATCAGCCCTCGACAACTTAACCGGCAGAAAAAGATTTTTTTGAAAAAATCCTAAACCCCGGGGTCACAATTGCATAAAAAATCTGACTTTTGGCTATTCACTCAAAAATTGTTCCAAAATGTTCCAAATTCTCCCCTGAAAGGTTTGGCGGTTGAAACAGAAGGCTTTTTATCACAGGAAAAGAAATCAACCCTCAAAAACTTAACCGGCAGAAAAAGATTTTTTTGAAAAAATCCTAAGCCCCGGGGTCACAATTTCATAAAAAATCTGACTTTCGGCAATTCACTCAAAAATGGTGCCAGACGGTTGCAAATGATCCTCTGAAAGGTTTGGGAATGGAAATAGAAGAAATCAGCCCTCAAAAACTTAACCGGCAGAAAAAGATTTTTTTGAAAAAATCCTAAGCCCAGGGGTCACAATTGCATAAAAAATCTGACTTTTGGCTATTCACTCAAAAATTGTTCCAAAATGTTCCAAATTCTCCCCTGAAAGGTTTGGCGGTTGAAACAGAAGGCTTTTTATCACAGGAAAAGAAATCAACCCTCAAAAACTTAACCGGCAGAAAAAGATTTTTTTGAAAAAATCCTAAGCCCCGGGATCACAATTTCATAAAAAATCTGACTTTCGGCAATTCACTCAAAAATTGTGCCAGACGGTTGCAAATCATCCTCTGAAATGTTTGGGAATGGAAATAGAAGAAATCAGCCCTCGACAACTTAACCGGAAGAAAAAAGATTTTTTTGAAAAAATCCTAAGCCCCGGGGTCACAATTTCATACAAAATCTGACTTTTTGCAATTCATTCAAAAATGGTGCCAAACGGTTCCAAATGATCCCATGAACGGTTTGGCGGTTGAAACAGAAGGCTTTTTACCACAGGAAAAGAAATCAGCCCTCAACAACTTAATCGGCAGAAAAAGATTTTTTTGAAAAAATCCCTTTGCCCAGGGGTCACAATTTCAAAAAAAGTCTGACTTTCGGCAATTCATTCAAAAATGGTGCCAAACGGTTCCAAATGATCCCCTGAACGGTTTGGCGGTTGAAACAGAAGGCTTTTTACCACAGGAAAAGAAATCAGCCCTCAACAACCTAACCGGCAGAAAAAGATTTTTTTGAAAAAATCCTAAGCCCCGGGGTCACAATTTCATAAAAAATCTGACTTTCGGCAATTCACTCAAAAATGGTGCCAGACGGTTGCAAATGATCCTCTGAAAGGTTTGGGAATGGAAATAGAAGAAATCAGCCCTCAAAAACTTAACCGGCAGAAAAAGATTTTTTTGAAAAAATCCTAAGCCCTGGGGTCACAATTTCATAAAAAATCTGACTTTTGGCAATTCACTCAAAAATGGTGCCAGACGGTTGGAAATAATCCTCTGAAAGGTTTGAGAATAGAAATAGAAGAAATCAGCCCTCGACAACTTAACCGGGAGAAAAAGATTTTTTTAACAAAATCCCTAAGCCCCGGGGTCACAGTTTCATAAAAAATCTGACTTTCGGCAATTCACTCAAAAATTGTTCCAAAATGTTCCAAATTGTCCCCTGAAAGGTTTGGCGGTTGAAACAGATGGCTTTTTATCACAGGACACGAAATCAGCCCTCAACAACTTAACCGGCAGAAAAAGATTTTTTTGAAAAAATCCAAAGCCCCGGGGTCACAATTTCATAAAAAATCTGACTTTCGGCTATTCACTCATAAATGGTTCCAGACAGTTGCAAATGATCCTCTGAAAGGTTTGGGAATGGAAATAGAAGAAATCAGCCCTCGACAACTTAACCGGCAGAAAAAGGTTTTTTTGAAAAAATCCTAAGCCCTGGGGTCACAATTTCATAAAAAATCTGACTTTTGGCCATTCACTCAAAAATTGTGCCAAAAGGTTCCAAATTCTCCCCTGAAAGGTTTGGCGGTTAAAACACAAGCCTTTTTATCACAGGAAAAGAAATCAACCCTCAACTACTTAACCGACAGAAAAAGGTTTTTTTGAAAAAATCCTAAGCCCCGGGGTCACAATTTCATAAAAAATCTGACTTTTGGCTATTCACTCAAAAATTGTTCCAAAATGTTCCAAATTCTCCCCTGAAAGGTTTGGAGGTTGAAACAGAAGGCTTTTTATCACAGGAAAAGAAATCAACCCTCAAAAACTTAACCGGCAGAAAAAGATTTTTTTGAAAAAATCCTAAGCCCCGGGGTCACAATTTCATAAAAAATCTGACTTTCGGCAATTCACTCAAAAATGGTGCCAGACGGTTGCAAATGATCCTCTGAAAGGTTTGGGAATGGAAATAGAAGAAATCAGCCCTCAAAAACTTAATCGGCAGAAAAAGATTTTTTTGAAAAAATCCCTTTGCCCAGGGGTCACAATTTCAAAAAAAGTCTGACTTTCGGCAATTCATTCAAAAATGGTGCCAAACGGTTCCAAATGATCCCCTGAACGGTTTGGCGGTTGAAACAGAAGGCTTTTTACCACAGGAAAAGAAATCAGCCCTCAACAACTTAACCGGCAGAAAAAGATTTTTTTGAAAAAATCCTAAGCCCCGGGGTCACAATTTCAAAAAAAATCTGACTTTTTGCAATTCACTCAAAAATTGTGCCAAAAGGTTCCAAATTCTCCCCTGAAAGGTTTGGCGGTCGAAACAGATGGCTTTTTATCACAGGACACGAAATCAGCCCTCGACAACTTAACCGGCAGAAAAAGATTTTTTTGAAAAAATCCTAAGCCCCGGGGTCACAGTTTCATAAAAAATCTGACTTTCGGCAATTCACTCAAACATTGTGCCAAAAGGTTTCAAATTCTCCCCTGAAAGGTTTGGCGGTTAAAACACAAGGCTTTTTATCACAGGAAAAGAAATCAATCCTCAACTACTTAACCGACAGAAAAAGGTTTTTTTGAAAAAATCCTAAGCCCCGGGGTCACAATTGCATAAAAAATCTGACTTTTGGCTATTCACTCAAAAATTGTTCCAAAATGTTCCAAATTCTCTCCTGAAAGGTTTGGCGGTTGAAACAGAAGGCTTTTTATCACAGGAAAAGAAATCAGCCCTCAACAACTTAACCGGCAGAAAAAGATTTTTTTGAAAAAATCCTAAGCCCCGGGATCACAATTTCATAAAAAATCTGACTTTCGGCAATTCACTCAAAAATTGTGCCAGACGGTTGCAAATCATCCTCTGAAATGTTTGGGAATGGAAATAGAAGAAATCAGCCCTCGACAACTTAACCGGAAGAAAAAAGATTTTTTTGAAAAAATCCTAAGCCCCGGGGTCACAATTTCATACAAAATCTGACTTTTTGCAATTCATTCAAAAATGGTGCCAAACGGTTCCAAATGATCCCATGAACGGTTTGGCGGTTGAAACAGAAGGCTTTTTACCACAGGAAAAGAAATCAGCCCTCAACAACTTAATCGGCAGAAAAAGATTTTTTTGAAAAAATCCCTTTGCCCAGGGGTCACAATTTCAAAAAAAGTCTGACTTTCGGCAATTCATTCAAAAATGGTGCCAAACGGTTCCAAATGATCCCCTGAACGGTTTGGCGGTTGAAACAGAAGGCTTTTTACCACAGGAAAAGAAATCAGCCCTCAACAACTTAACCGGCAGAAAAAGATTTTTTTGAAAAAATCCTAAGCCCCGGGGTCACAATTTCATAAAAAATCTGACTTTTGGCAATTCACTCAAAAATGGTGCCAGACGGTTGGAAATAATCCTCTGAAAGGTTTGAGAATAGAAATAGAAGAAATCAGCCCTCGACAACTTAACCGGGAGAAAAAGATTTTTTTAACAAAATCCCTAAGCCCCGGGGTCACAGTTTCATAAAAAATCTGACTTTCGGCAATTCACTCAAAAATTGTTCCAAAATGTTCCAAATTGTCCCCTGAAAGGTTTGGCGGTTGAAACAGATGGCTTTTTATCACAGGACACGAAATCAGCCCTCAACAACTTAACCGGCAGAAAAAGATTTTTTTGAAAAAATCCAAAGCCCCGGGGTCACAATTTCATAAAAAATCTGACTTTCGGCTATTCACTCATAAATGGTTCCAGACAGTTGCAAATGATCCTCTGAAAGGTTTGGGAATGGAAATAGAAGAAATCAGCCCTCGACAACTTAACCGGCAGAAAAAGGTTTTTTTGAAAAAATCCTAAGCCCTGGGGTCACAATTTCATAAAAAATCTGACTTTTGGCCATTCACTCAAAAATTGTGCCAAAAGGTTCCAAATTCTCCCCTGAAAGGTTTGGCGGTTAAAACACAAGCCTTTTTATCACAGGAAAAGAAATCAACCCTCAACTACTTAACCGACAGAAAAAGGTTTTTTTGAAAAAATCCTAAGCCCCGGGGTCACAATTTCATAAAAAATCTGACTTTTGGCTATTCACTCAAAAATTGTTCCAAAATGTTCCAAATTCTCCCCTGAAAGGTTTGGAGGTTGAAACAGAAGGCTTTTTATCACAGGAAAAGAAATCAACCCTCAAAAACTTAACCGGCAGAAAAAGATTTTTTTGAAAAAATCCTAAGCCCCGGGGTCACAATTTCATAAAAAATCTGACTTTCGGCAATTCACTCAAAAATGGTGCCAGACGGTTGCAAATGATCCTCTGAAAGGTTTGGGAATGGAAATAGAAGAAATCAGCCCTCAAAAACTTAACCGGCAGAAAAAGATTTTTTTGAAAAAATCCTAAGCCCTGGGGTCACAATTTCATACAAAATCTGACTTTTGGCCATTCACTCAAAAATTGTGCCAAAAGGTTCCAAATGATCCCCTGAACGGTTTGGCGGTTGAAACAGAAGGCTTTTTACCACAGGAAAAGAAATCAGCCCTCAACAACTTAATCGGCAGAAAAAGATTTTTTTGAAAAAATCCCTTTGCCCAGGGGTCACAATTTCAAAAAAAGTCTGACTTTCGGCAATTCATTCAAAAATGGTGCCAAACGGTTCCAAATGATCCCCTGAACGGTTTGGCGGTTGAAACAGAAGGCTTTTTACCACAGGAAAAGAAATCAGCCCTCAACAACTTAACCGGCAGAAAAAGATTTTTTTGAAAAAATCCTAAGCCCCGGGGTCACAATTTCATAAAAAATCTGACTTTTGGCAATTCACTCAAAAATGGTGCCAGACGGTTGGAAATAATCCTCTGAAAGGTTTGAGAATAGAAATAGAAGAAATCAGCCCTCGACAACTTAACCGGCAGAAAAAGATTTTTTTAAAAAAATCCCTAAGCCCCGGGGTCACAGTTTCATAAAAAATCTGACTTTCGGCAATTCACTCAAAAATTGTCCCAAAATGTTCCAAATTCTCCCCTGAAAGGTTTGGCGGTCGAAACAGATGGCTTTTTATCACAGGACACGAAATCAGCCCTCGACAACTTAACCGGCAGAAAAAGATTTTTTTAAAAAAATCCCTAAGCCCCGGGGTCACAATTTCATAAAAAATCTGACTTTCGGCAATTCACTCAAAAATGGTGCCAGACGGTTGCAAATGATCCTCTGAAAGGTTTGGGAATGGAAATAGAAGAAATCAGCCCTCGACAACTTAACTGGCAGAAAAAAGATTTTTTTGAAAAAATCCTAAGCCCCGGGGTCACAATTTCATACAAAATCTGACTTTTTGCAATTCACTCAAAAATTGTCCCAAAATGTTCCAAATTCTCCCCTGAAAGGTTTGGCGGTCGAAACAGATGGCTTTTTATCACAGGACACGAAATCAGCCCTCGACAACTTAACCGGCAGAAAAAGATTTTTTTAAAAAAATCCCTAAGCCCCGGGGTCACAGTTTCATAAAAAATCTGACTTTCGGCAATTCACTCAAAAATGGTGCCAGACGGTTGCAAATGATCCTCTGAAAGGTTTGGGAATGGAAATAGAAGAAATCAGCCCTCGACAACTTAACTGGCAGAAAAAAGATTTTTTTGAAAAAATCCTAAGCCCCGGGGTCACAATTTCATACAAAATCTGACTTTTTGCAATTCACTCAAAAATTGTGCCAAAAGGTTCCAAATTCTCCCCTGAAAGGTTTGGCGGTCGAAACAGATGGCTTTTTATCACAGGACACGAAATCAGCCCTCGACAACTTAACCGGCAGAAAAAGATTTTTTTAAAAAAATCCCTAAGCCCCGGGGTCACAGTTTCATAAAAAATCTGACTTTCGGCAATTCACTCAAAAATTGTCCCAAAATGTTCCAAATTCTCCCCTGAAAGGTTTGGCGGTCGAAACAGATGGCTTTTTATCACAGGACACGAAATCAGCCCTCGACAACTTAACCGGCAGAAAAAGTTTCTTTTAAAAAAATCCCTAAGCCCCGGGGTCACAATTTCATAAAAAATCTGACTTTCGGCAATTCACTCAAAAATGGTGCCAGACGGTTGCAAATGATCCTCTGTAAGGTTTGGGAATGGAAAGAGAAGAAATCAGCCCTTGACAACTTAACTGGCAGAAAAAGATTTTTTTGAAAAAATCCTAAGCCCCGGGGTCACAATTTCATAAAAAATCTGACTTTTGGCAATTCACTCAAAAATGGTGCCAAACGGTTCCAAATGATCCCCTGAAAGGTTTGGCGGTTGAATCAGAAGGCTTTTTATCACAGGAAAAGGAATCAGCCCTCAACAACTTAACCGGCAGAAAAAGATTTTTGTGAAAAAATCCTAAGCCCCCGGGGTCACAATTTCATTAAAAATCTGACTTTCGGCAATTCAGTCAAAAATGGTGCCAAACATTTCCAAATTCTCCCCTGAAAGGTTTGGTGGTTGAAACAGAAGGCTTTTTATCACAGGAAAAGAAATCAGCCCTCGACAACTTAACCGGCAGAAAAAGATTTTTTTGAAAAAATCCTAAGCCCCGGGGTCACAATTTCATATAAAATCTGACTTTCGGCAATTCACTCAAAAATGGTGCCAGACGGTTCAAAATGATCCTCTGAAAGGTTTGGGAATGGAAATAGAAGAAATCAGCCCTCGAGAACTTAACCGGCAGAAAAATATTTTTTTGAAAAAATCCCTAAGCCCCGGGGTCACAATTTCATAAAAAAACCTGACTTTCGGCAATTCACTCAAAAATGGTGCCAAACGGTTCAAAATGATCCTCTGAAAGTTTTGGGAATGGAAAGAGAAGAAATCAGCCCTAGAAACTTAACCGGCAGAAAAAGATTTTTTTGAAAAAATCCTAAGCCCCGGGGTCACAATTTCATAAAAAATCTGACTTTCGGCAATTCACTCAAAAATGGTGCCAGATGGTTGCAAATGATCCTCTGAAAGGTTTGGGAATGGAAATAGAAGAAATCAGCACTCGACAACTTAACCGGCAGAAAAAGATTTTTTTGAAAAAAATCCCTAAGCCCCGGGGTCACAATTTCATAAAAAATCTGACTTTTGGCAATTCACTCAAAAATGGTTCCAAACGCTTGCAAATGCTCCGCTGAAAGCTTTGGCAGTCGAAACAGAAGGCCTTTTGTCACAGGAAAAGAAATCAGCCCTCAACAACTTAACCGACAGAAAAATATTTTTTTGAAAAAATCCTAAGCTCCGGGGTCACAATTTCATAAAAAATCTGACTTTTTGCAATTCACTCAAAAATTGTGCCAAAAGGTTCCAAATTCTCCCCTGAAAGGTTTGGCGGTCGAAACAGATGGCTTTTTATCACAGGACACGAAATCATCCCTCGACAACTTAACCGGCAGAAAAAGATTTTTTTGAAAAAATCCTAAGCCACGGGGTCACAGTTTCATAAAAAATCTGACTTTCGGCAATTCACTCAAACATTGTGCCAAAAGGTTTCAAATTCTCCCCTGAAAGGTTTGGCGGTTAAAACACAAGGCTTTTTATCACAGGAAAAGAAATCAACCCTGAACTACTTAACCGACAGAAAAAGGTTTTTTTGAAAAAATCCTAAGCCCCGGGGTCACAATTTCATAAAAAATCTGACTTTCGGCTATTTACTCATAAATGGTTCCAGACAGTTGCAAATGATCCTCTGAAAGGTTTGGGAATGGAAATAGAAGAAATCAGCCCTCGACAACTTAACCGGCAGAAAAAGGTTTTTTTGAAAAAATCCTAAGCCCTGGGGTCACAATTTCATAAAAAATCTGACTTTTGGCCATTCACTCAAAAATTGTGCCAAAAGGTTCCAAATTCTCCCCTGAAAGGTTTGGCGGTCGAAACAGATGGCTTTTTATCACAGGAAACGAAATCAGCCCTCAACAACTTAACCGGCAGAAAAAGATTTTTTTGAAAAAATCCTAAGCCCCGGGGTCACAATTTCATAAAAAATCTGACTTTTGGCCATTCACTCAAAAATTGTGCCAAAAGGTTCCAAATTCTCCTCTGAAAGGTTTGGTGGTTAAAACACAAGCCTTTTTATCACAGGAAAAGAAATCAACCTTCAAAAACTTAACCGGCAGAAAAAGATTGTTTTGAAAAAAATCCTAAGCCACGGGTTCACAATTTCATTAAAAATCTGACTTTCGGCAATTCACTCAAAAATGGTTCCAGACAGTTGCAAATGATCCTCTGAAAGGTTTGGGAATGGAAATAGAAGAAATCAGCCCTCGACAACTTAACCGGCAGAAAAAGATTTTTTTGAAAAAATCCTAAGCCCCGGGGTCACAATTTCATAAAAAATCTGACTTTCGGCAATTCACTCAAAAATTGTGCCAAAATGTTCCAAATTCTCCCCTGAAAGGTTTGGCGGTTGAAACAGAAGGCTTTTTATCACAGGAAAAGACATCAACCCTCAAAAACTTAACCGGCAGAAAAAGATTTTTTTGAAAAAATCCTAAGCCCCGGGGTCACAATTTCATAAAAAATCTGACTTTTGGCAATTCACTCAAAAATGGTGCCAGACGGTTGCAAATGATCCTCTGAAAGGTTTGGGAATGGAAATAGAAGAAATCAGCCCTCAAAAACTTAACCGGCAGAAAAAGATTTTTTTGAAAAAATCCTAAGCCCTGGGGTCACAATTTCATAAAAAATCTGACTTTTGGCCATTCACTCAAAAATTGTGCCAAAAGGTTCCAAATGATCCCCTGAACGGTTTGGCGGTTGAAACAGAAGGCTTTTTACCACAGGAAAAGAAATCAGCCCTCAACAACTTAATCGGCAGAAAAAGATTTTTTTGAAAAAATCCCTTTGCCCAGGGGTCACAATTTCAAAAAAAGTCTGACTTTCGGCAATTCATTCAAAAATGGTGCCAAACGGTTCCAAATGATCCCCTGAACGGTTTGGCGGTTGAAACAGAAGGCTTTTTACCACAGGAAAAGAAATCAGCCCTCAACAACTTAACCGGCAGAAAAAGATTTTTTTGAAAAAATCCTAAGCCCCGGGGTCACAATTTCATAAAAAATCTGACTTTTGGCAATTCACTCAAAAATGGTGCCAGACGGTTGGAAATAATCCTCTGAAAGGTTTGAGAATAGAAATAGAAGAAATCAGCCCTCGACAACTTAACCGGCAGAAAAAGATTTTTTTAAAAAAATCCCTAAGCCCCGGGGTCACAGTTTCATAAAAAATCTGACTTTCGGCAATTCACTCAAAAATTGTCCCAAAATGTTCCAAATTCTCCCCTGAAAGGTTTGGCGGTCGAAACAGATGGCTTTTTATCACAGGACACGAAATCAGCCCTCGACAACTTAACCGGCAGAAAAAGATTTTTTTAAAAAAATCCCTAAGCCCCGGGGTCACAATTTCATAAAAAATCTGACTTTCGGCAATTCACTCAAAAATGGTGCCAGACGGTTGCAAATGATCCTCTGAAAGGTTTGGGAATGGAAATAGAAGAAATCAGCCCTCGACAACTTAACTGGCAGAAAAAAGATTTTTTTGAAAAAATCCTAAGCCCCGGGGTCACAATTTCATACAAAATCTGACTTTTTGCAATTCACTCAAAAATTGTCCCAAAATGTTCCAAATTCTCCCCTGAAAGGTTTGGCGGTCGAAACAGATGGCTTTTTATCACAGGACACGAAATCAGCCCTCGACAACTTAACCGGCAGAAAAAGATTTTTTTAAAAAAATCCCTAAGCCCCGGGGTCACAGTTTCATAAAAAATCTGACTTTCGGCAATTCACTCAAAAATGGTGCCAGACGGTTGCAAATGATCCTCTGAAAGGTTTGGTAACGGAAATAGAAGAAATCAGCCCTCGACAACTTAACTGGCAGAAAAAAGATTTTTTTGAAAAAATCCTAAGCCCCGGGGTCACAATTTCATACAAAATCTGACTTTTTGCAATTCACTCAAAAATTGTGCCAAAAGGTTCCAAATTCTCCCCTGAAAGGTTTGGCGGTCGAAACAGATGGCTTTTTATCACAGGACACGAAATCAGCCCTCGACAACTTAACCGGCAGAAAAAGATTTTTTTAAAAAAATCCCTAAGCCCCGGGGTCACAGTTTCATAAAAAATCTGACTTTCGGCAATTCACTCAAAAATGGTGCCAGACGGTTGCAAATGATCCTCTGAAAGGTTTGGGAATGGAAATAGAAGAAATCAGCCCTCGACAACTTAACTGGCAGAAAAAAGATTTTTTTGAAAAAATCCTAAGCCCCGGGGTCACAATTTCATACAAAATCTGACTTTTTGCAATTCACTCAAAAATTGTGCCAAAAGGTTCCAAATTCTCCCCTGAAAGGTTTGGCGGTCGAAACAGATGGCTTTTTATCACAGGACACGAAATCAGCCTTCGACAACTTAACCGGCAGAAAAAGATTTTTTTAAAAAAATCCCTAAGCCCCGGGGTCACAGTTTCATAAAAAATCTGACTTTCGGCAATTCACTCAAAAATTGTCCCAAAATGTTCCAAATTCTCCCCTGAAAGGTTTGGCGGTCGAAACAGATGGCTTTTTATCACAGGACACGAAATCAGCCCTCGACAACTTAACCGGCAGAAAAAGTTTCTTTTAAAAAAATCCCTAAGCCCCGGGGTCACAATTTCATAAAAAATCTGACTTTCGGCAATTCATTCAAAAATGGTGCCAAACGGTTCCAAATAATCCCCTGAAATGTTTGGCGGTTGAAACAGAAGGCTTTTTATCACAGGAAAAGAAATCAGCTCTCAAAAACTTAACCGGCAGAAAAAGATTTTTTTGAAAAAATCCTAAGCCCCGGGGTCACAATTTCATAAAAAATCTGACTTTCGGCAATTCACTCAAAAATGGTGCCAGACGGTTGCAAATGATCCTCTGTAAGGTTTGGGAATGGAAATAGAAGAAATCAGCCCTCGAGAACTTAACCGGCAGAAAAAGATTTTTTTGAAAAAATCCTAAGCCCCGGGGTCACAATTTCATAAAAAATCTGACTTTTGGCAATTCACTCAAAAATGGTGCCAAACGGTTCCAAATGATCCCCTGAAAGGTTTGGCGGTTGAATCAGAAGGCTTTTTATCACAGGAAAAGGAATCAGCCCTCAACAACTTAACCGGCAGAAAAAGATTTTTGTGAAAAAATCCTAAGCCCCCGGGGTCACAATTTCATTAAAAATCTGACTTTCGGCAATTCAGTCAAAAATGGTGCCAAACGTTTCCAAATTCTCCCCTGAAAGGTTTGGTGGTTGAAACAGAAGGCTTTTTATCACAGGAAAAGAAATCAGCTCTCAAAAACTTAACCGGCAGAAAAAGATTTTTTTGAAAAAATCCTAAGCCCCGGGGTCACAATTTCATAAAAAATCTGACTTTCGGCAATTCACTCAAAAATGGTGCCAGACGGTTGCAAATGATCCTCTGTAAGGTTTGGGAATGGAAATAGAAGAAATCAGCCCTCGAGAACTTAACCGGCAGAAAAATATTTTTTTGAAAAAATCCCTAAGCCCCGGGGTCACAATTTCATAAAAAAACCTGACTTTCGGCAATTCACTCAAAAATGGTGCCAAACGGTTCAAAATGATCCTCTGAAAGTTTTGGGAATGGAAAGAGAAGAAATCAGCCCTAGAAACTTAACCGGCAGAAAAAGATTTTTTTGAAAAAATCCTAAGCCCCGGGGTCACAATTTCATAAAAAATCTGACTTTCGGCAATTCACTCAAAAATTGTGCCAAAATGTTCCAAATTCTCCCCTGAAAGGTTTGGCGGTTGAAACAGAAGGCTTTTTATCACAGGAAAAGACATCAACCCTCAAAAACTTAACCGGCAGAAAAAGATTTTTTTGAAAAAATCCTAAGCCCCGGGGTCACAATTTCATAAAAAATCTGACTTTCGGCAATTCACTCAAAAATGGTGCCAGACGGTTGCAAATGATCCTCTGAAAGGTTTGGGAATGGAAATAGAAGAAATCAGCCCTCAAAAACTTAACCGGCAGAAAAAGGTTTTTTTGAAAAAATCCTAAGCCCCGGGGTCACAATTTCATAAAAAATCTGACTTTTGGCCATTCACTCAAAAATTGTGCCAAAAGGTTCCAAATTCTCCCCTGAAAGGTTTGGCGGTCGAAACAGATGGCTTTTTATCACAGGAAATGAAATCAGCCCTCAACAACTTAACCGGCAGAAAAAGATTTTTTTGAAAAAATCCTAAGCCCCGGGGTCACAATTTCATAAAAAATCTGACTTTCGGCAATTCACTCAAAAATGGTGCCAGACGGTTGCAAATCATCCTCTGAAATGTTTGGGAATGGAAATAGAAGAAATCAGCCCTCGACAACTTAACCGGCAGAAAAAAGATTTTTTTGAAAAAATCCTAAGCCCCGGGGTCACAATTTCATACAAAATCTGACTTTTTGCAATTCATTCAAAAATGGTGCCAAACGGTTCCAAATGATCCCCTGAACGGTTTGGCGGTTGAAACAGAAGGCTTTTTACCACAGGAAAAGAAATCAGCCCTCAACAACTTAACCGGCAGAAAAAGATTTTTTTGAAAAAATCCTAAGCCCCGGGGTCACAATTTCATAAAAAATCAGACTTTTGGCAATTCACTCAAAAATTGTGCGAAAAGGTTCCAAATTTTCCCCTGAAAGGTTTGGCGGTCGAAACAGATGGCTTTTTATCACAGGACACGAAATCAGCCCTCGACAACTTAACCGGCAGAAAAAGATTTGTTTGAAAAAATCCTCTCTCCGGGGTCACAATTTCATAAAAAGTCTGACTTTCGTCAATTCACTCAAAAATGGTGCCAGACGGTTGCAAATAATCCTCTGAAAGGTTTGAGAATAGAAATAGAAGAAATCATTCCTCGACAACTTAACCGGCAGAAAAAGATTTTTTTAAAAAAATCCCTAAGCCCCGGGGTCACAGTTTCATAAAAAATCTGACTTTCGGCAATTCACTCAAAAATTGTCCCAAAATGTTCCAAATTCTCCCCTGAAAGGTTTGGCGGTCGAAACAGATGGCTTTTTATCACAGGACACGAAATCAGCCCTCGACAACTTAACCGGCAGAAAAAGATTTTTTTTAAAAAATCCTAAGCCCCGGGGTCACAATTTCATAAAAAATCTGACTTTCGGCAATTCAATCAAAAATGGTGCCAGACGGTTGCAAATGATCCTCTGAAAGGTTTGGGAACGGAAATAGAAGAAATCAGCCCTCGACAACTTAACTGGCAGAAAAAAGATTTTTTTGAAAAAATCCTAAGCCCCGGGGTCACAATTTCATACAAAATCTGACTTTTTGCAATTCACTCAAAAATTGTGCCAAAAGGTTCCAAATTCTCCCCTGAAAGGTTTGGCGGTCGAAACAGATGGCTTTTTATCACAGGACACGAAATCAGCCCTCGACAACTTAACCGGCAGAAAAAGTTTCTTTTAAAAAAATCCCTAAGCCCCGGGGTCACAATTTCATAAAAAATCTGACTTTCGGCAATTCACTCAAAAATGGTGCCAGACGGTTGCAAATGATCCTCTGAAAGGTTTGAGAATAGAAATAGAAGAAATCAGCCCTCGACAACTTAACCGGCAGAAAAAGATTTTTTTGAAAAAATCCTAAGCCCCGGGGTCACAATTTCATAAAAAATCTGACTTTTGGCAATTCACTCAAAAATGGTGCCAAACGCTTGCAAATGCTCCGCTGAAAGCTTTGGCAGTCGAAACAGAAGGCTTTTTGTCACAGGAAAAGAAATCAGCCCTCAACAACTTAACCGACAGAAAAATATTTTTTTGAAAAAATCGTAAGCCCCGGTGTCACAATTTCATAAAAAATCTGACTTTTGGGAATTCACTCAAAAATTGTGCCAAAAGGTTCCAAATTCTCCCCTGAAAGGTTTGGCGGTCGAAACAGATGGCTTTTTATCACATGACACGAAATCACACCTCAACAACTTAACCGGCAGAAAAAGATTTGTTTGAAAAAATCCTCTCTCCGGGGTCACAATTTCATAAAAAGTCTGACTTTCGTCAATTCACTCAAAAATGGTGCCAAACGGTTCAAAATGATCCCCTGAAAGGTTTGGTGCTTGAAACAGAAGGCTTTTTATCATAGGAAAAGAAATCAGCCCTCGACAACTTAACCGGCAGAAAAAGATATTTTTTGAAATAATCCTTAGGGGTCACAGTTTCATAAAAAATCTGACTTTCGGCAATTCACTCAAAAATGGTGCCAGACGGTTGCAAATGATCCTCTGTAAGGTTTGGGAATGGAAAGAGAAGAAATCAGCCCTCGACAACTTAACTGGCAGAAAAAGATTTTTTTGAAAAAATCCTAAGCCCCGGGGTCACAATTTCATAAAAAATCTGACTTTTGGCAATTCACTCAAAAATGGTGCCAAACGGTTCCAAATGATCCCCTGAAAGGTTTGGCGGTTGAATCAGAAGGCTTTTTATCACAGGAAAAGAAATCAACCCTCAACTACTTAACCGACAGAAAAAGGTTTTTTTGAAAAAATCCTAAGCCCCGGGGTCACAATTTCATAAAAAATCTGACTTTTGGCAATTCACTCAAAAATTGTCCCGAAAGTTTCCAAATTCTCCCCTGAAAGGTTTGGCGGTTGAAACAGAAGGCTTTTTATCACAGGAAAAGAAATCAACCCTCAAAAACTTAACCGGCAGAAAAAGATTTTTTTGAAAAAATCCTAAGCCCCGGGGTCACAATTTCATAAAAAATCTGACTTTCGGCAATTCACTCAAAAATGGTGCCAGACGGTTGCAAATGATCCTCTGAAAGGTTTGGGAATGGAAATAGAAGAAATCAGCCCTCAAAAACTTAACCGGCAGAAAAAGATTTTTTTGAAAAAATCCTAAGCCCCGGGGTCACAATTTCATAAAAAATCTGACTTTTGGCCATTCACTCAAAAATGGTGCCAAAAGGTTCCAAATTCTCCCCTGAAAGGTTTGGCGGTTGAAACAGAAGGCTTTTTATCACAGGAAAAGAAATCAGCCCTCAACAACCTAACCGGCAGAAAAAGATTTTTTTGAAAAAATCCTAAGCCCCGGGGTCACAATTTCATAAAAAATCTGACTTTTGGCAATTCACTCAAAAATTGTGCCAAAAGGTTCCAAATTCTCCCCTGAAAGGTTTGGCGGTCGAAACATATGGCTTTTTATCACAGGATACGAAATCAGCCCTCGACAACTTAACCGGCAGAGAAAGATTTTTTTGAAAAAATCCTAAGCCCCGGGGTCACAATTTCATAAAAAATCTGACTTTTGGCAATTCACTCAAACATTGTGCCAAAAGGTTCCAAATTCTCCCCTGAAAGGTTTGGCGGTTAAAACACAAGGCTTTTTATCACTGGAAAAGAAATCAATCCTCAACTACTTAACCGACAGAAAAAGATGTTTTTGAAAAAATCCTAAGTCCCGGGGTCACAATTGCATAAAAAATCTGACTTTTGGCTATTCACTCAAAAATTATGCCAAAAGGTTCCAAATGATCCCCTGAAAGGTTTGGCGGTTGAAACAGAAGGCTTTTTATCACAGGAAAAGAAATCAACCCTCAAAAACTTAACCGGCAGAAAAAGATTTTTTTGAAAAAATCCTAAGCCCCGGGGTCACAATTTCATAAAAAATCTGACTTTCGGCAATTCACTCAAAAATGGTGCCAGACGGTTGCAAATGATCCTCTGAAAGGTTTGGGAATGGAAATAGAAGAAATCATCCCTCAAAAACTTAACCGGCAGAAAAAGATTTTTTTGAAAAAATCCCTTTGCTCCGGGGTCACAATTTCAAAAAAAGTCTGACTTTCGGCAATTCATTCAAAAATGGTGCCAAACGGTTCCAAATGATCCCCTGAACGGTTTGGCGGTTGAAACAGAAGGCTTTTTACCACAGGAAAAGAAATCAGCCCTCAACAACCTAACCGGCAGAAAAAGATTTTTTTGAAAAAATCCTAAGCCCCGGGGTCACAATTTCATAAAAAATCTGACTTTTGGCAATTCACTCAAAAATTGTGCCAAAAGGTTCCAAATTCTCCCCTGAAAGGTTTGGCGGTCGAAACATATGGCTTTTTATCACAGGATACGAAATCAGCCCTCGACAACTTAACCGGCAGAGAAAGATTTTTTTGAAAAAATCCTAAGCCCCGGGGTCACAATTTCATAAAAAATCTGACTTTTGGCAATTCACTCAAACATTGTGCCAAAAGGTTTCAAATTCTCCCCTGAAAGGTTTGGCGGTTAAAACACAAGGCTTTTTATCACTGGAAAAGAAATCAATCCTCAACTACCTAAACGACAGAAAAAGATTTTTTTGAAAAAATCCTAAGTCCCGGGGTCACAATTGCATAAAAAATCTGACTTTTGGCTATTCACTCAAAAATTATGCCAAAAGGTTCCAAATGATCCCCTGAAAGGTTTGGCGGTTGAAACAGAAGGCTTTTTATCACAGGAAAAGAAATCAACCCTCAAAAACTTAACCGGCAGAAAAAGATTTTTTTGAAAAAATCCTAAGCCCCGGGGTCACAATTTCATAAAAAATCTGACTTTCGGCAATTCACTCAAAAATGGTGCCAGACGGTTGCAAATGATCCTCTGAAAGGTTTGGGAATGGAAATAGAAGAAATCATCCCACAAAAACTTAACCGGCAGAAAAAGATTTTTTTGAAAAAATCCTAAGCCCCGGGGTCACAATTTCATAAAAAATCTGACTTTTGGCCATTCATTCAAAAATGGTGCCAAACGGTTCCAAATTCTCCCCTGAACGGTTTGGCGGTTGAAACAGAAGGCTTTTTTCCCACAGGAAAAGAAATCAGCCCTCAACAACTTAACCGGCAGAAAAAGATTTTTTTGAAAAAATCCCTTTGCTCCGGGGTCACAATTTCAAAAAAAGTCTGACTTTCGGCAATTCATTCAAAAATGGTGCCAAACGGTTCCAAATGATCCCCTGAACGGTTTGGCGGTTGAAACAGAAGGCTTTTTACCACAGGAAAAGAAATCAGCCCTCAACAACTTAACCGGCAGAGAAAGATTTTTTTGAAAAAATCCCTTAGCCCCGGGGTCACAATTTCATAAAAAGTCTGACTTTCGGCAATTCATTCAAAAATGGTGCCAAACGGTTCCAAATGATCCCCTGAACGGTTTGGCGGTTGAAACAGAAGGCTTTTTATCACAGGAAAAGAAATCAGCCCTCAACAACTTAACCGGCAGAAAAAGATTTTTTTGAAAAAATCTAAAGCCCCGGGGTCACAATTTCATAAAAAATCTGACTTTCGGCTATTCACTCATAAATGGTTCCAGACAGTTGCAAATGATCCTCTGAAAGGTTTGGGAATGGAAATAGAAGAAATCAGCCCTCGACAACTTAACCGGCAGAAAAAGGTTTTTTTGAAAAAATCCTAAGCCCTGGGCTCACAATTTCATTAAAAATCTGACTTTTGGCCATTCACTCAAAAATTGTGCCAAAAGGTTCCAAATTCTCCCCTGAAAGGTTTGGCGGTCGAAACAGATGGCTTTTTATCACAGGAAACGAAATCTGCCCTCAACAACTTAACCGGCAGAAAAAGATTTTTTTGAAAAAATCCTAAGTCCCGGGGTCACAATTTCATAAAAAATCTGACTTTTGGCCATTCACTCAAAAATTGTGCCAAAAGGTTCCAAATTCTCCCCTGAAAGGTTTGGCGGTTAAAACACAAGCCTTTTTATCACAGGAAAGGAAATCAATCCACAACTACTTAACCGACAGAAAAAGATTTTTTTGAAAAAATCATAAGCCCCGGGGTCACAATTTCATAAAAAATCTGACTTTCGACAATTCACTCAAAAATTGTGCCGAAAGGTTCCAAATTCTCCCCTGAAAGGTTTGGCGGTTGAAACAGAAGGCTTTTTATCACAGGAAAAGAAATCAACCCTCAAAAACTTAACCGGCAGAAAAAGATTTTTTTGAAAAAAATCCTAAGCCACGGTTTCACAATTTCATAAAAAATCTGACTTTCGGCAATTCACTCAAAAATGGTTCCAGACAGTTGCAAATGATCCTCTGAAAGGTTTGGGAATGGAAATAGAAGAAATCAGCCCTCAACAACTTAACCGGCAGAAAAAGATTTTTTTGAAAAAATCCTAATTGCATAAAAAATCTGACTTTTGGCTATTGACTCAAAAATTGTTCCAAAATGTTCCAAATTCTCCCCTGAAAGGTTTGGCGGTTGAAACAGAAGGCTTTTTATCACAGGAAAAGAAATCAGCCCTCAACAACTTAACCGGCAGAAAAAGATTTTTTTGAAAAAATCCTAAGCCCCGGGGTCACAATTTTATAAAAAATCTGACTTTTGGCAATTCACTCAAAAATTGTGCGAAAAGGTTCCAAATTCTCCCCTGAAAGGTTTGGCGGTCGAAACATATGGTTTTTTATCACAGGACACGAAATCAGCCCTCGACAACTTAACCGGCAGAGAAAGATTTTTTTGAAAAAATCCCTTAGCCCCGGGGTCACAATTTCATAAAAAGTCTGACTTTCGGCAATTCATTCAAAAATGGTGCCAAACGGTTCCAAATGATCCCCTGAACGGTTTGGCGGTTGAAACAGAAGGCTTTTTATCACAGGAAAAGAAATCAGCCCTCAACAACTTAACCGACAGAAAAAGATTTTTTTGAAAATATCCTAAGCCCCGGGGTCACAATTTCATAAAAAATCTGACTTTTGACCATTCACTCAAAAATTGTGCCAAAAGGTTCCAAATTCTCCCCTGAAAGGTTTGGCGGTTGAAACAGAAGGCTTTTTATCACAGGAAAAGAAATCAGCCCTCAACAACCTAACCGGCAGAAAAAGATTTTTTTGAAAAAATCCTAAGCCCCGGGGTCACAATTTCATAAAAAATCTGACTTTTGGCAATTCACTCAAAAATTGTGCCAAAAGGTTCCAAATTCTCCCCTGAAAGGTTTGGTGGTTGAAACAGAAGGCTTTTTATCACAGGAAAAGAAATCAGCCCTCGACAACTTAACCGGCAGAAAAAGATTTTTTTGAAAAAATCCTAAGCCCCGGGGTCACAATTTCATAAAAAATCTGACTTGCGGCAATTCACTCAAAAATGGTGCCAGACGGTTGCAAATGATCCTCTGAAAGGTTTGGGAATGGAAATAGAAGAAATCAGCCCTCAACAACTTAACCGGCAGAAAAAGATTTTTTTGAAAAAATCCTAAGCCCCGGGGTCACAATTTCATAAAAAATCTGACTTTCGGCAATTCATTCAAAAATGGTGCCAAACGGTTCCAAATAATCCCCTGAAATGTTTGGCGGTTGAAACAGAAGGCTTTTTATCACAGGAAAAGAAATCAGCTCTCAAAAACTTAACTGGCAGAAAAAGATTTTTTTGAAAAAATCGTAAGCCCCGGTGTCACAATTTCATAAAAAATCTGACTTTTGGGAATTCACTCAAAAATTGTGCCAAAAGGTTCCAAATTCTCCCCTGAAAGGTTTGGCGGTCGAAACAGATGGCTTTTTATCACATGACACGAAATCACACCTCAACAACTTAACCGGCAGAAAAAGATTTGTTTGAAAAAATCCTATCTCCGGGGTCACAATTTCATAAAAAATCTGACTTTCGTCAATTCACTCAAAAATGGTGCCAAACGGTTCCAAATGATCCCCTGAAAGGTTTGGTGCTTGAAACAGAAGGCTTTTTATCATAGGAAAAGAAATCAGCCCTCGACAACTTAACCGGCAGAAAAAGATATTTTTTGAAATAATCCTTAGGGGTCACAATTTCATAAAAAATCTGACTTTCGGCAATTCACTCAAAAATGGTGCCAGACGGTTGCAAATGATCCTCTGAAAGGTTTGGGAATGGAAATAGAAGAAATCAGCCCTCGACAACTTAACCGGCAGAAAAAGATTTTTTTGAAAAAATCCTAAGCCCCGGGGTCACAATTTCATAAAAAATCTGACTTTCGGCAATTCACTCAAAAATGATGCCAGATGGTTGCAAATGATCCTCTGAAAGGTTTGGGAATGGAAATAGAAGAAATCAGCCCTCGACAACTTAACCGGCAGAAAAAGATTTTTTTGAAAAAATCCCTAAGCCCCGGGGTCACAATTTCATAAAAAATCTGACTTTCGGCAATTCACTCAAAAATGGTGCCAGACGGTTGCAAATGATCCTCTGTAAGGTTTGGGAATGGAAAGAGAAGAAATCAGCCCTCGACAACTTAACTGGCAGAAAAAGATTTTTTTGAAAAAATCCTAAGCCCCGGGGTCACAATTTCATAAAAAATCTGACTTTCGGCAATTCACTCAAAAATGGTGCCAAAGGGTTCCAAATGATCCCCTGAAAGGTTTGGCGGTTGAATCAGAAGGCTTTTTATCACAGGATACGAAATCAGCCCTCGACAACTTAACCGGCAGAGAAAGATTTTTTTGAAAAAATCCCTTTGCCCCGGGGTCACAATTTCAAAAAAAGTCTGACTTTCGGCAATTCATTCAAAAATGGTGCCAAACGGTTCCAAATGATCCCCTGAACGGTTTGGCGGTTGAAACAGAAGGCTTTTTACCACAGGAAAAGAAATCAGCCCTCAACAGCTTAACCGGCAGAAAAAGATTTTTTTGAAAAAATCCTAAGCCCCGGGGTCACAATTTCATAAAAAATCTGACTTTTGGCAATTCACTCAAACATTGTGCCAAAAGGTTTCAAATTCTCCCCTGAAAGGTTTGGCGGTTAAAACACAAGGCTTTTTATCACAGGAAAAGAAATCAATCCTCAACTACTTAACCGACAGAAAAAGGTTTTTTTGAAAAAATCCTAAGCCCCGGGGTCACAATTTCATAAAAAAATCTGACTTTTGGCAATTCACTCAAAAATTGTGCCGAAAGGTTCCAAATGATCCCCTGAACGGTTTGGCGGTTGAAACAGAAGGCTTTTTATCACAGGAAAAGAAATCAACCCTCAAAAACTTAACCGGCAGAAAAAGATTTTTTTGAAAAAATCCCTTAGCCCCGGGGTCACAATTTCATAAAAAATCTGACTTTCGGCAATTCACTCAAAAATTGTGCCAGACGGTTGCAAATCATCCTCTGAAATGTTTGGGAATGGAAATAGAAGAAATCAGCCCTCGACAACTTAACCGGAAGAAAAAAGATTTTTTTGAAAAAATCCCTTAGCCCCGGGGTCACAATTTCATACAAAATCTGACTTTTTGCAATTCATTCAAAAATGGTGCCAAACGGTTCCAAATGATCCCCTGAACGGTTTGGCGGTTGAAACAGAAGGCTTTTTACCACAGGAAAAGAAATCAGCCCTCAACAACTTAATCGGCAGAAAAAGATTTTTTTGAAAAAATCCCTTTGCCCAGGGGTCACAATTTCAAAAAAAGTCTGACTTTCGGCAATTCATTCAAAAATGGTGCCAAACGGTTCCAAATGATCCCCTGAACGGTTTGGCGGTTGAAACAGAAGGCTTTTTACCACAGGAAAAGAAATCAGCCCTCAACAACTTAACCGGCAGAAAAAGATTTTTTTGAAAAAATCCTAAGCCCCGGGGTCACAATTTCATAAAAAATCTGACTTTTGGCAATTCACTCAAAAATTGTGCGAAAAGGTTCCAAATTCTCCCCTGAAAGGTTTGGCGGTCGAAACATATGGTTTTTTTATCACAGGACACGAAATCAGCCCTCAACAACTTAACCGGCAGAAAAAGATTTTTTTGAAAAAATCCTAAGCCCCGGGGTCACAATTTCATAAAAAATCTGACTTTCGGCAATTCACTCAAAAATGGTGCCAGACGGTTGCAAATGATCCTCTGAAAGGTTTGGGAATGGAAATAGAAGAAATCAGCCCTCAAAAACTTAACCGGCAGAAAAAGATTTTTTTGAAAAAATCCTAAGCCCCGGGGTCACAATTTCATAAAAAATCTGACTTTTGGCCATTCACTCAAAAATTATGCCAAAAGGTTCCAAATTCTCCCCTGAAAGGTTTGGCGGTTGAAACAGAAGGCTTTTTATCACAGGATACGAAATCAGCCCACGACAACTTAACCGGCAGAGAAAGATTTTTTTGAAAAAATCCCTTAGCCCCGGGGTCACAATTTCAAAAAAAGTCTGACTTTCGGCAATTCATTCAAAAATGGTGCCAAACGATTCCAAATGATCCCCTGAACGGTTTGGCGGTTGAAACAGAAGGCTTTTTACCACAGGAAAAGAAATCAGCCCTCAACAACTTAACCGGCAGAAAAAGATTTTTTTGAAAAATCCCTAAGCCCCGGGGTCACAATTTCATAAAAAATCTGACTTTTGGCAATTCACTCAAAAATGGTGCCAGACGGTTGCAAATAATCCTCTGAAAGGTTTGAGAATAGAAATAGAAGAAATCAGCCCTCGACAACTTAACCGGCAGAAAAAGATTTTTTTTAAAAATTCCCTAAGCCCCGGGGTCACAGTTTCATAAAAAATCTGACTTTCGGCAATTCACTCAAAAATTGTCCCAAAATGTTCCAAATTCTCCCCTGAAAGGTTTGGCGGTCGAAACAGATGGCTTTTTATCACAGGACACGAAATCAGCCCTCGACAACTTAACCGGCAGAAAAAGATTTTTTTTAAAAAATCCCTAAGCCCCGGGGTCACAATTTCATAAAAAATCTGACTTTCGGCAATTCACTCAAAAATGGTGCCAGACGGTTGCAAATGATCCTCTGAAAGGTTTGGGAATGGAAATAGAAGAAATCAGCCCTCGACAACTTAACTGGCAGAAAAAAGATTTTTTTGAAAAAATCCTAAGCCCCGGGGTCACAATTTCATAAAAAATCTGACTTTTTGCAATTCACTCAAAAATTGTGCCAAAAGGTTCCAAATTCTCCCCTGAAAGGTTTGGCGGTCGAAACAGAGGGCTTTTTATCACAGGACACGAAATCAGCCCTCGACAACTTAACCGGCAGAAAAAGATTTTTTTTAAAAAATCCCTAAGCCCCAGGGTCACAATTTCATAAAAAATCTGACTTTTGGCAATTCACTCAAAAATGGTGCCAAACGCTTGCAAATGCTCCGCTGAAAACTTTGGCAGTCGAAACAGAAGGCTTTTTGTCACAGGAAACGAAATCAGCCCTCAACAACTTAACCGACAGAAAAATATTTTTTTGAAAAAATCGTAATCCCCGGTGTCACAATTTCATAAAAAATCTGACTTTTGGCCATTCACTCAAAAATTGTGCCAAAAGGCTCCAAATTCTCCCCTGAAAGGTTTGGCGGTTGAAACAGAAGGCTTTTTATCACAGGAAAAGAAATCAGCCCTCAACAACCTAACCGGCAGAAAAAGATTTTTTTGAAAAAATCCTAAGCCCCGGGGTCACAATTTCATAAAAAATCTGACTTTCGGCAATTCACTCAAAAATGGTGCCAGACGGTTGCAAATGATCCTCTGAAAGGTTTGGGAATGGAAATAGAAGAAATCAGCCCTCAAAAACTTAACCGGCAGAAAAAGATTTTTTTGAAAAAATCCTAAGCCCCGGGGTCACAATTTCATAAAAAATCTGACTTTTGGCCATTCACTCAAAAATTGTGCCAAAAGGTTCCAAATTCTCCCCTGAAAGGTTTGGCGGTTGAAACAGAAGGCTTTTTACCACAGGATACGAAATCAGCCCACGACAACTTAACCGGCAGAGAAAGATTTTTTTGAAAAAATCCCTTAGCCCCGGGGTCACAATTTCAAAAAAAGTCTGACTTTCGGCAATTCATTCAAAAATGGTGCCAAACGATTCCAAATGATCCCCTGAACGGTTTGGCGGTTGAAACAGAAGGCTTTTTACCACAGGAAAAGAAATCAGCCCTCAACAACTTAACCGGCAGAAAAAGATTTTTTTGAAAAAATCCCTTTGCCCCGGGGTCACAATTTCATAAAAAATCTGACTTTTGGCAATTCACTCAAAAATGGTGCCAGACGGTTGCAAATAATCCTCTGAAAGGTTTGAGAATAGAAATAGAAGAAATCAGCCCTCGACAACTTAACCGGCAGAATAAGATTTTTTAAAAAAAATCCCTAAGCCCCGGGGTCACAGTTTCATAAAAAATCTGACTTTCGGCAATTCACTCAAAAATGGTGCCAGACGGTTGCAAATGATCCTCTGAAAGGTTTGGGAATGGAAATAGAAGAAATTAGCCCTCGGCAACTTAACTGGCAGAAAAAAGATTTTTTTGAAAAAATCCTAAGCCCCGGGGTCACAATTTCATACAAAATCTGACTTTTTGCAATTCACTCAAAAATTGTGCCAAAAGGTTCCAAATTCTCCACCGAAGGGTTTGGCGGTCGAAACAGATGGCTTTTTATCACAGGACACGAAATCAGTCCTAGACAACTTAACCGGCAGAAAAAGATTTTTTTGAAAAAATCCTAAGCCCCGGGGTCACAATTTCATAAAAAATCTGACTTTCGGCAATTCACTCAAAAATGGTGCCAGACGGTTGCAAATGATCCTCTGAAAGGTTTGGGAATGGAAATAGAAGAAATCAGCACTCGACAACTTAACCGGCAGAAAAAGATTTTTTTGAAAAAAATCCCTAAGCCCCGGGGTCAAAATTTCATAAAAAATCTGACTTTTGGCAATTCACTCAAAAATGGTTCCAAACGCTTGCAAATGCTCCGCTGAAAGCTTTGGCAGTCGAAACAGAAGGCTTTTTGTCACAGGAAAAGAAATCAGCCCTCAACAACTTAACCGACAGAAAAATATTTTTTTGAAAAAATCCTAAGCTCCGGGGTCACAATTTCATAAAAAATCTGACTTTTTGCAATTCACTCAAAAATTGTGCCAAAAGGTTCCAAATTCTCCCCTGAAAGGTTTGGCGGTCGAAACAGATGGCTTTTTATCACAGGACACGAAATCAGCCCTCGACAACTTAACCGGCAGAAAAAGATTTTTTTGAAAAAATCCTAAGCCCCGGGGTCACAATTTCATAAAAAATCTGACTTTCGGCAATTCACTCAAAAATGGTGCCAGACGGTTGCAAATGATCCTCTGAAAGGTTTGGGAATGGAAATAGAAGAAATCAGCCCTCAAAAACTTAACCGGCAGAAAAAGATTTTTTTGAAAAAATCCTAAGCCCCGGGGTCACAATTGCATAAAAAATCTGACTTTTGGCTATTTACTCAAAAATTGTTCCAAAATGTTCCAAATTCTCCCCTGAAAGGTTTGGCGGTTGAAACAGAAGGCTTTTTATCACAGGAAAAGAAATCAGCCCTCAACAACTTAACCGGCAGAAAAAGATTTTTTTGAAAAAATCCAAAGCCCCGGGGTCACAATTTCATAAAAAATCTGACTTTCGGCTATTCACTCATAAATGGTTCCAGACAGTTGCAAATGATCCTCTGAAAGGTTTGGGAATGGAAATAGAAGAAATCAGCCCTCGACAACTTAACCGGCAGTAAAAGGTTTTTTTGAAAAAATCCTAATCCCTGGGGTCACAATTTCATAAAAAATCTGACTTTTGGCCATTCACTCAAAAATTGTGCCAAAAGGTTCCAAATTCTCCCCTGAAAGGTTTGGCGGTCGAAACAGATGGCTTTTTATCACAGGAAACGAAATCAGCCCTCAACAACTTAACCGGCAGAAAAAGATTTTTTTGAAAAAATCCTAAGCCCCGGGGTCACAATTTCATAAAAAATCTGACTTTTGGCCATTCACTCAAAAATTGTGCCAAAAGGTTCCAAATTCTCCCCTGAAAGGTTTGGCGGTTAAAACACAAGCCTTTTTATCACAGGAAAAGAAATCAACCCTCAACTACTTAACCGACAGAAAAAGGTTTTTTTGAAAAAATCCTAAGCCCCGGGGTCACAATTTCATAAAGAATCTGACTTTTGGCAATTCACTCAAAAATTGTCCCGAAAGTCTCCAAATTCTCCCCTGAAAGGTTTGGCGGTTGAAACAGAAGGCTTTTTATCACAGGAAAAGAAATCAACCTTCAAAAACTTAACCGGCAGAAAAAGATTTTTTTGAAAAAAATCCTAAGCCACGGGTTCACAATTTCATAAAAAATCTGACTTTCGGCAATTCACTCAAAAATGGTTCCAGACAGTTGCAAATGATCCTCTGAAAGGTTTAGGAATGGAAATAGAAGAAATCAGCCCTCGACAACTTAACCGGCAGAAAAAGATTTTTTTGAAAAAATCCTAAGCCCCGGGGTCACAATTGGATAAAAAATCTGACTTTTGGCTATTCACTCAAAAATTGTTCCAAAATGTTCCAAATTCTCCCCTGAAAGGTTTGGCGGTTGAAAGAGAAGGCTTTTTATCACAGGAAAAGAAATCAACCTTCAACTACTTAACCGACAGAAAAAGGTTTTTTTGAAAAAATCCTAAGCCCCGGGGTCACAATTTCATAAAAAATCTGACTTTTTGCAATTCACTCAAAAATTGTGCCAAAAGGTTCCAAATTCTCCCCTGAAAGGTTTGGCGGTCGAAACAGAGGGCTTTTTATCACAGGACACGAAATCAGCCCTCGACAACTTAACCGGCAGAAAAAGATTTTTTTTAAAAAATCCCTAAGCCCCAGGGTCACAATTTCATAAAAAATCTGACTTTTGGCAATTCACTCAAAAATGGTGCCAAACGCTTGCAAATGCTCCGCTGAAAACTTTGGCAGTCGAAACAGAAGGCTTTTTGTCACAGGAAACGAAATCAGCCCTCAACAACTTAACCGACAGAAAAATATTTTTTTGAAAAAATCGTAATCCCCGGTGTCACAATTTCATAAAAAATCTGACTTTTGGCCATTCACTCAAAAATTGTGCCAAAAGGCTCCAAATTCTCCCCTGAAAGGTTTGGCGGTTGAAACAGAAGGCTTTTTATCACAGGAAAAGAAATCAGCCCTCAACAACCTAACCGGCAGAAAAAGATTTTTTTGAAAAAATCCTAAGCCCCGGGGTCACAATTTCATAAAAAATCTGACTTTCGGCAATTCACTCAAAAATGGTGCCAGACGGTTGCAAATGATCCTCTGAAAGGTTTGGGAATGGAAATAGAAGAAATCAGCCCTCAAAAACTTAACCGGCAGAAAAAGATTTTTTTGAAAAAATCCTAAGCCCCGGGGTCACAATTTCATAAAAAATCTGACTTTTGGCCATTCACTCAAAAATTGTGCCAAAAGGTTCCAAATTCTCCCCTGAAAGGTTTGGCGGTTGAAACAGAAGGCTTTTTACCACAGGATACGAAATCAGCCCACGACAACTTAACCGGCAGAGAAAGATTTTTTTGAAAAAATCCCTTAGCCCCGGGGTCACAATTTCAAAAAAAGTCTGACTTTCGGCAATTCATTCAAAAATGGTGCCAAACGATTCCAAATGATCCCCTGAACGGTTTGGCGGTTGAAACAGAAGGCTTTTTACCACAGGAAAAGAAATCAGCCCTCAACAACTTAACCGGCAGAAAAAGATTTTTTTGAAAAAATCCCTTTGCCCCGGGGTCACAATTTCATAAAAAATCTGACTTTTGGCAATTCACTCAAAAATGGTGCCAGACGGTTGCAAATAATCCTCTGAAAGGTTTGAGAATAGAAATAGAAGAAATCAGCCCTCGACAACTTAACCGGCAGAATAAGATTTTTTAAAAAAAATCCCTAAGCCCCGGGGTCACAGTTTCATAAAAAATCTGACTTTCGGCAATTCACTCAAAAATGGTGCCAGACGGTTGCAAATGATCCTCTGAAAGGTTTGGGAATGGAAATAGAAGAAATCAGCCCTCGACAACTTAACTGGCAGAAAAAAGATTTTTTTGAAAAAATCCTAAGCCCCGGGGTCACAATTTCATACAAAATCTGACTTTTTGCAATTCACTCAAAAATTGTGCCAAAAGGTTCCAAATTCTCCACCGAAGGGTTTGGCGGTCGAAACAGATGGCTTTTTATCACAGGACACGAAATCAGCCCTAGACAACTTAACCGGCAGAAAAAGATTTTTTTGAAAAAATCCTAAGCCCCGGGGTCACAATTTCATAAAAAATCTGACTTTCGGCAATTCACTCAAAAATGGTGCCAGACGGTTGCAAATGATCCTCTGAAAGGTTTGGGAATGGAAATAGAAGAAATCAGCACTCGACAACTTAACCGGCAGAAAAAGATTTTTTTGAAAAAAATCCCTAAGCCCCGGGGCCAAAATTTCATAAAAAATCTGACTTTTGGCAATTCACTCAAAAATGGTTCCAAACGCTTGCAAATGCTCCGCTGAAAGCTTTGGCAGTCGAAACAGAAGGCTTTTTGTCACAGGAAAAGAAATCAGCCCTCAACAACTTAACCGACAGAAAAATATTTTTTTGAAAAAATCCTAAGCTCCGGGGTCACAATTTCATAAAAAATCTGACTTTTTGCAATTCACTCAAAAATTGTGCCAAAAGGTTCCAAATTCTCCCCTGAAAGGTTTGGCGGTCGAAACAGATGGCTTTTTATCACAGGACACGAAATCAGCCCTCGACAACTTAACCGGCAGAAAAAGATTTTTTTGAAAAAATCCTAAGCCCCGGGGTCACAATTTCATAAAAAATCTGACTTTCGGCAATTCACTCAAAAATGGTGCCAGACGGTTGCAAATGATCCTCTGAAAGGTTTGGGAATGGAAATAGAAGAAATCAGCCCTCAAAAACTTAACCGGCAGAAAAAGATTTTTTTGAAAAAATCCTAAGCCCCGGGGTCACAATTGCATAAAAAATCTGACTTTTGGCTATTTACTCAAAAATTGTTCCAAAATGTTCCAAATTCTCCCCTGAAAGGTTTGGCGGTTGAAACAGAAGGCTTTTTATCACAGGAAAAGAAATCAGCCCTCAACAACTTAACCGGCAGAAAAAGATTTTTTTGAAAAAATCCAAAGCCCCGGGGTCACAATTTCATAAAAAATCTGACTTTCGGCTATTCACTCATAAATGGTTCCAGACAGTTGCAAATGATCCTCTGAAAGGTTTGGGAATGGAAATAGAAGAAATCAGCCCTCGACAACTTAACCGGCAGTAAAAGGTTTTTTTGAAAAAATCCTAATCCCTGGGGTCACAATTTCATAAAAAATCTGACTTTTGGCCATTCACTCAAAAATTGTGCCAAAAGGTTCCAAATTCTCCCCTGAAAGGTTTGGCGGTCGAAACAGATGGCTTTTTATCACAGGAAACGAAATCAGCCCTCAACAACTTAACCGGCAGAAAAAGATTTTTTTGAAAAAATCCTAAGCCCCGGGGTCACAATTTCATAAAAAATCTGACTTTTGGCCATTCACTCAAAAATTGTGCCAAAAGGTTCCAAATTCTCCCCTGAAAGGTTTGGCGGTTAAAACACAAGCCTTTTTATCACAGGAAAAGAAATCAACCCTCAACTACTTAACCGACAGAAAAAGGTTTTTTTGAAAAAATCCTAAGCCCCGGGGTCACAATTTCATAAAGAATCTGACTTTTGGCAATTCACTCAAAAATTGTCCCGAAAGTCTCCAAATTCTCCCCTGAAAGGTTTGGCGGTTGAAACAGAAGGCTTTTTATCACAGGAAAAGAAATCAACCTTCAAAAACTTAACCGGCAGAAAAAGATTTTTTTGAAAAAAATCCTAAGCCACGGGTTCACAATTTCATAAAAAATCTGACTTTCGGCAATTCACTCAAAAATGGTTCCAGACAGTTGCAAATGATCCTCTGAAAGGTTTAGGAATGGAAATAGAAGAAATCAGCCCTCGACAACTTAACCGGCAGAAAAAGATTTTTTTGAAAAAATCCTAAGCCCCGGGGTCACAATTGCATAAAAAATCTGACTTTTGGCTATTCACTCAAAAATTGTTCCAAAATGTTCCAAATTCTCCCCTGAAAGGTTTGGCGGTTGAAAGAGAAGGCTTTTTATCACAGGAAAAGAAATCAACCTTCAACTACTTAACCGACAGAAAAAGGTTTTTTTGAAAAAATCCTAAGCCCCGGGGTCACAATTTCATAAAAAATCTGACTTTTGGCAATTCACTCAAAAATTGTCCCGAAAGTCTCCAAATTCTCCCCTGAAAGGTTTGGCGGTTGAAACAGAAGGCTTTTTATCACAGGAAAAGAAATCAACCTTCAAAAACTTAACCGGCAGAAAAAGATTTTTTTGAAAAAATCCTAAGCCCCGGGGTCACAATTTCATAAAAAATCAGACTTTCGGCAATTCACTCAAAAATGGTGCCAGACGGTTGCAAATGATCCTCTGAAAGGTTTGGGAATGGAAATAGAAGAAATCAGCCCTCAAAAACTTAACCGGCAGAAAAAGATTTTTTTGAAAAAATCCTAAGCCCCGGGGTCACAATTGCATAAAAAATCTGACTTTTGGCTATTCACTCAAAAATTGTTCCAAAATGTTCCAAATTCTCCCCTGAAAGTTTTGGCGGTTGAAACAGAAGGCTTTTTATCACAGGAAAAGAAATCAACCCTCAAAAACTTAACCGGCAGAAAAAGATTTTTTTGAAAAAATCCTAAGCCCCGGGGTCACAATTTCATAAAAAATCAGACTTTCGGCTATTCACTCATAAATGGTTCCAGACAGTTGCAAATGATCCTCTGAAATGTTTGGGAATGGAAATAGAAGAAATCAGCCCTCGACAACTTAACCGGCAGAAAAAGATTTTTTTGAAAAAATCCTAAGCCCCGGGGTCACAATTTCATAAAAAATCTGACTTTTGGCAATTCACTCAAACATTGTGCCAAAAGGTTCCAAATTCTCCCCTGAAAGGTTTGGCGGTCGAAACAGAAGGCTTTTTATCACAGGAAAAGAAATCAACCCTCAAAAACTTAACTGGCAGAAAAAGATTTTTTTGAAAAAATCCTAAGCCCCGGGGTCACAATTTCATAAAAAATCTGACTTTCGGCAATTCACTCAAAAATGCTGCCAGACGGTTGCAAATCATCCTCTGAAATGTTTGGGAATGGAAATAGAATAAATCAGCCCTCGACAACTTAACCGGCAGAAAAAAGATTTTTTTGAAAAAATCCTAAGCCCCGGGGTCACAATTTCATACAAAATCTGACTTTTTGCAATTCATTCAAAAATGGTGCCAAACGGTTCCAAATGATCCCCTGAACGGTTTGGCGGTTGAAGCAGAAGGCTTTTTACCACAGGAAAAGAAATCAGCCCTCAACAACTTAATCGGCAGAAAAAGATTTTTTTGAAAAAATCCCTTTGCCCAGGGGTCACAATTTCAAAAAAAGTCTGACTTTCGGCAATTCATTCAAAAATGGTGCCAAACGGTTCCAAATGATCCCCTGAACGGTTTGGCGGTTGAAACAGAAGGCTTTTTACCACAGGAAAAGAAATCAGCCCTCAACAACTTAACCGGCAGAAAAAGATTTTTTTGAAAAAATCCTAAGCCCCGGGGTCACAATTTCATAAAAAATCTGACTTTTTGCAATTCATTCAAAAATGGTGCCAAACGGTTCCAAATGATCCCCTGAACGGTTTGGCGGTTGAAACCGAAGGCTTTTTACCACAGGAAAAGAAATCAGCCCTCAACAACTTAATCGGCAGAAAAAGATTTTTTTGAAAAAATCCCTTTGCCCAGGGGTCACAATTTCAAAAAAAGTCTGACTTTCGGCAATTCATTCAAAAATGGTGCCAAACGGTTCCAAATGATCCCCTGAACGGTTTGGCGGTTGAAACAGAAGGCTTTTTACCACAGGAAAAGAAATCAGCCCTCAACAACTTAACCGGCAGAAAAAGATTTTTTTGAAAAAATCCTAAGCCCCGGGGTCACAATTTCATAAAAAATCTGACTTTTGGCAATTCACTCAAAAATTGTGCGAAAAGGTTCCAAATTGTCCCCTGAAAGGTTTGGCGGTCGAAACATATGGTTTTTTATCACAGGACACGAAATCAGCCCTCGACAACTTAACCGGCAGAAAAAGATTTGTTTGAAAAAATCCTCTCTCCGGGGTCACAATTTCATAAAAAGTCTGACTTTCGTCAATTCACTCAAAAATGGTGCCAGACGGTTGCAAATAATCCTCTGAAAGGTTTGAGAATAGAAATAGAAGAAATCATTCCTCGACAACTTAACCGGCAGAAAAAGATTTTTTTTAAAAAATCCCTAAGCCCCGGGGTCACAGTTTCATAAAAAATCTGACTTTCGGCAATTCACTCAAAAATTGTCCCAAAATGTTCCAAATTCTCCCCTGAAAGGTTTGGCGGTCGAAACAGATGGCTTTTTATCACAGGACACGAAATCAGCCCTCGACAACTTAACCGGCAGAAAAAGATTTTTTTAAAAAAATCCCTAAGCCCCGGGGTCACAATTTCATAAAAAATCTGACTTTCGGCAATTCACTCAAAAATGGTGCCAGACGATTGCAAATGATCCTCTGAAAGGTTTGGGAACGGAAATAGAAGAAATCAGCCCTCGACAACTTAACTGGCAGAAAAAAGATTTTTTTGAAAAAATCCTAAGCCCCGGGGTCACAATTTCATACAAAATCTGACTTTCGGCAATTCACTCAAAAATTGTGCCAAAAGGTTCCAAATTCTCCCCTGAAAGGTTTGGCGGTCGAAACAGATGGCTTTTTATCACAGGACACGAAATCAGCCCTCGACAACTTAACCGGCAGAAAAAGATTTTTTTTAAAAAATCCCTAAGCTCCGGGGTCACAGTTTCATAAAAAATCTGACTTTCGGCAATTCACTCAAAAATTGTCCCAAAATGTTCCAAATTCTCCCCTGAAAGGTTTGGAGGTCGAAACAGATGGCTTTTTATCACAGGACACGAAATCAGCCCTCGACAACTTAACCGGCAGAAAAAGTTCCTTTTAAAAAAATCCCTAAGCCCCGGGGTCACAATTTCATAAAAAATCTGACTTTCGGCAATTCACTCAAAAATGGTGCCAGACGGTTGCAAATGATCCTCTGAAAGGTTTGAGAATAGAAATAGAAAAAATCAGCCCTCGACAACTTAACCGGCAGAAAAAGATTTTTTTGAAAAAATCCTAAGCCCCGGGGTCACAATTTCATAAAAAATCTGACTTTTGGCAATTCACTCAAAAATGCTGCCAAACGCTTGCAAATGCTCCGCTGAAAGCTTTGGCATTCGAAACAGAAGGCTTTTTGTCACAGGAAAAGAAATCAGCCCTCAACAACTTAACCGACAGAAAAATATTTTTTTGAAAAAATCGTAAGCCCCGGTGTCACAATTTCATAAAAAATCTGACTTTTGGGAATTCACTCAAAAATTGTGCCAAAAGGTTCCAAATTCTCCCCTGAAAGGTTTGGCGGTCGAAACAGATGGCTTTTTATTACATGACACGAAATGACACCTCAACAACTTAACCGGCAGAAAAAGATTTGTTTGAAAAAATCCTCTCTCCGGGGTCACAATTTCATAAAAAGTCTGACTTTCGTCAATTCACTCAAAAATGGTGCCAAACGGTTCAAAATGATCCCCTGAAAGGTTTGGTGCTTGAAACAGAAGGCTTTTTATCATAGGAAAAGAAATCAGCCCTCGACAACTTAACCGGGAGAAAAAGATATTTTTTGAAATAATCCTTAGGGGTCACAATTTCATAAAAAATCTGACTTTCGGCAATTCACTCAAAAATGGTGCCAGACGGTTGCAAATGATCCTCTGAAAGGTTTGGGAATGGAAATAGAAGAAATCAGCCCTCGACAACTTAACCGGCAGAAAAAGATTTTTTTGAAAAAATCCCTAAGCCCCGGGGTCACAATTTCATAAAAAATCTGACTTTCGGCAATTCACTCAAAAATGGTGCCAGACGGTTGCAAATGATCCTCTGTAAGGTTTGGGAATGGAAAGAGAAGAAATCAGCCCTCGACAACTTAACTGGCAGAAAAAGATTTTTTTGAAAAAATCCTAAGCCCCGGGGTCACAATTTCATAAAAAATCTGACTTTTGGCAATTCACTCAAAAATGGTGCCAAACGGTTCCAAATGATCCCCTGAAAGGTTTGGCGGTTGAATCAGAAGGCTTTTTATCACAGGAAAAGGAATCAGCCCTCAACAACTTAACCGGCAGAAAAAGATTTTTGTGAAAAAATCCTGAGCCCCCGGGGTCACAATTTCATTAAAAATCTGACTTTCGGCAATTCAGTCAAAAATGGTGCCAAACGTTTCCAAATTCTCCCCTGAAAGGTTTGGTGGTTGAAACAGAAGGCTTTTTATCACAGGAAAAGAAATCAGCCCTCGACAACTTATCCGGCAGAAAAAGATTTTTTTGAAAAAATCCTAAGCCCCGGGGTCACAATTTCATAAAAAATCTGACTTTCGGCAATTCACTCAAAAATGGTGCCAGACGGTTCAAAATGATCCTCTGAAAGGTTTGGGAATGGAAATAGAAGAAATCAGCCCTCGACAACTTAACCAGCAGAAAAAGATTTTTTTGAAAAAATCCCTAAGCCCCGGGGTCACAATTTCATAAAAAATCTGACTTTCGGCAATTCACTCAAAAATGGTGCCAAAAGGTTCCAAATTCTCCCCTGAAAGGTTTGGCGGTCGAAACAGATGGCTTTTTATCACAGGACACGAAATCAGCCCTCGACAACTTAACCGGCAGAAAAAGTTCCTTTTAAAAAAATCCCTAAGCCCCGGGGTCACAATTTCATAAAAAATCTGACTTTCGGCAATTCACTCAAAAATGGTGCCAGACGGTTGCAAATGATCCTCTGAAAGGTTTGAGAATAGAAATAGAAAAAATCAGCCCTCGACAACTTAACCGGCAGAAAAAGATTTTTTTGAAAAAATCCTAAGCCCCGGGGTCACAATTTCATAAAAAATCTGACTTTTGGCAATTCACTCAAAAATGGTGCCAAACGCTTGCAAATGCTCCGCTGAAAGCTTTGGCATTCGAAACAGAAGGCTTTTTGTCACAGGAAAAGAAATCAGCCCTCAACAACTTAACCGACAGAAAAATATTTTTTTGAAAAAATCGTAAGCCCCGGTGTCACAATTTCATAAAAAATCTGACTTTTGGGAATTCACTCAAAAATTGTGCCAAAAGGTTCCAAATTCTCCCCTGAAAGGTTTGGCGGTCGAAACAGATGGCTTTTTATTACATGACACGAAATGACACCTCAACAACTTAACCGGCAGAAAAAGATTTGTTTGAAAAAATCCTCTCTCCGGGGTCACAATTTCATAAAAAGTCTGACTTTCGTCAATTCACTCAAAAATGGTGCCAAACGGTTCAAAATGATCCCCTGAAAGGTTTGGTGCTTGAAACAGAAGGCTTTTTATCATAGGAAAAGAAATCAGCCCTCGACAACTTAACCAGCAGAAAAAGATTTTTTTGAAAAAATCCCTAAGCCCCGGGGTCACAATTTCATAAAAAATCTGACTTTCGGCAATTCACTCAAAAATGGTGCCAAAAGGTTCCAAATTCTCCCCTGAAAGGTTTGGCGGTCGAAACAGATGGCTTTTTATCACAGGACACGAAATCAGCCCTCGACAACTTAACCGGCAGAAAAAGTTCCTTTTAAAAAAATCCCTAAGCCCCGGGGTCACAATTTCATAAAAAATCTGACTTTCGGCAATTCACTCAAAAATGGTGCCAGACGGTTGCAAATGATCCTCTGAAAGGTTTGAGAATAGAAATAGAAAAAATCAGCCCTCGACAACTTAACCGGCAGAAAAAGATTTTTTTGAAAAAATCCTAAGCCCCGGGGTCACAATTTCATAAAAAATCTGACTTTTGGCAATTCACTCAAAAATGGTGCCAAACGCTTGCAAATGCTCCGCTGAAAGCTTTGGCATTCGAAACAGAAGGCTTTTTGTCACAGGAAAAGAAATCAGCCCTCAACAACTTAACCGACAGAAAAATATTTTTTTGAAAAAATCGTAAGCCCCGGTGTCACAATTTCATAAAAAATCTGACTTTTGGGAATTCACTCAAAAATTGTGCCAAAAGGTTCCAAATTCTCCCCTGAAAGGTTTGGCGGTCGAAACAGATGGCTTTTTATTACATGACACGAAATGACACCTCAACAACTTAACCGGCAGAAAAAGATTTGTTTGAAAAAATCCTCTCTCCGGGGTCACAATTTCATAAAAAGTCTGACTTTCGTCAATTCACTCAAAAATGGTGCCAAACGGTTCAAAATGATCCCCTGAAAGGTTTGGTGCTTGAAACAGAAGGCTTTTTATCATAGGAAAAGAAATCAGCCGTCGACAACTTAACCGGCAGAAAAAGATATTTTTTGAAATAATCCTTAGGGGTCACAATTTCATAAAAAATCTGACTTTCGGCAATTCACTCAAAAATGGTGCCAGACGGTTGCAAATGATCCTCTGAAAGGTTTGGGAATGGAAATAGAAGAAATCAGCCCTCGACAACTTAACCGGCAGAAAAAGATTTTTTTGAAAAAATCCCTAAGCCCCGGGGTCACAATTTCATAAAAAATCTGACTTTCGGCAATTCACTCAAAAATGGTGCCAGACGGTTGCAAATGATCCTCTGTAAGGTTTGGGAATGGAAAGAGAAGAAATCAGCCCTCGACAACTTAACTGGCAGAAAAAGATTTTTTTGAAAAAATCCTAAGCCCCGGGGTCACAATTTCATAAAAAATCTGACTTTTGGCAATTCACTCAAAAATGGTGCCAAACGGTTCCAAATGATCCCCTGAAAGGTTTGGTGGTTGAAACAGAAGGCTTTTTATCACAGGAAAAGGAATCAGCCCTCAACAACTTAACCGGCAGAAAAAGATTTTTGTGAAAAAATCCTGAGCCCCCGGGGTCACAATTTCATTAAAAATCTGACTTTCGGCAATTCAGTCAAAAATGGTGCCAAACGTTTCCAAATTCTCCCCTGAAAGGTTTGGTGGTTGAAACAGAAGGCTTTTTATCACAGGAAAAGAAATCAGCCCTCGACAACTTATCCGGCAGAAAAAGATTTTTTTGAAAAAATCCTAAGCCCCGGGGTCACAATTTCATAAAAAATCTGACTTTCGGCAATTCACTCAAAAATGGTGCCAGACGGTTCAAAATGATCCTCTGAAAGGTTTGGGAATGGAAATAGAAGAAATCAGCCCTCGACAACTTAACCAGCAGAAAAAGATTTTTTTGAAAAAATCCCTAAGCCCCGGGGTCACAATTTCATAAAAAATCTGACTTTCGGCAATTCACTCAAAAATGGTGCCAGAAGGTTCAAAATGATCCTCTGAAAGGTTTGGGAATGGAAATAGAAGAAATCAGCCCTCGAGAACTTAACCGGCAGAAAAATATTTTTTTGAAAAAATCCCTAAGCCCCGGGGTCACAATTTCATAAAAAAAACTGACTTTCGGCAATTCACTCAAAAATGGTGCCAAACGGTTCAAAATGATCCTCTGAAAGTTTTGGGAATGGAAAGAGAAGAAATCAGCCCTAGACAACTTAACCGGCAGAAAAAGATTTTTTTGAAAAAATCCTAAGCCCCGGGGTCACAATTTCATAAAAAATCTGACTTTCGGCAATTCACTCAAAAATGGTGCCAGACGGTTGCAAATGATCCTCTGAAAGGTTTGGGAATGGAAATAGAAGAAATCAGCCCTCGACAACTTAACCGGTAGAAAAAGATTTTTTTGAAAAAAATCCCTAAGCCCCGGGGTCACAATTTCATAAAAAATCTGACTTTTGGCAATTCACTCAAAAATGGTTCCAAACGCTTGCAAATGCTCCGCTGAAAGCTTTGGCAGTCGAAACAGAAGGCTTTTTGTCACAGGAAAAGAAATCAGCCTCAACAACTTAACCGACAGAAAAATATTTTTTTGAAAAAATCCTAAGCTCCGGGGTCACAATTTCATAAAAAATCTGACTTTTTGGAATTCACTCAAAAATTGTGCCAAAAGGTTCCAAATTCTCCCCTGAAAGGTTTGGCGGTTAAAACACAAGGCTTTTTATCACAGGAAAAGAAATCAATCCTCAACTACTTAACCGACAGAAAAAGGTTTTTTTGAAAAAATCCTAAGCCCCGGGGTCACAATTGCATAAAAAATCTGACTTTTGGCTATTCACTCAAAAATTGTTCCAAAATGTTCCAAATTCTCCCCTGAAAGGTTTGGCGGTTGAAACAGAAGGCTTTTTATCACAGGAAAAGAAATCAGCCCTCAACAACTTAACCGGCAGAAAAAGATTTTTTTGAAAAAATCCAAAGCCCCGGGGTCACAATTTCATAAAAAATCTGACTTTCGGCTATTCACTCATAAATGGTTCCAGACAGTTGCAAATGATCCTCTGAAAGGTTTGGGAATGGAAATAGAAGAAATCAGCCCTCGACAACTTAACCGGCAGAAAAAGGTTTTTTTGAAAAAATCCTAAGCCCTGGGGTCACAATTTCATAAAAAATCTGACTTTTGGCCATTCACTCAAAAATTGTGCCAAAAGGTTCCAAATTCTCCCCTGAAAGGTTTGGCGGTCGAAACAGATGGCTTTTTATCACAGGAAACGAAATCAGCCCTCAACAACTTAACCGGCAGAAAAAGATTTTTTTGAAAAAATCCTAAGCCCCGGGGTCACAATTTCATAAAAAATCTGACTTTTGGCCATTCACTCAAAAATTGTGCCAAAAGGTTCCAAATTCTCCCCTGAAAGGTTTGGCGGTTAAAACACAAGCCTTTTTATCACAGGAAAAGAAATCCACCCTCAACTACTTAACCGACAGAAAAAGGTTTTTTTGAAAAAATCCTAAGCCCCGGGGTGACAATTTCATAAAAAATCTGACTTTTGGCAATTCACTCAAAAATTGTCCCGAAAGTTTCCAAATTCTCCCCTGAAAGGTTTGGCGGTTGAAACAGAAGGCTTTTTATCACAGGAAAAGAAATCAAACCTCAAAAACTTAACCGGCAGAAAAAGATTTTTTTGAAAAAAATCCTAAGCCACGGGTTCACAATTTCATTAAAAATCTGACTTTCGGCAATTCACTCAAAAATGGTTCCAGACAGTTGCAAATGATCCTCTGAAAGGTGTGGGAATGGAAATAGAAGAAATCAGCCCTCGACAACTTAACCGGCAGAAAAAGATTTTTTTGAAAAAATCCTAAGCCCCGGGGTCACAATTGCATAAAAAATCTGACTTTTGGCTATTCACTCAAAAATTGTTCCAAAATGTTCCAATTTCTCCCCTGAAAGGTTTGGCGGTTGAAACAGAAGGCTTTTTATCACAGGAAAAGAAATCAACCCTCAAAAACTTAACCGGCAGAAAAAGATTTTTTTGAAAAAATCCTAAGCCCCGGGGTCACAATTTCATAAAAAATCTGACTTTCGGCAATTCACTCAAAAATGGTGCCAGACGGTTGCAAATGATCCTCTGAAAGGTTTGGGAATGGAAATAGAAGAAATCAGCCCTCAAAAACTTAACCAGCAGAAAAAGATTTTTTTGAAAAAATCCTAAGCCCTGGGGTCACAATTTCATAAAAAATCTGACTTTTGGCCATTCACTCAAAAATTGTGCCAAAAGGTTCCAAATTCTCCCCTGAAAGGTTTGGCGGTTGAAACAGAAGGCTTTTCATCACAGGAAAAGAAATCAGCCCTCAACAACCTAACCGGCAGAAAAAGATTTTTTTGAAAAAATCCTAAGCCCCGGGGTCACAATTTCATAAAAAATCTGACTTTTGGCTATTCACTCATAAATGGTTCCAGACAGTTGCAAATGATCCTCTGAAAGGTTTGGGAATGGAAATAGAAGAAATCAGCCCTCGACAACTTAACCGGCAGAAAAAGGTTTTTTTGAAAAAATCCTAAGCCCCGGGGTCACAATTTCATAAAAAATCTGACTTTCGGCAATTCACTCAAAAATGGTGCCAGACAGTTGCAAATGATCCTCTGAAAGGTTTGGGAATGGAAATAGAAGAAATCAGCCCTCGACAACTTAACCGGCAGAAAAAGATTTTTTTGAAAAAATCCTAAGCCCCGGGGTCACAATTGCATAAAAAATCTGACTTTTGGCTATTCACTCAAAAATTGTTCCAAAATGTTCCAAATTCTCCCCTGAAAGGTTTGGCGGTTGAAACAGAAGGCTTTTTATCACAGGAAAAGAAATCAACCCTCAAAAACTTAACCGGCAGAAAAAGATTTTTTTGAAAAAATCCTAAGCCCCGGGGTCACAATTTCATAAAAAATCTGACTTTCGGCAATTCACTCAGAAATGGTGCCAGACGGTTGCAAATGATCCTCTGAAAGGTTTGGGAATGGAAATAGAAGAAATCAGCCCTCAAAAACTTAACCGGCAGAAAAAGATTTTTTTGAAAAAATCCTAAGCCCCGGGGTCACAATTTCATAAAAAATCTGACTTTTGGCCATTCACTCAAAAATTGTGCCAAAAGGTTCCAAATTCTCCCCTGAAAGGTTTGGCGGTTGAAACAGAAGGCTTTTTATCACAGGAAAAGAAATCAGCCCTCAACAACCTAACCGGCAGAAAAAGATTTTTTTGAAAAAATCCTAAGCCCCGGGGTCACAATTTCATAAAAAATCTGACTTTTGGCAATTCACTCAAAAATTGTGCCAAAAGGTTCCAAATTCTCCCCTGAAAGGTTTGGCGGTCGAAACATATGGCTTTTTATCACAGGATACGAAATCAGCCCTCGACAACTTAACCGGCAGAGAAAGATTTTTTTGAAAAAATCCTTTAGCCCCGGGGTCACAATTTTAAAAAAAGTCTGCCTTTCGGCAATTCATTCAAAAATGGTGCCAAACGGTTCCAAATGATCCCCTGAACGGTTTGGCGGTTGAAACAGAAGGCGTTTTAGCAAAGGAAAAGAAATCAGCCCTCAACAACTTAACCGGCAGAAAAAGATTTTTTTGAAAAAATCCTAAGCCCCGGGGTCACAATTTCATAAAAAATCTGACTTTTTGGAATTCACTCAAAAATTGTGCCAAAAGGTTTCAAATTCTCCGCTGAAAGGTTTGGCGGTTAAAACACAAGGCTTTTTATCACTGGAAAAGAAATCAATCCTCAACTACTTAACCGACAGAAAAAGATTTTTTTGAAAAAATCCTAAGCCCCGGGGTCACAATTGCATAAAAAATCTGACTTTTGGCTATTCACTCAAAAATTATGCCAAAAGGTTCCAAATTGTCCCCTGAAAGGTTTGGCGGTTGAAACAGAAGGCTTTTAATCACAGGAAAAGAAATCAACCCTCAACAACCTAACCGGCAGAAAAAGATTTTTTTGAAAAAATCCTAAGCCCCGGGGTCACAATTTCATAAAAAATCTGACTTTCGGCAATTCACTCAAAAATGGTGCCAGACGGTTGCAAATGATCCTCTGAAAGGTTTGGGAATGGAAATAGAAGAAATCAGCCCTCAAAAACTTAACCGGCAGAAAAAGATTTTTTTGAAAAAATCCTAAGCCCCGGGGTCACAATTTCATAAAAAATCTGACTTTTGGCCATTCACTCAAAAATTGTGCCAAAAGGTTCCAAATTCTCCCCTGAAAGGTTTGGCGGTTGAAACAGAAGGCTTTTTATCACAGGAAAAGAAATCAGCCCTCAACAACCTAACTGGCAGAAAAAGATTTTTTTGAAAAAATCCTAAGCCCCGGGGTCACAATTTCATAAAAAATCTGACTTTCGGCAATTCACTCAAAAATGTTGCCAGACGGTTGCAAATCATCCTCTGAAAGGTTTGGGAATGGAAATAGAAGAAATCAGCCCTCAAAAACTTAACCGGCAGAAAAAGATTTTTTTGAAAAAATCCTAAGCCCCGGGGTCACAATTTCATAAAAAATCTGACTTTTGGCAATTCACTCAAAAATGGTTCCAAACGCTTGCAAATGCTCCGCTGAAAGCTTTGGCAGTCGAAACAGAAGGCTTTTTGTCACAGGAAAAGAAATCAGCCTCAACAACTTAACCGACAGAAAAATATTTTTTTGAAAAAATCCTAAGCTCCGGGGTCACAATTTCATAAAAAATCTGACTTTTTGGAATTCACTCAAAAATTGTGCCAAAAGGTTCCAAATTCTCCCCTGAAAGGTTTGGCGGTTAAAACACAAGGCTTTTTATCACAGGAAAAGAAATCAATCCTCAACTACTTAACCGACAGAAAAAGGTTTTTTTGAAAAAATCCTAAGCCCCGGGGTCACAATTGCATAAAAAATCTGACTTTTGGCTATTCACTCAAAAATTGTTCCAAAATGTTCCAAATTCTCCCCTGAAAGGTTTGGCGGTTGAAACAGAAGGCTTTTTATCACAGGAAAAGAAATCAGCCCTCAACAACTTAACCGGCAGAAAAAGATTTTTTTGAAAAAATCCAAAGCCCCGGGGTCACAATTTCATAAAAAATCTGACTTTCGGCTATTCACTCATAAATGGTTCCAGACAGTTGCAAATGATCCTCTGAAAGGTTTGGGAATGGAAATAGAAGAAATCAGCCCTCGACAACTTAACCGGCAGAAAAAGGTTTTTTTGAAAAAATCCTAAGCCCTGGGGTCACAATTTCATAAAAAATCTGACTTTTGGCCATTCACTCAAAAATTGTGCCAAAAGGTTCCAAATTCTCCCCTGAAAGGTTTGGCGGTCGAAACAGATGGCTTTTTATCACAGGAAACGAAATCAGCCCTCAACAACTTAACCGGCAGAAAAAGATTTTTTTGAAAAAATCCTAAGCCCCGGGGTCACAATTTCATAAAAAATCTGACTTTTGGCCATTCACTCAAAAATTGTGCCAAAAGGTTCCAAATTCTCCCCTGAAAGGTTTGGCGGTTAAAACACAAGCCTTTTTATCACAGGAAAAGAAATCCACCCTCAACTACTTAACCGACAGAAAAAGGTTTTTTTGAAAAAATCCTAAGCCCCGGGGTGACAATTTCATAAAAAATCTGACTTTTGGCAATTCACTCAAAAATTGTCCCGAAAGTTTCCAAATTCTCCCCTGAAAGGTTTGGCGGTTGAAACAGAAGGCTTTTTATCACAGGAAAAGAAATCAAACCTCAAAAACTTAACCGGCAGAAAAAGATTTTTTTGAAAAAAATCCTAAGCCACGGGTTCACAATTTCATTAAAAATCTGACTTTCGGCAATTCACTCAAAAATGGTTCCAGACAGTTGCAAATGATCCTCTGAAAGGTTTGGGAATGGAAATAGAAGAAATCAGCCCTCGACAACTTAACCGGCAGAAAAAGATTTTTTTGAAAAAATCCTAAGCCCCGGGGTCACAATTGCATAAAAAATCTGACTTTTGGCTATTCACTCAAAAATTGTTCCAAAATGTTCCAATTTCTCCCCTGAAAGGTTTGGCGGTTGAAACAGAAGGCTTTTTATCACAGGAAAAGAAATCAACCCTCAAAAACTTAACCGGCAGAAAAAGATTTTTTTGAAAAAATCCTAAGCCCCGGGGTCACAATTTCATAAAAAATCTGACTTTCGGCAATTCACTCAAAAATGGTGCCAGACGGTTGCAAATGATCCTCTGAAAGGTTTGGGAATGGAAATAGAAGAAATCAGCCCTCAAAAACTTAACCAGCAGAAAAAGATTTTTTTGAAAAAATCCTAAGCCCTGGGGTCACAATTTCATAAAAAATCTGACTTTTGGCCATTCACTCAAAAATTGTGCCAAAAGGTTCCAAATTCTCCCCTGAAAGGTTTGGCGGTTGAAACAGAAGGCTTTTCATCACAGGAAAAGAAATCAGCCCTCAACAACCTAACCGGCAGAAAAAGATTTTTTTGAAAAAATCCTAAGCCCCGGGGTCACAATTTCATAAAAAATCTGACTTTTGGCTATTCACTCATAAATGGTTCCAGACAGTTGCAAATGATCCTCTGAAAGGTTTGGGAATGGAAATAGAAGAAATCAGCCCTCGACAACTTAACCGGCAGAAAAAGGTTTTTTTGAAAAAATCCTAAGCCCCGGGGTCACAATTTCATAAAAAATCTGACTTTCGGCAATTCACTCAAAAATGGTGCCAGACAGTTGCAAATGATCCTCTGAAAGGTTTGGGAATGGAAATAGAAGAAATCAGCCCTCGACAACTTAACCGGCAGAAAAAGATTTTTTTGAAAAAATCCTAAGCCCCGGGGTCACAATTGCATAAAAAATCTGACTTTTGGCCATTCACTCAAAAATTGTTCCAAAATGTTCCAAATTCTCCCCTGAAAGGTTTGGCGGTTGAAACAGAAGGCTTTTTATCACAGGAAAAGAAATCAACCCTCAAAAACTTAACCGGCAGAAAAAGATTTTTTTGAAAAAATCCTAAGCCCCGGGGTCACAATTTCATAAAAAATCTGACTTTCGGCAATTCACTCAGAAATGGTGCCAGACGGTTGCAAATGATCCTCTGAAAGGTTTGGGAATGGAAATAGAAGAAATCAGCCCTCAAAAACTTAACCGGCAGAAAAAGATTTTTTTGAAAAAATCCTAAGCCCCGGGGTCACAATTTCATAAAAAATCTGACTTTTGGCCATTCACTCAAAAATTGTGCCAAAAGGTTCCAAATTCTCCCCTGAAAGGTTTGGCGGTTGAAACAGAAGGCTTTTTATCACAGGAAAAGAAATCAGCCCTCAACAACCTAACCGGCAGAAAAAGATTTTTTTGAAAAAATCCTAAGCCCCGGGGTCACAATTTCATAAAAAATCTGACTTTTGGCAATTCACTCAAAAATTGTGCCAAAAGGTTCCAAATTCTCCCCTGAAAGGTTTGGCGGTCGAAACATATGGCTTTTTATCACAGGATACGAAATCAGCCCTCGACAACTTAACCGGCAGAGAAAGATTTTTTTGAAAAAATCCTTTAGCCCCGGGGTCACAATTTTAAAAAAAGTCTGCCTTTCGGCAATTCATTCAAAAATGGTGCCAAACGGTTCCAAATGATCCCCTGAACGGTTTGGCGGTTGAAACAGAAGGCGTTTTAGCAAAGGAAAAGAAATCAGCCCTCAACAACTTAACCGGCAGAAAAAGATTTTTTTGAAAAAATCCTAAGCCCCGGGGTCACAATTTCATAAAAAATCTGACTTTTTGGAATTCACTCAAAAATTGTGCCAAAAGGTTTCAAATTCTCCGCTGAAAGGTTTGGCGGTTAAAACACAAGGCTTTTTGTCACTGGAAAAGAAATCAATCCTCAACTACTTAACCGACAGAAAAAGATTTTTTTGAAAAAATCCTAAGCCCCGGGGTCACAATTGCATAAAAAATCTGACTTTTGGCTATTCACTCAAAAATTGTGCCAAAAGGTACCAAATTGTCCCCTGAAAGGTTTGGCGGTTGAAACAGAAGGCTTTTAATCACAGGAAAAGAAATCAACCCTCAACAACCTAACCGGCAGAAAAAGATTTTTTTGAAAAAATCCTAAGCCCCGGGGTCACAATTTCATAAAAAATCTGACTTTCGGCAATTCACTCAAAAATGTTGCCAGACGGTTGCAAATGATCCTCTGAAAGGTTTGGGAATGGAAATAGAAGAAATCAGCCCTCAAAAACTTAACCGGCAGAAAAAGATTTTTTTGAAAAAATCCTAAGCCCCGGGGTCACAATTTCATAAAAAATCTGACTTTTGGCCATTCACTCAAAAATTGTGCCAAAAGGTTCCAAATTCTCCCCTGAAAGGTTTGGCGGTTGAAACAGAAGGCTTTTTATCACAGGAAAAGAAATCAGCCCTCAACAACCTAACTGGCAGAAAAAGATTTTTTTGAAAAAATCCTAAGCCCCGGGGTCACAATTTCATAAAAAATCTGACTTTCGGCAATTCACTCAAAAATGTTGCCAGACGGTTGCAAATCATCCTCTGAAAGGTTTGGGAATGGAAATAGAAGAAATCAGCCCTCAAAAACTTAACCGGCAGAAAAAGATTTTTTTGAAAAAATCCTAAGCCCCGGGGTCACAATTTCATAAAAAATCTGACTTTTGGCCATTCACTCAAAAATTGTGCCAAAAGGTTCCAAATTCTCCCCTGAAAGGTTTGGCGGTTGAAACAGAAGGCTTTTTATCACAGGAAAAGAAAATAGCCCTCAACAACCTAACCGGCAGAGAAAGATTTTTTTGAAAAAATCCCTTAGCCCCGGGGTCACAATTTCAAAAAAAAGTCTGACTTTCGGCAATTCATTCAAAAATGGTGCCAAACGGTACCAAATGATCCCCTGAACGGTTTGGCGGTTGAAACAGAAGGCTTTTTACCACAGGAAAAGAAATCAGCCCTCAACAACTTAACCGGCAGAAAAAGTTTTTTTTGAAAAAATCCCTTAGCCCCGGGGTCACAATTTCAAAAAAAGTCTGACTTTCGGCAATTCATTCAAAAATGGTGCCAAACGGTTCCAAATGATCCCCTGAACGGTTTGGCGGTTGAAACAGAAGGCTTTTTACCACAGGAAAAGAAATCAGCTCTCAACAACTTAACCGGCAGAAAAAGATTTTTTTGAAATAATCCCTTAGCCCCGGGGTCACAATTTCATAAAAAGTCTGACTTTCGGCAATTCATTCAAAAATGGTGCCAAACGGTTCCAAATGATCCCCTGAAAGGTTTGGCGGTTGAATCAGAAGGCTTTTTATCACAGGAAAAGGAATCAGCCCTCAACAACTTAACCGGCAGAAAAAGATTTTTTTGAAAAAATCCTAAGCCCCGGGGTCACAATTTCATAAAAAAATTGACTTTCGGCAATTCACTCAAAAATGGTGCCAGACGGTTGCAAATGATCCTCTGAAAGGTTTGGGAATGGAAATAGAAGAAATCAGCCCTCAAAAACTTAACCGGCAGAAAAAGATTTTTTTGAAAAAATCCTAAGCCCCGGGGTCACAATTGCATAAAAAATCTGACTTTTGGCTATTTACTCAAAAATTGTTCCAAAATGTTCCAAATTCTCCCCTGAAAGGTTTGGCGGTTGAAACAGAAGGCTTTTTATCACAGGAAAAGAAATCAGCCCTCAACAACTTAACCGGCAGAAAAAGATTTTTTTGAAAAAATCCAAAGCCCCGGGGTCACAATTTCATAAAAAATCTGACTTTCGGCTATTCACTCATAAATGGTTCCAGACAGTTGCAAATGATCCTCTGAAAGGTTTGGGAATGGAAATAGAAGAAATCAGCCCTCGACAACTTAACCGGCAGAAAAAGGTTTTTTTGAAAAAATCCTAAGCCCTGGGGTCACAATTTCATAAAAAATCTGACTTTTGGCCATTCACTCAAAAATTGTGCCAAAAGGTTCCAAATTCTCCCCTGAAAGGTTTGGCGGTCGAAACAGATAGCTTTTTATCACAGGAAACGAAATCAGCCCTCAACAACTTAACCGGCAGAAAAAGATTTTTTTGAAAAAATCCTAAGCCCCGGGGTCACAATTTCATAAAAAATCTGACTTTTGGCCATTCACTCAAAAATTGTGCCAAAAGGTTCCAAATTCTCCCCTGAAAGGTTTGGCGGTTAAAACACAAGCCTTTTTATCACAGGAAAAGAAATCCACCCTCAACTACTTAACCGACAGAAAAAGGTTTTTTTGAAAAAATCCTAAGCCCCGGGGTCACAATTTCATAAAAAATCTGACTTTTGGCAATTCACTCAAAAATTGTCCCGAAAGTCTCCAAATTCTCCCCTGAAAGGTTTGGCGGTTGAAACAGAAGGCTTTTTTTTTTTTTTTTTTTTTTTTTTCATCATCCACTGGACTTCCCCATCTCCTCCATCCCTGCATTCTTTATAATAAATATAAACAGCAAATTAATACCTTGTTTCCTGTGTTTTTGTATTTTCATCTAATTATTCACTCTGAAGTTAAAACTTTTCTCAATCATTAACTTTGTTTCTATCAACTCCGAATTTCAATACTGAAGCATATTTACCTCAAACCTTAGCAAATTTTTAACATTCATATATCTTATAATGTTTTTGTAAATAGTCCTTAAATTTTTTCCAATCCTCTTCCACAGCCTCTTCTCCCAGGTCTCGGATTCTGCCAGTCATTTCGGCTAGTTGCATATAGTCCATCAGTTGTGTGTGCCATTCTTCCAGTGTGGGTAGCTCCTGTGCCTTCCAGTATTTAGCTATGAGAATTCTTGCTGCAGTCGTTGCATATAGAAAGAAGGTTCTGTCTTTCTTAGGTATCCTCTGGCCCACAATGCCCAAGAGGAAGGCCTCTGGTTTCTTCTGAAAGGTATACTTAAATACCTTTTTCAACTCGTTATAAATCATTTCCCAGAAGGCCTTCACCCTCGGGCATGTCCACCAGAGGTGGTAAAAAGTTCCTTCAGCCTCCTTACATTTCCAACATTTATTATCAGACAAATGGTATATCTTTGCAAGTTTGACTGGGGTCATGTACCACCTGTACATCATTTTCATAATATTTTCCTTTAAGGCACTACATGCCGTAAATTTCATACCGGTGGTCCATAACCTTTCCCAGTCCTCAAACATAATGTTGTATCCAATATCTTGTGCCCATTTTATCATGGCTGATTTAACTGTCTCATCTTGAGTATTCCATTTAAGCAGCAAGTTGTACATTCTTGAAAGCACTTTCGTCTTAGGTTCAAGTAATTCTAGTTCTAATTTTGATTTTTCCACCTGGAAACCAATTTTTTTATCTTTTTTAAAGATCTCTAAAATTTGGGCATAGTGAAACCAGTCTCGCACCTTCCCTTTCAATTTTTCAAAGCTCTGCAACCTCCAAGTGTCACCCACTCTTTCTATTATTTCACAGTATTTTGCCCAGCCACCCCCCATATTAAGTATTTTTGTGGCTTTAGCCTCCATCGGTGATAACCACCTCGGAGTCTTGTTTTCAAATAAGTCCTTGTATTTAGTCCAGACAGAAAACAGAGATTTCCTTACAATATGGTTTTTAAACAACTTATGAGACTTTACCTTGTCGTACCACAAATATGCATGCCACCCAAAAGCATTGTTGAACCCTTCCAGATCTAGGACATCAGTGTTTTCTAGCAAAAACCAATCTTTCAGCCAGCAGAGGGATGCAGCTTCATAATACAACCTTAAGTCCGGCAGGGCAAAACCCCCTCTTTCCTTTGCATCTGTTAATATTTTAAATTTTATTCGGGGCTTTTTGCCCTGCCAGACAAACTTCATAATGTCCCTCTGCCACTTTCCAAAACATTCCACTCTGTCCACGATCTGTAGGGTCTGGAACAGAAACAGCATTTTTGGCAATACATTCATCTTTACTGCTACAATTCTTCCCAACAAGGAAAGTTTCAATCTTGACCAGATTTCTAGATCCTTTTTAATTTCAGACCAACATTTTTCATAATTATCTTTAAACAGATTCAAATTTTTCCCAGTCAAGTTGACCCCCAGGTATTTCACTTTATTAACAACGTTTAGTTCTGTTTCCTTCTGAAACCCATCTATTTCTAAAGGTGTCAAGTTTTTTGCCAAAACCTTAGTTTTTTGTTTGTTTAACTTGAATCCCGCCACCCGACCAAACTCAGAAATTAATTCCAATACTCTTTTTGTGCTGGACACCGGCTCCTGTAATGTCAAAACCAAGTCATCTGCAAAGGCCTTCAGTTTATATTGTTTTCCTCCGACCTGTATTCCTTCCACCTGCTGATCCTTCCTGATCAAATTTAGCAAAACCTCAAGGACAGAAATAAATAGCAAGGGTGATAGGGGGCACCCCTGTCGTGTTCCTTTTTCAATTTTAAACTCTTCTGTCACCACATTGTTTACTATCAATTTAGCCTTTTGTTCTGAATATATTGCATCTATGCCATTTTGGAACGCCCTTCCCACTCCCATCCCTTCCAAATTCTTCTTCATAAATTTCCAAGATATATTGTCAAAGGCCTTCTCCGCGTCTATAAATATCAAAACTGCTTTTGTATTCAAATTTGTCTGTAGAAGTTCCAGAACGTCAACAATGTTCCTAGTATTATCTGACAAATGCCTGCCAGGGAGAAAGCCTGCTTGGTCTTTATGAATAACTCCATTTAAGACTTTTTTCAATCTATTTGCCAAAATGTCAGCAAAAATCTTGTAATCCACGTTTAGGAGTGAGATGGGACGGTAGTTCTTAAGTTGAGTCTTTTCAGATTCCAATTTTGGTATCAAAGTGATGAATGCCTCTTTCCACGATTCTGGTGCCCCCTTCCCTTCCATAATTTGATTACATACCTCCATCAATGGCTGAGTCAGGTATTCCTTCAATATCTTATAGTATTTGGAGGTAAGTCCATCTGGGCCCGGGGATTTGCCTAGTTGCATGTTCTGAATGGCATTTTCGATTTCCTGTTGGGTTATTTTATAATTCAGGTCAGTTTGTTTGTCTTGTGTTAGTTTTTGTAGGCCATAGCTTTTTAAAAATTTATTTATTTCAGTCTCCACTTGGGGTCCTTGGGAAAACAATTTTTTAAAATATCTCTGGAAACACTTTCTAATTTCCTCTGGTTTCTGAATACATTCTCCTTCAACCTCTAGATTGGTAACAAAGTTCAGTTTTTGTCTCTTTTTCAGCTGCCATGATAGCAGCTTCCCACATTTATTTGCCGATTCAAATGATCTTTGTTTCATCTGTTTGATTTTCCATTCAACTTCTTGATTTATCAGTTTTGCATATTGTGCTTGATGGAATTTTATTTCTCTCAAAACTTCTTTTGATTTTGGATTTAGTCTCAACTTTTTCTCTCCGTCTTTTATCCTTTCCAAGATCTTGTCCTTTTTACCGTTCCAGAGTTTTTTCTTAATAGAATTCTGCTGTATCAGAAACCCTCTCATAACAGCTTTGCTTGCGTCCCAGATTGTTTTTTTTTCCACCGAAGTGTTCAAATTTAGTTCAAAGTAGTCTTTCATCGTCTTTTGGGCCTTCTTCACTATCTCCTGGTCTCTAAACAATGCATCATTCATTCTCCATCTGAAGGATCCAGCTGGTGTAAGTCTCAAGTCCATTTTCAAGGGGTTATGGTCGGAGCAAGTTTTAGGGCAGATCTCTACTTTTTTGGTCTTGGGTGCCAGTCCTCTAGATATCCAGATTTGGTCGATTCTTGTCCAGGATAGGTGGGCCTCAGAAAAGAATGTTCCCTCTCTACCTAGGGGGTTCTTTGTCCTCCAGATATCAATCAAGTCCATATTGTCTGTGAGTTCAAAAAAAGTCTTTGGTAGTCTGCCATCTTTAGTCACATTTTGATTTTGTGACTTATCCATGTGTGTGGAGACAACCCCATTCATATCTCCCATCAGAATGATGTTATTATAGTCCATATGGTCCAGCATTGTCTCATGCAGCTTCCCATAAAATTCAGATTTCCCCTCATTTGGTGCATAAATTCCAATTATCAAAAATTTTTCTCCTTGTGATTGTATTTCGATCGCCAAAATTCTTCCTTGTTCATCTTTGAACACAAATTTTGGTGCTAGGCTCTCCTTTGCATATATCACGACTCCCCTTTTCTTTTCTTTAGCTGATGAAATAAATTCTTGGCCTAGTCGCTTGTTTATTAGCACTCTTCTGTGGAGCCTAGTCACATGGGTTTCCTGGAGACAAATGACGTCTAGTTGTTCTTTCCTCAAAATGTGAAAAATCCTTTTCCTTTTTTCAGGGGAATTTGCCCCATGGATATTCCAACTAAAAAGCTGCAGAGACATCCTGGATCAGCTTGTTAGCCGATGGGGTTGTCTCCCTTCTCGTCTATGTCTGGAGGTGGATCTTTTGTACCAGGCGTGGGGGGTGGCCAGGTACCTGCTGTCCCTTTTCGAAGGTCCTCCCCGTGATCGTTTAGGAATTTTTCTTGCTCTTCTGCTGTTCTGATTCTCACCTTCTTCCCTTTCAAATTAAAAGATAATCCTTGGGGGAATTCCCACCTGTAAGGGATTGTGTTGTTTCTTAATAATCTTGCCAGATCCTTGTATGTAGTTCTTAAGTCCAACAATTGTTTTGGTATGTCTCTGAAGATTTCTGCTGTCTTTCCCTGTATCACCAATGGGTTTTTAAAATGTAGGCCAAGTATGTTGTCTTTTTCTTGCTTGTATCTCAATATGATCAAGCAATCCCTTGGTTTATCTTTCTTGGCCACTCTTCCCAATCTAAAAGCGGTGACGATTTTGAAGTCTTTCTCTTCTGCCAAACCCCAGAACTTGGATATTTCTGCAGTCAAAAAGCCAGCCAAATCTTCCTTTTCTAGTTCTGGAATATTTCTAATCCTAAGATTACTTTCCCGGTTTTTCAGCTCCGCCATAGACAGATAGGCCTGTTGTTCAGTGACCTGTCTACTCAGTGGTCTTACTTCCCCTCTTAATTCCTCAATCCTTTTTTTGTTTTGGTCTGCTTTCGTGTTTGCGTCCTCAGCTAATTTTCGGTTCTCTGATATAGTCTTTTCAAAATTTCCTATCGCCTGTGTGTTTTGAGCAACTTGGTCTGTCAACTTATTAATCGTTGCTGTAACCTGGTCAAATTTAGCCGCTTGTTCATCAGCTTTCTTATTTAATGCTGCCAGTTGATCCAATATTTCTTTAGAAATAGGGTCTAATCCTCCTGCAGCCATATCCTCCAAAACTGGCTGTTTAAATTGTCCTTCTTGCAGACCTGTCACAATTGGAACAGATGATCTACGTGGCTGCACAGGCAAAGTTGATTGCAATAGTTCAGTTTGTTTTGCTTTCTTGGCAGCCCTTGTTTTTCCTGCCACACTCATTCCACAACTGTCTAGGTTTCAAGGTCAAATTGTAAATCCCATGGGAAAAGCAATCATCCAGGCAAAAAGATTTCCAAAACAACCAGCAGTTCTCAGAGGTTTATATTTCCACAATCCAGCAGGGGGAGCTCCCCAAAAGTTTCCACCATTTAATTCCCAAATATGGTAAAATCCAAAATAAGGGGGGGAAACCCTCTAAATTCACTTTAAACTGCAGATGATAAAGGTTCTTTGCGAAGGTGTGAACAACAGTTCCTTTTTTGTAACTGCAAAGTAGCCCAATGTAACTTTATGTCTCTATACACAGTTGCCACAGTCTGATGTTACTTTGTATCCAGGCAGCCCGTGAGCTGGGGCTTATAACTTTATAATCCACAAAATATAGAGAGGTATAGCACAGTCTCACAATCAAATCCAAACTTGCAGGGTAAGTTCCAACTTCTTTTAAACTCCTTTCAACGCTTCCGCTTTAAAAAAACTTTGCTCAGTACTTTAAACAGGGACGGAAGACTGACTTCCTTTTTAGCGTCTCCCGCTTTCAGCCGAAATTCACCAATTTGATGTCCAAATAAAGCCTCAAATTTCTTACTCACGAGTTTGTTGTTTCCAATCAAATGTTCAAAGAAGAAAGGTCAGCGCTCATCAGCAGCAGCCGCGCGGCTTCGCTTCCGCGGAAAGAGCGATGGATTCACAGCACCGCTACCCCCTCCACGTTCCGGAGCCCCTTACGGGGTCCCTTCTGCGTATCCGAGGTCGCTCCTGGTGCCCGCCGAATCCCACGGCCACGGGCTCACTCTACCCGTGGTTTTCCTAAACGGGTCGTCGCTGTGCCGCAGCGCACGACCCTTTTCCGCGGAGCCCCTCTTCAACAACTGAAGAGGACCGCCATTGCTGTTTCGCGCCGCCTCCGGAAGTCCGAAACAGAAGGCTTTTTATCACAGGAAAAGAAATCAACCTTCAAAAACTTAACCGGCAGAAAAAGATTTTTTTGAAAAAAAATCCTAAGCCACGGGTTCACAATTTCATAAAAAATCTGACTTTCGGCAATTCACTCAAAAATGGTTCCAGACAGTTGCAAATGATCCTCTGAAAGGTTTAGGAATGGAAATAGAAGAAATCAGCCCTCGACAACTTAACCGGCAGAAAAAGATTTTTTTGAAAAAATCCTAAGCCCCGGGGTCACAATTGCATAAAAAATCTGACTTTTGGCTATTCACTCAAAAATTGTTCCAAAATGTTCCAATTTCTCCCCTGAAAGGTTTGGCGGTTGAAACAGAAGGCTTTTTATCACAGGAAAAGAAATCAACCCTCAAAAACTTAACCGGCAGAAAAAGATTTTTTTTGAAAAAATCCTAAGCCCCGGGGTCACAATTTCATAAAAAATCTGACTTTCGGCAATTCACTCAAAAATGGTGCCAGACGGTTGCAAATGATCCTCTGAAAGGTTTGGGAATGGAAATAGAAGAAATCAGCCCTAAAAAACTTAACCGGCAGAAAAAGATTTTTTTTGAAAAAATCCTAAGCCCCGGGGTCACAATTGCATAAAAAATCTGACTTTTGGCTATTCACTCAAAAATTGTTCCAAAATGTTCCAAATTCTCCCCTGAAAGGTTTGGCGGTTGAAACAGAAGGCTTTTTATCACAGGAAAAGAAATCAACCCTCAAAAACTTAACCGGCAGAAAAAGATTTTTTTGAAAAAATCCTAAGCCCCGGGGTCACAATTTCATAAAAAATCTGACTTTCGGCAATTCACTCAGAAATGGTGCCAGACGGTTGCAAATGATCCTCTGAAAGGTTTGGGAATGGAAATAGAAGAAATCAGCCCTCAAAAACTTAACCGGCAGAAAAAGATTTTTTTGAAAAAATCCTAAGACCCGGGGTCACAATTTCATAAAAAATCTGACTTTTGGCAATTCACTCAAAAATTGTGCCAAAAGGTTCCAAATTCTCCCCTGAAAGGTTTGGCGGTCGAAACAGAAGGCTTTTTATCACAGGATACGAAATCAGCCCTCGACAACTTAACCGGCAGAGAAAGATTTTTTTTGAAAAAATCCTTTAGCCCCGGGGTCACAATTTTAAAAAAAAGTCTGCCTTTCGGCAATTCATTCAAAAATGGTGCAAAACGGTTCCAAATGATCCCCTGAACGGTTTGGCGGTTGAAACAGAAGGCGTTTTAGCACAGGAAAAGAAATCAGCCCTCAACATCTTAACCGGCAGAAAAAGATTTTTTTGAAAAAATCCTAAGCCCCGGGGTCACAATTTCATAAAAAATCTGACTTTTGGCAATTCAATCAAACATTGTGGCAAAATGTTCCAAATTCTCCCCTGAAAGGTTTGGCGGTTGAAACAGAAGGCTTTTTATCACAGGAAAAGAAATCAGCCCTCAACAACTTAACCGGCAGAAAAAGATTTTTTTGAAAAAATCCTAAGCCCCGGGGTCACAATTTCATAAAAAATCTGACTTTCGGCTATTCACTCATAAATGGTTCCAGACAGTTGCAAATGATCCTCTGAAAGGTTTGGGAATGGAAATAGAAGAAATCAGCCCTCGACAACTTAACCGGCAGAAAAAGGTTTTTTTGAAAAAATCCTAAGCCCCGGGGTCACAATTTCATAAAAAATCTGACTTTCGGCAATTCACTCAAAAATGGTGCCAGACAGTTGCAAATGATACTCTGAAAGGTTTGGGAATGGAAATAGAAGAAATCAGCCCTCGACAACTTAACCGGCAGAAAAAGATTTTTTTGAAAAAATCCTAAGCCCCGGGGTCACAATTGCATAAAAAATCTGACTTTTGGCTATTCACTCAAAAATTGTTCCAAAATGTTCCAAATTCTCCCCTGAAAGGTTTGGCGGTTGAAACAGAAGGCTTTTTATCACAGGAAAAGAAATCAACCCTCAAAAACTTAACCGGCAGAAAAAGATTTTTTTGAAAAAATCCTAAGCCCCGGGGTCACAATTTCATAAAAAATCTGACTTTCGGCAATTCACTCAGAAATGGTGCCAGACGGTTGCAAATGATCCTCTGAAAGGTTTGGGAATGGAAATAGAAGAAATCAGCCCTCAAAAACTTAACCGGCAGAAAAAGATTTTTTTGAAAAAATCCTAAGCCCCGGGGTCACAATTTCATAAAAAATCTGACTTTTGGCCATTCACTCAAAAATTGTGCCAAAAGGTTCCAAATTCTCCCCTGAAAGGTTTGGCGGTTGAAACAGAAGGCTTTTTATCACAGGAAAAGAAATCAGCCCTCAACAACCTAACCGGCAGAAAAAGATTTTTTTGAAAAAATCCTAAGCCCCGGGGTCACAATTTCATAAAAAATCTGACTTTTGGCAATTCACTCAAAAATTGTGCCAAAAGGTTCCAAATTCTCCCCTGAAAGGTTTGGCGGTCGAAACATATGGCTTTTTATCACAGAATACGAAATCAGCCCTCGACAACTTAACCGGCAGAGAAAGATTTTTTTGAAAAAATCCTTTAGCCCCGGGGTCACAATTTTAAAAAAAGTCTGCCTTTCGGCAATTCATTCAAAAATGGTGCCAAACGGTTCCAAATGATCCCCTGAACGGTTTGGCGGTTGAAACAGAAGGCGTTTTAGCAAAGGAAAAGAAATCAGCCCTCAACAACTTAACCGGCAGAAAAAGATTTTTTTGAAAAAATCCTAAGCCCCGGGGTCACAATTTCATAAAAAATCTGACTTTTGGCAATTCAATCAAACATTGTGGCAAAAGGTGTCAAATTCTCCGCTGAAAGGTTTGGCGGTTAAAACACAAGGCTTTTTATCACTGGAAAAGAAATCAATCCTCAACTACTTAACCGACAGAAAAAGATTTTTTTGAAAAAATCCTAAGCCCCGGGGTCACAATTTCATAAAAAATCTGACTTTTGGCTATTCACTCAAAAATTATGCCAAAAGGTTCCAAATTGTCCCCTGAAAGGTTTGGCGGTTGAAACAGAAGGCTTTTTATCACAGGAAAAGAAATCAACCCTCAACTACTTAACCGACAGAAAAAGGTTTTTTTGAAAAAATCCCTTAGCCCCGGGGTCACAATTTCATAAAAAATCTGACTTTCGGCAATTCACTCAAAAATGGTGCCAGACGGTTGCAAATAATCCTCTGAAAGGTTTGGGAATGGAAATAGAAGAAATCAGCCCTCAAAAACTTAACCGGCAGAAAAAGATTTTTTTGAAAAAATCCTAAGCCCCGGGGTCACAATTTCATAAAAAATCTGACTTTTGGCCATTCACTCAAAAATTGTGCCAAAAGGTTCCAAATTCTCCCCTGAAAGGTTTGGCGGTTGAAACAGAAGGCTTTTTATCACAGGAAAAGAAATCAGCCCTCAACAACCTAACTGGCAGAAAAAGATTTTTTTGAAAAAATCCTAAGCCCCGGGGTCACAATTTCATAAAAAATCTGACTTTCGGCAATTCACTCAAAAATGTTGCCAGACGGTTGCAAATCATCCTCTGAAAGGTTTGGGAATGGAAATAGAAGAAATCAGCCCTCGACAACTTAACCGGCAGAAAAAGATTTTTTTGAAAAAATCCTAAGCCCCGGGGTCACAATTTCATAAAAAATCTGACTTTTGGCCATTCACTCAAAAATTGTGCCAAAAGGTACCAAATTCTCCCCTGAAAGGTTTGGCGGTTGAAACAGAAGGCTTTTTATCACAGGAAAAGAAAATAGCCCTCAACAACCTAACCGGCAGAGAAAGATTTTTTTGAAAAAATCCCTTAGCCCCGGGGTCACAATTTCAAAAAAAAGTCTGACTTTCGGCAATTCTTTCAAAAATGGTGCCAAACGGTACCAAATGATCCCCTGAACGGTTTGGCGGTTGAAACAGAAGGCTTTTTACCACAGGAAAAGAAATCAGCCCTCAACAACTTAACCGGCAGAAAAAGATTTTTTTGAAAAAATCCCTTAGCCCCGGGGTCACAATTTCAAAAAAAGTCTGACTTTCGGCAATTCATTCAAAAATGGTGCCAAACGGTTCCAAATGATCCCCTGAACGGTTTGGCGGTTGAAACAGAAGGCTTTTTACCACAGGAAAAGAAATCAGCCCTCAACAACTTAACCGGCAGAAAAAGATTTTTTTGAAATAATCCCTTAGCCCCGGGGTCACAATTTCATAAAAAGTCTGACTTTCGGCAATTCATTCAAAAATGGTGCCAAACGGTTCCAAATGATCCCCTGAACGGTTTGGCGGTTGAAACAGAAGGCTTTTTATCACAGGAAAAGAAATCAGCCCTCAACAACTTAACCGGCAGAAAAAGATTTTTTTGAAAAAATCCAAAGCCCCGGGGTCACAATTTCATAAAAAATCTGACTTTCGGCTATTCACTCATAAATGGTTCCAGACAGTTGCAAATGATCCTCTGAAAGGTTTGGGAATGGAAATAGAAGAAATCAGCCCTCGACAACTTAACCGGCAGAAAAAGGTTTTTTTGAAAAAATCCTAAGCCCTGGGCTCACAATTTCATAAAAAATCTGACTTTTGGCCATTCACTCAAAAATTGTGCCAAAAGGTTCCAAATTCTCCCCTGAAAGGTTTGGCGGTCGAAACAGATGGCTTTTTATCACAGGAAACGAAATCAGCCCTCAACAACTTAAACGGCAGAAAAAGATTTTTTTGAAAAAATCCTAAGCCCCGGGGTCACAATTTCATAAAAAATCTGACTTTCGGCAATTCACTCAAAAATGGTGCCAGACGGTTGCAAATCATCCTCTGAAAGGTTTGGGAATGGAAATAGAAGAAATCAGCCCTCAAAAACTTAACCGGCAGAAAAAGATTTTTTTGAAAAAATCCTAAGCCCCGGGGTCACAATTTCATAAAAAATCTGACTTTTGGCCATTCACTCAAAAATTGTGCCAAAAGGTTCCAAATTCTCCCCTGAAAGGTTTGGCGGTTGAAACAGAAGGCTTTTTATCACAGGAAAAGAAAATAGCCCTCAACAACCTAACCGGCAGAGAAAGATTTTTTTGAAAAAATCCCTTAGCCCCGGGGGTCACAATTTCAAAAAAAAGTCTGACTTTCGGCAATTCATTCAAAAATGGTGCCAAACGGTTCCAAATGATCCCCTGAACGGTTTGGCGGTTGAAACAGAAGGCTTTTTACCACAGGAAAAGAAATCAGCCCTCAACAACTTAACCGGCAGAAAAAGATTTTTTTGAAAAAATCCAAAGCCCCGGGGTCACAATTTCATAAAAAATCTGACTTTCGGCTATTCACTCATAAATGGTTCCAGACAGTTGCAAATGATCCTCTGAAAGGTTTGGGAATGGAAATAGAAGAAATCAGCCCTCGACAACTTAACCGGCAGAAAAAGGTTTTTTTGAAAAAATCCTAAGCCCTGGGCTCACAATTTCATAAAAAATCTGACTTTCGGCAATTCACTCAAAAATGGTGCCAGACAGTTGCAAATGATCCTCTGAAAGGTTTGGGAATGGAAATAGAAGAAATCAGCCCTCGACAACTTAGCCGGCAGAAAAAGATTTTTTTGAAAAAATCCTAAGCCCCGGGGTCACAATTGCATAAAAAATCTGACTTTTGGCTATTCACTCAAAAATTGTTCCAAAATGTTCCAAATTCTCCCCTGAAAGGTTTGGCGGTTGAAACAGAAGGCTTTTTATCACAGGAAAAGAAATCAACCCTCAAAAACTTAACCGGCAGAAAAAGATTTTTTTGAAAAAATCCTAAGCCCCGGGGTCACAATTTCATAAAAAATCTGACTTTCGGCAATTCACTCAAAAATGTTGCCAGACGGTTGCAAATCATCCTCTGAAAGGTTTGGGAATGGAAATAGAAGAAATCAGCCCTCAAAAACTTAACCGGCAGAAAAAGATTTTTTTGAAAAAATCCTAAGCCCCGGGGTCACAATTTCATAAAAAATCTGACTTTTGGCCATTCACTCAAAAATTGTGCCAAAAGGTTCCAAATTCTCCCCTGAAAGGTTTGGCGGTCGAAACAGATGGCTTTTTATCACAGGAAACGAAATCAGCCCTCAACAACTTAACCGGCAGAAAAAGATTTTTTTGAAAAAATCCTAAGCCCCGGGGTCACAATTTCATAAAAAATCTGACTTTCGGCAATTCACTCAAAAATGGTGCCAGACAGTTGCAAATCATCCTCTGAAAGGTTTGGGAATGGAAATAGAAGAAATCAGCCCTCAAAAACTTAACCGGCAGAAAAAGATTTTTTTGAAAAAATCCTAAGCCCCGGGGTCACAATTTCATAAAAAATCTGACTTTTGGCCATTCACTCAAAAATTGTGCCAAAAGGTTCCAAATTCTCCCCTGAAAGGTTTGGCGGTTGAAACAGAAGGCTTTTTATCACAGGAAAAGAAAATAGCCCTCAACAACCTAACCGGCAGAGAAAGATTTTTTTGAAAAAATCCCTTAGCCCCGGGGTCACAATTTCAAAAAAAAGTCTGACTTTCGGCAATTCATTCAAAAATGGTGCCAAACGGTACCAAATGATCCCCTGAACGGTTTGGCGGTTGAAACAGAAGGCTTTTTACCACAGGAAAAGAAATCAGCCCTCAACAACTTAACCGGCAGAAAAAGATTTTTTTGAAAAAATCCCTTAGCCCCGGGGTCACAATTTCAAAAAAAGTCTGACTTTCGGCAATTCATTCAAAAATGGTGCCAAACGGTTCCAAATGATCCCCTGAACGGTTTGGCGGTTGAAACAGAAGGCTTTTTACCACAGGAAAAGAAATCAGCCCTCAACAACTTAACCGGCAGAAAAAGATTTTTTTGAAAAAATCCAAAGCCCCGGGGTCACAATTTCATAAAAAATCTGACTTTCGGCTATTCACTCATAAATGGTTCCAGACAGTTGCAAATGATCCTCTGAAAGGTTTGGGAATGGAAATAGAAGAAATCAGCCCTCGACAACTTAACCGGCAGAAAAAGGTTTTTTTGAAAAAATCCTAAGCCCTGGGCTCACAATTTCATAAAAAATCTGACTTTCGGCAATTCACTCAAAAATGGTGCCAGACAGTTGCAAATGATCCTCTGAAAGGTTTGGGAATGGAAATAGAAGAAATCAGCCCTCGACAACTTAACCGGCAGAAAAAGATTTTTTTGAAAAAATCCTAAGCCCAGGGGTCACAATTTCATAAAAAATCTGACTTTTGGCCATTCACTCAAAAATTGTTCCAAAATGTTCCAAATTCTCCCCTGAAAGGTTTGGCGGTTGAAACAGAAGGCTTTTTATCACAGGAAAAGAAATCAGCCCTCAAAAACTTAACCGGCAGAAAAAGATTTTTTTGAAAAAATCCTAAGCCCCGGGGTCACAATTTCATAAAAAATCTGACTTTCGGCAATTCACTCAGAAATGGTGCCAGACGGTTGCAAATGATCCTCTGAAAGGTTTGGGAATGGAAATAGAAGAAATCAGCCCTCAAAAACTTAACCGGCAGAAAAAGATTTTTTTGAAAAAATCCTAAGCCCCGGGGTCACAATTTCATAAAAAATCTGACTTTTGGCCATTCACTCAAAAATTGTGCCAAAAGGTTCCAAATTCTCCCCTGAAAGGTTTGGCGGTTGAAACAGAAGGCTTTTTATCACAGGAAAAGAAATCAGCCCTCAACAACCTAACCGGCAGAAAAAGATTTTTTTGAAAAAATCCTAAGCCCCGGGGTCACAATTTCATAAAAAATCTGACTTTTGGCAATTCACTCAAAAATTGTGCCAAAAGGTTCCAAATTCTCCCCTGAAAGGTTTGGCGGTTAAAACAGAAGGCTTTTTATCACAGGAAAAGAAATCAGCCCTCAACAACCTAACTGGCAGAAAAAGATTTTTTTGAAAAAATCCTAAGCCCCGGGGTCACAATTTCATAAAAAATCTGACTTTCGGCAATTCACTCAAAAATGTTGCCAGACGGTTGCAAATCATCCTCTGAAAGGTTTGGGAATGGAAATAGAAGAAATCAGCCCTCAAAAACTTAACCGGCAGAAAAAGATTTTTTTGAAAAAATCCTAAGCCCCGGGGTCACAATTTCATAAAAAATCTGACTTTTGGCCATTCACTCAAAAATTGTGCCAAAAGGTTCCAAATTCTCCCCTGAAAGGTTTGGCGGTTGAAACAGAAGGCTTTTTATCACAGGAAAAGAAAATAGCCCTCAACAACCTAACCGGCAGAGAAAGATTTTTTTGAAAAAATCCCTTAGCCCGGGGGTCACAATTTCAAAAAAAAGTCTGACTTTCGGCAATTCTTTCAAAAATGGTGCCAAACGGTACCAAATGATCCCCTGAACGGTTTGGCGGTTGAAACAGAAGGCTTTTTACCACAGGAAAAGAAATCAGCCCTCAACAACTTAACCGGCAGAAAAAGATTTTTTTGAAAAAATCCCTTAGCCCCGGGGTCACAATTTCAAAAAAAGTCTGACTTTCGGCAATTCATTCAAAAATGGTGCCAAACGGTTCCAAATGATCCCCTGAACGGTTTGGCGGTTGAAACAGAAGGCTTTTTACCACAGGAAAAGAAATCAGCCCTCAACAACTTAACCGGCAGAAAAAGATTTTTTTGAAATAATCCCTTAGCCCCGGGGTCACAATTTCATAAAAAGTCTGACTTTCGGCAATTCATTCAAAAATGGTGCCAAACGGTTCCAAATGATCCCCTGAACGGTTTGGCGGTTGAAACAGAAGGCTTTTTATCACAGGAAAAGAAATCAGCCCTCAACAACTTAACCGGCAGAAAAAGATTTTTTTGAAAAAATCCAAAGCCCCGGGGTCACAATTTCATAAAAAAACTGACTTTCGGCTATTCACTCATAAATGGTTCCAGACAGTTGCAAATGATCCTCTGAAAGGTTTGGGAATGGAAATAGAAGAAATCAGCCCTCGACAACTTAACCGGCAGAAAAAGGTTTTTTTGAAAAAATCCTAAGCCCTGGGCTCACAATTTCATAAAAAATCTGACTTTTGGCCATTCACTCAAAAATTGTGCCAAAAGGTTCCAAATTCTCCCCTGAAAGGTTTGGCGGTCGAAACAGATGGCTTTTTATCACAGGAAACGAAATCAGCCCTCAACAACTTAACCGGCAGAAAAAGATTTTTTTGAAAAAATCCTAAGCCCCGGGGTCACAATTTCATAAAAAATCTGACTTTCGGCAATTCACTCAAAAATGGTGCCAGACGGTTGCAAATCATCCTCTGAAAGGTTTGGGAATGGAAATAGGAGAAATCAGCCCTCAAAAACTTAACCGGCAGAAAAAGATTTTTTTGAAAAAATCCTAAGCCCCGGGGTCACAATTTCATAAAAAATCTGACTTTTGGCCATTCACTCAAAAATTGTGCCAAAAGGTTCCAAATTCTCCCCTGAAAGGTTTGGCGGTTGAAACAGAAGGCTTTTTATCACAGGAAAAGAAAATAGCCCTCAACAACCTAACCGGCAGAGAAAGATTTTTTTGAAAAAATCCCTTAGCCCCGGGGTCACAATTTCAAAAAAAAGTCTGACTTTCGGCAATTCATTCAAAAATGGTGCCAAACGGTACCAAATGATCCCCTGAACGGTTTGGCGGTTGAAACAGAAGGCTTTTTACCACAGGAAAAGAAATCAGCCCTCAACAACTTAACCGGCAGAAAAAGATTTTTTTGAAAAAATCCCTTAGCCCCGGGGTCACAATTTCAAAAAAAGTCTGACTTTCGGCAATTCATTCAAAAATGGTGCCAAACGGTTCCAAATGATCCCCTGAACGGTTTGGCGGTTGAAACAGAAGGCTTTTTACCACAGGAAAAGAAATCAGCCCTCAACAACTTAACCGGCAGAAAAAGATTTTTTTGAAAAAATCCAAAGCCCCGGGGTCACAATTTCATAAAAAATCTGACTTTCGGCTATTCACTCATAAATGGTTCCAGACAGTTGCAAATGATCCTCTGAAAGGTTTGGGAATGGAAATAGAAGAAATCAGCCCTCGACAACTTAACCGGCAGAAAAAGGTTTTTTTGAAAAAATCCTAAGCCCTGGGCTCACAATTTCATAAAAAATCTGACTTTGGGCCATTCACTCAAAAATTGTGCCAAAAGGTTCCAAATTCTCCCCTGAAAGGTTTGGCGGTCGAAACAGATGGCTTTTTATCACAGGAAACGAAATCAGCCCTCAACAACTTAACCGGCAGAAAAAGATTTTTTTGAAAAAATCCAAAGCCCCGGGGTCACAATTTCATAAAAAATCTGACTTTCGGCAATTCACTCAGAAATGGTGCCAGACGGTTGCAAATGATCCTCTGAAAGGTTTGGGAATGGAAATAGAAGAAATCAGCCCTCAAAAACTTAACCGGAGGAAAAAGATTTTTTTGAAAAAATCCTAAGCCCCGGGGTCACAATTTCATAAAAAATCTGACTTTTGGCCATTCACTCAAAAATTGTGCCAAAAGTTTCCAAATTCTCCCCTGAAAGGTTTGGCGGTCGAAACATATGGTTTTTTATCACAGGACACGAAATCAGCCCTCGACAACTTAACCGGCAGAGAAAGATTTTTTTGAAAAAATCCCTTAGCCCCGGGGTCACAATTTCATAAAAAGTCTGACTTTCGGCAATTCATTCAAAAATGGTGCCAAACGGTTCCAAATGATCCCCTGAACGGTTTGGCGGTTGAAACAGAAGGCTTTTTACCACAGGAAAAGAAATCAGCCCTCAACAACTTAACCGGCAGAAAAAGATTTTTTTGAAAAATTCCAAAGCCCCGGGGTCACAATTTCATAAAAAATCTGACTTTCGGCTATTCACTCATAAATGGTTCCAGACAGTTGCAAATGATCCTCTGAAAGGTTTGGGAATGGAAATAGAAGAAATCAGCCCTCGACAACTTAACCGGCAGAAAAAGATTTTTTTGAAAAAATCCTAAGCCCCGGGGTCACAATTTCATAAAAAAATCTGACTTTTGGCAATTCACTCAAAAATTGTGCCGAAAGGTTCCAAATGATCCCCTGAACGGTTTGGCGGTTGAAACAGAAGGCTTTTTATCACAGGAAAAGAAATCAACCCTCAAAAACTTAACCGGCAGAAAAAGATTTTTTTGAAAAAAATCCTAAGCCCCGGGGTCACAATTTCATAAAAAATCTGACTTTCGGCAATTCACTCAAAAATGGTTCCAGACAGTTGCAAATGATCCTCTGAAAGGTTTGGTAATGGAAATAGAAGAAATCAGCCCTCGACAACTTAACCGGCAGAAAAAGATTTTTTTGAAAAAATCCTAATTGCATAAAAAATCTGACTTTTGGCTATTCACTCAAAAATTGTTCCAAAATGTTCCAAATTCTCACCTGAAAGGTTTGGCGGTTGAAACAGAAGGCTTTGTATCACAGGAAAAGAAATCAGCCCTCAACAACTTAACCGGCAGAAAAAGATTTTTTTGAAAAAATCCTAAGCCCCGGGGTCACAATTTTATAAAAAATCTGACTTTTGGCAATTCCCTCAAAAATTGTGCGAAAAGGTTCCAAATTCTCCCCTGAAAGGTTTGGCGGTCGAAACATATGGTTTTTTATCACAGGACACGAAATCAGAACTCGACAACTTAACCGGCAGAGAAAGATTTTTTTGAAAAAATCCTAAGCCCCGGGGTCACAATTTCATAAAAAGTCTGACTTTTGGCAATTCATTCAAACATGGTGCCAAACGGTTCCAAATGATCCCCTGAACGGTTTGGCGGTTGAAACAGAAGGCTTTTTATCACAGGAAAAGAAATCAGCCCTCAACAACTTAACCGGCAGAAAAAGATTTTTTTGAAAATATCCTAAGCCCCGGGGTCACAATTTCATAAAAAATCTGACTTTTGGCCATTCACTCAAAAATTGTGCCAAAAGGTTCCAAATTCTCCCCTGAAAGGTTTGGCGGTTGAAACAGATGGCTTTTTATCACAGGAAAAGAAATCAGCCCTCGACAACTTAACCGGCAGAAAAAGATTTTTTTGAAAAAATTCCTTAGCCCCGGGGTCACAATTTCATAAAAAGTCTGACTTTTGGCAATTCACTCAAACATTGTGCCAAAAGGTTCCAAATTCTCCCCTGAAAGGTTTGGCGGTCGAAACAGAAGGCTTTTTATCACAGGAAAAGAAATCAACCCTCAAAAACTTAACCGGGAGAAAAAGATTTTTTTGAAAAAATTCTAAGCCCCGGGGTCACAATTTCATAAAAAATCTGACTTTCGACAATTCACTCAAAAATTGTTCCAGACAGTTGCAAATGATCCTCTGAAAGGTTTGGGAATGGAAATAGAAGAAATCAGCCCTCGACAACTTAACCGGCAGAAAAAGATTTTTTTGAAAAAATCCCTAAGCCCCGGGGTCACAATTGCAAAAAAAATCTGACTTTTGGCTATTGACTCAAAAATTGTTCCAAAATGTTCCAAATTCTCCCCTGAAAGGTTTGGCGGTTGAAACAGAAGGCTTTTTATCACAGGAAAAGAAATCAGCCCTCAACAACTTAACCGGCAGAAAAAGATTTTTTTGAAAAAATCCTAAGCCCCGGGGTCACAATTTCATAAAAAATCTGACTTTTGGCAATTCACTCAAAAATTGTGCGAAAAGGTTCCAAATTCTCCCCTGAAAGGTTTGGCGGTCGAAACATATGGTTTTTTTTCACAGGACACGAAATCAGCCCTCGACAACTTAACCGGCAGAGAAAGATTTTTTTGAAAAAATCCTAAGCCCCGGGGTCACAATTTCATAAAAAGTCTGACTTTCGGCAATTCATTCAAAAACGGTGCCAAACGGTTCCAAATGATCCCCTGAACGGTTTGGCGGTTGAAACAGAAGGCTTTTTATCACAGGAAAAGAAATCAGCCCTCAACAACTTAACCGGCAGAAAAAGATTTTTTTGAAAAAATCCAAAGCCCCGGGGTCACAATTTCATAAAAAATCTGACTTTCGGCTATTCACTCATAAATGGATCCAGACAGTTGCAAATGATCCTCTGAAAGGTTTGGGAATGGAAATAGAAGAAATCAGCCCTCGACAACTTAACCGGCAGAAAAAGATTTTTTTGAAAAAATCCTAAGCCCCGGGGTCACAATTTCATAAAAAATCTGACTTTTGGCAATTCACTCAAACATTGTGCCAAAAGGTTCCAAATTCTCCCCTGAAAGGTTTGGCGGTCGAAACAGAAGGCTTTTTATAACAGGAAAAGAAATCAACCCTCAAAAACTTAACCGGGAGAACAAGATTTTTTTGAAAAAATTCTAAGCCCCGGGGTCACAATTTCATAAAAAATTTGACTTTCGACAATTGACTCAAAAATTGTTCCAGACAGTTGCAAATGATCCTCTGAAAGGTTTGGGAATGGAAATAGAAGAAATCAGCCCTCGACAACTTAACCAGCAGAAAAAGATTTTTTTGAAAAAATCCCTAAGCCCCGGGGTCACAATTGCAAAAAAAATCTGACTTTTGGCTATTCACTCAAAAATTGTTCCAAAATGTTCCAAATTCTCCCCTGAAAGGTTTGGCGGTTGAAACAGAAGGCTTTTTATCACAGGAAAAGAAATCAGCCCTCAACAACTTAACCGGCAGAAAAAGATTTTTTTGAAAAAATCCTAAGCCCCGGGGTCACAATTTCATAAAAAATCTGACTTTTGGCAATTCACTCAAAAATTGTGCGAAAAGGTTCCAAATTCTCCCCTGAAAGGTTTGGCGGTCGAAACATATGGTTTTTTTTCACAGGACACGAAATCAGCCCTCGACAACTTAACCGGCAGAGAAAGATTTTTTTGAAAAAATCCTAAGCCCCGGGGTCACAATTTCATAAAATGTCTGACTTTCGGCAATTCATTCAAAAATGGTGCCAAACGGTTCCAAATGATCCCCTGAACGGTTTGGCGGTTGAAACAGAAGGCTTTTTATCACAGGAAAAGAAATCAGCCCTCAACAACTTAACCGGCAGAAAAAGATTTTTTTGAAAAAATCCAAAGCCCCGGGGTCACAATTTCATAAAAAATCTGACTTTCGGCTATTCACTCATAAATGGTTCCAGACAGTTGCAAATGATCCTCTGAAAGGTTTGGGAATGGAAATAGAAGAAATCAGCCCTCGACAACTTAACCGGCAGAAAAAGATTTTTTTGAAAAAATCCTAAGCCCCGGGGTCACAATTTCATAAAAAATCTGACTTTTGGCAATTCACTCAAACATTGTGCCAAAAGGTTCCAAATTCTCCCCTGAAAGGTTTGGCGGTCGAAAAAGAAGGCTTTTTATCACAGGAAAAGAAATCAACCCTCAAAAACTTAACCGGCAGAAAAAGATTTTTTTGAAAAAATCCTAAGCCCCGGGGTCACAATTTCATAAAAAATCTGACTTTCGACAATTCACTCAAAAATAGTTCCAGACAGTTGCAAATGATCCTCTGAAAGGTTTGGGAATGGAAATAGAAGAAATCAGCCCTCAACAACTTAACCGGCTGAAAAAGATTTTTTTGAAAAAATCCTAAGCCCCGGGGTCAGAATTTCATAAAACATCTGACTTTTGGCCATTCACTCAAAGATTGTGCCAAAAGGTTCCAAATTCTCCCCTGAAAGGTTTGGCGGTCGAAACAGATGGCTTTTTATCACAGGAAACGAAATCAGCCCTCAACAACTTAACTGGCAGAAAAAGATTTTTTTGAAAAAATCCTATGCCCCGGGGTCACAATTTCATAAAAAGTCTGACTTTTGGCAATTCACTCAAAAATTGTGCCAAAAGGTTCCAAATTCTCCCCTGAAAGGTTTGGTGGTTGAAACAGAAGGCTTTTTATCACAGGAAAAGAAATCAGCCCTCAACAACCTAACCGGCAGAAAAAGATTTTTTTGAAAAAATCCTAAGCCCCGGGGTCACAATTTCATAAAAAATCTGACTTTTGGCAATTCACTCAAACATTGTGCCAAAAGGTTCCAAATTCTCCCCTGAAAGGTTTGGCGGTCGAAACAGAAGGCTTTTTATCACAGGAAAAGAAATCAACCCTCAAAAACTTAACCGGGAGAAAAAGATTTTTTTGAAAAAATTCTAAGCCCCAGGGTCACAATTTCATAAAAAATCTGACTTTCGACAATTCACTCAAAAATGGTTCCAGAGAGTTGCAAATGATCCTCTGAAAGGTTTGGGAATGGAAATAGAAGAAATCAGCCCTCGACAACTTAACCAGCAGAAAAAGATTTTTTTGAAAAAATCCTTTGCCCCGGGGTCACAATTTCATAAAAAAATCTGACTTTTGGCAATTGACTCAAAAATTGTGCCGAAAGGTTCCAAATGATCCCCTGAACGGTTTGGCGGTTGAAACAGAAGGCTTTTTAACACAGGAAAAGAAATCAACCCTCAAAATCTTAACCGGTAGAAAAAGATTTTTTTGAAAAAAATCCTAAGCCCCGGGGTCACAATTTCATAAAAAATCTGACTTTCGGCAATTCACTCAAAAATGGTTCCAGACAGTTGCAAATGATCCTCTGAAAGGTTTGGGAATGGAAATAGAAGAAATCAGCCCTCGACAACTTAACCGGCAGAAAAAGATTTGTTTGAAAAAATCCCTAAGCCCCGGGGTCACAATTGCAAAAAAAAATCTGACTTTTGGCTATTCACTCAAAAATTGTTCCAAAATGTTCCAAATTCTCCCCTGAAAGGTTTGGCGGTTGAAACAGAAGGCTTTTTATCACAGGAAAAGAAATCAGCCCTCAACAACTTAACCGGCAGAAAAAGATTTTTTTGAAAAAATCCTAAGCCCCGGGTTCACAATTTCATAAAAAATCTGACTTTTGGCAATTCACTCAAAAATTGTGCGAAAAGGTTCCAAATTCTCCCCTGAAAGGTTTGGCGGTCGAAACATATGGTTTTTTTTCACAGGACACGAAATCAGCCCTCGACAACTTAACCGGCAGAGAAAGATTTTTTTGAAAAAATCCTAAGCCCCGGGGTCACAATTTCATAAAATTTCTGACTTTCGGCAATTCATTCAAAAATGGTGCCAAACGGTTCCAAATGATCGCCTGAACGGTTTGGCGGTTGAAACAGAAGGCTTTTTATCACAGGAAAAGAAATCAGCCCTCAACAACTTAACCGGCAGAAAAAGATTTTTTTGAAAAAATCCAAAGCCCCGGGGTCACAATTTCATAAAAAATCTGACTTTCGGCTATTCACTCATAAATGGTTCCAGACAGTTGCAAATGATCCTCTGAAAGGTTTGGGAATGGAAATAGAAGAAATCAGCCCTCGACAACTTAACCGGCAGAAAAAGATTTTTTTGAAAAAATCCTAAGCCCCGGGGTCACAATTTCATAAAAAAATCTGACTTTTGGCAATTCACTCAAACATTGTGCCAAAAGGTTCCAAATTCTCCCCTGAAAGGTTTGGCGGTCGAAAAAGAAGGCTTTTTATCACAGGAAAAGAAATCAACCCTCAAAAACTTAACCGGCAGAAAAAGATTTTTTTGAAAAAATCCTAAGCCCCGGGGTCACAATTTCATAAAAAATCTGACTTTCGACAATTCACTCAAAAATAGTTCCAGACAGTTGCAAATGATCCTCTGAAAGGTTTGGGAATGGAAATAGAAGAAATCAGCCCTCAACAACTTAACCGGCTGAAAAAGATTTTTTTGAAAAAATCCTAAGCCCCGGGGTCACAATTTCATAAAAAATCTGACTTTTGGCCATTCACTCAAAGATTGTGCCAAAAGGTTCCAAATTCTCCCCTGAAAGGTTTGGCGGTCGAAACAGATGGCTTTTTATCACAGGAAACGAAATCAGCCCTCAACAACTTAACTGGCAGAAAAAGATTTTTTTGAAAAAATCCTATGCCCCGTGGTCACAATTTCATAAAAAGTCTGACTTTTGGCAATTCACTCAAACATTGTGCCAAAAGGTTCCAAATTCTCCCCTGAAAGGTTTGGCGGTCGAAAAAGAAGGCTTTTTATCACAGGAAAAGAAATCAACCCTCAAAAACTTAACCGGCAGAAAAAGATTTTTTTGAAAAAATCCTAAGCCCCGGGGTCACAATTTCATAAAAAATCTGACTTTCGACAATTCACTCAAAAATAGTTCCAGACAGTTGCAAATGATCCTCTGAAAGGTTTGGGAATGGAAATAGAAGAAATCAGCCCTCAACAACTTAACCGGCTGAAAAAGATTTTTTTGAAAAAATCCTAAGCCCCGGGGTCACAATTTCATAAAAAATCTGACTTTTGGCCATTCACTCAAAGATTGTGCCAAAAGGTTCCAAATTCTCCCCTGAAAGGTTTGGCGTTCGAAACAGATGGCTTTTTATCACAGGAAACGAAATCAGCCCTCAACAACTTAACTGGCAGAAAAAGATTTTTTTGAAAAAATCCTATGCCCCGGGGTCACAATTTCATAAAAAGTCTGACTTTTGGCAATTCATTCAAAAATTGTGCCAAAAGGTTCCAAATTCTCCCCTGAAAGGTTTGGCGGTTGAAACAGAAGGCTTTTTATCACAGGAAAAGAAATCAGCCCTCAACAACTTAACCGGCAGAAAAAGATTTTTTTGAAAAAATCCTAAGCCCCGGGCTCACAATTTCATAAAAAATCTGACTTTCGGCTATTCAATCATAAATGGTTCCAGACAGTTGCAAATGATCCTCTGAAAGGTTTGGGAATGGAAATAGAAGAAATCAGCCCTCGACAACTTAACCGGCAGAAAAAGATTTTTTTGAAAAAATCCTAAGCCCCGGGGTCACAATTTCATAAAAAATCTGACTTTTGGCAATTCACTCAAAAATTGTGCCAAAAGGTTCCAAATTCTCCCCTGAAAGGTTTGGCGGTCGAAACAGAAGGCTTTTTATCACAGGAAAAGAAATCAACCCTCAAAAACTTAACTGGGAGAAAAAGATTTTTTTGAAAAAATCCTAAGCCCCGGGCTCACAATTTCATAAAAAATCTGACTTTCGACAATTCACTCAAAAATGGTTCCAGACAGTTGCAAATGATCCTCTGAAAGGTTTGGGAATGGAAATAGAAGAAATCAGCCCTCGACAACTTAACCAGCAGAAAAAGATTTTTTTGAAAAAATCCTAAGCCCCGGGGTCACAATTTCATAAAAAAATCTGACTTTTGGCCATTCACTCAAAAATTGTGCCAAAAGGTTCCAAATGATCCCCTGAACGGTTTGGCGGTTGAAACAGAAGGCTTTTTATAACAGGAAAAGAAATCAACCCTCAAAAACTTAACCGGTAGAAAAAGATTTTTTTGAAAAAAATCCTAAAACCCGGGGTCACAATTTCATAAAAAATCTGACTTTTGGCCATTCACTCAAAGATTGTGCCAAAAGGTTCCAAATTCTCCCCTGAAAGGTTTGGCGGTCGAAACAGATGGCTTTTTATCACAGGAAACGAAATCAGCCCTCAACAACCTAACCGGCAGAAAAAGATTTTTTTGAAAAAATCCTAAGCCCCGGGGTAACAATTTCAAAAAAAGTCTGACTTTCTGCAATTCATTCAAAAATGGTGCCAAACGGTTCCAAATGATCCCCTGAACGGTTTGGCGGTTGAAACAGAAGGCTTTTTACCACAGGAAAAGAAATCAGCCCTCAACAACTTAACCGGCAGAAAAAGATTTTTTTGAAAAAATCCTAAGCCCCGGGCTCACAATTTCATAAAAAATCTGACTTTCGGCTATTCAATCATAAATGGTTCCAGACAGTTGCAAATGATCCTCTGAAAGGTTTGGGAATGGAAATAGAAGAAATCAGCCCTCGACAACTTAACCGGCAGAAAAAGATTTTTTTGAAAAAATCCTAAACCCCGGGGTCACAATTGCATAAAAAATCTGACTTTTGGCAATTCACTCAAACATTGTGCCAAAAGGTTCCAAATTCTCCCCTGAAAGGTTTGGCGGTCGAAACAGAAGGCTTTTTATCACAGGAAAAGAAATCAACCCTCAAAAACTTAACCGGTAGAAAAAGATTTTTTTGAAAAAAATCCTAAGCCCCGGGGTCACAATTTCATAAAAAATCTGACTTTTGGCAATTCACTCAAACATTGTGCCAAAAGGTTCCAAATTCTCCCCTGAAAGGTTTGGCGGTCGAAAAAGAAGGCTTTTTATCACAGGAAAAGAAATCAACCCTCAAAAACTTAACCGGCAGAAAAAGATTTTTTTGAAAAAATCCTAAGCCCCGGGGTCACAATTTCATAAAAAATCTGACTTTCGACAATTCACTCAAAAATAGTTCCAGACAGTTGCAAATGATCCTCTGAAAGGTTTGGGAATGGAAATAGAAGAAATCAGCCCTCAACAACTTAACCGGCTGAAAAAGATTTTTTTGAAAAAATCCTAAGCCCCGGGGTCACAATTTCATAAAAAATCTGACTTTTGGCCATTCACTCAAAGATTGTGCCAAAAGGTTCCAAATTCTCCCCTGAAAGGTTTGGCGGTCGAAACAGATGGCTTTTTATCACAGGAAACGAAATCAGCCCTCAACAACTTAACTGGCAGAAAAAGATTTTTTTGAAAAAATCCTATGCCCCGGGGTCACAATTTCATAAAAAGTCTGACTTTTGGCAATTCACTCAAAAATTGTGCCAAAAGGTTCCAAATTCTCCCCTGAAAGGTTTGGCGGTTGAAACAGAAGGCTTTTTATCACAGGAAAAGAAATCAGCCCTCAACAACCTAACCGGCAGAAAAAGATTTTTTTTGAAAAAATCCTAAGCCCCGGGCTCACAATTTCATAAAAAATCTGACTTTCGGCTATTCAATCATAAATGGTTCCAGACAGTTGCAAATGATCCTCTGAAAGTTTTGGGAATGGAAATAGAAGAAATCAGCCCTCGACAACTTAACCGGCAGAAAAAGATTTTTTTGAAAAAATCCTAAGCCCCGGGGTCACAATTTCATAAAAAAATCTGACTTTTGGCCATTCACTCAAAAATTGTGCCGAAAGGTTCCAAATGATCCCCTGAACGGTTTGGCGGTTGAAACAGAAGGCTTTTTATAACAGGAAAAGAAATCAACCCTCAAAAACTTAACCGGTAGAAAAAGATTTTTTTGAAAAAAATCCTAAGCCCCGGGGTCACAATTTCATAAAAAATCTGACTTTCGGCTATTCACTCATAAATGGTTCCAGACAGTTGCAAATGATCCTCTGAAAGGTTTGGGAATGGAAATAGAAGAAATCAGCCCTCGACAACTTAACCGGCAGAAAAAGATTTTTTTGAAAAAATCCTAAGCCCCGGGGTCACAATTGCAAAAAAAATCTGACTTTTGGCTATTCACTCAAAAATTGTTCCAAAATGTTCCAAATTCTCCCCTGAAAGGTTTGGCGGTTGAAACAGAAGGCTTTTTATCACAGGAAAAGAAATCAGCCCTCAACAACTTAACCGGCAGAAAAAGATTTTTTTGAAAAAATCCTAAGCCCCGGGGTCACAATTTCATAAAAAATCTGACTTTTGGCAATTCACTCAAAAATTGTGCGAAAAGGTTCCAAATTCTCCCCTGAAAGGTTTGGCGGTCGAAACATATGGTTTTTTTTCACAGGACACGAAATCAGCCCTCGACAACTTAACCGGCAGAGAAAGATTTTTTTGAAAAAATCCTAAGCCCCGGGGTCACAATTTCATAAAATGTCTGACTTTCGGCAATTCATTCAAAAATGGTGCCAAACGGTTCCAAATGATCCCCTGAACGGTTTGGCGGTTGAAACAGAAGGCTTTTTATCACAGGAAAAGAAATCAACCCTCAAAAACTTAACCGGGAGAAAAAGATTTTTTTGAAAAAATCCAAAGCCCCGGGGTCACAATTTCATAAAAAAATCTGACTTTCGACAATTCACTCATAAATGGTTCCAGACATTTGCAAATGATCCTCTGAAAGGTTTGGGAATGGAAATAGAAGAAATCAGCCCTCGACAACTTAACCGGCAGAAAAAGATTTTTTTGAAAAAATCCTAAGCCCCGGGGTCACAATTTCATAAAAAATCTGACTTTTGGCAATTCACTCAAACATTGTGCCAAAAGGTTCCAAATTCTCCCCTGAAAGGTTTGGCGGTCGAAACAGAAGGCTTTTTATCACAGGAAAAGAAATCAACCCTCAAAAACTTAACCGGGAGAAAAAGATTTTTTTGAAAAAATCCTAAGCCCCGGGGTCACAATTTCATAAAAAATCTGACTTTCGACAATTCACTCACAAATGGTTCCAGACAGTTGCAAATGATCCTCTGAAAGGTTTGGGAATGGAAATAGAAGAAATCAGCCCTCGACAACTTAACCAGCAGAAAAAGATTTTTTTGAAAAAATCCTAAGCCCCGGGGTCACAATTTCATAAAAAAATCTGACTTTTGGCCATTCACTCAAAAATTGTGCCGAAAGGTTCCAAATGATCCCCTGAACGGTTTGGCGGTTGAAACAGAAGGCTTTTTATAACAGGAAAAGAAATCAACCCTCAAAAACTTAACCGGTAGAAAAAGATTTTTTTGAAAAAAATCCTAAGCCCCGGGGTCACAATTTCATAAAAAATCTGACTTTCGGCAATTCACTCAAAAATGGTTCCAGACAGTTGCAAATGATCCTCTGAAAGGTTTGGGAATGGAAATAGAAGAAATCAGCCCTCGACAACTTAACCGGCAGAAAAAGATTTTTTTGAAAAAATCCTAAGCCCCGGGGTCACAATTGCAAAAAAAATCTGACTTTTGGCTATTCACTCAAAAATTGTTCCAAAATGTTCCAAATTCTCCCCTGAAAGGTTTGGCGGTTGAAACAGAAGGCTTTTTATCACAGGAAAAGAAATCAGCCCTCAACAACTTAACCGGTAGAAAAAGATTTTTTTGAAAAAAATCCTAAGCCCCGGGGTCACAATTTCATAAAAAATCTGACTTTCGGCAATTCACTCAAAAATGGTTCCAGACAGTTGCAAATGATCCTCTGAAAGGTTTGGGAATGGAAATAGAAGAAATCAGCCCTCAACAACTTAACCGGCAGAAAAAGATTTTTTTGAAAAAATCCTAAGCCCCGGGGTCACAATTTCATAAAAAATCTGACTTTTGGCAATTCACTCAAAAATTGTGCGAAAAGGTTCCAAATTCTCCCCTGAAAGGTTTGGCGGTCGAAACATATGGTTTTTTTTCACAGGACACGAAATCAGCCCTCGACAACTTAACCGGCAGAGAAAGATTTTTTTGAAAAAATCCTAAGCCCCGGGGTCACAATTTCATAAAATGTCTGACTTTCGGCAATTCATTCAAAAATGGTGCCAAACGGTTCCAAATGATCCCCTGAACGGTTTGGCGGTTGAAACAGAAGGCTTTTTATCACAGGAAAAGAAATCAACCCTCAAAAACTTAACCGGCAGAAAAAGATTTTTTTGAAAAAATCCTAAGCCCCGGGGTCACAATTTCATAAAAAATCTGACTTTCGACAATTCACTCAAAAATGGTTCCAGACAGTTGCAAATGATCCTCTGAAAGGTTTGGGAATGGAAATAGAAGAAATCAGCCCTCGACAACTTAACCAGCAGAAAAAGATTTTTTTGAAAAAATCCTAAGCCCCGGGGTCACAATTTCATAAAAAATCTGACTTTTGGCTATTCACTCAAAAATTGTTCCAAAATGTTCCAAATTCTCCCCTGAAAGGTTTGGCGGTTGAAACAGAAGGCTTTTTATCACAGGAAAAGAAATCAACCCTCAAAAACTTAACCGGCAGAAAAAGATTTTTTTGAAAAAATCCTAAGCCCCGGGGTCACAATTTCATAAAAAATCTGACTTTCGGCAATTCACTCAAAAATGGTGCCAGACGGTTGCAAATGATCCTCTGAAAGGTTTGGGAATGGAAATAGAAGAAATCAGCCCTCAAAAACTTAACCGGCTGAAAAAGATTTTTTTGAAAAAATCCTAAGCCCCGGGGTCACAATTTCATAAAAATCTGACTTTTGGCCATTCACTCAAAGATTGTGCCAAAAGGTTCCAAATTCTCCCCTGAAAGGTTTGGCGGTTGAAACAGATGGCTTTTTATCACAGGAAACGAAATCAGCCCTCGACAACTTAACCGGGAGAGAAAGATTTTCTGAAAAAATCCCTTAGCCCCGGGGTCACAATTTCAAAAAAAGTCTGACTTTCGGCAATTCATTCAAAAATGGTGCCAAACGGTTCCAAATGATCCCCTGAACGGTTTGGCGGTTGAAACAGAAGGCTTTTTACCACAGGAAAAGAAATCAGCCCTCAACAACTTAACCGGCAGAAAAAGATTTTTTTGAAAAAATCCAAAGCCCCGGGCTCACAATTTCATAAAAAATCTGACTTTCGGCTATTCACTCATAAATGGTTCCAGACAGTTGCAAATGATCCTCTGAAAGGTTTGGGAATGGAAATAGAAGAAATCAGCCCTCGACAACTTAACCGGCAGAAAAAGATTTTTTTGAAAAAAATCCTAAGCCCCGGGGTCACAATTGCATAAAAAATCTGACTTTTGGCAATTCACTCAAAAATTGTTCCAAAATGTTCCAAATTCTCCCCTGAAAGGTTTGGCGGTTGAAACAGAAGGCTTTTTATCACAGGAAAAGAAATCAACCCTCGACAACTTAACCGGCAGAAAAAGATTTTTTTGAAAAAATCCTAAGCCCCGGGGTCACAATTTCATAAAAAGTCTGACTTTTGGCAATTCACTCAAAAATTGTGCCAAAAGGTTCCAAATTCTCCCCTGAAAGGTTTGGCGGTTGAAACAAAAGGCTTTTTATCACAGGAAAAGAAATCAGCCCTCAAAAACTTAACCGGCAGAAAAAGATTTTTTTGAAAAAATCCTAAGCCCCGGGCTCACAATTTCATAAAAAATCTGACTTTCGGCTATTCAATCATAAATGGTTCCAGACAGTTGCAAATGATCCTCTGAAAGGTTTGGGAATGGAAATAGAAGAAATCAGCCCTCGACAACTTAACCGGCAGAAAAAGATTTTTTTGAAAAAATCCTAAGCCCCGGGGTCACAATTTCATAAAAAAATCTGACTTTTGGCCATTCACTCAAAAATTGTGCCGAAAGGTTCCAAATGATCCCCTGAACGGTTTGGCGGTTGAAACAGAAGGCTTTTTATAACAGGAAAAGAAATCAACCCTCAAAAACTTAACCGGTAGAAAAAGATTTTTTTGAAAAAAATCCTAAGCCCCGGGGTCACAATTTCATAAAAAATCTGACTTCCGGCAATTCACTCAAAAATGGTTCCAGACAGTTGCAAATGATCCTCTGAAAGGTTTGGGAATGGAAATAGAAGAAATCAGCCCTCGACAACTTAACCGGCAGAAAAAGATTTTTTTGAAAAAATCCTAAGCCCCGGGGTCACAATTGCAAAAAAAATCTGACTTTTGGCTATTCACTCAAAAATTGTTCCAAAATGTTCCAAATTCTCCCCTGAAAGGTTTGGCGGTTGAAACAGAAGGCTTTTTATCACAGGAAAAGAAATCAGCCCTCAACAACTTAACCGGTAGAAAAAGATTTTTTTGAAAAAAATCCTAAGCCCCGGGGTCACAATTTCATAAAAAATCTGACTTTTGGCAATTCACTCAAAAATTGTGCGAAAAGGTTCCAAATTCTCCCCTGAAAGGTTTGGCGGTCGAAACATATGGTTTTTTTTCACAGGACACGAAATCAGCCCTCGACAACTTAACCGGCAGAGAAAGATTTTTTTGAAAAAATCCTAAGCCCCGGGGTCACAATTTCATAAAATGTCTGACTTTCGGCAATTCATTCAAAAATGGTGCCAAACGGTTCCAAATGATCCCCTGAACGGTTTGGCGGTTGAAACAGAAGGCTTTTTATCACAGGAAAAGAAATCAACCCTCAAAAACTTAACCGGCAGAAAAAGATTTTTTTGAAAAAATCCTAAGCCCCGGGGTCACAATTTCATAAAAAATCTGACTTTCGACAATTCACTCAAAAATGGTTCCAGACAGTTGCAAATGATCCTCTGAAAGGTTTGGGAATGGAAATAGAAGAAATCAGCCCTCGACAACTTAACCAGCAGAAAAAGATTTTTTTGAAAAAATCCTAAGCCCCGGGGTCACAATTTCATAAAAAATCTGACTTTTGGCTATTCACTCAAAAATTGTTCCAAAATGTTCCAAATTCTCCCCTGAAAGGTTTGGCGGTTGAAACAGAAGGCTTTTTATCACAGGAAAAGAAATCAACCCTCAAAAACTTAACCGGCAGAAAAAGATTTTTTTGAAAAAATCCTAAGCCCCGGGGTCACAATTTCATAAAAAATCTGACTTTCGGCAATTCACTCAAAAATGGTGCCAGACGGTTGCAAATGATCCTCTGAAAGGTTTGGGAATGGAAATAGAAGAAATCAGCCCTCAAAAACTTAACCGGCTGAAAAAGATTTTTTTGAAAAAATCCTAAGCCCCGGGGTCACAATTTCATAAAAATCTGACTTTTGGCCATTCACTCAAAGATTGTGCCAAAAGGTTCCAAATTCTCCCCTGAAAGGTTTGGCGGTCGAAACAGATGGCTTTTTATCACAGGAAACGAAATCAGCCCTCGACAACTTAACCGGCAGAAAAAGATTTTCTGAAAAAATCCCTTAGCCCCGGGGTCACAATTTCATAAAATGTCTGACTTTCGGCAATTCATTCAAAAATGGTGCCAAACGGTTCCAAATGATCCCCTGAACGGTTTGGCGGTTGAAACAGAAGGCTTTTTACCACAGGAAAAGAAATCAGCCCTCAACAACTTAACCGGCAGAAAAAGATTTTTTTGAAAAAATCCTAAGCCCCGGGCTCACAATTTCATAAAAAATCTGACTTTCGGCTATTCACTCATAAATGGTTCCAGACAGTTGCAAATGATCCTCTGAAAGGTTTGGGAATGGAAATAGAAGAAATCAGCCCTCGACAACTTAACCGGCAGAAAAAGATTTTTTTGAAAAAAATCCTAAACCCCGGGGTCACAATTGCATAAAAAATCTGACTTTTGGCAATTCACTCAAAAATTGTTCCAAAATGTTCCAAATTCTCCCCTGAAAGGTTTGGCGGTTGAAACAGAAGGCTTTTTATCACAGGAAAAGAAATCAACCCTCGACAACTTAACCGGCAGAAAAAGATTTTTTTGAAAAAATCCTAAGCCCCGGGGGTCACAATTTCATAAAAAATGTGACTTTCGGCAATTCACTCAAAAATGGTGCTAAACGGTTCCAAATGATCCTCTGAAAGGTTTGGGAATGGAAATAGAAGAAATCAGCCCTCAACAACTTAACCGGCAGAAAAAGATTTTTTTGAAAAAATCCTAAGCGCCGGGCTCACAATTTCATAAAAAATCTGACTTTCGGCAATTCACTCAAAAATGGTTCCAGACAGTTGCAAATGATCCTCTGAAAGGTTTGGGAATGGAAATAGAAGAAATCAGCCCTCGACAACTTAACCGGCAGAAAAAGATTTTTTTGAAAAAAATCCTAAGCCCCGGGGTCACAATTGCATAAAAAATCTGACTTTTGGCTATTCACTCAAAAATTGTTCCAAAATGTTCCAAATTCTCCCCTGAAAGGTTTGGCGGTTGAAACAGAAGGCTTTTTATCACAGGAAAAGAAATCAACCCTCGACAACTTAACCGGCAGAAAAAGATTTTTTTGAAAAAATCCCTAAGCCCCAGGGTCACAATTTCATAAAAAATCTGACTTTTGGCAATTCACTCAAACATTGTGCCAAAAGGTTCCAAATTCTCCCCTGAAAGGTTTGGCGGTCGAAACAGAAGGCTTTTTATCACAGGAAAAGAAATCAACCCTCAAAAACTTAACCGGCAGAAAAAGATTTTTTTGAAAAAATCCTAAGCCCCGGGGTCACAATTTCATAAAAAATCTGACTTTCGACAATTCACTCAAAAATGGTGCCAGACAGTTGCAAATGATCCTCTGAAAGGTTTGGGAATGGAAATAAAAGAAATCAGCCCTCGACAACTTAACCGGCAGAAAAAGATTTTTTTGAAAAAATCCTAAGCCCCGGGGTCACAATTTCATAAAAAATCTGACTTTTGGCTATTCACTCAAAAATTGTTCCAAAATGTTCCAAATTCTCCCCTGAAAGATTTGGCGGTTGAAACAGAAGGCTTTTTATCACAGGAAAAGAAATCAACCCTCAAAAACTTAACCGGCAGAAAAAGATTTTTTTGAAAAAATCCTAAGCCCCGGGGTCACAATTTCATAAAAAATCTGACTTTCGACAATTCACTCAAAAATGGTGCCAGACAGTTGCAAATGATCCTCTGAAAGGTTTGGGAATGGAAATAGAAGAAATCAGCCCTCGACAACTTAACCGGCAGAAAAAGATTTTTTTGAAAAAATCCTAAGCCCCGGGGTCACAATTTCATAAAAAATCTGACTTTTGGCCATTCACTCAAAGATTGTGCCAAAAGGTTCCAAATTCTCCCCTGAAAGGTTTGGCGGTCGAAACAGATGGCTTTTTATCACAGGAAACTAAATCAGCCCTCGACAACTTAACCGGGAGAGAAAGATTTTCTGAAAAAATCCCTTAGCCCCGGGGTCACAATTTCAAAAAAAGTCTGACTTTCGGCAATTCATTCAAAAATGGTGCCAAACGGTTCCAAATGATCCCCTGAACGGTTTGGCGGTTGAAACAGAAGGCTTTTTACCACAGGAAAAGAAATCAGCCCTCAACAACTTAACCGGCAGAAAAAGGTTTTTTTGAAAAAATCCTAAGCCCCGGGCTCACAATTTCATAAAAAATCTGACTTTCGGCAATTCACTCAAAAATGGTTCCAGACAGTTGCAAATGATCCTCTGAAAGGTTTGGGAATGGAAATAGAAGAAATCAGCCCTCGACAACTTAACCGGCAGAAAAAGATTTTTTTGAAAAAAATCCTAAGCCCCGGGGTCACAATTGCATAAAAAATCTGACTTTTGGCTATTCACTCAAAAATTGTTCCAAAATGTTCCAAATTCTCCCCTGAAAGGTTTGGCGGTTGAAACAGAAGGCTTTTTATCACAGGAAAAGAAATCAACCCTCGACAACTTAACCGGCAGAAAAAGATTTTTTTGAAAAAATCCTAAGCCCCGGGGGTCACAATTTCATAAAAAATCTGACTTTCGGCAATTCACTCAAAAATGGTGCCAGACGGTTGCAAATGATCCTCTGAAAGGTTTGGGAATGGAAATAGAAGAAATCAGCCCTCAACAACTTAACCGGCAGAAAAAGATTTTTTTGAAAAAATCCTAAGCCCCGGGCTCACAATTTCATAAAAAATCTGACTTTCGGCAATTCCCTCAAAAATGGTTCCAGACAGTTGCAAATGATCCTCTGAAAGGTTTGGGAATGGAAATAGAAGAAATCAGCCCTCGACAACTTAACCGGCAGAAAAAGATTTTTTTGAAAAAAATCCTAACCCCCGGGGTCACAATTGCATAAAAAATCTGACTTTTGGCTATTCACTCAAAAATTGTTCCAAAATGTTCCAAATTCTCCCCTGAAAGGTTTGGCGGTTGAAACAGAAGGCTTTTTATCACAGGAAAAGAAATCAACCCTCGACAACTTAACCGGCAGAAAAAGATTTTTTTGAAAAAATCCTAAGCCCCGGGGTCACAATTTCATAAAAAATCTGACTTTTGGCAATTCACTCAAAAATGGTGCCAGACGGTTGCAAATTCTCCCCTGAAAGGTTTGGCGGTTGAAACAAAAGGCTTTTTATCATAGGAAAAGAAATCAGCCCTCAACAACTTAACCGGCAGAAAAAGATTTTTTTGAAAAAATCCCTAAGCCCCAGGGTCACAATTTCAGAAAAAATCTGACTTTCGGCAATTCACTCAAAAATGGTGCCAAACGGTTCCAAATTCTCCCCAGAAAGGTTTGGCGGTCGAAACAGAAGGCTTTTTATCACAGGAAAAGAAATCAACCCTCAAAAACTTAACCGGCAGAAAAAGATTTTTTTGAAAAAATCCTAAGCCCCGGGGTCACAATTTCATAAAAAATCTGACTTTTGGCCATTCACTCAAAAATGGTGCCAGACGGTTGCAAATGATCCTCTGAAAGGTTTGGGAATGGAAATAGAAGAAATCAGCCCTCAAAAACTTAACGGGCAGAAAAAGATTTTTTTGAAAAGATCCTAATACCCGGGGTCAAAATTTCATAAAAAATCTGACTTTTGGCAATTCACTCAAAAATTGTGCCAAACGGTTCCAAATGATCCCCTGAACGGTTTGGCGGTTGAAACAGAAGGCTTTTTACCACAGGAAAAGAAATCAATCCTCAACTACTTAACCGACAGAAAAAGGTTTTTTTGAAAAAATCCTAAGCCCCGGGGTCACAATTTCATAAAAAAATCTGACTTTTGGCAATTCACTCAAAAATTGTGCCGAAAGGTTCCAAATGATCCCCTGAACGGTTTGGCGGTTGAAACAGAAGGCTTTTTATCACAGGAAAAGAAATCAACCCTCAAAAACTTAACCGGCAGAAAAAGATTTTTTTGAAAAAAATCCTAAGCCCCGGGTTCACAATTTCATAAAAAATCTGACTTTCGGCAATTCACTCAAAAATGGTTCCAGACAGCTGCAAATGATCCTCTGAAATGTTTGGGAATGGAAATAGAAGAAATCAGCCCTCGACAACTTAACCGGCAGAAAAAGATTTTTTTGAAAAAATCCTAAGCCCCGGGGTCACAATTGCATAAAAAATCTGACTTTCGGCAATTCACTCAAAAATGGTTCCAGACAGTTGCAAATGATCCTCTGAAAGGTTTGGGAATGGAAATAGAAGAAATCAGCCCTCGACAACTTAACCGGCAGAAAAAGATTTTTTTGAAAAAAATCCTAACCCCCGGGGTCACAATTTCAGAAAAAATCTGACTTTTGGCCATTCACTCAAAAATGGTGCCAAACGGTTCCAAATTCTCCCCTGAAAGGTATGGCGGTCGAAACAGAAGGCTTTTTATCACAGGAAAAGAAATCAACCCTCAAAAACTTAACCGGCAGAAAAAGATTTTTTTGAAAAAATCCTAAGCCCCGGGGTCACAATTTCATAAAAAATCTGACTTTTGGCCATTCACTCAAAAATGGTGCCAGACGGTTGCAAATGATCCTCTGAAAGGTTTGGGAATGGAAATAGAAGAAATCAGCCCTCAAAAACTTAACGGGCAGAAAAAGATTTTTTTGAAAAAATCCTAATCCCCGGGGTCACAATTTCATAAAAAATCTGACTTTTGGCAATTCACTCAAAAATTGTGCCAAACGGTTCCAAATGATCCCCTGAAAGGTTTGGCGGTTGAAACAGAAGGCTTTTTATCACAGGAAAAGAAATCAACCCTCAACAACTTAACCGGCAGAAAAAGATTTTTTTGAAAAAATCCTAAGCCCCGGGGTCACAATTTCATAAAAAATCTGACTTTCGGCCATTCACTCAAAAATTGTGCCAAAAGGTTCCAAATTCTCCCCTGAAAGGTTTGGCGGTCGAAACATATGGCTTTTTATCACAGGATACGAAATCAGCCCTCGACAACTTAACCGGCAGAAAAAGATTTTTTTGAAAAAAATCCCTTTGCCCCGGGGTCACAATTTCAAAAAAAGTCTGACTTTCGGCAATTCATTCAAAAATGGTGCCAAACGGTTCCAAATGATCCCCTGAACGGTTTGGCGGTTGAAACAGAAGGCTTTTTACCACAGGAAAAGAAATCAGCTCTCAACAACTTAACCGGCAGAAAAAGATTTTTTTGAAAAAATCCTAAGCCCCGGGGTCACAATTTCATAAAAAATCTGACTTTTGGCAATTCACTCAAACATTGTGCCAAAAGGTTTCAAATTCTCCCCTGAAAGGTTTGGCGGTTAAAACACAAGGCTTTTTATCACAGGAAAAGAAATCAATCCTCAACTACTTAACCGACAGAAAAAGGTTTTTTTGAAAAAATCCTAAGCCCCGGGGTCACAATTTCATAAAAAAATCTGACTTTTGGCAATTCACTCAAAAATTGTGCCGAAAGGTTCCAAATGATCCCCTGAACGGTTTGGCGGTTGAAACAGAAGGCTTTTTATCACAGGAAAAGAAATCAACCCTCAAAAACTTAACCGGCAGAAAAAGATTTTTTTGAAAAAAATCCTAAGCCCCGGGTTCACAATTTCATAAAAAATCTGACTTTCGGCAATTCACTCAAAAATGGTTCCAGACAGCTGCAAATGATCCTCTGAAATGTTTGGGAATGGAAATAGAAGAAATCAGCCCTCGACAACTTAAACGGCAGAAAAAGATTTTTTTGAAAAAATCCTAAGCCCCGGGGTCACAATTTCATAAAAAATCTGACTTTTGGCAATTCACTCAAAAATTGTGCGAAAAGGTTCCAAATTCTCCCCTGAAAGGTTTGGCGCTCGAAACAGAAGGCTTTTTATCACAGGAAAAGAAATCAGCCCTCAACAACTTAACCGGCAGAAAAAGATTTTTTTGAAAAAATCCAAAGCCCCGGGGTCACAATTTCATAAAAAATCTGACTTTCGGCTATTCACTCATAAATGGTTCCAGACAGTTGCAAATGATCCTCTGAAAGGTTTGGGAATGGAAATAGAAGAAATCAGCCCTCGACAACTTAACCGGCAGAAAAAGATTTTTTTGAAAAAATCCTAAACCCCAGGGTCACAATTTCATAAAAAATCTGACTTTTGGCAATTCACTCAAACATTGTGCCAAAAGGTTCCAAATTCTCCCCTGAAAGGTTTGGCGGTCGAAACAGAAGGCTTTTTATCACAGGAAAAGAAATCAACCCTCAAAAAATTAACCGGCAGAAAAAGATTTTTTTGAAAAAATCCTAAGCCCCGGGGTCACAATTTCATAAAAAATCTGACTTTCGACAATTCACTCAAAAATGGTTCCAGACAGTTGCAAATGATCCTCTGAAAGGTTTGGGAATGGAAATAGAAGAAATCAGCCCTCGACAACTTAACCAGCAGAAAAAGTTTTTTTTGAAAAAATCCTAAGCCCCGGGGTCACAATTTCATAAAAAATCTGACTTTTGGCTATTCACTCAAAAATTGTTCCAAAATGTTCGAAATTCTCCCCTGAAAGATTTGGCGGTTGAAACAGAAGGCTTTTTATCACAGGAAAAGAAATCAACCCTCAAAAACTTAACCGGCAGAAAAAGATTTTTTTGAAAAAATCCTAAGCCCCGGGGTCACAATTTCATAAAAAATCTGACTTTTGGCCATTCACTCAAAGATTGTGCCAAAAGGTTCCAAATTCTCCCCTGAAAGGTTTGGCGGTCGAAACAGATGGCTTTTTATCACAGGAAACGAAATCAGCCCTCGACAACTTAACCGGGAGAGAAAGATTTTCTGAAAAAATCCCTTAGCCCCGGGGTCACAATTTCAAAAAAAGTCTGACTTTCGGCAATTCATTCAAAAATGGTGCCAAACGGTTCCAAATGATCCCATGAACGGTTTGGCGGTTGAAACAGAAGGCTTTTTACCACAGGAAAAGAAATCAGCCCTCAACAACTTAACCGGCAGAAAAAGATTTTTTTGAAAAAATCCTAAGCCCCGGGCTCACAATTTCATAAAAAATCTGACTTTCGGCAATTCATTCAAAAATGGTGCCAAACGGTTCCAAATGATCCCCTGAACGGTTTGGCGGTTGAAACAGAAGGCTTTTTACCACAGGAAAAGAAATCAGCCCTCAACAACTTAACCGGCAGAAAAAGATTTTTTTGAAAAAATCCTAAGCCCCGGGCTCACAATTTCATAAAAAATCTGACTTTCGGCAATTCACTCAAAAATGGTTCCAGACAGTTGCAAATGATCCTCTGAAAGGTTTGGGAATGGAAATAGAAGAAATCAGCCCTCGACAACTTAACCGGCAGAAAAAGATTTTTTTGAAAAAAATCCTAAGCCCCGGGGTCAAAATTGCATAAAAAATCTGACTTTTGGCTATTCACTCAAAAATTGTTCCAAAATGTTCCAAATTCTCCCCTGAAAGGTTTGGCGGTTGAAACAGAAGGCTTTTTATCACAGGAAAAGAAATCAACCCTCGACAACTTAACCGGCAGAAAAAGATTTTTTTGAAAAAATCCTAAGCCCCGGGGGTCACAATTTCATAAAAAATCTGACTTTCGGCAATTCACTCAAAAATGGTGCCAGACGGTTGCAAATGATCCTCTGAAAGGTTTGGGAATGGAAATAGAAGAAATCAGCCCTCAACAACTTAACCGGTAGAAAAAGATTTTTTTGAAAAAATCCTAAGCCCCGGGCTCACAATTTCATAAAAAATCTGACTTTCGGCAATTCACTCAAAAATGGTTCCAGACAGTTGCAAATGATCCTCTGAAAGGTTTGGGAATGGAAATAGAAGAAATCAGCCCTCGACAACTTAACCGGCAGAAAAAGATTTTTTTGAAAAAAATCCTAACCCCCGGGGTCACAATTGCATAAAAAATCTGACTTTTGGCTATTCACTCAAAAATTGTTCCAAAATGTTCCAAATTCTCCCCTGAAAGGTTTGGCGGTTGAAACAGAAGGCTTTTTATCACAGGAAAAGAAATCAACCCTCGACAACTTAACCGGCAGAAAAAGATTTTTTTGAAAAAATCCTAAGCCCCGGGGTCACAATTTCATAAAAAGTCTGACTTTTGGCAATTCACTCAAAAATTGTGCCAAAAGGTTCCAAATTCTCCCCTGAAAGGTTTGGCGGTTGAAACAAAAGGCTTTTTATCACAGGAAAAGAAATCAGCCCTCGACAACTTAACCGGCAGAGAAAGATTTTTTTGAAAAAATCCCTTAGCCCCGGGGTCACAATTCCATAAAAAGTCTGACTTTCGGCTACTCATTCAAAAATGGTGCCAAACGGTTCCAAATGATCCCCTGAACGGTTTAGCGGTTGAAACAGAAGGCTTTTTATCACAGGAAAAGAAATCAGCCCTCAGCAACTTAACCGGCAGAAAAAGGTTTTTTTTGAAAAAATCCAAAGCCCCGGGGTCACAATTTCATAAAAAATCTGACTTTCGGCTATTCATTCATAAATGGTTCCAGACAGTTGCAAATGATCCTCTGAAAGGTTTGGGAATGGAAATAGAAGAAATCAGCCCTCGACAACTTAACCGGCAGAAAAAGTTTTTTTTGAAAAAATTCTAAGCCCCGGGGTCACAATTTCATAAAAAATCTGACTTTCGGCAATTCACTCAAAAATGGTGCCAGACGGTTGCAAATGATCCTCTGAAAGGTTTGGGAATGGAAATAGAAGAAATCAGCCCTCAAAAACTTAACCAGCAGAAAAAGATTTTTTTGAAAAAATCCTAAGCCCCGGGGTCACAATTTCATAAAAAGTCTGACTTTTGGCAATTCACTCAAAAATTGTGCCAAACGGTTCCAAATGATCCCCTGAAAGGTTTGGCGGTCGAAACAGAAGGCTTTTTATCACAGGAAAAGAAATCAACCCTCAACAACTTAACCGGCAGAAAAAGATTTTTTTGAAAAAATCCTAAGCCCCGGGGTCACAATTTCATAAAAAATCTGACTTTCGGCAATTCACTCAAAAATGGTGCCAGACGGTTGCAAATGATCCTCTGAAAGGTTTGGGAATGGAAATAGAAGAAATCAGCCCTCAAAAACTTAACGGGCAGAAAAAGATTTTTTTGAAAAAATCCTAAGCCCCGGGGTCACAATTTCATAAAAAGTCTGACTTTTGGCAATTCACTCAAAAATTGTGCCAAACGGTTCCAAATGATCCCCTGAAAGGTTTGGCGGTCGAAACAGAAGGCTTTTTATCACAGGAAAAGAAATCAACCCTCAACAACTTAACCGGCAGAAAAAGATTTTTTTGAAAAAATCCTAAGCCCCGGGGTCACAATTTCATAAAAAATCTGACTTTTGGCCATTCACTCAAAAATTGTGCCAAAAGGTTCCAAATTCTCCCCTGAAAGGTTTGGCGGTCGAAACATATGGCTTTTTATCACAGGATACGAAATCAGCCCTCGACAACTTAACCGGCAGAAAAAGATTTTTTTGAAAAAAATCCCTTTGCCCCGGGGTCACAATTTCAAAAAAAGTCTGACTTTCGGCAATTCATTCAAAAATGGTGCGAAACGGTTCCAAATGATCCCCTGAACGGTTTGGCGGTTGAAACAGAAGGCTTTTTACCACAGGAAAAGAAATCAGCCCTCAACAACTTAACCGGCAGAAAAAGATTTTTTTGAAAAAATCCTAAGCCCCGGGGTCACAATTTCATAAAAAATCTGACTTTTGGCAATTCACTCAAACATTGTGCCAAAAGGTTTCAAATTCTCCCCTGAAAGGTTTGGCGGTTAAAACACAAGGCTTTTTATCACAGGAAAAGAAATCAATCCTCAACTACTTAACCGACAGAAAAAGGTTTTTTTGAAAAAATCCTAAGCCCCGGGGTCACAATTTCATAAAAAAATCTGACTTTTGGCAATTCACTCAAAAATTGTGCCGAAAGGTTCCAAATGATCCCCTGAACGGTTTGGCGGTTGAAACAGAAGGCTTTTTATCACAGGAAAAGAAATCAACCCTCAAAAACTTAACCGGCAGAAAAAGATTTTTTTGAAAAAAATCCTAAGCCCCGGGGTCACAATTTCATAAAAAATCTGACTTTTGGCAATTCACTCAAACATTGTGCCAAAAGGTTTCAAATTCTCCCCTGAAAGGTTTGGCGGTTAAAACACAAGGCTTTTTACCACAGGAAAAGAAATCAGCCCTCGACAACTTAACCGGCAGAAAAAGATTTTTTTGAAAAAATCCTAAGCCCCGGGGTCACAATTTCATAAAAAATCTGACTTTTGGCAATTCACTCAAAAATTGTGCGAAAAGGTTCCAAATTCTCCCCTGAAAGGTTTGGCGCTCGAAACAGAAGGCTTTTTATCACAGGAAAAGAAATCAGCCCTCAACAACTTAACCGGCAGAAAAAGATTTTTTTGAAAAAATCCAAAGCCCCGGGGTCACAATTTCATAAAAAATCTGACTTTCGGCTATTCACTCATAAATGGTTCCAGACAGTTGCAAATGATCCTCTGAAAGGTTTGGGAATGGAAATAGAAGAAATCAGCCCTCGACAACTTAACCGGCAGAAAAAGATTTTTTTGAAAAAATCCTAAGCCCCGGGGTCACAATTTCATAAAAAATCTGACTTTTGGCAATTCACTCAAACATTGTGCCAAAAGGTTCCAAATTCTCCCCTGAAAGGTTTGGCGGTCGAAACAGAAGGCTTTTTATCACAGGAAAAGAAATCAACCCTCAAAAACTTAACCGGCAGAAAAAGATTTTTTTGAAAAAATCCTAAGCCCCGGGGTCACAATTTCATAAAAAATCTGACTTTCGACAATTCACTCAAAAATGGTTCCAGACAGTTGCAAATGATCCTCTGAAAGGTTTGGGAATGGAAATAGAAGAAATCAGCCCTCGACAACTTAACCAGCAGAAAAAGATTTTTTTGAAAAAATCCTAAGCCCCGGGGTCACAATTTCATAAAAAATCTGACTTTTGGCTATTCACTCAAAAATTGTTCCAAAATGTTCCAAATTCTCCCCTGAAAGATTTGGCGGTTGAAACAGAAGGCTTTTTATCACAGGAAAAGAAATCAACCCTCAAAAACTTAACCGGCAGAAAAAGATTTTTTTGAAAAAATCCTAAGCCCCGGGGTCACAATTTCATAAAAAATCTGACTTTTGGCAATTCACTCAAAAATGGTGCCAGACAGTTGCAAATGATCCTCTGAAAGGTTTGGGAATGGAAATAGAAGAAATCAGCCCTCGACAACTTAACCGGCAGAAAAAGATTTTTTTGAAAAAAATCCTAAGCCCCGGGGTCAAAATTGCATAAAAAATCTGACTTTTGGCTATTCACTCAAAAATTGTTCCAAAATGTTCCAAATTCTCCCCTGAAAGGTTTGGCGGTTGAAACAGAAGGCTTTTTATCACAGGAAAAGAAATCAACCCTCGACAACTTAACCGGCAGAAAAAGATTTTTTTGAAAAAATCCTAAGCCCCGGGGGTCACAATTTCATAAAAAATCTGACTTTCGGCAATTCACTCAAAAATGGTGCCAGACGGTTGCAAATGATCCTCTGAAAGGTTTGGGAATGGAAATAGAAGAAATCAGCCCTCAACAACTTAACCGGTAGAAAAAGATTTTTTTGAAAAAATCCTAAGCCCCGGGCTCACAATTTCATAAAAAATCTGACTTTCGGCAATTCACTCAAAAATGGTTCCAGACAGTTGCAAATGATCCTCTGAAAGGTTTGGGAATGGAAATAGAAGAAATCAGCCCTCGACAACTTAACCGGCAGAAAAAGATTTTTTTGAAAAAAATCCTAACCCCCGGGGTCACAATTGCATAAAAAATCTGACTTTTGGCTATTCACTCAAAAATTGTTCCAAAATGTTCCAAATTCTCCCCTGAAAGGTTTGGCGGTTGAAACAGAAGGCTTTTTATCACAGGAAAAGAAATCAACCCTCGACAACTTAACCGGCAGAAAAAGATTTTTTTGAAAAAATCCTAAGCCCCGGGGTCACAATTTCATAAAAAGTCTGACTTTTGGCAATTCACTCAAAAATTGTGCCAAAAGGTTCCAAATTCTCCCCTGAAAGGTTTGGCGGTTGAAACAAAAGGCTTTTTATCACAGGAAAAGAAATCAGCCCTCGACAACTTAACCGGCAGAGAAAGATTTTTTTGAAAAAATCCCTTAGCCCCGGGGTCACAATTCCATAAAAAGTCTGACTTTCGGCTACTCATTCAAAAATGGTGCTAAAGGGTTCCAAATGCTCCCCTGAAAGGTTTGGCGGTTGAAACAGAAGGCTTTTTATCACAGGAAAAGAAATCAGCCCTCAGCAACTTAACCGGCAGAAAAAGGTTTTTTTTGAAAAAATCCAAAGCCCCGGGGTCACAATTTCATAAAAAATCTGACTTTCGGCTATTCATTCATAAATGGTTCCAGACAGTTGCAAATGATCCTCTGAAAGGTTTGGGAATGGAAATAGAAGAAATCAGCCCTCGACAACTTAACCGGCAGAAAAAGTTTTTTTTGAAAAAATTCTAAGCCCCGGGGTCACAATTTCATAAAAAATCTGACTTTCGGCAATTCACTCAAAAATGGTGCCAGACGGTTGCAAATGATCCTCTGAAAGGTTTGGGAATGGAAATAGAAGAAATCAGCCCTCAAAAACTTAACCAGCAGAAAAAGATTTTTTTGAAAAAATCCTAAGCCCCGGGGTCACAATTTCATAAAAAGTCTGACTTTTGGCAATTCACTCAAAAATTGTGCCAAACGGTTCCAAATGATCCCCTGAAAGGTTTGGCGGTCGAAACAGAAGGCTTTTTATCACAGGAAAAGAAATCAACCCTCAACAACTTAACCGGCAGAAAAAGATTTTTTTGAAAAAATCCTAAGCCCCGGGGTCACAATTTCATAAAAAATCTGACTTTCGGCAATTCACTCAAAAATGGTGCCAGACGGTTGCAAATGATCCTCTGAAAGGTTTGGGAATGGAAATAGAAGAAATCAGCCCTCAAAAACTTAACCAGCAGAAAAAGATTTTTTTGAAAAAATCCTAAGCCCCGGGGTCACAATTTCATAAAAAGTCTGACTTTTGGCAATTCACTCAAAAATTGTGCCAAACGGTTCCAAATGATCCCCTGAAAGGTTTGGCGGTCGAAACAGAAGGCTTTTTATCACAGGAAAAGAAATCAACCCTCAACAACTTAACCGGCAGAAAAAGATTTTTTTGAAAAAATCCTAAGCCCCGGGGTCACAATTTCATAAAAAATCTGACTTTTTTCCATTCACTCAAAAATTGTGCCAAAAGGTTCCAAATTCTCCCCTGAAAGGTTTGGCGGTCGAAACATATGGCTTTTTATCACAGGATACGAAATCAGCCCTCGACAACTTAACCGGCAGAAAAAGATTTTTTTGAAAAAAATCCCTTTGCCCCGGGGTCACAATTTCAAAAAAAGTCTGACTTTCGGCAATTCATTCAAAAATGGTGCGAAACGGTTCCAAATGATCCCCTGAACGGTTTGGCGGTTGAAACAGAAGGCTTTTTTACCACAGGAAAAGAAATCAGCCCTCAACAACTTAACCGGCAGAAAAAGATTTTTTTGAAAAAATCCTAAGCCCCGGGGTCACAATTTCATAAAAAATCTGACTTTTGGCAATTCACTCAAACATTGTGCCAAAAGGTTTCAAATTCTCCCCTGAAAGGTTTGGCGGTTAAAACACAAGGCTTTTTATCACAGGAAAAGAAATCAATCCTCAACTACTTAACCGACAGAAAAAGGTTTTTTTGAAAAAATCCTAAGCCCCGGGGTCACAATTTCATAAAAAAATCTGACTTTTGGCAATTCACTCAAAAATTGTGCCGAAAGGTTCCAAATGATCCCCTGAACGGTTTGGCGGTTGAAACAGAAGGCTTTTTATCACAGGAAAAGAAATCAACCCTCAAAAACTTAACCGGCAGAAAAAGATTTTTTTGAAAAAAATCCTAAGCCCCGGGTTCACAATTTCATAAAAAATCTGACTTTCGGCAATTCACTCAAAAATGGTTCCAGACAGCTGCCAATGATCCTCTGAAATGTTTGGGAATGGAAATAGAAGAAATCAGCCCTCGACAACTTAACCGGCAGAAAAAGATTTTTTTGAAAAAATCCTAAGCCCCGGGGTCACAATTTCATAAAAAATCTGACTTTTGGCAATTCACTCAAAAATTGTGCGAAAAGGTTCCAAATTCTCCCCTGAAAGGTTTGGCGCTCGAAACAGAAGGCTTTTTATCACAGGAAAAGAAATCAGCCCTCAACAACTTAACCGGCAGAAAAAGATTTTTTTGAAAAAATCCAAAGCCCCGGGGTCACAATTTCATAAAAAATCTGACTTTCGGCTATTCACTCATAAATGGTTCCAGACAGTTGCAAATGATCCTCTGAAAGGTTTGGGAATGGAAATAGAAGAAATCAGCCCTCGACAACTTAACCGGCAGAAAAAGATTTTTTTGAAAAAATCCTAAGCCCCGGGGTCACAATTTCATAAAAAATCTGACTTTTGGCAATTCACTCAAACATTGTGCCAAAAGGTTCCAAATTCTCACCTGAAAGGTTTGGCGGTCGAAACAGAAGGCTTTTTATCACAGGAAAAGAAATCAACCCTCAAAAACTTAACCGGCAGAAAAAGATTTTTTTGAAAAAATCCTAAGCCCCGGGGTCACAATTTCATAAAAAATCTGACTTTCGACAATTCACTCAAAAATGGTTCCAGACAGTTGCAAATGATCCTCTGAAAGGTTTGGGAATGGAAATAGAAGAAATCAGCCCTCGACAACTTAACCAGCAGAAAAAGATTTTTTTGAAAAAATCCTAAGCCCCGGGGTCACAATTTCATAAAAAATCTGACTTTTGGCTATTCACTCAAAAATTGTTCCAAAATGTTCCAAATTCTCCCCTGAAAGATTTGGCGGTTGAAACAGAAGGCTTTTTATCACAGGAAAAGAAATCAACCCTCGACAACTTAACCGGCAGAAAAAGATTTTTTTGAAAAAATCCTAAGCCCCGGGGTCACAATTTCATAAAAAATCTGACTTTCGGCAATTCACTCAAAAATGGTGCCAGACGGTTGCAAATGATCCTCTGAAAGGTTTGGGAATGGAAATAGAAGAAATCAGCCCTCAAAAACTTAACCAGCAGAAAAAGATTTTTTTGAAAAAATCCTAAGCCCCGGGGTCACAATTTCATAAAAAGTCTGACTTTTGGCAATTCACTCAAAAATTGTGCCAAACGGTTCCAAATGATCCCCTGAAAGGTTTGGCGGTCGAAACAGAAGGCTTTTTATCACAGGAAAAGAAATCAACCCTCAACAACTTAACCGGCAGAAAAAGATTTTTTTGAAAAAATCCTAAGCCCCGGGGTCACAATTTCATAAAAAATCTGACTTTCGGCAATTCACTCAAAAATGGTGCCAGACGGTTGCAAATGATCCTCTGAAAGGTTTGGGAATGGAAATAGAAGAAATCAGCCCTCAAAAACTTAACCAGCAGAAAAAGATTTTTTTGAAAAAATCCTAAGCCCCGGGGTCACAATTTCATAAAAAGTCTGACTTTTGGCAATTCACTCAAAAATTGTGCCAAACGGTTCCAAATGATCCCCTGAAAGGTTTGGCGGTCGAAACAGATGGCTTTTTATCACAGGAAAAGAAATCAACCCTCAACAACTTAACCGGCAGAAAAAGATTTTTTTGAAAAAATCCTAAGCCCCGGGGTCACAATTTCATAAAAAATCTGACTTTTGGCCATTCACTCAAAAATTGTGCCAAAAGGTTCCAAATTCTCCCCTGAAAGGTTTGGCGGTCGAAACATATGGCTTTTTATCACAGGATACGAAATCAGCCCTCGACAACTTAACCGGCAGAAAAAGATTTTTTTGAAAAAAATCCCTTTGCCCTGGGGTCACAATTTCAAAAAAAGTCTGACTTTCGGCAATTCATTCAAAAATGGTGCGAAACGGTTCCAAATGATCCCCTGAACGGTTTGGCGGTTGAAACAGAAGGCTTTTTACCACAGGAAAAGAAATCAGCCCTCAACAACTTAACCGGCAGAAAAAGATTTTTTTGAAAAAATCCTAAGCCCCGGGGTCACAATTTCATAATAAATCTGACTTTTGGCAATTCACTCAAACATTGTGCCAAAAGGTTTCAAATTCTCCCCTGAAAGGTTTGGCGGTTAAAACACAAGGCTTTTTATCACAGGAAAAGAAATCAATCCTCAACTACTTAACCGACAGAAAAAGGTTTTTTTGAAAAAATCCTAAGCCCCGGGGTCACAATTTCATAAAAAATCTGACTTTTGGCCATTCACTCAAAGATTGTGCCAAAAGGTTCCAAATTCTCCCCTGAAAGGTTTGGCGGTCGAAACAGATGGCTTTTTATCACAGGAAACGAAATCAGCCCTCGACAACTTAACCGAGAGAGAAAGATTTTCTGAAAAAATCCCTTAGCCCCGGGGTCACAATTTCAAAAAAAGTCTGACTTTCGGCAATTCATTCAAAAATGGTGCCAAACGGTTCCAAATGATCCCCTGAACGGTTTGGCGGTTGAAACAGAAGGCTTTTTACCACAGGAAAAGAAATCAGCCCTCGACAACTTAACCGGCAGAAAAAGATTTTTTTGAAAAAATCCTAAGCCCCGGGCTCACAATTTCATAAAAAATCTGACTTTCGGCAATTCACTCAAAAATGGTTCCAGACAGTTGCAAATGATCCTCTGAAAGGTTTGGGAATGGAAATAGAAGAAATCAGCCCTCGACAACTTAACCGGCAGAAAAAGATTTTTTTGAAAAAAATCCTAAGCCCCGGGGTCACAATTGCATAAAAAATCTGACTTTTGGCTATTCACTCAAAAATTGTTCCAAAATGTTCCAAATTCTCCCCTGAAAGGTTTGGCGGTTGAAACAGAAGGCTTTTTATCACAGGAAAAGAAATCAACCCTCGACAACTTAACCGGCAGAAAAAGATTTTTTTGAAAAAATCCTAAGCCCCGGGGGTCACAATTTCATAAAAAATCTGACTTTCGGCAATTCTCTCAAAAATGGTGCCAGACGGTTGCAAATGATCCTCTGAAAGGTTTGGGAATGGAAAAAGAAGAAATCAGCCCTCAACAACTTAACCGGTAGAAAAAGATTTTTTTGAAAAAATCCTAAGCCCCGGGCTCACAATTTCATAAAAAATCTGACTTTCGGCAATTCACTCAAAAATGGTTCCAGACAGTTGCAAATGATCCTCTGAAAGGTTTGGGAATGGAAATAGAAGAAATCAGCCCTCGACAACTTAACCGGCAGAAAAAGATTTTTTTGAAAAAAATCCTAACCCCCGGGGTCACAATTGCATAAAAAATCTGACTTTTGGCTATTCACTCAAAAATTGTTCCAAAATGTTCCAAATTCTCCCCTGAAAGGTTTGGCGGTTGAAACAGAAGGCTTTTTATCACAGGAAAAGAAATCAACCCTCGACAACTTAACCGGCAGAAAAAGATTTTTTTGAAAAAATCCTAAGCCCCGGGGTCACAATTTCATAAAAAGTCTGACTTTTGGCAATTCACTCAAAAATTGTGCCAAAAGGTTCCAAATTCTCCCCTGAAAGGTTTGGCGGTTGAAACAAAAGGCTTTTTATCACAGGAAAAGAAATCAGCCCTCAACAACTTAACCGGCAGAAAAAGATTTTTTTGAAAAAATCCCTAAGCCCCAGGGTCACAATTTCAGAAAAAATCTGACTTTCGGCAATTCACTCAAAAATGGTGCCAAACGGTTCCAAATTCTCCCCTGAAAGGTTTGGCGGTCGAAACAGAAGGCTTTTTATCACAGGAAAAGAAATCAACCCTCAAAAACTTAACCGGCAGAAAAAGATTTTTTTGAAAAAATCCTAAGCCCCGGGGTCACAATTTCATAAAAAATCTGACTTTTGACCATTCACTCAAAAATGGTGCCAGACGGTTGCAAATGATCCTCTGAAAGGTTTGGGAATGGAAATAGAAGAAATCAGCCCTCAAAAACTTAACGGGCAGAAAAAGATTTTTTTGAAAAAATCCTAATCCCCGGGGTCACAATTTCATAAAAAATCTGACTTTTGGCAATTCACTCAAAAATTGTGCCAAACGGTTCCAAATGATCCCCTGAAAGGTTTGGCGGTTGAAACAGAAGGCTTTTTATCACAGGAAAAGAAATCAACCCTCAACAACTTAACCGGCAGAAAAAGATTTTTTTGAAAAAATCCTAAGCCCCGGGGTCACAATTTCATAAAAAATCTGACTTTCGGCAATTCACTCAAAAATGGTGCCAGACGGTTGCAAATGATCCTCTGAAATGTTTGGGAATGGAAATAGAAGAAATCAGCCCTCGACAACTTAACCGGCAGAAAAAGATTTTTTTGAAAAAATCCTAAGCCCCGGGGTCACAATTTCATAAAAAATCTGACTTTTGGCAATTCACTCAAAAATTGTGCGAAAAGGTTCCAAATTCTCCCCTGAAAGGTTTGGCGGTTGAAACAGAAGGCTTTTTATCACAGGAATAGAAATCAGCCCTCAACAACCTAACCGGCAGAACAAGATTTTTTTGAAAAAATCCTAAGCCCCGGGGTCACAATTTCATAAAAAATCTGACTTTCGGGAATTCACTCAAAAATGGTGCCAGACGGTTGCAAATGATCCTCTGAAAGGTTTGGGAATGGAAAAAGAAGAAATCAGCCCTCAACAACTTAACCGGTAGAAAAAGATTTTTTTGAAAAAATCCTAAGCCCCGGGCTCACAATTTCATAAAAAATCTGACTTTCGGCAATTCACTCAAAAATGGTTCCAGACAGTTGCAAATGATCCTCTGAAAGGTTTGGGAATGGAAATAGAAGAAATCAGCCCTCGACAACTTAACCGGCAGAAAAAGATTTTTTTGAAAAAATCCTAAGCCCCGGGGTCACAATTTCATAAAAAATCTGACTTTCGGCAATTCACTCAAAAATGGTGCCAGACGGTTGCACATGATCCTCTGAAAGGTTTGGGAATGGAAATAGAAGAAATCAGCCCTCAACAACTTAACCGGCAGAAAAAGATTTTTTTGAAGAAATCTTAAGGCCCGGGGTCACAATTTCATAAAAAATCTGACTTTTGGCCATTCACTCAAAGATTGTGCCAAAAGGTTCCAAATTCTCCCCTGAAAGGTTTGGCGGTCGAAACAGATGGCTTTTTATCACAGGAAACGAAATCAGCCCTCAACAACTTAACTGGCAGAAAAAGATTTTTTTGAAAAAATCCTATGCCCCGGGGTCACAATTTCATAAAAAGTCTGACTTTCGGCAATTCATTCAAAAATGGTGCTAAAGGGTTCCAAATGCTCCCCTGAAAGGTTTGCCGGTTGAAACAGAAGGCTTTTTATCACAGGAAAACAAATCAGCCCTCAACAACTTAACCGGCAGAAAAAGACTTTTTTGAAAAAATCCTAAGCCCCGGGGTCACAATTTCATAAAAAATCTGACTTTTGGCCATTCACTCAAAAATTGTGCCAAAAGGTTCCAAATTCTCCCCTGAAAGGTTTGGCGGTTGAAACAGAAGGCTTTTTATCACAGGAAAAGAAATCAGCCCTCAACAACCTAACCGGCAGAACAAGATTTTTTTGAAAAAATCCTAAGCCCCGGGGTCACAATTTCATAAAAAATCTGACTTTTGGCAATTCACTCAAAAATTGTGCCAAAAGGTTCCAAATTCTCCCCTGAAAGGTTTGGCGGTCGAAACATATGGCTTTTTATCACAGGATACGAAATCAGCCCTCGACAACTTAACCGGCAGAAAAAGATTTTTTTAAAAAAATCCCTAAGCCCCGGGGTCACAGTTTCATAAAAAATCTGACTTTCGGCAATTCACTCAAAAATTGTCCCAAAATGTTCCAAATTCTCCCCTGAAAGGTTTGGCGGTCGAAACAAAAGGCTTTTTATCACAGGGAAAGAAATCAACCCTCAACAACTTAACCGGCAGAAAAAGATTTTTTTGAAAAAATCCTAAGCCCCGGGGTCACAATTTCATAAAAAATCTGACTTTCGGCAATTCACTCAAAAATGGTGCCAGACGGTTGCAAATGATCCTCTGAAATGTTTGGGAATGGAAATAGAAGAAATCAGCCCTCGACAACTTAACCGGCAGAAAAAGATTTTTTTGAAAAAATCCTAAGCCCCGGGGTCACAATTTCATAAAAAATCTGACTTTTGGCAATTCACTCAAAAATTGTGCGAAAAGGTTCCAAATTCTCCCCTGAAAGGTTTGGCGCTCGAAACATATGGTTTTTTATCACAGGACACGAAATCAGCCCTCGACAACTTAACCGGCAGAGAAAGATTTTTTTGAAAAAATCCCTTAGCCCCGGGGTCACAATTTCATAAAAAGTCTGACTTTCGGCTACTCATTCAAAAATGGTGCCAAACGGTTCCAAATGATCCCCTGAACGGTTTGGCGGTTGAAACAGAAGGCTTTTTATCACAGTAAAAGAAATCAGCCCTCAACAACTTAACCGGCAAAAAAGATTTTTTTGAAAAAATCCTAAGCCCCGGGGTCACAATTTCATAAAAAATCTGACTTTCGGCTATTCACTCATAAATGGTTCCAGACAGTTGCAAATGATCCTCTGAAAGGTTTGGGAATGGAAATAGAAGAAATCAGCCCTCGACAACTTAACCGGCAGAAAAAGTTTTTTTTGAAAAAATTCTAAGCCCCGGGGTCACAATTTCATAAAAAATCTGACTTTCGGCAATTCACTCAAAAATGGTGCCAGACGGTTGCAAATGATCCTCTGAAAGGTTTGGGAATGGAAATAGAAGAAATCAGCCCTCAACAACTTAACCGGCAGAAAAAGATTTTTTTGAAAAAATCCTAAGGCCCGGGGTCACAATTTCATAAAAAATCTGACTTTTGGCCATTCACTCAAAGATTGTGGCAAAAGGTTCCAAATTCTCCCCTGAAAGGTTTGGCGGTCGAAACAGATGGCTTTTTATCACAGGAAACGAAATCAGCCCTCAACAACTTAACTGGCAGAAAAAGATTTTTTTGAAAAAATCCTATGCCCCGGGGTCACAATTTCATAAAAAGTCTGACTTTCGGCAATTCATTCAAAAATGGTGCTAAAGGGTTCCAAATGCTCCCCTGAAAGGTTTGGCGGTTGAAACAGAAGGCTTTTTATCACAGGAAAACAAATCAGCCCTCAACAACTTAACCGGCAGAAAAAGATTTTTTTGAAAAAATCCTAAGCCCCGGGGTCACAATTTCATAAAAAATCTGACTTTTGGCCATTCACTCAAAAATTGTGCCAAAAGGTTCCAAATTCTCCCCTGAAAGGTTTGGCGGTTGAAACAGAAGGCTTTTTATCACAGGAAAAGAAATCAGCCCTCAACAACCTAACCGGCAGAACAAGATTTTTTTGAAAAAATCCTAAGCCCCGGGGTCACAATTTCATAAAAAATCTGACTTTTGGCAATTCACGCAAAAATTGTGCCAAAAGGTTCCAAATTCTCCCCTGAAAGGTTTGGCGGTCGAAACATATGGCTTTTTATCACAGGATACGAAATCAGCCCTCGACAACTTAACTGGCAGAAAAAGATTTTTTTGAAAAAATCCCTTAGCCCCGGGGTCACAATTTCATAAAAAATCTGACTTTCGGCAATTCACTCAAAAATGGTTCCAGACAGTTGCAAATGATCCTCTGAAAGGTTTGGGAATGGAAATAGAAGAAATCAGCCCTCGACAACTTAACCGGCAGAAAAAGATTTTTTTTGAAAAAAATCCTAAGCCCCGGGGTCACAATTGCATAAAAAATCTGACTTTTGGCTATTCACTCAAAAATTGTTCCAAAATGTTCCAAATTCTCCCCTGAAAGGTTTGGCGGTTGAAACAGAAGGCTTTTTATCACAGGAAAAGAAATCAACCCTCGACAACTTAACCGGCAGAAAAAGATTTTTTTGAAAAAATCCTAAGCCCCGGGGGTCACAATTTCATAAAAAATCTGACTTTCGGCAATTCACTCAAAAATGGTGCCAGACGGTTGCAAATGATCCTCTGAAAGGTTTGGGAATGGAAATAGAAGAAAGCAGCCCTCAAAAACTTAACCGGCAGAAAAAGATTTTTTTGAAAAAATCCTAAGCCCCGGGGTCACAATTTCATAAAAAATCTGACTTTTGGCCATTCACTCAAAAATTGTGCCAAAAGGTTCCAAATTCTCCCCTGAAAGGTTTGGCGGTTGAAACAAAAGGCTTTTTATCACAGGAAAAGAAATCAATCCTCAACTACTTAACCGACAGAAAAAGGTTTTTTTGAAAAAATCCTAAGCCCCGGGGTCACAATTTCATTAAAAAATCTGACTTTTGGCAATTCATTCAAAAATTGTGCCGAAAGGTTCCAAATGATCCCCTGAACGGTTTGGCGGTTGAAACAGAAGGCTTTTTATCACAGGAAACGAAATCAGCCCTCAACAACTTAACTGGCAGAAAAAGATTTTTTTGAAAAAATCCTATGCCCCGGGGTCACAATTTCATAAAAAGTCTGACTTTCGGCAATTCATTCAAAAATGGTGCTAAAGGGTTCCAAATGCTCCCCTGAAAGGTTTGCCGGTTGAAACAGAAGGCTTTTTATCACAGGAAAACAAATCAGCCCTCAACAACTTAAACGGCAGAAAAAGATTTTTTTGAAAAAATCCTAAGCCCCGGGGTCACAATTTCATAAAAAATCTGACTTTTGGCCATTCACTCAAAAATTGTGCCAAAAGGTTCCAAATTCTCCCCTGAAAGGTTTGGCGGTTGAAACAGAAGGCTTTTTATCACAGGAAAAGAAATCAGCCCTCAACAACCTAACCGGCAGAAAAAGATTTTTTTGAAAAAATCCTAAGCCCCGGGGTCACAATTTCATAAAAAATCTGACTTTTGGCAATTCCCTCAAAAATTGTGCCAAAAGGTTCCAAATTCTCCCCTGAAAGGTTTGGCGGTCGAAACATATGGCTTTTTATCACAGGATACGAAATCAGCCCTCGACAACTTAACCGGCAGAAAAAGATTTTTTTAAAAAAATCCCTAAGCCCCGGGGTCACAGTTTCATAAAAAATCTGACTTTCGGCAATTCACTCAAAAATTGTCCCAAAATGTTCCAAATTCTCCCCTGAAAGGTTTGGCGGTCGAAACAAAAGGCTTTTTATCACAGGAAAAGAAATCAACCCTCAACAACTTAACCGGCAGAAAAAGATTTTTTTGAAATAATCCTAAGCCCCGGGGTCACAATTTCATAAAAAATCTGACTTTCGGCAATTCACTCAAAAATGGTGCCAGACGGTTGCAAATGATCCTCTGAAATGTTTGGGAATGGAAATAGAAGAAATCAGCCCTCGACAACTTAACCGGCAGAAAAAGATTTTTTTGAAAAAATCCTAAGCCCCGGGGTCACAATTTCATAAAAAATCTGACTTTTGGCAATTCACTCAAAAATTGTGCGAAAAGGTTCCAAATTCTCCCCTGAAAGGTTTGGCGCTCGAAACATATGGTTTTTTTATCACAGGACACGAAATCAGCCCTCGACAACTTAACCGGCAGAGAAAGATTTTTTTGAAAAAATCCTTTAGCCCCGGGGTCACAATTCCATAAAAAGTCTGACTTTCGGCTACTCATTCAAAAATGGTGCCAAACGGTTCCAAATGATCCCCTGAACGGTTTAGCGGTTGAAACAGAAGGCTTTTTATGACAGGAAAAGAAATCAGCCCTCAGCAACTTAACCGGCAGAAAAAGGTTTTTTTTGAAAAAATCCAAAGCCCCGGGGTCACAATTTCATAAAAAATCTGACTTTCGGCTATTCACTCATAAATGGTTCCAGACAGTTGCAAATGATCCTCTGAAAGGTTTGGGAATGGAAATAGAAGAAATCAGCCCTCGACAACTTAACCGGCAGAAAAAGTTTTTTTTGAAAAAATTCTAAGCCCCGGGGTCACAATTTCATAAAAAATCTGACTTTCGGCAATTCACTCAAAAATGGTGCCAGACGGTTGCAAATGATCCTCTGAAAGGTTTGGGAATGGAAATAGAAGAAATCAGCCCTCAACAACTTAACCGGCAGAAAAAGATTTTTTTGAAAAAATCCTAAGGCCCGGGGTCACAATTTCATAAAAAATCTGACTTTTGGCCATTCACTCAAAGATTGTGGCAAAAGGTTCCAAATTCTCCCCTGAAAGGTTTGGCGGTCGAAACAGATGGCTTTTTATCACAGGAAACGAAATCAGCCCTCAACAACTTAACTGGCAGAAAAAGATTTTTTTGAAAAAATCCTATGCCCCGGGGTCACAATTTCATAAAAAGTCTGACTTTCGGCAATTCATTCAAAAATGGTGCTAAAGGGTTCCAAATGCTCCCCTGAAAGGTTTGGCGGTTGAAACAGAAGGCTTTTTATCACAGGAAAACAAATCAGCCCTCAACAACTTAACCGGCAGAAAAAGATTTTTTTGAAAAAATCCTAAGCCCCGGGGTCACAATTTCATAAAAAATCTGACTTTTGGCCATTCACTCAAAAATTGTGCCAAAAGGTTCCAAATTCTCCCCTGAAAGGTTTGGCGGTTGAAACAGAAGGCTTTTTATCACAGGAAAAGAAATCAGCCCTCAACAACCTAACCGGCAGAACAAGATTTTTTTGAAAAAATCCTAAGCCCCGGGGTCACAATTTCATAAAAAATCTGACTTTTGGCAATTCACGCAAAAATTGTGCCAAAAGGTTCCAAATTCTCCCCTGAAAGGTTTGGCGGTCGAAACATATGGCTTTTTATCACAGGATACGAAATCAGCCCTCGACAACTTAACTGGCAGAAAAAGATTTTTTTGAAAAAATCCCTTAGCCCCGGGGTCACAATTTCATAAAAAATCTGACTTTCGGCAATTCACTCAAAAATGGTTCCAGACAGTTGCAAATGATCCTCTGAAAGGTTTGGGAATGGAAATAGAAGAAATCAGCCCTCGACAACTTAACCGGCAGAAAAAGATTTTTTTTGAAAAAAATCCTAAGCCCCGGGGTCACAATTGCATAAAAAATCTGACTTTTGGCTATTCACTCAAAAATTGTTCCAAAATGTTCCAAATTCTCCCCTGAAAGGTTTGGCGGTTGAAACAGAAGGCTTTTTATCACAGGAAAAGAAATCAACCCTCGACAACTTAACCGGCAGAAAAAGATTTTTTTGAAAAAATCCTAAGCCCCGGGGTCACAATTTCATAAAAAATCTGACTTTCGGCAATTCACTCAAAAATGGTTCCAGACAGTTGCAAATGATCCTCTGAAATGTTTGGGAATGGAAATAGAAGAAATCAGCCCTCGACAACTTAACCGGCAGAAAAAGATTTTTTTGAAAAAATCCTAAGCCCCGGGGTCACAATTTCATAAAAAATCTGACTTTCGGCTATTCATTCATAAATGGTTCCAGACAGTTGCAAATGATCCTCTGAAAGGTTTGGGAATGGAAATAGAAGAAATCAGCCCTCGACAACTTAACCGGCAGAAAAAGTTTTTTTTGAAAAAATTCTAAGCCCCGGGGTCACAATTTCATAAAAAATCTGACTTTCGGCAATTCACTCAAAAATGGTGCCAGACGGTTGCAAATGATCCTCTGAAAGGTTTGGGAATGGAAATAGAAGAAATCAGCCCTCAAAAACTTAACCAGCAGAAAAAGATTTTTTTGAAAAAATCCTAAGCCCCGGGGTCACAATTTCATAAAAAGTCTGACTTTTGGCAATTCACTCAAAAATTGTGCCAAACGGTTCCAAATGATCCCCTGAAAGGTTTGGCGGTCGAAACAGAAGGCTTTTTATCACAGGAAAAGAAATCAACCCTCAACAACTTAACCGGCAGAAAAAGATTTTTTTGAAAAAATCCTAAGCCCCGGGGTCACAATTTCATAAAAAATCTGACTTTCGGCAATTCACTCAAAAATGGTGCCAGACGGTTGCAAATGATCCTCTGAAAGGTTTGGGAATGGAAATAGAAGAAATCAGCCCTCGACAACTTAACCGGCAGTAAAAGATTTTTTTGAAAAAATCTTAAGCTCCGGGGTCACAATTTCATAAAAAATCTGACTTTTGGCAATTCCCTCAAAAATTGTGCCAAAAGGTTCCAAATTCTCCCCTGAAAGGTTTGGCGCTCGAAACATATGTCTTTTTATCACAGGACATGAAATCAGCCCTCGACAACTTAACCGGCAGAGAAAGATTTTTTTGAAAAAACCCCTTAGCCCCGGGGTCACAAATTCAAAAAAGGTCTGACTTACGGCAATTCATTCAAAAATGGTGCCAAACGGTTCCAAATTCTCCCCTGAAAGGTTTGGCGGTCGAAACAGATAGCTTTTTATCACAGGACACGAAATCAGCCCTCGACAACTTAACCGGCAGAAAAAGATTTTTTTGAAAAAATCCTAAGCCCCGGGGTCACAATTTTATAAAAATTCTGACTTTTGGCAATTCACTCAAAAATTGTGCCAAAAGGTTCCAAATTCTCCCCTGAAAGGTTTGGCGGTTGAAACAGAAGGCTTTTTATCACAGGAAAAGAAATCAACCCTCAAAAACTTAACCGGCAGAAAAAGATTTTTTTGAAAAAATCCTAAGCCCCGGGGTCACAATTTCATAAAAAATCTGACTTTTGGCAATTCACTCAAAAATTGTGCCAAAAGGTTCCAAATTCTCCCCTGAAAGGTTTGGCGGTTCAAACAGAAGGCTTTTTATCACAGGAAAAGAAATCAACCCTCAACAACTTAACCGGCAGAAAAAGATTTTTTTGAAAAAATCCTAAGCCCCGGGGTCACAATTTCATAAAAAAACTGACTTTTGACAATTCACTCAAAAATTGTGCCAAACGGTTCCAAATGATCCCCTGCAAGGTTTGACGGTTGAAACAGAAGGGTTTTTATCACAGGAAAAGAAATCAACCCTCAAAAACTTAACCGGCAAAAAAGATTTTTTTGAAAAAATCCTAAACCCCGGGGTCACAATTTCATGAAAAACCTGACTTTCGGCAATTCACTCAAAAATTGTGCCAGACGGTTGCAAATGATCCTCTGAAAGGTTTGGGAATGGAAATAGAAGAAATCAGCCCTCAAAAACTTAACCGGCAGAAAAATATGTTTTTGAAAAAATCTTAAGCCCCGGGGTCACAATTTCATATAAAATCTGACTTTCGGCAATTCACTCAAAAATGGTTCCAGACAGTTGCAAATGATCCTCTGAAATGTTTGGGAATGGAAATAGAAGAAATCAGCCCTCGACAACTTAACCGGCAGAAAAAGATTTTTTTGAAAAAATCCTAAGCCCCGGGGTCACAATTTCATAAAAAATCTGACTTTTGGCAATTCACTCAAAAATTGTGCGAAAAGGTTCCAAATCCTCCCCTGAAAGGTTTGGCGCTCGAAACATATGGTTTTTTATCACAGGACACGAAATCAGCCCTCGACAACTTAACCGGCAGAAAAAGATTTTTTTGAAAAAATCCCTAAGCCCCAGGGTCACAATTTCATAAAAAATCTGACTTTCGGCAATTCACTCAAAAATGGTGCCAGACGGTTGCAAATGATCCTCTGAAAGGTTTGGGAATGGAAATAGAAGAAATCAGCCCTCGACAACTTAACCGGCAGTAAAAGATTTTTTTGAAAAAATCTTAAGCTCCGGGGTCACAATTTCATAAAAAATCTGACTTTTGGCAATTCCCTCAAAAATTGTGCCAAAAGGTTCCAAATTCTCCCCTGAAAGGTTTGGCGCTCGAAACATATGTCTTTTTATCACAGGACCTGAAATCAGCCCTCGACAACTTAACCGGCAGAGAAAGATTTTTTTGAAAAAACCCCTTAGCCCCGGGGTCACAAATTCAAAAAAGGTCTGACTTACGGCAATTCATTCAAAAATGGTGCCAAACGGTTCCAAATTCTCCCCTGAAAGGTTTGGCGGTCAAAACAGATAGCTTTTTATCACAGGACACGAAATCAGCCCTCGACAACTTAACCGGCAGAAAAAGATTTTTTTGAAAAAATCCTAAGCCCCGGGGTCACAATTTCATAAAAAATCTGACTTTCGGCAATTCACTCAAAAATTGTGCCAAAAGGTTCCAAATTCTCCCCTGAAAGGTTTGGCGGTTGAAACAGAAGGCTTTTTATCACAGGAAAAGAAATCAACCCTCAAAAACTTAACCGGCAGAAAAAGATTTTTTTGAAAAAATCCTAAGCCCCGGGGTCACAATTTCATAAAAAATCTGACTTTTGGCAATTCACTCAAAAATTGTGCCAAAAGGTTCCAAATTCTCCCCTGAAAGGTTTGGCGGTTCAAAAAGAAGGCTTTTTATCACAGGAAAAGAAATCAACCCTCAACAACTTAACCGGCAGAAAAAGATTTTTTTGAAAAAATCCTAAGCCCCGGGGTCACAATTTCATAAAAAATCTGACTTTTGACAATTCACTCAAAAATTGTGCCAAACGGTTCCAAATGATCCCCTGCAAGGTTTGACGGTTGAAACAGAAGGGTTTTTATCACAGGAAAAGAAATCAACCCTCAAAAACTTAACCGGCAGAAAAAGATTTTTTTGAAAAAATCCTAAGCCCCGGGGTCACAATTTCATAAAAAATCTGACTTTCGGCAATTCACTCAAAAATGGTTCCAGACAGTTGCAAATGATCCTCTGAAAGGTTTGGGAATGGAAATAGAAGAAATCAGCCCTCGACAACTTAACCGGCAGAAAAAGATTTTTTTGAAAAAAATCCTAACCCCCGGGGTCACAATTGCATAAAAAATCTGACTTTTGGCTATTCACTCAAAAATTGTTCCAAAATGTTCCAAATTCTCCCCTGAAAGGTTTGGCGGTTGAAACAGAAGGCTTTTTATCACAGGAAAAGAAATCAACCCTCGACAACTTAACCGGCAGAAAAAGATTTTTTTGAAAAAATCCTAAGCCCCGGGGTCACAATTTCATAAAAAGTCTGACTTTTGGCAATTCACTCAAAAATTGTGCCAAAAGGTTCCAAATTCTCCCCTGAAAGGTTTGGCGGTTGAAACAAAAGGCTTTTTATCACAGGAAAAGAAATCAACCCTCAACAACTTAACCGGCAGAAAAAGATTTTTTTGAAAAAATCCTAAGCCCCGGGGTCACAATTTCATAAAAAATCTGACTTTCGGCAATTCACTCAAAAATGGTGCCAGACGGTTGCAAATGATCCTCTGAAATGTTTGGGAATGGAAATAGAAGAAATCAGCCCTCGACAACTTAACAGGCAGAAAAAGATTTTTTTGAAAAAATCCTAAGCCCCGGGGTCACAATTTCATAAAAAATCTGACTTTCGGCAATTCACTCAAAAATGGTTCCAGACAGTTGCAAATGATCCTCTGAAAGTTTTGGGAATGGAAATAGAAGAAATCAGCCCTCGACAACTTAACCGGCAGAAAAAGATTTTTTTGAAAAAAATCCTAACCCCCGGGGTCACAATTGCATAAAAAATCTGACTTTTGGCTATTCACTCAAAAATTGTTCCAAAATGTTCCAAATTCTCCCCTGAAAGGTTTGGCGGTCGAAACATATGGCTTTTTATCACAGGAAAAGAAATCAACCCTCGACAACTTAACCGGCAGAAAAAGATTTTTTTGAAAAAATCCTAAGCCCCGGGGTCACAATTTCATAAAAAGTCTGACTTTTGGCAATTCACTCAAAAATTGTGCCAAAAGGTTCCAAATTCTCCCCTGAAAGGTTTGGCGGTTGAAACAAAAGGCTTTTTATCACAGGAAAAGAAATCAACCCTCAACAACTTAACCGGCAGAAAAAGATTTTTTTGAAAAAATCCTAAGCCCCGGGGTCACAATTTCATAAAAAATCTGACTTTCGGCAATTCACTCAAAAATGGTGCCAGACGGTTGCAAATGATCCTCTGAAATGTTTGGGAATGGAAATAGAAGAAATCAGCCCTCGACAACTTAACAGGCAGAAAAAGATTTTTTTGAAAAAATCCTAAGCCCCGGGGTCACAATTTCATAAAAAATCTGACTTTTGGCAATTCACTCAAAAATTGTGCGAAAAGGTTCCAAATTCTCCCCTGAAAGGTTTGGCGCTCGAAACATATGGTTTTTTATCACAGGACACGAAATCAGCCCTCGACAACTTAACCGGCAGAGAAAGATTTTTTTGAAAAAATCCTAAACCCCGGGGTCACAATTTCATAAAAAAACCTGACTTTTGGCAATTCACTCAAAAATTGTGCCAGACGGTTGCAAATGATCCTCTGAAAGGTTTGGGAATGGAAATAGAAGAAATCAGCCCTCAAAAACTTAACCGGCAGAAAAAGATTTTTTTGAAAAAATCCTAAGCCCCGGGTTCACAATTTCATAAAAAATCTGACTTTTGGCCATTCACTCAAAAATTGTGCCAAAAGGTTCCAAATTCTCCCCTGAAAGGTTTGGCGGTTGAAACAGAAGGCTTTTTATCACAGGAAACGAAATCAGCCCTCAACAACTTAACCGGCAGAAAAAGATTTTTTTGAAAAAATCCTAAGCCCCGGGGTCACAATTTCATAAAAAATCTGACTTTCGGCAATTCACTCAAAAATGGTGCCAGACGGTTGCAAATGATCCTCTGAAAGGTTTGGGAATGGAAATAGAAGAAATCAGCCCTCGACAACTTAACCGGCAGTAAAAGATTTTTTTGAAAAAATCTTAAGCTCCGGGGTCACAATTTCATAAAAAATCTGACTTTTGGCAATTCCCTCAAAAATTGTGCCAAAAGGTTCCAAATTCTCCCCTGAAAGGTTTGGCGCTCGAAACATATGTCTTTTTATCACAGGACATGAAATCAGCCCTCGACAACTTAACCGGCAGAGAAAGATTTTTTTGAAAAAACCCCTTAGCCCCGGGGTCACAAATTCAAAAAAGGTCTGACTTACGGCAATTCATTCAAAAATGGTGACAAACGGTTCCAAATTCTCCCCTGAAAGGTTTGGCGGTCGAAACAGATAGCTTTTTATCACAGGACACGAAATCAGCCCTCGACAACTTAACCGGCAGAAAAAGATTTTTTTGAAAAAATCCTAAGCCCCGGGGTCACAATTTTATAAAAATTCTGACTTTCGGCAATTCACTCAAAAATTGTGCCAAAAGGTTCCAAATTCTCCCCTGAAAGGTTTGGCGGTTGAAACAGAAGGCTTTTTATCACAGGAAAAGAAATCAACCCTCAAAAACTTAACCGGCAGAAAAAGATTTTTTTGAAAAAATCCTAAGCCCCGGGGTCACAATTTCATAAAAAATCTGACTTTTGGCAATTCACTCAAAAATTGTACCAAAAGGTTCCAAATTCTCCCCTGAAAGGTTTGGCGGTTCAAACAGAAGGCTTTTTATCACAGGAAAAGAAATCAACCCTCGACAACTTAACCGGCAGAAAAAGATTTTTTTGAAAAAATCCTAAGCCCCGGGGTCACAATTTCATAAAAAGTCTGACTTTTGGCAATTCACTCAAAAATTGTGCCAAAAGGTTCCAAATTCTCCCCTGAAAGGTTTGGCGGTTGAAACAAAAGGCTTTTTATCACAGGAAAAGAAATCAACCCTCAACAACTTAACCGGCAGAAAAAGATTTTTTTGAAAAAATCCTAAGCCCCGGGGTCACAATTTCATAAAAAATCTGACTTTCGGCAATTCACTCAAAAATGGTGCCAGACGGTTGCAAATGATCCTCTGAAAGGTTTGGGAATGGAAATAGAAGAAATCAGCCCTCAACAACTTAACCGGCAGAAAAAGATTTTTTTGAAAAAATCCTAAGGCCCGGGGTCACAATTTCATAAAAAATCTGACTTTTGGCCATTCACTCAAAGATTGTGCCAAAAGGTTCCAAATTCTCCCCTGAAAGGTTTGGCGGTCGAAACAGATGGCTTTTTATCACAGGAAACGAAATCAGCCCTCAACAACTTAACTGGCAGAAAAAGATTTTTTTGAAAAAATCCTATGCCCCGGGGTCACAATTTCATAAAAAGTCTGACTTTCGGCAATTCATTCAAAAATGGTGCTAAAGGGTTCCAAATGCTCCCCTGAAAGGTTTGGCGGTTGAAATAGAAGGCTTTTTATCACAGGAAAACAAATCAGCCCTCAACAACTTAACCGGCAGAAAAAGATTTTTTTGAAAAAATCCTAAGCCCCGGGGTCACAATTTCATAAAAAATCTGACTTTTGGCCATTCACTCAAAAATTGTGCCAAAAGGATCCAAATTCTCCCCTGAAAGGTTTGGCGGTTGAAACAGAAGGCTTTTTATCACAGGAAAAGAAATCAGCCCTCAACAACCTAACCGGCAGAACAAGATTTTTTTGAAAAAATCCTAAGCCCCGGGGTCACAATTTCATAAAAAATCTGACTTTTGGCAATTCACGCAAAAATTGTGCCAAAAGGTTCCACATTCTCCCCTGAAAGGTTTGGCGGTCGAAACATATGGCTTTTTATCACAGGATACGAAATCAGCCCTCGACAACTTAACCGGCAGAAAAAGATTTTTTTAAAAAAATCCCTTAGCCCCGGGGTCACAATTTCATAAAAAATCAGACTTTCGGCAATTCACTCAAAAATGGTGCCAGACGGTTGCAAATGATCCTCTGAAAGGTTTGGGAATGGAAATAGAAGAAATCAGCCCTCGACAACTTAACCGGCAGAAAAAGATTTTTTTTGAAAAAAATCCTAAGCCCCGGGGTCACAATTGCATAAAAAATCTGACTTTTGGCTATTCACTCAAAAATTGTTCCAAAATGTTCCAAATTCTCCCCTGAAAGGTTTGGCGGTTGAAACAGAAGGCTTTTTATCACAGGAAAAGAAATCAACCCTCGACAACTTAACCGGCAGAAAAAGATTTTTTTGAAAAAATCCTAAGCCCCGGTGTCACAATTTCATAAAAAATCTGACTTTCGGCAATTCACTCAAAAATGGTGCCAGACGGTTGCAAATGATCCTCTGAAATGTTTGGGAATGGAAATAGAAGAAATCAGCCCTCGACAACTTAACAGGCAGAAAAAGATTTTTTTGAAAAAATCCTAAGCCCCGGGGTCACAATTTCATAAAAAATCTGACTTTTGGCAATTCACTCAAAAATTGTGCGAAAAGGTTCCAAATTCTCCCCTGAAAGGTTTGGCGCTCGAAACATATGGTTTTTTATCACAGGACACGAAATCAGCCCTCGACAACTTAACCGGCAGAGAAAGATTTTTTTGAAAAAATCCTAAACCCCGGGGTCACAATTTCATAAAAAAACCTGACTTTTGGCAATTCACTCAAAAATTGTGCCAAAAGGTTCCACATTCTCCCCTGAAAGGTTTGGCGGTCGAAACATATGGCTTTTTATCACAGGATACGAAATCAGCCCTCGACAACTTAACCGGCAGAAAAAGATTTTTTTAAAAAAATCCCTTAGCCCCGGGGTCACAATTTCATAAAAAATCAGACTTTCGGCAATTCACTCAAAAATGGTGCCAGACGGTTGCAAATGATCCTCTGAAAGGTTTGGGAATGGAAATAGAAGAAATCAGCCCTCGACAACTTAACCGGCAGAAAAAGATTTTTTTTGAAAAAAATCCTAAGCCCCGGGGTCACAATTGCATAAAAAATCTGACTTTTGGCTATTCACTCAAAAATTGTTCCAAAATGTTCCAAATTCTCCCCTGAAAGGTTTGGCGGTTGAAACAGAAGGCTTTTTATCACAGGAAAAGAAATCAACCCTCGACAACTTAACCGGCAGAAAAAGATTTTTTTGAAAAAATCCTAAGCCCCGGTGTCACAATTTCATAAAAAATCTGACTTTCGGCAATTCACTCAAAAATGGTGCCAGACGGTTGCAAATGATCCTCTGAAATGTTTGGGAATGGAAATAGAAGAAATCAGCCCTCGACAACTTAACAGGCAGAAAAAGATTTTTTTGAAAAAATCCTAAGCCCCGGGGTCACAATTTCATAAAAAATCTGACTTTTGGCAATTCACTCAAAAATTGTGCGAAAAGGTTCCAAATTCTCCCCTGAAAGGTTTGGCGCTCGAAACATATGGTTTTTTATCACAGGACACGAAATCAGCCCTCGACAACTTAACCGGCAGAGAAAGATTTTTTTGAAAAAATCCTAAACCCCGGGGTCACAATTTCATAAAAAAACCTGACTTTTGGCAATTCACTCAAAAATTGTGCCAGACGGTTGCAAATGATCCTCTGAAAGGTTTGGGAATGGAAATAGAAGAAATCAGCCCTCAAAAACTTAACCGGCAGAAAAAGATTTTTTTGAAAAAATCCTAAGCCCCGGGTTCACAATTTCATAAAAAATCTGACTTTTGGCCATTCACTCAAAAATTGTGCCAAAAGGTTCCAAATTCTCCCCTGAAAGGTTTGGCGGTCGAAAGAGATGCCTTTGTATCACAGGAAACGAAATCAGCCCTCAACAACTTAACCGGCAGAAAAAGATTTTTTTGAAAAAATCCTAATCCCCGGGTTCACAATTTCATAAAAAATCTGACTTTTGGCAATTCACTCAAAAATTGTGCGAAACGGTTCCAAATAATCCCCTGAAAGGTGTGGCGGTTGAAACAGAAGGCTTTTTATCACAGGAAAAGAAATCAACCCTCAACAACTTAACCGGCAGAAAAAGATTTTTTTGAAAAAATCCTAAGCCCCGGGGTCACAATTTCATAAAAAATCTGACTTTCGGCAATTCACTCAAAAATGGTGCCAGACGGTTGCAAATGATCCTCTGAAAGGTTTGGGAATGGAAATAGAAGAAATCAGCCCTCGACAACTTAACCGGCAGTAAAAGATTTTTTTGAAAAAATCTTAAGCTCCGGGGTCACAATTTCATAAAAAATCTGACTTTTGGCAATTCCCTCAAAAATTGTGCCAAAAGGTTCCAAATTCTCCCCTGAAAGGTTTGGCGCTCGAAACATATGTCTTTTTATCACAGGACATGAAATCAGCCCTCGACAACTTAACCGGCAGAGAAAGATTTTTTTGAAAAAACCCCTTAGCCCCGGGGTCACAAATTCAAAAAAGGTCTGACTTACGGCAATTCATTCAAAAATGGTGCCAAACGGTTCCAAATTCTCCCCTGAAAGGTTTGGCGGTCGAAACAGATAGCTTTTTATCACAGGACACGAAATCAGCCCTCGACAACTTAACCGGCAGAAAAAGATTTTTTTGAAAAAATCCTAAGCCCCGGGGTCACAATTTTATAAAAATTCTGACTTTCGGCAATTCACTCAAAAATTGTGCCAAAAGGTTCCAAATTCTCCCCTGAAAGGTTTGGCGGTTGAAACAGAAGGCTTTTTATCACAGGAAAAGAAATCAACCCTCAAAAACTTAACCGGCAGAAAAAGATTTTTTTGAAAAAATCCTAAGCCCCGGGGTCACAATTTCATAAAAAATCTGACTTTTGGCAATTCACTCAAAAATTGTACCAAAAGGTTCCAAATTCTCCCCTGAAAGGTTTGGCGGTTCAAACAGAAGGCTTTTTATCACAGGAAAAGAAATCAACCCTCAACAACTTAACCGGCAGAAAAAGATTTTTTTGAAAAAATCCTAAGCCCCGGGGTCACAATTTCATAAAAAAACTGACTTTTGACAATTCACTCAAAAATTGTGCCAAACGGTTCCAAATGATCCCCTGCAAGGTTTGACGGTTGAAACAGAAGGGTTTTTATCACAGGAAAAGAAATCAACCCTCAAAAACTTAACCGGCAAAAAAGATTTTTTTGAAAAAATCCTAAACCCCGGGGTCACAATTTCATGAAAAACCTGACTTTCGGCAATTCACTCAAAAATTGTGCCAGACGGTTGCAAATGATCCTCTGAAAGGTTTGGGAATGGAAATAGAAGAAATCAGCCCTCAAAAACTTAACCGGCAGAAAAATATGTTTTTGAAAAAATCTTAAGCCCCGGGGTCACAATTTCATATAAAATCTGACTTTCGGCAATTCACTCAAAAATGGTTCCAGACAGTTGCAAATGATCCTCTGAAATGTTTGGGAATGGAAATAGAAGAAATCAGCCCTCGACAACTTAACCGGCAGAAAAAGATTTTTTTGAAAAAATCCTAAGCCCCGGGGTCACAATTTCATAAAAAATCTGACTTTTGGCAATTCACTCAAAAATTGTGCGAAAAGGTTCCAAATCCTCCCCTGAAAGGTTTGGCGCTCGAAACATATGGTTTTTTATCACAGGACACGAAATCAGCCCTCGACAACTTAACCGGCAGAAAAAGATTTTTTTGAAAAAATCCCTAAGCCCCAGGGTCACAATTTCATAAAAAATCTGACTTTCGGCAATTCACTCAAAAATGGTGCCAGACGGTTGCAAATGATCCTCTGAAAGGTTTGGGAATGGAAATAGAAGAAATCAGCCCTCGACAACTTAACCGGCAGTAAAAGATTTTTTTGAAAAAATCTTAAGCTCCGGGGTCACAATTTCATAAAAAATCTGACTTTTGGCAATTCCCTCAAAAATTGTGCCAAAAGGTTCCAAATTCTCCCCTGAAAGGTTTGGCGCTCGAAACATATGTCTTTTTATCACAGGACCTGAAATCAGCCCTCGACAACTTAACCGGCAGAGAAAGATTTTTTTGAAAAAACCCCTTAGCCCCGGGGTCACAAATTCAAAAAAGGTCTGACTTACGGCAATTCATTCAAAAATGGTGCCAAACGGTTCCAAATTCTCCCCTGAAAGGTTTGGCGGTCAAAACAGATAGCTTTTTATCACAGGACACGAAATCAGCCCTCGACAACTTAACCGGCAGAAAAAGATTTTTTTGAAAAAATCCTAAGCCCCGGGGTCACAATTTCATAAAAAATCTGACTTTCGGCAATTCACTCAAAAATTGTGCCAAAAGGTTCCAAATTCTCCCCTGAAAGGTTTGGCGGTTGAAACAGAAGGCTTTTTATCACAGGAAAAGAAATCAACCCTCAAAAACTTAACCGGCAGAAAAAGATTTTTTTGAAAAAATCCTAAGCCCCGGGGTCACAATTTCATAAAAAATCTGACTTTTGGCAATTCACTCAAAAATTGTGCCAAAAGGTTCCAAATTCTCCCCTGAAAGGTTTGGCGGTTCAAAAAGAAGGCTTTTTATCACAGGAAAAGAAATCAACCCTCAACAACTTAACCGGCAGAAAAAGATTTTTTTGAAAAAATCCTAAGCCCCGGGGTCACAATTTCATAAAAAATCTGACTTTTGACAATTCACTCAAAAATTGTGCCAAACGGTTCCAAATGATCCCCTGCAAGGTTTGACGGTTGAAACAGAAGGGTTTTTATCACAGGAAAAGAAATCAACCCTCAAAAACTTAACCGGCAGAAAAAGATTTTTTTGAAAAAATCCTAAGCCCCGGGGTCACAATTTCATAAAAAATCTGACTTTCGGCAATTCACTCAAAAATGGTTCCAGACAGTTGCAAATGATCCTCTGAAAGGTTTGGGAATGGAAATAGAAGAAATCAGCCCTCGACAACTTAACCGGCAGAAAAAGATTTTTTTGAAAAAAATCCTAACCCCCGGGGTCACAATTGCATAAAAAATCTGACTTTTGGCTATTCACTCAAAAATTGTTCCAAAAGGTTCCAAATTCTCCCCTGAAAGGTTTGGCGGTTGAAACAGAAGGCTTTTTATCACAGGAAAAGAAATCAACCCTCGACAACTTAACCGGCAGAAAAAGATTTTTTTGAAAAAATCCTAAGCCCCGGGGTCACAATTTCATAAAAAGTCTGACTTTTGGCAATTCACTCAAAAATTGTGCCAAAAGGTTCCAAATTCTCCCCTGAAAGGTTTGGCGGTTGAAACAAAAGGCTTTTTATCACAGGAAAAGAAATCAACCCTCAACAACTTAACCGGCAGAAAAAGATTTTTTTGAAAAAATCCTAAGCCCCGGGGTCACAATTTCATAAAAAATCTGACTTTCGGCAATTCACTCAAAAATGGTGCCAGACGGTTGCAAATGATCCTCTGAAATGTTTGGGAATGGAAATAGAAGAAATCAGCCCTCGACAACTTAACAGGCAGAAAAAGATTTTTTTGAAAAAATCCTAAGCCCCGGGGTCACAATTTCATAAAAAATCTGACTTTTGGCAATTCACTCAAAAATTGTGCGAAAAGGTTCCAAATTCTCCCCTGAAAGGTTTGGCGCTCGAAACATATGGTTTTTTATCACAGGACACGAAATCAGCCCTCGACAACTTAACCGGCAGAGAAAGATTTTTTTGAAAAAATCCTAAACCCCGGGGTCACAATTTCATAAAAAAACCTGACTTTCGGCAATTCACTCAAAAATTGTGCCAGACGGTTGCAAATGATCCTCTGAAAGGTTTGGGAATGGAAATAGAAGAAATCAGCCCTCAAAAACTTAACCGGCAGAAAAATATGTTTTTGAAAAAATCCAAAGCCCCGGGGTCACAATTTCATATAAAATCTGACTTTCGGCAATTCACTCAAAAATGGTTCCAGACAGTTGCAAATGATCCTCTGAAATGTTTGGGAATGGAAATAGAAGAAATCAGCCCTCGACAACTTAACCGGCAGAAAAAGATTTTTTTGAAAAAATCCTAAGCCCCGGGGTCACAATTTCATAAAAAATCTGACTTTTGGCAATTCACTCAAAAATTGTGCGAAAAGGTTCCAAATTCTCCCCTGAAAGGTTTGGCGCTCGAAACATATGGTTTTTTATCACAGGACACGAAATCAGCCCTCGACAACTTAACCGGCAGAAAAAGATTTTTTTGAAAAAATCCCTAAGCCCCAGGGTCACAATTTCATAAAAAATCTGACTTTCGGCAATTCACTCAAAAATGGTGCCAGACGGTTGCAAATGATCCTCTGAAAGGTTTGGGAATGGAAATAGAAGAAATCAGCCCTCGACAACTTAACCGGCAGTAAAAGATTTTTTTGAAAAAATCTTAAGCTCCGGGGTCACAATTTCATAAAAAATCTGACTTTTGGCAATTCCCTCAAAAATTGTGCCAAAAGGTTCCAAATTCTCCCCTGAAAGGTTTGGCGCTCGAAACATATGTCTTTTTATCACAGGACCTGAAATCAGCCCTCGACAACTTAACCGGCAGAGAAAGATTTTTTTGAAAAAACCCCTTAGCCCCGGGGTCACAAATTCAAAAAAGGTCTGACTTACGGCAATTCATTCAAAAATGGTGCCAAACGGTTCCAAATTCTCCCCTGAAAGGTTTGGCGGTCAAAACAGATAGCTTTTTATCACAGGACACGAAATCAGCCCTCGACAACTTAACCGGCAGAAAAAGATTTTTTTGAAAAAATCCTAAGCCCCGGGGTCACAATTTCATAAAAAATCTGACTTTCGGCAATTCACTCAAAAATTGTGCCAAAAGGTTCCAAATTCTCCCCTGAAAGGTTTGGCGGTTGAAACAGAAGGCTTTTTATCACAGGAAAAGAAATCAACCCTCAAAAACTTAACCGGCAGAAAAAGATTTTTTTGAAAAAATCCTAAGCCCCGGGGTCACAATTTCATAAAAAATCTGACTTTTGGCAATTCACTCAAAAATTGTGCCAAAAGGTTCCAAATTCTCCCCTGAAAGGTTTGGCGGTTCAAAAAGAAGGCTTTTTATCACAGGAAAAGAAATCAACCCTCAACAACTTAACCGGCAGAAAAAGATTTTTTTGAAAAAATCCTAAGCCCCGGGGTCACAATTTCATAAAAAATCTGACTTTTGACAATTCACTCAAAAATTGTGCCAAACGGTTCCAAATGATCCCCTGCAAGGTTTGACGGTTGAAACAGAAGGGTTTTTATCACAGGAAAAGAAATCAACCCTCAAAAACTTAACCGGCAGAAAAAGATTTTTTTGAAAAAATCCTAAGCCCCGGGGTCACAATTTCATAAAAAATCTGACTTTCGGCAATTCACTCAAAAATGGTTCCAGACAGTTGCAAATGATCCTCTGAAAGGTTTGGGAATGGAAATAGAAGAAATCAGCCCTCGACAACTTAACCGGCAGAAAAAGATTTTTTTGAAAAAAATCCTAACCCCCGGGGTCACAATTGCATAAAAAATCTGACTTTTGGCTATTCACTCAAAAATTGTTCCAAAATGTTCCAAATTCTCCCCTGAAAGGTTTGGCGGTTGAAACAGAAGGCTTTTTATCACAGGAAAAGAAATCAACCCTCGACAACTTAACTGGCAGAAAAAGATTTTTTTGAAAAAATCCTAAGCCCCGGGGTCACAATTTCATAAAAAGTCTGACTTTTGGCAATTCACTCAAAAATTGTGCCAAAAGGTTCCAAATTCTCCCCTGAAAGGTTTGGCGGTTGAAACAAAAGGCTTTTTATCACAGGAAAAGAAATCAACCCTCAACAACTTAACCGGCAGAAAAAGATTTTTTTGAAAAAATCCTAAGCCCCGGGGTCACAATTTCATAAAAAATCTGACTTTCGGCAATTCACTCAAAAATGGTGCCAGACGGTTGCAAATGATCCTCTGAAATGTTTGGGAATGGAAATAGAAGAAATCAGCCCTCGACAAGTTAACAGGCAGAAAAAGATTTTTTTGAAAAAATCCTAAGCCCCGGGGTCACAATTTCATAAAAAATCTGACTTTTGGCAATTCACTCAAAAATTGTGCGAAAAGGTTCCAAATTCTCCCCTGAAAGGTTTGGCGCTCGAAACATATGGTTTTTTATCACAGGACACGAAATCAGCCCTCGACAACTTAACCGGCAGAGAAAGATTTTTTTGAAAAAATCCTAAACCCCGGGGTCACAATTTCATAAAAAAACCTGACTTTTGGCAATTCACTCAAAAATTGTGCCAGACGGTTGCAAATGATCCTCTGAAAGGTTTGGGAATGGAAATAGAAGAAATCAGCCCTCAAAAACTTAACCGGCAGAAAAAGATTTTTTTGAAAAAATCCTAAGCCCCGGGTTCACAATTTCATAAAAAATCTGACTTTTGGCCATTCACTCAAAAATTGTGCCAAAAGGTTCCAAATTCTCCCCTGAAAGGTTTGGCGGTCGAAAGAGATGCCTTTGTATCACAGGAAACGAAATCAGCCCTCAACAACTTAACCGGCAGAAAAAGATTTTTTTGAAAAAATCCTAATCCCCGGGTTCACAATTTCATAAAAAATCTGACTTTTGGCAATTCACTCAAAAATTGTGCGAAACGGTTCCAAATAATCCCCTGAAAGGTGTGGCGGTTGAAACAGAAGGCTTTTTATCACAGGAAAAGAAATCAACCCTCAACAACTTAACCGGCAGAAAAAGATTTTTTTGAAAAAATCCTAAGCCCCGGGGTCACAATTTCATAAAAAATCTGACTTTCGGCAATTCACTCAAAAATGGTGCCAGACGGTTGCAAATGATCCTCTGAAAGGTTTGGGAATGGAAATAGAAGAAATCAGCCCTCGACAACTTAACCGGCAGTAAAAGATTTTTTTGAAAAAATCTTAAGCTCCGGGGTCACAATTTCATAAAAAATCTGACTTTTGGCAATTCCCTCAAAAATTGTGCCAAAAGGTTCCAAATTCTCCCCTGAAAGGTTTGGCGCTCGAAACATATGTCTTTTTATCACAGGACATGAAATCAGCCCTCGACAACTTAACCGGCAGAGAAAGATTTTTTTGAAAAAACCCCTTAGCCCCGGGGTCACAAATTCAAAAAAGGTCTGACTTACGGCAATTCATTCAAAAATGGTGCCAAACGGTTCCAAATTCTCCCCTGAAAGGTTTGGCGGTCGAAACAGATAGCTTTTTATCACAGGACACGAAATCAGCCCTCGACAACTTAACCGGCAGAAAAAGATTTTTTTGAAAAAATCCTAAGCCCCGGGGTCACAATTTTATAAAAATTCTGACTTTCGGCAATTCACTCAAAAATTGTGCCAAAAGGTTCCAAATTCTCCCCTGAAAGGTTTGGCGGTTGAAACAGAAGGCTTTTTATCACAGGAAAAGAAATCAACCCTCAAAAACTTAACCGGCAGAAAAAGATTTTTTTGAAAAAATCCTAAGCCCCGGGGTCACAATTTCATAAAAAATCTGACTTTTGGCAATTCACTCAAAAATTGTACCAAAAGGTTCCAAATTCTCCCCTGAAAGGTTTGGCGGTTCAAACAGAAGGCTTTTTATCACAGGAAAAGAAATCAACCCTCAACAACTTAACCGGCAGAAAAAGATTTTTTTGAAAAAATCCTAAGCCCCGGGGTCACAATTTCATAAAAAAACTGACTTTTGACAATTCACTCAAAAATTGTGCCAAACGGTTCCAAATGATCCCCTGCAAGGTTTGACGGTTGAAACAGAAGGGTTTTTATCACAGGAAAAGAAATCAACCCTCAAAAACTTAACCGGCAAAAAAGATTTTTTTGAAAAAATCCTAAACCCCGGGGTCACAATTTCATGAAAAACCTGACTTTCGGCAATTCACTCAAAAATTGTGCCAGACGGTTGCAAATGATCCTCTGAAAGGTTTGGGAATGGAAATAGAAGAAATCAGCCCTCAAAAACTTAACCGGCAGAAAAATATGTTTTTGAAAAAATCTTAAGCCCCGGGGTCACAATTTCATATAAAATCTGACTTTCGGCAATTCACTCAAAAATGGTTCCAGACAGTTGCAAATGATCCTCTGAAATGTTTGGGAATGGAAATAGAAGAAATCAGCCCTCGACAACTTAACCGGCAGAAAAAGATTTTTTTGAAAAAATCCTAAGCCCCGGGGTCACAATTTCATAAAAAATCTGACTTTTGGCAATTCACTCAAAAATTGTGCGAAAAGGTTCCAAATCCTCCCCTGAAAGGTTTGGCGCTCGAAACATATGGTTTTTTATCACAGGACACGAAATCAGCCCTCGACAACTTAACCGGCAGAAAAAGATTTTTTTGAAAAAATCCCTAAGCCCCAGGGTCACAATTTCATAAAAAATCTGACTTTCGGCAATTCACTCAAAAATGGTGCCAGACGGTTGCAAATGATCCTCTGAAAGGTTTGGGAATGGAAATAGAAGAAATCAGCCCTCGACAACTTAACCGGCAGTAAAAGATTTTTTTGAAAAAATCTTAAGCTCCGGGGTCACAATTTCATAAAAAATCTGACTTTTGGCAATTCCCTCAAAAATTGTGCCAAAAGGTTCCAAATTCTCCCCTGAAAGGTTTGGCGCTCGAAACATATGTCTTTTTATCACAGGACCTGAAATCAGCCCTCGACAACTTAACCGGCAGAGAAAGATTTTTTTGAAAAAACCCCTTAGCCCCGGGGTCACAAATTCAAAAAAGGTCTGACTTACGGCAATTCATTCAAAAATGGTGCCAAACGGTTCCAAATTCTCCCCTGAAAGGTTTGGCGGTCAAAACAGATAGCTTTTTATCACAGGACACGAAATCAGCCCTCGACAACTTAACCGGCAGAAAAAGATTTTTTTGAAAAAATCCTAAGCCCCGGGGTCACAATTTCATAAAAAATCTGACTTTCGGCAATTCACTCAAAAATTGTGCCAAAAGGTTCCAAATTCTCCCCTGAAAGGTTTGGCGGTTGAAACAGAAGGCTTTTTATCACAGGAAAAGAAATCAACCCTCAAAAACTTAACCGGCAGAAAAAGATTTTTTTGAAAAAATCCTAAGCCCCGGGGTCACAATTTCATAAAAAATCTGACTTTTGGCAATTCACTCAAAAATTGTGCCAAAAGGTTCCAAATTCTCCCCTGAAAGGTTTGGCGGTTCAAAAAGAAGGCTTTTTATCACAGGAAAAGAAATCAACCCTCAACAACTTAACCGGCAGAAAAAGATTTTTTTGAAAAAATCCTAAGCCCCGGGGTCACAATTTCATAAAAAATCTGACTTTTGACAATTCACTCAAAAATTGTGCCAAACGGTTCCAAATGATCCCCTGCAAGGTTTGACGGTTGAAACAGAAGGGTTTTTATCACAGGAAAAGAAATCAACCCTCAAAAACTTAACCGGCAGAAAAAGATTTTTTTGAAAAAATCCTAAGCCCCGGGGTCACAATTTCATAAAAAATCTGACTTTCGGCAATTCACTCAAAAATGGTTCCAGACAGTTGCAAATGATCCTCTGAAAGGTTTGGGAATGGAAATAGAAGAAATCAGCCCTCGACAACTTAACCGGCAGAAAAAGATTTTTTTGAAAAAAATCCTAACCCCCGGGGTCACAATTGCATAAAAAATCTGACTTTTGGCTATTCACTCAAAAATTGTTCCAAAAGGTTCCAAATTCTCCCCTGAAAGGTTTGGCGGTTGAAACAGAAGGCTTTTTATCACAGGAAAAGAAATCAACCCTCGACAACTTAACCGGCAGAAAAAGATTTTTTTGAAAAAATCCTAAGCCCCGGGGTCACAATTTCATAAAAAGTCTGACTTTTGGCAATTCACTCAAAAATTGTGCCAAAAGGTTCCAAATTCTCCCCTGAAAGGTTTGGCGGTTGAAACAAAAGGCTTTTTATCACAGGAAAAGAAATCAACCCTCAACAACTTAACCGGCAGAAAAAGATTTTTTTGAAAAAATCCTAAGCCCCGGGGTCACAATTTCATAAAAAATCTGACTTTCGGCAATTCACTCAAAAATGGTGCCAGACGGTTGCAAATGATCCTCTGAAATGTTTGGGAATGGAAATAGAAGAAATCAGCCCTCGACAACTTAACAGGCAGAAAAAGATTTTTTTGAAAAAATCCTAAGCCCCGGGGTCACAATTTCATAAAAAATCTGACTTTTGGCAATTCACTCAAAAATTGTGCGAAAAGGTTCCAAATTCTCCCCTGAAAGGTTTGGCGCTCGAAACATATGGTTTTTTATCACAGGACACGAAATCAGCCCTCGACAACTTAACCGGCAGAGAAAGATTTTTTTGAAAAAATCCTAAACCCCGGGGTCACAATTTCATAAAAAAACCTGACTTTCGGCAATTCACTCAAAAATTGTGCCAGACGGTTGCAAATGATCCTCTGAAAGGTTTGGGAATGGAAATAGAAGAAATCAGCCCTCAAAAACTTAACCGGCAGAAAAATATGTTTTTGAAAAAATCCAAAGCCCCGGGGTCACAATTTCATATAAAATCTGACTTTCGGCAATTCACTCAAAAATGGTTCCAGACAGTTGCAAATGATCCTCTGAAATGTTTGGGAATGGAAATAGAAGAAATCAGCCCTCGACAACTTAACCGGCAGAAAAAGATTTTTTTGAAAAAATCCTAAGCCCCGGGGTCACAATTTCATAAAAAATCTGACTTTTGGCAATTCACTCAAAAATTGTGCGAAAAGGTTCCAAATTCTCCCCTGAAAGGTTTGGCGCTCGAAACATATGGTTTTTTATCACAGGACACGAAATCAGCCCTCGACAACTTAACCGGCAGAAAAAGATTTTTTTGAAAAAATCCCTAAGCCCCAGGGTCACAATTTCATAAAAAATCTGACTTTCGGCAATTCACTCAAAAATGGTGCCAGACGGTTGCAAATGATCCTCTGAAAGGTTTGGGAATGGAAATAGAAGAAATCAGCCCTCGACAACTTAACCGGCAGTAAAAGATTTTTTTGAAAAAATCTTAAGCTCCGGGGTCACAATTTCATAAAAAATCTGACTTTTGGCAATTCCCTCAAAAATTGTGCCAAAAGGTTCCAAATTCTCCCCTGAAAGGTTTGGCGCTCGAAACATATGTCTTTTTATCACAGGACCTGAAATCAGCCCTCGACAACTTAACCGGCAGAGAAAGATTTTTTTGAAAAAACCCCTTAGCCCCGGGGTCACAAATTCAAAAAAGGTCTGACTTACGGCAATTCATTCAAAAATGGTGCCAAACGGTTCCAAATTCTCCCCTGAAAGGTTTGGCGGTCAAAACAGATAGCTTTTTATCACAGGACACGAAATCAGCCCTCGACAACTTAACCGGCAGAAAAAGATTTTTTTGAAAAAATCCTAAGCCCCGGGGTCACAATTTCATAAAAAATCTGACTTTCGGCAATTCACTCAAAAATTGTGCCAAAAGGTTCCAAATTCTCCCCTGAAAGGTTTGGCGGTTGAAACAGAAGGCTTTTTATCACAGGAAAAGAAATCAACCCTCAAAAACTTAACCGGCAGAAAAAGATTTTTTTGAAAAAATCCTAAGCCCCGGGGTCACAATTTCATAAAAAATCTGACTTTTGGCAATTCACTCAAAAATTGTGCCAAAAGGTTCCAAATTCTCCCCTGAAAGGTTTGGCGGTTCAAAAAGAAGGCTTTTTATCACAGGAAAAGAAATCAACCCTCAACAACTTAACCGGCAGAAAAAGATTTTTTTGAAAAAATCCTAAGCCCCGGGGTCACAATTTCATAAAAAATCTGACTTTTGACAATTCACTCAAAAATTGTGCCAAACGGTTCCAAATGATCCCCTGCAAGGTTTGACGGTTGAAACAGAAGGGTTTTTATCACAGGAAAAGAAATCAACCCTCAAAAACTTAACCGGCAGAAAAAGATTTTTTTGAAAAAATCCTAAGCCCCGGGGTCACAATTTCATAAAAAATCTGACTTTCGGCAATTCACTCAAAAATGGTTCCAGACAGTTGCAAATGATCCTCTGAAAGGTTTGGGAATGGAAATAGAAGAAATCAGCCCTCGACAACTTAACCGGCAGAAAAAGATTTTTTTGAAAAAAATCCTAACCCCCGGGGTCACAATTGCATAAAAAATCTGACTTTTGGCTATTCACTCAAAAATTGTTCCAAAATGTTCCAAATTCTCCCCTGAAAGGTTTGGCGGTTGAAACAGAAGGCTTTTTATCACAGGAAAAGAAATCAACCCTCGACAACTTAACCGGCAGAAAAAGATTTTTTTGAAAAAATCCTAAGCCCCGGGGTCACAATTTCATAAAAAGTCTGACTTTTGGCAATTCACTCAAAAATTGTGCCAAAAGGTTCCAAATTCTCCCCTGAAAGGTTTGGCGGTTGAAACAAAAGGCTTTTTATCACAGGAAAAGAAATCAACCCTCAACAACTTAACCGGCAGAAAAAGATTTTTTTGAAAAAATCCTAAGCCCCGGGGTCACAATTTCATAAAAAATCTGACTTTCGGCAATTCACTCAAAAATGGTGCCAGACGGTTGCAAATGATCCTCTGAAATGTTTGGGAATGGAAATAGAAGAAATCAGCCCTCGACAAGTTAACAGGCAGAAAAAGATTTTTTTGAAAAAATCCTAAGCCCCGGGGTCACAATTTCATAAAAAATCTGACTTTTGGCAATTCACTCAAAAATTGTGCGAAAAGGTTCCAAATTCTCCCCTGAAAGGTTTGGCGCTCGAAACATATGGTTTTTTATCACAGGACACGAAATCAGCCCTCGACAACTTAACCGGCAGAGAAAGATTTTTTTGAAAAAATCCCTTAGCCCCGGGGTCACAATTCCATAAAAAGTCTGACTTTCGGCTACTCATTCAAAAATGGTGCCAAACGGTTCCAAATGATCCCCTGAACGGTTTAGCGGTTGAAACAGAAGGCTTTTTATCACAGGAAAAGAAATCAGCCCTCAGCAACTTAACCGGCAGAAAAAGGTTTTTTTTGAAAAAATCCAAAGCCCCGGGGTCACAATTTCATAAAAAATCTGACTTTCGGCTATTCACTCATAAATGGTTCCAGACAGTTGCAAATGATCCTCTGAAAGGTTTGGGAATGGAAATAGAAGAAATCAGCCCTCGACAACTTAACCGGCAGAAAAAGTTTTTTTTGAAAAAATTCTAAGCCCCGGGGTCACAATTTCATAAAAAATCTGACTTTCGGCAATTCACTCAAAAATGGTGCCAGACGGTTGCAAATGATCCTCTGAAAGGTTTGGGAATGGAAATAGAAGAAATCAGCCCTCAACAACTTAACCGGCAGAAAAAGATTTTTTTGAAAAAATCCTAAGGCCCGGGGTCACAATTTCATAAAAAATCTGACTTTTGGCCATTCACTCAAAGATTGTGCCAAAAGGTTCCAAATTCTCCCCTGAAAGGTTTGGCGGTCGAAACAGATGGCTTTTTATCACAGGAAACGAAATAAGCCCTCAACAACTTAACTGGCAGAAAAAGATTTTTTTGAAAAAATCCTATGCCCCGGGGTCACAATTTCATAAAAAGTCTGACTTTCGGCAATTCATTCAAAAATGGTGCTAAAGGGTTCCAAATGCTCCCCTGAAAGGTTTGGCGGTTGAAATAGAAGGCTTTTTATCACAGGAAAACAAATCAGCCCTCAACAACTTAACCGGCAGAAAAAGATTTTTTTGAAAAAATCCTAAGCCCCGGGGTCACAATTTCATAAAAAATCTGACTTTTGGCCATTCACTCAAAAATTGTGCCAAAAGGTTCCAAATTCTCCCCTGAAAGGTTTGGCGGTTGAAACAGAAGGCTTTTTATCACAGGAAAAGAAATCAGCCCTCAACAACCTAACCGGCAGAACAAGATTTTTTTGAAAAAATCCTAAGCCCCGGGGTCACAATTTCATAAAAAATCTGACTTTTGGCAATTCACGCAAAAATTGTGCCAAAAGGTTCCACATTCTCCCCTGAAAGGTTTGGCGGTCGAAACATATGGCTTTTTATCACAGGATACGAAATCAGCCCTCGACAACTTAACCGGCAGAAAAAGATTTTTTTAAAAAAATCCCTAAGCCCCGGGGTCACAGTTTCATAAAAAATCTGACTTTCGGCAATTCACTCAAAAATTGTCCCAAAATGTTCCAAATTCTCCCCTGAAAGGTTTGGCGGTCGAAACAGATGGCTTTTTATCACAGGAAACGAAATCAGCCCTCAACAACTTAACCGGCAGAAAAAGATTTTTTTGAAAAAATCCCTTAGCCCCGGGGTCACAATTTCATAAAAAATCAGACTTTCGGCAATTCACTCAAAAATGGTGCCAGACGGTTGCAAATGATCCTCTGAAAGGTTTGGGAATGGAAATAGAAGAAATCAGCCCTCGACAACTTAACCGGCAGAAAAAGATTTTTTTTGAAAAAAATCCTAAGCCCCGGGGTCACAATTGCATAAAAAATCTGACTTTTGGCTATTCACTCAAAAATTGTTCCAAAATGTTCCAAATTCTCCCCTGAAAGGTTTGGCGGTTGAAACAGAAGGCTTTTTATCACAGGAAAAGAAATCAACCCTCGACAACTTAACCGGCAGAAAAAGATTTTTTTGAAAAAATCCTAAGCCCCGGTGTCACAATTTCATAAAAAATCTGACTTTCGGCAATTCACTCAAAAATGGTGCCAGACGGTTGCAAATGATCCTCTGAAATGTTTGGGAATGGAAATAGAAGAAATCAGCCCTCGACAAGTTAACAGGCAGAAAAAGATTTTTTTGAAAAAATCCTAAGCCCCGGGGTCACAATTTCATAAAAAATCTGACTTTTGGCAATTCACTCAAAAATTGTGCGAAAAGGTTCCAAATTCTCCCCTGAAAGGTTTGGCGCTCGAAACATATGGTTTTTTATCACAGGACACGAAATCAGCCCTCGACAACTTAACCGGCAGAGAAAGATTTTTTTGAAAAAATCCCTTAGCCCCGGGGTCACAATTCCATAAAAAGTCTGACTTTCGGCTACTCATTCAAAAATGGTGCCAAACGGTTCCAAATGATCCCCTGAACGGTTTAGCGGTTGAAACAGAAGGCTTTTTATCACAGGAAAAGAAATCAGCCCTCAGCAACTTAACCGGCAGAAAAAGGTTTTTTTTGAAAAAATCCAAAGCCCCGGGGTCACAATTTCATAAAAAATCTGACTTTCGGCTATTCACTCATAAATGGTTCCAGACAGTTGCAAATGATCCTCTGAAAGGTTTGGGAATGGAAATAGAAGAAATCAGCCCTCGACAACTTAACCGGCAGAAAAAGTTTTTTTTGAAAAAATTCTAAGCCCCGGGGTCACAATTTCATAAAAAATCTGACTTTCGGCAATTCACTCAAAAATGGTGCCAGACGGTTGCAAATGATCCTCTGAAAGGTTTGGGAATGGAAATAGAAGAAATCAGCCCTCAACAACTTAACCGGCAGAAAAAGATTTTTTTGAAAAAATCCTAAGGCCCGGGGTCACAATTTCATAAAAAATCTGACTTTTGGCCATTCACTCAAAGATTGTGCCAAAAGGTTCCAAATTCTCCCCTGAAAGGTTTGGCGGTCGAAACAGATGGCTTTTTATCACAGGAAACGAAATCAGCCCTCAACAACTTAACTGGCAGAAAAAGATTTTTTTGAAAAAATCCTATGCCCCGGGGTCACAATTTCATAAAAAGTCTGACTTTCGGCAATTCATTCAAAAATGGTGCTAAAGGGTTCCAAATGCTCCCCTGAAAGGTTTGGCGGTTGAAACAGAAGGCTTTTTATCACAGGAAAACAAATCAGCCCTCAACAACTTAACCGGCAGAAAAAGATTTTTTTGAAAAAATCCTAAGCCCCGGGGTCACAATTTCATAAAAAATCTGACTTTTGGCCATTCACTCAAAAATTGTGCCAAAAGGTTCCAAATTCTCCCCTGAAAGGTTTGGCGGTTGAAACAGAAGGCTTTTTATCACAGGAAAAGAAATCAGCCCTCAACAACCTAACCGGCAGAACAAGATTTTTTTGAAAAAATCCTAAGCCCCGGGGTCACAATTTCATAAAAAATCTGACTTTTGGCAATTCACGCAAAAATTGTGCCAAAAGGTTCCAAATTCTCCCCTGAAAGGTTTGGCGGTCGAAACATATGGCTTTTTATCACAGGATACGAAATCAGCCCTCGACAACTTAACCGGCAGAAAAAGATTTTTTTAAAAAAATCCCTAAGCCCCGGGGTCACAGTTTCATAAAAAATCTGACTTTCGGCAATTCACTCAAAAATTGTCCCAAAATGTTCCAAATTCTCCCCTGAAAGGTTTGGCGGTCGAAACAGATGGCTTTTTATCACAGGAAACGAAATCAGCCCTCAACAACTTAACTGGCAGAAAAAGATTTTTTTGAAAAAATCCCTTAGCCCCGGGGTCACAATTTCATAAAAAATCTGACTTTCGGCAATTCACTCAAAAATGGTGCCAGACGGTTGCAAATGATCCTCTGAAAGGTTTGGGAATGGAAATAGAAGAAATCAGCCCTCGACAACTTAACCGGCAGAAAAAGATTTTTTTTGAAAAAAATCCTAAGCCCCGGGGTCACAATTGCATAAAAAATCTGACTTTTGGCTATTCACTCAAAAATTGTTCCAAAATGTTCCAAATTCTCCCCTGAAAGGTTTGGCGGTTGAAACAGAAGGCTTTTTATCACAGGAAAAGAAATCAACCCTCGACAACTTAACCGGCAGAAAAAGATTTTTTTGAAAAAATCCTAAGACCCGGGGTCACAATTTCATAAAAAATCTGACTTTCGGCAATTCACTCAAAAATGGTGCCAGACGGTTGCAAATGATCCTCTGAAAGGTTTGGGAATGGAAATAGAAGAAATCAGCCCTCGACAACTTAACCGGCAGTAAAAGATTTTTTTGAAAAAATCTTAAGCTCCGGGGTCACAATTTCATAAAAAATCTGACTTTTGGCAATTCCCTCAAAAATTGTGCCAAAAGGTTCCAAATTCTCCCCTGAAAGGTTTGGCGCTCGAAACATATGTCTTTTTATCACAGGACATGAAATCAGCCCTCGACAACTTAACCGGCAGAGAAAGATTTTTTTGAAAAAACCCCTTAGCCCCGGGGTCACAAATTCAAAAAAGGTCTGACTTACGGCAATTCATTCAAAAATGGTGCCAAACGGTTCCAAATTCTCCCCTGAAAGGTTTGACAGTCGAAACAGATAGCTTTTTATCACAGGACACGAAATCAGCCGTCGACAACTTAACCGGCAGAAAAAGATTTTTTTGAAAAAATCCTAAGCCCCGGGGTCACAATTTCATAAAAAATCTGACTTTCGGCAATTCACTCAAAAATTGTGCCAAAAGGTTCCAAATTCTCCCCTGAAAGGTTTGGCGGTTGAAACAGAAGGCTTTTTATCACAGGAAAAGAAATCAACCCTCAAAAACTTAACCGGCAGAAAAAGATTTTTTTGAAAAAATCCTAAGCCCCGGGGTCACAATTTCAGAAAAAATCTGACTTTTGGCAATTCACTCAAAAATTGTGCCAAAAGGTTCCAAATTCTCCCCTGAAAGGTTTGGCGGTTCAAACAGAAGGCTTTTTATCACAGGAAAAGAAATCAACCCTCAACAACTTAACCGGCAGAAAAAGATTTTTTTGAAAAAATCCTAAGCCCCGGGGTCACAATTTCATAAAAAATCTGACTTTTGACAATTCACTCAAAAATTGTGCCAAACGGTTCCAAATGATCCCCTGCAAGGTTTGACGGTTGAAACAGAAGGGTTTTTATCACAGGAAAAGAAATCAACCCTCAAAAACTTAACCGGCAAAAAAGATTTTTTTGAAAAAATCCTAAACCCCGGGGTCACAATTTCATAAAAAAACCTGACTTTCGGCAATTCACTCAAAAATTGTGCCAGACGGTTGCAAATGATCCTCTGAAAGGTTTGGGAATGGAAATAGAAGAAATTAGCCCTCAAAAACTTAACCGGCAGAAAAATATGTTTTTGAAAAAATCTTAAGCCCCGGGGTCACAATTTCATAAAAAATCTGACTTTCGGCAATTCACTCAAAAATGGTGCCAGACGGTTGCAAATGATCCTCTGAAAGGTTTGGGAATGGAAATAGAAGAAATCAGCCCTCGACAACTTAACCGGCAGAAAAAGATTTTTTTGAAAAAATCCTAAGCCCCCGGGGTCACAATTTCATAAAAAGTCTGACTTTTGGCAATTCACTCAAAAATTGTGCCAAAAGGTTCCAAATTCTCCCCTGAAAGGTTTGGCGGTTGAAACAAAAGGCTTTTTATCACAGGAAAAGAAATCACCCCGCAACAACTTAACCGGCAGAAAAAGATTTTTTTGAAAAAATCCCTAAGCCCCAGGGTCACAATTTCATAAAAAATCTGACTTTCGGCAATTCACTCAAAAATGGTGCCAGACGGTTGCAAATGATCCTCTGAAAGGTTTGGGAATGGAAATAGAAGAAATCAGCCCTCGACAACTTAACCGGCAGAAAAAGATTTTTTTGAAAAAATCCTAAGCCCCGGGGTCACAATTTCATAAAAAATCTGACTTTTGGCCATTCACTCAAAAATTGTGCCAAAAGGTTCCAAATTCTCCCCTGAAAGGTTTGGCGGTCGAAACAAATGGCTTTTTATCACAGGATACGAAATCAGCCCTCGACAACTTAACCGGCAGAAAAAGATTTTTTTGAAAAAAATCCCTTTGCCCCGGGGTCACAATTTCAAAAAAAGTCTGACTTTCGGCAATTCATTCAAAAATGGTGCCAAACGGTTCCAAATGATCCCCTGAACGGTTTGGCGGTTGAAACAGAAGGCTTTTTACCACAGGAAAAGAAATCAGCCCTCAACAACTTAACCGGCAGAAAAAGATTTTTTTGAAAAAATCCTAAGCCCCGGGGTCACAATTTCATAAAAAATCTGACTTTTGGAAATTCACTCAAACATTGTGCCAAAAGGTTTCAAATTCTCCCCTGAAAGGTTTGGCGGTTAAAACACAAGGCTTTTTATCACAGGAAAAGAAATCAATCCTCAACTACTTAACCGACAGAAAAAGGTTTTTTTGAAAAAATCCTAAGCCCCGGGGTCACAATTTCATAAAAAATCTGACTTTCGGCAATTCACTCAAAAATGGTGCCAGACGGTTGCAAATGATCCTCTGAAAGGTTTGGGAATGGAAATAGAAGAAATCAGCCCTCGACAACTTAACCGGCAGTAAAAGATTTTTTTGAAAAAATCTTAAGCTCCGGGGTCACAATTTCATAAAAAATCTGACTTTTGGCAATTCCCTCAAAAATTGTACCAAAAGGTTCCAAATTCTCCCCTGAAAGGTTTGGCGCTCGAAACATATGTCTTTTTATCACAGGACATGAAATCAGCCCTCGACAACTTAACCGGCAGAGAAAGATTTTTTTGAAAAAACCCCTTAGCCCCGGGGTCACAAATTCAAAAAAGGTCTGACTTACGGCAATTCATTCAAAAATGGTGCCAAACGGTTCCAAATTCTCCCCTGAAAGGTTTGGCGGTCAAAACAGATAGCTTTTTATCACAGGACACGAAATCAGCCCTCGACAACTTAACCGGCAGAAAAAGATTTTTTTGAAAAAATCCTAAGCCCCGGGGTCACAATTTCATAAAAAATCTGACTTTCGGCAATTCACTCAAAAATTGTGCCAAAAGGTTCCAAATTCTCCCCTGAAAGGTTTGGCGGTTGAAACAGAAGGCTTTTTATCACAGGAAAAGAAATCAACCCTCAAAAACTTAACCGGCAGAAAAAGATTTTTTTGAAAAAATCCTAAGCCCCGGGGTCACAATTTCATAAAAAATCTGACTTTTGGCAATTCACTCAAAAATTGTGCCAAAAGGTTCCAAATTCTCCCCTGAAAGGTTTGGCGGTTCAAACAGAAGGCTTTTTATCACAGGAAAAGAAATCAACCCTCAACAACTTAACCGGCAGAAAAAGATTTTTTTGAAAAAATCCTAAGCCCCGGGGTCACAATTTCATAAAAAATCTGACTTTTGACAATTCACTCAAAAATTGTGCCAAACGGTTCCAAATGATCCCCTGCAAGGTTTGACGGTTGAAACAGAAGGGTTTTTATCACAGGAAAAGAAATCAACCCTCAAAAACTTAACCGGCAAAAAAGATTTTTTTGAAAAAATCCTAAACCCCGGGGTCACAATTTCATAAAAAAACCTGACTTTCGGCAATTCACTCAAAAATTGTGCCAGACGGTTGCAAATGATCCTCTGAAAGGTTTGGGAATGGAAATAGAAGAAATCAGCCCTCAAAAACTCAACCGGCAGAAAAATATGTTTTTGAAAAAATCTTAAGCCCCGGGGTCACAATTTCATAAAAAATCTGACTTTTGGCAATTCACTCAACAATTGTGCCAAAAGGTTCCAAATTCTCCCCTGAAAGGTTTGGCGGTCGAAACATATGTCTTTTTATCACAGGACATGAAATCAGCCCTCGACAACTTAACCGGTAGAAAAAGATTTTTTTGAAAAAATCCTAAGCCCAGGGGTCACAATTTCATAAAAAATCTGACTTTCGGAAATTCACTCAAAAATGGTGCCAGACGGTTGCAAATGATCCTCTGAAAGGTTTGGTGGTTGAAACAGAAGTCTTTTTATCACAGGAAAAGAAATCAGCCCTCAACAACTTAACCGGTAGAAAAAGATTTTTTTGAAAAAATCCTAAGCCCCCGGGGTCACAATTTCATAAAAAGTCTGACTTTTGGCAATTCACTCAAAAATTGTGCGAAAAGGTTCCAAATTCTCCCCTGAAAGGTTTGGCGGTTGAAACAGAAGGCTTTTTATCACAGGAAAAGAAATCAGCCCGCAACAACTTAACCGGCAGAAAAAGATTTTTTTGAAAAAATCCCTAAGCCCCAGGGTCACAATTTCATAAAAAATCTGACTTTCGGCAATTCACTCAAAAATGGTGCCAGACGGTTGCAAATGATCCTCTGAAAGGTTTGGGAATGGAAATAGAAGAAATCAGCCCTCAAAAACTTAACCGGCAGAAAAAGAATTTTTTGAAAAAATCCTAATCCCCGGGGTCACAATTTCATAAAAAGTCTGACTTTCGGCTATTCACTCAAAAATGGTGCCAAACGGTTCCAAATGATCCCCTGAAAGGTTTGGCGGTTGAAACAAAAGGCTTTTTATCACAGGAAAAGAAATCAGCCCTCAACAACTTAACCGCCAGAAAAAGATTTTTTTGGAAAAATCCCTTTGCCCCGGGGTCACAATTTCATAAAAAAATCTGACTTTTGGCAATTCACTCAAAAATTGTGCCAAAAGGTTCCAAATTCTCCCCTGAAAGGTTTGGCGGCCGAAACATATGGCTTTTTATCACAGGACACGAAATCAGCCCTCCACAACTTAACCGGCAGAGAAAGATTTTTTTTGAAAAAATCCCTTAGCCCCGGGGTCAGAATTTCAAAAAAAGTCTGACTTTCGGCAATTTATTCAAAAATGGTGCCAAACGTTTCCAAATTCTCCCCTGAACGGTTTGGCGGTTGAAACAGAAGGCTTTTTATCACAGGAAAAGAAATCAGCCCTCAACAACTTAACCGGCAGAAAAAGATTTTTTTGAAAAAATCCCTAAGCCCCGGGGTCACAATTTTATAAATAATCTGACTTTCGGCAATTCACTCAAAAATGGTGCCAAACGGTTCCAAATGATCCCCTGAAAGGTTTGGCGGTTGAAACAGAAGGCTTTTATCACAGGAAAAGAAATAAGCCCTCAACAACTTAACCGGAAGAAAAAGATTTTTTTGAAAAAATCCTAAGCCCCGGGGTCACAATTTCATAAAAAATCTGACTTTCGGCAATTCACTCAAAAAGGGTGCCAGACGGTTGCAAATGATCCTCTGAAAGGTTTGGGAATGGAAATAGAAGAAATCAGCCCTCAACAACTTAAATGGCAGAAAAAGATTTTTTGAAAAAATGCTAAGCCCCGGGGTCACGATTTCATAAAAAATCTGATTTTCGGCAATTCACTCAAAAATTGTGCCAAAAGGTTCCGAATTCTCCCCTGAACGGTTTGGCGGTCGAAACAGATGGCTTTTTATCACAGTATACGAAATCAGCCCTCAGTAACTTAACCGGCAGAAAAATATTTTTTTGAAAAAATCCCTAAGCCCCGGGGACACAATTTCATAAAAAATCTGACTTCCAGCAGTTCACTCAAAAATCGTGCCAAAGGTTCCAAATTCTCCCCTGAAAGGTTTGGCGGTTGAAACAGAAGGCTTTTTATCACAGGAAAAGAAATCAGCCCTCGACAACTTAACCGGCAGAAAAAGATTTTTTTGAAAAAATCCCTAAGCCCCGGGGTCACAATTTCATAAAAAATCTGACTTTCGGCAATTCACTCAAAAATTGTGCCAAAAGGTTCCAAATTCTCCCCTGAAAGGTTTGGCGGTCGAAACAGATGGCTTTTTATCACAGGACACGAAATCAGCCCTCAACAACTTAAACGGCAGAAAAAGATTTTTTTGAAAAAATCCTAAACCCCGACGTCACAATTTCATGAAAAAACTGAATTTCGGCAATTCGCTCAAAAATGGTGCCAGACGGTTGCAAATGATCCTCTGAAAGGTTTGGGAATGGAAATAGAAGAAATCTGCCCTCGACAACTTAACCGGCAGAAAATTTTTTTTTTGAAAAAATCCTAAGCCACAATTTCATAAAAAATCTGACTTTTGGCAATTCAGTCAAAAATGCTGCCAAACGGTTGCAAATGATCCCCTGAAAGGTTTGGCGGTCGAAACAGAAGGCTTTTTATCACAGGAAAAGAAATCAGCCCTCAACAACTTAAACGGCAGAAAAAGATTTTTTTGAAAAAATCCTAAGCCCCGGGGTCACAATTTCATAAAAAATCTGACTTTTGGGAATTCACTCAAAAATGGTGCCAAACGGTTCCAAATGATCCCCTTAAAGGTTTGGCGGTTGAAACAGAAGGCTTTTTATCACAGGGAAAAAAATCAGCCCTCAACAACTTAACCGGCAGAAAAATATTTTTTTGAAAAAATCCTAAGCTCCGGGGTCACAATTTCATAAAAAATCTGACTTTTGGCAATTCACTCAAAAATTGTGCCAAACGGTTTAAAATGATCCCCTTAGAGGTTTGGCAGTTGAAACAGAAGGCTTTTATCAAAGGAAAAGAAATCAGCCCTCAACAACTTAACCAAAAAAAAATTTTTTTTGAAAAAATCCTAAGCTCCGGGGTCACAATTTCATAAAAAATCTGACTTTCGGCAATTCACTCAAAAATGGTTCCAGACAGTTGCAAATGATCCCCTGAAAGGTTTGGGAATGGAAATAGAAGAAATCAGCTCTCGACAACTTATTTTTTTGAAAAAATCCCTAAGCTCCGGGGTCAAAATTTCATAAAAAATCTGACTTTTGCCATTTCACTCAAAAATTGTGCCAAAAGGTTCCAAATTCTCCTCTGAAAGGTTTGGCGGTTGAAACAGAAGGCTTTTTATCACAGGACACGAAATCAGCCCTCAACAACTTAACCGGCAGAAAAAGATTTTTTTGAAAAAATCCTAAGCCCCGGGGTCACAATTTCATAAAAAATCTGACTTTTGCCATTTCACTCAAAAATGGTGCCAAAAGGTTCCAAATTCTCCTCTGAAAGGTTTGGCGGTCGAAACAGAAGGCTTTTTATCACAGTACAAGAAATCAGCTCTCAACAACTTAACCGGCAGAATTTTTTTTTTTTTTTTAAAATAATCTCTAAGCCCCGGGGTCACAATTTCATCAAAAATCTGACTTTCAGCAATTCACTCAAAACAAGTGTCAAACGGTTGCAAAAGCCCACCTGAGAGGTTTTTCAGTCAAAACAGAAGGCTTTTTATCACAGGACAAGAAATCAGACCTCCACAACGTAGTCTGTAGAAAAAGTTTTTTTAAAAAAAATTCCTAAGCCGCGAGGTCACAATTTCAGCAAAAATCTGACGTTCTGCAATTCACATAAAAATGGTGCCAAACGGTTGCAAATGCTTCCCTGAGAGGTTTGGCGTTCGAAACAGAAGGCTTTTTATCACAGGAAAAGAAATCAGCCCTCGACAAGTTAACCGGTAGAAATTAAAAAAAAAAAATCGCTAAGCCCCGGGGTCACAAATTCATCAAAAATCTGACTTTTGGCAATTCACTCTAAAAAAGTGCCAAACGGTTGCAAATGCCCGCCTGAGAGATTTGGCTGTCGAAACAGAAGGCTTTTTATCGCAGGACAAGAAATCAGACCTCGACAACTTCACCGGCAGAAAAAGATTTCATCAAAAATCTTACTTTCGGCAATTCACTCAAAAATGGTGCCAAACGCTTGCAAATGCTCCTCTGAGAGGTTTGGCGGTCGAAACAGAAGGCTTTTTATCACAGTACAAGAAATCAGCTCTCAACAACTTAACCGGCAGATTTTTTTTTTTTAAAAAAAATAATCTCTAAGCCCCGGGGTCACAATTTCATCAAAAATCTGACTTTCGGCAATTCACTCAAAAATGGTGCCAAACGGTTGCAAATGCTCCCCTGAGAGTTTTGGCAGTGGAAACAGAAGGGTTTTCATCAGAAGAAATCAGACCTCGACAACTTAACCGGGAGAAAAAGATTTTTTTGAAAAAATCCTAAGCCCCGGGGTCACAATTTCATAAAAAATCTGACTTTTGGCAATTCACTCAAAAATGGTGCCAAACGGTTGCAAATGCTCCCCTGAAAGGTTTGGCGGTCAAAACAGAAGGCTTTTTATCACAGTACAAGAAATCAGCCCTCGACAACGTAACCGGCAGAAAAAGATTTTTTTGAAATATCGCAAAGCAACTAGGAGTAAACTAGGAGTAAACTAGGAGTAAACTAGGAGTAAACCAGGAGTAAACTAGGTGTAAACTAGGAGTAAAGTTGGTGTAAACTAGGTGTAAACTAGGAGTAAAATTTCTGTAAACTAGGTGTAAACAAGGAGTAAACTAGGTGTAAAGTAGGAGTAAGGCAGGAGTAAATTAGCCAATCACATGCAGCCCATTGTGTAAATAATGTATATAAAGGAGATACTTTGAGGGAACATCCATTCCTCCTCACCACTATGAGCTGAATAAAGAGCATGAAATCCACTCTCGAATCAGAGTATATTTCATTCTCAAACCCTCCAACACTTCTCTGATGAAAAAAGGGATGTCCTACTCAATAATAAATAATAATAATAGTTTTATTATTTATACCCCACCCGTCTGACTGGGTCGTGCCAGCCACGCTCAGCAGCTTGCAGGATAAAATAATATACAATAAAACATGAAACTTTTTTTAACTATATGCCTACTATATGGAAGTTAACAACTGGACAACAGAAATGGATTGTACACACTCTAATGGTAGCTGAGAGGCTGATATTGATAAACTGGAAGAGCAAAGAGATGATCTCCTTTAATTGGTGGATTGATAATATGGTAACACTTGCAACCTGTGAACGGACTGCTTACAAACATAGACTGCTTGGATAAATACGACAGTATTTCGAATGAATTTATACAAAATGTAGTTGACTAATTTATATAAGGGCGCGGTCACAATTTCAGCAAAAATCTGATGTTCTGCAATTCACTCACAAATGGTGCCAAACTCTTGCAAATGCTCGCCTGAGAGGTTTTTCAGTCAAAACAGAAGGCTTTTTATCACAGGACAAGAAATCAGCCCTCCACAACTTAACCGGGAGAATTTTTTTAAAAAAAACAAATCGCTAAGCCCCAGGGTCACAATTTCATCAAAAATCTGACTTTCGGCAATTCACTCAAAACAAGTGCCAAACGGTTGCAAATGCCCCCCTGACAGGTTTGGCTGTCAAAACAGAAGGCTTTTTATCGCAGGAAAAGAAATCAGCCCTCGACAACTTCACCGGCAGAAGAAGATTTCATCAAAAATCTGACTTTCGGCAATTCACTCAAAAATGGTGCCAAACGGTTGCAAATGCTCCCCTGAGAGGTTTGGCGGTCGAAAAAGAAGGCTTTTTATAAGAGGACAAGTAATCAGCCCTCAACAACTCAACCGGCAGAATTTTTTCTTTGAAAAAATCGCTAAGCCCCGGGGTCACAATTTCATCAAAAATCTGACTTTCGGCAACTCACTCAAAAATGGTGCCAAACGGTTGCAAATGCTCCCCTGAGAGTTTTGGCAGTGGAAACAGAAGGGTTTTCATCATAGGACAAGAAATCAGCCCTCGACAACTTAACCGGCAGAAAAAGATTTTTTGGAAAAAATCCCTAAGCCCCGGGGTCACAGTTTCAGCAAAAATCTGACTTTTGGCAATTCAGTAAAAAAATGGTGCCAAACGCTGTCAAATGCTCCCCTGAAAGCTTTGGCAGTCGAAACAGAAGGCTTTTTATCACAGGAAAAGAAATCAGACCTAAACAACTTGACCGGCTGAAAACGTTTTTTTTTTTTAAAAATCCCTAAGCCCCGGGGTCGCAATTTCAGCAAAAATCTGACTTTTGGGAATTCACTCAAAAATGGTGCCAACCGGTTGCAAATGCTCCTCTGAAACATTTGGCAGTCGAAATAGAAGGCTTTTTATCACAGGAGAAGAAATCAGCCCTCCACAACTTCACCGGCGGAAAAACTTTTTTTGAAAAAATCCCTAAGCCCCGTGGTCACAATTTCAGCAAAAATCTCACTTTTGGCAATTCACTCAAAAATGGTGCCAAACGCTTGCAAATGCTGCTCTTAAAATTTTGGCAGTCGAAACAGAAGGCTTTTTATCACAGGAGAAGAAATCAGCCGTCCGCAACTTAATCGGCGGAAAAAGTTTTTTTGAAAAAATCCCAAACCCCGGGGTCACAATTTCAGCAAAAATCTGACTTTTGGCAATTCAGTCAAAAATGGTGCCAAACGCTTGCAAATGCTCCCCTGGAACATTTGAAAAACTCCCTAAGCCCCGGGGTCACACTTTCAGCAAAAATCTGACTTTTGGCAATTCACTCAAAAATGGTGCCAAACGCTTGCAAATTCTCCGCTGAAAGCTTTGGCAATCGAAACAGAAGGCATTTTGTCACAGGAAAAGAAATCAGCCCTCAACAACTTGACCGGCGGAAAATGTATTTTTAGAAAAAATCCCTAAGCCCTGGGGTCACAATTTCAGCAAAAATCTGACTTTTGGGCATTCACTCAAAAATGGGGCCAAACGCTGCAATTGCTCCCCTGAAAGGTTTGGCTGTCGAAACAGAAGGCTTTTTGTCACAGGAAAAGAAATCAGCCCTCAACAACTGAACCGGCGGAAAATAATTTTTTGCAAAAATCCCTAAGCCCCGGGGTCACAATTTCAGCAAAAATCTGACTTTTGGCAATTCACTCAAAAATGGTGCCAAACGCTTGCAATTGCTCCACTGAAAGCTTTGGCCGTCGAAACAGAAGGCTTTTTGTCACAGGAGAAGAAATCAGCCCTCAGCAACTTAACCGGCAGAAAAACTTTTTTTAAAAAAATCCCTAAGCCCCGGGGTCACAATTTCAACACAAATCTGACTTTTGGGAATGCACTCAAAAATGGTGCCAAACGCTTGCAATTGCTCCCCTGAAAGTTTTGGCAGTCGAAACAGAAGGCTTTTTATCAGAGGAAAAGAAATCAGCCGTCAACAACTTGAACGGCGGAAAATGATTTTTTAGAAAAAATCCCTAAGCCCCGGGGTCACAATTTCAGCAAAAATCTGACTTTTGGGAATGCACTCAAAAATGGGGCCAAACGCTGCAATTGCTCCCCTGAAAGGTTTGGCAGTCGAAACAGAAGGCTTTTTATCACAGGAAAGGAAATCAGCCCTCAACAACTTGACCGGCGGAAAATGTATTTTTAGAAAAAATCCCTAAGCCCCGGGGTCACAATTTCAGCAAAAATCTGACTTTTGGGCATTCACTCAAAAATGGTGCCAAACGCTTGCAATTGCTCCCCTAAAAGGTTTGGCAGTCGAAACAGAAGGCTTTTTATTACAGGAAAAGAAATCAGCCCTCAACAACTTGACCGGAGGAAAATGTATTTTTAGAAAAAATCCCTAAGCCCTGGGGTCACAATTTCAGCAAAAATCTGACTTTTGGGCATTCACTTAAAAATGGTGCCAAACGCTGCAATTGCTCCCCTGAAAGGTTTGGCAGTCGAAACAGAAGGCTTTTTATCACAGGAAAGGAAATCAGCCCTCAACAACTTGACGGGCGGAAAATGATTTTTTTGAAAAAAATCACTAAACCCCGGGGTCACAATTTCAGCAAAAATCGGACTTTTGGGCATTCACTCAAAAATGGTGCCAAACGCTTCTAAATGCTCCTCTGACAGTTTTGGCAGTCGAAACAGAAGGGTTTTTTATCACAGGAGAAAAAATCCGCACTCCGCAACTTAACCGGCGGAAAAACTTTTTTTGAAAAAATCCCTAAGCCCCGGGGTCAAAATTTCAGCAAAAATCTGACTTTTGGCAATTCACTCAAAAATGGTGCCAAACGCTTGCAAATTCTCCGCTGAAAGCTTTGGCAATCGAAACAGAAGGCATTTTGTCACAGGAAAAGAAATCAGCCCTCAACAACTTGACCGGCGGAAAATGTATTTTTAGAAAAAATCCCTAAGCCCTGGGGTCACAATTTCAGCAAAAATCTGACTTTTGGGCATTCACTCAAAAATGGGGCCAAACGCTGCAATTGCTCCCCTGAAAGGTTTGGCAGTCGAAACAGAAGGCTTTTTATTACAGGAAAAGAAATCAGCCCTCAACAACTTGACCGGCGGAAAATGATTTTTTTGAAAAAATCCCTAAGCCCCGGGGTCACAATTTCAGCAAAAATCTGACTTTTGCCAATTCACTCAAAAATGGTGCCAAACGCTTGCAAAAGCTCCGCTGAAAGCTTTGGCAGTCGAAGCAGAAGGCTTTTTGTCACAGGAAAAGAAATCAGCCCTCAACAACTTGACCGGCAGAAAATGTATTTTTAGAAAAAATCCCTAAGCCCCGGGGTCACAATTTCAGCAAAAATCTGACTTTTGGGCATTCACTCAAAAATGGTGCCAAACGCTTGCAATTGCTCCCCTGAAAGTTTTGGCAGTCGAAACAGAAGGCTTTTTATCAGAGGAAAAGAAATCAGCCGTCAACAACTTGAACGGCGGAAAATGATTTTTTAGAAAAAATCCCTAAGCCCCGGGGTCACAATTTCAACACAAATCTGACTTTTGGGAATGCACTCAAAAATGGTGCCAAACGCTTGCAATTGCTCCCCTGAAAGTTTTGGCAGTCGAAACAGAAGGCTTTTTATCAGAGGAAAAGAAATCAGCCGTCAACAACTTGAACGGCGGAAAATGATTTTTTAGAAAAAATCCCTAAGCCCCGGGGTCACAATTTCAGCAAAAATCTGACTTTTGGGAATGCACTCAAAAATGGGGCCAAACGCTGCAATTGCTCCCCTGAAAGGTTTGGCAGTCGAAACAGAAGGCTTTTTATCACAGGAAAGGAAATCAGCCCTCAACAACTTGACCGGCGGAAAATGTATTTTTAGAAAAAATCCCTAAGCCCCGGGGTCACAATTTCAGCAAAAATCTGACTTTTGGGCATTCACTCAAAAATGGTGCCAAACGCTTGCAATTGCTCCCCTAAAAGGTTTGGCAGTCGAAACAGAAGGCTTTTTATTACAGGAAAAGAAATCAGCCCTCAACAACTTGACCGGAGGAAAATGTATTTTTAGAAAAAATCCCTAAGCCCTGGGGTCACAATTTCAGCAAAAATCTGACTTTTGGGCATTCACTTAAAAATGGTGCCAAACGCTGCAATTGCTCCCCTGAAAGGTTTGGCAGTCGAAACAGAAGGCTTTTTATCACAGGAAAGGAAATCAGCCCTCAACAACTTGACGGGCGGAAAATGATTTTTTTGAAAAAAATCACTAAACCCCGGGGTCACAATTTCAGCAAAAATCGGACTTTTGGGCATTCACTCAAAAATGGTGCCAAACGCTTCTAAATGCTCCTCTGACAGTTTTGGCAGTCGAAACAGAAGGGTTTTTTATCACAGGAGAAAAAATCCGCACTCCGCAACTTAACCGGCGGAAAAACTTTTTTTGAAAAAATCCCTAAGCCCCGGGGTCAAAATTTCAGCAAAAATCTGACTTTTGGCAATTCACTCAAAAATGGTGCCAAACGCTTGCAAATTCTCCGCTGAAAGCTTTGGCAATCGAAACAGAAGGCATTTTGTCACAGGAAAAGAAATCAGCCCTCAACAACTTGACCGGCGGAAAATGTATTTTTAGAAAAAATCCCTAAGCCCTGGGGTCACAATTTCAGCAAAAATCTGACTTTTGGGCATTCACTCAAAAATGGGGCCAAACGCTGCAATTGCTCCCCTGAAAGGTTTGGCAGTCGAAACAGAAGGCTTTTTATTACAGGAAAAGAAATCAGCCCTCAACAACTTGACCGGCGGAAAATGATTTTTTTGAAAAAATCCCTAAGCCCCGGGGTCACAATTTCAGCAAAAATCTGACTTTTGCCAATTCACTCAAAAATGGTGCCAAACGCTTGCAAAAGCTCCGCTGAAAGCTTTGGCAGTCGAAGCAGAAGGCTTTTTGTCACAGGAAAAGAAATCAGCCCTCAACAACTTGACCGGCAGAAAATGTATTTTTAGAAAAAATCCCTAAGCCCCGGGGTCACAATTTCAGCAAAAATCTGACTTTTGGGCATTCACTCAAAAATGGTGCCAAACGCTTGCAATTGCTCCCCTAAAAGGTTTGGCAGTCTAAACTAAAGGCTTTTTCTCACAGGTGAAGAAATCAGCCCTCAGTGCCTTAACCGGCGGAAAAACATTTTTTGAAAAAATCCCTAAGCCCCGGGGTCACAATTTCAGCAAAAATCTGACTTTTGCCAATTCACTCAAAAATGGTGCCAAATGCTTGCAAATGCTCCGCTGAAAGCTTTGGCAGTCGAAACAGAAGGCTTTTTGTCAAAGGACAAGAAATCAGCCCTCAACAACTTAACTGGCGGAAAATAATTTTTTGAAAAAATCCCTAATCCCCGGGGTCACAATTTCAGCAAAAATATGACTTTTGCCAATTCACTCAAAAATGGTGCCAAACGCTTGCAATTGCTCCCCTGAAAGCTTTGGCAGTCGAAACAGAAGGCATTTAATTACAGGAAAAGAAATCAGCCCTCAACAACTTGACCGGCGGAAAATGATTTTTTTGAAAAAATCCCTAAGCCCCGGGGTCACAATTTCATCAAAAATCTGACTTTTGGCAACTCACTCAAAAATGGTTCCAAACGCTTGCAATTGCTCCCCTGAAAGGTTTGGCAGTCGAAACAGAAGGTTTTTTGTCACAGGAAAAGAAATCAGCCCTCAATAACTTAACCGGCGGAAAATAATTTTTTGAAAAAATCCCTAAGCCCCGGGGTCACAATTTCAGCAAAAACCTGACTTTTGCCAATTCACTCAAAAATGGTGCCAAACGCTTGCAAATGCTTCCCTGAAAGCTTTGGCAGTCGAAACAGAAGGCTTTTTATCACAGGAAAAGAAAGCAGCCCTCAACAACTTGAGCGGCGGAAAATGTTTTTTTTCAAAAAAATCCCTAAGCCCCGGGGTCACAATTTCAGCAAAAATCTGACTTTTGGCAATTCACTTAAAAATGGTGCCAGCCGGTTGCAAATGCTCCCCTGAAACTTTTGGCAGTCGAAACAGAAGGCTTCTTATCACAGGAGAAGAAATCAGCCCTCAACAACTTGACTGGCGGAAAATGATTTTTTTGAAAAAATCCCTAAGCCCCGGGGTCACAATTTCAGCAAAAATCTGACTTTAGGCAATTCACTCAAAAATGGTACCAAACGCTTGCAATTGTTCCCTGAAAGCTTTGGCAGTCGAAACAGAAGGCTTTTTGTCACAGGAAAAGAAATCAGCCCTCAACACCTTGACCGGCGGAAAATGATTTTTTTGGAAATCGAAACAGAAGGCTTTTTATCACAGGAGAAGAAACCAGCCCTCAACAACTTGACCGGCGGAAAATGATTTTTTTGAAAAAATCCCTAAGCCGGGCGGGGTCACAATTTCAGCAAAAATCGGACTTTTGGAAATTCACTCAAAAATGGTGCCAAACGCTTGCAAATGCTCCGCTGAAAGCTTTGGCAGTCGAAACAGAAGGCTTTTTGTCACAGGAGAAGAAATCAGCCCTCAGCAACTTAACCGGCAGAAAAACTTTTTTTGAAAAAATCCCTAAGCCCCGGGGTCACAATTTCTGCAAAAATCTGACTTTTGCCAATTCACTTTAAAATGGTGCCAAACGCTTGCAAATGCTTCCCTGAAAGCTTTGGCAGTCGAAACAGAAGGCTTTTTATCATAGGAAAAGAAATCAGCCCTCAACAACTTGACCGGCGGAAAATGATTTTTTTGAAAAAATCCCTAAGCCCTGGAGTCACAATTTCAGCAAAAATCTGACTTTTGGCAACTCACTCAAAAATGGTGCCGAACGCTTGCAATTGCTCCCCTGAAATGTTTGGCAGTCGAAACAGAAGGCTTTTTGTCACAGGAAAAAAAATCAGCCCTCAACAACTTGACCGGCGGAAAATGTTTTTTTTGAAAAAATCCCTAAGCCCCGGGGTCACAATTTCAGCAAAAATCTGACTTTTGGCAATTCACTCAAAAATGGTGCCAGCCGGTTGCTAATGCTCCCCTGAAACTTTTGGCAGTCGAAACAGAAGGCTTTTTATCACAGGAGAAGAAACCAGCCCTCAACAACTTGACCGGCGGAAAATGATTTTTTTGAAAAAATCCCTAAGCCCCGGGGTCACAATTTCAGCAAAAATCGGACTTTTGGAAATTCACTCAAAAATGGTGCCAAACGCTTGCAAATGCTCCGCTGAAAGCTTTGGCAGTCGAAGCAGAAGGCTTTTTGTCACAGGAGAAGAAATCAGCCCTCAGCAACTTAACCGGCGGAAAAACATTTTTTGAAAAAATCCCTAAGCCCCGGGGTCACAATTTCAGCAAAAATCTGACTTTTGCCAATTCACTCAAAAATGGTGCCAAACGCTTGCAATTACTCCCCTGAAAGCTTTGGCAGTCGAAACAGAAGGCATTTAATTACAGGAAAAGAAATCAGCCCTCCGCAACTTAACCGGCGGAAAAACTTTTTTTGAAAAAATCCCTAAGCCCCGGGGTCACAATTTCAGCAAAAATCTGACTTTTGGCAATTCATCAAAAATGGTGCAAAACGCTTGCAAATGCTTCCCTGAAAGCTTTGGCAGTCGAAACAGAAGGCTTTTTATCACAGGAAAAGAAATCAGCCGTTAACAACTTGACCGGCGGAAATTTTTTTTTTTCAAAAAAATCCCTAAGCCCCGGGGTCACAATTTCATCAAAAATCTGACTTTTGGCAACTCACTCAAAAATGGTGCCAGCCGATTGCAAATGCTCCCCTGAAACTTTTGGCAGTCGAAACAGAAGGCTTTTTATCACAGGAGAAGAAATCAGCCCTCAACAACTTGACTGGCGGAAAATGATTTTTTTGAAAAAATCCCTAAGCCCCGGAGTCACAATTTCAGCAAAAATCTTACTTTTGGCAATTCACTCAAAAATGGTGCCAGCCGGTTGCAAATGCTTCCCTGAAACTTTTGGCAGTCGAAACAGAAGGCTTTTTGTCACAGGAAAAGAAATCAGCCCTCAACAACTTGAGCGGCGGAAAATGTTTTTTTTGAAAAAATCCATAATTCCCGGGGTGAAATTTCAGCAAAAACCTGACTTTTGGCAACTCACTCAAAAATGGTGCCAAACGCTTGCAATTGCTCCCCTGAAAGGTTTGGCAGTCGAAACGGAAGGCTTTTTATCACAGGAAAAGAAATCAGCCCTCAACAACTTGACCGGCGGAAAATGGTTTTTTTGAAAAAATACCTAAGCCCCAGGGTCACAATTTTAGGAAAAATCGGACTTTTGCTAATTCACTCAAAAATGGTGCCGAACGCTTGCAATTGCTCCCCTGAAATGTTTGGCAGTCGAAACAGAAGGCTTTTTGTCACAGGAAAAAAAATCAGCCCTCAACAACTTGACCGGCGGAAAATGTTTTTTTTTAAAAAATCCCTAAGCCCCGGGGTCACAATTTCAGCAAAAATCTGACTTTTGGCAATTCACTCAAAAATGGTGCCAGCCGGTTGCAAATGCTCCCCTGAAACTTTTGGCAGTCGAAACAGAAGGCTTTTTATCACAGGAGAAGAAACCAGCCCTCAACAACTTGACCGGCGGAAAATGATTTTTTTGAAAAAATCCCTAAGCCGGGCGGGGTCACAATTTCAGCAAAAATCGGACTTTTGGAAATTCACTCAAAAATGGTGCCAAACGCTTGCAATTGCTCCGCTGAAAGCTTTGGCAGTCGAAACAGAAGGCTTTTTGTCACACGAAAATGAATCAGCCCTCAACAACTTTTGTTGTTGTTGTTTAGTCGTTTAGTCGTGTCCGACTCTTCGTGACCCCATGGACCAGAGCACGCCAGGCACCTCTGTCCTCCACTGCCTCCCGCAGTTTGGTCAAACTCATGCTGGTAACCTCGAAAACACTATCCAACCATCTCGTCTTCTGTCGCCCCCTTCTCCTTGTGCCCTCCATCTTTCCCAGCATCAGTGTCTTCTCCAGGGAGTCTTCTCTTCTCATGAGGTGGCCAAAGTACTGGAGCCTCAGCTTCACGATCTGTCCTTCCAGTGAGCACTCAGGGCTGATTTCATTAAGAATGGATGCGTTTGATCTTCTTGCAGTCCATGGGACTCTCAAGAGTCTTCTCCAGCACCATAATTCAAAAGCATCAATTCTTCGGCGATCAGCCTTCTTTATGCTCCAGCTCTCACTTCCATACATCACTACTGGGAAAACCATGGCTTTAACTATACGGACCTTTGTTGGCAAGGTGACGTCTCTACTTCTCAAGATGCTGTCTAGGCCTGTCATTGCCCTTCTCCCAAGAAGCAGGCGTCTTTTAATTTCGTGGCTGCTGTCACCATCTGCAGTGATCATGGAGCCCAAGAAAGTAAAATCTCTCACTGCCTCCATTTCTTCCCCTTCTATTTGCCAGGAGGTGATGGAACCAGTGGCCATGATCTTGGTTTTTTTGATGTTGAGCCTCAGACCATATTTTACGCTCTCCTCTTTCACCCTCATTAAAAGGTTCTTTAATTCCTCCTCACTTTCTGCCATCAAGGTTGTGACATCTGCATATCTGAGGTTGTTGATAATTCTTCTGGCAATCTTAATAATCCCTAACCCCCGGGGTCACAATTTCAGCAAAAACCTGACTTTTGCCAATTCACTCAAAAATGGTGCCAAACGCTTGCAAATGCTCCGCTGAAAGCTTTGGCAGTCGAAACAGAAGGCTTTTTATCACAGGAAAAGAAATCAGCCCTCAGCAACTTAACCGGCAGAAAAACTTTTTTTGAAAAAATCCCTAACCCCGGGGTCACAATTTCAGCAAAAACCTGACTTTTGCCAATTCACTCAAAAATGGTGCCAAACGCTTGCAAATGCTTCACTGAAAGCTTTGGCAGTCGAAACAGAAGGCTTTTTGTCACAGGAAAAGAAATCAGCCCTCAACAACTTGACTGGCGGAAAATGATTTTTTTGAAAAAATCCCTAAGCCCCGGGGTCACAATTTCAGCAAAAATCTGACTTTAGGCAATTCACTCAAAAATGGTGCCAAACGCTTGCAATTGTTCCCTGAAAGCTTTGGCAGTCGAAACAGAAGGCTTTTTGTCACAGTAAAAGAAATCAGCCCTCAACAACTTGACCGGCGGAAAATAATTTTTTTGAAAAAATCCCTAAGCCCCGGGGTCACAATTTCAGCAAAAATCTGACTTTTGCCAATTCACTCAAAAATGGTGCCAAACGCTTGCAAATGCTCCGCTGAAAGCTTTGGCAGTCGAAACAGAAGGCTTTTTGTCACAGGAGAAGAAATCAGCCCTCAGCAACTTAACCGGCAGAAAAACTTTTTTTGAAAAAATCCCTAAGCCCCGGGGTCACAATTTCAGCAAAAATCTGACTTTTGGCAACTCACTCAAAAATGGTGCCGAACGCTTGCAATTGCTCCCCTGAAAGGTTTGGCAGTTGAAACAGAAGGCTTTTTGTCACAGGAAAAGAAATCAGCCCTCAAAAACTTGACCGGCGGAAAATGTATTTTTAGAAAAAATCCCTAAGCCCCGGGGTCACAATTTCAGCAAAAATCTGACTTTTGGGCATTCACTCAAAAATGGTGCCAAACGCTTGCAATTGCTCCCCTAAAAGGTTTGGCAGTCGAAACTAAAGGCTTTTTGTCACAGGTGAAGAAATCAGCCCTCAGCGCCTTAACCGGCGGAAAAACATTTTTTGAAAAAACCCCTAAGCCCCGGGGTCACAATTTCAGCAAAAATCTGACTTTTGCCAATTCACTCAAAAATGGTGCCAAATGCTTGCAAATGCTCCGCTGAAAGCTTTGGCAGTCGAAACAGAACGCTTTTTGTCAAAGGACAAGAAATCAGCCCTCAACAACTTAACTGGCGGAAAATAATTTTTTGAAAAAATCCCTAAGCCCCGGGGTCACAATTTCAGCAAAAATCTGACTTTTGCCAATTCACTCAAAAATGGTGCCAAACGCTTGCAATTACTCCCCTGAAAGCTTTGGCAGTCGAAACAGAAGGCATTTAATTACAGGAAAAGAAATCAGCCCTCCGCAACTTAACCAGCGGAAAAACTTTTTTTGAAAAAATCCCTAAGCCCCGGGGTCACAATTTCAGGAAAAATCTGACTTTTGAGAATTCACTCAAAAATGGTGCCAAACGCTTGCAGTTGCTCCCCTGAAGGTTTGGCACTCGAAACAGAAGGCTTTTTATCACAGGAAAAGAAATCAGCCGCCAACAACTTGACCGGCGGAAAATTTTTTTTTTCAAAAAAATCCCTAAGCCCTGGGGTCACAATTTCATCAAAAATCTTACTTTTGGCAACTTACTCAAAAATGGTGCCAGCCGATTGCAAATGCTCCCCTGAAACTTTTGGCAGTCGAAACAGAAGGCTTTTTATCACAGGAGAAGAAATCAGCCCTCAACAACTTGACTGGCGGAAAATGATTTTTTTGAAAAAATCCCTAAGCCCCGGGGTCACAATTTCAGCAAAAATCTGACTTTAGGCAATTCACTCAAAAATGGTGCCAAACGCTTGCAATTGTTCCCTGAAAGCTTTGGCATTCGAAACAGAAGGCTTTTTGTCACAGGAAAAGAAATCAGCCCTCAACAACTTGACCGGCGGAAAATAATTTTTTTGAAAAAATCCCTAAGCCCCGGGGTCACAATTTCAGCAAAAATCTGACTTTTGCCAATTCACTCAAAAATGGTGCCAAACACTTGCAAATGCTCCGCTGAAAGCTTTGGCAGTCGAAACAGAAGGCTTTTTGTCACAGGAGAAGAAATCAGCCCTCAGCAACTTAACTGGCAGAAAAACTTTTTTTGAAAAAATCCCTACGCCCCGGGGTCACAATTTCAGCAAAAATCGGACTTTTGCCAATTCACTTAAAAATGGTGCCAAACGCTTGCAAATGCTTCCCTGAAAGCTTTGGCAGTCGAAACAGAAGGCTTTTTATCACAGGAAAAGAAATCAGCCCTCAACAACTTGACCTGCGGAAAATGATTTTTTTGAAAAAATCCCTAAGCCCTGGAGTCACAATTTCAGCAAAAATCTTACTTTTGGCAATTCACTCAAAAATGGTGCCAGCCGGTTGCAAATGCTTCCCTGAAACTTTTGGCAGTCGAAACAGAAGGCTTTTTGTCACAGGAAAAGAAATCAGCCCTCAACAACTTGAGCGGCGGAAAATGATTTTTTTGAAAAAATCCATAAGTCCCGGGGTGAAATTTCAGCAAAAATCTGACTTTTGGCAACTCACTCAAAAATGGTGCCAAACGCTTGCAATTGCTCCCCTGAAAGGTTTGGCAGTCGAAACGGAAGGCTTTTTATCACAGGAAAAGAAATCAGCCCTCAACAACTTGACCGGCGGAAAATGTTTTTTTTGAAAAAATACCTAAGCCCCAGGGTCACAATTTTAGGAAAAATCGGACTTTTGCCAATTCACTCAAAAATGGTGCCGAACGCTTGCAATTGCTCCCCTGAAATGTTTGGCAGTCGAAACAGAAGGCTTTTTGTCACAGGAAAAAAAATCAGCCCTCAACAACTTGACCGGCGGAAAATGTTTTTTTTTTAAAAAATCCCTAAGCCCCGGGGTCACAATTTCAGCAAAAATCTGACTTTTGGCAATTCACTCAAAAATGGTGCCAGCCGGTTGCAAATGCTCCCCTGAAACTTTTGGCAGTCGAAACAGAAGGCTTTTTATCACAGGAGAAGAAACCAGCCCTCAACAACTTGACCGGCGGAAAATGATTTTTTTGAAAAAATCCCTAAGCCGGGCGGGGTCACAATTTCAGCAAAAATCGGACTTTTGGAAATTCACTCAAAAATGGTGCCAAACGCTTGCAATTGCTCCGCTGAAAGCTTTGGCAGTCGAAACAGAAGGCTTTTTGTCACACGAAAATGAATCAGCCCTCAACAACTTTTGTTGTTGTTGTTTAGTCGTTTAGTCGTGTCCGACTCTTCGTGACCCCATGGACCAGAGCACGCCAGGCACCTCTGTCCTCCACTGCCTCCCGCAGTTTGGTCAAACTCATGCTGGTAACCTCGAAAACACTATCCAACCATCTCGTCTTCTGTCGCCCCCTTCTCCTTGTGCCCTCCATCTTTCCCAGCATCAGTGTCTTCTCCAGGGAGTCTTCTCTTCTCATGAGGTGGCCAAAGTACTGGAGCCTCAGCTTCACGATCTGTCCTTCCAGTGAGCACTCAGGGCTGATTTCATTAAGAATGGATGCGTTTGATCTTCTTGCAGTCCATGGGACTCTCAAGAGTCTTCTCCAGCACCATAATTCAAAAGCATCAATTCTTCGGCGATCAGCCTTCTTTATGCTCCAGCTCTCACTTCCATACATCACTACTGGGAAAACCATGGCTTTAACTATACGGACCTTTGTTGGCAAGGTGACGTCTCTACTTCTCAAGATGCTGTCTAGGCCTGTCATTGCCCTTCTCCCAAGAAGCAGGCGTCTTTTAATTTCGTGGCTGCTGTCACCATCTGCAGTGATCATGGAGCCCAAGAAAGTAAAATCTCTCACTGCCTCCATTTCTTCCCCTTCTATTTGCCAGGAGGTGATGGAACCAGTGGCCATGATCTTGGTTTTTTTGATGTTGAGCCTCAGACCATATTTTACGCTCTCCTCTTTCACCCTCATTAAAAGGTTCTTTAATTCCTCCTCACTTTCTGCCATCAAGGTTGTGACATCTGCATATCTGAGGTTGTTGATATTTCTTCTGGCAATCTTAATAATCCCTAACCCCCGGGGTCACAATTTCAGCAAAAACCTGACTTTTGCCAATTCACTCAAAAATGGTGCCAAACGCTTGCAAATGCTCCGCTGAAAGCTTTGGCAGTCGAAACAGAAGGCTTTTTATCACAGGAAAAGAAATCAGCCCTCAGCAACTTAACCGGCAGAAAAACTTTTTTTGAAAAAATCCCTAACCCCGGGGTCACAATTTCAGCAAAAACCTGACTTTTGCCAATTCACTCAAAAATGGTGCCAAACGCTTGCAAATGCTTCACTGAAAGCTTTGGCAGTCGAAACAGAAGGCTTTTTGTCACAGGAAAAGAAATCAGCCCTCAACAACTTGACTGGCGGAAAATGATTTTTTTGAAAAAATCCCTAAGCCCCGGGGTCACAATTTCAGCAAAAATCTGACTTTAGGCAATTCACTCAAAAATGGTGCCAAACGCTTGCAATTGTTCCCTGAAAGCTTTGGCAGTCGAAACAGAAGGCTTTTTGTCACAGTAAAAGAAATCAGCCCTCAACAACTTGACCGGCGGAAAATAATTTTTTTGAAAAAATCCCTAAGCCCCGGGGTCACAATTTCAGCAAAAATCGGACTTTTGGCAAATCACTCAAAAATGGTGCCAAACGCTTGTAAATGCTCCTCTGACAGTTTTGGCAGTCGAAACAGAAGGGTTTTTTATCACAGGAGAAAAAATCCGCCCTCCGCAACTTAACCGGCGGAAAAACTTTTTTTGAAAAAATCCCTAAGCCCCGGGGTCAAAATTTCAGCAAAAATCTGACTTTTGGCAATTCACTGAAAAATGGTGCCAAACGCTTGCAAATGCTCCGCTGAAAGCTTTGGCAGTCGAAACAGAAGGCATTTAATTACAGGAAAAGAAATCAGCCCTCCGCAACTTAACCGGCAGAAAAACTTTTTTTGAAAAAATCCCTAAGCCCCGGGGTCAAAATTTCAGCAAAAATCGGACTTTTGGAAATTCACTCAAAAATGGTGCCAAACGCTTGCAATTGCTCCCCTAAAAGGTTTGGCAGTTGAAACAGAAGGCTTTTTGTCACAGGAAAAGAAATCAGCCCTCAACAACTTGACCGGCGGAAAATGTATTTTTAGAAAAAATCCCTAAGCCCCGGGGTCACAATTTCAGCAAAAATCTGACTTTTGGGCATTCACTCAAAAATGGTGCCAAACGCTTGCAATTGCTCCCCTAAAAGGTTTGGCAGTCGAAACTGAAGGCTTTTTGTTACAGGTGAAGAAATCAGCCCTCAGCGCCTTAACCGGCGGAAAAACATTTTTTGAAAAAATCCCTAAGCCCCGGGGTCACAATTTCAGGAAAAATCTGACTTTTGCCAATTCACTCAAAAATGGTGCCAAATGCTTGCAAATGCTCCCCTGAAAGGTTTGGCAGTCGAAACAGAACGCTTTTTGTCAAAGGACAAGAAATCAGCCCTCAACAACTTAACTGGCGGAAAATAATTTTTTGAAAAAATCCCTAATCCCCGGGGTCACAATTTCAGCAAAAATCTGACTTTTGCCAATTCACTCAAAAATGGTGCCAAACGCTTGCAATTACTCCCCTGAAAGCTTTGGCAGTCGAAACAGAAGGCATTTAATTACAGGAAAAGAAATCAGCCCTCCGCAACTTAACCGGCAGAAAAACTTTTTTTGAAAAAATCCCTAAGCCCCGGGGTCACAATTTCAGCAAAAATCTGACTTTTGGCAATTCATCAAAAATGGTGCAAAACGCTTGCAAATGCTTCACTGAAAGCATTGGCAGTCGAAACAGAAGGCTTTTTATCACAGGAAAAGAAATCAGCCGTCAACAACTTGACCGGCGGAAATTTTTTTTTTTCAAAAAAATCCCTAAGCCCCGGGGTCACAATTTCATCAAAATTCTGACTTTTGGCAACTCACTCAAAAATGGTTCCAAACGCTTGCAATTGCTCCCCTGAAAGGTTTGGCAGTCGAAACAGAAGGCTTTTTGTCACAGGAAAAGAAATCAGCCCTCAATAACTTAACCGGCGGAAAATAATTTTTTGAAAAAATCCCTAAGCCCCGGGGTCACAATTTCAGCAAAAACCTGACTTTTGGCAACTCACTCAAAAATGGTGCCAAACGCTTGCAAATGCTTCCCTGAAAGCTTTAGCAGTCGAAACAGAAGGCTTTTTATCACAGGAAAAGAAATCAGCCCTCAGCAACTTAACCGGCAGAAAAACTTTTTTTGAAAAAATCCCTAAGCCCCGGGGTCACAATTTCAGCAAAAATCTGACTTTTGGCAATTCATCAAAAATGGTGCAAAACTCTTGCAAATGCTTCCCTGAAAGCTTTGGCAGTCGAAACAGAAGGCTTTTTATCACAGGAAAAGAAATCAGCCGTCAACAACTTGACCGGCGGAAATTTTTTTTTTTCAAAAAAATCGCTAAGCCCCGGGGTCACAATTTCAGAAAAATGTGACTTTCGGCAATTCACTCAAAAATGGTGCCCAGCGGGTAGAAATGCTCCAATGAAAAGGTTTGGCGATTGAAACAGAAGGCTTTTTACCGCAGGACAAGAAATCAGCGCTCGAGAAATTAAGCGGCAGAAAAATAGTTTTTTGAAAAAATCTCTAAGCCCCGGGGTCACAATTTCAGAAACAATCTGACTTTCGGCAATTCACTCAAAAATGGTGCCCATGTGTTAAAAATGCTCCCCTGAAAGGTTTGACGGTCGAAACAGAAGGCTTTTTTTCACAGAACTAGAAATCAGACCTGGACAACTTAACCGGCAGGAAAACTTTTTTTGAAAAAATCCCTAAGCCCCGGGGTCACAATTTCAGAAAAAATCTGACTTTCGGCAATTCACTCAAAAATGGTGCCCAGCGGTTGCAAATGCTCCCCTGAAAAGTTTGGCGGTCGAAACAGAAGGCTTTTTTTCACAGTACAAGAAATCAGACCTCGACGACTTAACCGGCGGAAGAACATTTTTTTGAAAAATTCCCTAAGCCCCGGGGTCACAATTTCAGAAAAAATTTGACTTTCGGCAATTCACTCAAAAATGGTGCCCTATGGTTGCAAATGCTCCCCTGAAAGGTTTGGCGGTCGAAATAGAAGGCTTTTTTTCACAGGACTAGAAATCAGACCTCGACAACTTAACAGGTGGAAAAATATTTTTTTGAAAAAATCCCTAAGCCCCGGGGTCACAATTTCAGAAAAAATGTGACTTTCGGCAATTCACTCAAAAATGGTGCCCAACGGTGGCAAATGCACCCCTGAAAGGTTTTGCGGTCGAAATAGTAGGCTTTTTATCACAGGACAAGAAATCAGACCTCGACAACTTAACCAGCAGAAAATTAGTTTTTTGAAAAAATCTCTAAGCCCCGGGGTCACAATTTCAGAAAAAATGTGACTTTCGGCAATTCACTCAAAAATGGTGCCCAACGGTGGCAAATGCACCCCTGAAAGGTTTTTCGGTCGAAACAGAAGGCTTTTTAACACAGGACAAGAAATCAGACCTCGACAACTTAACCGGCGGAAGAAGATTTTTTTGAAAAAATCTCTAAGCACCGGGGTCACAATTTCAGAAACAATATGACTTTCGGCAATTCACTCAAAAATGGCGCCCAGCGGTTACAAATGCTCCCCTGAAAGGTTTGACGGTCGAAACAGAAGGCTTTTTTTCAGAGGACAAGAAATCAGACCTAGACAACTTAAGCGGCAGAAAAATAGTTTCCTGAAAAAATCTCTAAGCCCCGGGGTCACAATTTCAGAAAAAATCTGACTTTCGGCAATTCACTCAAAAATGGTGCCCAGCGGTTACAAATGCTCCCCTGAAAGGTTTGGCGGTCGAAACAGAAGGCTTTTTTTCACAAGACTAGAAATCAGACCTCGACAAGTTAACGGGTGGAGAAATATTTTTTTGAAAAAATCCCTAAGCCCCGGGGTCACAATTTCAGAAAAAATGTGACTTTCGGCAATTCACTCAAAAATGGTGCCCAGTGGTTACAAATGCTCCCCTGAAAGGTTTGGCGGTCGAAACAGAAGGCTTTTTTTCACAAGACTAGAAATCAGACCTCAACAAGTTAACGGGTGGAGAAATATTTTTTTGAAAAAATCCCTAAGCCCCGGGGTCACAATTTCAGAAAAAATGTGACTTTCGGCAATTCACTCAAAAATGGTGCCCAGCGGTTACAAATGCTCCCCTGAAAGGTTTGGCGGTCGAAACAGAAGGCTTTTTTTCACAAGACTAGAAATCAGACCTCGACAACTTAACTGGTGGAAAAATATTTTTTTGAAAAAATTCCTAAGCACCGGGGTCACAATTTCAGAAAAAATGTAACTTTCGGCAATTCACTCAAAAATGGTGGCCAACGGTGGCAAATGCTCCCCTGAAAGGTTTGACGGTCGAAACAGAAGGCTTTTTTTCACAAGACTAGAAATCAGACCTCGACAACTTAACTGGTGGAAAAATATTTTTTTGAAAAAATTCCTAAGCACCGGGGTCACAATTTCAGAAAAAATGTAACTTTCGGCAATTCACTCAAAAATGGTGCCCAACGGTTCCAAATGCTCCCCTGAAAGGTTTAGCGGTTGAAACAGGAGGCTTTTTTTCACAGGACTAGAAATCAGAACTCGACAACTTAACCGGCGGAAAAATAATTTTTGAAAAAATCCGTAAGCCCCGGGGTCTCAATTTCAGAAAAAAATCTGACTTTCAGAAATTCACTCAAAAATGGTGCCTAGGGGTTACAAATGCTCCCCTGAAAGGTTTGGCGGTTGAAACAGAAGGCTTTTTTATCACAGGACAAGAAATCAGACCTCGAGAACTTAACCAGCAGAAAAATAGTTTTTTGAAAAAATCTCTGAGCCCCGGGGGCACAATTTCAGAAAAAATCTGACTTTCGGCAATTCACTCAAAAATGGTGCCCAGCGGTTGCAAATGCTCCCCTGAAAGGTTTGGCGGTTGAAACAGAAGGCTTTTTTATCACAGGACAAGAAATCAGACCTCGAGAACTTAACCGGCAGAAAAATTGTTTTTTGTAAAAATCTCTAAGCCCCGGGGTCACAATTTCAGAAAAAAATCTGACTTTCAGCAATTCACTCAAAAATGGTGCCCAGCGGTTGCAAATGCTCCCCTGAAAGGTTTGGCGGTCGAAACACAAGGCTTTTTTTCACAGGACTAGAAATCAGACCTCGACAACTTAACCGGTGGAAGAAGATTTTTTTGAAAAAATCCCTAAGCCCCGGGGTCACAATTTCAGAAAAAATCTGACTTTCGGCAATTCACTCAAAAATGGTGCCAAGCGGTTGCAAATGCTCCCCTGAAAGGTTTGGCGGTCGAAACAGAAGGCTTTTTATCACAGGACAAGAAATCAGACCTTGACAACTTAACCGGTAGAAAAATAGATTTTTGAAAAACTTCCTAAGCCCCGGGATCACAATTTCAGAAAAAATGTGACTTTTGGCAATTCACTCAAAAATGGTGCCCAACGGTTGCAAATGCTCCCCTGAAAGGTTTGGCGGTCGAAACACAAGGCTTTTTTTTACAGGACTAGAAATCAGACCTCGACAACTTAACCGGCGGAAGAAGATTTTTTTGAAAAAATCCCTAAGCCCCGGGGTCACAATTTCAGAAAAAATGTGACTTTCGGCAATTAACTCATAAATGGTGCCCAACGGTTGCAAATGCTCCCCTGAAAGGTTTAGCGGTGAAACAGAAGGCTTTTTTTCACAGGACAAGAAATCAGACCTGAACAACTTAACCGGCAGAAAAATAGTTTTTTGAAAAAATCCCTAAGCCGGGCCCGGGGTCACAATTTTAGAAAAAATGTGACTTTCAGCAATTCACTCAAAAATGGTGCCCAACGGTTGCAAATGCTCCCCTGAAAGGTTTGGTGGTCGAAACAGAAGGCTTTTTATCACAGGACAAGAAATCAGACCTTGACAACTTAAGCGGCGGAAGAAGATTTTTTTGAAAAAATTCCTAAGCCCCGGGGTCACAATTTCAGAAAAAATGTGACTTTCGGCCATTCACTCAAAAATGGTGCCCAACGGTTGCAAATGCTCCCCTGAAAGGTTTGGCATTTGAAACAGAAGGCTTTTTATCACAGGACAAGAAATCAGACCTTGACAACTTAACCGGCAAAAAAAATAGTTTTTTGAAAAAATCCCTAAGCCCCGGGATGACGATTTCAGAAAAAATGTGACTTTCGGCAATTCACTCAAAATTGGTGCCCAACGCTGGCAAATGCTCCCCTGAAAGGTTTGGCGGTCGAAACAGAAGGCTTTTTATCACAGGACAAGAAATCAGACCTCGACAACTTAACCGGCGGAAGAAGATTTTTTTGAAAAAATTCCTAAGCCCTGGGGTCACAATTTCAGAAAAAATGTGACTTTCGGCAGTTCACTCAAAAATGGTGCCCAACGGTTGCAAATGCTCCCCTGAAAGGTTTGGCGGTGAAACAGAAGGCTTTTTATCACAGGACAAGAAATCACACCTCGACAACTTAACCGGCGCAAGAACATTTTTTTTCAAAAAATCCCTAAGCCCTGGGGTCACAATTTTAGAAAAAGTGTGACTTTCGGCAATTCACTCAAAAGTGGTGCCCAACGGTTGCAAATGCTCCCCTGAAAGGTTTGGCGGTCGAAACAAAAGGCTTTTTATCACAGGACAAGAAATCAGACCTCGACACCTAACCGGCGGAAGAAGATTTTTTTCAAGAAATCCCTAAGATTCGGGGTCACAATTTCAGAAAAAAATCTGACTTTTTGCCATTCACTCAAAAATGGTGCCCAATGGTTGCAAATGCTCCTCTGAAAGGTTTGGCGGTCGAAACAGAAGGCTTTTTATCACAGGACAAGAAATCAGACCTCGACAACTTAACCGTCGGAAGAAGATTTTTTTGAAAAGATTCCTAATCCCCGGGGTCACAATTTAATAAAAAATGTGACTTTCGGCAATTCACTCAAAAATGGTGCCAAACGGTGGTAAATGCTCCCCTGATACGTTTGGTGGCGAAACAGAACGCTTTTTATCACAGGACAATAAATCAGACCTCAACAACTTAACCGGCAGAAAAATAGTTTTTTTGAAAAAATCTCTAAGCCCCGGGGTCACAATTTCAGAAAAAATGTGACTTTCGGCAATTCACTCAAAAATGGTGCCCAACGGTGGCAAATGCACCCCTGAAAGGTTTTGCGGTCGAAACAGAAGGCTTTTTTTCACAGGACAAGAAATCAGACCTCGACAACTTAACCGGTGGAAGAAGATTTTTTTGAAAAATTCCCTAGCCCCGGGGTCACAATTTCAGAAAAAATCAGACTTTCGGCAATTCACTCAAAAATGGTGCCCAACGGTTGCAAATGCTCCCCTGAAAGGTTTGGCGATTGAAAGAGAAGGCTTTTTAACACAGGACAAGAAATCAGACCTCGACAACTTAACCGGCGGAAGAAGATTTTTTTGAAAAAATCTCTAAGCCCCGGGGTCACAATTTCAGAAACAATATGACTTTCGGCAATTCACTCAAAAATGGCGCCCAGCGGTTACAAATGCTCCCCTGAAAGGTTTGACGGTCGAAACAGAAGGCTTTTTTTCAGAGGACAAGAAATCAGACCTAGACAACTTAAGCGGCAGAAAAATAGTTTCCTGAAAAAATCTCTAAGCCCCGGGGTCACAATTTCAGAAAAAATCTGACTTTCGGCAATTCACTCAAAAATGGTGCCCAGCGGTTACAAATGCTCCCCTGAAAGGTTTGGCGGTCGAAACAGAAGGCTTTTTTTCACAAGACTAGAAATCAGACCTCGACAACTTAAGCGGTGGAAAAATATTTTTTTGAAAAAATCCCTAAGCCCCGGGGTCACAATTTCAGAAAAAATGTGACTTTCGGCAATTCACTCAAAAATGGTGCCCAGTGGTTACAAATGCTCCCCTGAAAGGTTTGGCGGTCGAAACAGAAGGCTTTTTTTCACAAGACTCGAAATCAGACCTCGACAACTTAACCGGCGGAAGAAGATTTTTTTGAAAAAATTCCTAAGCCCTGGGGTCACAATTTCAGAAAAAATGTGACTTTCGGCAATTCACTCAAAAATGGTGCCCAACGGTTGCAAATGCTCCCCTGAAAGGTTTGGCGGTGAAACAGAAGGCTTTTTATCACAGGACAAGAAATCACACCTCGACAACTTAACCGGCGCAAGAACATTTTTTTTCAAAAAATCCCTAAGCCCTGGGGTCACAATTTTAGAAAAAATGTGACTTTCGGCAATTCACTCAAAAGTGGTGCCCAACGGTTGCAAATGCTCCCCTGAAAGGTTTGGCGGTCGAAACAAAAGGCTTTTTATCACAGGACAAGAAATCAGACCTCGACAACTTAACCGTCGGAAGAAGATTTTTTTGAAAAGATTCCTAATCCCCGGGGTCACAATTTAATAAAAAATGTGACTTTCGGCAATTCACTCAAAAATGGTGCCAAACGGTGGTAAATGCTCCCCTGATACGTTTGGTGGCGAAACAGAACGCTTTTTATCACAGGACAATAAATCAGACCTCAACAACTTAACCGGCAGAAAAATAGTTTTTTTGAAAAAATCTCTAAGCCCCGGGGTCACAATTTCAGAAAAAATGTGACTTTCAGCAATTCACTCAAAAATGGTGCCCAACGGTGGCAAATGCACCCCTGAAAGGTTTTGCGGTCGAAACAGAAGGCTTTTTTTCACAGGACAAGAAATCAGACCTCGACAACTTAACCGGTGGAAGAAGATTTTTTTGAAAAATTCCCTAGCCCCGGGGTCACAATTTCAGAAAAAATCAGACTTTCGGCAATTCACTCAAAAATGGTGCCCAACGGTTGCAAATGCTCCCCTGAAAGGTTTGGCGATTGAAAGAGAAGGCTTTTTAACACAGGACAAGAAATCAGACCTCGACAACTTAACCGGCGGAAGAAGATTTTTTTGAAAAAATCTCTAAGCCCCGGGGTCACAATTTCAGAAACAATATGACTTTCGGCAATTCACTCAAAAATGGCGCCCAGCGGTTACAAATGCTCCCCTGAAAGGTTTGACGGTCGAAACAGAAGGCTTTTTTTCAGAGGACAAGAAATCAGACCTAGACAACTTAAGCGGCAGAAAAATAGTTTCCGTAAAAAATCTCTAAGCCCCGGGGTCACAATTTCAGAAAAAATGTGACTTTCGGCAATTCACTCAAAAATGGTGCCCAGCGGTTACAAATGCTCCCCTGAAAGGTTTGGCGGTCGAAACAGAAGGCTTTTTTTCACAAGACTAGAAATCAGACCTCGACAAGTTAAGCGGTGGAAAAATATTTTTTTGAAAAAATCCCTAAGCCCCGGGGTCACAATTTCAGAAAAAATGTGACTTTCGGCAATTCACTCAAAAATGGTGCCCAGTGGTTACAAATGCTCCCCTGAAAGGTTTGGCGGTCGAAACAGAAGGCTTTTTTTCACAAGACTAGAAATCAGACCTCAACAAGTTAACGGGTGGAGAAATATTTTTTTGAAAAAATCCCTAAGCCCCGGGGTCACAATTTCAGAAAAAATGTGACTTTCGGCAATTCACTCAAAAATGGAGCCCAGCGGTTACAAATGCTCCCCTGAAAGGTTTGGCGGTCGAAACAGAAGGCTTTTTTTCACAAGACTAGAAATCAGACCTCGACAACTTAACCGGCGGAAGAAGATTTTTTTGAAAAAATTCCTAAGCCCTGGGGTCACAATTTCAGAAAAAATGTGACTTTCGGCAATTCACTCAAAAATGGTGCCCAACGGTTGCAAATGCTCCCCTGAAAGGTTTGGCGGTGAAACAGAAGGCTTTTTATCACAGGACAAGAAATCACACCTCGACAACTTAACCGGCGCAAGAACATTTTTTTTCAAAAAATCCCTAAGCCCTGGGGTCACAATTTTAGAAAAAATGTGACTTTCGGCAATTCACTCAAAAGTGGTGCCCAACGGTTGCAAATGCTCCCCTGAAAGGTTTGGCGGTCGAAACAAAAGGCTTTTTATCACAGGACAAGAAATCAGACCTCGACACCTAACCGGCGGAAGAAGATTTTTTTCAAGAAATCCCTAAGATTCGGGGTCACAATTTCAGAAAAAAATCTGACTTTTTGCCATTCACTCAAAAATGGTGCCCAATGGTTGCAAATGCTCCTCTGAAAGGTTTGGCGGTCGAAACAGAAGGCTTTTTATCACAGGACAAGAAATCAGACCTCGACAACTTAACCGTCGGAAGAAGATTTTTTTGAAAAGATTCCTAATCCCCGGGGTCACAATTTAATAAAAAATGTGACTTTCGGCAATTCACTCAAAAATGGTGCCAAACGGTGGTAAATGCTCCCCTGATACGTTTGGTGGCGAAACAGAACGCTTTTTATCACAGGACAATAAATCAGACCTCAACAACTTAACCGGCAGAAAAATAGTTTTTTTGAAAAAATCTCTAAGCCCCGGGGTCACAATTTCAGAAAAAATGTGACTTTCAGCAATTCACTCAAAAATGGTGCCCAACGGTGGCAAATGCACCCCTGAAAGGTTTTGCGGTCGAAACAGAAGGCTTTTTTTCACAGGACAAGAAATCAGACCTCGACAACTTAACCGGTGGAAGAAGATTTTTTTGAAAAATTCCCTAGCCCCGGGGTCACAATTTCAGAAAAAATCAGACTTTCGGCAATTCACTCAAAAATGGTGCCCAACGGTTGCAAATGCTCCCCTGAAAGGTTTGGCGATTGAAAGAGAAGGCTTTTTAACACAGGACAAGAAATCAGACCTCGACAACTTAACCGGCGGAAGAAGATTTTTTTGAAAAAATCTCTAAGCCCCGGGGTCACAATTTCAGAAAAAATCTGACTTTCGGCAATTCACTCAAAAATGGTGCCCAGCGGTTACAAATGCTCCCCTGAAAGGTTTGGCGGTCGAAACAGAAGGCTTTTTTTCACAAGACTAGAAATCAGACCTCGACAAGTTAACGGGTGGAGAAATATTTTTTTGAAAAAATCCCTAAGCCCCGGGGTCACAATTTCAGAAAAAATGTGACTTTCGGCAATTCACTCAAAAATGGTGCCCAGTGGTTACAAATGCTCCCCTGAAAGGTTTGGCGGTCGAAACAGAAGGCTTTTTTTCACAAGACTAGAAATCAGACCTCAACAAGTTAACGGGTGGAGAAATATTTTTTTGAAAAAATCCCTAAGCCCCGGGGTCACAATTTCAGAAAAAATGTGACTTTCGGCAATTCACTCAAAAATGGTGCCCAGCGGTTACAAATGCTCCCCTGAAAGGTTTGGCGGTCGAAACAGAAGGCTTTTTTTCACAAGACTAGAAATCAGACCTCGACAACTTAACTGGTGGAAAAATATTTTTTTGAAAAAATTCCTAAGCACCGGGGTCACAATTTCAGAAAAAATGTAACTTTCGGCAATTCACTCAAAAATGGTGGCCAACGGTGGCAAATGCTCCCCTGAAAGGTTTGACGGTCGAAACAGAAGGCTTTTTTTCACAAGACTAGAAATCAGACCTCGACAACTTAACTGGTGGAAAAATATTTTTTTGAAAAAATTCCTAAGCACCGGGGTCACAATTTCAGAAAAAATGTAACTTTCGGCAATTCACTCAAAAATGGTGCCCAACGGTTCCAAATGCTCCCCTGAAAGGTTTAGCGGTTGAAACAGGAGGCTTTTTTTCACAGGACTAGAAATCAGAACTCGACAACTTAACCGGCGGAAAAATAATTTTTGAAAAAATCCGTAAGCCCCGGGGTCTCAATTTCAGAAAAAAATCTGACTTTCAGAAATTCACTCAAAAATGGTGCCTAGGGGTTACAAATGCTCCCCTGAAAGGTTTGGCGGTTGAAACAGAAGGCTTTTTTATCACAGGACAAGAAATCAGACCTCGAGAACTTAACCAGCAGAAAAATAGTTTTTTGAAAAAATCTCTGAGCCCCGGGGGCACAATTTCAGAAAAAATCTGACTTTCGGCAATTCACTCAAAAATGGTGCCCAGCGGTTGCAAATGCTCCCCTGAAAGGTTTGGCGGTTGAAACAGAAGGCTTTTTTATCACAGGACAAGAAATCAGACCTCGAGAACTTAACCGGCAGAAAAATTGTTTTTTGTAAAAATCTCTAAGCCCCGGGGTCACAATTTCAGAAAAAAATCTGACTTTCAGCAATTCACTCAAAAATGGTGCCCAGCGGTTGCAAATGCTCCCCTGAAAGGTTTGGCGGTCGAAACACAAGGCTTTTTTTCACAGGACTAGAAATCAGACCTCGACAACTTAACCGGTGGAAGAAGATTTTTTTGAAAAAATCCCTAAGCCCCGGGGTCACAATTTCAGAAAAAATCTGACTTTCGGCAATTCACTCAAAAATGGTGCCAAGCGGTTGCAAATGCTCCCCTGAAAGGTTTGGCGGTCGAAACAGAAGGCTTTTTATCACAGGACAAGAAATCAGACCTTGACAACTTAACCGGTAGAAAAATAGATTTTTGAAAAACTTCCTAAGCCCCGGGATCACAATTTCAGAAAAAATGTGACTTTTGGCAATTCACTCAAAAATGGTGCCCAACGGTTGCAAATGCTCCCCTGAAAGGTTTGGCGGTCGAAACACAAGGCTTTTTTTTACAGGACTAGAAATCAGACCTCGACAACTTAACCGGCGGAAGAAGATTTTTTTGAAAAAATCCCTAAGCCCCGGGGTCACAATTTCAGAAAAAATGTGACTTTCGGCAATTAACTCATAAATGGTGCCCAACGGTTGCAAATGCTCCCCTGAAAGGTTTAGCGGTGAAACAGAAGGCTTTTTTTCACAGGACAAGAAATCAGACCTGAACAACTTAACCGGCAGAAAAATAGTTTTTTGAAAAAATCCCTAAGCCGGGCCCGGGGTCACAATTTTAGAAAAAATGTGACTTTCAGCAATTCACTCAAAAATGGTGCCCAACGGTTGCAAATGCTCCCCTGAAAGGTTTGGTGGTCGAAACAGAAGGCTTTTTATCACAGGACAAGAAATCAGACCTTGACAACTTAAGCGGCGGAAGAAGATTTTTTTGAAAAAATTCCTAAGCCCCGGGGTCACAATTTCAGAAAAAATGTGACTTTCGGCCATTCACTCAAAAATGGTGCCCAACGGTTGCAAATGCTCCCCTGAAAGGTTTGGCATTTGAAACAGAAGGCTTTTTATCACAGGACAAGAAATCAGACCTTGACAACTTAACCGGCAAAAAAAATAGTTTTTTGAAAAAATCCCTAAGCCCCGGGATGACGATTTCAGAAAAAATGTGACTTTCGGCAATTCACTCAAAATTGGTGCCCAACGCTGGCAAATGCTCCCCTGAAAGGTTTGGCGGTCGAAACAGAAGGCTTTTTATCACAGGACAAGAAATCAGACCTCGACAACTTAACCGGCGGAAGAAGATTTTTTTGAAAAAATTCCTAAGCCCTGGGGTCACAATTTCAGAAAAAATGTGACTTTCGGCAGTTCACTCAAAAATGGTGCCCAACGGTTGCAAATGCTCCCCTGAAAGGTTTGGCGGTGAAACAGAAGGCTTTTTATCACAGGACAAGAAATCACACCTCGACAACTTAACCGGCGCAAGAACATTTTTTTTCAAAAAATCCCTAAGCCCTGGGGTCACAATTTTAGAAAAAGTGTGACTTTCGGCAATTCACTCAAAAGTGGTGCCCAACGGTTGCAAATGCTCCCCTGAAAGGTTTGGCGGTCGAAACAAAAGGCTTTTTATCACAGGACAAGAAATCAGACCTCGACACCTAACCGGCGGAAGAAGATTTTTTTCAAGAAATCCCTAAGATTCGGGGTCACAATTTCAGAAAAAAATCTGACTTTTTGCCATTCACTCAAAAATGGTGCCCAATGGTTGCAAATGCTCCTCTGAAAGGTTTGGCGGTCGAAACAGAAGGCTTTTTATCACAGGACAAGAAATCAGACCTCGACAACTTAACCGTCGGAAGAAGATTTTTTTGAAAAGATTCCTAATCCCCGGGGTCACAATTTAATAAAAAATGTGACTTTCGGCAATTCACTCAAAAATGGTGCCAAACGGTGGTAAATGCTCCCCTGATACGTTTGGTGGCGAAACAGAACGCTTTTTATCACAGGACAATAAATCAGACCTCAACAACTTAACCGGCAGAAAAATAGTTTTTTTGAAAAAATCTCTAAGCCCCGGGGTCACAATTTCAGAAAAAATGTGACTTTCGGCAATTCACTCAAAAATGGTGCCCAACGGTGGCAAATGCACCCCTGAAAGGTTTTGCGGTCGAAACAGAAGGCTTTTTTTCACAGGACAAGAAATCAGACCTCGACAACTTAACCGGTGGAAGAAGATTTTTTTGAAAAATTCCCTAGCCCCGGGGTCACAATTTCAGAAAAAATCAGACTTTCGGCAATTCACTCAAAAATGGTGCCCAACGGTTGCAAATGCTCCCCTGAAAGGTTTGGCGATTGAAAGAGAAGGCTTTTTAACACAGGACAAGAAATCAGACCTCGACAACTTAACCGGCGGAAGAAGATTTTTTTGAAAAAATCTCTAAGCCCCGGGGTCACAATTTCAGAAACAATATGACTTTCGGCAATTCACTCAAAAATGGCGCCCAGCGGTTACAAATGCTCCCCTGAAAGGTTTGACGGTCGAAACAGAAGGCTTTTTTTCAGAGGACAAGAAATCAGACCTAGACAACTTAAGCGGCAGAAAAATAGTTTCCTGAAAAAATCTCTAAGCCCCGGGGTCACAATTTCAGAAAAAATCTGACTTTCGGCAATTCACTCAAAAATGGTGCCCAGCGGTTACAAATGCTCCCCTGAAAGGTTTGGCGGTCGAAACAGAAGGCTTTTTTTCACAAGACTAGAAATCAGACCTCGACAACTTAAGCGGTGGAAAAATATTTTTTTGAAAAAATCCCTAAGCCCCGGGGTCACAATTTCAGAAAAAATGTGACTTTCGGCAATTCACTCAAAAATGGTGCCCAGTGGTTACAAATGCTCCCCTGAAAGGTTTGGCGGTCGAAACAGAAGGCTTTTTTTCACAAGACTCGAAATCAGACCTCGACAACTTAACCGGCGGAAGAAGATTTTTTTGAAAAAATTCCTAAGCCCTGGGGTCACAATTTCAGAAAAAATGTGACTTTCGGCAATTCACTCAAAAATGGTGCCCAACGGTTGCAAATGCTCCCCTGAAAGGTTTGGCGGTGAAACAGAAGGCTTTTTATCACAGGACAAGAAATCACACCTCGACAACTTAACCGGCGCAAGAACATTTTTTTTCAAAAAATCCCTAAGCCCTGGGGTCACAATTTTAGAAAAAATGTGACTTTCGGCAATTCACTCAAAAGTGGTGCCCAACGGTTGCAAATGCTCCCCTGAAAGGTTTGGCGGTCGAAACAAAAGGCTTTTTATCACAGGACAAGAAATCAGACCTCGACAACTTAACCGTCGGAAGAAGATTTTTTTGAAAAGATTCCTAATCCCCGGGGTCACAATTTAATAAAAAATGTGACTTTCGGCAATTCACTCAAAAATGGTGCCAAACGGTGGTAAATGCTCCCCTGATACGTTTGGTGGCGAAACAGAACGCTTTTTATCACAGGACAATAAATCAGACCTCAACAACTTAACCGGCAGAAAAATAGTTTTTTTGAAAAAATCTCTAAGCCCCGGGGTCACAATTTCAGAAAAAATGTGACTTTCAGCAATTCACTCAAAAATGGTGCCCAACGGTGGCAAATGCACCCCTGAAAGGTTTTGCGGTCGAAACAGAAGGCTTTTTTTCACAGGACAAGAAATCAGACCTCGACAACTTAACCGGTGGAAGAAGATTTTTTTGAAAAATTCCCTAGCCCCGGGGTCACAATTTCAGAAAAAATCAGACTTTCGGCAATTCACTCAAAAATGGTGCCCAACGGTTGCAAATGCTCCCCTGAAAGGTTTGGCGATTGAAAGAGAAGGCTTTTTAACACAGGACAAGAAATCAGACCTCGACAACTTAACCGGCGGAAGAAGATTTTTTTGAAAAAATCTCTAAGCCCCGGGGTCACAATTTCAGAAACAATATGACTTTCGGCAATTCACTCAAAAATGGCGCCCAGCGGTTACAAATGCTCCCCTGAAAGGTTTGACGGTCGAAACAGAAGGCTTTTTTTCAGAGGACAAGAAATCAGACCTAGACAACTTAAGCGGCAGAAAAATAGTTTCCGTAAAAAATCTCTAAGCCCCGGGGTCACAATTTCAGAAAAAATGTGACTTTCGGCAATTCACTCAAAAATGGTGCCCAGCGGTTACAAATGCTCCCCTGAAAGGTTTGGCGGTCGAAACAGAAGGCTTTTTTTCACAAGACTAGAAATCAGACCTCGACAAGTTAAGCGGTGGAAAAATATTTTTTTGAAAAAATCCCTAAGCCCCGGGGTCACAATTTCAGAAAAAATGTGACTTTCGGCAATTCACTCAAAAATGGTGCCCAGTGGTTACAAATGCTCCCCTGAAAGGTTTGGCGGTCGAAACAGAAGGCTTTTTTTCACAAGACTAGAAATCAGACCTCAACAAGTTAACGGGTGGAGAAATATTTTTTTGAAAAAATCCCTAAGCCCCGGGGTCACAATTTCAGAAAAAATGTGACTTTCGGCAATTCACTCAAAAATGGAGCCCAGCGGTTACAAATGCTCCCCTGAAAGGTTTGGCGGTCGAAACAGAAGGCTTTTTTTCACAAGACTAGAAATCAGACCTCGACAACTTAACCGGCGGAAGAAGATTTTTTTGAAAAAATTCCTAAGCCCTGGGGTCACAATTTCAGAAAAAATGTGACTTTCGGCAATTCACTCAAAAATGGTGCCCAACGGTTGCAAATGCTCCCCTGAAAGGTTTGGCGGTGAAACAGAAGGCTTTTTATCACAGGACAAGAAATCACACCTCGACAACTTAACCGGCGCAAGAACATTTTTTTTCAAAAAATCCCTAAGCCCTGGGGTCACAATTTTAGAAAAAATGTGACTTTCGGCAATTCACTCAAAAGTGGTGCCCAACGGTTGCAAATGCTCCCCTGAAAGGTTTGGCGGTCGAAACAAAAGGCTTTTTATCACAGGACAAGAAATCAGACCTCGACACCTAACCGGCGGAAGAAGATTTTTTTCAAGAAATCCCTAAGATTCGGGGTCACAATTTCAGAAAAAAATCTGACTTTTTGCCATTCACTCAAAAATGGTGCCCAATGGTTGCAAATGCTCCTCTGAAAGGTTTGGCGGTCGAAACAGAAGGCTTTTTATCACAGGACAAGAAATCAGACCTCGACAACTTAACCGTCGGAAGAAGATTTTTTTGAAAAGATTCCTAATCCCCGGGGTCACAATTTAATAAAAAATGTGACTTTCGGCAATTCACTCAAAAATGGTGCCAAACGGTGGTAAATGCTCCCCTGATACGTTTGGTGGCGAAACAGAACGCTTTTTATCACAGGACAATAAATCAGACCTCAACAACTTAACCGGCAGAAAAATAGTTTTTTTGAAAAAATCTCTAAGCCCCGGGGTCACAATTTCAGAAAAAATGTGACTTTCAGCAATTCACTCAAAAATGGTGCCCAACGGTGGCAAATGCACCCCTGAAAGGTTTTGCGGTCGAAACAGAAGGCTTTTTTTCACAGGACAAGAAATCAGACCTCGACAACTTAACCGGTGGAAGAAGATTTTTTTGAAAAATTCCCTAGCCCCGGGGTCACAATTTCAGAAAAAATCAGACTTTCGGCAATTCACTCAAAAATGGTGCCCAACGGTTGCAAATGCTCCCCTGAAAGGTTTGGCGATTGAAAGAGAAGGCTTTTTAACACAGGACAAGAAATCAGACCTCGACAACTTAACCGGCGGAAGAAGATTTTTTTGAAAAAATCTCTAAGCCCCGGGGTCACAATTTCAGAAAAAATGTGACTTTCGGCAATTCACTCAAAAATGGTGCCCAGCGGTTACAAATGCTCCCCTGAAAGGTTTGGCGGTCGAAACAGAAGGCTTTTTTTCACAAGACTAGAAATCAGACCTCGACAACTTAAGCGGTGGAAAAATATTTTTTTGAAAAAATCCCTAAGCCCCGGGGTCACAATTTCAGAAAAAATGTGACTTTCGGCAATTCACTCAAAAATGGTTCCAGACAGTTGCAAATGCTCCCCTGAAAGGTTTGGCGGTCGAAACACAAGGTTTTTTTCACAGGACTCGAAATCAGACCTCGACAACTTAACCGGCGGAAGAAGATTTTTTTGAAAAAATCCCTAAGCCCCGGGGTCACAATTTCAGAAAAAATGTGACTTTCGGCAATTAACTCATAAATGGTGCCCAACGGTTGCAAATGCTCCCCTGAAAGGTTTAGCGGTGAAACAGAAGGCTTTTTTTCACAGGACAAGAAATCAGACCTGAACAACTTAACCGGCAGAAAAATAGTTTTTTGAAAAAATCCCTAAGCCGGGCCCGGGGTCACAATTTTAGAAAAAATGTGACTTTCAGCAATTCACTCAAAAATGGTGCCCAACGGTTGCAAATGCTCCCCTGAAAGGTTTGGTGGTCGAAACAGAAGGCTTTTTATCACAGGACAAGAAATCAGACCTCGACAACTTAAGCGGCGGAAGAAGATTTTTTTGAAAAAATTCCTAAGCCCCGGGGTCACAATTTCAGAAAAAATGTGACTTTCGGCCATTCACTCAAAAATGGTGCCCAACGGTTGCAAATGCTCCCCTGAAAGGTTTGGCGGTGAAACAGAAGGCTTTTTATCACAGGACAAGAAATCACACCTCGACAACTTAACCGGCGCAAGAACATTTTTTTTCAAAAAATCCCTAAGCCCTGGGGTCACAATTTTAGAAAAAATGTGACTTTCGGCAATTCACTCAAAAGTGGTGCCCAACGGTTGCAAATGCTCCCCTGAAAGGTTTGGCGTTCGAAACAGAAGGCTTTTTATCACAGGACAAGCAATCAGACCTCGACAAGTTAACCGCTAGAAAATGTTTTTTTAAAAAAATCGCTAAGCCCCGGGGTCACAATTTCAGAAAAAATCTGACTTTCGGCAATTCACTCAAAAATGGTGCCCAACGGTTGCAAATGCTCCCATGAAAGGTTTGGCGGTTGAAACAGAAGGCTTTTTATCACAGAAAAAGAAATCAGCCCTCGACAACTCAACCGGGATAAATTTTTTTTGTTTTTGAAAAATCGCTAAGCCCCGGGGTCACAATTTCATCAAAAATCTGACTTTCGGCAATTCACTCAAAACGGTGCCAAACGGTTGCAAATGCTCACCTGAGAGGTTTGGCGGGGGAAACAGAAGCCTTTTTATCGCAGGACAGGAAATCAGCCCTCGACAACTTCATCCATAGAAAAAGATTTCATCAAAAATCTGACTTTCGGCAATTCACTCAAAACGGTGCCAAACGGTTGCAAATGGTCCCCTGAGAGGTTTGGTGGTCGAAACAGAAGGCTTTTTATCACAGGACAGGAAATCAGCCCTCGACAACTTAACCGGGAGAAAAAGATTTTTTTTGAAAAAATCGCTAATGCTCCCCTGAGAGGTTGTCCACCGCCTGTGCACCGTCCCTCAGACCATGTGGTCTAAGAAAAAAATGAACAAATTCCTATGCCCCAGAGTACCCCAGAGATGCATTTTAAATAAATGCACACATAAAGTAGGAGTAAAGCAGGTGTAAACTAGGAGTAAACTAGGTGTAAACTAGGAGTAAACTAGGAGTAAACTAGGTGTAAAGTAGGTGTAAAGTAGGTGTAAACTATGAGTAAACTAGGAGTAAACTAGGTGTAAACTAGTAGTAAGCTAGGAGTAAGCTAGGTGTAAAGGAGGAGTAAACTAGGTGTAAACTAGGAGTAAGGCAGGAATAAATTAGCCAATCACATGCAGCCCATTGTGTAAATAATGTATATAAAGCAGATACTTTGAGGGAACATCCATTCCTCCTCACCACTATGAGCTGAATAAAGAGCATGAAATCCACTCTCGACTCTGAGTATATTTCATTCTCAAACCCTCCAACACTTCTCTGATGAAAAAAGGGATGTCCTATTCAATAATAAATAAATAATAATAATAGTTTTATTATTTATACCCCACCCATCTGACTGGGTCGTGCCAGCCACGCTCAGCAGCTTGCAGGATAAAATAATATACAATAAAACATGAAACTTTTTTTTAACTATATGCCTACTATATGGAAGTTAACAACTGGACAACAGAAATGGATTGTACACACTCTAATGGTAGCTGAGAGGCTGATATTGATAAACTGGAAGAGCAAAGAGATGATCTCCTTTAATCGGTGGATTGATAATATGGTAACACTTGCAACCTGTGAACGGACTGCTTACAAACATAGACTGCTTGGATAAATACGACAGTATTTCGAATGAATTTATACAAAATGTAGTTGACTAATTTATATTAGGGCGCGGTCACAATTTCATCAAAAATCTGACTTTTGGCAATTCACTCAGAAATGGTGCCTAACGGTTGCAAATGCTCCCATGAAAGGTTTGGCGGTTGAAACAGAAGGCTTTTTATCACAGGACAAGAAATCAGCCCTCGACAAGTTAACCGCTAGTAATTTTTTTTAAAAAAAAAATCGCTAAGCCCCGGGGTCACAATTTCATCAAAAATCTGACTTTTGGCAATTCACTCAAAAATGGTGCCAAACGGTTGCAAATGCTCCCATGAATGGTTTGGCGGTTGAAACAGAAGGCTTTTTATCACAGGACAAGAACTCAGCCCTCGATAAGTTAACCGCTAGAAAATTTTTTTTTAAAAAAATCGCTAAGCCCCGGGGTCACAATTTCATCAAAGATCTGACTTTCGGCAATTCACTCAAAATGGTGCCAAACGGTTGCAAATGGTCCCCTGAGAGGTTTGGCGGTCGAAACAGAAGCCTTTTTATCACAGGACAGGAAATCAGCCCTCGACAACTTCATCCGTAGAAAAAGATTTCATCAAAAATCTGACTTTCGGCAATTCACTCAAAAATGGTGCCAAAAGGTTGCAAATGGTCCTCTGAGAGGTTTGGCGGTCGAAACAGAAGGCTTTTTATGACAGGACAGGAAATTAGCCCTCGACAACTTAACCGGGAGAAAAAGATTTTTTTGGAAAAAATCGCTAATGCTCCCCTGAGAGGTTGTCCACCGCCTGTGCACCGTCCCTCAGACCATGTGGTGTAAGAAAAAAATGAACAAATTCCTATGCCCCAGAGTACCCCAGAGATGCATTTTAAATAAATGCACACATAAAGTAGGAGTAAAGTAGGTGTAAACTAGGAGTAAACTAGGAGTAAACTAGGTGTAAACTAGGAGTAAACTAGGAGTAAAGTAGGTGTAAACTAGGAGTAAACTAGGTGTAAACTAGGAGTAAACTAGGTGTAAAGTAGGAGTAGACTAGGTGTAAAGTAGGAGTAAAGTAGGTGTAAACTAGGAGTAAAGTAGGAGTAAAGTAGGTGTAAACTAGGAGTAAAGTAGGTGTAAACTAGGAGTAAACTAGGTGTAAAGTAGGAGTAGACTAGGTGTAAACTATGAGTAAAGCAGGTGTAAACTAGGAGTAAAGTAGGTGTAAAGTAGGAGTAAACTAGGAGTAAAGTAGGTGTAAACTAGGTGTAAACTAGGTGTAAACTAGGTGTAAACTAGGAGTAAACTAGGTGCAAAGTAGGAGTAGACTAGGTGTAAAGTAGGAGTAAAGTAGGTGTAAACTATGAGTAAAGTAGGTGTAAAGTAGGAATAAGCAAGGTGTAAAGGAGTAGTAAACTAGGTGTAAACTAGGAGTAAGGCAGGAATAAATTAGCCAATCACATGCAGCCCATTGTGTAAATAATGTATATAAAGCAGATACTTTGAGGGAACATCCATTCCTCCTCACCACTATGAGCTGAATAAAGAGCATGAAATCCACTCTCGACTCTGAGTATATTTCATTCTCAAACCCTCCAACACTTCTCTGATGAAAAAAGGGATGTCCTATTCAATAATAAATAAATAATAATAATAGTTTTATTATTTATACCCCACCCATCTGACTGGGTCGTGCCAGCCACGCTCAGCAGCTTCCCGCCTTCCATTAAGCTTTTAAGTTGTTTTTAGTCACCTTTTGATCCTAAGTTCACATTTTAATTGTTTTATTAGCTGCCTTATAGTTGCCTATCTTTTTGTCTTCCTTTGTTTTTAGTTTATTGGCACTGTTTTATTGTTTTATGGCTCTACTCGACTTAGCGTAACAATGAACGCCCAGTGAAGATTGATTGTAGTCCTTGCGACCAACTTGCAGTTTCGTCCATTGCTTCGTCTACTGGCTAAGAAGAACAGAAAATAATAAAGAGGGGAGAGGTTGTATTGTGCCGGAGCTGCCTAAGAGGCGATGAGTTATGTGGACTGAGAATTGTAAGTAAGCAACGAACTCTACCAACTTTTTCTTACTTACCACTCCCCTGCCTCCTACAATACTCTCTAAGGTGCATTAAGATATTGCCAATTACTGCGGATATTTCTCCTTATCTCCACTATGGGTCATGGCAAGCGGCCAAGGGACCTGGACGAGGCCATGCCTCCCCCGAGGCCCAAACAATCCAAGATTGACTCTTTCTTTTTTAACTGTAGCAGAAATAACGAGGAAGATAGCTACACGGTTGAAACTCACAATCGTTTTAATCCTTTAATTGACCTCGCAGCCGACATAGAAGTGGAGGGGGTGAACTCGAAGGCAACGAATAATGCTAAGGATAATGACAAAGAAGTGAGAGCCACCTCGAAGGGGGAGTCCGAGTCGGCCTTGGGCGACGGCATGGGATTCGATCATTTCCAATTAATAACCAGGACCCTGCGCTGCATCTTTAAGAGCATAAATGGGATCTCCATGCAGGTGAATAACCTTCACCAAAAGCTTGAGGCCCATTTGTTGGAGTTGCAGCTCAACCTCACTCTGCCTCCGAGGGATTTAAAGGGACAGAGGTGTACCTCCCTTGTTAGACATGAAAGTGGTTCTGGTGGTCACTTATTAAAAGCTCAATTGGACTCTCAATCTCTGATCCTACAAGCAAACAAAATATGTCTAACTATACGCAGCAGTGACCCCTGGTCCCCAAGGTGGAATAATTCAAGAGATATCAAAGATCATCTAAGGCAACTCCTTCAGATTTGGCCTCCGCTAATAGATCTTAGTTCAGTGAAACTTTTGAACTACTACCATCGGTTCCAAAAAGTACTGCTCTCCTTCCAGTCACCAAAAATTCCTTCCTTACTGGTTAGGCGTAAAGCGTTTTTGGCCACCTGGGGCATCTTTCCAACGAGAGTCTTTCACGACACCAGGATTAAACCTCTTTTCCGTAATATCATACAAAAAGGTACCCGCTCACCAGACTGGCGCGACATAGTCTTGAAATTCAAGCTGCCCACCCGGGAACCTCACCCTCCCTCTCAGCCCAAGCTACCTGGTTTATCTACTCCAGCAACAGAGAAGCATGACCAAAGCGGGCCCAGCCATCTGGCTGCTTTAGAGGAGAGGGACCTTATCTCATCCTATGGTGAGTTGCCATTAGAAGAACAGCAGGAAGTTATAAATAGGCTTGATATACTCAAGCAGCATCTTACACATGTACTTCAAGAGAAAAAAATCTCCTCAAAATCTGGTCATAGTAACCTACTAAATCAAAGGAATGCAGTCACGAAGGGGCTAACACCCCAGAAATCCCTGCCAAATATTGGGACTCCATTAACGGATGATATGGCAGCCTGCCTGGCGGAAGCTCCTCATACTCCGTCGCAACGCAGTCTCCCTTCACCTCTACTAATAGATCTGCAATCAACTACTTCGCCCTTCGTCTTAAAGAGCAAGGCGCCAAACACCCCCCATCTTGGAAATCTGTCAATGTCCTATTCTTCTATGCCTGACCTGGAGTCTTCAATCAGTGCGGCCCACTCAGATGACTGTACATCCTCGTCCTTTGCCAGTCAACCTCTTTTGGCAGAACCTCATTTACCCACAACCTCTTCAAGCCAATACATAAACGTTAAGGAAGCCACTGTGCAAAGAGACAGCTCAGGTCTTATTGATGACCCTGTTGGACATATCAATCAAATTACCACCCCTTCGTTACCTCCGGCAACTTCACGCCTGGTGCTGTCTCAGACCCTTGGCAATGCCTCTCCCACCAGTAACCAGAATAACTGACTAGCACATAGTCCCTCTTCAAACTGCTTTAATGTGCTATCCTGGAATGTGGCGGGCTGGACGTCCAAACAGGATGGCGGGGATATGAAAGAGTTTTTAGCGAAATTCCAGATTATGGGTATACAAGAGACCTGGTGCCTAGAATCGTCACCCCCCCCCATCCCTACCGGGCTATGACGCCTTTGTGATTCCTGCGTCCAAAACACATTTGTATGGGCGCCCTAGTGGTGGCCTGGTAACATTTGTTTCGCAGGAGCTTCAACTTAATATCTCTCCTCTCTTTTGGTTAGACAGTAATTCCATTCAAACTTTACATATCACTAATAGCTCGGTTGGGGACTTCATATGTGTAAACTTGTACAATCCATCTACCTCCTCCCCTTCTCAATCAAATCAGTTTTGGGAGGATTTAAGATTTATCCTCGATAAATCGGTGGCTGAATTTCCAAAGTCAGAGATCCTTATAATGGGGGACTTTAACGCCAGAATCGGAGCAGATATAGGCTCATTCACCCATAAGTCGCAATTATTCATAGAAGAAGAGTGGTTTCCTACGTGGAACTCACATGATAAGACCATCAATAGGGCTGGCATCATACTACTGGAGCTTACCATAAACTGCAGGCTGCACAGCTTGCATGGCACACCCAAAGACTGGTCCGGGGGATTCTATACTTTTCTAGGTTCGAGAGGGGCAAGTGTTATAGACTACATCTGGTCCTCCTCGGCATTTAATGATAAGGCATATTGTTTCAATGTGTTCAACAGAACCGAAAGTGACCACCTTCCAATCGCCATCTCCTTCCCCCCCACACAGCTGGGGCTTCCCAGCTCATTCCACCTCCAGGACCCACTGACCTTAGCCCCCGGACGTAAGAAGTGGGATATCTATCTGGAGCAAGACATAAAAGTCCTCCTAAATTCCCCTGAGATCCTAGCCTTGAAAGCTCAGCTGTTAACAACGAATGTGAATCATTTCTCAACTTTCCAGCAAATTCTAGCCTACTTGCTTCCCTCACTCACGAAACCTCCCCGTGCGATTCTAACCTGGAAGAATCAAACTTGGTTCGACCAAGAATGCAAACAGTGCAGAAGTTGGCTTAGATTTCTTCAGTCTGATATGAAATCAGACAGCTCCCAGAGCAAAATCAGGGAGTTAGCCCAATTCCGTTCATACTACAAGAAGTTGCTTCAACATAAGAAATTGCTCTTTGCGAAAGAACGCTGGACGGCCCTGTCAGTGGCCATTAAAACCCGTGACGACAAGAAATTCTGGAATTTAATTAATGCAGGTTTAAGACCCCACTCGTTCATCGTTAATAATATCACAGCAGCCAGTTGGCACTCTCACTTTGCTCAGCTGTATTCCGCCCCAGATCCTGAAGTAAACGTAGTCTCTTCTCTTCCAGCATCTGCCTTGCCCACCTGGGAACCAGTTTCCCCAGAGAGATGTTTACAACTAATTAGCATGCTATCAGGGGTTAAATCCCCGGGGGAGGATATGATACCACCTGAGGTATTTTTATCGAACCAGACGTGGTGGGCCCCTATTTTAGCATCTCTCTTTACCACTATTAATGCTACTCTTAAGATTCCACCTAACTGGAAACAGAGCATAGTCATCCCAATACATAAAAAGGGGGACCCACAAGATCCGCGTAACTATCGACCTATTAGCCTGCTGGACATATCATACAAGGTTTACTCTAGATTCTTGTTAGAGAAATTAATCGAGTGGGCAGAAGAAACAAAGCTATTCCATCCGGAACAGGCTGGCTTCCGTAAAGGTCATAGTACATCTGGCCAATGTCTTGTTCTATTTACATTGATTGATAAATACCTAAACAGGTTCAACTGCAAACTACACGCGGCTTTTGTGGACCTGACCTCCGCTTTTGACTCCATCCCTAGAGATAGGCTATGGCAGAAGCTTAGTTACACCAACATAGATAAGAGACTCCTCCACCTTCTTATGGAAATTCATAATGACATATCGGCCAGAGTAAAATTTGGCCCTCTGGGAGCTCTTTCTGATTCTTTCCCTCTGAATAAAGGGGTCAAACAGGGCTGCCTCTTGGCCCCTTTTCTATTTAATTTCTACATTAATGACATCGTTACAACCATGAAGGCCCTAAACCAATCTGCCCCCTGTTTACAACAGCGCAAGATCCCCATATTACTCTATGCGGACGACATGGTGATACTGTCTTTAACCAAGCAGGGCTTAAAAGACATGCTCAGAGGACTCATGACATATTGTGATACCAACTCCCTCAAAATCAATTTCGCCAAAACCAAAATTCTTACTTTTGCCACGAAAACTCGGAAGCCATTCTGGAATTTTGAGGGCCACTCTATTGAATATTGTTCAGCATTCAAGTATTTGGGCATCACTTTTCAGCATGGGCTTAGTTGGTCAGCTCACCTAAATATGACCATCCTGGCTGCCCGTAGAACCATCAAAGCCTTGGAGAAATTCTTCTATGCAAAAGGCGGCCAGTTGGTTCCTCCAATCAGAAAAGCATTTATCAGCAAAGTCCTCCCGATGTTACTGTATGGGGTTGAAATCTGGGGGTGGAATTTAAAAACACTACAACGGCTCGAGATTCTACAAAACTCTTTTGCACGAAAGTTACTGGGCCTCCCCAGGGGCTCGGTTGCTGCACAGTTAAGAACAGAACTGGGCCTCCCCTCTATTGTTGCGAGAGCCCACATTAGAATAATTAGTTTTTATTGTAAATTAATCAAAGCCCCAGGCTCCCTACTAGCCAGGCAAGCCTTTTTAACTTGTGCTTTTAACAACAAATGGTCCAAGGCCATGGAGATTATCACGGCACGCTACTCCCTCCCAGATCTTGACACGCTGTCATCTTGGGACCATCACAATATCCGGGCCTGGATTCTTACAAGAGACGAGGCCATGGACCGGGCACAGTCCGCCACAGCTCGCCTCTCCAAGTGGCTCCCTAAAGTGAAAGTGGTAAGATCACTTGCCAACTACTTGATAGACCTGACGGAGCCCAATTTGAGAAGAGCTTTTACCATGGCCCGTTTCCATTCTATACCCACGGCCTTCTTGCAGGGGATTTACTTTAAGACCCCCATTACTCAGCGTCTATGTCCATGCACAATGAATGAAGTAGAGGACTTCATACACTTCTTTTTCTACTGCCCTATTTATGAGCTAATAAGAACTAAGCTCCTCCTCTTGATCCCGCCCACCATCACATCTAAGGAAGACTGTTTGAAATTCCTTCTTGTGGACGCAAATCCCCAAATTTCACGTGGGGTGGCAATCTTTATAGTGCAGGCTTTGAAACTTAGGGCTACACTGACTGGGTAGTGAGTCCCAGACCTGGACCTGTTTTAATTCTTTGTATTACCTTTTTAACCTAATGTGCCGAGCCTATTTTGGGGCCATTATATGTTTTATATACATCTGCATTTTAGATTCCCGGTGCTGGCAACTAAATTTTTATATTATTGTTTTAGGGTAATTTAAACGTCACAATGCCCGTAATATCGTTTGAATTCTGTTTTATCAGGTTACTTCTCTCTTGCATTTTTTGTCTTATCTTGCTATGGCTGTATGCTAATGCAATAAAGGTTTGATGATGATGATGATGATGATGATGATGATGAAACAGAAGGCTTCTTATCACAGGACAAGAAATCAGACCACTAGAAATTAACCGGCAGAAAAATAGTTTTTTGAAAAAATCTCTAAGCCCCGGGGTCACAATTTCAGAAAAAATCTGACTTTCGGCAATTCAATCAAAAATGGTGCCCAGCGGTTGCAAATGCTCCCCTGAAAGGTTTGGCGGTCGAAACAGAAGGCTTTTTTTCACAGGACTAGAAATCAGACCTCGAGAACTTAACAGGGGGAAAAATATGTTTTTGAAAACATCCCATAGCTCCGGGGTCACAATTTCAGAAAAAATCTGATTTTCGGCAATTCACTCAAAAATGGTGCCCTATGGTTGCGAATGCTCCCCTGAAATGTTTGGCGGTCGAAACAGAAGGCTTTTTTTCACAGGACAAGAAATCAGACCTCGACAACTTAACCAGCGGAAGAATATTTTTTTGAAAAAATGGCTAAGCCCCGGGGTCACAATTTCAGAAAAAATCTGACTTTCGGCAATTCACTCAAAAATGGTGCCCAACGGTGGCAAATGCTCCCCTGAAAGGTTTGGCGATTGAAACAGTAGGCTTTTTATCACAGGACAAGAAATCAGACCTCGAGAAATTAACCGGCAGAAAAATAGTTTTTTGAAAAAATCTCTAAGCCCCGGGGTCACAATTTCAGAAAAAATCTGACGTTCGGCAATTCAATCAAAAATGGTGCCCAGGGGTTACAAATGCTTGCCTGAAAGAATTGGTTGTCGAAACAGAAGGCTTTTTTTCACAGGACTAGAAATCAGACCTCGACAACTTAACCGGTGGAGAAATATTTTTTTGAAAAAATCACTAAGCCCCGGGGTCACAAATTCAGAAAAAATCTGACTTTCGGCAATTCACTCAAAAATGGTGCCCAGCGGTTGCAAATGCTCCCCTGAAAGGTTTGGCGATTGAAGCGGAAGGCTTTTTATCACAGGACAAGAAATCAGACCACTAGAAATTAACCGGCAGAAAAATAGTTTTTTGAAAAAATCTCTGAGCCCCGGGGTCACAATTTCAGAAAAAATGTGACTTTCGGCAATTCACTCATAAATGGTGCCCAACGGTTGCAAATGCTCCCCTGAAAGGTTTAGCGGTGAAACAGAAGGCTTTTTTTCACAGGACAAGAAATCAGACCTGAACAACTTAACCGGCAGAAAAATAGTTTTTTGAAAAAATCCCTAAGCCGGGCCCGGGGTCACAATTTTAGAAAAAATGTGACTTTCAGCAATTCACTCAAAAATGGTGCCCAACGGTTGCAAATGCTCCCCTGAAAGGTTTGGTGGTCGAAACAGAAGGCTTTTTATCACAGGACAAGAAATCAGACCTTGACAACTTAAGCGGCGGAAGAAGATTTTTTTGAAAAAATTCCTAAGCCCCGGGGTCACAATTTCAGAAAAAATGTGACTTTCGGCCATTCACTCAAAAATGGTGCCCAACGGTTGCAAATGCTCCTCTGAAAGGTGTGGTGGTCGAAACAGAAGGCTTTTTATCAAAGGACAAGAAATCAGACCTCGACAACTTAACAGTCGGAAGAAGATTTTTTTGAAAAGATTCCTAATCCCCGGCGTCACAATTTAATAAAAAATGTGACTTTCGGCAATTCACTCAAAAATGGTGCCCAACGGTTGCAAATGCTCCCCTGAAAGGTTTGGCAGTTGAAACAGAAGGGTTTTTATCACAGGACAAGAAATCAGACCTTGACAACTTAACCGGCAGAAAAATAGTTTTTTGAAAAAATCCCTAAGCCCCGGGATCACGATTTCAGAAAAAATGTGACTTTCGGCAATTCACTCAAAATTGGTGCCCAACGCTGGCAAATGCTCCCCTGAAAGGTTTGGCGGTCGAAACAGAAGGCTTTTTATCACAGGACAAGAAATCAGACCTCGACAACTTAACCGGCGGAAGAAGATTTTTTTGAAAAAATTCCTAAGCCCTGGGGTCACAATTTCAGAAAAAATGTGACTTTCGGCAATTCACTCAAAAATGGTGCCCAACGGTTGCAAATGCTCCCCTGAAAGGTTTGGCGGTGAAACAGAAGGCTTTTTATCACAGGACAAGAAATCACACCTCGACAACTTAACCGGCGCAAGAACATTTTTTTCAAAAAATCCCTAAGCCCTGGGGTCACAATTTTAGAAAAAATGTGACTTTCGGCAATTCACTCAAAAGTGGTGCCCAACGGTTGCAAATGCTCCCCTGAAAGGTTTGGCGGTCGAAACAAAAGGCTTTTTATCACAGGACAAGAAATCAGACCTCGACACCTAACCGGCGGAAGAAGATTTTTTTCAAGAAATCCCTAAGATTCGGGGTCACAATTTCAGAAAAAAATCTGATTTTTTACAATTCACTCAAAAATGGTGCCCAATGGTTGCAAATGCTCCTCTGAAAGGTTTGGCGATCGAAACAGAAGGCTTTTTATCACAGGACAAGAAATCAGCCCTCGAAAACTCAACCAGGATAATTTTTTTTTGTTTTTGAAAAATCGCTAAGCCCCGGGGGTCACAATTTCATCAAAAATCTGACTTTTGGCAATTCACTCAAAAATGGTGCCAAATGCTCCCATGAAAGGTTTGCAAATGCTCCCCTGAAAGTTTTGGCGGTTGAAACAGAAGGCTTTTTATCACAGAAAAAGAAATCAGCCCTCGAAAACTCAACCGGGATAATTTTTTTTGTTTTTGAAAAATCGCTAAGCCCCGGGGGTCACAATTTCATCAAAAATCTGACTTTCGGCAATTCACTCAAAACGGTGCCAAACGGTTGCAAATGCTCACCTGAGAGGTTTGGCGGGGGAAACAGAAGCCTTTTTATCGCAGGACAGGAAATCAGCCCTCGACAACTTCATCCGTAGAAAAAGATTTCATCAAAAATCTGACTTTCGGCAATTCACTCAAAAATGGTGCCAAACGGTTGCAAATGGTCCTCTGAGAGGTTTGGCGGTCGAAACAGAAGGCTTTTTATCACAGGACAGGAAATCAGCCCTCGACAACTTAACCGGGAGGAAAAGATTTTTTTTGAAAAAATCGCTAATGCTCCCCTGAGAGGTTGTCCACCGCCTGTGCACCGTCCCTCAGACCATGTGGTGTAAGAAAAAAATGAACAAATTCCTATGCCCCAGAGTACCCCAGAGATGCATTTTAAATAAATGCACACATAAAGTAGGAGTAAAGCAGGTGTAAACTAGGAGTAAACTAGGAGGAAAGTAGGTGTAAACTAGGAGTAAACTAGGTGTAAAGTAGGTGTAAACTAGGTGTAAACTAGGTGTAAACTAGGAGTAAACTAGGTGTAAAGTAGGAGTAGACTAGGTGTAAAGTAGGAGTAAAGTAGGTGTAAACTAGGAGTAAACTAGGTGTAAAGTAGGTGTAAACTAGGAGTAAACTAGGTGCAAAGTAGGAGTAGACTAGGTGTAAAGTAGGTGTAAACTATGAGTAAAGTAGGTGTAAAGTAGGTGTAAACTAGGAATAAGCTAGGTGTAAAGGAGGAGTAAACTAGGTGTAAACTAGGAGAAGGGCAGGAGTAAATTAGCCAATCACATGCAGCCCATTGTGTAAATAATGTATATAAAGCAGATACTTTGAGGGAACATCCATTCCTCCTCACCACTATGAGCTGAATAAAGAGCATGAAATCCACTCTCGACTCAGAGTCTATTTCATTCTCAAACCCTCCAACACTTCTCTGATGAAAAAAGGGACGTCCTATTCAATAATAAATAAATAATAATAATATTTTTATTATTTATACCCCACCCATCTGACTGGGTCGTGCCAGCCACGCTCAGCAGCTTGCAGGATAAAATAATATACAATAAAACATGAAACTTTTTTTTAACTATATGCCTACTATATGGAAGTTAACAACTGGACAACAGAAATGGATTGTACACACTCTAATGGTAGCTGAGAGGCTGATATTGAGAAACTGGAAGAGTAAAGAGATGATCTCCTTTAATCGGTGGATTGATAATATGGTAACACTTGCAACCTGTGAACGGACTGCTTACAAACATAGACTGCTTGGATAAATAGGACAGTATTTCGAATGAATTTATACAAAATGTAGTTGACTAATTTATATTAGGGCGCGGTCACAATTTCATCAAAAAACTGACTTTTGGCAATTCACTCAAAAGTGGTGCCAAACGGTTGCAAATGCTCACCTGAGAGGTTTGGCGGGGGAAACAGAAGCCTTTTTATCGCAGGACAGGAAATCAGCCCTCGACAACTTCATCCGTAGAAAAAGATTTCATCAAAAATCTGACTTTCGGCAATTCACTCAAAAATGGTGCCAAACGGTTGCAAATGTTCCTCTGAGAGGTTTGGCGGTCGAAACAGAAGGCTTTTTATCACAGGACAGGAAATCAGCCCTCGACAACTTAACTGGGAGAAAAAGATTTTTTTTGAAAAAATCGCTAATGCTCCCCTGAGAGGTTGTCCACCGCCTGTGCACCGTCCCTCAGACCGTGTTTTAAATAAATGCACACATAAAGTAGGAGTAAAGTAGGTGTAAACTAGGAGTAAACTAGGAGTAAAGTAGGTGTAAACAAGGAGGAAACTAGGAGTAAAGTAGGTGTAAACTAGGAGTAAACTAGGTGTAAAGTAGGAGTAGACTAGGTGTAAAGTAGGAGTAAAGTAGGTGTAAACTAGGAGTAAAGTAGGTGTAAACTAGGAGTAAACTAGGTGTAAAGTAGGAGTAGACTAGGTGTAAACTATGAGTAAGGAAAGAATAAATTAGCCAATCACATGCAGCCCATTGTGTAAATAATGTATATAAAGCAGATACTTTGAGGGAACATCCATTCCTCCTCACCACTATGAGCTGAATAAAGAGCATGAAATCCACTCTCGACTCTGAGTATATTTCATTCTCAAACCCTCCAACACTTCTCTGATGAAAAAAGGGATGTCCTATTCAATAATAAATAAATAATAACAATAGTTTTATTATTTATACCCCACCCATCTGACTGGGTCGTGCCAGCCACGCTCAGCAGCTTGCAGGATAAAATAATATACAATAAAACATGAAACTTTTTTTTAACTATATGCCTACTATATGGAAGTTAACAACTGGACAACAGAAATGGATTGTACACACTCTAATGGTAGCTGAGAGGCTGATATTGATAAACTGGAAGAGTAAAGAGATGATCTCCTTTAATCGGTGGATTGATAATATGGTAACACTTGCAACCTGTGAACGGACTGCTTACAAACATAGACTGCTTGGATAAATACGACAGCATTTCGAATGAATTTATACAAAATGTAGTTGACTAATTTATATTAGGGCGCGGTCACAATTTCAGCAAAAATCTGACTTTTGGCAATTCACACAAAAATGGTGCCAAACGGTTGCAAATGCTCCCATGAAAGGTTTGGCGGTTGAAACAGAAGGCTTTTTATCAAAGGACAAGAAATCAGCCCTCAACAAGTTAACCGCTAGAAATTATTTTTTTTAAAAAATCGCTAAGCCCCGGGGTCACAATTTCATCAAAAATCTGACTTTCGGCAAGTCACTCAAAAATGGTGCCAAATGCTCCCATGAAAGGTTTGCAAATGCTCCCATGAAAGGTTTGGCGGTTGAAACAGAAGGCTTTTTATCACAGAAAAAGAAATCAGCCCTCGACAACTCAACCGGGATAATTTTTTTTTTGTTTGTTTTTGAAAAATCGCTAAGCCCCGGGGTCACAATTTCATCAAAAATCTGACTTTCGGCAATTCACTCAAAACGGTGCCAAACGGTTGCAAATGCTCACCTGAGAGGTTTGGCGGGGGAAACAGAAGCCTTTTTATCGCAGGACAGGAAATCAGCCCTCGACAACTTCATCCGTAGAAAAATATTTCATCAAAAATCTGACTTTCGGCAATTCACCCAAAAATGGTGCCAAACGGTTGCAAATGTTCCTCTGAGAACATTCGAAACAGAAGGCTTTTTATCACAGGACAGGAAATCAGCCCTCGACAACTTAACCGGGAGAAAAAGATTTTTTTGAAAAAATCCCTAAGCCCCGGGATCACGATTTCACAAAAAATGTGACTATCGGCAATTCACTCAAATTGGTGCCCAATGGTGGCAAATGCATCCCTGAAAGGTTTGGCGGTCGAAATAGAAGGCTTTTTATCACAGGACTAGAAATCAGACCTTGACAACTTAACTGGTGGAAGAAGATTGTTTTGAAAAAATCTCTAAGCCCCGGGGTCACACTTTCAGAAAAAATGTGACTTTCGGCAATTCAATCAAAAATGGTGCCCAACGGTTGCAAATGCTCCCCTGAAAGGTTTGGGGTCGAAACAGAAGGCTTTTTATCACAGGACAAGAAATCAGCCCTCGACAAGTTAACCGCTAGAAATTTTTTTTTTAAAAAAATCGCTAAGCCCCGGGGTCACAATTTCATCAAAAATCTGACTTTCGGCAAGTCACTCAAAAATGGTGCCAAAGGGTTGCAAATGGTCCTCTGAGAGGTTTGGTGGTCGAAACAGAAGGCTGTTTATCACAGGACAGGAAATCAGCCCTCGACAACTTAACCGGGAGAAAAAGATTTTTTTTGAAAAAATCGGTAATGCTCCCCTGAGAGGTTGTCCACCGCCTGTGCACCGTCCCTCGGACCATGTGGTGTAAGAAAAAAATGAACAAATTCCTATGCCCCAGAGTAACCCAGAGATGCATTTTAAATAAATACACACATAAAGTAGGAGTAAAGTAGGTGTAAACTAGGAGTAAACTAGGAGTAAAGTAGGTGTAAACTAGGAGTAAACTAGGTGTAAGGTAGGTGTAAACTAGGAGTAAACTAGGTGCAAAGTAGGAGTAGACTAGGTGTAAAATAGGAGTAAAGTAGGTGTAAACTATGAATAAAGTAGGTGTAAAGTAGGTGTAAACTAGGAATAAGCAAGGTGTAAAGGAGGAGTAAACTAGGAGAAAGGCAGGAGTCAATTAGCCAATCACATGCAGCCCATTGTGTAAATAATGTATATAAAGCAGATATTTTGAGGGAACATCCATTCCTCCTCACCACTATGAGCTGAATAAAGAGCATGAAATCCACTCTCGACTCAGAGTCTATTTCATTCTCAAACCCTCCAACACTTCTCTGATGAAAAAAGGGACGTCCTATTCAATAATAAATAAATAATAATAATATTTTTATTATTTATACCCCACCCATCTGACTGGGTCGTGCCAGCCACGCTCAGCAGCTTGCAGGATAAAATAATATACAATAAAACATGAAACTTTTTTTTAACTATATGCCTACTATATGGAAGTTAACAACGGGACAACAGAAATGGATTGTACACACTCTAATGGTAGCTGAGAGGCTGATATTAATAAGCTGGAAGAGTAAAGAGATGATCTCCTTTAATCGGTGGATTGATAATATGGTAACACTTGCAACCTGTGAACGGACTGCTTACAAACATAGACTGCTTGGATAAATAGGACAGTATTTCGAATGAATTTATACAAAATGTAGTTGACTAATTTATATTAGGGCGCGGTCACAATTTCATCAAAAATCTGACTTTTGGCAATTCACTCAAAAATGGTGCCCAGCTGTTGCAAATGTTCGCCTGAGAGGTTTTTCAGTCAAAACAGAAGGCTTTTTATCACAGGACAAGAAATCAGCCCTTGACAACTTAACCGGCAGAAAAATAGTTTTTTGAAAAAATCCCTAAGCCCCGGGATCACGATTTCACAAAAAATGTGACAATCGGCAATTCACTCAAATTGGTGCCCAATGGTGGCAAATGCACCCCTGAAAGGTTTGGCGGTCGAAATAGAAGGCTTTTTATCACAGGACAAGAAATCAGCCCTCGACAAGTTAACCGCTAGAAAATTTTTTTTTAAAAAAATCGCTAAGCCCCGGGGTCACAATTTCATCAAAAATCTGACTTTTGGCAATTCACTCAAAAATGGTGCCAAAGGGTTGCAAATGCTCCCATGAAAGGTTTGGCGGTTGAAACAGAAGGCTTTTTATCACAGAAAAAGAAATCAGCCCTCAAAAACTCAACTGGTATAATTTTTTTTTGTTTTTGAGAAATCGCTAAGCCCCGGGGTCACAATTTCATCAAAAATCTGACTTTCGGCAATTCACTCAAAAATAGTGCCAAACGGTTGCAAATGCTCACCTGAGAGGTTTGGCGGGGGAAACAGAAGCCTTTTTATCGCAGGACAGGAAATCAGCCCTCGACAACTTCATCCGTAGAAAAAGATTTCATCAAAAATCTGACTTTCGGCAATTCACTCAAAAATGGTGCCAAACGGTTGCAAATGTTCCTCTGAGAGGTTTGGCGGTCGAAACAGAAGGCTTTTTATCACAGGACAGGAAATCAGCCCTCGACAACTTAACCGGGAGAAAAAGATTTTTTTTAAAAAAATCGCTAATGCTCCCCTGAGAGGTTGTCCACCGCCTGTGCAATGTCCCTCAGACCATGTGGTGTAAGGAAAAAAATGAACAAATTCCTATGCCCCAGAGTACCCCAGAGATGCATTTTAAATAAATGCACACATAAAGTAGGAGTAAAGTAGGTGTAAACTAGGAGTAAACTAGGAGTAAAGTAGGTGTAAACTAGGAGTAAAGTAGGTGGAAACTAGGAGTAAACTAGGTGTAAAGTAGGAGTAGACTAGGTGTAAAGTAGGAGTAAAGTAGGTGTAAACTAGGAGTAAACTAGGAATAAGGAGGTGTAAACTAGGAGTAAAGTAGGTGTAAACTAGGAGTAAACTAGGTGTAAAGTAGGAGTAGACTAGGTGTAAAGTAGGAGTAAAGTAGGAGTAAACTAGGAGTAAACTAGGTGTAAAGTAGGAGTAGACTAGGTGTAAAGTAGGAGTAAAGTAGGTGTAAACTAGGAGTAAACTAGTATTAAAGTAGGTGTAAACTATGAGTAAAGTAGGTGTAAACTATGAGTAAACTAGGTGTAAAATAGTTGTAAAGTAGGAGTAAGCTAGGTGTAAAGGAGGAGTAAACTAGGTGTAAACTAGGAGTAAGGCAGGAGTAAATTAGCCAATCACATGCAGCCCATTGTGTAAATAATGTTTATAAAGCAGATATTTTGAGGGAACATCCATTCCTCCTCATCACTATGAGCTGAATAAAGAGCATGAAATCCACTCTCGACTCTGAGTATATTTCATTCTCAAACCCTCCAACACTTCTCTGATGAAAAAAGGGATGTCCTATTCAATAATAAATAAATAATAATAATAGTTTTATTATTTATACCCCACCCATCTGACTGGGTCGTGCCAGCCACGCTCAGCAGCTTGCAGGATAAAATAATATACAATAAAACATGAAACTTTTTTTTAACTATATGCCTACTATATGGAAGTTAACAAGTGGACAACAGAAATGTATTGTACACACTCTAATGGTAGCTGAGAGGCTGATATTGATAAACTGGAAGAGTAAAGAGATGATCTCCTTTAATCGGTGGATTGATAATATGGTAACACTTGCAACCTGTGAACGGACTGCTTACAAACATAGACTGCTTGGATAAAGACGACAGCATTTCGAATGAATTTATACAAAATGTAGTTGACTAATTTATATTAGGGCGCGGTCACAATTTCAGCAAAAATCTGACTTTTGGCAATTCACACAAAAATGGTGCCAAACGGTTGCAAATGCTCCCATGAAAGGTTTGGCGGTTGAAACAGAAGGCTTTTTATCAAAGGACAAGAAATCAGCCCTCGACAAGTTAACCGCTAGGAATTATTTTTTTAAAAAAATCGCTAAGCCCCGGGGTCACAATTTCATCAAAAATCTGACTTTTGGCAATTCACTCAAAAATGGTGCCAAAGGGTTGCAAATGCTCCCATGAAAGGTTTGGCGGTTGAAACAGAAGGCTTTTTATCACAGAAAAAGAAATCAGCTCTCGAAAACTCAACCGGTATAATTTTTTTTTGTTTTTGAGAAATCGCTAAGCCCCGGGGTCACAATTTCATCAAAAATCTGACTTTCGGCAATTCACTCAAAAATAGTGCCAAACGGTTGCAAATGCTCACCTGAGAGGTTTGGCGGGGGAAACAGAAGCCTTTTTATCGCAGGACAGGAAATCAGCCCTCGACAACTTCATCCGTAGAAAAAGATTTCATCAAAAATCTGACTTTCGGCAATTCACTCAAAAATGGTGCCAAACGGTTGCAAATGTTCCTCTGAGAGGTTTGGCGGTCGAAACAGAAGGCTTTTTATCACAGGACAGGAAATCAGCCCTCGACAACTTAACCGGGAGAAAAAAAATTTTTTTAAAAAAATCGCTAATGCTCCCCTGAGAGGTTGTCCACCGCCTGTGCAATGTCCCTCAGACCATGTGGTGTAAGGAAAAAAATGAACAAATTCCTATGCCCCAGAGTACCCCAGAGATGCATTTTAAATAAATGCACACATAAAGTAGGAGTAAAGTAGGTGTAAACTAGGAGTAAACTAGGAGTAAAGTAGGTGTAAACTAGGAGTAAAGTAGGTGTAAACTAGGAGTAAACTAGGAGTAAAGTAGGTGTAAACTAGGAGTAAAGTAGGTGTAAACTAGGAGTAAACTAGGTGTAAAGTAGGAGTAAAGTAGGTGTAAACTAGGAGTAAACTAGGAATAAGGAGGTGTAAACTAGGAGTAAAGTAGGTGTAAACTAGGAGTAAACTAGGTGTAAAGTAGGAGTAGACTAGGTGTAAAGTAGGAGTAAAGTAGGTGTAAACTAGGAGTAGACTAGGTGTAAAGTAGGAGTAGACTAGGTGTAAAGTAGGAGTAAAGTAGGTGTAAACTAGGAGTAAACTAGTAGTAAAGTAGGTGTAAACTAGTAGTAAAGTAGGTGTAAACTAGGAGTTAACTAGGTGTAAACTATGAGTAAAGTAGGTGTAAACTATGAGTAAAGTAGGTGTAAAATAGTTGTAAAGTAGGAGTAAGCTAGGTGTAAAGGAGGAGTAAACTAGGTGTAAACTAGGAGTAAGGCAGGAGTAAATTAGCCAATCACATGCAGCCCATTGTGTAAATAATGTTTATAAAGCAGATATTTTGAGGGAACATCCATTCCTCCTCATCACTATGAGCTGAATAAAGAGCATGAAATCCACTCTCGACTCTGAGTATATTTCATTCTCAAACCCTCCAACACTTCTCTGATGAAAAAAGGGATGTCCTATTCAATAATAAATAAATAATAATAATAGTTTTATTATTTATACCCCACCCATCTGACTGGGTCGTGCCAGCCACGCTCAGCAGCTTGCAGGATAAAATAATATACAATAAAACATGAAACTTTTTTTTAACTATATGCCTACTATATGGAAGTTAACAACTGGACAACAGAAATGGATTGTACACACTCTAATGGTAGCTGAGAGGCTGATATTGATAAACTGGAAGAGTAAAGAGATGATCTCCTTTAATCGGTGGATTGATAATATGGTAACACTTGCAACCTGTGAACGGACTGCTTACAAACAGACTGCTTGGATAAAGACGACAGCATTTTGAATGAATTTATACAAAATGTAGTTGACTAATTTATATTAGGGCGCGGTCACAATTTCAGCAAAAATCTGACTTTTGGCAATTCACACAAAAATGGTGCCAAACGGTTGCAAATGCTCCCATGAAAGGTTTGGCGGTTGAAACAGAAGGCTTTTTATCAAAGGACAAGAAATCAGCCCTCGACAAGTTAACCGCTAGAAATTATTTTTTTAAAAAAATCGCTAAGCCCCGGGGTCACAATTTCATCAAAAATCTGACTTTTGGCAATTCACTCAAAAATGGTGCCAAATGCTCCCATGAAAGGTTTGCAAATGCTCCCATGAAAGGTTTGGCGGTTGAAACAGAAGGCTTTTTATCACAGAAAAAGAAATCAGCCCTCGAAAACTCAACCGGGATATTTTTTTTTTGTTTGTTTTTGAAAAATCGCTAAGCCCCGGGGTCACAATTTCATCAAAAATCTGACTTTCGGCAATTCACTCAAAAATGGTGCCAAACGGTTGCAAATGTTCCTCTGAGAGGTTTGGTGGTCGAAACAGAAGGCTTTTTATCACAGGACAGGAAATCAGCCCTCGACAACTTAACCGGGAGAAAACGATTTTTTTTGAAAAAATCGCTAATGCTCCCCTGAGAGGTTGTCCACCGCCTGTGCACCGTCCCTCAGACCATGTGGTGTAAGAAAAAAATGAACAAATTCCTATGCCCCAGAGTACCCCAGAGATGCATTTTAAATAAATGCACACATAAAGTAGGAGTAAAGTAGGTGTAAACTAGGAGTAAACTAGGTGTAAACTAGGAGTAAACTAGGAGTAAAGTAGGTGTAAACTAGGTGTAAACTAGGAGTAAACTAGGTGTAAAGTAGGAGTAGACTAGGTGTAAAGTAGGAGTAAAGTAGGTGTAAACTAGGAGTAAACTAGGAGTAAAGTAGGTGTAAACTAGGAGTAAAGTAGGTGTAAACTAGGAGTAAACTAGGTGTAAAGTAGGAGTAGACTAGGTGTAAACTATGAGTAAAGCAGGTGTAAACTAGTAGTAAAGTAGGTGTAAAGTAGGAGTAAACTAGGAGTAAAGTAGGTGTAAAGTAGGTGTAAACTAGGTGTAAACTAGGAGTAAACTAGGTGCAAAGTAGGAGTAGACTAGGTGTAAAGTAGGAGTAAAGTAGGTGTAAACTATGAGTAAAGTAGGTGTAAAGTAGGAATAAGCAAGGTGTAAAGGAGGAGTAAACTAGGTGTAAACTAGGAGTAAGGCAGGAATAAATTAGCCAATCACATGCAGCCCATTGTGTAAATAATGTATATAAAGCAGATACTTTGAGGGAACATCCATTCCTCCTCACCACTATGAGCTGAATAAAGAGCATGAAATCCACTCTCGACTCTGAGTATATTTCATTCTCAAACCCTCCAACACTTCTCTGATGAAAAAAGGGATGTCCTATTCAATAATATATAAATAATAATAATAGTTTTATTATTTATACCCCACCCATCTGACTGGGTCGTGCCAGCCACGCTCAGCAGCTTGCAGGATAAAATAATATACAATAAAACATGAAACTTTCTTTTAACTATATGCCTACTATATGGAAGTTAACAACTGGACAACAGAAATGGATTGTACACACTCTAATAGTAGCTGAGAGGCTGATATTGAGAAGCTGGAAGAGTAAAGAGATGATCTCCTTAATCGGTGGATTGATAATATGGTAACATTTGCAACCTGTGAACGGACTGCTTACAAACATAGACTGCTTGGATAAAGACGACAGTATTTCGAATGAATTTATACAAAATGTAGTTGACTAATTTATATTAGGGCGCGGTCACAATTTCAGCAAAAATCTGACTTTTGGCAATTCACTCAAAAATGGTGCCCAGCTGTTGCAAATGTTCGCCTGAGAGGTTTTTCAGTCAAAACAGAAGGCTTTTTATCACAGGACAAGAAATCAGACCTCCACAACGTAGTCTGTAGAAAAAGTTTTTTTTAAAAAAATCCCTAAGCCGCGCGGTCACAATTTCATCGGAAATGCAAATGGTCCCCTGAGAGGTTTGGCGGTCGAAACAGAAGGCTTTTTATCGCAAGACAGGAAATCAGCCCTCGACAACTTCATCCGTAGAAAAAGATTTCATCAAAAATCTGACTTTTGTCAATTCACTCAAAAATGGTGCCAAACGGTTGCAAATGCTCCCCTGAAAGGTTTGGCGGTTGAAAGAGAAGGCTTTTTTTCACAGGACTAGAAATCAGACCTCGACAACTTAACCGGCGGAAGAAGATTTTTTTGAAAAAAAATCCCTAAGCCCCCGGGTCACAATTTCGGAAAAAATGTGACTTTCGACAATTCACTCAAAAATGGTGCCAAACGGTTGCAAATGCTCCCCTGAACGGTTTGGCGGTCGAAAGAGAAGGCTTTTTATCACAGGACAAGAAATCAGACCTCGACAACTTAACCGGCGGAAGAAGATTTTTTGAAAAAAAAATTAAGCCCCGGGGTCACAATTTCAGAAAAAATGTGACTTTTGGCAATTCACTCAAAAATGGTGCCCAACGGTTGCAAATGCTCCCCTGAAAAGTTTGGTGGTCGAAACAGAAGGCTTTTTATCACAGGAAAAGAAAACAGACCTTGACAACTTAACCGGCAGAAAAATAGTTTTTTGAAAAAATCCCTAAGCCCCGGGGTCACAATTTCAGAAAAATGTGACTTTTGGCAATTCACTCAAAAATGGTGCCCAACGGTTGCAAATGCTCCCCTGAAAGGTTTGGCGGTCGAAACAGAAGGCTTTTTATCACAGAAAAAGAAATCAGCCCTCGACAACTCAACCGGGATAATTTTTTTTTGTTTTTGAAAAATCGCTAAGCCCCGGGGTCACAATTTCATCAAAAATCTGACTTTCAGCAATTCACTCAAAAATAGTGCCAAACGGTTGCAAATGGTCCTCTGAGAGGTTTGGCGGGGGAAACAGAAGCCTTTTTATCGCAGGACAGGAAATCAGCCCTCGACAACTTCATCCGTAGAGAAAGATTTCATCAAAAATCTGACTTTCGGCAATTCACTCAAAAATGGTGCCAAACGGTTGCAAATGGTCCTCTGAGAGGTTTGGTGGTCGAAACAGAAGGCTTTTTATCACAGGACAGGAAATCAGCCCTCGACAACTTAACCGGGAGAAAACGATTTTTTTTGAAAAAATCGCTAATGCTCCCCTGAGAGGTTGTCCACCGCCTGTGCACCGTCCCTCAGACCATGTGGTGTAAGAAAAAAATGAACAAATTCCTATGCCCCAGAGTACCCCAGAGATGCATTTTAAATAAATGCACACATAAAGTAGGAGTAAAGTAGGTGTAAACTAGGAGTAAACTAGGTGTAAACTAGGAGTAAACTAGGAGTAAAGTAGGTTTAAACTAGGAGTAAACTAGGTGTAAACTAGGAGTAAACTAGGTGTAAAGTAGGAGTAGACTAGGTGTAAAGTAGGAGTAAAGTAGGTGTAAACTAGGAGTAAACTAGGAGTAAAGTAGGTGTAAACTAGGAGTAAAGTAGGTGTAAACTAGGAGTAAACTAGGTGTAAAGTAGGAGTAGACTAGGTGTAAACTATGAGTAAAGCAGGTGTAAACTAGGAGTAAAGTAGGTGTAAAGTAGGAGTAAACTAGGAGTAAAGTAGGTGTAAAGTAGGTGTAAACTAGGTGTAAACTAGGAGTAAACTAGGTGCAAAGTAGGAGTAGACTAGGTGTAAAGTAGGAGTAAAGTAGGTGTAAACTATGAGTAAAGTAGGTGTAAAGTAGGAATAAGCAAGGTGTAAAGGAGTAGTAAACTAGGTGTAAACTAGGAGTAAGGCAGGAATAAATTAGCCAATCACATGCAGCCCATTGTGTAAATAATGTATATAAAGCAGATACTTTGAGGGAACATCCATTCCTCCTCACCACTATGAGCTGAATAAAGAGCATGAAATCCACTCTCGACTCTGAGTATATTTCATTCTCAAACCCTCCAACACTTCTCTGATGAAAAAAGGGATGTCCTATTCAATAATAAATAAATAATAATAATAGTTTTATTATTTATACCCCACCCATCTGACTGGGTCGTGCCAGCCACGCTCAGCAGCTTGGAGGATAAATTAATATACAAAAAAACATGAAACTTTTTTTTAACTATATGCCTACTATATGGAAGTTAACAACTGGACAACAGAAATGGATTGTACACACTCTAATGGTAGCTGAGAGACTGATATTGATAAGCTGGAAGAGTAAAGAGATGATCTCCTTTAATCGGTGGATTGATAATATGGTAACACTTGCAACCTGTAAACGGACTGCTTACAAACATAGACTGCTTGGATAAATACGACAGTATTTCGAATGAATTTATACAAAATGTAGTTGACTAATTTATATTAGGGCGCGGTCACAATTTCATCAAAAATCTGATTTTTGGCAATTCACTCAAAAATGGTGCCAAACGGTTGCAAATGCTCCCATGAAAGGTTTGGCGGTTGAAACAGAAGGCTTTTTATCACAGAAAAACAAATCAGCCCTCGACAAGTTAACCGCTAGAATTTTTTTTTAAAAAAAATCGCTAAGCCCCGGGGTCACAGTTTCATCAAAAATCTGACTTTTGGCAATTCACTCAAAAATGGTGCCAAATGCTCCCATGAAAGGTTTGCAAATGCTCCCATGAAAGGTTTGGCGGTTGAAACAGAAGGCTTTTTATCACAGAAAAAGAAATCAGCCCTTGAAAACTCAACCGGGACAATTTTTTTTTGTTTTTGAAAAATCGCTAAGCCCCGGGATCACAATTTCATCAAAAATCTGACTTTCGGCAATTCACTCAAAGCGGTGCCAAACGGTTGCAAATGCTCACCTGAGAGGTTTGGCGGGGGAAACAGAAGCCTTTTTATCGCAGGACAGGAAATCAGCCCTCGACAACTTCATCCGTAGAAAAAGGTTTCATCAAAATCTGACTTTCGGCAATTCACTCAAAAATGGTGCTCAACGGTTGCAAATGCTCCCCTGAACGGTTTGGCGGTCGAAACAGAAGGCTTTTTATCACAGGACAAGAAATCGGACCTCGACAACTTAACCGGCAGAAAAATAGTTTTTTGAAAAAATCTCTAAGCCCCGGGGTCACAATTTAAGAAAAAATGTGACTTTTGGCAATTCACTCAAAAATGGTGCCCAACGGTTGCAAATGCTCCCCTGAAAAGTTTGGCGGTCGAAACAGAAGGCTTTTTATCACAGGAAAAGAAATCAGACCTTGACAACTTAACCGGTGGAGAAATTTTTTTTTGAAAAAATCGCTAAGCCCCGAGGTCACAATTTCAGAAAAAATCTGACTTTCGGCAATTCACTCAAAAATGGTGCCCAGCGGTTACAAATGTTCCCCTGAAAGGTTTGGCGGTCGAAACAGAAGGCTTTTTTTCAGAAGACTAGAAATCAGACCTCAACAACTTAACCGGCGGAAGAAGATTTTTTTGAAAAAATCGCTAAGCCCCGGGGTCACAATTTCAGAAAAAATGTGACTTTCGGCAATTCACTCAAAAATGAGGCCAGCGGTTGCAAATGCTCCCCTGAAAGGTTTGGCGGTCGAAACTGAAGGCTTGTTTTCACAAGACTAGAAATCAGACCTCAAGAACTTAAGCGGTGGAAAAATATTTTTTTAAAAAAATCCCTAAGCCCCGGGGTCACAATTTCAGAAAAAATCTGACTTTCGGCAATTCACTCAAAAATGGTGCCCAGCGGTTACAAATGCTGCCCTGAAAGGTTTGGCGGTCGAAACAGAAGGCTTTTTTTCACAAGACTAGAAATCAGACCTCGACAACTTAAGCGGTGGAAAAATATTTTTTTGAAAAAATGGCTAAGCCCCGGGGTCACAATTTCAGAAAAAATCTAACTTTCGGCAATTCACTCAAAAATGGTGCAAGCGGTTACAAATGTTCCCCTGAAAGGTTTGCCGATTGAAACAGAAAGCTTTTTATCACAGGACAAGAAATCAGACCTCGAGAAATTAACTGGCGGAAGAAGATTTTTTTGAAAAATTCCCTAGCCCCGGGGTCACAATTTCAGAAAAAATCTGACTTTCGGCAATTCACTCAAAAATGGTGCCCTATGGTTGCAAAATCTCCCCTGAAAGGTTTGGCAGTCGAAACAGAAGGCTTTTTTTCACAGCACAAGAAATCAGACCTCGACAACTTAACCGGCAGAATTTGATTTTTTTGAAAAAATCGCTAAGCGCCGGGGTCACAATTTCAGAAAAAATGTGACTTTCGGCAATTCGCTCAAAAATGTTGCCCAGCGGTTACAAATGCTCCCCTGAAAGGTTTGGCGGTCGAAACAGAAGGCTTTTTTTCACAAGACTAGAAATCAGACCTCGACAACTTAACCGGTGGAGAAATTTTTTTTTGAAAAAATCGCTAAGCCCCTAAGGTCACAATTTCAGAAAAAATCTGACTTTTGGCAATTCACTCAAAAATGGTGCCCAACGGTTGCAAATGCTCCCCTGAAAGGTTTGCCGATTGAAACAGAAGGCTTTTTATCACAGGACAAGAAATCAGACCTCGAGAAATTAACCGGGAGAAAAATATTTTTTTGAAAAATTCCCTAAGCCCCGGGGTCACAAATTCAGAAAAAATGTGACTTTCGGCAATTCACTCAAAAATGGTGCCCAGTGGTTGCAAATGTTCCCTGAAAGGTTAGACGGTCGAAACAGAAGGCTTTTTTTCACAGGACTAGAAATCAGACCTCGACAACTTAACCGGTGGAAAAATATTTTTTTTTTGAAAAAATCCCTAAGCTCCGGGGTCACAATTTCAGAAAAAATGTGACTTTCGGCAAGTCGCTCAAAAATGGTGCCCAGCGGTTGCAAATGCTCCCCTGTAAGGTTTGGCGGTCGAAACAGAAGGCTTTTTTCCACAGGACTAGAAATCAGACCTCGACAACTTAACTGGTGGAAAAATATTTTTTTGAAAAAATCCCTAAGCTCCGGGGTCACAATTTCAGAAAAAATGTGACTTTCGGCAATTCACTCAAAAATGGTGCGCAACGGTTGAAAATCCTCCCCTGAAAGGTTTGGCGGACGAAACAGAAGGCTTTTTTTCAAAGGACAAGAAATCAGACCCCGAGAAATTAACCGGCAGAAAAATAGTTTTTTGAAAAAATCTCTAAGCCCCCGGGTCACAATTTCAGAAAAAATCTGACTTTCGGCAATTCACTCAAAAATGGTGCCCAGCGGTTGCAAATGTTCCCCTGAAAGGTTTGGCGGTCGAAACAGAAGGCTTTTTTTCACAGGACTAGAAATCAGACCTCGACAACTTAACCGGCGGAAGAAGATTTTTTTGAAAAAATCGCTAAGCCCCGGGGTCACAATTTCAGAAAAAATGTGATTTTCGGCAATTCGCTCAAAAATGGTGCCCAGTGGTTACAAATGCTCCCCTGAAAGGTTAAGCGGTCGAAACAGAAGGCTTTTTTTCACAAGACTAGAAATCAGACCTCGAGAACTTAAGCGGTGGAAAAATATTTTTTTAAAAAAATCCCTAAGCCCCGGGGTCACAATTTCAGAAAAAATCTGACTTTCGGCAATTCACTCAAAAATGGTGCCCTATGGTTGCAAAATCTCCCCTGAAAGGTTTGGCAGTCGAAACAGAAGGCTTTTTTTCACAGCACAAGAAATCAGACCTCGACAACTTCACCGGCAGAATTTGATTTTTTTGAAAAAATCGCTAAGCGCCGGGGTCACAATTTCAGAAAAAATGTGACTTTCGGCAATTCGCTCAAAAATGTTGCCCAGCGGTTACAAATGCTCCCCTGAAAGGTTTGGCGGTCGAAACAGAAGGCTTTTTTTCACAAGACTAGAAATCAGACCTCGACAACTTAACCGGTGGAGAAATTTTTTTTTGAAAAAATCGCTAAGCCCCTAAGGTCACAATTTCAGAAAAAATCTGACTTTTGGCAATTCACTCAAAAATGGTGCCCAACGGTTGCAAATGCTCCCCTGAAAGGTTTGCCGATTGAAACAGAAGGCTTTTTATCACAGGACAAGAAATCAGACCTCGAGAAATTAACCGGGAGAAAAATATTTTTTTGAAAAATTCCCTAAGCCCCGGGGTCACAAATTCAGAAAAAATGTGACTTTCGGCAATTCACTCAAAAATGGTGCCCAGTGGTTGCAAATGTTCCCTGAAAGGTTAGACGGTCGAAACAGAAGGCTTTTTTTCACAGGACTAGAAATCAGACCTCGACAACTTAACCGGTGGAAAAATATTTTTTTTTTGAAAAAATCCCTAAGCTCCGGGGTCACAATTTCAGAAAAAATGTGACTTTCGGCAAGTCGCTCAAAAATGGTGCCCAGCGGTTGCAAATGCTCCCCTGTAAGGTTTGGCGGTCGAAACAGAAGGCTTTTTTCCACAGGACTAGAAATCAGACCTCGACAACTTAACTGGTGGAAAAATATTTTTTTGAAAAAATCCCTAAGCTCCGGGGTCACAATTTCAGAAAAAATGTGACTTTCGGCAATTCACTCAAAAATGGTGCGCAACGGTTGAAAATCCTCCCCTGAAAGGTTTGGCGGACGAAACAGAAGGCTTTTTTTCAAAGGACAAGAAATCAGACCCCGAGAAATTAACCGGCAGAAAAATAGTTTTTTGAAAAAATCTCTAAGCCCCCGGGTCACAATTTCAGAAAAAATCTGACTTTCGGCAATTCACTCAAAAATGGTGCCCAGCGGTTGCAAATGTTCCCCTGAAAGGTTTGGCGGTCGAAACAGAAGGCTTTTTTTCACAGGACTAGAAATCAGACCTCGACAACTTAACCGGCGGAAGAAGATTTTTTTGAAAAAATCGCTAAGCCCCGGGGTCACAATTTCAGAAAAAATGTGATTTTCGGCAATTCGCTCAAAAATGGTGCCCAGTGGTTACAAATGCTCCCCTGAAAGGTTAAGCGGTCGAAACAGAAGGCTTTTTTTCACAAGACTAGAAATCAGACCTCGAGAACTTAAGCGGTGGAAAAATATTTTTTTAAAGAAATCCCTAAGCCCCGGGGTCACAATTTCAGAAAAAATCTGACTTTCGGCAATTCACTCAAAAATGGTGCCCAGCGGTTACAAATGCTGCCCTGAAAGGTTTGGCGGTCGAAACAGAAGGCTTTTTTTCACAAGACTAGAAATCAGACCTCGACAACTTAACCGGTGGAGAAATATTTTTTTGAAAAAATCGCTAAGCCCTGGGGTCACAATTTCAGAAAAAATGTGACTTTGGGCAAGTCGCTCAAAAATGGTGCCCAGCGGTTGCAAATGCTCCCCTGTAAGGTTTGGCGGTCGAAACAGAAGGCTTTTTTTCACAGGACTAGAAATCAGACCTCGACAACTTAAGCGGTGGAAAAATATTTTTTTGAAAAAATCCCTAAGCTCCGGGGTCACAATTTCAGAAAAAATGTGACTTTCGGCAATTCACTCAAAAATGGTGCCCAGCGGTTGAAAATGCTCCCCTGAAAGGTTTGGCGGTCGAAACAGAAGGCTTTTTTTCACAAGACTAGAAACCAGACCTCGACAACCTAACTGGTGGAAAAATATTTTTTTGAAAAAATCCCTAAGCTCCGGGGTCACAATTTCAGAAAAAATGTGACTTTCGGCAATTCACTCAAAAATGGTGCGCAACGGTTGAAAATGCTCCCCTGAAAGGTTTGGCGGACGAAACAGAAGGCTTTTTTTCACAGGACAAGAAATCAGACCCCGAGAAATTAACCGGCAGAAAAATAGTTTTTTGAAAAAATCTCTAAGCCCCGGGGTCACAATTTCAGAAAAAATGTGATTTTCGGCAATTCGCTCAAAAATGGTGCCCAGTGGTTACAAATGCTCCCCTGAAAGGTTTGGAGGTCGAAACAGAAGGCTTTTTTTCACAAGACTAGAAACCAGACCTCGACAACCTAACTGGTGGAAAAATATTTTTTTGAAAAAATCCCTAAGCTCCGGGGTCACAATTTCAGAGAAAATCTGACTTTCGGCAATTCACTCAAAAATGGTGCCCAGCGGTTGCAAATGCTTCCCTGAAAGGTTAAGCGGTCGAAACAGAAGGCTTTTTTTCACAGGACTAGAAATCAGACCTCGACAACTTAACCGGCGGAAGAAGATTTTTTTGAAAAAATCGCTAAGCCCCGGGGTCACAATTTCAGAAAAAATGTGATTTTCGGCAATTCGCTCAAAAATGGTGCCCAGTGGTTACAAATGCTCCCCTGAAAGGTTAAGCGGTCGAAACAGAAGGCTTTTTTTCACAAGACTAGAAATCAGACCTCGACAACTTAACCGGTGGAGAAATATTTTTTTGAAAAAATCCCTAAGCCCCGGGGTCACAATTTCAGAAAAAATCTGACTTTCGGCAATTCACTCAAAAATGGTGCCCAGCGGTTACAAATGCTGCCCTGAAAGGTTTTGCGGTCGAAACAGAAGGCTTTTTTTCACAAGACTATAAATCAGACCTCGACAACTTAACCGGTGGAGAAATATTTTTTTGAAAAAATCGCTAAGCCCTGGGGTCACAATTTCAGAAAAAATGTGACTTTCGGCAAGTCGCTCAAAAATGGTGCCCAGCGGTTGCAAATGCTCCCCTGTAAGGTTTGGCGGTCGAAACAGAAGGCTTTTTTTCACAGGACTAGAAATCAGACCTCAACAACTTAAGCGGTGGAAAAAGATTTTTTTGAAAAAATCCCTAAGCTCCGGGGTCACAATTTCAGAAAAAATGTGACTTTCGGCAATTCACTCAAAAATGGTGCCCAGCGGTTGAAAATGCTCCCCTGAAAGGTTTGGCGGTCGAAACAGAAGGCTTTTTTTCACAAGACTAGAAACCAGACCTCGACAACCTAACTGGTGGAAAAATATTTTTTTGAAAAAATCCCTAAGCTCCGGGGTCACAATTTCAGAAAAAATGTGACTTTCGGCAATTCACTCAAAAATGGTGCGCAATGGTTGAAAATGCTCCCCTGAAAGGTTTGGCGGACGAAACAGAAGGCTTTTTTTCACAGGACAAGAAATCAGACCCCGAGAAATTAACCGGCAGAAAAATAGTTTTTTGAAAAAATCTCTAAGCCCCCGGGTCACAATTTCAGAGAAAATCTGACTTTCGGCAATTCACTCAAAAATGGTGCCCAGCGGTTGCAAATGCTTCCCTGAAAGGTTAAGCGGTCGAAACAGAAGGCTTTTTTTCACAGGACTAGAAATCAGACCTCGACAACTTAACCGGCGGAAGAAGATTTTTTTGAAAAAATCGCTAAGCCCCTGGGTCACAATTTCAGAAAAAATGTGACTTTCAGCAATTCGCTCAAAAATGGTGCCCAGTGGTTACAAATGCTCCCCTGAAAGGTTAAGCGGTCGAAACAGAAGGCTTTTTTTCACAAGACTAGAAATCAGACCTCGACAACTTAACCGGTGGAGAAATATTTTTTTGAAAAAATCCCTAAGCCCCGGGGTCACAATTTCAGAAAAAATCTGACTTTCGGCAATTCACTCAAAAATGGTGCCCAGCGGTTACAAATGCTGCCCTGAAAGGTTTTGCGGTCGAAACAGAAGGCTTTTTTTCACAAGACTATAAATCAGACCTTGACAACTTAACCGGTGGAGAAATATTTTTTTGAAAAAATCGCTAAGCCCTGGGGTCACAATTTCAGAAAAAATGTGACTTTCGGCAAGTCGCTCAAAAATGGTGCCCAGCGGTTGCAAATGCTCCCCTGTAAGGTTTGGCGGTCGAAACAGAAGGCTTTTTTTCACAGGACTAGAAATCAGACCTCGACAACTTAAGCGGTGGAAAAAGATTTTTTTGAAAAAATCCCTAAGCTCCGGAGTCACAATTTCAGAAAAAATGTGACTTTCGGCAATTCACTCAAAAATGGTGCCCAGCGGTTGAAAATGCTCCCCTGAAAGGTTTGGCGGTCGAAACAGAAGGCTTTTTTTCACAAGACTAGAAACCAGACCTCGACAACCTAACTGGTGGAAAAATATTTTTTTGAAAAAATCCCTAAGCTCCGGGGTCACAATTTCAGAAAAAATGTGACTTTCGGCAATTCACTCAAAAATGGTGCGCAATGGTTGAAAATGCTCCCCTGAAAGGTTTGGCGGACGAAACAGAAGGCTTTTTTTCACAGGACAAGAAATCAGACCCCGAGAAATTAACCGGCAGAAAAATAGTTTTTTGAAAAAATCTCTAAGCCCCCGGGTCACAATTTCAGAGAAAATCTGACTTTCGGCAATTCACTCAAAAATGGTGCCCAGCGGTTGCAAATGCTTCCCTGAAAGGTTAAGCGGTCGAAACAGAAGGCTTTTTTTCACAGGACAAGAAATCAGACCTCAACAACTTAACCCGCGGAAGAAGATTTTTTTGAAAAAATCGCTAAGCCCCGGGGTCACAATTTCAGAAAAAAAATGTGACTTTCGGCAATTCACTCAAAAATGAGGCCAGCGGTTGCAAATGCTCCCCTGAAAGGTTTGGCGGTCGAAACTGAAGGCTTGTTTTCACAAGACTAGAAATCAGACCTCGACAACTTAACCGGCAGAATTTGATTTTTTTGAAAAAATCGCTAAGCCCCGGGTCACAATTTCAGAAAAAATGTGACTTTCGGCAATTCAATCAAAAATGGTGCCCAGCGGATGCAAATGCTCCCCTGAAAGGTTTGGCGGTCGAAACTGAAGGCTTGTTTTCACAAGACTAGAAATCAGACCTAGACAACTTAAGCGGTGGAAAAATATTTTTTTGAAAAAATCCCTAAGCCCCGCAGTCACAAATTCAGAGAAAATCTGACTTTCGGCCATTCACTCAAAAATGGTGCCCAGCGGTTGCAAATGCTCCCCTGAAAGGTTTGGCGGTCGAAACAGAAGGCTTTTTTTCACAGGACTAGAAATCAGACATCGACAACTTAACAGGTGCAAAAATATTTTTTTGAAAAAATCCCTAAGCACCGGGGTCACAATTTCAGAAAAAATGTGACTTTCGGCCATTCACTCAAAAATGGTGCCCAGCGGTTGCAAATGCTCCCCTGAAAGGTTTGGCGGTCGAAACAGAAGGCTTTTTTTTACAGGACAAGAAATCAGACCTCGACAACTTAACCGGCAGAAGAAGATTTTTTTGAAAAAATCGCTAAGCCCCGGGTTCACAATTTCAGAAACAATGTGACTTTCGGCAATTCGCTCAAAAATGGTGCCCAGCGGTTACAAATGCTCCCCTGAAAGGTTAAGCGGTCGAAACAGAAGGCTTTTTTTCACAAGACTAGAAATCAGACCTCAACAACTTTACCGGTGGAGAAATATTTTTCTGAAAAAATCCCTAAGCCCCGGGGTCACAATTTCAGAAAAAATGTGACTTTTGGCAATTCACTCAAAAATGGTGCCCAACGGTTGCAAATGCTCCCCTGAAAGGTTTGCCGATTGAAACAGAAGGCTTTTTATGACAGGACAAGAAATCAGACCTCGAGAAATTAACCGGGAGAAAAATATTTTTTTGAAAAATTCCCTAAGCCCCGGGGTCACAAATTCAGAAAAAAATGTGACTTTCGGCAATTCACTCAAAAATGGGGCCCAGTGGTTGCAAATGCTCCCCTGAAAGGTTAGACGGTCGAAACAGAAGGCTTTTTTTCACAGGACTAGAAATCAGACCTCGACAACTTAACCGGTGGTAAAATATTTTTTTTTTGAAAAAAATCCCTAAGCTCCGGGGTCACAATTTCAGAAAAAATGTGACTTTCGGCAAGTCGCTCAAAAATGGTGCCCAGCGGTTGCAAATGCTCCCCTGTAAGGTTTGGCGTTCGAAACAGAAGGCTTGTTTTCACAAGACTAGAAATCAGACCTCGACAACTTAAGCGGTGGAAAAATATTTATTTGAAAAAATCCCTAAGCCCCGCAGTCACAAATTCAGAAAAAATCTGACTTTCGGCAATTCACTCAAAAATGGTGCCCAGCGGTTGCAAATGCTCCCCTGAAAGGTTTGGCCGGCGAAACCGAAGGCTTTTTTTCACAGGACAAGAAATCAGACCTCGACAACTTATCCGGCAGAAGAAGATTTTTTTGAAAAATTCCCTTGCCCCGGGGTAACAATTTCAGAAAAAATCTGACTTTAGGCAATTCACTCAAAAATGGTGCCCTATGGTTGCAAAATCTCCCCTGAAAGGTTTGGCGGTCAAAGCATAAGGCTTTTTTTCACAGGACTAGAAATCAGACCTCGACAACTTAACTGGCGAAAGATGATTTTTCTGAAAAAATCACTAAGCCCCGGGTTCACAATTTCAAAAAAAATGTGACTTTCGGCAATTCACTCAAAAATGGTGCCCAGCGGTTACAAATGCTCCCCTGAAAGGTATGGCGGTCGAAACAGAAGGCTTTTTTTCACAAGACTAGAAATCAGACCTCGACAACTTAACCGGTGGAGAAATATTTTTTTGAAAAAATCCCTAAGCCCCGGGGTCACAATTTCAGAAAAAATCTGACTTTCGGCCATTCACTAAAAAATGGTGCCCAGCGGTTGCAAATGCTCCCCTGAAAGGTTTGGCGGTCGAAACAGAAGGCTTTTTTTCACAGGACAAGAAATCAGACCTCGACAACTTAACCCGCGGAAGAATATTTTTTTGAAAAAATCCTAAGCCCCGGGGTCACAATTTCAGAAAAAATGTGACTTTCGGCAATTCACTCAAAAATGGTGCCCAGCGGTTGCAAATGCTCCCCTGAAAGGTTTGGCGGTCGAAACTGAAGGCTTGTTTTAACAAGACTAGAAATCAGACCTCGAGAACTTAAGCGGTGGAAAAATATTTTTTTGAAAAAAATCCCTAAGCCCCGCAGTCACAAGTTCAGAAAAGATCTGACTTTCGGCAATTCACTCAAAAATGGTGCCCAGCGGTTGCAAATGCTCCCCTGTAAGGTTTGGCGGTCGAAACAGAAGGCTTTTTTTCACAGGACTAGAAATCAGACATCGACAACTTAACAGGTGCAAAAATATTTTTTTGAAAAAATCGCTAAGCCCCGGGGTCACAATTTCAGAAAAAATGTGACTTTCGGCCATTCACTCAAAAATGGTGCCCAGCGGTTGCAAATGCTCCCCTGAAAGGTTTGGCGGTCGAAACAGAAGGCTTTTTTTTACAGGACAAGAAATCAGACCTCGACAACTTTACCGGTGGAGAAATATTTTTCTGAAAAAATCCCTAAGCCCCGGGGTCAAAATTTCAGAAAAAATGTGACTTTCGGCCATTCACTCAAAAATGGTGCCCAGCGGTTGCAAATGCTTCCCTGAAAGGTTTGGCGGTCGAAGGAGAAGGCTTGTTTTCACAAGACTAGAAATCAGACCTCAACAACTTAAGCGGTGGAAAAATATTTATTTGAAAAAATCCCTAAGCCCCGGGGTCACAATTTCAGAAAAAATCTGACTTTCGGCAATTCACTCAAAAATGTTGCCCAGCGCTTGCAAATGCTCCCCTGTAAGGTTTGGCGATCGAAACAGAAGGCTTTTTTTCACAAGACTAGAAATCAGACCTCAACAACTTAACCGGCGAAGAAGATTTTTTTCAAAAAATCCCTAAGACCCGGGGTCACAATTTCAGAAACAATGTGACTTTCGGCAATTCACTCAAAAATGTTGCCCAGCGCTTGCAAATGCTCCCCTGTAAGGTTTGGCGGTCGAAACAGAAGGCTTTTTTTCACAGGACTAGAAATCAGACCTCGAAAACTTAAGAGGTGCAAAAATATTTTTTTTGAAAAAATCCCTAAGCCCAGGGGTCACAATTTCAGAAAAAATGTGACTTTCGGCAATTCGCTCAAAAATGGTGCCCAGCGGTTACAAATGCTCCCCTGAAAGGTTTGGCGGTCGAAACAGAAGGCTTTTTTTCACAAGACTAGAAATCAGACCTCGACAACTTAACCGGTGGAGAAATATTTTTTTGAAAAAATCCCTAAGCCCCGGGGTCACAATTTCAGAAAAAATGTCCCTTTCGGCCATTCACTCAAAAATGGGGCGCAACGGTTGCAAATGCTCCCCTGAAAGGTTTGGCGGTCGAAACAGAAGGCTTTTTTTCACAGGACTAGAAATCAGACCTCGACAACTTAACTGGCGACAGATGATTTTTCTGAAAAAATCCCTAAGCTCCGGGGTCACAATTTCAGAAAAAATGTGACTTTCGGCAAGTCGCTCAAAAATGGTGCCCAGCAAATGCTCCCCTGTAAGGTTTGGTGGTCAAAACAGAAGGCTTTTTTTCACAGGACAAGAAATCAGACCCCGAGAAATTAACCGGCAGAAAAATAGTTTTTTGAAAAAATCTCTAAGCCCCGGGGTCACAATTTCAGAGAAAATCTGACTTTCGGCAATTCACTCAAAAATGGTGCCCAGCGGTTGCAAATGCTCCCCTGAAAGGTTAGACGGTCGAAACAGAAGGCTTTTTTTCACAGGACTAGAAATCAGACCTCGACAACTTAACCGGTGGAAAATTTTTTTTTTTTAAAAAAATCCCTAAGCTCCGGGGTCACAATTTCAGAAAAAATGTGACTTTCGGCAAGTCGCTCAAAAATGGTGCCCAGCGGTTGCAAATGCTCCCCTGTAAGGTTTGGCGGTCGAAACAGAAGGCTTTTTTTCACAGGACTAGAAATCAGACCTCGACAACTTAAGCGGTGGAAAAATATTTATTTGAAAAAATCCCTAAGCCCCGCAGTCACAAATTCAGAAAAAATCTGACTTTCGGCAATTCACTCAAAAATGGTGCCCAGCGGTTGCAAATGCTCCCTTGAAAGGTTTGGCAGGCGAAACTGAAGGCTTTTTTTCACAGGACAAGAAATCAGACCTCGACAACTTAACCGGCAGAAGAAGATTTTTTTGAAAAATTCCCTAGCCCCGGGGTCACAATTTCAGAAAAAATCTGACTTTCGGCAATTCACTCAAAAATGGTGCCCTATGGTTGCAAAATCTCCCCTGAAAGGTTTGGCGGTCAAAACATAAGGCTTTTTTTTTCACAAGACTAGAAATCAGACCTCGACAACTTAACTGGCGAAAGATGATTTTTCTGAAAAAATCGCTAAGCCCCGGGGTCACAATTTCAGAAAAAATGTGACTTTCGGCAATTCACTCAAAAATGGTGCCCAGCGGTTGCAAATGCTCCCCTGAAAGCTTTGGCGGGTGAAACAGAAGGCTTTTTTTCACAGGACTAGAAATCAGACCTCGACAACTTAACCGGCGGAAGAAGATTTTTTTGAAAAAATCGCTAAGCCCCGGGGTCACAATTTCAAAAAAAACGTGACTTTCGGCAATTCACTCAAAAATGGTGCCCAGCGGTTACAAATGCTCCCCTGAAAAGTTAAGCGGTCGAAACAGAAGGCTTTTTTTCACAAGACTAGAAATCAGACCTCGACAACTTAACCGGTGGAGAAATATTTTTTTGAAAAAATCCCTAAGCAATTTCAGAAAAAATGTGACTTTCGGCCATTCACTCAAAAATGGTGCCCAGCGGTTGCAAATGCTCCCCTGAAAGGTTTGGCGGTCGAAACAGAAGGCTTTTTTTCACAGGACTAGAAATCAGACCTCGACAACTTAACCCGCGGAAGAAGATTTTTCTGAAAAAATCGCTAAGCCCCGGGGTCACAATTTCAGAAAAAATGTGACTTTCGGCAATTCACTCAAAAATGGTGCCCAACGGTTGCAAATGCTCCCCTGAAAGGTTTGGCGATTGAAACAGAAGGCTTTTTTTCACAGGACTAGAAATCAGACCTCGATAACTTAACAGGTGCAAAAATATTTTTTTGAAAAAATCCCTAAGCCCCGGGGTCACAATTTCAGAAAAAATCTGACTTTCAGCAATTCACTCAAAAATGGTGCCCAGCGGTTGCAAATGCTCCCCTGTAAGGTTTGGCGGTCGAAACAGAAGGCTTTTTTTCACAGGACAAGAAATCAGACCTCGACAACTTAACAGGTGCATAAATATTTTTTTGAAAAAATCGCTAAGCCCCGGGGTCACAATTTCAGAAAAAATGTGACTTTCGTCAATTCACTCAAAAATGGTGCCCAGCGGTTGCAAATGCTCCCCTGTAAGGTTTGGCGGTCGAAACAGAAGGCTTTTTTTCACAAGACTAGAAATCAGACCTCGACAACTTAACCGGTGGAGAAATATTTTTTTGAAAAAATCCCTAAGCCCCGCGGTCACAATTTCAGAAAAAATGTGCCTTTCGGCCATTCACTCAAAAATGGGGCGCAACGGTTGCAAATGCTCCCCTGAAAGGTTTGGCGGTCGAAACAGAAGGCTTTTTTTCACAGGACTAGAAATCAGACCTCGACAACTTAACTGGCGACAGATGATTTTTCTGAAAAAATCCCTAAGCTCCGGGGTCACAATTTCAGAAAAAATGTGACTTTCGGCAAGTCGCTCAAAAATGGTGCCCAGCAAATGCTCCCCTGTAAGGTTTGGCGGTCGAAACAGAAGGCTTTTTTTCACAGGACAAGAAATCAGACCCCGAGAAATTAACCGGCAGAAAAATAGTTTTTTGAAAAAATCTCTAAGCCCCGGGGTCACAATTTCAGAGAAAATCTGACTTTCGGCAATTCACTCAAAAATGGTGCCCAGCGGTTGCAAATGCTCCCCTGAAAGGTTAGACGGTCGAAACAGAAGGCTTTTTTTCACAGGACTAGAAATCAGACCTCGACAACTTAACCAGTGGAAAATTTTTTTTTTTAAAAAAAATCCCTAAGCTCCGGGGTCACAATTTCAGAAAAAATGTGACTTTCGGCAAGTCGCTCAAAAATGGTGCCCAGCGGTTGCAAATGCTCCCCTGTAAGGTTTGGCGGTCGAAACAGAAGGCTTTTTTTCACAGGACTAGAAATCAGACCTCGACAACTTAAGCGGTGGAAAAATATTTATTTGAAAAAATCCCTAAGCCCCGCAGTCACAAATTCAGAAAAAATCTGACTTTCGGCAATTCACTCAAAAATGGTGCCCAGCGGTTGCAAATGCTCCCTTGAAAGGTTTGGCGGGCGAAACTGAAGGCTTTTTTTCACAGGACAAGAAATCAGACCTCGACAACTTAACCGGCAGAAGAAGATTTTTTTGAAAAATTCCCTAGCCCCGGGGTCACAATTTCAGAAAAAATCTGACTTTCGGCAATTCACTCAAAAATGGTGCCCTATGGTTGCAAAATCTCCCCTGAAAGGTTTGGCGGTCAAAACATAAGGCTTTTTTTCACAAGACTAGAAATCAGACCTCGACAACTTAACTGGCGAAAGATGATTTTTCTGAAAAAATCGCTAAGCCCCGGGGTCACAATTTCAGAAAAAATGTGACTTTCGGCAATTCACTCAAAAATGGTGCCCAGCGGTTGCAAATGCTCCCCTGAAAGCTTTGGCGGGTGAAACAGAAGGCTTGTTTTCACAGGACTAGAAATCAGACCTCGACAACTTAACCGGCGGAAGAAGATTTTTTTGAAAAAATCGCTAAGCCCCGGGGTCACAATTTCAAAAAAAATGTGACTTTCGGCAATTCACTCAAAAATGGTGCCCAGCGGTTACAAATGCTCCCCTGAAAAGTTAAGCGGTCGAAACAGAAGGCTTTTTTTCACAAGACTAGAAATCAGACCTCGACAACTTAACCGGTGGAGAAATATTTTTTTGAAAAAATCCCTAAGCAATTTCAGAAAAAATGTGACTTTCGGCCATTCACTCAAAAATGGTGCCCAGCGGTTGCAAATGCTCCCCTGAAAGGTTTGGCGGTCGAAACAGAAGGCTTTTTTTCACAGGACAAGAAATCAGACCTCGACAACTTAACCCGCGGAAGAAGATTTTTCTGAAAAAATCGCTAAGCCCCGGGGTCACAATTTCAGAAAAAATGTGACTTTCGGCAATTCACTCAAAAATGGTGCCCAACGGTTGCAAATGCTCCCCTGAAAGGTTTGGCGATTGAAATAGAAAGCTTTTTTTCACAGGACTAGAAATCAGACCTCGACAACTTAACAGGTGCAAAAATATTTTTTTGAAAAAATCCCTAAGCCCCGGGGTCACAATTTCAGAAAAAATCTGACTTTCAGCAATTCACTCAAAAATGGTGCCCAGCGGTTGCAAATGCTCCCCTGAAAGGTTAAGCGGTCGAAACAGAAAGCTTTTTTTCACAGGACTAGAAATCAGACCTCGACAACTTAACTGGCGAAAGATGATTTTTCTGAAAAAATCGCTAAGCCCCGGGGTCACAATTTCAGAAAAAATGTGACTTTCGGCCATTCACTCAAAAATGGTGCCCAGCGGTTGCAAATGCTCCCCTGAAAGTTTTGGCGGTCGAAACAGAAGGCTTTTTTTCACAAGACTAGAAATCAGACCTCGACAACTTAACCGGCGCAAGAAGATTTTTTTCAACAAATCCCTAAGACCCGGGGTCACAATTTCAGAAAAAATCTGACTTTTGGCAATTCACTCAAAAATGGTGCCCAACGGTTGCAAATGCTCCCCTGAAAGGTTTGGCGATTGAAGCAGAAGGCTTTTTATCACAGGACAAGAAATCAGACCTCGAGAAATTAACCGGCAGAAAAATATTTTTTTGAAAAAATCCCTAAGCCCCGGGGTCACAATTTCAGAAAAAATCTGACTTTCGGCAATTCACTCAAAAATGGTGCCCAGCGGTTGCAAATGCTCCCCTGAAAGGTTTGACAGTCGAAACAGAAGGCTTTTTTTCACAGGACTAAAAATCAGACCTCGACAACTTAACAGGGGGAAAAATATTTTTTTGAAAAAATCCCTAAGCCCCGGGGTCACAATTTCAGAAAAAATCTGACTTTCGGCAATTCACTCAAAAATGGTGCCCAACGGTTGCAAATGCTCCCCTGAAAGGTTTGGCGATTGAAACAGAAGGCTTTTTTTCACAGGACTAGAAATCAGACCTCGACAACTTAACAGGGGGAAAAATATGTTTTTGAAAAAATCGCTAAGCCCCGGGGTCACAATTTCATAAAAAATCTGACTTTCGGCAATTCACTCAAAAATGGTGCGCAACGATAGAAAATGCTCCCCTTAAAGGTTTGGCGGTTGAAACAGAAGGCTTTTTTTCACAGGACAAGAAATCAGACCCTGAGAAATTAACCGGCAGAAAAATAGTTTTTTTAAAAAATCTCTAAGGCCCGGGGTCACAATTTCAGAAAAAATGTGACTTTCGGCAATTCACTCAAAAATGGTGCCCAGCGGTTGCAAATGCTCCCCTGAAGGGTTTGGCGGTCGAAACAGAAGGCTTTTTTTCACAGGACTAGAAATCAGACCTCGACAACTTAACCGGCGGAAGAAGATTTTTTTGAAAATATCGCTAAGCCCCGGGTTCACAATTTCAGAAAAAATGTGACTTTCGGCCATTCACTCAAAAATGGTGCCCAGCGGTTGCAAATGCTCCCTGAAAGGTTTGGCCGTCGAAACAGAAGGCTTTTTTTGACAAGACTAGAAATCAGACCTCGACAACTTAACTGGCGAAAGATGATTTTTCTGAAAAATCGCTAAGCCACGGGGTCACAATTTCAGAAAAAATGTGACTTTCGGCAATTCACTCAAACACGGTGCCCAGCGGTTGCAAATGCTCCGCTGAAAGGTTTGGCGGTTGAAACAGAAGGCTTTTTTTCACAGGACTAGAAATCAGACCTCGACAACTTAACAGGTGCAAAAAATATTTTTTTGAAAAAATCGCTAAGCCCCGGGGTCACAATTTCAGAAAAAATGTGACTTTCGGCAATTCACTCAAAAATGGTGCCCAGCGGATACAAATGCTCCCCTGAAAGGTTTGGCGGTCGAAACAGAAGGCTTTTTTTCACAGGACTAGAAATCAGACCTCGACAACTTAACAGGTGCAAAAATATTTTTTTGAAAAAATCGCTAAGCCCCAGGGTCAGAATTTCAGAAAAAATGTGACTTTCGGCCATTCACTCAAAAATGGTGCCCAGCGGTTGCAAATGCTCCCCTGAAAGGTTTGGCGGGCGAAACAGAAGGCTTTTTTTCACAGGACAAGAAATCAGACCTCGACAACTTAACCGGAGTAATAAGATTTTTGGAAAAAATGCCTAAGCCCCAGGGTCAGAATTTCAGAAAAAATGTGACTTTCGGCAATTCACTCGAAAATGGTGCCCAACGGTTGCAAATGCTCCCCTGAAAGCTTTGGCGGTCGAAACAGAAGGCTTTTTATCACAGGACAAGAAATCAGACCTCGAGAAATTAACCGGCAGAAAAATAGTTTTCTGAAAAAATCGCTAAGCCGCGGAGGTCACAATTTCAGAAAAAATGTGAATTTTGGCAGTTCACTCAAAAATGGTGCCCAACGGTTGCAAATGCTCCCCTGAAAAGTTTGGCGGTCGAAACAGAAGGCTTTTAATCAAAGGAAAAGAAATCAGACCTTGACAACTTAACCGGCAGAAAAATAGTTTTTTGAAAAAATTCGCTAAGCCCCGGGGTCACAATTTCAGAAAAAATGTGACTTTCGGCAATTCACTCAAAAATGGTGCCCAACGGTTTCAAATGCTCCTCTGAACGGTTTGGTGGTCGAAACAGAAGGCTTTTTATCACAGGACAAGAAATCAGACCTCGACAACTTAACCGTCGGAAGAAGTTTTTTTGAAAAAATCCCTAAGCCCCGGGGTCACAATTTCAGAAAAAATGTGACTTTTGGCAATTCACTCAAAAATGGTGCCCAACGGTTGCAAATGCTCCCCTGAAAAGTTTGGCGGTCGAAACAGAAGGCTTTTTATCACAGGAAAAGAAATCAGACCTTGACAACTTAACCGGCAGAAAAATAGTTTTTTGAAAAAATCCCTAAGCCCCGGGGTCACAATTTCAGAAAAAATGTGACTTTTGGCAATTCACTCAAAAATGGTGCCCAACGGTTGCAAATGCTCCCCTGAAAAGTTTGGCGGTCGAAACAGAAGGCTTTTTATCACAGAAAAAGAAATCAGCCCTCGACAACTCAACCGGGATAAATTTTTTTATTTTTGAAAAATCGCTAAGCCCCGGGGTCACAATTTCATCAAAAATCTGACTTTCAGCAATTCACTCAAAAATAGTGCCAAACGGTTGCAAATGGTACTCTGAGAGGTTTGGCGTGGGAAACAGAAGCCTTTTTATCGCAGGACAGGAAATCAGCCCTCGACAACTTCATCCGTAGAAAAAGATTTCATCAAAAATCTGACTTTCGGCAATTCACTCAAAAATGGTGCCAAACGGTTGCAAATGGTCCTCTGAGAGGTTTGGTGGTCGAAACAGAAGGCTTTTTATCACAGGACAGGAAATCAGCCCTCGACAACTTAACCGGGAGAAAAAGATTTTTTTGGAAAAATTCGCTAATGCTCCCCTGAGAGGTTGTCCACCGCCTGTGCACCGTCCCTCAGACCATGTGGTGTAAGAAAAAAATGAACAAATTCCTATGCCCCAGAGTACCCCAGAGAAGCATTTTAAATAAATGCACACATAAAGTAGGAGTAAAGCAGGTGTAAACTAGGAGTAAACTAGGAGTAAAGTAGGCGTAAACTAGGAGTAAACTAGGTGTAAAGTAGGTGTAAACTAGGTGTAAACTAGGAGTAAAGTAGGTGCAAAGTAGGAGTAAGGTAGGTGTAAACTATGAGTAAAGTAGGTGTAAAATAGTTGTAAAGTAGGAGTAAGCTAGGTGTAAAGGAGGAGTAAACTAGGTGTAAACTAGGAGTAAGGCAGGAAGAAATTAGCCAATCACATGCAGCCCATTGTGTAGATAATGTATATAAAGCAGATACTTTGAGGGAACATCCATTCCTCCTCACCACTATGAGCTGAATAAACAGCATGAAATCCACTCTCGACTCTGAGTATATTTCATTCTCAAACCCTCCAACACTTCTCTGATGAAAAAAGGGATGTCCTATTCAATAATATATAAATAATAATAATAGTTTTATTATTTATACCCCACCCATCTGACTGGGTCGTGCCAGCCACGCTCAGCAGCTTGCAGGATAAAATAATATACAATAAAACATGAAACTTTTTTTTAACTATATGCCTACTATATGGAAGTTAACAATTGGACAACAGAAATGGATTGTACACACTCTAATGGTAGCTGAGAGGCTGATATTGATAAACTGGAAGAGTAAAGAGATGATCTCGTTTAATCGGTGGATTGATAATATGGTAACACTTGCAACCTGTGAACGGACTGCTTACAAACATAGACTGCATGGATAAAGACGACAGTATTTCGAATGAATTTATACAAAATGTAGTTGACTAATTTATATTAGGGCGCGGTCACAATTTCATCAAAAATCTGACTTTTCGCAATTCACTCAAAAATGGTGCCAAACGGTTGCAAATGTTCCCATGAAAGGTTTGGCGGTTGAAACAGAAGGCTTTTTATCACAGAAAAAGAAATCAGCCCTCGACAACTCAACCGGGATAATTTTTTTTGTTTTTGAAAAATCTCTAATCCCCGGGGTCACAATTTCATCAAAAATCTGACTTTCGGCAATTCACTCAAAAATAGTGCCAAACGGTTGCAAATGCTCACCTGAGAGGTTTGGCGGGGGAAACGGAAGGCTTTTTATCGCAGGACAGGAAATCAGCCCTCGACAACTTCATCCGTAGAAAAAGATTTCATCAAAAATCTGACTTTCGGCAATTCACTCAAAAATGGTGCCAAACGGTTGCAAATGGTCCTCTGAGAGGTTTGGCGGTCGAAACAGAAGGCTTTTTATCACAGGACAAGAAATCAGACCTCGACAGCTTAATCGGCGGAAGAAGATTTTTTTCAAGAAATCCCTAAACCCCGGGGTCACAATTTCAAAAAAAATCTAACTTTCGGCAATTCACTCAAAAATGGTACCCAGCGGTTGCAAATGCTCCCCTGAAAGGTTTGGCGGTCGAAACAGAAGGCTTTTTATCACAAGACAAGAAATCAGACCTCGACAACTTAACCGGCAGAAAAATAGTTTTTTGAAAAAATCCTTAAACCCCGGGGTCACAATTTCAGAAAAAATGTGACTTTCGGTAATTCACCCAAAAATGGTGCCCAACAGTTGCAAATGCTCCCCTGAAAGGTTTGGCGGTCGAAACAGAAGGCTTTATATCACAGGACAAGAAATCAGACCTCGACAACTTAACTGGTGGAGAAATATTTTTTTGAAAAAATCCCTAAGCCCCGGGGTCACAATTTCAGAAAAAATCTGACTTTTGGCAATTCACTCAAAAATGGTGCCCAACGGTTGCAAATGCTCCCCTGAAAGGTTTGCCGATTGAAACAGAAGGCTTTTTATCACAGGACAAGAAATCAGACCTCGAGAAATTAACCGGGAGAAAAATATTTTTTTGAAAAATTCCCTAAGCCCCGGGGTCACAAATTCAGAAAAAAATGTGACTTTCGGCAATTCACTCAAAAATGGGGCCCAGTGGTTGCAAATGCTCCCCTGAAAGGTTAGACGGTCGAAACAGAAGGCTTTTTTTCACAAGACTAGAAATCAGACCTCGACAACTTAACCGGTGGAGAAATATTTTTTTGAAAAAATCCCTAAGCCCCGGGGTCACAATTTCAGAAAAAATGTGACTTTCGGCCATTCACTCAAAAATGGTGCCCAGCGGTTGCAAATGCTCCCCTGAAAGGTTTGGCGGTCGAAACAGAAGGCTTTTTTTCACAGGACAAGAAATCAGACCTCGACAACTTAACCCGCGGAAGAAGATTTTTTTGAAAAAATCCTAAGCCCCGGGGTCACAATTTCAGAAAAAATGTGACTTTCGGCAATTCACTCAAAAATGGTGCCCAGCGGTTGCAAATGCTCCCCTGAAAGGTTTGGCGGTCGAAACTGAAGGCTTGTTTTCACAAGACTAGAAATCAGACCTCGAGAACTTAAGCGGTGGAAAAATATTTTTCTGAAAAAAATCCCTAAGCCCCGCAGTCACAAGTTCAGAAAAGATCTGACTTTCGGCAATTCACTCAAAAATGGTGCCCAGCGGTTGCAAATGCTCCCCTGTAAGGTTTGGCGGTCGAAACTGAAGGCTTGTTTTCACAAGACTAGAAATCAGACCTCGACAACTTAACAGGTGCAAAAATATTTTTTTTGAAAAAATCCCTAAGCCCAGGGGTCACAATTTCAGAAACAATGTGACTTTCGGCAATTCGCTCAAAAATGGTGCCCAGCGGTTAAAAATGCTCCCCTGAAAGGTTAAGCGGTCGAAACAGAAGGCTTTTTTTCACAAGACTAGAAATCAGACCTCGACAACTTTACCGGTGGAGAAATATTTTTCTGAAAAAATCCCTAAGCCCCGGGGTCACAATTTCAGAAAAAATGTGACTTTCGGCCATTCACTCAAAAATGGTGCCCAGCGGTTGCAAATGCTCCCCTGTAAGGTTTGGCGGTCGAAACAGAAGGCTTTTTTTCACAGGACTAGAAATCAGACCTCAACAACTTAAGCGGTGGAAAAATATTTATTTGAAAAAATCCCTAAGCCCCGCAGTCACAAATTCATAAAAAATCTGACTTTCGGCAATTCACTCAAAAATGGTGCCCAGCGGTTGCAAATGCTCCCCTGAAAGGTTTGGCGGGCGAAACCGAAGGCTTTTTTTCACAGGACAAGAAATCAGACCTCGACAACTTAACCGGCAGAAGAAGATTTTTTTGAAAAATTCCCTAGCCCCGGGGTAACAATTTCAGAAAAAATCTGACTTTCGGCAATTCACTCAAAAATGGTGCCCTATGGTTGCAAAATCTCACCTGAAAGGTTTGGCGGTCAAAACATAAGGCTTTTTTTCACAAGACTAGAAATCAGACCTCGACAACTGGCGAAAGATGATTTTTCTGAAAAAATCGCTAAGCCCCGGGGTCACAATTTCAGAAAAAATGTGACTTTCGGCCATTCACTCAAAAATGGTGCCCAGCGGTTGCAAATGCTCCCCTGAAAGGTTTGCCGATTGAAACAGAAGGCTTGTTTTCACAAGACTAGAAATCAGACCTCGAGAACTTAAGCGGTGGAAAAATATTTTTCTGAAAAAAATCCCTAAGCCCAGGGGTCACAATTTCAGAAACAATGTGACTTTCGGCAATTCGCTCAAAAATGGTGCCCAGCGGTTAAAAATGCTCCCCTGAAAGGTTAAGCGGTCGAAACAGAAGGCTTTTTTTCACAAGACTATAAATCAGACCTCGACAACTTTACCGGTGGAGAAATATTTTTCTGAAAAAATCCCTAAGCCCCGGGGTCACAATTTCAGAAAAAATGTGACTTTCGGCCATTCACTCAAAAATGGTGCCCAGCGGTTGCAAATGCTCCCCTGAAAGGTTTGGCGGTCGAAATAAAAGGCTTTTTTTCACAGGACAAGAAATCAGACCTCAACAACTTAACCCGCGGAAGAAGATTTTTTTGAAAAAATCGCTAAGCCCCGGGGTCACAATTTCAGATAAAATGTGACTTTCGGCAATTCACTCAAAAATGGTGCCCAGCGGTTGCAAATGCTCCCCTGAAAGGTTTGGCGGTCGAAACTGAAGGCTTGTTTTCACAAGACTAGAAATCAAACCTCGACAACTTAACAGGGGGAAGTAGATTTTTTTGAAAAAATCGCTAAGCCCCAGGATTACAATTTCAGAAAAAATGTGACTTTCGGCAAGTCACTCAAAAATGGTGCCCAGAGGTTCCAAATGCTCCCCTGAAAGGTTTAGCGGTCGAAACAGAAGGCTTTTTTTTCACAGGACTAGAAATCAGACCTTGACAACTTAACCGGTGGAAAAATATGTTTTTTGAAAAAATCCCTAAGCCCCGGGATCACAATTTCAGAAAAAATGTGACTTTCGGCAATTTACTCAAAAATGGTGACCAGCGGTTGCAAATGCTCCCCTGAAAGGTTTGGCGGGCGAAACCGAAGGCTTTTTTTCACAGGACAAGAAATCAGACCTTGACAACTTAACCGGCGGAAGAAGATTTTTTTGAAAAATTCCCTAGCCCCGGGGTCACAATTTCAGAAAAAATCTGACTTTCGGCAATTCACTCAAAAATGGTGCCCTATGGTTGCAAAATCTCCCCTGAAAGGTTTGGCGGTCGAAACAGAAGGCTTTTTTTCACAGGACTAGAAATCAGACCTCAACAACTTAAGCGGTGGAAAAATATTTATTTGAAAAAATCCCTAAGCCCCGCAGTCACAAATTCATAAAAAATCTGACTTTCGGCAATTCACTCAAAAATGGTGCCCAGCGGTTGCAAATGCTCCCCTGAAAGGTTTGGCGGGCGAAACCGAAGGCTTTTTTTCACAGGACAAGAAATCAGACCTCGACAACTTAACCGGCAGAAGAAGATTTTTTTGAAAAATTCCCTAGCCCCGGGGTAACAATTTCAGAAAAAATCTGACTTTCGGCAATTCACTCAAAAATGGTGCCCTATGGTTGCAAAATCTCACCTGAAAGGTTTGGCGGTCAAAACATAAGGCTTTTTTTCACAAGACTAGAAATCAGACCTCGACAACTTAACAGGTGCAAAAATATTTTTTTTGAAAAAATCCCTAAGCCCAGGGGTCACAATTTCAGAAAAAATGTGACTTTCAGCAATTCGCTCAAAAATGGTGCCCAGCGGTTACAAATGCTCCCCTGAAAGGTTTGGCGGTCGAAACAGAAGGCTTTTTTTCACAAGACTAGAAATCAGACCTCGACAACTTAACCGGTGGAGAAATATTTTTTTGAAAAAATCCCTAAGCCCCGGGGTCACAATTTCAGAAAAAATGTGACTTTTGGCCATTCACTCAAAAATGGTGCCCAGCGGTTGCAAATGCTCCCCTGAAAGGTTTGGCGGTCGAAACAGAAGGCTTTTTTTCACAAGACTAGAAATCAGACATCGACAACTTAAGAGGTGCAAAAATATTTTTTTGAAAAAATCGCTAAGCCCCGGGGTCACAATTTCAGAAAAAATGTGACTTTCGGCCATTCACTCAAAAATGGTGCCCAGCGGTTGCAAATGCTCCCCTGAAAGGTTTGGCGGTCGAAACAGAAGGCTTTTTTTTACAGGACAAGAAATCAGACCTCGACAACTTAACCGGCGGAAGAAGATTTTTTTGAAAAAATCGCTAAGCCCCGGGGTCACAATTTCAGAAACAATGTGACTTTCGGCAATTCGCTCAAAAATGGTGCCCAGCGGTTACAAATGCTCCCCTGAAAGGTTAAGCGGTCGAAACAGAAGGCTTTTTTTCACAAGACTAGAAATCAGACCTCGACAACTTTACCGGTGGAGAAATATTTTTCTGAAAAAATCCCTAAGCCCCAGGGTCACAATTTCAGAAAAAATGTGACTTTCGGCCATTCACTCAAAAATGTTGCCCAGCGCTTGCAAATGCTCCCCTGTAAGGTTTGGCGGTCGAAACACAAGGCTTTTTTTCACAGGACTAGAAATCAGACCTCGACAACTTAACAGGTGCAAAAATATTTTTTTTGAAAAAATCCCTAAGCCCAGGGGTCACAATTTCAGAAAAAATGTGACTTTCAGCAATTCGCTCAAAAATGGTGCCCAGCGGTTACAAATGCTCCCCTGAAAGGTTTGGCGGTCGAAACAGAAGGCTTTTTTTCACAAGACTAGAAATCAGACCTCGACAACTTAACCGGTGGAGAAATATTTTTTTGAAAAAATCCCTAAGCCCCGGGGTCACAATTTCAGAAAAAATCTGACTTTTGGCAATTCACTCAAAAATGGTGCCCAACGGTTGCAAATGCTCCCCTGAAAGGTTTGACGATTGAAACAGAAGGCTTTTTTTCACAGGACAAGAAATCAGACCTCGAGAAATTAACCGGGAGAAAAATATTTTTTTGAAAAATTCCCTAAGCCCCGGGGTCACAAATTCAGAAAAAAATGTGACTTTCGGCAATTCACTCAAAAATGGGGCCCAGTGGTTGCAAATGCTCCCCTGAAAGGTTTGGCGGTCGAAACTGAAGGCTTGTTTTCACAAGACTAGAAATCAGACCTCGAGAACTTAAGCGGCGGAAAAATATTTTTTTGAAAAAAATCCCTAAGCCCCGCAGTCACAAGTTCAGAAAAGATCTGACTTTCGGCAATTCACTCAAAAATGGTGCCCTATGGTTGCAAAATCTCCCCTGAAAGGTTTGGCGGTCAAAACATAAGGCTTTTTTTCACAGGACTAGAAATCAGACCTCGACAACTTAACTGGCGAAAGATGATTTTTCTGAAAAAATCGCTAAGCCCCGGGTTCACAATTTCAAAAAAAATGTGACTTTCGGCAATTCACTCAAAAATGGTGCCCAGCGGTTACAAATGCTCCCCTGAAAGGTATGGCGGTCGAAACAGAAGGCTTTTTTTCACAAGATTAGAAATCAGACCTCGACAACTTAACCGGTGGAGAAATATTTTTTTGAAAAAATCCCTAAGCCCCGGGGTCACAATTTCAGAAAAAATGTGACTTTCGGCCATTCACTCAAAAATGGTGCCCAGCGGTTGCAAATGCTCCCCTGAAAGGTTTGGCGGTCGAAACAGAAGGCTTTTTTTCACAGGACAAGAAATCAGACCTCGACAACTTTACCGGTGGAGAAATATTTTTCTGAAAAAATCCCTAAGCCCCGGGGTCACAATTTCAGAAAAAATGTGACTTTCGGCCATTCACTCAAAAATGGTGCCCAGCGGTTGCAAATGCTTCCCTGAAAGGTTTGGCGGTCGAAGGAGAAGGCTTGTTTTCACAAGACTAGAAATCAGACCTCGACAACATAAGCGGTGGAAAAATATTTATTTGAAAAAATCCCTAAGCCCCACAGTCACAATTTCAGAAAAAATCTGACTTTCGGCAATTCACTCAAAAATGGTGCCCAGCGGTTACAAATGCTGCCCTGAAAGGTTTGGCGGTCGAAACAGAAGGCTTTTTTTCACAAGACTAGAAATCAGACCTCAACAACTTAACTGGCGCAAGAAGATTTTTTTCAAAAAATCCCTAAGACCCGGGGTCACAATTTCAGAAAAAATCTGACTTTCGGCAATTCACTCAAAAATGTTGCCCAGCGCTTGCAAATGCTCCCCTGTAAGGTTTGGCGGTCGAAACAGAAGGCTTTTTTTCACAAGACTAGAAATCAGACCTCAACAACTTAACCGGCGAAGAAGATTTTTTTCAAAAAATCCCTAAGACCCGGGGTCACAATTTCAGAAACAATGTGACTTTCGGCAATTCACTCAAAAATGTTGCCCATCGCTTGCAAATGCTCCCCTGTAAGGTTTGGCGGTCGAAACAGAAGGCTTTTTTTCACAGGACTAGAAATCAGACCTCGAAAACTTAACAGGTGCAAAAATATTTTTTTTGAAAAAATCCCTAAGCCCCGGGGTCACAATTTCAGAAAAAATGTGACTTTCGGCAATTCGCTCAAAAATGGTGCCCAGCGGTTACAAATGCTCCCCTGAAAGGTTTGGCGGTCGAAACAGAAGGCTTTTTTTCACAAGACTAGAAATCAGACCTCGACAACTTAACCGGTGGAGAAATATTTTTTTGAAAAAATTCCTAAGCCCCGGGGTCACAATTTCAGAAAAAATCTGACTTTTGGCAATTCACTCAAAAATGGTGCCCAACGGTTGCAAATGCTCCCCTGAAAGGTTTGCCGATTGAAACAGAAGGCTTTTTATCACAGGACAAGAAATCAGACCTCGACAACTTAACCGGTGGAAAAATATTTTTTTTTAAAAAAATCCCTAAGCTCCGGGGTCACAATTTCAGAAAAAATGTGACTTTCGGCAAGTTGCTCAAAAATGGTGCCCAGCGGTTGCAAATGCTCCCCTGTAAGGTTTGTCGGTCGAAACAGAAGGCTTTTTTTCACAGGACTAGAAATCAGACCTCGACAACTTAAGCGGTGGAAAAATATTTATTTGAAAAAATCCCTAAGCCCCACAGTCACAAATTCAGAAAAAATCTGACTTTCGGCATTTCACTCAAAAATGGTGCCCAGCGGTTGCAAATGCTCCCCTGAAAGGTTTGGCGGGCGAAACCGAAGGCTTTTTTTCACAGGACAAGAAATCAGACCTCGACAACTTAACCGGCAGAAGAAGATTTTTTTGAAAAATTCCCTAGCCCCGGGGTAACAATTTCAGAAAAAATCTGACTTTCGGCAATTCACTCAAAAATGGTGCCCTATGCTTGCAAAATCTCCCCTGAAAGGTTTGGCGGTCAAAACATAAGGCTTTTTTTCACAAGACTAGAAATCAGACCTCGACAACTTAACTGGCGAAAGATGAGTTTTCTGAAAAAATCGCTAAGCCCCGGGGTCACAATTTCAAAAAAAATGTGACTTTCGGCAATTCACTCAAAAATGGTTACCAGCGGTTACAAATGCTCCCCTGAAAGGTATGGCGGTCGAAACAGAAGACTTTTTTTCACAAGACTAGAAATCAGACCTCGACAACTTAACCGGTGGAGAAATATTTTTCTGAAAAAATCGCTAAGCCCCGGGGTCGCAAGTTCAGAAAAGATCTGACTTTCGGCAATTCACTCAAAAATGGTGCCCAGCGGTTGCAAATGCTCCCCTGTAAGGTTTGGCGGTCGAAACAGAAGGCTTTTTTTCACAGGACTAGAAATCAGACCTCGACAACTTAACAGGTGCATAAATATTTATTTGAAAAAATCCCTAAGCCCCGCAGTCACAAATTCAGAAAAAATCTGACTTTCGGCAATTCACTCAAAAATGGTGCCCAGCGGTTGCAAATGCTCCCCTGTAAGGTTTGGCGGTCGAAACAGAAGGCTTTTTTTCACAGGACTAGAAATCAGACCTTGACAACTTAACAGGTGCATAAATATTTATTTGAAAAAATCCCTAAGCCCCGCGGTCACAATTTCAGAAAAAATGTCCCTTTCGGCCATTCACTCAAAAATGGGGCGCAACGGTTGCAAATGCTCCCCTGAAAGGTTTGGCGGTCGAAACAGAAGGCTTTTTTTCACAAGACTAGAAATCAGACCTCGACAACTTAATCGGTGGAAAAATATTTTTTTTTTGAAAAAAATCCCTAAGCTCCGGGGTCACAATTTCAGAAAAAATGTGACTTTCGGCAAGTCGCTCAAAAATGGTGCCCAGCAAATGCTCCCCTGTAAGGTTTGGCGGTCGAAACAGAAGGCTTTTTTTCACAGGACAAGAAATCAGACCCCGAGAAATTAACCGGCAGAAAAATAGTTTTTTGAAAAAATCTCTAAGCCCCGGGGTCACAATTTCAGAGAAAATCTGACTTTCGGCAATTCACTCAAAAATGGTGCCCAGCGGTTGCAAATGCTCCCCTGAAAGGTTAGACGGTCGAAACAGAAGGCTTTTTTTCACAGGACTAGAAATCAGACCTCGACAACTTAACCGGTGGAAAAATATTTTTTTTTGAAAAAATCCCTAAGCTCCGGGGTCACAATTTCAGAAAAAATGTGACTTTCGGCAAGTCGCTCAAAAATGGTGCCCAGCGGTTGCAAATGCTCCCCTGTAAGGTTTGGCGGTCGAAACAGAAGGCTTTTTTTCACAGGACTAAAAATCAGACCTCGACAACTTAAGCGGTGGAAAAATATTTATTTGAAAAAATCCCTAAGCCCCGCAGTCACAAATTCAGAAAAAATCTGACTTTCGGCAATTCACTCAAAAATGGTGTCCAGCGGTTGCAAATGCTCCCTTGAAAGGTTTGGCGGGCGAAACTGAAGGCTTTTTTTCACAGGACAAGAAATCAGACCTCGACAACTTAACCGGCAGAAGAAGATTTTTTTGAAAAATTCCCTACCCCGGGGTCACAATTTCAGAAAAAATCTGACTTTCGGCAATTCACTCAAAAATGGTGCCCTATGGTTGCAAAATCTCCCCTGAAAGGTTTGGCGGTCAAAACATAAGGCTTTTTTTCACAAGACTAGAAATCAGACCTCGATAACTTAACTGGCGAAAGATGATTTTTCTGAAAAAATCGCTAAGCCCCGGGGTCACAATTTCAGAAAAAATGTGACTTTCGGCAATTCACTCAAAAATGGTGCCCAGCGGTTGCAAATGCTCCCCTGAAAGCTTTGGCGGGCGAAACAGAAGGCTTTTTTTCACAGGACTAGAAATCAGACCTCGACAACTTAACCCGCGGAAGAAGATTTTTTTGAAAAAATCGCTAAGCCCCGGGGTCACAATTTCAAAAAAAATGTGACTTTCGGCAATTCACTCAAAAATGGTGCCCAGCGGTTACAAATGCTCCCCTGAAAAGTTAAGCGGTCGAAACAGAAGGCTTTTTTTCACAGGACTAGAAATCAGACCTCGACAACTTAACCGGTGGAGAAATATTTTTTTGAAAAAAATCCTAAGCAATTTCAGAAAAAATGTGACTTTCGGCCATTCACTCAAAAATGGTGCCCAGCGGTTGCAAATGCTCCCCTGAAAGGTTTGGCGGTCGAAACAGAAGGCTTTTTTTCACAGGACAAGAAATCAGACCTCGACAACTTAACCCGCGGAAGAAGATTTTTTTGAAAAAATCGCTAAGCCCCGGGGTCACAATTTCAGAAAAAATGTGACTTTCGGCAATTCACTCAAAAATTGTGCCCAGCGGTTACAAATGCTCCCCTGAAAGGTTTGGCGATTGAAACAGAAGGCTTTTTTTCACAAGACTAGAAATCAGACCTCGACAACTTAACTGGCGAAAGATGATTTTTCTGAAAAAATCGCTAAGCCCCGGGGTCACAATTTCAGAAAAAATGTGACTTTCGGCAATTCACTCAAAAATGGTGCCCAACGGTTGCAAATGCTCCCCTGAAAGGTTTGGCGATTGAAACAGAAGGCTTTTTTTCACAGGACTAGAAATCAGACCTTGACAACTTAACAGGTGCAAAAATATTTTTTTGAAAAAATCCCTAAGCCCAGGTGTCACAATTTCAGAAAAAATGTGACTTTCGGCAATTCGCTCAAAAATGGTGCCCAGCGGTTACAAATGCTCCCCTGAAAGGTTTGGCAGTCGAAACAGAAGGCTTTTTTATACAAGACTAGAAAACAGACCTCGACAACTTTACCGGCGGAGAAATATTTTTTAAAAAAAATCCCTAAGCCCCGCGGTCACAATTTAAAAAAATGTGACTTTCGGCAAATCACTCAAAAATGGTGCCCAACGGTGGCAAATGCTCCCCTGAAAGGTTTGGCGATTGAAACAGAAGGCTTTTTTTCACAGGACTAGAAATCAGATCTCGAGAACTTAAGCGGTGGAAAAATATTTTTTTGAAAAAATCCCTAAGCCCCGCAGTCACAAATTCAGAAAAAATCTGACTTTCGGCAATTCACTCAAAAATGGTGCCCAGCAGTTGCAAATGCTCCCCTGTAAGGTTTGGCGGTCGAAACAGAAGGCTTTTTTTCACAGGACTAGAAATCAGACCTCAACAACTTAAGCGGTGGAAAAATATTTATTTGAAAAAATCCCTAAGCCCCGCAGTCACAAATTCAGAAAAAATCTGACTTTCGGCAATTCACTCAAAAATGGTGCCCAGCGGTTACAAATGCTCCCCTGAAAGGTTTGGCAGTCGAAACAGAAGGCTTTTTTATACAAGACTAGAAATCAGACCTCGACAACTTAACCGGTGGAGAAATATTTTTTTAAAAAAAACCCTAAGCCCCGGGGTCACAATTTCAGAAAAAATCTGACTTTCAGCAATTCACTCAAAAATGGTGCCCAGCGGTTGCAAATGCTCCCCTGAAAGGTTAAGCGGTCGAAACAGAAAGCTTTTTTTCACAAGACTAGAAATCAGACCTCGACAACTTAACCGGTGGAGAAATATTTTTTTGAAAAAATCCCTAAGCCCCGGGGTCACAATTTCAGAAAAAATGTGACTTTCGGCCATTCACTCAAAAATGGTGCCCAGCGGTTGCAAATGCTCCCCTGAAAGGTTTGACGATTGAAGCAGAAGGCTTTTTATCACAGGACTAAAAATCAGACCTCGACAACTTAACAGGGGGAAAAATATTTTTTTGAAAAAATCCCTAAGCCCCGGGGTCACAATTTCAGAAAAAATCTGACTTTCGGCAATTCACTCAAAAATGGTGCCCAACGGTTGCAAATGCTCCCCTGAAAGGTTTGGCGATTGAAACAGAAGGCTTTTTTTCACAGGACTAGAAATCAGACCTCGACAACTTAACCGGCAGAAGAAGATTTTTTTGAAAAATTCCCTAGCCCCGGGGTAACAATTTCAGAAAAAATCTGACTTTCGGCAATTCACTCAAAAATGGTGCCCTATGGTTGCAAAATCTCACCTGAAAGGTTTGGCGGTCAAAACATAAGGCTTTTTTTCACAAGACTAGAAATCAGACCTCGACAACTTAACAGGTGCAAAAATATTTTTTTTGAAAAAATCCCTAAGCCCAGGGGTCACAATTTCAGAAAAAATGTGACTTTCAGCAATTCGCTCAAAAATGGTGCCCAGCGGTTACAAATGCTCCCCTGAAAGGTTTGGCGGTCGAAACAGAAGGCTTTTTTTCACAAGACTAGAAATCAGACCTCGACAACTTAACCGGTGGAGAAATATTTTTTTGAAAAAATCCCTAAGCCCCGGGGTCACAATTTCAGAAAAAATGTGACTTTTGGCCATTCACTCAAAAATGGTGCCCAGCGGTTGCAAATGCTCCCCTGAAAGGTTTGGCGGTCGAAACAGAAGGCTTTTTTTCACAAGACTAGAAATCAGACATCGACAACTTAAGAGGTGCAAAAATATTTTTTTGAAAAAATCGCTAAGCCCCGGGGTCACAATTTCAGAAAAAATGTGACTTTCGGCCATTCACTCAAAAATGGTGCCCAGCGGTTGCAAATGCTCCCCTGAAAGGTTTGGCGGTCGAAACAGAAGGCTTTTTTTTACAGGACAAGAAATCAGACCTCGACAACTTAACCGGCGGAAGAAGATTTTTTTGAAAAAATCGCTAAGCCCCGGGGTCACAATTTCAGAAACAATGTGACTTTCGGCAATTCGCTCAAAAATGGTGCCCAGCGGTTACAAATGCTCCCCTGAAAGGTTAAGCGGTCGAAACAGAAGGCTTTTTTTCACAAGACTAGAAATCAGACCTCGACAACTTTACCGGTGGAGAAATATTTTTCTGAAAAAATCCCTAAGCCCCAGGGTCACAATTTCAGAAAAAATGTGACTTTCGGCCATTCACTCAAAAATGTTGCCCAGCGCTTGCAAATGCTCCCCTGTAAGGTTTGGCGGTCGAAACACAAGGCTTTTTTTCACAGGACTAGAAATCAGACCTCGACAACTTAACAGGTGCAAAAATATTTTTTTTGAAAAAATCCCTAAGCCCAGGGGTCACAATTTCAGAAAAAATGTGACTTTCAGCAATTCGCTCAAAAATGGTGCCCAGCGGTTACAAATGCTCCCCTGAAAGGTTTGGCGGTCGAAACAGAAGGCTTTTTTTCACAAGACTAGAAATCAGACCTCGACAACTTAACCGGTGGAGAAATATTTTTTTGAAAAAATCCCTAAGCCCCGGGGTCACAATTTCAGAAAAAATCTGACTTTTGGCAATTCACTCAAAAATGGTGCCCAACGGTTGCAAATGCTCCCCTGAAAGGTTTGACGATTGAAACAGAAGGCTTTTTTTCACAGGACAAGAAATCAGACCTCGAGAAATTAACCGGGAGAAAAATATTTTTTTGAAAAATTCCCTAAGCCCCGGGGTCACAAATTCAGAAAAAAATGTGACTTTCGGCAATTCACTCAAAAATGGGGCCCAGTGGTTGCAAATGCTCCCCTGAAAGGTTTGGCGGTCGAAACTGAAGGCTTGTTTTCACAAGACTAGAAATCAGACCTCGAGAACTTAAGCGGCGGAAAAATATTTTTTTGAAAAAAATCCCTAAGCCCCGCAGTCACAAGTTCAGAAAAGATCTGACTTTCGGCAATTCACTCAAAAATGGTGCCCTATGGTTGCAAAATCTCCCCTGAAAGGTTTGGCGGTCAAAACATAAGGCTTTTTTTCACAGGACTAGAAATCAGACCTCGACAACTTAACTGGCGAAAGATGATTTTTCTGAAAAAATCGCTAAGCCCCGGGTTCACAATTTCAAAAAAAATGTGACTTTCGGCAATTCACTCAAAAATGGTGCCCAGCGGTTACAAATGCTCCCCTGAAAGGTATGGCGGTCGAAACAGAAGGCTTTTTTTCACAAGATTAGAAATCAGACCTCGACAACTTAACCGGTGGAGAAATATTTTTTTGAAAAAATCCCTAAGCCCCGGGGTCACAATTTCAGAAAAAATGTGACTTTCGGCCATTCACTCAAAAATGGTGCCCAGCGGTTGCAAATGCTCCCCTGAAAGGTTTGGCGGTCGAAACAGAAGGCTTTTTTTCACAGGACAAGAAATCAGACCTCGACAACTTTACCGGTGGAGAAATATTTTTCTGAAAAAATCCCTAAGCCCCGGGGTCACAATTTCAGAAAAAATGTGACTTTCGGCCATTCACTCAAAAATGGTGCCCAGCGGTTGCAAATGCTTCCCTGAAAGGTTTGGCGGTCGAAGGAGAAGGCTTGTTTTCACAAGACTAGAAATCAGACCTCGACAACATAAGCGGTGGAAAAATATTTATTTGAAAAAATCCCTAAGCCCCACAGTCACAATTTCAGAAAAAATCTGACTTTCGGCAATTCACTCAAAAATGGTGCCCAGCGGTTACAAATGCTGCCCTGAAAGGTTTGGCGGTCGAAACAGAAGGCTTTTTTTCACAAGACTAGAAATCAGACCTCAACAACTTAACTGGCGCAAGAAGATTTTTTTCAAAAAATCCCTAAGACCCGGGGTCACAATTTCAGAAAAAATCTGACTTTCGGCAATTCACTCAAAAATGTTGCCCAGCGCTTGCAAATGCTCCCCTGTAAGGTTTGGCGGTCGAAACAGAAGGCTTTTTTTCACAAGACTAGAAATCAGACCTCAACAACTTAACCGGCGAAGAAGATTTTTTTCAAAAAATCCCTAAGACCCGGGGTCACAATTTCAGAAACAATGTGACTTTCGGCAATTCACTCAAAAATGTTGCCCATCGCTTGCAAATGCTCCCCTGTAAGGTTTGGCGGTCGAAACAGAAGGCTTTTTTTCACAGGACTAGAAATCAGACCTCGAAAACTTAACAGGTGCAAAAATATTTTTTTTGAAAAAATCCCTAAGCCCCGGGGTCACAATTTCAGAAAAAATGTGACTTTCGGCAATTCGCTCAAAAATGGTGCCCAGCGGTTACAAATGCTCCCCTGAAAGGTTTGGCGGTCGAAACAGAAGGCTTTTTTTCACAAGACTAGAAATCAGACCTCGACAACTTAACCGGTGGAGAAATATTTTTTTGAAAAAATTCCTAAGCCCCGGGGTCACAATTTCAGAAAAAATCTGACTTTTGGCAATTCACTCAAAAATGGTGCCCAACGGTTGCAAATGCTCCCCTGAAAGGTTTGCCGATTGAAACAGAAGGCTTTTTATCACAGGACAAGAAATCAGACCTCGACAACTTAACCGGTGGAAAAATATTTTTTTTTTAAAAAATCCCTAAGCTCCGGGGTCACAATTTCAGAAAAAATGTGACTTTCGGCAAGTTGCTCAAAAATGGTGCCCAGCGGTTGCAAATGCTCCCCTGTAAGGTTTGTCGGTCGAAACAGAAGGCTTTTTTTCACAGGACTAGAAATCAGACCTCGACAACTTAAGCGGTGGAAAAATATTTATTTGAAAAAATCCCTAAGCCCCACAGTCACAAATTCAGAAAAAATCTGACTTTCGGCATTTCACTCAAAAATGGTGCCCAGCGGTTGCAAATGCTCCCCTGAAAGGTTTGGCGGGCGAAACCGAAGGCTTTTTTTCACAGGACAAGAAATCAGACCTCGACAACTTAACCGGCAGAAGAAGATTTTTTTGAAAAATTCCCTAGCCCCGGGGTAACAATTTCAGAAAAAATCTGACTTTCGGCAATTCACTCAAAAATGGTGCCCTATGCTTGCAAAATCTCCCCTGAAAGGTTTGGCGGTCAAAACATAAGGCTTTTTTTCACAAGACTAGAAATCAGACCTCGACAACTTAACTGGCGAAAGATGAGTTTTCTGAAAAAATCGCTAAGCCCCGGGGTCACAATTTCAAAAAAAATGTGACTTTCGGCAATTCACTCAAAAATGGTTACCAGCGGTTACAAATGCTCCCCTGAAAGGTATGGCGGTCGAAACAGAAGACTTTTTTTCACAAGACTAGAAATCAGACCTCGACAACTTAACCGGTGGAGAAATATTTTTCTGAAAAAATCGCTAAGCCCCGGGGTCGCAAGTTCAGAAAAGATCTGACTTTCGGCAATTCACTCAAAAATGGTGCCCAGCGGTTGCAAATGCTCCCCTGTAAGGTTTGGCGGTCGAAACAGAAGGCTTTTTTTCACAGGACTAGAAATCAGACCTCGACAACTTAACAGGTGCATAAATATTTATTTGAAAAAATCCCTAAGCCCCGCAGTCACAAATTCAGAAAAAATCTGACTTTCGGCAATTCACTCAAAAATGGTGCCCAGCGGTTGCAAATGCTCCCCTGTAAGGTTTGGCGGTCGAAACAGAAGGCTTTTTTTCACAGGACTAGAAATCAGACCTTGACAACTTAACAGGTGCATAAATATTTATTTGAAAAAATCCCTAAGCCCCGCGGTCACAATTTCAGAAAAAATGTCCCTTTCGGCCATTCACTCAAAAATGGGGCGCAACGGTTGCAAATGCTCCCCTGAAAGGTTTGGCGGTCGAAACAGAAGGCTTTTTTTCACAAGACTAGAAATCAGACCTCGACAACTTAATCGGTGGAAAAATATTTTTTTTTTGAAAAAAATCCCTAAGCTCCGGGGTCACAATTTCAGAAAAAATGTGACTTTCGGCAAGTCGCTCAAAAATGGTGCCCAGCAAATGCTCCCCTGTAAGGTTTGGCGGTCGAAACAGAAGGCTTTTTTTCACAGGACAAGAAATCAGACCCCGAGAAATTAACCGGCAGAAAAATAGTTTTTTGAAAAAATCTCTAAGCCCCGGGGTCACAATTTCAGAGAAAATCTGACTTTCGGCAATTCACTCAAAAATGGTGCCCAGCGGTTGCAAATGCTCCCCTGAAAGGTTAGACGGTCGAAACAGAAGGCTTTTTTTCACAGGACTAGAAATCAGACCTCGACAACTTAACCGGTGGAAAAATATTTTTTTTTGAAAAAATCCCTAAGCTCCGGGGTCACAATTTCAGAAAAAATGTGACTTTCGGCAAGTCGCTCAAAAATGGTGCCCAGCGGTTGCAAATGCTCCCCTGTAAGGTTTGGCGGTCGAAACAGAAGGCTTTTTTTCACAGGACTAAAAATCAGACCTCGACAACTTAAGCGGTGGAAAAATATTTATTTGAAAAAATCCCTAAGCCCCGCAGTCACAAATTCAGAAAAAATCTGACTTTCGGCAATTCACTCAAAAATGGTGTCCAGCGGTTGCAAATGCTCCCTTGAAAGGTTTGGCGGGCGAAACTGAAGGCTTTTTTTCACAGGACAAGAAATCAGACCTCGACAACTTAACCGGCAGAAGAAGATTTTTTTGAAAAATTCCCTACCCCGGGGTCACAATTTCAGAAAAAATCTGACTTTCGGCAATTCACTCAAAAATGGTGCCCTATGGTTGCAAAATCTCCCCTGAAAGGTTTGGCGGTCAAAACATAAGGCTTTTTTTCACAAGACTAGAAATCAGACCTCGATAACTTAACTGGCGAAAGATGATTTTTCTGAAAAAATCGCTAAGCCCCGGGGTCACAATTTCAGAAAAAATGTGACTTTCGGCAATTCACTCAAAAATGGTGCCCAGCGGTTGCAAATGCTCCCCTGAAAGCTTTGGCGGGCGAAACAGAAGGCTTTTTTTCACAGGACTAGAAATCAGACCTCGACAACTTAACCCGCGGAAGAAGATTTTTTTGAAAAAATCGCTAAGCCCCGGGGTCACAATTTCAAAAAAAATGTGACTTTCGGCAATTCACTCAAAAATGGTGCCCAGCGGTTACAAATGCTCCCCTGAAAAGTTAAGCGGTCGAAACAGAAGGCTTTTTTTCACAGGACTAGAAATCAGACCTCGACAACTTAACCGGTGGAGAAATATTTTTTTGAAAAAAATCCTAAGCAATTTCAGAAAAAATGTGACTTTCGGCCATTCACTCAAAAATGGTGCCCAGCGGTTGCAAATGCTCCCCTGAAAGGTTTGGCGGTCGAAACAGAAGGCTTTTTTTCACAGGACAAGAAATCAGACCTCGACAACTTAACCCGCGGAAGAAGATTTTTTTGAAAAAATCGCTAAGCCCCGGGGTCACAATTTCAGAAAAAATGTGACTTTCGGCAATTCACTCAAAAATTGTGCCCAGCGGTTACAAATGCTCCCCTGAAAGGTTTGGCGGTCGAAACAGAAGGCTTTTTTTCACAAGACTAGAAATCAGACCTCGACAACTTAACTGGCGAAAGATGATTTTTCTGAAAAAATCGCTAAGCCCCGGGGTCACAATTTCAGAAAAAATGTGACTTTCGGCAATTCACTCAAAAATGGTGCCCAACGGTTGCAAATGCTCCCCTGAAAGGTTTGGCGATTGAAACAGAAGGCTTTTTTTCACAGGACTAGAAATCAGACCTTGACAACTTAACAGGTGCAAAAATATTTTTTTGAAAAAATCCCTAAGCCCAGGTGTCACAATTTCAGAAAAAATGTGACTTTCGGCAATTCGCTCAAAAATGGTGCCCAGCGGTTACAAATGCTCCCCTGAAAGGTTTGGCAGTCGAAACAGAAGGCTTTTTTATACAAGACTAGAAAACAGACCTCGACAACTTTACCGGCGGAGAAATATTTTTTAAAAAAAATCCCTAAGCCCCGCGGTCACAATTTAAAAAAATGTGACTTTCGGCAAATCACTCAAAAATGGTGCCCAACGGTGGCAAATGCTCCCCTGAAAGGTTTGGCGATTGAAACAGAAGGCTTTTTTTCACAGGACTAGAAATCAGATCTCGAGAACTTAAGCGGTGGAAAAATATTTTTTTGAAAAAATCCCTAAGCCCCGCAGTCACAAATTCAGAAAAAATCTGACTTTCGGCAATTCACTCAAAAATGGTGCCCAGCAGTTGCAAATGCTCCCCTGTAAGGTTTGGCGGTCGAAACAGAAGGCTTTTTTTCACAGGACTAGAAATCAGACCTCAACAACTTAAGCGGTGGAAAAATATTTATTTGAAAAAATCCCTAAGCCCCGCAGTCACAAATTCAGAAAAAATCTGACTTTCGGCAATTCACTCAAAAATGGTGCCCAGCGGTTACAAATGCTCCCCTGAAAGGTTTGGCAGTCGAAACAGAAGGCTTTTTTATACAAGACTAGAAATCAGACCTCGACAACTTAACCGGTGGAGAAATATTTTTTTAAAAAAAACCCTAAGCCCCGGGGTCACAATTTCAGAAAAAATCTGACTTTCAGCAATTCACTCAAAAATGGTGCCCAGCGGTTGCAAATGCTCCCCTGAAAGGTTAAGCGGTCGAAACAGAAAGCTTTTTTTCACAAGACTAGAAATCAGACCTCGACAACTTAACCGGTGGAGAAATATTTTTTTGAAAAAATCCCTAAGCCCCGGGGTCACAATTTCAGAAAAAATGTGACTTTCGGCCATTCACTCAAAAATGGTGCCCAGCGGTTGCAAATGCTCCCCTGAAAGGTTTGACGATTGAAGCAGAAGGCTTTTTATCACAGGACTAAAAATCAGACCTCGACAACTTAACAGGGGGAAAAATATTTTTTTGAAAAAATCCCTAAGCCCCGGGGTCACAATTTCAGAAAAAATCTGACTTTCGGCAATTCACTCAAAAATGGTGCCCAACGGTTGCAAATGCTCCCCTGAAAGGTTTGGCGATTGAAACAGAAGGCTTTTTTTCACAGGACTAGAAATCAGACCTCGACAACTTAACAGGGGGAAAAATATGTTTTTGAAAAAATCGCTAAGCCCCGGGGTCACAATTTCAAAAAAAATGTGACTTTCGGCAATTCAGTCAAAAATGGTGCGCAACGATAGAAAATGCTCCCCTTAAAGGTTTGGGGGTCGAAACAGAAGGCTTTTTATCACAGGACAAGAAATCAGACCCCGAGAAATTAACCGGCAGAAAAATAGTTTTTTGAAAAAATCTCTAAGGCCCGGGGTCACAATTTCAGAAAAAATGTGACTTTCGGCAATTCACTCAAAAATGGTGCCCAGCGGTTGCAAATGCTCCCCTGAAGGGTTTGGCGGTCGAAACAGAAGGCTTTTTTTCACAGGACTAGAAATCAGACCTCGACAACTTAACCGGCGGAAGAAGATTTTTTTGAAAATATCGCTAAGCCCCGGGTTCACAATTTCAGAAAAAATGTGACTTTCGGCCATTCACTCAAAAATGGTGCCCAGCGGTTGCAAATGCTCCCTGAAAGGTTTGGCCGTCGAAACAGAAGGCTTTTTTTCACAGGACAAGAAATCAGACCTCGACAACTTAACCGGCGGAAGAAGATTTTTTTGAAAAAATCGCTAAGCCCCGGGGACACAATTTCAGAAAAAATGTGACTTTCGGCAATTCACTCAAAAATGGTGCCCAGCGGTTCCAAATGCTCCCCTGAAAGGTTTGGCGGTCGAAACAGAAGGCTTTTTTTCACAGGACTAAAAATCAGACCTCGACAACTTAACAGGGGGAAAAATATTTTTTTGAAAAAATCCCTAAGCCCCGGGGTCACAATTTCAGAAAAAATCTGACTTTCGGCAATTCACTCAAAAATGGTGCCCAACGGTTGCAAATGCTCCCCTGAAAGGTTTGGCGATTGAAACAGAAGGCTTTTTTTCACAGGACTAGAAATCAGACCTCGACAACTTAACAGGGGGAAAAATATGTTTTTGAAAAAATCGCTAAGCCCCGGGGTCACAATTTCAAAAAAAATGTGACTTTCGGCAATTCAGTCAAAAATGGTGCGCAACGATAGAAAATGCTCCCCTTAAAGGTTTGGGGGTCGAAACAGAAGGCTTTTTATCACAGGACAAGAAATCAGACCCCGAGAAATTAACCGGCAGAAAAATAGTTTTTTGAAAAAATCTCTAAGGCCCGGGGTCACAATTTCAGAAAAAATGTGACTTTCGGCAATTCACTCAAAAATGGTGCCCAGCGGTTGCAAATGCTCCCCTGAAGGGTTTGGCGGTCGAAACAGAAGGCTTTTTTTCACAGGACTAGAAATCAGACCTCGACAACTTAACCGGCGGAAGAAGATTTTTTTGAAAATATCGCTAAGCCCCGGGTTCACAATTTCAGAAAAAATGTGACTTTCGGCCATTCACTCAAAAATGGTGCCCAGCGGTTGCAAATGCTCCCTGAAAGGTTTGGCCGTCGAAACAGAAGGCTTTTTTTCACAGGACAAGAAATCAGACCTCGACAACTTAACCGGCGGAAGAAGATTTTTTTGAAAAAATCGCTAAGCCCCGGGGACACAATTTCAGAAAAAATGTGACTTTCGGCAATTCACTCAAAAATGGTGCCCAGCGGTTCCAAATGCTCCCCTGAAAGGTTTGGCGGTCGAAACAGAAGGCTTTTTTTCACAGGACTAGAAATCAGACCTCGACAACTTAACCGGTGGAGAAATATTTTTTTGAAAAAATCCCTAAGCCCTGGGGTCACAATTTCAAAAAAAATCTGACTTTCGGCTATTCACTCAAAAATGGTGCCCAGCGGTTGGAAATGCTCCCCTGAAAGGTTTGGCGGGCGAAACAGAAGGCTTTTTTTCACAGGACTAGAAATCAGACCTCGACAACTTAACAGGTGCAAAAAATATTTTTTTGAAAAAATCGCTAAGCTCCGGGGTCACAATTTCAGAAAAAATGTGACTTTCGGCAATTCACTCAAAAATGGTGCCCAGCGGTTAGAAATGCTCCCCTGAAAGGTTTGGCGGTCGAAACAGAAGGCTTTTTTTCACAGGACTAGAAATCAGACCTCGACAACTTAACAGGTGGAAGAAGATTTTTTTGAAAAAATCGCTAAGCCACGGGGTCACAATTTCAGAAAAAATGTGACTTTCGGCCATTCATTCAAAAATGTTGCCCACCGGTTGCAAATGGTCCCCTGAAAGGTTTGGCGGGCGAAACAGAAGGCTTTTTTTCACAGGACAAGAAATCAGACCTCGACAACTTAACCGGCGTAATAAGATTTTTGGAAAAAATGCCTAAGCCCCGGGGTCACAATTTCAGAAAAAAATGTGACTTTCGGCAATTCACTCAAAAATTGTGCCCAGCGGTTGCAAATGCTCACCTGAAAGGTTTGGCGGTCGAAACAGAAGGCTTTTTATCACAGGACAAGAAATCAGACCTCTACAACTTAACAGGTGGAAAAATAGTTTTTTGAAAAAATCCCTAAGCCCCGGGGTCACAATTTCAGAAAAAATGTGACTTTCGGAAATTCACTCAAACATGGTACCCAGCGGTTGCAAATGCTCCCCTCAAAGGTTTGGCGGGCGAAACAGAAGGCTTTTTATCACAAGACAATAAATCAGACCTCGACAACTTAACCGGCAGAAAAATAGTTTTCCGAAAAAATCGCTAAGCCGCGGAGGTCACAATTTCAGAAAAAATGTGAATTTTGGCAGTTCACTCAAAAATGGTGCCCAACGGTTGCAAATGCTCCCCTGAAAAGTTTGGCGGTCGAAAGAGAAGGCTTTTTATCAAAGGAAAAGAAATCAGACCTTGACAACTTAACCGGCAGAAAAATAGTTTTTTGAAAAAATTCGCTAAGCCCCGGGGTCACAATTTCAGAAAAAATGTGACTTTCGGCAATTCACTCAGAAATGGTGCCCAACAGTTTCAAATGCTCCTCTGAACGGTTTGGTGGTCGAAACAGAAGGCTTTTTTTCACAGGACTAGAAATCAGACCTCGACAACTTAACAGGTGGAGAAATATTTTTTTGAAAAAATCGCTAAGTCCCGGGGTCACAATTTCAGAAAAAATGTGACTTTCGGCAATTCACTCAAAAATGGTGCCCAGTGGTTACAAATGCTCCCCTGAAAGGTTTGGCGGTCGAAACAGAAGGCTTTTTTTCACAAGACTAGAAATCAGACCTCGACAACTTAACTGGCGAAAGATGATTTTTCTGAAAAATCGCTAAGCCACGGGGTCACAATTTCTGAAAAAATGTGACTTTCGGCAATTCACTCAAAAATGGTGCCCAGCGGTTGCAAATGCTCCGCTGAAAGGTTTGGCGTTTGAAACAGAAGGCTTTTTTTCACAGGACTAGAAATCAGACCTCGACAACTTAACAGGTGCAAAAAATATTTTTTTGAAAAAAACGCTAAGCCCCGGGGTCACAATTTTAGAAAAAATGTGACTTTCGGCAATTCACTCAAAAATGGTACCCAGCGGATACAAATGCTCCCCTGAAAGGTTTGGCGGTCGAAACAGAAGGCTTTTTTTCACAGGACAAGAAATCAGACCTCGACAACTTAACCGGCGTAATAAGATTTTTGGAAAAAATGCCTAAGCCCCAGGGTCAGAATTTCAGAAAAAATGTGACTTTCGGCAATTCACTCGAAAATGGTGCCCAGCGGTTGCAAATGCTCCTCTGAAAGGTTTGGCGGTCGAAACAGAAGGCTTTTTATCACAGGACAAGAAATCAGACCTCGAGAAATTAACCGGCAGAAAAATAGTTTTCTGAAAAAATCGCTAAGCCGCGGAGGTCACAATTTCAGAAAAAATGTGAATTTTGGCAGTTCACTCAAAAATGGTGCCCAACGGTTGCAAATGCTCCCCTGAAAAGTTTGGCGGTCGAAACAGAAGGCTTTTTATCAAAGGAAAAGAAATCAGACCTTGACAACTTAACCGGCAGAAAAATAGTTTTTTGAAAAAATTCGCTAAGCCCCGGGGTCACAATTTCAGAAAAAATGTGACTTTCGGCAATTCACTCAAAAATGGTGCCCAACGGTTTCAAATGCTCCTCTGAACGGTTTGGTGGTCGAAACAGAAGGCTTTTTATCACAGGACAAGAAATCAGACCTCGACAACTTAACCGTCGGAAGAAGTTTTTTTGAAAAAATCCCTAAGCCCCGGGGTCACAATTTCAGAAAAAATGTGACTTTTGGCAATTCACTCAAAAATGGTGCCCAACGGTTGCAAATGCTCCCCTGAAAAGTTTGGCGGTCGAAACAGAAGGCTTTTTATCACAGGAAAAGAAATCAGACCTTGACAACTTAACCGGCAGAAAAATAGTTTTTTGAAAAAATCCCTAAGCCCCGGGGTCACAATTTCAGAAAAAATGTGACTTTTGGCAATTCACTCAAAAATGGTGCCCAACGGTTGCAAATGCTCCCCTGAACAGTTTGGCGGTCGAAACAGAAGGCTTTTTATCACAGAAAAAGAAATCAGCCCTCGACAACTCAACCGGGATAAATTTTTTTATTTTTGAAAAATCGCTAAGCCCCGGGGTCACAATTTCATCAAAAATCTGACTTTCAGCAATTCACTCAAAAATGATACCAAACGGTTGCAAATGGTCCTCTGAGAGGTTTGGTGGTCGAAACAGAAGGCTTTTTATCACAGGACAGGAAATCAGCCCTCGACAACTTAACCGGGAGAAAAAGATTTTTTTGGAAAAATTCGCTAATGCTCCCCTGAGAGGTTGTCCACCGCCTGTGCACCGTCCCTCTGACCATGTGGTGTAAGAAAAAAATGAACAAATTCCTATGCCCCAGAGTACCCCAGAGAAGCATTTTAAATAAATGCACACATAAAGTAGGAGTAAAGCAGGTGTAAACTAGGAGTAAACTAGGAGTAAAGTAGGCGTAAACTAGGAGTAAACTAGGTGTAAAGTAGGTGTAAACTAGGTGTAAACTAGGAGTAAAGTAGGTGCAAAGTAGGAGTAAGGTAGGTGTAAACTATGAGTAAAGTAGGTGTAAAATAGTTGTAAAGTAGGAGTAAGCTAGGTGTAAAGGAGGAGTAAACTAGGTGTAAACTAGGAGTAAGGCAGGAAGAAATTAGCCAATCACATGCAGCCCATTGTGTAGATAATGTATATAAAGCAGATACTTTGAGGGAACATCCATTCCTCCTCACCACTATGAGCTGAATAAACAGCATGAAATCCACTCTCGACTGAGTATATTTCATTCTCAAACCCTCCAACACTTCTCTGATGAAAAAAGGGATGTCCTATTCAATAATATATAAATAATAATAATAGTTTTATTATTTATACCCCACCCATCTGACTGGGTCGTGCCAGCCACGCTCAGCAGCTTGCAGGATAAAATAATATACAATAAAACATGAAACTTTTTTTTAACTATATGCCTACTATATGGAAGTTAACAATTGGACAACAGAAATGGATTGTACACACTCTAATGGTAGCTGAGAGGCTGATATTGATAAACTGGAAGAGTAAAGAGATGATCTCGTTTAATCGGTGGATTGATAATATGGTAACACTTGCAACCTGTGAACGGACTGCTTACAAACATAGACTGCATGGATAAAGACGACAGTATTTCGAATGAATTTATACAAAATGTAGTTGACTAATTTATATTAGGGCGCGGTCACAATTTCATCAAAAATCTGACTTTTCGCAATTCACTCAAAAATGGTGCCAAACGGTTGCAAATGTTCCCATGAAAGGTTTGGCGGTTGAAACAGAAGGCTTTTTATCACAGAAAAAGAAATCAGCCCTCGACAACTCAACCGGGATAATTTTTTTTGTTTTTGAAAAATCTCTAATCCCCGGGGTCACAATTTCATCAAAAATCTGACTTTCGGCAATTCACTCAAAAATAGTGCCAAACGGTTGCAAATGCTCACCTGAGAGGTTTGGCGGGGGAAACGGAAGGCTTTTTATCGCAGGACAGGAAATCAGCCCTCGACAACTTCATCCGTAGAAAAAGATTTCATCAAAAATCTGACTTTCGGCAATTCACTCAAAAATGGTGCCAAACGGTTGCAAATGGTCCTCTGAGAGGTTTGGCGGTCGAAACAGAAGGCTTTTTATCACAGGACAAGAAATCAGACCTCGACAGCTTAATCGGCGGAAGAAGATTTTTTTCAAGAAATCCCTAAACCCCGGGGTCACAATTTCAAAAAAAATCTAACTTTCGGCAATTCACTCAAAAATGGTACCCAGCGGTTGCAAATGCTCCCCTGAAAGGTTTGGCGGTCGAAACAGAAGGCTTTTTATCACAAGACAAGAAATCAGACCTCGACAACTTAACCGGCAGAAGAAGATTTTTTTCAAGAAATCCCTAAGTCCCGGGGTCACAATTTCAGAAAAAATGTGACTTTCGGCAATTCACTCAAAAATTGTGCTCAACGGTTGCAAATGCTCCCCTGAAAGTTTTGGCGGTCGAAACAGAAGGCTTTTTATCACAGGACAAGAAATCAGACCTCGACAACTTAACCGGCAGAAAAATAGTTTTTTGAAAAAATCCTTAAACCCCGGGGTCACAATTTCAGAAAAAATGTGACTTTCGGTAATTCACCCAAAAATGGTGCCCAACGGTTGCAAATGCTCCCCTGAAAGGTTTGGCGGTCGAAACAGAAGGCTTTATATCACAGGACAATAAATCAGACCTCGACAACTTAACCGGCAGAAGAAGATTTTTTTCAAAAAATCGCTAAGCCCAGGGGGTCACAATTTCAGAAAAAATATGACTTTTGGCAGTTCACTCAAAAATGGTGCCCAACAGTTGCAAATGCTCCCCTGAGAGGTTTGGCGGTCGAAACATATGTCTTTTTATCAAAGGACAAGAAATCAGACCTCGACAACTTAACCGGCAGAAGAAGATTTTTTTTGAAAAAAAAACCCTAAGCCACGGGGTCACAATTTCAGAAAAAAATTGACTTTCGGCAATTCACTCAAAAATGGTGCCCTATGGTTGCAAAATCTCCCCTGAAAGGTTTGGCGGTCGAAACAGAAGGCTTTTTTTCAAAAGACTAGAAATCAGACCTCGACAACTTAACTGGTGGAAAAATATTTTTTGAAAAAATCCCTAAGACCCGGGGTCACAATTTCAGAAAATATCTGACTTTCGGCAACTCACTCAAAAATGGTGCCCAACGTTGGCAAATGCTCCCCTGAAAGCTTTGGCGATTAAAACAGAAGGCTTTTTATCACAGGACAAGAAATCAGAACTCAAGAAATTAACCGGCAGGAAAATAGTTTGTTGAAAAAATCTCTAAACCACAGGGTCACAATTTCAGAAAAAATCTGACTTTCGGCAATTCACTCAAAAATGGTGCCCAGCGGTTGCAAATGCTCCCCTGAAAGGTTTGGCGGTTGAAACAGGAGGCTTTTTATCACAGGAGTAGAAATCAGACTTCGAGAAATTAACTGGCATTAAAATAGTTTTTTGAAAAAATCTCTAAGCCCCGGGGTCACAATTTCAGAAAAAATCTGACTTTCGGCAATTCACTCAAAAATGGTGCCCAGCGGTTACAAATGCTTCCCTGAAAGGTTTGGCGGTCGAAACAGAAGGCTTTTTTTCACAGGACTAGAAATCAGACCTCGACAACTTAACTGGTGGAAGAAGATTTTTTTTCAAAAAATCGCTAAGCCCCAGGGTCACAATTTCAGAAAAAATGTGACTTTCGGCCATTCACTCAAAAATGGTGCCCAGCGGTTGCAAATGCTCCCCTGAAAGGTTAAGCGGTCGAAACAGAAGGCTTTTTTTCACAAGACTAGAAATCAGACCTCGACAACTTAACCGGTGGAGAAATTTTTTTTTGAAAAAATCCCAAAGCCCCAGTGTCACAATTTCAGAAAAAATGTGACTTTCGGCCATTCACTCAAAAATGGTGCCCAGCGGTTGCAAATGCTCCCCTGAAAGGTTTGGCGGTCGAAATAAAAGGCTTTTTTTCACAGGACAAGAAATCAGACCTCAACAACTTAACCCGCGGAAGAAGATTTTTTTGAAAAAATCGCTAAGCCCCGGGGTCACAATTTCAGATAAAATGTGACTTTCGGCAATTCACTCAAAAATGGTGCCCAGCGGTTGCAAATGCTCCCCTGAAAGGTTTGGCGGTCGAAACTGAAGGCTTGTTTTCACAAGACTAGAAATCAAACCTCGACAACTTAACCGGCGCAAGAAGATTTTTTTCAAAAAATCGCTAAGCCCCGGGGTCACAATTTCAGAAAAAATCTGACTTTTGGCAATTCACTCAAAAATGGAGCCCAACGGTGGCAAATGCTCCCCTGAAAGCTTTGGCGATTGAAACAGAAGGCTTTTTATCACAGGACAAGAAATCAGAACTCAAGAAATTAACCGGCAAAAAAATAGTTTTTTGAAAAAATCTCTAATCCCCAGGGTCACAATTTCAGAAAAAATGTGACTTTCGGCAATTCACTCAAAAATGGTGCCCAGCGGTTGCAAATGCTCCTCTGAAAGGTTTGGCGGTCGAAACAGAAGGCTTTTTATCACAAGACAAGAAATCAGACCTCGACAACTTAACAGGGGGAAGTAGATTTTTTTGAAAAAATCGCTAAGCCCCAGGATTACAATTTCAGAAAAAATGTGACTTTCGGCAAGTCACTCAAAAATGGTGCCCAGAGGTTCCAAATGCTCCCCTGAAAGGTTTAGCGGTCGAAACAGAAGGCTTTTTTTTCACAGGACTAGAAATCAGACCTTGACAACTTAACCGGTGGAAAAATATTTTTTTTGAAAAAATCCCTAAGCCCGGGGATCACAATTTCAGAAAAAATGTGACTTTCGGCAATTTACTCAAAAATGGTGACCAGCGGTTGCAAATGCTCCCCTGAAAGGTTTGGCGGGCGAAACCGAAGGCTTTTTTTCACAGGACAAGAAATCAGACCTTGACAACTTAACCGGCGGAAGAAGATTTTTTTGAAAAATTCCCTAGCCCCGGGGTCACAATTTCAGAAAAAATCTGACTTTCGGCAATTCACTCAAAAATGGTGCCCTATGGTTGCAAAATCTCCCCTGAAAGGTTTGGCAGTCGAAACAGAAGGCTTTTTTTCACAGGACAAGAAATCAGACCTCGACAACTTATCCGGCAGAAGAAGATTTTTTTGAAAAAATTGCTAAGCGCCGGGAACACAATTTCAGAAAAAATGTGACTTTCGGCAATTCAGTCAAAAATGGTGCCCAGCGGATGCAAATGCTCCCCTGAAAGGTTTGGCGGTCGAAACTGAAGGCTTGTTTTCACAAGACTAGAAATCAGACCTAGACAACTTAAGCGGTGGAAAAATATTTTTTTGAAAAAATCCCTAAGCCCCGCAGTTACAAATTCAGAGAAAATCTGACTTTCGGCAATTCACTCAAAAATGGTGCCCAGCGGTTGCAAATGCTCCCCTGAAAGGTTTGGCGGTCGAAACAAAAGGCTTTTTTTCACAAGACTTGAAATCAGACCTCGACAACTTAACTGGTGGAAAAATATTTTTTGAAAAAATCCCTAAGACCCGGGGTCACAATTTCAGAAAATTTCTGACTTTCGGCAATTCACTCAAAAATTGTGCCCAACGGTGGCAAATGCTCCCCTGAAAGGTTTGGCGATTAAAACAGAAGGCTTTTTATCACAGGACAAGAAATCAGAACACAAGAAATTAACCGGCAGAAAAATAGTTTGTTGAAAAAATCTCTAAACCACAGGGTCACAATTTCAGAAAAAATCTGACTTTCGGCAATTCACTCAAAAATGGTGCCCAGCGGTTGCAAATGCTCCGCTGAAAGGTTTGGCGGTTGAAACAGAAGGCTTTTTATCACAGGAGTAGAAATCAGACTTCGAGAAATTAACTGGCATTAAAATAGTTTTTTGAAAAAATCTCTAAGCCCCGGGGTCACAATTTCAGAAAAAATCTGACTTTCGGCAATTCACTCAAAAATGGTGCCCAGCGGTTGCAAATGCTCCCCTGAAAGGTTTGGCGGTCGAAACAGAAGGCTTTTTTTTACAGGACAAGAAATCAGACCTCGACAACTTAACCGGCGGAAGAAGATTTTTTTGAAAAAATCGCTAAGCCCTGGGGTCACAATTTCAGTAAAAATGTGACTTTCGGCAATTCACTCAAAAATGGTGCCCAGCGGTTACAAATGCTCCCCTGAAAGGTTAAGCGGTCGAAACAGAAGGCTTTTTTTCACAAGACTAGAAATCAGACCTCGACAACTTAACCGGTGGAGAAATATTTTTTTTGAAAAAATCCCAAAGCCCCAGTGTCACAATTTCAGAAAAAATGTGACTTTCGGCCATTCACTCAAAAATGGTGCCCAGCGGTTGCAAATGCTCCCCTGAAAGGTTTGGCGGTCGAAACAAAAGGCTTTTTTTCACAGGACAAGAAATCAGACCTCAACAACTTAACCCGCGGAAGAAGATTTTTTTGAAAAAATCGCTAAGCCCCGGGGTCACAATTTCAGAAAAAATCTGACTTTCGGCTATTCACTCAAAACTGTTGCCCAGCGGTTGCAAATGCTCCCCTGTAAGGTTTGGCGGTCGAAACAGAAGGCTTTTTTTCACAGGACTAGAAATCAGACCTCGACAACTTAACAGGGGGAAGAAGATTTTTTTGAAAAAATCGCTAAGCCCCGGGGTCACAATTTCAGAAAAAATGTGACTTACGGCAATTCACTCAAAAATGGTGCCCAGCGGTTGCAAATGCTCCCCTGAAAGGTTTGGCGGTTGAAACAGAAGGCTTTTTATCACAGGACTAGAAATCAGCCATCGACAACTCAACCGGGATAAATTTTTTTATTTTTGAAAAATCGCTAAGCCCCGGGGTCACAATTTCATCAAAAATCTGACTTTCAGCAATTCACTCAAAAATAGTGCCAAACGGTTGCAAATGGTACTTTGAGAGGTTTGGCGTGGGAAACAGAAGCCTTTTTATCGCAGGACAGGAAATCAGCCCTCGACAACTTCATCCGTAGAAAAAGATTTCATCAAAAATCTGACTTTCGGCAATTCACTCAAAAATGGTGCCAAACGGTTGCAAATGGTCCTCTGAGAGGTTTGGTGGTCGAAACAGAAGGCTTTTTATCACAGGACAGGAAATCAGCCCTCGACAACTTAACCGGGAGAAAAAGATTTTTTTGGAAAAATTCGCTAATGCTCCCCTGAGAGGTTGTCCACCGCCTGTGCACCGTCCCTCTGACCATGTGGTGTAAGAAAAAAATGAACAAATTCCTATGCCCCAGAGTACCCCAGAGAAGCATTTTAAATAAATGCACACATAAAGTAGGAGTAAAGCAGGTGTAAACTAGGAGTAAACTAGGAGTAAAGTAGGCGTAAACTAGGAGTAAACTAGGTGTAAAGTAGGTGTAAACTAGGTGTAAACTAGGAGTAAAGTAGGTGCAAAGTAGGAGTAAGGTAGGTGTAAACTATGAGTAAAGTAGGTGTAAAATAGTTGTAAAGTAGGAGTAAGCTAGGTGTAAAGGAGGAGTAAACTAGGTGTAAACTAGGAGTAAGGCAGGAAGAAATTAGCCAATCACATGCAGCCCATTGTGTAGATAATGTATATAAAGCAGATACTTTGAGGGAACATCCATTCCTCCTCACCACTATGAGCTGAATAAACAGCATGAAATCCACTCTCGACTGAGTATATTTCATTCTCAAACCCTCCAACACTTCTCTGATGAAAAAAGGGATGTCCTATTCAATAATATATAAATAATAATAATAGTTTTATTATTTATACCCCACCCATCTGACTGGGTCGTGCCAGCCACGCTCAGCAGCTTGCAGGATAAAATAATATACAATAAAACATGAAACTTTTTTTTAACTATATGCCTACTATATGGAAGTTAACAATTGGACAACAGAAATGGATTGTACACACTCTAATGGTAGCTGAGAGGCTGATATTGATAAACTGGAAGAGTAAAGAGATGATCTCGTTTAATCGGTGGATTGATAATATGGTAACACTTGCAACCTGTGAACGGACTGCTTACAAACATAGACTGCATGGATAAAGACGACAGTATTTCGAATGAATTTATACAAAATGTAGTTGACTAATTTATATTAGGGCGCGGTCACAATTTCATCAAAAATCTGACTTTTCGCAATTCACTCAAAAATGGTGCCAAACGGTTGCAAATGTTCCCATGAAAGGTTTGGCGGTTGAAACAGAAGGCTTTTTATCACAGAAAAAGAAATCAGCCCTCGACAACTCAACCGGGATAATTTTTTTTGTTTTTGAAAAATCTCTAATCCCCGGGGTCACAATTTCATCAAAAATCTGACTTTCGGCAATTCACTCAAAAATAGTGCCAAACGGTTGCAAATGCTCACCTGAGAGGTTTGGCGGGGGAAACGGAAGGCTTTTTATCGCAGGACAGGAAATCAGCCCTCGACAACTTCATCCGTAGAAAAAGATTTCATCAAAAATCTGACTTTCGGCAATTCACTCAAAAATGGTGCCAAACGGTTGCAAATGGTCCTCTGAGAGGTTTGGCGGTCGAAACAGAAGGCTTTTTATCACAGGACAAGAAATCAGACCTCGACAGCTTAATCGGCGGAAGAAGATTTTTTTCAAGAAATCCCTAAACCCCGGGGTCACAATTTCAAAAAAAATCTAACTTTCGGCAATTCACTCAAAAATGGTACCCAGCGGTTGCAAATGCTCCCCTGAAAGGTTTGGCGGTCGAAACAGAAGGCTTTTTATCACAAGACAAGAAATCAGACCTCGACAACTTAACCGGCAGAAAAATAGTTTTTTGAAAAAATCCTTAAACCCCGGGGTCACAATTTCAGAAAAAATGTGACTTTCGGTAATTCACCCAAAAATGGTGCCCAACAGTTGCAAATGCTCCCCTGAAAGGTTTGGCGGTCGAAACAGAAGGCTTTATATCACAGGACAAGAAATCAGACCTCGACAACTTAACCGGCAGAAGAAGATTTTTTTCAAAAAATCGCTAAGCCCAGGGGGTCACAATTTCAGAAAAAATATGACTTTTGGCAGTTCACTCAAAAATGGTGCCCAACAGTTGCAAATGCTCCCCTGAGAGGTTTGGCGGTCGAAACATATGTCTTTTTATCAAAGGACAAGAAATCAGACCTCGACAACTTAACCGGCAGAAAAATAGTTTTTTGAAAAAATCCCAAAGCCCCGGGGTCACAATTTCAGAAAAAATGTGACTTTTGGCAATTCACTGAAAAACGGTACCCAGCGGTTGCAAATGCTCCCCTGAAAGGTTTGGCGGTCGAAACAGAAGGCTTTTTATCACAAGACAAGAAATCACACCTCGACAACGTAACCGGCAGAAAAATAGTTTTTTGAAAAAAAAACCCTAAGCCACGGGGTCACAATTTCAGAAAAAAATTGACTTTCGGCAATTCACTCAAAAATGGTGCCCTATGGTTGCAAAATCTCCCCTGAAAGGTTTGGCGGTCGAAACAGAAGGCTTTTTTTCAAAAGACTAGAAATCAGACCTCGACAACTTAACTGGTGGAAAAATATTTTTTGAAAAAATCCCTAAGACCCGGGGTCACAATTTCAGAAAATATCTGACTTTCGGCAACTCACTCAAAAATGGTGCCCAACGTTGGCAAATGCTCCCCTGAAAGCTTTGGCGATTAAAACAGAAGGCTTTTTATCACAGGACAAGAAATCAGAACTCAAGAAATTAACCGGCAGGAAAATAGTTTGTTGAAAAAATCTCTAAACCACAGGGTCACAATTTCAGAAAAAATCTGACTTTCGGCAATTCACTCAAAAATGGTGCCCAGCGGTTGCAAATGCTCCCCTGAAAGGTTTGGCGGTTGAAACAGGAGGCTTTTTATCACAGGAGTAGAAATCAGACTTCGAGAAATTAACTGGCATTAAAATAGTTTTTTGAAAAAATCTCTAAGCCCCGGGGTCACAATTTCAGAAAAAATCTGACTTTCGGCAATTCACTCAAAAATGGTGCCCAGCGGTTACAAATGCTTCCCTGAAAGGTTTGGCGGTCGAAACAGAAGGCTTTTTTTCACAGGACTAGAAATCAGACCTCGACAACTTAACTGGTGGAAGAAGATTTTTTTTCAAAAAATCGCTAAGCCCCAGGGTCACAATTTCAGAAAAAATGTGACTTTCGGCCATTCACTCAAAAATGGTGCCCAGCGGTTGCAAATGCTCCCCTGAAAGGTTTGGCGGTCGAAACAGAAGGCTTTTTTTTATAGGACAAGAAATCAGACCTCGACAACTTAACCGGCGGAAGAAGATTTTTTTGAAAAAATCGCTAAGCCCTGGGGTCACAATTTCAGTAAAAATGTGACTTTCGGCAATTCACTCAAAAATGGTGCCCAGCGGTTACAAATGCTCCCCTGAAAGGTTAAGCGGTCGAAACAGAAGGCTTTTTTTCACAAGACTAGAAATCAGACCTCGACAACTTAACCGGTGGAGAAATATTTTTTTTGAAAAAATCCCAAAGCCCCAGTGTCACAATTTCAGAAAAAATGTGACTTTCGGCCATTCACTCAAAAATGGTGCCCAGCGGTTGCAAATGCTCCCCTGAAAGGTTTGGCGGTCGAAATAAAAGGCTTTTTTTCACAGGACAAGAAATCAGACCTCAACAACTTAACCCGCGGAAGAAGATTTTTTTGAAAAAATCGCTAAGCCCCGGGGTCACAATTTCAGATAAAATGTGACTTTCGGCAATTCACTCAAAAATGAGGCCAGCGGTTGCAAATGCTCCCCTGAAAGGTTTGGCGGTCGAAACTGAAGGCTTGTTTTCACAAGACTAGAAATCAAACCTCGACAACTTAACCGGCGCAAGAAGATTTTTTTCAAAAAATCGCTAAGCCCCGGGGTCACAATTTCAGAAAAAATCTGACTTTTGGCAATTCACTCAAAAATGGAGCCCAACGGTGGCAAATGCTCCCCTGAAAGCTTTGGCGATTGAAACAGAAGGCTTTTTATCACAGGACAAGAAATCAGAACTCAAGAAATTAACCGGCAAAAAAATAGTTTTTTGAAAAAATCTCTAATCCCCAGGGTCACAATTTCAGAAAAAATGTGACTTTCGGCAATTCACTCAAAAATGGTGCCCAGCGGTTGCAAATGCTCCTCTGAAAGGTTTGGCGGTCGAAACAGAAGGCTTTTTATCACAAGACAAGAAATCAGACCTCGACAACTTAACAGGGGGAAGTAGATTTTTTTGAAAAAATCGCTAAGCCCCAGGATTACAATTTCAGAAAAAATGTGACTTTCGGCAAGTCACTCAAAAATGGTGCCCAGAGGTTCCAAATGCTCCCCTGAAAGGTTTAGCGGTCGAAACAGAAGGCTTTTTTTTCACAGGACTAGAAATCAGACCTTGACAACTTAACCGGTGGAAAAATATTTTTTTTGAAAAAATCCCTAAGCCCCGGGATCACAATTTCAGAAAAAATGTGACTTTCGGCAATTTACTCAAAAATGGTGACCAGCGGTTGCAAATGCTCCCCTGAAAGGTTTGGCGGGCGAAACCGAAGGCTTTTTTTCACAGGACAAGAAATCAGACCTTGACAACTTAACCGGCGGAAGAAGATTTTTTTGAAAAATTCCCTAGCCCCGGGGTCACAATTTCAGAAAAAATCTGACTTTCGGCCATTCACTCAAAAATGGTGCCCAGCGGTTGCAAATGCTCCGCTGAAAGGTTTGGCGGTTGAAACAGAAGGCTTTTTATCACAGGAGTAGAAATCAGACTTCGAGAAATTAACTGGCATTAAAATAGTTTTTTGAAAAAATCTCTAAGCCCCGGGGTCACAATTTCAGAAAAAATCTGACTTTCGGCAATTCACTCAAAAATGGTGCCCAGCGGTTGCAAATGCTCCGCTGAAAGGTTTGGCGGTTGAAACAGAAGGCTTTTTATCACAGGAGTAGAAATCAGACTTCGAGAAATTAACTGGCATTAAAATAGTTTTTTGAAAAAATCTCTAAGCCCCGGGGTCACAATTTCAGAAAAAATCTGACTTTCGGCAATTCACTCAAAAATGGTGCCCAGCGGTTGCAAATGCTCCCCTGAAAGGTTTGGCGGTCGAAACAGAAGGCTTTTTTTTACAGGACAAGAAATCAGACCTCGACAACTTAACCGGCGGAAGAAGATTTTTTTGAAAAAATCGCTAAGCCCTGGGGTCACAATTTCAGTAAAAATGTGACTTTCGGCAATTCACTCAAAAATGGTGCCCAGCGGTTACAAATGCTCCCCTGAAAGGTTAAGCGGTCGAAACAGAAGGCTTTTTTTCACAAGACTAGAAATCAGACCTCGACAACTTAACCGGTGGAGAAATATTTTTTTTGAAAAAATCCCAAAGCCCCAGTGTCACAATTTCAGAAAAAATGTGACTTTCGGCCATTCACTCAAAAATGGTGCCCAGCGGTTGCAAATGCTCCCCTGAAAGGTTTGGCGGTCGAAACAAAAGGCTTTTTTTCACAGGACAAGAAATCAGACCTCAACAACTTAACCCGCGGAAGAAGATTTTTTTGAAAAAATCGCTAAGCCCCGGGGTCACAATTTCAGATAAAATGTGACTTTCGGCAATTCACTCAAAAATGAGGCCAGCGGTTGCAAATGCTCCCCTGAAAGGTTTGGCGGTCGAAACTGAAGGCTTGTTTTCACAAGACTAGAAATCAGACTTCGAGAACTTAAGCGGTGGAAAAATATTTTTTTAAAAAAATCCCTAAGCCCCGCAGTCACAATTTTAGAAAAAATCTGACTTTCGGCTATTCACTCAAAACTGTTGCCCAGCGGTTGCAAATGCTCCCCTGTAAGGTTTGGCGGTTGAAACAGAAGGCTTTTTTTCACAGGACTAGAAATCAGACCTCGACAACTTAACCGGTGGAAGAAGATTTTTTTGAAAAAAATCGCTAAGCCCCTGGGTCACAATTTCAGAAAAAATCTGACTTTCGGCAATTCACTCAAAAATGGTGCCCAGCGGTTACAAATGCTCCCCTGAAAGGTTAAGCGGTCGAAACAGAAGGCTTTTTTTCACAGGACAAGAAATAAGACCCCGAGAAATTAACAGGCAGAAAAATAGATTTTTGAAAAAATCTCTAAGTCCCGGGGTCACAATTTCAGAGAAAATCTGACTTTCGGCAATTCACTCAAAAATGGTGCCCAGCGGTTGCAAATGCTTCCCTGAAAGGTTTGGCGGTCGAAACAGAAGGCTTTTTTTTCTCAGGACTAGAAATCAGACCTCCACAACTTAACCGGTGGAAGAAGATTTTTTTGAAAAAATCGCTAAGCCCCGGGGTCACAATTTCAGAAAAAATGTGACTTTCGGCCATTCACTCAAAAATGGTGCCCAGCGGTTGCAAATGCTCCCCTGAAAGGTTTGGCGGTCGAAACAGAAGGCTTTTTTTTACAGGACAAGAAATCAGACCTCGACAACTTAACCGGCGGAAGAAGATTTTTTTGAAAAAATCGCTAAGCCCTGGGGTCACAATTTCAGTAAAAATGTGACTTTCGGCAATTCACTCAAAAATTGTGCTCAACGGTTGCAAATGCTCCCCTGAAAGTTTTGGCGGTCGAAACAGAAGGCTTTTTATCACAGGACAAGAAATCAGACCTCGACAACTTAACCGGCAGAAAAATAGTTTTTTGAAAAAATCCTTAAACCCCGGGGTCACAATTTCAGAAAAAATGTGACTTTTGGTAATTCACCCAAAAATGGTGCCCAACGGTTGCAAATGCTCCCCTGAAAGGTTTGGCGGTCGAAACAGAAGGCTTTATATCACAGGACAAGAAATCAGACCTCGACAACTTAACCGGCAGAAGAAGATTTTTTTGAAAAAATCGCTAAGCCCAGGGGGTCACAATTTCAGAAAAAATATGACTTTTGGCAGTTCACTCAAAAATGGTGCCCAACAGTTGCAAATGCTCCCCTGAGAGGTTTGGCGGTCGAAACATATGTCTTTTTATCAAAGGACAAGAAATCAGACCTCGACAACTTAACCGGCAGAAGAAGATTTTTTTGAAAAAATCCCAAAGCCCCGGGGTCACAATTTCAGAAAAAATGTGACTTTTGGCAATTCACTGAAAAACGGTACCCAGCGGTTGCAAATGCTCCCCTGAAAGGTTTGGCGGTCGAAACAGAAGGCTTTTTATCACAAGACAAGAAATCACACCTCGACAACGTAACCGGCAGAAAAATAGTTTTTTGAAAAAAAAACCCTAAGCCACGGGGTCACAATTTCAGAAAAAAATTGACTTTCGGCAATTCACTCAAAAATGGTGCAATATGGTTGCAAAATCTCCCCTGAAAGGTTTGGCGGTCGAAACAGAAGGCTTTTTTTCAAAAGACTAGAAATCAGACCTCGACAACTTAACTGGTGGAAAAATATTTTTTGAAAAAATCCCTAAGACCCGGGGTCACAATTTCAGAAAATATCTGACTTTCGGCAACTCACTCAAAAATGGTGCCCAACGGTGGCAAATGCTCCCCTGAAAGCTTTGGCGATTAAAACAGAAGGCTTTTTATCACAGGACAAGAAATCAGAACTCAAGAAATTAACCGGCAGGAAAATAGTTTGTTGAAAAAATCTCTAAACCACAGGGTCACAATTTCAGAAAAAATCTGACTTTCGGCAATTCACTCAAAAATGGTGCCCAGCGGTTGCAAATGCTCCCCTGAAAGGTTTGGCGGTTGAAACAGGAGGCTTTTTATCACAGGAGTAGAAATCAGACTTCGAGAAATTAACTGGCATTAAAATAGTTTTTTGAAAAAATCTCTAAGCCCCGGGGTCACAATTTCAGAAAAAATCTGACTTTCGGCAATTCACTCAAAAATGGTGCCCAGCGGTTACAAATGCTTCCCTGAAAGGTTTGGCGGTCGAAACAGAAGGCTTTTTTTCACAGGACTAGAAATCAGACCTCGACAACTTAACTGGTGGAAGAAGATTTTTTTTCAAAAAATCGCTAAGCCCCAGGGTCACAATTTCAGAAAAAATGTGACTTTCGGCCATTCACTCAAAAATGGTGCCCAGCGGTTACAAATGCTCCCCTGAAAGGTTAAGCGGTCGAAACAGAAGGCTTTTTTTTTACAAGACTAGAAATCAGACCTCGACAACTTAACCGGTGGAGAAATATTTTTTTTGAAAAAATCCCAAAGCCCCAGTGTCACAATTTCAGAAAAAATGTGACTTTCGGCCATTCACTCAAAAATGGTGCCCAGCGGTTGCAAATGCTCCCCTGAAAGGTTTGGCGGTCGAAATAAAAGGCTTTTTTTCACAGGACAAGAAATCAGACCTCAACAACTTAACCCGCGGAAGAAGATTTTTTTGAAAAAATCGCTAAGCCCCGGGGTCACAATTTCAGATAAAATGTGACTTTCGGCAATTCACTCAAAAATGAGGCCAGCGGTTGCAAATCCTCCCCTGAAAGGTTTGGCGGTCGAAACTGAAGGCTTGTTTTCACAAGACTAGAAATCAAACCTCGACAACTTAACCGGCGCAAGAAGATTTTTTTCAAAAAATCGCTAAGCCCCGGGGTCACAATTTCAGAAAAAATCTGACTTTTGGCAATTCACTCAAAAATGGAGCCTAACGGTGGCAAATGCTCCCCTGAAAGCTTTGGCGATTGAAACAGAAGGCTTTTTATCACAGGACAAGAAATCAGAACTCAAGAAATTAACCGGCAAAAAAATAGTTTTTTGAAAAAATCTCTAATCCCCAGGGTCACAATTTCAGAAAAAATGTGACTTTCGGCAATTCACTCAAAAATGGTGCCCAGCGGTTGCAAATGCTCCTCTGAAAGGTTTGGCGGTCGAAACAGAAGGCTTTTTATCACAAGACAAGAAATCAGACCTCGACAACTTAACAGGGGGAAGTAGATTTTTTTGAAAAAATCGCTAAGCCCCAGGATTACAATTTCAGAAAAAATGTGACTTTCGGCAAGTCACTCAAAAATGGTGCCCAGAGGTTCCAAATGCTCCCCTGAAAGGTTTAGCGGTCGAAACAGAAGGCCTTTTTTTCACAGGACTAGAAATCAGACCTTGACAACTTAACCGGTGGAAAAATATTTTTTTTGAAAAAATCCCTAAGCCCCGGGATCACAATTTCAGAAAAAATGTGACTTTCGGCAATTTACTCAAAAATGGTGACCAGCGGTTGCAAATGCTCCCCTGAAAGGTTTGGCGGGCGAAACCGAAGGCTTTTTTTCACAGGACAAGAAATCAGACCTTGACAACTTAACCGGCGGAAGAAGATTTTTTTGAAAAATTCCCTAGCCCCGGGGTCACAATTTCAGAAAAAATCTGACTTTCGGCAATTCACTCAAAAATGGTGCCCTATGGTTGCAAAATCTCCCCTGAAAGGTTTGGCAGTCGAAACAGAAGGCTTTTTTTCACAGGACAAGAAATCAGACCTCAACAACTTAACCGGCAGAAGAAGATTTTTTTGAAAAAATTGCTAAGCGCCGGGAACACAATTTCAGAAAAAATGTGACTTTCGGCAATTCAGTCAAAAATGGTGCCCAGCGGATGCAAATGCTCCCCTGAAAGGTTTGGCGGTCGAAACTGAAGGCTTGTTTTCACAAGACTAGAAATCAGACCTAGACAACTTAAGCGGTGGAAAAATATTTTTTTGAAAAAATCCCTAAGCCCCGCAGTTACAAATTCAGAGAAAATCTGACTTTCGGCAATTCACTCAAAAATGGTGCCCAGCGGTTGCAAATGCTCCCCTGAAAGGTTTGGCGGTCGAAACAGAAGGCTTTTTTTCACAAGACTTGAAATCAGACCTCGACAACTTAACTGGTGAAAAAATATTTTTTGAAAAAATCCCTAAGACCCGGGGTCACAATTTCAGAAAATTTCTGACTTTCGGCAATTCACTCAAAAATTGTGCCCAACGGTGGCAAATGCTCCCCTGAAAGCTTTGGCGATTAAAACAGAAGGCTTTTTATCACAGGACAAGAAATCAGAACACAAGAAATTAACCGGCAGAAAAATAGTTTGTTGAAAAAATCTCTAAACCACAGGGTCACAATTTCAGAAAAAATCTGACTTTCGGCAATTCACTCAAAAATGGTGCCCAGCGGTTGCAAATGCTCCGCTGAAAGGTTTGGCGGTTGAAACAGAAGGCTTTTTATCACAGGAGTAGAAATCAGACTTCGAGAAATTAACTGGCATTAAAATAGTTTTTTGAAAAAATCTCTAAGCCCCGGGGTCACAATTTCAGAAAAAATCTGACTTTCGGCAATTCACTCAAAACTGTTGCCCAGCGGTTGCAAATGCTCCCCTGTAAGGTTTGGCGGTCGAAACAGAAGGCTTTTTTTCACAGGACTAGAAATCAGACCTCGACAACTTAACAGGGGGAAGAAGATTTTTTTGAAAAAATCGCTAAGCCCCGGGGTCACAATGTCAGAAAAAATGTGACTTACGGCAATTCACTCAAAAATGGTGCCCAGCGGTTGCAAATGCTCCCCTGAAAGGTTTGGCGGTTGAAACAGAAGGCTTTTTTTCACAGGACTAGAAATCAGACCTCGACAACTTAACCGGTGGAAGAAGATTTTTTTGAAAAAATCGCTAAGCCCCTGGGTCACAATTTCAGAAAAAATCTGACTTTCGGCAATTCACTCAAAAATGGTGCCCAGCGGTTACAAATGCTCCCCTGAAAGGTTAAGCGGTCGAAACAGAAGGCTTTTTTTCACAGGACAAGAAATAAGACCCCGAGAAATTAACAGGCAGAAAAATAGATTTTTGAAAAAATCTCTAAGTCCCGGGGTCACAATTTCAGAGAAAATCTGACTTTCGGCAATTCACTCAAAAATGGTGCCCAGCGGTTGCAAATGCTTCCCTGAAAGGTTTGGCGGTCGAAACAGAAGGCTTTTTTTCACAGGACTAGAAATCAGACCTCCACAACTTAACCGGTGGAAGAAGATTTTTTTGAAAAAATCGCTAAGCCCCGGGGTCACAATTTCAGAAAAAATGTGACTTTCGGCAATTCACTCAAAAATGGTGCCCAGCGGTTGCAAATGCTCCGCTGAAAGGTTTGGCGGTTGAAACAGAAGGCTTGTTTTCACAAGACTAGAAATCAGACCTCGACAACTTAAGCGGTGGAAAAATATTTTTTTGAAAAAATACCTAAGCCCAGGGGTCACAATTTCAGAAAAAATCTGACTTTCAGCAATTCACTCAAAAATGGTGCCCAGCGGTTACAAATGCTTCCCTGAAAGGTTTGGCGGTCGAAACAGAAGGCTTTTTTTCACAGGACTAGAAATCAGACCTCGACAACTTAACCGGTGGAAGAAGATTTTTTTCAAAAAATCGCTAAGCCCCAGGGTCACAATTTCAGAAAAAATGTGACTTTCGGCCATTCACTCAAAAATGGTGCCCAGTGGTTGCAAATGCTCCCCTGAAAGGTTTGGCGGTCGAAACAGAAGGCTTTTTTTTACAGGACAAGAAATCAGACCTCGACAACTTAACCGGCGGAAGAAGATTTTTTGGAAAAAATGGCTAAGCCCCGGGGTCACAATTTCAGAAAAAATGTGACTTTCGGCAATTCGCTCAAAAATGGTGCCCAGCGGTTACAAATGCTCCCCTGAAAGGTTAAGGAGTCGAAACAGAAGGCTTTTTTTCACAAGACTAGAAATCAGACCTCGACAACTTAACCGGTGGAGAAATATTTTTTTTGAAGATATCCCAAAGCCCCGGTGTCACAATTTCAGAAAAAATGGGACTTTCGGCCATTCACTCAAAAATGGTGCCCAGCGGTTGCAAATGCTCCCCTGAAAGGTTTGGCGGTCGAAACAGAAGGCTTTTTTTCACAGGACAAGAAATCAGACCTCAACAACTTAACCCGCGGAAGAAGATTTTTTTGAAAAAATCGCTAAGCCCCGGGGTCACAATTTCAGATAAAATGTGACTTTCGGCAATTCACTCAAAAATGGTGCGCAACGGTTGAAAATGCTCCCCTGAAAGGTTTGGCGCTCGAAACAGAAGGCTTTTTTTCACAGGACAAGAAATAAGACCCCGAGAAATTAACAGGCAGAAAAATAGATTTTTGAAAAAATCTCTAAGCCCCGGGGTCACAATTTCAGAAAAAATGTGACTTTCGGAAATTCACTCAAAAATGGTGCCCAGCGGTTGCAAATGCTCCCCTGAAAGGTTTGGCCGTTGAAACAGAAGGCTTGTTTTCACAAGACTAGAAATCAGACCTCGACAACCTAAGCGGTGGAAAAATATTTTTTTGAAAAAATCTCTAAGCCCCGGGGTCACAATTTCAGAAAAAATCTGACTTTCGGCAATTCACTCAAAAATGGTGCCCAGCGGTTACAAATGCTTCCCTGAAAGGTTTGGCGGTCGAAACAGAAGGCTTTTTTTCACAAAACTAGAAATCAGACCTAGACAACTTAAGCGGTGGAAAAATATTTTTTTGAAAAAATCGCTAAGCCCCGGGGTCACAATTTCAGATAAAATGTGACTTTCGGCAATTCACTCAAAAATGGTGCGCAACGGTTGAAAATGCTCCCCTGAAAGGTTTGGCGGTCGAAACAGAAGGCTTTTTTTCACAGGACTAGAAATAAGACCCCGAGAAATTAACAGGCAAAAAAAATAGATTTTTGAAAAAATCTCTAAGTCCCGGGGTCACAATTTCAGAGAAAATCTGACTTTCGGCAATTCATTCAAAAATGGTGCCCAGCGGTTGCAAATGCTTCGCTGAAAGGTTTGGCGGTTGAAACAGAAGGCTTGTTTTCACAAGACTAGAAATCAGACCTCGACAACTTAAGCGGTGGAAGAAGATTTTTTTGAAAAAATCGCTAAGCCCCGGGGTCACAATTTCAGAAAAAATGTGACTTTCGGGAATTCACTCAAAAATGGTGCCCAGCGGTTGCAAAAGCTCCCCTGAAAGGTTTGGCGGTTGAAACAGAAGGCTTGTTTTCAGAAGACTAGAAATCAGACCTCGACAACTTAAGCGGTGGAAAAATATTTTTTTGAAAAATTCGCTAAGCCCCGGGGTCACAATTTCAGAAAAAATCTGACTTTCGGCAATTCACTCAAAAATGGTGCCCAGCGGTTACAAATGCTGCCCTGAAAGGTTTGGCGGTCGAAACAGAAGGCTTTTTTTCACAAAACTAGAAATCAGACCTAGACAACTTAAGCGGTGGAAAAATATTTTTTTGAAAAAATCGCTAAGCCCCGGGGTCACAATTTCAGAAAAAAATCTAACTTTCGGCAATTCACTCAAAAATGGGGCCCAGCGGTTACAAATGTTCCCCTGAAAGGTTTGGCGGTCGAAACAGAAGGCTTTTTTTCACAAGACTAGAAATCAGACCTCAACAACTTAACAGGTGCAAAAATATTTTTTTGAAAAAATCCCTAAGCCCAGGGGTCACAATTTCAGAAAAAATGTGACTTTCGGCAATTCACACAAAAATGGTGCCCTATGGTTGCAAAATCTCCCCTGAAAGGTTTGGCGGTCGAAACAGAAGGCTTTTTTTCACAAGCCTAGAAATCAGACCTCGACAACTTAACTGGCGAAAGATGATTTTTCTTAAAAAATCGCTAAGCCCCGGGGTCACAATTTCAGAAAAAATGTGACTTTCGGCAAATTCACTCAAAAATGGTGCCCAGCGGTTGCAAATGCTCCCCTGAAAGGTTTGGCGGTCGAAACAGAAGGCTTTTTTTCACAAGACTAGAAATCAGACCTCGACAACTTAACTGGCGAAAGATGATTTTTCTGAAAAAATCGCTATGCCCCGGGGTCACAATTTCAGAAAAAATCTGAGTTTTGGCAATTCACTCAAAAATGGTGCCCAACGGTTGCAAATGCTCCGCTGAAAGGTTTGGCGGTCGAAACAGAAGGCTTTTTTTCACAGGACAAGAAATCAGACCTCGACAACTTACCGGCGGAAGAAGATTTTTTTGAAAAAATCCCTAAGCCCCGAGGTCACAATTTCAGAAAAAATGTGACTTTCGGCAATTCACTCAAAAATGCTGCCCAGCGGTTGCAAATGCTCCCCTGAAAGGTTTGGCGGTCGAAACAGAAGGCTTTTTTTCACAGGACTAGAAATCAGACATCGACAACTTAACAGGTGCAAAAATATTTTTTTGAAAAAATCGCTAAGCCCCGGCCGGGGTCACAATTTCAGAAAAAATGTGACTTTCGGCAATTCACTCAAAAATGGTGCCCAGCGGTTACAAATGCTCCCCTGAAAGGTTAAGCGGTCGAAACAGAAGGCTTTTTTTCACAAGACTAGAAATCAGACCTCGACAACTTAACCGGTGGAGAAATATTTTTTTGAAAAAATCCCTAAGCCCCGGGGTCACAATTTCAGAAAAAATGTGACTTTCGGCCATTCACTCAAAAATGTTGCCCAGCGGTTGCAAATGCTCCCCTGAAAGGTTTGGCGGTCGAAACAGAAAGCTTTTTTTCACAGGACAAGAAATCAGACCTCGACAACTTAACTGGCGAAAGATGCTTTTTCTGAAAAAATCGCTAAGCCCCGGGGTCACAATTTCAGAAAAAATGTGACTTTCGGCAATTCACTCAAAAATGGTACCCAGCGGTTGCAAATGCTCCCCTGAAAGGTTTGGCGGGCGAAACAGAAGGCTTTTTTTCACAGGACAAGAAATCAGACCTCAACAACTTAACCGGCAGAAGAAGATTTTTTTGAAAAAATCGCTAAGCGCCGGGGACACAATTTCAGAAAAAATTTGACTTTCGGCAATTCAGTCAAAAATGGTGCCCAGCGGTTGCAAATGCTCTCCTGAAAGGTTTGGCGGTCGAAACTGAAGGCTTGTTTTCACAAGACTAGAAATCAGACCTCGAGAACTTAAGCGGTGGAAAAATATTTTTTTGAAAAAAATCCCTAAGCCCCACGGTCACAAGTTCAGAAAAGATCTGACTTTCGGCAATTCACTCAAAAATGGTGCCCAGCGGTTGGAAATGCTCCCCTGAAAGGTTTGGCGGTCGAAACAGAAGGCTTTTTTTCACAGGACTAGAAATCAGACATCGACAACTTAACAGGTGCAAAAATATTTTTTTGAAAAAATCGCTAAGCCCCTGGGTCACAATTTCAGAAAAAATGTGACTTTCGGCAATTCACTCAAAAATGGTGCCCAGTGGTTACAAATGCTCCCATGAAAGGTTAAGCGGTCGAAACAGAAGGCTTTTTTTCACAAGACTAGAAATCAGACCTCGACAACTTAACCGGTGGAGAAATATTTTTTTGAAAAAATCCCTAAGCCCCGCGGTCACAATTTCAGAAAAAATGTGACGTTCGGCCATTCACTCAAAAATGGTGCCCAGCGGTTGCAAATGCTTCGCTGAAAGGTTTGGCGGTCGAAACAGAAGGCTTTTTTTCACAGGACTAGAAATCAGACCTCGACAACTTAAGCGGTGGAAATATATTTTTTTGAAAAATTCGCTAAGCCCCGGGGTCACAATTTCAGAAAAAATCTGACTTTCGGCAATTCACTCAAAAATGGTGCCCAGCGGTTACAAATGCTGCCCTGAAAGGTTTGGCGGTCGAAACAGAAGGCTTTTTTTCACAAAACTAGAAATCAGACCTAGACAACTTAAGCGGTGGAAAAATATTTTTTTGAAAAAATCGCTAAGCCCCGGGGTCACAATTTCAGAAAAAATGTGACTTTCGGCCATTAACTCAAAAATGGTGCCCAGCGGTTGCAAATGCTCCCCTGAAAGGTTTGGCGGTCGAAACAGAAGGCTTTTTTTTACAGGACAAGAAATCAGACCTCGACAACTTAACCGGCGGAAGAAGATTTTTTTGAAAAAATCGCTAAGCCCGGGGTCACAATTTCAGAAAAAATGTGGCTTTCGGCAATTCGCTCAAAGATGGTGCCCAGCGGTTACAAATGCTCCCCTGAAAGGTTAAGCGGTCGAAACAGAAGGCTTTTTTTCACAAGACTAGAAATCAGACCTCGACAACTTAACAGGTGCAAAAATATTTTTTTCAAAAAAATCCCTAAGCCCAGGGGTCACAATTTCAGAAAAAATCTGACTTTCGGCAATTCACTCAAAAATGGTGCCCTATGGTTGCAAAATCTCCCCTGAAAGGTTTGGCGGTCGAAACAGAAGGCTTTTTTTCAAAAGACTAGAAATCAGACCTCGACAACTAAACTGGCGAAAGATGATTTTTCTGAAAAAATCGCTAAGCCCCGGGGTCACAATTTCAGAAAAAATGTGACTTTTGGCAAATTCACTCAAAAATGGTGCCCAGCGGTTGCAAATGCTCCCCTGAAAGGTTTGGCGGGCGAAACAGAAGGCTTTTTTTCACAGGACAAGAAATCAGACCTCGACAACTTAACAGGCAGAAGAAGATTTTTTTGAAAAAATCGCTAAGCGCTGGGGACACAATTTCAGAAAAAATGTGACTTTCGGCAATTCAGTCAAAAATGGTGCCCAGCGGTTGCAAATGCTCCCCTGAAAGTTTTGGCGGTCGAAACTGAAGGCTTGTTTTCACAAGACTAGAAATCAGACCTCGAGAACTTAAGCGGTGGAAAAATATTTTTTTGAAAAAAATCCCTAAGCCCCACGGTCACAAGTTCAGAAAAGATCTGACTTTCGGCAATTCACTCAAAAATGGTGCCCAGCGGTTGGAAATGCTCCCCTGAAAGGTTTGGCGGTCGAAACAGAAGGCTTTTTTTCACAGGACTAGAAATCAGACATCGACAACTTAACAGGTGCAAAAATATTTTTTTGAAAAAATCGCTAAGCCCCTGGGTCACAATTTCAGAAAAAATGTGACTTTCGGCAATTCACTCAAAAATGGTGCCCAGCGGTTACAAATGCTCCCATGAAAGGTTAAGCGGTCGAAACAGAAGGCTTTTTTTCACAAGACTAGAAATCAGACCTCGACAACTTAACCGGTGGAGAAATATTTTTTTGAAAAAATCCCTAAGCCCCGCGGTCACAATTTCAGAAAAAATGTGACGTTCGGCCATTCACTCAAAAATGGTGCCCAGCGGTTGCAAATGCTTCGCTGAAAGGTTTGGCGGTCGAAACAGAAGGCTTTTTTTCACAGGACTAGAAATCAGACCTCGACAACTTAAGCGGTGGAAATATATTTTTTTGAAAAATTCGCTAAGCCCCGGGGTCACAATTTCAGAAAAAATCTGACTTTCGGCAATTCACTCAAAAATGGTGCCCAGCGGTTACAAATGCTGCCCTGAAAGGTTTGGCGGTCGAAACAGGAGGCTTTTTTTCACAAAACTAGAAATCAGACCTAGACAACTTAAGCGGTGGAAAAATATTTTTTTGAAAAAATCGCTAAGCCCCGGGGTCACAATTTCAGAAAAAATGTGACTTTCGGCCATTAACTCAAAAATGGTGCCCAGCGGTTGCAAATGCTCCCCTGAAAGGTTTGGCGGTCGAAACAGAAGGCTTTTTTTTACAGGACAAGAAATCAGACCTCGACAACTTAACCGGCGGAAGAAGATTTTTTTGAAAAAATCGCTAAGCCCGGGGTCACAATTTCAGAAAAAATGTGGCTTTCGGCAATTCGCTCAAAGATGGTGCCCAGCGGTTACAAATGCTCCCCTGAAAGGTTAAGCGGTCGAAACAGAAGGCTTTTTTTCACAAGACTAGAAATCAGACCTCGACAACTTAACAGGTGCAAAAATATTTTTTTCAAAAAAATCCCTAAGCCCAGGGGTCACAATTTCAGAAAAAATCTGACTTTCGGCAATTCACTCAAAAATGGTGCCCTATGGTTGCAAAATCTCCCCTGAAAGGTTTGGCGGTCGAAACAGAAGGCTTTTTTTCAAAAGACTAGAAATCAGACCTCGACAACTAAACTGGCGAAAGATGATTTTTCTGAAAAAATCGCTAAGCCCCGGGGTCACAATTTCAGAAAAAATGTGACTTTCGGCAAATTCACTCAAAAATGGTGCCCAGCAGTTGCAAATGCTCCCCTGAAAGGTTTGGCGGGCGAAACAGAAGGCTTTTTTTCACAGGACAAGAAATCAGACCTCGACAACTTAACAGGCAGAAGAAGATTTTTTTGAAAAAATCGCTAAGCGCTGGGGACACAATTTCAGAAAAAATGTGACTTTCGGCAATTCAGTCAAAAATGGTGCCCAGCGGTTGCAAATGCTCCCCTGAAAGTTTTGGCGGTCGAAACTGAAGGCTTGTTTTCACAAGACTAGAAATCAGACCTCGAGAACTTAAGCGGTGGAAAAATATTTTTTTGAAAAAAATCCCTAAGCCCCGCAGTCACAAGTTCAGAAAAGATCTGACTTTCGGCAATTCAGTCAAAAATGGTGCCTAGCGGTTGCAAATGCTCCCCTGTAAGGTTTGGCGGTCGAAACAGAAGGCTTTTTTTCACAGGACTAGAAATCAGACATCGACAACTTAACAGGTGGAAAAATATTTTTTTGAAAAAATCGCTAAGCCCCGGGGTCACAATTTCAGAAAAAATGTGACTTTCGGCAATTCACTCAAAAATGGTGCCCAGCGGTTACAAATGCTCCCCTGAAAGGTTAAGCGGTCGAAACAGAAGGCTTTTTTTCACTAGACTAGAAATCAGACCTCGACAACTTAACCGGTGGAGAAATATTTTTTTGAAAAAATCCCTAAGCCCCGGGGTCACAATTTCAGAAAAAATGTGACTTTCGGCCATTCACTCAAAAATGTTGCCCAGCGGTTGCAAATGCTCCCCTGAAAGGTTTGGCGGTCGAAACAGAAAGCTTTTTTTCACAGGACAAGAAATCAGACCTCGACAACTTAACTGGCGAAAGATGATTTTTCTGAAAAAATCGCTAAGCCCCGGGGTCACAATTTCAGAAAAAATGTGACTTTCGGCAATTCACTCAAAAATGGTACCCAGCGGTTGCAAATGCTCCCCTGAAAGGTTTGGCGGGCGAAACAGAAGGCTTTTTTTCACAGGACAAGAAATCAGACCTCAACAACTTAACCGGCAGAAGAAGATTTTTTTGAAAAAATCGCTAAGCGCCGGGGACACAATTTCAGAAAAAATTTGACTTTCGGCAATTCAGTCAAAAATGGTGCCCAGCGGTTGCAAATGCTCCCCTGAAAGGTTTGGCGGTCGAAACTGAAGGCTTTTTTTCACAGGACTAGAAATCAGACATCGACACCTTAACAGGTGCAAAAATATTTTTTTGAAAAAATCGCTAAGCCCCGGGGTCACAATTTCAGAAAAAATGTGACTTTCGGCAATTCAGTCAAAAATGGTGCCCAGCGGTTCCAAATGCTCCCCTGAAAGTTTTGGCGGTCGAAACTGAAGGCTTGTTTTCACAAGACTAGAAATCAGACCTCGAGAACTTAAGCGGTGGAGAAATATTTTTTTGAAAAAAATCCCTAAGCCCCGCAGTCACAAGTTCAGAAAAGATCTGACTTTCGGCAATTCACTCAAAAATGGTGCCTAGCGGTTGCAAATGCTCCCCTGAAAGGTTTGGCGGGCGAAACAGAAGGCTTTTTTTCACAGGACTAGAAATCAGACATCGACAACTTAACAGGTGGAAAAATATTTTTTTGAAAAAATCGCTAAGCCCCGGGGTCACAATTTCAGAAAAAATGTGACTTTCGGCAATTCACTCAAAAATGGTGCCCAGCGGTTACAAATGCTCCCCTGAAAGGTTTGGAGGTCGAAACAGAAGGCTTTTTTTCACAAGACTAGAAATCAGACCTCGACAACTTAACCGGTGGAGAAATATTTTTTTGAAAAAATCCCTAAGCCCCGCAGTCACAAGTTCAGAAAAAATGTGACTTTCGGCCATTCACTCAAAAATGGTGCGCAGCGGTTGCAAATGCTCGCCTGAAAGGTTTGGCGGTCGAAACAGAAGGCTTTTTTTCACAGGACAAGAAATCAGACCTCAACAACTTAACCGGCAGAAGAAGATTTTTTTGAAAAAATCGCTAAGCGCCGGTGACACAATTTCAGAAAAAATGTGACTTTCGGCAATTCACTCAAAAATGGTGCCCAGCGGTTGCAAATGCTCCCCTGTAAGGTTTGGCAGTCGAAACAGAAGGCTTTTTTTCACAAGACCAGAAATCAGACCTCGACAACTTAACCGGTGGAGAAATATTTTTTTGAAAAAATCCCTAAGCCCCGGGGTCACAATTTCAGAAAAAATCTGACTTTCGGCAATTCACTCAAATATTGTGCCCAGCGGTTACAAATGCTCCCCTGAAAGGTTTGGCGGTCGAAACAGAAGCCTTTTTTTCACAGGAGTAGAAATCAGACCTCGACAACTTAAGAGGTGGAAAAATATTTTTTTGAAAAAATCCCTAAGCCCCGCAGTCACAAATTCAGAAAAAATCTGACTTTCGGCAATTCACTCAAAAATGGTTCCCAGCGGTTGCAAATACTCCCCTGTAAGGTTTGGCGGTCGAAACAGAAGGCTTTTTTTCACAGGACTAGAAATCAGACCCCGAGAAATTAACCGGCGGCAAAATAGTTTTTTGAAAAAATCCCTAAGCCCCGGGGTCACAATTTCAGAAAAAATGTGACTTTCGGCAATTCACTCAAAAATGGTGCCCAGCGGTTACAAATGCTCCCCTGTAAGGTTTGGCGGTCGAAACAGAAGGCTTTTTTTCACAAGACTAGAAATCAGACCTCGACAACTTAACCGGTGGAGAAATATTTTTTTGAAAAAATCCCTAAGCCCCGCGGTCACAATTTCAGAAAAAATGTGACGTTCGGCCATTCACTCAAAAATGGTGCCCAGCGGTTGCAAATGCTTCGCTGAAAGGTTTGGCGGTCGAAACAGAAGGCTTTTTTTCACAGGACTAGAAATCAGACCTCGACAACTTAAGCGGTGGAAATATATTTTTTTGAAAAATTCGCTAAGCCCCGGGGTCACAATTTCAGAAAAAATCTGACTTTCGGCAATTCACTCAAAAATGGTGCCCAGCGGTTACAAATGCTGCCCTGAAAGGTTTGGCGGTCGAAACAGAAGGCTTTTTTTCACAAAACTAGAAATCAGACCTAGACAACTTAAGCGGTGGAAAAATATTTTTTTGAAAAAATCGCTAAGCCCCGGGGTCACAATTTCAGAAAAAATGTGACTTTCGGCCATTAACTCAAAAATGGTGCCCAGCGGTTGCAAATGCTCCCCTGAAAGGTTTGGCGGTCGAAACAGAAGGCTTTTTTTTACAGGACAAGAAATCAGACCTCGACAACTTAACCGGCGGAAGAAGATTTTTTTGAAAAAATCGCTAAGCCCGGGGTCACAATTTCAGAAAAAATGTGGCTTTCGGCAATTCGCTCAAAGATGGTGCCCAGCGGTTACAAATGCTCCCCTGAAAGGTTAAGCGGTCGAAACAGAAGGCTTTTTTTCACAAGACTAGAAATCAGACCTCGACAACTTAACAGGTGCAAAAATATTTTTTTCAAAAAAATCCCTAAGCCCAGGGGTCACAATTTCAGAAAAAATCTGACTTTCGGCAATTCACTCAAAAATGGTGCCCTATGGTTGCAAAATCTCCCCTGAAAGGTTTGGCGGTCGAAACAGAAGGCTTTTTTTCAAAAGACTAGAAATCAGACCTCGACAACTTAACAGGCAGAAGAAGATTTTTTTGAAAAAATCGCTAAGCGCTGGGGACACAATTTCAGAAAAAATGTGACTTTCGGCAATTCAGTCAAAAATGGTGCCCAGCGGTTGCAAATGCTCCCCTGAAAGTTTTGGCGGGCGAAACAGAAGGTTTTTTTCACAGGACAAGAAATCAGACCTCGAGAACTTAAGCGGTGGAAAAATATTTTTTTGAAAAAAATCCCTAAGCCCCGCAGTCACAAGTTCAGAAAAGATCTGACTTTCGGCAATTCAGTCAAAAATGGTGCCTAGCGGTTGCAAATGCTCCCCTGTAAGGTTTGGCGGTCGAAACAGAAGGCTTTTTTTCACAGGACTAGAAATCAGACATCGACAACTTAACAGGTGGAAAAATATTTTTTTGAAAAAGTCGCTAAGCCCCGGGGTCACAATTTCAGAAAAAATGTGACTTTCGGCAATTCACTCAAAAATGGTGCCCAGCGGTTACAAATGCTCCCCTGAAAGGTTAAGCGGTCGAAACAGAAGGCTTTTTTTCACTAGACTAGAAATCAGACCTCGACAACTTAACCGGTGGAGAAATATTTTTTTGAAAAAATCCCTAAGCCCCGGGGTCACAATTTCAGAAAAAATGTGACTTTCGGCCATTCACTCAAAAATGTTGCCCAGCGGTTGCAAATGCTCCCCTGAAAGGTTTGGCGGTCGAAACAGAAAGCTTTTTTTCACAGGACAAGAAATCAGACCTCGACAACTTAACTGGCGAAAGATGATTTTTCTGAAAAAATCGCTAAGCCCCGGGGTCACAATTTCAGAAAAAATGTGACTTTCGGCAATTCACTCAAAAAGGGTACCCAGCGGTTGCAAATGCTCCCCTGAAAGGTTTGGCGGGCGAAACAGAAGGCTTTTTTTCACAGGACAAGAAATCAGACCTCAACAACTTAACCGGCAGAAGAAGATTTTTTTGAAAAAATCGCTAAGCGCCGGGGACACAATTTCAGAAAAAATTTGACTTTCGGCAATTCAGTCAAAAATGGTGCCCAGCGGTTGCAAATGCTCCCCTGAAAGGTTTGGCGGTCGAAACTGAAGGCTTGTTTTCACAAGACTAGAAATCAGACCTCGAGAACTTAAGCGGTGGAAAAATATTTTTTTGAAAAAAATCCCTAAGCCCCACAGTCACAAGTTCAGAAAAGATCTGACTTTCGGCAATTCACTCAAAAATGGTGCCCAGCGGTTGGAAATGCTCCCCTGAAAGGTTTGGCGGTCGAAATAGAAGGCTTTTTTTCACAGGACTAGAAATCAGACATCGCCACCTTAACAGGTGCAAAAATATTTTTTTGAAAAAATCGCTAAGCCCCGGGGTCACAATTTCAGAAAAAATGTGACTTTCGGCAATTCAGTCAAAAATGTTGCCCAGCGGTTCCAAATGCTCCCCTGAAAGTTTTGGCGGTCGAAACTGAAGGCTTGTTTTCACAAGACTAGAAATCAGACCTCGAGAACTTAAGCGGTGGAGAAATATTTTTTTGAAAAAAATCCCTAAGCCCCGCAGTCACAAGTTCAGAAAAGATCTGACTTTCGGCAATTCACTCAAAAATGGTGCCTAGCGGTTGCAAATGCTCCCCTGAAAGGTTTGGCGGGCGAAACAGAAGGCTTTTTTTCACAGGACTAGAAATCAGACATCGACAACTTAACAGGTGGAAAAATATTTTTTTGAAAAAGTCGCTAAGCCCCGGGGTCACAATTTCAGAAAAAATGTGACTTTCGGCAATTCACTCAAAAATGGTGCCCAGCGGTTACAAATGCTCCTCTGAAAGGTTAAGCGGTCGAAACAGAAGGCTTTTTTTCACTAGACTAGAAATCAGACCTCGACAACTTAACCGGTGGAGAAATATTTTTTTGAAAAAATCCCTAAGCCCCGGGGTCACAATTTCAGAAAAAATGTGACTTTCGGCCATTCACTCAAAAATGTTGCCCAGCGGTTGCAAATGCTCCCCTGAAAGGTTTGGCGGTCGAAACAGAAAGCTTTTTTTCACAGGACAAGAAATCAGACCTCGACAACTTAACTGGCGAAAGATGATTTTTCTGAAAAAATCGCTAAGCCCCGGGGTCACAATTTCAGAAAAAATGTGACTTTCGGCAATTCACTCAAAAATGGTACCCAGCGGTTGCAAATGCTCCCCTGAAAGGTTTGGCGGGCGAAACAGAAGGCTTTTTTTCACAGGACAAGAAATCAGACCTCAACAACTTAACCGGCAGAAGAAGATTTTTTTGAAAAAATCGCTAAGCGCCGGGGACACAATTTCAGAAAAAATTTGACTTTCGGCAATTCAGTCAAAAATGGTGCCCAGCGGTTGCAAATGCTCCCCTGAAAGGTTTGGCGGTCGAAACTGAAGGCTTGTTTTCACAAGACTAGAAATCAGACCTCGAGAACTTAAGCGGTGGAAAAATATTTTTTTGAAAAAAATCCCTAAGCCCCACAGTCACAAGTTCAGAAAAGATCTGACTTTCGGCAATTCACTCAAAAATGGTGCCCAGCGGTTGGAAATGCTCCCCTGAAAGGTTTGGCGGTCGAAATAGAAGGCTTTTTTTCACAGGACTAGAAATCAGACATCGACACCTTAACAGGTGCAAAAATATTTTTTTGAAAAAATCGCTAAGCCCCGGGGTCACAATTTCAGAAAAAATGTGACTTTCGGCAATTCAGTCAAAAATGGTGCCCAGCGGTTCCAAATGCTCCCCTGAAAGTTTTGGCGGTCGAAACTGAAGGCTTGTTTTCACAAGACTAGAAATCAGACCTCGAGAACTTAAGCGGTGGAGAAATATTTTTTTGAAAAAAATCCCTAAGCCCCGCAGTCACAAGTTCAGAAAAAATGTGACTTTCGGCAATTCACTCAAAAATGGTGCCCAGCGGTTACAAATGCTCCCATGAAAGGTTAAGCGGTCGAAACAGAAGGCTTTTTTTCACAAGACTAGAAATCAGACCTCGACAACTTAACCGGTGGAGAAATATTTTTTTGAAAAAATCCCTAAGCCCCGCGGTCACAATTTCAGAAAAAATGTGACGTTCGGCCATTCACTCAAAAATGGTGCCCAGCGGTTGCAAATGCTTCGCTGAAAGGTTTGGCGGTCGAAACAGAAGGCTTTTTTTCACAGGACTAGAAATCAGACCTCGACAACTTAAGCGGTGGAAATATATTTTTTTGAAAAATTCGCTAAGCCCCGGGGTCACAATTTCAGAAAAAATCTGACTTTCGGCAATTCACTCAAAAATGGTGCCCAGCGGTTACAAATGCTGCCCTGAAAGGTTTGGCGGTCGAAACAGAAGGCTTTTTTTCACAAAACTAGAAATCAGACCTAGACAACTTAAGCGGTGGAAAAATATTTTTTTGAAAAAATCGCTAAGCCCCGGGGTCACAATTTCAGAAAAAATGTGACTTTCGGCCATTAACTCAAAAATGGTGCCCAGCGGTTGCAAATGCTCCCCTGAAAGGTTTGGCGGTCGAAACAGAAGGCTTTTTTTTACAGGACAAGAAATCAGACCTCGACAACTTAACCGGCGGAAGAAGATTTTTTTGAAAAAATCGCTAAGCCCGGGGTCACAATTTCAGAAAAAATGTGGCTTTCGGCAATTCGCTCAAAGATGGTGCCCAGCGGTTACAAATGCTCCCCTGAAAGGTTAAGCGGTCGAAACAGAAGGCTTTTTTTCACAAGACTAGAAATCAGACCTCGACAACTTAACAGGTGCAAAAATATTTTTTTCAAAAAAATCCCTAAGCCCAGGGGTCACAATTTCAGAAAAAATCTGACTTTCGGCAATTCACTCAAAAATGGTGCCCTATGGTTGCAAAATCTCCCCTGAAAGGTTTGGCGGTCGAAACAGAAGGCTTTTTTTCAAAAGACTAGAAATCAGACCTCGACAACTAAACTGGCGAAAGATGATTTTTCTGAAAAAATCGCTAAGCCCCGGGGTCACAATTTCAGAAAAAATGTGACTTTCGGCAAATTCACTCAAAAATGGTGCCCAGCAGTTGCAAATGCTCCCCTGAAAGTTTTGGCGGGCGAAACAGAAGGCTTTTTTTCACAGGACAAGAAATCAGACCTCGAGAACTTAAGCGGTGGAAAAATATTTTTTTGAAAAAAATCCCTAAGCCCCGCAGTCACAAGTTCAGAAAAGATCTGACTTTCGGCAATTCAGTCAAAAATGGTGCCTAGCGGTTGCAAATGCTCCCCTGTAAGGTTTGGCGGTCGAAACAGAAGCCTTTTTTTCACAGGACTAGAAATCAGACATCGACAACTTAACAGGTGGAAAAATATTTTTTTGAAAAAGTCGCTAAGCCCCGGGGTCACAATTTCAGAAAAAATGTGACTTTCGGCAATTCACTCAAAAATGGTGCCCAGCGGTTACAAATGCTCCCCTGAAAGGTTAAGCGGTCGAAACAGAAGGCTTTTTTTCACTAGACTAGAAATCAGACCTCGACAACTTAACCGGTGGAGAAATATTTTTTTGAAAAAATCCCTAAGCCCCGGGGTCACAATTTCAGAAAAAATGTGACTTTCGGCCATTCACTCAAAAATGTTGCCCAGCGGTTGCAAATGCTCCCCTGAAAGGTTTGGCGGTCGAAACAGAAAGCTTTTTTTCACAGGACAAGAAATCAGACCTCGACAACTTAACTGGCGAAAGATGATTTTTCTGAAAAAATCGCTAAGCCCCGGGGTCACAATTTCAGAAAAAATGTGACTTTCGGCAATTCACTCAAAAAGGGTACCCAGCGGTTGCAAATGCTCCCCTGAAAGGTTTGGCGGGCGAAACAGAAGGCTTTTTTTCACAGGACAAGAAATCAGACCTCAACAACTTAACCGGCAGAAGAAGATTTTTTTGAAAAAATCGCTAAGCGCCGGGGACACAATTTCAGAAAAAATTTGACTTTCGGCAATTCAGTCAAAAATGGTGCCCAGCGGTTGCAAATGCTCCCCTGAAAGGTTTGGCGGTCGAAACTGAAGGCTTGTTTTCACAAGACTAGAAATCAGACCTCGAGAACTTAAGCGGTGGAAAAATATTTTTTTGAAAAAAATCCCTAAGCCCCACAGTCACAAGTTCAGAAAAGATCTGACTTTCGGCAATTCACTCAAAAATGGTGCCCAGCGGTTGGAAATGCTCCCCTGAAAGGTTTGGCGGTCGAAATAGAAGGCTTTTTTTCACAGGACTAGAAATCAGACATCGCCACCTTAACAGGTGCAAAAATATTTTTTTGAAAAAATCGCTAAGCCCCGGGGTCACAATTTCAGAAAAAATGTGACTTTCGGCAATTCAGTCAAAAATGTTGCCCAGCGGTTCCAAATGCTCCCCTGAAAGTTTTGGCGGTCGAAACTGAAGGCTTGTTTTCACAAGACTAGAAATCAGACCTCGAGAACTTAAGCGGTGGAGAAATATTTTTTTGAAAAAAATCCCTAAGCCCCGCAGTCACAAGTTCAGAAAAGATCTGACTTTCGGCAATTCACTCAAAAATGGTGCCTAGCGGTTGCAAATGCTCCCCTGAAAGGTTTGGCGGGCGAAACAGAAGGCTTTTTTTCACAGGACTAGAAATCAGACATCGACAACTTAACAGGTGGAAAAATATTTTTTTGAAAAAGTCGCTAAGCCCCGGGGTCACAATTTCAGAAAAAATGTGACTTTCGGCAATTCACTCAAAAATGGTGCCCAGCGGTTACAAATGCTCCTCTGAAAGGTTAAGCGGTCGAAACAGAAGGCTTTTTTTCACTAGACTAGAAATCAGACCTCGACAACTTAACCGGTGGAGAAATATTTTTTTGAAAAAATCCCTAAGCCCCGGGGTCACAATTTCAGAAAAAATGTGACTTTCGGCCATTCACTCAAAAATGTTGCCCAGCGGTTGCAAATGCTCCCCTGAAAGGTTTGGCGGTCGAAACAGAAAGCTTTTTTTCACAGGACAAGAAATCAGACCTCGACAACTTAACTGGCGAAAGATGATTTTTCTGAAAAAATCGCTAAGCCCCGGGGTCACAATTTCAGAAAAAATGTGACTTTCGGCAATTCACTCAAAAATGGTACCCAGCGGTTGCAAATGCTCCCCTGAAAGGTTTGGCGGGCGAAACAGAAGGCTTTTTTTCACAGGACAAGAAATCAGACCTCAACAACTTAACCGGCAGAAGAAGATTTTTTTGAAAAAATCGCTAAGCGCCGGGGACACAATTTCAGAAAAAATTTGACTTTCGGCAATTCAGTCAAAAATGGTGCCCAGCGGTTGCAAATGCTCCCCTGAAAGGTTTGGCGGTCGAAACTGAAGGCTTGTTTTCACAAGACTAGAAATCAGACCTCGAGAACTTAAGCGGTGGAAAAATATTTTTTTGAAAAAAATCCCTAAGCCCCACAGTCACAAGTTCAGAAAAGATCTGACTTTCGGCAATTCACTCAAAAATGGTGCCCAGCGGTTGGAAATGCTCCCCTGAAAGGTTTGGCGGTCGAAATAGAAGGCTTTTTTTCACAGGACTAGAAATCAGACATCGACACCTTAACAGGTGCAAAAATATTTTTTTGAAAAAATCGCTAAGCCCCGGGGTCACAATTTCAGAAAAAATGTGACTTTCGGCAATTCAGTCAAAAATGGTGCCCAGCGGTTCCAAATGCTCCCCTGAAAGTTTTGGCGGTCGAAACTGAAGGCTTGTTTTCACAAGACTAGAAATCAGACCTCGAGAACTTAAGCGGTGGAGAAATATTTTTTTGAAAAAAATCCCTAAGCCCCGCAGTCACAAGTTCAGAAAAAATGTGACTTTCGGCAATTCACTCAAAAATGGTGCCCAGCGGTTACAAATGCTCCCCTGAAAGGTTAAGCGGTCGAAACAGAAGGCTTTTTTTCACAAGACTAGAAATCAGACCTCGACAACTTAACCGGTGGAGAAATATTTTTTTGAAAAAATCCCTAAGCCCCGGGGTCACAATTTCAGAAAAAATGTGACTTTCGGCCATTCACTCAAAAATGTTGCCAGGCGGTTGCAAATGCTCCCCTGAAAGGTTTGGCGGTCGAAACAGAAAGCCTTTTTTCACAGGACAAGAAATCAGACCTCGACAACTTAACTGGCGAAAGATGATTTTTCTGAAAAAATCGCTAAGCCCCGGGGTCACAATTTCAGAAAAAATCTGACTTTCGGCAATTCACTCAAAAATTGTGCCCAGCGGTTACAAATGCTCCCCTGAAAGGTTTGGAGGTCGAAACAGAAGGCTTTTTTTCACAAGACTAGAAATCAGACCTCGACAACTTAACCGGTGGAGAAATATTTTTTTGAAAAAATCCCTAAGCCCCGCAGTCACAAGTTCAGAAAAAATGTGACTTTCGGCCATTCACTCAAAAATGGTGCGCAGCGGTTGCAAATGCTCGCCTGAAAGGTTTGGCGGTCGAAACAGAAGGCTTTTTTTCACAGGACAAGAAATCAGACCTCAACAACTTAACCGGCAGAAGAAGATTTTTTTGAAAAAATCGCTAAGCGCCGGTGACACAATTTCAGAAAAAATGTGACTTTCGGCAATTCACTCAAAAATGGTGCCCAGCGGTTGCAAATGCTCCCCTGTAAGGTTTGGCAGTCGAAACAGAAGGCTTTTTTTCACAAGACCAGAAATCAGACCTCGACAACTTAACCGGTGGAGAAATATTTTTTTGAAAAAATCCCTAAGCCCCGGGGTCACAATTTCAGAAAAAATCTGACTTTCGGCAATTCACTCAAATATTGTGCCCAGCGGTTACAAATGCTCCCCTGAAAAGTTTGGCGGTCGAAATAGAAGGCTTTTTTTCACAGGAGTAGAAATCAGACCTCGACACCTTAACAGGTGCAAAAATATTTTTTTGAAAAAATCCCTAAGCCCCGCAGTCACAAATTCAGAAAAAATCTGACTTTCGGCAATTCACTCAAAAATGGTTCCCAGCGGTTGCAAATACTCCCCTGTAAGGTTTGGCGGTCGAAACAGAAGGCTTTTTTTCACAGGACTAGAAATCAGACCCCGAGAAATTAACCGGCAGCAAAATAGTTTTTTGAAAAAATCCCTAAGCCCCGGGGTCACAATTTCAGAAAAAATGTGACTTTCGGCAATTCACTCAAAAATGGTGCCCAGCGGTTACAAATGCTCCCATGAAAGGTTAAGCGGTCGAAACAGAAGGCTTTTTTTCACAAGACTAGAAATCAGACCTCGACAACTTAACCGGTGGAGAAATATTTTTTTGAAAAAATCCCTAAGCCCCGCGGTCACAATTTCAGAAAAAATGTGACGTTCGGCCATTCACTCAAAAATGGTGCCCAGCGGTTGCAAATGCTTCGCTGAAAGGTTTGGCGGTCGAAACAGAAGGCTTTTTTTCACAGGACTAGAAATCAGACCTCGACAACTTAAGCGGTGGAAATATATTTTTTTGAAAAATTCGCTAAGCCCCGGGGTCACAATTTCAGAAAAAATCTGACTTTCGGCAATTCACTCAAAAATGGTGCCCAGCGGTTACAAATGCTGCCCTGAAAGGTTTGGCGGTCGAAACAGAAGGCTTTTTTTCACAAAACTAGAAATCAGACCTAGACAACTTAAGCGGTGGAAAAATATTTTTTTGAAAAAATCGCTAAGCCCCGGGGTCACAATTTCAGAAAAAATGTGACTTTCGGCCATTAACTCAAAAATGGTGCCCAGCGGTTGCAAATGCTCCCCTGAAAGGTTTGGCGGTCGAAACAGAAGGCTTTTTTTTACAGGACAAGAAATCAGACCTCGACAACTTAACCGGCGGAAGAAGATTTTTTTGAAAAAATCGCTAAGCCCGGGGTCACAATTTCAGAAAAAATGTGGCTTTCGGCAATTCGCTCAAAGATGGTGCCCAGCGGTTACAAATGCTCCCCTGAAAGGTTAAGCGGTCGAAACAGAAGGCTTTTTTTCACAAGACTAGAAATCAGACCTCGACAACTTAACAGGTGCAAAAATATTTTTTTCAAAAAAATCCCTAAGCCCAGGGGTCACAATTTCAGAAAAAATCTGACTTTCGGCAATTCACTCAAAAATGGTGCCCTATGGTTGCAAAATCTCCCCTGAAAGGTTTGGCGGTCGAAACAGAAGGCTTTTTTTCAAAAGACTAGAAATCAGACCTCGACAACTAAACTGGCGAAAGATGATTTTTCTGAAAAAATCGCTAAGCCCCGGGGTCACAATTTCAGAAAAAATGTGACTTTCGGCAAATTCACTCAAAAATGGTGCCCAGCAGTTGCAAATGCTCCCCTGAAAGTTTTGGCGGGCGAAACAGAAGGCTTTTTTTCACAGGACAAGAAATCAGACCTCGAGAACTTAAGCGGTGGAAAAATATTTTTTTGAAAAAAATCCCTAAGCCCCGCAGTCACAAGTTCAGAAAAGATCTGACTTTCGGCAATTCAGTCAAAAATGGTGCCTAGCGGTTGCAAATGCTCCCCTGTAAGGTTTGGCGGTCGAAACAGAAGCCTTTTTTTCACAGGACTAGAAATCAGACATCGACAACTTAACAGGTGGAAAAATATTTTTTTGAAAAAGTCGCTAAGCCCCGGGGTCACAATTTCAGAAAAAATGTGACTTTCGGCAATTCACTCAAAAATGGTGCCCAGCGGTTACAAATGCTCCCCTGAAAGGTTAAGCGGTCGAAACAGAAGGCTTTTTTTCACTAGACTAGAAATCAGACCTCGACAACTTAACCGGTGGAGAAATATTTTTTTGAAAAAATCCCTAAGCCCCGGGGTCACAATTTCAGAAAAAATGTGACTTTCGGCCATTCACTCAAAAATGTTGCCCAGCGGTTGCAAATGCTCCCCTGAAAGGTTTGGCGGTCGAAACAGAAAGCTTTTTTTCACAGGACAAGAAATCAGACCTCGACAACTTAACTGGCGAAAGATGATTTTTCTGAAAAAATCGCTAAGCCCCGGGGTCACAATTTCAGAAAAAATGTGACTTTCGGCAATTCACTCAAAAATGGTACCCAGCGGTTGCAAATGCTCCCCTGAAAGGTTTGGCGGGCGAAACAGAAGGCTTTTTTTCACAGGACAAGAAATCAGACCTCAACAACTTAACCGGCAGAAGAAGATTTTTTTGAAAAAATCGCTAAGCGCCGGGGACACAATTTCAGAAAAAATTTGACTTTCGGCAATTCAGTCAAAAATGGTGCCCAGCGGTTGCAAATGCTCCCCTGAAAGGTTTGGCGGTCGAAACTGAAGGCTTGTTTTCACAAGACTAGAAATCAGACCTCGAGAACTTAAGCGGTGGAAAAATATTTTTTTGAAAAAAATCCCTAAGCCCCACAGTCACAAGTTCAGAAAAGATCTGACTTTCGGCAATTCACTCAAAAATGGTGCCCAGCGGTTGGAAATGCTCCCCTGAAAGGTTTGGCGGTCGAAATAGAAGGCTTTTTTTCACAGGACTAGAAATCAGACATCGACACCTTAACAGGTGCAAAAATATTTTTTTGAAAAAATCGCTAAGCCCCGGGGTCACAATTTCAGAAAAAATGTGACTTTCGGCAATTCAGTCAAAAATGTTGCCCAGCGGTTCCAAATGCTCCCCTGAAAGTTTTGGCGGTCGAAACTGAAGGCTTCTTTTCACAAGACTAGAAATCAGACCTCGAGAACTTAAGCGGTGGAGAAATATTTTTTTGAAAAAAATCCCTAAGCCCCGCAGTCACAAGTTCAGAAAAGATCTGACTTTCGGCAATTCACTCAAAAATGGTGCCTAGCGGTTGCAAATGCTCCCCTGAAAGGTTTGGCGGGCGAAACAGAAGGCTTTTTTTCACAGGACTAGAAATCAGACATCGACAACTTAACAGGTGGAAAAATATTTTTTTGAAAAAGTCGCTAAGCCCCGGGGTCACAATTTCAGAAAAAATGTGACTTTCGGCAATTCACTCAAAAATGGTGCCCAGCGGTTACAAATGCTCCTCTGAAAGGTTAAGCGGTCGAAACAGAAGGCTTTTTTTCACTAGACTAGAAATCAGACCTCGACAACTTAACCGGTGGAGAAATATTTTTTTGAAAAAATCCCTAAGCCCCGGGGTCACAATTTCAGAAAAAATGTGACTTTCGGCCATTCACTCAAAAATGTTGCCCAGCGGTTGCAAATGCTCCCCTGAAAGGTTTGGCGGTCGAAACAGAAAGCTTTTTTTCACAGGACAAGAAATCAGACCTCGACAACTTAACTGGCGAAAGATGATTTTTCTGAAAAAATCGCTAAGCCCCGGGGTCACAATTTCAGAAAAAATGTGACTTTCGGCAATTCACTCAAAAATGGTACCCAGCGGTTGCAAATGCTCCCCTGAAAGGTTTGGCGGGCGAAACAGAAGGCTTTTTTTCACAGGACAAGAAATCAGACCTCAACAACTTAACCGGCAGAAGAAGATTTTTTTGAAAAAATCGCTAAGCGCCGGGGACACAATTTCAGAAAAAATTTGACTTTCGGCAATTCAGTCAAAAATGGTGCCCAGCGGTTGCAAATGCTCCCCTGAAAGGTTTGGCGGTCGAAACTGAAGGCTTGTTTTCACAAGACTAGAAATCAGACCTCGAGAACTTAAGCGGTGGAAAAATATTTTTTTGAAAAAAATCCCTAAGCCCCACAGTCACAAGTTCAGAAAAGATCTGACTTTCGGCAATTCACTCAAAAATGGTGCCCAGCGGTTGGAAATGCTCCCCTGAAAGGTTTGGCGGTCGAAATAGAAGGCTTTTTTTCACAGGACTAGAAATCAGACATCGACACCTTAACAGGTGCAAAAATATTTTTTTGAAAAAATCGCTAAGCCCCGGGGTCACAATTTCAGAAAAAATGTGACTTTCGGCAATTCAGTCAAAAATGTTGCCCAGCGGTTCCAAATGCTCCCCTGAAAGTTTTGGCGGTCGAAACTGAAGGCTTGTTTTCACAAGACTAGAAATCAGACCTCGAGAACTTAAGCGGTGGAGAAATATTTTTTTGAAAAAAATCCCTAAGCCCCGCAGTCACAAGTTCAGAAAAGATCTGACTTTCGGCAATTCACTCAAAAATGGTGCCTAGCGGTTGCAAATGCTCCCCTGAAAGGTTTGGCGGGCGAAACAGAAGGCTTTTTTTCACAGGACTAGAAATCAGACATCGACAACTTAACAGGTGGAAAAATATTTTTTTGAAAAAATCGCTAAGCCCCGGGGTCACAATTTCAGAAAAAATGTGACTTTCGGCAATTCACTCAAAAATGGTGCCCAGCGGTTACAAATGCTCCCCTGAAAGGTTAAGCGGTCGAAACAGAAGGCTTTTTTTCACAAGACTAGAAATCAGACCTCGACAACTTAACCGGTGGAGAAATATTTTTTTGAAAAAATCCCTAAGCCCCGGGGTCACAATTTCAGAAAAAATGTGACTTTCGGCCATTCACTCAAAAATGTTGCCAGGCGGTTGCAAATGCTCCCCTGAAAGGTTTGGCGGTCGAAACAGAAAGCCTTTTTTCACAGGACAAGAAATCAGACCTCGACAACTTAACTGGCGAAAGATGATTTTTCTGAAAAAATCGCTAAGCCCCGGGGTCACAATTTCAGAAAAAATCTGACTTTCGGCAATTCACTCAAAAATTGTGCCCAGCGGTTACAAATGCTCCCCTGAAAGGTTTGGAGGTCGAAACAGAAGGCTTTTTTTCACAAGACTAGAAATCAGACCTCGACAACTTAACCGGTGGAGAAATATTTTTTTGAAAAAATCCCTAAGCCCCGCAGTCACAAGTTCAGAAAAAATGTGACTTTCGGCCATTCACTCAAAAATGGTGCGCAGCGGTTGCAAATGCTCGCCTGAAAGGTTTGGCGGTCGAAACAGAAGGCTTTTTTTCACAGGACAAGAAATCAGACCTCAACAACTTAACCGGCAGAAGAAGATTTTTTTGAAAAAATCGCTAAGCGCCGGTGACACAATTTCAGAAAAAATGTGACTTTCGGCAATTCACTCAAAAATGGTGCCCAGCGGTTGCAAATGCTCCCCTGTAAGGTTTGGCAGTCGAAACAGAAGGCTTTTTTTCACAAGACCAGAAATCAGACCTCGACAACTTAACCGGTGGAGAAATATTTTTTTGAAAAAATCCCTAAGCCCCGGGGTCACAATTTCAGAAAAAATCTGACTTTCGGCAATTCACTCAAAAATTGTGCCCAGCGGTTACAAATGCTCCCCTGAAAAGTTTGGCGGTCGAAACAGAAGCCTTTTTTTCACAGGAGTAGAAATCAGACCTCGACAACTTAAGAGGTGGAAAAATATTTTTTTGAAAAAATCCCTAAGCCCCGCAGTCACAAATTCAGAAAAAATCTGACTTTCGGCAATTCACTCAAAAATGGTTCCCAGCGGTTGCAAATACTCCCCTGTAAGGTTTGGCGGTCGAAACAGAAGGCTTTTTTTCACAGGACTAGAAATCAGACCCCGAGAAATTAACCGGCAGCAAAATAGTTTTTTGAAAAAATCCCTAAGCCCCGGGGTCACAATTTCAGAAAAAATGTGACTTTCGGCAATTCACTCAAAAATGGTGCCCAGCGGTTGCAAATGCTCCCCTGAAAGGTTTGGCGGTCGAAACAGAAGGCTTTTTTTCACAGGACTAGAAATCAGACCTCGACAAATTAACCGGTGGAAGAAGATTTTTTTGAAAAAATCCCTAAGCCCCGGGGTCACAATTTCAGAAAAAATGTGACTTTCGGCCATTCACTCAAAAATGGTGCCCAGCGGTTGCAAATGCTCCCCTGAAAGGTTTGGCGGTCGAAACAGAAGGCTTTTTTTTACAGGACAAGAAATCAGACCTCGACAACTTAACCGGCGGAAGAAGATTTTTTTGAAAAAATCGCTAAGCCCGGGGTCACAATTTCAGAAAAAATGTGACTTTCGGCAATTCGCTCAAAAATGGTGCCCAGCGGTTACAAATGCTCCCCTGAAAGGTTAAGCGGTCGAAACAGAAGGCTTTTTTTCACAAGACTAGAAATCAGACCTCGACAACTTAACCGGTGGAAAAATATTTTTTTGAAAAAATGGCAAAGCCCCGGGGTCACAATTTCAGAAAAAATGTGACTTTCGGCAATTCACTCAAAAATGGTGCCCAGCGGTTGCAAATGCTCCCCTGAAAGGTTTGGCGGTCGAAACAGAAGGCTTTTTTTCACAGGACTAGAAATCAGACCTCTACAACTTAACAGGGGGAAGAAGATTTTTTTGAAAAAATCGCTAAGCCCCGGGGTCACAATTTCAGAAAAAATGTGACTTTCAGCAATTCACTCAAAAATGGTGCCCAGCGGTTGCAAATGCTCCCCTGAAAGGTTTGGCGGTTGAAACAGAAGGCTTGTTTTCACAAGACTAGAAATCAGACCTCGACAACTTAAGCGGTGGAAAAATATTTTTTTGAAAAAATCGCTAAGCCCCGGGGTCACAATTTCAGAAAAAATCTAACTTTCGGCAATTCACTCAAAAATGGTGCCCAGCGGTTACAAATGTTCCCCTGAAAGGTTTGGCGGTCGAAACAGAAGGCTTTTTTTCACAGGACAAGAAATCAGACCCCGAGAAATTAACAGGCAGAAAAATAGATTTTTGAAAAAATCTCTAAGCCCCGGGGTCGCAATTTCAGAGAAAATCTGACTTTCGGCAATTCACTCAAAAATGGTGCCCAGCGGTTGCAAATGCTCCCCTGAAAGGTTAAGCGGTCGAAACAGAAGGCTTTTTTTCACAAGACTAGAAATCAGACCTCGACAACTTAACAGGTGCAAAAATATTTTTTTGAAAAAATCGCTAAGCCCCGGGGTCACAATTTCAGAAAAAATCTGACTTTCGGCAATTCACTCAAAAATGGTGCCCTATGGTTGCAAAATCTCCCCTGAAAGGTTTGGCGGTCGAAACAGAAGGCTTTTTTTCACAAGCCTAGAAATCAGACCTCGACAACTTAACTGGCGAAAGATGATTTTTCTTAAAAAATCGCTAAGCCCCGGGGTCACAATTTCAGAAAAAATGTGACTTTCGGCAAATTCACTCAAAAATGGTGCCCAGCGGTTGCAAATGCTCCCCTGAAAGGTTTGGCGGTCGAAACAGAAGGCTTTTTTTCACAAGACTAGAAATCAGACCTCGACAACTTAACTGGCGAAAGATGATTTTTCTGAAAAAATCGCTATGCCCCGGGGTCACAATTTCAGAAAAAATCTGAGTTTTGGCAATTCACTCAAAAATGGTGCCCAACGGTTGCAAATGCTCCGCTGAAAGGTTTGGCGGTCGAAACAGAAGGCTTTTTTTCACAGGACAAGAAATCAGACCTCGACAACTTACCGGCGGAAGAAGATTTTTTTGAAAAAATCCCTAAGCCTCAAGGTCACAATTTCAGAAAAAATGTGACTTTCGGCAATTCACTCAAAAATGCTGCCCAGCGGTTGCAAATGCTCCCCTGAAAGGTTTGGCGGTCGAAACAGAAGGCTTTTTTTCACAGGACTAGAAATCAGACATCGACAACTTAACAGGTGCAAAAATATTTTTTTGAAAAAATCGCTAAGCCCCGGGGTCACAATTTCAGAAAAAATGTGACTTTCGGCAATTCACTCAAAAATGGTGCCCAGCGGTTACAAATGCTCCCCTGAAAGGTTAAGCGGTCGAAACAGAAGGCTTTTTTTCACTAGACTAGAAATCAGACCTCGACAACTTAACCGGTGGAGAAATATTTTTTTGAAAAAATCCCTAAGCCCCGGGGTCACAATTTCAGAAAAAATGTGACTTTCGGCCATTCACTCAAAAATGTTGCCCAGCGGTTGCAAATGCTCCCCTGAAAGGTTTGGCGGTCGAAACAGAAAGCTTTTTTTCACAGGACAAGAAATCAGACCTCGACAACTTAACTGGCGAAAGATGATTTTTCTGAAAAAATCGCTAAGCCCCGGGGTCACAATTTCAGAAAAAATGTGACTTTCGGCAATTCACTCAAAAATGGTACCCAGCGGTTGCAAATGCTCCCCTGAAAGGTTTGGCGGGCGAAACAGAAGGCTTTTTTTCACAGGACAAGAAATCAGACCTCAACAACTTAACCGGCAGAAGAAGATTTTTTTGAAAAAATCGCTAAGCGCCGGGGACACAATTTCAGAAAAAATTTGACTTTCGGCAATTCAGTCAAAAATGGTGCCCAGCGGTTGCAAATGCTCCCCTGAAAGGTTTGGCGGTCGAAACTGAAGGCTTGTTTTCACAAGACTAGAAATCAGACCTCGAGAACTTAAGCGGTGGAAAAATATTTTTTTGAAAAAAATCCCTAAGCCCCACAGTCACAAGTTCAGAAAAGATCTGACTTTCGGCAATTCACTCAAAAATGGTGCCCAGCGGTTGGAAATGCTCCCCTGAAAGGTTTGGCGGTCGAAACAGAAGGCTTTTTTTCACAGGACTAGAAATCAGACATCGACAACTTAACAGGTGCAAAAATATTTTTTTGAAAAAATCGCTAAGCTCCGGGGTCACAATTTCAGAAAAAATGTGACTTTCGGCAATTCACTCAAAAATGGTGCCCAGCGGTTACAAATGCTCCCATGAAAGGTTAAGCGGTCGAAACAGAAGGCTTTTTTTCACAAGACTAGAAATCAGACCTTGACAACTTAACCGGTGGAGAAATATTTTTTTGAAAAAATCCCTAAGCCCCGCGGTCACAATTTCAGAAAAAATGTGACGTTCGGCCATTCACTCAAAAATGGTGCCAGACGGTTGCAAATGCTCCCTTGAAAGGTTTGGCGGTCGAAACAGAAGGCTTTTTTTCACAGGACTAGAAATCAGACATCGACAACTTAACAGGTGGAAAAATATTTTTTTGAAAAAATCGCTAAGCCCCGGGGTCACAATTTCAGAAAAAATGTGACTTTCGGCAATTCACTCAAAAATGGTGCCCAGCGGTTACAAATGCTCCCCTGAAAGGTTAAGCGGTCGAAACAGAAGGCTTTTTTTCACAAGACTAGAAATCAGACCTCGACAACTTAACCGGTGGAGAAATATTTTTTTGAAAAAATCCCTAAGCCCCGGGGTCACAATTTCAGAAAAAATGTGACTTTCGGCCATTCACTCAAAAATGTTGCCAGGCGGTTGCAAATGCTCCCCTGAAAGGTTTGGCGGTCGAAACAGAAAGCCTTTTTTCACAGGACAAGAAATCAGACCTCGACAACTTAACTGGCGAAAGATGATTTTTCTGAAAAAATCGCTAAGCCCCGGGGTCACAATTTCAGAAAAAATCTGACTTTCGGCAATTCACTCAAAAATTGTGCCCAGCGGTTACAAATGCTCCCCTGAAAGGTTTGGAGGTCGAAACAGAAGGCTTTTTTTCACAAGACTAGAAATCAGACCTCGACAACTTAACCGGTGGAGAAATATTTTTTTGAAAAAATCCCTAAGCCCCGGGGTCACAATTTCAGAAAAAATGTGACTTTCGGCAATTCACTCAAAAATGGTGCCCAGCGGTTGCAAATGCTCCCCTGAAAGGTTTGGGGGGGGAAACAGAGGGCTTTTTTTCACAGGACAAGAAATCAGACCTCAACAACTTAACCGGCAGAAGAAGATTTTTTTTGAAAAAATCGCTAAGCGCCGGTGACACAATTTCAGAAAAAAATGTGACTTTCGGCAATTCACTCAAAAATGGTGCCCAGCGGTTGCAAATGCTCCCCTGTAAGGTTTGGCAGTCGAAACAGAAAGCTTTTTTTCACAAGACCAGAAATCAGACCTCGACAACTTAACCGGTGGAGAAATATTTTTTTGAAAAAATCCCTAAGCCCCGGGGTCACAATTTCAGAAAAAATCTGACTTTCGGCAATTCACTCAAAAATTGTGCCCAGCGGTTACAAATGCTCCCCTGAAAAGTTTGGCGGTCGAAACAGAAGGCTTTTTTTCACAGGACTAGAAATCAGACCTCGACAACTTAAGAGGTGGAAAAATATTTTTTTGAAAAAATCCCTAAGCCCCGCAGTCACAAATTCAGAAAAAATCTGACTTTCGGCAATTCACTCAAAAATGGTTCCCAGCGGTTGCAAATACTCCCCTGTAAGGTTTGGCGGTCGAAACAGAAGGCTTTTTTTCACAGGACTAGAAATCAGACCCCGAGAAATTAACCGGCAGCAAAATAGTTTTTTGAAAAAATCCCTAAGCCCCGGGGTCACAATTTCAGAAAAAATGTGACTTTCGGCAATTCACTCAAAAATGGTGCCCAGCGGTGGCAAATGCTCCCCTGAAAGGTTTGGCGGTCGAAACAGAAGGCTTTTTTTCACAGGACTAGAAATCAGACCTCGACAAATTAACCGGTGGAAGAAGATTTTTTTGAAAAAATCCCTAAGCCCCGGGGTCACAATTTCAGAAAAAATGTGACTTTCGGCCATTCACTCAAAAATGGTGCCCAGCGATTGCAAATGCTCCCCTGAAAGGTTTGGCGGTCGAAACAGAAGGCTTTTTTTTACAGGACAAGAAATCAGACCTCGACAACTTAACCGGCGGAAGAAGATTTTTTTGAAAAAATCGCTAAGCCCGGGGTCACAATTTCAGAAAAAATGTGACTTTCGGCAATTCGCTCAAAAATGGTGCCCAGCGGTTACAAATGCTCCCCTGAAAGGTTAGGCGGTCGAAACAGAAGGCTTTTTTTCACAAGACTAGAAATCAGACCTCGACAACTTAACCGGTGGAGAAATATTTTTTTGAAAAAATGGCAAAGCCCCGGGGTCACAATTTCAGAAAAAATGTGACTTTCGGCAATTCACTCAAAAATGGTGCCCAGCGGTTGCAAATGCTCCCCTGAAAGGTTTGGCGGTCGAAACAGAAGGCTTTTTTTCACAGGACTAGAAATCAGACCTCTACAACTTAACAGGGGGAAGAAGATTTTTTTGAAAAAATCGCTAAGCCCCGGGGTCACAATTTCAGAAAAAATCTGACTTTCAGCAATTCACTCAAAAATGGTGCCCAGCGGTTGCAAATGCTCCCCTATAAGGTTTGGCGGTTGAAACAGAAGGCTTGTTTTCACAAGCCTAGAAATCAGACCTCGACAACTTAAGCGGTGGAAAAATATTTTTTTGAAAAAATCGCTAAGCCCCGGGGTCACAATTTCAGAAAAAATCTAACTTTCGGCAATTCACTCAAAAATGGTGCCCAGCGGTTACAAATGTTCCCCTGAAAGGTTTGGCGGTCGAAACAGAAGGCTTTTTTTCACAGGACAAGAAATCAGACCCCGAGAAATTAACAGGCAGAAAAATAGATTTTTGAAAAAATCTCTAAGCCCCGGGGTCGCAATTTCAGAGAAAATCTGACTTTCGGCAATTCACTCAAAAATGGTGCCCAGCGGTTGCAAATGCTCCCCTGAAAGGTTAAGCGGTCGAAACAGAAGGCTTTTTTTCACAAGACTAGAAATCAGACCTCGACAACTTAACAGGTGGAGAAATATTTTTTTGAAAAAATCCCTAAGCCCCGGGGTCACAATTTCAGAAAAAATCTGACTTTCGGCAATTCACTCAAAAATGGTGCCCTATGGTTGCAAAATCTCCCCTGAAAGGTTTGGCGGTCGAAACAGAAGGCTTTTTTTCACAAGCCTAGAAATCAGACCTCGACAACTTAACTGGCGAAAGATGATTTTTCTTAAAAAATCGCTAAGCCCCGGGGTCACAATTTCAGAAAAAATGTGACTTTCGGCAAATTCACTCAAAAATGGTGCCCAGCGGTTGCAAATGCTCCCCTGAAAGGTTTGGCGGTCGAAACAGAAGGCTTTTTTTCACAAGACTAGAAATCAGACCTCGACAACTTAACTGGCGAAAGATGATTTTTCTGAAAAAATCGCTAAGCCCCGGGGTCACAATTTCAGAAAAAATGTGACTTTCGGCAATTCACTCAAAAATGGTGCCCAGCGGTTGCAAATGCTCCCCTGAAAGGTTTGGCGGTCGAAACAGAAGGCTTTTTTTCACAGGACAAGAAATCAGACCTCGACAACTTAACAGGCAGAAGAAGATTTTTTTGAAAAAATCGCTAAGCGCTGGGGACACAATTTCAGAAAAAATGTGACTTTCGGCAATTCAGTCAAAAATGGTGCCCAGCGGTTGCAAATGCTCCCCTGAAAGTTTTGGCGGTCGAAACTGAAGGCTTGTTTTCACAAGACTAGAAATCAGACCTCGAGAACTTAAGCGGTGGAAAAATATTTTTTTGAAAAAAATCCCTAAGCCCCGCAGTCACAAGTTCAGAAAAGATCTGACTTTCGGCAATTCACTCAAAAATGGTGCCCAGCGGTTGGAAATGCTCCCCTGAAAGGTTTGGCGGTCGAAACAGAAGGCTTTTTTTCACAGGACTAGAAATCAGACATCGACAACTTAACAGGTGCAAAAATATTTTTTTGAAAAAATCGCTAAGCCCCGGGGTCACAATTTCAGAAAAAATGTGACTTTCGGCAATTCACTCAAAAATGGTGCCCAGCGGTTACAAATGCTCCCATGAAAGGTTAAGCGGTCGAAACAGAAGGCTTTTTTTCACAAGACTAGAAATCAGACCTCGACAACTTAACCGGTGGAGAAATATTTTTTTGAAAAAATCCCTAAGCCCCGCGGTCACAATTTCAGAAAAAATGTGACGTTCGGCCATTCACTCAAAAATGGTGCCAGACGGTTGCAAATGCTCCCCTGAAAGGTTTGGCGGTCGAAACAGAAGGCTTTTTTTCACAGGACAAGAAATCAGACCTCGACAACTTAACTGGCGAAAAATGATTTTTCTGAAAAAATCGCTAAGCCCCGGGGTCACAATTTCAGAAAAAATGTGACTTTCGGCAATTCACTCAAAAATGGTGCCCAGCGGTTACAAATGCTCTCCTGAAAGGTTAAGCGGTCGAAACAGAAGGCTTTTTTTCACAAGACTAGAAATCAGACCTCGACAACTTAACAGGCGGAAAAATATTTTTTTGAAAAAATCCGTAAGCCCCGCGGTCACAATTTCAGAAAAAATCTGACTTTCGGCAATTCACTCAAAAATTGTGCCCAGCGGTTACAAATGCTCCCCTGAAAGGTTTGGAGGTCGAAACAGAAGGCTTTTTTTCACAAGACTAGAAATCAGACCTCGACAACTTAACCGGTGGAGAAATATTTTTTTGAAAAAATCCCTAAGCCCCGCAGTCACAAGTTCAGAAAAAATGTGACTTTCGGCCATTCACTCAAAAATGGTGCGCAGCGGTTGCAAATGCTCGCCTGAAAGGTTTGGCGGTTGAAACAGAAGGCTTTTTTTCACAGGACAAGAAATCAGACCTCGACAACTTAACTGGCGAAAGATGATTTTTCTGAAAAAATCGCTAAGCCCCGGGGTCACAATTTCAGAAAAAATGTGACTTTCGGCAATTCACTCAAAAATGGTACCCAGCGGTTGCAAATGCTCCCCTGAAAGGTTTGGCGGGCGAAACAGAAGGCTTTTTTTCACAGGACAAGAAATCAGACCTCAACAACTTAACCGGCAGAAGAAGATTTTTTTGAAAAAATCGCTAAGCGCCGGTGACACAATTTCAGAAAAAATGTGACTTTCGGCAATTCACTCAAAAATGGTGCCCAGCGGTTGCAAATGCTCCCCTGTAAGGTTTGGCAGTCGAAACAGAAGGCTTTTTTTCACAAGACCAGAAATCAGACCTCGACAACTTAACCGGTGGAGAAATATTTTTTTGAAAAAATCCCTAAGCCCCGGGGTCACAATTTCAGAAAAAATGTGACTTTCGGCAATTCACTCAAAAATTGTGCCCAGCGGTTACAAATGCTCCCCTGAAAAGTTTGGCGGTCGAAACAGAAGGCTTTTTTTCACAGGACTAGAAATCAGACCTCGACAACTTAAGAGGTGGAAAAATATTTTTTTGAAAAAATCCCTAAGCCCCGCAGTCACAAATTCAGAAAAAATCTGACTTTCGGCAATTCACTCAAAAATGGTTCCCAGCGGTTGCAAATACTCCCCTGTAAGGTTTGGCGGTCGAAACAGAAGGCTTTTTTTCACAGGACTAGAAATCAGACCCCGAGAAATTAACCGGCAGCAAAATAGTTTTTTGAAAAAATCCCTAAGCCCAGGGGTCACAATTTCAGAAAAAATGTGACTTTCGGCAATTCACTCAAAAATGGTGCCCAGCGGTTGCAAATGCTCCCCTGAAAGGTTTGGCGGTCGAAACAGAAGGCTTTTTTTCACAGGACTAGAAATCAGACCTCGACAACTTAACCGGTGGAAGAAGATTTTTTTGAAAAAATCCCTAAGCCCCGGGGTCACAATTTCAGAAAAAATGTGACTTTCGGCCATTCACTCAAAAATGGTGCCCAGCGGTTGCAAATGCTCCCCTGAAAGGATTGGCGGTCGAAACAGAAGGCTTTTTTTTACAGGACAAGAAATCAGACCTCGACAACTTCACCGGCGGAAGAAGATTTTTTTTGAAAAAATCGCTAAGCCCGGGGTCACAATTTCAGAAAAAATGTGACTTTCGGCAATTCGCTCAAAAATGGTGCCCAGCGGTTACAAATGCTCCCCTGAAAGGTTAAGCGGTCGAAACAGAAGGCTTTTTTTCACAAGACTAGAAATCAGACCTCGACAACTTAACCGGTGGAGAAATATTTTTTTGAAAAAATGGCAAAGCCCCGGGGTCACAATTTCAGAAAAAATGTGACTTTCGGCAATTCACTCAAAAATGGTGCCCAGCGGTTGCAAATGCTCCCCTGAAAGGTTTGGCGGTCGAAACAGAAGGCTTTTTTTCACAGGACTAGAAATCAGACCTCTACAACTTAACAGGGGGAAGAAGATTTTTTTGAAAAAATCGCTAAGCCCCGGGGTCACAATTTCAGAAAAAATGTGACTTTCAGCAATTCACTCAAAAATGGTGCCCAGCGGTTGCAAATGCTCCCCTGAAAGGTTTGGCGGTTGAAACAGAAGGCTTGTTTTCACAAGACTAGAAATCAGACCTCGACAACTTAAGCGGTGGAAAAATATTTTTTTGAAAAAATCGCTAAGCCCCGGGGTCACAATTTCAGAAAAAATCTAACTTTCGGCAATTCACTCAAAAATGGTGCCCAGCGGTTACAAATGTTCCCCTGAAAGGTTTGGCGGTCGAAACAGAAGGCTTTTTTTCACAAGACTAGAAATCAGACCTCAACAACTTAACCGGTGGAAAAATATTTTTTTGAAAAAATCCCTAAGCTCCGGGGTCACAATTTCAGAAAAAATGTGACTTTCGGCAATTCACTCAAAAATGGTGCGCAACGGTTGAAAATGCTCCCCTGAAAGGTTTGGCGGTCGAAACAGAAGGCTTTTTTTCACAGGACAAGAAATCAGACCCCGAGGAATTAACAGGCAGAAAAATAGATTTTTGAAAAAATCTCTAAGCCCCGGGGTCGCAATTTCAGAGAAAATCTGACTTTCGGCAATTCACTCAAAAATGGTGCCCAGCGGTTGCAAATGCTCCCCTGAAAGGTTAAGCGGTCGAAACAGAAGGCTTTTTTTCACAAGACTAGAAATCAGACCTCGACAACTTAACAGGTGCAAAAATATTTTTTTGAAAAAATCCCTAAGCCCAGGGGTCACAATTTCAGAAAAAAATTTGACTTTCGGCAATTCACTCAAAAATGGTGCCCTATGGTTGCAAAATCTCCCCTGAAAGGTTTGGCGGTCGAAACAGAAGGCTTTTTTTCACAAGCCTAGAAATCAGACCTCGACAACTTAACTGGCGAAAGATGATTTTTCTTAAAAAATCGCTAAGCCCCGGGGTCACAATTTCAGAAAAAATGTGACTTTCGGCAAATTCACTCAAAAATGGTGCCCAGCGGTTGCAAATGCTCCCCTGAAAGGTTTGGCGGTCGAAACAGAAGGCTTTTTTTCACAAGACTAGAAATCAGACCTCGACAACTTAACTGGCGAAAGATGATTTTTCTGAAAAAATCGCTATGCCCCGGGGTCACAATTTCAGAAAAAATCTGAGTTTTGGCAATCCACTCAAAAATGGTGCCCAACGGTTGCAAATGCTCCGCTGAAAGGTTTGGCGGTCGAAACAGAAGGCTTTTTTTCACAGGACTAGAAATCAGACATCGACAACTTAACAGGTGCAAAAATATTTTTTTGAAAAAATCGCTAAGCCCCGGGGTCACAATTTCAGAAAAAATGTGACTTTCGGCAATTCACTCAAAAATGGTGCCCAGCGGTTACAAATGCTCCCCTGAAAGGTTAAGCGGTCGAAACAGAAGGCTTTTTTTCACAAGACTAGAAATCAGACCTCGACAACTTAACCGGTGGAGAAATATTTTTTTGAAAAAATCCCTAAGCCCCGCAGTCACAAGTTCAGAAAAAATGTGACTTTCGGCCATTCACTCAAAAATGGTGCCCAGCGGTTGCAAATGCTCGCCTGAAAGGTTTGGCGGTCGAAACAGAAGGCTTTTTTTCACAGGACAAGAAATCAGACCTCGACAACTTAACTGGCGAAAGATGATTTTTCTGAAAAAATCGCTAAGCCCCGGGGTCACAATTTCAGAAAAAATGTGACTTTCGGCAATTCACTCAAAAATGGTACCCAGCGGTTGCAAATGCTCCCCTGAAAGGTTTGGCGGGCGAAACAGAAGGCTTTTTTTCACAGGACTAGAAATCAGACATCGACAACTTAACAGGTGCAAAAATATTTTTTTGAAAAAATCGCTAAGCCCCGGGGTCACAATTTCAGAAAAAATGTGACTTTCGGCAATTCACTCAAAAATGGTGCCCAGCTGTTACAAATGCTCCCCTGAAAGGTTAAGCGGTCGAAACAGAAGGCTTTTTTTCACAAGACTAGAAATCAGACCTCGACAACTTAACCGGTGGAGAAATATTTTTTTGAAAAAATCCCTAAGCCCCGCGGTCACAATTTCAGAAAAAATGTGACGTTCGGCCATTCACTCAAAAATGGTGCCCAGCGGTTGCAAATGCTCCCCTGAAAGGTTTGGCGGTCGAAACAGAAGGGTTTTTTTCACAGGACAAGAAATCAGACCTCGACAACTTAACTGGCGAAAGATGATTTTTCTGAAAAAATCGCTAAGCCCCGGGGTCACAATTTCAGAAAAAATGTGACTTTTGGCAATTCACTCAAAAATGGTACCCAGCGGTTGCAAATGCTCCCCTGAAAGGTTTGGCGGGCGAAACAGAAGGCTTTTTTTCACAGGACAAGAAATCAGACCTCAACAACTTAACCGGCAGAAGATTTTTTTGAAAAAATCGCTAAGCGCCGGGGACACAATTTCAGAAAAAATGTGACTTTCGGCAATTCAGTCAAAAATGGTGCCCAGCGGTTGCAAATGCTCCCCTGAAAGGTTTGGCGGTCGAAACTGAAGGCTTGTTTTCACAAGACTAGAAATCAGACCTCGACAACTTAAGCGGTGGAAAAATATTTTTTTGAAAAAAATCCCTAAGCCCCGCAGTCACAAGTTCAGAAAAGATCTGACTTTCGGCAATTCACTCAAAAATGGTGCCCAGCGGTTGCAAATGCTCCCCTGTAAGGTTTGGCGGTCGAAACAGAAGGCTTTTTTTCACAGGACTAGAAATCAGACATAGACAACTTAACAGGTGGAAAAATATTTTTTTGAAAAAATCGCTAAGCCCCGGGGTCACAATTTCAGAAAAAATGTGACTTTCGGCAATTCACTCAAAAATGGTGCCCAGCGGTTACAAATGCTCCCCTGAAAGGTTTGGCGGTCGAAACAGAAGGCTTTTTTTCACAAGACTAGAAATCAGACCTCGACAACTTAACCGGCGAAAGATGATTTTTCTGAAAAAATCCCTAAGCCCCGGGGTCACAATTTCAGAAAAAATCTGAGTTTTGGCAATTCACTCAAAAATGGTGCCCAACGGTTGCAAATGCTCAGCTGAAAGGTTTGGCGGTCGAAACAGAAGGCTTTTTTTCACAGGACAAGAAATCAGACCTCGACAAGTTACCGGCGGAAGAAGATTTTTTTGAAAAAATCCCTACGCCCCGAGGTCACAATTTCAGAAAAAATCTGACTTTCGGCAATTCAGTCAAAAATGGTGCCCAGCGGTTGCAAATGCTCCCCTGAAAGGTTTGGCGGTCGAAACTGAAGGCTTTTTTTCACAAGACTAGAAATCAGACCTCGAGAACTTAAGCGGTGGAAAAATATTTTTTTGAAAAAAATCCCTAAGCCCCGCAGTCACAAGTTCAGAAAAGATCTGACTTTCGGCAATTCACTCAAAAATGGTGCCCAGCGGTTGCAAATGCTCCCCTGTAAGGTTTGGCGGTCGAAACAGAAGGCTTTTTTTCACAGGACTAGAAATCACACATCGACAACTTAACAGGTGCAAAAATATTTTTTTGAAAAAATCGCTAAGCCCCAGGGTCACAAATTCAGAAAAAATGTGACTTTCGGCAATTCACTCAAAAATGGTGCCCAGCGGTTACAAATGCTCCCCTGAAAGGTTAAGCGGTCGAAACAGAAGGCTTTTTTTCACAAGACTAGAAATCAGACCTCGACAACTTAACCGGTGGAGAAATATTTTTTTGAAAAAGTCCCTAAGGCCCGCGGTCACAATTTCAGAAAAAATGTGACTTTCGGCCATTCACTCAAAAATGGTGCCCAACGGTTGCAAATGCTCCCCTGAAAGGTTTGGCGGTCGAAACAGAAGGCTTTTTTCCACAGGACAAGAAATCAGACCTCGACAACTTAACCCTCGGAAGAAGATTTCTTTGAAAAGATCGCTAAGCCCCGGGGACACAATTTCAGAAAAAATGTGACTTTCGGCAATTCACCCAAAAATGGTGCCCAGCGGTTACAAATGCTCCCCTGTAAGGTTTGGCGGTCGAAACAGAAGGCTTTTTTTCACAAGACTAGAAATCAGACCTCGACAACTTAACTGGCGAAAGATGATTTTTTTGAAAAAATCGCTATGCCCCGGGGTCACAATTTCAGAAAAAATCTGAGTTTTGGCAATTAACTCAAAAATGGTGCCCAACGGTTGCAAATGCTCCGCTGAAAGGTTTGGCGGTCGAAACAGAAGGCTTTTTTTCACAGGACAAGAAATCAGACCTTGACAACTTACCGGCGGAAGAAGATTTTTTTGAAAAAATCGCTAAGCGCCGGTGACACAATTTCAGAAAAAATGTGACTTTCGGCAATTCACTCAAAAATGGTGCCCAGCGGTTGCAAATGCTCCCCTGTAAGGTTTGGCGGTCGAAACAGAAGGCTTTTTTTCACAAGACTAGAAATCAGACCTCGACAACTCAACAGGTGAAAAAATATTTTTTTGAAAAAATCCCTAAGCCCAGGGGTCACAATTTCAGAAAAAAATTGACTTTCGGCAATTCGGTCAAAAATGGTGCCCAGCGGTTACAAATGCTCCCCTGAAAGGTTTGGCAGTCGGAACAGAAGGCTTTTTTCCACAAGAGTAGAAATCAGACATCGACAACTTAACCGGTGGAGAAATATTTTTTTGAAAAAATCGCTAAGCCCCGGGTCACAATTTCAGAAAAAATCTGACTTTCGGCAATTCACTCAAAAATGGTGCCCAGCGGTTGCAAATGCTCCCCTGAAAGTTTTGGCGGACGAAACAGAAGGCTTTTTTTCACAAGACTAGAAATCAGACCTCGACAACTTAACCGGCGCAAGAAGATTTTTTTCAAAAAATCCCTAAGACCCGGGGTCACAATTTCAGAAAAAATCTGACTTTCGGCAATTCACTCAAAAATGGTGCCCAACGGTTGCAAATGCTCCCCTGAAAGGTTTGCCGATTGAAACAGAAGGCTTTTTATCACAGGACAAGAAATCAGAACTCGAGAAATTAACCGGCAGAAAAATATTTTTTTGAAAAAATCCCTAAGCCCCGGGGTCACAATTTCAGAAAAAATCTGACTTTCGGCAATTCACTCATAAATTTTGCCCAGCGGTTGCAAATGCTCCCCTGAAATGTTTGACGGTCGAAACAGAAGGCTTTTTTTCACAGGACTAGAAATCAGACCTCGAGAACTTAACCTGCAGAAAAATAGTTTTTTGAAAACATCTCTAAGCCCCGGGGTCACAATTTCAGAAAAAAATTGACTTTCGGCAATTCACTCAAAAATGGTGCCCAGCGGTTACAAATGCTCCCCTGAAAGGTTTGGCGGTCGAAACAGAAGGCTTTTTTTCACAAGACCAGAAATCAGACCTCGACAACTTAACCGGTGGAGAAATATTTTTTTGAAAAAATCCCTAAGCCCCGGGGTCACAATTTCAGAAAAAATCTGACTTTCGGCAATTCACTCAAAAATTGTGCCCAGCGGTTACAAATGCTCCCCTGAAAAGTTTGGCGGTCGAAACAGAAGGCTTTTTTTCACAAGACTAGAAATCAGACCTCGACAACTTAAGAGGTGGAAAAATATTTTTTTGAAAACATCCCTAAGCCCCGCAGTCACAAATTCAGAAAAAATCTGACTTTCGGCAATTCACTCAAAAATGGTTCCCAGCGGTTCCAAATGCTCCCCTGTAAGGTTTGGCGGTCGAAACAGAAGGCTTTTTTTCACAGGACTAGAAATCAGACCTCGACAACTTAACTGGTGCAAAAATATTTTTTTGAAAAAATCCCTAAGCCCAGGGGTCACAATTTCAGAAAAAATGTGACTTTTGACAATTCGCTCAAAAATGGTGCCCAGCGGTTACAAATGCTCCCCTGAAGGGTTTGGCAGTCGAAACAGAAGGCTTTTTTATACAAGACTAGAAATCAGACCTCGACAACTTAACAGGGGGGGAAATATGTTTTTGAAAAAATCGCTAAGCCCCGGGGTCACAATTTCAAAAAAAATGTGACTTTCGGCAATTCACTCAAAAATGGTGCGCAACGGTTGAAAATCCTCACCTGAAAGGTTTGGCGGTCGAAACAGAAGGCTTTTTTTCACAGGACAAGAAATCAGACCCCGAGAAATTAACCGGCAGCAAAATAGTTTTTTGAAAAAATCCCTAAGCCCCGGGGTCACAATTTCAGAAAAAATGTGACTTTCGGCAATTCACTCAAAAATGGTGCCGAACGGTGGCAAATGCACACCTGAAAGGTTTTGCGATCGAAACAGAAGGCTTTTTATCACAGGACAAGAAATCAGACCTCGACAACTTAACCAGCAGAAAAATAGTTTTTTCAAAAAATCTCTAAGCCCCGGGGTCACAATTTCAGAAAAAATGTGACTTTCGGCAATTCACTCAAAAATGGTGCCCAACGGTGGCAAATGCACCCCTGAAAGGTTTTGCGGTCGAAACAGAAGGCTTTTTATCACAGGACAAGAAATCAGACCTCGACAACTTAACCGGCGGAAGAAGATTTTTTTGAAAAATTCCCTAGCCCCGGAGTCACAATTTCAGAAAAAATCAGACTTTCGGCAATTCAATCAAAAATGGTGCCCAACGGTTGCAAATGCTCCCCTGAAAGGTTTGGCGATTGAAAGAGAAGGCTTTTTTTCAGAGGACAAGAAATCAGACCTAGACAACTTAAGCGGCAGAAAAATAGTTTCTTGAAAAAATCTCTAAGCCCCGGGTTCACAATTTCAGAAAAAATCTGACTTTCGGCAATTCACTCAAAAATGGTGCCCAGCGGTTACAAATGCTCCCCTCAAAGGTTTGGCGGTCGAAACAGAAGGCTTTTTTTCACAGGACAAGAAATCAGACCTGAACAACTTAACCGGCAGAAAAATAGTTTTTTGAAAAAATCCCTAAGCCGGGCCTGGGGTCACAATTTCAGAAAAAATGTGACTTTCAGCAATTCACTCAAAAATGGTGCCCAACGGTTGCAAATGCTCCCCTGAAACGTTTGGTGGTCGAAACAGAAGGCTTTTTATCACAGGACAAGAAATCAGACCTTGACAACTTAAGCGGCGGAAGAAGATTTTATTGAAAAGATTCCTAATCCCCGGGGTCACAATTTAATAAAAAATGTGACTTTTGGCAATTCACTCAAAAATGGTGCCCAACGGTTGCAAATGCTCCCCTGAAAGGTTTGGCAGTTGAAACAGAAGGCTTTTTATCACAGGACTAGAAATCAGACCTCGACAACTTAACCGGCGGAAAAATAGTTCTTTGAAAAAATCCCTATGCCTCGGGGTCACAATTTCAGAAAAAATGTGACTTTCGGCAATTCACTCAAAAATGGTGCCAAACGGTGGTAAATGCTCCCCTGATATGTTTGGCGGCGAAACAGAAGGCTTTTTATCACAGGACAATAAGTCAGACCTCAACAACTTAACCGGCAGAAAAATAGTTTTTTTGAAAAAATCCCTAAGCCCCGGAGTCACAATTTCAGAAAAAATGTGACTAGCGGCAATTCACTCAAAAATGGTGCCCAACGGTGGCAAATGCACCCCTGAAAGGTTTGGCGGTCGAAACAGAAGGCTTTTTATCACAGGACTAGAAATCAGACCTGAACAACTTAACCGGCAGAAAAATAGTTTTTTGAAAAAATCCCTAAGCCGGGCCTGGGGTCACAATTTTAGAAAAAATGTGACTTTCGGCAATTCACTCAAAAATTGTGCCCAACGGTTGCAAATGCTCCCCTGAAAGGTTTGGCGATCGAAACAGAAGGCTTTTTATCACAGGACAAGCAATCAGACCTCGACAACTTAACCGGCGGAAGAAGATTTTTTTCAAGAAATCCCTAAGCCCCGGGATCACGATTTCACAAAAAATGTGACTATCGGCAATTCACTCAAATTGGTGCCCAATGGTAGCAAATGCATCCCTGAAAGGTTTGGCGGTCGAAACAGAAGGCTTTTTATCACAGGACTAGAAATCAGACCTTGACAACTTAACTGGCGGAAGAAGATTGTTTTGAAAAAATCTCTAAGCCCCGGGGTCACACTTTCAGAAAAAAATGTGACTTTCGGCAATTCAATCAAAAATGGTGCCCAACGGTTTCAAATGCTCCCCTGAAAGGTTTGGGGTCGAAACAGAAGGCTTTTTATTACAGGACAAGAAATCAGCCCTCGACAAGTTAACCGCTAGAAAATTTTTTTTAAAAAAAATCGCTAAGCCCCGGGGTCACAATTTCATCAAAAATCTGACTTTTGGCAATTCACTCAAAAATGGTGCCCAACGGTTGCAAATCCTCCCATGAAAGGTTTGGCGGTTGAAACAGAAGGCTTTTTATCACAGAAAAAGAAATCAGCCCTCGACAACTCCACCGGGATAATTTTTTTTTGTTTTTGAAAAATCGCTAAGCCCCGGGGTCACAATTTCATCACAAATCTGACTTTTGGCAATTCACTCAAAACGGTGCCAAACGGTTGCAAATGCTCACCTGAGAGGTTTGGCGGGGGAAACAGAAGCCTTTTTATCGCAGGACAGGAAATCAGCCCTCGACAACTTCATCCGTAGAAAAAGATTTCATCAAAAATCTGACTTTCGGCAATTCACTCAAAAATGGTGCCAAACGGTTGCAAATGTTCCTCTGAGAGGTTTGGCGGTCGAAACAGAAGGCTTTTTATCACAGGACAGGAAATCAGCCCTCGACAACTTAACCGGGAGAAAAAGATTTTTTTTGAAAAAATCGCTAATGCTCCCCTGAGAGGTTGTCCACCGCCTGTGCACCGTCCCTCAGACCATGTGGTGTAAGAAAAAAATGAACAAATTCCTATGCCCCAGAGTAACCCAGAGATGCATTTTAAATAAATACACACATAAAGTAGGAGTAAAGTAGGAGTAAAGTAGGTGTAAACTAGGAGTAAACTAGGAGTAAAGTAGGTGTAAACTAGGAGTAAACTAGTAGTAAACTAGGTGTAAAGTAGGGGTAAACTAGGTTTAAAGTAGGTGTAAACTAGGAGTAAACTAGGTGCAAAGTAGGAGTAGACTAGGTGTAAAGTAGGAGTAAAGTAGGTGTAAACTATGAGTAAAGTAGGTGTAAAGTAGGTGTAAAGTAGGAGTAAGCTAGGTGTAAAGGAGGAGTAAACTAGGTGTAAACTAGGAGTAAGGCAGGAATAAATTAGCCAATCACATGCAGCCCATTGTGTAAATAATGTATATAAAGCAGATACTTTGAGGGAACATCCATTCCTCCTCACCACTATGAGCTGAATAAAGAGCATGAAATCCACTCTCGACTCTGAGTATATTTCATTCTCAAACCCTCCAACACTTCTCTGATGAAAAAAGGGATGTCCTATTCAATAACAAATAAATAATAATAATAGTTTTATTATTTATACCCCACCCATCTGACTGGGTCGTGCCAGCCACGCTCAGCAGCTTGCAGGATAAAATAATATACAATAAAACATGAAACTTTTTTTAACTATATGCCTACTATATGGAAGTTAACAACTGGACAACAGAAATGGATTGTACACACTCTAATGGTAGCTGAGAGGCTGATATTGATAAACTGGAAGAGTAAAGAGATGATCTCCTTTAATCGGTGGATTGATAATATGGTAACACTTGCAACCTGTGAACGGACTGCTTACAAACATAGACTGCTTGGATAAATACGACAGTATTTCGAATGAATTTATACAAAATGTAGTTGACTAATTTATATTAGGGCGCGGTCACAATTTCATCAAAAATCTGACTTTTGGCAATTCACTCAAAAATGGTGCCCAGCTGTTGCAAATGCTCCCCTGAAAGGTTTGGCGGTTGAAACAGAAGGCTTTTTATCACAGGACAAGAAATCAGCCCTCGAAAACTCAACCGGGATAATTTTTTTTTGTTTTTGAAAAATCGCTAAGCCCCGGGGGTCACAATTTCATCAAAAATCTGACTTTCGGCAATTCACTCAAAACGGTGCCAAACGGTTGCAAATGCTCACCTGAGAGGTTTGGCGGGGGAAACAGAAGGCTTTTTATCGCAGGACAGGAAATCAGCCCTCGACAACTTCATCCGTAGAAAAAGATTTCATCAAAAATCTGACTTTCGGCAATTCACTCAAAAATGGTGCCAAACAGTTGCAAATGTTCCTCTGAGAGGTTTGGCGGTCGAAACAGAAGGCTTTTAATCACAGGACAGGAAATCAGCCCTCGACAACTTAACCGGGAGAAAAAGATTTTTTTTGAAAAAATCGCTAATGCTCCCCTGAGAGGTTGTCCACCGCCTGTGCAGCGTCCCTCAGACTATGTGGTGTAAGAAAAAAATGCCCCAGAGTACCCCACAGATGCATTTTAAATAAATGCACACATAAAGTAGGAGTAAAGCAGGTGTAAACTAGGAGTAAAGTAGGCGTAAACTAGGAGTAAACTAGGTGTAAAGTAGGTGTAAACTAGGTGTAAACTAGGAGTAAACTAGGAGTAAAGTAGGTGTAAACAAGGAGTAAACTAGGAGTAAAGTAGGTGTAAACTAGGAGTAAACTAGGAGTAAAGTAGGTGTAAACTAGGAGTAAACTAGGAGTAAAGTAGGTGTAAACTAGTAGTAAACTAGGTGTAAACTAGGAGTAAACTATGTGTAAAGTAGGAGTAGACTAGGTGTAAAGTAGGAGTAAAGTAGGAGTAGACTAGGTGTAAACTATGAGTAAAGCAGGTGTAAACTAGGAGTAAAGTAGGTGTAAACTAGGAGTAAAAAAGGAGTAAAGTAGGAGTAAACTACGTGTAAAATAGGTGTAAACTTGGAGTAAACTAGGTGTAAAGTAGGAGTAGACTAGGTGTAAAGTAGGAGTAATGTAGGTGTAAACTATGAGTAAAGTACGTGTAAAGTAGGTGCAAACTAGGAGTAAACTAGGTGTAAAGGAGGAGTAAACTAGGTGTAAACTGGGAGAAAGGCAGGAGTAAATTAGCCAATCACATGCAGCCCATTGTGTAAATAATGTATATAAAGCAGATACTTTGAGGGAACATCCATTCCTCCTCACCACTATGAGCTGAATAAAGAGCATGAAATCCACTCTCGACTCTGAGTATATTTCATTCTCAAACCCTCCAACAGTTCTCTGATGCAAAAAGGGATGTCCTATTCAATAATAAATAAATAATAATAATAGTTTTATTATTTATACCCCACCCATCTGACTGGGTCATGCCAGCCACGCTCAGCAGCTTGCAGGATAAAATAATATACAATAAAACATGAAACTTTTTTTAACTATATGCCTACTATATGGAAGTTAACAACTGGACAACAGAAATGGATTGTACACACTCTAATGGTAGCTGAGAGGCTGATATTGATAAACTGGAAGAGTAAAGAGATGATCTCCTTTAATCGGTGGATTGATAATATGGTAACACTTGCAACCTGTGAACGGACTGCTTAGAAACATAGACTGCTTGGATAAATACGACAGTATTTCGAATGAATTTATGTGGAGTTTGGAACTGACAGGGTTAAAACTCCGTGGTGTCCTGTATCTGGGAGGAGCTTGACGCAGAGAAGTGCGTCACAGTGTGTGTCTGCATTCAGACTTGCTTTCGCTTCTGACTGAGACACAGCTCAAGCCTCAGAGGCTGCGTGTGTGCTTTTGGAGAAAGCACGTAGAGATGTCGGAAAGTTCTGATGGTTTTATTGCTTTGTAAATAAACGCTTCTAGAGATAAGAACCGAACTGTCTCTGGACCTCATTTATCCCTCATCTCACACGGACGCAGGACCGCTGCTACTCTGCTCTCCTGCCAGGTCAGCTCCCAAGCAGAGCCACGCAGGGAAGCCTGACTGGACGCAGGATTTATTTTCCCAAAATTTATACAAAATGTATTTGACTAATTTATATTAGGGCGCGGTCACAATTTCATCAAAAATCTGACTTTTGGCAATTCACTCAAAAATGGTGCCCAGCTGATGCAAATGTTCGCCTGAGAGGTTTTTCAGTCAAAACAGAAGGCTTTTAATCACAGGACAAGAAATCAGCCCTCGACAAGTTAACCGCTAGAAATTTTTTTTTTTAAAAAAATCGCTAAGCCCCGGGGTCACAATTTCATCAAAAATCTGACTTTTGGCAATTCACTTAAAAATGGTGCCAAACGGTTGCAAATGCTCCCATGAAAGGTTTGGTGGTTGAAACAGAAGGCTTTTTATCACAGAAAAAGAAATCAGCCCTCGACAACTCAACCGGGATAAACTTTTTTTGTTTTTGAAAAATTGCTAAGCCCCAGGGTCACAATTTCATCAAAAATCTGACTTTCGGCAATTCACTCAAAAATAGTGCCAAACGGTTGCAAATGCTCACCTGAGAGGTTTGGCGGGGGAAACAGAAGCCTTTTTATCGCAGGACAGGAAATCAGCCCTCGACAACTTCATCCGTAGAAAAAGATTTCATCAAAAATCTGACTTTCGGCAATTCACTCAAAAATGGTGCCAAACGGTTGCAAATGTTCCTCTGAGAGGTTTGGCGGTCGAAACAGAAGGCTTTTTATCACAGGACAGGAAATCAGCCCTCGACAACTTAACCGGGAGAAAAAGATTTTTTTTGGAAAAATCGCTAATGCTCCCCTGAGAGGTTGTCCACCGCCTGTGCACCGTCCCTCAGACCATGTGGTGTAAGAAAAAAATGAACAAATTCCTATGCCCCAGAGTACCCCAGAGATGCATTTTAAATAAATGCACACATAAAGTAGGAGTAAAGCAGGTGTAAACTAGGAGTAAAGTAGGTGTAAACTAGGAGTAAAGTAGGTGTAAACTAGGAGTAAACTAGGTGTAAAGTAGGTGTAAACTAGGAGTTAACTAGGTGTAAAGGAGGAGTAAACTAGGTGCAAAGTAGGAGTAGACTAGGTCTAAAGTAGGAGTAAAGTAGGTGTAAACTATGAGTAAACTAGGTGTAAAGTAGGTGTAAACTAGGAGTAAGCTAGGTGTAAAGGAGGAGTAAACTAGGTGTAAACTAGGAGTAAGGCAGGAGTAAATTAGCCAATCACATGCAGCCCATTGTGTAAATAATGTATATAAAGCAGATACTTTGAGGGAACACCCATTCCTCCTCACCACTATGAGCTGAGTAAAGAGCATGAAATCCACTCTCGACTCAGAGTATATTTCATTCTCAAACCCTCCAACACTTCTCTGATGAAAAAAGGGATGTCCTATTCAATAATATATAAATAATAATAATAGTTTTATTATTTATACCCCACCCATCTGACTGGGTCGTGCCAGCCACGCTCAGCAGCTTGCAGGATAAAATAATATACAATAAAACATGAAACTTTTTTTAACTATATGCCTACTATATGGAAGTTAACAACTGGACAACAGAAATGGATTGTACACACTCTAATGGTAGCTGAGAGGCCGATATTGATAAGCTGGAAGAGTAAAGAGATGATCTCCTTTAATCGGTGGATTGATAATATGGTAACACTTGCAACCTGTGAACGGACTGCTTACAAACATAGACTGCTTGGATAAATACGACAGTATTTCGAATGAATTTATACAAAATGTAGTTGACTAATTTATATTAGGGCGCGGTCACAATTTCATCAAAAATCTGACTTTTGGCAATTCACTCAAAAATGGTGCCCAGCTGTTGCAAATGTTCGCCTGAGAGGTTTTTCAGTCAAAACAGAAGGCTTTTTATCACAGAACAAGAAATCAGCCCTCGACAAGTTAACCGCTAGAAATTTTTTTTTAAAAAAAATCGCTAAGCCCAGGGGTCACAATTTCATCAAAAATCTGACTTTTGGCAATTCACTCAAAAATGGTGCCAAACGGTTGCAAATGCTCCCATGAAAGGTTTGGCGGTTGAAACAGAAGGCTTTTTATCACAGAAAAAGAAATCAGCCCTCGACAACTCAACCGGGATAATTTTTTTTTGTTTTTGAAAAATCGCTAAGCCCCGGGGTCACAATTTCATCAAAAATCTGACTTTCGGCAATTCACTCAAAAATGGTGCCAAACGCTTGCAAATGCTCACCTGAGAGGTTTGGCAGGGGAAACAGAAGCCTTTTTATCGCAGGACAGGAAATCAGCCCTCGACAACTTCATCCGTAGAAAAAGATTTCATCAAAAATCTGACTTTCAGCAATTCACTCAAAAATGGTGCCAAACGGTTGCAAATGGTCCTCTGAGAGGTTTGGCGGTCGAAACAGAAGGCTTTTTATCACAGGACAGGAAATCAGCCCTCGACAACTTAACCGGGAGAAAAAGATTTTTTTTAAAAAAAATCGCTAATGCTCCCCTGAGAGGTTGTCCACCGCCTGTGCACCGTCCCTCAGACCATGTGGTGTAAGAAAAAAATGAACAAATTCCTATGCCCCAGAGTACCCCAGAGATGCATTTTAAATAAATGCACACATAAAGTAGGAGTAAAGCAGGTGTAAACTAGGAGTAAACTAGGTGTAAACTAGGAGTAAAGTAGGTGCAAAGTAGGAGTAGACTAGGTGTAAAGTAGGAGTAAAGTAGGTGTAAACTATGAGTAAAGTGTTAGGATATTTCCGTTCCACCTTAAAAGGGAGCAGGATGACTACGGGAGGTCGATGGATCGTCCGGCATCCGAGCTTGGGGGCCAAGATGGACTTTATCTCCCTGGCAGTATCCCAACATAAAGTAGGTGTAAAGAAGGTGTAAACTAGGAATAAGCTAGGTGTAAAGGAGGAGTAAACTAGGTGTAAACTAGGAGAAAGGCAGGAGTAAATTAACCAATCACATGCGTATTTCGAATGAATTTATGTGGAGTTTGGAACTGACAGGGTTAAAACTCCGTGGTGTCCTGTATCTGGGAGGAGCTTGACGCAGAGAAGTGCGTCACAGTGTGTGTCTGCATTCAGACTTGCTTTCGCTTCTGACTGAGACACAGCTCAAGCCTCAGAGGCTGCGTGTGTGCTTTTGGAGAAAGCACGGAGAGATGTCGGAAAGTTCTGATGGTTTTATTGCTTTGTAAATAAACGCTTCTAGAGATAAGAACCGAACTGTCTCTGGACCTCATTTATCCCTCATCTCACACGGACGCAGGACCGCTGCTACTCTGCTCTCCTGCCAGGTCAGCTCCCAAGCAGAGCCACGCAGGGAAGCCTGACTGGACGCAGGATTTATTTCCCCAAAATTTATACAAAATGTAGTTGACTAATCTTTATTAGGGCGTGGTCACAATTTCATCAAAAATCTGACTTTTGGCAATTCACTCAAAAATGGTGCCCAGCTGTTGCAAATGCTCCCCTGAAAGGTTTGGCGGTCGAAACACAAGGCTTTTTTTCACAGGACTAGAAATCAGACCTCGACAACTTAACCGGTGGAAGAAGATTTTTTTGAAAAAATCCCTAAGCCCCGGGGTCACAATTTCATCAAAAATCTGATTTTCGGCAATTCACTCAAAAATGGTGCCCAGGGGTTACAAATGCTCCCCTGAAAGGTTTGGCGGTCGAAACTGAAGGCTTTTTTTCACAAGAATAGAAATCAGACCTCGACAACTTAACCGGCAGAAGAAGATTTTTTTGAAAAATTCCCTAGCCCCGGGGTCACAATTTCAGAAAAAATCTGACTTTCGGCAATTCACTCAAAAATGGTGCCCTATGGTTGCAAATGCTCACCTGAAAGGTTTGGCGGGCGAAACAGAAGGCTTTTTTTCACAGGACAAGAAATCAGACCTTGAGAACTTAACTGGCAGAAGATTTTTTGAAAAAATCCCTAAGCCCCGGGGTCACAATTTCAGAAAAAAACTGACTTTCGGCAATTCACTCAAAAATGGTGCCCAACGGTGGCAAATGCTCCCCTGAAAGTTTTGGCGATTGAAACAGAAGGCTTTTTATCACAGGACAGGAAATCAGACCTCGAGAACTTAACCGGCAGAAAAATAGTTTTTTGAAAAAATCTCTGAGCCCCGGGGTCACAATTTCAGAAAAAATCTGACTTTCGGCAATTCACTCAAAAATGGTGCCCAGCGGTTGCAAATGCTCCCCTGAAAGGTTCGGCGGTCGAAACAGAAGGCTTTTTATCACAGGACAAGAAATCAGACCTCGACAACTTAACCGGCGGAAGAAGATTTTTTTGAAAAATTCCCTAGCCCCGGGGTCACAATTTCAGAAAAAATGTGACTTTCGGCAATTCACTCATAAATGGTGCCCAACGGTTGCAAATGCTCCCCTGAAAGGTTTAGCGGTGAAACAGAAGGCTTTTTTTCACAGGACAATAAATCAGACCTGAACAACTTAACCGGCAGAAAAATAGTTTTTTGAAAAAATCCCTAAGCCGGGCCCGGGGTCACAATTTCAGAAAAAATGTGACTTTCAGCAATTCACTCAAAAATGGTGCCCAACGGTTGCAAATGCTCCCCTGAAACGTTTGGTGGTCGAAACAGAAGGCTTTTTATCACAGGACAAGAAATCAGACCTTGACAACTTAAGCGGCAGAAGAAGATTTTTTTGAAAAGATTCCTAATCCCTGGGGTCACAATTTAGTAAAAAATGTGACTTTCGGCAATTCACTCAAAAATGGTGCCCAACGGTTGCAAATGCTCCCCTGAAAGGTTTGGCAGTTGAAACAGAAGGCTTTTTATCACAGGACTAGAAATCAGACCTCGACAACTTAACCGGCGGAAAAATAGTTCTTTGAAAAAATCCCTATGCCTCGGGGTCACAATTTCAGAAAAAATGTGACTTTCGGCAATTCACTCAAAAATGCTGCCCAACGGTGGCAAATGCACCCCTGAAAGGTTTGGCAGTCGAAACAGAAGGCTTTTTATCACAGGACTAGAAATCAGACCTAAACAACTTAACCGGCAGAAAAATAGTTTTTTGAAAAAATCCCTAAGCCGGGCCTGGGGTCACAATTTTAGAAAAAATGTGACTTTCGGCAATTCACTCAAAAATTGTGCCCAACGGTTGCAAATGCTCCCCTGAAAGGTTTGGCGATCGAAACAGAAGGCTTTTTATCACAGGACAAGCAATCAGACCTCGACAACTTAACCGGCGGAAGAAGATTTTTTTCAAGAAATCCCTAAGCCCCAGGGTTACAATTTCAGAAAAAATCTGACTTTCGGCAATTCACTCAAAAATGGTACCCAAAAGTTGCAAATTCTCCCCTGAGAGGTTTGGCGGTCGAAACAGCAGGCTTTTTATCACAGGACAAGAAATAAGACCTTGACAACTTAACCGGCAGAAAAATAGTTTTTTGAAAAAATCCCTAAGCCCCGGGATCACGATTTCACAAAAAATGTGACTATCGGCAATTCACTCAAATTGGTGCCCAATGGTGGCAAATGCATCCCTGAAAGGTTTGGCGGTCGAAACAGAAGGCTTTTTATCACAGGACTAGAAATCAGACCTTGACAACTTAACAGGCGGAAGAAGATTGTTTTGAAAAAATCTCTAAGCCCCGGGGTCACACTTTCAGAAAAAAATGTGACTTTCGGCAATTCAATCAAAAATGGTGCCCAACGGTTGCAAATGCTCCCCTGAAAGGTTTGGCGGTTGAAACAGAAGGCTTTTTATCAAAGAAAAAGAAATCAGCCCTCGACAACTCAACCGGGATAATTTTTTTTTGTTTTTGAAAAATCGCTAAGCCCCGGGGTCACAATTTCATCACAAATCTGACTTTCGGCAATTCACTCAAAACGGTGCCAAACGGTTGCAAATGCTCACCTGAGAGGTTTGGCGGGGGAAACAGAAGCCTTTTTATCGCAGGACAGGAAATCAGCCCTCGACAACTTCATCCGTAGAAAAAGATTTCATCAAAAATCTGACTTTCGGCAATTCACTCAAAAATGGTGCCAAACGGTTGCAAATGTTCCTCTGAGAGGTTTGGCGGTCGAAACAGAAGGCTTTTTATCACAGGACAGGAAATCAGCCCTCGACAACTTAACCGGGAGAAAAAGATTTTTTTTGAAAAAATCGCTAATGCTCCCCTGAGAGGTTGTCCACCGCCTGTGCACCGTCCCTCAGACCATGTGGTGTAAGAAAAAAATGAACAAATTCCTATGCCCCAGAGTAACCCAGAGATGCATTTTAAATAAATACACACATAAAGTAGGAGTAAAGTAGGAGTAAAGTAGGTGTAAACTAGGAGTAAACTAGGAGTAAAGTAGGTGTAAACTAGGAGTAAACTAGTAGTAAACTAGGTGTAAAGTAGGGGTAAACTAGGTTTAAAGTAGGTGTAAACTAGGAGTAAACTAGGTGCAAAGTAGGAGTAGACTAGGTGTAAAGTAGGAGTAAAGTAGGTGTAAACTATGAGTAAAGTAGGTGTAAAGTAGGTGTAAAGTAGGAGTAAGCTAGGTGTAAAGGAGGAGTAAACTAGGTGTAAACTAGGAGTAAGGCAGGAATAAATTAGCCAATCACATGCAGCCCATTGTGTAAATAATGTATATAAAGCAGATACTTTGAGGGAACATCCATTCCTCCTCACCACTATGAGCTGAATAAAGAGCATGAAATCCACTCTCGACTCTGAGTATATTTCATTCTCAAACCCTCCAACACTTCTCTGATGAAAAAAGGGATGTCCTATTCAATAATAAATAAATAATAATAATAGTTTTATTATTTATACCCCACCCATCTGACTGGGTCGTGCCAGCCACGCTCAGCAGCTTGCAGGATAAAATAATATACAATAAAACATGAAACTTTTTTTAACTATATGCCTACTATATGGAAGTTAACAACTGGACAACAGAAATGGATTGTACACACTCTAATGGTAGCTGAGAGGCTGATATTGATAAACTGGAAGAGTAAAGAGATGATCTCCTTTAATCGGTGGATTGATAATATGGTAACACTTGCAACCTGTGAACGGACTGCTTACAAACATAGACTGCTTGGATAAATACGACAGTATTTCGAATGAATTTATACAAAATGTAGTTGACTAATTTATATTAGGGCGCGGTCACAATTTCATCAAAAATCTGATTTTCGGCAATTCACTCAAAAATGGTGCCCAGGGGTTACAAATGCTCCCCTGAAAGGTTTGGCGGTCGAAACTGAAGGCTTTTTTTCACAAGAATAGAAATCAGACCTCGACAACTTAACCGGCAGAAGAAGATTTTTTTGAAAAATTCCCTAGCCCCGGGGTCACAATTTCAGAAAAAATCTGACTTTCGGCAATTCACTCAAAAATGGTGCCCTATGGTTGCAAATGCTCACCTGAAAGGTTTGGCGGGCGAAACAGAAGGCTTTTTTTCACAGGACAAGAAATCAGACCTCGAGAACTTAACTGGCAGAAGATTTTTTGAAAAAATCCCTAAGCCCCGGGGTCACAATTTCAGAAAAAAACTGACTTTCGGCAATTCACTCAAAAATGGTGCCCAACGGTGGCAAATGCTCCCCTGAAAGTTTTGGCGATTGAAACAGAAGGCTTTTTATCACAGGACAGGAAATCAGACCTCGAGAACTTAACCGGCAGAAAAATAGTTTTTTGAAAAAATCTCTGAGCCCCGGGGTCACAATTTCAGAAAAAATCTGACTTTCGGCAATTCACTCAAAAATGGTGCCCAGCGGTTGCAAATGCTCCCCTGAAAGGTTTGGCGGTCGAAACAGAAGGCTTTTTATCACAGGACAAGAAATCAGACCTTGACAACTTAACCGGTAGAAAAATAGATTTTTGAAAAACTTCCTAAGCCCCGGGATCACAATTTCAGAAAAAATCTGACTTTCGGAAATTCACTCAAAAATGGTGCCTAGGGGTTACAAATGCTCCCCTGAAAGGTTCGGCGGTCGAAACAGAAAGATTTTTATCACAGGACAAGAAATCAGACCTCGACAACTTAACCGGCGGAAGAAGATTTTTTTGAAAAATTCCCTAAGCCCCGGGGTCACAATTTCAGAAAAAATGTGACTTTCGGCAATTCACTCATAAATGGTGCCCAACGGTTGCAAATGCTCCCCTGAAAGGTTTAGCGGTGAAACAGAAGGCTTTTTTTCACAGGACAATAAATCAGACCTGAACAACTTAACCGGCAGAAAAATAGTTTTTTGAAAAAATCCCTAAGCCGGGCCCGGGGTCACAATTTCAGAAAAAATGTGACTTTCAGCAATTCACTCAAAAATGGTGCCCAACGGTTGCAAATGCTCCCCTGAAACGTTTGGTGGTCGAAACAGAAGGCTTTTTATCACAGGACAAGAAATCAGACCTTGACAACTTAAGCGGCAGAAGAAGATTTTTTTGAAAAGATTCCTAATCCCTGGGGTCACAATTTAGTAAAAAATGTGACTTTCGGCAATTCACTCAAAAATGGTGCCCAACGGTTGCAAATGCTCCCCTGAAAGGTTTGGCAGTTGAAACAGAAGGCTTTTTATCACAGGACTAGAAATCAGACCTCGACAACTTAACCGGCGGAAAAATAGTTCTTTGAAAAAATCCCTATGCCTCGGGGTCACAATTTCAGAAAAAATGTGACTTTCGGCAATTCACTCAAAAATGGTGCCAAACGGTGGTAAATGCTCCCCTGATATGTTTGGCGGCGAAACAGAACGCTTTTTATCACAGGACAATAAGTCAGACCTCAACAACTTAACCGGCAGAAAAATAGTTTTTTTGAAAAAATCCCTAAGCCCCGGGGTCACAATTTCAGAAAAAAATGTGACTAGCGGCAATTCACTCAAAAATGCTGCCCAACGGTGGCAAATGCACCCCGAAAGGTTTGGCAGTCGAAACAGAAGGCTTTTTATCACAGGACTAGAAATCAGACCTAAACAACTTAACCGGCAGAAAAATAGTTTTTTGAAAAAATCCCTAAGCCGGGCCTGGGGTCACAATTTTAGAAAAAATGTGACTTTCGGCAATTCACTCAAAAATTGTGCCCAACGGTTGCAAATGCTCCCCTGAAAGGTTTGGCGATCGAAACAGAAGGCTTTTTATCACAGGACAAGCAATCAGACCTCGACAACTTAACCGGCGGAAGAAGATTTTTTTCAAGAAATCCCTAAGCCCCAGGGTTACAATTTCAGAAAAAATCTGACTTTCGGCAATTCACTCAAAAATGGTACCCAAAAGTTGCAAATTCTCCCCTGAGAGGTTTGGCGGTCGAAACAGCAGGCTTTTTATCACAGGACAAGAAATAAGACCTTGACAACTTAACCGGCAGAAAAATAGTTTTTTGAAAAAATCCCTAAGCCCCGGGATCACGATTTCACAAAAAATGTGACTATCGGCAATTCACTCAAATTGGTGCCCAATGGTGGCAAATGCATCCCTGAAAGGTTTGGCGGTCGAAACAGAAGGCTTTTTATCACAGGACTAGAAATCAGACCTTGACAACTTAACAGGCGGAAGAAGATTGTTTTGAAAAAATCTCTAAGCCCCGGGGTCACACTTTCAGAAAAAAATGTGACTTTCGGCAATTCAATCAAAAATGGTGCCCAACGGTTGCAAATGCTCCCCTGAAAGGTTTGGCGGTTGAAACAGAAGGCTTTTTATCAAAGAAAAAGAAATCAGCCCTCGACAACTCAACCGGGATAATTTTTTTTTGTTTTTGAAAAATCGCTAAGCCCCGGGGTCACAATTTCATCACAAATCTGACTTTCGGCAATTCACTCAAAACGGTGCCAAACGGTTGCAAATGCTCACCTGAGAGGTTTGGCGGGGGAAACAGAAGCCTTTTTATCGCAGGACAGGAAATCAGCCCTCGACAACTTCATCCGTAGAAAAAGATTTCATCAAAAATCTGACTTTCGGCAATTCACTCAAAAATGGTGCCAAACGGTTGCAAATGTTCCTCTGAGAGGTTTGGCGGTCGAAACAGAAGGCTTTTTATCACAGGACAGGAAATCAGCCCTCGACAACTTAACCGGGAGAAAAAGATTTTTTTTGAAAAAATCGCTAATGCTCCCCTGAGAGGTTGTCCACCGCCTGTGCACCGTCCCTCAGACCATGTGGTGTAAGAAAAAAATGAACAAATTCCTATGCCCCAGAGTAACCCAGAGATGCATTTTAAATAAATACACACATAAAGTAGGAGTAAAGTAGGAGTAAAGTAGGTGTAAACTAGGAGTAAACTAGGAGTAAAGTAGGTGTAAACTAGGAGTAAACTAGTAGTAAACTAGGTGTAAAGTAGGGGTAAACTAGGTTTAAAGTAGGTGTAAACTAGGAGTAAACTAGGTGCAAAGTAGGAGTAGACTAGGTGTAAAGTAGGAGTAAAGTAGGTGTAAACTATGAGTAAAGTAGGTGTAAAGTAGGTGTAAAGTAGGAGTAAGCTAGGTGTAAAGGAGGAGTAAACTAGGTGTAAACTAGGAGTAAGGCAGGAATAAATTAGCCAATCACATGCAGCCCATTGTGTAAATAATGTATATAAAGCAGATACTTTGAGGGAACATCCATTCCTCCTCACCACTATGAGCTGAATAAAGAGCATGAAATCCACTCTCGACTCTGAGTATATTTCATTCTCAAACCCTCCAACACTTCTCTGATGAAAAAAGGGATGTCCTATTCAATAATAAATAAATAATAATAATAGTTTTATTATTTATACCCCACCCATCTGACTGGGTCGTGCCAGCCACGCTCAGCAGCTTGCAGGATAAAATAATATACAATAAAACATGAAACTTTTTTTAACTATATGCCTACTATATGGAAGTTAACAACTGGACAACAGAAATGGATTGTACACACTCTAATGGTAGCTGAGAGGCTGATATTGATAAACTGGAAGAGTAAAGAGATGATCTCCTTTAATCGGTGGATTGATAATATGGTAACACTTGCAACCTGTGAACGGACTGCTTACAAACATAGACTGCTTGGATAAATACGACAGTATTTCGAATGAATTTATACAAAATGTAGTTGACTAATTTATATTAGGGCGCGGTCACAATTTCATCAAAAATCTGATTTTCGGCAATTCACTCAAAAATGGTGCCCAGGGGTTACAAATGCTCCCCTGAAAGGTTTGGCGGTCGAAACTGAAGGCTTTTTTTCACAAGAATAGAAATCAGACCTCGACAACTTAACCGGCAGAAGAAGATTTTTTTGAAAAATTCCCTAGCCCCGGGGTCACAATTTCAGAAAAAATCTGACTTTCGGCAATTCACTCAAAAATGGTGCCCTATGGTTGCAAATGCTCACCTGAAAGGTTTGGCGGGCGAAACAGAAGGCTTTTTTTCACAGGACAAGAAATCAGACCTCGAGAACTTAACTGGCAGAAGATTTTTTGAAAAAATCCCTAAGCCCCGGGGTCACAATTTCAGAAAAAAACTGACTTTCGGCAATTCACTCAAAAATGGTGCCCAACGGTGGCAAATGCTCCCCTGAAAGTTTTGGCGATTGAAACAGAAGGCTTTTTATCACAGGACAGGAAATCAGACCTCGAGAACTTAACCGGCAGAAAAATAGTTTTTTGAAAAAATCTCTGAGCCCCGGGGTCACAATTTCAGTAAAAAACTGACTTTCGGCAATTCACTCAAAAATGGTGCCCAGCGGTTGCAAATGCTCCCCTGAAAGGTTTGGCGGTCGAAACAGAAGGCTTTTTATCACAGGACAAGAAATCAGACCTTGACAACTTAACCGGTAGAAAAATAGATTTTTGAAAAACTTCCTAAGCCCCGGGATCACAATTTCAGAAAAAATCTGACTTTCGGAAATTCACTCAAAAATGGTGCCTAGGGGTTACAAATGCTCCCCTGAAAGGTTCGGCGGTCGAAACAGAAAGATTTTTATCACAGGACAAGAAATCAGACCTCGACAACTTAACCGGCGGAAGAAGATTTTTTTGAAAAATTCCCTAAGCCCCGGGGTCACAATTTCAGAAAAAATGTGACTTTCGGCAATTCACTCATAAATGGTGCCCAACGGTTGCAAATGCTCCCCTGAAAGGTTTAGCGGTGAAACAGAAGGCTTTTTTTCACAGGACAATAAATCAGACCTGAACAACTTAACCGGCAGAAAAATAGTTTTTTGAAAAAATCCCTAAGCCGGGCCCGGGGTCACAATTTCAGAAAAAATGTGACTTTCAGCAATTCACTCAAAAATGGTGCCCAACGGTTGCAAATGCTCCCCTGAAACGTTTGGTGGTCGAAACAGAAGGCTTTTTATCACAGGACAAGAAATCAGACCTTGACAACTTAAGCGGCAGAAGAAGATTTTTTTGAAAAGATTCCTAATCCCTGGGGTCACAATTTAGTAAAAAATGTGACTTTCGGCAATTCACTCAAAAATGGTGCCCAACGGTTGCAAATGCTCCCCTGAAAGGTTTGGCAGTTGAAACAGAAGGCTTTTTATCACAGGACTAGAAATCAGACCTCGACAACTTAACCGGCGGAAAAATAGTTCTTTGAAAAAATCCCTATGCCTCGGGGTCACAATTTCAGAAAAAATGTGACTTTCGGCAATTCACTCAAAAATGGTGCCAAACGGTGGTAAATGCTCCCCTGATATGTTTGGCGGCGAAACAGAACGCTTTTTATCACAGGACAATAAGTCAGACCTCAACAACTTAACCGGCAGAAAAATAGTTTTTTTGAAAAAATCCCTAAGCCCCGGGGTCACAATTTCAGAAAAAATGTGACTAGCGGCAATTCACTCAAAAATGCTGCCCAACGGTGGCAAATGCACCCCTGAAAGGTTTGGCAGTCGAAACAGAAGGCTTTTTATCACAGGACTAGAAATCAGACCTAAACAACTTAACCGGCAGAAAAATAGTTTTTTGAAAAAATCCCTAAGCCGGGCCTGGGGTCACAATTTTAGAAAAAATGTGACTTTCGGCAATTCACTCAAAAATTGTGCCCAACGGTTGCAAATGCTCCCCTGAAAGGTTTGGCGATCGAAACAGAAGGCTTTTTATCACAGGACAAGCAATCAGACCTCGACAACTTAACCGGCGGAAGAAGATTTTTTTCAAGAAATCCCTAAGCCCCAGGGTTACAATTTCAGAAAAAATCTGACTTTCGGCAATTCACTCAAAAATGGTACCCAAAAGTTGCAAATTCTCCCCTGAGAGGTTTGGCGGTCGAAACAGCAGGCTTTTTATCACAGGACAAGAAATAAGACCTTGACAACTTAACCGGCAGAAAAATAGTTTTTTGAAAAAATCCCTAAGCCCCGGGATCACGATTTCACAAAAAATGTGACTATCGGCAATTCACTCAAATTGGTGCCCAATGGTGGCAAATGCATCCCTGAAAGGTTTGGCGGTCGAAACAGAAGGCTTTTTATCACAGGACTAGAAATCAGACCTTGACAACTTAACAGGCGGAAGAAGATTGTTTTGAAAAAATCTCTAAGCCCCGGGGTCACACTTTCAGAAAAAAATGTGACTTTCGGCAATTCAATCAAAAATGGTGCCCAACGGTTGCAAATGCTCCCCTGAAAGGTTTGGCGGTTGAAACAGAAGGCTTTTTATCAAAGAAAAAGAAATCAGCCCTCGACAACTCAACCGGGATAATTTTTTTTTTTTTTTGAAAAATCGCTAAGCCCCGGGGTCACAATTTCATCACAAATCTGACTTTCGGCAATTCACTCAAAACGGTGCCAAACGGTTGCAAATGCTCACCTGAGAGGTTTGGCGGGGGAAACAGAAGCCTTTTTATCGCAGGACAGGAAATCAGCCCTCGACAACTTCATCCGTAGAAAAAGATTTCATCAAAAATCTGACTTTCGGCAATTCACTCAAAAATGGTGCCAAACGGTTGCAAATGTTCCTCTGAGAGGTTTGGCGGTCGAAACAGAAGGCTTTTTATCACAGGACAGGAAATCAGCCCTCGACAACTTAACCGGGAGAAAAAGATTTTTTTTGAAAAAATCGCTAATGCTCCCCTGAGAGGTTGTCCACCGCCTGTGCACCGTCCCTCAGACCATGTGGTGTAAGAAAAAAATGAACAAATTCCTATGCCCCAGAGTAACCCAGAGATGCATTTTAAATAAATACACACATAAAGTAGGAGTAAAGTAGGAGTAAAGTAGGTGTAAACTAGGAGTAAACTAGGAGTAAAGTAGGTGTAAACTAGGAGTAAACTAGTAGTAAACTAGGTGTAAAGTAGGGGTAAACTAGGTTTAAAGTAGGTGTAAACTAGGAGTAAACTAGGTGCAAAGTAGGAGTAGACTAGGTGTAAAGTAGGAGTAAAGTAGGTGTAAACTATGAGTAAAGTAGGTGTAAAGTAGGTGTAAAGTAGGAGTAAGCTAGGTGTAAAGGAGGAGTAAACTAGGTGTAAACTAGGAGTAAGGCAGGAATAAATTAGCCAATCACATGCAGCCCATTGTGTAAATAATGTATATAAAGCAGATACTTTGAGGGAACATCCATTCCTCCTCACCACTATGAGCTGAATAAAGAGCATGAAATCCACTCTCGACTCTGAGTATATTTCATTCTCAAACCCTCCAACACTTCTCTGATGAAAAAAGGGATGTCCTATTCAATAATAAATAAATAATAATAATAGTTTTATTATTTATACCCCACCCATCTGACTGGGTCGTGCCAGCCACGCTCAGCAGCTTGCAGGATAAAATAATATACAATAAAACATGAAACTTTTTTTAACTATATGCCTACTATATGGAAGTTAACAACTGGACAACAGAAATGGATTGTACACACTCTAATGGTAGCTGAGAGGCTGATATTGATAAACTGGAAGAGTAAAGAGATGATCTCCTTTAATCGGTGGATTGATAATATGGTAACACTTGCAACCTGTGAACGGACTGCTTACAAACATAGACTGCTTGGATAAATACGACAGTATTTCGAATGAATTTATACAAAATGTAGTTGACTAATTTATATTAGGGCGCGGTCACAATTTCATCAAAAATCTGATTTTCGGCAATTCACTCAAAAATGGTGCCCAGGGGTTACAAATGCTCCCCTGAAAGGTTTGGCGGTCGAAACTGAAGGCTTTTTTTCACAAGAATAGAAATCAGACCTCGACAACTTAACCGGCAGAAGAAGATTTTTTTGAAAAATTCCCTAGCCCCGGGGTCACAATTTCAGAAAAAATCTGACTTTCGGCAATTCACTCAAAAATGGTGCCCAACGGTGGCAAATGCTCCCCTGAAAGTTTTGGCGATTGAAACAGAAGGCTTTTTATCACAGGACAGGAAATCAGACCTCGAGAACTTAACCGGCAGAAAAATAGTTTTTTGAAAAAATCTCTGAGCCCCGGGGTCACAATTTCAGAAAAAATCTGACTTTCGGCAATTCACTCAAAAATGGTGCCCAGCGGTTGCAAATGCTCCCCTGAAAGGTTTGGCGGTCGAAACAGAAGGCTTTTTATCACAGGACAAGAAATCAGACCTCGACAACTTAACCGGCGGAAGAAGATTTTTTTGAAAAATTCCCTAAGCCCCGGGGTCACAATTTCAGAAAAAATGTGACTTTCGGCAATTCACTCATAAATGGTGCCCAACGGTTGCAAATGCTCCCCTGAAAGGTTTAGCGGTGAAACAGAAGGCTTTTTTTCACAGGACAATAAATCAGACCTGAACAACTTAACCGGCAGAAAAATAGTTTTTTGAAAAAATCCCTAAGCCGGGCCCGGGGTCACAATTTCAGAAAAAATGTGACTTTCAGCAATTCACTCAAAAATGGTGCCCAACGGTTGCAAATGCTCCCCTGAAACGTTTGGTGGTCGAAACAGAAGGCTTTTTATCACAGGACAAGAAATCAGACCTTGACAACTTAAGCGGCAGAAGAAGATTTTTTTGAAAAGATTCCTAATCCCTGGGGTCACAATTTAGTAAAAAATGTGACTTTCGGCAATTCACTCAAAAATGGTGCCCAACGGTTGCAAATGCTCCCCTGAAAGGTTTGGCAGTTGAAACAGAAGGCTTTTTATCACAGGACTAGAAATCAGACCTCGACAACTTAACCGGCGGAAAAATAGTTCTTTGAAAAAATCCCTATGCCTCGGGGTCACAATTTCAGAAAAAATGTGACTTTCGGCAATTCACTCAAAAATGGTGCCAAACGGTGGTAAATGCTCCCCTGATATGTTTGGCGGCGAAACAGAACGCTTTTTATCACAGGACAATAAGTCAGACCTCAACAACTTAACCGGCAGAAAAATAGTTTTTTTGAAAAAATCCCTAAGCCCCGGGGTCACAATTTCAGAAAAAATGTGACTAGCGGCAATTCACTCAAAAATGCTGCCCAACGGTGGCAAATGCACCCCTGAAAGGTTTGGCAGTCGAAACAGAAGGCTTTTTATCACAGGACTAGAAATCAGACCTAAACAACTTAACCGGCAGAAAAATAGTTTTTTGAAAAAATCCCTAAGCCGGGCCTGGGGTCACAATTTTAGAAAAAATGTGACTTTCGGCAATTCACTCAAAAATTGTGCCCAACGGTTGCAAATGCTCCCCTGAAAGGTTTGGCGATCGAAACAGAAGGCTTTTTATCACAGGACAAGCAATCAGACCTTGACAACTTAACCGGCGGAAGAAGATTTTTTTCAAGAAATCCCTAAGCCCCAGGGTTACAATTTCAGAAAAAATCTGACTTTCGGCAATTCACTCAAAAATGGTACCCAAAAGTTGCAAATTCTCCCCTGAGAGGTTTGGCGGTCGAAACAGCAGGCTTTTTATCACAGGACAAGAAATAAGACCTTGACAACTTAACCGGCAGAAAAATAGTTTTTTGAAAAAATCCCTAAGCCCCGGGATCACGATTTCACAAAAAATGTGACTATCGGCAATTCACTCAAATTGGTGCCCAATGGTGGCAAATGCATCCCTGAAAGGTTTGGCGGTCGAAACAGAAGGCTTTTTATCACAGGACTAGAAATCAGACCTTGACAACTTAACAGGCGGAAGAAGATTGTTTTGAAAAAATCTCTAAGCCCCGGGGTCACACTTTCAGAAAAAAATGTGACTTTCGGCAATTCAATCAAAAATGGTGCCCAACGGTTGCAAATGCTCCCCTGAAAGGTTTGGCGGTTGAAACAGAAGGCTTTTTATCAAAGAAAAAGAAATCAGCCCTCGACAACTCAACCGGGATAATTTTTTTTTGTTTTTGAAAAATCGCTAAGCCCCGGGGTCACAATTTCATCACAAATCTGACTTTCGGCAATTCACTCAAAACGGTGCCAAACGGTTGCAAATGCTCACCTGAGAGGTTTGGCGGGGGAAACAGAAGCCTTTTTATCGCAGGACAGGAAATCAGCCCTCGACAACTTCATCCGTAGAAAAAGATTTCATCAAAAATCTGACTTTCGGCAATTCACTCAAAAATGGTGCCAAACGGTTGCAAATGTTCCTCTGAGAGGTTTGGCGGTCGAAACAGAAGGCTTTTTATCACAGGACAGGAAATCAGCCCTCGACAACTTAACCGGGAGAAAAAGATTTTTTTTGAAAAAATCGCTAATGCTCCCCTGAGAGGTTGTCCACCGCCTGTGCACCGTCCCTCAGACCATGTGGTGTAAGAAAAAAATGAACAAATTCCTATGCCCCAGAGTAACCCAGAGATGCATTTTAAATAAATACACACATAAAGTAGGAGTAAAGTAGGAGTAAAGTAGGTGTAAACTAGGAGTAAACTAGGAGTAAAGTAGGTGTAAACTAGGAGTAAACTAGTAGTAAACTAGGTGTAAAGTAGGGGTAAACTAGGTTTAAAGTAGGTGTAAACTAGGAGTAAACTAGGTGCAAAGTAGGAGTAGACTAGGTGTAAAGTAGGAGTAAAGTAGGTGTAAACTATGAGTAAAGTAGGTGTAAAGTAGGTGTAAACTAGGAATAAGCAGGGTGTAAAGGAGGAGTAAACTAGGTGTAAACTAGGAGTAAGGCAGGAATAAATTAGCCAATCACATGCAGCCCATTGTGTAAATAATGTATATAAAGCAGATACTTTGAGGGAACATCCATTCCTCCTCACCACTATGAGCTGAATAAAGAGCATGAAATCCACTCTCGACTCTGAGTATATTTCATTCTCAAACCCTCCAACACTTCTCTGATGAAAAAAGGGATGTCCTATTCAATAATAAATAAATAATAATAATAGTTTTATTATTTATACCCCACCCATCTGACTGGGTCGTGCCAGCCACGCTCAGCAGCTTGCAGGATAAAATAATATACAATAAAACATGAAACTTTTTTTTAACTATATGCCTACTATATGGAAGTTAACAACTGGACAACAGAAATGGATTGTACACACTCTAATGGTAGCTGAGAGGCTGATATTGATAAACTGGAAGAGTAAAGAGATGATCTCCTTTAATCGGTGGATTGATAATATGGTAACACTTGCAACCTGTGAACGGACTGCTTACAAACATAGACTGCTTGGATAAATACGACAGTATTTCGAATGAATTTATACAAAATGTAGTTGACTAATTTATATTAGGGCGCGGTCACAATTTCATCAAAAATCTGACTTTTGGCAATTCACTCAAAAATGGTGCCAAACGGTTGCAAATGCTCCCATGAAAGGTTTGGCGGTTGAAACAGAAGGCTTTTTATCACAGGACAAGAAATCAGCCCTCGACAACTCAACCGGGATAATTTTTTTTGTTTTTGAAAAATCTCTAATCCCCGGGGTCACAATTTCATCAAAAATCTGACTTTTGGCAATTCACTCAAAAATAGTGCCAAACGGTTGCAAATGCTCACCTGAGAGGTTTGGTGGGGGAAACAGAAGGCTTTTTATCGCAGGACAGGAAATCAGCCCTCGACAACTTCATCCGTAGAAAAAGATTTCATCAAAAATCTGACTTTCGGCAATTCACTCAAAAATGGTGCCAAACGGTTGCAAATGGTCCTCTGAGAGGTTTGGCGGTCGAAACAGAAGGCTTTTTTTCACAGGACTAGAAATCAGACCTCGACAACTTAACAGGTAGAAGTGGATTTTTTTGAAAAAATCGCTAAGCCCCAGGGTTACAATTTCAGAAAAAATGTGACTTTCGGCAATTCACTCAAAAATGGTGCCCAGCGGTTAGAAATGTTCCCCTGAAAGGTTTGGCGGTCGAAACAGAAGGTTTGTTTTCACAAGACTAGAAATCAGACCTCGACAACTTAAGCGGTGGAGAAATATTTTTTTGAAAAAATCCCTAAGCCCCGGGGTCACAATTTCAGAAAAAATGTGACTTTCGGCAATTCACTCAAAAATGGTGCCCTATGGTTGCAAAATCTCCCCTGAAAGGTTTGCCGATTGAAATAGAAGGCTTTTTATCACAGGACAAGAAATCAGACCTCGAGAAATTAACCGGAAGAAAAATATTTTTTTGAAAAAATCCCTAAGCCACGGGGTCACAATTTCAGAAAAAATGTGACTTTCGGCAATTCACTCAAAAATGGTGCCCAATGGTTGCAAATGCTCCCCTGAAAGGTTTGGCGGTCGAAACAGAAGGCTTTTTTTCACAGGACAAGAAATCAGACCTCGACAACTTAACCGGAGGAAGAACATTTTTTTGAAAAAATCCCAAAGACAATTTCAGAAAAAAAACTGACTTTCGGCAATTCACTCAAAAATGGTGCCCAGCGGTTGCAAATGCTCCCCTGAAAGCTTTGGCGATTGAAACAGAAGGCTTTTTATCACAGGACAGGAAATCAGAACTCAGGAAATCAACCGGCAGAAAAATAGTTTTTTGAAAAAATCTCTAAACCCCAGGGTCACAATTTCAGAAAAAATCTGACTTTCGGCAATTCACTCAAAAATGGTGCCCAACGGTGGCAAATGCTCCCCTGAAAGCTTTGGCGATTGAAACAGAAGGCTTTTTATCACAGGACAGGAAATCAGAACTCAGGAAATTAACCGGCAGAAAAATAGTTTTTTGAAAAAATCACTAAACCCCAGGGTCACAATTTCAGAAAAAATCTGACTTTCGGCAATTCTCTCAAAAATGGTGCCCAGCGGTTGCAAATGGTCCCCTGAAAGCTTTGGCGATTGAAACAGAAGGCTTTTTATCACAGGACAAGTAATCAGACCTCGACAACTTAACCGGTGGAAAAATATTTCTTTGAAAAAATCCCTATGCCCTGGGGTCACAATTTCAGAAAAAATTTGACTTTCGGCAATTCACTCAAAAATGGTGCCCAGGGGTTACAAATGCTCCCCTGAAAGATTTGGCTGTCGAAACAGAGGGCTTTTTTTCACAGGACTAGAAATCAGACCTCGACAACTTAACAGGCGGAAAAATATTTTTTAGAAAAAATCCCTAAGCCCCGCGGTCACATATTCAGAAAAAATCTGACTTTCGGCAATTCACTCAAATATTGTGCCCAGCGGTTGCAAATGCTCCCCTGAAAGGTTTGGCTGTCGAAACAGAAGGCTTTTTTTCACAAGACTAGAAATCAGACCTCGACAACTTAACCGGTGGAGAAATATTTTTTTGAAAAAATCGCTAAGGTCACAAATTCAGAAAAAATCTGACTTTCGGCAATTCACTCAAAAATGGTGCCCAGCGGTTACAAATGCTCCCCTGAAAGGTTAAGCGGTCGAAACAGAAAGCTTTTTTTCACAAGACTAGAAATCAGACCTCGACAACATAACCGGTGGAGAAATATTTTTTTGAAATAATCCCTAAGCCCCGGGGTCACAATTTCAGAAAAAATGTGACTTTCAGCCATTCACTCAAAAATGGTGCCCAGCGGTTGCAAATGCTCCCCTGAAAGGTTTGGCGGTCGAAACAGAAGGCTTTTTTTCACAGGACAAGAAATCAGACCTCGACAACTTAACTGGCGAAAGATGATTTTTCTGAAAAAATCGCTAAGCCCCGGGGTCACAATTTCAGAAAAAATGTGACTTTCAGCAATTCACTCAAAAATGGTACCCAGCGGTTGCAAATGCTCCCCTGAAAGGTTTGGCGGGCGAAACAGAAGGCTTTTTTTCACAGGACAAGAAATCAGACCTCGACAACTTAACCGGCAGAAGAAGACTTTTTTGAAAAAATCGCTAAGCGCCGGGGACACAATTTCAGAAAAAATGTGACTTTCGGCAATTCACTCAAATATGGTGCCCAGCATTTACAAATGCTCCCCTGAAAGGTTAAGCTGTCGAAACAGAAAGCTTTTTTTCACAAGACTAGAAATCAGACCTCGACAACTTAACCGGTGGAGAAATATTTTTTGGAAAAAATCCCTAAGCCCCGGGGTCACAATTTCAGAAAAAATGTGACTTTCGGCCATTCACTCAAAAATGGTGCCCAGTGGATGCAAATGCTCCCCTGAAAGGTTTGGCGGTCGAAACAGAAGGCTTTTTTTCACAGGACAAGAAATCAGACCTCAACAACTTAACTGGCGAAAGATGATTTTTCTGAAAAAATCGCTAAGCCCCGGGGTCACAATTTCAGAAAAAATGTGACTTTCGGCAATTCACTCAAAAATGGTGCCCAACGGTGGCAAATGCTCCCCTGAAAGGTTTGGCGATTGAAACAGAAGGCTTTTTTTCACAGGACAAGAAATCAGACCTCGAGAACTTAAGCGGTGGAAAAATATTTTTTTGAAAAAATCCCTAAGCCCCGCAGTCACAAATTCAGAAAAAATCTGGCTTTCGGCAATTCACTCAAAAATGGTGCCCAGCAGTTGCAAATTCTCCCCTGTAAGGTTTGGCGGTCGAAACAGAAGGATTTTTTTCACAGGACTAGAAATCAGACCTCGACAACTTAACAGGTGCAAAAATATTTTTTTTAAAAAATCCCTAAGCCCAGGGGTCACAATTTCAGAAAAAATGTGACTTTCGGCAATTCGCTCAAAAATGGTGCCCAGCGGTTACAAATGCTCCCCTGAAAGGTTTGGCAGTCGAAACAGAAGGCTTTTTTATACAAGACTAGAAATCAGACCTCGAGAACTTAACCGGTGGAGAAATATTTTTTTAAAAAAATCCCTAAGCCCCGGGGTCACAATTTCAGAAAAAATCTGACTTTCGGCAATTCACTCAAAAATGGTGCCCAGCGGTTGCAAATGCTCCCCTGAAAGCTTTGGCAGTCGAAACAGAAGGCTTTTTTTCACAGGACTAGAAATCAGAGCCCGAGAAATTAACCGGCAGAAAAATAGTTTTTTGAAAAAATCCCTAAGCCCCGGGGTCACAATTTCAGAAAAAATCTGACTTTCGGCAATTCACTCAAAAATGGTGCCCAGCGGTTGGAAATGCTCCCCTGAAAGTTTTGGCGGTCGAAACAGAAGGCTTTTTTTCACAAGACTAGAAATCAGACCTCGACAACTTAACCGGCGCAAGAAGATTTTTTTCAAAAAATCCCTAAGCCCCGGGGTCACAATTTCAGAAAAAATCTGACTTTTGGCAATTCACTCAAAAATGGTGCCCAACGGTTGCAAATGCTCCCCTGAAAGGTTTGCCGATTGAAACAGAAGTCTTTTTATCACAGGACAAGAAATCAGACCTCGACAACTTAACCGGCAGAAAAATATTTTTTTGAAAAAATCTCTAAGCCCCGGGGTCACAATTTCTGAAAAATTCTGACTTTAGGCAATTCAATCAAAAATGGGGCACAGGGGTTACAAATGCTCCCCTGAAAGATTTGGCTGTCGAAAGAGAAGGCTTTTTTTCACAGGACTAGAAATCAGACCTCGACAACTTAACAGGCGGAAAAATATTTTTTAGAAAAAATCCCTAAGCCCCGCGGTCACAAATTCAGAAAAAATCTGACTTTCGGCAATTCACTCAAAAATGCTGCCCAGCGGTTGCAAATGCTCCCCTGAAAGGTTTGGCTGTCGAAACAGAAGGCTTTTTTTCACAGGACTAGAAATCAGACCTCGACAACTTAACTGGCGAAAGATGATTTTTCTGAAAAAATCGCTAAGCCCCGGGGTCACAATTTCAGAAAAAATGTGACTTTCAGCAATTCACTCAAAAATGGTACCCAGCGGTTGCAAATGCTCCCCTGAAAGGTTTGGCGGGCGAAACAGAAGGCTTTTTTTCACAGGACAAGAAATCAGACCTCGACAACTTAACCGGCAGAAGAAGATTTTTTTGAAAAAATCGCTAAGCGCCGGGGACACAATTTCAGAAAAAATTTGACTTTCGGCAATTCACTCAAAAATGGTGCCCAGCGGTTGCAAATGCTCCCCTGAAAGCTTTGGCGGTCGAAACAGAAGGCTTTTTTTCACAGGACTAGAAATCAGACCTCGACAACTTAACAGGGGGAAAAATATGTTTTTGAAAAAATCGCTAAGCCCCGGGGTCACAATTTCAAAAAAAATGTGACTTTCGGCAATTCACTCAAAAATGGTGCGCAACGGTTGAAAATGCTCCCCTGAAAGGTTTGGCGTTCGAAACAGAAGGCTTTTTTTCACAGGACAAGAAATCAGACCCCGAGAAATTAACCGGCAGAAAAATAGTTTTTTGAAAAAATCGCTAAGCCCCGGGGTCACAATTTCAGAAAAAATCTGACTTTCGGCAATTCACTCAAAAATGGTGCCCAGCGGTTGGAAATGCTCCCCTGAAAGTTTTGGCGGTCGAAACAGAAGGCTTTTTTTCACAGGACTAGAAATCAGACCTCGACAACTTAACAGGCGGAAAAATATTTTTTAGAAAAAATCCCTAAGCCCCGCGGTCACAAATTCAGAAAAAATCTGACTTTCGGCAATTCACTCAAAAATGCTGCCCAGCGGTTGCAAATGCTCCCCTGAAAGGTTTGGCTGTCGAAACAGAAGGCTTTTTTTCACAGGACTAGAAATCAGACCTCGGCAACTTAACAGGCGGAAAAATATTTTTTTGAAAAAAGCGCTAAGCCCCGGGGACACAATTTCAGAAAAAATCTGACTTTCGGCAATTCACTCAAAAATGGTGCCCAGCGGTTACAAATGCTCCCCTGAAAGGTTTGTTGGTCGAAACAGAAGGCTTTTTTTCACAAGACTAGAAATCAGACCTCGACATCTTAACCGGTGGAGAAATATTTTTTTGAAAAAATCGCTAAGCCCCGGGGTCACAATTTCAGAAAAAATGTGACTTTCGGCAAATTCACTCAAAAATGGTACCCAGCGGTTGCAAATGCTCCCCTGAAAGGTTTGGCGGGCGAAACAGAAGGCTTTTTTTCACAGGACAAGAAATCAGACCTCGACAACTTAACCGGCAGAAGAAGATTTTTTTGAAAAAATCGCTAAGCGCCGGGGACACAATTTCAGAAAAAATGTGACTTTCGGCAATTCACTCAAAAATGGTGCCCAGCGGTTACAAATGCTCCCCTGAAAGGTTTGGCGGTCGAAACAGAAGGCTTTTTTTCACAGGACAAGAAATCAGACCTCGACAACTTAACTGGCGAAAGATGATTTTTCTGAAAAAATCGCTAAGCCCCGGGGTCACAATTTCAGAAAAAATGTGACTTTCAGCAATTCACTCAAAAATGGTACCCAGCGGTTGCAAATGCTCCCCTGAAAGGTTTGGCGGGCGAAACAGAAGGCTTTTTTTCACAGGACAAGAAATCAGACCTCAACAACTTAACTGGCGAAAGTTGATTTTTCTGAAAACATCGCTAAGCCCCGGGGTCACAATTTCAGAAAAAATGTGACTTTCGGCAATTCACTCAAAAATGGTACCCAGCGGTTGCAAATGCTCCTCTGAAAGGTTTGGCGGGCGAAACAGAAGGCTTTTTTTCACAGGACTAGAAATCAGACCTCGACAACTTAACAGGCGGAAAAATATTTTTTTGAATAAATCCCTAAGCCCCGGGGTCACAAATTCAGAAAAAATGTGACTTTCGGCAATTCGCTCAAAAATGGTGCCCAGCGGTTACAAATGCTCCCCTGAAAGGTTTGGCAGTTGAAACAGAAGGGTTTTTTATACAAGACTAGAAATCAGACCTCGAGAACTTAACCGGCGGAGAAATATTTTTTTAAAAAAATCCCTAAGCCCCGGGGTCACAATTTCAGAAAAAATCTGACTTTCGGCAATTCACTCAAAGATGGTGCCCAGCGGTTGCAAATGCTCCCCTGTAAGGTTTGGCGGTCGAAACAGAAGGCTTTTTTTCACAGGACTAGAAATCAGACCTCGACATCTTAACAGGGGGAAAAATATGTTTTTGAAAAAATCGCTAAGCCCCGGGGTCACAATTTCAAAAAAAATGTGACTTTCGGCAATTCACTCAAAAATGGTGCGCAACGGTTGCAAATGCTCCCCTGAAAGGTTTGGCGGTCGAAACAGAAGGCTTTTTTTCACAGGACAAGAAATCAGACCCCGAGAAATTAACCGGCAGAAAAATAGTTTTTTGAAAAAATCCCTAAGCTCCGGGGTCACAATCTCAGAAAAAAAGTGACTTTTGGCAATTCACTCAAAAATGGTGCGCAGTGGTTACAAATGCTCCAGTGAAAGGTTTGGCGGTCGAAACAGAAGGCTTTTTATCACAGGACAAGAAATCAGACCTCGACAACTTAACAGGTGCAAAAATATTTTTTTGAAAAAATCCCTAAGCCCAGGGGTCACAATTTCAGAAAAAATGTGACTTTCGGCAATTCGCTCAAAAATGGTACCCAGAGGTTGCAAATGCTCCGCTGAAAGGTTTGGCGATTGAAACAGAAGGCTTTTATTCACAGGACTAGAAATCAGACCTCGAGAACTTAAGCGGTGGAAAAATATTTTTTTGAAAAAATCCCTAAGCCCCGCAGTCACAAATTCAGAAAAAATCTGACTTTCGGCAATTCACTCAAAAATGGTGCCCAGCAGTTGCAAATTCTCCCCTGTAAGGTTTGGCGGTCGAAACAGAAGGCTTTTTTTCACAGGACTAGAAATCAGACCTCGACAACTTAACCGGTGGAGAAATATTTTTTTGTAAAAATCCCTAAGCCCCGGGGTCACAATTACAGAAAAAATGTGACTTTCGGCCATTCACTCAAAAATGGTGCCCAGCGGTTGGAAATGCTCCCCTGAAAGGTTTGGCGGGCGAAACAGAAGGCTTTTTTTCACAGGACAAGATATCAGACCACAACAACTTAACCGGCGGAAGAAGATTTTTTTTGAAAAAATCGCTAAGCCCCGGGGTCACAATTTCAGAAAAAATGTGACTTTCGGCAATTCACTCAAAAATGGTGCCCAGCGGTTACAAATGCTCCCCTGAAAGGTTTGGCGGTTGAAAGAGAAGGCTTTTTTTCACAAGACTAGAAATCAGACCTCGACAACTTAACTGGCGAAAGATGATTTTTCTGAAAAAATCTCTAAGCCCCGGGGTCACAATTTCAGAAAAAATGTGACTTTCGGCAATTCACTCAAAAATGGTGCCCAGCGGTTGCAAATGCTCCCCTGAAAGGTTTGGCGGGCGAAACAGAAGACTTTTTTTCACAGGACAAGAAATCAGACCTCGACAACTTAACCCGCGGAAGAAGATTTTTTTGAAAAAATCGCTAAGCCCCGGGGTCACAATTTCAGAAAAGATGTGACTTTCGGCCATTCACTCAAAAATGGTGCCCAACGGTGGCAAATGCTCCCCTGAAAGGTTTGGCGATTGAAACAGAAGGCTTTTATTCACAGGACTAGAAATCACACCTCGAGAACTTAAGCGGTGGAAAAATATTATTTTGAAAAAATCCCTAAGACCCGGGGTCACAATTTCAGAAAATATCTGACTTTTGGCAATTCACTCAAAAATGGTGCCCAACGGTTGCAAATGCTCCCCTTAAAGGTTTGCCGATTGAAACAGAAGGCTTTTTATCACAGGACAAGAAATCAGACCTCGAGAAATTAACCGGTGGAAAAATATTTTTTTAAAAAAAAATCTCTAAGCTCCGGGGTCACAATTTCAGAAAAAATCTGACTTTCGGCAATTCACTCAAAAATGGTGCCCAGCGGTTGCAAATGCTCCCCTTAAAGGTTTGCCGATTGAAACAGAAGGCTTTTTTATACAAGACTAGAAATCAGACCTCGAGAACTTAACCGGCGGAGAAATATTTTTTTAAAAAAATCCCTAAGCCCCGGGGTCACAATTTCAGAAAAAATCTGACTTTCGGCAATTCACTCAAAAATGGTGCCCAGCGGTTGCAAATGCTCCCCTGAAAGGTTTGGCGGTCGAAACAGAAGGCTTTTTTTCACAGGACTAGAAATCAGACCTCGACAACTTAACAGGTGCAAAAATATTTTTTTGAAAAAATCGCTAAGCCCCGGGGTCACAATTTCAAAAAAAATGTGACTTTCGGCAATTCACTCAAAAATGGGGCGCAACGGTTGAAAATGCTCCCCTGAAAGGTTTGGCGGTCGAAACAGAAGGCTTTTTTTCACAGGACAAGAAATCAGACCCCGAGAAATTAACCGGCAGAAAAATAGTTTTTTGAAAAAATCTCTAAGCCCCGGGGTCACAATTTCAGAAAAAATCTGACTTTCGGCAATTCACTCAAAAATGGTGCCCAGCGGTTGCAAATGCTCCCCTGAAAGGTTTGGCCGTCGAAACAGAAGGCTTTTTTTCACAAGACTAGAAATCAGACATCGACAAGTTAACCGGTGGAGAAATATTTTTTTGAAAAAATCCCTAAGCCCCGGGGTCACAATTTCAGAAAAAATCTGACTTTCGGCAATTCACTAAAAAATGGTGCCCAGCGATTGCAAATGCTCCCCTGAAAGTTTTGGCGGTCGAAACAGAAGGCTTTTTTTCACAGGACTAGAAATCAGACCTCGACAACTTAACCGGCGCAAGAAGATTTTTTTCAAAAAATCCCTAAGCCCCGGGGTCACAATTTCAGAAAAAATCTGACTTTTGGCAATTGACTCAAAAATGGTGCCCAACGGTTGCAAATGCACCCCCGGAAAGGTTTGCCGATTGAAACAGAAGGCTTTTTATCACAGGAAAAGAAATCAGACCTCGACAACTTAACAGGTGCAAAAATATTTTTTTGAAAAAATCCCTAAGCCCAGGGGTCACAATTTCAGAAAAAATGTGACTTTCGGCAATTCGCTCAAAAATGGTGCCCAGAGGTTGCAAATGCTCCGCTGAAAGGTTTGGCGGTCGAAACAGAAGGCTTTTTTTCACAGGACTAGAAATCAGACCTTGACAACTTAACAGGTGGAAAAATATTTTTTTGAAAAAATCCCTAAGCCCCGGGGTCACAATTTCAGAAAAAATGAGACTTTTGGCAATTCACTCAAAAATGCTGCCCAGCGGTTGCAAATGCTCCCCTGAAAGGTTTGGCTGTCGAAACAGAAGGCTTTTTTTCACAGGACAAGAAATCAGACCCCGAGAAATTAACCGGCAGAAAAATAGTTTTTTGAAAAAATCTCTAAGCCCCGGGGTAACAATTTCAGAAAAAATCTGACTTTCGGCAATTCACTCAAAAATGGTGCCCAGCGGTTGCAAATGCTCCCCTGAAAGGTTTGGCGGTCGAAACAGAAGGCTTTTTTTCACAAGACTAGAAATCAGACCTCGACAAATCATCCGGCGGAAGAAGATTTTTTTGAAAAAATCCCAAAGCCCCGGGGTCACAATTTCAGAAAAAATGTGACTTTCGGCAATTCACTCAAAAATGGTGCCCAGCGGTTACAAATGCTCCCCTGAAAGGTTTGGCGGTCGAAACAGAAGGCTTTTTTTCACAAGACTAGAAATCAGACCTCGACAACTTAACTGGCGAAAGATGATTTTTCTGAAAAAATCTCTAAGCCACGGGGTCACAATTTCAGAAAAAATGTGACTTTCGGCAATTCACTCAAAAATGGTGCCCAGCGGTTGCAAATGCTCCCCTGAAAGGTTTGGCGGGCGAAACAGAAGGCTTTTTTTCACAGGACAAGAAATCAGACCTCGACAACTTAACCGGCAGAAGAAGATTTTTTTGAAAAAATCGCTAAGCGCCGGGGACACAATTTCAGAAAAAATGTGACTTTCGGCAATTCAGTCAAAAATGGCGCCCAGCGGTTGCAAATGCTCCCCTGAAAGGTTTGGCGGTCGAAACTGAAGGCTTGTTTTCACAAGACTAGAAATCAGACCTCGAGAACTTAAGCGGTGGAAAAATATTTTTTTGAAAAAATCCCTAAGACCCGGGGTCACAATTTCAGAAAAAATCTGACTTTCGGAAATTCACTCAAAAATGGTGCCAGACGGTTGCAAATGATCCTCTGAAAGGTTTGGGAATGGAAAGAGAAGAAATCAGCCCTCAACAACTTAACCGGCAGAAAAAGATTTTTTTGAAAAAATCCCTAAGACCCGGGGTCACAATTTCATAAAAAATCTGACTTTTGGCAATTCACTCAAAAATGCTGACAAACGGTTCCAAATGATCCCCTGAAAGGTTTGGCGGTTGAATCAGAAGGCTTTTTATCACAGGAAAAGGAATCAGCCCTCAACAACTTAACCAGCAGAAAAAGATTTTTGTGAAAAAATCCTAAGCCCCCAGGGTCAGAATTTCATTAAAAATCTGACTTTCGGCAATTCAGTCAAAAATCGTGCCAGACGGTTGCAAATCATCCTCTGAAAGGTTTGGGAATGGAAATAGAAGAAATCAGCCCTCGACAACTTAACCGGCCGAAAAAGATTTTTTTGAAAAAATCCTAAGCCCCGGGGTCACAATTTCATATAAAATCTGACTTTTGGCAATTCACTCAAAAATTGTGCCAAAAGGTTCCAAATTCTCCCCTGAAAGGTTTGGCGGTCGAAACAGATGGCTTTTTATCACAGGACACGAAATCAGCCCTCAACAACTTAACCGGCAGAAAAAGATTTTTTTGAAAAAATCCCTAAGCCCCGGGATCACAATTTCAGAAAAAATCTGACTTTCGGCAATTCATTCAAAACTGGTGCCAAACGGTGACAAATGATCCCCTGAAAGGTTTGGCGGTTGAAACAGAAGGCTTTTTATCACAGGATACGAAATCAGCCCTCAAAGACTTAAACGGCAGAAAAAGATTTTTTGAAAAAATCCTAATCCCCGGGGTCACAATTTCATAAAAAATCTGACTTTCGGCAATTCATGCAAAAATGGTGCCAAACTGTTCCAAATGATCCCCTGAAAGGTTTGGCGCTTGAAACAGAAGGCTTTTTATCACAGGAAAAGAAATCAGTCCTCAAAAACTTAAATGGCAGAAAAAGATTTTTTTGAAAAAATCCCTAAGACCCGGGGTCACAATTTCATAAAAAATCTGACTTTTGGCAATTCACTCAAAAATGCTGACAAACGGTTCCAAATGATCCCCTGAAAGGTTTGGCGGTTGAATCAGAAGGCTTTTTATCACAGGAAAAGGAATCAGCCCTCAACAACTTAACCAGCAGAAAAAGATTTTTGTGAAAAAATCCTAAGCCCCCGGGGTCAGAATTTCATTAAAAATCTGACTTTCGGCAATTCAGTCAAAAATCGTGCCAGACGGTTGCAAATCATCCTCTGAAAGGTTTGGGAATGGAAATAGAAGAAATCAGCCCTCAACAACTTAACCGGCAGAAAAATATTTTTTTGAAAAAATCCCTAACCCCCGGGGTCACAATTTCATAAAAAGTCTGACTTTCGGCAATTCACTCAAAAATGGTGCCAGACGGTTGCAAATGATCCTCTGAAAGGTTTGGGAATGGAAATAGAAGAAATCAGCCCTCTACAACTTAACCGGCAGAAAAATATTTTTTTGAAAAAATCCTAAGCCCCAGGGTCACAATTTCATAAAAATCTGACTTTTGGGAATTCACTCAAAAATTGTGACAAAAGGTTCCAAATTCTCCCCTGAAAGGTTTGGCGGTTGAAACAGAAGGCTTTTTATCACAGGAAAAGAAATCAGCCCTCAACAACTTAAACGGCAGAAAAAGATTTTTTTGAAAAAATCCCTAAGACCCGGGGTCACAATTTCATAAAACATCTGACTTTTGGCAATTCACTCAAAAATGCTGACAAACGGTTCCAAATGATCCCCTGAAAGGTTTGGCGGTTGAATCAGAAGGCTTTTTATCACAGGAAAAGGAATCAGCCCTCAACAACTTAACCAGCAGAAAAAGATTTTTGTGAAAAAATCCTAAGCCCCCGGGGTCAGAATTTCATTAAAAATCTGACTTTCGGCAATTCAGTCAAAAATCGTGCCAGACGGTTGCAAATCATCCTCTGAAAGGTTTGGGAATGGAAATAGAAGAAATCAGCCCTCAACAACTTAACCGGCAGAAAAATATTTTTTTGAAAAAATCCCTAACCCCCGGGGTCACAATTTCATAAAAAGTCTGACTTTCGGCAATTCACTCAAAAATGGTGCCAGACGGTTGCAAATGATCCTCTGAAAGGTTTGGGAATGGAAATAGAAGAAATCAGCCCTCTACAACTTAACCGGCAGAGAAAGATTTTTTTGAAAAAATCCCTTAGCCCCGGGGTCAAAATTTCAAAAAAAGTCTGACTTTCGGCAATTTATTCAAAAATGGTGCCAAACGTTTCCAAATTCTCCCCTGAACGGTTTGGCGGTTGAAACAGAAGGCTTTTTATCACAGGAAAAGAAATCAGCCCTCAGCAACTTCACCAGCAGAAAAATATTTTTTTGAAAAAATCCCTAAGCCCCGGGGTCAAAATTTCATAAAAAATCTGACTTTTGCCATTTCACTCAAAAATTGTGCCAAAACGTTCCAAATTCTCCTCTGAAAGGTTTGGCGGTTGAAACAGAAGGCTTTTTATCACAGGACACGAAATCAGCCCTCGACAACTTAACCGGCAGAAAAAGATTTTTTTGAAAAAATCCCTAAGCCCCGGGGTCACAATTTCATAAAAAATCTGACTTTCGGCAATTCACTCAAAAATTGTGCCAAAAGGTTCCAAATTCTCCCCTGAAAGGTTTTGGCGGTCGAAACAGATGGCTTTTTATCACAGGACACGAAATCAGCCTTCGACAACTTAACCGGCAGAAAAAGATTTTTTAAAAAAATCCTAAGCACCGGGGTCACAATTTCATAAGAAATCTGACTTTCGGCAATTCACTCAAAAATTGTGCCAAAAGGTTCCAAATGATCCCCTGAAAGGTTTGGCGGTTGAAACAAAAGGCCTTTTATCACAGGAAAAGAAATCAGCCCTCAACAACTTAAACGGCAGAAAAAGATTTTTTTGAAAAAATCCTAAACCCCGGCGTCACAATTTCATGAAAAAACTGAATTTCGGCAATTCACTCAAAAATGGTGCCAGACGGTTGCAAATTATCCTCTGAAAGGTTTGGGAATGGAAATAGAAGAAATCTGCCCTCGACAACTTAACCGGCAGAAAAATTTTTTTTTGAAAAAATCCTAAGCCCCAGCCAGGGTCACAATTTCATAAAAAATCTGACTTTTGGCAATTCACTCAAAAATGGTGCCAAACGGTTCAAAATGATCCCCTTAAAGGTTTGGCGGTTGAAACAGAAGGCTTTTTATCACAGGGGAAAAAATCAGCCCTCAACAACTTAACCGGCAGAAAAATATTTTTTTGAAAAAATCCTAAGCTCCGGGGTCACAGTTTCATAAAAAATCTGACTTTTGGCAATTCACTCAAAAATTGTGCCAAACGGTTTAAAATGATCCCCTTAAAGGTTTGGCGGTTGAAACAGAAGGCTTTTATCAAAGGAAAAGAAATCAGCCCTCAACAACTTAACCGGCAGAAAAAGATTTTTTGAAAAAATCCTAAGCTCCGGGGTTAAAATTTCATAAAAAATCTGACTTTCAGCAATTCCCTCAAAAATGGTGCCAGACGGTTGCAAATGATCCTCTGAAAGGTTTGGGAATGGAAATAGAAGAATTCAACCCTTGACAACTTAACCAGCAGAAAAAGATTTTTTTGAAAAAATCCCTAAGCCCCGGGGTCACAATTTCATAAAAAATCTGACTTTTGGCAATTCACTCAAAAATTTTGCCAAAAGGTTCTAAATTCTCCCCTGAAAGGTTTGGCGGTTGAAACAGAAGGCTTTTTATCACAGGAAAAGAAATCAGCCCTCAACAACTTAACTGGCAGAAAAAGATTTTTTTGAAAAAATCCCTAAGCCCCGGGGTCACAATTTCATAAAAAATCTGACTTTCGGCAATTCACTCAAAAATTGTGCCAAAAGGTTCCAAATTCTCCCCTGAAAGGTTTTGGCGGTCGAAACAGATGGCTTTTTATCACAGGACACGAAATCAGCCTTCGACAACTTAACCGGCAGAAAAAGATTTTTTTAAAAAATCCTAAGCACCGGGGTCACAATTTCATAAAAAATCTGACTTTCGGCAATTCACTCAAAAATTGTGCCAAAAGGTTCCAAATGATCCCCTGAAAGGTTAGGCGGTTGAAACAAAAGGCCTTTTATCACAGGAAAAGAAATCAGCCCTCAACAACTTAAACGGCAGAAAAAGATTTTTTTGAAAAAATCCTAAACCCCGGCGTCACAATTTCATGAAAAAACTGAATTTCGGCAATTCACTCAAAAATGGTGCCAGACGGTTGCAAATGATCCTCTGAAAGGTTTGGGAATGGAAATAGAAGAAATCTGCCCTCGACAACTTAACCGGCAGAAAAAGATTTTTTTGAAAAAATCCTAAGCCCCGGGGTCACAATTTCATAAAAAATCTGACTTTTGGCAATTCAGTCAAAAATGCTGCCAAACGGTTCCAAATGATCCCCTGAAAGGTTTGGCGGTCGAAACAGAAGGCTTTTTATCACAGGAAAAGAAATCAGCCATCAACAACTTAACCGGCAGAAAAAGGTTTTTTGAAAAAATCCTAAGGTCCGGGGTCACAATTTCATAAAAAAAATCTGACTTTCAGCAATTCCCTCAAAAATGGTGCCAGACGGTTGCAAATGATCCTCTGAAAGGTTTGGGAATGGGAATAGAATAATTCAACCCTTGACAACTTAACCAGCAGAAAAAGATTTTTTTGAAAAAATCCCTAAGCCCCGGGGTCACAATTTCATAAAAAATCTGACTTTTGGCAATTCACTCAAAAATTTTGCCAAAAGGTTCCAAATTCTCCCCTGAATGGTTTGGCGGTTGAAACAGAAGGCTTTTTATCACAGGAAAAGAAATCAGCCCTCAACAACTTAACCGGCAGAAAAAGATTTTTTTGAAAAAATCCTAAGCCCCGGGGTCACAATTTCAGAAAAAATCTGACTTTTGGCAATTCACTCAAAAATGGTGCCAAAAGCTTCCAAATTCTCCCCTGAAAGGTTTGGCGGTTGAAACAGAAGGCTTTTTATCACAGGAAAGGAAATCAGCCCTCAACAACTTAACCGGCAGAAAAAGATTTTTTTGAAAAAATCCCTAAGCCCCGGGGTCACAAATTCATAAAAAATCTGACGTCCGGCAATTCACTCAAAAATGGTGCCATAAGGTTGCAAATGATCCTCTGAAAGGTTTGGGAATGGAAATAGAAGAAATCAGCCCTCGACAACTTAACCGGCAGAAAAAGATTTTTTTGAAATATCGTAAAGCAACTAGGAGTAAACTAGGTGTAAACTAGGAGTAAACTAGGAGTAAACCAGGAGTAAACTAGGTGTAAACTAGGAGTAAAGTTGGTGTAAACTAGGAGTAAAGTTGCTGTAAACTAGGTGTAAACAAGGAATAAACTAGGTGTAAAGTAGGAGTAAGTCAGTAGTAAATTAGCCAATCACATGCAGCCCATTGTGTAAATAATGTATATAAAGCAGATACTTTGAGGGAACATCCCTTCCTCCTCACCACTATGAGCTGAATAAAGAGCATGAAATCCACTCTCGACTCAGCGTATATTTCATTCTCAAACCCTCCAACACTTCTCAGATGAAATAAGGGATGTATTATTCAATAATAAATAAATAATAATAATAGTTTTATTATTTATACCCCACCCATCTGACTGGGTCGTGCCAGCCACGCTCAGCAGCTTGCATGATAAAATAATATACAATAAAACATGAAACTTTTTTTAACTATATGCCTACTATATGGAAGTTAACAACTGGATAACAGAAATGGATTGTACACACTCTAATGCTAGCTGAGAGGCTGATATTGATAAACTGGAAGAGCAAAGATATGATCTCCTTTAATCGGTGGATTGATAATATGGTAACACTTGCAACCTGTGAACGGACTGCTTACAAACATAGACTGCTTGGATAAATACGACAGTATTTCGAATGAATTTATACAAAATGTAGTTGACTAATTTATATTAGGGCGCGGTCACAATTTCAGCAAAAATCTGACGTTCTGCAATTCACTTAAAAATGGAGCCCAGCTGTTGGAAATGTTCGCCAGAAAGGTTTGGTGGTCGAAACAGAAGGCTTTTTATCACAGGACAAGAATTCAGCCCACCACAACTGAATCTGTAGAAAAAGATTTTTTTGAAAAAATCACTAAGGCGCGCGGTCAGAATTTCAGCAAAAATCTGACGTTCTGCAATTCACTAAAAAATGGTGCCCAGCGGTTACAAATGCTCCCCTGAAAGGTTTGGCGGTCGAAACAGAAGGCTTTTTTTCACAAGACTAGAAATCAGACCTCGACAACTTAAGCGGTGGAAAAATATTTTTTTGAAAAAATCCCTAAGCCCCGGGGTCACAATTTCAGAAAAAATGTAACTTTCGGCAATTCACTCAAAAATGGTGGCCAACGGTGGCAAATGCTCCCCTGAAAGGTATGACGGTCGAAACATAAGGATTTTTACCACAGGACAAGAAATCAGACCTCGACAACTTAACCGGTGGAGAAATATCTTTTTGAAAAAATCCCTAAGCCCCGGGGTCACAATTTCAGAAAAAATGTGACTTTCGGCAATTCACTCAAAAATGTTGCCCAACGGTTCCAAATGCTCCCCTGAAAGGTTTAGCGGTCGAAACAGGAGGCTTTTTTTCACAGGACTAGAAATCAGACCTCGACAACTTAACCGGCGGAAAAATAATTTTTGAAAAAATCCCTAAGCCCCGGGGTCACAATTTCAGAAAAAATGTGACTTTCGGCAATTCACTCAAAAATGGTGCCCAGCTGTTGCAAATGCTCCCCTTAAAGGTTTGGCGGTTGAAACAGAAGGCTTTTTTATCACAGGACAAGAAATCAGACCTCAAGAACTTAACCGGCAGAAAAATTGTTTTTTGTAAAAATCTCTAAGCTCCGGGGTCACAATTTCAGAAAAAATCTGACTTTCGGCAATTCACTCAAAAATGGTGCCCAGCGGTTGCAAATGCTCCCCTGAAAGGTTTGGCGGTCGAAACACAAGGCTTTTTTTCACAAGACTAGAAATCAGACCTCGACAACTTAACCTGCAGAAAAATAGTCTTTTGAAAAAATCTCTAAGTCCCAGGGTCACAATTTCAGAAAAAATCTGACTTTCGGCAATTCACACAAAAATGGTGCCCAACGGTTGAAAATGCTCCCCTGAAAGGTTTGGCGGTCGAAACAGAAGGCTTTTTTTCACAGGACAAGAAATCAGACCTCGACAACTTAACCGGCGGAACAAGATTTTTTTGAAAAATTCCCTAGCCCCGGGGTCACAATTTCAGAAAAAATCTGACTTTCGGCAATTCACTCAAAAATGGTGCCCAGCGGTTGCAAATGCTCCCCTGAAAGGTTTGGCGGTCAAAACAGAAAGATTTTTATCACAGGACAAGAAATCAGACCTCGACAACTTAACCGGCGGAAGAAGATTTTTTTGAAAAAATCCCTAAGCCCCGGGGTCACAATTTCAGAAAAAATGTGACTTTCGGCAATTCACTCATAAATGGTGCCCAACGGTTGCAAATGCTCCCCTGAAAGGTTTAGCGGTGAAACAGAAGGCTTTTTTTCACAGGACAAGAAATCAGACCTGAACAACTTAACCGGCAGAAAAATAGTTTTTTGAAAAAATCCCTAAGCTGGGCCCGGTGTCACGATTTTAGAAAAAATGTGACTTTCAGCAATTCACTCAAAAATGGTGCCCAACGGTTGCAAATGCTCCCCTGAAAGGTTTGGCGGTCCAAACAAAAGGCTTTTTATCACAGGACAAGAAATCAGACCTCGACAACTTAACCGTCGGAAGAAGATTTTTTTGAAAAGATTCCTAATCCCCGGGGTCACAATTTAATAAAAAATGTGACTTTCGGCAATTCACTCAACAATGGTGCCCAACGGTTGCAAATGCTCCCCTGAAAGGTTTGGCAGTTGAAACAGAAGGCTTTTTATCACAGGACTAGAAATCAGACCTCGACAACTTAACCGGCGGAAAAATAGTTCTTTGAAAAAATCCCTATGCCTCGGGGTCACAATTTCAGAAAAAATGTGACTTTCGGCAATTCACTCAAAAATGGTGCCAAACTGTGGTAAATGCACCCCTGATACGTTTGGTGGCGAAACAGAACGCTTTTTATCACAGGACAATAAGTCAGACCTCAACAACTTAACCGGCAGAAAAATAGTTTTTTGAAAAAATTCCTAAGCCCTGGGGTCACAATTTCAGAAAAAATGTGACTTTCGGCAATTCACTCAAAAATGGTGCCCAACGGTTGCAAATGCTCCCCTGAAAGCTTTGGCGGTGAAACAGAAGGCTTTTTATCACAGGACAAGAAATCACACCTCGACAACTTAACCGGCGCAAGAACATTTTTTTCAAAAAATCACTAAGCCCTGGGGTCACAATTTAAGAAAAAATGTGACTTTTGGCAATTCACTCAAAAATGGTGCCAAACGGTTGCAAATGCTCCCATGAAAGGTTTGGCGGTTGAAACAGAAGGCTTTTTATCACAGGACAAGTAATCAGCCCTCGACAAGTTAACCGCTAGAAATTTTTTTTAAAAAAAAATCGCTAAGCCCCGGGGTTACAATTTCATGAAAAATCTGACTTTCGGCAATTCACTGAAAACGGTGCCAAACGGTTGCAAATGCTCACCTGAGAGGTTTGGCGGGGGAAACAGAAGGCTTTTTTATCGCAGGACAGGAAATCAGCCCTCGACAACTTCATCCGTAGAAAAAGATTTCATCAAAAATCTGACTTTCGGCAATTCACTCAAAACGTTGCCAAACGGTTGCAAATGTTCCTCTAAGAGGTTTGGCGGTCGAAACAGTAGGCTTTTTATCACAGGACAGGAAATCAGCCCTCAACAACTTAACCGGGAGAAAAAGATTTTTTTTGAAAAAATCGCTAATGCTCCCCTGAGAGGTTGTCCACCGCCTGTGCACCGTCCCTCAGACCATGTGGTGTAAGAAAAAAATGAACAAATTCCTATGCCCCAGAGTACCCCAGAGATGCATTTTAAATAAATGCACACATAAAGTAGGAGTAAAGCAGGTGTAAACTAGGAGTAAACTAGGAGTAAAGTAGGTGTAAACTAGGAGTAAACTAGGTGTAAAGTAGGTGTAAACTAGGTGTAAACTAGGAGTAAACTAGGTGTAAAGTAGGAGTAGACTAGGTGTAAAGTAGGAGTAAAGTAGGTGTAAACTAGGAGTAAACTAGGTGTAAAGTAGGTGTAAACTAGGAGTAAACTAGGTGCAAAGTAGGAGTAGACTAGGTGTAAAGTAGGTGTAAACTATGAGTAAAGTAGCTGTAAAGTAGGTGTAAACTAGGAGTAAGGCAGGAATAAATTTGCCAATCACATGCAGCCCATTGTGTAAATAATGTATATAAAGCAGATACTTTGAGGGAACATCCATTCCTCCTAACCACTATGAGCTGAATAAAGAGCATGAAATCCACTCTCGACTCTGAGTATATTTCATTCTCAAACCCTCCAACACTTCTCTGATGAAAAATGGGATGTCCTATTCAATAATAAATAAATAATAATAATAGTTTTATTATTTATACCCCACCCATCTGACTGGGTCGTGCCAGCCACGCTCAGCAGCTTGCAGGATAAAATAATATACAATAAAACATGAAACTTTTTTTTAACTATATGCCTACTATATGGAAGTTAACAACTGGACAACAGAAATGGATTGTACACACTCTAATGGTAGCTGAGAGGCTGATATTGATAAACTGGAAGAGTAAAGAGATGATCTCCTTTAATCGGTGGATTGATAATATGGTAACACTTGCAACCTGTGAACAGACTGCTTACAAACATAGACTGCTTGGATAAAGACGACAGTATTTCGAATGAATTTATACAAAATGTAGTTGACTAATTTATATTAGGGCGCGGTCACAATTTCATCAAAAATCTGACTTTTGGCAATTCACTCAAAAATGGTGCCAAACGGTTGCAAATGCTCCCATGAAAGGTTTGGCGGAAGAAACAGAAGGCTTTTTATCACAGGACAAGAAATCAGCCCTCGACAAGTTAACCGCTAGAAATTTTTTTAAAAAAAAATCGCTAAGCCCCGGGGTTACAATTTCATCAAAAATCTGACTTTTGGCAATTCACTCAAAAATGGTGCCAAATGCTCCCATGAAAGGTTTGCAAATGCTCTCATGAAAGGTTTGGCGGTTGAAACAGAAGGTTCTTTATCACAGAAAAAGAAATCAGCCCTCGAAAACTCAACCGGGATATTTTTGTTTTTTGTTTTTGAAAAATCGCTAATCCCCAGGGTCACAATTTCATCAAAAATCTGACTTTCGGCAATTCACTCAAAAATAGTGCCAAACGGTTGCAAATGCTCACCTGAGAGGTTTGGCGGGGGAAACAGAAGCCTTTTTATCACAGGACAGGAAATCAGCCCTCGACAACTTCATCCGTAGAAAAAGATTTCATCAAAAATCTGACTTTCGGCAATTCACTCAAAAATGGTGCCAAACGGTTGCAAATGTTCCTCTGAGAGGTTTGGCGGTCAAAACAGAAGGCTTTTTATCACAGGACAGGAAATCAGCCCTCAACAACTTAACCGGGAGAAAAAGTTTTTTTTTGAAAAAATCGCTAATGCTCCCCTGAGAGGTTGTCCACCGCCTGTGCAGCGTCCCTCAGACCATGTGGTGTAAGAAAAAAATGCCCCAGAGTACGCCAGAGATGCATTTTACATAAATGCACACATAAAGTAGGAGTAAAGCAGGTGTAAACTAGGAGTAAACTAGGAGTAAAGTAGGCGTAAACTAGGAGTAAACTAGGTGTAAAGTAGGTGTAAACTAGGAGTAAACTAGGAGTAAACTAGGAGTAAAGTAGGTGTAAACTAGGTGTAAACTAGGAGTAAAGTAGGTGTAAACTAGGAGTAAACTAGGTGTAAACTAGGAGTAAACTAGGTGTGATAGGAGTAGACTAGGTGTAAAGTAGGAGTAAAGTAGGAGTAGACTAGGTGTAAACTATGAGTAAAGCAGGTGTAAACTAGGAGTAAAGTAGGTGTAAACTAGGAGTAAACTAGGAGTAAAGTAGGAGTAAACTACGTGTAAAGTAGGTGTAAACTAGGAGTAGACTAGGTGTAAAGTAGGAGTAGACTAGGTGTAAAGTAGGAGTAAAGTAGGTGTAAACTATGAGTAAAGTAGGTGTAAACTAGGAGTAAACTAGGTGTAAACTGGGAGAAAGGCAGGAGTAAATTAGCCAATCACATGCAGCCCATTGTGTAAATAATGTATATAAAGCAGATACTTTGAGGGAACATCCATTCCTCCTCACCACTATGAGCTGAATAAAGAGCATGAAATCCACTCTCGACTCTGAGTATATTTCATTCTCAAACCCTCCAACACTTCTCTGATGAAAAAAGGGATGTCCTATTCAATAATAAATAAATAATAATAATAGTTTTATTATTTATACCCCACCCATCTGACTGGGTCGTGCCAGCCACGCTCAGCAGTTTGCAGGATAAAATAATATACAATAAAACATGAAACTTTTTTTAACTATATGCCTACTATATGGAAGTTAACAACTGGACAACAGAAATGGATTGTACACACTCTAATGGTAGCTGAGAGGCTGATATTGATAAACGGGAAGAGTAAAGAGATGATCTCCTTTAATCGGTGGATTGATAATATGGTAACACTTGCAACCTGTGAACGGACTGCTTACAAACATAGACTGCTTGGATAAATACGACAGTATTTCGAATGAATTTATGTGGAGTTTGGAACTGACAGGGTTAAAACTCCGTGGTGTCCTGTATCTGGGAGGAGCTTGACGCAGAGAAGTGCGTCACAGTGTGTGTCTGCATTCAGACTTGCTTTCGCTTCTGACTGAGACACAGCTCAAGCCTCAGAGGCTGCGTGTGTGCTTTTGGAGAAAGCACGTAGAGATGTCGGAAAGTTCTGATGGTTTTATTGCTTTGTAAATAAACGCTTCTAGAGATAAGAACCGAACTGTCTCTGGACCTCATTTATCCCTCATCTCACACGGACGCAGGACCGCTGCTACTCTGCTCTCCTGCCAGGTCAGCTCCCAAGCAGAGCCACGCAGGGAAGCCTGACTGGACGCAGGATTTATTTTCCCAAAATTTATACAAAATGTATTTGACTAATTTATATTAGGGCGCGGTCACAATTTCATCAAAAATCTGACTTTTGGCAATTCACTCAAAAATGGTGCCCAGCTGATGCAAATGTTCGCCTGAGAGGTTTTTCAGTCAAAACAGAAGGCTTTTAATCACAGGACAAGAAATCAGCCCTCGACAAGTTAACCGCTAGAAATTTTTTTTTTTAAAAAAATCGCTAAGCCCCGGGGTCACAATTTCATCAAAAATCTGACTTTTGGCAATTCACTTAAAAATGGTGCCAAACGGTTGCAAATGCTCCCATGAAAGGTTTGGTGGTTGAAACAGAAGGCTTTTTATCACAGAAAAAGAAATCAGCCCTCGACAACTCAACCGGGATAAACTTTTTTTGTTTTTGAAAAATTGCTAAGCCCCAGGGTCACAATTTCATCAAAAATCTGACTTTCGGCAATTCACTCAAAAATAGTGCCAAACGGTTGCAAATGCTCACCTGAGAGGTTTGGCGGGGGAAACAGAAGCCTTTTTATCGCAGGACAGGAAATCAGCCCTCGACAACTTCATCCGTAGAAAAAGATTTCATCAAAAATCTGACTTTCGGCAATTCACTCAAAAATGGGGCCAAACGGTTGCAAATGGTCCTCTGAGAAGTTTGGCGGTCGAAACAGAAGGCTTTTTATCACAGGACAGGAAATCAGCCCTCGACAACTTAACCGGGAGAAAAAGATTTTTTTTGAAAAAATCGCTAATGCTCCCCTGAGAGGTTGTCCACCACCTGTGCACCGTCCCTCAGACCATGTGGTGTAAGAAAAAAATGAACAAATTCCTATGCCCCAGAGTAACCCAGAGATGCATTTTAAATAAATACACACATAAAGTAGGAGTAAAGTAGGTGTAAACTAGGAGTAAACTAGGAGTAAATTAGGTGTAAAGTAGGTGTAAACTAGGTGTAAAGTAGGTGTAAACTAGGAGTAAACTAGGTGCAAAGTAGGAGTAGACTAGGTGTAAAGTAGGAGTAAAGTAGGTGTAAACTATGAGTAAAGTAGGTGTAAAGTAGGTGTAAACTAGGAATAAGCTAGGTGTAAAGGAGGAGTAAACTAGGTGTAAACTAGGAGTAAGGCAGGAATAAATTAGCCAATCACATGCAGCCCATTGTGTAAATAATGTATATAAAGCAGATACTTTGAGGGAACATCCATTCCTCCTCACCACTATGAGCTGAATAAAGAGCATGAAATCCACTCTCGACTCTGAGTATATTTCATTCTCAAACCCTCCAACACTTCTCTGATGAAAAAAGGGATGTCCTATTCAATAATAAATAAATAATAATAATAGTTTTATTATTTATACCCCACCCATCTGACTGGGTCGTGCCAGCCACGCTCAGCAGCTTGCAGGATAAATTAATATACAATAAAACATGAAACTTTTTTTTAACTATATGCCTACTATATGGAAGTTAACAACTGGACAACAGAAATGGATTGTACACACTCTAATGGTAGCTGAGAGGCTGATATTGATAAACTGGAAGAGTAAAGAGATGATCTCCTTTAATCGGTGGATTGATAATATGGTAACACTTGCAACCTGTGAACGGACTGCTTACAAACATAGACTGCTTGGATAAATACGACAGTATTTCGAATGAATTTATACAAAATGTAGTTGACTAATTTATATTAGGGCGCGGTCACAATTTCATCAAAAATCTGACTTTTGGCAATTCACTCAAAAATGGTGCCAAACGGTTGCAAATGCCCCCATGAAAGGTTTGGCGGTTGAAACAGAAGGCTTTTTATCACAGGACAAGAAATCAGCCCTCGACAACTCAACCGGGATAATTTTTTTTTGTTTTTGAAAAATCGCTAAGCCCCGGGGTCACAATTTCATCAAAAATCTGACTTTCGGCAATTCACTCAAAACGTTGCCAAACGGTTGGAAATGGTCCCCTGAGAGGTTTGGCGGTCGAAACAGAAGGCTTTTTATCACAGGACAGGAAATCAGCCCTTGACAACTTAACCGGGAGAAAAAGATTTTTTTTGAAAAAATCGCTAATGCTCCCCTGAGAGGTTGTCCACCGCCTGTGCACCGTCCCTCAGACCATGTGGTGTAAGAAAAAAATGAACAAATTCCTATGCCCCAGAGTAACCCAGAGATGCATTTTAAATAAATACACACATAAAGTAGGAGTAAAGTAGGTGTAAACTAGGAGTAAACTAGGAGTAAAGTAGGTGTAAACTAGGAGTAAACTAGGAGTAAACTAGGAGTAAACTAGGTGTAAAGTAGGTGTAAAGTAGGTGTAAACTAGGTGTAAAGTAGGAGTAAAGTAGGAGTAAAGTAGGTGTAAACTATGAGTAAACTAGGTGTAAAGTAGGTGTAAACTAGGAGTAAGCTAGGTGTAAAGGAGGAGTAAACTAGGTGTAAACTAGGAGTAAGGCAGGAATAAATTAGCCAATCACATGCAGCCCATTGTGTAAATAATGTATATAAAGCAGATACTTTGAGGGAACATCCAAACCTCCTCACCACTATGAGCTGAATAAAGAGCATGAAATACACTCTCGACTCTGAGTATATTTCATTCTCAAACCCTCCAACACTTCTCTGATGAAAAAAGGGATGTCCTATTCAATAATATATAAATAATAATAATAGTTTTATTATTTATACCCCACCCATCTGACTGGGCCGTGCCAGCCACGCTTAGCAGCTTGCAGGATAAATTAATATACAATAAAACATGAAACTTTTTTTTAACTATATGCCTACTATATGGAAGTAAACAACTGGACAGCAGAAATGGATTGTACACACTCTAATGGTAGCTGAGAGGCTGATATTGATGAACTGGAAGAGTAAAGAGATGATCTCCTTTAATCGGTGGATTGATAATATGGTAACACTTGCAACCTGTGAACGGACTGCTTACAAACATAGACTGCTTGGATAAATACGACAGTATTTCGAATGAATTTATACAAAATGTAGTTGACTAATTTATATTAGGGCGCGGTCACAATTTCATAAAAAATCTGACTTTTGGGAATTCACTCAAAAATGGTGCCAAATGGTTGCAAATGCCCCCATGAAAGGTTTGGCGGTTGAAACAGAAGGCTTTTTATCACAGGACAAGAAATCAGCCCTCGAAAACTCAACCGGGATAATTTTTTTTTGTTTTTCAAAAATTGCTAAGCCCCGGGGTCACAATTTCATCAAAAATCTGACTTTCGGCAATTCACTCAAAACGGTGCCAAACGGTTGCAAATGGTCCCCTGAGAGGTTTGGCGGTCGAAACAGAAGGCTTTTTATCACAGGACAGGAAATCAGCCCTTGACAACTTAACCGGGAGAAAAAGATTTTTTTTGAAAAAATCGCTAATGCTCCCCTGAGAGGTTGTCCACCGCCTGTGCACCGTCCCTCAGACCATGTGGTGTAAGAAAAAAATGAACAAATTCCTATGCCCCAGAGTAACCCAGAGATGCATTTTAAATAAATACACACATAAAGTAGGAGTAAAGTAGGTGTAAACTAGGAGTAAAGTAGGAGTAAAGTAGGTGTAAACTAGGAGTAAACTAGGAGTAAACTAGGAGTAAACTAGGTGTAAAGTAGGTGTAAACTAGGTGTAAACTAGGTGTAAAGTAGGAGTAAAGTAGGAGTAAAGTAGGTGTAAACTATGAGTAAACTAGGTGTAAAGTAGGTGTAAACTAGGTGTAAAGAGAACATAACCGGCAGAAAAATAGTTTTTTGAAAAAATTCGCTAAGCCCCGGGGTCACAATTTCAGAAAAAATGTGACTTTCGGCAATTCACTCAAACATGGTACCCAGCGGTTGCAAATGCTCCCCTCAAAGGTTTGGCGGTCGAAACAGAAGGCTTTTTATCACAAGACAAGAAATCAAACCTCCACAACTTAACCGGGAGAAAAATAGTTTTTTGAAAAAATCGCTAAGCCCCGGGGTCACAATTTCAGAAAAATGTGACTTTTGGCAATTCACTCAAAAATGGTGCCCAACGGTTGCAAATGCTCCCCTGAAAGGATTGGCGGTCGAAACAGAAGGCTTTTTATCACAGGAAAAGAAATCAGACCATGACAACTTAACCGGCAGAAAAATAGTTTTTTGAAAAAATCCCTAAGCCCCGGGGTCTCAATTTCAGAAAAAATGTGACTTTTGGCAATTCACTCAAAAATGCTACCCAGCGGTTGCATATGCTCCTCTGAAAGGTTTGGCGGCCGAAACAGAAGGCTTTTTATCACAGGAAAACAAAACAGACCTTGACAACTTAAACAGCAGAAAAATTGTTTTTTGAAAAAATCCCTAAGCCCCGGGGTCTCAATTTCAGAAAAAATGTGACTTTTGGCAATTCACTCAAAAATGGTGCCCAACGGTTGCAAATGCTCCCCTGAAAGGTTTGGCGGTCGAAACAGAAGGCTTTTTATCACAGGACAAGAAATAAGACCTCGACAACTTAACCGGCGGAAGAAGATTTTTTTGAAAAAATTCCTAAGCCCCGGGGTCACAATTTCAGAAAAAATGTGACTTTTGCCAATTCACTCAAAAATGGTGCCCAACGGTTGCACATGCTCCCCTGAACGGTTTGGTGGTCGAAACAGAAGGCTTTTTATCACAGGAAAAGAAATCAGACCATGACAACCGGCAGAAAAATAGTTTTTTGAAAAAATCCCTAAGCCCCGGGGTCTCAATTTCAGAAAAAATGTGACTTTCGGCAATTCACTCAAAAATGCTACCCAGCGTTTGCAAATGCTCCCCTGAAAGGTTTGGCGGTCGAAACAGAAGGCTTTTTATCACAGGAAAAGAAATCAGACCATGACAACCGGCAGAAAAATAGTTTTTTGAAAAAATCCTTAAGCCCCGGGGTCACAATTTCAGAAAAAATGTGACTTTTGGCAATTCACTCAAAAATGGTGCCCAACGGTTGCACATGCTCCCCTGAAAGCTTTGGCAGTCGAAACAGAAGGCTTTTTATCACAGGACAAGAAATAAGACCTCGACAACTTAACCGGCGGAAGAAGATTTTTTTGAAAAAATCCCTAAGGCCCGGGTTCACAATTTCAGGAAAAAAATGTGACTTTCGGTAATTCACTCAAAAATGGTGCCCAACGGTTGCAAATGCTCCCCTGAACAGTTTGGCGGTCGAAACAGAAGGCTTTTTATCACAGGACAAGAAATCAGACCTCGACAACTTAACCGGCGAAAGAAGATTTTTTTGAAAAAATCCCTAAGCCCCGGGGTCACAATTTCAGAAAAAATGTGACTTTTGGCAATTCACTCAAAAATGGTGCCCAACGGTTGCAAATGCTCCCCTGAACGGTTTGGTGGTCGAAACAGAAGGCTTTTTATCACAGGACAAGAAATCAGACCTCGAGAACTTAACCGGCGGAAGAAGATTTTTTTGAAAAAATTCCTAAGCCCCGGGGTCACAATTTCAGAAAAAATGTGACTTTCGGCAATTCACTCAAAAATGGTGCCCAACGATTGAAAACGCTCCCCTGAAAGGTTTGGCGATCGAAACAGAAGGCTTTTTATCACAGGAAAAGAAATCAGACCATGACAACCGGCAGAAAAATAGTTTTTTGAAAAAATCCCTAAGCCCCGGGGTCTCAATTTCAGAAAAAATGTGACTTTTGGCAATTCACTCAAAAATGCTACCCAGCGTTTGCAAATGCTCCCCTGAAAGGTTTGGCGGTTGAAACAGAAGGCTTTTTATCACAGGAAAAGAAATCAGACCTCGAGAACTTAACCGGCGGAAGAAGATTTTATTGAAAAAATTCCTAAGCCCCGGGGTCACAATTTCAGAAAAAATGTGACTTTCGGCAATTCACTAAAAAATTGTTCCCAACGGTTGAAAACGCTCCCCTGAAAGGTTTGGCGATCGAAATAGAAGGCTTTTTACCACAGGACAAGAAATCAGACCTCGACAACTTAACCGGCAGAAAAATAGTTTTTTGAAAAAATCCTTAAGCCCCGGGGTCACAATTTCAGAAAAAATGTGAATTTTGGTAATTCACTCAAAAATGGTGCCCAACGGTTGCAAATGCTCCCCTGAAAGCTTTGGCGGTCGAAACAGAAGGCTTTTTATCACAGGACAAGAAATAAGACCTCGACAACTTAACCGGCGGAAGAAGATTTTTTTGAAAAAATCCCTAAGGCCCGGGTTCACAATTTCAGGAAAAAAATGTGACTTTCGGTAATTCACTCAAAAATGGTGCCCAACGGTTGCAAATGCTCCCCTGAAAGGTTTGGCGGTCGAAGCAGAATTCTTTATATCACAGGACAAGAAATCAGACCTCGACAACTTAACCGGCGGAAGAAGTTTTTTTTGAAAAAATTCCTAAGCCCCGGGGTCAGAATTTCAGAAAAAATGTGACTTTTGCCAATTGACTCAAAAATGGTGCCCAACGGTTGCAAATGCTCCCCTGAAAGCTTTGGCGGTCGAAACAGAAGGCTTTTTATCACAGGACAAGAAATAAGACCTCGACAACTTAACCGGCGGAAGAACATTTTTTTGAAAAAATCCCTAAGCCCCGGGTCACAATTTCAGAAAAAATGTGAATTTCGGCAATTCACTCAAAAATGGTGCCCAACGGTTGCAAATGCTCCCCTGAAAGGTTTGGCGGTCGAAACAGAAGGCTTTTTATCACAGGAAAAGAAATCAGACCTCGACAACTTAACCGGCGAAAGATTTTTTTGAAAAAATCCCTAAGCCCCGGGGTCAAAATTTCAGAAAAAATGTGACTTCCGGCAATTCACTCAAAAATGGTGCCCAACGGTTGCAAATGCTCCCCTGAAAGCTTTGGCAGTCGAAACAGAAGGCTTTTTATCACAGGACAAGAAATAAGACCTCGACAACTTAACCGGCGGAAGAAGATTTTTTTGAAAAAATCCCTAAGTCCCGGGTCACAATTTCAGAAAGAATGTGAATTTCGGCAATTCACTCAAAAATGGTGCCCAACGGTTGCAAATGCTCCCCTGAACAGTTTGGCGGTCGAAACAGAAGGCTTTTTATCACAGGACAAGAAATCAGACCTCGACAACTTAACCGGCGAAAGAAGATTTTTTTGAAAAAATTCCTAAGCCCCGGGGTCACAATTTCAGAAAAAATGTGACTTTCGGCAATTCACTCAAAAATGGTGCCCAACGGTTGCAAATGCTCCCCTGAAAGCTTTGGCGGTCGAAACAGAAGGCTTTTTAACACAGGACAAGAAATAAGACCTCGACAACTTAACCGGCGGAAGAAGATTTTTTTGAAAAAATCCCTAAGCCCCGGCGTCACAATTTCAGAAAAAATGTGACTTTTGGCAATTCACTCAAAAATGGTGCCCAACGGTTGCAAATGCTCCCCTGAATGGTTTGGCGGTCGAAACAGAAGGCTTTTTATCACAGGACAAGAAATCAGACCTTGACAACTTAACCGGCAGAAAAATAGTTTTTTGAAAAAATCCCTAAGCCCCGGGGTCTCAATTTCAGAAAAAATGTGACTTTTGGCAATTCACTCAAAAATGCTACCCAGCGGTTGCAAATGTTGATTCAAGCCAATAAAAACCAAAAGTCAGAGGAATTGGCCACCCTCCAGGTGCCCGGCTTGAATCCTTGTTGACCTCCTGTCTGCGACTCCTGGCAAGATCAAGGCGAGGTCTTACTCGGCTATTCTTCTCAACGTGAAGAAGAACACACCACTCTTCCCCCCTCCCATTGCCAGGGAGGGGAAAGAGACAGACAGAAATACATTTACATGTCTTTATTCCTGTCTTTCCAGCAGTACAGAGAAATCATGTCTGTACACTTTCATCAGCAACAGCAGAGAGAGAATAACTCCACCCATGTACTTCCAGTACAGGGCCATGTGACACTCTGAGCTAACATCCGGCGCTCAGTGCACAGAATAGACCGTCCCCTGTTCCCACGGTACAGTCCCATAACGTCAACATCCTGTTTTGCATCCCAGCCACCTGGAGCTCGCTTCTGCATTGCTCCTTTTTCGTAACATCCTCCCCCAAAAGAATCAATGCGTGTTGCGGCAAGCAAAGCGTGATCCAGAGAAGGAAACAAACAGTTGTTATACACATAACATTCCCCTGTTGTTACAGTTCCTCCCTTGGAACTCCCCGCCACTGGTTTCCCCAGTGTACCTCTCTGGTTGTCTGGTTTCCAAGGAATGAGTGCATCTGCATTACCTTGGCTAGCAACTCTCTGTTGTGTCTTTGTTTCTGACTTAGACACAGCTCCAACCTGTCCTCGGTTGTGTACAACAGCAACACATGCAACAGCTAAGTTAGCAAACTCTTTTGAGTACCTCTTGGGTGGTTGACCCTTTGTAACTCTCTCAGACCTTCGTATGAGGTGCTGATCCTCTCTGCTCACTGGTTCAGTCTCAGGACTCTTTGGAGAACCAGTCCCAATAGTAAACAGTGGTTCTTCCTTCACCTGTGAAGGCCTATCCATTGTGTGAGATTTCCTCTCAATGACTGTGACAACTGAGCTCTCCGAGCTATCACTGTCACTCTCAGTACCACTGTAATCAGTAAAATCATCATCATCATCTGAATCGTCCTCAGTGGGAAATGTGTGTACTATCACTCTCTCCTGCTCAGGAGCACTCTCTAGAAATTTTGTGAGAATCACCTGACCAGATTCAGACAAAATTACTCTGTAGAGACCCTTTTCATATCCCACAAAAATGCCTCTGGCATTCTTTACTCCACCTGGAGCTTCTGTCCTCACATGAGACCCAAAAACCTTGAAATGGGCAACAGAAGGTTTTCTATGGAACAGTTTCTCAAAAGGAGAACTTCCCAACTCTTTTGAAACCTTTCTCATTTTTGTATAACAATACGACATCAGCGACTCGGCCCAGAACTCATGTGGCAGATGTGAACTAAGCAATTGCGCTTTCATCCCCTTTTGCAATTCTTTGTTCACCCGTACACAGACACCCCTGTTCCACGCTTCTGCTGAAACAGCAACCTTGTGTCTTATCCCTTTCTTCTGCAGGAACCTCTGGAAATCCTGTAAAAGAAAAATCTGCTTTTCGTCTGTGAATAGACAATCAATGTTAGCATCATGCATATTTTTAACCTTGTCACAAAACTCCTGAAACCTCTCCAAGGCTTCGTGTGGCTTTCTCAACACATAAATCCAGACAAAGCTGGAGAAATGATCCACACACACAAGATAAAATCTTGCATTGCCTCTAGATGGTTCTAGAGGACCAATCACATCAGCATACACCCGCTGAAATGCTCTGTTGACCCCGGTCATCTTCTTTGTCACACCTGCAAGAGAAACTAGGTTAGACACAGATGAATTACATTCCATGTAATCACTTTGTGCATAACTCAACAAATATAGTCCATCTTTCTGTCTGGCAGAAAGAAACAACTCTCCATCTTTGTAGATCTTGCAGCTCTCAGCATCATAGGACAATTTTAGTCCTCTCTTTGCAATCTGCGAAACACTCAGCAGATTGAACTTCAGTTCAGGAACCAAGTAAACATTGTTTATAGTCAAGTTCAGACTCTTAAGATACACAGTCCCTATCCCGGTCGCTTCCAGCTCCTGACCGTTGGCCTGTTTCACAGCGAAGCTTTGCTTCTTAAACGTTGAAAAGAGTCCTTTGTGTGGGGACATATGAACCGTGCTTCCTGCGTCGATTACAAACGAGTTGCCAACATCTGGCGTGGTTCCTTTCGCCATCAAAGCCTTTGCAGGTTTCACCATAGGCTTGGTATGACCTTTGCCTGACGCCTCAGGCTTTGCTGAGCGGCCCTTCGCTCCTTTTGGCTGGCGTGGCTTCTTACAGTTCCGCTGAAGATGCCCAGCCTGTCCACAATTGTAACATCGGACAACGTTCAAAGCTACAGCTTTCTCTCCAGTAGCCTCATCGATGGGGGAATTAGAACTCCGTTCCTCCCTCCCCCTGTCCTTTACTTCCAGTGCAGCAAGCCGGTTGTGTTCATCCAGAACCACGGCACTCAGGGGAGGTGGATAGGGTAACCCTCCCCCCTTCTTGGCATTCATTGTGAACCCAAGTCTGTGCTCTCTATGTCAAGCCTGTAAAATCCAAAAGTCTTTCTCCAAAAGGCTGTTTTTCTGCCCTCTCTGGCAGGCAATCTGCACGCTGTTTCACAGCTGCGTAGTCAAAACAATTCCTCTTCCCAGGCTCTGTGACTGAGCCAGTAACTTTCCAAGTATACTGACTGTCGTTGCCTAGCAACTGTGCATACCTCTTCCTCAGACAGGAAATCTTATCAACCACAAGAATTCCTGGTATGCCAGCCTTGCTTTCAGAGCTGTTTTTCTCAAACGTAGCTCTTTTGTGAACCAGAGAATAAATATTTCTGCGTTCACTCTCTTTAGCCCGAAATTCAGCATACCTTTTGGGCTCCGTTGCCTGGAAAACACTCCTCTCGGTGTCCAGCTGTCTGTTCAGCTTCTGGCTGCAACGCAGACACTTTCTTTATCTCCTTAGGTGCAGAGGATGGCAACGATTCATCGACCTCTCACCACTCAGGCTGATTCCCATGGATCAGTAACCATCGGCAATGCTACCAGATGTTGATTCAAGCCAATAAAAACCAAATGTCAGAGGAATTGGCCACCCTCCAGGTGCCCGGCTTGAATCCTTGTTGACCTCCTGTCTGCGACTCCCGGCAAGATCAAGGCGAGGTCTTACTCGGCGATTCTTCTCAACGTGAAGAAGAACACACCACTCTTCCCCCCTCCCATTGCCAGGGAGGGGAAAGAGACAGACAGAAATACATTTACATGTCTTTATTCCTGTCTTTCCAGCAGTACAGAGAAATCATGTCTGTACACTTTCATTAGCAACAGCAGAGAGAGAATAACTCCACCCATGTACTTCCAGTACAGGGTCATGTGACACTCTGAGCTAACATCCGGTGCTCAGGGCACAGAATAGACCGTCCCCTGTTCCCACGGTACAGTCCCATAACGTCAACATCCTGTTTTGCATCCCAGCCACCTGGAGCTCGCTTCTGCATTGCTCCTTTTTCGTAACAGCAAATGCTCCCCTGAAAGGTTTGGCGGTCGAAACAGAAGGCTTTATATCACAGGACAAGAAATCAGACCTTGACAACTTAACCGGCAGAAAAATAGTTTTTTGAAAAAATCCCTAAGCCCCGGGGTCACAATTTCAGAAAAAAAATGACTTTCGGCAATTCACTCAAAAATGGTGCCCAGAGGTTGCAAATGCTCCCCTGAAAGGTTTGGCGGTCGAAACAGAAGGCTTTTTTTCACAGGACTAGAAATCAGACCTCGACAACTTAACCGGTGGAAAATAGTTTTTTGAAAAAATCCCTAAGCCCCGGGGTCACAATTTCAGAAAAAATGTGACTTTTGGCAATTCACTCAAACATGGTGCCCAACGGTTGCAAATGCTCCCCTGAAAAGTTTGGCGGTCGAAACAGAAGGCTTTTTATCACAGGAAAAGAAATCAGACCTTGACAACTTAACCGGCAGAAAAATTGTTTTTTGAAAAAATCCTTAAGCCCCGGGGTCACAATTTCAGAAAAAATGTGACTTTCGGCAATTCACTCAAAAATGGTGCCCAACGGTTGCAAACGCTCCCCTGAAAGGTTTGGCGGTCGAAAGAGAAGGCTTTTTATCATAGACAAGAAATCAGACCTCGACAACTTAACCGGCAGAAAAATAGTTTTTTGAAAAAATCGCTAAGCCCCGGGGTCACAATTTCAGAAAAAATGTGACTTTTGGCAATTCACTCAAAAATGGTGCCCAACGGTTGCAAATGCTCCCCTGAAAGGTTTGGCGGTCGAAACAGAAGGCTTTTTATCACAGGACAAGAAATCAGACCTCGACAACTTAACCGGCGGAAGAAGTTTTTTTCAAAAAATTCCTAAGCCCCGGGGTCAAAATTTCAGAAAAAATGTGACTTTTGGCAATTCACTCAAAAATGGTGCCCAACGGTTGCAAATGCTCCCCTGAAAAGTTTGGCGGTCGAAACAGACGGCTTTTTATCACAGGAAAAGAAATCAGACCTTGACAACTTAACTGGCAGAAAAATAGTTTTTCGAAAAAATCCCTAAGCCCCGGGGTCACAATTTCAGAAAAAATGTGACTTTTGGCAAATCACTCAAAAATGCTACCCAGCGGTTGCAAATGCTCCCCTGAAAGGTTTTGCGGTCAAAACAGAAGGCTTTTTTTCACAGGACTAGAAATCAGACCTCGACAACTTAACCGGTGGAAAAATATTTTTTTGAAAAAATACCTAAGCCCCGGGGTCACAATTTCAGAAAAAATGTGACTTTCGGCAATTCACTCAAAAATGGTGCCCAACGGTTGAAAACGCTCCCCTGAAAGCTTTGGCGGTCGAAACAGAAGGCTTTTTATCACAGGACAAGAAATAAGACCTCGACAACTTAACTGGCAGAAGAAGATTTTTTTGAAAAAATCGCTAAGCCCCGGGGTCACAATTTCAAAAAAATTGTGACTTTCGGCAATTCACTCAAAAATGGTGCCCAACGGTTGCAAATGCTCCCCTGAAAGGTTTGGCGGTCGAAACAGAAGGCTTTTTATCACAGGAAAACAATACAGACCTTGACAACTTAACCGGCAGAAAAATTTTTTTTTGAAAAAATCCCTAAGTCCCGGGGTCACAATTTCAGAAAAAATGTGACTTTTGGCAATTCACTCAAAAATGCTACACAGTGGTTGCAAATGGTCCCCTCAAAGGTTTGGCGGTCGAAACAGAAGGCTTTTTATCACAAAACAAGAAATCAGACCTCAACAACTTAACCGGCAGAAAAATTGTTTTTTGAAAAAATCGCTAAGCCCCGGGGTCACAATTTCAGAAAAAATGTGACTTTTGGCAATTCACTCAAAAATGCTACACAGCGGTTGCAAATGCTCGCCTGAAAGGTTTGGCGGTCGAAACAGAAGGCTTTTTATCACAGGAAAAGAAATCAGACCTTGACAACTTAACCGACGGAAGTAGATTTTTTGAAAAAATCCCTAAGCCCCGGGGTCACAATTTCAGAAAAAATGTGACTTTCGGTAATTCACTCAAAAATGGTGCCCAACGGTTGCAAATGCTCCCCTGAAAGGTTTGGCGGTCGAAACAGAAGGCTTTTTATCACATGAAAACAAAACAGACCTTGACAACTTAACCGGCAGAAAAATTGTTTTTTGAAAAAATCGCTAAGCCCCGGGGTCACAATTTCAGAAAAAAATGTGACTTTTGGCAATTCACTCAAAAATGCTACACAGCGGTTGCAAATGGTCCCCTCAAAGCTTTGGCGGTCGAAACAGAAGGCTTTTTATCACAAGACAAGAAATCAGACCTCAACAACTTAACCGGCAGAAAAATTGTTTTTTGAAAAAATCGCTAAGCCCCGGGGTCACAATTTCAGAAAAAATGTGACTTTTGGCAATTCACTCACAAATGGTGCCCAACGGTTGCAAATGCTCGCCTGAAAGGTTTGGCGGTCGAAACAGAAGGCTTTTTATCACAGGAAAAGAAATCAGACCTTGACAACTTAACCGACGGAAGTAGATTTTTTGAAAAAATCCCTAAGCCCCGGGGTCAAAATTTCAGAAAAAATGTGACTTTCGGTAATTCACTCAAAAATGGTGCCCAACGGTTGCAAATGCTCCCCTGAAAGGTTTGGCGGTCGAAACAGAAGGCTTTTTATCACAGGACAGGAAATCAGACCTCGACAACTTAACCGGCTGAAGAAGATTTTTTTGAAAAAATCGCTAAGCCCCGGGGTCACAATTTCAGAAAAAATGTGACTTTCGGCAATTCACTCAAAAATGGTGCCCAACGGTTGCAAATGCTCCCCTGAAAGTTTTGGCGGTCGAAACAGAAGGCTTTTTATCACATGAAAACAAAACAGACCTTGACAACTTAACCGGCAGAAAAATTGTTTTTTGAAAAAATCCCTAAGCCCCGGGGTCACAATTTCAGAAAAAATGTGACTTTTGGCAATTCACTCAAAAATGCTACACAGCGGTTGCAAATGGTCCCCTCAAAGCTTTGGCGGTCGAAACAGAAGGCTTTTTATCACAAGACAAGAAATCAGACCTCAACAACTTAACCGGCAGAAAAATTGTTTTTTGAAAAAATCGCTAAGCCCCGGGGTCACAATTTCAGAAAAAATGTGACTTTTGGCAATTCACTCACAAATGGTGCCCAACGGTTGCAAATGCTCGCCTGAAAGGTTTGGCGGTCGAAACAGAAGGCTTTTTATCACAGGAAAAGAAATCAGACCTTGACAACTTAACCGACGGAAGTAGATTTTTTGAAAAAATCCCTAAGCCCCGGGGTCACAATTTCAGAAAAAATGTGACTTTCGGTAATTCACTCAAAAATGGTGCCCAACGGTTGCAAATGCTCCCCTGAAAGGTTTGGCGGTCGAAACAGAAGGCTTTTTATCACATGAAAACAAAACAGACCTTGACAACTTAACCGGCAGAAAAATTGTTTTTTGAAAAAATCCCTAAGCCCCGGGGTCACAATTTCAGAAAAAATGTGACTTTCGGCAATTCACTCAAAAATGGTGCCCAACCGTTGCAAACGCTCCCCTGAAAGGTTTGGCGGTCGAAACAGAAGGCTTTTTATCACAAGACAAGAAATCAGACCTCAACAACTTAACCGGCAGAAAAATTGTTTTTTGAAAAAATCGCTAAGCCCCGGGGTCACAATTTCAGAAAAAATGTGACTTTTGGCAATTCACTCAAAAATGCTACACAGCGGTTGCAAATGGTCCCCTGAAAGGTTTGGCGGTCGAAACAGAAGGCTTTTTATCACAGGAAAACAAAACAGACCTTGACAACTTAACCGGCAGAAAAATTGTTTTTTGAAAAAATCCCTAAGCCCCGGTGTCGCAATTTCAGAAAAAATGTGACTTTTGGCAATTCACTCAAAAATGCTACACAGCGGTTGCAAATGGTCCCCTCAAAGGTTTGGCGGACGAAACAGAAGGCTTTTTATCACAAGACAAGAAATCAGACCTTGACAACTTAACCGGCAGAAAAATAGTTTTTTGAAAAAATCGCTAAGCCCCGGGGTCACAATTTCAGAAAAAATGTGACTTTCGGCAATTCACTCAAAAATGGTGCCCAACGGTTGCAAACGCTCTCCTGAAAGGTTTGGCGGTCGAAAGAGAAGGCTTTTTATCATAGACAAGAAATCAGACCTCGACAACTTAACCGGCAGAAAAATAGTTTTTTGAAAAAATCGCTAAGCCCCGGGTCACAATTTCAGAAAAAATGTGACTTTTGGCAATTCACTCAAAAATGGTGCCCAACGGTTGCAAATGCTCCCCTGAAAAGTTTGGCGGTCGAAACAGAAGGCTTTTTATCACAGGAAAAGAAATCAGACCTTGACAACTTAACCGGCAGAAAAATAGTTTTTTTAAAAAATCACTAAGCCCCGGGGTCACAATTTCAGAAAAAATGTGACTTTCGGCAATTCACTCAAAAATGGTGCCCAACGGTTGAAAACGCTCCCCTGAAAGCTTTGGCGGTCGAAACAGAAGGCTTTTTATCACAGGACAAGAAATAAGACCTCGACAACTTAACTGGCAGAAGAAGATTTTTTTGAAAAAATCGCTAAGCCCCGGGGTCACAATTTCAAAAAAAATGTGACTTTCGGCAATTCACTCAAAAATGGTGCACAACGGTTGCAAATGCTCCCCTGAAAGGTTTGGCGGTCAAAACAGAAGGCTTTTTATCACAGGAAAACAATACAGACCTTGACAACTTAACCGGCAGAAAAAATTTTTTTTGAAAAAATCCCTAAGTCCCGGGGTCACAATTTCAGAAAAAATGTGACTTTTGGCAATTCACTCAAAAATGCTAAACAGTGGTTGCAAATGGTCCCCTCAAAGGTTTGGCGGTCGAAACAGAAGGCTTTTTATCACAAGACAAGAAATCAGACCTCAACAACTTAACCGGCAGAAAAATTGTTTTTTGAAAAAATCGCTAAGCCCCGGGGTCACAATTTCAGAAAAAATGTGACTTTTGGCAATTCACTCAAAAATGGTGTCCAACGGTTGGAAATGCTCCCCTGAACGGTTTTGCGGTTGAAACAGAAGGCTTTTTATCACAGGACAAGAAATCAGACCTCAACAACTTAAGCGGCAGAAGAAGACTTTTTTGAAAAAATCGCTAAGCCCCGGGGTCACAATTTCAGAAAAAATGTGACTTTTGGCAATTCACTCACAAATGGTGCCCAACTGTTGCAAATGCTCGCCTGAAAGGTTTGGCGGTCGAAACAGAAGGCTTTTTATCACAGGAAAAGAAATCAGACCTTGACAACTTAACCGACGGAAGTAGATTTTTTGAAAAAATCCCTAAGCCCCGGGGTCAAAATTTCAGAAAAAATGTGACTTTCGGTAATTCACTCAAAAATGGTGCCCAACGGTTGCAAATGCTCCCCTGAAAGGTTTGGCGGTCGAAACAGAAGGCTTTTTATCACAGGACAGGAAATCAGACCTCGACAACTTAACCGGCTGAAGAAGATTTTTTTGAAAAAATCGCTAAGCCCCGGGGTCACAATTTCAGAAAAAATGTGACTTTCGGCAATTCACTCAAAAATGGTGCCCAACGGTTGCAAATGCTCCCCTGAAAGTTTTGGCGGTCGAAACAGAAGGCTTTTTATCACATGAAAACAAAACAGACCTTGACAACTTAACCGGCAGAAAAATTGTTTTTTGAAAAAATCCCTAAGCCCCGGGGTCACAATTTCAGAAAAAATGTGACTTTTGGCAATTCACTCAAAAATGCTACACAGCGGTTGCAAATGGTCCCCTCAAAGCTTTGGCGGTCGAAACAGAAGGCTTTTTATCACAAGACAAGAAATCAGACCTCAACAACTTAACCGGCAGAAAAATTGTTTTTTGAAAAAATCGCTAAGCCCCGGGGTCACAATTTCAGAAAAAATGTGACTTTTGGCAATTCACTCACAAATGGTGCCCAACGGTTGCAAATGCTCGCCTGAAAGGTTTGGCGGTCGAAACAGAAGGCTTTTTATCACAGGAAAAGAAATCAGACCTTGACAACTTAACCGACGGAAGTAGATTTTTTGAAAAAATCCCTAAGCCCCGGGGTCACAATTTCAGAAAAAATGTGACTTTCGGTAATTCACTCAAAAATGGTGCCCAACGGTTGCAAATGCTCCCCTGAAAGGTTTGGCGGTCGAAACAGAAGGCTTTTTATCACAGGACAGGAAATCAGACCTCGACAACTTAACCGGCTGAAGAAGATTTTTTTGAAAAAATCGCTAAGCCCCGGGGTCACAATTTCAGAAAAAATGTGACTTTCGGCAATTCACTCAAAAATGGTGCCCAACGGTTGCAAATGCTCCCCTGAAAGTTTTGGCGGTCGAAACAGAAGGCTTTTTATCACATGAAAACAAAACAGACCTTGACAACTTAACCGGCAGAAAAATTGTTTTTTGAAAAAATCCCTAAGCCCCGGGGTCACAATTTCAGAAAAAATGTGACTTTTGGCAATTCACTCAAAAATGCTACACAGCGGTTGCAAATGGTCCCCTCAAAGCTTTGGCGGTCGAAACAGAAGGCTTTTTATCACAAGACAAGAAATCAGACCTCAACAACTTAACCGGCAGAAAAATTGTTTTTTGAAAAAATCGCTAAGCCCCGGGGTCACAATTTCAGAAAAAATGTGACTTTTGGCAATTCACTCACAAATGGTGCCCAACGGTTGCAAATGCTCGCCTGAAAGGTTTGGCGGTCGAAACAGAAGGCTTTTTATCACAGGAAAAGAAATCAGACCTTGACAACTTAACCGACGGAAGTAGATTTTTTGAAAAAATCCCTAAGCCCCGGGGTCACAATTTCAGAAAAAATGTGACTTTCGGTAATTCACTCAAAAATGGTGCCCAACGGTTGCAAATGCTCCCCTGAAAGGTTTGGCGGTCGAAACAGAAGGCTTTTTATCACATGAAAACAAAACAGACCTTGACAACTTAACCGGCAGAAAAATTGTTTTTTGAAAAAATCCCTAAGCCCCGGGGTCACAATTTCAGAAAAAATGTGACTTTTGGCAATTCACTCAAAAATGCTACACAGCGGTTGCAAATGGTCCCCTCAAAGCTTTGGCGGTCGAAACAGAAGGCTTTTTATCACAAGACAAGAAATCAGACCTCAACAACTTAACCGGCAGAAAAATTGTTTTTTGAAAAAATCGCTAAGCCCCGGGGTCACAATTTCAGAAAAAATGTGACTTTTGGCAATTCACTCAAAAATGCTACACAGCGGTTGCAAATGGTCCCCTGAAAGGTTTGGCGGTCGAAGCAGAAGGCTTTTTATCACAGGAAAACAAAACAGACCTTGACAACTTAACCGGCAGAAAAATTGTTTTTTGAAAAAATCCCTAAGCCCCGGTGTCGCAATTTCAGAAAAAATGTGACTTTCGGCAATTCACTCAAAAATGCTACACAGCGGTTGCAAATGGTCCCCTCAAAGGTTTGGCGGACGAAACAGAAGGCTTTTTATCACAAGACAGGAAATCAGACCTCGACAACTTAACCGGCTGAAGAAGATTTTTTTGAAAAAATCGCTAAGCCCCGGGGTCACAATTTCAGAAAAAATGTGACTTTCGGCAATTCACTCAAAAATGGTGCCCAACGGTTGCAAATGCTCCCCTGAAAGGTTTGGCGGTCGAAAGAGAAGGCTTTTTATCATAGACAAGAAATCAGACCTCGACAACTTAACCGGCAGAAAAATAGTTTTTTGAAAAAATCGCTAAGCCCCGGGTCACAATTTCAGAAAAAATGTGACTTTTGGCAATTCACTCAAAAATGGTGCCCAACGGTTGCAAATGCTCCCCTGAAAAGTTTGGCGGTCGAAACAGAAGGCTTTTTATCACAGGAAAAGAAATCAGACCTTGACAACTTAACCAGCAGAAAAATAGTTTTTTTAAAAAATCACTAAGCCCCGGGGTCACAATTTCAGAAAGAATGTGACTTTTGGCAATTCACTCAAAAATGCTACCCAGCGGTTGCAAATGCTCCCCTGAAAGGTTTTGCGGTCGAAACAGAAGGCTTTTTTTCACAGGACTAGAAATCAGACCTCGACAACTTAACCGGCTGAAGAAGATTTTTTTGAAAAAATACCTAAGCCCCGGGGTCACAATTTCAGAAAAAATGTGACTTTCGGCAATTCACTCAAAAATGGTGCCCAACGGTTGAAAACGCTCCCCTGAAAGCTTTGGCGGTCGAAACAGAAGGCTTTTTATCACAGGACAAGAAATAAGACCTCGACAATTTAACTGGCGGAAGAAGATTTTTTGGAAAAAATTCCTAAGCCCCGGGGTCACAATTTCAGAAAAAATGTGACTTTTGGCAATTCACTCAAAAATGGTACCCAGTGGTTGCAAATGCTCCCCTGAAAGGTTTGGCGGTCGAAACAGAAGGCTTTTTATCATAGACAAGAAATCAGACCTCGACAACTTAACCGGCAGAAAAATAGTTTTTTGAAAAAATCGTTAAGCCCCGGGGTCACAATTTCAGAAAAAATGTGACTTTTGGCAATTCACTCAAAAATGGTGCCCAACGGTTGCAAATGCTCCCCTGAAAGGTTTGGCGGTCGAAACGGAAGGCTTTTTATCACAGGACAAGAAATCAGACCTCGACAACTTAACCGGCGGAAGAAGATTTTTTGAAAAAATTCCTAAGCCCCGGGGTCACAATTTCAGAAAAAATGTGACTTTTGGCAATTCACTCAAAAATGGTGCCCAGCGGTTGCAAATGCTCCCCTAAAAGTTTTGGCGGTCGAAACAGAAGGCTTTATATCACAGGACAAGAAATCAGACCTCGACAACTTAACCGGCAGAAAAATAGTTTTTTGAAAAAATCGCTAAGCCTCGGGGTCACAATTTCAGAAAAAATGTGACTTTTGGCAATTCACTCAAAAATGCTACCCAGCGGTTGCAAATGCTCCCCTGAAAGGTTTGGCGGTCGAAACAGAAGGCTTTTTATCACAAGACAAGAAATCAGACCTCGACAACTTAACCGGCAGAAAAATAGTTTTTTGAAAAAATCGCTAAGCCCCGGATTCACAATTTCAGAAAAAATGTGACTGTCGGCAATTCACTCAAAAATGGTGCCCAACGGCTGCAAACGCTCCCCTGAAAGGTTTGGCGATCGAAACAGAAGGCTTTTTTTCACAGGACTAGAAATCAGACCTCGACAACTTAACAGGTGGAAAAAATTTTTTTTGAAAAAATTGTATTGTATTTTATTGTATTGAACTTTAGTACGGCCATTGGCCCATCACACGACAGTTTCCCATACCAACATAATGTACTTAAACCTCCAAATTTAAATCCGCCAAAACTTACAAAAAACAGACAAGAACCAAAGCAAAAGAAAAACAAAAGACCAACATCATACATTACAATAAATTTGTAACATATACATCGCCCTCTACTCATAAATTAGTAGAAGACATCAATGGTGATATCACCTAATTACATCCTAAAACATAGATCATAGTTTAGAGGGATTATCCGAGCCGCACAGGAGTCCGTTTCTCTTCTTTAGGGATAGAACGCTGATCAAGAATCTGGCAACCATGAATGATCTTAGGGGGTCATCATCATTTAATAGATATCTCAGTTTGGCTTCATTCGTATCATCGGCAATTCCCTTTAGATATTGAGCAAGAAACTTGCTCCTGGCCGATGAGTGAAATGCACAATCAAAAATTATGTGATGCAACGATTCCGGTGCCCCACAATTACATTCACATAAGAGCGATATCTGTCCATTGGAGAATCTATTTCTCAGCACGTTCGATGGGAAGGTGTTGAATCTTGCCTTTACAAAGGCATATCTATGAGCCGAAGAAGTTAAGGAATTCAAATAATTTGGGAGCCTTAAGAGGGGTAATAAACCAAGGTTTAGAGGTGAGCAGGTACCATTGCCCAAGACCATTTTCTGCTGCAAGTCCATCTCCTCTAGTTTACAGGTTACTGTTCTTTTAGCTGGAAGTATATCCTGCTCTAGTAATTTGGATGGGGAGATTCCCATTGCCGTAATTTTCAGTTGTAAATTTTTTACCCATGGGCTCTGGAAATCATCTCTCCACATGCATTGTATCAAGTACAAGTTTGGGAGATTGTGCCATAGAGATAACCAGTGACAAAGTATGTGCTTCCACAGAGCGTTTTCCAGGGATACAATATTAAGTTCCATGCGTAGCGCTGTATTACTTACACAGTTGGGCAGTTTCAATATCCCTCTTAAAAACTGATTTTGAATAACCTCTAGGTGGGATAAGTTGACAAAAGTCCCCCAAATTGAGATGGCATAAGCAATTGTCGGGATCACCTTGGCCTTGAAGACCAAGGTGGGATATGAAGGGCCCCATCGGTGAAGAAAAATCGCAAGATCGCCAAGGAGATAGCTTTGGCTCTATTTGTAACATAGGCTACATGGGCCTTCCATCTAAGGTTATGTTGTAACCAAACTCCCAAGTATTGGAATCTATAGACTTGTTCGATGACTCTCCCATCAATTCTCCAATTATGGAGTTTCCGGCTCTTTGAGAAAATTAGAATTTTAGATTTCTCATAGTTAATTGTAAGGGAATTTGCGTTACAATATGATCCAAAAATGTTTAAGGCCCTCATAAGACCTACTCTAGAAAAAGAAAGGATGACTGCGTCATCTGCATATAGTAACAAAGGGCAGCGATAAAGTGCTAGGCGGGGTGCATGAATCCTTTCTGAGCTTATCCGGGGGGTCCGGCACGCTTCCTCTGCGTGGCTCTGTTTTTCCCCCAGAGACCTCCGACTCCAGCAGCACGTAAACACAGCGGAACAGAAGCAGGAACGTCGTGTGAGGGCAATAACTCAGACTGAACGCAGCAGGCTGTCTCCTTATCTTTTAAAGTCTTTATTCCTTAGCATAACACAACAGCTATAAATTTCCTGGCGACAGAGCACACATCTTGCTCCTTTCTTGCAACGGAGCAAAACACACACTGAGAGAAACACAGTAAACCACTCCCCTCAGTATTCTAAAACCACGCCTCAAAATGTGAGACGTCACTCAGAACTTCTTAACCCTGTGAGTTCTGAGCCTCTCTCCACACCCCCTCTCGAATCATATTTTGAGAGGACTTCTGAGTGTTCAACACCTTCCCCATTGCCTTCCGCCCCTTCCTGGCATCGTTGTTAGGCACCTGTTGAACCTCACAAATCTCAGGTTCGCACTGTGCGAAACCAACCCACGCATTTGTGACCTGAAACCTCTCAGGTGGAATTCCCTTTGTAGCCCGAGATGACCGCCTGGGCACAAACTGGGGTGCTCCTTCTGACCCACTGGGGCCAGCAAGTGCGTCTTCCTCATCAGAAGATTCCCCCTCTGACTTGACACGTCTGTGAGCTTTCTCCATTATGCGCACAGGAGATGAGGGCTCACTCTTGGACACTCTCTTAACAACCTGTGGAGACGCCCTACTCTGTTCAGGGACCTGGTCTCCACCAGCAGGTTCAGGCTCTGGCTCTTCCTCCTCCTCAGAGTCAGACAGACAATCTGAGTGAATGTCAGAGCGCGCTTTGCGCCTTGCCCAACCATCCTGCTCAAAGAACTCAGCCTGTTTACTCACCAGAAGCTTGGTCTGATCACCTTCTGGATATGCGAACCTCCATCCCTTTGTCGTAGGCTCATATCCACAGAAGATCATTTCCTGGTACCTTGGGCCACCCTCCTGCTGCAGAAACTTTGGTACAGGCACCATGGCTCTGCTACCAAAAGTGCGAAAGAAATGCACAAGCGGCTTCTGTCGATGAAGCAGGAAATACGGGGTGTCACCTACCACTGCATTGTAGCACCTGTTCATCGTGAAATTGGCTGTCTTTACCGCCTCCGCCCAAAAACTTTGAGGCAAACCAGAGTCATCCAGTAGAATCTCTGATGCTCGAACCAGAGCTTTACTCCTAAGCTCTGCCACGCCACCCTCCTGAGGAGAAGTCACCTTGTGACGTATCCCCCTCTGGCGAAAGAAACCCTTTAAAGCAGACCCAGTGACCTCTGAACCTCGGTCACACTTGAACCCCTGCACCTTGGTGGAGAACCTTAGTTCCACCTCTGCAACCCAATTTTTGATAAGTTGTGTTGCCTCCTCCTTAGTTCTCAGCGTGAACGCCCATGCGTTCCGCGTAAAATCATCTGTCAGCACCATCAGAACCTTGGCCTTGCCCAGACTTGGCTGTGGCATATCAAAAAGGTCTGCATGTACAAGCTCAAAAGGCTTTGTGGTTACTCTCTCCACCCTGGGATGATTAAATCCCTTGTTCCTTGCTTTCCTGCAAGCTCTGCAATTCAAAGGTTGACCACATTCTTTTACCCGGCACCCTTTGGTGCACTCTGATAACATCTGAATGTCTTCACAGGAACCATGTGACATTCTCTTGTGCCACACGCAAGCACACGACACATGAGTGTGATCAGTGGCTTTCCCAGTATTCCCCTCACCCTCCAGAGGTGTTTCCAGAACAAAGAGGTTGTTCTGATTCTTCTCAACACTTATTAGTTGTTTCCCCCCTCTGGAAATTGTACAAACATTTTTCTCAAAACTCACTGAATATCCCTCCTGCAAAAGGCAAGGTACAGATAACAGGCAATGTTTTATCTCAGGTATGATGTAGACCTTTAGCTCAGCCTGTAAGAAAGAGACAAACACGTTAGCAACATGAGTCACATGTCCCTGTGAACCAGTAGAAAAGACAACTGTTTTCCCAGTTGAAGCAGCCCTGCAGTTCCACATTTGTCCATCAGGTGGCGCTGTCACCAAATGGGCGTTAGCAGCCGAGTCCACAACCCAACGTAGCACTCTCCCCTCTCTGGAGTTGTTCTTCTTTGTTGCCTTAGCAACAGACTTCCTGCTGCCCCCGACCTTGGGGCCTTCGCTGCAGGTGTTCTTCAAAACTGCCATCGAAGCAGACAGCTGATAAGCGTTTTCTTCCCCCTCTGGAGCGCGTACTATCTGCGGTTTCCCACGCCTGCCTCCTCTGCAGGACTTGTTGCCATGGAAACCCGGCTGGCTCCCATGGGAAGCAACCTTGGACACATCCTGCCCTGTCTCCCTTGCTCTCTGTGGGCAGCTTCAACACAAATGGTCAGAAGAATTGCAGACAAAACATCGCCGAGTGGAAAACTTTGCAAACTTGCCTTTGGTCTTCTCTGCCCCCCCAATCTTTCCAGCAGCACTCCTTGAGGCTTTTCTGCTTTTGGGGACTTGGCTTTTGGCTTCTTCTGTGGTTTCTCTGCAAACCCCCTCCAGCTCCTGCCAAACAGCCTGGGCACTCTCAAGACCCTTGGAATGGCCTGCACCCCCACTCTCAGGTGCATCTCTCTTCTCTTCTCTCAGCTGCTCTCCAGCACGCAGCTCATGTGTTGGGGCATTCCGGCAGCCTTCCAACACAGTCCCAGCCCCCTCTGGGCTTTCTGGGCGTCCCTCAGCCCCTCCTGGGCTTGGTGCTTCCTCAGAGCGATTCTCAGCCCCCTCTGGCCTGGCTCCCACTGTTTTCTTCAGTGCCTGCCAGTCTCCCCAGGGCTTGCTCCCGTCCACCTTATCAAAAGGGATTGACGATTTCTGGCTGTCTGCCATCTTCTCCCGGGGCCCAGCCTACTTACGCACCTCCCGGTCCAGCAGATCAGACCTTCCCAGTGAGCTCCCCTCTGGGCACAGCTCCCACTGGCTCCAGCCTCTCCTTAGCTGGCCTTTGGCTGCAGTCCTCTCCTCAGCTGGCTTTTGGCTGCAGTCCTCCTTCCCAGCGTCTCATCAGCTGGCTTCTCCCACACACACGAACGTTGCTTATCTCTGCTTCAGGCGTTTGCTGATGACCCCATAACCTGAGCTTATCCGGGGGGTCTGGCACGCTTCCTCTGCGCGGCTCTGTTTTTCCCCCAGAGACCTCCGACTCCAGCAGCACGTAAACACAGCGGAACAGAAGCAGGAACGTCGTGTGAGGGCAATAACTCAGACTGAACGCAGCAGGCTGTCTCCTTATCTTTTAAAGTCTTTATTCCTTAGCATAACACAACAGCTATAAATTTCCTGGCGACAGAGCACACATCTTGCTCCTTTCTTGCAACGGAGCAAAACACACACTGAGAGAAACACAGTAAACCACTCCCCTCAGTATTCTAAAACCACGCCTCAAAATGTGAGACGTCACTCAGAACTTCTTAACCCTGTGAGTTCTGAGCCTCTCTCCACACTTTCTTGAGCCTCTATTAGGGGAGTCCTCATGTCGCTTATGAACAAATGAAACAGGAATGGAGCCAATATACAACCCTGTCGGACACCTCTGTTAATGGGAATTGAATTGGTGAGATCGCCCTCCGGGGTGAGTCTCACTCTAGCCGCTGAGTTCTCATGGAGTTTGATTATTAGCCAGAGAAGCCTTCTGTCGATGCCCCAGCGGGTGAGTTTTTCCCAGAGGATGCTCCTGGAGATACTATCGAATGCTGCCTTTAGGTCAATGAATGCCACACAGAGTTGGCCACCCTTTGGGGTGGAATATTTCCAGGCAAGATGCTGTAAAATTAGAATATGATTTCTTGTTGACTGTTTTGGGCGGAATCCAGCTTGTTCGGGCCCAATTAATTTTTTCTCTTCGGCCCATTGAATAAGTCTGTTCAACAGGAAGCGGGCATACAGTTTCCCCACTATTGAGAGCAGACTGATATTTCTGTAATTCCCCGGGTCATCTGGTGAGCCCTTTTTGTGGATTGGAACGATAACAGCGTCCTTCCATACTTCCGGGATCATTCCAGAGTTGTTAACGGCGTCGAAGATGGTTGCCAGGGCTTTGGCCCACCAGTCCGCGTGGTATTTTATAGCTTCAGCCAGGATCAGGTCTGGTCCAGGCGCTTTCCCTGTTTTAAGTTTAACGATCAAGTCATGGATGTCTTCTGGATCGGTGGGGGGCCAGAGGGGAAGCTGATCTTGAGATTCATCTCTTGTGTTAACAGTACAGTCAGTTGTGGCAAAGTAGTTTTTTAAGTTAGATTCCCAAACCGGGGCAGGAATAATAGTTAAAGGGTATATTTTAGTTCTTTTATTTACCAGGAGCCAAAATTGTCTGGAGTTCCGTGATGATGAGGCTTCTATGATTGCCCGCCATTGATTCACTTGCCATTCCTGTCTGGCTCCCTTTTGAATTTGCTTGTAGGCCGATTTTGCTTGGAAATATTCTTTTGGCAGGACCGTTGCCCCGGAGGCTTTATACTCTTTGTATATGCTACCAAGAAGTTGTCTAGCCTGTTTACAAGCACTATTGAACCACAGTGCACCTATCTTCCTTTGTGTTCGATTTATTTTATGTGACGGGACAGAGAAAAAAGACGTTAGATCTTCCGACAGGTTCGAGAATAGTCTTAGAGTTTGATCATTATCATAATAATCCTCGATTAAGCCTGAGTATGCTTGTTTTAGTCGTTGTTGGAAATATGCTGAGTATTTTTGGGCCTGTAGTTCAGACCATTTTATACTTTTGATTTGCAGTGCTGAGTTCGTAATCAAATGTGTTGGGTGTCTATCTCCATCTGGGGTCCAGTCTATAGTCATTGTGGCGACCAACGGTAGGTGGTCGCTCAGTTGAATATTTTCAACTTTAAAGTGGGAAAATTTGGGGAATATGTCATGAGATACTAACATATAATCCAGGACACTGTTTGCAGAGGAGCTTATGTGTGTAAACTCACCCGGTACGTCAGGCGGGCAGTTCCCGTTTAGAATCACTAAGTTTAGACGTAGTACCAATTGGTAAAGAAGGGTTCCTGCTTCATTTACCCTTTTGTCTTTGGAAAGTCTTTGATTATGGAGGGAGAGGTCATTAATGAATTCTGGGCTTATCCACCATTTGGCTTTGATTAAGGACTCCCAGTTTGTTGCAATGCGAGCATTGAAGTCCCCTGCTATAACATTGGGTATATTGGGGTATTTGGAGTGACAGAGAGTAAGATGTTCCTCCAAGATTCCCCATTTATTGTATAAGTCTGCAATGTTGCCTCCAGGAGGAAGATAAACATTTGTTATAGCAAGTTCAAAGTTTTTCCCCGTAATCAGGGCTGTAATTGCAAAGGTGGAAGCATTTACAAGCGTGAGTTTTGCCTGTATTTTCAAGGAAATTGCTATAACTAATCCTCCACTAGGCCGGCCTCCTTTAGTAGATGGGCATGCCGGTAATGATGTAACATCAAAACCATTAATATCTACTCTCCCCTCTTCCCATGTTTCCTGCAAGAGAATTACTTGGTGTGAGTTTATTAATTTTACAAGGTCCGGGTCAGATTTTTTCCCCTTCCAGCCTGCTATGTTCCAGCTTAAAAGGGAGAACGGGAGAGGATTTGACTGAGGTTTGGGTAGTCACAATGGAGAAGGGGGGAACGCTGATCTTGGTGGGTTGTCAAATTTAAAGAAGTCAGTAATTTTCCTTTGCCTAATAGTAGATGACTTCTCTCCTTTTGGCACAGGTGTGCTTCTTGAGCTATTTGTAATTATGCTCTGCTCGCCCGATCCTATAGGGGTAGTGTCCTGGTTTGGTCTAGTCTCCTCTCTGAAATCCCTTATTTTATCAGAGAGCTTATCACCTAGGGGAGCAGAGATTAGGTCAGTACAAGTTTTAACTATTATTGGATTTTCCTTCCGTGGGTATATCATCTTATTTATATGGCCCAAGGGGTCTTCTGTCCAGTCCATATCGGTAGCGGATTGAACTTCTAAATCATCAGCTAGAGATTCTCCGTCCGATAATGATGACTCCAGGTCAGGCATTGAGGAATGTGTCGAAATTTTGTTTACATTTTGCTGTTCTTTAGCAGGTATAACTATTCCAGCAGGTGCAGGAAGAGCTGGTTCCAGATTAACTAATAGGGGTGGCGAGACGATTGTCTGTATCGTTGCCTTGGAATTTATGGACCTATTTTGAGGCTGTGGGCTAAATTTGAGAAGGTCCACTGAGCCTCCAATGGCCCTGTTGGTTTGAATTTCTTTGTTTCCTATTTTGCTTTTGGCCTGAGACATCTTCTCCCTTAATTTGTCTAATTTATTTATTATTTTTTCTTTTTCTTGTGACTGTAATTCGTCAAATGAATTCATAAGAGCGCTTTCATCAATGGATATTCTGGAACCACCCAAGTTCGTTCCTGGTTGTGGACTGCAGGCAATCTCCTCCGTTCTCTGCGGGGAAAGCAACATCTCTTTGTCTGACAATTTTGTAGAGCTTGTTTCTGAATCTAATATCTCTTTCTCTTTTTCCACAAGTAGTGGTTTTACTATGCTGTCCGCAAAAACCCTTGTGGGTATGATTTTTATTTTTATAAATTTCCATTTTTGTCTTATTATTAATAAGGGTAGTCTCAGTGAATGGAAGGCTAAAATAACTTTGTAAGAGCCATTTGATTGAGTTAGCGGAAGTAAAGCATAAAGATCAATATGAACTATGCTTATTCTCAGGATTTTACTTAGGGCAATTTTAGCTCCTTCCAAGCTTGACCAGTCCCATATCTCAGACCTTATCGTTAGGCATATCTTCTTAGGTTGCAATGTTAGATTTTGCTTACACATGAGATCGTTTAGTTTGTATTTTCCCATCCCCTTTGCCCCAGAGTTTGGTGGGGCTATCACTGGAGGTCCCCTCTGGTAGTTATTTTTGAAGGCAATTTTGGCATCCATATCCATCACTTTTTCCGTTAGCTTGGAGATTGAGCACGTCAGAAAGTCTATCTTTTTAAATATACAGTCCAGTGTCCTAATGACTAGTTGTAAATGGGAGGACTCATTTCCCAGCTGGTTTTCTTTATCCCGGATCTTTTCCCCCTCCACATCGGGCCCGCCCTTGATGGGAGTGCTCATTAGATTACAAGTGTGTAAGGTGGTATTTTGGGACTTGGGAATGTTATTAGCTACATTCAAGTCACTTAGTGGAAGAAATCTATTGTATGTAGTAACTGCTGCTTGAAAATTTGACTGGTCTGTTCTTTCTTTCGCTTGTAGCTTAGGGCTAGGGAGAAGCAGTAATTCCTCTGCTTCTCTGAGGCGTTTCCTCTTGCCCATAGCTACGGTAGATATGAGCTAAATAATGTAAATAATACAGGAGAGAAGAAGGGGACTTCCTACCACAGTCAATGATTTAGCTATACAGCTGAGTATTTAACTCCAGGGATTTCTCCGCAGATCGTTGGAGAGCTATATTAAGAGTCAAATTCTGATAAAGATTTACCCCTGTTGAGGGCTCAAGTAGATCATCTCAGCTCAGCCCTCTTCACGATCAATTGTTCGAGGGAAGGGCTCTTAATTTGAATCTTTATCCAGTCCCGCATCCCTCCCCTATTCGGTCTCCGGGAAAAGTGCAGGCAGGCTTTACTTGGAACAGAAGGTCTCACCGCTTTGTGAACTTCCAGGCTTTTGTTTGATTGATTTAAACTTCCGTCTCCTCTCTCTTCACCCCTCTCTGCCGAAAACTTCTTCTTCACCTCTCGGAGTGTAGTTACAGCAACCCGAAGCCTCGCAGCCTCGCAGCTTTCCACTCTCACCGCTTTCTTTCAGCCTCAGGTGGTCGTGAGACTGTGGAGAGACCTGGCGAGCGAGTGACGGGTGGACAGGGCAGCGTCAAGGCTGCTGCTGCTCTAGGCAAGTAATTAAAACCAATTTGTTGAGCTCCTTTGCCGTGGGAGTCACAGGCTTTCTTTCTTCTTTTTTTTAAAAATATTTTTTTATTAAGAAGTTTTTACAACCACAAAAACATAACATAAACACAACAAATACATAAACAAACAAAACAAAAACAGAACAAGAAACAAGTACAATTTCATATCTTAATTTCTTATACCTTTCTTCCCCGACTTCCTCATGCCTCCCTTTTCTGTATTCCAGATTCTAATCAATTATTCAGCAAATCTTCCCTTATTTTAATTTAAATTTAATTTAATCTTCCTTATTCTCCTTGTCTTAACCATTACTAATAGTAACCGTTTACTTTCCAATCCAACATCATTCTAACTTTCATTAATTTTATAGTATTTCTTTAAATAGTCCTTAAACTTTTTCCATTCTTCTTCCGCTGCTTCTCTTCCCTGGTTTCGGATTCTGCTCGTCATTTCTGCCAAGCCCATGTAGTCAATCACCTTCATCTGCCATTCTTCCAGAGTGGGTAGATCTTGTGTCTTCCAGTACTTCGCAATAAGTATTCTAGCTGCTGTTGTAGCATACATAAAAAAAGTTATATCCGTCTTTAACACCCCTTGGCCGACAATGCCCAAGAGAAAGGCCTCTGGTTTCTTAGAGAAGGTATATTTAAATACCTTTTTCAGTTCATTATAGATCATTTCCCAGAATGCCTTAATCTTCGGGCACGTCCACCAAAGGTGGAAGAATGTACCTTCCTTTTCTTTACATTTCCAACATTTATTATCAGGCAAATGGTAAATCTTTGCAAGCTTGACTGGGGTTATGTACCACCTATAGATCATTTTCATAATATTTTCTCTTAAGGCATTACATGCCGTAAATTTCATCCCGGTGGTCCACAACTTTTCCCAATCAGCAAACAAAATGTTATGACCAATGTCCTGAGCCCATTTAATCATACTTGATTTAACCGTTTCATCTTGTGTATTCCATTTCAGCAGCAAATTGTACATTCTTGACAAATTCTTAGTACTGGATTCTAACAATTCAGTCTCCAATTTTGATTTTTCCACCTGGAAGCCAATTTTACTGTCCAATTTAAACACTTCATTTATTTGATGATAGTGCAACCAATCTCTCACCTTCCCCTTTAGTTTCTCAAAACTCTGCAATCTCAGTTTGTCCCCTTCCTTTTCCAAAATTTCCCAATATCTTGGCCACTTCGACTCCATATTTAATTTTTTAACTGCCTTAGCTTCCATTGGCGACAGCCACCTTGGGGTTTTGTTTTCCAGCAAATCTTTATATCTAATCCAGACATTTAGCAGTGCTTTTCTGACAATATGGTTTTTAAAACCTTTATGTGCTTTAACCTTGTCATACCACAAATATGCATGCCACCCGAAAATATTATTAAAACCTTCCAAATCCAAAATATCTGTATTTTCAAGTAGCAGCCAATCTCTTAGCCAGCAGAAAGCTGCCGCTTCATAGTACAGTTTAAAGTCTGGCAGGGCAAATCCCCCTCTTTCCTTTGAATCCGTTAATATCTTAAATTTAATTCTAGGCTTTCAAGATTAATGGTGTCGTCTATTGTTCCTTATCTGCAAAGCGCTGACTCATCCGGCACTTTCTCTGCTCACAGCTCAACATTCTTCTGATCTCAAGCTCCAAGTTAAAAGTTAAAAGAAACAGTTGTGATTAAGAAAAATAAAATACTTGGTCTAAAGCAAGTTAAAACGAGATAAAATCAATTAAAACTCAGTTAAAACTCAGTTAAAATTTATGGAGCTCTGGAGCTGACAGCCTAGCCTGCCGCAATCTTGACCAGAAGTCCCAACGCATGAAAATGCTCCCCTGAAAGCTTTGGCAGTCGAAACAGAAGGATTTTTATCACAGGAAAAGAAATCAGCCCTCAACAACTTGACCGGCGGAAAATGTTTTTTTTTTGAAAAAATCCCTAAGCCCCGGGGTCACAATTTCAGCAAAAATCTGACTTTTCGCAATTCACTCAAAAATGGTGCCAACCGGTTGCAAATGCTCCCCTGAAACTTTTGGCAATGGAAACAGAAGGCTTTTTATCACAGGAGAAGAAATCAGCCCTCGACAACTTCACCGGCGGAAAAACGTTTTTGGAAAAAAATCCCTAAGCCCCGAGGTCACAATTTCAGCAAAAATCCGACTTTTGGCAATTCACTCAAAAATGGTGCCAACCAGTTGCAAATGCTCCCCTGAAACTTTTGGCAGTCGAAACAGAAGACTTTTTATCACAGGAGAAGAAATCAGCCCTCCGCAACTTCACCGGCTGAAAAACGTTTTGGAAAAAATCCCTAAGCCCCGGGGTCACAATTTCAGCAAAAATCTGACTTTGGGAATGCACTCAAAAATGGTGCCTAACGCTTGCAAATGCTCCGCTGAAAGCTTTGGCAGTCGTAACAGAACGCTTTTTGTCACAGGTAAAGAAATCATCCCTCAACAACTTAACCGGCTAAAAATAATTTTTTGAAAAAATCCCTAAGCCCCGGGGTCACAATTTCAGCAAAAATCTGACTTTTGCCAATTCACTAAAAAAATGGTGCCAAATGCTTGCAAATGCTCCGCTGAAAGCTTTGGCAGTCATAACAGAAGGCTTTTTATCACAGGAAAACAAATCAGCCCTCAACAACTTGACCGGCGGAAAATGTTTTTTTTAAAAAAATTCCTAAGCCATATGTTCACAATTTCAGCAAAAATCTGACTTTATAGAATGCACTCAAAAATGGTGCCAAACGCTTGCAATTGCTCCCCTAAAGGTTTGGCAGTCGAAACAGAAGGCTTTTTGTCACAGGAGAAGAAATCAGCCCTCCGCAACTTCACCGGCGGAAAAACGTTTTTGGAAAACATCCCTAAGCCCCGGGGTCACAATTTCAGCAAAAATCTGACTTTTGACAATTCACTCAAAAATGGTGCCAAACGCTTGCAATTGTTCCCGGAAAGCTTTGGCAGTCGAAAGAGAAGGCTTTTTGTCAAAGGAGAAGAAATCAGCCCTTAAGAACTTGACCGGCGGAAAATGATTTTTTTGAAAAAAAATCCCTAAACCCCGGAGTCACAATTTCAGCAAAAATCAGACTTTTGGCAATTCAGTCAAAAATGGTGCCAAAAGCATGAAAATGCTCCCCTGAAAGCTTTGGCAGTCGAAACAGAAGGCTTTTTATTACAGGAAAAGAAATCAGCCCTCAACAACTTGACCGGCGGAAAATGTTTTTTTAAAAAAATCCCTAAGCCCCGGGGTCACAATTTCAGCAAAAATCTGACTTTAGGCAATTCACTCAAAAATGGTGCCAAACGCTTGCAATTGCTCCCCTGAAAGGTTTGGCAGTCGAAACAGAAGGCTTTTTATCACAGGAGAAGAAATCATCCCTCAACAAATTAACTGGCGGAAAATAATTTTTTGAAAAAATCCCTAAGCCCCGGCGTCACAATTTCAGCAAAAATCTGACTTTTGCCAATTCACTCAAAAATGGTGCCAAAAGCTTGCAAATGCTCCCCTGAAAGTTTTGGCAGTCGAAACAGAAGGCTTTTTATCACAGGAAAAGAAATCAGCACTCAACAACTTAAACCGGCGGAAAATGATTTTTTTGAAAAAAAATCCCTAAACCCCGGGGTCACAATTTCAGCAAAAATCGGACTTTTGGCAATTCAGTCAAAAATGGTGCCAAACGCATGAAAATGCTCCCCTGAAAGCTTTGGCAGTCGAAACAGAAGGCTTTTTATCACAGGAAAAGAAATCATCCCTCAACAACTTGACCGGCGGAAAATGTTTTTTTGAAAAAATCCCTAAGCCCCGGGGTCACAATTTCAGCAAAAATCTGACTTTTGGCAATTCACTCAAAAATGGTGCCAACCGGTTGCAAATTCTCCCCTGAAACTTTTGAAAAAATCCCTAAGCCCCGGGGTCACAATTTCAGCAAAAAACTGACTTTTGGCAATTCACTCAAAAATGGTTCCAACCGGTAATAAATGCTCCCCTGAAAGGTTCGGCTGTTGAAAAAGAAGGCTTTTTGTCAGAGGAAAAGAAATCAGCCCTCAACAACTTGACCGGCAGAAAATAATTTTTTGAAAAAATCCCTAAGCCCCGGGGTCACAATTTCAGCAAAAATCTGACTTTTGGGAATGCACTCAAAAATGTTGTCTAACGCTTGCAAATGCTCCGCTGAAAGCTTTGGCAGTCGAAACAGAAGGCTTTTTGTCACAGGAAAAGAAATCAGCCGTCAACAACTTCACCGGCGGAAAATGTATTTTTAGAAAAAATCCCTAAGCCCCGGGGTCACAATTTCAGCAAAAATCTGACTTTTGCCAATTCACTCAAAAATGGTGCCAAACACTTGCAATTGCTCCCCTGAAGGTTTGGCAGTCGAAACAGAAGGCTTTTTATCACAGGAGAAGAAATCAGCCCTCCGCAACATCACCGGCGGAAAAACGTTTTTGGAAAAAATCCCTAAGCCCCGGGGTCACAATTTCAGCAAAAATCTGACTTTTGGCAATTCACTCAAAAATGGTGCCAAACGCTTGCAAATGCTCCGCTGAAAGCTTTGGCAGTCGTAACAGAAGGCTTTTTGTCACAGATAAAGAAATCAGCCCTCAACAACTTGACCGGCGGAAAATGTATTTTTAGAAAAAATCCCTAAGCCCCGGGGTCACAATTTCAGCAAAAATCTGACTTTTGCCAATTCACTCAAAAATGGTGCCAAACGCTTGCAATTGCTCCCCTGAAAGGTTTGGCAGTCGAAAAAGAAGGCTTTTTATTACAGGAGAAGAAATCAGCCCTCAGCAACTTAACCGGCAGAAAAACTTTTTTTGAAAAAATCCCTAAGCCCCGGGATGACAATTTCAGGACAAATCGGACTTTTGGCAATTCACTCAAAAATGGTGCCTAACGCTTGGAAATCCTCCCCCGAAAGGTTTGGCAGTCGAAAGAGAAGGCTTTTTATCACAGGAGAAGAAATCATTCCTCAGCAACTTAACTGGCGGAAAATAATTTTTTGAAAAAATCCCTAAGCCCCGGCGTCACAATTTCAGCAAAAATCTGACTTTAGGCAATTCACTCAAAAATGGTGCCAAACGCTTGCAATTGCTCACCTGAAAGGTTTGGCAGTCGAAACAGAAGGCTTTTTATTACAGGAAAAGAAATCAGCCCTCAACAACTTCACCGGCGGAAAATGTATTTTTAGAAAAAATCCCTAAGCCCCGGGGTCATAATTTCAGCAAACATCTGACTTTAGGCAATTCACTCAAAAATGGTGCCAAACGGTTGCAATTGCTCACCTGAAAGGTTTGGCAGTCGAAACAGAAGGCTGTTTATTACAGGAAAAGAAATCAGCCCATAACAACTTGACTGGCGGAAAATGATTTTTTTGAAAAAATCCCTAAGCCCCGGGGTCACAATTTCAGCAAAAATCTGACTTTTGGCAATTCACTCAAAAATGGTGCCAAACGCTTGCAATTGCGCCCCTGAAAGTTTTGGCAGTCGAAACAGAAGGCTTTTTATCACAGGAAAAGAAATCAGCCCTCAACAACTTGACCGGCGGAAAATGATTTTTTTGAAAAAATCCCTAAGCCCCGGGGTCACAATTTCAGCAAAAATCTGACTTTTGGCAATTCAGTCAAAAATGGAGCCAAACGCTTGCAAATGCTCCCCTGAAAGTTTTGGCAGCCGAAACAGAAGGCTTTTTATTACAGGAAAAGAAATCAGCCCTCAACAACTTCACCGGCGGAAAATGTATTTTTAGAAAAAATCCCTAAGCCCCGGGGTCACAATTTCAGCAAACATCTGACTTTAGGCAATTCACTCAAAAATGGTGCCAAACGCTTGCAATTGCTCCCCTGAAAGGTTTGGCAGTCGAAACAGAAGGCTGTTTATTACAGGAAAAGAAATCAGCCCATAACAACTTGACTGGCGGAAAATGATTTTTTTGAAAAAATCCCTAAGCCCCGGGGTCACAATTTCAGCAAAAATCTGACTTTTGGCAATTCACTCAAAAATGGTGCCAAACGCTTGCAATTGCGCCCCTGAAAGTTTTGGCAGTCGAAACAGAAGGCTTTTTATCACAGGAAAAGAAATCAGCCCTCAACAACTTGACCGGCGGAAAATGTATTTTTAGAAAAAATCCCTAAGCCCCGGGGTCACAATTTCAGGAAAAATCTGACTTTTGGAAATGCACTCAAAAATGGTGCCAAACGCTTGCAATTGCTCCCCTGAAAGGTTTGGCAGTCGAAAAAGAAGGCTTTTTATTACAGGAGAAGAAATCAGCCCTCAGCAACTTAACCGGCAGAAAAACTTTTTTTGAAAAAATCCCTAAGCCCCGGGATCACAATTTCAGGACAAATCGGACTTTTGGCAATTCACTCAAAAATGGTGCCTAACGCTTGCAATTGCTCCCCTGAAAGTTTTGGCAGTCGAAACAGAAGGCTTTTTATCACAGGTAAAGAAATCATCCCTCAACAACTTAACAGGCTGAAAATAATTTTTTGAAAAAATCCCTAAGCCCCGGGGTCACAATTTCAGCAAAAATCTGACTTTTGGGAATGCACTCAAAAATGGTGCGAAACGCTTGCAATTGCTCCCCTGAAGGTTTGGCAGTCGAAAAAGAAGGCTTTTTATCACAGGAAAAGAAATCAGCCCTCAACAACTTGACCGGCGAAAAATAATTTTTTGAAAAAATCCCTAAGCCCCGGGGTCACAATTTCAGCAAAAATTGGACTTTCGGCAATTCACTCAAAAATGGTGCCAAACGCTTGCAATTGCTCCCCTGAAAGTTTTGGCAGTCGAAACAGAAGGCTTTTTATCACAGGTAAAGAAATCATCCCTCAACAACTTAACAGGCTGAAAATAATTTTTTGAAAAAATCCCTAAGCCCCGGGGTCACAATTTCAGCAAAAATCTGACTTTTGGGAATGCACTCAAAAATGTTGCCTAACGCTTGCAAATGCTCCGCTGAAAGCTTTGGCAGTCGTAACAGAACGCTTTTTGTCACAGGTAAAGAAATCATCCCTCAACAACTTAACCGGCTAAAAATAATTTTTTGAAAAAATCCCTAAGCCCCAGGGTCACAATTTCAGCAAAAATCTGACTTTTGGGAATGCACTCAAAAATGGTGCCAAACGCTTGCAATTGCTCCCCTGAAGGTTTGGCACTCGAAAAATAAGGCTTTTTATCACAGGAAAAGAAATCAGCCCTCAACAACTTAAACGGTAGAAAAACTTTTTTTGAGAAAATCCCTAAGCCCCGGGGTCACAATTTCAGGAAAAATCTGACTTTCGGCAATTCACTCAAAAATGGTGCCAAACGCTTGGAAATCCTCCCCCGAAAGGTTTGGCAGTCGAAAGAGAAGGCTTTTTATCACAGGAGAAGAAATCATTCCTCAACAACTTAACTGGCGGAAAATAATTTTTTGAAAAAATCCCTAAGCCCCGGCGTCACAATTTCAGCAAAAATCTGACTTTAGGCAATTCACTCAAAAATGGTGCCAAACGCTTGCAATTGCTCACCTGAAAGGTTTGGCAGTCGAAACAGAAGGCTTTTTATTACAGGAAAAGAAATCAGCCCTCAACAACTTCACCGGCGGAAAATGTATTTTTAGAAAAAATCCCTAAGCCCCGGGGTCACAATTTCAGCAAAAATCTGACTTTTGCCAATTCACTCAAATATGGTGCCAAACACTTGCAATTGCTCCCCTGAAGGTTTGGCAGTCGAAACAGAAGGCTTTTTATCACAGGAGAAGAAATCAGCCCTCCGCAACTTCACCGGCGGAAAATATATTTTTAGAAAAAATCCCTAAGCCCCGGGGTCACAATTTCAGGAAAAATCTGACTTTTGGAAATGCACTCAAAAATGGTGCCAAACGCTTGCAATTGCTCCCCTGAAAGGTTTGGCAGTCGAAACAGAAGGCTGTTTATTACAGGAAAAGAAATCAGCCCATAACAACTTGAGTGGCGGAAAATGATTTTTTTGAAAAAATCCCTAAGCCCCGGGGTCACAATTTCAGCAAAAATCTGACTTTTGGCAATTCACTCAAAAATGGTGCCAAACGCTTGCAATTGCGCCCCTGAAAGTTTTGGCAGTCGAAACAGAAGGCTTTTTATCACAGGAAAAGAAATCAGCCCTCAACAACTTGACCGGCGGAAAATGATTTTTTTGAAAAAATCCCTAAGCCCCGGGGTCACAATTTCAGCAAAAATCTGACTTTTGGCAATTCACTCAAAAATGGTGCCAAACGCTTGCAAATGCTCCCCTGAAACTTTTGGCAGCCGAAACAGAAGGCTTTTTGTTACAGGGAAAGAAATCAGCACTCAACAACTTAACCGGCGGAAAACAATTTTTTGAAAAAATCCCTAAGCCCCGGGGTCACAATTTCAGCAAAAATCTGACTTTTGGCGATTCACTCAAAAATGGTGCCAAACGCTTGCAATAGTTCCCGGAAAGCTTTGGCAGTCGAAACAGAAGGCTTTTTGTCAAAGGACAAGAAATCAGCCCTTAAGAACCTGACCGGCGGAAAATGATTTTTTTGAAAAAAAATCCCTAAACCCCGGGGTCACAATTTCAGCAAAAATCGGACTTTTGGCAATTCAGTCAAAAATGGTGCCAAACGCATGAAAATGCTCCCCTGAAAGCTTTGGCAGTCGAAACAGAAGGCTTTTTATCACAGGAAAAGAAATCATCCCTCAACAAATTAACTGGCGGAAAATAATTTTTTGAAAAAATCCCTAAGCCCCGGCGTCACAATTTCAGCAAAAATCTGACTTTTGCCAATTCACTCAAAAATGGTGCCAAAAGCTTGCAAATGCTCCCCTGAAAGTTTTGGCAGTCGAAACAGAAGGCTTTTTGTCACAGGGAAAGAAATCAGCACTCAACAACTTAAACCGGCGGAAAATGATTTTTTTGAAAAAAAATCCCTAAACCCCGGGGTCACAATTTCAGCAAAAATCGGACTTTTGGCAATTCAGTCAAAAATGGTGCCAAACGCATGAAAATGCTCCCCTGAAAGCTTTGGCAGTCGAAACAGAAGGCTTTTTATCACAGGAAAAGAAATCATCCCTCAACAACTTGACCGGCGGAAAATGTTTTTTTGAAAAAATCCCTAAGCCCCAGGGTCACAATTTCAGCAAAAATCTGACTTTTGGCAATTCACTCAAAAATGGTGCCAACCGGTTGCAAATTCTCCCCTGAAACTTTTGAAAAAATCCCTAAGCCCCGGGGTCACAATTTCAGCAAAAAACTGACTTTTGGCAATTCACTCAAAAATGGTTCCAACCGGTAATAAATGCTCCCCTGAAAGGTTTGGCTGTTGAAAAAGAAGGCTTTTTGTCAGAGGAAAAGAAATCAGCCCTCAACAACTTAACCGGCAGAAAAATTTTTTTTTAAAAAATCCCTAAGCCTCGGGGTCACAATTTCAGCAAAAATCTGACTTTTGCCAATTCACTCAAAAATGATGCCAAATGCTTGGAAATGCTAACCTGAAAGGTTTGGCAGTAGAAACAGAAGGCTTTTTATCACAGGAGAAGAAATCATCCCTCAACAACTTAACTGGCGGAAAATAATTTTTTGAAAAAATCCCTAAGTCCCGGCGTCACAATTTCAGCAAAAATCTGACTTTAGGCAATTCACTCAAAAATGGTGCCAAACGCTTGCAATTGCTCACCTGAAAGGTTTGGCAGTCGAAACAGAAGGCTTTTTGTCACAGGAAAAGAAATCAGCCGTCAACAACTTCACCGGCGGAAAATGTATTTTTAGAAAAAATCCCTAAGCCCCGGGGTCACAATTTCAGCAAAAATCTGACTTTTGCCAATTCACTCAAAAATGGTGCCAAACACTTGCAATTGCTCCCCTGAAGGTTTGGCAGTCGAAACAGAAGGCTTTTTATCACAGGAGAAGAAATCAGCCCTCCGCAACATCACCGGCGGAAAAACGTTTTTGGAAAAAATCCCTAAGCCCCGGGGTCACAATTTCAGCAAAAATCTGACTTTTGGCAATTCACTCAAAAATGGTGCCAAACGCTTGCAAATGCTCCGCTGAAAGCTTTGGCAGTCGTAACAGAAGGCTTTTTGTCACAGATAAAGAAATCAGCCCTCAACAACTTGACCGGCGGAAAATGTATTTTTAGAAAAAATCCCTAAGCCCCGGGGTCACAATTTCAGCAAAAATCTGACTTTTGCCAATTCACTCAAAAATGGTGCCAAACGCTTGCAATTGCTCCCCTGAAAGGTTTGGCAGTCGAAAAAGAAGGCTTTTTATTACAGGAGAAGAAATCAGCCCTCAGCAACTTAACCGGCAGAAAAACTTTTTTTGAAAAAATCCCTAAGCCCCGGGATGACAATTTCAGGACAAATCGGACTTTTGGCAATTCACTCAAAAATGGTGCCTAACGCTTGCAATTCCTCCCCTGAAAGTTTTGGCAGTCGAAACAGAAGGCTTTTTATCACAGGTAAAGAAATCATCCCTCAACAACTTAACAGGCTGAAAATAATTTTTTGAAAAAATCCCTAAGCCCCGGGGTCACAATTTCAGCAAAAATCTGACTTTTGGGAATGCACTCAAAAATGGTGCGAAACGCTTGCAATTGCTCCCCTGAAGGTTTGGCAGTCGAAAAAGAAGGCTTTTTATCACAGGATAAGAAATCAGCCCTCAACAACTTGACCGGCGAAAAATAATTTTTTGAAAAAATCCCTAAGCCCCGGGGTCACAATTTCAGCAAAAATTGGACTTTCGGCAATTCACTCAAAAATGGTGCCAAACGCTTGCAATTGCTCCCCTGAAAGTTTTGGCAGTCGAAACAGAAGGCTTTTTATCACAGGAAAAGAAATCAGCCCTCAACAACTTAACCGGTAGAAAAACGTTTTTTGAGAAAATCCCTAAGCCCCGGGGTCACAATTTCAGGAAAAACCTGACTTTCGGCAATTCACTCAAAAATGGTGCCAAATGCTTGGAAATCCTCCCCCGAAAGGTTTGGCAGTCGAAAGAGAAGGCTTTTTATCACAGGAGAAGAAATCATTCCTCAACAACTTAACTGGCGGAAAATAATTTTTTGAAAAAATCCCTAAGCCCCGGCGTCACAATTTCAGCAAAAATCTGACTTTAGGCAATTCACTCAAAAATGGTGCCAAACGCTTGCAATTGCTCACCTGAAAGGTTTGGCAGTCGAAACAGAAGGCTTTTTATTACAGGAAAAGAAATCAGCCGTCAACAACTTCACCGGCGGAAAATGTATTTTTAGAAAAAATCCCTAAGCCCCGGGGTCACAATTTCAGCAAAAATCTGACTTTTGCCAATTCACTCAAATATGGTGCCAAACACTTGCAATTGCTCCCCTGAAGGTTTGGCAGTCGAAACAGAAGGCTTTTTATCACAGGAGAAGAAATCAGCCCTCCGCAACTTCACCGGCGGAAAATATATTTTTAGAAAAAATCCCTAAGCCCCGGGGTCACAATTTCAGCAAAAATCTGACTTTTGGAAATGCACTCAAAAATGGTGCCAAACGCTTGCAATTGCGCCCCTGAAAGTTTTGGCAGTCGAAACAGAAGGCTTTTTATCACAGGAAAAGAAATCAGCCCTCAACAACTTGACCGGCGGAAAATGATTTTTTTGAAAAAATCCCTAAGCCCCGGGGTCACAATTTCAGCAAAAATCTGACTTTTGGCAATTCAGTCAAAAATGGTGCCAAACGCTTGCAAATGCTCCCCTGAAAGTTTTGGCAGCCGAAACAGAAGGCTTTTTGTTACAGGGAAAGAAATCAGCACTCAACAACTTAACCGGCGGAAAACAATTTTTTGAAAAAATTCCTAAGCCCCGGGGTCACAATTTCAGCAAAAATCTGACTTTTGGCGATTCACTCAAAAATGGTGCCAAACGCTTGCAATAGTTCCCGGAAAGCTTTGGCAGTCGAAACAGAAGGCTTTTTGTCAAAGGACAAGAAATCAGCCCTTAAGAACTTGACCGGCGGAAAATGATTTTTTTGAAAAAAAATCCCTAAACCCCAGGGTCACAATTTCAGCAAAAATCGGACTTTTGCCAATTCAGTCAAAAATGGTGCCAAACGCATGAAAATGCTCCCCCGAAAGCTTTGGCAGTCGAAACAGAAGGCTTTTTATCACAGGAAAAGAAATCAGCCCTCAACAACTTGACCGGCAGAAAATGTTTTTTTAAAAAAATCCCTAAGCCCCGGGGTCACAATTTCAGCAAAAATCTGACTTTAGGCAATTCACTCAAAAATGGTGCCAAACGCTTGCAAATGCTCCGCTGAAGGGTTTGGAAGTCGAAACAGAAGGCTTTTTGTCACAGGAAAAGAAATCAGCCCTCAACAACTTAACCGGCGGAAAAACTTTTTTTGAAAAAATCCCTAAGCCCCGGGGTCACAATTTCAGCAAAAATCTGACTTTTGCCAATTTAGTCAAAAATGGTGCCAAACGCTTGCAAATGCTCCCCTGAAATCTTTGGCAGTCGAAACAGAAGGCTGCTTATTACAGGAAAAGAAATCAGCCCATAACAACTTAACGGGCGGAAAATGATTTTTTTGAAAAAATCCCTAAGCCCCGGGGTCACAATTTCAGCAAAAATCTGACTTTTGGCAATTCACTCAAAAATGGTGCCAACCGGTTGCAAATTCTCCCCTGAAACTTTTGAAAAAATCCCTAAGCCCCGGGGTCACAATTTCAGCAAAAAACTGACTTTTGCCAATTCACTCAAAAATGGTGCCAACCGGTAATAAATGCTCCCCTGAAAGGTTTGGCTGTTGAAAAAGAAGGCTTTTTGTCACAGGAAAAAAAATCAGCCCTCAACAACTTGACCGGTGGAAAATGAATTTTTAGAAAAAATCCCTAAGCCCCGGGGTTACAATTTCAGGAAAAATCGGACTTTTGGCAATTCACTCAAAAATGGTGCCAAACGCTTGCAATTGCTCCCCTGAAAGCTTTGGCAGTCGAAACAGAAGGCTTTTTATCACAGGAGAAGAAATCAGCACTCCGCAACTTGACCGGCTGAAAATGTTTTTTTGAAAAAATCCCCAAGCCCCGGTGTCACAATTTCAGCAAAAATCTGACTTTTGGCAATTCACTCAAAAATGGTGCCAACCGGTTGCAAATGCTCCCCTGAAACTTTTGGCAGTCGAAACAGAAGGCTTTTTATCACAGGAGAAGAAATCAGCCCTCCGAAACTTCACCGGCAGAAAAACGTTTTTGGAAAAAATCCCTAAGCCCCGGGGTCATAATTTCAGCAAAAATCTGACTTTTGGGAATGCACTCAAAAATGGTGCCAAACGCTTGCAATTGCTCCCCTGAAAGGTTTAGCAGTCGAAACAGAAGGCTTTTTATCACTGGAAAAGAAATCAGCCCTCAACACCTTGACCGGTGGAATATGTATTTTTAGAAAAAATCCCTAAGCCCCGGGGTCACAATTTCAGCAAAAATCTGACTTTTGGCAATTCAGTCAAAAATGGTGCCAAACGCTTGCAAATGCTCCCCTGAAAGCTTTGGCAGTCGAAACAGAAGGATTTTATCATAGGAAAAGAAATCAGCCCTCAACAACTTGACCGGCGGATAATGTTTTTCTTTAAAAAATCCCTAAGCCCCGGTGTCACAATTCCAGCAAAAAACTGACTTTTGCCAATTCACTCAAAAATGGTGCCAACCGGTAACAAATGCTCCCCTGATAGGTTTGGCTGTTGAAAAAGAAGGCTTTTTGTCACAGGAAAAGAAATCAGCCCTCAACAACTTGACCGGCGGAAAATAATTTTTTGAAAAAATCCCTAAGCCCCGGGGTCACAATTTCAGCAAACTTCTGACTTTTGGGAATGCACTCAAAAATGGTGCCAACCGGTAACAAATGCTCCCCTGAAAGGTTTGGCTGTTGAAAAAGAAGGCTTTTTGTCACAGGAGAAGAAATCAGCCCTCAGCAACATAATCGGCAGAAAACCTTTTTTTGAAAAAATCCCTAAGCCCCGGGGTCACAATTTCAGCAAAAATCTGACTTTTGGCAATTCACTCAAAAATGGTGCCAAACGCTTGCAATTGCTCCACTGAAAGCTTTGGCAGTCGAAACAGAAGGCTTTTTGTCATAGGCAAAGAAATCAGCCATCAACAACTTGACCGGCGGAAAATGATTTTTTTGAAAAATTCCCTAAGCCCAGGGTCACAATTTCAGCAAAAATCTGATTTTTGGCAATTCACTCGAAAATGGTGCCAACCGGTTGCAAATGCTCCCCTGAAACTTTTGAAAAAATCCCTAAGCCCCGGGGTCACAATTTCAGCAAAAATTGGACTTTTGGCAATTCACTCAAAAATGGTGCCAAACACTTGCAATTCCTCCCCTGAAAGGTTTGGCAGTAGAAACAGAACGATTTTTATCACAGGAAAAGAAATCAGCCCTCAACAACTTGACCGGCGGAAAATGATTTTTTTGAAAAATTCCCTAAGCCCCGGGGTCACAATTTCAGCAAAAATCTGACTTTTGGCAATTCACTCAAAAATGGTGCCAAACGCTTGCAATTGCTCCACTGAAAGCTTTGGCAGTCGAAACAGAAGGCTTTTTGTCACAGGTAAAGAAATCAGCCATCAACAACTTGACCGGCGGATAATGTTTTTCTTTAAAAAATCCCTAAGCCCCGGTGTCACAATTCCAGCAAAAAACTGACTTTTGCCAATTCACTCAAAAATGGTGCCAACCGGTAACAAATGCTCCCCTGAAAGGTTTGGCTGTTGAAAAAGAAGGCTTTTTGTCACAGGAAAAGAAATCAGCCCTCAACAACTTGACCGGCGGAAAATAATTTTTTGAAAAAATCCCTAAGCCCCGGGGTCACAATTTCAGCAAAATTCTGACTTTTGGGAATGCACTCAAAAATGGTGCCAACCGGTAACAAATGCTCCCCTGAAAGGTTTGGCTGTTGAAAAAGAAGGCTTTTTGTCACAGGAGAAGAAATCAGCCCTCAGCAACATAATCGGCAGAAAACCTTTTTTTGAAAAAATCCCTAAGCCCCGGGGTCACAATTTCAGCAAAAATCTGACTTTTGGCAATTCACTCAAAAATGGTGCCAAACGCTTGCAATTGCTCCACTGAAAGCTTTGGCAGTCGAAACAGAAGGCTTTTTGTCATAGGCAAAGAAATCAGCCATCAACAACTTGACCGGCGGAAAATGATTTTTTTGAAAAATTCCCTAAGCCCAGGGTCACAATTTCAGCAAAAATCTGATTTTTGGCAATTCACTCGAAAATGGTGCCAACCGGTTGCAAATGCTCCCCTGAAACTTTTGAAAAAATCCCTAAGCCCCGGGGTCACAATTTCAGCAAAAATTGGACTTTTGGCAATTCACTCAAAAATGGTGCCAAACACTTGCAATTCCTCCCCTGAAAGGTTTGGCAGTAGAAACAGAAGGATTTTTATCACAGGAAAAGAAATCAGCCCTCAACAACTTGACCGGCGGAAAATGATTTTTTTGAAAAATTCCCTAAGCCCCGGGGTCACAATTTCAGCAAAAATCTGACTTTTGGCAATTCACTCAAAAATGGTGCCAAACGCTTGCAATTGCTCCACTGAAAGCTTTGGCAGTCGAAACAGAAGGCTTTTTGTCACAGGTAAAGAAATCAGCCATCAACAACTTGACCGGCGGAAAATGATTTTTTTGAAAAATTCCCTAAGCCCAGGGTCACAATTTCAGCAAAAATCTGATTTTTGGCAATTCACTCGAAAATGGTGCCAACCGGTTGCAAATGCTCCCCTGAAACTTTTGAAAAAATCCCTAAGCCCCGGGGTCACAATTTCAGCAAAAATTGGGCTTTTGGCAATTCACTCAAAAATGGTGCCAAACACTTGCAATTCCTCCCCTGAAAGGTTTGGCAGTAGAAACAGAAGGATTTTTATCACAGGAAAAGAAATCAGCCCTCAACAACTTGACCGGCGGAAAATGATTTTTTTGAGAAATTCCCTAAGCCCCGGGGTCACAATTTCAGCAAAAATCTGACTTTTGGCAATTCACTCAAAAATGGTGCCAAACGCTTGCAATTGCTCCACTGAAAGCTTTGGCAGTCGAAACAGAAGGCTTTTTATCACAGGTAAAGAAATCAGCCATCAACAACTTGACCGGCTGAAAATGATTTTTTTGAAAAATTCCCTAAGCCCCGGGGTCACAATTTCAGCAAAAATTGTCTTTTGGCAATTCACTCAAAAATGGTGCCAAACGCTTGCAATTGCTCCCCTGAAAGGTTTGGCAGTCGAAACAGAAGGCTTTTTATCACAGGAAAAGAAATCAGCCCTCAACAACTTGACCGGCGGAAAATGTTTTTTTTGAAAAATTCCCTAAGCCCCGGGGTCACAATTTCAGCAAAAATCTGACTTTTGGCAATTCACTCAAAATGTTGCCAAACGCATGCAATTGCTTCACTGAAAGCTTTGGCAGTCGAAACAGAAGGCTTTTTGTCACAGGTAAAGAAATCAGCCATAAACAACTTGACCGGCGGAAAATGATTTTTTTGAAAAATTCCCTAAGCCCGGGGTCACAATTTCAGCAAAAATCTGATTTTTGGCAATTCACTCGAAAATGGTGCCTAACGCTTGCAAATGCTCCCTGAAACTTTTGAAAAAATCCCTAAACCCCGGGGTCACAATTCCAGCAAAAATTGGACTTTTGGCAATTCACTCAAAAATGGTGCCAAACGCTTGCAATTGCTCCCCTGAAAGGTTTGGCAGTCGAAACAGAAGGCTTTTTATCACAGGTAAAGAAATTAGCCATCAACAACTTGTCCGGCGGAAAATGATTTTTTTGAAAAAATCCCTAAGCCCCGGGGTCACAATTTCAGCAAAAAACTGACTTTTGCCAATTCACTCAAAAATGGTGCCAACCGGTAACAAATGCTCACCTGAAAGGCTTGGCTGTTGAAAAGGAAGGCTTTTTGTCACAGGAGAAGAAATCAGCCCTCAGCAACATAATCGGCAGAAAACCTTTTTTTGAAAAAATCCCTAAGCCCCGGGGTCACAATTTCAGCAAAAATTGGACTTTTGGCAATTCACTCAAAAATGGTGCCAAACGCTTGTAATTGCTCCCCTGAAGGTTTGGCAGTCGAAACAGAAGGCTTTTTGTCACAGGAAAAGAAATCAGCCCTCAACAACTTGACCAGCAGAAAATGATTTTTTTGAAAAAATCCCTAAGCCCCGGGGTCACAATTTCAGCAAAAATTGGACGTTCGGCAATTCACTCAAAAATGGTGCCAAACGCTTGCAAATGCTCCCCTGGAACATTTGAAAAACTCCATATGCCCCGGGGTCACAATTTCAGCAAAAAACTGACTTTTGCCAATTCCCTCAAAAATGGTGCCAACCGGTAAGAAATGCTCCCCTGAAAGGTTTGGCTGTTGAAAAAGAAGGCTTTTTGTCACAGGAAAAGAAATCAGCCCTCAACAACTTGACCGGCGGAAAATACTTTTTTGAAAAAATCCCTAAGCCCCGGGGTCACAATTTCAGCAAAAATTGGACTTTTGGCAATTCACTCAAAAATGGTGCCAAACGCTTGCAATTGCTCCACTGAAAGCTTTGGCAGTAGAAACAGAAGGCTTTTTGTAACAGGAGAAGAAATCAGCCCTCAGCAACTTAACCGGCAGAAAAACTTTTTTTGAAAAAATCCCTAAGCCCCGGGGGCCCCAATTTCAGCAAAAATCTGACTTTTGGCAATTCACTCAAAAATGGTGCCAAACGCTTGCAAATGCTCTGCTGAAAGCTTTGGCAGTTGAAACAGAAGGCTTTTTATTACAGGAAAAGAAATCAGCCCTCAACAACTTGAACGGCGGAAAATGATTTTTTAGAAAAAATCCCTAAGCCCCGGTGTCACAATTTCAGCAAAAATCTGAGTTTTGGCAATTCAGTCAAAAATGGTGCCAAACGCTTGCAAATGCTGCCCTGGAACATTTGAAAAACTCCCTAAGCCCCGGGGTCACAATTTCAGCAAAAAACTGACTTTTGGCAATTCACTCAAAAATGGTGCCAAACCCTTGCAATTGCTCCACTGAAATTTTTGGCAGTCAAAACAGAAGGCTTTTTGTCACAGGAAAAGAAATCAGCCCTCACCAACTTGACCGGCGGAAAATGTTTTTTTAGAAAAAAATCCCTAAGCCCCGGGGTCACAATTTCAGCAAAAATCTGACTTTTGCCAATGCACTCAAAAATGGTGCCAAACGCTTGCAATTGCTCCACTGAAAGCTTTGGCAGTCGAAACAGAAGGCTTTTTGTCACAGGTAAAGAAATCAGCCATCAACATCTTGACCGGCGGAAAATGATTTTTTTGAAAAATTCCCTAAGCCCGGGGTCACAATTTCAGCAAAAATCTGATTTTTGGCAATTCACTCGAAAATGGTGCCAACTAGTTGCAAATCCTCCCCTCAAACTTTTGAAAAAATCCCTAAGCCCCGGGGTCACAATTTCAGCAAAAATTGGACTTTTGGCAATTCACTCAAAAATGGTGCCAAACGCTTGCAATTGCTCCCCTGAAAGGTTTGGCAGTCGAAACAGAAGGCTTTTTGTCACAGGTAAAGAAATCAGCCATCAACAACTTGACCGGCGGAAAATGATTTTTTAGAAAAATTCCCTAAGCCCGGGGTCACAATTTCAGCAAAAATCTGATTTTTGGCAATTCACTTGAAAATGGTGCCAACCGGTTGCAAATGCTCCCCTGAAACTTTTGAAAAAATCCCTAAGCCCCGGGGTCACAATTTCAGCAAAAATTGGGCTTTTGGCAATTCACTCAAAAATGGTGCCAAACGCTTGCAATTGCTCCCCTGAAAGGTTTGGCAGTCGAAACAGAAGGCTTTTTATCACAGGTAAAGAAATCAGCCATCAACAACTTGACCGGCGGAAAATGATTTTTTAGAAAAATTCCCTAAGCCCGGGGTCACAATTTCAGCAAAAATCTGATTTTTGGCAATTCAGTCGAAAATGGTGCCAAACGCTTGCAAATGCTCCCCTGGAACATTTGAAAAACTCCCTAAGCCCCGGGGTCACAATTTCAGCAAAAAACTGACTTTTGGCAATTCACTCAAAAATGGTGCCAAACACTTGCAAATGCTCCCCTGAAAGGTTTGGCTGTTGAAAAAGAAGGCTTTTTGTCACAGGAAAAGAAATCACCCCTCAACAACTTGACCGGCGGAAAATAATTTTTTGAAAAAATCCCTAAGCCCCGGGGTCACAATTTCAGCAAAAATCTGACTTTTTGCAATTCAGTAAAAAAATGGTGCCAAACCCTTGCAATTGCTCCACTGAAATTTTTGGCAGTCAAAACAGAAGGCTTTTTGTCACAGGAAAAGAAATCAGCCCTCAACAACTTGACCGGCGGAAAATGTTTTTTTAGAAAAAATCCCTAAGCCCCGGGGTCACAATTTCAGCAAAAATCTGACTTTTGCCAATTCACTCAAAAATGGTGCCAAACGCTTGCAATTGCTCCACTGAAAGCTTTGGCAGTCGAAACAGAAGGCTTTTTGTAACAGGTAAAGAAATCAGCCATCAACAACTTGACCGGCGGAAAATGATTTTTTTGAAAAATTCCCTAAGCCCGGGGTCACAATTTCAGCAAAAATCTGATTTTTGGCAATTCACTCGAAAATGGTGCCAACTGGTTGCAAATCCTCCCCTCAAACTTTTGAAAAAATCCCTAAGCCCCGGGGTCACAATTTCAGCAAAAATTGGGCTTTTGGCAATTCACTCAAAAATGGTGCCAAACGCTTGCAATTGCTCCCCTGAAAGGTTTGGCAGTCGAAACAGAAGGCTTTTTGACACAGGTAAAGAAATCAGCCATCAACAACTTGACCGGCGGAAAATGATTTTTTTGAAAAATTCCCTAAGCCCGGGGTCACAATTTCAGCATAAATCTGATTTTTGGCAATTCACTCAAAAATGGTGCAAAACGCTTGCAATTGCTCCACCGAAAGATTTGGCAGTCGAAACAGAAGGCTTTTTGTCACAGGTAAAGAAATCAGCCATCAACAACTTGACCAGCAGAAAATGATTTTTTTGAAAAAATCCCTAAGCCCCGGGGTCACAATTTCAGCAAAAATTGGACGTTCGGCAATTCACTCAAAAATGGTGCCAAACGCTTGCAAATGCTCCCCTGGAACATTTGAAAAACTCCCTATGCCCCGGGGTCACAATTTCAGCAAAAAACTGACTTTTGCCAATTCCCTCAAAAATGGTGCCAACCGGTAAGAAATGCTCCCCTGAAAGGTTTGGCTGTTGAAAAAGAAGGCTTTTTGTCACAGGAAAAGAAATCAGCCCTCAACAACTTGACCGGCGGAAAATACTTTTTTGAAAAAATCCCTAAGCCCCGGGGTCACAATTTCAGCAAAAATTGGACTTTTGGCAATTCACTCAAAAATGGTGCCAAACGCTTGCAATTGCTCCACTGAAAGCTTTGGCAGTAGAAACAGAAGGCTTTTTGTAACAGGAGAAGAAATCAGCCCTCAGCAACTTAACCGGCAGAAAAACTTTTTTTGAAAAAATCCCTAAGCCCCGGGGGCCCCAATTTCAGCAAAAATCTGACTTTTGGCAATTCACTCAAAAATGGTGCCAAACGCTTGCAAATGCTCTGCTGAAAGCTTTGGCAGTTGAAACAGAAGGCTTTTTATTACAGGAAAAGAAATCAGCCCTCAACAACTTGAACGGCGGAAAATGATTTTTTAGAAAAAATCCCTAAGCCCCGGTGTCACAATTTCAGCAAAAATCTGAGTTTTGGCAATTCAGTCAAAAATGGTGCCAAACGCTTGCAAATGCTGCCCTGGAACATTTGAAAAACTCCCTAAGCCCCGGGGTCACAATTTCAGCAAAAAACTGACTTTTGGCAATTCACTCAAAAATGGTGCCAAACCCTTGCAATTGCTCCACTGAAATTTTTGGCAGTCAAAACAGAAGGCTTTTTGTCACAGGAAAAGAAATCAGCCCTCACCAACTTGACCGGCGGAAAATGTTTTTTTAGAAAAAAATCCCTAAGCCCCGGGGTCACAATTTCAGCAAAAATCTGACTTTTGCCAATTCACTCAAAAATGGTGCCAAACGCTTGCAATTGCTCCACTGAAAGCTTTGGCAGTCGAAACAGAAGGCTTTTTGTCACAGGTAAAGAAATCAGCCATCAACAACTTGACCGGCGGAAAATGATTTTTTTGAAAAATTCCCTAAGCCCGGGGTCACAATTTCAGCAAAAATCTGATTTTTGGCAATTCACTCGAAAATGGTGCCAACTAGTTGCAAATCCTCCCCTCAAACTTTTGAAAAAATCCCTAAGCCCCGGGGTCACAATTTCAGCAAAAAACTGACTTTTGGCAATTCACTCAAAAATGGTGCCAAACACTTGCAAATGCTCCCCTGAAAGGTTTGGCTGTTGAAAAAGAAGGCTTTTTGTCACAGGAAAAGAAATCACCCCTCAACAACTTGACCGGCGGAAAATAATTTTTTGAAAAAATCCCTAAGCCCCGGGGTCACAATTTCAGCAAAAATCTGACTTTTTGCAATTCAGTAAAAAAATGGTGCCAAACCCTTGCAATTGCTCCACTGAAATTTTTGGCAGTCAAAACAGAAGGCTTTTTGTCACAGGAAAAGAAATCAGCCCTCAACAACTTGACCGGCGGAAAATGTTTTTTTAGAAAAAATCCCTAAGCCCCGGGGTCACAATTTCAGCAAAAATCTGACTTTTGCCAATTCACTCAAAAATGGTGCCAAACGCTTGCAATTGCTCCACTGAAAGCTTTGGCAGTCGAAACAGAAGGCTTTTTGTCACAGGTAAAGAAATCAGCCATCAACAACTTGACCGGCGGAAAATGATTTTTTTGAAAAATTCCCTAAGCCCGGGGTCACAATTTCAGCAAAAATCTGATTTTTGGCAATTCACTCGAAAATGGTGCCAACTGGTTGCAAATCCTCCCCTCAAACTTTTGAAAAAATCCCTAAGCCCCGGGGTCACAATTTCAGCAAAAATTGGACTTTTGGCAATTCACTCAAAAATGGTGCCAAACGCTTGCAATTGCTCCCCTGAAAGGTTTGGCAGTCGAAACAGAAGGCTTTTTGTCACAGGTAAAGAAATCAGCCATCAACAACTTGACCGGCGGAAAATGATTTTTTAGAAAAACTCCCTAAGCCCGGGGTCACAATTTCAGCAAAAATCTGATTTTTGGCAATTCACTTGAAAATGGTGCCAAACGCTTGCAAATGCTCCCCTGAAACTTTTGAAAAAATCCCTAAGCCCCGGGGTCACAATTTCAGCAAAAATTGGGCTTTTGGCAATTCACTCAAAAATGGTGCCAAACGCTTGCAATTGCTCCCCTGAAAGGTTTGGCAGTCGAAACAGAAGGCTTTTTATCACAGGTAAAGAAATCAGCCATCAACAACTTGACCGGCGGAAAATGATTTTTTAGAAAAATTCCCTAAGCCCGGGGTCACAATTTCAGCAAAAATCTGATTTTTGGCAATTCAGTCAAAAATGGTGCCAAACGCTTGCAAATGCTCCCCTGGAACATTTGAAAAACTCCCTATGCCCCGGGGTCACAATTTTTAGCAAAAAAATGACTTTTGCCAATTCCCTCAAAAATGGTGCCAACCGGTAACAAATGCTCCCCTGAAAGGTTTGGCTGTTGAAAAAGAAGGCTTTTTGTCACAGGAAAAGAAATCAGCCCTCAACAACTTGACCGGCGGAAAATAATTTTTTGAAAAAATCCCTAAGCCCCGGGGTCACAATTTCAGCAAAAATCTGACTTTTTGCAATTCAGTAAAAAAATGGTGCCAAACCCTTGCAATTGCTCCACTGAAATTTTTGGCAGTCAAAACAGAAGGCTTTTTGTCACAGGAAAAGAAATCAGCCCTCAACAACTTGACCGGCGGAAAATGTTTTTTTAGAAAAAATCCCTAAGCCCCGGGGTCACAATTTCAGCAAAAATCTGACTTTTGCCAATTCACTCAAAAATGGTGCCAAACGCTTGCAATTGCTCCACTGAAAGCTTTGGCAGTCGAAACAGAAGGCTTTTTGTCACAGGTAAAGAAATCAGCCATCAACAACTTGACCGGCGGAAAATGATTTTTTTGAAAAATTCCCTAAGCCCGGGGTCACAATTTCAGCAAAAATCTGATTTTTGGCAATTCACTCGAAAATGGTGCCAACTGGTTGCAAATCCTCCCCTCAAACTTTTGAAAAAATCCCTAAGCCCCGGGGTCACAATTTCAGCAAAAATTGGACTTTTGGCAATTCACTCAAAAATGGTGCCAAACGCTTGCAATTGCTCCCCTGAAAGGTTTGGCAGTCGAAACAGAAGGCTTTTTGTCACAGGTAAAGAAATCAGCCATCAACAACTTGACCGGCGGAAAATGATTTTTTAGAAAAATTCCCTAAGCCCGGGGTCACAATTTCAGCAAAAATCTGATTTTTGGCAATTCACTTGAAAATGGTGCCAAACGCTTGCAAATGCTCCCCTGAAACTTTTGAAAAAATCCCTAAGCCCCGGGGTCACAATTTCAGCAAAAATTGGGCTTTTGGCAATTCACTCAAAAATGGTGCCAAACGCTTGCAATTGCTCCCCTGAAAGGTTTGGCAGTCGAAACAGAAGGCTTTTTATCACAGGTAAAGAAATCAGCCATCAACAACTTGACCGGCGGAAAATGATTTTTTAGAAAAATTCCCTAAGCCCGGGGTCACAATTTCAGCAAAAATCTGATTTTTGGCAATTCAGTCAAAAATGGTGCCAAACGCTTGCAAATGCTCCCCTGGAACATTTGAAAAACTCCCTAAGCCCCGGGGTCACAATTTCAGCAAAAAACTGACTTTTGGCAATTCACTCAAAAATGGTGCCAAACACTTGCAAATGCTCCCCTGAAAGGTTTGGCTGTTGAAAAAGAAGGCTTTTTGTCACAGGAAAAGAAATCACCCCTCAACAACTTGACCGGCGGAAAATAATTTTTTGAAAAAATCCCTAAGCCCCGGGGTCACAATTTCAGCAAAAATCTGACTTTTTGCAATTCAGTAAAAAAATGGTGCCAAACCCTTGCAATTGCTCCACTGAAATTTTTGGCAGTCAAAACAGAAGGCTTTTTGTCACAGGAAAAGAAATCAGCCCTCAACAACTTGACCGGCGGAAAATGTTTTTTTAGAAAAAATCCCTAAGCCCCGGGGTCACAATTTCAGCAAAAATCTGACTTTTGCCAATTCACTCAAAAATGGTGCCAAACGCTTGCAATTGCTCCACTGAAAGCTTTGGCAGTCGAAACAGAAGGCTTTTTGTCACAGGTAAAGAAATCAGCCATCAACAACTTGACCGGCGGAAAATGATTTTTTTGAAAAATTCCCTAAGCCCGGGGTCACAATTTCAGCAAAAATCTGATTTTTGGCAATTCACTCGAAAATGGTGCCAACTGGTTGCAAATCCTCCCCTCAAACTTTTGAAAAAATCCCTAAGCCCCGGGGTCACAATTTCAGCAAAAATTGGGCTTTTGGCAATTCACTCAAAAATGGTGCCAAACGCTTGCAATTGCTCCCCTGAAAGGTTTGGCAGTCGAAACAGAAGGCTTTTTGACACAGGTAAAGAAATCAGCCATCAACAACTTGACCGGCGGAAAATGATTTTTTTGAAAAATTCCCTAAGCCCGGGGTCACAATTTCAGCAAAAATCTGATTTTTGGCAATTCACTCAAAAATGGTGCAAAACGCTTGCAATTGCTCCACTGAAAGATTTGGCAGTCGAAACAGAAGGCTTTTTGTCACAGGTAAAGAAATCAGCCATCAACAACTTGACCGGCGGAAAATGATTTTTTAGAAAAATTCCCTAAGCCCGGGGTCACAATTTCAGCAAAAATCTGATTTTTGGCAATTCACTCGAAAATGGTGCCAACCGGTTGCAAATGCTCCCCTGAAACTTTTGAAAAAATCCCTAAGCCCCGTGGTCACAATTTCAGCAAAAATTGGGCTTTTGGCAATTCACTCAAAAATGGTGCCAAACGCTTGCAATTGCTCCCCTGAAAGGTTTGGCAGTCGAAACAGAAGGCTTTTTATCACAGGTAAAGAAATCAGCCATCAACAACTTGACCGGCGGAAAATGATTTTTTTGAAAACAACCCTAAGCCCCGGGATCACAATTTCAGGAAAAAACTGACTTTTGCCAATTCACTCAAAAATGGTGCCAACCGGTAACAAATGCTCACCTGAAAGGTTTGGCTGTTGAAAAAGAAGGCTTTTTGTCACAGCAGAAGAAATCAGCCCTCAGCAACATAATCGGCAGAAAACCTTTTTTTGAAAAAATCCCTAAGCCCCGGGGTCACAATTTCAGCAAAAATCTGACTTTTGGCAATTCACTCAAAATAGGTGCCTAACGCTTGCAAATGCTCCCCTGAAACTTTTGAAAAAATTCCTAAGCCCCGGGGTCACAATTTCAGCAAAAATTGGACTTTTGGCAATTCACTCAAAAATGATGCCAAACGCTTGCATTTGCTCCCCTGAAAGGTTTGGCAGTCGAAACAGAAGGCTTTTTATCACAGGTAAAGAAATCAGCCCTCAACAACTTGACCGGCGGAAAATGATTTTTTTGAAAAAATCCCTAAGCCCCGGGGTCACAATTTCAGCAAAAAACTGACTTTTGCCAATTCACTCAAAAATGGTGCCAACCGGTAACAAATGCTCACCTGAAAGGTTTGGCTGTTGAAAAAGAAGGCTTTTTGTCACAGGAGAAGAAATCAGCCCTCAGCAACATAATCAGCAGAAAACCTTTTTTTGAAAAAATCCCTAAGCCCCGGGGTCACAATTTCAGCAAAAATCTGACTTTTGGCAATTCACTCAAAATAGGTGCCAACCGGTTGCAAATTCTCCCCTGAAACTTTTGAAAAAATCCCTAAGCCCCGGGGTCACAATTTCAGCAAAAAACTGACTTTTGGCAATTCACTCAAAAATGGTTCCAACCGGTAATAAATGCTCCCCTGAAAGGTTTGGCTGTTGAAAAAGAAGGCTTTTTGTCAGAGGAAAAGAAATCAGCCCTCAACAACTTGACCGGCGGAAAATAATTTTTTGAAAAAATCCCTAAGCCCCGGGGTCACAATTTCAGCAAAAATCTGACTTTAGGCAATTCACTCAAAAATGGTGCCAAACGCTTGCAATTACTCACCTGAAAGGTTTGGCAGTCGAAACAGAAGGCTTTTTGTCACAGGAAAAGAAATCAGCCGTCAACAACTTCACCGGCGGAAAATGTATTTTTAGAAAAAATCCCTAAGCCCCGGGGTCACAATTTCAGCAAAAATCTGACTTTTGCCAATTCACTCAAAAATGGTGCCAAACACTTGCAATTGCTCCCCTGAAGGTTTGGCAGTCGAAACAGAAGGCTTTTTATCACAGGAGAAGAAATCAGCCCTCCGCAACATCACCGGCGGAAAAACGTTTTTGGAAAAAATCCCTAAGCCCCGGGGTCACAATTTCAGCAAAAATCTGACTTTTGGCAATTCACTCAAAAATGGTGCCAAACGCTTGCAAATGCTCCGCTGAAAGCTTTGGCAGTCGTAACAGAAGGCTTTTTGTCACAGATAAAGAAATCAGCCCTCAACAACTTGACCGGCGGAAAATGTATTTTTAGAAAAAATCCCTAAGCCCCGGGGTCACAATTTCAGGAAAAATCTGACTTTTGGAAATGCACTCAAAAATGGTGTCAAACGCTTGCAATTGCTCCCCTGAAAGGTTTGGCAGTCGAAAAAGAAGGCTTTTTATTACAGGAGAAGAAATCAGCCCTCAGCAACTTAACCGGCAGAAAAACTTTTTTTGAAAAAATCCCTAAGCCCCGGGGTCACAATTTCAGGACAAACGGACTTTTGGCAATTCACTCAAAAATGGTGCCTAACGCTTGCAATTGCTCCCCTGAAGGTTTGGCAGTCGAAAAAGAAGGCTTTTTATCACAGGAAAAGAAATCAGCCCTCAACAACTTGACCGGCGAAAACTAATTTTTTGAAAAAATCCCTAAGCCCCAGGGTCACAATTTCAGCAAAAATTGGACTTTCGGCAATTCACTCAAAAATGGTGCCAAACGCTTGCAATTGCTCCCCTGAAAGTTTTGGCAGTCGAAACAGAAGGCTTTTTATCACAGGAAAAGAAATCAGCCCTCAACAACTTAACAGGCTGAAAATAATTTTTTGAAAAAATCCCTAAGCCCCGGGGTCACAATTTCAGCAAAAATCTGACTTTTGGGAATGCACTCAAAAATGTTGCCTAACGCTTGCAAATGCTCCGCTGAAAGCTTTGGCAGTCGAAGCAGAAGGCTTTTTGTCACATAGGAGAAATCAGCCCTCAACAACTTAACCGGTAGAAAAACTTTTTTTGAGAAAATCCCTAAGCCCCGGGGTCACAATTTCAGGAAAAATCTGACTTTCGGCAATTCACTCAAAAATGGTGCCAAACGCTTGGAAATCCTCCCCCGAAAGGTTTGGCAGTCGAAAGAGAAGGCTTTTTATCACAGGAGAAGAAATCATTCCTCAACAACTTAACTGGCGGAAAATAATTTTTTGAAAAAATCCCTAAGCCCCGGCGTCACAATTTCAGCAAAAATCTGACTTTTGCCAATTCACTCAAATATGGTGCCAAACGCTTGGAAATCCTCCCCCGAAAGGTTTGGCAGTCGAAAGAGAAGGCTTTTTATCACAGGAGAAGAAATCATTCCTCAACAACTTAACTGGCGGAAAATAATTTTTTGAAAAAATCCCTAAGCCCCGGCGTCACAATTTCAGCAAAAATCTGACTTTTGCCAATTCACTCAAATATGGTGCCAAACCCTTGCAATTGCTCCACTGAAATTTTTGGCAGTCAAAACAGAAGGCTTTTTGTCACAGGAAAAGAAATCAGCCCTCAACAACTTGACCGGCGGAAAATGTTTTTTTAGAAAAAATCCCTAAGCCCCGGGGTCACAATTTCAGCAAAAATCTGACTTTTGCCAATTCACTCAAAAATGGTGCCAAACGCTTGCAATTGCTCCACTGAAAGCTTTGGCAGTCGAAACAGAAGGCTTTTTGTCACAGGTAAAGAAATCAGCCATCAACAACTTGACCGGCGGAAAATGATTTTTTTGAAAAATTCCCTAAGCCCGGGGTCACAATTTCAGCAAAAATCTGATTTTTGGCAATTCACTCGAAAATGGTGCCAACTGGTTGCAAATCCTCCCCTCAAACTTTTGAAAAAATCCCTAAGCCCCGGGGTCACAATTTCAGCAAAAATTGGGCTTTTGGCAATTCACTCAAAAATGGTGCCAAACGCTTGCAATTGCTCCCCTGAAAGGTTTGGCAGTCGAAACAGAAGGCTTTTTGTCACAGGTAAAGAAATCAGCCATCAACAACTTGACCGGCGGAAAATGATTTTTTTGAAAAATTCCCTAAGCCCGGGGTCACAATTTCAGCAAAAATCTGATTTTTGGCAATTCACTCAAAAATGGTGCAAAACGCTTGCAATTGCTCCACTGAAAGATTTGGCAGTCGAAACAGAAGGCTTTTTGTCACAGGTAAAGAAATCAGCCATCAACAACTTGACCGGCGGAAAATGATTTTTTAGAAAAATTCCCTAAGCCCGGGGTCACAATTTCAGCAAAAATCTGATTTTTGGCAATTCACTCGAAAATGGTGCCAACCGGTTGCAAATGCTCCCCTGAAACTTTTGAAAAAATCCCTAAGCCCCGGGGTCACAATTTCAGCAAAAATTGGGCTATTGGCAATTCACTCAAAAATGGTGCCAAACGCTTGCAATTGCTCCCCTGAAAGGTTTGGCAGTCGAAACAGAAGGCTTTTTATCACAGGTAAAGAAATCAGCCATCAACAACTTGACCGGCGGAAAATGATTTTTTTGAAAAAAACCCTAAGCCCCGGGATCACAATTTCAGCAAAAAACTGACTTTTGCCAATTCACTCAAAAATGGTGCCAACCGGTAACAAATGCTCACCTGAAAGGTTTGGCTGTTGAAAAAGAAGGCTTTTTGTCACAGGAGAAGAAATCAGCCCTCAGCAACATAATCAGCAGAAAACCTTTTTTTGAAAAAATCCCTAAGCCCCGGGGTCACAATTTCAGCAAAAATCTGACTTTTGGCAATTCACTCAAAATAGGTGCCTAACGCTTGCAAATGCACCCCTGAAACTTTTGAAAAAATCCCTAAGCCCCGGGGTCACAATTTCAGCAAAAATTGGACTTTTGGCAATTCACTCAAAAATGGTGCCAAACGCTTGCAATTCCTCCCCTGAAAGGTTTGGCAGTCGAAACAGAAGGCTTTTTATCACAGGTAAAGAAATCAGCCATCAACAACTTGACCGGCAGAAAATGATTTTTTTGAAAAAATCCCTAAGCCCCGGGATCACAATTTCAGCAAAAAACTGACTTTTGCCAATTCACTCAAAAATGGTGCCAACCGGTAACAAATGCTCACCTGAAAGGTTTGGCTGTTGAAAAAGAAGGCTTTTTGTCACAGGAAAAGAAATCATCCCTCAACAACTTGACCGGCGGAAAATGATTTTTTTGAAAAAATCCCTAAGCCCCGGGGTCACAATTTCAGCAAAAATCTGACTTTTGGCAATTCAGTAAAAAAATGGTGCCAAACGCTTTCAAATGCTCCCCTGAAAGCTTTGGCAGTCGAAACAGAAGGCTTTTTATCACAGGAAAAGAAATCAGCCCTAAACAACTTGACCGGCTGAAAATGTTTTTTTTGAAAAAATCCCTAAGACCCAGGGTCACAATTTCAGCAAAAATCTGACTTTAGGCAATTCACTCAAAAATGGTACCAACCGGTTGCAAATGCTCCCCTGAAACTATTGGCAGTCGAAACAGAAGGCTTTTTATCACAGGAGAAGAAATCAGCATTCAGCAACTTCACCGGCACAAAAACTTTTTTTGAAAAAATCCCTAAGCCCCGGGGTCACAATTTCAGCAAAAATCTGACTTTTGGCAATTCACTCAAAAATGGTGCCAAACGCTTGCAAATGCTGCGCTTAAAATTTTGGCAGTCGAAACAGAAGGCTTTTTGTAACAGAAAAAGAAATCAGCCCTCAACAACTTGACCTGCGGAAAATGATTTTTTTGAAAAAATCCCTAAGCCCCGGGGTCACAATTTCAGCAAAAATCTGACTTTTGCCAATTCACTCAAAAATGGTGCCAAACGCTTGCAATTGCTCCACTGAAAGCTTTGGCAGTCGAAACAGAAGGCTTTTTGTCACAGGTAAAGAAATCAGCCATCAACAACTTGACCGGCGGAAAATGATTTTTTTGAAAAATTCCCTAAGCCCGGGGTCACAATTTCAGCAAAAATCTTATTTTTGGCAATTCACTCGAAAATGGTGCCAACTGGTTGCAAATCCTCCCCTCAAACTTTTGAAAAAATCCCTAAGCCCCGGGGTCACAATTTCAGCAAAAATTGGGCTTTTGGCAATTCACTCAAAAATGGTGCCAAACGCTTGCAATTGCTCCCCTGAAAGGTTTGGCAGTCGAAACAGAAGGCTTTTTGTCACAGGTAAAGAAATCAGCCATCAACAACTTGACCGGCGGAAAATGATTTTTTTGAAAAATTCCCTAAGCCCGGGGTCACAATTTCAGCAAAAATCTGATTTTTGGCAATTCACTCAAAAATGGTGCAAAACGCTTGCAATTGCTCCACTGAAAGATTTGGCAGTCGAAACAGAAGGCTTTTTGTCACAGGTAAAGAAATCAGCCATCAACAACTTGACCGGCGGAAAATGATTTTTTAGAAAAATTCCCTAAGCCCGGGGTCACAATTTCAGCAAAAATCTGATTTTTGGCAATTCACTCGAAAATGGTGCCAACCGGTTGCAAATGCTCCCCTGAAACTTTTGAAAAAATCCCTAAGCCCCGGGGTCACAATTTCAGCAAAAATTGGGCTATTGGCAATTCACTCAAAAATGGTGCCAAACGCTTGCAATTGCTCCCCTGAAAGGTTTGGCAGTCGAAACAGAAGGCTTTTTATCACAGGTAAAGAAATCAGCCATCAACAACTTGACCGGCGGAAAATGATTTTTTTGAAAACAACCCTAAGCCCCGGGATCACAATTTCAGCAAAAAACTGACTTTTGCCAATTCACTCAAAAATGGTGCCAACCGGTAACAAATGCTCACCTGAAAGGTTTGGCTGTTGAAAAAGAAGGCTTTTTGTCACAGCAGAAGAAATCAGCCCTCAGCAACATAATCGGCAGAAAACCTTTTTTTGAAAAAATCCCTAAGCCCCGGGGTCACAATTTCAGCAAAAATCTGACTTTTGGCAATTCACTCAAAATAGGTGCCTAACGCTTGCAAATGGTCCCCTGAAACTTTTGAAAAAATTCCTAAGCCCCGGGGTCACAATTTCAGCAAAAATTGGACTTTTGGCAATTCACTCAAAAATGATGCCAAACGCTTGCATTTGCTCCCCTGAAAGGTTTGGCAGTCGAAACAGAAGGCTTTTTATCACAGGTAAAGAAATCAGCCCTCAACAACTTGACCGGCGGAAAATGATTTTTTTGAAAAAATCCCTAAGCCCCGGGGTCACAATTTCAGCAAAAAACTGACTTTTGCCAATTCACTCAAAAATGGTGCCAACCGGTAACAAATGCTCACCTGAAAGGTTTGGCTGTTGAAAAAGAAGGCTTTTTGTCACAGGAGAAGAAATCAGCCCTCAGCAACATAATCAGCAGAAAACCTTTTTTTGAAAAAATCCCTAAGCCCCGGGGTCACAATTTCAGCAAAAATCTGACTTTTGGCAATTCACTCAAAATAGGTGCCTAACGCTTGCAAATGCACCCCTGAAACTTTTGAAAAAATCCCTAAGCCCCGGGGTCACAATTTCAGCAAAAATTGGACTTTTGGCAATTCACTCAAAAATGGTGCCAAACGCTTGCAATTCCTCCCCTGAAAGGTTTGGCAGTCGAAACAGAAGGCTTTTTATCACAGGTAAAGAAATCAGCCATCAACAACTTGACCGGCAGAAAATGATTTTTTTGAAAAAATCCCTAAGCCCCGGGATCACAATTTCAGCAAAAAACTGACTTTTGCCAATTCACTCAAAAATGGTGCCAACCGGTAACAAATGCTCACCTGAAAGGTTTGGCTGTTGAAAAAGAAGGCTTTTTGTCACAGGAAAAGAAATCATCCCTCAACAACTTGACCGGCGGAAAATGATTTTTTTGAAAAAATCCCTAAGCCCCGGGGTCACAATTTCAGCAAAAATCTGACTTTTGGCAATTCAGTAAAAAAATGGTGCCAAACGCTTTCAAATGCTCCCCTGAAAGCTTTGGCAGTCGAAACAGAAGGCTTTTTATCACAGGAAAAGAAATCAGCCCTAAACAACTTGACCGGCTGAAAATGTTTTTTTTGAAAAAATCCCTAAGACCCAGGGTCACAATTTCAGCAAAAATCTGACTTTAGGCAATTCACTCAAAAATGGTACCAACCGGTTGCAAATGCTCCCCTGAAACTATTGGCAGTCGAAACAGAAGGCTTTTTATCACAGGAGAAGAAATCAGCATTCAGCAACTTCACCGGCGCAAAAACTTTTTTTGAAAAAATCCCTAAGCCCCGGGGTCACAATTTCAGCAAAAATCTGACTTTTGGCAATTCACTCAAAAATGGTGCCAAACGCTTGCAAATGCTGCGCTTAAAATTTTGGCAGTCGAAACAGAAGGCTTTTTGTAACAGAAAAAGAAATCAGCCCTCAACAACTTGACCTGCGGAAAATGATTTTTTTGAAAAAATCCCTAAGCCCCGGCGTCACAATTTCAGCAAAAATCTGACTTTTGCCAATTCACTCAAAAATGGTGCCAAAAGCTTGCAAATGCTCCCCTGAAAGCTTTGGCAGTCGAAACAGAAGGCTTTTTATCACAGGAAAAGAAATCATCCCTCAACAACTTGACCGGCGGAAAATGTTTTTTTGAAAAAATCCCTAAGCCCCGGGGTCACAATTTCAGCAAAAATCTGACTTTTGGCAATTCACTCAAAAATGGTGCCAACCGGTTGCAAATTCTCCCCTGAAACTTTTGAAAAAATCCCTAAGCCCCGGGGTCACAATTTCAGCAAAAAACTGACTTTTGGCAATTCACTCAAAAATGGTTCCAACCGGTAATAAATGCTCCCCTGAAAGGTTTGGCTGTTGAAAAAGAAGGCTTTTTGTCAGAGGAAAAGAAATCAGCCCTCAACAACTTGACCGGCGGAAAATAATTTTTTGAAAAAATCCCTAAGCCCCGGGGTCACAATTTCAGCAAAAATCTGACTTTTGGGAATGCACTCAAAAATGTTGTCTAACGCTTGCAAATGCTCCGCTGAAAGCTTTGGCAGTCGTAACAGAACGTTTTTTATCACAGGAAAAGAAATCAGCCCTCAACAACTTAACCGGCAGAAAAACTTTTTTTGAAAAAATCCCTAAGCCTCGGGGTCACAATTTCAGCAAAAATCTGACTTTTGCCAATTCACTCAAAAATGATGCCAAATGCTTGGAAATGCTAACCTGAAAGGTTTGGCAGTAGAAACAGAAGGCTTTTTACCACAGGAGAAGAAATCATCCCTCAACAACTTAACTGGCGGAAAATAATTTTTTGAAAAAATCCCTAAGTCCCGGCGTCACAATTTCAGCAAAAATCTGACTTTAGTCAATTCACTCAAAAATGGTGCCAAACGCTTGCAATTACTCACCTGAAAGGTTTGGCAGTCGAAACAGAAGGCTTTTTGTCACAGATAAGGAAATCAGCCCTCAGCAACTTAACCGGCAGAAAAACTTTTTTTGAAAAAATCCCTAAGCCCCGGGGTCACAATTTCAGGACAAATCGGACTTTTGGCAATTCACTCAAAAATGGTGCCTAACGCTTGCAATTGCTCCCCTGAAGGTTTGGCAGTCGAAAAAGAAGGCTTTTTATCACAGGAAAAGAAATCAGCCCTCAACAACTTGACCGGCGAAAAATAATTTTTTGAAAAAATCCCTAAGCCCCGGGGTCACAATTTCAGCAAAAATTGGACTTTCGGCAATTCACTCAAAAATGGTGCCAAACGCTTGCAATTGCTCCCCTGAAAGTTTTGGCAGTCGAAACAGAAGGCTTTTTATCACAGGAAAAGAAATCAGCCCTCAACAACTTAACAGGCTGAAAATAATTTTTTGAAAAAATTCCTAAGCCCCGGGGTCACAATTTCAGCAAAAATCTGACTTTTGGGAATGCACTCAAAAATGTTGCCTAACGCTTGCAAATGCTCCGCTGAAAGCTTTGGCAGTCGTAACAGAACGCTTTTTGTCACAGGTAAAGAAATCATCCCTCAACAACTTGACCGGCGGAAAATGTTTTTTTGAAAAAATCCCTAAGCCCCGGGGTCACAATTTCAGCAAAAATCTGACTTTTGGCAATTCACTCAAAAATGGTGCCAACCGGTTGCAAATTCTCCCCTGAAACTTTTGAAAAAATCCCTAAGCCCCGGGGTCACAATTTCAGCAAAAAACTGACTTTTGGCAATTCACTCAAAAATGGTTCCAACCGGTAATAAATGCTCCCCTGAAAGGTTTGGCTGTTGAAAAAGAAGGCTTTTTGTCAGAGGAAAAGAAATCAGCCCTCAACAACTTGACCGGCGGAAAATAATTTTTTGAAAAAATCCCTAAGCCCCGGGGTCACAATTTCAGCAAAAATCTGACTTTAGGCAATTCACTCAAAAATGGTGCCAAACGCTTGCAATTACTCACCTGAAAGGTTTGGCAGTCGAAACAGAAGGCTTTTTGTCACAGGAAAAGAAATCAGCCGTCAACAACTTCACCGGCGGAAAATGTATTTTTAGAAAAAATCCCTAAGCCCCGGGGTCACAATTTCAGCAAAAATCTGACTTTTGCCAATTCACTCAAAAATGGTGCCAAACACTTGCAATTGCTCCCCTGAAGGTTTGGCAGTCGAAACAGAAGGCTTTTTATCACAGGAGAAGAAATCAGCCCTCCGCAACATCACCGGCGGAAAAACGTTTTTGGAAAAAATCCCTAAGCCCCGGGGTCACAATTTCAGCAAAAATCTGACTTTTGGCAATTCACTCAAAAATGGTGCAAACGCTTGCAAATGCTCCGCTGAAAGCTTTGGCAGTCGTAACAGAAGGCTTTTTGTCACAGATAAAGAAATCAGCCCTCAACAACTTGACCGGCGGAAAATGTATTTTTAGAAAAAATCCCTAAGCCCCGGGGTCACAATTTCAGGAAAAATCTGACTTTTGGAAATGCACTCAAAAATGGTGTCAAACGCTTGCAATTGCTCCCCTGAAAGGTTTGGCAGTCGAAAAAGAAGGCTTTTTATTACAGGAGAAGAAATCAGCCCTCAGCAACTTAACCGGCAGAAAAACTTTTTTTGAAAAAATCCCTAAGCCCCGGGGTCACAATTTCAGGACAAACGGACTTTTGGCAATTCACTCAAAAATGGTGCCTAACGCTTGCAATTGCTCCCCTGAAGGTTTGGCAGTCGAAAAAGAAGGCTTTTTATCACAGGAAAAGAAATCAGCCCTCAACAACTTGACCGGCGAAAAATAATTTTTTGAAAAAATCCCTAAGCCCCAGGGTCACAATTTCAGCAAAAATTGGACTTTCGGCAATTCACTCAAAAATGGTGCCAAAGGCTTGCAATTGCTCCCCTGAAAGTTTTGGCAGTCGAAACAGAAGGCTTTTTATCACAGGAAAAGAAATCAGCCCTCAACAACTTAACAGGCTGAAAATAATTTTTTGAAAAAATCCCTAAGCCCCGGGGTCACAATTTCAGCAAAAATCTGACTTTTGGGAATGCACTCAAAAATGTTGCCTAACGCTTGCAAATGCTCCGCTGAAAGCTTTGGCAGTCGAAGCAGAAGGCTTTTTGTCACATAGGAGAAATCAGCCCTCAACAACTTAACCGGTAGAAAAACTTTTTTTGAGAAAATACCTAAGCCCCGGGGTCACAATTTCAGGAAAAATCTGACTTTCGGCAATTCACTCAAAAATGGTGCCAAACGCTTGGAAATCCTCCCCCGAAAGGTTTGGCAGTCGAAAGAGAAGGCTTTTTATCACAGGAGAAGAAATCATTCCTCAACAACTTAACTGGCGGAAAATAATTTTTTGAAAAAATCCCTAAGCCCCGGCGTCACAATTTCAGCTAAAATGTGACTTTAGGCAATTCACTCAAAAATGGTGCCAAACACTTGCAATTGCTCACCTGAAAGGTTTGGCAGTCGAAACAGAAGGCTTTTTATTACAGGAAAAGAAATCAGCCCTCAACAACTTCACCGGCGGAAAATGTATTTTTAGAAAAAATCCCTAAGCCCCGGGGTCACAATTTCAGCAAAAATCTGACTTTTGCCAATTCACTCAAATATGGTGCCAAACCCTTGCAATTGCTCCACTGAAATTTTTGGCAGTCAAAACAGAAGGCTTTTTGTCACAGGAAAAGAAATCAGCCCTCAACAACTTGACCGGCGGAAAATTTTTTTTAGAAAAAATCCCTAAGCCCCGGGGTCACAATTTCAGCAAAAATCTGACTTTTGCCAATTCACTCAAAAATGGTGCCAAACGCTTGCAATTGCTCCACTGAAAGCTTTGGCAGTCGAAACAGAAGGCTTTTTGTCACAGGTAAAGAAATCAGCCATCAACAACTTGACCGGCGGAAAATGATTTTTTTGAAAAATTCCCTAAGCCCGGGGTCACAATTTCAGCAAAAATCTGATTTTTGGCAATTCACTCGAAAATGGTGCCAACTGGTTGCAAATCCTCCCCTCAAACTTTTGAAAAAATCCCTAAGCCCCGGGGTCACAATTTCAGCAAAAATTGGGCTTTTGGCAATTCACTCAAAAATGGTGCCAAACGCTTGCAATTGCTCCCCTGAAAGGTTTGGCAGTCGAAACAGAAGGCTTTTTGTCACAGGTAAAGAAATCAGCCATCAACAACTTGACCGGCGGAAAATGATTTTTTTGAAAAATTCCCTAAGCCCGGGGTCACAATTTCAGCAAAAATCTGATTTTTGGCAATTCACTCAAAAATGGTGCAAAACGCTTGCAATTGCTCCACTGAAAGATTTGGCAGTCGATACAGAAGGCTTTTTGTCACAGTTAAAGAAATCAGCCATCAACAACTTGACCGGCGGAAAATGATTTTTTAGAAAAATTCCCTAAGCCCGGGGTCACAATTTCAGCAAAAATCTGACTTTAGGCAATTCACTCAAAAATGGTGCCAAACGCTTGCAATTACTCACCTGAAAGGTTTGGCAGTCGAAACAGAAGGCTTTTTGTCACAGGAAAAGAAATCAGCCGTCAACAACTTCACCGGCGGAAAATGTATTTTTAGAAAAAATCCCTAAGCCCCGGGGTCACAATTTCAGCAAAAATCTGACTTTTGCCAATTCACTCAAAAATGGTGCCAAACACTTGCAATTGCTCCCCTGAAGGTTTGGCAGTCGAAACAGAAGGCTTTTTATCACAGGAGAAGAAATCAGCCCTCCGCAACATCACCGGCGGAAAAACGTTTTTGGAAAAAATCCCTAAGCCCCGGGGTCACAATTTCAGCAAAAATCTGACTTTTGGCAATTCACTCAAAAATGGTGCAAACGCTTGCAAATGCTCCGCTGAAAGCTTTGGCAGTCGTAACAGAAGGCTTTTTGTCACAGATAAAGAAATCAGCCCTCAACAACTTGACCGGCGGAAAATGTATTTTTAGAAAAAATCCCTAAGCCCCGGGGTCACAATTTCAGGAAAAATCTGACTTTTGGAAATGCACTCAAAAATGGTGTCAAACGCTTGCAATTGCTCCCCTGAAAGGTTTGGCAGTCGAAAAAGAAGGCTTTTTATTACAGGAGAAGAAATCAGCCCTCAGCAACTTAACCGGCAGAAAAACTTTTTTTGAAAAAATCCCTAAGCCCCGGGGTCACAATTTCAGGACAAACGGACTTTTGGCAATTCACTCAAAAATGGTGCCTAACGCTTGCAATTGCTCCCCTGAAGGTTTGGCAGTCGAAAAAGAAGACTTTTTATCACAGGAAAAGAAATCAGCCCTCAACAACTTGACCGGCGAAAAATAATTTTTTGAAAAAATCCCTAAGCCCCAGGGTCACAATTTCAGCAAAAATTGGACTTTCGGCAATTCACTCAAAAATGGTGCCAAACGCTTGCAATTGCTCCCCTGAAAGTTTTGGCAGTCGAAACAGAAGGCTTTTTATCACAGGAAAAGAAATCAGCCCTCAACAACTTAACAGGCTGAAAATAATTTTTTGAAAAAATCCCTAAGCCCCGGGGTCACAATTTCAGCAAAAATCTGACTTTTGGGAATGCACTCAAAAATGTTGCCTAACGCTTGCAAATGCTCCGCTGAAAGCTTTGGCAGTCGAAGCAGAAGGCTTTTTGTCACATAGGAGAAATCAGCCCTCAACAACTTAACCGGTAGAAAAACTTTTTTTGAGAAAATCCCTAAGCCCCGGGGTCACAATTTCAGGAAAAATCTGACTTTCGGCAATTCACTCAAAAATGGTGCCAAACGCTTGGAAATCCTCCCCCGAAAGGTTTGGCAGTCGAAAGAGAAGGCTTTTTATCACAGGAGAAGAAATCATTCCTCAACAACTTAACTGGCGGAAAATAATTTTTTGAAAAAATCCCTAAGCCCCGGCGTCACAATTTCAGCAAAAATCTGACTTTAGGCAATTCACTCAAAAATGGTGCCAAACACTTGCAATTGCTCACCTGAAAGGTTTGGCAGTCGAAACAGAAGGCTTTTTATTACAGGAAAAGAAATCAGCCCTCAACAACTTCACCGGCGGAAAATGTATTTTTAGAAAAAATCCCTAAGCCCCGGGGTCACAATTTCAGCAAAAATCTGACTTTTGCCAATTCACTCAAATATGGTGCCAAACCCTTGCAATTGCTCCACTGAAATTTTTGGCAGTCAAAACAGAAGGCTTTTTGTCACAGGAAAAGAAATCAGCCCTCAACAACTTGACCGGCGGAAAATGTTTTTTTAGAAAAAATCCCTAAGCCCCGGGGTCACAATTTCAGCAAAAATCTGACTTTTGCCAATTCACTCAAAAATGGTGCCAAACGCTTGCAATTGCTCCACTGAAAGCTTTGGCAGTCGAAACAGAAGGCTTTTTGTCACAGGTAAAGAAATCAGCCATCAACAACTTGACCGGCGGAAAATGATTTTTTTGAAAAATTCCCTAAGCCCGGGGTCACAATTTCAGCAAAAATCTGATTTTTGGCAATTCACTCGAAAATGGTGCCAACTGGTTGCAAATCCTCCCCTCAAACTTTTGAAAAAATCCCTAAGCCCCGGGGTCACAATTTCAGCAAAAATTGGGCTTTTGGCAATTCACTCAAAAATGGTGCCAAACGCTTGCAATTGCTCCCCTGAAAGGTTTGGCAGTCGAAACAGAAGGCTTTTTGTCACAGGTAAAGAAATCAGCCATCAACAACTTGACCGGCGGAAAATGATTTTTTTGAAAAATTCCCTAAGCCCGGGGTCACAATTTCAGCAAAAATCTGATTTTTGGCAATTCACTCAAAAATGGTGCAAAACGCTTGCAATTGCTCCACTGAAAGATTTGGCAGTCGAAACAGAAGGCTTTTTGTCACAGGTAAAGAAATCAGCCATCAACAACTTGACCGGCGGAAAATGATTTTTTAGAAAAATTCCCTAAGCCCGGGGTCACAATTTCAGCAAAAATCTGATTTTTGGCAATTCACTCGAAAATGGTGCCAACCGGTTGCAAATGCTCCCCTGAAACTTTTGAAAAAATCCCTAAGCCCCGGGGTCACAATTTCAGCAAAAATTGGGCTATTGGCAATTCACTCAAAAATGGTGCCAAACGCTTGCAATTGCTCCCCTGAAAGGTTTGGCAGTCCAAACAGAAGGCTTTTTATCACAGGTAAAGAAATCAGCCATCAACAACTTGACCGGCGGAAAATGATTTTTTTGAAAAAAACCCTAAGCCCCGGGATCACAATTTCAGCAAAAAACTGACTTTTGCCAATTCACTCAAAAATGGTGCCAACCGGTAACAAATGCTCACCTGAAAGGTTTGGCTGTTGAAAAAGAAGGCTTTTTGTCACAGCAGAAGAAATCAGCCCTCAGCAACATAATCGGCAGAAAACCTTTTTTTGAAAAAATCCCTAAGCCCCGGGGTCACAATTTCAGCAAAAATCTGACTTTTGGCAATTCACTCAAAATAGGTGCCTAACGCTTGCAAATGCTCCCCTGAAACTTTTGAAAAAATTCCTAAGCCCCGGGGTCACAATTTCAGCAAAAATTGGACTTTTGGCAATTCACTCAAAAATGATGCCAAACGCTTGCATTTGCTCCCCTGAAAGGTTTGGCAGTCGAAACAGAAGGCTTTTTATCACAAGTAAAGAAATCAGCCCTCAACAACTTGACCGGCGGAAAATGATTTTTTTGAAAAAATCCCTAAGCCCCGGGGTCACAATTTCAGCAAAAAACTGACTTTTGCCAATTCACTCAAAAATGGTGCCAACCGGTAACAAATGCTCACCTGAAAGGTTTGGCTGTTGAAAAAGAAGGCTTTTTGTCACAGGAGAAGAAATCAGCCCTCAGCAACATAATCAGCAGAAAACCTTTTTTTGAAAAAATCCCTAAGCCCCGGGGTCACAATTTCAGCAAAAATCTGACTTTTGGCAATTCACTCAAAATAGGTGCCTAACGCTTGCAAATGCACCCCTGAAACTTTTGAAAAAATCCCTAAGCCCCGGGGTCACAATTTCAGCAAAAATTGGACTTTTGGCAATTCACTCAAAAATGGTGCCAAACGCTTGCAATTCCTCCCCTGAAAGGTTTGGCAGTCGAAACAGAAGGCTTTTTATCACAGGTAAAGAAATCAGCCATCAACAACTTGACCGGCAGAAAATGATTTTTTTGAAAAAATCCCTAAGCCCCGGGATCACAATTTCAGCAAAAAACTGACTTTTGCCAATTCACTCAAAAATGGTGCCAACCGGTAACAAATGCTCACCTGAAAGGTTTGGCTGTTGAAAAAGAAGGCTTTTTGTCACAGGAAAAGAAATCATCCCTCAACAACTTGACCGGCGGAAAATGATTTTTTTGAAAAAATCCCTAAGCCCCGGGGTCACAATTTCAGCAAAAATCTGACTTTTGGCAATTCAGTAAAAAAATGGTGCCAAACGCTTTCAAATGCTCCCCTGAAAGCTTTGGCAGTCGAAACAGAAGGCTTTTTATCACAGGAAAAGAAATCAGCCCTAAACAACTTGACCGGCTGAAAATGTTTTTTTTGAAAAAATCCCTAAGACCCAGGGTCACAATTTCAGCAAAAATCTGACTTTAGGCAATTCACTCAAAAATGGTACCAACCGGTTGCAAATGCTCCCCTGAAACTATTGGCAGTCGAAACAGAAGGCTTTTTATCACAGGAGAAGAAATCAGCATTCAGCAACTTCACCGGCGCAAAAACTTTTTTTGAAAAAATCCCTAAGCCCCGGGGTCACAATTTCAGCAAAAATCTGACTTTTGGCAATTCACTCAAAAATGGTGCCAAACGCTTGCAAATGCTGCGCTTAAAATTTTGGCAGTCGAAACAGAAGGCTTTTTGTAACAGAAAAAGAAATCAGCCCTCAACAACTTGACCTGCGGAAAATGATTTTTTTGAAAAAATCCCTAAGCCCCGGCGTCACAATTTCAGCAAAAATCTGACTTTTGCCAATTCACTCAAAAATGGTGCCAAAAGCTTGCAAATGCTCCCCTGAAAGCTTTGGCAGTCGAAACAGAAGGCTTTTTATCACAGGAAAAGAAATCATCCCTCAACAACTTGACCGGCGGAAAATGTTTTTTTGAAAAAATCCCTAAGCCCCGGGGTCACAATTTCAGCAAAAATCTGACTTTTGGCAATTCACTCAAAAATGGTGCCAACCGGTTGCAAATTCTCCCCTGAAACTTTTGAAAAAATCCCTAAGCCCCGGGGTCACAATTTCAGCAAAAAACTGACTTTTGGCAATTCACTCAAAAATGGTTCCAACCGGTAATAAATGCTCCCCTGAAAGGTTTGGCTGTTGAAAAAGAAGGCTTTTTGTCAGAGGAAAAGAAATCAGCCCTCAACAAATTGACCGGCGGAAAATAATTTTTTGAAAAAATCCCTAAGCCTCGGGGTCACAATTTCAGCAAAAATCTGACTTTTGGGAATGCACTCAAAAATGTTGTCTAACGCTTGCAAATGCTCCGCTGAAAGCTTTGGCAGTCGTAACAGAACGTTTTTTATCACAGGAAAAGAAATCAGCCCTCAACAACTTAACCGGCAGAAAAACTTTTTTTGAAAAAATCCCTAAGCCTCGGGGTCACAATTTCAGCAAAAATCTGACTTTTGCCAATTCACTCAAAAATGATGCCAAATGCTTGGAAATGCTAACCTGAAAGGTTTGGCAGTAGAAACAGAAGGCTTTTTACCACAGGAGAAGAAATCATCCCTCAACAACTTAACTGGCGGAAAATAATTTTTTGAAAAAATCCCTAAGTCCCGGCGTCACAATTTCAGCAAAAATCTGACTTTAGTCAATTCACTCAAAAATGGTGCCAAACGCTTGCAATTACTCACCTGAAAGGTTTGGCAGTCGAAACAGAAGGCTTTTTGTCACAGATAAGGAAATCAGCCCTCAGCAACTTAACCGGCAGAAAAACTTTTTTTGAAAAAATCCCTAAGCCCCGGGGTCACAATTTCAGGACAAATCGGACTTTTGGCAATTCACTCAAAAATGGTGCCTAACGCTTGCAATTGCTCCCCTGAAGGTTTGGCAGTCGAAAAAGAAGGCTTTTTATCACAGGAAAAGAAATCAGCCCTCAACAACTTGACCGGCGAAAAATAATTTTTTGAAAAAATCCCTAAGCCCCGGGGTCACAATTTCAGCAAAAATTGGACTTTCGGCAATTCACTCAAAAATGGTGCCAAACGCTTGCAATTGCTCCCCTGAAAGTTTTGGCAGTCGAAACAGAAGGCTTTTTATCACAGGAAAAGAAATCAGCCCTCAACAACTTAACAGGCTGAAAATAATTTTTTGAAAAAATTCCTAAGCCCCGGGGTCACAATTTCAGCAAAAATCTGACTTTTGGGAATGCACTCAAAAATGTTGCCTAACGCTTGCAAATGCTCCGCTGAAAGCTTTGGCAGTCGTAACAGAACGCTTTTTGTCACAGGTAAAGAAATCATCCCTCAACAACTTGACCGGCGGAAAATGTTTTTTTGAAAAAATCCCTAAGCCCCGGGGTCACAATTTCAGCAAAAATCTGACTTTTGGCAATTCACTCAAAAATGGTGCCAACCGGTTGCAAATTCTCCCCTGAAACTTTTGAAAAAATCCCTAAGCCCCGGGGTCACAATTTCAGCAAAAAACTGACTTTTGGCAATTCACTCAAAAATGGTTCCAACCGGTAATAAATGCTCCCCTGAAAGGTTTGGCTGTTGAAAAAGAAGGCTTTTTGTCAGAGGAAAAGAAATCAGCCCTCAACAACTTGACCGGCGGAAAATAATTTTTTGAAAAAATCCCTAAGCCCCGGGGTCACAATTTCAGCAAAAATCTGACTTTAGGCAATTCACTCAAAAATGGTGCCAAACGCTTGCAATTACTCACCTGAAAGGTTTGGCAGTCGAAACAGAAGGCTTTTTGTCACAGGAAAAGAAATCAGCCGTCAACAACTTCACCGGCGGAAAATGTATTTTTAGAAAAAATCCCTAAGCCCCGGGGTCACAATTTCAGCAAAAATCTGACTTTTGCCAATTCACTCAAAAATGGTGCCAAACACTTGCAATTGCTCCCCTGAAGGTTTGGCAGTCGAAACAGAAGGCTTTTTATCACAGGAGAAGAAATCAGCCCTCCGCAACATCACCGGCGGAAAAACGTTTTTGGAAAAAATCCCTAAGCCCCGGGGTCACAATTTCAGCAAAAATCTGACTTTTGGCAATTCACTCAAAAATGGTGCCAAACGCTTGCAAATGCTCCGCTGAAAGCTTTGGCAGTCGTAACAGAAGGCTTTTTGTCACAGATAAAGAAATCAGCCCTCAACAACTTGACCGGCGGAAAATGTATTTTTAGAAAAAATCCCTAAGCCCCGGGGTCACAATTTCAGGAAAAATCTGACTTTTGGAAATGCACTCAAAAATGGTGTCAAACGCTTGCAATTGCTCCCCTGAAAGGTTTGGCAGTCGAAAAAGAAGGCTTTTTATTACAGGAGAAGAAATCAGCCCTCAGCAACTTAACCGGCAGAAAAACTTTTTTTGAAAAAATCCCTAAGCCCCGGGGTCACAATTTCAGGACAAACGGACTTTTGGCAATTCACTCAAAAATGGTGCCTAACGCTTGCAATTGCTCCCCTGAAGGTTTGGCAGTCGAAAAAGAAGGCTTTTTATCACAGGAAAAGAAATCAGCCCTCAACAACTTGACCGGCGAAAAATAATTTTTTGAAAAAATCCCTAAGCCCCAGGGTCACAATTTCAGCAAAAATTGGACTTTCGGCAATTCACTCAAAAATGGTGCCAAACGCTTGCAATTGCTCCCCTGAAAGTTTTGGCAGTCGAAACAGAAGGCTTTTTATCACAGGAAAAGAAATCAGCCCTCAACAACTTAACAGGCTGAAAATAATTTTTTGAAAAAATCCCTAAGCCCCGGGGTCACAATTTCAGCAAAAATCTGACTTTTGGGAATGCACTCAAAAATGTTGCCTAACGCTTGCAAATGCTCCGCTGAAAGCTTTGGCAGTCGAAGCAGAAGGCTTTTTGTCACATAGGAGAAATCAGCCCTCAACAACTTAACCGGTAGAAAAACTTTTTTTGAGAAAATCCCTAAGCCCCGGGGTCACAATTTCAGGAAAAATCTGACTTTCGGCAATTCACTCAAAAATGGTGCCAAACGCTTGGAAATCCTCCCCCGAAAGGTTTGGCAGTCGAAAGAGAAGGCTTTTTATCACAGGAGAAGAAATCATTCCTCAACAACTTAACTGGCGGAAAATAATTTTTTGAAAAAATCCCTAAGCCCCGGCGTCACAATTTCAGCAAAAATCTGACTTTAGGCAATTCACTCAAAAATGGTGCCAAACACTTGCAATTGCTCACCTGAAAGGTTTGGCAGTCGAAACAGAAGGCTTTTTATTACAGGAAAAGAAATCAGCCCTCAACAACTTCACCGGCGGAAAATGTATTTTTAGAAAAAATCCCTAAGCCCCGGGGTCACAATTTCAGCAAAAATCTGACTTTTGCCAATTCACTCAAATATGGTGCCAAACCCTTGCAATTGCTCCACTGAAATTTTTGGCAGTCAAAACAGAAGGCTTTTTGTCACAGGAAAAGAAATCAGCCCTCAACAACTTGACCGGCGGAAAATGTTTTTTTAGAAAAAATCCCTAAGCCCCGGGGTCACAATTTCAGCAAAAATCTGACTTTTGCCAATTCACTCAAAAATGGTGCCAAACGCTTGCAATTGCTCCACTGAAAGCTTTGGCAGTCGAAACAGAAGGCTTTTTGTCACAGGTAAAGAAATCAGCCATCAACAACTTGACCGGCGGAAAATGATTTTTTTGAAAAATTCCCTAAGCCCGGGGTCACAATTTCAGCAAAAATCTGATTTTTGGCAATTCACTCGAAAATGGTGCCAACTGGTTGCAAATCCTCCCCTCAAACTTTTGAAAAAATCCCTAAGCCCCGGGGTCACAATTTCAGCAAAAATTGGGCTTTTGGCAATTCACTCAAAAATGGTGCCAAACGCTTGCAATTGCTCCCCTGAAAGGTTTGGCAGTCGAAACAGAAGGCTTTTTGTCACAGGTAAAGAAATCAGCCATCAACAACTTGACCGGCGGAAAATGATTTTTTTGAAAAATTCCCTAAGCCCGGGGTCACAATTTCAGCAAAAATCTGATTTTTGGCAATTCACTCAAAAATGGTGCAAAACGCTTGCAATTGCTCCACTGAAAGATTTGGCAGTCGAAACAGAAGGCTTTTTGTCACAGGTAAAGAAATCAGCCATCAACAACTTGACCGGCGGAAAATGATTTTTTAGAAAAATTCCCTAAGCCCGGGGTCACAATTTCAGCAAAAATCTGACTTTAGGCAATTCACTCAAAAATGGTGCCAAACGCTTGCAATTACTCACCTGAAAGGTTTGGCAGTCGAAACAGAAGGCTTTTTGTCACAGGAAAAGAAATCAGCCGTCAACAACTTCACCGGCGGAAAATGTATTTTTAGAAAAAATCCCTAAGCCCCGGGGTCACAATTTCAGCAAAAATCTGACTTTTGCCAATTCACTCAAAAATGGTGCCAAACACTTGCAATTGCTCCCCTGAAGGTTTGGCAGTCGAAACAGAAGGCTTTTTATCACAGGAGAAGAAATCAGCCCTCCGCAACATCACCGGCGGAAAAACGTTTTTGGAAAAAATCCCTAAGCCCCGGGGTCACAATTTCAGCAAAAATCTGACTTTTGGCAATTCACTCAAAAATGGTGCAAACGCTTGCAAATGCTCCGCTGAAAGCTTTGGCAGTCGTAACAGAAGGCTTTTTGTCACAGATAAAGAAATCAGCCCTCAACAACTTGACCGGCGGAAAATGTATTTTTAGAAAAAATCCCTAAGCCCCGGGGTCACAATTTCAGGAAAAATCTGACTTTTGGAAATGCACTCAAAAATGGTGTCAAACGCTTGCAATTGCTCCCCTGAAAGGTTTGGCAGTCGAAAAAGAAGGCTTTTTATTACAGGAGAAGAAATCAGCCCTCAGCAACTTAACCGGCAGAAAAACTTTTTTTGAAAAAATCCCTAAGCCCCGGGGTCACAATTTCAGGACAAACGGACTTTTGGCAATTCACTCAAAAATGGTGCCTAACGCTTGCAATTGCTCCCCTGAAGGTTTGGCAGTCGAAAAAGAAGACTTTTTATCACAGGAAAAGAAATCAGCCCTCAACAACTTGACCGGCGAAAACTAATTTTTTGAAAAAATCCCTAAGCCCCAGGGTCACAATTTCAGCAAAAATTGGACTTTCGGCAATTCACTCAAAAATGGTGCCAAACGCTTGCAATTGCTCCCCTGAAAGTTTTGGCAGTCGAAACAGAAGGCTTTTTATCACAGGAAAAGAAATCAGCCCTCAACAACTTAACAGGCTGAAAATAATTTTTTGAAAAAATCCCTAAGCCCCGGGGTCACAATTTCAGCAAAAATCTGACTTTTGGGAATGCACTCAAAAATGTTGCCTAACGCTTGCAAATGCTCCGCTGAAAGCTTTGGCAGTCGAAGCAGAAGGCTTTTTGTCACATAGGAGAAATCAGCCCTCAACAACTTAACCGGTAGAAAAACTTTTTTTGAGAAAATCCCTAAGCCCCGGGGTCACAATTTCAGGAAAAATCTGACTTTCGGCAATTCACTCAAAAATGGTGCCAAACGCTTGGAAATCCTCCCCCGAAAGGTTTGGCAGTCGAAAGAGAAGGCTTTTTATCACAGGAGAAGAAATCATTCCTCAACAACTTAACTGGCGGAAAATAATTTTTTGAAAAAATCCCTAAGCCCCGGCGTCACAATTTCAGCAAAAATCTGACTCTAGGCAATTCACTCAAAAATGGTGCCAAACACTTGCAATTGCTCACCTGAAAGGTTTGGCAGTCGAAACAGAAGGCTTTTTATTACAGGAAAAGAAATCAGCCCTCAACAACTTCACCGGCGGAAAATGTATTTTTAGAAAAAATCCCTAAGCCCCGGGGTCACAATTTCAGCAAAAATCTGACTTTTGCCAATTCACTCAAATATGGTGCCAAACCCTTGCAATTGCTCCACTGAAATTTTTGGCAGTCAAAACAGAAGGCTTTTTGTCACAGGAAAAGAAATCAGCCCTCAACAACTTGACCGGCGGAAAATGTTTTTTTAGAAAAAATCCCTAAGCCCCGGGGTCACAATTTCAGCAAAAATCTGACTTTTGCCAATTCACTCAAAAATGGTGCCAAACGCTTGCAATTGCTCCACTGAAAGCTTTGGCAGTCGAAACAGAAGGCTTTTTGTCACAGGTAAAGAAATCAGCCATCAACAACTTGACCGGCGGAAAATGATTTTTTTGAAAAATTCCCTAAGCCCGGGGTCACAATTTCAGCAAAAATCTGATTTTTGGCAATTCACTCGAAAATGGTGCCAACTGGTTGCAAATCCTCCCCTCAAACTTTTGAAAAAATCCCTAAGCCCCGGGGTCACAATTTCAGCAAAAATTGGGCTTTTGGCAATTCACTCAAAAATGGTGCCAAACGCTTGCAATTGCTCCCCTGAAAGGTTTGGCAGTCGAAACAGAAGGCTTTTTGTCACAGGTAAAGAAATCAGCCATCAACAACTTGACCGGCGGAAAATGATTTTTTTGAAAAATTCCCTAAGCCCGGGGTCACAATTTCAGCAAAAATCTGATTTTTGGCAATTCACTCAAAAATGGTGCAAAACGCTTGCAATTGCTCCACTGAAAGATTTGGCAGTCGAAACAGAAGGCTTTTTGTCACAGGTAAAGAAATCAGCCATCAACAACTTGACCGGCGGAAAATGATTTTTTAGAAAAATTCCCTAAGCCCGGGGTCACAATTTCAGCAAAAATCTGATTTTTGGCAATTCACTCGAAAATGGTGCCAACCGGTTGCAAATGCTCCCCTGAAACTTTTGAAAAAATCCCTAAGCCCCGGGGTCACAATTTCAGCAAAAATTGGACTTTTGGCAATTCACTCAAAAATGGTGCCAAACGCTTGCAATTCCTCCCCTGAAAGGTTTGGCAGTCGAAACAGAAGGCTTTTTATCACAGGAAAAGAAATCAGCCATCAACAACTTGACCGGCAGAAAATGATTTTTTTGAAAAAATCCCTAAGCCCCGGGATCACAATTTCAGCAAAAAACTGACTTTTGCCAATTCACTCAAAAATGGTGCCAACCGGTAACAAATGCTCACCTGAAAGGTTTGGCTGTTGAAAAAGAAGGCTTTTTGTCACAGGAAAAGAAATCATCCCTCAACAACTTGACCGGCGGAAAATGATTTTTTTGAAAAAATCCCTAAGCCCCGGGGTCACAATTTCAGCAAAAAACTGACTTTTGCCAATTCACTCAAAAATGGTGCCAACCGGTAACAAATGCTCACCTGAAAGGTTTGGCTGTTGAAAAAGAAGGCTTTTTGTCACAGCAGAAGAAATCAGCCCTGAGCAACATAACCGGCAGAAAACCTTTTTTTGAAAAAATCCCTAAGCCCCGGGGTCACAATTTCAGCAAAAATCTGACTTTTGGCAATTCACTCAAAAATGGTGCCAACCGGTTGCAAATGCTCCCCTGAAAGTTTTGGCAGTCGAAACAGAAGGCTATTTATCACAGGAGAAGAAATCAGCCCTCCGAAACTTCACCGGCAGAAAAACGTTTTTGGAAAAAATCCCTAAGCCCTGGAGTCATAATTTCAGCAAAAATCTGACTTTTGGGAATGCACTCAAAAATGGTGCCAAACGCTTGCAATTGCTCCCCTGAAAGGTTTAGCAGTCGAAACAGAAGGCTTTTTATCACTGGAAAAGAAATCAGCCCTCAACAACTTGACCGGCGGAAAATGTATTTATAGAAAAAATCCCTAAGCCCCGGGGTCACAATTTCAGCAAAAATCTGACTTTTGGCAATTCAGTCAAAAATGGTGCCAAACGCTTGCAAATGCTCCCCTGAAAGCTTTGGCAGTCGAAACAGAAGGATTTTATCATAGGAAAAGAAATCAGCCCTCAACAACTTGACCGGCGGATAACGTTTTGCATTAAAAAATCCCTAAGCCCCGGTGTCACAATTCCAGCAAAAAACTGACTTTTGCCAATTCACTCAAAAATGGTGCCAACCGGTAACAAATGCTCCCCTGAAAGGTTTGGCTGTTGAAAAAGAAGGCTTTTTGTCACAGGAAAAGAAATCATCCCTCAACAACTTGACCGGCGGAAAATAATTTTTTGAAAAAATCCCTAAGCCCCGGGGTCACAATTTCAGCAAACTTCTGACTTTTGGGAATGCACTCAAAAATGGTGCCAAACGCTTGCAATTGTTCCCGGAAAGCTTTGGAAGTCGAAAGAGAAGGCTTTTTGTCAAAGGAGAAGAAATCAGCCCTTAAGAACTTGACCGGTGGAAAATGATTTTTTTGAAAAAAAATCCCTAAACCCCGGAGTCACAATTTCAGCAAAAATCAGACTTTTGGCAATTCAGTCAAAAATGGTGCCAAAAGCATGAAAATGCTCCCCTGAAAGCTTTGGCAGTCGAAACAGAAGGCTTTTTATTACAGGAAAAGAAATCAGCCCTCAACAACTTGACCGGCGGAAAATGTTTTTTTAAAAAAATCCCTAAGCCCCAGGGTCACAATTTCAGCAAAAATCTGACTTTAGGCAATTCACTCAAAAATGGTGCCAAACGCTTGCAATTGCTCCCCTGAAAGGTTTGGCAGTCGAAACAGAAGGCTTTTTATCACAGGAGAAGAAATCATCCCTCAACAAATTAACTGGCGGAAAATAATTTTTTGAAAAAATCCCTAAGCCCCGGCGTCACAATTTCAGCAAAAATCTGACTTTTGCCAATTCACTCAAAAATGGTGCCAAAAGCTTGCAAATGCTCCCCTGAAAGCTTTGGCAGTCGAAACAGAAGGCTTTTTATCACAGGAAAAGAAATCATCCCTCAACAACTTGACCGGCGGAAAATGTTTTTTTGAAAAAATCCCTAAGCCCCGGGGTCACAATTTCAGCAAAAATCTGACTTTTGGCAATTCACTCAAAAATGGTGCCAACCGGTTGCAAATTCTCCCCTGAAACTTTTGAAAAAATCCCTAAGCCCCGGGGTCACAATTTCAGCAAAAATCTGACTTTTGGGAATGCACTCAAAAATGTTGTCTAACGCTTGCAAATGCTCCGCTGAAAGCTTTGGCAGTCGTAACAGAACGTTTTTTATCACAGGAAAAGAAATCAGCCCTCAACAACTTAACCGGCAGAAAAACTTTTTTTGAAAAAATCCCTAAGCCTCGGGGTCACAATTTCAGCAAAAATCTGACTTTTGCCAATTCACTCAAAAATGATGCCAAATGCTTGGAAATGCTAACCTGAAAGGTTTGGCAGTAGAAACAGAAGGCTTTTTATCACAGGAGAAGAAATCATCCCTCAACAACTTAACTGGCGGAAAATAATTTTTTGAAAAAATCCCTAAGTCCCGGCGTCACAATTTCAGCAAAAATCTGACTTTAGGCAATTCACTCAAAAATGGTGCCAAACGCTTGCAATTACTCACCTGAAAGGTTTGGCAGTCGAAACAGAAGGCTTTTTGTCACAGGAAAAGAAATCAGCCGTCAACAACTTCACCGGCGGAAAATGTATTTTTAGAAAAAATCCCTAAGCCCCGGGGTCACAATTTCAGCAAAAATCTGACTTTTGCCAATTCACTCAAAAATGGTGCCAAACGCTTGCAATTGTTCCCGGAAAGCTTTGGAAGTCGAAAGAGAAGGCTTTTTGTCAAAGGAGAAGAAATCAGCCCTTAAGAACTTGACCGGCGGAAAATGATTTTTTTGAAAAAAAATCCCTAAACCCCGGAGTCACAATTTCAGCAAAAATCAGACTTTTGGCAATTCAGTCAAAAATGGTGCCAAAAGCATGAAAATGCTCCCCTGAAAGCTTTGGCAGTCGAAACAGAAGGCTTTTTATTACAGGAAAAGAAATCAGCCCTCAACAACTTGACCGGCGGAAAATGTTTTTTTAAAAAAATCCCTAAGCCCCAGGGTCACAATTTCAGCAAAAATCTGACTTTAGGCAATTCACTCAAAAATGGTGCCAAACGCTTGCAATTGCTCCCCTGAAAGGTTTGGCAGTCGAAACAGAAGGCTTTTTATCACAGGAGAAGAAATCATCCCTCAACAAATTAACTGGCGGAAAATAATTTTTTGAAAAAATCCCTAAGCCCCGGCGTCACAATTTCAGCAAAAATCTGACTTTTGCCAATTCACTCAAAAATGGTGCCAAAAGCTTGCAAATGCTCCCCTGAAAGCTTTGGCAGTCGAAACAGAAGGCTTTTTATCACAGGAAAAGAAATCATCCCTCAACAACTTGACCGGCGGAAAATGTTTTTTTGAAAAAATCCCTAAGCCCCGGGGTCACAATTTCAGCAAAAATCTGACTTTTGGCAATTCACTCAAAAATGGTGCCAACCGGTTGCAAATTCTCCCCTGAAACTTTTGAAAAAATCCCTAAGCCCCGGGGTCACAATTTCAGCAAAAATCTGACTTTTGGGAATGCACTCAAAAATGTTGTCTAACGCTTGCAAATGCTCCGCTGAAAGCTTTGGCAGTCGTAACAGAACGTTTTTTATCACAGGAAAAGAAATCAGCCCTCAACAACTTAACCGGCAGAAAAACTTTTTTTGAAAAAATCCCTAAGCCTCGGGGTCACAATTTCAGCAAAAATCTGACTTTTGCCAATTCACTCAAAAATGATGCCAAATGCTTGGAAATGCTAACCTGAAAGGTTTGGCAGTAGAAACAGAAGGCTTTTTATCACAGGAGAAGAAATCATCCCTCAACAACTTAACTGGCGGAAAATAATTTTTTGAAAAAATCCCTAAGTCCCGGCGTCACAATTTCAGCAAAAATCTGACTTTAGGCAATTCACTCAAAAATGGTGCCAAACGCTTGCAATTACTCACCTGAAAGGTTTGGCAGTCGAAACAGAAGGCTTTTTGTCACAGGAAAAGAAATCAGCCGTCAACAACTTCACCGGCGGAAAATGTATTTTTAGAAAAAATCCCTAAGCCCCGGGGTCACAATTTCAGCAAAAATCTGACTTTTGCCAATTCACTCAAAAATGGTGCCAAACACTTGCAATTGCTCCCCTGAAGGTTTGGCAGTCGAAACAGAAGGCTTTTTATCACAGGAGAAGAAATCAGCCCTCCGCAACATCACCGGCGGAAAAACGTTTTTGGAAAAAATCCCTAAGCCCCGGGGTCACAATTTCAGCAAAAATCTGACTTTTGGCAATTCACTCAAAACTGGTGCCAAACGCTTGCAAATGCTCCCCTGAAAGCTTTGGCAGTCGTAACAGAAGGCTTTTTGTCACAGATAAAGAAATCAGCCCTCAACAACTTGACCGGCGGAAAATGTATTTTTAGAAAAAATCCCTAAGCCCCGGGGTCACAATTTCAGGAAAAATCTGACTTTTGGAAATGCACTCAAAAATGGTGCCAAACGCTTGCAATTGCTCCCCTGAAGGTTTGGCAGTCGAAAAAGAAGGCTTTTTATCACAGGAAAAGAAATCAGCCCTCAACAACTTCACCGGCGAAGAATAATTTTTTGAAAAAATCCCTAAGCCCCGGGGTCACAATTTCAGCAAAAATTGGACTTTCGGCAATTCACTCAAAAATGGTGCCAAACGCTTGCAATTGCTCCCCTGAAAGTTTTGGCAGTCGAAACAGAAGGCTTTTTATCACAGGAAAAGAAATCAGCCCTCAACAACTTAACAGGCTGAAAATAATTTTTTGAAAAAATTCCTAAGCCCCGGGGTCACAATTTCAGCAAAAATCTGACTTTTGGGAATGCACTCAAAAATGTTGCCTAACGCTTGCAAATGCTCCGCTGAAAGCTTTGGCAGTCGTAATAGAACGCTTTTTGTCACAGGTAAAGAAATCATCCCTCAACAACTTGACCGGCGGAAAATGTTTTTTTGAAAAAATCCCTAAGCCCCGGGGTCACAATTTCAGCAAAAATCTGACTTTTGGGAATTCACTCAAAAATGGTACCAACCGGTTGCAAATGCTCCCCTGAAACTATTGGCAGTCGAAACAGAAGACTTTTTATCACAGGAGAACAAATCAGCCCTCCGCAACTTCACCTGCGGAAAAACTTTTTTTGAAAAAATCCCTAAGCCCCGGGGTCACAATTTCAGCAAAAATCTGACTTTTGGCAATTCACTCAAAAATGGTGCCAAACGCTTGCAATTGCTCCCCTGAAGCTTTGGCAGTCGAAACAGAAGGCTTTTTGTCAAAGGACAAGAAATCAGCCCTTAAGAACTTGACCGGCGGAAAATGATTTTTTTGAAAAAAAATCCCTAAACCCCGGGGTCACAATTTCAGCAAAAATCGGACTTTTGGCAATTCAGTCAAAAATGGTGCCAAACGCATGAAAATGCTCCCCTGAAAGCTTTGGCAGTCGAAACAGAAGGCTTTTTATCACAGGAAAAGAAATCAGCCCTCAACAACTTGACCGGCAGAAAATGTTTTTTTAAAAAAATCCCTAAGCCCCGGGGTCAAAATTTCAGCAAAAATCTGACTTTTGGCAATTCACTCAAAAATGGTGCCAACCGTTAATAAATGCTCCCCTGAAAGGTTTGCCAGTCGAAACAGAAGGCTTTTTATCACAGGCGAAGAAATCATCCCTCAACAACTTAAATGGCGGAAAATAATTTTTTGAAAAAATCCCTAAGCCCCGGCGTCACAAATTCAGCAAAAATCTGACTTTAGGCAATTCACTCTAAAATGGTGCCAAATGCTTGCAATTGCTCCCGTGAAAGGTTTGGCAGTCGAAACAGAAGGCTTTTTATCACAGGAGAAGAATTCAGCCCTCCGCAACTTCACCTGCGGAAAAACTTTTTTTGAAAAAATCCCTAAGCCCCGGGGTCACAATTTCAGCAAAAATCTGACTTTTGGCAATTCACTCAAAAATGGTGCCAAACGCTTGCAATTGCTCCCCTGAAGGTTTAGCAGTCGAAACAGAAGGCTTTTTGTCACAGGAAAAGAAATCAGCCCTCAACAACTTGACCAGCGGAAAATGATTTTTTTGAAAAAATCCCTAAGCCCCGGGGTCACAATTTCAGCAAAAATCGGACCTTTGGCAATTGAGTCAAAAATGGTGCCAAACGCTTGCAAATGCTCCCCTGGACCATTTGAAAAACTCCCTATGCCCCGGGGTCACAATTTCAGCAAAAAACTGACTTTTGCCAATTCCCTCAAAAATGGTGCCAACCGGTAAGAAATGCTCCCCTGAAAGGTTTGGCTGTTGAAAAAGAAGGCTTTTTGTCACAGGAAAAGAAATCAGCCCTCAACAACTTGACCGGCGAAAAATACTTTTTTGAAAAAATCCCTAAGCCCCGGGGTCACAATTTCAGCAAAAATTGGACTTTTGGCAATTCACTCAAAAATGGTGCCAAACGCTTGCAATTGCTCCACTGAAAGCTTTGGCAGTAGAAACAGAAGGCTTTTTGTAACAGGAGAAGAAATCAGCCCTCAGCAACTTAACCGGCAGAAAAACTTTTTTTGAAAAAATCCCTAAGCCCCGGGGGCCCCAATTTCAGCAAAAATCTGACTTTTGGCAATTCACTCAAAAATGGTGCCAAACGCTTGCAAATGCTCTGCTGAAAGCTTTGGCAGTTGAAACAGAAGGCTTTTTATTACAGGAAAAGAAATCAGCCCTAAACAACTTGAACGGCGGAAAATGATTTTTTAGAAAAAATCCCTAAGCCCCGGTGTCACAATTTCAGCAAAAATCTGAGTTTTGGCAATTCAGTCAAAAATGGTGCCAAACGCTTGCAAATGCTCCCCTGGAACATTTGAAAAACTCCCTAAGCCCCGGGGTCACAATTTCAGCAAAAAACTGACTTTTGGCAATTCACTCAAAAATGGTGCCAAACACTTGCAAATGCTCCCCTGAAAGGTTTGGCTGTTGAAAAAGAAGGCTTTTTGTCACAGGAAAAGAAATCACCCCTCAACAACTTGACCGGCGGAAAATAATTTTTTGAAAAAATCCCTAAGCCCCGGGGTCACAATTTCAGCAAAAATCTGACTTTTTGCAATTCACTCAAAAAAGGTGCCAAACCCTTGCAATTGCTCCACTGAAATTTTTGGCAGTCAAAACAGAAGGCTTTTTGTCACAGGAGAAGAAATCAGCCCTCAGCAACTAACCGGCAGAAAAACTTTTTTTTGAAAAAATCCCTAAGCTCCGGAGTCACAATTTCAGCAAAAATCTGAGTTTTGGCAATTCACTCAAAAATGGTGCCAAACGCTTGCAATTGCTCCACTGAAAGGTTTGGCAGTCGAAACAGAAGGCTTTTTGTCAAAGGAAAAGAATTCAGCCCTCAACAACTTAACTGGCGGAATATAATTTTTTGAAAAAAATCCCTAAGCCCCGGGGTCACAATTTAAGCAAAAATCTGACTTTTGCTGATTCACTCAAAAATGGTGCTAAACGCTTGCAAATGCTCTACTGAAAGCTTTGGCAGTCGAAACAGAAGGCTTTTTGTCACAGGAAAAGAAATCAGCCCTCAACAACTTGACCGGCGGAAAATGTTTTTTTAGAAAAAATCCCTAAGCCCCGGGGTCACAATTTCAGCAAAAATCTGACTTTTGCCAATTCACTCAAAAATGGTGCCAAACGCTTGCAATTGCTCCACTGAAAGCTTTGACAGTCGAAACAGAAGGCTTTTTGTCACAGGTAAAGAAGTCAGCCATCAACAACTTGACCGGCGGAAAATGATTTTTTTGAAAAAATCCCTAAGCCCCGGGGTCACAATTTCAGCAAAAATCGGACCTTTTTCAATTGAGTCAAAAATGGTGCCAAACGCTTGCAAATGCTCCCCTGGACCATTTGAAAAACTCCCTATGCCCCGGGGTCACAATTTCAGCAAAAAACTGACTTTTGCCAATTCCCTCAAAAATGGTGCCAACCGGTAAGAAATGCTCCCCTGAAAGGTTTGGCTGTTGAAAAAGAAGGCTTTTTGTCACAGGAAAAGAAATCAGCCCTCAACAACTTGACCGGCGAAAAATACTTTTTTGAAAAAATCCCTAAGCCCCGGGGTCACAATTTCAGCAAAAATTGGACTTTTGGCAATTCACTCAAAAATGGTGCCAAACGCTTGCAATTGCTCCACTGAAAGCTTTGGCAGTAGAAACAGAAGGCTTTTTGTAACAGGAGAAGAAATCAGCCCTCAGCAACTTAACCGGCAGAAAAACTTTTTTTGAAAAAATCCCTAAGCCCCGGGGGCCCCAATTTCAGCAAAAATCTGACTTTTGGCAATTCACTCAAAAATGGTGCAAAACGCTTGCAAATGCTCTGCTGAAAGCTTTGGCAGTTGAAACAGAAGGCTTTTTATTACAGGAAAAGAAATCAGCCCTAAACAACTTGAACGGCGGAAAATGATTTTTTAGAAAAAATCCCTAAGCCCCGGTGTCACAATTTCAGCAAAAATCTGAGTTTTGGCAATTCAGTCAAAAATGGTGCCAAACGCTTGCAAATGCTCCCCTGGAACATTTGAAAAACTCCCTAAGCCCCGGGGTCACAATTTCAGCAAAAAACTGACTTTTGGCAATTCACTCAAAAATGGTGCCAAACACTTGCAAATGCTCCCCTGAAAGGTTTGGCTGTTGAAAAAGAAGGCTTTTTGTCACAGGAAAAGAAATCACCCCTCAACAACTTGACCGGCGGAAAATAATTTTTTGAAAAAATCCCTAAGCCCCGGGGTCACAATTTCAGCAAAAATCTGACTTTTTGCAATTCACTCAAAAAAGGTGCCAAACCCTTGCAATTGCTCCACTGAAATTTTTGGCAGTCAAAACAGAAGGCTTTTTGTCACAGGAGAAGAAATCAGCCCTCAGCAACTAACCGGCAGAAAAACTTTTTTTTGAAAAAATCCCTAAGCTCCGGAGTCACAATTTCAGCAAAAATCTGAGTTTTGGCAATTCACTCAAAAATGGTGCCAAACGCTTGCAATTGCTCCACTGAAAGGTTTGGCAGTCGAAACAGAAGGCTTTTTGTCAAAGGAAAAGAATTCAGCCCTCAACAACTTAACTGGCGGAATATAATTTTTTGAAAAAAATCCCTAAGCCCCGGGGTCACAATTTAAGCAAAAATCTGACTTTTGCTGATTCACTCAAAAATGGTGCTAAACGCTTGCAAATGCTCTACTGAAAGCTTTGGCAGTCGAAACAGAAGGCTTTTTGTCACAGGAAAAGAAATCAGCCCTCAACAACTTGACCGGCGGAAAATGTTTTTTTAGAAAAAATCCCTAAGCCCCGGGGTCACAATTTCAGCAAAAATCTGACTTTTGCCAATTCACTCAAAAATGGTGCCAAACGCTTGCAATTGCTCCACTGAAAGCTTTGACAGTCGAAACAGAAGGCTTTTTGTCACAGGTAAAGAAGTCAGCCATCAACAACTTGACCGGCGGAAAATGATTTTTTTGAAAAATTCCCTAAGCCCGGGGTCACAATTTCAGCAAAAATCTGATTTTTGGCAATTCACTCGTAAATGGTGCCAACTGGTTGCAAATCCTCCCCTCAAACTTTTGAAAAAATCCCTAAGCCCCGGGGTCACAATTTCAGCAAAAATTGGACTTTTGGCAATTCACTCAAAAATGGTGCCAAACGCTTGCAATTGCTCCCCTGAAAGGTTTGGCAGTCGAAACAGAAGGGTTTTTGTCACAGGTAAAGAAATCAGCCATCAACAACTTGACCGGCGGAAAATGATTTTTTTGAAAAATTCCCTAAGCCCGGGGTCACAATTTCAGCAAAAATCTGATTTTTGGCAATTCACTCAAAAATGGTGCAAAACGCTTGCAATTGCTCCACTGAAAGATTTGGCAGTCGAAACAGAAGGCTTTTTGTCACAGGTAAAGAAATCAGCCATCAACAACTTGACCGGCGGAAAATGATTTTTTAGAAAAATTCCCTAAGCCCGGGGTCACAATTTCAGCAAAAATCTGATTTTTGGCAATTCACTCGAAAATGGTGCCAACCGGTTGCAAATGCGCCCCTGAAACTTTTGAAAAAATCCCTAAGCCCCGGGGTCACAATTTCAGCAAAAATTGGGCTTTTGGCAATTCACTCAAAAATGGTGCCAAACGCTTGCAATTGCTCCCCTGAAAGGTTTGGCAGTCGAAACAGAAGGCTTTTTATCACAGGTAAAGAAATCAGCCATCAACAACTTGACCGGCGGAAAATGATTTTTTTGAAAAAATCCCTAAGCCCCGGGATCACAATTTCAGCAAAAAACTGACTTTTGCCAATTCACTCAAAAATGGTGCCAACCGGTAACAAATGCTCACCTGAAAGGTTTGGCTGTTGAAAAAGAAGGCATTTTGTCATAGGAAAAGAAATCATCCCTCAACAACTTGACCGGCGGAAAATGATTTTTTTGAAAAAATCCCTAAGCCCCGGGGTCACAATTTCAGCAAAAAACTGACTTTTGCCAATTCACTCAAAAATGGTGCCAACCGGTAACAAATGCTCACCTGAAAGGTTTGGCTGTTGAAAAAGAAGGCTTTTTGTCACAGCAGAAGAAATCAGCCCTGAGCAACATAACCGGCAGAAAACCTTTTTTTGAAAAAATCCCTAAGCCCCGGGGTCACAATTTCAGCAAAAATCTGACTTTTGGCAATTCACTCAAAAATGGTGCCAACCGGTTGCAAATGCTCCCCTGAAAGTTTTGGCAGTCGAAACAGAAGGCTATTTATCACAGGAGAAGAAATCAGCCCTCCGAAACTTCACCGGCAGAAAAACGTTTTTGGAAAAAATCCCTAAGCCCTGGAGTCATAATTTCAGCAAAAATCTGACTTTTGGGAATGCACTCAAAAATGGTGCCAAACGCTTGCAATTGCTCCCCTGAAAGGTTTAGCAGTCGAAACAGAAGGCTTTTTATCACTGGAAAAGAAATCAGCCCTCAACAACTTGACCGGCGGAAAATGTATTTATAGAAAAAATCCCTAAGCCCCGGGGTCACAATTTCAGCAAAAATCTGACTTTTGGCAATTCAGTCAAAAATGGTGCCAAACGCTTGCAAATGCTCCCCTGAAAGCTTTGGCAGTCGAAACAGAAGGATTTTATCATAGGAAAAGAAATCAGCCCTCAACAACTTGACCGGCGGATAACGTTTTGCATTAAAAAATCCCTAAGCCCCGGTGTCACAATTCCAGCAAAAAACTGACTTTTGCCAATTCACTCAAAAATGGTGCCAACCGGTAACAAATGCTCCCCTGAAAGGTTTGGCTGTTGAAAAAGAAGGCTTTTTGTCACAGGAAAAGAAATCATCCCTCAACAACTTGACCGGCGGAAAATAATTTTTTGAAAAAATCCCTAAGCCCCGGGGTCACAATTTCAGCAAACTTCTGACTTTTGGGAATGCACTCAAAAATGGTGCCAACCGGTAACAAATGCTCCCCTGAAAGGTTTGGCTGTTGAAAAAGAATGCTTTTTGTCACAGGAGAAGAAATCAGCCCTCAGCAACATAATCGGCAGAAAACCTTTTTTTGAAAAAATCCCTAAGCCCCGGGGTCACAATTTCAGCAAAAATCTGACTTTTGGCAATTCACTCAAAAATGGTGCCAAACGCTTGCAATTGCTCCACTGAAAGCTTTGGCAGTCGAAACAGAAGGCTTTTTGTCATAGGCAAAGAAATCAGCCATCAACAACTTGACCGGCGGAAAATGATTTTTTTGAAAAATTCCCTAAGCCCAGGGTCACAATTTCAGCAAAAATCTGATTTTTGGCAATTCACTCGAAAATGGTGCCAACCGGTTGCAAATGCTCCCCTGAAACTTTTGAAAAAATCCCTAAGCCCCGGGGTCACAATTTCAGCAAAAATTGGACTTTTGGCAATTCACTCAAAAATGGTGCCAAACACTTGCAATTCCTCCCCTGAAAGGTTTGGCAGTAGAAACAGAAGGATTTTTATCACAGGAAAAGAAATCAGCCCTCAACAACTTGACCGGCGGAAAATGATTTTTTTGAAAAATTCCCTAAGCCCCGGGGTCACAATTTCAGCAAAAATCTGACTTTTGGCAATTCACTCAAAAATGGTGCCAAACGCTTGCAATTGCTCCACTGAAACTTTTGAAAAAATCCCTAAGCCCCGGGGTCACAATTTCAGCAGAAATCTCATTTTTGGCAATTCACTCGAAAATGGTGCCAACCGGTTGCAAATGCTCCCCTGAAACTTTTGAAAAAATCCCTAAACCCCGGGGTCACAATTTCAGCAAAAATTGTCTTTTGGCAATTCACTCAAAAATGGTGCCAAACGCATGCAATTGCTCCCCTGAAAGGTTTGGCAGTCGAAACAGAAGGCTTTTTATCACAGGAAAAGAAATCAGCCCTCAACAACTTGACCGGCGGAAAATGATTTTTTTGAAAAATTCCCTAAGCCCCGGGGTCACAATTTCAGCAAAAATCTGACTTTTGGCAATTCACTCAAAAATGGTGCCAAACGCATGCAATTGCTCCACTGAAAGCTTTGGCAGTCGAAACAGAAGGCTTTTTGTCACAGGTAAAGAAATCAGCCATCAACAACTTGACCGGCGGAAAATGACTTTTTGAAAAATTCACTAAGCCCGGGGTCACAATTTCAGCAAAAATCTGATTTTTGGCAATTCACTCGAAAATGGTGCCAACTGGTTGCAAATCCTCCCCTCAAACTTTTGAAAAAATCCCTAAGCCCCGGGGTCACAATTTCAGCAAAAATTGGACTTTTGGCAATTCACTCAAAAATGGTGCCAAACGCTTGCAATTGCTCCCCTGAAAGGTTTGGCAGTCGAACCAGAAGGCTTTTTGTCACAGGTAAAGAAATCAGCCATCAACAACTTGACCGGCGGAAAATGATTTTTTTGAAAAATTCCCTAAGCCCGGGGTCACAATTTCAGCAAAAATCTGATTTTTGGCAATTCACTCAAAAATGGTGCAAAACGCTTGCAATTGCTCCACTGAAAGATTTGGCAGTCGAAACAGAAGGCTTTTTGTCACAGGTAAAGAAATCAGCCATCAACAACTTGACCGGCGGAAAATGATTTTTTAGAAAAATTCCCTAAGCCCGGGGTCACAATTTCAGCAAAAATCTGATTTTTGGCAATTCACTCGAAAATGGTGCCAACCGGTTGCAAATGCTCCCCTGAAACTTTTGAAAAAATCCCTAAGCCCCGGGGTCACAATTTCAGCAAAAATTGGGCTTTTGGCAATTCACTCAAAAATGGTGCCAAACGCTTGCAATTGCTCCCCTGAAAGGTTTGGCAGTCGAAACAGAAGGCTTTTTATCACAGGTAAAGAAATCAGCCATCAACAACTTGACCGGCGGAAAATGATTTTTTTGAAAAATTCCCTAAGCCCCGGGGTCACAATTTCAGCAAAAATCTGACTTTTGGCAATTCACTCAAAAATGGTGCCAAACGCATGCAATTGCTCCACTGAAAGCTTTGGCAGTCGAAACAGAAGGCTTTTTGTCACAGGTAAAGAAATCAGCCATCAACAACTTGACCGGCGGAAAATGACTTTTTGAAATATTCCCTAAGCCCGGGGTCACAATTTCAGCAAAAATCTGATTTTTGGCAATTCACTCGAAAATGGTGCCTAACGCTTGCAAATGCTCCCTGAAACTTTTGAAAAAATCCCTAAACCCCGGGGTCACAATTTCAGCAAAAATTGGACTTTTGGCAATTCACTCAAAAATGGTGCCAAACGCTTGCAATTGCTCCCCTGAAAGGTTTGGCAGTCGAAACAGAAGGCTTTTTATCACAGGTAAAGAAATCAGCCATCAACAACTTGACCGGCGGAAAATGATTTTTTTGAAAAAATCCCTAAGCCCCGGGGTCACAATTTCAGCAAAAAACTGACTTTTGCCAATTCACTCAAAAATGGTGCCAACCGGTAACAAATGCTCACCTGAAAGGCTTGGCTATTGAAAAAGAAGGCTTTTTGTCACAGGAGAAGAAATCAGCCCTCAGCAACATAATCGGCAGAAAACCTTTTTTTGAAAAAATCCCTAAGCCCCGGGGTCACAATTTCAGCAAAAATCTGACTTTTGGCAATTCACTCAAAATAGGTGCCTAACGCTTGCAAATGCTCCCCTGAAAGCTTTGGCAGTCGAAACAGAAGGCTTTTTATCACAGGAAAGGAAATCAGCCCTAAACAACTTGACCGGCTGAAAATGTTTTTTTTTGAAAAAATCCCTAAGCCCCGGGGTCACAATTTCAGCAAAAATCTGACTTTTGGGAATTCACTCAAAAATGGTACCAACCGGTTGCAAATGCTCCCCTGAAACTATTGGCAGTCGAAACAGAAGGCTTTTTATCACAGGAGAAGAAATCAGCCCTCCGCAACTTCACCGGCGGAAAATATATTTTTAGAAAAAATCCCTCAGAACCCGGGGTCACAATTTCAGGAAAAATCTGACTTTTGGAAATGCACTCAAAAATGGTGCCAAACGCTTGCAATTGCTCCCCTGAAAGGTTTGGCAGTCGAAACAGAAGGCTTTTTATCACAGGAAAAGAAATCAGCCCTCAACAACTTGACCGGCGGAAAATGATTTTTTTGAAAAAATCCCTAAGCCCCGGGGTCACAATTTCAGCAAAAATCGGACTTTTGGCAATTCACTCAAAAATGGTGCCAAACGCTTGCAATTGCGCCCCTGAAAGTTTTGGCAGTCGAAACAGAAGGCTTTTTATCACAGGAAAAGAAATCAGCCCTCAACAACTTGACCGGCGGAAAATGATTTTTTTGAAAAAATCCCTAAGCCCCGGGGTCACAATTTCAGCAAAAATCTGACTTTTGGCAATTCAGTCAAAAATGGTGCCAAACGCTTGCAAATGCTCCCCTGAAAGTTTTGGCAGCCGAAACAGAAGGCTTTTAGTTACAGGGAAAGAAATCAGCACTCAACAACTTAACCGGCGGAAAACAATTTTTTGAAAAAATCCCTAAGCCCCGGGGTCACAATTTCAGCAAAAATCTGACTTTTGGGAATTCACTCAAAAATGGTACCAACCGGTTGCAAATGCTCCCCTGAAACTATTGGCAGTCGAAACAGAAGGCTTTTTATCACAGGAGAAGGGAATCAGCCCTCCGCAACTTCACCGGCGGAAAATATATTTTTAGAAAAAATCCCTAAGAACCCGGGGTCACAATTTCAGCAAAAATCTGATTTTTGGCAATTCACTCGAAAATGGTGCCTAACGCTTGCAAATGCTCCCTGAAACTTTTGAAAAAATCCCTAAACCCCGGGGTCACAATTTCAGCAAAAATTGGACTTTTGGCAATTCACTCAAAAATGGTGCCAAACGCTTGCAATTGCTCCCCTGAAAGGTTTGGCAGTCGAAACAGAAGGCTTTTTATCACAGGTAAAGAAATCAGCCATCAACAACTTGACCGGCGGAAAATGATTTTTTTGAAAAAATCCCTAAGCCCCGGGGTCACAATTTCAGCAAAAAACTGACTTTTGCCAATTCACTCAAAAATGGTGCCAACCGGTAACAAATGCTCACCTGAAAGGCTTGGCTATTGAAAAAGAAGGCTTTTTGTCACAGGAGAAGAAATCAGCCCTCAGCAACATAATCGGCAGAAAACCTTTTTTTGAAAAAATCCCTAAGCCCCGGGGTCAAAATTTCAGCAAAAATCTGACTTTTGGCAATTCACTCAAAATAGGTGCCTAACGCTTGCAAATGCTCCCCTGAAAGCTTTGGCAGTCGAAACAGAAGGCTTTTTATCACAGGAAAGGAAATCAGCCCTAAACAACTTGACCGGCTGAAAATGTTTTTTTTGAAAAAATCCCTAAGCCCCGGGGTCACAATTTCAGCAAAAATCTGACTTTTGGGAATTCACTCAAAAATGGTACCAACCGGTTGCAAATGCTCCCCTGAAACTATTGGCAGTCGAAACAGAAGGCTTTTTATCACAGGAGAAGAAATCAGCCCTCCGCAACTTCACCGGCGGAAAATATATTTTTAGAAAAAATCCCTAAGAACCCGGGGTCACAATTTCAGGAAAAATCTGACTTTTGGAAATGCACTCAAAAATGGTGCCAAACGCTTGCAATTGCTCCCCTGAAAGGTTTGGCAGTCGAAACAGAAGGCTTTTTATCACAGGAAAAGAAATCAGCCCTCAACAACTTGACCGGCGGAAAATGATTTTTTTGAAAAAATCCCTAAGCCCCGGGGTCACAATTTCAGCAAAAATCGGACTTTTGGCAATTCACTCAAAAATGGTGCCAAACGCTTGCAATTGCGCCCCTGAAAGTTTTGGCAGTCGAAACAGAAGGCTTTTTATCACAGGAAAAGAAATCAGCCCTCAACAACTTGACCGGCGGAAAATGATTTTTTTGAAAAAATCCCTAAGCCCCGGGGTCACAATTTCAGCAAAAATCTGACTTTTGGCAATTCAGTCAAAAATGGTGCCAAACGCTTGCAAATGCTCCCCTGAAAGTTTTGGCAGCCGAAACAGAAGGCTTTTAGTTACAGGGAAAGAAATCAGCACTCAACAACTTAACCGGCGGAAAACAATTTTTTGAAAAAATCCCTAAGCCCCGGGGTCACAATTTCAGCAAAAATCTGACTTTTGGCGATTCACTCAAAAATGGTGCAAAACGCTTGCAATAGTTCCCGGAAAGCTTTGGCAGTCGAAACAGAAGGCTTTTTGTCAAAGGACAAGAAATCAGGCCTTAAGAACTTGACCGGCGGAAAATGGTTTTTTTGAAAAAAAATCCCGAAACCCCGGGGTCACAATTTCAGCAAAAATCGGACTTTTGGCAATTCAGTCAAAAATGGTGCCAAACGCATGAAAATGCTCCCCTGAAAGCTTTGGCAGTCGAAACAGAAGGCTTTTTATCACAGGAAAAGAAATGAGCCCTCAACAACTTGACCGGCAGAAAATGTTTTTTTAAAAAAATCCCTAAGCCCCGGGGTCACAATTTCAGCAAAAATCTGACTTTTGGCAATTCACTCAAAAATGGTGCCAACCGTTAATAAATGCTCCCCTGAAAGGTTTGCCAGTCGAAACAGAAGGCTTTTTATCACAGGAGAAGAAATCATCCCTCAACAACTTAAATGGCGGAAAATAATTTTTTGAAAAAATCCCCAAGCCCCGGCGTCACAAATTCAGCAAAAATCTGATTTTTGGCAATTCACTCGAAAATGGTGCCAACTGGTTGCAAATGCTCCCCTGAAACTTTTGAAAAAATCCCTAAGCCCCGGGGTCACAATTTCAGCAAAAATTGGACTTTTGGCAATTCACTCAAAAATGGTGCCAAACACTTGCAATTCCTCCCCTGAAAGGTTTGGCAGTAGAAACAGAAGGATTTTTATCACAGGAAAGGAAATCAGCCCTCAACAACTTGACCGGCGGAAAATGATTTTTTGGAAAAATTCCCTAAGCCCCGGGGTCACAATTTCAGCAAAAATCTGACTTTTGGCAATTCACTCAAAAATGGTGCCAAACGCTTGCAATTGCTCCACTGAAAGCTTTGGCAGTCGAAACAGAAGGCTTTTTGTCACAGGTAAAGAAATCAGCCCTCAACAACTTGACCGGCGGAAAATGATTTTTTTGAAAAATTCCCTAAGCCCGGGGTCACAATTTCAGCAGAATTCTCATTTTTGGCAATTCACTCGAAAATGGTGCCAACCGGTTGCAAATGCTCCCCTGAAACTTTTGAAAAAATCCCTAAGCCCCGGGGTCACAATTTCAGCAAAAATTGTCTTTTGGCAATTCACTCAAAAATGGTGCCAAACGCTTGCAATTGCTCCCCTGAAAGGTTTGGCAGTCGAAACAGAAGGCTTTTTATCACAGGAAAAGAAATCAGCCCTCAACAACTTGACCGGCGGAAAATGATTTTTTTGAAAAATTCCCTAAGCCCCGGGGTCACAATTTCAGCAAAAATCTGACTTTTGGCAATTCACTCAAAAATGGTGCCAAACGCATGCAATTGCTCCACTGAACGCTTTGGCAGTCGAAACAGAAGGCTTTTTGTCACAGGTAAAGAAATCAGCCATCAACAACTTGACCGGCGGAAAATGACTTTTTGAAAAATTCCCTAAGCCCGGGGTCACAATTTCAGCAAAAATCTGATTTTTGGCAATTCACTCGAAAATGGTGCCTAACGCTTGCAAATGCTCCCCTGAAAGGTTTGGCAGTCGAAACAGAAGGCTTTTTATCACAGGTAAAGAAATCAGCCATCAACATCTTGACCGGCGGAAAATGATTTTTTTGAAAAAATCCCTAAGCCCCGGGGTCACAATTTCAGCAAAAAACTGACTTTTGCCAATTCACTCAAAAATGGTGCCAACCGGTAACAAATGCTCACCTGAAAGGCTTGGCTGTTGAAAAAGAAGGCTTTTTGTCACAGGAGAAGAAATCAGCCCTCAGCAACATAATCGGCAGAAAACCTTTTTTTGAAAAAATCCCTAAGCCCCGGGGTCACAATTTCAGCAAAAATCTGACTTTTGGCAATTCACTCAAAATAGGTGCCCAACGCTTGCAAATGCTCCCCTGAAAGCTTTGGCAGTCGAAACAGAAGGCTTTTTATCACAGGAAAGGAAATCAGCCCTAAACAACTTGACCGGCTGAAAATGTTTTTTTTGAAAAAATCCCTAAGCCCCGGGGTCACAATTTCAGCAAAAATCTGACTTTTGGCAATTCACTCAAAAATGGTGCCAAACGCTTGCAATTGCTCCCCTGAAGGTTTGGCAGTCGAAACAGAAGGCTTTTTGTCACAGGAAAAGAAATCAGCCCTCAACAACTGGACCAGCGGATAATGATTTTTTTGAAAAATTCCCTAAGCCCGGGGTCACAATTTCAGCAGAAATCTGATTTTTGGCAATTCACTCGAAAATGGTGCCAACCGGTTGCAAATGCTCCCCTGAAACTTTTGAAAAAATCCCTAAGCCCCGGGGTCACAATTTCAGCAAAAAACTGACTTTTGCCAATTCACTCAAAAATGGTGCCAACCGGTAATAAATGCTCCCCTGAAAGGTTGGCTCTTGAAAAAGAAGGCTTTTTGTCACAGGAAAAAAAATCAGCCCTCAACAACTTGACCGGTGGAAAATGAATTTTTACAAAAAATCCCTAAGCCCCGGGGTTACAATTTCAGGAAAGATCGGACTTTTGGCAATTCACTCAAAAATGGTGCCAAACGCTTGCATTTGTTCCCTGAAAGCTTTGGCAGTCGAAACAGAAGGCTTTTTGTCACAGGAGAAGAAATCAGCACTCCGCAACTTGACCGGCGGAAAATGTTTTTTTGAAAAAAATCCCTAAGCCCCGGTGTCACAACTTCAGCAAAAATCTGACTTTTGGCAATTCACTCAAAAATGGTGCCAACCGGTTGCAAATGCTCCCCTGAAACTTTTGGCAGTCGAAACAGAAGGCTTTTTATCACAGGAGAAGAAATCAGCCCTCCGAAACTTCACCGGCAGAAAAACGTTTTTCGAAAAAATCCCTAAGCCCCGGGGTCATAATTTCAGCAAAAATCTGACTTTTGGGAATGCACTCAAAAATGGTGCCAAACGCTTGCAATTGCTCCCCTGAAAGGTTTAGCAGTCGAAACAGAAGGCTTTTTATCACTGGAAAAGAAATCAGCCCTCTACAACTTGACCGGCGGAAAATGTATTTTTAGAAAAAATCCCTAAGCCCCGGGGTCACAATTTCAGCAAAAATCTGACTTTTGGCAATTCAGTCAAAAATGGTGCCAAACGCTTGCAAATGCTCCACTGAAAGGTTTGGCAGTCGAAACAGAAGGCTTTTTGTCAAAGGAAAAGAATTCAGCCCTCAACAACTTAACTGGCGGAATATAATTTTTTGAAAAAAATCCCTAAGCCCCGGGGTCACAATTTAAGCAAAAATCTGACTTTTGCTGATTCACTCAAAAATGGTGCTAAACGCTTGCAAATGCTCCACTGAAAGCTTTGGCAGTCGAAACAGAAGGCTTTTTGTCACAGGAAAAGAAATCAGCCATCAACAACTTGACCGGCGGAAAATGTTTTTTTAGAAAAAATCCCTAAGCCCCGGGATCACAATTTCAGCAAAAATCAGACTTTTGCCAATTCACTCAAAAATGGTAACAACCGGTAACAAATGCTCACCTGAAAGGTTTGGCTGTTGAAAAAGAAGGCTTTTTGTCACAGGAAAAGAAATCATCCCTCAACAACTTGACCGGCGGAAAATGATTTTTTTGAAAAAATCCCTAAGCCCCGGGGTCACAATTTCAGCAAAAATCTGACTTTTGGCAATTCAGTAAAAAAATGGTGCCAAACGCTTTCAAATGCTCCCCTGAAAGCTTTGGCAGTCGAAACAGAAGGCTTTTTATCACAGGAAAAGAAATCAGCCCTAAACAACTTGACCGGCTGAAAATGTTTTTTTTGAAAAAATCCCTAAGACCCAGGGTCACAATTTCAGCAAAAATCTGACTTTTGGCAATTCACTCAAAAATGGTGCCAAACGCTTGCAAATGCTGCGCTTAAAATTTTGGCAGTCGAAACAGAAGGCTTTTTGTAACAGAAAAAGAAATCAGCCCTCAACAACTTGACCTGCGGAAAATGATATTTTTGAAAAAATCCCTAAGCCCCGGGGTCACAATTTCAGCAAAAATTGGACTTTTGGCAATTCACTCAAAAATGGTGCCAAACGCTTGCAATTGCTCCCCTGGAACATTTGAAAAACTCCCTATGCCCCGGGGTCACAATTTCAGCAAAAAACTGTCTTTTGCCAATTCCCTCAAAAATGGTGCCTACCGGTAAGAAATGCTCCCCTGAAAGTTTTGGCTGTTGAAAAAGAAGGCTTTTTGTCACAGAAAAAGAAAACAGCCCTCAACAACTTGACCGGCGAAAAATACTTTTTTGAAAAAATCCCTAAGCCCCGGGGTCACAATTTCAGCAAAAATCTGATTTTTGGCAATTCACTCGAAAATGGTGCCAACTGGTTGCAAATCCTCCCCTCAAACTTTTGAAAAATTCCCTAAGCCCGGGGTCACAATTTCAGCAAAAATCTGATTTTTGGCAATTCACTCGAAAATGGTGCCAACTGGTTGCAAATCCTCCCCTCAAACTTTTGAAAAAATCCCTAAGGCCCGGGGTCACAATTTCAGCAAAAATTGGACTTTTGGCAATTCACTCAAAAATGGTGCAAAACACTTGCAATTGCTCCACTGAAAGATTTGGCAGTCGAAACAGAAGGCTTTTTGTCACAGGTAAAGAAATCAGCCATCAACAACTTGACCGGCGGAAAATGATTTTTTTGAAAAATTCCCTAAGCCCGGGGTCACAATTTCAGCAAAAATCTGATTTTTGGCAATTCACTCAAAAATGGTGCAAAACACTTGCAATTGCTCCACTGAAAGATTTGGCAGTCGAAACAGAAGGCTTTTTGTCACAGGTAAAGAAATCAGCCATCAACAACTTGACCGGCGGAAAATGATTTTTTAGAAAAATTCCCTAAGCCCGGGGTCACAATTTCAGCAAAAATCTGATTTTTGGCAATTCACTCGAAAATGGTGCCAACCGGTTGCAAATGCTCCCCTGAAACTTTTGAAAAAATCCCTAAGCCCCGGGATCACAATTTCAGCAAAAATTGGGCTTTTGGCAATTCACTCAAAAATGGTGCCAACCGGTAACAAATGCTCACCTGAAAGGTTTGGCTGTTGAAAAAGAAGGCATTTTGTCATAGGAAAAGAAATCATCCCTCAACAACTTGACCGGCGGAAAATGATTTTTTTGAAAAAATCGCTAAGCCCCGGGGTCACAATTTCAGCAAAAAACTGACTTTTGGCAATTCACTCAAAATAGGTGCCAACCGGTTACAAATGCTCCCCTGAAACTTTTGAAAAAATCCCTAAGCCCCGGGGTCACAATTTCAGCAAAAATTGGACTTTTGGCAATTCACTCAAAAATCGTGCAAAACGCTTGCAATTCCTCCCCTGAAAGGTTTGGCAGTCGAAACAGAAGGCTTTTTATCACAGGTAAAGAAATCAGCCCTCAACAACTTGACCGGCGGAAAATGATTTTTTTGAAAAAATCCCTAAGCCCCGGGGTCACAATTTCAGCAAAAAACTGACTTTTGCCAATTCACTCAAAAATGGTGCCAACCGGTAACAAATGCTCACCTGAAAGGTTTGGCTGTTGAAAAAGAAGGCTTTTTGTCACAGGAGAAGAAATAAGCCCTCAGCAACATAATCGGCAGAAAAGATTTTTTTGAAAAAATCCCTAAGCCCCGGGGTCACAATTTCAGCAAAAATCTGACTTTTGGCAATTCGCTCAAAATAGGTGCCTAACGCTTGCAAATGCTCCCCTGAAACTTTTGAAAAAATCCCTAAGCCCCGGGGTCACAATTTCAGCAAAAATTGGACTTTTGGCAATTCACTCAAAAATGGTGCCAAACGCTTGCAATTCCTCCCCTGAAAGGTTTGGCAGTCGAAACAGAAGGCTTTTTATCACAGGTAAAGAAATCAGCCATCAACAACTTGACCGGCGGAAAATGATTTTTTTGAAAAAATCCCTAAGCCCCGGGATCACAATTTCAGCAAAAAACTGACTTTTGCCAATTCACTCAAAAATGGTGCCAACCGGTAACAAATGCTCACCTGAAAGGTTTGGCTGTTGAAAAAGAAGGCTTTTTGTCACAGGAAAAGAAATCATCCCTCAACAACTTGACCGGCGGAAAATGATTTTTTTGAAAAAATCCCTAAGCCCCGGGGTCACAATTTCAGCAAAAATCTGACTTTTGGCAATTCAGTAAAAAAATGGTGCCAAACGCTTTCAAATGCTCCCCTGAAAGCTTTGGGAGTCGAAACAGAAGGCTCTTTATCACAGGAAAAGAAATCAGCCCTAAACAACTTGACCGGCTGAAAATGTTTTTATTGAAAAAATCCCTAAGACCCAGGGTCACAATTTCAGCAAAAATCTGACTTTTGGGAATTCACTCAAATATGGTACCAACCGGTTGCAAATGCTCCCCTGAAACTATTGGCAGTCGAAACAGAAGGCTTTTTATCACAGGAGAAAAAATCAGCCCTCAGCAACTTCACCGGCGGAAAAACTTTTTTTGAAAAAATCCCTAAGCCCCGGGGTCACAATTTCAGCAAAAATCTGACTTTTGGCAATTCACTCAAAAATGGTGCCAAACGCTTGCAAATGCTGCGCTTAAAATTTTGGCAGTCGAAACAGAAGGCTTTTTGTAACAGAAAAAGAAATCAGCCCTCAACAATTTGACCTGCGGAAAATGATTTTTTTGAAAAAATCCCTAAGCCCCGGGGTCACAATTTCAGCAAAAATCGGACCTTTGGCAATTGAGTCAAAAATGGTGCCAAACGCTTGCAAATGCTCCCCTGGAACATTTGAAAACCTCCCTATGCCCCGGGGTCACAATTTCAGCAAAAAACTGTCTTTTGCCAATTCCCTCAAAAATGGTGCCTACCGGTAAGAAATGCTCCCCTGAAAGTTTTGGCTGTTGAAAAAGAAGGCTTTTTGTCACAGGAAAAGAAATCAGCCCTCAACAACTTGACCGGCGAAAAATACTTTTTTGAAAAAATCCCTAAGCCCCGGGGTCACAATTTCAGCAAAAATTGGACTTTCGGCAATTCACTCAAAAATGGTGCCAAACGCTTGCAATTGCTCCACTGAAAGCTTTGGCAGTAGAAACAGAAGGCTTTTTGTAACAGGAGAAGAAATCAGCCCTCAGCAACTTAACCGGCAGAAAAACTTTTTTTGAAAAAATCCCAAAGCCCCGGGGGCCCCAATTTCAGCAAAAATCTAACTTTTGGCAATTCACTCAAAAATGGTGCCAAACGCTTGCAAATGCTCTGCTGAAAGCTTTGGCAGTCGAAACAGAAGGCTTTTTATTACAGGAAAAGAAATCAGCCCTCAACAACTTGACCGGCGGAAAATAATTTTTTGAAAAAATCCCTAAGCCCCGGGGTCACAATTTCAGCAAAAATCTGACTTTTGGCAATTCACTCAAAAATGGTGCCAAACCCTTGCAATTGCTCCACTGAAAGCTTTGACAGTCGAAACAGAAGGCTTTTTGTCACAGGAGAAGAAATCAGCCCTCAGAAACTAACCGGCAGAAAAACTTTTTTTTGAAAAAATCCCTAAGCTCCGGGGTCACAATTTCAGCAAAAATCTGAGTTTTGGCAATTCACTCAAAAATGGTGCCAAACGCTTGCAATTGCTCTACTGAAAGGTTTGGCAGTCGAAACAGAAGGCTTTTTGTCACAGGAAAAGAGTTCAGCCCTCAAAAAATTAACTGGCGGAATATAATTTTTTGAAAAAAATCCCTAAGCCCCGGGGTCACAATTTCAGCAAAAATCTGACTTTTGGCAATTCACTCAAAAATGGTGCCAAACGATTGCAATTGGTCCACTGAAAGCTTTGGCAGTCGAAACAGAAGGCTTTAGGTCACAGGTAAAGAAATCAGCCATCAACAACTTGACCGGCGGAAAATGATTTTTTTGAAAAATTCCCTAAGCCCCGGGGTCACAATTTCAGCAAAAATTTGACTTTCGGCAATTCACTCAAAAATGGTGCCATCCGGTTGCAAATCCTCCCCTGAAACTTTTGAAAAAATCCCTAAGCCCCGGGGTCACAATATCAGCAAAAATTGGACTTTTGGCAATTCACTCAAAAATGGTGCCAAACGCTTGCAATTGCTCCCCTGAAAGGTTTGGCAGTCGAAACAGAAGGCTTTTTGTCACAGGTAAAGAAATCAGCCATCAACAACTTGACCGGCGGAAAATAATTTTTTTGAAAAATTCCCTAAGCCCGGTGTCACAATTTCAGCAAAAATCTGATTTTTGGCAATTCACTCGAAAATGGTGCCGACCGGTTGCAAATGCTCCCCTGAAAGTTTTGGCAATCGAAACAGAAGGCTTTTTATCACAGGTAAAGAAATCAGGCATCAACAACTTGACCGGCGGAAAATGATTTTTTTGAAAAAATCCCTAAGCCCCGGGGTCACAATTTCAGCAAAAATTGGACTTTCGGCAATTCACTCAAAAATGGTGCCAAACCCTTGCAATTGCTCCACTGAAAGCTATGGCAGTAGAAACAGAAGGCTTTTTGTCACAGGTAAAGAAATCAGCCCTCAGCAACTTAACCGGCAGAAAAACTTTTTTTGAAAAAATCCCTAAGCCCCGGGGTCACAATTTCAGCAAAAATCTGATTTTTGGCAATTCACTCAAAAATGGTGCCAAACGCTTGCAATTGCTCCACTGAAAGATTTGGCAGTCGAAACAGAAGGCTTTTTGTCACAGGTAAAGAAATCAGCCATCAACAACTTGACCGGCGGAAAATGATTTTTTTGACAAATTCCCTAAGCCCGGGGTCACAATTTCAGCAAAAATCTGACTTTTGGCAATTCACTCAAAATAGGTGCCTAACGCTTGCAAATGCTCCCCTGAAAGGTTTGGCAGTCGAAACAGAAGGCTTTTTATCACAGGTAAAGAAATCAGCCATCAACAACTTGACCGGCGGAAAATGATTTTTTTGAAAAAATCCCTAAGCCCCGGGATCACAATTTCAGCAAAAAACTGACTTTTGCCAATTCACTCAAAAATGGTGCCAACCGGTAACAAATGCTCACCTGAAAGGTTTGGCTGTTGAAAAAGAAGGCTTTTTGTCACAGGAAAAGAAATCATCCCTCAACAACTTGACCGGCGGAAAATGATTTTTTTGAAAAAATCCCTAAGCCCCGGGGTCACAATTTCAGCAAAAATCTGACTTTTGGCAATTCAGTAAAAAAATGGTGCCAAACGCTTGCAAATGCTCCCCTGAAAGCTTTGGCAGTCGAAACAGAAGGCTTTTTATCACAGGAAAAGAAATCAGCCCTAAACAACCTGACCGGCTGAAAATGTTTTTTTTGAAAAAATCCCTAAGACCCAGGGTCACAATTTCAGCAAAAATCTGACTTTTGGGAATTCACTCAAAAATGGTACCAACCAGTTGCAAATGCTCCCCTGAAACTATTGGCAGTCGAAACAGAAGGCTTTTTATCACAGGAGAAGAAATCAGCCCTCAGCAACTTCACCGGCGGAAAAACTTTTTTTGAAAAAATCCCTAAGCCCCGGTGTCACAATTTCAGTAAAAATCTGACTTTTGGCAATTCACTCAAAAATGGTGCCAAACGCTTGCAAATGCTCTGCTGAAAGCTTTGGCAGTCGAAACAGAAGGCTTTTTATTACAGGAAAAGAAATCAGCCCTCAACAACTTGACCGGCGGAAAATAATTTTTTGAAAAAATCCCTAAGCTCCGGGGTCACAATTTCAGCAAAAATCTGAGTTTTGGCAATTCACTCAAAAATGGTGCCAAACGCTTGCAATTGCTCTACTGAAAGGTTTGGCAGTCGAAACAGAAGGTTTTTTGTCACAGGAAAAGAATTCAGCCCTCAAAAACTTAACTGGCGGAATATAATTTTTTGAAAAAAATCCCTAAGCCCCGGGGTCACAATTTCAGCAAAAATCTGACTTTTGGCAATTCACTCAAAAATGGTGCCAAACGATTGCAATTGGTCCACTGAAAGCTTTGGCAGTCGAAACAGAAGGCTTTAGGTCACAGGTAAAGAAATCAGCCATCAACAACTTGACCGGCGGAAAATGATTTTTTTGAAAAATTCCCTAAGCCCCGGGGTCACAATTTCAGCAAAAATTTGACTTTCGGCAATTCACTCAAAAATGGTGCCAAACCCTTGCAATTGCTCCACTGAAAGCTTTGGCAGTCGAAACAGAAGGCTTTTTGTCACAGGAAAAGAAATCAGCCCTCAGCAACTTAACCGGCAGAAAAACTTTTTTTGAAAAAATCCCTAAGCCCCGGGGTCACAATTTCAGCAAAAATCGGACTTTTGGCAATTCACTCAAAAATGGTGCCAAACGCTTGCAATTGGTCCACTGAAAGCTTTGGCAGTCGAAACAGAAGGCTTTAGGTCACAGGTAAAGAAATCAGCCATCAACAACTTGACTGGCGGAAAATGATTTTTTTGAAAAATTCCCTAAGCCCGGGGTCACAATTTCAGCAAAAATCTGATTTTTGGCAATTCACTCGAAAATGGTGCCAACCGGTTGCAAATCCTCCCCTGAAACTTTTGAAAAAATCCCTAAGCCCCGGGGTCACAATTTCAGCAAAAATCTGACTTTTGGCAATTCACTCAAAAATGGTGCCAAACGCTTGCAATTGCTCCCCTGAAAGGTTTGGCAGTCGAAACAGAAGGCTTTTTGTAACAGAAAAAGAAATCAGCCCTCAACAACTTGACCGGCGAAAAATACTTTTTTGAAAAAATCCCTAAGCCCCGGGGTCACAATTTCAGCAAAAATTGGACTTTCGGCAATTCACTCAAAAATGGTGCCAAGCCCTTGCAATTGCTCCACTGAAAGCTTTGGCAGTAGAAACAGAAGGCTTTTTGTCACAGGAGAAGAAATCAGCCCTCAGCAACTTAACCGGCAGAAAAACTTTTTTTGAAAAAATCCCTAAGCCCCGGGGTCACAATTTCAGCAAAAATCTGATTTTTGGCAATTCACTCAAAAATGGTGCCAAACGCTTGCAATTGCTCCACTGAAAGCTTTGGCAGTCGAAACAGAAGGCTTTTTGTCACAGGAGAAGAAATCAGCCCTCAGCAACTAACCGGCAGAAAAACTTTTTTTTGAAAAAATCCCTAAGCTCCGGGGTCACAATTTCAGCAAAAATCTGACTTTTGGCAATTCATTAAAAAAATGGTGCCAGACGCTTTCAAATGCTCCCCTGAAAGCTTTGGCAGTCGAAACAGAAGGCTTTTTAATCACAGGAAAAGAAATCAGCCCTAAACAACTTGACCGGCTGAAAATGTTTTTTTTTGAAAAAATCCCTAAGCCCCGGAGTCACAATTTCAGCAAAAATCTGACATTTGGGAATTCACTCAAAAATGGTACCAACCGGTTGCAAATGCTCCCCTGAAACTATTGGCAGTCGAAACAGAAGGCTTTTTATCACAGGAGAAGAAATCAGCCCTCCGCAACTTCACCGGCGGAATTTTTTTTTTTGAAAAAATCCCTAAGCCCCGGGGTCACAATTTCAGCAAAAATCTGACTTTTGGCAATTCACTCAAAAATGGTGCCAAGCGCTTGCAAATGCTGCGCTTAAAATTTTGACAGTCGAAACAGAAGGCTTTTTATCACAGGAGAAGAAATCAGCCCTCAACAACTTAAGCGGCGGAAAAAGTTTGTTTGAAAAAATCCCTAAGCCCCGGGGTCACAATTTCAGCAAAAATCTGACTTTTGGCAATTCACTCAAAAATGGTGCCAAACGGTTGCAATTGCTCCCCTGAAGGTTTGGCCGTCGAAACAGAAGGCTTTTTGTCACAGAAAAAGAAATCAGCCCTCAACAACTTGACCTGCGGAAAATGATTTTTTTGAAAAAATCCCTAAGCCCCGGGGTCACAATTTCAGCAAAAATCGGACCTTTGGCAATTGAGTCAAAAATGGTGCCAAACGCTTGCAAATGCTCCCCTGGAACATTTGAAAAACTCCCTATGCCCCGGGGTCACAATTTCAGCAAAAAACTGACTTTTGCCAATTCCCTCAAAAATGGTGCCAACCGGTAAGAAATGCTCCCCTGAAAGGTTTGGCTGTTGAAAAAGAAGGCTTTTTGTCACAGGAAAAGAAATCAGCCCTCAACAACTTGACCGGCGAAAAATACTTTTTTGAAAAAATCCCTAAGCCCCGGGGTCACAATTTCAGCAAAAATTGGACTTTCGGCAATTCACTCAAAAATGGTGCAAAACGCTTGCAATTGATCCACTGAAAGCTTTGGCAGTAGAAACAGAAGGCTTTTTGTAACAGGAGAAGAAATCAGCCCTCAGCAACTTAACCGGCAGAAAAACTTTTTTTGAAAAAATCCCAAAGCCCCGGGGTCACAATTTCAGCAAAAATCTGACTTTTGGCAATTCACTCAAAAATGGTGCCAAACGCTTGCAATTGCTCCACTGAAAGGTTTGGCAGTCGAAACAGAAGGCTTTTTGTCACAGGAAAAGAATTCAGCCCTCAAAAACTTAACTGGCGGAATATAATTTTTTTAAAAAAATCCCTAAGCCCCGGGGTCACAATTTTAGCAAAAATCTGACTTTTGCTGATTCACTCAAAAATGGTGCTAAACGCTTGCAAATGCTCCACTGAAAGCTTTGGCAGTCGAAACAGAAGGCTTTTTGTCACAGGAGAAGACATCAGCCCTCAGCAACTTAACCGGCGAAAAAAGTTTTTTTGAAAAAATCCCTAAGCCCCGGGGTCACAATTTCAGCAAAAATCTGACTTTTGGCAATTCATTAAAAAAATGGTGCCAGACGCTTTCAAATGCTCCCCTGAAAGCTTTGGCAGTCGAAACAGAAGGCTTTTTATCACAGGAAAAGAAATCAGCCCTTAACAACTTGACCGGCTGAAAATGTTTTTTTTTTTGAAAAAATCCCTAAGCCCCGGAGTCACAATTTCAGCAAAAATCTGACATTTGGGAATTCACTCAAAAATGGTGCCAAACGCTTGCAAATGCAGCGCTTAAAATTTTGGCAGTCGAAACAGAAGGCTTTTTATCACAGGAGAAGAAATCAGCCGTCCGCAACTTCACCGGCGGAAAAACTTTTTTTTGAAAAAATTCCTATGTCACAATTTCAGCAAAAATCTGCCTTTTGGCAATTCACTCAAAAATGGTGCCAAACGCTTGCAATTGCTCCCCTGAAGGTTTGGCAGTCGAAACAGAAGGCTTTTTGTCACAGGAAAAGAAATCATCCCTCAACAACTTGACCGGCGGAAAATCATTTTTTTGAAAAACAATTTCAGCCAAAATCGGACTTTTGGAAATTCACTCAAAAATGGTGCCAAACGCTTGCAATTGCTCCCCTGAAAGGTTTGGCAGTCGAAACAGAAGGCTTTTTGTCATAGGAAAAGAAATCAGCCCTCAGCACCTTAACCGGTGGAAAAAGTTTTTTTGAAAAAATCCCTAAGCCCCGGGGTCACAATTTCAGCAAAAATCTGACTTTTTGGAATGCACTCAAAAATGGTGCCAAATGCTTGCAATCGCTCCCCTGAAAGGTTTGGCAGTCGAAACAGAAGGCTTTTTATCACAGGAAAAGAAATCAGCCCTCAACAACTTAAACGGCGGAAAATGATTTTTTAGAAAAAATCCCTAAGCCCCGGTGTCACAATTTCAGCTAAAATCTGAGTTTTGGCAATTCAGTCAAAAATGGTGCCAAACGCTTGCAAATGCTCCCCTGGAACATTTGAAAAACTCCCTAAGCCCCGGGTTCACAATTTCAGCAAAAAACTGACTTTTGGCAATTCACTCAAAAATGGTGCCAAACACTTGCAAATGCTCCCCTGAAAGGTTTGGCTGTTGAAAAAGAAGGCTTTTTGTAACAGGAAATGAAATCAGCCCTCAACAACTTGACCGGCGGAAAATAATTTTTTGAAAAAATTTCTAAGCCCCGGGGTCACAATTTCAGCAAAAATCTGACTTTTGGCAATTCACTCAAAAATGGTGCCAAACCCTTGCAATTACTCCACTGAAAGCTTTGGCAGTCGAAACAGAAGGCTTTTTGTCACAGGAGAAGAAATCAGCCCTCAGCAACTAACCGGCAGAAAAACTTTTTTTTGAAAAAATCCCTAAGCTCCGGGGTCACAATTTCAGCAAAAATCTGAGTTTTGGCAATTCACTCAAAAATGGTGCCAAACGCTTGCAATTGCTCCACTGAAAGGTTTGGCAGTCGAAACAGAAGGCTTTTTGTCACAGGAAAAGAATTCAACCCTCAACAACTTAACTGGCGGAATATAATTTTTTGAAAAAAATCCCTAAGCCCCGGGGTCACAATTTCAGCAAAAATCTGACTTTTGGCAATTCCCTCAAAAATGGTGCCAAACGCTTGCAATTGCTCCACTTTAAGCTTTGGCAGTCGAAACAGTAGTCTTTTTGTCACAGGTAAAGAAATCAGCCATCAACAACTTGACCGGCGGAAAATGATTTTTTTGAAAAATTCCCAAAGCCCGGGGTCACAATTTCAGCAAAAATCTGATTTTTGGCAATTCACTCAAAAAGGGTGCCAAACGCTTGAAATTGCTCCAATGAAAGATTTGGCAGTCGAAACAGAAGGCTTTTTGTCACAGGTAAAGAAATCAGCCATCAACAACTTGACCGGCGGAAAATGATTTTTTTGAAAAATTCCCTAAGCCCGGGGTCACAATTTCAGCAAAAATTGGACTTTCGGCAATTCACTCAAAAATGGTGCCAAACCCTTGCAATTGCTCCACTGAAACCTTTGGCAGTCGAAACAGAAGGCTTTTTGTCACAGGAGAAGAAATCAGCCCTCAGCAACTTAACCGGAAGAAAAACTTTTTTTGCAAAAATCCCTAAGCCCCGGGGTCACAATTTCAGCAAAAATCTGACTTTTGGGAATGCACTCAAAAATGGTGCCAAACGCTTGCAATTGCCCCCCTGAAAGGTTTGGCAGTCGAAACAGAATGCTTTTTATCACAGGAAAAGAAATCCGCCCTCAACAACTTGAACGGCGGAAAATGATTTTTTAGAAAAAATCCCTAAGCCCCGGTGACACAATTTCAGCAAAAATCGGACTTTTGGCAATTCAGTCAAAAATGGTGCCAAACGCTTGCGAATGCTCCCCTGAAAGTTTTGGCAGTCGAAACAGAATGCTTTTTGTCACAGGAAAATAAATCAGCCCTCAGCAACTTAACCGGCGAAAAAAGTTTTTTTGAAAAAATCCCTAAGCCCCGGGGTCACAATTTCAGCAAAAATCTGACTTTTCGCAATTCACTCAACAATGGTGCCAAACGCTTGCAAATGCTGCGCTTAAAATTTTGGCAGTCGAAACAGAAGGCTTTTTTGTCACAGGAGAAGAAATCAGCCGTCCGCAACTTAATCGGCGGAAAAAGTTTTTTTGAAAAAATCCCTAAGCCCCGGGGTCACAATTTCAGCAAAAATCTGACTTTTGGCAATTCACTCAAAAATGGTGCGAAACGCTTGCAATTGCTCCCCTGAAAGGTTTGGCAGTCGAAACAGAAGGCTTTTTGTCACAGGAAAAGAAATCATCCCTCAACAACTTGACCGGCGGAAAATCATTTTTTTGAAAAACAATTTCAGCAAAAATCAGACTCTTGGAAATTCACTCAAAAATGGTGCCAAACCCTTGCAATTGCTCCCCTGAAAGGTTTGGCAGTCGAAACAGAAGGCTTTTTGTCATAGGAAAAGAAATCAGCCCTAAACAAATTGAACGGCGGAAAATGATTTTTTAGAAAAAATCCCTAAGCCCCGGTTTCACAATTTCAGCAAAAATCGGACCTTTGGCAATTTAGTCAAAAATGGTGCCAAACGCTTGCAAATGCTCCCCTGGAACATTTTAAAAACTCCCTATGCCCCGGGGTCACAATTTCAGCAAAAATTGGACGTTCCGCAATTCACTCAAAAATGGTGCCAAACGCTTGCAATTGCTCCACTGAAAGCTTTGGCAGTAGAAACAGAAGGCTTTTTGTCACAGGAGAAGAAATCGGCCCTCAACAACTTAACTGGCAGAAAAACTTTTTTTAAAAAAATCACTAAGCCCCGGGGTCACGATTTCAGCAAAAATCTGACTTTTGGGAATGCACTCAAAAATGGTGCCAAACGCTTGCAATTGCTCCCCTGAAAGGTTTGGCAGTCGAAACAGAAGGCTTTTGATCACAGAAAAAAGAAATCAGCCCTCAACAAATTGAACGGCGGAAAATGATTTTTTAGAAAAAATCCCTAAGCCCCCCTGTCACAATTTCAGCAAAAATCGGACCTTTGGCAATTGAGTTAAAAATGGTGCCAAACGCTTGCAAATGCTCCCCTGGAACATTTGAAAAACTCCCTCTGCCCCGGGGTCACAATTTCAGCAAAAAACTGACTTTTGCCAATTCCCTCAAAAATGGTGCCAACCGGTAACAAATGCTCCCCTGAAAGGTTTGGCTGTTGAAAAAGAAGGCTTTTTGTCACAGGAAAAGAAATCAGCCCTCAACAACTTGACCGGCGAAAAATAATTTTTTGAAAAAATCCCTAAGCCCCGGGGTCACAATTTCAGCAAAAATTGGACTTTCGGCAATTCACTCAAAAATGGTGCCAAATGCTTGCAATTGCTCCACTGAAAGCTTTGGCAGTAGAAACAGAAGGGTTTTTGTCACAGGAGAAGAAATGAGCCCTCAACAACTTAACTGGCAGAAAAACTTTTTTTTAAAAAAATCCCTAAGCCCCGGGGGCCCCAATTTCAGCAAAAATCTGACTTTTGGCAATTCACTCAAAAATCGTGCCAAACGCTTGCAAATGCTGCCCTGAAAGCTTTGGCAGTCGAAACTGAAGGCTTTTTATTACAGGAAAAGAAATCAGCCCTCAACAAATTGACCGGCGGAAATTTTTTTTTTGAAAAAATCCCTAAGCCCCGGGGTCACAATTTCAGCAAAAAACTGACTTTTGGCAATTCACTCAAAAATGGTGCCAAACACTTGCAAATGCTCCCCTGAATGGTTTGGCTGTTGAAAAAGAAGGCTTTTTGTCACAGGAAAAGAAATCAGCCCTCAACAACTTGACCGGCGGAAAATGATTTTTTTGAAAAATTCCCTAAGCCCAGGGTCACAATTTCAGCAAAAATCGGACCTTTGGCAATTGAGTCAAAAATGGTGCCAAACACTTGCAAATGCTCCCCTGGAACATTTTAAAAACTCCCTAAGCCCCGGGTTCACAATTTCAGCAAAAAACTGACTTTTGGCAATTCACTCAAAAATGGTGCCAAACACTTGCAAATGCTCCCCTGAAAGGTTTGGCTGTTGAAAAAGAAGGCTTTTTGTAACAGGAAATGAAATCAGCCCTCAACAACTTGACCGGCGGAAAATAATTTTTTGAAAAAATTTCTAAGCCCCGGGGTCACAATTTCAGCAAAAATCTGACTTTTGGCAATTCACTCAAAAATGGTGCCAAACCCTTGCAATTACTCCACTGAAAGCTTTGGCAGTCGAAACAGAAGGCTTTTTGTCACAGGAGAAGAAATCAGCCCTCAGCAACTAACCGGCAGAAAAACTTTTTTTTGAAAAAATCCCTAAGCTCCGGGGTCACAATTTCAGCAAAAATCTGAGTTTTGGCAATTCACTCAAAAATGGTGCCAAACGCTTGCAATTGCTCCACTGAAAGGTTTGGCAGTCGAAACAGAAGGCTTTTTGTCACAGGAAAAGAATTCAACCCTCAACAACTTAACTGGCGGAATATAATTTTTTGAAAAAAATCCCTAAGCCCCGGGGTCACAATTTCAGCAAAAATCTGACTTTTGGCAATTCCCTCAAAAATGGTGCCAAACGCTTGCAATTGCTCCACTTTAAGCTTTGGCAGTCGAAACAGTAGTCTTTTTGTCACAGGTAAAGAAATCAGCCATCAACAACTTGACCGGCGGAAAATGATTTTTTTGAAAAATTCCCAAAGCCCGGGGTCACAATTTCAGCAAAAATCTGATTTTTGGCAATTCACTCAAAAAGGGTGCCAAACGCTTGAAATTGCTCCAATGAAAGATTTGGCAGTCGAAACAGAAGGCTTTTTGTCACAGGTAAAGAAATCAGCCATCAACAACTTGACCGGCGGAAAATGATTTTTTTGAAAAATTCCCTAAGCCCGGGGTCACAATTTCAGCAAAAATTGGACTTTCGGCAATTCACTCAAAAATGGTGCCAAACCCTTGCAATTGCTCCACTGAAACCTTTGGCAGTCGAAACAGAAGGCTTTTTGTCACAGGAGAAGAAATCAGCCCTCAGCAACTTAACCGGAAGAAAAACTTTTTTTGCAAAAATCCCTAAGCCCCGGGGTCACAATTTCAGCAAAAATCTGACTTTTGGGAATGCACTCAAAAATGGTGCCAAACGCTTGCAATTGCCCCCCTGAAAGGTTTGGCAGTCGAAACAGAATGCTTTTTATCACAGGAAAAGAAATCCGCCCTCAACAACTTGAACGGCGGAAAATGATTTTTTAGAAAAAATCCCTAAGCCCCGGTGACACAATTTCAGCAAAAATCGGACTTTTGGCAATTCAGTCAAAAATGGTGCCAAACGCTTGCGAATGCTCCCCTGAAAGTTTTGGCAGTCGAAACAGAATGCTTTTTGTCACAGGAAAATAAATCAGCCCTCAGCAACTTAACCGGCGAAAAAAGTTTTTTTGAAAAAATCCCTAAGCCCCGGGGTCACAATTTCAGCAAAAATCTGACTTTTCGCAATTCACTCAACAATGGTGCCAAACGCTTGCAAATGCTGCGCTTAAAATTTTGGCAGTCGAAACAGAAGGCTTTTTTGTCACAGGAGAAGAAATCAGCCGTCCGCAACTTAATCGGCGGAAAAAGTTTTTTTGAAAAAATCCCTAAGCCCCGGGGTCACAATTTCAGCAAAAATCTGACTTTTGGCAATTCACTCAAAAATGGTGCGAAACGCTTGCAATTGCTCCCCTGAAAGGTTTGGCAGTCGAAACAGAAGGCTTTTTGTCACAGGAAAAGAAATCATCCCTCAACAACTTGACCGGCGGAAAATCATTTTTTTGAAAAACAATTTCAGCAAAAATCAGACTCTTGGAAATTCACTCAAAAATGGTGCCAAACCCTTGCAATTGCTCCCCTGAAAGGTTTGGCAGTCGAAACAGAAGGCTTTTTGTCATAGGAAAATAAATCAGCCCTAAACAAATTGAACGGCGGAAAATGATTTTTTAGAAAAAATCCCTAAGCCCCGGTTTCACAATTTCAGCAAAAATCGGACCTTTGGCAATTGAGTCAAAAATGGTGCCAAACGCTTGCAAATGCTCCCCTGGAACATTTTAAAAACTCCCTATGCCCCGGGGTCACAATTTCAGCAAAAATTGGACGTTCCGCAATTCACTCAAAAATGGTGCCAAACGCTTGCAATTGCTCCACTGAAAGCTTTGGCAGTAGAAACAGAAGGCTTTTTGTCACAGGAGAAGAAATCGGCCCTCAACAACTTAACTGGCAGAAAAACTTTTTTTAAAAAAATCACTAAGCCCCGGGGTCACGATTTCAGCAAAAATCTGACTTTTGGGAATGCACTCAAAAATGGTGCCAAACGCTTGCAATTGCTCCCCTGAAAGGTTTGGCAGTCGAAACAGAAGGCTTTTGATCACAGAAAAAAGAAATCAGCCCTCAACAAATTGAACGGCGGAAAATGATTTTTTAGAAAAAATCCCTAAGCCCCCCTGTCACAATTTCAGCAAAAATCGGACCTTTGGCAATTGAGTTAAAAATGGTGCCAAACGCTTGCAAATGCTCCCCTGGAACATTTGAAAAACTCCCTCTGCCCCGGGGTCACAATTTCAGCAAAAAACTGACTTTTGCCAATTCCCTCAAAAATGGTGCCAACCGGTAACAAATGCTCCCCTGAAAGGTTTGGCTGTTGAAAAAGAAGGCTTTTTGTCACAGGAAAAGAAATCAGCCCTCAACAACTTGACCGACGAAAAATAATTTTTTGAAAAAATCCCTAAGCCCCGGGGTCACAATTTCAGCAAAAATTGGACTTTCGGCAATTCACTCAAAAATGGTGCCAAATGCTTGCAATTGCTCCACTGAAAGCTTTGGCAGTAGAAACAGAAGGGTTTTTGTCACAGGAGAAGAAATGAGCCCTCAACAACTTAACTGGCAGAAAAACTTTTTTTAAAAAAAATCCCTAAGCCCCGGGGGCCCCAATTTCAGCAAAAATCTGACTTTTGGCAATTCACTCAAAAATCGTGCCAAACGCTTGCAAATGCTGCCCTGAAAGCTTTGGCAGTCGAAACTGAAGGCTTTTTATTACAGGAAAAGAAATCAGCCCTCAACAAATTGACCGGCGGAAATTTTTTTTTTGAAAAAATCCCTAAGCCCCGGGGTCACAATTTCAGCAAAAAACTGACTTTTGGCAATTCACTCAAAAATGGTGCCAAACACTTGCAAATGCTCCCCTGAATGGTTTGGCTGTTGAAAAAGAAGGCTTTTTGTCACAGGAAAAGAAATCAGCCCTCAACAACTTGACCGGCGGAAAATGATTTTTTTGAAAAATTCCCTAAGCCCAGGGTCACAATTTCAGCAAAAATCGGACCTTTGGCAATTGAGTCAAAAATGGTGCCAAACACTTGCAAATGCTCCCCTGGAACATTTTAAAAACTCCCTATGCCCCGGGGTCACAATTTCAGCAAAAAACTGACTTTTGCCAATTCCCTCAAAAATGGTGCCAACCGGTAACAAATGCTCCCCTGAAAGGTTTGGCTGTTGAAAAAGAAGGCTTTTTGTCACAGGAAAAGAAATCAGCCCTCAACAACTTGACCGGCAAAATATAATTTTTTGAAAAAATCCCTAAGCCCCGGGGTCACAATTTCAGCAAAAATTGGACTTTCGGCAATTCACTCAAAAATGGTGCCAAACGCTTGCAATTCCTCCACTGAAAGCTTTGGCAGTCGAAACAGAAAGCTTTTTGTCACAGGAGAAGAAATCAGCCCTCAACAACTTGAACGGCGGAAAATGATTTTTTAGAAAAAATCCCTAAGCCCCGGTGTCACAATTTCAGCAAAAATCTGACTTTTGGCAATTCACTCAAAAATGGTGCCAAACGCTTGCAATTGCTCCACTGAAAGCTTTGGCAGTCGAAACAGAAGGCTTTTTGTCACAGGAGAAGAAATCAGCCCTCAGCAACTCAACCGGCAGAAAAACTTTTTTTGAAAAAATCCCTAAGCCCCGGGGTCACAATTTCAGCAAAAATCTGACTTTTTGGAATGCACTCAAAAATGGTGCCAAACGCTTGCAATTGCTCCCATGAAAGGTTTGGCAGTCGAGACAGAAGGCTTTTTATCACAGGAAAAGAAATCAGCCCTCAACAACTTAAACGGCGGAAAATGATTTTTTAGAAAAATCCCCTAAGCCCCGGTGTCACAATTTCAGCAAAAAAGTGACTTTTGCCAATTCACTCAAAAATGGTGCCAAACGCTTGCAAATACTCCCCTGGAACATTTGAAAAACTCCCTAAGCCCCGGGGTCACAATTTCAGCAAAAAACTGACTTTTGGCAATTCACTCAAAAATGGTGCCAAACACTTGCAAATGCTCCCCTGAATGGTTTGGCTGTTGAAAAAGAAGGCTTTTTGTCACAGGAAAAGAAATCAGCCCTCAACAACTTGACCGGCGGAAAATAATTTTTTGAAAAAATCCCTAAGCCCTGGGGTCACAATTTCAGCAAAAATTGGACTTTCGTCAATTCACTCAAAAATGGTGCGAAACGCTTGCAATTGCTCCCCTGAAGGTTTGACAGTCGAAACAGAAGGCTTTTTGTCACAGGAAAAGAAATCAGCCCTCAACAACTTGACCGGCGGAAAATGATTTTTTTGAAAAAATCCCTAAGCCCCGGGGTCACAATTTCAGCAAATATCTGACTTTTGGCAATTCACTCAAAAATGGTGCCAATCGCTTGCAAATGCTCCACTGAAAGCTTTGGCAGTAGAAACAGAAGGCTTTTTGTCACAGGAGAAGAAATCAGCCCTCAACAACTTAACTGGCAGAAAAACTTTTTTTAAAAAAATCACTAAGCCCCGGGGTCACGATTTCAGCAAAAATCTGACTTTTGGGAATGCACTCAAAAATGGTGCCAAACGCTTGCAATTGCTCCCCTGAAAAGTTTGGCAGTCGAAACAGAAGGCTTTTTATCACAGAAAAAAGAAATCAGCCCTCAACAAATTGAACGGTGGAAAATGATTTTTTTGAAAAAATCCCTAAGCCCCGGTGTCACAATTTCAGCAAAAATCGGACCTTTGGCAATTGAGTCAAAAATGGTGCCAAACGCTTGGAAATGCTCCCCTGGAACATTTGAAAAACTCCCCTGAAAGGTTTGGCAGTCGAAACAGAAGGCTTTTTATCACAGGAAAAGAAATCAGCCCTAAACAAATTGAACGGCGGAAAATGATTTTTTAGAAAAAATCCCTAAGCCCCGGTGTCACAATTTCAGGAAAAATCGGACCTTTGGCAATTGAGTCAAAAATGGTGCCAAACACTTGGAAATGCTCCCCTGGAACATTTTAAAAACTCCCTATGCCCCGGGGTCACAATTTTTAGCAAAAAACTGACTTTTGCCAATTCCCTCAAAAATGGTGCCAACCGGTAACAAATGCTCCCCTGAAAGGTTTGGCTGTTGAAAAAGAAGGCTTTTCGTCACAGGAAAAGAAATCAGCCCTCAACAACTTGACTGGCAAAATATAATTTTTTGAAAAAATCCCTAAGCCCCGGGGTTACAATTTCAGCAAAAATTGGACTTTCGGCAATTCACTCAAAAATGGTGCCAAACGCTTGCAATTCCTCCACTGAAAGCTTTGGCAGTCGAAACAGAAAGCTTTTTGTCACAGGAGAAGAAATCAGCCCTCAGCAACTTAACCGGCAGAAAAACTTTTTTTGAAAAAATCCCTAAGCCCCGGGGACACAATTTCAGCAAAAATCTGACTTTTGGGAATGCACTCAAAAATGGTGCCAAACGCTTGCAATTGCTCTCCTGAAAGGTTTGGCAGTCAAAACAGAATGCTTTTTATAACAGGAAAAGAAATCAGCCCTCAACAACTTGAACGGCGGAAAATGATTTTTTAGAAAAAATCACTAAGCCCCGGTGTCACAATTTCAGCAAAAATCTGACTTTTGGCAATTCACTATAAAATGGTGCCAAACGCTTGCAATTGCTCCACTGAAAGCTTTGGCAGTCGAAACAGAAGGCTTTTTGTCACAGGAGAGGAAATCAGCCCTCAGCAACTCAACCGGCAGAAAAACTTTTTTTGAAAAAATCCCTAAGCCCCGGGGTCACAATTTCAGCAAAAATCTGACTTTTTGGAATGCACTCAAAAATGGTGCCAAACGCTTGCAATTGCTCCCATGAAAGGTTTGGCAGTCGAGACAGAAGGCTTTTTATCACAGGAAAAGAAATCAGCCCTCAACAACTTAAACGGCGGAAAATGATTTTTTAGAAAAAATCCCTAAGCCCCGGTGTCACAATTTCAGCAAAAAAGTGACTTTTGACAATTCACTCAAAAATGGTGCCAAACGCTTGCAAATACTCCCCTGGAACATTTGAAAAACTCCCTAAGCCCCGGGGTCACAATTTCAGCAAAAAACTGACTTTTGGCAATTCACTCAAAAATGGTGCCAAACACTTGCAAATCCTCCCCTGAAAGGTTTGGCTGTTGAAAAAGAAGGCTTTTTGTCACAGGAAAAGAAATCAGCCCTCAACAACTTGACCGGCGGAAAATAATTTTTTGAAAAAATCCCTAAGCCCCGGGGTCACAATTTCAGCAAAAACTGGACTTTCGGCAATTCACTCAAAAATGGTGCCAAACGCTTGCAATTGCTCCCCTGAAAGGTTTGGCAGTCGAAACAGAAGGCTTTTTGTCACAGGAAAAGAAATCAGCCGTCAATAACTTGAACGGCGGAAAATGATTTTTTAGAAAAAATCCGTAAGCCCTGGTGTCACAATTTCAGCAAAAATCGGACCTTTGGCAATTGAGTCAAAAATGGTGCCAAACGCTTGCAAATGCTCCCCTGAAACATTTGAAAAAATCCCTAAGCCCCGGGGTCACAATTTCAGCAAAATTTGGACTTTCGGCAATTCACTCAAAAATGGTGACAATCGCTTGCAAATGCTCCCCTGAAAGTTTTGGCAGTCGAAATAGAAGGCTTTTTATCACAGGAAAAGAAATCAGCCCTCAACAACTTGACCAGCGAGAAATTTTTTTTTTTTGCAAAAATCCCTACGCCCCGGTGACACAATTTCAGCAAAAAACTGACTTTTGGCAATTCACTCAAAAATGGTGCCAAACACTTGCAAATGCTCCCCTGAAAGGTTTGGCTGTTGAAAAAGAAGGCTTTTTGTCACAGGAAAAGAAATCAGCCCTCAACAACTTGACCGGCGGAAAATAATTTTTTGAAAAAATCCCTAAGCCCCGGGGTCACAATTCCAGCAAAAATCTGACTTTTGGCAATTCAGTCAAAAATGGTGCCAAACGCTTGCAAATGCTCCCCTGGAACATTTGAAAAACTCCCTAAGCCCCGGGGTCACAATTTCAGCAAAAATCTGACTTTTGGCAATTCACTCAAAAATGGTGCGAAACGCTTGCAATTGCTCCCCTGAAAGGTTTGGCAGTCGAAACAGAAGGCTTTTTGTCACAGGAAAAGAAATCATCCCTCAACAACTTGACCGGCGGAAAATCATTTTTTTGAAAAACAATTTCAGCAAAAATCAGACTCTTGGAAATTCACTCAAAAATGGTGCCAAACCCTTGCAATTGCTCCCCTGAAAGGTTTGGCAGTCGAAACAGAAGGCTTTTTGTCATAGGAAAAGAAATCAGCCCTAAACAAATTGAACGGCGGAAAATGATTTTTTAGAAAAAATCCCTAAGCCCCGGTTTCACAATTTCAGCAAAAATCGGACCTTTGGCAATTGAGTCAAAAATGGTGCCAAACGCTTGCAAATGCTCCCCTGGAACATTTTAAAAACTCCCTATGCCCCGGGGTCACAATTTCAGCAAAAATTGGACGTTCCGCAATTCACTCAAAAATGGTGCCAAACGCTTGCAATTGCTCCACTGAAAGCTTTGGCAGTAGAAACAGAAGGCTTTTTGTCACAGGAGAAGAAATTGGCCCTCAACAACTTAACTGGCAGAAAAACTTTTTTTAAAAAAATCACTAAGCACCGGGGTCACGATTTCAGCAAAAATCTGACTTTTGGGAATGCACTCAAAAATGGTGCCAAACGCTTGCAATTGCTCCCCTGAAAGGTTTGGCAGTCGAAACAGAAGGCTTTTTATCACAGAAAAAAGAAATCAGCCCTCAACAAATTGAACGGCGGAAAATGATTTTTTAGAAAAAATCCCTAAGCCCCCCTGTCACAATTTCAGCAAAAATCGGACCTTTGGCAATTGAGTTAAAAATGGTGCCAAACGCTTGCAAATGCTCCCCTGGAACATTTGAAAAACTCCCTCTGCCCCGGGGTCACAATTTCAGAAAAAAACTGACTTTTGCCAATTCCCTCAAAAATGGTGCCAACCGGTAACAAATGCTCCCCTGAAAGGTTTGGCTGTTGAAAAAGAAGGCTTTTTGTCACAGGAAAAGAAATCAGCCCTCAACAACTTGACCGGCGAAAAATAATTTTTTGAAAAAATCCCTAAGCCCCGGGGTCACAATTTCAGCAAAAATTGGACTTTCGGCAATTCACTCAAAAATGGTGCCAAATGCTTGCAATTGCTCCAGTGAAAGCTTTGGCAGTAGAAACAGAAGGGTTTTTGTCACAGGAGAAGAAATGAGCCCTCAACAACTTAACTGGCAGAAAAACTTTTTTTTAAAAAAATCCCTAAGCCCCGGGGGCCCCAATTTCAGCAAAAATCTGACTTTTGGCAATTCACTCAAAAATCGTGCCAAACGCTTGCAAATGCTGCCCTGAAAGCTTTGGCAGTCGAAACTGAAGGCTTTTTATTACAGGAAAAGAAATCAGCCCTCAACAAATTGACCGGCGGAAATTTTTTTTTTGAAAAAATCCCTAAGCCCCGGGGTCACAATTTCAGCAAAAAACTGACTTTTGGCAATTCACTCAAAAATGGTGCCAAACACTTGCAAATGCTCCCCTGAATGGTTTGGCTGTTGAAAAAGAAGGCTTTTTGTCACAGGAAAAGAAATCAGCCCTCAACATCTTGACCGGCGGAAAATGATTTTTTTGAAAAATTCCCTAAGCCCAGGGTCACAATTTCAGCAAAAATCGGACCTTTGGCAATTGAGTCAAAAATGGTGCCAAACACTTGCAAATGCTCCCCTGGAACATTTTAAAAACTCCCTATGCCCCGGGGTCACAATTTCAGCAAAAAACTGACTTTTGCCAATTCCCTCAAAAATGGTGCCAACCGGTAACAAATGCTCCCCTGAAAGGTTTGGCTGTTGAAAAAGAAGGCTTTTTGTCACAGGAAAAGAAATCAGCCCTCAACAACTTGACCGGCAAAATATAATTTTTTGAAAAAATCCCTAAGCCCCGGGGTCACAATTTCAGCAAAAATTGGACTTTCGGCAATTCACTCAAAAATGGTGCCAAACGCTTGCAATTCCTCCACTGAAAGCTTTGGCAGTCGAAACAGAAAGCTTTTTGTCACAGGAGAAGAAATCAGCCCTCAACAACTTGAACGGCGGAAAATGATTTTTTAGAAAAAATCCCTAAGCCCCGGTGTCACAATTTCAGCAAAAATCTGACTTTTGGCAATTCACTCAAAAATGGTGCCAAACGCTTGCAATTGCTCCACTGAAAGCTTTGGCAGTCGAAACAGAAGGCTTTTTGTCACAGGAGAAGAAATCAGCCCTCAGCAACTCAACCGGCAGAAAAACTTTTTTTGAAAAAATCCCTAAGCCCCGGGGTCACAATTTCAGCAAAAATCTGACTTTTTGGAATGCACTCAAAAATGGTGCCAAACGCTTGCAATTGCTCCCATGAAAGGTTTGGCAGTCGAGACAGAAGGCTTTTTATCACAGGAAAAGAAATCAGCCCTCAACAACTTAAACGGCGGAAAATGATTTTTTAGAAAAAACCCCTAAGCCCCGGTGTCACAATTTCAGCAAAAAAGTGACTTTTGCCAATTCACTCAAAAATGGTGCCAAACGCTTGCAAATACTCCCCTGGAACATTTGAAAAACTCCCTAAGCCCCGGGGTCACAATTTCAGCAAAAAACTGACTTTTGGCAATTCACTCAAAAATGGTGCCAAACACTTGCAAATGCTCCCCTGAATGGTTTGGCTGTTGAAAAAGAAGGCTTTTTGTCACAGGAAAAGAAATCAGCCCTCAACAACTTGACCGGCGGAAAATAATTTTTTGAAAAAATCCCTAAGCCCTGGGGTCACAATTTCAGCAAAAATTGGACTTTCGTCAATTCACTCAAAAATGGTGCGAAACGCTTGCAATTGCTCCCCTGAAGGTTTGACAGTCGAAACAGAAGGCTTTTTGTCACAGGAAAAGAAATCAGCCCTCAACAACTTGACCGGCGGAAAATGATTTTTTTGAAAAAATCCCTAAGCCCCGGGGTCACAATTTCAGCAAATATCTGACTTTTGGCAATTCACTCAAAAATGGTGCCAATCGCTTGCAAATGCTCCACTGAAAGCTTTGGCAGTCGAAAGAGAAGGCTTTTTGTCACAGGAGAAGAAATCAGCCCTCAACAACTTAACTGGCAGAAAAACTTTTTTTAAAAAAATCACTAAGCCCCGGGGTCACGATTTCAGCAAAAATCTGACTTTTGGGAATGCACTCAAAAATGGTGCCAAACGCTTGCAATTGCTCCCCTGAAAGGTTTGGCAGTCGAAACAGAAGGCTTTTTATCACAGAAAAAAGAAATCAGCCCTCAACAAATTGAACGGTGGAAAATGATTTTTTTGAAAAAATCCCTAAGCCCCGGTGTCACAATTTCAGCAAAAATCGGACCTTTGGCAATTGAGTCAAAAATGGTGCCAAACGCTTGCAAATGCTCCCCTGGAACATTTGAAAAACTCCCCTGAAAGGTTTGGCAGTCGAAACAGAAGGCTTTTTATCACAGGAAAAGAAATCAGCCCTAAACAAATTGAACGGTGGAAAATGATTTTTTAGAAAAAATCCCTAAGCCCCGGTGTCACAATTTCAGGAAAAATCGGACCTTTGGCAATTGAGTCAAAAATGGTGCCAAACACTTGGAAATGCTCCCCTGGAACATTTTAAAAACTCCCTATGCCCCGGGGTCACAATTTTTAGCAAAAAACTGACTTTTGCCAATTCCCTCAAAAATGGTGCCAACCGGTAACAAATGCTCCCCTGAAAGGTTTGGCTGTTGAAAAAGAAGGCTTTTTGTCACAGGAAAAGAAATCAGCCCTCAACAACTTGACCGGCAAAATATAATTTTTTGAAAAAATCCCTAAGCCCCGGGGTTACAATTTCAGCAAAAATTGGACTTTCGGCAATTCACTCAAAAATGGTGCCAAACGCTTGCAATTCCTCCACTGAAAGCTTTGGCAGTCGAAACAGAAAGCTTTTTGTCACAGGAGAAGAAATCAGCCCTCAGCAACTTAACCGGCAGAAAAACTTTTTTTGAAAAAATCCCTAAGCCCCTGGGACACAATTTCAGCAAAAATCTGACTTTTGGGAATGCACTCAAAAATGGTGCCAAACGCTTGCAATTGCTCTCCGGAAAGGTTTGGCAGTCGAAACAGAATGCTTTTTATAACAGGAAAAGAAATCAGCCCTCAACAACTTGAACGGCGGAAAATGATTTTTTAGAAAAAATCCCTAAGCCCCGGGGTCACAATTTCAGCAAAAAACTGACTTTTGGCAATTCACTCAAAAATGGTGCCAAACACTTGCAAATCCTCCCCTGAAAGGTTTGGCTGTTGAAAAAGAAGGCTTTTTGTCACAGGAAAAGAAATCAGCCCTCAACAACTTGACCGGCGGAAAATAATTTTTTGAAAAAATCCCTAAGCCCCGGGGTCACAATTTCAGCAAAAACTGGACTTTCGGCAATTCACTCAAAAATGGTGCCAAACGCTTGCAATTGCTCCCCTGAAAGGTTTGGCAGTCGAAACAGAAGGCTTTTTGTCACAGGAAAAGAAATCAGCCGTCAACAACTTGAACGGCGGAAAATGATTTTTTAGAAAAAATCCGTAAGCCCTGGTGTCACAATTTCAGCAAAAATCGGACCTTTGGCAATTGAGTCAAAAATGGTGCCAAACGCTTGCAAATGCTCCCCTGAAACATTTGAAAAAATCCCTAAGCCCCGGGGTCACAATTTCAGCAAAATTTGGACTTTCGGCAATTCACTCAAAAATGGTGACAATCGCTTGCAAATGCTCCCCTGAAAGTTTTGGCAGTCGAAATAGAAGGCTTTTTATCACAGGAAAAGAAATCAGCCCTCAACAACTTGACCAGCGAGAAATTTTTTTTTTTTGCAAAAATCCCTACGCCCCGGTGACACAATTTCAGCAAAAAACTGACTTTTGGCAATTCAGTCAAAAATGGTGACAATCGCTTGCAAATGCTCCCCTGAAAGGTTTGGCTGTTGAAAAAGAAGGCTTTTTGTCACAGGAAAAGAAATCAGCCCTCAACAACTTGACCGGCGGAAAATAATTTTTTGAAAAAATCCCTAAGCCCCGGGGTCACAATTCCAGCAAAAATCTGACTTTTGGCAATTCAGTCAAAAATGGTGCCAAACGCTTGCAAATGCTCCCCTGGAACATTTGAAAAACTCCCTAAGCCCCGGGGTCACAATTTCAGCAAAAAACTGACTTTTGGCAATTCACTCAAAAATGGTGCCAAACGCTTGCAAATGCTCCGCTGAAAGCTTTGGCAGTCGAAACAGAAGGCTGTTTGTCACAGGAAAAGAAATCAGCCCTCAACAACTTGAACGGCGGAAAATGATTTTTTTGAAAAAATCCCTAAGCCCCGGTGTCACAATTTCAGCAAAAATCGGACCTTTGGCAATTCACTCAAAAATGGTGCCAAACGCTTGCAATTGCTCCACTGAAATCTTTGGCAGTCGAAACAGAAGGCTTTTTGTCACAGGAGAAGAAATCAGCCCTCAGCAACTTAACCGGCAGAAAAACTTTTTTTGAAAAAATCCCTAAGCCCCGGGCTCACAATTTCAGCAAAAATCTGACTTTTGGGAATGCACTCAAAAATGGTGCCAAACGCTTGCAATTGCTCCCCTGAAAGGTTTGGCAGTCGAAACAGAAGGCTTTAGGCCACAGGAGAAGAAATCAGCCCTCAGCAACTTAACCGGCAGAAAAACTTTTTTAAAAAAAATCCCTAAGCCCCGGGGTCACAATTTCAGCAAAAATCTGACTTTTGGGAATGCACTCAAAAATGGTGCCAAACGCTTGCAATTGCTCCCCTGAAAGGTTTGGCAGTCGAAACAGAAGGCTATTTATCACAGGAAAAGAAATCAGCCCTCAACAACTTAAACGGCAGAAAATGATTTTTTAGAAAAAATCCCTAAGCCCCAGTGTCACAATTTCAGCAAAAATCTGACTTTTGGCAATTCAGTCAAAAATGGTGCCAAACGCTTGCAAATGCTCCCCTGGAACATTTGAAAAAATCCCTAAGCCCCGGGGTCACAATTTCAGCAAAAATCTGACTTTTGGCAATTCAGTCAAAAATGGTGCGAATCGCTTGCAAATGCTCCCCTGAAAGTTTTGACAGTCGAAATAGAAGGCTTTTTATCACAGGAAAAGAAATCAGCCCTCAGCAACTTAACCGGCGAAAAAAGTTTTTTTGAAAAAATCCCTAAGCCCCGGGGTCACAATTTCAGCAAAAATCTGACTTTTCGCAATTCACTCAACAATGGTGCCAAACGCTTGCAAATGCTGCGCTTAAAATTTTGGCAGTCGAAACAGAAGGCTTTTTTGTCACAGGAGAAGAAATCAGGCGTCCGCAACTTAATCGGCGGAAAAAGTTTTTTTGAAAAAATCCCTAAGCCCCGGGGTCACAATTTCAGCAAAAATCTGACTTTTGGCAATTCACTCAAAAATGGTGCGAAACGCTTGCAATTGCTCCCCTGAAAGCTTTGGCAGTCGAAACTGAAGGCTTTTTATTACAGGAAAAGAAATCAGCCCTCAACAAATTGACCGGCGGAAATTTTTTTTTTGAAAAAATCCCTAAGCCCCGGGGTCACAATTTCAGCAAAAAACTGACTTTTGGCAATTCACTCAAAAATGGTGCCAAACACTTGCAAATGCTCCCCTGAATGGTTTGGCTGTTGAAAAAGAAGGCCTTTTGTCACAGGAAAAGAAATCAGCCCTCAACAACTTGACCGGCGGAAAATGATTTTTTTGAAAAATTCCCTAAGCCCAGGGTCACAATTTCAGCAAAAATCGGACCTTTGGCAATTGAGTCAAAAATGGTGCCAAACACTTGCAAATGCTCCCCTGGAACATTTTAAAAACTCCCTATGCCCCGGGGTCACAATTTCAGCAAAAAACTGACTTTTGCCAATTCCCTCAAAAATGGTGCCAACCGGTAACAAATGCTCCCCTGAAAGGTTTGGCTGTTGAAAAAGAAGGCTTTTTGTCACAGGAAAAGAAATCAGCCCTCAACAACTTGACCGGCAAAATATAATTTTTTGAAAAAATCCCTAAGCCCCGGGGTCACAATTTCAGCAAAAATTGGACTTTCGGCAATTCACTCAAAAATGGTGCCAAACGCTTGCAATTCCTCCACTGAAAGCTTTGGCAGTCGAAACAGAAAGCTTTTTGTCACAGGAGAAGAAATCAGCCCTCAACAACTTGAACGGCGGAAAATGATTTTTTAGAAAAAATCCCTAAGCCCCGGTGTCACAATTTCAGCAAAAATCTGACTTTTGGCAATTCACTCAAAAATGGTGCCAAACGCTTGCAATTGCTCCACTGAAAGCTTTGGCAGTCGAAACAGAAGGCTTTTTGTCACAGGAGAAGAAATCAGCCCTCAGCAACTCAACCGGCAGAAAAACTTTTTTTGAAAAAATCCCTAAGCCCCGGGGTCACAATTTCAGCAAAAATCTGACTTTTTGGAATGCACTCAAAAATGGTGCCAAACGCTTGCAATTGCTCCCATGAAAGGTTTGGCAGTCGAGACAGAAGGCTTTTTATCACAGGAAAAGAAATCAGCCCTCAACAACTTAAACGGCGGAAAATGATTTTTTAGAAAAATCCCCTAAGCCCCGGTGTCACAATTTCAGCAAAAAAGTGACTTTTGCCAATTCACTCAAAAATGGTGCCAAACGCTTGCAAATACTCCCCTGGAACATTTGAAAAACTCCCTAAGCCCCGGGGTCACAATTTCAGCAAAAAACTGACTTTTGGCAATTCACTCAAAAATGGTGCCAAACACTTGCAAATGCTCCCCTGAATGGTTTGGCTGTTGAAAAAGAAGGCTTTTTGTCACAGGGAAAGAAATCAGCCCTCAACAACTTGACCGGCGGAAAATAATTTTTTGAAAAAATCCCTAAGCCCTGGGGTCACAATTTCAGCAAAAATTGGACTTTCGTCAATTCACTCAAAAATGGTGCGAAACGCTTGCAATTGCTCCCCTGAAGGTTTGACAGTCGAAACAGAAGGCTTTTTGTCACAGGAAAAGAAATCAGCCCTCAACAACTTGACCGGCGGAAAATGATTTTTTTGAAAAAATCCCTAAGCCCCGGGGTCACAATTTCAGCAAATATCTGACTTTTGGCAATTCACTCAAAAATGGTGCCAATCGCTTGCAAATGCTCCACTGAAAGCTTTGGCAGTCGAAAGAGAAGGCTTTTTGTCACAGGAGAAGAAATCAGCCCTCAACAACTTAACTGGCAGAAAAACTTTTTTTAAAAAAATCACTAAGCCCCGGGGTCACGATTTCAGCAAAAATCTGACTTTTGGGAATGCACTCAAAAATGGTGCCAAACGCTTGCAATTGCTCCCCTGAAAGGTTTGGCAGTCGAAACAGAAGGCTTTTTATCACAGAAAAAAGAAATCAGCCCTCAACAAATTGAACGGTGGAAAATGATTTTTTTGAAAAAATCCCTAAGCCCGGGGTCACAATTTCAGCAAAAATCGGACCTTTGGCAATTGAGTCAAAAATGGTGCCAAACGCTTGCAAATGCTCCCCTGGAACATTTGAAAAACTCCCCTGAAAGGTTTGGCAGTCGAAACAGAAGGCTTTTTATCACAGGAAAAGAAATCAGCCCTAAACAAATTGAACGGCGGAAAATGATTTTTTAGAAAAAATCCCTAAGCCCCGGTGTCACAATTTCAGGAAAAATCGGACCTTTGGCAATTGAGTCAAAAATGGTGCCAAACACTTGGAAATGCTCCCCTGGAACATTTTAAAAACTCCCTATGCCCCGGGGTCACAATTTTTAGCAAAAAACTGACTTTTGCCAATTCCCTCAAAAATGGTGCCAACCGGTAACAAATGCTCCCCTGAAAGGTTTGGCTGTTGAAAAAGAAGGCTTTTTGTCACAGGAAAAGAAATCAGCCCTCAACAACTTGACCGGCAAAATATAATTTTTTGAAAAAATCCCTAAGCCCCGGGGTTACAATTTCAGCAAAAATTGGACTTTCGGCAATTCACTCAAAAATGGTGCCAAACGCTTGCAATTCCTCCACTGAAAGCTTTGGCAGTCGAAACAGAAAGCTTTTTGTCACAGGAGAAGAAATCAGCCCTCAGCAACTTAACCGGCAGAAAAACTTTTTTTGAAAAAATCCCTAAGCCCCGGGGACACAATTTCAGCAAAAATCTGACTTTTGGGAATGCACTCAAAAATGGTGCCAAACGCTTGCAATTGCTCTCCTGAAAGGTTTGGCAGTCGAAACAGAATGCTTTTTATAACAGGAAAAGAAATCAGCCCTCAACAACTTGAACGGCGGAAAATGATTTTTTAGAAAAAATCCCTAAGCCCCGGTGTCACAATTTCAGCAAAAATCTGACTTTTGGCAATTCACTATAAAATGGTGCCAAACGCTTGCAATTGCTCCACTGAAAGCTTTGGCAGTCGAAACAGAAGGCTTTTTGTCACAGGAGAAGAAATCAGCCCTCAGCAACTCAACCGGCAGAAAAACTTTTTTTGAAAAAATCCCTAAGCCCCGGGGTCACAATTTCAGCAAAAATCTGACTTTTTGGAATGCACTCAAAAATGGTGCCAAACGCTTGCAATTGCTCCCATGAAAGGTTTGGCAGTCGAGACAGAGGCCTTTTTATCACAGGAAAAGAAATCAGCCCTCAACAACTTAAACGGCGGAAAATGATTTTTTAGAAAAAATCCCTAAGCCCCGGTGTCACAATTTCAGCAAAAAACTGACTTTTGACAATTCACTCAAAAATGGTGCCAAACGCTTGCAAATACTCCCCTGGAACATTTGAAAAACTCCCTAAGCCCCGGGGTCACAATTTCAGCAAAAAACTGACTTTTGGCAATTCACTCAAAAATGGTGCCAAACACTTGCAAATCCTCCCCTGAAAGGTTTGGCTGTTGAAAAAGAAGGCTTTTTGTCACAGGAAAAGAAATCAGCCCTCAACAACTTGACCGGCGGAAAATGATTTTTTAGAAAAAATCCGTAAGCCCTGGTGTCACAATTTCAGCAAAAATCGGACCTTTGGCAATTGAGTCAAAAATGGTGCCAAACGCTTGCAAATGCTCCCCTGAAACATTTGAAAAAATCCCTAAGCCCCGGGGTCACAATTTCAGCAAAATTTGGACTTTCGGCAATTCACTCAAAAATGGTGACAATCGCTTGCAAATGCTCCCCTGAAAGTTTTGGCAGTCGAAATAGAAGGCTTTTTATCACAGGAAAAGAAATCAGCCCTCAACAACTTGACCAGCGAGAAATTTTTTTTTTTTGCAAAAATCCCTACGCCCCGGTGACACAATTTCAGCAAAAAACTGACTTTTGGCAATTCACTCAAAAATGGTGCCAAACACTTGCAAATGCTCCCCTGAAAGGTTTGGCTGTTGAAAAAGAAGGCTTTTTGTCACAGGAAAAGAAATCAGCCCTCAACAACTTGACCGGCGGAAAATAATTTTTTGAAAAAATCCCTAAGCCCCGGGGTCACAATTCCAGCAAAAATCTGACTTTTGGCAATTCAGTCAAAAATGGTGCCAAACGCTTGCAAATGCTCCCCTGGAACATTTGAAAAACTCCCTAAGCCCCGGGGTCACAATTTCAGCAAAAATCTGACTTTTGGCAATTCACTCAAAAATGGTGCGAAACGCTTGCAATTGCTCCCCTGAAAGGTTTGGCAGTCGAAACAGAAGGCTTTTTGTCACAGGAAAAGAAATCATCCCTCAACAACTTGACCGGCGGAAAATCATTTTTTTGAAAAACAATTTCAGCAAAAATCAGACTCTTGGAAATTCACTCAAAAATGGTGCCAAACCCTTGCAATTGCTCCCCTGAAAGGTTTGGCAGTCGAAACAGAAGGCTTTTTGTCATAGGAAAAGAAATCAGCCCTAAACAAATTGAACGGCGGAAAATGATTTTTTAGAAAAAATCCCTAAGCCCCGGTTTCACAATTTCAGCAAAAATCGGACCTTTGGCAATTGAGTCAAAAATGGTGCCAAACGCTTGCAAATGCTCCCCTGGAACATTTTAAAAACTCCCTATGCCCCGGGGTCACAATTTCAGCAAAAATTGGACGTTCCGCAATTCACTCAAAAATGGTGCCAAACGCTTGCAATTGCTCCACTGAAAGCTTTGGCAGTAGAAACAGAAGGCTTTTTGTCACAGGAGAAGAAATTGGCCCTCAACAACTTAACTGGCAGAAAAACTTTTTTTAAAAAAATCACTAAGCCCCGGGGTCACGATTTCAGCAAAAATCTGACTTTTGGGAATGCACTCAAAAATGGTGCCAAACGCTTGCAATTGCTCCCCTGAAAGGTTTGGCAGTCGAAACAGAAGGCTTTTGATCACAGAAAAAAGAAATCAGCCCTCAACAAATTGAACGGCGGAAAATGATTTTTTAGAAAAAATCCCTAAGCCCCCCTGTCACAATTTCAGCAAAAATCGGACCTTTGGCAATTGAGTTAAAAATGGTGCCAAACGCTTGCAAATGCTCCCCTGGAACATTTGAAAAACTCCCTCTGCCCCGGGGTCACAATTTCAGCAAAAAACTGACTTTTGCCAATTCCCTCAAAAATGGTGCCAACCGGTAACAAATGCTCCCCTGAAAGGTTTGGCTGTTGAAAAAGAAGGCTTTTTGTCACAGGAAAAGAAATCAGCCCTCAACAACTTGACCGGCGAAAAATAATTTTTTGAAAAAATCCCTAAGCCCCGGGGTCACAATTTCAGCAAAAATTGGACTTTCGGCAATTCACTCAAAAATGGTGCCAAATGCTTGCAATTGCTCCACTGAAAGCTTTGGCAGTAGAAACAGAAGGGTTTTTGTCACAGGAGAAGAAATGAGCCCTCAACAACTTAACTGGCAGAAAAACTTTTTTTTAAAAAAATCCCTAAGCCCCGGGGGCCCCAATTTCAGCAAAAATCTGACTTTTGGCAATTCACTCAAAAATCGTGCCAAACGCTTGCAAATGCTGCCCTGAAAGCTTTGGCAGTCGAAACTGAAGGCTTTTTATTACAGGAAAAGAAATCAGCCCTCAACAAATTGACCGGCGGAAATTTTTTTTTTGAAAAAATCCCTAAGCCCCGGGGTCACAATTTCAGCAAAAAACTGACTTTTGGCAATTCACTCAAAAATGGTGCCAAACACTTGCAAATGCTCCCCTGAATGGTTTGGCTGTTGAAAAAGAAGGCTTTTTGTCACAGGAAAAGAAATCAGCCCTCAACAACTTGACCGGCGGAAAATGATTTTTTTGAAAAATTCCCTAAGCCCAGGGTCACAATTTCAGCAAAAATCGGACCTTTGGCAATTGAGTCAAAAATGGTGCCAAACACTTGCAAATGCTCCCCTGGAACATTTTAAAAACTCCCTATGCCCCGGGGTCACAATTTCAGCAAAAAACTGACTTTTGCCAATTCCCTCAAAAATGGTGCCAACCGGTAACAAATGCTCCCCTGAAAGGTTTGGCTGTTGAAAAAGAAGGCTTTTTGTCACAGGAAAAGAAATCAGCCCTCAACAACTTGACCGGCAAAATATAATTTTTTGAAAAAATCCCTAAGCCCCGGGGTCACAATTTCAGCAAAAATTGGACTTTCGGCAATTCACTCAAAAATGGTGCCAAACGCTTGCAATTCCTCCACTGAAAGCTTTGGCAGTCGAAACAGAAAGCTTTTTGTCACAGGAGAAGAAATCAGCCCTCAACAACTTGAACGGCGGAAAATGATTTTTTAGAAAAAATCCCTAAGCCCCGGTGTCACAATTTCAGCAAAAATCTGACTTTTGGCAATTCACTCAAAAATGGTGCCAAACGCTTGCAATTGCTCCACTGAAAGCTTTGGCAGTCGAAACAGAAGGCTTTTTGTCACAGGAGAAGAAATCAGCCCTCAGCAACTCAACCGGCAGAAAAACTTTTTTTGAAAAAATCCCTAAGCCCCGGGGTCACAATTTCAGCAAAAATCTGACTTTTTGGAATGCACTCAAAAATGGTGCCAAACGCTTGCAATTGCTCCCATGAAAGGTTTGGCAGTCGAGACAGAAGGCTTTTTATCACAGGAAAAGAAATCAGCCCTCAACAACTTGACCGGCGGAAAATGATTTTTAGAAAAAACCCCTAAGCCCCGGTGTCACAATTTCAGCAAAAATTGGACTTTCGTCAATTCACTCAAAAATGGTGCGAAACGCTTGCAATTGCTCCCCTGAAGGTTTGACAGTCGAAACAGAAGGCTTTTTGTCACAGGAAAAGAAATCAGCCCTCAACAACTTGACCGGCGGAAAATGATTTTTTTGAAAAAATCCCTAAGCCCCGGGGTCACAATTTCAGCAAATATCCGACTTTTGGCAATTCACTCAAAAATGGTGCCAATCGCTTGCAAATGCTCCACTGAAAGCTTTGGCAGTCGAAAGAGAAGGCTTTTTGTCACAGGAGAAGAAATCAGCCCTCAGCAACTCAACCGGCAGAAAAACTTTTTTTGAAAAAATCCCTAAGCCCCGGGGTCACAATTTCAGCAAAAATCTGACTTTTTGGAATGCACTCAAAAATGGTGCCAAACGCTTGCAATTGCTCCCATGAAAGGTTTGGCAGTCGAGACAGAAGGCTTTTTATCACAGGAAAAGAAATCAGCCCTCAACAACTTGACCGGCGGAAAATGATTTTTAGAAAAAACCCCTAAGCCCCGGTGTCACAATTTCAGCAAAAATTGGACTTTCGTCAATTCACTCAAAAATGGTGCGAAACGCTTGCAATTGCTCCCCTGAAGGTTTGACAGTCGAAACAGAAGGCTTTTTGTCACAGGAAAAGAAATCAGCCCTCAACAACTTGACCGGCGGAAAATGATTTTTTTGAAAAAATCCCTAAGCCCCGGGGTCACAATTTCAGCAAATATCCGACTTTTGGCAATTCACTCAAAAATGGTGCCAATCGCTTGCAAATGCTCCACTGAAAGCTTTGGCAGTCGAAAGAGAAGGCTTTTTGTCACAGGAGAAGAAATCAGCCCTCAACAACTTAACTGGCAGAAAAACTTTTTTTAAAAAAATCACTAAGCCCCGGGGTCACGATTTCAGCAAAAATCTGACTTTTGGGAATGCACTCAAAAATGGTGCCAAACGCTTGCAATTGCTCCCCTGAAAGGTTTGGCAGTCGAAACAGAAGGCTTTTTATCACAGAAAAAAGAAATCAGCCCTCAACAAATTGAACGGTGGAAAATGATTTTTTTGAAAAAATCCCTAAGCCCCGGTGTCACAATTTCAGCAAAAATCGGACCTTTGGCAATTGAGTCAAAAATGGTGCCAAACGCTTGCAAATGCTCCCCTGGAACATTTGAAAAACTCCCCTGAAAGGTTTGGCAGTCGAAACAGAAGGCTTTTTATCACAGGAAAAGAAATCAGCCCTAAACAAATTGAACGGCGGAAAATGATTTTTTAGAAAAAATCCCTAAGCCCCGGTGTCACAATTTCAGGAAAAATCGGACCTTTGGCAATTGAGTCAAAAATGGTGCCAAACACTTGGAAATGCTCCCCTGGAACATTTTAAAAACTCCCTATGCCCCGGGGTCACAATTTTTAGCAAAAAACTGACTTTTGCCAATTCCCTCAAAAATGGTGCCAACCGGTAACAAATGCTCCCCTGAAAGGTTTGGCTGTTGAAAAAGAAGGCTTTTTGTCACAGGAAAAGAAATCAGCCCTCAACAACTTGACCGGCAAAATATAATTTTTTGAAAAAATCCCTAAGCCCCGGGGTTACAATTTCAGCAAAAATTGGACTTTCGGCAATTCACTCAAAAATGGTGCCAAACGCTTGCAATTCCTCCACTGAAAGCTTTGGCAGTCGAAACAGAAAGCTTTTTGTCACAGGAGAAGAAATCAGCCCTCAGCAACTTAACCGGCAGAAAAACTTTTTTTGAAAAAATCCCTAAGCCCCGGGGACACAATTTCAGCAAAAATCTGACTTTTGGGAATGCACTCAAAAATGGTGCCAAACGCTTGCAATTGCTCCCCTGAAAGGTTTGGCAGTCGAAACAGAATGCTTTTTATAACAGGAAAAGAAATCAGCCCTCAACAACTTGAACGGCGGAAAATGATTTTTTAGAAAAAATCCCTAAGCCCCGGTGTCACAATTTCAGCAAAAATCTGACTTTTGGCAATTCACTATAAAATGGTGCCAAACGCTTGCAATTGCTCCACTGAAAGCTTTGGCAGTCGAAACAGAAGGCTTTTTGTCACAGGAGAAGAAATCAGCCCTCAGCAACTCAACCGGCAGAAAAACTTTTTTTGAAAAAATCCCTAAGCCCCGGGGTCACAATTTCAGCAAAAATCTGACTTTTTGGAATGCACTCAAAAATGGTGCCAAACGCTTGCAATTGCTCCCATGAAAGGTTTGGCAGTCGAGACAGAAGGCTTTTTATCACAGGAAAAGAAATCAGCCCTCAACAACTTAAACGGCGGAAAATGATTTTTTAGAAAAAATCCCTAAGCCCCGGTGTCACAATTTCAGCAAAAAACTGACTTTTGACAATTCACTCAAAAATGGTGCCAAACGCTTGCAAATACTCCCCTGGAACATTTGAAAAACTCCCTAAGCCCCGGGGTCACAATTTCAGCAAAAAACTGACTTTTGGCAATTCACTCAAAAATGGTGCCAAACACTTGCAAATCCTCCCCTGAAAGGTTTGGCTGTTGAAAAAGAAGGCTTTTTGTCACAGGAAAAGAAATCAGCCCTCAACAACTTGACCGGCGGAAAATAATTTTTTGAAAAAATCCCTAAGCCCCGGGGTCACAATTTCAGCAAAAACTGGACTTTCGGCAATTCACTCAAAAATGGTGCCAAACGCTTGCAATTGCTCCCCTGAAAGGTTTGGCAGTCGAAACAGAAGGCTTTTTGTCACAGGAAAAGAAATCAGCCGTCAACAACTTGAACGGCGGAAAATGATTTTTTAGAAAAAATCCGTAAGCCCTGGTGTCACAATTTCAGCAAAAATCGGACCTTTGGCAATTGAGTCAAAAATGGTGCCAAACGCTTGCAAATGCTCCCCTGAAACATTTGAAAAAATCCCTAAGCCCCGGGGTCACAATTTCAGCAAAATTTGGACTTTCGGCAATTCACTCAAAAATGGTGACAATCGCTTGCAAATGCTCCCCTGAAAGTTTTGGCAGTCGAAATAGAAGGCTTTTTATCACAGGAAAAGAAATCAGCCCTCAATAACTTGACCAGCGAGAAATTTTTTTTTTTTGCAAAAATCCCTACGCCCCGGTGACACAATTTCAGCAAAAAACTGACTTTTGGCAATTCAGTCAAAAATGGTGACAATCGCTTGCAAATGCTCCCCTGAAAGGTTTGGCTGTTGAAAAAGAAGGCTTTTTGTCACAGGAAAAGAAATCAGCCCTCAACAACTTGACCGGCAAAATATAATTTTTTGAAAAAATCCCTAAGCCCCGGGGTCACAATTTCAGCAAAAATTGGACTTTCGGCAATTCACTCAAAAATGGTGCCAAACGCTTGCAATTCCTCCACTGAAAGCTTTGGCAGTCGAAACAGAAAGCTTTTTGTCACAGGAGAAGAAATCAGCCCTCAACAACTTGAACGGCGGAAAATGATTTTTTAGAAAAAATCCCTAAGCCCCGGTGTCACAATTTCAGCAAAAATCTGACTTTTGGCAATTCACTCAAAAATGGTGCCAAACGCTTGCAATTGCTCCACTGAAAGCTTTGGCAGTCGAAACAGAAGGCTTTTTGTCACAGGAGAAGAAATCAGCCCTCAGCAACTCAACCGGCAGAAAAACTTTTTTTGAAAAAATCCCTAAGCCCCGGGGTCACAATTTCAGCAAAAATCTGACTTTTTGGAATGCACTCAAAAATGGTGCCAAACGCTTGCAATTGCTCCCATGAAAGGTTTGGCAGTCGAGACAGAAGGCTTTTTATCACAGGAAAAGAAATCAGCCCTCAACAACTTAAACGGCGGAAAATGATTTTTTAGAAAAAACCCCTAAGCCCCGGTGTCACAATTTCAGCAAAAAAGTGACTTTTGCCAATTCACTCAAAAATGGTGCCAAACGCTTGCAAATACTCCCCTGGAACATTTGAAAAACTCCCTAAGCCCCGGGGTCACAATTTCAGCAAAAAACTGACTTTTGGCAATTCACTCAAAAATGGTGCCAAACACTTGCAAATGCTCCCCTGAATGGTTTGGCTGTTGAAAAAGAAGGCTTTTTGTCACAGGAAAAGAAATCAGCCCTCAACAACTTGACCGGCGGAAAATAATTTTTTGAAAAAATCCCTAAGCCCTGGGGTCACAATTTCAGCAAAAATTGGACTTTCGTCAATTCACTCAAAAATGGTGCGAAACGCTTGCAATTGCTCCCCTGAAGGTTTGACAGTCGAAACAGAAGGCTTTTTGTCACAGGAAAAGAAATCAGCCCTCAACAACTTGACCGGCGGAAAATGATTTTTTTGAAAAAATCCCTAAGCCCCGGGGTCACAATTTCAGCAAATATCTGACTTTTGGCAATTCACTCAAAAATGGTGCCAATCGCTTGCAAATGCTCCACTGAAAGCTTTGGCAGTCGAAAGAGAAGGCTTTTTGTCACAGGAGAAGAAATCAGCCCTCAACAACTTAACTGGCAGAAAAACTTTTTTTAAAAAAATCACTAAGCCCCGGGGTCACGATTTCAGCAAAAATCTGACTTTTGGGAATGCACTCAAAAATGGTGCCAAACGCTTGCAATTGCTCCCCTGAAAGGTTTGGCAGTCGAAACAGAAGGCTTTTTATCACAGAAAAAAGAAATCAGCCCTCAACAAATTGAACGGTGGAAAATGATTTTTTTGAAAAAATCCCTAAGCCCCGGTGTCACAATTTCAGCAAAAATCGGACCTTTGGCAATTGAGTCAAAAATGGTGCCAAACGCTTGCAAATGCTCCCCTGGAACATTTGAAAAACTCCCCTGAAAGGTTTGGCAGTCGAAACAGAAGGCTTTTTATCACAGGAAAAGAAATCAGCCCTAAACAAATTGAACGGCGGAAAATGATTTTTTAGAAAAAATCCCTAAGCCCCGGTGTCACAATTTCAGGAAAAATCGGACCTTTGGCAATTGAGTCAAAAATGGTGCCAAACACTTGGAAATGCTCCCCTGGAACATTTTAAAAACTCCCTATGCCCCGGGGTCACAATTTTTAGCAAAAAAATGACTTTTGCCAATTCCCTCAAAAATGGTGCCAACCGGTAACAAATGCTCCCCTGAAAGGTTTGGCTGTTGAAAAAGAAGGCTTTTTGTCACAGGAAAAGAAATCAGCCCTCAACAACTTGACCGGCAAAATATAATTTTTTGAAAAAATCCCTAAGCCCCTGGGACACAATTTCAGCAAAAATCTGACTTTTGGGAATGCACTCAAAAATGGTGCCAAACGCTTGCAATTGCTCTCCTGAAAGGTTTGGCAGTCGAAACAGAATGCTTTTTATAACAGGAAAAGAAATCAGCCCTCAACAACTCAACCGGCAGAAAAACTTTTTTTGAAAAAATCCCTAAGCCCCGGGGTCACAATTTCAGCAAAAATCTGACTTTTTGGAATGCACTCAAAAATGGTGCCAAACGCTTGCAATTGCTCCCATGAAAGGTTTGGCAGTCGAGACAGAAGGCTTTTTATCACAGGAAAAGAAATCAGCCCTCAACAACTTAAACGGCGGAAAATGATTTTTTAGAAAAAATCCCTAAGCCCCGGTGTCACAATTTCAGCAAAAAACTGACTTTTGACAATTCACTCAAAAATGGTGCCAAACGCTTGCAAATACTCCCCTGGAACATTTGAAAAACTCCCTAAGCCCCGGGGTCACAATTTCAGCAAAAAACTGACTTTTGGCAATTCACTCAAAAATGGTGCCAAACACTTGCAAATCCTCCCCTGAAAGGTTTGGCTGTTGAAAAAGAAGGCTTTTTGTCACAGGAAAAGAAATCAGCCCTCAACAACTTGACCGGCGGAAAATGATTTTTTAGAAAAAATCCCTAAGCCCCGGTGTCACAATTTCAGCAAAAATCTGACTTTTGGCAATTCACTATAAAATGGTGCCAAACGCTTGCAATTGCTCCACTGAAAGCTTTGGCAGTCGAAACAGAAGGCTTTTTGTCACAGGAGAAGAAATCAGCCCTCAGCAACTCAACCGGCAGAAAAACTTTTTTTGAAAAAATCCCTAAGCCCCGGGGTCACAATTTCAGCAAAAATCTGACTTTTTGGAATGCACTCAAAAATGGTGCCAAACGCTTGCAATTGCTCCCATGAAAGGTTTGGCAGTCGAGACAGAAGGCTTTTTATCACAGGAAAAGAAATCAGCCCTCAACAACTTAAACGGCGGAAAATGATTTTTTAGAAAAAATCCCTAAGCCCCGGTGTCACAATTTCAGCAAAAAACTGACTTTTGACAATTCACTCAAAAATGGTGCCAAACGCTTGCAAATACTCCCCTGGAACATTTGAAAAACTCCCTAAGCCCCGGGGTCACAATTTCAGCAAAAAACTGACTTTTGGCAATTCACTCAAAAATGGTGCCAAACACTTGCAAATCCTCCCCTGAAAGGTTTGGCTGTTGAAAAAGAAGGCTTTTTGTCACAGGAAAAGAAATCAGCCCTCAACAACTTGACCGGCGGAAAATAATTTTTTGAAAAAATCCCTAAGCCCCGGGGTCACAATTTCAGCAAAAACTGGACTTTCGGCAATTCACTCAAAAATGGTGCCAAACGCTTGCAATTGCTCCCCTGAAAGGTTTGGCAGTCGAAACAGAAGGCTTTTTGTCACAGGAAAAGAAATCAGCCGTCAACAACTTGAACGGCGGAAAATGATTTTTTAGAAAAAATCCGTAAGCCCTGGTGTCACAATTTCAGCAAAAATCGGACCTTTGGCAATTGAGTCAAAAATGGTGCCAAACGCTTGCAAATGCTCCCCTGAAACATTTGAAAAAATCCCTAAGCCCCGGGGTCACAATTTCAGCAAAATTTGGACTTTCGGCAATTCACTCAAAAATGGTGACAATCTCTTGCAAATGCTCCCCTGAAAGTTTTGGCAGTCGAAATAGAAGGCTTTTTATCACAGGAAAAGAAATCAGCCCTCAACAACTTGACCAGCGAGAAATTTTTTTTTTTTGCAAAAATCCCTACGCCCCGGTGACACAATTTCAGCAAAAAACTGACTTTTGGCAATTCAGTCAAAAATGGTGACAATCGCTTGCAAATGCTCCCCTGAAAGGTTTGGCTGTTGAAAAAGAAGGCTTTTTGTCACAGGAAAAGAAATCAGCCCTCAACAACTTGACCGGCGGAAAATAATTTTTTGAAAAAATCCCTAAGCCCCGGGGTCACAATTCCAGCAAAAATCTGACTTTTGGCAATTCAGTCAAAAATGGTGCCAAACGCTTGCAAATGCTCCCCTGGAACATTTGAAAAACTCCCTAAGCCCCGGGGTCACAATTTCAGCAAAAAACTGACTTTTGGCAATTCACTCAAAAATGGTGCCAAACGCTTGCAAATGCTCCGCTGAAAGCTTTGGCAGTCGAAACAGAAGGCTGTTTGTCACAGGAAAAGAAATCAGCCCTCAACAACTTGAACGGCGGAAAATGATTTTTTTGAAAAAATCCCTAAGCCCCGGTGTCACAATTTCAGCAAAAATCGGACCTTTGGCAATTCACTCAAAAATGGTGCCAAACGCTTGCAATTGCTCCACTGAAATCTTTGGCAGTCGAAACAGAAGGCTTTTTGTCACAGGAGAAGAAATCAGCCCTCAGCAACTTAACCGGCAGAAAAACTTTTTTTGAAAAAATCCCTAAGCCCCGGGCTCACAATTTCAGCAAAAATCTGACTTTTGGGAATGCACTCAAAAATGGTGCCAAACGCTTGCAATTGCTCCCCTGAAAGGTTTGGCAGTCGAAACAGAAGGCTATTTATCACAGGAAAAGAAATCAGCCCTCAACTACATAACCAGCGGAAAATATTTTTTTGAAAAAATCCCTAAGCCCCTGGGTCACAATTTCACCAAAAATCTGACTTTTGGGAATTCACTCAAAAATGGTACCAACCGGTTGCAAATGCTCCCCTGGAACATTTGAAAAACTCCCTAAGCCCCGGGGTCACAATTTCAGCAAAAATCTGACTTTTGGCAATTCAGTCAAAAATGGTGCCAATCGCTTGCAAATGCTCCCGTGGAAGATTTGAAAAACTCCCTAAGCCCCGGGGTCACAATTTCAGCAAAAATCTGACTTTTGGCAATTCAGTTAAAAATGGTGCCAATCGCTTGCAAATGCTCCCCTGAAAGCTTTGGCAGTCGAAACAGAAGGCTTTTTATCACAGGAAAAGAAATCAGCCCTCAAAAACTTGACCAGCGGAAAATGTTTTTTTTGAAAAAATCCCTAAGCCCCGGGGTCACAATTTCAGCAAAAAACTGACTTTTGCCAATTCACTCAAAAATGGTGCCAAACGCTTGCAAATGCTCCCCTGGAACATTTGAAAAACTCCCTAAGCCCCGGGGTCACAATTTCAGCAAAAATCGGACTTTTGGCTATTCAGTCAAAAATGGTGCCAATCGCTTGCAAATGCTCCCATGAAAGTTTTGGCAGTTGAAACAGAAGGCTTTTTATCACAGGAAAAGAAATCAGCCCTCAACAACTTGACCGGCAGAAAAACTTTTTTTAAAAAAATCGCTAAGCCCCGGGGTCACGATTTCAGCAAAAATCTGACTTTTGGCAATGCACTCAAAAATGGTGCCAAACGCTTGCAATTGCTCCCCTGAAAGGTTTGGCAGTCGAAACAGAAGGCTTTTTATCACAGGAAAAGAAATCAGCCCTCAACAACTTGACCAGCGGAAAATGTTTTTTTTGAAAAAATCCCTAAGCCCCGGGGTCACAATTTCAGCAAAAAACTGACTTTTGCCAATTCACACAAAAATTGTGCCAAACGCTTGCAAATGCTCCCCTGGAACATTTGAAAAACTCCCTAAGCCCCGGGGTCACAATTTCAGCAAAAATCTTACTTTAGGCAATTCAGTCAAAAATGGTGCCAAACGCTTGAAAATGCTCCCCTGAAAGCTTTGGCAGTCGAAACAGAAGGCTTTTTATCACAGGAAAAGAAATCAGCCCTTAGCAACTCAACCGGCAGAAAATGTTTTTTTTGAAAAAATCCCTAAGCCCCGGGGTCACAATTTCAGCAAAAATCTGACTTTTGGGAATTCACTCAAAAATGGTACCAACCGGTTGCAAATGCTCCCCTGAAACTTTTGGCAGTCGAAACAGAAGGCTTTTTATCACAGGAGAAGAAATCAGCCCTCCGCAACTTCACCGGCGGAAAAACTTTTTTTGAAAAAATTCCTATGCCCCGGGGTCACAATTTCAGCAAAAATCTGACTTTTGGCAATTCACTCAAAAATGCTGCCAAACGCTTGCAATTGCTCCCCTGAAGGTTTGGCAGTCGAAACAGAAGGCTATTTGTCACAGGAAAAGAAATCTGCCCTCAACAACTTGACCGGCGGAAAATGATTTTTTTGAAAAACAATTTCAGCCAAAATTGGACTTTTGGAAATTCACTCAAAAATGGTGCCAAACGCTTGCAATTGGTCCCCTGAAAGGTTTGGCAGTCGAAACAGAAGGCTTTTTGTCACAGGAAAAGAAATCAGCCCTCAGCAACTTCACCGGCGGAACAACTTTTTTTGAAAAAATCCCTAAGCCCCGGGGTCACAGTTTCAGCGAAAATCTAACTTTTGGCAATTCACTCAAAAATGGTGCCAAACGCTTGCAAATGCTCCGCTGAAAGCTTTGGCAGTCGAAACAGAAGGCTTTTTGTCACAGGAAAAGAAATCAGCCCTCAACAACTTGAACGGCGGAAAATGATTTTTTTGAAAAAATCCCTAAGCCCCGGTGTCACAATTTCAGCAAAAATCGGACCTTTGGCAATTCACTCAAAAATGGTGCCAAACGCTTGCAATTGCTCCACTGAAATCTTTGGCAGTCGAAACAGAAGGCTTTTTGTCACAGGAGAAGAAATCAGCCCTCAGCAACTTAACCGGCAGAAAAACTTTTTTTGAAAAAATCCCTAAGCCCCGGGCTCACAATTTCAGCAAAAATCTGACTTTTTGGAATGCACTCAAAAATGGTGCCAAACGCTTGCAATTGCTCCACTGAAAGTTTGGCAGTCGAAACAGAAGGCTTTAGGCCACAGGAGAAGAAATCAGCCCTCAGCAACTTAACCGGCAGAAAAACTTTTTTAAAAAAAATCCCTAAGCCCCGGGGTCACAATTTCAGCAAAAATCTGACTTTTGGGAATGCACTCAAAAATGGTGCCAAACGCTTGCAATTGCTCCCCTGAAAGGTTTGGCAGTCGAAACAGAAGGCTATTTATCACAGGAAAAGAAATCAGCCCTCAACAACTTAAACGGCGGAAAATGATTTTTTAGAAAAAATCCCTAAGCCCCAGTGTCACAATTTCAGCAAAAATCTGACTTTTGGCAATTCAGTCAAAAATGGTGCCAAACGCTTGCAAATGCTCCCCTGGAACATTTGAAAAAATCCCTAAGCCCCGGGGTCACAATTTCAGCAAAAATCTGACTTTTGGCAATTCAGTCAAAAATGGTGCCAAAAGTTACCAATTGCTCCCCTGAAAGTTTTGGCAGTCGAAATAGAAGGCTTTTTATCACAGGAAAAGAAATCAGCCCTCAACAACTTGATCAGCGGAATTTTTTTTTTTTTGCAAAAATCCCTACACACCGGGGTCACAATTTCAGCAAAAATTGGACTTTTGGCAATTCACTCAAAAATGGTGCCAAACGCTTGCAATTGCTCCACTGAAAGTTTGGCAGTCGAAACAGAAGGCTTTTTGCCACAAGAGAAGAAATCAGCCCTCAGCAACTTAACCGGCAGAAAATTTTTTTTAAAAAAAATCCCTAAGCCCCGGGGTCACAATTTCAGCAAAAATCTGACTTTTGGGAATGCACTCAAAAATGGTGCCAAAAGTTACCAATTGCTCCCCTGAAAGGTTTGGCAGTCGAAACAGAAGGCTTTTTATTACAGGAAAAGAAATCAGCCCTCAACTACATAACCATCGGAAAATGATTTTTTTGAAAAAATCCCTAAGCCCCGGGGTCACAATTTCAGCAAAAATCTGACTTTTGACAATTCACTCAAAAATGGTGCCAAACGCTTGCAAATACTCCTCTGAAACTTTTGGCAGTCGAAACACTAGGGTTTTTATCACAGGAAAAGAAATCAGCCCTCAACAACTTGACCGGCGGAAAATGATTTTTTTGAAAAAATCCCTAAGCCCCGGGGTCATAATTTCAGCAAAAATTGAACATTTGGCAATTCACTCAAAAATGGTGCCAAACGCTTGCAATTGCTCCCCTGAAAGGTTTGGCAGTCGAAACAGAAGGCTTTTTGTCACAGGAAAAGAAATCAGCCCTCAACAACTTGAACGGCGGAAAATGATTTTTTAGAAAAAATCCCTAAGCCCCGGTGTCACAATTTCAGCAAAAATCTGACTTTTGGCAATTCACTCAAAAATGGTGCCAAACGCTTGCAATTGCTCCACTGAAAGCTTTGGCAGTCGAAACAGAAGGCTTTTTGTCACAGGAGAAGAAATCAGCCCTTAGCAACTCAACCGGCAGAAAAACTTTTTTTGAAAAAATCCCTAAGCCCCGGGGTCACAATTTCAGCAAAAATCTGACTTTTTGGAATGCACTCAAAAATGGTGCCAAACGCTTGCAATTGCTCCCATGAAAGGTTTGGCAGTCGAGACAGAAGGCTTTTTATCACAGGAAAAGAAATCAGCCCTCAACAACTTGACCGGCGGAAAATGATTTTTTTGAAAAAATCCCTAAGCCCCGGGGTCACAATTTCAGCAAATATCCGACTTTTGGCAATTCACTCAAAAATGGTGCCAATCGCTTGCAAATGCTCCACTGAAAGCTTTGGCAGTCGAAAGAGAAGGCTTTTTGTCACAGGAGAAGAAATCAGCCCTCAACAACTTAACTGGCAGAAAAACTTTTTTTAAAAAAATCACTAAGCCCCGGGGTCACGATTTCAGCAAAAATCTGACTTTTGGGAATGCACTCAAAAATGGTGCCAAACGCTTGCAATTGCTCCCCTGAAAGGTTTGGCAGTCGAAACAGAAGGCTTTTTATCACAGAAAAAAGAAATCAGCCCTCAACAAATTGAACGGTGGAAAATGATTTTTTTGAAAAAATCCCTAAGCCCCGGTGTCACAATTTCAGCAAAAATCGGACCTTTGGCAAATGAGTCAAAAATGGTGCCAAACGCTTGCAAATGCTCCCCTGGAACATTTGAAAAACTCCCCTGAAAGGTTTGGCAGTCGAAACAGAAGGCTTTTTATCACAGGAAAAGAAATCAGCCCTAAACAAATTGAACGGCGGAAAATGATTTTTTAGAAAAAATCCCTAAGCCCCGGTGTCACAATTTCAGGAAAAATCGGACCTTTGGCAATTGAGTCAAAAATGGTGCCAAACACTTGGAAATGCTCCCCTGGAACATTTTAAAAACTCCCTATGCCCCGGGGTCACAATTTTTAGCAAAAAACTGACTTTTGCCAATTCCCTCAAAAATGGTGCCAACCGGTAACAAATGCTCCCCTGAAAGGTTTGGCTGTTGAAAAAGAAGGCTTTTTGTCACAGGAAAAGAAATCAGCCCTCAACAACTTGACCGGCAAAATATAATTTTTTGAAAAAATCCCTAAGCCCCGGGGTTACAATTTCAGCAAAAATTGGACTTTCGGCAATTCACTCAAAAATGGTGCCAAACGCTTGCAATTCCTCCACTGAAAGCTTTGGCAGTCGAAACAGAAAGCTTTTTGTCACAGGAGAAGAAATCAGCCCTCAGCAACTTAACCGGCAGAAAAACTTTTTTTGAAAAAATCCCTAAGCCCCGGGGACACAATTTCAGCAAAAATCTGACTTTTGGGAATGCACTCAAAAATGGTGCCAAACGCTTGCAATTGCTCTCCTGAAAGGTTTGGCAGTCGAAACAGAATGCTTTTTATAACAGGAAAAGAAATCAGCCCTCAACAACTTGAACGGCGGAAAATGATTTTTTAGAAAAAATCCCTAAGCCCCGGTGTCACAATTTCAGCAAAAATCTGACTTTTGGCAATTCACTATAAAATGGTGCCAAACGCTTGCAATTGCTCCACTGAAAGCTTTGGCAGTCGAAACAGAAGGCTTTTTGTCACAGGAGAAGAAATCAGCCCTCAGCAACTCAACCGGCAGAAAAACTTTTTTTGAAAAAATCCCTAAGCCCCGGGGTCACAATTTCAGCAAAAATCTGACTTTTTGGAATGCACTCAAAAATGGTGCCAAACGCTTGCAATTGCTCCCATGAAAGGTTTGGCAGTCGAGACAGAAGGCTTTTTATCACAGGAAAAGAAATCAGCCCTCAACAACTTAAACGGCGGAAAATGATTTTTTAGAAAAAATCCCTAAGCCCCGGTGTCACAATTTCAGCAAAAAACTGACTTTTGACAATTCACTCAAAAATGGTGCCAAACGCTTGCAAATACTCCCCTGGAACATTTGAAAAACTCCCTAAGCCCCGGGGTCACAATTTCAGCAAAAAACTGACTTTTGGCAATTCACTCAAAAATGGTGCCAAACACTTGCAAATCCTCCCCTGAAAGGTTTGGCTGTTGAAAAAGAAGGCTTTTTGTCACAGGAAAAGAAATCAGCCCTCAACAACTTGACCGGCGGAAAATAATTTTTTGAAAAAATCCCTAAGCCCCGGGGTCACAATTTCAGCAAAAACTGGACTTTCGGCAATTCACTCAAAAATGGTGCCAAACGCTTGCAATTGCTCCCCTGAAAGGTTTGGCAGTCGAAACAGAAGGCTTTTTGTCACAGGAAAAGAAATCAGCCGTCAACAACTTGAACGGCGGAAAATGATTTTTTAGAAAAAATCCGTAAGCCCTGGTGTCACAATTTCAGCAAAAATCGGACCTTTGGCAATTGAGTCAAAAATGGTGCCAAACGCTTGCAAATGCTCCCCTGAAACATTTGAAAAAATCCCTAAGCCCCGGGGTCACAATTTCAGCAAAATTTGGACTTTCGGCAATTCACTCAAAAATGGTGACAATCGCTTGCAAATGCTCCCCTGAAAGTTTTGGCAGTCGAAATAGAAGGCTTTTTATCACAGGAAAAGAAATCAGCCCTCAATAACTTGACCAGCGAGAAATTTTTTTTTTTTGCAAAAATCCCTACGCCCCGGTGACACAATTTCAGCAAAAAACTGACTTTTGGCAATTCAGTCAAAAATGGTGACAATCGCTTGCAAATGCTCCCCTGAAAGGTTTGGCTGTTGAAAAAGAAGGCTTTTTGTCACAGGAAAAGAAATCAGCCCTCAACAACTTGACCGGCAAAATATAATTTTTTGAAAAAATCCCTAAGCCCCGGGGTCACAATTTCAGCAAAAATTGGACTTTCGGCAATTCACTCAAAAATGGTGCCAAACGCTTGCAATTCCTCCACTGAAAGCTTTGGCAGTCGAAACAGAAAGCTTTTTGTCACAGGAGAAGAAATCAGCCCTCAACAACTTGAACGGCGGAAAATGATTTTTTAGAAAAAATCCCTAAGCCCCGGTGTCACAATTTCAGCAAAAATCTGACTTTTGGCAATTCACTCAAAAATGGTGCCAAACGCTTGCAATTGCTCCACTGAAAGCTTTGGCAGTCGAAACAGAAGGCTTTTTGTCACAGGAGAAGAAATCAGCCCTCAGCAACTCAACCGGCAGAAAAACTTTTTTTGAAAAAATCCCTAAGCCCCGGGGTCACAATTTCAGCAAAAATCTGACTTTTTGGAATGCACTCAAAAATGGTGCCAAACGCTTGCAATTGCTCCCATGAAAGGTTTGGCAGTCGAGACAGAAGGCTTTTTATCACAGGAAAAGAAATCAGCCCTCAACAACTTAAACGGCGGAAAATGATTTTTTAGAAAAAACCCCTAAGCCCCGGTGTCACAATTTCAGCAAAAAAGTGACTTTTGCCAATTCACTCAAAAATGGTGCCAAACGCTTGCAAATACTCCCCTGGAACATTTGAAAAACTCCCTAAGCCCCGGGGTCACAATTTCAGCAAAAAACTGACTTTTGGCAATTCACTCAAAAATGGTGCCAAACACTTGCAAATGCTCCCCTGAATGGTTTGGCTGTTGAAAAAGAAGGCTTTTTGTCACAGGAAAAGAAATCAGCCCTCAACAACTTGACCGGCGGAAAATAATTTTTTGAAAAAATCCCTAAGCCCTGGGGTCACAATTTCAGCAAAAATTGGACTTTCGTCAATTCACTCAAAAATAGTGCGAAACGCTTGCAATTGCTCCCCTGAAGGTTTGACAGTCGAAACAGAAGGCTTTTTGTCACAGGAAAAGAAATCAGCCCTCAACAACTTGACCGGCGGAAAATGATTTTTTTGAAAAAATCCCTAAGCCCCGGGGTCACAATTTCAGCAAATATCTGACTTTTGGCAATTCACTCAAAAATGGTGCCAATCGCTTGCAAATGCTCCACTGAAAGCTTTGGCAGTCGAAAGAGAAGGCTTTTTGTCACAGGAGAAGAAATCAGCCCTCAACAACTTAACTGGCAGAAAAACTTTTTTTAAAAAAATCACTAAGCCCCGGGGTCACGATTTCAGCAAAAATCTGACTTTTGGGAATGCACTCAAAAATGGTGCCAAACGCTTGCAATTGCTCCCCTGAAAGGTTTGGCAGTCGAAACAGAAGGCTTTTTATCACAGAAAAAAGAAATCAGCCCTCAACAAATTGAACGGTGGAAAATGATTTTTTTGAAAAAATCCCTAAGCCCCGGTGTCACAATTTCAGCAAAAATCGGACCTTTGGCAATTGAGTCAAAAATGGTGCCAAACGCTTGCAAATGCTCCCCTGGAACATTTGAAAAACTCCCCTGAAAGGTTTGGCAGTCGAAACAGAAGGCTTTTTATCACAGGAAAAGAAATCAGCCCTAAACAAATTGAACGGCGGAAAATGATTTTTTAGAAAAAATCCCTAAGCCCCGGTGTCACAATTTCAGGAAAAATCGGACCTTTGGCAATTGAGTCAAAAATGGTGCCAAACACTTGGAAATGCTCCCCTGGAACATTTTAAAAACTCCCTATGCCCCGGGGTCACAATTTTTAGCAAAAAACTGACTTTTGCAAATTCCCTCAAAAATGGTGCCAACCGGTAACAAATGCTCCCCTGAAAGGTTTGGCTGTTGAAAAAGAAGGCTTTTTGTCACAGGAAAAGAAATCAGCCCTCAACAACTTGACCGGCAAAATATAATTTTTTGAAAAAATCCCTAAGCCCCTGGGACACAATTTCAGCAAAAATCTGACTTTTGGGAATGCACTCAAAAATGGTGCCAAACGCTTGCAATTGCTCTCCTGAAAGGTTTGGCAGTCGAAACAGAATGCTTTTTATAACAGGAAAAGAAATCAGCCCTCAACAACTTGAACGGCGGAAAATGATTTTTTAGAAAAAATCCCTAAGCCCCGGTGTCACAATTTCAGCAAAAATCTGACTTTTGGCAATTCACTATAAAATGGTGCCAAACGCTTGCAATTGCTCCACTGAAAGCTTTGGCAGTCGAAACAGAAGGCTTTTTGTCACAGGAGAAGAAATCAGCCCTCAGCAACTCAACCGGCAGAAAAACTTTTTTTGAAAAAATCCCTAAGCCCCGGGGTCACAATTTCAGCAAAAATCTGACTTTTTGGAATGCACTCAAAAATGGTGCCAAACGCTTGCAATTGCTCCCATGAAAGGTTTGGCAGTCGAGACAGAAGGCTTTTTATCACAGGAAAAGAAATCAGCCCTCAACAACTTAAACGGCGGAAAATGATTTTTTAGAAAAAATCCCTAAGCCCCGGTGTCACAATTTCAGCAAAAAACTGACTTTTGACAATTCACTCAAAAATGGTGCCAAACGCTTGCAAATACTCCCCTGGAACATTTGAAAAACTCCCTAAGCCCCGGGGTCACAATTTCAGCAAAAAACTGACTTTTGGCAATTCACTCAAAAATGGTGCCAAACACTTGCAAATCCTCCCCTGAAAGGTTTGGCTGTTGAAAAAGAAGGCTTTTTGTCACAGGAAAAGAAATCAGCCCTCAACAACTTGACCGGCGGAAAATAATTTTTTGAAAAAATCCCTAAGCCCCGGGGTCACAATTTCAGCAAAAACTGGACTTTCGGCAATTCACTCAAAAATGGTGCCAAACGCTTGCAATTGCTCCCCTGAAAGGTTTGGCAGTCGAAACAGAAGGCTTTTTGTCACAGGAAAAGAAATCAGCCGTCAACAACTTGAACGGCGGAAAATGATTTTTTAGAAAAAATCCGTAAGCCCTGGTGTCACAATTTCAGCAAAAATCGGACCTTTGGCAATTGAGTCAAAAATGGTGCCAAACGCTTGCAAATGCTCCCCTGAAACATTTGAAAAAATCCCTAAGCCCCGGGGTCACAATTTCAGCAAAATTTGGACTTTCGGCAATTCACTCAAAAATGGTGACAATCGCTTGCAAATGCTCCCCTGAAAGTTTTGGCAGTCGAAATAGAAGGCTTTTTATCACAGGAAAAGAAATCAGCCCTCAACAACTTGACCAGCGAGAAATTTTTTTTTTTTGCAAAAATCCCTACGCCCCGGTGACACAATTTCAGCAAAAAACTGACTTTTGGCAATTCAGTCAAAAATGGTGACAATCGCTTGCAAATGCTCCCCTGAAAGGTTTGGCTGTTGAAAAAGAAGGCTTTTTGTCACAGGAAAAGAAATCAGCCCTCAACAACTTGACCGGCGGAAAATAATTTTTTGAAAAAATCCCTAAGCCCCGGGGTCACAATTCCAGCAAAAATCTGACTTTTGGCAATTCAGTCAAAAATGGTGCCAAACGCTTGCAAATGCTCCCCTGGAACATTTGAAAAACTCCCTAAGCCCCGGGGTCACAATTTCAGCAAAAAACTGACTTTTGGCAATTCACTCAAAAATGGTGCCAAACGCTTGCAAATGCTCCGCTGAAAGCTTTGGCAGTCGAAACAGAAGGCTGTTTGTCACAGGAAAAGAAATCAGCCCTCAACAACTTGAACGGCGGAAAATGATTTTTTTGAAAAAATCCCTAAGCCCCGGTGTCACAATTTCAGCAAAAATCGGACCTTTGGCAATTCACTCAAAAATGGTGCCAAACGCTTGCAATTGCTCCACTGAAATCTTTGGCAGTCGAAACAGAAGGCTTTTTGTCACAGGAGAAGAAATCAGCCCTCAGCAACTTAACCGGCAGAAAAACTTTTTTTGAAAAAATCCCTAAGCCCCGGGGTCACAATTTCAGCAAAAATCTGACTTTTGGGAATGCACTCAAAAATGGTGCCAAACGCTTGCAATTGCTCCCCTGAAAGGTTTGGCAGTCGAAACAGAAGGCTATTTATCACAGGAAAAGAAATCAGCCCTCAACTACATAACCAGCGGAAAATATTTTTTTGAAAAAATCCCTAAGCCCCTGGCTCACAATTTCACCAAAAATCTGACTTTTGGGAATTCACTCAAAAATGGTACCAACCGGTTGCAAATGCTCCCCTGGAACATTTGAAAAACTCCCTAAGCCCCGGGGTCACAATTTCAGCAAAAATCTGACTTTTGGCAATTCAGTCAAAAATGGTGCCAATCGCTTGCAAATGCTCCCGTGGAAGATTTGAAAAACTCCCTAAGCCCCGGGGTCACAATTTCAGGAAAAATCTGACTTTTGGCAATTCAGTTAAAAATGGTGCCAATCGCTTGCAAATGCTCCCCTGAAAGCTTTGGCAGTCGAAACAGAAGGCTTTTTATCACAGGAAAAGAAATCAGCCCTCAAAAACTTGACCAGCGGAAAATGTTTTTTTTGAAAAAATCCCTAAGCCCCGGGGTCACAATTTCAGCAAAAAACTGACTTTTGCCAATTCACTCAAAAATGGTGCCAAACGCTTGCAAATGCTCCCCTGGAACATTTGAAAAACTCCCTAAGCCCCGGGGTCACAATTTCAGCAAAAATCGGACTTTTGGCTATTCAGTCAAAAATGGTGCCAATCGCTTGCAAATGCTCCCATGAAAGTTTTGGCAGTTGAAACAGAAGGCTTTTTATCACAGGAAAAGAAATCAGCCCTCAACAACTTGACCGGCAGAAAAACTTTTTTTAAAAAAATCGCTAAGCCCCGGGGTCACGATTTCAGCAAAAATCTGACTTTTGGCAATGCACTCAAAAATGGTGCCAAACGCTTGCAATTGCTCCCCTGAAAGGTTTGGCAGTCGAAACAGAAGGCTTTTTATCACAGGAAAAGAAATCAGCCCTCAACAACTTGACCAGCGGAAAATGTTTTTTTTGAAAAAATCCCTAAGCCCCGGGGTCACAATTTCAGCAAAAAACTGACTTTTGCCAATTCACACAAAAATTGTGCCAAACGCTTGCAAATGCTCCCCTGGAACATTTGAAAAACTCCCTAAGCCCCGGGGTCACAATTTCAGCAAAAATCTTACTTTAGGCAATTCAGTCAAAAATGGTGCCAAACGCTTGAAAATGCTCCCCTGAAAGCTTTGGCAGTCGAAACAGAAGGCTTTTTATCACAGGAAAAGAAATCAGCCTTCAACAACTTGACCGGCTGAAAATGTTTTTTTTGAAAAAATCCCTAAGCCCCGGGGTCACAATTTCAGCAAAAATCTGACTTTTGGGAATTCACTCAAAAATGGTACCAACCGGTTGCAAATGCTCCCCTGAAACTTTTGGCAGTCGAAACAGAAGGCTTTTTATCACAGGAGAAGAAATCAGCCCTCCGCAACTTCACCGGCGGAAAAACTTTTTTTGAAAAAATTCCTATGCCCCGGGGTCACAATTTCAGCAAAAATCTGACTTTTGGCAATTCACTCAAAAATGCTGCCAAACGCTTGCAATTGCTCCCCTGAAGGTTTGGCAGTCGAAACAGAAGGCTATTTGTCACAGGAAAAGAAATCTGCCCTCAACAACTTGACCGGCGGAAAATGATTTTTTTGAAAAACAATTTCAGCCAAAATTGGACTTTTGGAAATTCACTCAAAAATGGTGCCAAACGCTTGCAATTGGTCCCCTGAAAGGTTTGGCAGTCGAAACAGAAGGCTTTTTGTCACAGGAAAAGAAATCAGCCCTCAGCAACTTCACCGGCGGAACAACTTTTTTTGAAAAAATCCCTAAGCCCCGGGGTCACAGTTTCAGCGAAAATCTAACTTTTGGCAATTCACTCAAAAATGGTGCCAAACGCTTGCAAATGCTCCGCTGAAAGCTTTGGCAGTCGAAACAGAAGGCTTTTTGTCACAGGAAAAGAAATCAGCCCTCAACAACTTGAACGGCGGAAAATGATTTTTTTGAAAAAATCCCTAAGCCCCGGTGTCACAATTTCAGCAAAAATCGGACCTTTGGCAATTCACTCAAAAATGGTGCCAAACGCTTGCAATTGCTCCACTGAAATCTTTGGCAGTCGAAACAGAAGGCTTTTTATCACAGGAGAAGAAATCAGCCCTCAGCAACTTAACCGGCAGAAAAACTTTTTTTGAAAAAATCCCTAAGCCCCGGGCTCACAATTTCAGCAAAAATCTGACTTTTTGGAATGCACTCAAAAATGGTGCCAAACGCTTGCAATTGCTCCACTGAAAGTTTGGCAGTCGAAACAGAAGGCTTTAGGCCACAGGAGAAGAAATCAGCCCTCAGCAACTTAACCGGCAGAAAAACTTTTTTAAAAAAAATCCCTAAGCCCCGGGGTCACAATTTCAGCAAAAATCTGACTTTTGGGAATGCACTCAAAAATGGTGCCAAACACTTGCAATTGCTCCCCTGAAAGGTTTGGCAGTCGAAACAGAAGGCTATTTATCACAGGAAAAGAAATCAGCCCTCAACAACTTAAACGGCGGAAAATGATTTTTTAGAAAAAATCCCTAAGCCCCAGTGTCACAATTTCAGCAAAAATCTGACTTTTGGCAATTCAGTCAAAAATGGTGCCAAACGCTTGCAAATGCTCCCCTGGAACATTTGAAAAAATCCCTAAGCCCCGGGGTCACAATTTCAGCAAAAATCTGACTTTTGGCAATTCAGTCAAAAATGGTGCCAAAAGTTACCAATTGCTCCCCTGAAAGTTTTGGCAGTCGAAATAGAAGGCTTTTTATCACAGGAAAAGAAATCAGCCCTCAACAACTTGATCAGCGGAATTTTTTTTTTTTTGCAAAAATCCTTACACACCGGGGTCACAATTTCAGCAAAAATTGGACTTTTGGCAATTCACTCAAAAATGGTGCCAAACGCTTGCAATTGCTCCACTGAAAGTTTGGCAGTCGAAACAGAAGGCTTTTTGCCACAAGAGAAGAAATCAGCCCTCAGCAACTTAACCGGCAGAAAATTTTTTTTAAAAAAAATCCCTAAGCCCCGGGGTCACAATTTCAGCAAAAATCTGACTTTTGGGAATGCACTCAAAAATGGTGCCAAAAGTTACCAATTGCTCCCCTGAAAGGTTTGGCAGTCGAAACAGAAGGCTTTTTATTACAGGAAAAGAAATCAGCCCTCAACTACATAACCATCGGAAAATGATTTTTTTGAAAAAATCCCTAAGCCCCGGGGTCAAAATTTCAGCAAAAATCTGACTTTTGACAATTCACTCAAAAATGGTGCCAAACGCTTGCAAATACTCCTCTGAAACTTTTGGCAGTCGAAACACTAGGGTTTTTATCACAGGAAAAGAAATCAGCCCTCAACAACTTGACCGGCGGAAAATGATTTTTTTGAAAAAATCCCTAAGCCCCGGGGTCATAATTTCAGCAAAAATTGAACATTTGGCAATTCACTCAAAAATGGTGCCAAACGCTTGCAATTGCTCCCCTGAAAGGTTTGGCAGTCGAAACAGAAGGCTTTTTGTCACAGGAAAAGAAATCAGCCCTCAGCAACTTAACCGGCGAAAAAAGTTTTTTTGAAAAAATCCCTAAGCCCCGGGGTCACAATTTCAGCAAAAATCTGACTTTGGCAATTCAGTAAAAAAATGGTGCGAAACGCTTTCAAATGCTCCCCTGAAAGCTTTGGCAGTCGAAACAGAAGGCTTTTTATCACAGGAAAAGAAATCAGCCCTAAACAACTTGACCGGCTGAAAATGTTTTTTTTGAAAAAATCCCTAAGCCCCGGGGTCACAATTTCAGCAAAAATCTGACTTTTGGGAATTCACTCAAAAATGGTACCAACCGGTTGCAAATGCTCCCCTGAAACTTTTGGCAGTCGAAACAGAAGCCTTTTTATCAAAGGAGAAGAAATCAGCCCTTAACAACTTGACCGGCGGAAAAACTTTTTTTGAAAAAATCCCTAAGCCCAGGGGTCACAATTTCAGCAAAAATCTGACTTTTGGCAATTCACTCAAAAATGGTGCCAAACGCTTGCAAATGCTGCGCTTAAAATTTTGGCAGTCGAAACAGAAGGCTTTTTATCACAGGAGAAGAAATCAGCCGTCCGCAACTTAATCGGCGGAAAAAGTTTTTTTGAAAAAATCCCTAATCCCCGGGGTCACAATTTCAGCAAAAATCTGACTTTTGGCAATTCACTCAAAAATGGTGCCAAACGCTTGCAATTGCTCCCCTGAAGGTTGGGCATTCGAAACAGAAGGCTTTTTGTCACAGGAAAAGAAATCAGCCCTCAGCAACTTAACCGGCAGAAAAACTTTTTTTGAAAAAATCCCTAAGCCCCGGGCTCACAATTTCAGCAAAAATCTGACTTTTTGGAATGCACTCAAAAATGGTGCCAAACGCTTGCAATTGCTCCACTGAAAGTTTGGCAGTCGAAACAGAAGGCTTTAGGCCACAGGAGAAGAAATCAGCCCTCAGCAACTTAACCGGCAGAAAAACTTTTTTAAAAAAAATCCCTAAGCCCCGGGGTCACAATTTCAGCAAAAATCTGACTTTTGGGAATGCACTCAAAAATGGTGCCAAACGCTTGCAATTGCTCCCCTGAAAGGTTTGGCAGTCGAAACAGAAGGCTTTTTACCACAGGAAAAGAAATCAGCCCTCAACAACTTAAACGGCGGAAAATGATTTTTTAGAAAAAATCCCTAAGCCCCAGTGTCACAATTTCAGCAAAAATCTGACTTTTGGCAATTCAGTCAAAAATGGTGCCAAACGCTTGCAAATGCTCCCCTGGAACATTTGAAAAAATCCCTAAGCCCCGGGGTCACAATTTCAGCAAAAATCTGACTTTTGGCAATTCAGTCAAAAATGGTGCCAAAAGTTACCAATTGCTCCCCTGAAAGTTTTGGCAGTCGAAATAGAAGGCTTTTTATCACAGGAAAAGAAATCAGCCCTCAACAACTTGATCAGCGGAAATTTTTTTTTTTTGCAAAAATCCCTACACACCGGGGTCACAATTTCAGCAAAAATTGGACTTTTGGCAATTCACTCAAAAATGGTGCCAAACGCTTGCAATTGCTCCACTGAAAGTTTGGCAGTCGAAACAGAAGGCTTTTTGCCACAGGAGAAGAAATCAGCCCTCAGCAACTTAACCGGCAGAAAATTTTTTTAAAAAAAAATCCCTAAGCCCCGGGGTCACAATTTCAGCAAAAATCTGACTTTTGGGAATGCACTCAAAAATGGTGCCAAAAGTTACCAATTGCTCCCCTGAAAGGTTTGGCAGTCGAAACAGAAGGCTTTTTATTACAGGAAAAGAAATCAGCCCTCAACTACATAACCATCGGAAAATGATTTTTTTGAAAAAATCCCTAAGCCCCGGGGTCACAATTTCAGCAAAAATCTGACTTTTGACAATTCACTCAAAAATGGTGCCAAACGCTTGCAAATACTCCTCTGAAACTTTTGGCAGTCGAAACACTAGGGTTTTTATCACAGGAAAAGAAATCAGCCCTCAACAACTTGACCGGCGGAAAATGATTTTTTTGAAAAAATCCCTAAGCCCCGGGGTCATAATTTCAGCAAAAATTGAACATTTGGCAATTCACTCAAAAATGGTGCCAAACGCTTGCAATTGCTCCCCTGAAAGTTTTGGCAGTCGAAACAGAAGGCTTTTTGTCACAGGAAAAGAAATCAGCCCTCAGCAACTTAACCGGCGAAAAAAGTTTTTTTGAAAAAATCCCTAAGCCCCGGGGTCACAATTTCAGCAAAAATCTGACTTTGGCAATTCAGTAAAAAAATGGTGCGAAACGCTTTCAAATGCTCCCCTGAAAGCTTTGGCAGTCGAAACAGAAGGCTTTTTATCACAGGAAAAGAAATCAGCCCTAAACAACTTGACCGGCTGAAAATGTTTTTTTTGAAAAAATCCCTAAGCCCCGGGGTCACAATTTCAGCAAAAATCTGACTTTTGGGAATTCACTCAAAAATGGTACCAACCGGTTGCAAATGCTCCCCTGAAACTTTTGGCAGTCGAAACAGAAGCCTTTTTATCAAAGGAGAAGAAATCAGCCCTTAACAACTTGACCGGCGGAAAAACTTTTTTTGAAAAAATCCCTAAGCCCAGGGGTCACAATTTCAGCAAAAATCTGACTTTTGGCAATTCACTCAAAAATGGTGCCAAACGCTTGCAAATGCTGCGCTTAAAATTTTGGCAGTCGAAACAGAAGGCTTTTTATCACAGGAGAAGAAATCAGCCGTCCGCAACTTAATCGGCGGAAAAAGTTTTTTTGAAAAAATCCCTAAGCCCCGGGGTCACAATTTCAGCAAAAATCTGACTTTTGGCAATTCACTCAAAAATGGTGCCAAGCGCTTGCAATTGCTCCCCTGAAAGGTTTGGCAGTCGAAACAGAAGGCTTTTTGTCACAGGAAAAGAAATCAGCCCTCAGCAACTTAACCGGTGGAAAAAGTTTTTTTTGAAAAAATCCCTAAGCCCCGGGGTCACAATTTCAGCAAAAATCTTACTTTAGGCAATTCAGTCAAAAATGGTGCCAAACCCTTGAAAATGCTCCCCTGAAAGCTTTGGCAGTCGAAACAGAAGGCTTTTTATCACAGGAAAAGAAATCAGCCCTAAACAACTTGACCGGCTGAAAATGTTTTTTTTGAAAAAATCCCTAAGCCCCGGGGTCACAATTTCAGCAAAAATCTGACTTTTGGGAATTCACTCAAAAATGGTACCAACCGGTTGCAAATGCTCCCCTGAAACTTTTGGCAGTCGAAACAGAAGGCTTTTTATCACAGGAGAAGAAATCAGCCCTGCGCAACTTCACCGGCGGAAAAACTTTTTTTGAAAAACAATTTCAGCCAAAATCGGACTTTTGGAAATTCACTCAAAAATGGTGCCAAACACTTGCAATTGCTCCCCTGAACGGTTTGGCAGTAGAAACAGAAGGGTTTTTTTCACAGGAGAAGAAATCAGCCCTCAGCAACTTAACCGGCAGAAAAACTTTTTTTGAAAAAATCCCTAAGCCCCGGGGTCACAGTTTCAGCAAAAATCTGACTTTCGGCAATTCCCTCAAAAATGGTGCCAAACGCTTGAAAATGCTTCGCTGAAAGCTTTGGCAGTCGAAACAGAAGGCTTTTTATTACAGGAAAAGAAATCAGCCCTCAACAACTTGACTGGCGGAAAATAATTTTTTGACAAAATCCCTAAGCCCCGGGGTCACAATTTCAGCAAAAATCTGACTTTTGGCAATTCACTCAAAAATGGTGCCAAACGCTTGCAATTGCTCCACTGAAAGCTTTGGCAGTCGAAACAGAAGGCTTTTTATCACAGGAAAAGAAATCAGCCCTCAACAACTTAAACGGCGGGAAATGATTTTTTAGAAAAAATCCATAAGCCCCGGTGTCACAATTTCAGCAAAAATCTGACTTATGGCAATTCAGTCAAAAATGGTGCCAAAAGCTGGCAAATGCTCCCGTGGAAGATTTGAAAAACTCCCTAAGCCCCGGGGTCACAATTTCAGCAAAAATCTGACTTTTGGCAATTCAGTCAAAAATGGTGCCAATCGCTTGCAAATGCTCCCCTGAAAGGTTTGGCAGTCGAAACAGAAGGCTTTTTATCACAGGAAAAGAAATCAGCCCTCAACTACATAACCAGCGGAAAATATTTTTTTGAAAAAATCCCTAAGCCCCTGGGACACAATTTCAGCAAAAATCTGACTTTTGGGAATGCACTCAAAAATGGTGCCAAACGCTTGCAATTGCTCTCCTGAAAGGTTTGGCAGTCGAAACAGAATGCTTTTTATAACAGGAAAAGAAATCAGCCCTCAACAACTTGAACGGCGGAAAATGATTTTTTAGAAAAAATCCCTAAGCCCCGGTGTCACAATTTCAGCAAAAATCTGACTTTTGGCAATTCACTATAAAATGGTGCCAAACGCTTGCAATTGCTCCACTGAAAGCTTTGGCAGTCGAAACAGAAGGCTTTTTGTCACAGGAGAAGAAATCAGCCCTCAGCAACTCAACCGGCAGAAAAACTTTTTTTGAAAAAATCCCTAAGCCCCGGGGTCACAATTTCAGCAAAAATCTGACTTTTTGGAATGCACTCAAAAATGGTGCCAAACGCTTGCAATTGCTCCCATGAAAGGTTTGGCAGTCGAGACAGAAGGCTTTTTATCACAGGAAAAGAAATCAGCCCTCAACAACTTAAACGGCGGAAAATGATTTTTTAGAAAAAATCCCTAAGCCCCGGTGTCACAATTTCAGCAAAAAAGTGACTTTTGCCAATTCACTCAAAAATGGTGCCAAACGCTTGCAAATACTCCCCTGGAACATTTGAAAAACTCCCTAAGCCCCGGGGTCACAATTTCAGCAAAAAACTGACTTTTGGCAATTCACTCAAAAATGGTGCCAAACACTTGCAAATCCTCCCCTGAAAGGTTTGGCTGTTGAAAAAGAAGGCTTTTTGTCACAGGAAAAGAAATCAGCCCTCAACAACTTGACCGGCGGAAAATAATTTTTTGAAAAAATCCCTAAGCCCCGGGGTCATAATTTCAGCAAAAATTGAACATTTGGCAATTCACTCAAAAATGGTGCCAAACGCTTGCAATTGCTCCCCTGAAAGGTTTGGCAGTCGAAACAGAAGGCTTTTTGTCACAGGAAAAGAAATCAGCCCTCAGCAACTTGACCGGCGGAAAATAATTTTTTGAAAAAATCCCTAAGCCCCGGGGTCACAATTTCAGCAAAAACTGGACTTTCGGCAATTCACTCAAAAATGGTGCCAAACGCTTGCAATTGCTCCCCTGAAAGGTTTGGCAGTCGAAACAGAAGGCTTTTTGTCACAGGAAAAGAAATCAGCCGTCAACAACTTGAACGGCGGAAAATGATTTTTTAGAAAAAATCCGTAAGCCCTGGTGTCACAATTTCAGCAAAAATCGGACCTTTGGCAATTGAGTCAAAAATGGTGCCAAACGCTTGCAAATGCTCCCCTGAAACATTTGAAAAAATCCCTAAGCCCCGGGGTCACAATTTCAGCAAAATTTGGACTTTCGGCAATTCACTCAAAAATGGTGACAATCGCTTGCAAATGCTCCCCTGAAAGTTTTGGCAGTCGAAATAGAAGGCTTTTTATCACAGGAAAAGAAATCAGCCCTCAACAACTTGACCAGCGAGAAATTTTTTTTTTTTGCAAAAATCCCTACGCCCCGGTGACACAATTTCAGCAAAAAACTGACTTTTGGCAATTCAGTCAAAAATGGTGACAATCGCTTGCAAATGCTCCCCTGAAAGGTTTGGCTGTTGAAAAAGAAGGCTTTTTGTCACAGGAAAAGAAATCAGCCCTCAACAACTTGACCGGCGGAAAATAATTTTTTGAAAAAATCCCTAAGCCCCGGGGTCACAATTCCAGCAAAAATCTGACTTTTGGCAATTCAGTCAAAAATGGTGCCAAACGCTTGCAAATGCTCCCCTGGAACATTTGAAAAACTCCCTAAGCCCCGGGGTCACAATTTCAGCAAAAAACTGACTTTTGGCAATTCACTCAAAAATGGTGCCAAACGCTTGCAAATGCTCCGCTGAAAGCTTTGGCAGTCGAAACAGAAGGCTGTTTGTCACAGGAAAAGAAATCAGCCCTCAACAACTTGAACGGCGGAAAATGATTTTTTTGAAAAAATCCCTAAGCCCCGGTGTCACAATTTCAGCAAAAATCGGACCTTTGGCAATTCACTCAAAAATGGTGCCAAACGCTTGCAATTGCTCCACTGAAATCTTTGGCAGTCGAAACAGAAGGCTTTTTGTCACAGGAGAAGAAATCAGCCCTCAGCAACTTAACCGGCAGAAAAACTTTTTTTGAAAAAATCCCTAAGCCCCGGGCTCACAATTTCAGCAAAAATCTGACTTTTGGGAATGCACTCAAAAATGGTGCCAAACGCTTGCAATTGCTCCCCTGAAAGGTTTGGCAGTCGAAACAGAAGGCTTTAGGCCACAGGAGAAGAAATCAGCCCTCAGCAACTTAACCGGCAGAAAAACTTTTTTAAAAAAAATCCCTAAGCCCCGGGGTCACAATTTCAGCAAAAATCTGACTTTTGGGAATGCACTCAAAAATGGTGCCAAACGCTTGCAATTGCTCCCCTGAAAGGTTTGGCAGTCGAAACAGAAGGCTATTTATCACAGGAAAAGAAATCAGCCCTCAACTACATAACCAGCGGAAAATATTTTTTTGAAAAAATCCCTAAGCCCCTGGCTCACAATTTCACCAAAAATCTGACTTTTGGGAATTCACTCAAAAATGGTACCAACCGGTTGCAAATGCTCCCCTGGAACATTTGAAAAACTCCCTAAGCCCCGGGGTCACAATTTCAGCAAAAATCTGACTTTTGGCAATTCAGTCAAAAATGGTGCCAATCGCTTGCAAATGCTCCCGTGGAAGATTTGAAAAACTCCCTAAGCCCCGGGGTCACAATTTCAGGAAAAATCTGACTTTTGGCAATTCAGTCAAAAATGGTGCCAATCGCTTGCAAATGCTCCCCTGAAAGCTTTGGCAGTTGAAACAGAAGGCTTTTTATCACAGGAAAAGAAATCAGCCCTCAACAACTTGACCGGCAGAAAAACTTTTTTTAAAAAAATCCCTAAGCCCCGGGGTCACGATTTCAGCAAAAATCTGACTTTTGGCAATGCACTCAAAAATGGTGCCAAACGCTTGCAATTGCTCCCCTGGAACATTTGAAAAACTCCCTAAGCCCCGGGGTCACAATTTCAGCAAAAATCTGACTTTTGGCTATTCAGTCAAAAATGGTGCCAATCGCTTGCAAATGCTCCCATGAAAGTTTTGGCAGTTGAAACAGAAGGCTTTTTATCACAGGAAAAGAAATCAGCCCTCAACAACTTGACCGGCAGAAAAACTTTTTTTAAAAAAATCCCTAAGCCCCGGGGTCACGATTTCAGCAAAAATCTGACTTTTGGCAATGCACTCAAAAATGGTGCCAAACGCTTGCAATTGCTCCCCTGAAAGGTTTGGCAGTCGAAACAGAAGGCTTTTTATCACAGGAAAAGAAATCAGCCCTCAACAACTTGACCAGCGGAAAATGTTTTTTTTGAAAAAATCCCTAAGCCCCGGGGTCACAATTTCAGCAAAAAACTGACTTTTGGCAATTCAGTCAAAAATGGTGCCAAACGCTTGCAAATGCTCCCCTGGAACATTTGAAAAAATCCCTAAGCCCCGGGGTCACAATTTCAGCAAAAATCTGACTTTTGGCAATTCAGTCAAAAATGGTGCCAAAAGTTACCAATTGCTCCCCTGAAAGTTTTGGCAGTCGAAATAGAAGGCTTTTTATCACAGGAAAAGAAATCAGCCCTCAACAACTTGATCAGCGGAACTTTTTTTTTTTTGCAAAAATCCCTACACACCGGGGTCACAATTTCAGCAAAAATTGGACTTTTGGCAATTCACTCAAAAATGGTGCCAAACGCTTGCAATTGCTCCACTGAAAGTTTGGCAGTCGAAACAGAAGGCTTTTTGCCACAGGAGAAGAAATCAGCCCTCAGCAACTTAACCGGCAGAAAATTTTTTTTTAAAAAAATCCCTAAGCCCCGGGGTCACAATTTCAGCAAAAATCTGACTTTTGGGAATGCACTCAAAAATGGTGCCAAAAGTTACCAATTGCTCCCCTGAAAGGTTTGGCAGTCGAAACAGAAGGCTTTTTATTACAGGAAAAGAAATCAGCCCTCAACTACATAACCATCGGAAAATGATTTTTTTGAAAAAATCCCTAAGCCCCGGGGTCACAATTTCAGCAAAAATCTGACTTTTGACAATTCACTCAAAAATGGTGCCAAACGCTTGCAAATACTCCTCTGAAACTTTTGGCAGTCGAAACACTAGGGTTTTTATCACAGGAAAAGAAATCAGCCCTCAACAACTTGACCGGCGGAAAATGATTTTTTTGAAAAAATCCCTAAGCCCCGGGGTCATAATTTCAGCAAAAATTGAACATTTGGCAATTCACTCAAAAATGGTGCCAAACGCTTGCAATTGCTCCCCTGAAAGGTTTGGCAGTCGAAACAGAAGGCTTTTTGTCACAGGAAAAGAAATCAGCCCTCAGCAACTTAACCGGCGAAAAAAGTTTTTTTGAAAAAATCCCTAAGCCCCGGGGTCACAATTTCAGCAAAAATCTGACTTTGGCAAATCAGTAAAAAAATGGTGCGAAACGCTTTCAAATGCTCCCCTGAAAGCTTTGGCAGTCGAAACAGAAGGCTTTTTATCACAGGAAAAGAAATCAGCCCTAAACAACTTGACCGGCTGAAAATGTTTTTTTTGAAAAAATCCCTAAGCCCCGGGGTCACAATTTCAGCAAAAATCTGACTTTTGGGAATTCACTCAAAAATGGTACCAACCGGTTGCAAATGCTCCCCTGAAACTTTTGGCAGTCGAAACAGAAGCCTTTTTATCAAAGGAGAAGAAATCAGCCCTTAACAACTTGACCGGCGGAAAAACTTTTTTTGAAAAAATCCCTAAGCCCAGGGGTCACAATTTCAGCAAAAATCTGACTTTTGGCAATTCACTCAAAAATGGTGCCAAACGCTTGCAAATGCTGCGCTTAAAATTTTGGCAGTCGAAACAGAAGGCTTTTTATCACAGGAGAAGAAATCAGCCGTCCGCAACTTAATCGGCGGAAAAAGTTTTTTTGAAAAAATCCCTAATCCCCGGGGTCACAATTTCAGCAAAAATCTGACTTTTGGCAATTCACTCAAAAATGGTGCCAAACGCTTGCAATTGCTCCCCTGAAGGTTTGGCATTCGAAACAGAAGGCTTTTTGTCACAGGAAAAGAAATCAGCCCTCAGCAACTTAACCGGCAGAAAAACTTTTTTTGAAAAAATCCCTAAGCCCCGGGCTCACAATTTCAGCAAAAATCTGACTTTTTGGAATGCACTCAAAAATGGTGCCAAACGCTTGCAATTGCTCCACTGAAAGTTTGGCAGTCGAAACAGAAGGCTTTAGGCCACAGGAGAAGAAATCAGCCCTCAGCAACTTAACCGGCAGAAAAACTTTTTTAAAAAAAATCCCTAAGCCCCGGGGTCACAATTTCAGCAAAAATCTGACTTTTGGGAATGCACTCAAAAATGGTGCCAAACGCTTGCAATTGCTCCCCTGAAAGGTTTGGCAGTCGAAACAGAAGGCTATTTATCACAGGAAAAGAAATCAGCCCTCAACAACTTAAACGGCGGAAAATGATTTTTTAGAAAAAATCCCTAAGCCCCAGTGTCACAATTTCAGCAAAAATCTGACTTTTGGCAATTCAGTCAAAAATGGTGCCAAACGCTTGCAAATGCTCCCCTGGAACATTTGAAAAAATCCCTAAGCCCCGGGGTCACAATTTCAGCAAAAATCTGACTTTTGGCAATTCAGTCAAAAATGGTGCCAAAAGTTACCAATTGCTCCCCTGAAAGTTTTGGCAGTCGAAATAGAAGGCTTTTTATCACAGGAAAAGAAATCAGCCCTCAACAACTTGATCAGCGGAAATTTTTTTTTTTTGCAAAAATCCCTACACACCGGGGTCACAATTTCAGCAAAAATTGGACTTTTGGCAATTCACTCAAAAATGGTGCCAAACGCTTGCAATTGCTCCACTGAAAGTTTGGCAGTCGAAACAGAAGGCTTTTTGCCACAGGAGAAGAAATCAGCCCTCAGCAACTTAACCGGCAGAAAATTTTTTTTAAAAAAAATCCCTAAGCCCCGGGGTCACAATTTCAGCAAAAATCTGACTTTTGGGAATGCACTCAAAAATGGTGCCAAAAGTTACCAATTGCTCCCCTGAAAGGTTTGGCAGTCGAAACAGAAGGCTTTTTATTACAGGAAAAGAAATCAGCCCTCAACTACATAACCATCGGAAAATGATTTTTTTGAAAAAATCCCTAAGCCCCGGGGTCACAATTTCAGCAAAAATCTGACTTTTGACAATTCACTCAAAAATGGTGCCAAACGCTTGCAAATACTCCTCTGAAACTTTTGGCAGTCGAAACACTAGGGTTTTTATCACAGGAAAAGAAATCAGCCCTCAACAACTTGACCGGCGGAAAATGATTTTTTTGAAAAAATCCCTAAGCCCCGGGGTCATAATTTCAGCAAAAATTGAACATTTGGCAATTCACTCAAAAATGGTGCCAAACGCTTGCAATTGCTCCCCTGAAAGGTTTGGCAGTCGAAACAGAAGGCTTTTTGTCACAGGAAAAGAAATCAGCCCTCAGCAACTTGACCGGCGGAAAATAATTTTTTGAAAAAATCCCTAAGCCCCGGGGTCACAATTTCAGCAAAAACTGGACTTTCGGCAATTCACTCAAAAATGGTGCCAAACGCTTGCAATTGCTCCCCTGAAAGGTTTGGCAGTCGAAACAGAAGGCTTTTTGTCACAGGAAAAGAAATCAGCCGTCAACAACTTGAACGGCGGAAAATGATTTTTTAGAAAAAATCCGTAAGCCCTGGTGTCACAATTTCAGCAAAAATCGGACCTTTGGCAATTGAGTCAAAAATGGTGCCAAACGCTTGCAAATGCTCCCCTGAAACATTTGAAAAAATCCCTAAGCCCCGGGGTCACAATTTCAGCAAAATTTGGACTTTCGGCAATTCACTCAAAAATGGTGACAATCGCTTGCAAATGCTCCCCTGAAAGTTTTGGCAGTCGAAATAGAAGGCTTTTTATCACAGGAAAAGAAATCAGCCCTCAACAACTTGACCAGCGAGAAATTTTTTTTTTTTGCAAAAATCCCTACGCCCCGGTGACACAATTTCAGCAAAAAACTGACTTTTGGCAATTCAGTCAAAAATGGTGACAATCGCTTGCAAATGCTCCCCTGAAAGGTTTGGCTGTTGAAAAAGAAGGCTTTTTGTCACAGGAAAAGAAATCAGCCCTCAACAACTTGACCGGCGGAAAATAATTTTTTGAAAAAATCCCTAAGCCCCGGGGTCACAATTCCAGCAAAAATCTGACTTTTGGCAATTCAGTCAAAAATGGTGCCAAACGCTTGCAAATGCTCCCCTGGAACATTTGAAAAACTCCCTAAGCCCCGGGGTCACAATTTCAGCAAAAAACTGACTTTTGGCAATTCACTCAAAAATGGTGCCAAACGCTTGCAAATGCTCCGCTGAAAGCTTTGGCAGTCGAAACAGAAGGCTGTTTGTCACAGGAAAAGAAATCAGCCCTCAACAACTTGAACGGCGGAAAATGATTTTTTTGAAAAAATCCCTAAGCCCCGGTGTCACAATTTCAGCAAAAATCGGACCTTTGGCAATTCACTCAAAAATGGTGCCAAACGCTTGCAATTGCTCCACTGAAATCTTTGGCAGTCGAAACAGAAGGCTTTTTGTCACAGGAGAAGAAATCAGCCCTCAGCAACTTAACCGGCAGAAAAACTTTTTTTGAAAAAATCCCTAAGCCCCGGGCTCACAATTTCAGCAAAAATCTGACTTTTGGGAATGCACTCAAAAATGGTGCCAAACGCTTGCAATTGCTCCCCTGAAAGGTTTGGCAGTCGAAACAGAAGGCTTTAGGCCACAGGAGAGGAAATCAGCCCTCAGCAACTTAACCGGCAGAAAAACTTTTTTAAAAAAAATCCCTAAGCCCCGGGGTCACAATTTCAGCAAAAATCTGACTTTTGGGAATGCACTCAAAAATGGTGCCAAACGCTTGCAATTGCTCCCCTGAAAGGTTTGGCAGTCGAAACAGAAGGCTATTTATCACAGGAAAAGAAATCAGCCCTCAACTACATAACCAGCGGAAAATATTTTTTTGAAAAAATCCCTAAGCCCCAGTGTCACAATTTCACCAAAAATCTGACTTTTGGGAATTCACTCAAAAATGGTACCAACCGGTTGCAAATGCTCCCCTGGAACATTTGAAAAACTCCCTAAGCCCCGGGGTCACAATTTCAGCAAAAATCTGACTTTTGGCAATTCAGTCAAAAATGGTGCCAATCGCTTGCAAATGCTCCCGTGGAAGATTTGAAAAACTCCCTAAGCCCCGGGGTCACAATTTCAGCAAAAATCTGACTTTTGGCAATTCAGTCAAAAATGGTGCCAATCGCTTGCAAATGCTCCCCTGAAAGCTTTGGCAGTCGAAACAGAAGGCTTTTTATCACAGGAAAAGAAATCAGCCCTCAAAAACTTGACCAGCGGAAAATGTTTTTTTTGAAAAAATCCCTAAGCCCCGGGGTCACAATTTCAGCAAAAAACTGACTTTTGCCAATTCACTCAAAAATGGTGCCAAACGCTTGCAAATGCTCCCCTGGAACATTTGAAAAACTCCCTAAGCCCCGGGGTCACAATTTCAGCAAAAATCTGACTTTTGGCTATTCAGTCAAAAATGGTGCCAATCGCTTGCAAATGCTCCCATGAAAGTTTTGGCAGTTGAAACAGAAGGCTTTTTATCACAGGAAAAGAAATCAGCCCTCAACAACTTGACCGGCAGAAAAACTTTTTTTAAAAAAATCCCTAAGCCCCGGGGTCACGATTTCAGCAAAAATCTGACTTTTGGCAATGCACTCAAAAATGGTGCCAAACGCTTGCAATTGCTCCCCTGAAAGGTTTGGCAGTCGAAACAGAAGGCTTTTTATCACAGGAAAAGAAATCAGCCCTCAACAACTTGACCAGCGGAAAATGTTTTTTTTGAAAAAATCCCTAAGCCCCGGGGTCACAATTTCAGCAAAAAACTGACTTTTGGCAATTCAGTCAAAAATGGTGCCAAACGCTTGCAAATGCTCCCCTGGAACATTTGAAAAAATCCCTAAGCCCCGGGGTCACAATTTCAGCAAAAATCTGACTTTTGGCAATTCAGTCAAAAATGGTGCCAAAAGTTACCAATTGCTCCCCTGAAAGTTTTGGCAGTCGAAATAGAAGGCTTTTTATCACAGGAAAAGAAATCAGCCCTCAACAACTTGATCAGCGGAAATTTTTTTTTTTTTGCAAAAATCCCTACACACCGGGGTCACAATTTCAGCAAAAATTGGACTTTTGGCAATTCACTCAAAAATGGTGCCAAACGCTTGCAATTGCTCCACTGAAAGTTTGGCAGTCGAAACAGAAGGCTTTTTGCCACAGGAGAAGAAATCAGCCCTCAGCAACTTAACCGGCAGAAAATTTTTTTTTAAAAAAATCCCTAAGCCCCGGGGTCACAATTTCAGCAAAAATCTGACTTTTGGGAATGCACTCAAAAATGGTGCCAAAAGTTACCAATTGCTCCCCTGAAAGGTTTGGCAGTCGAAACAGAAGGCTTTTTATTACAGGAAAAGAAATCAGCCCTCAACTACATAACCATCGGAAAATGATTTTTTTGAAAAAATCCCTAAGCCCCGGGGTCACAATTTCAGCAAAAATCTGACTTTTGACAATTCACTCAAAAATGGTGCCAAACGCTTGCAAATACTCCTCTGAAACTTTTGGCAGTCGAAACACTAGGGTTTTTATCACAGGAAAAGAAATCAGCCCTCAACAACTTGACCGGCGGAAAATGATTTTTTTGAAAAAATCCCTAAGCCCCGGGGTCATAATTTCAGCAAAAATTGAACATTTGGCAATTCACTCAAAAATGGTGCCAAACGCTTGCAATTGCTCCCCTGAAAGGTTTGGCAGTCGAAACAGAAGGCTTTTTGTCACAGGAAAAGAAATCAGCCCTCAGCAACTTAACCGGCGAAAAAAGTTTTTTTGAAAAAATCCCTAAGCCCCGGGGTCACAATTTCAGCAAAAATCTGACTTTGGCAATTCAGTAAAAAAATGGTGCGAAACGCTTTCAAATGCTCCCTGAAAGCTTTGGCAGTCGAAACAGAAGGCTTTTTATCACAGGAAAAGAAATCAGCCCTAAACAACTTGACCGGCTGAAAATGTTTTTTTTGAAAAAATCCCTAAGCCCCGGGGTCACAATTTCAGCAAAAATCTGACTTTTGGGAATTCACTCAAAAATGGTACCAACCGGTTGCAAATGCTCCCCTGAAACTTTTGGCAGTCGAAACAGAAGCCTTTTTATCAAAGGAGAAGAAATCAGCCCTTAACAACTTGACCGGCGGAAAAACTTTTTTTGAAAAAATCCCTAAGCCCAGGGGTCACAATTTCAGCAAAAATCTGACTTTTGGCAATTCACTCAAAAATGGTGCCAAACGCTTGCAAATGCTGCGCTTAAAATTTTGGCAGTCGAAACAGAAGGCTTTTTATCACAGGAGAAGAAATCAGCCGTCCGCAACTTAATCGGCGGAAAAAGTTTTTTTGAAAAAATCCCTAATCCCCGGGGTCACAATTTCAGCAAAAATCTGACTTTTGGCAATTCACTCAAAAATGGTGCCAAACGCTTGCAATTGCTCCCCTGAAGGTTTGGCATTCGAAACAGAAGGCTTTTTGTCACAGGAAAAGAAATCAGCCCTCAGCAACTTAACCGGCAGAAAAACTTTTTTTGAAAAAATCCCTAAGCCCCGGGCTCACAATTTCAGCAAAAATCTGACTTTTTGGAATGCACTCAAAAATGGTGCCAAACGCTTGCAATTGCTCCACTGAAAGTTTGGCAGTCGAAACAGAAGGCTTTAGGCCACAGGAGAAGAAATCAGCCCTCAGCAACTTAACCGGCAGAAAAACTTTTTTAAAAAAAATCCCTAAGCCCCGGGGTCACAATTTCAGCAAAAATCTGACTTTTGGGAATGCACTCAAAAATGGTGCCAAACGCTTGCAATTGCTCCCCTGAAAGGTTTGGCAGTCGAAACAGAAGGCTATTTATCACAGGAAAAGAAATCAGCCCTCAACAACTTAAACGGCGGAAAATGATTTTTTAGAAAAAATCCCTAAGCCCCAGTGTCACAATTTCAGCAAAAATCTGACTTTTGGCAATTCAGTCAAAAATGGTGCCAAACGCTTGCAAATGCTCCCCTGGAACATTTGAAAAAATCCCTAAGCCCCGGGGTCACAATTTCAGCAAAAATCTGACTTTTGGCAATTCAGTCAAAAATGGTGCCAAAAGTTACCAATTGCTCCCCTGAAAGTTTTGGCAGTCGAAATAGAAGGCTTTTTATCACAGGAAAAGAAATCAGCCCTCAACAACTTGATCAGCGGAACTTTTTTTTTTTTGCAAAAATCCCTACACACCGGGGTCACAATTTCAGCAAAAATTGGACTTTTGGCAATTCACTCAAAAATGGTGCCAAACGCTTGCAATTGCTCCACTGAAAGTTTGGCAGTCGAAACAGAAGGCTTTTTGCCACAGGAGAAGAAATCAGCCCTCAGCAACTTAACCGGCAGAAAATTTTTTTTAAAAAAAATCCCTAAGCCCCGGGGTCACAATTTCAGCAAAAATCTGACTTTTGGGAATGCACTCAAAAATGGTGCCAAAAGTTACCAATTGCTCCCCTGAAAGGTTTGGCAGTCGAAACAGAAGGCTTTTTATTACAGGAAAAGAAATCAGCCCTCAACTACATAACCATCGGAAAATGATTTTTTTGAAAAAATCCCTAAGCCCCGGGGTCACAATTTCAGCAAAAATCTGACTTTTGACAATTCACTCAAAAATGGTGCCAAACGCTTGCAAATACTCCTCTGAAACTTTTGGCAGTCGAAACACTAGGGTTTTTATCACAGGAAAAGAAATCAGCCCTCAACAACTTGACCGGCGGAAAATGATTTTTTTGAAAAAATCCCTAAGCCCCGGGGTCATAATTTCAGCAAAAATTGAACATTTGGCAATTCACTCAAAAATGGTGCCAAACGCTTGCAATTGCTCCCCTGAAAGGTTTGGCAGTCGAAACAGAAGGCTTTTTGTCACAGGAAAAGAAATCAGCCCTCAGCAACTTAACCGGCGAAAAAAGTTTTTTTGAAAAAATCCCTAAGCCCCGGGGTCACAATTTCAGCAAAAATCTGACTTTGGCAATTCAGTAAAAAAATGGTGAGAAACGCTTTCAAATGCTCCCCTGAAAGCTTTGGCAGTCGAAACAGAAGGCTTTTTATCACAGGAAAAGAAATCAGCCCTAAACAACTTGACCGGCTGAAAATGTTTTTTTTGAAAAAATCCCTAAGCCCCGGGGTCACAATTTCAGCAAAAATCTGACTTTTGGGAATTCACTCAAAAATGGTACCAACCGGTTGCAAATGCTCCCCTGAAACTTTTGGCAGTCGAAACAGAAGCCTTTTTATCAAAGGAGAAGAAATCAGCCCTTAACAACTTGACCGGCGGAAAAACTTTTTTTGAAAAAATCCCTAAGCCCAGGGGTCACAATTTCAGCAAAAATCTGACTTTTGGCAATTCACTCAAAAATGGTGCCAAACGCTTGCAAATGCTGCGCTTAAAATTTTGGCAGTCGAAACAGAAGGCTTTTTATCACAGGAGAAGAAATCAGCCGTCCGCAACTTAATCGGCGGAAAAAGTTTTTTTGAAAAAATCCCTAAGCCCCGGGGTCACAATTTCAGCAAAAATCTGACTTTTGGCAATTCACTCAAAAATGGTGCCAAACGCTTGCAATTGCTCCCCTGAAGGTTTGGCATTCGAAACAGAAGGCTTTTTGTCACAGGAAAAGAAATCAGCCCTCAACAACTTGACCGGCGGAAAATGTTTTTTTTGAAAAACAATTTCATCAAAAATCAGACTCTTGGAAATTCACTCAAAAATGGTGCCAAGCGCTTGCAATTGCTCCCCTGAAAGGTTTGGCAGTCGAAACAGAAGGCTTTTTGTCACAGGAAAAGAAATCCGCCCTCAGCAACTTAACCGGTGGAAAAAGTTTTTTTTGAAAAAATCCCTAAGCCCCGGGGTCACAATTTCAGCAAAAATCTTACTTTAGGCAATTCAGTCAAAAATGGTGCCAAACGCTTGAAAATGCTCCCCTGAAAGCTTTGGCAGTCGAAACAGAAGGCTTTTTATCACAGGAAAAGAAATCAGCCCTAAACAACTTGACCGGCTGAAAATGTTTTTTTTGAAAAAATCCCTAAGCCCCGGGGTCACAATTTCAGCAAAAATCTGACTTTTGGGAATTCACTCAAAAATGGTACCAACCGGTTGCAAATGCTCCCCTGAAACTTTTGGCAGTCGAAACAGAAGGCTTTTTATCACAGGAGAAGAAATCAGCCCTCCGCAACTTCACCGGCGGAAAAACTTTTTTTGAAAAACAATTTCAGCCAAAATCGGACTTTTGGAAATTCACTCAAAAATGGTGCCAAACACTTGCAATTGCTCCCCTGAACGGTTTGGCAGTAGAAACAGAAGGGTTTTTTTCACAGGAGAAGAAATCAGCCCTCAGCAACTTAACCGGCAGAAAAACTCTTTTTGAAAAAATCCCTAAGCCCCGGGGTCACAGTTTCATCAAAAATCTGACTTTCGGCAATTCCCTCAAAAATGGTGCCAAACGCTTGAAAATGCTTCGCTGAAAGCTTTGGCAGTCGAAACAGAAGGCTTTTTATTACAGGCAAAGAAATCAGCCCTCAACAACTTGACTGGCGGAAAATAATTTTTTGACAAAATCCCTAAGCCCCGGGGTCACAATTTCAGCAAAAATCTGACTTTTGGCAATTCACTCAAAAATGGTGCCAAACGCTTGCAATTGCTCCACTGAAAGCTTTGGCAGTCGAAACAGAAGGCTTTTTATCACAGGAAAAGAAATCAGCCCTCAACAACTTAAACGGCGGGAAATGATTTTTTAGAAAAAATCCATAAGCCCCGGTGTCACAATTTCAGCAAAAATCTGACTTATGGCAATTCAGTCAAAAATGGTGCCAAAAGCTGGCAAATGCTCCCGTGGAAGATTTGAAAAACTCCCTAAGCCCCGGGGTCACAATTTCAGCAAAAATCTGACTTTTGGCAATTCAGTCAAAAATGGTGCCAATCGCTTGCAAATGCTCCCCTGAAAGGTTTGGCAGTCGAAACAGAAGGCTTTTTATCACAGGAAAAGAAATCAGCCCTCAACTACATAACCAGCGGAAAATATTTTTTTGAAAAAATCCCTAAGCCCCTGGGACACAATTTCAGCAAAAATCTGACTTTTGGGAATGCACTCAAAAATGGTGCCAAACGCTTGCAATTGCTCTCCTGAAAGGTTTGGCAGTCAAAACAGAATGCTTTTTATAACAGGAAAAGAAATCAGCCCTCAACAACTTGAACGGCGGAAAATGATTTTTTAGAAAAAATCCCTAAGCCCCGGTGTCACAATTTCAGCAAAAATCTGACTTTTGGCAATTCACTATAAAATGGTGCCAAACGCTTGCAATTGCTCCACTGAAAGCTTTGGCAGTCGAAACAGAAGGCTTTTTGTCACAGGAGAAGAAATCAGCCCTCAGCAACTCAACCGGCAGAAAAACTTTTTTTGAAAAAATCCCTAAGCCCCGGGGTCACAATTTCAGCAAAAATCTGACTTTTTGGAATGCACTCAAAAATGGTGCCAGACGCTTGCAATTGCTCCCATGAAGGGTTTGGCAGTCGAGACAGAAGGCTTTTTATCACAGGAAAAGAAATCAGCCCTCAACAACTTAAACGGCGGAAAATGATTTTTTAGAAAAAATCCCTAAGCCCCGGTGTCACAATTTCAGCAAAAAACTGACTTTTGACAATTCACTCAAAAATGGTGCCAAACGCTTGCAAATACTCCCCTGGAACATTTGAAAAACTCCCTAAGCCCCGGGGTCACAATTTCAGCAAAAAACTGACTTTTGGCAATTCACTCAAAAATGGTGCCAAACACTTGCAAATCCTCCCCTGAAAGGTTTGGCTGTTGAAAAAGAAGGCTTTTTGTCACAGGAAAAGAAATCAGCCCTCAACAACTTGACCGGCGGAAAATAATTTTTTGAAAAAATCCCTAAGCCCCGGGGTCACAATTTCAGCAAAAACTGGACTTTCGGCAATTCACTCAAAAATGGTGCCAAACGCTTGCAATTGCTCCCCTGAAAGGTTTGGCAGTCGAAACAGAAGGCTTTTTGTCACAGGAAAAGAAATCAGCCGTCAACAACTTGAACGGCGGAAAATGATTTTTTAGAAAAAATCCGTAAGCCCTGGTGTCACAATTTCAGCAAAAATCGGACCTTTGGCAATTGAGTCAAAAATGGTGCCAAACGCTTGCAAATGCTCCCCTGAAACATTTGAAAAAATCCCTAAGCCCCGGGGTCACAATTTCAGCAAAATTTGGACTTTCGGCAATTCACTCAAAAATGGTGACAATCGCTTGCAAATGCTCCCCTGAAAGTTTTGGCAGTCGAAATAGAAGGCTTTTTATCACAGGAAAAGAAATCAGCCCTCAACAACTTGACCAGCGAGAAATTTTTTTTTTTTGCAAAAATCCCTACGCCCCGGTGACACAATTTCAGCAAAAAACTGACTTTTGGCAATTCAGTCAAAAATGGTGACAATCGCTTGCAAATGCTCCCCTGAAAGGTTTGGCTGTTGAAAAAGAAGGCTTTTTGTCACAGGAAAAGAAATCAGCCCTCAACAACTTGACCGGCGGAAAATAATTTTTTGAAAAAATCCCTAAGCCCCGGGGTCACAATTCCAGCAAAAATCTGACTTTTGGCAATTCAGTCAAAAATGGTGCCAAACGCTTGCAAATGCTCCCCTGGAACATTTGAAAAACTCCCTAAGCCCCGGGGTCACAATTTCAGCAAAAAACTGACTTTTGGCAATTCACTCAAAAATGGTGCCAAACGCTTGCAAATGCTCCGCTGAAAGCTTTGGCAGTCGAAACAGAAGGCTGTTTGTCACAGGAAAAGAAATCAGCCCTCAACAACTTGAACGGCGGAAAATGATTTTTTTGAAAAAATCCCTAAGCCCCGGTGTCACAATTTCAGCAAAAATCGGACCTTTGGCAATTCACTCAAAAATGGTGCCAAACGCTTGCAATTGCTCCACTGAAATCTTTGGCAGTCGAAACAGAAGGCTTTTTGTCACAGGAGAAGAAATCAGCCCTCAGCAACTTAACCGGCAGAAAAACTTTTTTTGAAAAAATCCCTAAGCCCCGGGCTCACAATTTCAGCAAAAATCTGACTTTTGGGAATGCACTCAAAAATGGTGCCAAACGCTTGCAATTGCTCCCCTGAAAGGTTTGGCAGTCGAAACAGAAGGCTTTAGGCCACAGGAGAAGAAATCAGCCCTCAGCAACTTAACCGGCAGAAAAACTTTTTTTAAAAAAATCCCTAAGCCCCGGGGTCACAATTTCAGCAAAAATCTGACTTTTGGGAATGCACTCAAAAATGGTACCAACCGGTTGCAAATGCTCCCCTGAAAGGTTTGGCAGTCGAAACAGAAGGCTATTTATCACAGGAAAAGAAATCAGCCCTCAACTACATAACCAGCGGAAAATATTTTTTTGAAAAAATCCCTAAGCCCCGGGGTCACAATTTCAGCAAAAATCTGACTTTTGGCAATTCAGTCAAAAATGGTGCCAATCGCTTGCAAATGCTCCCCTGAAAGGTTTGGCAGTCGAAACAGAAGGCTTTTTATCACAGGAAAAGAAATCAGCCCTCAACTACATAACCAGCGGAAAATATTTTTTTGAAAAAATCCCTAAGCCCCTGGGTCACAATTTCACCAAAAATCTGACTTTTGGGAATTCACTCAAAAATGGTACCAACCGGTTGCAAATGCTCCCCTGGAACATTTGAAAAACTCCCTAAGCCCCGGGGTCACAATTTCAGCAAAAATCTGACTTTTGGCAATTCAGTCAAAAATGGTGCCAATCGCTTGCAAATGCTCCCGTGGAAGATTTGAAAAACTCCCTAAGCCCCGGGGTCACAATTTCAGCAAAAATCTGACTTTTGGCAATTCAGTCAAAAATGGTGCCAATCGCTTGCAAATGCTCCCCTGAAAGCTTTGGCAGTCGAAACAGAAGGCTTTTTATCACAGGAAAAGAAATCAGCCCTCAAAAACTTGACCAGCGGAAAATGTTTTTTTTGAAAAAATCCCTAAGCCCCGGGGTCACAATTTCAGCAAAAAACTGACTTTTGACAATTCACTCAAAAATGGTGCCAAACGCTTGCAAATGCTCCCCTGGAACATTTGAAAAACTCCCTAAGCCCCGGGGTCACAATTTCAGCAAAAATCTGACTTTTGGCTATTCAGTCAAAAATGGTGCCAATCGCTTGCAAATGCTCCCATGAAAGTTTTGGCAGTTGAAACAGAAGGCTTTTTATCACAGGAAAAGAAATCAGCCCTCAACAACTTGACCGGCAGAAAAACTTTTTTTAAAAAAATCCCTAAGCCCCGGGGTCACGATTTCAGCAAAAATCTGACTTTTGGGAATGCACTCAAAAATGCTGCCAAACGCTTGCAATTGCTCCCCTGAAGGTTTGGCAGTCGAAACAGAAGGCTATTTGTCACAGGAAAAGAAATCTGCCCTCAACAACTTGACCGGCGGAAAATGATTTTTTTGAAAAACAATTTCAGCCAAAATTGGACTTTTGGAAATTCACTCAAAAATGGTGCCAAACGCTTGCAATTGGTCCCCTGAAAGGTTTGGCAGTCGAAACAGAAGGCTTTTTGTCACAGGAAAAGAAATCAGCCCTCAGCAACTTCACCGGCGGAAATTTTTTTTTTTTGCAAAAATCCCTACACACCGGGGTCACAATTTCAGCAAAAATTGGACTTTTGGCAATTCACTCAAAAATGGTGCCAAACGCTTGCAATTGCTCCACTGAAAGTTTGGCAGTCGAAACAGAAGGCTTTTTGCCACAGGAGAAGAAATCAGCCCTCAGCAACTTAACCGGCAGAAAAATTTTTTTAAAAAAAATCCCTAAGCCCCGGGGTCACAATTTCAGCAAAAATCTGACTTTTGGGAATGCACTCAAAAATGGTGCCAAAAGTTACCAATTGCTCCCCTGAAAGGTTTGGCAGTCGAAACAGAAGGCTTTTTATTACAGGAAAAGAAATCAGCCCTCAACTACATAACCATCGGAAAATGATTTTTTTGAAAAAATCCCTAAGCCCCGGGGTCACAATTTCAGCAAAAATCTGACTTTTGACAATTCACTCAAAAATGGTGCCAAACGCTTGCAAATACTCCTCTGAAACTTTTGGCAGTCGAAACAGAAGGCTTTTTGTCACAGGAAAAGAAATCAGCCCTCAGCAACTTAACCGGCGAAAAAAGTTTTTTTGAAAAAATCCCTAAGCCCCGGGGTCACAATTTCAGCAAAAATCTGACTTTGGCAATTCAGTAAAAAAATGGTGCGAAACGCTTTCAAATGCTCCCCTGAAAGCTTTGGCAGTCGAAACAGAAGGCTTTTTATCACAGGAAAAGAAATCAGCCCTAAACAACTTGACCGGCTGAAAATGTTTTTTTTGAAAAAATCCCTAAGCCCCGGGGTCACAATTTCAGCAAAAATCTGACTTTTGGGAATTCACTCAAAAATGGTACCAACCGGTTGCAAATGCTCCCCTGAAACTTTTGGCAGTCGAAACAGAAGCCTTTTTATCAAAGGAGAAGAAATCAGCCCTTAACAACTTGACCGGCGGAAAAACTTTTTTTGAAAAAATCCCTAAGCCCAGGGGTCACAATTTCAGCAAAAATCTGACTTTTGGCAATTCACTCAAAAATGGTGCCAAACGCTTGCAAATGCTGCGCTTAAAATTTTGGCAGTCGAAACAGAAGGCTTTTTATCACAGGAGAAGAAATCAGCCGTCCGCAACTTAATCGGCGGAAAAAGTTTTTTTGAAAAAATCCCTAAGCCCCGGGGTCACAATTTCAGCAAAAATCTGACTTTTGGCAATTCACTCAAAAATGGTGCCAAACGCTTGCAATTGCTCCCCTGAAGGTTTGGCATTCGAAACAGAAGGCTTTTTGTCACAGGAAAAGAAATCAGCCCTCAACAACTTGACCGGCGGAAAATGTTTTTTTTGAAAAACAATTTCAGCAAAAATCAGACTCTTGGAAATTCACTCAAAAATGGTGCCAAGCGCTTGCAATTGCTCCCCTGAAAGGTTTGGCAGTCGAAACAGAAGGCTTTTTGTCACAGGAAAAGAAATCAGCCCTCAGCAACTTAACCGGTGGAAAAAGTTTTTTTTGAAAAAATCCCTAAGCCCCGGGGTCACAATTTCAGCAAAAATCTTACTTTAGGCAATTCAGTCAAAAATGGTGCCAAACGCTTGAAAATGCTCCCCTGAAAGCTTTGGCAGTCGAAACAGAAGGCTTTTTATCACAGGAAAAGAAATCAGCCCTAAACAACTTGACCGGCTGAAAATGTTTTTTTTGAAAAAATCCCTAAGCCCCGGGGTCACAATTTCAGCAAAAATCTGACTTTTGGGAATTCACTCAAAAATGGTACCAACCGGTTGCAAATGCTCCCCTGAAACTTTTGGCAGTCGAAACAGAAGGCTTTTTATCACAGGAGAAGAAATCAGCCCTCCGCAACTTCACCGGCGGAAAAACTTTTTTTGAAAAACAATTTCAGCCAAAATCGGACTTTTGGAAATTCACTCAAAAATGGTGCCAAACACTTGCAATTGCTCCCCTGAACGGTTTGGCAGTAGAAACAGAAGGGTTTTTTTCACAGGAGAAGAAATCAGCCCTCAGCAACTTAACCGGCAGAAAAACTTTTTTTGAAAAAATCCCTAAGCCCCGGGGTCACAGTTTCAGCAAAAATCTGACTTTCGGCAATTCCCTCAAAAATGGTGCCAAACGCTTGAAAATGCTTCGCTGAAAGCTTTGGCAGTCGAAACAGAAGGCTTTTTATTACAGGAAAAGAAATCAGCCCTCAACAACTTGACTGGCGGAAAATAATTTTTTGACAAAATCCCTAAGCCCCGGGGTCACAATTTCAGCAAAAATCTGACTTTTGGCAATTCACTCAAAAATGGTGCCAAACGCTTGCAATTGCTCCACTGAAAGCTTTGGCAGTCGAAACAGAAGGCTTTTTATCACAGGAAAAGAAATCAGCCCTCAACAACTTAAACGGCGGGAAATGATTTTTTAGAAAAAATCCATAAGCCCCGGTGTCACAATTTCAGCAAAAATCTGACTTATGGCAATTCAGTCAAAAATGGTGCCAAAAGCTGGCAAATGCTCCCGTGGAAGATTTGAAAAACTCCCTAAGCCCCGGGGTCACAATTTCAGCAAAAATCTGACTTTTGGCAATTCAGTCAAAAATGGTGCCAATCGCTTGCAAATGCTCCCCTGAAAGGTTTGGCAGTCGAAACAGAAGGCTTTTTATCACAGGAAAAGAAATCAGCCCTCAACTACATAACCAGCGGAAAATATTTTTTTGAAAAAATCCCTAAGCCCCTGGGTCACAATTTCACCAAAAATCTGACTTTTGGGAATTCACTCAAAAATGGTACCAACCGGTTGCAAATGCTCCCCTGGAACATTTGAAAAACTCCCTAAGCCCCGGGGTCACAATTTCAGCAAAAATCTGACTTTTGGCAATTCAGTCAAAAATGGTGCCAATCACTTGCAAATGCTCCTCTGGAACATTTGAAAAACTCCCTAAGCCCCGGGGTCACAATTTCAGCAAAAATCTGACTTTTGGCAATTCAGTCAAAAATGGTGCCAATCGCTTGCAAATGCTCCCCTGAAAGCTTTGGCAGTCGAAACAGAAGGCTTTTTATCACAGGAAAAGAAATCAGCCCTCAAAAACTTGACCAGCGGAAAATGTTTTTTTTGAAAAAATCCCTAAGCCCCGGGGTCACAATTTCAGCAAAAAACTGACTTTTGCCAATTCACTCAAAAATGGTGCCAAACACTTGCAAATGCTCCCCTGGAACATTTGAAAAACTCCCTAAGCCCCGGGGTCACAATTTCAGCAAAAATCTGACTTTTGGCTATTCAGTCAAAAATGGTGCCAATCGCTTGCAAATGCTCCCCTGAAAGTTTTGGCAGTTGAAACAGAAGGCTTTTTATCACAGGAAAAGAAATCAGCCCTCAACAACTTGACCAGCGGAATTATTTTTTTTTTGCAAAAATCCCTAAGCCCCGGGGTCACAATTTCAGCAAAAATAGGACTTTTGGCAATTCACTCAAAAATGGTGCCAAACACTTGCAAATGCTCCCCTGAAAGCTTTGGCAGTCGAAACAGAAGGCTTTTTATCAGAGGAAAAGAAATCAGCCCTCAAAAACTTGACCAGCGGAAAATGTTTTTTTTGAAAAAATCCCTAAGCCCCGGGGTCACAATTTCAGCAAAAAACTGACTTTTGCCAATTCACTCAAAAATGGTGCCAAACACTTGCAAATGCTCCCCTGGAACATTTGAAAAACTCCCTAAGCCCCGGGGTCACAATTTCAGCAAAAATCTTACTTTAGGCAATTCAGTCAAAAATGGTGCCAAACGCTTGAAAATGCTCCCCTGAAAGCTTTGGCAGTCGAAACAGAAGGCTTTTTATCACAGGAAAAGAAATCAGCCCTCAACAACTTGACCGGCTGAAAATGTTTTTTTTGAAAAAATCCCTAAGCCCCGGGGTCACAATTTCAGCAAAAATCTGACTTTTGGGAATTCACTCAAAAATGGTACCAACCGGTTGCAAATGCTCCCCTGAAACTTTTGGCAGTCGAAACAGAAGGCTTTTTATCACAGGAGAAGAAATCAGCCCTCCGCAACTTCACCGGCGGAAAAACTTTTTTTGAAAAAATTCCTATGCCCCGGGGTCACAATTTCAGCAAAAATCTGACTTTTGGCAATTCACTCAAAAATGCTGCCAAACGCTTGCAATTGCTCCCCTGAAGGTTTGGCAGTCGAAACAGAAGGCTATTTGTCACAGGAAAAGAAATCTGCCCTCAACAACTTGACCGGCGGAAAATGATTTTTTTGAAAAACAATTTCAGCCAAAATTGGACTTTTGGAAATTCACTCAAAAATGGTGCCAAACGCTTGCAATTGCTCCCCTGAAAGGTTTGGCAGTCGAAACAGAAGGCTTTTTGTCACAGGAAAAGAACTCAGCCCTCAGCAACTTCACCAGCGGAACAACTTTTTTTGAAAAAATCCCTAAGCCCCAGGGTCACAATTTCAGCAAAAATCTGACTTTTGGAAATTCACTCAAAAATGGTGCCAAACGCTTGTAATTGCTCCCCTGAACGGTTTGGCAGTCGAAACAGAAGGCTTTTTGACACAGGAAAAATAATCAGCCCTCAGCAACTTAACCGGCAGAAAAACTTTTTTTGAAAAAATCCCTAAGCCCCGGGGTCACAGTTTCAGCAAAAATCTGACTTTTGGCAATTCAGTCAAAAATGGTGCCAAAAGCTTGCAAATGCTCCCGTGGAAGATTTGAATAACTCCCTAAGCCCAGGGGTCACAATTTCAGCAAAAATCTGACTTTTGGCTATTCAGTCAAAAATGGTGCCAATCGCTTGCAAATGCTCCCATGAAAGTTTTGGCAGTTGAAACAGAAGGCTTTTTATCAAAGGAAAAGAAATCAGCCCTCAACAACTTGACCAGCGGAATTTTTTTTTTTTTTTGAAAAAATCCCTAAGCCCCGGGGTCACAATTTCAGCAAAAATTGGACTTTTGGCAATTCACTGAAAAATGGCGCCAAACACTTGCAATTGCTCGACTGAAAGCTTTGGCAGTCGAAACAGAAGGCTTTTTGTCACAGGAGAAGAAATCAGCCCTCAGCAACTTAACCGGCAGAAAAACTTTTTTTAAAAAAATCCCTAAGCCCCGGGGTCACGATTTCAGCAAAAATCTGACTTTTGGCAATGCACTCAAAAATGGTGCCAAACGCTTGCAATTGCTCCCCTGAAAGGTTTGGCAGTCGAAACAGAAGGCTTTTTATCACAGGAAAAGAAATCAGCCCTCAACAACTTGACCAGCGGAAAATGTTTTTTTTGAAAAAATCCCTAAGCCCCGGGGTCACAATTTCAGCAAAAATCTGACTTTTGGGAATTCACTCAAAAATGGTACCAACCGGTAGCAAATGCTCCCCTGAAACTTTTGGCAGTCGAAACAGAAGGCTTTTTATCACAGGAGAAGAAATCAGCCCTCCGCAACTTCACCGGCGAAAAAACTTTTTTTGAAAAAATCCCTAAGCCCCGGGGTCACAGTTTCAGCAAAAATCTGACTTTTGGCAATTCAGTCAAAAATGGTGCCAAACGCTTGCAAATGCTCCACTGAAAGCTTTGGCAGTAGAAACAGAAGGCTTTTTGTAACAGGAGAAGAAATCAGCCCTCAGCAACTTAACCGGCAGAAAAACTTTTTTGAAAAAATCCCTAAGCCCCGGGGTCACAATTTCAGCAAAAATCTGACTTTCGGCAATTCACTCAAAAATGGTGCCAAACGCTTGAAAATGTTCCGCTGAAAGGTTTGGCAGTCGAAACAGAAGGCTTTTTATTAGAGGAAAAGAAATCAGCCCTCAACAACTTGACTGGCGGGAAATAATTTTTTGACAAAATCCCTAAGCCCCGGGGTCACAATTTCTGCAAAAATCTGACTTTTGGCAATTCACTCAAAAATGGTGCCAAACGCTTGCAATTGCTCCACTGAATGCTTTGGAAGTCGAAACAGAAGGCTTTTTATCACAGGAAAAGAAATCAGCCCTCAACAACTTAAACGGCGGGAAATGATTTTTTAGAAAAAATCCCTAAGCCCCGGTGTCACAATTTCAGCAAAAATCTGACTTTTGGCAATTCAGTCAAAAATGGTGCCAAAAGCTTGCAAATGCTCCCGTGGAAGATTTGAATAACTCCCTAAGCCCAGGGGTCACAATTTCAGCAAAAATCTGACTTTTGGCTATTCAGTCAAAAATGGTGCCAATCGCTTGCAAATGCTCCCATGAAAGTTTTGGCAGTTGAAACAGAAGGCTTTTTATCATAGGAAAAGAAATCAGCCCTCAACAACTTGACCAGCGGAATTTTTTTTTTTTTGCAAAAATCCCTAAGCCCCGGGGTCACAATTTCAGCAAAAATTGGACTTTTGGCAATTCACTCAAAAATGGTGCCAAACACTTGCAATTGCTCGACTGAAAGCTTTGGCAGTCGAAACAGAAGGCTTTTTATCACAGGAGAAGAAATCAGCCGTCCGCAACTTAATCGGCGGAAAAAGTTTTTTTGAAAAAATCCCTAAGCCCCGGGGTCACAATTTCAGCAAAAATCTGACTTTTGGCAATTCACTCAAAAATGGTGCCAAACGCTTGCAATTGCTCCCCTGAAGGTTTGGCATTCGAAACAGAAGGCTTTTTGTCACAGGAAAAGAAATCAGCCCTCAACACCTTGACCGGCGGAAAATGTTTTTTTTGAAAAACAATTTCAGCAAAAATCAGACTCTTGGAAATTCACTCAAAAATGGTGCCAAGCGCTTGCAATTGCTCCCCTGAAAGGTTTGGCAGTCGAAACAGAAGGCTTTTTGTCACAGGAAAAGAAATCAGCCCTCAGCAACTTAACCGGTGGAAAAAGTTTTTTTTGAAAAAATCCCTAAGCCCCGGGGTCACAATTTCAGCAAAAATCTTACTTTAGGCAATTCAGTCAAAAATGGTGCCAAACGCTTGAAAATGCTCCCCTGAAAGCTTTGGCAGTCGAAACAGAAGGCTTTTTATCACAGGAAAAGAAATCAGCCCTAAACAACTTGACCGGCTGAAAATGTTTTTTTTGAAAAAATCCCTAAGCCCCGGGGTCACAATTTCAGCAAAAATCTGACTTTTGGGAATTCACTCAAAAATGGTACCAACCGGTTGCAAATGCTCCCCTGAAACTTTTGGCAGTCGAAACAGAAGGCTTTTTATCACAGGAGAAGAAATCAGCCCTCCGCAACTTCACCGGCGGAAAAACTTTTTTTGAAAAACAATTTCAGCCAAAATCGGACTTTTGGAAATTCACTCAAAAATGGTGCCAAACACTTGCAATTGCTCCCCTGAACGGTTTGGCAGTAGAAACAGAAGGGTTTTTTTCACAGGAGAAGAAATCAGCCCTCAGCAACTTAACCGGCAGAAAAACTTTTTTTGAAAAAATCCCTAAGCCCCGGGGTCACAGTTTCAGCAAAAATCTGACTTTCGGCAATTCCCTCAAAAATGGTGCCAAACGCTTGAAAATGCTTCGCTGAAAGCTTTGGCAGTCGAAACAGAAGGCTTTTTATTACAGGAAAAGAAATCAGCCCTCAACAACTTGACTGGCGGAAAATAATTTTTTGACAAAATCCCTAAGCCCCGGGGTCACAATTTCAGCAAAAATCTGACTTTTGGCAATTCACTCAAAAATGGTGCCAAACGCTTGCAATTGCTCCACTGAAAGCTTTGGCAGTCGAAACAGAAGGCTTTTTATCACAGGAAAAGAAATCAGCCCTCAACAACTTAAACGGCGGGAAATGATTTTTTAGAAAAAATCCATAAGCCCCGGTGTCACAATTTCAGCAAAAATCTGACTTTTGGCAATTCAGTCAAAAATGGTGCCAAAAGCTGGCAAATGCTCCCGTGGAAGATTTGAAAAACTCCCTAAGCCCCGGGGTCACAATTTCAGCAAAAATCTGACTTTTGGCAATTCAGTCAAAAATGGTGCCAATCGCTTGCAAATGCTCCCCTGAAAGGTCTGGCAGTCGAAACAGAAGGCTTTTTATCACAGGAAAAGAAATCAGCCCTCAACTACATAACCAGCGGAAAATATTTTTTTGAAAAAATCCCTAAGCCCCTGGGTCACAATTTCACCAAAAATCTGACTTTTGGGAATTCACTCAAAAATGGTACCAACCGGTTGCAAATGTTCCCCTGGAACATTTGAAAAACTCCCTAAGCCCCGGGGTCACAATTTCAGCAAAAATCTGACTTTTGGCAATTCAGTCAAAAATGGTGCCAATCGCTTGCAAATGCTCCCCTGGAACATTTGAAAAACTCCCTAAGCCCCGGGGTCACAATTTCAGCAAAAATCTGACTTTTGGCAATTCAGTCAAAAATGGTGCCAATCGCTTGCAAATGCTCCCCTGAAAGCTTTGGCAGTCGAAACAGAAGGCTTTTTATCACAGGAAAAGAAATCAGCCCTCAAAAACTTGACCAGCGGAAAATGTTTTTTTTGAAAAAATCCCTAAGCCCCGGGGTCACAATTTCAGCAAAAAACTGACTTTTGCCAATTCACTCAAAAATGGTGCCAAACGCTTGCAAATGCTCCCCTGGAACATTTGAAAAACTCCCTAAGCCCCGGGGTCACAATTTCAGCAAAAATCTGACTTTTGGCTATTCAGTCAAAAATGGTGCCAATCGCTTGCAAATGCTCCCCTGAAAGTTTTGGCAGTTGAAACAGAAGGCTTTTTATCACAGGAAAAGAAATCAGCCCTCAACAACTTGACCAGCGGAATTTTTTTTTTTTTTTTGCAAAAATCCCTAAGCCCCGGGGTCACAATTTCAGCAAAAATAGGACTTTTGGCAATTCACTCAAAAATGGTGCCAAACAATTGCAATTGCTCCACTGAAAGCTTTGGCAGGCGAAACAGAAGGCTTTTTGTCACAGGAGAAGAAATCAGCCCTCAGCAACTTAACCGGCAGAAAAACTTTTTTTAAAAAAATCCCTAAGCCCCGGGGTCACGATTTCAGCAAAAATCTGACTTTTGGCAATGCACTCAAAAATGGTGCCAAACGCTTGCAATTGCTCCCTTGAAAGGTTTGCCAGTCGAAACAGAAGGCTTTTTATCACAGGAAAAGAAATCAGCCCTCAACAACTTGACCAGCGGAAAATGTTTTTTTTGAAAAAATCCCTAAGCCCCGGGGTCACAATTTCAGCAAAAAACTGACTTTTGCCAATTCACTCAAAAATGGTGCCAAACGCTTGCAATTGCTCCACTGAATGCTTTGGAAGTCGAAACAGAAGGCTTTTTATCACAGGAAAAGAAATCAGCCCTCAACAACTTAAACGGCGGGAAATGATTTTTTAGAAAAAATCCCTAAGCCCCGGTGTCACAATTTCAGCAAAAATCTGACTTTTGGCAATTCAGTCAAAAATGGTGCCAAAAGCTTGCAAATGCTCCCGTGGAAGATTTGAATAACTCCCTAAGCCCAGGGGTCACAATTTCAGCAAAAATCTGACTTTTGGCTATTCAGTCAAAAATGGTGCCAATCGCTTGCAAATGCTCCCATGAAAGTTTTGGCAGTTGAAACAGAAGGCTTTTTATCATAGGAAAAGAAATCAGCCCTCAACAACTTGACCAGCGGAATTTTTTTTTTTTTGCAAAAATCCCTAAGCCCCGGGGTCACAATTTCAGCAAAAATTGGACTTTTGGCAATTCACTCAAAAATGGTGCCAAACACTTGCAATTGCTCGACTGAAAGCTTTGGCAGTCGAAACAGAAGGCTTTTTATCACAGGAGAAGAAATCAGCCGTCCGCAACTTAATCGGCGGAAAAAGTTTTTTTGAAAAAATCCCTAAGCCCCGGGGTCACAATTTCAGCAAAAATCTGACTTTTGGCAATTCACTCAAAAATGGTGCAAAACGCTTGCAATTGCTCCCCTGAAGGTTTGGCATTCGAAACAGAAGGCTTTTTGTCACAGGAAAAGAAATCAGCCCTCAACACCTTGACCGGCGGAAAATGTTTTTTTTGAAAAACAATTTCAGCAAAAATCAGACTCTTGGAAATTCACTCAAAAATGGTGCCAAGCGCTTGCAATTGCTCCCCTGAAAGGTTTGGCAGTCGAAACAGAAGGCTTTTTGTCACAGGAAAAGAAATCAGCCCTCAGCAACTTAACCGGTGGAAAAAGTTTTTTTTGAAAAAATCCCTAAGCCCCGGGGTCACAATTTCAGCAAAAATCTTACTTTAGGCAATTCAGTCAAAAATGGTGCCAAACGCTTGAAAATGCTCCCCTGAAAGCTTTGGCAGTCGAAACAGAAGGCTTTTTATCACAGGAAAAGAAATCAGCCCTAAACAACTTGACCGGCTGAAAATGTTTTTTTTGAAATAATCCCTAAGCCCCGGGGTCACAATTTCAGCAAAAATCTGACTTTTGGGAATTCACTCAAAAATGGTACCAACCGGTTGCAAATGCTCCCCTGAAACTTTTGGCAGTCGAAACAGAAGGCTTTTTATCACAGGAGAAGAAATCAGCCCTCCGCAACTTCACCGGCGGAAAAACTTTTTTTGAAAAACAATTTCAGCCAAAATCGGACTTTTGGAAATTCACTCAAAAATGGTGCCAAACACTTGCAATTGCTCCCCTGAACGGTTTGGCAGTAGAAACAGAAGGGTTTTTTTCACAGGAGAAGAAATCAGCCCTCAGCAACTTAACCGGCAGAAAAACTTTTTTTGAAAAAATCCCTAAGCCCCGGGGTCACAGTTTCAGCAAAAATCTGACTTTCGGCAATTCCCTCAAAAATGGTGCCAAACGCTTGAAAATGCTTCGCTGAAAGCTTTGGCAGTCGAAACAGAAGGCTTTTTATTACAGGAAAAGAAATCAGCCCTCAACAACTTGACTGGCGGAAAATAATTTTTTGACAAAATCCCTAAGCCCCGGGGTCACAATTTCAGCAAAAATCTGACTTTTGGCAATTCACTCAAAAATGGTGCCAAACGCTTGCAATTGCTCCACTGAAAGCTTTGGCAGTCGAAACAGAAGGCTTTTTATCACAGGAAAAGAAATCAGCCCTCAACACCTTAAACGGCGGGAAATGATTTTTTAGAAAAAATCCATAAGCCCCGGTTGTCACAATTTCAGCAAAAATCTGACTTTTGGCAATTCAGTCAAAAATGGTGCCAAAAGCTGGCAAATGCTCCCGTGGAAGATTTGAAAAACTCCCTAAGCCCCGGGGTCACAATTTCAGCAAAAATCTGACTTTTGGCAATTCAGTCAAAAATGGTGCCAATCGCTTGCAAATGCTCCCCTGAAAGGTCTGGCAGTCGAAACAGAAGGCTTTTTATCACAGGAAAAGAAATCAGCCCTCAACTACATAACCAGCGGAAAATATTTTTTTGAAAAAATCCCTAAGCCCCTGGGTCACAATTTCACCAAAAATCTGACTTTTGGGAATTCACTCAAAAATGGTACCAACCGGTTGCAAATGTTCCCCTGGAACATTTGAAAAACTCCCTAAGCCCCGGGGTCACAATTTCAGCAAAAATCTGACTTTTGGCAATTCAGTCAAAAATGGTGCCAATCGCTTGCAAATGCTCCCCTGGAACATTTGAAAAACTCCCTAAGCCCCGGGGTCACAATTTCAGCAAAAATCTGACTTTTGGCAATTCAGTCAAAAATGGTGCCAATCGCTTGCAAATGCTCCCCTGAAAGCTTTGGCAGTCGAAACAGAAGGCTTTTTATCACAGGAAAAGAAATCAGCCCTCAAAAACTTGACCAGCGGAAAATGTTTTTTTTGAAAAAATCCCTAAGCCCCGGGGTCACAATTTCAGCAAAAAACTGACTTTTGCCAATTCACTCAAAAATGGTGCCAAACGCTTGCAAATGCTCCCCTGGAACATTTGAAAAACTCCCTAAGCCCCGGGGTCACAATTTCAGCAAAAATCTGACTTTTGGCTATTCAGTCAAAAATGGTGCCAATCGCTTGCAAATGCTCCCCTGAAAGTTTTGGCAGTTGAAACAGAAGGCTTTTTATCACAGGAAAAGAAATCAGCCCTCAACAACTTGACCAGCGGAATTTTTTTTTTTTTTTTGCAAAAATCCCTAAGCCCCGGGGTCACAATTTCAGCAAAAATAGGACTTTTGGCAATTCACTCAAAAATGGTGCCAAACACTTGCAATTGCTCCACTGAAAGCTTTGGCAGGCGAAACAGAAGGCTTTTTGTCACAGGAGAAGAAATCAGCCCTCAGCAACTTAACCGGCAGAAAAACTTTTTTTAAAAAAATCCCTAAGCCCCGGGGTCACGATTTCAGCAAAAATCTGACTTTTGGCAATGCACTCAAAAATGGTGCCAAACGCTTGCAATTGCTCCCTTGAAAGGTTTGCCAGTCGAAACAGAAGGCTTTTTATCACAGGAAAAGAAATCAGCCCTCAACAACTTGACCAGCGGAAAATGTTTTTTTTGAAAAAATCCCTAAGCCCCGGGGTCACAATTTCAGCAAAAAACTGACTTTTGCCAATTCACTCAAAAATTGTGCCAAACGCTTGCAAATGCTCCCCTGGAACATTTGAAAAACTCCCTAAGCCCCGGGGTCACAATTTCAGCAAAAATCTTACTTTAGGCAATTCAGTCAAAAATGGTGCCAAACGCTTGAAAATGCTCCCCTGAAAGCTTTGGCAGTCGAAACATAAGGCTTTTTATCACAGGAAAAGAAATCAGCCCTAAACAACTTGACTGGCTGAAAATGTTTTTTTTGAAAAAATCCCTAAGCCCCGGGGTCACAATTTCAGCAAAAATCTGACTTTTGGGAATTCACTCAAAAATGGTACCAACCGGTAGCAAATGCTCCCCTGAAACTTTTGGCAGTCGAAACAGAAGGCTTTTTATCACAGGAGAAGAAATCAGCCCTCCGCAACTTCACCGGCGAAAAAACTTTTTTTGAAAAAATCCCTAAGCCCCGGGGTCACAGTTTCAGCAAAAATCTGACTTTTGGCAATTCACTCAAAAATGGTGCCAAACGCTTGCAAATGCTCCACTGAAAGCTTTGGCAGTAGAAACAGAAGGCTTTTTGTAACAGGAGAAGAAATCAGCCCTCAGCAACTTAACCGGCAGAAAAACTTTTTTGAAAAAATCCCTAAGCCCCGGGGTCACAATTTCAGCAAAAATCTGACTTTCGGCAATTCACTCAAAAATGGTGCCAAACGCTTGAAAATGTTCCGCTGAAAGGTTTGGCAGTCGAAACAGAAGGCTTTTTATTAGAGGAAAAGAAATCAGCCCTCAACAACTTGACTGGCGGGAAATAATTTTTTGACAAAATCCCTAAGCCCCGGGGTCACAATTTCAGCAAAAATCTGACTTTTGGGAATTCACTCAAAAATGGTACCAACCGGTAGCAAATGCTCCCCTGAAACTTTTGGCAGTCGAAACAGAAGGCTTTTTATCACAGGAGAAGAAATCAGCCCTCCGCAACTTCACCGGCGGAAAAACTTTTTTTGAAAAAATTCCTATGCCCCGGGGTCACAATTTCAGCAAAAATCTGACTTTTGGCAATTCACTCAAAAATGCTGCCAAACGCTTGCAATTGCTCCCCTGAAGGTTTGGCAGTCGAAACAGAAGGCTATGTGTCACAGGAAAAGAAATCTGCCCTCAACAACTTGACCGGCGGAAAATGATTTTTTTGAAAAACAATTTCAGCCAAAATCGGACTTTTGGAAATTCACTCAAAAATGGTGCCAAACGCTTGCAATTGCTCCCCTGAAAGGTTTGGCAGTCGATACAGAAGGCTTTTTGTCACAGGAAAAGAAATCAGCCCTCAGCAACTTCACCGGCGGAACAACTTTTTTTGAAAAAATCCCTAAGCCCCAGGGTCACAGTTTAAGCAAAAATCTGACTTTTGGAAATTCACTCAAAAATGGTGCCAAACGCTTGCAATTGCTCCCCTGAACGGTTTGGCAGTCGAAACAGAAGGCTTTTTGACACAGGAAAAATAATCAGCCCTCAGCAACTTAACCGGCAGAAAAACTTTTTTTGAAAAAATCCCTAAGCCCCGGGGTCACAGTTTCAGCAAAAATCTGACTTTGGGCAATTCAGTCAAAAATGGTGCCAAAAGCTTGCAAATGCTCCCGTGGAAGATTTGAAAAACTCCCTAAGCCCAGGGGTCACAATTTCAGCAAAAATCTGACTTTTGGCTATTCAGTCAAAAATGGTGCCAATCGCTTGCAAATGCTCCCATGAAAGTTTTGGCAGTTGAAACAGAAGGCTTTTTATCACAGGAAAAGAAATCAGCCCTCAACAACTTGACCAGCGGATTTTTTTTTATTTTTTTTTGCAAAAATCCCTAAGCCCCGGGGTCACAATTTCAGCAAAAATTGGACTTTTGGCAATTCACTCAAAAATGGCGCCAAACACTTGCAATTGCTCGACTGAAAGCTTTGGCAGTCGAAACAGAAGGCTTTTTGTCACAGGAGAAGAAATCAGCCCTCAGCAACTTAACCGTCAGAAAAACTTTTTTTAAAAAAATCCCTAAGCCCCGGGGTCACGATTTCAGCAAAAATCTGACTTTTGGCAATGCACTCAAAAATGGTGCCAAACGCTTGCAATTGCTCCCCTGAAAGGTTTGGCAGTCGAAACAGAAGGCTTTTTATCACAGGAAAAGAAATCAGCCCTCAAAAACTTGACCAGCGGAAAATGTTTTTTTTGAAAAAATCCCTAAGCCCCGGGGTCACAATTTCAGCAAAAAACTGACTTTTGCCAATTCACTCAAAAATGGTGCCAAACGCTTGCAAATGCTCCCCTGGAACATTTGAAAAACTCCCTAAGCCCCGGGGTCACAATTTCAGCAAAAATCTTACTTTAGGCAATTCAGTCAAAAATGGTGCCAAACGCTTGAAAATGCTCCCCTGAAAGCTTTGGCAGTCGAAACAGAAGGCTTTTTATCACAGGAAAAGAAATCAGCCCTAAACAACTTGACCGGCTGAAAATGTTTTTTTTGAAAAAATCCCTAAGCCCCGGGGTCACAATTTCAGCAAAAATCTGACTTTTGGGAATTCACTCAAAAATGGTACCAACCGGTAGCAAATGCTCCCCTGAAACTTTTGGCAGTCGAAACAGAAGGCTTTTTATCACAAGAGAAGAAATCAGCCCTCCGCAACTTCACCGGCGGAAAAACTTTTTTTGAAAAAATCCCTAAGCCCCGGGGTCACAGTTTCAGCAAAAATCTGACTTTTGGCAATTCACTCAAAAATGGTGCCAAACGCTTGCAAATGCTCCACTGAAAGCTTTGGCAGTAGAAACAGAAGGCTTTTTGTAACAGGAGAAGAAATCAGCCCTCAGCAACTTAACCGGCAGAAAAACTTTTTTGAAAAAATCCCTAAGCCCCGGGGTCACAGTTTCAGCAAAAATCTGACTTTCGGCAATTCACTCAAAAATGGTACCAACCGGTAGCAAATGCTCCCCTGAAACTTTTGGCAGTCGAAACAGAAGGCTTTTTATCACAAGAGAAGAAATCAGCCCTCCGCAACTTCACCGGCGGAAAAACTTTTTTTGAAAAAATCCCTAAGCCCCGGGGTCACAGTTTCAGCAAAAATCTGACTTTTGGCAATTCACTCAAAAATGGTGCCAAGCACTTGCAATTGCTCCCCTGAAAGCTTTGGCAGTCGAAACAGAAGGCTTTTTATCACAGGAAAAGAAATCAGCCCTAAACAACTTGACCGGCTGAAAATGTTTTTTTTGAAAAAATCCCTAAGCCCCGGGGTCACAATTTCAGCAAAAATCTGACTTTTGGGAATTCACTCAAAAATGGTACCAACCGGTAGCAAATGCTCCCCTGAAACTTTTGGCAGTCGAAACAGAAGGCTTTTTATCACAAGAGAAGAAATCAGCCCTCCGCAACTTCACCGGCGGAAAAACTTTTTTTGAAAAAATCCCTAAGCCCCGGGGTCACAATTTCAGCAAAAATCTGACTTTTGGCAATTCACTCAAAAATGGTGCCAAACGCTTGCAAATGCTCCACTGAAAGCTTTGGCAGTAGAAACAGAAGGCTTTTTGTAACAGGAGAAGAAATCAGCCCTCAGCAACTTAACCGGCAGAAAAACTTTTTTGAAAAAATCCCTAAGCCCCGGGGTCACAGTTTCAGCAAAAATCTGACTTTCGGCAATTCACTCAAAAATGGTGCCAAACGCTTGAAAATGTTCCGCTGAAAGCTTTGGCAGTCGAAACAGAAGGCTTTTTATTAGAGGAAAAGAAATCAGCCCTCAACAACTTGACTGGCGGGAAATAATTTTTTGACAAAATCCCTAAGCCCCGGGGTCACAATTTCTGCAAAAATCTGACTTTTGGCAATTCACTCAAAAATGGTGCCAAACGCTTGCAATTGCTCCACTGAATGCTTTGGCAGTCGAAACAGAAGGCTTTTTATCACAGGAAAAGAAATCAGCCCTCAACAACTTGACCAGCGGAAAATGTTTTTTTTGAAAAAATCCCTAAGCCCCGGGGTCACAATTTCAGCAAAAAACTGACTTTTGCCAATTCACTCAAAAATGGTGCCAAACGCTTGCAAATGCTCCCCTGGAACATTTGAAAAACTCCCTAAGCCCCGGGGTCACAATTTCAGCAAAAATCTTACTTTAGGCAATTCAGTCAAAAATGGTGCCAAACGCTTGAAAATGCTCCCCTGAAAGCTTTGGCAGTCGAAACAGAAGGCTTTTTATCACAGGAAAAGAAATCAGCCCTAAACAACTTGACCGGCTGAAAATGTTTTTTTTGAAAAAATCCCTAAGCCCCGGGGTCACAATTTCAGCAAAAATCTGACTTTTGGGAATTCACTCAAAAATGGTACCAACCGGTAGCAAATGCTCCCCTGAAACTTTTGGCAGTCGAAACAGAAGGCTTTTTATCACAAGAGAAGAAATCAGCCCTCCGCAACTTCACCGGCGGAAAAACTTTTTTTGAAAAAATCCCTAAGCCCCGGGGTCACAGTTTCAGCAAAAATCTGACTTTTGGCAATTCACTCAAAAATGGTGCCAAACGCTTGCAAATGCTCCACTGAAAGCTTTGGCAGTAGAAACAGAAGGCTTTTTGTAACAGGAGAAGAAATCAGCCCTCAGCAACTTAACCGGCAGAAAAACTTTTTTGAAAAAATCCCTAAGCCCCGGGGTCACAGTTTCAGCAAAAATCTGACTTTCGGCAATTCACTCAAAAATGGTACCAACCGGTAGCAAATGCTCCCCTGAAACTTTTGGCAGTCGAAACAGAAGGCTTTTTATCACAAGAGAAGAAATCAGCCCTCCGCAACTTCACCGGCGGAAAAACTTTTTTTGAAAAAATCCCTAAGCCCCGGGGTCACAGTTTCAGCAAAAATCTGACTTTTGGCAATTCACTCAAAAATGGTGCCAAGCACTTGCAATTGCTCCCCTGAAAGCTTTGGCAGTCGAAACAGAAGGCTTTTTATCACAGGAAAAGAAATCAGCCCTAAACAACTTGACCGGCTGAAAATGTTTTTTTTGAAAAAATCCCTAAGCCCCGGGGTCACAATTTCAGCAAAAATCTGACTTTTGGCAATTCAGTCAAAAATGGTGCCAAAAGCTTGCAAATGCTCCCGTGGAAGATTTGAATAACTCCCTAAGCCCAGGGGTCACAATTTCAGCAAAAATCTGACTTTTGGCTATTCAGTCAAAAATGGTGCCAATCGCTTGCAAATGCTCCCATGAAAGTTTTGGCAGTTGAAACAGAAGGCTTTTTATCACAGGAAAAGAAATCAGCCCTCAACAACTTGACCAGCGGAATTTTTTTTTTTTTTGCAAAAATCCCTAAGCCCCGGGGTCACAATTTCAGCAAAAATTGGACTTTTGGCAATTCACTCAAAAATGGTGCCAAACACTTGCAATTGCTCGACTGAAAGCTTTGGCAGTCGAAACAGAAGGCTTTTTGTCACAGGAGAAGAAATCAGCCCTCAGCAACTTAACCGGCAGAAAAAGTTTTTTTGAAAAAATCCCTAAGCCCCGGGGTCACGATTTCAGCAAAAATCTGACTTTTGGCAATGCACTCAAAAATGGTGCCAAACGCTTGCAATTGCTCCCCTGAAAGGTTTCGCAGTCGAAACAGAAGGCTTTTTATCACAGGAAAAGAAATCAGCCCTCAACAACTTGACCTGCGGAAAATGTTTTTTTTGAAAAAATCCCTAAGCCCCGGCGGGGTCATAATTTCAGCAAAAAACTGACTTTTGCCAATTCACTCAAAAATGGTGCCAAACGCTTGCAAATGCTCCCCTGAAGGTTTGGCAGTCGAAACAGAAGGCTATTTGTCACAGGAAAAGAAATCTGCCCTCAACAACTTGACCGGCGGAAAATGTTTTTTTTGAAAAAATCCCTAAGCCCCGGGGTCATAATTTCAGCAAAAATCGAACATTTGGCAGTTCACTCAAAAATGGTGCCAAACGCTTGGAATTGCTCCCCTGAAAGGTTTGGCAGTCGAAACAGAAGGCTTTTTGTCACAGGAAAAGAAATAAGCCCTCCGCAACTTAACCGCCGAAAAAACTTTTTTTGAAAAAATCCCCAACCCCCGGGGTCACAATTTCAGCAAAAATCTGACTTTTGGCAATTCACTCAAAAATGGTGCCAAACGCTTGCAAATGCTCCCCTGGAACATTTGAAAAACTCCCTAAGCCCCGGGGTCACAGTTTCAGCAAAAATCTTACTTTAGGCAATTCAGTCAAAAATGGTGCCAAACGCTTGAAAATGTTCCGCTGAAAGCTTTGGCAGTCGAAACAGAAGGCTTTTTATTAGAGGAAAAGAAATCAGCCCTCAACAACTTGACTGGCGGGAAATAATTTTTTGACAAAATCCCTAAGCCCCGGGGTCACAATTTCTGCAAAAATCTGACTTTTGGCAATTCACTCAAAAATGGTGCCAAACGCTTGCAATTGCTCCACTGAATGCTTTGGCAGTCGAAACAGAAGGCTTTTTATCACAGGAAAAGAAATCAGCCCTCAACAACTTAAACGGCGGGAAATGATTTTTTAGAAAAAATCCCTAAGCCCAGGGGTCACAATTTCAGCAAAAATCTGACTTTTGGCTATTCAGTCAAAAATGGTGCCAATCGCTTGCAAATGCTCCCATGAAAGTTTTGGCAGTTGAAACAGAAGGCTTTTTATCACAGGAAAAGAAATCAGCCCTCAACAACTTGACCAGCGGAATTTTTTTTTTTTTTGCAAAAATCCCTAAGCCCCGGGGTCACAATTTCAGCAAAAATTGGACTTTTGGCAATTCACTCAAAAATGGTGCCAAACACTTGCAATTGCTCGACTGAAAGCTTTGGCAGTCGAAACAGAAGGCTTTTTGTCACAGGAGAAGAAATCAGCCCTCAGCAACTTAACCGGCAGAAAAACTTTTTTTAAAAAAATCCCTAAGCCCCGGGGTCACGATTTCAGCAAAAATCTGACTTTTGGCAATGCACTCAAAAATGGTGCCAAACGCTTGCAATTGCTCCCCTGAAAGTTTTCGCAGTCGAAACAGAAGGCTTTTTATCACAGGAAAAGAAATCAGCCCTCAACAAATTGACCTGCGGAAAATGTTTTTTTTGAAAAAATCCCCAAGCCCCGGCGGCGTCATAATTTCAGCAAAAAACTGACTTTTGCCAATTCACTCAAAAATGGTGCCAAACGCTTGCAAATGCTCCCCTGAAGGTTTGGCAGTCGAAACAGAAGGCTATTTGTCACAGGAAAAGAAATCTGCCCTCAACAACTTGACCGGCGGAAAATGATTTTTTTGAAAAAATCCCTAAGCCCCGGGGTCATAATTTCAGCAAAAATTGGACTTTTGGCAATTCACTCAAAAATGGTGCCAAACGCTTGCAAATGCTCCTCTGAAACTTTTGGCAGTCGAAACACTAGGGTTTTTATCACAGGAAAAGAAATCAGCCCTCAACAACTTGACCGGCGGAAAATGATTTTTTTGAAAAAATCCCTAAGCCCCAGGGTCATAATTTCAGCAAAAATCGAACATTTGGCAGTTCACTCAAAAATGGTGCCAAACGCTTGGAATTGCTCCCCTGAAAGGTTTGGCAGTCGAAACAGAAGGCTTTTTGTCACAGGAAAAGAAATAAGCCCTCCGCAACTTAACCGCCGAAAAAACTTTTTTTGAAAAAATCCCCAACCCCCGGGGTCACAATTTCAGCAAAAATCTGACTTTTGGCAATTCACTCAAAAATGGTGCCAAACGCTTGCAAATGCTGCGCTAAAAATTTTGGCAGTCGAAACACTAGGGTTTTTATCACAGGAAAAGAAATCAGCCCTCAACATCTTGACCGGCGGAAAATGATTTTTTTGAAAAAATCCCTAAGCCCCAGGGTCATAATTTCAGCAAAAATCGAACATTTGGCAGTTCACTCAAAAATGGTGCCAAGCACTTGCAATTGCTCCCCTGAAAGCTTTGGCAGTCGAAACAGAAGGCTTTTTATCACAGGAAAAGAAATCAGCCCTAAACAACTTGACCGGCTGAAAATGTTTTTTTTGAAAAAATCCCTAAGCCCCGGGGTCACAATTTCAGCAAAAATCTGACTTTTGGGAATTCATTCAAAAATGGTACCAACCGGTTGCAAATGCTCCCCTGAAACTTTTGGCAGTCGAAACAGAAGGCTTTTTATCACAGGAGAAGAAATCAGCCCTCCGCAACTTAATCGGCGGAAAAAGTTTTTTTGAAAAAATCCCTAAGCCCCAGGGTCACAATTTCAGCAAAAATCGGACTTTTGGCAATTCACTCAAAAATGGTGCCAAACGCTTGCAATTGCTCCCCTGAAGGTTTGGCAGTCGAAAAAGAAGGCTATTTGTCACAGGAAAAGAAATCTGCCCTCAACAACTTGACCGGCGGAAAATGATTTTTTTGAAAAAAAATTTCAGCAAAAATCTGACTTTTGGAAATTCTCTCAAAAATGGTGCCAACCGGTTGCAATTGCTCCCCTGAAAGGTTTGGCAGTCGAAACAGAAGGCTTTTTGTCACAGGAAAAGAAATCAGCCCTCAGCAACTTCACCGGCGGAACAACTTTTTTTGAAAAAATCCCTAAGCCCCGGGGTCACAATTTCAGCAAAAATCTAACTTTTGGCAATTCACTCAAAAATGGTGCCAAACGCTTGCAAATGCTCCGCTGAAAGCTTTAGCAGTCGAAACAGAAGGCTTTTTATTACAGGAAAAGAAATCAGCACTCAACAACTTGACCGGCGGAAAATAATTTTTTGACAAAATCCCTAAGCCCCGGGGTCACAATTTCAGGAAATATCTTACTTTTGGCAATTCACTCAAAATTGTTGGCAAACGCTTGCAATTGCTCCCCTGAAAGGTTTGGCAGTCGAAACAGAAGGCTTTTTGTCACAGGAAAAGAAATCAGCCCTCAACAACTTGACCGGTGGAAAATGATTTTTTTGAAAAACAATTTCAGCAAAAATCAGACTCCTTCAAATTCACTCAAAAATGGTGCCAAGCGCTTGCAATTGCTCCCCTGAAAGGTTTGGCCGTCGAAACAAAAGGCTTATTGTCACAGGAGAAGAAATCAGCCCTCAGCAACTTAACCGGTGGAAAAAGTTTTTTTTAAAAAATCCCTAAGCCCCGGGGTCAAGATTTCAGCAAAAAACTTACTTTAGGCAATTCAGTCAAAAATGGTGCCAAACGCTTGAAAATGCTCCCCTGAAGGTTTGGCAGTCGAAACAGAAGGCTTTTTATCACAGGAAAAGAAATCAGTCCTAAACAACTTGAACGGCTGAAAATGTTTTTTTTGAAAAACAATTTCAGCAAAAATCTGACTTTTGGGAATTCACTCAAAAATGGTACCAACCGGTTGCAAATGCTCCCCTGAAACTTTTGGCAGTCGAAACAGAAGGCTTTTTATCACAGGAGAAGAAATCAGCCCTCCGCAACTTCACCGGCGGAAAAACTTTTTTTGAAGAAATACCTAAGCCCCGGGGCCACAATTTCAGCAAAAATCTGACTTTTGGCAATTCACTCAAAAATCGTGCCAAACGCTTGCAATTGCTCCCCTGAAGGTTTGGCAGTCGAAACAGAAGGCTATTTGTCACAGGAAAAGAAATCTGCACTCAACAACTTTACCGGCGGAAAATGCTTATTTTGAAAAACAATTTCAGCAAAAATCGGACTTTTGGAAATTCACTCAAAAATGGTGCCAACCGGTAAGAAATGCTCCCCTGAAACTTTTGGCAGTCGAAACAGAAGGCTATTTGTCACAGGAAAAGAAATCAGCCCTCAACAACTTAACCAGCGGAAAATAATTTTTTGCAAAAATCCCTAAGCCCCGGGGTCACAATTTCAGCAAAAATTGGACTTTTGGCAATTGACTCAAAAATGGTGCCAAACGCTTGCAATTGCTCCACTGAAAGCTTTGGCAGTCGAAACAGAAGGCTTTTTATCACAGGAAAAGAAATCAGCTGTCAACAACTTGAACGGCGGAAAATGATTTCTTAGAAAAAATCCCTAAGCCCCGGGGTCACAATTTCAGCAAAAATCGGACTTTTGGCAATTGAGTCAAAAATGATGCCAAACGCTTGCAAATGCTCCCCTGAAAGTTTTGGCAGTCGAAACAGAAGGCTTTTTATCACAGGAAAAGAAATCAGCCCTCAATAACTTGACCGGCGGAAAATGATTTTTTTGAAAAAATCCCTAAGCCCCGGGGTCACAATTTCAGCAAAAATTTGACTTTTGGCTATTCACTCAAAAATGGTGCCAAACGCTTGCAAAAGCTTTGGCAGTCGAAACAGAAGGCATTTTGTCACAGGAAAAGAAATCAGCCCTCAACAACTTAACCGGCGGAAAATAATTTTTTGAAAAAATCCCTAAGCCCCGGGGTCACAATTTCAGCAAAAATCTGACTTTTGGGAATGCACTCAAAAATGGGGCCAAACGCTGCAATTGCTCCCCTGAAAGGTTTGGCAGTCGAAACAGAAGGCTTTTTGTCACAGGAAAAGAAATCAGCCCTCAATAACTTAACTGGCGGAAAATGGTTTTTTTGAAAAATACCTAAGCCCCGGGGTGACATTTTAAACAAAAATCTGACTTTTGGCAATTCACTCAAAAATGGTGCCAAACGCTTTCAATTGCTCCCCTGAAAGGTTTGGCAGTCGAAACAGAAGACTTTTTGTCACAGGAAAAGAAATCAGCCCTCAATAACTTAACTGGCGGAAAATAATTTTTTTAAAAAATCCCTAAGCCCCGGGGTCACAATTTCAGCAAAAATCTGACTTTTGCCAATTCACTAAAAAATGGTGCCAACCGGTTGCAAATGCTCCCCTGAAAGCTTTGGTAGTCGAAACAGAAGGCTTTTTGTCACAGGAGAGGAAATCAGCCCTCAGCAACTTAACTGGCAGAAAAACTGTTTTTGAAAAAATCCCTAAGCCCCGGGGTCACAATTTCAGCAAAAATCTGACTTTTGGCAATTCACTCCAAAATGGTGCCAAACGCTTGCAAATGCTCCGCTGAAAGCTTTGGCAGTCGAAACAGAAGGCTTTTTGTCACAGGAAAAGAAATCAGCCCTCAACAACTTGACTGGCGGAAAATGATTCTATTGAAAAAAATCACTAAACCCCAGGGTCACAATTTCAACAAAAATCGGACTTTTGGCAAATCACTCAAAAATGGTGCCAAACGCTTGCAAATGCTCCTCTGACAGTCTTGGCAGTCGAAACAGAAGGCTTTTTATCACAGGACAAAAAATCCGCCCTCAACAACTTAACCGGCAGAAAAAGATTTTTTTGAAAAAATCCTAAGCCCCGGGGTCACAATTTCATAAACAATCTGACTTTCGGCAATGCACTCAAAAATGGTGCCAAACGCTTGCAATTGCTCCCCTGAAAGGTTTGTCAGTCGAAACAGAAGGCTTTTTCTCACAGGAAAAGAAATCAGCCCTCAACAACTTAACCGGCAGAAAAAGATTTTTTTGAAAAAATCTTAAGCCCCGGGGTCACAATTTCATAAACAATCTGACTTTCGGCAATTCACTCAAAAATGGTGCCAGACGGTTGCAAATGATCCTCTGAAAGGTTTGGGAATGGAAACAGAAGAAATCAGCCCTCGACAACTTAACCGGCAGAAAAAGATTTTTTTGAAAAAATCCCTAAGCCCCGGGGTCACAATTTCATAAAAAATCTGACTTTTGGCAATTCAGTCAAAAATGGTGCCAATCGGTTTTAAATGATCCCCTGAAAGGTTTGGCATTTGAAACACAAGGCTTCTTATCACAGGGAAAAAAATCAGCCCTCAACAACTTAACCGGCAGAAAAAGATTTTTTTGAAAAAATCCTAAGCCCCGGGGTCACAATTTCATAAAAAAATCTGAATTTCGGCAATTCACTCAAAAATGGTGCCAGACGGTTGCAAATGATCCTCTGAAAGGTTTGGGAATGGAAATAGAAGAAATCAGCCCTTGACGACTTAACCGGCAGAAAAAGATTTTTTTGAAAAAATCCTAAGCCCCGGGGTCACAATTTCATAAAAAATCTGACTTTTGGCAATTCACTCAAAAATGCTGCCAAACGGTTCCAAAAGAACACGTGAAAGGTTTGGCGGTTGAAACAGAAGGCTTTTTATCACAGGAAAAGAAATCAGCCCTCAACAACTTAACCGACAGAAAAATATTTTTTTGAAAAAATCCTAAGCCCCGGGGTCACAATTTCATAAAAAATCTGACTTTTGGGAATTCACTCAAAAATGGTGCCAAACGGTTCAAAATGATCCCCTTAAAGGTTTGGCGGTTGAAACAGAAGGCTTTTTATCACAGGGAAAAAAATCAGCCCTCAACAACTTAAACGGCAGAAAAAGATTTTTTTGAAAAAATCCTAAGCCCCGGGGTCACAATTTCATAAAAAAATCTGAATTTCGGCAATTCACTCAAAAATGGTGCCAGACGGTTGCAAATGATCCTCTGAAAGGTTTGGGAATGGAAATAGAAGAAATCAGCCCTCGACAACTTAACTGGCAGAAAAAGATTTTTTTGAAAAAATCCCTAAGCGGTCACAATTTCATAAAAAAACTGACTTTCGGCAATTCACTCAAAAATGGTGCCAAACGGTTCAAAATGATCCTCTGAAAGTTTTAGGAATGGAAAGAGAAGAAATCAGCCCTAGACAACTTAACCGGCAGAAAAAGATTATTTTGAAAAAATCCAAAGCCCCGGGGTCACAATTTCAGCAAAAATCTGACTTTTGGCAATTCACTCCAAAATGGTGCCAAACGCTTGCAATTGCTCCACTGAAAGCTTTGGCAGTCGAAACTAAAGGCTTTTTGTCACAGGTGAAGAAATCAGCCCTCAGCAACTTAACCGGCAGAAAAACTTTTTTTGAAAAAATTCCTAAGCACCGGGGTCACAATTTCAGCAAAAATCTGACTTTTGCCAATTCACTCAAAAATGGTGCCAAATGCTTGCAAATGCTCCGCTGAAAGCTTTGGCAGTCGAAACAGAAGGCTTTTTGTCACAGGAAAAGAAATCAGCCCTCAACAACTTGACTGGCGGAAAATGATTCTATTGAAAAAAATCACTAAACCCCAGGGTCACAATTTCAACAAAAATCGGACTTTTGGCAAATCACTCAAAAATGGTGCCAAACGCTTGCAAATGCTCCTCTGACAGTCTTGGCAGTCGAAACAGAAGGCTTTTTATCACAGGACAAAAAATCCGCCCTCCGCAACTTAACCGGATGAAAAACTTTTTTTGAAAAAATCCCTAAGCCCCGGGGTCAAAATTTCAGCACATATCTGACATTTGGCAATTCACTCAAAAATGGTGCCAAACGCTTGCAAATGCTCCGCTGAAAGCTTTGTCAGTCGAAACAGACGGCTTTTTGTCACAGGAAAAGAAATCAGCCCTCAACAACTTAACCGGTGGAAAATATTTTTTTGAAAAAATCCCTAAGCCCCGGGGTCACAATTTCTGCAAAAATCTGACTTTTGGGAATGCACTCAAAAATGGTGCCAAACGCTTGCAATTGCTCCCCTGAAAGGTTTGTCAGTCGAAACAGAAGGCTTTTTCTCACAGGAAAAGAAATCAGCCCTCAACAACTTAACCGGCAGAAAAAGATTTTTTTGAAAAAATCCTAAGCCCCGGGGTCACAATTTCATAAACAATCTGACTTTCGGCAATTCACTCAAAAATGGTGCCAGACGGTTGCAAATGATCCTCTGAAAGGTTTGGGAATGGAAATAGAAGAAATCAGCCCTCGACAACTTAACCGGCAGAAAAAGATTTTTTTGAAAAAATCCCTAAGCCCCGGGGTCACAATTTCATAAAAAATCTGACTTTCGGCAATTCACTCAAAAATGGTGCCAATCGGTTTCAAATGATCCCCTAAAAGGTTTGGCGTTTGAAACACAAGGCTTTTTATCACAGGGAAAAAAATCAGCCCTCAACAACTTAACCGGCAGAAAAAGATTTTTTTGAAAAAATCCTAAGCCCCGGGGTCACAATTTCATAAAAAAATCTGAATTTCGGCAATTCACTCAAAAATGGTGCCAGACGGTTGCAAATGATCCTCTGAAAGGTTTGGGAATGGAAATAGAAGAAATCAGCCCTTGACGACTTAACCGGCAGAAAAAGATTTTTTTGAAAAAATCCTAAGCCCCGGGGTCACAATTTCATAAAAAATCTGACTTTTGGCAATTCACTCAAAAATGCTGCCAAACGGTTCCAAAAGAACACGTGAAAGGTTTGGCGGTTGAAACAGAAGGCTTTTTATCACAGGAAAAGAAATCAGCCCTCAACAACTTAACCGACAGAAAAATATTTTTTTGAAAAAATCCTAAGCCCCGGGGTCACAATTTCATAAAAAATCTGACTTTTGGGAATTCACTCAAAAATGGTGCCAAACGGTTCAAAATGATCCCCTTAAAGGTTTGGCGGTTGAAACAGAAGGCTTTTTATCACAGGGAAAAAAATCAGCCCTCAACAACTTAAACGGCAGAAAAAGATTTTTTTGAAAAAATCCTAAGCCCCGGGGTCACAATTTCATAAAAAAATCTGAATTTCGGCAATTCACTCAAAAATGGTGCCAGACGGTTGCAAATGATCCTCTGAAAGGTTTGGGAATGGAAATAGAAGAAATCAGCCCTCGACAACTTAACTGGCAGAAAAAGATTTTTTTCAAAAAAATCCCTAAGCCCCGGGGTCACAATTTCATAAAAAAACTGACTTTCGGCAATTCACTCAAAAATGGTGCCAAACGGTTCAAAATGATCCTCTGAAAGTTTTAGGAATGGAAAGAGAAGAAATCAGCCCTAGACAACTTAACCGGCAGAAAAAGATTTTTTTGAAAAAATCCAAAGCCCCGGGGTCACAATTTCATAAAAAATCTGACTTTCGGCAATTCACTCAAAAATGGTGCCAAACGGTTCAAAATGATCCTCTGAAAGTTTTGGGAATGGAAAGAGAAGAAATCAGCCCTAGACAACTTAACCGGCAGAAAAAGATTTTTTTGAAAAAATCCTAAGCCCCGGGGTCACAATTTCATAAAAAATCTGACTTTTGGCAATTCACTCAAAAATGATGCCAAACGGTTCAAAATGATCCCCTGAAAGGTTTGGCGGTTGAAACAGAAGGCTGTTTATCACAGGAAAAGAAATCAGCCCTCAACAACTTAACCGGCAAAAAAAGATTTTTTTGAAAAAATCCTAAACCCTGGGGTCACAATTTCATAAAAAATCTGACTTTTGGCAATTCACTCAACAATTGTGCCAAAAGGTTCCAAATTCTCCCCTGAAAGGTTTGGCGGTTGAAGCAGAAGTCTTTTTATCACAGGAAAAGAAATCAGCCCTCAACAACTTAACCGGCAGAAAAAGATTTTTTTGAAAAAATCCTTAGCCCCGGGGTCACAATTTCATAAAAAAATCTGACTTTCAGCAAGTCACTCAAAAATGATGCCAAACGGTTCAAAATGATCCCCTGAAAGGTTTGGCGGTTGAAACAGAAGGTTTTTTATCACAGGAAAAGAAATCAGCCCTCAACAACTTAACCGGCAGAAAAAGATTTTTTTGAAAAAATCCTAAGCCCCGGGGTCACAATTTCATAAAAAATCTGACTTTTGGCAATTAACTCAAAAATTGTGCCAAAAGGTTCCTAATTCTCCCCTGAAAGGTTTGGCGGTTGAAGCAGAAGGCTTTTTATCACAGGAAAAGAAATCAGCCCTCAACAACTTAACTGGCAGAAAAAGATTTTTTTGAAAAAATCCTAAGCCCCGGGGTCACAATTTCATAAAAAATCTGACTTTCGGCAATTCACTCAAAAATGGTGCCAGACGGTTGCAAATGATCCTCTGAAAGGTTTGGGAATGGAAAGAGAAGAAATCAGCCCTCGACAACTTAACCGGCAGAAAAAGATTTTTTTGAAAAAATCCCTAAGCCCGGGGGTCACAATTTCATAAAAAATCTGACTTTTGGCAATTCACTCAAAAATTGTGCCAAACGGTTCCAAAAGATCACCTGAAAGGTTTGGCGGTTGAAACAGAAGGCTTTTTATCACAGGAAAAGAAATCAGCCCTCAACAACTTAACTGGCATAAAAAGATTTTTTTGAAAAAATCCTAAACCCTGGGGTCACAATTTCATAAAAAATCTGACTTTTGGCAATTCACTCAACAATTGTGCCAAAAGGTTCCAAATTCTCCCCTGAAAGGTTTGGCGGTTGAAGCAGAAGTCTTTTTATCACAGGAAAAGAAATCAGCCCTCAACAACTTAACCGGCAGAAAAAGATTTTTTTGAAAAAATCCTTAGCCCCGGGGTCACAATTTCATAAAAAAATCTGACTTTCAGCAAGTCACTCAAAAATGATGCCAAACGGTTCAAAATGATCCCCTGAAAGGTTTGGCGGTTGAAACAGAAGGTTTTTTATCACAGGAAAAGAAATCAGCCCTCAACAACTTAACCGGCAGAAAAAGATTTTTTTGAAAAAATCCTAAGCCCCGGGGTCACAATTTCATAAAAAATCTGACTTTTGGCAATTAACTCAAAAATTGTGCCAAAAGGTTCCAAATTCTCCCCTGAAAGGTTTGGCGGTTGAAGCAGAAGGCTTTTTATCACAGGAAAAGAAATCAGCCCTCAACAACTTAACTGGCAGAAAAAGATTTTTTTGAAAAAATCCTAAGCCCCGGGGTCACAATTTCATAAAAAATCTGACTTTCGGCAATTCACTCAAAAATGGTGCCAGACGGTTGCAAATGATCCTCTGAAAGGTTTGGGAATGGAAATAGAAGAAATCAGCCCTCGACAACTTAACCGGCAGAAAAAGATTTTTTTGAAAAAATCCCTAAGCCCCGGGGTCACAATTTCATAAAAAAACTGACTTTCGGCAATTCACTCAAAAATGGTGCCAAACGGTTCAAAATGATCCTCTGAAAGTTTTGGGAATGGAAAGAGAAGAAATCTGCCCTAGACAACTTAACCGGCAGAAAAAGATTTTTTTGAAAAAATCCAAAGCCCCGGGGTCACAATTTCATAAAAAATCTGACTTTTGGCAATTCACTCAAAAATGGTGCCGAACGGTTCCAAATGATCCCCTTAAAGGTTTGGTGGTTGAAACAGAAGGCTTTTTATCACAGGAAAAGAAATCAGCCCTCAACAACTTAACCGGCAGAAAAAGATTTTTTTGAAAAAATCCTAAGCCCCGGGGTAAAGATTTCATAAAAAATCTGACTTTCGGCAATTCACTCAAAAATGGTGCCAAACGGTTCAAAATGATCCTCTGAAAGTTTTGGGAATGGAAAGAGACGAAATCAGCCCTAGACAACTTAACCGGCAGAAAAAGATTTTTTTGACAAAATCCCTAAGCCCCGGGGTCACAATTTCTGCAAAAATCTGACTTTTGGCAATTCACTCAAAAATGGTGCCAAACGCTTGCAATTGCTCCACTGAAAGCTTTGGCAGTCGAAACAGAAGGCTTTTTATCACAGGAAAAGAAATCAGCCCTCAACAACTTAAACGGCGGGAAATGATTTTTTAGAAAAAATCCCTAAGCCCCGGTGTCACAATTTCAGCAAAAATCTGACTTTTGGCTATTCAGTCAAAAATGGTGCCAATCGCTTGCAAATGCTCCCATGAAAGTTTTGGCAGTTGAAACAGAAGGCTTTTTATCACTGGAAAAGAAATCAGCCCTCAACAACTTGACCAGCGGAATTTTTTTTTTTTTTTGCAAAAATCCCTAAGCCCCGGGGTCACAATTTCAGCAAAAATTGGACTTTTGGCAATTCACTCAAAAATGGTGCCAAACACTTGCAATTGCTCGACTGAAAGCTTTGGCAGTCGAAACAGAAGGCTTTTTGTCACAGGAGAAGAAATCAGCCCTCAGCAACTTAACCGGCAGAAAAACTTTTTTTAAAAAAATCCCTAAGCCCCGGGGTCACGATTTCAGCAAAAATCTGACTTTTGGGAATGCACTCAAAAATGGTGCCAAACGCTTGCAATTGCTCCCCTGAAAGGTTTCGCAGTTGAAACAGAAGGCTTTTTATCACAGGAAAAGAAATCAGCCCTCAACAACTTGACCAGCGGAAATTTTTTTTTTTGCAAAAATCCCTAAGCCCCGGGGTCATAATTTCAGCAAAAATTGGACTTTTGGCAATTCACTCAAAAATGGTGCCAAACGCTTGCAAATGCTCCTCTGAAACTTTTGGCAGTCGAAACACGAGGGTTTTTATCACAGGAAAAGAAATCAGCCCTCAACAACTTGACCGGCGGAAAATGATTTTTTTGAAAAAATCCCTAAGCCCCAGGGTCATAATTTCAGCAAAAATCGAACATTTGGCAGTTCACTCAAAAATGGTGCCAAACGCTTGCAATTGCTCCCCTGAAAGGTTTGGCAGTCGAAACAGAAGGCTTTTTGTCACAGGAAAAGAAATCAGCCCTCCGCAACTTAACCGGCGAAAAAACTTTTTTTGAAAAAATCCCCAACCCCCGGGGTCACAATTTCAGCATAAATCTGACTTTTGGCAATTCACTCAAAAATGGTGCCAAACGCTTGCAAATGCTGCACTTAAAATTTTGGCAGTCGAAACAGAAGGCTTTTTATCACAGGAAAAGAAATCAGCCCTAAACAACTTGACCGGCTGAAAATGTTTTTTTTGAAAAAATCCCTAAGCCCCGGGGTCACAATTTCAGCAAAAATCTGACTTTTGGGAATTCATTCAAAAATGGTACCAACCGGTTGCAAATGCTCCCCTGAAACTTTTGGCAGTCGAAACAGAAGGCTTTTTATCACAGGAGAAGAAATCAGCCCTCCGCAACTTCACCGGCGGAAAGACTTTTTTTGAAAAAATCCCTAAGCCCCGGGGTCACAATTTCAGCAAAAATCTGACTTTTGGCAATTCACTCAAAAATGGTGCCAAACGCTTGCAATTGCTCCCCTGAAGGTTTGGCAGTCGAAACAGAAGGCTATTTGTCATAGGAAAAGAAATCTGCCCTCAACAACTTGACCGGCGGAAAATGCTTTTTTTGAAAAACAATTTCAGCCAAAATCAGACTTTTGGAAATTCACTCAAAAATGGTGCCAAACGCTTGCAAATGCTCCCCTGAAAGGTTTGGCAGTCGAAACAGAAGGCTTTTTGTCACAGGAAAAGAAATCAGCCCTCAGCAACTTCACCGGCGGAAGAACTTTTTTTGAAAAAATCCCTAAGCCCCGGGGTCACAATTTCAGCAAAAATCTGACTTTTGGCAATTCACTCAAAAATGGTGCCAAACGCTTGCAAATGCTCCGCTGAAAGCTTTAGCAGTCGAAACAGAAGGCTTTTTATTACAGGAAAAGAAATCAGCACTCAAGAACTTGACCGGCGGAAAATAATTTTTTGACAAAATCCCTAAGCCCCGGGGTCACAATTTCAGCAAAAATCTGACTTTTGGCAATTCACTCAAAATTGTTGGCAAACGCTTGCAATTGCTCCCCTGAAAGGTTTGGCAGTCGAAACAGAAGGCTTTTTGTCACAGGAAAAGAAATCAGCCCTCAACAACTTGACCGGTGGAAAATGATTTTTTTGAAAAACAATTTCAGCAAAAATCTGACTTTTGGGAATTCACTCAAAAATGGTACCAACCGGTTGCAAATGCTCCCCTGAAACTTTTGGCAGTCGAAACAGAAGGCTTTTTATCACAGGAGAAGAAATCAGCCCTCCGCAACTTCACCGGCGGAAAAACTTTTTTTGAAAAAATCCCTAAGCCCCGGGGCCAAGATTTCAGCAAAAATCTGACTTTTGGCAATTCACTCAAAAATGGTGCCAAACGCTTGCAATTGCTCCCCTGAAGGTTTGGCAGTCGAAACAGAAGGCTATTTGTCACAGGAAAAGAAATCTGCACTCAACAACTTTACCGGCGGAAAATGATTATTTTGAAAAAGAATTTCAGCAAAAATCGGACTTTCGGAAATTCACTCAAAAATGGTGCCAACCGGTAAGAAATGCTCCCCTGAAACTTTTGGCAGTCGAAACAGAAGGCTATTTGTCACAGGAAAAGAAATCAGCCCTCAACAACTTAACCAGCGGAAAATAATTTTTTGCAAAAATCCCTAAGCCCCGGGGTCACAATTTCAGCAAAAATTGGACTTTTGGCAATTCACTCAAAAATGGTGCCAAACGCTTGCAATTGCTCCACTGAAAGCTTTGGCAGTCGAAACAGAAGGCTTTTTATCACAGGAAAAGAAATCAGCTGTCAACAACTTGAACGGCGGAAAATGATTTTTTAGAAAAAAACCCCAAAGCCCCGGGGTCACAATTTCAGCAAAAATCGGACTTTTGGCAATTGAGTCAAAAATGGTGCCAAACGCTTGCAAAAGCTCGGCTAAAGCTTTGGCAGTCGAAACAGAAGGCATTTGGTCACAGGAAAAGAAATCAGCCCTCAACAACTTAAATGGAGGGAAATGATTTTTTTGAAAAATACCTAAGCCCCGGGGTCACAATTTCAACAAAAATCTGACTTTTGGCAACTCACTCAAAAATGGTGCCAAACGCTTGCAATTGCTCCCCTGAAAGGTTTGGCAGTCGAAACAGAAGGCTTTTTATCACAGGAAAAGAAATCAGCCGTCAACAACTTGAACGGCGGAAAATGATTTTTTAGAAAAAAACCCCAAAGCCCCGGGGTCACAATTTCAGCAAAAATCGGACTTTTGGCAATTGAGTCAAAAATGGTGCCAAACGCTTGCAAAAGCTCCGCTAAAGCTTTGGCAGTTGAAACAGAAGGCATTTGGTCACAGGAAAAGAAATCAGCCCTCAACAACTTAAATGGAGGGAAATGATTTTTTTGAAAAATACCTAAGCCCCGGGGTCACAATTTCAACAAAAATCTGACTTTTGGCAACTCACTCAAAAATGGTGCCAAACGCTTGCAATTGCTCCCCTGAAAGGTTTGGCAGTCGAAACAGAAGACTTTTTGTCACAGGAAAAGAAATCAGCCCTCAACAACTTAAATGGCGGGAAATGATTTTTTTGAAAAAATCCCTAAGCCCCGGGGTCACAATTTCAGAAAAAATCTGACTTTTTGGAATGCACTCAAAAATGGTGCCAAACGCTTGCAATTGCTCCCCTGAAAGGTTTGGCAGTCGAAACAGAAGGCTTTTTGTCACAGGAAAAGAAATCAGCCCTCAACAACTTGACCGGTGGAAAATGATTTTTTTGAAAAACAATTTCAGCAAAAATCAGACTCCTTCAAATTCACTCAAAAATGGTGCCAAGCGCTTGCAATTGCTCCCCTGAAGGTTTGGCAGTCGAAACAGAAGGCTATTTGTCACAGGAAAAGAAATCTGCCCTCAACAACTTGACCGGCAGAAAAACTTTTTTTAAAAAAATCCCTAAGCCCCGGGGTCACAATTTCAGCAAAAATCTGACTTTTGGGAATTCACTCAAAAATGGTACCAACCGGTTGCAAATGCTCCCCTGAAACTTTTGGCAGTCGAAACAGAAGGCTTTTTATCACAGGAGAAGAAATCAGCCCTCCGCAACTTCACCGGCGGAAAAACTTTTTTTGAAAAAATCCCTAAGCCCCGGGGCCAAGATTTCAGCAAAAATCTGACTTTTGGCAATTCACTCAAAAATGGTGCCAAACGCTTGCAATTGCTCCCCTGAAGGTTTGGCAGTCGAAACAGAAGGCTATTTGTCACAGGAAAAGAAATCTGCACTCAACAACTTTACCGGCGGAAAATGATTATTTTGAAAAAGAATTTCAGCAAAAATCGGACTTTCGGAAATTCACTCAAAAATGGTGCCAACCGGTAAGAAATGCTCCCCTGAAACTTTTGGCAGTCGAAACAGAAGGCTATTTGTCACAGGAAAAGAAATCAGCCCTCAACAACTTAACCAGCGGAAAATAATTTTTTGCAAAAATCCCTAAGCCCCGGGGTCACAATTTCAGCAAAAATTGGACTTTTGGCAATTCACTCAAAAATGGTGCCAAACGCTTGCAATTGCTCCACTGAAAGCTTTGGCAGTCGAAACAGAAGGCTTTTTATCACAGGAAAAGAAATCAGCTGTCAACAACTTGAACGGCGGAAAATGATTTTTTAGAAAAAAACCCCAAAGTCCCGGGGTCACAATTTCAGCAAAAATCGGACTTTTGGCAATTGAGTCAAAAATGGTGCCAAACGCTTGCAAAAGCTCCGCTAAAGCTTTGGCAGTCGAAACAGAAGGCATTTGGTCACAGGAAAAGAAATCAGCCCTCAACAACTTAAATGGAGGGAAATGATTTTTTTGAAAAATACCTAAGCCCCGGGGTCACAATTTCAACAAAAATCTGACTTTTGGCAACTCACTCAAAAATGGTGCCAAACGCTTGCAATTGCTCCCCTGAAAGGTTTGGCAGTCGAAACAGAAGGCTTTTTATCACAGGACAAAAAATCCGCCCTCAACAACTTAACCGGCAGAAAAAGATTTTTTTGAAAAAATCCTAAGCCCCGGGGTCACAATTTCATAAACAATCTGACTTTCGGCAATGCACTCAAAAATGGTGCCAAACGCTTGCAATTGCTCCCCTGAAAGGTTTGTCAGTCGAAACAGAAGGCTTTTTCTCACAGGAAAAGAAATCAGCCCTCAACAACTTAACCGGCAGAAAAAGATTTTTTTGAAAAAATCTTAAGCCCCGGGGTCACAATTTCATAAACAATCTGACTTTCGGCAATTCACTCAAAAATGGTGCCAGACGGTTGCAAATGATCCTCTGAAAGGTTTGGGAATGGAAACAGAAGAAATCAGCCCTCGACAACTTAACCGGCAGAAAAAGATTTTTTTGAAAAAATCCCTAAGCCCCGGGGTCACAATTTCAGCATAAATCTGACTTTTGGCAATTCACTCAAAAATGGTGCCAAACGCTTGCAAATGCTGCACTTAAAATTTTGGCAGTCGAAACAGAAGGCTTTTTATCACAGGAAAAGAAATCAGCCCTAAACAACTTGACCGGCTGAAAATGTTTTTTTTGAAAAAATCCCTAAGCCCCGGGGTCACAATTTCAGCAAAAATCTGACTTTTGGGAATTCATTCAAAAATGGTACCAACCGGTTGCAAATGCTCCCCTGAAACTTTTGGCAGTCGAAACAGAAGGCTTTTTATCACAGGAGAAGAAATCAGCCCTCCGCAACTTCACCGGCGGAAAAACTTTTTTTGAAAAAATCCCTAAGCCCCGGGGCCAAGATTTCAGCAAAAATCTGACTTTTGGCAATTCACTCAAAAATGGTGCCAAACGCTTGCAATTGCTCCCCTGAAGGTTTGGCAGTCGAAACAGAAGGCTATTTGTCACAGGAAAAGAAATCTGCACTCAACAACTTTACCGGCGGAAAATGATTATTTTGAAAAAGAATTTCAGCAAAAATCGGACTTTCGGAAATTCACTCAAAAATGGTGCCAACCGGTAAGAAATGCTCCCCTGAAACTTTTGGCAGTCGAAACAGAAGGCTATTTGTCACAGGAAAAGAAATCAGCCCTCAACAACTTAACCAGCGGAAAATAATTTTTTGCAAAAATCCCTAAGCCCCGGGGTCACAATTTCAGCAAAAATTGGACTTTTGGCAATTCACTCAAAAATGGTGCCAAACGCTTGCAATTGCTCCACTGAAAGCTTTGGCAGTCGAAACAGAAGGCTTTTTATCACAGGAAAAGAAATCAGCTGTCAACAACTTGAACGGCGGAAAATGATTTTTTAGAAAAAAACCCCAAAGCCCCGGGGTCACAATTTCAGCAAAAATCGGACTTTTGGCAATTGAGTCAAAAATGGTGCCAAACGCTTGCAAAAGCTCCGCTAAAGCTTTGGCAGTCGAAACAGAAGGCATTTGGTCACAGGAAAAGAAATCAGCCCTCAACAACTTAAATGGAGGGAAATGATTTTTTTGAAAAATACCTAAGCCCCGGGGTCACAATTTCAACAAAAATCTGACTTTTGGCAACTCACTCAAAAATGGTGCCAAACGCTTGCAATTGCTCCCCTGAAAGGTTTGGCAGTCGAAACAGAAGGCTTTTTATCACAGGAAAAGAAATCAGCTGTCAACAACTTGAACGGCGGAAAATGATTTTTTAGAAAAAAACCCCAAAGCCCCGGGGTCACAATTTCAGCAAAAATCGGACTTTTGGCAATTGAGTCAAAAATGGTGCCAAACGCTTGCAAAAGCTCCGCTAAAGCTTTGGCAGTCGAAACAGAAGGCATTTGGTCACAGGAAAAGAAATCAGCCCTCAACAACTTAAATGGAGGGAAATGATTTTTTTGAAAAAATCCCTAAGCCCCGGGGTCACAATTTCAGAAAAAATCTGACTTTTTGGAATGCACTCAAAAATGGTGCCAAACGCTTGCAATTGCTCCCCTGAAAGGTTTGGCAGTCGAAACAGAAGACTTTTTGTCACAGGAAAAGAAATCAGCCCTCAACAACTTAAATGGCGGGAAATGATTTTTTTGAAAAAATCCCTAAGCCCCGGGGTCACAATTTCAGAAAAAATCTGACTTTTTGGAATGCACTCAAAAATGGTGCCAAACGCTTGCAATTGCTCCCCTGAAAGGTTTGGCAGTCGAAACAGAAGGCTTTTTGTCACAGGAAAAGAAATCAGCCCTCAACAACTTGACCGGTGGAAAATGATTTTTTTGAAAAACAATTTCAGCAAAAATCAGACTCCTTCAAATTCACTCAAAAATGGTGCCAAGCGCTTGCAATTGCTCCCCTGAAGGTTTGGCAGTCGAAACAGAAGGCTATTTGTCACAGGAAAAGAAATCTGCCCTCAACAACTTGACCAGCGGAAATTTTTTTTTTTGCAAAAATCCCTAAGCCCCGGGGTCATAATTTCAGCAAAAATTGGACTTTTGGCAATTCACTCAAAAATGGTGCCAAACACTTGCAATTGCTCCACTGAAAGCTTTGGCAGTCGAAACAGAAGGCTTTTTGTCACAGGAGAAGAAATCAGCCCTCAACAACTTAACCGGCAGAAAAACTTTTTTAAAAAAAATCCCTAAGCCCCGGGGTCACAATTTCAGCAAAAATCTGACTTTTGGGAATTCACTCAAAAATGGTACCAACCGGTTGCAAATGCTCCCCTGAAACTTTTGGCAGTCGAAACAGAAGGCTTTTTATCACAGGAGAAGAAATCAGCCCTCCGCAACTTCACCGGCGGAAAAACTTTTTTTGAAAAAATCCCTAAGCCCCGGGGCCAAGATTTCAGCAAAAATCTGACTTTTGGCAATTCACTCAAAAATGGTGCCAAACGCTTGCAATTGCTCCCCTGAAGGTTTGGCAGTCGAAACAGAAGGCTATTTGTCACAGGAAAAGAAATCTGCACTCAACAACTTTACCGGCGGAAAATGATTATTTTGAAAAAGAATTTCAGCAAAAATCGGACTTTCGGAAATTCACTCAAAAATGGTGCCAACCGGTAAGAAATGCTCCCCTGAAACTTTTGGCAGTCGAAACAGAAGGCTATTTGTCACAGGAAAAGAAATCAGCCCTCAACAACTTAACCAGCGGAAAATAATTTTTTGCAAAAATCCCTAAGCCCCGGGGTCACAATTTCAGCAAAAATTGGACTTTTGGCAATTCACTCAAAAATGGTGCCAAACGCTTGCAATTGCTCCACTGAAAGCTTTGGCAGTCGAAACAGAAGGCTTTTTATCACAGGAAAAGAAATCAGCTGTCAACAACTTGAACGGCGGAAAATGATTTTTTAGAAAAAAACCCCAAAGCCCCGGGGTCACAATTTCAGCAAAAATCGGACTTTTGGCAATTGAGTCAAAAATGGTGCCAAACGCTTGCAAAAGCTCCGCTAAAGCTTTGGCAGTCGAAACAGAAGGCATTTGGTCACAGGAAAAGAAATCAGCCCTCAACAACTTAAATGGAGGGAAATGATTTTTTTGAAAAATACCTAAGCCCCGGGGTCACAATTTCAACAAAAATCTGACTTTTGGCAACTCACTCAAAAATGGTGCCAAACGCTTGCAATTGCTCCCCTGAAAGGTTTGGCAGTCGAAACAGAAGGCTTTTTATCACAGGAAAAGAAATCAGCTGTCAACAACTTGAACGGCGGAAAATGATTTTTTAGAAAAAAACCCCAAAGCCCCGGGGTCACAATTTCAACAAAAATCGGACTTTTGGCAATTGAGTCAAAAATGGTGCCAAACGCTTGCAAAAGCTCCACTAAAGCTTTGGCAGTCGAAACAGAAGGCATTTGGTCACAGGAAAAGAAATCAGCCCTCAACAACTTAAATGGAGGGAAATGATTTTTTTGAAAAATACCTAAGCCCCGGGGTCACAATTTCAACAAAAATCTGACTTTTGGCAACTCACTCAAAAATGGTGCCAAACGCTTGCAATTGCTCCCCTGAAAGGTTTGGCAGTCGAAACAGAAGACTTTTTGTCACAGGAAAAGAAATCAGCCCTCAACAACTTAAATGGCGGGAAATGATTTTTTTGAAAAAATCCCTAAGCCCCGGGGTCACAATTTCAGAAAAAATCTGACTTTTTGGAATGCACTCAAAAATGGTGCCAAACGCTTGCAATTGCTCCCCTGAAAGGTTTGGCAGTCGAAACAGAAGGCTTTTTGTCACAGGAAAAGAAATCAGCCCTCAACAACTTGACCGGTGGAAAATGATTTTTTTGAAAAACAATTTCAGCAAAAATCAGACTCCTTCAAATTCACTCAAAAATGGTGCCAAGCGCTTGCAATTGCTCCCCTGAAGGTTTGGCAGTCGAAACAGAAGGCTATTTGTCACAGGAAAAGAAATCTGCCCTCAACAACTTGACCAGCGGAAATTTTTTTTTTTGCAAAAATCCCTAAGCCCCGGGGTCATAATTTCAGCAAAAATTGGACTTTTGGCAATTCACTCAAAAATGGTGCCAAACACTTGCAATTGCTCCACTGAAAGCTTTGGCAGTCGAAACAGAAGGCTTTTTGTCACAGGAGAAGAAATCAGCCCTCAACAACTTAACCGGCAGAAAAACTTTTTTAAAAAAAATCCCTAAGCCCCGGGGTCACAATTTCAGCAAAAATCTGACTTTTGGGAATTCACTCAAAAATGGTACCAACCGGTTGCAAATGCTCCCCTGAAACTTTTGGCAGTCGAAACAGAAGGCTTTTTATCACAGGAGAAGAAATCAGCCCTCCGCAACTTCACCGGCGGAAAAACTTTTTTTGAAAAAATCCCTAAGCCCCGGGGCCAAGATTTCAGCAAAAATCTGACTTTTGGCAATTCACTCAAAAATGGTGCCAAACGCTTGCAATTGCTCCCCTGAAGGTTTGGCAGTCGAAACAGAAGGCTATTTGTCACAGGAAAAGAAATCTGCACTCAACAACTTTACCGGCGGAAAATGATTATTTTGAAAAAGAATTTCAGCAAAAATCGGACTTTCGGAAATTCACTCAAAAATGGTGCCAACCGGTAAGAAATGCTCCCCTGAAACTTTTGGCAGTCGAAACAGAAGGCTATTTGTCACAGGAAAAGAAATCAGCCCTCAACAACTTAACCAGCGGAAAATAATTTTTTGCAAAAATCCCTAAGCCCCGGGGTCACAATTTCAGCAAAAATTGGACTTTTGGCAATTCACTCAAAAATGGTGCCAAACGCTTGCAATTGCTCCACTGAAAGCTTTGGCAGTCGAAACAGAAGGCTTTTTATCACAGGAAAAGAAATCAGCTGTCAACAACTTGAACGGCGGAAAATGATTTTTTAGAAAAAAACCCCAAAGCCCCGGGGTCACAATTTCAGCAAAAATCGGACTTTTGGCAATTGAGTCAAAAATGGTGCCAAACGCTTGCAAAAGCTCCGCTAAAGCTTTGGCAGTCGAAACAGAAGGCATTTGGTCACAGGAAAAGAAATCAGCCCTCAACAACTTAAATGGAGGGAAATGATTTTTTTGAAAAATACCTAAGCCCCGGGGTCACAATTTCAACAAAAATCTGACTTTTGGCAACTCACTCAAAAATGGTGCCAAACGCTTGCAATTGCTCCCCTGAAAGGTTTGGCAGTCGAAACAGAAGGCTTTTTATCACAGGAAAAGAAATCAGCTGTCAACAACTTGAACGGCGGAAAATGATTTTTTAGAAAAAAACCCCAAAGCCCCGGGGTCACAATTTCAACAAAAATCGGACTTTTGGCAATTGAGTCAAAAATGGTGCCAAACGCTTGCAAAAGCTCCACTAAAGCTTTGGCAGTCGAAACAGAAGGCATTTGGTCACAGGAAAAGAAATCAGCCCTCAACAACTTAACCGGCAGAAAAAGATTTTTTTGAAAAAATCTTAAGCCCCGGGGTCACAATTTCATAAACAATCTGACTTTCGGCAATTCACTCAAAAATGGTGCCAGACGGTTGCAAATGATCCTCTGAAAGGTTTGGGAATGGAAACAGAAGAAATCAGCCCTCGACAACTTAACCGGCAGAAAAAGATTTTTTTGAAAAAATCCCTAAGCCCCGGGGTCACAATTTCAGCATAAATCTGACTTTTGGCAATTCACTCAAAAATGGTGCCAAACGCTTGCAAATGCTGCACTTAAAATTTTGGCAGTCGAAACAGAAGGCTTTTTATCACAGGAAAAGAAATCAGCCCTAAACAACTTGACCGGCTGAAAATGTTTTTTTTGAAAAAATCCCTAAGCCCCGGGGTCACAATTTCAGCAAAAATCTGACTTTTGGGAATTCATTCAAAAATGGTACCAACCGGTTGCAAATGCTCCCCTGAAACTTTTGGCAGTCGAAACAGAAGGCTTTTTATCACAGGAGAAGAAATCAGCCCTCCGCAACTTCACCGGCGGAAAGACTTTTTTTGAAAAAATCCCTAAGCCCCGGGGTCACAATTTCAGCAAAAATCTGACTTTTGGCAATTCACTCAAAAATGGTGCCAAACGCTTGCAATTGCTCCCCTGAAGGTCTGGCAGTCGAAACAGAAGGCTATTTGTCATAGGAAAAGAAATCTGCCCTCAACAACTTGACCGGCGGAAAATGCTTTTTTTGAAAAACAATTTCAGCCAAAATCAGACTTTTGGAAATTCACTCAAAAATGGTGCCAAACGCTTGCAAATGCTCCCCTGAAAGGTTTGGCAGTCGAAACAGAAGGCTTTTTGTCACAGGAAAAGAAATCAGCCCTCAGCAACTTCACCGGCGGAAGAACTTTTTTTGAAAAAATCCCTAAGCCCCGGGGTCACAATTTCAGCAAAAATCTGACTTTTGGCAATTCACTCAAAAATGGTGCCAAACGCTTGCAAATGCTCCGCTGAAAGCTTTAGCAGTCGAAACAGAAGGCTTTTTATTACAGGAAAAGAAATCAGCACTCAAGAACTTGACCGGCGGAAAATAATTTTTTGACAAAATCCCTAAGCCCCGGGGTCACAATTTCAGCAAAAATCTGACTTTTGGCAATTCACTCAAAATTGTTGGCAAACGCTTGCAATTGCTCCCCTGAAAGGTTTGGCAGTCGAAACAGAAGGCTTTTTGTCACAGGAAAAGAAATCAGCCCTCAACAACTTGACCGGTGGAAAATGATTTTTTTGAAAAACAATTTCAGCCAAAATTGGACTTTTGGGAATTCACTCAAAAATGGTACCAACCGGTTGCAAATGCTCCCCTGAAACTTTTGGCAGTCGAAACAGAAGGCTTTTTATCACAGGAGAAGAAATCAGCCCTCCGCAACTTCACCGGCGGAAAAACTTTTTTTGAAAAAATCCCTAAGCCCCGGGGCCAAGATTTCAGCAAAAATCTGACTTTTGGCAATTCACTCAAAAATGGTGCCAAACGCTTGCAATTGCTCCCCTGAAGGTTTGGCAGTCGAAACAGAAGGCTATTTGTCACAGGAAAAGAAATCTGCACTCAACAACTTTACCGGCGGAAAATGATTATTTTGAAAAAGAATTTCAGCAAAAATCGGACTTTCGGAAATTCACTCAAAAATGGTGCCAACCGGTAAGAAATGCTCCCCTGAAACTTTTGGCAGTCGAAACAGAAGGCTATTTGTCACAGGAAAAGAAATCAGCCCTCAACAACTTAACCAGCGGAAAATAATTTTTTGCAAAAATCCCTAAGCCCCGGGGTCACAATTTCAGCAAAAATTGGACTTTTGGCAATTCACTCAAAAATGGTGCCAAACGCTTGCAATTGCTCCACTGAAAGCTTTGGCAGTCGAAACAGAAGGCTTTTTATCACAGGAAAAGAAATCAGCTGTCAACAACTTGAACGGCGGAAAATGATTTTTTAGAAAAAAACCCCAAAGCCCCGGGGTCACAATTTCAGCAAAAATCGGACTTTTGGCAATTGAGTCAAAAATGGTGCCAAACGCTTGCAAAAGCTCCGCTAAAGCTTTGGCAGTCGAAACAGAAGGCATTTGGTCACAGGAAAAGAAATCAGCCCTCAACAACTTAAATGGAGGGAAATGATTTTTTTGAAAAATACCTAAGCCCCGGGGTCACAATTTCAACAAAAATCTGACTTTTGGCAACTCACTCAAAAATGGTGCCAAACGCTTGCAATTGCTCCCCTGAAAGGTTTGGCAGTCGAAACAGAAGGCTTTTTATCACAGGAAAAGAAATCAGCTGTCAACAACTTGAACGGCGGAAAATGATTTTTTAGAAAAAAACCCCAAAGCCCCGGGGTCACAATTTCAACAAAAATCGGACTTTTGGCAATTGAGTCAAAAATGGTGCCAAACGCTTGCAAAAGCTCCACTAAAGCTTTGGCAGTCGAAACAGAAGGCATTTGGTCACAGGAAAAGAAATCAGCCCTCAACAACTTAAATGGAGGGAAATGATTTTTTTGAAAAATACCTAAGCCCCGGGGTCACAATTTCAACAAAAATCTGACTTTTGGCAACTCACTCAAAAATGGTGCCAAACGCTTGCAATTGCTCCCCTGAAAGGTTTGGCAGTCGAAACAGAAGACTTTTTGTCACAGGAAAAGAAATCAGCCCTCAACAACTTAAATGGCGGGAAATGATTTTTTTGAAAAAATCCCTAAGCCCCGGGGTCACAATTTCAGAAAAAATCTGACTTTTTGGAATGCACTCAAAAATGGTGCCAAACGCTTGCAATTGCTCCCCTGAAAGGTTTGGCAGTCGAAACAGAAGGCTTTTTGTCACAGGAAAAGAAATCAGCCCTCAACAACTTGACCGGTGGAAAATGATTTTTTTGAAAAACAATTTCAGCAAAAATCAGACTCCTTCAAATTCACTCAAAAATGGTGCCAAGCGCTTGCAATTGCTCCCCTGAAGGTTTGGCAGTCGAAACAGAAGGCTATTTGTCACAGGAAAAGAAATCTGCCCTCAACAACTTGACCAGCGGAAATTTTTTTTTTTGCAAAAATCCCTAAGCCCCGGGGTCATAATTTCAGCAAAAATTGGACTTTTGGCAATTCACTCAAAAATGGTGCCAAACACTTGCAATTGCTCCACTGAAAGCTTTGGCAGTCGAAACAGAAGGCTTTTTGTCACAGGAGAAGAAATCAGCCCTCAACAACTTAACCGGCAGAAAAACTTTTTTAAAAAAAATCCCTAAGCCCCGGGGTCACAATTTCAGCAAAAATCTGACTTTTGGGAATTCACTCAAAAATGGTACCAACCGGTTGCAAATGCTCCCCTGAAACTTTTGGCAGTCGAAACAGAAGGCTTTTTATCACAGGAGAAGAAATCAGCCCTCCGCAACTTCACCGGCGGAAAAACTTTTTTTGAAAAAATCCCTAAGCCCCGGGGCCAAGATTTCAGCAAAAATCTGACTTTTGGCAATTCACTCAAAAATGGTGCCAAACGCTTGCAATTGCTCCCCTGAAGGTTTGGCAGTCGAAACAGAAGGCTATTTGTCACAGGAAAAGAAATCTGCACTCAACAACTTTACCGGCGGAAAATGATTATTTTGAAAAAGAATTTCAGCAAAAATCGGACTTTCGGAAATTCACTCAAAAATGGTGCCAACCGGTAAGAAATGCTCCCCTGAAACTTTTGGCAGTCGAAACAGAAGGCTATTTGTCACAGGAAAAGAAATCAGCCCTCAACAACTTAACCAGCGGAAAATAATTTTTTGCAAAAATCCCTAAGCCCCGGGGTCACAATTTCAGCAAAAATTGGACTTTTGGCAATTCACTCAAAAATGGTGCCAAACGCTTGCAATTGCTCCACTGAAAGCTTTGGCAGTCGAAACAGAAGGCTTTTTATCACAGGAAAAGAAATCAGCTGTCAACAACTTGAACGGCGGAAAATGATTTTTTAGAAAAAAACCCCAAAGCCCCGGGGTCACAATTTCAGCAAAAATCGGACTTTTGGCAATTGAGTCAAAAATGGTGCCAAACGCTTGCAAAAGCTCCGCTAAAGCTTTGGCAGTCGAAACAGAAGGCATTTGGTCACAGGAAAAGAAATCAGCCCTCAACAACTTAAATGGAGGGAAATGATTTTTTTGAAAAATACCTAAGCCCCGGGGTCACAATTTCAACAAAAATCTGACTTTTGGCAACTCACTCAAAAATGGTGCCAAACGCTTGCAATTGCTCCCCTGAAAGGTTTGGCAGTCGAAACAGAAGGCTTTTTATCACAGGAAAAGAAATCAGCTGTCAACAACTTAACCGGCAGAAAAAGATTTTTTTGAAAAAATCCTAAGCCCCGGGGTTACAATTTCATAAACAATCTGACTTTCGGCAATGCACTCAAAAATGGTGCCAAACGCTTGCAATTGCTCCCCTGAAAGGTTTGTCAGTCGAAACAGAAGGCTTTTTCTCACAGGAAAAGAAATCAGCCCTCAACAACTTAACCGGCAGAAAAAGATTTTTTTGAAAAAATCTTAAGCCCCGGGGTCACAATTTCATAAACAATCTGACTTTCGGCAATTCACTCAAAAATGGTGCCAGACGGTTGCAAATGATCCTCTGAAAGGTTTGGGAATGGAAACAGAAGAAATCAGCCCTCGACAACTTAACCGGCAGAAAAAGATTTTTTTGAAAAAATCCCTAAGCCCCGGGGTCACAATTTCATAAAAAATCTGACTTTTGGCAATTCAGTCAAAAATGGTGCCAATCGGTTTTAAATGATCCCCTGAAAGGTTTGGCATTTGAAACACAAGGCTTCTTATCACAGGGGAAAAAATCAGCCCTCAACAACTTAACCGGCAGAAAAAGATTTTTTTGAAAAAATCCTAAGCCCCGGGGTCACAATTTCATAAAAAAATCTGAATTTCGGCAATTCACTCAAAAATGGTGCCAGACGGTTGCAAATGATCCTCTGAAAGGTTTGGGAATGGAAATAGAAGAAATCAGCCCTTGACGACTTAACCGGCAGAAAAAGATTTTTTTGAAAAAATCCTAAGCCCCGGGGTCACAATTTCATAAAAAATCTGACTTTTGGCAATTCACTCAAAAATGCTGCCAAACGGTTCCAAAAGAACACGTGAAAGGTTTGGCGGTTGAAACAGAAGGCTTTTTATCACAGGAAAAGAAATCAGCCCTCAACAACTTAACCGACAGAAAAATATTTTTTTGAAAAAATCCTAAGCCCCGGGGTCACAATTTCATAAAAAATCTGACTTTTGGGAATTCACTCAAAAATGGTGCCAAACGGTTCAAAATGATCCCCTTAAAGGTTTGGCGGTTGAAACAGAAGGCTTTTTATCACAGGGAAAAAAATCAGCCCTCAACAACTTAAACGGCAGAAAAAGATTTTTTTGAAAAAATCCTAAGCCCCGGGGTCACAATTTCATAAAAAAATCTGAATTTCGGCAATTCACTCAAAAATGGTGCCAGACGGTTGCAAATGATCCTCTGAAAGGTTTGGGAATGGAAATAGAAGAAATCAGCCCTCGACAACTTAACCGGCAGAAAAAGATTTTTTTGAAAAAATCCCTAAGCCCCGGGGTCACAATTTCATAAAAAAACTGACTTTCGGCAATTCACTCAAAAATGGTGCCAAACGGTTCAAAATGATCCTCTGAAAGTTTTAGGAATGGAAAGAGAAGAAATCAGCCCTAGACAACTTAACCGGCAGAAAAAGATTATTTTGAAAAAATCCAAAGCCCCGGGGTCACAATTTCAGCAAAAATCTGACTTTTGGCAATTCACTCCAAAATGGTGCCAAACGCTTGCAATTGCTCCACTGAAAGCTTTGGCAGTCGAAACTAAAGGCTTTTTGTCACAGGAAAAGAAATCAGCCCTCAACAACTTAACCGGCAGAAAAACTTTTTTTGAAAAAATTCCTAAGCACCGGGGTCACAATTTCAGCAAAAATCTGACTTTTGCCAATTCACTCAAAAATGGTGCCAAATGCTTGCAAATGCTCCGCTGAAAGCTTTGGCAGTCGAAACAGAAGGCTTTTTGTCACAGGAAAAGAAATCAGCCCTCAACAACTTGACTGGCGGAAAATGATTCTATTGAAAAAAATCACTAAACCCCAGGGTCACAATTTCAACAAAAATCGGACTTTTGGCAAATCACTCAAAAATGGTGCCAAACGCTTGCAAATGCTCCTCTGACAGTCTTGGCAGTCGAAACAGAAGGCTTTTTATCACAGGACAAAAAATCCGCCCTCCGCAACTTAACCGGATGAAAAACTTTTTTTGAAAAAATCCCTAAGCCCCGGGGTCAAAATTTCAGCACATATCTGACATTTGGCAATTCACTCAAAAATGGTGCCAAACGCTTGCAAATGCTCCGCTGAAAGCTTTGTCAGTCGAAACAGACGGCTTTTTGTCACAGGAAAAGAAATCAGCCCTCAACAACTTAACCGGTGGAAAATATTTTTTTGAAAAAATCCCTAAGCCCCGGGGTCACAATTTCTGCAAAAATCTGACTTTTGGGAATGCACTCAAAATTGTTGGCAAACGCTTGCAATTGCTCCCCTGAAAGGTTTGGCAGTCGAAACAGAAGGCTTTTTGTCACAGGAAAAGAAATCAGCCCTCAACAACTTGACCGGTGGAAAATGATTTTTTTGAAAAACAATTTCAGCAAAAATCTGACTTTTGGGAATTCACTCAAAAATGGTACCAACCGGTTGCAAATGCTCCCCTCAAACTTTTGGCAGTCGAAACAGAAGGCTTTTTATCACAGGAGAAGAAATCAGCCCTCCGCAACTTCACCGGCGGAAAAACTTTTTTTGAAAAAATCCCTAAGCCCCGGGGCCACAATTTCAGCAAAAATCTGACTTTTGGCAATTCACTCAAAAATGGTGCCAAACGCTTGCAATTGCTCCCCTGAAGGTTTGGCAGTCGAAACAGAAGGCTATTTGTCACAGGAAAAGAAATCTGCACTCAACAACTTTACCGGCGGAAAATGCTTATTTTGAAAAACAATTTCAGCAAAAATCGGACTTTTGGAAATTCACTCAAAAATGGTGCCAACCGGTAAGAAATGCTCCCCTGAAACTTTTGGCAGTCGAAACAGAAGGCTATTTGTCACAGGAAAAGAAATCAGCCCTCAACAACTTAACCAGCGGAAAATAATTTTTTGCAAAAATCCCTAAGCCCCGGGGTTACAATTTCAGCAAAAATTGGACTTTTGGCAATTCACTCAAAAATGGTGCCAAACGCTTGCAATTGCTCCACTGAAAGCTTTGGCAGTCGAAACAGAAGGCTTTTTATCACAGGAAAAGAAATCAGCTGTCAACAACTTAACCGGCGGAAAATAATTTTTTGAAAAAATCCCTAAGCCCCGGGGTTACAATTTCAGCAAAAATCTGACTTTTGGGAATGCACTCAAAAATGTGGCCAAATGCTGCAATTGCTCCCCTGAAAGGTTTGGCAGTCGAAACAGAAGGCTTTTTGTCACAGGAAAAGAAATCAGCCCTCAATAACTTAACTGGCGGAAAATGGTTTTTTTGAAAAATACCTAAGCCCCGGGGTCACAATTTCAACAAAAATCTGACTTTTGGCAACTCACTCAAAAATGGTGCCAAACGCTTGCAATTGCTCCCCTGAAAGGTTTGGCAGTCGAAACAGAAGACTTTTTGTCACAGGAAAAGAAATCAGCCCTCAATAACTTAACTGGCGGAAAATAATTTTTTTAAAAAATCCCTAAGCCCCGGGGTCACAATTTCAGCAAAAATCTGACTTTTGCCAATTCACTCAAAAATGGTGCCAACCGGTTGCAAATGCTCCGCTGAAAGCTTTGGTAGTCGAAACAGAAGGCTTTTTGTCACAGGAGAGGAAATCAGCCCTCAGCAACTTAACCGGCAGAAAAACTTTTTTTGAAAAAATCCCTAAGCCCCGGGGTCACAATTTCAGCAAAAATCTGACTTTTGGCAATTCACTCAAAAATGGTGCCAGCCGGTTACAAATGCTCCCCTGAAACTTTTGGCAGTCAAAACAGAAGGCTTTTTATCAGAGGAGAAGAAATCAGCCCTCAACAACTTGACCGGCGGAAAATGATTTTTTTGAAAAAATCCCTAAGCCCCGGGGTCACAATTTCAGCAAAAATCTGACTTTTGGGAATGTACTCAAAAATGGTGCCAAACGCTTGCAATTGCTCCCCTGTAAGGTTTGGCAGTCGAAACAGAAGGCTTTTTATTACAGGAAAAGAAATCAGCCCTCAACAACTTAACTGTCGGAAAATAATTTTTTGAAAAAATCCCTAATCCCCGGGGTCACAATTTCAGCAAAAATCTGACTTTAGGCAATTCAATCAAAAGTGGTGCCAAACGCTTGCAAATGCTCCCCTGAAAGTTTTGGCAGTCGAAACAGAAGGCTTCTTGTCACAGGAAAAGAAATCAGCACTCAACAACTTAACCAGCGGAAAATAATTTTTTGAAAAAATCCCTAAGCCCCGGAGTCACAATTTCAGCAAAAATCTGACTTTTGACAATTCACTCCAAAATGGTGCCAAATGCTTGCAATTGCTCCACTGAAAGCTTTGGCAGTCGAAACTAAAGGATTTTTGCCACAGGTGAAGAAATCAGCCCTCAGCAACTTAACCGGCAGAAAAACTTTTTTTGAAAAAATTCCTAAGCACCGGGGTCACAATTTCAGCAAAAATCTGACTTTTGCCAATTCACTCAAAAATGGTGCCAAATGCTTGCAAATGCTCCGCTGAAAGCTTTGGCAGTCGAAACAGAAGGCTTTTTGTCAAAGGACAAGAAATCAGCCCTCAACAACTTAACTGGCGGAAAATAATTTTTTGAAAAAATTCCTAATCCCCGGGGTCACAATTTCAGCAAAAATCTGACTTTTGCCAATTCTCTCAAAAATGGTGCAAAACGCTTGCAATTGCTCCCCTGAAAGCTTTGGCAGTCGAAACAGAAGGCATTTAATTACAGGAAAAGAAATCAACCCTCAACAACTTGACTGGCGGAAAATGATTTTTTTGAAAAAAATCACTAAACCCCGGGGTCACAATTTCAACAAAAATCGGACTTTTGGCAAATCACTCAAAAATGGTGCCAAACGCTTGCAAATGCTCCTCTGACAGTTTTGGCAGTCGAAACAGAAGGCTTTTTATCACAGGACAAAAAATTCCGCCCTCCGCAACTTAACCGGATGAAAAACTTTTTTTGAAAAAATCCCTAAGCCCCGGGGTCAAAATTTCAGCACAAATCTTACTTTTGGCAATTCACTCAAAAATGGTGCCAAATGCTTGCAATTGCTCCACTGAAAGCTTTGGCAGTCGAAACTAAAGGATTTTTGCCACAGGTGAAGAAATCAGCCCTCAGCAACTTAACCGGCAGAAAAACTTTTTTTGAAAAAATTCCTAAGCACCGGGGTCACAATTTCAGCAAAAATCTGACTTTTGCCAATTCACTCAAAAATGGTGCCAAATGCTTGCAAATGCTCCGCTGAAAGCTTTGGCAGTCGAAACAGAAGGCTTTTTGTCAAAGGACAAGAAATCAGCCCTCAACAACTTAACTGGCGGAAAATAATTTTTTGAAAAAATTCCTAATCCCCGGGGTCACAATTTCAGCAAAAATCTGACTTTTGCCAATTCTCTCAAAAATGGTGCAAAACGCTTGCAATTGCTCCCCTGAAAGCTTTGGCAGTCGAAACAGAAGGCATTTAATTACAGGAAAAGAAATCAACCCTCAACAACTTGACTGGCGGAAAATGATTTTTTTGAAAAAAATCACTAAACCCCGGGGTCACAATTTCAACAAAAATCGGACTTTTGGCAAATCACTCAAAAATGGTGCCAAACGCTTGCAAATGCTCCTCTGACAGTTTTGGCAGTCGAAACAGAAGGCTTTTTATCACAGGACAAAAAATTCCGCCCTCCGCAACTTAACCGGATGAAAAACTTTTTTTGAAAAAATCCCTAAGCCCCGGGGTCAAAATTTCAGCACAAATCTTACTTTTGGCAATTCACTCAAAAATGGTGCCAAACGCTTGCAAATGCTCGACTGAAAGCTTTGGCAGTCGAAACAGAAGGCTTTTTGTCACAGGAAAAGAAATCAGCCCTCAACAACTTAACCGGTGGAAAATATTTTTTTGAAAAAATCCCTAAGCCCCGGGGTCACAATTTCTGCAAAAATCTGACTTTTGGGAATGCACTCAAAAATGGTGCCAAACGCTTGCAATTGCTCCCCTGAAAGGTTTGTCAGTCGAAACAGAAGGCTTTTTCTCACAGGAAAAGAAATCAGCCCTCGACAACTTAACCGGCGGAAAGACTTTTTTTGAAAAAATCCTAAGCCCCGGGGTCACAATTTCATAAAAAATCTGACTTTCGGCAATTCACTCAAAAATGGTGCCAGACGGTTGCAAATGATCCTCTGAAAGGTTTGGGAATGGAAAGAGAAGAAATCTGATATTGATAAACTGGAAGAGCAACGAGATGATCTCCTTTAATCGGTGGATTGATAATATGGTAACACTTGCAACCTGTGAACGGACTGCTTACAAACATAGACTGCTTGGATAAATACGACAGTATTTCGAATGAATTTATACAAAATGTAGTTGACTAATTTATATTAGGGCGCGGTCACAATTTCAGCAAAAATCTGATGTTCTGCAATTCACTCACAAATGGTGCCAAACTCTTGCACATGCTCGCCTGAGAGGTTTTTCAGTCAAAACAGAAGGCTTTTTATCACAGGACAAGAAATCAGCCCTCCACAACTTAACCGGCAGAAAAAGATTTTTTTGAAAAAATCGCTAATGCTCCCTTGAGAGCTTGGGCATCGCCTGTTCACCGTCCCTCAGACCATGTGGTGTAAGAAAAAAATGAACAAATTCCTATGCCCCACAAGTAACCCACAGATGCATTTTAAATAAAAGCACACATAAAGTAGGAGTAAACTAGGTGTAAACTAGGAGTAAAGTAGGTGTAAGCTAGGAGTAAACTAGGTGTAAAGTAGGAGAAAACTAGGTGTAAAGTAGGTGTAAACCTCCCCTGAGAGGTTTGGCGTTCGAAACAGAGGCTTTTTATCACAGGAAAAGAAATCAGCCCTCGACAAGTTAAGCGGTAGAAATTTTTATTTTAAAAAAATCGCAAAGCCCTGGGGTCACAATTTCATCAAAAATCTGACTGTCGGCAATTCACTCAAAAATGGTGCCAAACGGTTGCAAATGCTCCCCTGAAAGGTTTCGCGGTCAAAAGAGAAGGCTTTTTATCACAGGACAAGAAATCAGCCCTCGACAACTTAACCGGCAGAAAAAGATTTTTTTGAAAAAATCGCTAATGCTCCCTTGAGAGCTTGGGCATCGCCTGTTCACCGTCCCTCAGACCATGTGGTGTAAGAAAAAAATGAACAAATTCCTATGCCCCACAAGTAACCCACAGATGCATTTTAAATAAAAGCACACATAAAGTAGGAGTAAACTAGGTGTAAACTAGGAGTAAAGTAGGTGTAAGCTAGGAGTAAACTAGGTGTAAAGTAGGAGTAAACTAGGTGTAAAGTAGGTGTAAACCTCCCCTGAGAGGTTTGGCGTTCGAAACAGAGGCTTTTAATCACAGGAAAAGAAATCAGCCCTCGACAAGTTAACTGGTAGAAATTTTTATTTTTAAAAAATCGCAAAGCCCTGGGGTCACAATTTCATCAAAAATGTGACTGTCGGCAAGTCACTCAAAAATGGTGCCAAACGGTTGCAAATGCTCCCCTGAAAGGTTTGGCGGTCAAAAGAGAAGGCTTTTTATCACAGGACAAGAAATCAGCCCTCGTCAACTTAACCGGCAGAAAAAGATTGTTTTGAAAAAATCGCTAATGCCCCCCTGAGAGCTTGTGCATCGCCTGTTCACCGTCCCTGAGACCATGTGGTGTAAGAAAAAAATGAACAAATTCCTATGCCCCACAAGTAACACAGAGATGCATTTTAAATAAAAGCACACATAAAGTAGGAGTAAACTAGGAGTAAAGTAGGTGTAAACTAGGAGTAAAGTAGGAGTAAACTAGGAGTAAACAAGGAGTAAACTAGGTGTAAAGTAGGAGTAAGGCAGGAGTAAATTAGCCAATCACATGCAGCCCATTGTGTAAATAATGTATATAAAGCAGATACTTTGAGGGAACATCCATTCCTCCTCAGCACTATGACCTGAATAAAGAGCATGAAATCCACTCTCGACTCAGAGTATATTTCATTCTCAAACCCTCCAACACTTCTTTGATGAAATAAGTAATGTCCTATTCAATAATAAATAAATAATAATAATAGTTTTTATTATTTATTATAAAAAGCAGAAGGTTTTTTATCACAGGAAAAGAAATCAGCCCTCAACAACTTAACCGGCAGAAAAAGATTTTTTTGAAAAAATCGTAAGCCCCGGGGTCACAATTTCATAAAAAATCTGACTTTTGGGAATTCACTCAAAAATGGTGCCAAACGGTTCAAAATGATCCCCTTAAAGGTTTGGCGGTTGAAACAAAAGGCTTTTTATCACAGGGAAAAAAATCAGCCCTCAACAACTTAAACGGCAGAAAAAGATTTTTTTGAAAGAATCCTAAGCCCCGGGGTCACAGTTTCATAAAAAATCTGACTTTTGGCAATTCACTCAAAAATTGTGCCAAAAGATTCCAAATTCTCCCCTGAAAGGTTTGGCGGTTGAAACAGAAGGCTTTTTATCAGAGGAAAAGAAATCAGCCCTCAACAACTTAAACGGCAGAAAAAGATTTTTTTGAAAATATCCTAAGCCCCGGGGTCACAATTTCATAAAAAATCTGACTTTCGGCAATTCACTCAAAAATGGTGCCAAACAGTTCCAAATGCTCCCCTGAAAGGTTTGGCGGTTGAAACAGAAGGCTTTTTATCACAGGAAAAGAAATCAGCCCTCAACAACTTAAACAGCAGAAAAAGATTTTTTTGAAAAAACCTAAGCCCCGGGGTCACGATTTCATAAAAAAATCTGAATTTCGGCAATTCACTCAAAAATGGTGCCAGACGGTTGCAAATAATCCTCTGAAAGGTTTGGGAATATAAATAGAAGAAATCCGCCCTCGACAACTGAACCGGCAGAAAAAGATTTTTTTGAAAAAATCCTAAGCCCCGGGGTCACAATTTCATAAAAAATCTGACTTTCGGCAATTCTCTCAAAAATTGTCCCAAAAGGTTGCAAATTCTCCCCTGAAAGGTTTGGCGGTCGAAACAGATGGATTTTTATCACAGGACACGAAATCAGCCCTCGACAACTTAACCGGCAGAAAAAGATTTTTTAAAAAAAAATCCTAAGCCCCGGGGTCACAGTTTCATAAAAAATCTGACTTTTGGCAATTCACTCAAAAATTGTGCCAAAAGATTCCAAATCCTCCCCTGAAAGGTTTGGCGGTTGAAACAGAAGGCTTTTTATCACAGGAAAAGAAATCAGCCCTCAACAACTTAAACGGCAGAAAAAGATTTTTTTGAAAATATCCTAAGCCCCGGGGTCACAATTTCATAAAAAATCTGACGTTCGGCAATTCACTCAAAAATGGTGGCAGACGGTTGCAAATGATCCTCTGAAAGGTTTGGGAATGGAAATAGAAGAAATCAGCCCTTGACAACTTAACCGGCAGAAAAAGATTTTTTTGAAATATCGCAAAGCAACTAGGAGTAAACTAGGTGTAAACTAGGAGTAAACTAGGAGTAAACCAGGAGTAAACTAGGTGTAAACTAGGAGTAAAGTTGGTGTAAACTAGGTGTAAACTAGGTGTAAACTAGAAGTAAAGTTGGTGTAAACTAGCCAATCACATGCAGCCCATTGTGTAAATAATGTATATAAAGCAGATACTTTGAGGGAACATCCATTCCTCCTCAGCACTATGACCTGAATAAAGAGCATGAAATCCACTCTCGACTCAGAGTATATTTCATTCTCAAACCCTCCAACACTTCTCTGATGAAATAAGTAATGTCCTATTCAATAATAAATAAATAATAATAATAGTTTTATTATTTATGCCCCACCCATCTGACTGGGTCGTGCCAGCCACGCTCAGCAGCTTGCAGGATAAAATAATATACAATAAAACATCAAACCTTTTTTTTGATGAAACCTTTTTTTTGATGAAGCCCCGTGGTCACAATTTCATCAAAAATCTGACTTTCGGCAATTCACTCCCAAAAACTGCCAAACGGTTGCAAATGCCCCCCTGAGAGGTTTGGCTGTCAAAACAGAAGGCTTTTTATCGCAGGAAAAGAAATCAGCCCTCGGCAACTTCACCGGCAGAAGAACATTTCATCAAAAATCTGACTTTCGGCAATTCACTCAAAAATGGTGCCAAATGGTTACAAATGATTTCCTGAGAGTTTTGGCAGTGGAAACAGAAGGGGTTTCATCATAGGACAAGAAATCAGACCTCGACAACTTAACCGGCAGAAAAAGATTTTTTTGAAATATCGCAAAGCAACTAGGAGTAAACTAGGTGTAAACTAGGAGTAAACTAGGAGTAAACTATGAGTAAAGTTGGTGTAAACTAGGAGTAAAGTTGGTGTAAACTAGGAGTAAAGTAAAGGAGTAAAGTCCCTAAGCCCCGGGGTCACAATTTCAGCAAAAATCTGACTTTTGGCAATTCACTCCAAAATGGTGCCAATCGCTTGCAAATGCTCCCCTGAAAGCTTTGGCAGTCGAAACAGAAGGCTTTTTATCACAGGAGAAGAAATCAGCCCTCAGCAACTTAACCGGCAGAAAATAATTTTTTGAAAAAATCCCTAAGCCCCGGGGTCACAATTTCAGCAAAAATCTGACTTTTGGCAATTCACTCAAAAATGGTGCCAATCGCTTGCAAATGCTCCCCTGAAAGCTTTGGCAGTCAAAACAGAAGGCTTTTTGTCACAGGAGAAGAAATTAGCCCTCAACAACTTGACCGGCGGAAAATGTTTTTTTTTTGAAAAAATCCCTAAGGCCCGGGGTCACAATTTCAGCAAAAATCTGACTTTTGGCAATTCACTCAAAAATGGTGCCAATCGCTTGCAAAAGCTCCGCTGAAAGCTTTGGCAGTCGAAGCAGAAGGCTTTTTATCACAGGAGACGAAATCAGCCCTCAGCAACTTAACCGGCAGAAAATAATTTTTTGAAAAAATCCCTAAGCCCCGGGGTCACAATTTCAGCAAAAATCTGACTTTTGGCAATTCACTCAAAAATGGTGCCAATAGCTTGCAAATGCTCCCCTGAAAGCTTTGGCAGTCAAAACAGAAGGCTTTTTGTCACAGGAGAAGAAATTAGCCCTCAGCAACTTGACCGGCGGAAAATGTTTTTTTTTTGAAAAAATCCCTAAGCCCCGGGGTCACAATTTCAGCAAAAATCTGACTTTTGGCAATTCACTCAAAAATGGTGCCAAACGCTTGCAAATGCGCCGCTGAAAGCTTTGGCAGTCGAAACAGAAGGCTTTTTGTCACAGGAAAAGAAATCAGCCCGCAACAACTTAACCGGTGTAAAATGCTTTTTTTTGAAAAAATTCCTAAGCCCCGGGGTCAAAATTTCAGCAAAAATCTGACTTTTGGCAATTAAATCAAAAATGGTGCCAATCGCTTGCAAATGCGCCGCTGAAAGCTTTGGCAGTCGAAGCAGAAGGCTTTTTGTCACATTAGAAGAAATCAGCCCTCAGCAACTTAACCGGCAGAAAATAATTTTTTGAAAAAATCCCTAAGCCCCGGGGTCACAATTTCAGCAAAAATCTGACTTTTGGCAATTCACTCAAAAATGGTGCCAAACGCTTGCAAATGCTCCGCTGAAAGTTTTGGCAGTCGAAACAGAAGGCTTTTTATCACAGGAGAAGAAATCAGCCCTCAGCAACTTAACCGGCAGAAAATAATTTTTTGAAAAAATCCCTAAGCCCCGGGGTCACAATTTCAGTAAAAATCTGACTTTTGGCAATTCACTCAAAAATGGTGCCAAACGCTTGCAAAAGCTCCGCTGAAAGCTTTGGCAGTCGAAGCAGAAGGCTTTTTGTCACAGGTGAAGAAATCAGCCCTCAACAACTTAACTGGCGGAAAAACTTTTTTTGAAAAAATCCCTAAGCCCCGGGGTCACAATTTCAGCAAAAATCTGACTTTTGGCAATTCACTCAAAAATGGTGCCAATCGCTTGCAAATGCTCCGCTGAAAGCTTTGGCAGTCGAAACAGAAGGCTTTTTATCACAGGAGAAGAAATCAGCCCTCAGCAACTTAACCGGCAGAAAATAATTTTTTGAAAAAATCCCTAAGCCCCGGGGTCACAATTTCAGCAAAAATCTGACTTTTGGCAATTCACTCAAAAATGGTGCCAATCGCTTGCAAATGCTCCCCTGAAAGCTTTGGCAGTCGAAACAGAAGGCTTTTTGTCACAGGAAAAGAAATCAGCCCTCAACAACTTGACCGGCGTAAAAACTTTTTTTGAAAAAATCCCTAAGCCCCGGGGTCACAATTTCAGCAAATATCCGACTTTTGGCAATTCACTCAAAAATTCTTCCAAACGCTTGCAAACGCTCCCCTGAAAGCTTTGGCAGTCGAAACAGAAGGCTTTTTGTCACAGGAAAAGAAATCAGCCCTCAACAACTTGACCGGCGTAAAATGCTTTTTTTTGAAAAAATTCCTAAGCCCTGGGGTCAAAATTTCAGCAAAAATCTGACTTTTGGCAATTAAATCAAAAATGGTGCCAAACGCTTGCAAATGCGCCGCTGAAAGCTTTGGCAGTCGAAACAGAAGGCTTTTTGTCACAGGAAAAGAAATCAGCCCGCAACAACTTAACCGGCGGAAAAACTTTTTTTGAAAAAATCCCTAAGCCCCGGGGTCACAATTTCAGCAAAAATCTGACTTTTGGCAATTCACTCAAAAATAGTGCCAATCGCTTGCAAAAGCTCCGCTGAAAGCTTTGGCAGTCGAAGCAGAAGGCTTTTTATCACAGGAGACGAAATCAGCCCTCAGCAACTTAACCGGCAGAAAATAATTTTTTGAAAAAATCCCTAAGCCCCGGGGTCACAATTTCAGCAAAAATCTGACTTTTGGCAATTCACTCAAAAATGGTGCCAATAGCTTGCAAATGCTCCCCTGAAAGCTTTGGCAGTCAAAACAGAAGGCTTTTTGTCACAGGAGAAGAAATTAGCCCTCAGCAACTTGACCGGCGGAAAATGTTTTTTTTTTGAAAAAATCCCTAAGCCCCGGGGTCACAATTTCAGCAAAAATCTGACTTTTGGCAATTCACTCAAAAATGGTGCCAAACGCTTGCAAATGCGCCGCTGAAAGCTTTGGCAGTCGAAACAGAAGGCTTTTTGTCACAGGAAAAGAAATCAGCCCGCAACAACTTAACCGGTGTAAAATGCTTTTTTTTGAAAAAATTCCTAAGCCCCGGGGTCAAAATTTCAGCAAAAATCTGACTTTTGGCAATTAAATCAAAAATGGTGCCAATCGCTTGCAAATGCGCCGCTGAAAGCTTTGGCAGTCGAAGCAGAAGGCTTTTTGTCACATTAGAAGAAATCAGCCCTCAGCAACTTAACCGGCAGAAAATAATTTTTTGAAAAAATCCCTAAGCCCCGGGGTCACAATTTCAGCAAAAATCTGACTTTTGGCAATTCACTCAAAAATGGTGCCAAACGCTTGCAAATGCTCCGCTGAAAGTTTTGGCAGTCGAAACAGAAGGCTTTTTATCACAGGAGAAGAAATCAGCCCTCAGCAACTTAACCGGCAGAAAATAATTTTTTGAAAAAATCCCTAAGCCCCGGGGTCACAATTTCAGTAAAAATCTGACTTTTGCCAATTCACTCAAAAATGGTGCCAAACGCTTGCAAAAGCTCCGCTGAAAGCTTTGGCAGTCGAAGCAGAAGGCTTTTTGTCACAGGTGAAGAAATCAGCCCTCAACAACTTAACTGGCGGAAAAACTTTTTTTGAAAAAATCCCTAAGCCCCGGGGTCACAATTTCAGCAAAAATCTGACTTTTGGCAATTCACTCAAAAATGGTGCCAATCGCTTGCAAATGCTCCGCTGAAAGCTTTGGCAGTCGAAACAGAAGGCTTTTTATCACAGGAGAAGAAATCAGCCCTCAGCAACTTAACCGGCAGAAAATAATTTTTTGAAAAAATCCCTAAGCCCCGGGGTCACAATTTCAGCAAAAATCTGACTTTTGGCAATTCACTCAAAAATGGTGCCAATCGCTTGCAAATGCTCCCCTGAAAGCTTTGGCAGTCGAAACAGAAGGCTTTTTGTCACAGGAAAAGAAATCAGCCCTCAACAACTTGACCGGCGTAAAAACTTTTTTTGAAAAAATCCCTAAGCCCCGGGGTCACAATTTCAGCAAATATCCGACTTTTGGCAATTCACTCAAAAATTCTTCCAAACGCTTGCAAACGCTCCCCTGAAAGCTTTGGCAGTCGAAACAGAAGGCTTTTTGTCACAGGAAAAGAAATCAGCCCTCAACAACTTGACCGGCGTAAAATGCTTTTTTTTGAAAAAATTCCTAAGCCCCGGGGTCAAAATTTCAGCAAAAATCTGACTTTTGGCAATTAAATCAAAAATGGTGCCAAACGCTTGCAAATGCGCCGCTGAAAGCTTTGGCAGTCGAAACAGAAGGCTTTTTGTCACAGGAAAAGAAATCAGCCCGCAACAACTTAACCGGCGGAAAAACTTTTTTTGAAAAAATCCCTAAGCCCCGGGGTCACAATTTCAGCAAAAATCTGACTTTTGGCAATTCACTCAAAAATAGTGCCAATCGCTTGCAAATGCTCCCTTGAAAGCTTTGGCAGTCAAAACAGGAGGCTTTTTGTCACAGGAGAAGAAATTAGCCCTCAACAACTTGACCGGCGGAAAATGTTTTTTTTGAAAAAATACCTAAGCCCCGGGGTCACAATTTCAGGAAAAATCTGACTTTTGGCAATTCACTCAGAAACGGTGCCCAACGCTTGCAAATGCTCCGCTGAAAGCTTTGGCAGTCGAAAGAGAAGGCTTTTTGTCATAGGAAAAGAAATCAGCCCTTAGCAACTTAAACAGCGGAAAAACTTTTTTTGAAAAAATCCCTAAGCCCCGGGGTCACAATTTCAGTAAAAATCTGACTTTTGGCAATTCAATCAAAAATGGTGCCAAATGCTTGCAAATGCTCCCCTGAAAGGTTTGGCAGTCGAAACAGAAGGCTTTTTATCACAGGTGAAGAAATCAGCCCTCAACAACTTGACCGGCGGAAAATGTTTTTTATTGAAAAAATCCCTAAGCCCCGGGGTCAAAATTTCAGCAAATATCTGACTTTTGGCAATTAAATCAAAAATGGTGCCAAACACTAGCAAATGCGCCGCTGAAAGCTTTGGCAGTCGAAACAGAAGGCTTTTTGTCACAGGTGAAGAAATCAGCCCTCAGCAACTTAACCGGCAGAAAATAATTTTTTGAAAAAATCCCTAAGCCCCGGGGTCACAATTTCAGCAAAAATCTGACTTTTGGCAATTCACTCAAAAATGGTTCCAAACGCTTGCAAATGCTCCGCTGAAAGTTTTGGCAGTCGAAACAGAAGGCTTTTTATCACAGGAAAAGAAATCAGCCCTCAGCAACTTAACCGGCAGAAAATATTTTTTTGAAAAAATCCCTAAGCCCCGGGGTCACAATTTCAGTAAAAATCTGACTTTTGGCAATTCCCTCAAAAATGGTGCCAAACGCTTGCAAAAGCTCCGCTGAAAGCTTTGGCAGTCGAAGCAGAAGGCTTTTTGTCACAGGTGAAGAAATCAGCCCTCAACAACTTAACTGGCGGAAAAACTTTTTTTGAAAAAATCCCTAAGCCCCGGGGTCAAAATTTCAGCAAATATCTGACTTTTGGCAATTAAATCAAAAATGGTGCCAAACGCTTGCAAAAGCTCCGCTGAAAGCTTTGGCAGTCGAAGCAGAAGGCTTTTTGTCACAGGTGAAGAAATCAGCCCTCAACAACTTAACTGGCGGAAAAACTTTTTTTGAAAAAATCCCTAAGCCCCGGGGTCACAATTTCAGCAAAAATCTGACTTTTGGCAATTCACTCAAAAATGGTGCCAATCGCTTGCAAATGCTCCGCTGAAAGCTTTGGCAGTCGAAACAGAAGGCTTTTTATCACAGGAGAAGAAATCAGCCCTCAGCAACTTAACCGGCAGAAAATAATTTTTTGAAAAAATCCCTAAGCCCCGGGGTCACAATTTCAGCAAAAATCTGACTTTTGGCAATTCACTCAAAAATGGTGCCATTCGCTTGCAAATGCTCCCCTGAAAGTTTTGGCAGACGATACAGAAGGCTTTTTATCACATGAAAAGAAATCAACCCTCAGGAACTTGACCGACGGAAAAACTTTTTTTGAAAAAATCCCTAAGCCCCGGGGTCACAATTTCAGCAAATATCCGACTTTTGGCAATTCACTCAAAAATTCTTCCAAACGCTTGCAAACGCTCCCCTGAAAGCTTTGGCAGTCGAAACAGAAGGCTTTTTGTCACAGGAAAAGAAATCAGCCCTCAACAACTTGACCGGCGTAAAATGCTTTTTTTTGAAAAAATTCCTAAGCCCCGGGGTCAAAATTTCAGCAAAAATCTGACTTTTGGCAATTAAATCAAAAATGGTGCCAAACGCTTGCAAATGCGCCGCTGAAAGCTTTGGCAGTCGAAACAGAAGGCTTTTTGTCACAGGAAAAGAAATCAGCCCGCAACAACTTAACCGGCGGAAAAACTTTTTTTGAAAAAATCCCTAAGCCCCGGGGTCACAATTTCAGCAAAAATCTGACTTTTGGCAATTCACTCAAAAATAGTGCCAATCGCTTGCAAATGCTCCCTTGAAAGCTTTGGCAGTCAAAACAGGAGGCTTTTTGTCACAGGAGAAGAAATTAGCCCTCAACAACTTGACCGGCGGAAAATGTTTTTTTTGAAAAAATACCTAAGCCCCGGGGTCACAATTTCAGGAAAAATCTGACTTTTGGCAATTCACTCAGAAACGGTGCCCAACGCTTGCAAATGCTCCGCTGAAAGCTTTGGCAGTCGAAAGAGAAGGCTTTTTGTCATAGGAAAAGAAATCAGCCCTCAGCAACTTAAACAGAAGAAAAACTTTTTTTGAAAAAATCCCTAAGCCCCGGGGTCACAATTTCAGTAAAAATCTGACTTTTGGCAATTCAATCAAAAATGGTGCCAAATGCTTGCAAATGCTCCCCTGAAAGGTTTGGCAGTAGAAACAGAAGGGTTTTTGTCACAGGAGAAGAAATGAGCCCTCAACAACTTGACCGGCGGAAAATGGTTTTTTTTTGAAAAAATCCCTAAGCCCCGGGGTCACAATTTCAGCAAAAATCTGACTTTTGGCAATTCACTCAAAAATGTTGCCAATCGCTTGCAAAAGCTCCGCTGAAAGCTTTGGCAGTCGAAGCAGAAGGCTTTTTGTCACAGGTGAAGAAATCAGCCCTCAGCAACTTAACCGGCAGAAAATAATTTTTTGAAAAAATCCCTAAGCCCTGGGGTCACAATTTCAGCAAAAATCTGACTTTTGGCAATTCACTCAAAAATGGTGCCAAACGCTTGCAAATGCTCCCCTGAAAGTTTTGGCAGACTATACAGAAGGCTTTTTATCACATGAAAAGAAATCAACCCTCAGGAACTTGACCGACGGAAAAACTTTTTTTGAAAAAATCCCTAAGCCCTGGGGTCACAATTTCAGCAAATATCCGACTTTTGGCAATTCACTCAAAAATTCTTCCAAACGCTTGCAAACGCTCCCCTGAAAGCTTTGGCAGTCGAAACAGAAGGCTTTTTGTCACAGGAAAAGAAATCAGCCCTCAACAACTTAACCGGCAGAAAACAATTTTTTGAAAAAATCCCTAAGCCCCGGGGTCACAATTTCAGCAAAAATCTGACTTTTGGCAATTCAATCAAAAATGGTGCCAAACGCTTGCAAATGCACCGCTGAAAGCTTTGGCAGTCGAAACAGAAAGCTTTTTGTCACAGGAAAAGAAATCAGCCCTCAACAACTTAACTGGCGGAAAAACTTTTTTAAAAAAATCCCCAAGCCCCGGGGTCACAATTTCAGCAAAAATCTGACTTTTGGCAATTCACTCAAAAATGGTGCCAAATGCTTGCAAATGCTCCGCTGAAAGCTTTGGCAGTCGAAGCAGAAGGCTTTTTGTCACAGGTGAAGAAATCAGCCCTCAGCAACTTAACCGGCAGAAAATAATTTTTTGAAAAAATCCCTAAGCCCCAGGATCACAATTTCAGCAAAAATCTGACTTTTGGCAATTCATTCAAAAATGGTGCCAAACCCTTGCAAATGCACCGCTGAAAGCTTTGGAAGTCGAAGCAGAAGGCTTTTTGTCACAGGTGAAGAAATCAGCCCTCAGTAAATTAACCGGCAGAAAATAATTTTTTGAAAAAATGCCCAAGCCCCGGGGTCACAATTTCAGTAAAAATCTGACTTTTGGCAATTCACTCAAAAATGGTGCCAAACGCTTGCAAAAGCTCCGCTGAAAGCTTTCGCAGTCGAAAGAGAAGGCTTTTTGTCACAGGAAAAGAAATCAGCCCTCAACAACTTGACCGGCGTAAAATGCTTTTTTTTGAAAAAAATCCTAAGCCCCGGGGTCACAATTTCAGTAAAAATCTGACTTTTGGCAATTCACTCAAAAATGGTGCCAAACGCTTGCAAAAGCTCCGCTGAAAGCTTTGGCAGTCGAAGCAGAAGGCTTTTTGTCACAGGTGAAGAAATCAGCCCTCAACAACTTAACTGGCGGAAAAACTTTTTTTGAAAAAATCCCTAAGCCCCGGGGTCACAATTTCAGCAAAAATCTGACTTTTGGCAATTCACTCAAAAATGGTGCCAATCGCTTGCAAATGCTCCGCTGAAAGCTTTGGCAGTCGAAACAGAAGGCTTTTTATGACAGGAGAAGAAATCAGCCCTCAGCAACTTAACCGGCAGAAAATAATTTTTTGAAAAAATCCCTAAGCCCCGGGGTCACAATTTCAGCAAATATCCTACTTTTGACAATTCACTCAAAAATTCTTCCAAACGCTTGCAAACGCTCCCCTGAAAGCTTTGGCAGTCGAAACAGAAGGCTTTTTGTTACAGGAGAAGAAATCAGCCCTCAACAACTTGACCGGCGGAAAATGTTTTTTTTGAAAAAATCCCTAAGCCCCAGGGTCAAAATTTCAGAAAAAATCTGACTTTAGCCAATTCAATTAAACATGGTGCCAAACGCTTGCAAATGCTCCCCTGAAAGTTTTGGCAGTCAATACAGAAGGCTTTTTATCACAGGAAAAGAAATCAGCCCTCAGGAACTTGACCGACGGAAAAACTTTTTTTGAAAAAATCCCTAAGCCCCGGGGTCACAATTTCAGCAAATATCCGACTTTTGACAATTCACTCAAAAATTCTTCCAAACGCTTGCAAATGCGCCGCTGAAAGCTTTGGCAGAAGAAACAGAAGGCTTTTTGTCACAGGAAAAGAAATCAGCCCGCAACAACTTAACCGGCGGAAAAACTTTTTTTGAAAAAATCCCTAAGCCCCGGGGTCACAATTTCAGCAAAAATCTGACTTTTGGCAATTCACTCAAAAATGGTGCCAATCGCTTGCAAATGCTCCCTTGACAGCTTTGGCAGTCAAAACAGAAGGCTTTTTGTCACAGGAGAAGAAATTAGCCCTCAACAACTTGACCGGCGGGAAATGTTTTTTTTGAAAAAATCCCTAAGCCCCGGGGTCACAATTTCAGGAAAAATCTGACTTTTGGCAATTCACTCAGAAACGGTGCCAAACGCTTGCAAATGCTCCGCTGAAAGCTTTGGCAGTCGAAAGAGAAGGCTTTTTGTCATAGGAAAAGAAATCAGCCCTCAGCAACTTAAACAGCGGAAAAACTTTTTTTGAAAAAATCCCTAAGCCCCGGGGTCACAATTTCAGTAAAAATCTGACTTTTGGCAATTCAATCAAAAATGGTGCCAAATGCTTGCAAATGCTCCCCTGAAAGGTTTGGCAGTCGAAACACAAGGCTTTTTATCACAGGAAAAGAAATCAGCCCTCAACAACTTGACCGGCGGAAAATGTTTTTTTTTGAAAAAATCCCTAAGCCCCGGGGTCACAATTTCAGCAAAAATCTGACTTTTGGCAATTCACTCAAAAATGGTGCCAAACACTAGCAAATGCACCGCTGAAAGATTTGGCAGTCGAAACAGAAGGCTTTTTGTCACAGGAAAAGAAATCAGCCCTCAACAACTTGACCGGCGTAAAATGTTTTTTTTTGAAAAAATTCCTAAGCCCCGGGGTCAAAATTTCAGCAAAAATCTGACTTTTGGCAATTAAATCAAAAATGGTGCCAAACGCTTGCAAAAGCTCCGCTGAAAGCTTTGGCAGTCGAAGCAGAAGGCTTTTTGTCACATTAGAAGAAATCAGCCCTCAGCAACTTAACCGGCAGAAAACAATTTTTTGAAAAAATTCCTACGCCCCGGGGTCAAAATTTCAGCAAAAATCTGACTTTTGGCAATTCACTCAAAAATGGTGCCAAACGCTTGCAAATGCTCCGCTGAAAGCTTTGGCAGTCGAAACAGAAGGCTTTTTGTCACAGGAAAAGAAATCAGCCCTCAACAACTTGACCGGCGGAAAATGTTTTTTTTGAAAAAATCCCTAAGCCCCGGGGTCACAATTTCAGCAAAAATTTGACTTTTGGCAATTCACTCAGAAACGGTGCCAAACGCTTGCAAATGCTCCGCTGAAAGCTTTGGCAGTCGAAAGAGAAGGCTTTTTGTCATAGGAAAAGAAATCAGCCCTCAGCAACTTAAACAGCGGAAAAACTTTTTTTGAAAAAATCCCTAAGCCCCGGTGTCACAATTTCAGTAAAAATCTGACTTTTGGCAATTCAATCAAAAATGGTGCCAAATGCTTGCAAATGCTCCCCTGAAAGGTTTGGCAGTCGAAACAGAAGGCTTTTTATCACAGGAAAAGAAATCAGCCCTCAACAACTTGACCGGCGGAAAATGTTTTTTTTTGGAAAAAATCCCTAAGCCCCGGGGTCACAATTTCAGCAAAAATCTGACTTTTGGCAATTCACTCAAAAATGGTGCCAATCGCTTGCAAAAGCTCCGCTGAAAGCTTTGGCAGTCGAAGCAGAAGGCTTTTTGTCACAGGTGAAGAAATCAGCCCTCAGCAACTTAACTGGCAGAAAATAATTTTTTGAAAAAATCCCTAAGCCCCGGGGTCACAATTTCAGCAAAAATCTGACTTTTGGCAATTCACTCAAAAATGGTGCCAATCGCTTGCAAATGCTCCCCTGAAAGTTTTGGCAGACGATACAGAAGGCTTTTTATCACATGAAAAGAAATCAACCCTCAGGAACTTGACCGACGGAAAAACTTTTTTTGAAAAAATCCCTAAGCCCCGGGGTCACAATTTCAGCAAATATCCGACTTTTGGCAATTCACTCGAAAATTCTTCCAAACGCTTGCAAATGCTCCCCTGAAAGCTTTGGCAGTCGAAACAGAAGGCTTTTTGTCACAGGAAAAGAAATCAGCCCTCAACAACTTGACCGGCGTAAAATGCTTTTTTTTGAAAAAATTCCTAAGCCCCGGGGTCAAAATTTCAGCAAAAATCTGACTTTTGGCAATTACCGTATTTTTTGCTCTATAAGACTCACTTTTTCCCTCCTAAAAAGTAAGGGGAACTGTGTGTGCGTCTTATGGAGCGAATGCAGGCTGCGCAGCTATCACAAAAGCCAGAACAGCAAGAGGGATTGCTGCTTTCACTTTCTTCTTGTTCTGGCTTCTGAGATTCAGAATATTTTTTTTCTTGTTTTCCTCCTCCAAAAACTAGGTGCGTCTTGTGGTCTGGTGCGTCTTATACAGCAAAAAATACGGTAAATCAAAAATGGTATCAAACGATTGCAAATGCTCCGCTGAAAGCTTTGGCTGTCGAAACAGAAGGCTTTTTGTCACAGGAAAAGAAATCAGCCCGCAACAACTTAACCGGCGGAAAAACTTTTTTTGAAAAATCCCTAAGCCCCGGGGTCACAATTTCAGCAAAAATCTGACTTTTGGCCATTCACTCAAAAATGGTGCCAATCGCTTGCAAATGCTCCCTTGACAGCTTTGGCAGTCAAAACAGAAGGCTTTTTGTCACAGGAGAAGAAATTAGCCCTCAACAACTTGACCGGCGGAAAATGTTTTTTTTGAAAAAATCCCTAAGCCCCGGGGTCACAATTTCAGGAAAAATCTGACTTTTGGCAATTCACTCAGAAACGGTGCCAAACGCTTGCAAATGCTCCGCTGAAAGCTTTGGCAGTCGAAAGAGAAGGCTTTTTGTCATAGGAAAAGAAATCAGCCCTCAGCAACTTAAACAGCGGAAAAACTTTTTTTGAAAAAATCCGTAAGCCCCGGGGTCACAATTTCAGTAAAAATCTGACTTTTGGCAATTCAATCAAAAATGGTGCCAAATGCTTGCAAATGCTCCCCTGAAAGGTTTGGCAGTCGATACAGAAGGCTTTTTATCACATGAAAAGAAATCAGCCCTCAGGAACTTGACCGACGGAAAAACTTTTTTTGAAAAAATCCCTAAGCCCCGGGGTCACAATTTCAGCAAATATCTGACTTTTGGCAATTCACTCAAAAATGGTGCCAAACGCTTGCAAATGCTCCCCTGAAAGTTTTGGCAGACTATACAGAAGGCTTTTTATCACATGAAAAGAAATCAGCCCTCAACAACTTGACCGGCGGAAAATGTTTTTTTTGAACAAATCCCTAAGCCCCGGGGTCACAATTTCAGGAAAAATCTGACTTTTGGCAATTCACTCAGAAACGGTGCCAAACGCTTGCAAATGCTCCGCTGAAAGCTTTGGCAGTCGAAAGAGAAGGCTTTTTGTCATAGGAAAAGAAATCAGCCCTCAGCAACTTAAACAGCGGAAAAACTTTTTTTGAAAAAATCCCTAAGCCCCGGGGTCACAATTTCAGTAAAAATCTGACTTTTGGCAATTCAATCAAAAATGGTGCCAAATGCTTGCAAATGCTCCCCTGAAAGGTTTGGCAGTAGAAACAGAAGGCTTTTTATCACAGGAAAAGAAATCAGCCCTCAACAACTTGACCAGCGGAAAATGTTTTTTTTTTTTAAAATCCCTAAGCCCCGGGGTCACAATTTCAGTAAAAATCTGACTTTTGGCAATTCACTCAAAAATGGTGCCAAAAACTAGCAAATGCACCGCTGAAAGATTTGGCAGTCGAAACAGAAGGCTTTTTGTCACAGGAGAAGAAATCAGCCCTCAACAACTTAACAGGCAGAAAATAATTTTTTGAAAAAATTCCTAAGCCCCGGGGTCACAATTTCAGCAAAAATCTGACTTTTGGCAATTCACTCAAAAATGGTGCCAAACGCTTGCAAAAGCTCCGCTGAAAGAATTGGCAGTCGAAACAGAAGGCTTTTTGTCACAGGAAAAGAAATCAGCCCTCAATAACTTGACCGGCGGAAAATTTTTTCTTTGAAAAAATCCCTAAGCCCCGGTGTCACAATTTCCGCAAAAATCTGACTTTTGGCAATTCACTCAAAAATGGTGCCAAACGCTTGCAAAAGCTCCGCTGAAAGCTTTGGCAGTCGAAGCAGAAGGCTTTTTGTCACATTAGAAGAAATCAGCCCTCAGCAACTTAACCGGCAGAAAATAATTTTTTGAAAAAATCCCTAAGCCCCGGGGTCACAATTTCAGCAAAAATCTGACTTTTGGCAATTCATTCAAAAATGGAGCCAAACGCTTGCAAATGCACCGCTGAAAGCTTTGGAAGTCGAAGCAGAAGGCTTTTTGTCACAGGTGAAGAAATCAGCCCTCAGCAACTTAACCGGCAGAAAATAATTTTTTGAAAAAATCCCTAAGCCCCAGGGTCACAATTTCAGAAAAAATCTGACTTTAGCCAATTCAATTAAAAATGGTGCCAAACGCTTGCAAATGCTCCCCTGAAAGTTTTGGCAGTCGATACAGAAGGCTTTTTATCACAGGAAAAGAAATCAGCCCTCAGGAACTTGACCGACGGAAAAACTTTTTTTGAAAAAATCCCTAAGCCCCGGGGTCACAATTTCAGCAAATATCCGACTTTTGACAATTCACTCAAAAATTCTTCCAAACGCTTGCAAACGCTCCCCTGAAAGCTTTGGCAGACGAAATAGAAGGCTTTTTGTTACAGGAGAAGAAATCAGCCCTCAACAACTTGACCCGCAGAAAATGTTTTTTTTGAAAAAATCCCTAAGCCCCGGGGTCACAATTTCAGCAAAAATCTGACTTTTGGCAATTCACTCAAAAATGGTGCCAAACGCTTGCAAAAGCTCCGCTGAAAGCTTTGGCAGTCGAAGCAGAAGGCTTTTTGTCACAGGAAAAGAAATCAGCCCTCAGCAACTTAACCGGCAGAAAATAATTTTTTGAAAAAATCCCTAAGCCCCGGGGTCACAATTTCAGCAAAAATCTGACTTTTGGCAATTCACTCAAAATTGGTGCCAAACGCTTGCAAAAGCTCCGCTGAATGCTTTGGCAGTCGAAACAGAAGGCTTTTTGTTATAGGAGAAAAAATCAGCCCTCAACAACTTGACCGGCAGAAAATATTTTTTTGAAAAAACCCCTAAGCCCCGGTGTCACAATTTCAGCAAAAATCTGACTTTTGGCAATTCACTCAAAAATGGTGCCAAACGCTTGCAAATTCTCCGCTGAAAGCTTTGGCAGTCGAAACAGAAGGCTTTTTATCACAGGAAAAGAAATCAGCCCTCAGCAACTTAACCGGCAGAAAATAATTTTTTGAAAAAATCCCCAAGCCCCGGGGTCACAATTTCAGTAAAAATCTGACTTTTGGCAATTCACTCAAAAATGGTGCCAAACGCTTGCAAAAGCTCCGCTGAAAGCTTTGGCAGTCGAAACAGAAGGCTTTTTGTCACAGGAAAAGAAATCAGCCCTCAACAACTTCACCTGCGGAAAATGTTTTTTTTGAAAAAATCCCAAGCCCCGGAGTCAAAATTTCCGCAAAAATCTGACTTTTGGCAATTCACTCAAAAATGGTGCCAAACGCTTGCAAAAGCTCCGCTGAAAGCTTTGGCAGTCGAAGCAGAAGGCTTTTTGTCACATTAGAAGAAATCAGCCCTCAGCAACTTAACCGGCAGAAAATAATTTTTTGAAAAAATCCCTAAGCCCCGGGGTCACAATTTCAGCAAAAATCTGACTTTTGCCAATTCATTCAAAAATGGAGCCAAACGCTTGCAAATGCACCGCTGAAAGCTTTGGAAGTCGAAGCAGAAGGCTTTTTGTCACAGGTGAAGAAATCAGCCCTCAGCAACTTAACCGGCAGAAAATAATTTTTTGAAAAAATCCCTAAGCCCCAGGGTCACAATTTCAGAAAAAATCTGACTTTAGCCAATTCAATTAAAAATGGTGCCAAACGCTTGCAAATGCTCCCCTGAAAGTTTTGGCAGTCGATACAGAAGGCTTTTTATCACAGGAAAAGAAATCAGCCCTCAGGAACTTGACCGACGGAAAAACTTTTTTTTTTGAAAAAATCCCTAAGCCCCGGGGTCACAATTTCAGCAAAAATCTGACTTTTGGCAATTCACTCAAAAATGGTGCCAAACGCTTGCAAAAGCTCCGCTGAAAGCTTTGGCAGTCGAAGCAGAAGGCTTTTTGTCACATTAGAAGAAATTAGCCCTCAGCAACTTAACCGGCAGAAAATAATTTTTTGAAAAAATCCCTAAGCCCCGGGGTCACAATTTCAGCAAAAATCTGACTTTTGGCAATTCACTCAAAATTGGTGCCAAACGCTTGCAAAAGCTCCGCTGAATGCTTTGGCAGTCGAAACAGAAGGCTTTTTGTTATAGGAGAAAAAATCAGCCCTCAACAACTTGACCGGCAGAAAATATTTTTTTGAAAAAACCCCTAAGCCCCGGTGTCACAATTTCAGCAAAAATCTGACTTTTGGCAATTCACTCAAAAATGGTGCCAAACGCTTGCAAATTCTCCGCTGAAAGCTTTGGCAGTCGAAACAGAAGGCTTTTTATCACAGGAAAAGAAATCAGCCCTCAGCAACTTAACCGGCAGAAAATAATTTTTTGAAAAAATCTCCAAGCCCCGGGGTCACAATTTCAGTAAAAATCTGACTTTTGGCAATTCACTCAAAAATGGTGCCAAACGCTTGCAAAAGCTCCGCTGAAAGCTTTGGCAGTCGAAACAGAAGGCTTTTTGTCACAGGAAAAGAAATCAGCCCTCAACAACTTCACCTGCGGAAAATGTTTTTTTTGAAAAAATCCCAAGCCCCGGAGTCAAAATTTCAGCAAAAATCTGACTTTTGGCAATTCACTCAAAAATGGTGCCAAACGCTTGCAAAAGCTCCGCTGAAAGCTTTGGCAGTCGAAGCAGAAGGCTTTTTGTCACATTAGAAGAAATCAGCCCTCAGCAACTTAACCGGCAGAAAATAATTTTTTGAAAAAATCCCTAAGCCCCGGGGTCACAATTTCAGCAAAAATCTTACTTTTGCCAATTCATTCAAAAATGGAGCCAAACGCTTGCAAATGCACCGCTGAAAGCTTTGGAAGTCGAAGCAGAAGGCTTTTTGTCACAGGTGAAGAAATCAGCCCTCAGCAACTTAACCGGCAGAAAATAATTTTTTGAAAAAATCCCTAAGCCCCAGGGTCACAATTTCAGAAAAAATCTGACTTTAGCCAATTCAATTAAAAATGGTGCCAAACGCTTGCAAATGCTCCCCTGAAAGTTTTGGCAGTCGATACAGAAGGCTTTTTATCACAGGAAAAGAAATCAGCCCTCAGGAACTTGACCGACGGAAAAACTTTTTTTGAAAAAATCCCTAAGCCCCGGGGTCACAATTTCAGCAAATATCCGACTTTTGACAATTCACTCAAAAATTCTTCCAAACGCTTGCAAACGCTCCCCTGAAAGCTTTGGCAGTCGAAACAGAAGGCTTTTTGTTACAGGAGAAGAAATCAGCCCTCAACAACTTGACCGGCGGAAAATGTTTTTTTTGAAAAAATCCCTAAGCCCCAGGCTCACAATTTCTGAAAAAATCTGACTTTAGCCAATTCAATTAAAAATGGTGCCAAACGCTTGCAAATGCTCCCCTGAAAGTTTTGGCAGTCAATACAGAAGGCTTTTTATCACAGGAAAAGAAATCAGCCCTCAGGAACTTGACCGACGGAAAAACTTTTTTTGAAAAAATCCCTAAGCCCCGGGGTCACAATTTCAGCAAATATCCGACTTTTGACAATTCACTCAAAAATTCTTCCAAACGCTTGCAAACGCTCCCCTGAAAGCTTTGGCAGTCGAAACAGAAGGCTTTTTGTCACAGGAGAAGAAATCAGCCCTCAACAACTTGACCGGCGGAAAATTTTTTTTTTTGAAAAAATCCCTAAGCCCCGGGGTCACAATTTCAGCAAAAATCTGACTTTTGGCAATTCACTCAAAAATGGTGCCAAACGCTTGCAAAAGCTCCGCTGAAAGCTTTGGCAGTCGAAGCAGAAGGCTTTTTGTCACATTAGAAGAAATTAGCCCTCAGCAACTTAACCGGCAGAAAATAATTTTTTGAAAAAATCCCTAAGCCCCGGGGTCACAATTTCAGCAAAAATCTGACTTTTGGCAATTCACTCAAAATTGGTGCCAAACGCTTGCAAAAGCTCCGCTGAATGCTTTGGCAGTCGAAACAGAAGGCTTTTTGTTATAGGAGAAAAAATCAGCCCTCAACAACTTGACCGGCAGAAAATATTTTTTTGAAAAAACCCCTAAGCCCCGGTGTCACAATTTCAGCAAAAATCTGACTTTTGGCAATTCACTCAAAAATGGTGCCAAACGCTTGCAAATTCTCCGCTGAAAGCTTTGGCAGTCGAAACAGAAGGCTTTTTATCACAGGAAAAGAAATCAGCCCTCAGCAACTTAACCGGCAGAAAATAATTTTTTGAAAAAATCCCCAAGCCCCGGGGTCACAATTTCAGTAAAAATCTGACTTTTGGCAATTCACTCAAAAATGGTGCCAAACGCTTGCAAAAGCTCCGCTGAAAGCTTTGGCAGTCGAAACAGAAGGCTTTTTGTCACAGGAAAAGAAATCAGCCCTCAACAACTTCACCTGCGGAAAATGTTTTTTTTGAAAAAATCCCAAGCCCCGGAGTCAAAATTTCAGCAAAAATCTGACTTTTGGCAATTCACTCAAAAATGGTGCCAAACGCTTGCAAAAGCTCCGCTGAAAGCTTTGGCAGTCGAAGCAGAAGGCTTTTTGTCACATTAGAAGAAATCAGCCCTCAGCAACTTAACCGGCAGAAAATAATTTTTTGAAAAAATCCCTAAGCCCCGGGGTCACAATTTCAGCAAAAATCTTACTTTTGCCAATTCATTCAAAAATGGAGCCAAACGCTTGCAAATGCACCGCTGAAAGCTTTGGAAGTCGAAGCAGAAGGCTTTTTGTCACAGGTGAAGAAATCAGCCCTCAGCAACTTAACCGGCAGAAAATAATTTTTTGAAAAAATCCCTAAGCCCCAGGGTCACAATTTCAGAAAAAATCTGACTTTAGCCAATTCAATTAAAAATGGTGCCAAACGCTTGCAAATGCTCCCCTGAAAGTTTTGGCAGTCGATACAGAAGGCTTTTTATCACAGGAAAAGAAATCAGCCCTCAGGAACTTGACCGACGGAAAAACTTTTTTTGAAAAAATCCCTAAGCCCCGGGGTCACAATTTCAGCAAATATCCGACTTTTGACAATTCACTCAAAAATTCTTCCAAACGCTTGCAAACGCTCCCCTGAAAGCTTTGGCAGTCGAAACAGAAGGCTTTTTGTTACAGGAGAAGAAATCAGCCCTCAACAACTTGACCGGCGGAAAATGTTTTTTTTGAAAAAATCCCTAAGCCCCAGGCTCACAATTTCTGAAAAAATCTGACTTTAGCCAATTCAATTAAAAATGGTGCCAAACGCTTGCAAATGCTCCCCTGAAAGTTTTGGCAGTCAATACAGAAGGCTTTTTATCACAGGAAAAGAAATCAGCCCTCAGGAACTTGACCGACGGAAAAACTTTTTTTGAAAAAATCCCTAAGCCCCGGGGTCACAATTTCAGCAAATATCCGACTTTTGACAATTCACTCAAAAATTCTTCCAAACGCTTGCAAACGCTCCCCTGAAAGCTTTGGCAGTCGAAACAGAAGGCTTTTTGTCACAGGAGAAGAAATCAGCCCTCAACAACTTGACCGGCGGAAATTTTTTTTTTTTGAAAAAATCCCTAAGCCCCGGGGTCACAATTTCAGCAAAAATCTGACTTTTGGCAATTCACTCAAAAATGGTGCCAAACGCTTGCAAAAGCTCCGCTGAAAGCTTTGGCAGTCGAAGCAGAAGGCTTTTTGTCACATTAGAAGAAATCAGCCCTCAGCAAATTAACCGGCAGAAAATAATTTTTTGAAAAAATCCCTAAGCCCCGGGGTCACAATTTCAGCAAAAATCTGACTTTTGGCAATTCACTCAAAAATGGTGCCAAACGCTTGCAAAAGCTCCGCTGAATGCTTTGGCAGTCGAAACAGAAGGCTTTTTGTCACAGGAAAAGAAATCAGCCCTCAACAACTTGACCGGCGTAAAATGTTTTTTTTTGAAAAAATTCCTAAGCCCCGGGGTCAAAATTTCAGCAAAAATCTGACTTTAGGCAATTCACTCAGAAATGTTGCCAAACACTTGCAAATGCTCCCCTGAAAGTTTTGGCAGTCAAAACAGAAGGCTTTTTGTCACAGGAGAAGAAATCAGCCCTCAACAACTTAACAGGCAGAAAATAATTTTTTGAAAAAATTCCTAAGCCCCGGGGTCACAATTTCAGCAAAAATCTTACTTTTGGCAATTCACTCAAAAATGGTGCCAAACGCTTGCAAAAGCTCCGCTGAAAGAATTGGCAGTCGAAACAGAAGGCTTTTTGTCACAGGAAAAGAAATCAGCCCTCAATAACTTGACCGGCGGAAAATTTTTTCTTTCAAAAAATCCCTAAACCCCGGGGTCACAATTTCCGCAAAAATCTGACTTTTGGCAATTCACTCAAAAATGGTGCCAAACGCTTGCAAAAGCTCCGCTGAAAGCTTTGGAAGTCGAAGCAGAAGGCTTTTTGTCACAGGTGAAGAAATCAGCCCTCAGCAACTTAACCGGCAGAAAATAATTTTTTGAAAAAATCCCTAAGCCCCAGGGTCACAATTTCAGAAAAAATCTGACTTTAGCCAATTCAATTAAAAATGGTGCCAAACGCTTGCAAATGCTCCCCTGAAAGTTTTGGCAGTCGATACAGAAGGCTTTTTATCACAGGAAAAGAAATCAGCCCTCAGGAACTTGACCGACGGAAAAACTTTTTTTGAAAAAATCCCTAAGCCCCGGGGTCACAATTTCAGCAAATATCCGACTTTTGACAATTCACTCAAAAATTCTTCCAAACGCTTGCAAACGCTCCCCTGAAAGCTTTGGCAGTCGAAACAGAAGGCTTTTTGTTACAGGAGAAGAAATCAGCCCTCAACAACTTGACCGGCGGAAAATGTTTTTTTTGAAAAAATCCCTAAGCCCCAGGGTCACAATTTCAGAAAAAATCTGACTTTAGCCAATTCAATTAAAAATGGTGCCAAACGCTTGCAAATGCTCCCCTGAAAGTTTTGGCAGTCAATACAGAAGGCTTTTTATCACAGGAAAAGAAATCAGCCCTCAGGAACTTGACCGACGGAAAAACTTTTTTTGAAAAAATCCCTAAGCCCCGGGGTCACAATTTCAGCAAATATCCGACTTTTCACAATTCACTCAAAAATTCTTCCAAACGCTTGCAAACGCTCCCCTGAAAGCTTTGGCAGTCGAAACAGAAGGCTTTTTGTCACAGGAGAAGAAATCAGCCCTCAACAACTTGACCTGCGGAAAATGTTTTTTTTTTGAAAAAATCCCTAAGCCCCGGGGTCACAATTTCAGCAAAAATCTGACTTTTGGCAATTCACTCAAAAATGGTGCCAAACGCTTGCAAAAGCTCCGCTGAAAGCTTTGGCAGTCGAAGCAGAAGGCTTTTTGTCACATTAGAAGAAATCAGCCCTCAGCAACTTAACCGGCAGAAAATAATTTTTTGAAAAAACCCCTAAGCCCCGGTGTCACAATTTCAGCAAAAATCTGACTTTTGGCAATTCACTCAAAAATGGTGCCAAACGCTTGCAAATTCTCCGCTGAAAGCTTTGGCAGTCGAAACAGAAGGCTTTTTATCACAGGAAAAGAAATCAGCCCTCAGCAACTTAACCGGCAGAAAATAATTTTTTGAAAAAATCCCCAAGCCCCGGGGTCACAATTTCAGTAAAAATCTGACTTTTGGCAATTCACTCAAAAATGGTGCCAAACGCTTGCAAAAGCTCCGCTGAAAGCTTTGGCAGTCGAAACAGAAGGCTTTTTGTCACAGGAAAAGAAATCAGCCCTCAACAACTTCACCTGCGGAAAATGTTTTTTTTGAAAAAATCCCATGCCCCGGGGTCACAATTTCCGCAAAAATCTGACTTTTGGCAATTCACTCAAAAATGGTGCCAAACGCTTGCAAAAGCTCCGCTGAAAGCTTTGGCAGTCGAAGCAGAAGGCTTTTTGTCACATTAGAAGAAATCAGCCCTCAGCAACTTAACCGGCAGAAAACAATTTTTTGAAAAAATCCCTAAGCCCCGGGGTCACAATTTCAGCAAAAATCTGACTTTTGGCAATTCACTCAAAAATGGTGCCAAACGCTTGCAAAAGCTCCGCTGAAAGCTTTGGCAGTCGCAGCAGAAGGCTTTTTGTCACATTAGAAGAAATCAGCCCTCAGCAACTTAACCGGCAGAAAACAATTTTTTGAAAAAATCCCTAAGCCGCGGGGTCACAATTTCAGCAAAAATCTGACTTTTGCCAATTCATTCAAAAATGGTGCGAAACGCTTGGAAATGCTCCCCTGAAAGCTTTGGCAGTCGAAACAGAAGGCTTTTTGTCACAGGAGAAGAAATTAGCCCTCAACAGCTTGACCGGCGGAAAATGTTTTTTTTGAAAAAATCCCTAAGCCCCAGGGTCACAATTTCAGAAAAAATCTGACTTTAGCCAATTCAATTAAAAATGGTGCCAAACGCTTGCAAATGCTCCCCTGAAAGTTTTGGCAGTCAATACAGAAGGCTTTTTATCACAGGAAAAGAAATCAGCCCTCAGGAACTTGACCGACGGAAAAACTTTTTTTGAAAAAATCCCTAAGCCCCGGGGTCACAATTTCAGCAAATATCCGACTTTTCACAATTCACTCAAAAATTCTTCCAAACGCTTGCAAACGCTCCCCTGAAAGCTTTGGCAGTCGAAACAGAAGGCTTTTTGTCACAGGAGAAGAAATCAGCCCTCAACAACTTGACCTGCGGAAAATGTTTTTTTTTTGAAAAAATCCCTAAGCCCCGGGGTCACAATTTCAGCAAAAATCTGACTTTTGGCAATTCACTCAAAAATGGTGCCAAACGCTTGCAAAAGCTCCGCTGAAAGCTTTGGCAGTCGAAGCAGAAGGCTTTTTGTCACATTAGAAGAAATCAGCCCTCAGCAACTTAACCGGCAGAAAATAATTTTTTGAAAAAACCCCTAAGCCCCGGTGTCACAATTTCAGCAAAAATCTGACTTTTGGCAATTCACTCAAAAATGGTGCCAAACGCTTGCAAATTCTCCGCTGAAAGCTTTGGCAGTCGAAACAGAAGGCTTTTTATCACAGGAAAAGAAATCAGCCCTCAGCAACTTAACCGGCAGAAAATAATTTTTTGAAAAAATCCCCAAGCCCCGGGGTCACAATTTCAGTAAAAATCTGACTTTTGGCAATTCACTCAAAAATGGTGCCAAACGCTTGCAAAAGCTCCGCTGAAAGCTTTGGCAGTCGAAACAGAAGGCTTTTTGTCACAGGAAAAGAAATCAGCCCTCAACAACTTCACCTGCGGAAAATGTTTTTTTTGAAAAAATCCCAAGCCCCGGAGTCACAATTTCAGAAAAAATCTGACTTTTGGCAATTCACTCAAAAATGGTGCCAAACGCTTGCAAAAGCTCCGCTGAAAGCTTTGGCAGTCGAAGCAGAAGGCTTTTTGTCACATTAGAAGAAATCAGCCCTCAGCAACTTAACCGGCAGAAAACAATTTTTTGAAAAAATCCCTAAGCCCCGGGGTCACAATTTCAGCAAAAATCTGACTTTTGGCAATTCACTCAAAAATGGTGCCAAACGCTTGCAAAAGCTCCGCTGAAAGCTTTGGCAGTCGCAGCAGAAGGCTTTTTGTCACATTAGAAGAAATCAGCCCTCAGCAACTTAACCGGCAGAAAACAATTTTTTGAAAAAATCCCTAAGCCCCGGGGTCACAATTTCAGCAAAAATCTGACTTATGCCAATTCATTCAAAAATGGTGCGAAACGCTTGGAAATGCTCCCCTGAAAGCTTTGGCAGTCGAAACAGAAGGCTTTTTGTCACAGGAGAAGAAATTAGCCCTCAACAACTTGACCGGCGTAAAATGTTTTTTTTGAAAAAATTCCTACGCCCCGGGGTCACAATTTCAGAAAAAATCTGACTTTTGGCAATTCACTCAAAAATGGTGCCAAATGCTTGCAAATGCTCCGCTGAAAGTTTTGGCAGTCGAAACAGAAGGCTTTTTATCACAGGAGAAGAAATCAGCCCTCAGCAACTTAACCGGCAGAAAATAATTTTTTGAAAAAATCCCCAAGCCCCGGGGTCACAATTTCAGTAAAAATCTGACTTTTGGCAATTCACTCAAAAATGGTGCCAAACGCTTACAAAAGCTCCGCTGAAAGAATTGGCAGTCGAAACAGAAGGCTTTTTGTCACAGGAAAAGAAATCAGCCCTCAATAACTTCACCGGCGGAAAATTTTTTCTTTGAAAAAATCCCTAAGCCCCGGTGTCACAATTTCCGCAAAAATCTGACTTTTGGCAATTCACTCAAAAATGGTGCCAAACGCTTGCAAAAGCTCCGCTGAAAGCTTTGGCAGTCGAAGCAGAAGGCTTTTTGTCACATTAGAAGAAATCAGCCCTCAGCAACTTAACCGGCAGAAAATAATTTTTTGAAAAAATCCCTAAGCCCCGGGGTCACAATTTCAGCAAAAATCTGACTTTTGGCAATTCATTCAAAAATGGAGCCAAACGCTTGCAAATGCACCGCTGAAAGCTTTGGAAGTCGAAGCAGAAGGCTTTTTGTCACAGGTGAAGAAATCAGCCCTCAGCAACTTAACCGGCAGAAAATAATTTTTTGAAAAAATCCCTAAGCCCCAGGGTCACAATTTCAGAAAAAATCTGACTTTAGCCAATTCAATTAAAAATGGTGCCAAACGCTTGCAAATGCTCCCCTGAAAGTTTTGGCAGTCGATACAGAAGGCTTTTTATCACAGGAAAAGAAATCAGCCCTCAGGAACTTGACCGACGGAAAAACTTTTTTTGAAAAAATCCCTAAGCCCCGGGGTCACAATTTCAGCAAATATCCGACTTTTGACAATTCACTCAAAAATTCTTCCAAACGCTTGCAAACGCTCCCCTGAAAGCTTTGGCAGTCGAAACAGAAGGCTTTTTGTTACAGGAGAAGAAATCAGCCCTCAACAACTTGACCGGCGGAAAATGTTTTTTTTGAAAAAATCCCTAAGCCCCAGGGTCACAATTTCAGAAAAAATCTGACTTTAGCCAATTCAATTAATAATGGTGCCAAACGCTTGCAAATGCTCCCCTGAAAGTTTTGGCAGTCGATACAGAAGGCTTTTTATCACAGGAAAAGAAATCAGCCCTCAGGAACTTGACCGACGGAAAAACTTTTTTTGAAAAAATCCCTAAGCCCCGGGGTCACAATTTCAGCAAATATCCGACTTTTGACAATTCACTCAAAAATTCTTCCAAACGCTTGCAAACGCTCCCTTGAAAGCTTTGGCAGTCGAAACAGAAGGCTTTTTGTTACAGGAGAAGAAATCAGCCCTCAACAACTTGACCAGCGGAAAATGTTTTTTTTTTGAAAAAATCCCTAAGCCCCGGGGTCAGAATTTCAGCAAAAATCTGACTTTTGGCAATTCACTCAAAAATGGTGCCAAACGCTTGCAAAAGCTCCGCTGAAAGCTTTGGCAGTCGAAACAGAAGGCTTTTTGTCACAGGAAAAGAAATCAGCCCTCAACAACTTGACCGGCGGAAAATGTTTTTTTTGAAAAAATCCCTAAGCCCCGGGGTCACAATTACAGCAAAAATCTGACTTTTGGCAATTCACTCAAAAATGGTGCCAAACGCTTGCAAAAGCTCCGCTGAAAGCTTTGGCAGTCGAAACAGAAGGCTTTTTGTCACAGGAAAAGAAATCAGCCCTCAACAACTTCACCTGCGGAAAATGTTTTTTTTGAAAAAATCCCAAGCCCCGGAGTCACAATTTCAGAAAAAATCTGACTTTTGGCAATTCACTCAAAAATGGTGCCAAACGCTTGCAAAAGCTCCGCTGAAAGCTTTGGCAGTCGAAGCAGAAGGCTTTTTGTCACATTAGAAGAAATCAGCCCTCAGCAACTTAACCGGCAGAAAACAATTTTTTGAAAAAATCCCTAAGCCCCGGGGTCACAATTTCAGCAAAAATCTGACTTTTGGCAATTCACTCAAAAATGGTGCCAAACGCTTGCAAAAGCTCCGCTGAAAGCTTTGGCAGTCGCAGCAGAAGGCTTTTTGTCACATTAGAAGAAATCAGCCCTCAGCAACTTAACCGGCAGAAAACAATTTTTTGAAAAAATCCCTAAGCCCCGGGGTCACAATTTCAGCAAAAATCTGACTTTTGCCAATTCATTCAAAAATGGTGCGAAACGCTTGGAAATGCTCCCCTGAAAGCTTTGGCAGTCGAAACAGAAGGCTTTTTGTCACAGGAGAAGAAATTAGCCCTCAACAACTTGACCGGCGGAAAATGTTTTTTTTGAAAAAATCCCTAAGCCCCGGGGTCAGAATTTCAGGAAAAATCTGACTTTTGGCAATTCACTCAAAAATGGTGCCAAACGCTTGCAAATGCTCCGCTGAAAGTTTTGGCAGTCGAAACAGAAGGCTTTTAATCACAGGAGAAGAAATCAGCCCTCAGCAACTTAACTGGCAGAAAATAATTTTTTGAAAAAATCCCTAAGCCCCAGGGTCACAATTTCTGAAAAAATCTGACTTTTGGCAATTCACTCAAAAATGGTGCCAAACGCTTGCAAAAGCTCCGCTGAATGCTTTGGCAGTCGAAACAGAAGGCTTTTTGTCACAGGAAAAGAAATCAGCCCTCAACAACTTGACCGGCGGAAAATGTTTTTTTTTGAAAAAATTCCTAAGCCCCGGGGTCAAAATTTCAGCAAAAATCTGACTTTAGGCAATTCACTCAGAAATGTTGCCAAACACTTGCAAATGCTCCCCTGAAAGTTTTGGCAGTCGAAACAGAAGGCTTTTTGTCACAGGAGAAGAAATCAGCCCTCAACAACTTAACAGGCAGAAAATAATTTTTTGAAAAAATTCCTAAGCCCCGGGGTCACAATTTCAGCAAAAATCTGACTTTTGCCAATTCACTCAAAAATGGTGCCAAACGCTTGCAATTGCTCCACTGAAAGCTTTGGCAGTCGAAACAGAAGGCTTTTTATCACAGGAAGAGAAATCAGCCCTCAACAACTTGACCGGCGTAAAATGTTTTTTTTTTGAAAAAATTCCTAAGCCCCGGGGTCAAAATTTCAGCAAAAATCTGACTTTTGGCAATTCACTCAAAAATGGTGCCAAATGCTTGCAAATGCTCCGCTGAAAGCTTTGGCAGTCGAAGCAGAAGGCTTTTTGTCACAGGAGAAGGAATCAGCCTTCAGCAACTTAACCGGCAGAAAATAATTTTTTGAAAAAATCCCCAAGCCCCGGGGTCACAATTTCAGTAAAAATCTGACTTTTGGCAATTCACTCAAAAATGGTGCCAAACGCTTGCAAACGCTCCCCTGAAAGCTTTGGCAGTCGAAACAGAAGGCTTTTTGTCACATTAGAAGAAATCAGCCCTCAACAACTTAACAGGCAGAAAATAATTTTTTGAAAAAATCCCTAAGCCCTGGGTTCACAATTTCAGCAAAAATCTGACTTTTGCCAATTCAATTAAAAATGGTGCCAAACGCTTGCAAATGCTCCCCTGAAAGCTTAGGCAGTCGATACAGAAGGCTTTTTATCACAGGAAAAGAAATCAGCCCTCAGCAACTTAATCGGCGGCAAAAGTTTTCTTTGAAAAAATCCCTAAGCCCCGGGGTCACAATTGCAGCAAAATTTTGACTTTTCTCAATTCACTCAAAAATGGTGCCAATCGCTTGCAAATGCTCCGCTGAAAGCTTTGGCAGTCGAAACAGAAGGCTTTTTGTCACAGGAAAAGAAATCAGCCCTCAGAAACGTAAACAGCGGAAAAACGTTTTTTGAAAAAATCCCTAAGCCCCGGGGTCACAATTAAAGCAAAAATCTGACTTTTGGCAATTCACTCAGAAATGTTGCCAAACGCTTGCAAATGCTCCGCTGAAAGGTTTGGCAGTCGAAACAGAAGGCTTTTTGTCACAGGAAAAGAAATTAGCCCTCAGCAACTTAACCGGGAGAAAATAATTTTTTGAAAAAATCCCTAAGCCCCGGGGTCACAATTTCAGAAAAAATCTGACTTTAGCCAATTCAATTAAAAATGGTGCGAAACGCTTGCAAATGCTCCCCTGAAAGTTTTGGCAGTCGATACAGAAGGCTTTTTATCACATGAAAAGAAAGCCCTCAGGAACTTGACCGACGGAAAAACTTTTTTTGAAAATATCCCTAAGCCCCGGAGTCACAATTTCAGCAAAAATCTGACTTTCGGCAATTCAATCAAAAATGGTGCCAAATGCTTGCAAATGCTCCCCTGAAAGGTTTGGCAGTCGAAACAGAAGGCTTTTTATCACAGGAAAAGAAATCAGCCCTCAGCAACTTGACCGGCGGAAAATGTTTTTTTTTGAAAAAATCGCTAAGCCCCGGGGTCACAATTTCAGCAAAAATCTGACTTTTGGCAATTCACTCAAAAATGGTGCCAAACGCTTGCAAATGCTCCGCTGAAATCTTTGACAGTCGAAGCAGAAGGCTTTTTGTCACACGTGAAGAAATCAGCCCTCAGCAACTTAACCGGCAGAAAATAATTTTTTGAAAAAATCCCTAAGCCCCGGGGTCACAATTTCAGCAAAAATCCGACTTTTGGCAATTCACTCAAAAATTCTTCCAAACGCTTTCAAACGCTCCCCTGAAAGCTTTGGCAGTCGAAACAGAAGGCTTTTTGTCACAGGAAAAGAAATCAGCCCTCAACAACTTGACCGGCGTAAAATGTTTTTTTTTGAAAAAATTCCTAAGCCCTGGGTTCACAATTTCAGCAAAAATCTGACTTTTGCCAATTCACTCAGAAATGTTGCCAAACGCTTGCAAATGCTCCCCTGAAAGCTTAGGCAGTCGATACAGAAGGCTTTTTATCACAGGAAAAGAAATCAGCCCTCAGCAACTTAATCGGCGGCAAAAGTTTTCTTTGAAAAAATCCCTAAGCCCCGGGGTCACAATTGCAGCAAAATTTTGACTTTTCGCAATTCACTCAAAAATGGTGCCAATCGCTTGCAAATGCTCCGCTGAAAGCTTTGGCAGTCGAAACAGAAGGCTTTTTGTCACAGGAAAAGAAATCAGCCCTCAGAAACGTAAACAGCGGAAAAACGTTTTTTGAAAAAATCCCTAAGCCCCGGGGTCACAATTAAAGCAAAAATCTGACTTTTGGCAATTCACTCAGAAATGTTGCCAAACGCTTGCAAATGCTCCGCTGAAAGCTTTGGCAGTCGAAACAGAAGGCTTTTTGTCACAGGAAAAGAAATCAGCCCTCAACAAGTTGACCGGCGGAAAATGTTTTTTTCTGAAAAAATCCCTAAGCCCCGGGGTCACAATTTCAGCAAAAATCTGACTTTTGGCAATTCAATTAAAAATGGTGCCAATCGCTTGCAAATGCTCCGCTGAAAGCTTTGGCAGTCGAAAGAGAAGGCTTTTTGTCATAGGAAAAGAAATCAGCCCTCAGCAACTTGACCGGCGGAAAATCTTTTTTTTGTAAAAATCCCTAAGCCCCGGGGTCACAATTTCAGCGAAAATCTGACTTTTGGCAATTCATTCAAAAATGGTGCCAAACGCTTGCAAAAGCTCCGCTGAAAGCTTTGGCAGTTGAAGCAGAAGGCTTTTTGTCACATTAGAAGAAATCAGCCCTCAGCAACTTAACCGGCAGAAAATATTTTTTTGAAAAAATCCCTAAGCCCCGGGGTCAAAATTTCAGCAAAAATCTGACTTTTGGCAATTCACTCAAAAATGGTGCCAAACGCTTGCAAATGCTCCCCTGAAAGCTTTGGCAGTCGAAGCAGAAGGCTTTTTGTCACATTAGAAGAAATCAGCCCTCAGCAACTTAACCGGCAGAAAATAATTTTTTCAAAAAATCCCTAAGCCCCGGGGTCACAATTTCAGCAAATATCTGACTTTTGGCAATTCACTCAAAAATGGTGCCAAACGCTTGCAAAAGCTCCGCTGAAAGCTTTGGCAGTCGCAGCAGAAGGCTTTTTGTCACATTAGAAGAAATCAGCCCTCAGCAACTTAACCGGCAGAAAATAATTTTTTTTAAAAATCCCCAAGCTCCGGGGTCACAATTTCAGTAAAAATCTGACTTTTGGCAATTCACTCAAAAATGGTGCCAAACGCTTGCAAATGCTCCGCTGAAAGCTTTGGCAGTCGAAACAGAAGGCTTTTTGTCACAGGAAAAGAAATCAGCCCTCAGAAACTTAAACAGCGGAAAAACTTTTTTTGAAAAAATCCCTAAGCCCCGGGGTCACAATTTCAGCAAAAATCTGACTTTTGGCAATTCACTCAAAAATGGTGCCAAACGCTTGCAAATGCTCCGCGGAAAGTTCTGGCAGTCGAAACAGAAGGCTTTTTATCACAGGAGAAGAAATCAGCCCTCAGCAACTTGATCGGCGTAAAATGTTTTTTTTAAAAAAAATCCCTAAGCTCCGGGGTCACAATTTCAGCAAAAATCTGACTTTTGGCAATTCACTCAAAAATGGTGCCAAACGCTTGCAAAAGCTCCGCTGAAAGCTTTGGCAGTCGAAGCAGAAGGCTTTTTGTCACATTAGAAGAAATCAGCCCTCAGCAACTTAACCGGCAGAAAATAATTTTTTGAAAAAATCCCTAAGTCCCGGGGTCACAATTTCAGCAAAAATCTGACTTTTGGCAATTCATTCAAAAATGGTGCCATACGCTTGCAAATGCACCGCTGAAAGCTTTGGAAGTCGAAGCAGAAGGCTTTTTGTCACAGGTGAAGAAATTAGCCCTCAGCAACTTAACCGGCAGAAAATAATTTTTTGAAAAAATCCCTAAGCCCCAGGGTCACAATTTCAGAAAAAATCTGACTTTAGCCAATTCAATTAAAAATGGTGCCAAACGCTTGCAAATGCTCCCCTGAAAGTTTTGGCAGTCGATACAGAAGGCTTTTTATCACATGAAAAGAAAGCCCTCAGTTTTGACCGACGGAAAAACTTTTTTTGAAAATATCCCTAAGCCCCGGGGTCACAATTTCAGCAAATATCCGACTTTTGGCAATTCACTCAAAAATTCTTCCAAACGCTTTCAAACGCTCCCCTGAAAGCTTTGGCAGTCGAAACAGAAGGCTTTTTGTCACAGGAAAAGAAATCAGCCCTCAACAACTTGACCGGCGTAAAATGTTTTTTTTTGAAAAAATTCCTAAGCCCCAGGGTCAAAATTTCAGCAAAAATCTGAGTTTTGGCAATTCACTCAGAAATGTTGCCAAACACTTGCAATGCTCCCCTGAAAGTTTTGGCAGTCGAAACAGAAGGCTTTTTGTCACAGGAGAAGAAATCAGCCCTCAACAACTTAACAGGCAGAAAATAATTTTTTGAAAAAATTCCTAAGCCCCGGGGTCACAATTTCAGCAAAAATCTTACTTTTGCCAATTCAATTAAAAATGGTGCCAATCGCTTGCAAATGCTCCGCTGAAAGCTTTGGCAGTCGAAAGAGAAGGCTTTTTGTCATAGGAAAAGAAATCAGCCCTCAGCAACTTGACCGGCGGAAAATCTTTTTTTTGTAAAAATCCCTAAGCCCCGGGGTCACAATTTCAGCGAAAATCTGACTTTTGGCAATTCATTCAAAAATGGTGCCAAACGCTTGCAAAAGCTCCGCTGAAAGCTTTGGCAGTTGAAGCAGAAGGCTTTTTGTCACATTAGAAGAAATCAGCCCTCAGCAACTTAACCGGCAGAAAATAATTTTTTGAAAAAATCCCTAAGCCCCGGGGTCAAAATTTCAGCAAAAATCTGACTTTTGGCAATTCACTCAAAAATGGTGCCAAACGCTTGCAAATGCTCCCCTGAAAGTTTTGGCAGTCGATACAGAAGTCTTTTCATCACATGAAAAGAAATCAGCCCTCAGCAACTTAAACAGCGGAAAAACTTTTTTTAAAAAAACCCCTAAGCCCCGGGGTCACAATTTCAGCAAATATCCGGCTTTTTGTCATAGGAAAAGAAATCAGCCCACAGCAACTTGACCGGCGGAAAATGTATTTTTTGAAAAAATCCCTAAGCCCCGGGGTCACAATTTCAGCAAAAATCTGACTTTCAGCAATTCAATCAAAAATGGTGCCAAATGCTTGCAAATGCTCCCCTGAAAGGTTTGGCAGTCGAAACAGAAGGTTTTTTATCACAGGAAAAGAAATCAGCCCTCAACAACTTGACCGGTGGAAAATGTTTTTTTTTAAAAAAATCGCTAAGCCCCGGGGTCACAATTTCAGCAAAAATCTGACTTTTGGCAATTCACTCAAAAAAGGTGCCAAACACTTGCAAATGCACCGCTGAAAGCTTTGGCAGTCAAAACAGAAGGCTTTTTGTCACAGGAAAAGAAATCAGCCCTCAACAACTTAACTGGCGGAAAAACTTTTTTTGAAAAAATCCCTAAGCCCCCGCTCACAATTTCAGCAAAAATCTGACTTTTGGCAATTCACTCAAAAATGGTGCCAATCTCTTGCAAATGCTCCCCTGACAGCTTTGGCAGTCAAAACAGAAGGCTTTTTGTCACAGGAGAAGAAATTAGCCCTCAACAACTTGACCGGCGGAAAATGTTTTTTTTGAACAAATCCCTAAGCCCCGGGGTCACAATTTCAGCAAAAATCTGACTTTTGGCAATTCATTCAAAAATGGTGCCAAACGCTTGCAAAAGCTGCGCTGAAAGCTTTGGCAGTTGAAGCAGAAGGCTTTTTGTCACAGGAGAAGAAATCAGCCCTCAGCAACTTAACCGGCAGAAAATAATTTTTTGAAAAAATCCCTAAGCCCCGGGGTCACAATTTCAGCAAAAATCTGACTTTCGGCAATTCAATCAAAAATGGTGCCAAATGCTTGCAAATGCTCCCCTGAAAGGTTTGGCAGTCGAAACAGAAGGCTTTTTATCACAGGAAAAGAAATCAGCCCTCAACAACTTGACCGGCGGAAAATGTTTTTTTTTGAAAAAATCCCTAAGCCCCGGGGTCAAAATTTCAGCAAAAATCTGACTTTAGGCAATTCACTCAGAAATGTTGCCAAACACTTGAAAATGCTCCCCTGAAAGTTTTGGCAGTCGAAACAGAAGGCTTTTTGTCACAGGAGAAGAAATCAGCCCTCAACAACTTAACAGGCAGAAAATAATTTTTTGAAAAAATTCCTAAGCCCCGGGGTCACAATTTCAGCAAAAATCTTACTTTTGCCAATTCAATTAAAAATGGTGCCAATCGCTTGCAAATGCTCTGCTGAAAGCTTTGGCAGTCGAAAGAGAAGGCTTTTTGTCATAGGAAAAGAAATCAGCCCTCAGCAACTTGACCGGCGGAAAATGTTTTTTTTTGAAAAAATCCCTAAACCCCGGGGTCACAATTTCAGCAAAAATCTGACTTTCGGCAATTCAATCAAAAATGGTGCCAAATGCTTGCAAATGCTCCCCTGAAAGGTTTGGCAGTCGAAACAGAAGGCTTTTTATCACAGGAAAAGAAATCAGCCCTCAACAACTTGACCGGCGGAAAATGTTTTTTTTTGAAAAAATCCCTAAGCCCCGGGGTCAAAATTTCAGCAAAAATCTGACTTTAGGCAATTCACTCAGAAATGTTGCCAAACACTTGCAAATGCTCCCCTGAAAGTTTTGGCAGTCGAAACAGAAGGCTTTTTGTCACAGGAGAAGAAATCAGCCCTCAACAACTTAACAGGCAGAAAATAATTTTTTGAAAAAATTCCTAAGCCCCGGGGTCACAATTTCAGCAAAAATCTTACTTTTGCCAATTCAATTAAAAATGGTGCCAATCGCTTGCAAATGCTCTGCTGAAAGCTTTGGCAGTCGAAAGAGAAGGCTTTTTGTCATAGGAAAAGAAATCAGCCCTCAGCAACTTGACCGGCGGAAAATGTTTTTTTTTGAAAAAATCCCTAAGCCCCGGGGTCACAATTTCAGCAAAAATCTGACTTTTGGCAATTCATTCAAAAATGGTGCCAAACGCTTGCAAAAGCTCCGCTGAAAGCTTTGGCAGTTGAAGCAGAAGGCTTTTTGTCACATTAGAAGAAATCAGCCCTCAGCAACTTAACCGGCAGAAAATAATTTTTTGAAAAAATCCCTAAGCCCCGGGGTCACAATTTCAGCAAAAATCTGACTTTTGGCAATTCAATCAAAAATGGTGCCAAATGCTTGCAAATGCTCCCCTGAAAGGTTTGGCAGTCGAAACAGAAGGCTTTTCATCACAGGAAAAGAAATCAGCCCTCAACAACTTGACCGGCGGAAAATGTTTTTTTTAAAAAAAATCCCTAAGCCCCGGGGTCACAATTTCAGCAAAAATCTGACTTTAGCCAATTCAATTAAAAATGGTGCCAAACGCTTGCAAATGCTCCCCTGAAAGTTTTGGCAGTCGATACAGAAGGCTTTTCATCACATGAAAAGAAATCAGCCCTCAGCAACTTAAACAGCGGAAAAACTTTTTTTGAAAAAACCCCTAAGCCCCGGGGTCACAATTTCAGCAAATATCCGGCTTTTTGTCATAGGAAAAGAAATCAGCCCTCAGCAACTTGACCGGCGGAAAATGTATTTTTTGAAAAAATCCCTAAGCCCCGGGGTCACAATTTCAGCAAAAATCTGACTTTCGGCAATTCAATCAAAAATGGTGCCAAGTGCTTGCAAATGCTCCCCTGAAAGGTTTGGCAGTCGAAACAGAAGGCTTTTTATCAAAGGAAAAGAAATCAGCCCTCAACAACTTGACCGGCGGAAAATGTTTTTTTTTGAAAAAATCGCTAAGCCCCGGGGTCACAATTTCAGCAAAAATCTGACTTTTGGTAATTCACTCAAAAATGGTGCCAAACGCTTGCAAATGCTCCGCTGAAATCTTTGACAGTCGAAGCAGAAGGCTTTTTGTCACAGGTGAAGAAATCAGCCCTCAGCAACTTAACCGGCAGAAAATAATTTTTTGAAAAAATCCCTAAGCCCCCGGTCACAATTTCAGCAAAAATCTGACTTTTGGCAATTCACTCAAAAATGGTGCCAATCTCTTGCAAATGCTCCCCTGACAGCTTTGGCAGTCAAAACAGAAGGCTTTTTGTCACAGGAGAAGAAATTAGCGCTCAACAACTTGACCGGCGGAAAATGTTTTTTTTGAAAAAATCCCTAAGCCCCGGGGTCACAATTTCAGCAAAAATCTGACTTTTGGCAATTCACTCAAAAATGGTGCCAATCGCTTGCAAATGCTCCCCTGAAAGCTTTGGCAGTCAAAACAGAAGGCTTTTTGTCACAGGAAAAGAAATCAGCCCTCAGAAACTTAAACAGCGGAAAAACTTTTTTTGAAAAAACCCCTAAGCCCCGGGGTCACAATTTCAGCAAATATCCGGCTTTTTGTCATAGGAAAAGAAATCAGCCCTCAGCAACTTGACCGGCGGAAAATGTATTTTTTGAAAAAATCCCTAAGCCCCGGGGTCACAATTTCAGCAAAAATCTGACTTTCGGCAATTCAATCAAAAATGGTGCCAAATGCTTGCAAATGCTCCCCTGAAAGGTTTGGCAGTCGAAACAGAAGGCTTTTTATCACAGGAAAAGAAATCAGCCCTCAACAACTTGACCGGCGGAAAATGTTTTTTTTTGAAAAAATCGCTAAGCCCCGGGGTCACAATTTCAGCAAAAATCTGACTTTTGGTAATTCACTCAAAAATGGTGCCAAACGCTTGCAAATGCTCCCCTGAAATCTTTGACAGTCGAAGCAGAAGGCTTTTTGTCACAGGTGAAGAAATCAGCCCTCAGCAACTTAACCGGCAGAAAATAATTTTTTGAAAAAATCCCTAAGCCCCGGGGTCACAATTTCAGCAAAAATCTGACTTTTGGCAATTCATTCAAAAATGGTGCCAAACGCTTGCAAATGCACCGCTGAAAGCTTTGGAAGTCGAAGCCGAAGGCTTTTTGTCACAGGTGAAGAAATTAGCCCTCAGCAACTTAAGCGGGAGAAAATAATTTTTTGAAAAAATCCCTAAGCCCCGGGGTCACAATTTCAGAAAAAATCTGACTTTAGCCAATTCAATTAAAAATGGTGCCAAACGCTCGCAAATGCTCCCCAGAAAGTTTTGGCAGTCGATACAGAAGGCTTTTTATCACATGAAAAGAAAGCCCTCAGGAACTTGACCTGCGGAAAATGTTTTTTTTTGAAAAAATCCCTAAGCCCCGGGGTCACAATTTCAGCAAAAATCTGACTTTTGGTAATTCACTCAAAAATGGTGCCAAACGCTTGCAAATGCTCCGCTGAAATCTTTGACAGTCGAAGCAGAAGGCTTTTTATCACAGGAGAAGAAATTAGCCCTCAACAACTTAACTGGCGGAAAAACTTTTTTGAAAAAATCCCTAAGCCCCCGGTCACAATTTCAGCAAAAATCTGACTTTTGGCAATTCACTCAAAAATGGTGCCAATCTCTTGCAAATGCTCCCCTGACAGCTTTGGCAGTCAAAACAGAAGGCTTTTTGTCACAGGAGAAGAAATTAGCGCTCAACAACTTGACCGGCGGAAAATGTTTTTTTTGAAAAAATCCCTAAGCCCCGGGGTCACAATTTCAGCAAAAATCTGACTTTTGGCAATTCACTCAAAAATGGTGCCAATCGCTTGCAAATGCTCCCCTGAAAGCTTTGGCAGTCAAAACAGAAGGCTTTTTGTCACAGGAAAAGAAATCAGCCCTCAGAAACTTAAACAGCGGAAAAACTTTTTTTGAAAAAACCCCTAAGCCCCGGGGTCACAATTTCAGCAAATATCCGGCTTTTTGTCATAGGAAAAGAAATCAGCCCTCAGCAACTTGACCGGCGGAAAATGTTTTTTTTGAAAAAATCCCTAAGCCCCGGGGTCACAATTTCAGCAAAAATCTGACTTTTGGCAATTCACTCAAAAATGGTGCCAAACACTTGCAAATGCACCGCTGAAAGCTTTGGCAGTCAAAACAGAAGGCTTTTTATCACAGGAGAAGAAATTAGCCCTCAACAACTTAACTGGCGGAAAAACTTTTTTTGAAAAAATCCCTAAGCCCCCGGTCACAATTTCAGCAAAAATCTGACTTTTGGCAATTCACTCAAAAATGGTGCCAATCTCTTGCAAATGCTCCCCTGACAGCTTTGGCAGTCAAAACAGAAGGCTTTTTGTCACAGGAGAAGAAATTAGCGCTCAACAACTTGACCGGCGGAAAATGTTTTTTTTGAAAAAATCCCTAAGCCCCGGGGTCACAATTTCAGCAAAAATCTGACTTTTGGCAATTCACTCAAAAATGGTGCCAATCGCTTGCAAATGCTCCCCTGAAAGCTTTGGCAGTCAAAACAGAAGGCTTTTTGTCACAGGAAAAGAAATCAGCCCTCAGAAACTTAAACAGCGGAAAAACTTTTTTTGAAAAAACCCCTAAGCCCCGGGGTCACAATTTCAGCAAATATCCGGCTTTTTGTCATAGGAAAAGAAATCAGCCCTCAGCAACTTGACCGGCGGAAAATGTTTTTTTTGAAAAAATCCCTAAGCCCCGGGGTCACAATTTCAGCAAAAATCTGACTTTTGGCAATTCACTCAAAAATGGTGCCAAACACTTGCAAATGCACCGCTGAAAGCTTTGGCAGTCAAAACAGAAGGCTTTTTATCACAGGAGAAGAAATTAGCCCTCAACAACTTAACTGGCGGAAAAACTTTTTTTGAAAAAATCCCTAAGCCCCCGGTCACAATTTCAGCAAAAATCTGACTTTTGGCAATTCACTCAAAAATGGTGCCAATCTCTTGCAAATGCTCCCCTGACAGCTTTGGCAGTCAAAACAGAAGGCTTTTTGTCACAGGAGAAGAAATTAGCGCTCAACAACTTGACCGGCGGAAAATGTTTTTTTTGAAAAAATCCCTAAGCCCCGGGGTCACAATTTCAGCAAAAATCTGACTTTTGGCAATTCACTCAAAAATGGTGCCAATCGCTTGCAAATGCTCCCCTGAAAGCTTTGGCAGTCAAAACAGAAGGCTTTTTGTCACAGGAAAAGAAATCAGCCCTCAGAAACTTAAACAGCGGAAAAACTTTTTTTGAAAAAACCCCTAAGCCCCGGGGTCACAATTTCAGCAAATATCCGGCTTTTTGTCATAGGAAAAGAAATCAGCCCTCAGCAACTTGACCGGCGGAAAATGTATTTTTTGAAAAAATCCCTAAGCCCCGGGGTCACAATTTCAGCAAAAATCTGACTTTCGGCAATTCAATCAAAAATGGTGCCAAGTGCTTGCAAATGCTCCCCTGAAAGGTTTGGCAGTCGAAACAGAAGGCTTTTTATCAAAGGAAAAGAAATCAGCCCTCAACAACTTGACCGGCGGAAAATGTTTTTTTTTGAAAAAATCGCTAAGCCCCGGGGTCACAATTTCAGCAAAAATCTGACTTTTGGTAATTCACTCAAAAATGGTGCCAAACGCTTGCAAATGCTCCGCTGAAATCTTTGACAGTCGAAGCAGAAGGCTTTTTGTCACAGGTGAAGAAATCAGCCCTCAGCAACTTAACCGGCAGAAAATAATTTTTTGAAAAAATCCCTAAGCCCCCGGTCACAATTTCAGCAAAAATCTGACTTTTGGCAATTCACTCAAAAATGGTGCCAATCTCTTGCAAATGCTCCCCTGACAGCTTTGGCAGTCAAAACAGAAGGCTTTTTGTCACAGGAGAAGAAATTAGCGCTCAACAACTTGACCGGCGGAAAATGTTTTTTTTGAAAAAATCCCTAAGCCCCGGGGTCACAATTTCAGCAAAAATCTGACTTTTGGCAATTCACTCAAAAATGGTGCCAATCGCTTGCAAATGCTCCCCTGAAAGCTTTGGCAGTCAAAACAGAAGGCTTTTTGTCACAGGAAAAGAAATCAGCCCTCAGAAACTTAAACAGCGGAAAAACTTTTTTTGAAAAAACCCCTAAGCCCCGGGGTCACAATTTCAGCAAATATCCGGCTTTTTGTCATAGGAAAAGAAATCAGCCCTCAGCAACTTGACCGGCGGAAAATGTATTTTTTGAAAAAATCCCTAAGCCCCGGGGTCACAATTTCAGCAAAAATCTGACTTTCGGCAATTCAATCAAAAATGGTGCCAAATGCTTGCAAATGCTCCCCTGAAAGGTTTGGCAGTCGAAACAGAAGGCTTTTTATCACAGGAAAAGAAATCAGCCCTCAACAACTTGACCGGCGGAAAATGTTTTTTTTTGAAAAAATCGCTAAGCCCCGGGGTCACAATTTCAGCAAAAATCTGACTTTTGGTAATTCACTCAAAAATGGTGCCAAACGCTTGCAAATGCTCCCCTGAAATCTTTGACAGTCGAAGCAGAAGGATTTTTGTCACAGGTGAAGAAATCAGCCCTCAGCAACTTAACTGGCAGAAAATAATTTTTTGAAAAAATCCCTAAGCCCCGGGGTCACAATTTCAGCAAAAATCTGACTTTTGGCAATTCATTCAAAAATGGTGCCAAACGCTTGCAAATGCACCGCTGAAAGCTTTGGAAGCCGAAGCCGAAGGCTTTTTGTCACAGGTGAAGAAATTAGCCCTCAGCAACTTAAGCGGGAGAAAATAATTTTTTGAAAAAATCCCTAAGCCCCGGGGTCACAATTTCAGAAAAAATCTGACTTTAGCCAATTCAATTAAAAATGGTGCCAAACGCTCGCAAATGCTCCCCTGAAAGTTTTGGCAGTCGATACAGAAGGCTTTTTATCACATGAAAAGAAAGCCCTCAGGAACTTGACCTGCGGAAAATGTTTTTTTTTGAAAAAATCCCTAAGCCCCGGGGTCACAATTTCAGCAAAAATCTGACTTTTGGCAATTCATTCAAAAATGGTGCCAAACGCTTGCAAAAGCTCCGCTGAAAGCTTTGGCAGTTGAAGCAGAAGGCTTTTTGTCACATTAGAAGAAATCAGCCCTCAGCAACTTAACCGGCAGAAAATAATTTTTTGAAAAAATCCCTAAGCCCCGGGGTCACAATTTCAGCAAAAATCTGACTTTTGGCAATTCAATCAAAAATGGTGCCAAATGCTTGCAAATGCTCCCCTGAAAGGTTTGACAGTCGAAACAGAAGGCTTTTCATCACAGGAAAAGAAATCAGCCCTCAACAACTTGACCGGCGGAAAATGTTTTTTTTTTAAAAAATCCCTAAGCCCCGGGGTCACAATTTCAGCAAAAATCTGACTTTAGCCAATTCAATTAAAAATGGTGCCAAACGCTTGCAAATGCTCCCCTGAAAGTTTTGGCAGTCGATACAGAAGGCTTTTCATCACATGAAAAGAAATCAGCCCTCAGCAACTTAAACAGCGGAAAAACTTTTTTTAAAAAAACCCCTAAGCCCCGGGGTCACAATTTCAGCAAATATCCGGCTTTTTGTCATAGGAAAAGAAATCAGCCCTCAGCAACTTAACCGGCAGAAAATAATTTTTTGAAAAAATCCCTAAGCCCCGGGGTCACAATTTCAGCAAAAATCTGACTTTCGGCAATTCAATCAAAAATGGTGCCAAATGCTTGCAAATGCTCCCCTGAAAGGTTTAGCAGTCGAAACAGAAGGCTTTTTATCACAGGAAAAGAAATCAGCCCTCAACAACTTGACCGGCGGAAAATGTTTTTTTTTGAAAAAATCGCTAAGCCCCGGGGTCACAATTTCAGCAAAAATCTGACTTTTGGCAATTCACTCAAAAATGGTGCCAAACGCTTGCAAATGCTCCCCTGAAAGTTTTGGCAGTCGATAAAGAAGGCTTTTCATCAAATGAAAAGAAATCAGCCCTCAGCAACTTAAACAGCGGAAAAACTTTTTTTGAAAAAACCCCTAAGCCCCGGGGTCACAATTTCAGCAAATATCCGGCTTTTGGCAATTCACTCAAAAATGGTGCCAATCGCTTGCAAATGCTCCCCTGAAAGCTTTGGCAGTCAAAACAGAAGGCTTTTTATAACAGGAAAAGAAATCAGCCCTCAACAACTTGACCGGCGGAAAATGTTTTTTTTTGAAAAAATCGCTAAGCCCCGGGGTCACAATTTCAGCAAAAATCTGACTTTTGGCAATTCAGTCAAAAATGGTGCCAAACACTTGCAAATGCACCGCTGAAAGCTTTGGCAGTCGAAACAGAAGGCTTTTTGTCACAGGAAAAGAAATCAGCCCTCAACAACTTAACTGGCGGAAAAACTTTTTTTGAAAAAATCCCTAAGCCCCCGGTCACAATTTCATCAAAAATCTGACTTTTGGCAATTCACTCAAAAATGGTGCCAATCTCTTGCAAATGCTCCCCTGACAGCTTTGGCAGTCAAAACAGAAGGCTTTTTGTCACAGGAGAAGAAATTAGCCCTCAACAACTTGACCGGCGGAAAATGTTTTTTTTGAAAAAATCCCTAAACCCCGGGGTCACAATTTCAGCAAAAATCTGACTTTTGGCAATTCATTCAAAAATGGTGCCAAACGCTTGCAAAAGCTCCGCTGAAAGCTTTGGCAGTTGAAGCAGAAGGCTTTTTGTCACATTAGAAGAAATCAGCCCTCAGCAACTTAACCGGCAGAAAATAATTTTTTGAAAAAATCCCTAAGCCCCGGGGTCACAATTTCAGCAAAAATCTGACTTTTGGCAATTCAATCAAAAATGGTGCCAAATGCTTGCAAATGCTCCCCTGAAAGGTTTGGCAGTCGAAACAGAAGGCTTTTTATCACAGGAAAAGAAATCAGCCCTCAACAACTTGACCGGCGGAAAATGTTTTTTTTTGAAAAAATCGCTAAGCCCCGGGGTCACAATTTCAGCAAAAATCTGACTTTTGGCAATTCACTCAAAAATGGTGCCAAACGCTTGCAAATGCTCCCCTGAAAGTTTTGGCAGTCGATAAAGAAGGCTTTTCATCAAATGAAAAGAAATCAGCCCTCAGCAACTTAAACAGCGGAAAAACTTTTTTTGAAAAAACCCCTAAGCCCCGGGGTCACAATTTCAGCAAATATCCGGCTTTTGGCAATTCACTCAAAAATGGTGCCAATCGCTTGCAAATGCTCCCCTGAAAGCTTTGGCAGTCAAAACAGAAGGCTTTTTGTCACAGGAAAAGAAATCAGCCCTCAGAAACTTAAACAGCGGAAAAACTTTTTTTGAAAAAATCCCTAAGCCCCGGGGTCACAATTTCAGCAAAAATCTGACTTTTGGCAATTCACTCAGAAATGGTGCCAAACGCTTGCAAATGCTCCGCTGAAACTTTCTCAGTCGAAAGAGAAGGCTTTTTGTCATAGGAAAAGAAATCAGCCCTCAGCAACTTGACCGGCGGAAAATGTTTTTTTTTAAAAAAATCCCTAAGCCCCGGGGTCACAATTTCAGCAAAAATCTGACTTTTGGCAATTCACTCAAAAATGGTGCCAAACGCTTGCAAATGCTCCGCTGAAAGCTTTGACATTCGAAGCAGAAGGCTTTTTGTCACATTAGAAGAAATCAGCCCTCAGCAACTTAACCGGCAGAAAATAATTTTTTGAAAAAATCCCTAAGCCCCGGGGTCACAATTTCAGCAAAAATCTGACTTTTGGCAATTCATTTAAAAATGGTGGCAAACGCTTGCAAATGCACCGCTGAAAGCTTTGGAAGTCGAAGCAGAAGGCTTTTTGTCACAGGTGAAGAAATCAGCCCTCAGCAACTTAACCGGCAGAAAATAATTTTTTGAAAAAATCCCTAAGCCCCAGGGTCACAATTTCAGAAAAAATCTGACTTTAGCCAATTCAATTAAAAATGTTGCCAAACGCTTGCAAATGTTCCCCTGAAAGTTTTGGCAGTCGATACAGAAGGCTTTTTGTCACAGGAAAAGAAATCAGCCCTCAACAACTTGACCGGCGGAAATTGTTTTTTTTGAAAAAATCCCTAAGCCCTGGGGTCACAATTTCAGCAAAAATCTGACTTTTGGCAATTCACTCAAAAATGGTGCCAATCGCTTGCAAATGCTCCCCTGAAAGCTTTGACAGTCAAAACAGAAGGCTTTTTGTCACAGGTGAAGAAATCAGCCCTCAGGAACTTAACCGGCGGAAAATGTTTTTTTTGAAAAAATCCCTAAGCCCCGGGGTCACAGTTTCAGCAAAAATCTGACTTTTGGCAATTCACTCAAAAATGGTGCCAAACGCTTGCAAAAGCTCCGATGAAAGCTTTGGCATTCGAAGCAGAAGGCTTTTTGTCACATTAGAAGAAATCAGCCCTCAGCAACTTGACGGGCGGAAAAACTTTTTTTGAAAAAATCCCCAAGCAAAAATCACAATTTCAGCAAAAATCTGACTTTTGGCAATTCACTCAAAAATGGTGCCAAACGCTTGCAAATGCTCCGCTGAAAGCTTTGGCAGTCAAAACAGAAGGCTTTTTGTCACAGGAAAAGAAATCAGCCCTCAGGAACTTAACCGGCGGAAAATGTTTTTTTTGAAAAAATCCCTAAGCCCCGGGGTCACAATTTCATCAAAAATCTGCCTTTGGCAATTCACTCAAAAATGGTGCCAATCTCTTGTAAATGCTCCCCTGACAGCTTTGGCAGTCAAAACAGAAGGCTTTTTGTCACAGGAGAAGAAATTAGCCCTCAACAACTTGACCGGCGGAAAATGTTTTTTTTGAAAAAATCCCTAAACCCCGGGGTCACAATTTCAGCAAAAATCTGACTTTTGGCAATTCATTCAAAAATGGTGCCAAACGCTTGCAAAAGCTGCGCTGAAAGCTTTGGCAGTTGAAGCAGAAGGCTTTTTGTCACAGGAGAAGATATCAGCCCTCAGCAACTTAACCGGCAGAAAATAATTTTTTGAAAAAATCCCTAAGCCCCGGGGTCACAATTTCAGCAAAAATCTGACTTTCGGCAATTCAATCAAAAATGGTGCCAAATGCTTGCAAATGCTCCCCTGACAGCTTTGGCAGTCAAAACAGAAGGCTTTTTATCACAGGAAAAGAAATCAGCCCTCAACAACTTGACCGGCAGAAAATGTTTTTTTTTGAAAAAATCCCTAAGCCCCGGGGTCAAAATTTCAGCAAAAATCTGACTTTAGGCAATTCACGCAGAAATGTTGCCAAACACTTGCAAATGCTCCCCTGAAAGTTTTGGCAGTCGAAACAGAAGGCTTTTTGTTACAGGAGAAGAAATCAGCCCTCAACAACTTAACAGGCAGAAAATAATTTTTTGAAAAAATTCCTAAGCCCCGGGGTCACAATTTCAGCAAAAATCTTACTTTTGCCAATTCAATTAAAAATGGTGCCAATCGCTTGCAAATGCTCCGCTGAAAGCTTTGGCAGTCGAAAGAGAAGGCTTTTTGTCATAGGAAAAGAAATCAGCCCTCAGCAACTTGACCGGCGGAAAATGTTTTTTTTTGAAAAAATCCCTAAGCCCCGGGGTCACAATTTCAGCAAAAATCTGACTTTTGGCAATTCATTCAAAAATGGTGCCAAACGCTTGCAAAAGCTCCGCTGAAAGCTTTGGCAGTTGAAGCAGAAGGCTTTTTGTCACATTAGAAGAAATCAGCCCTCAGCAACTTAACCGGCAGAAAATAATTTTTTGAAAAAATCCCTAAGCCCCGGGGTCACAATTTCAGCAAAAATCTGACTTTTGGCAATTCAATCAAAAATGGTGCCAAATGCTTGCAAATGCTCCCCTGAAAGGTTTGGCAGTCGAAACAGAAGGCTTTTCATCACAGGAAAAGAAATCAGCCCTCAACAACTTGACCGGCGGAAAATGTTTTTTTTTAAAAAAATCCCTAAGCCCCGGGATCACAATTTCAGCAAAAATCTGACTTTAGCCAATTCAATTAAAAATGGTGCCAAACGCTTGCAAATGCTCCCCTGAAAGTTTTGGCAGTCGATACAGAAGGCTTTTCATCACATGAAAAGAAATCAGCCCTCAGCAACTTAAACAGCGGAAAAACTTTTTTTGAAAAAACCCCTAAGCCCCGGGGTCAGAATTTCAGCAAATATCCGGCTTTTTGTCATAGGAAAAGAAATCAGCCCTCAGCAACTTGACCGGCGGAAAATGTATTTTTTGAAAAAATCCCTAAGACCCGGGGTCACAATTTCAGCAAAAATCTGACTTTTGGCAATTCACTCAAAAATGGTGCCAAACACTTGCAAATGCACCGCTGAAAGCTTTGGCAGTCGAAACAGAAGGCTTTTTGTCACAGGAAAAGAAATCAGCCCTCAACAACTTAACTGGCGGAAAAACTTTTTTTGAAAAAATCCCTAAGCCCCCGGTCACAATTTCATCAAAAATCTGACTTTTGGCAATTCACTCAAAAATGGTGCCAATCTCTTGCAAATGCTCCCCTGACAGCTTTGGCAGTCAAAACAGAAGGCTTTTTGTCACAGGAGAAGAAATTAGCCCTCAACAACTTGACCGGCGGAAAATGTTTTTTTTGAAAAAATCCCTAAACCCCGGGGTCACAATTTCAGCAAAAATCTGACTTTTGGCAATTCATTCAAAAATGGTGCCAAACGCTTGCAAAAGCTCCGCTGAAAGCTTTGGCAGTTGAAGCAGAAGGCTTTTTGTCACATTAGAAGAAATCAGCCCTCAGCAACTTAACCGGCAGAAAATAATTTTTTGAAAAAATCCCTAAGCCCCGGGGTCACAATTTCAGCAAAAATCTGACTTTTGGCAATTCAATCAAAAATGGTGCCAAATGCTTGCAAATGCTCCCCTGAAAGGTTTGGCAGTTGAAACAGAAGGCTTTTTATCACAGGAAAAGAAATCAGCCCTCAACAACTTGACCGGCGGAAAATGTTTTTTTTTAAAAAAATCCCTAAGCCCCGGGGTCACAATTTCAGCAAAAATCTGACTTTAGCCAATTCAATTAAAAATGGTACCAAACGCTTGCAAATGCTCCCCTGAAAGTTTTGGCAGTCGATACAGAAGGCTTTTCATCACATGAAAAGAAATCAGCCCTCAGGAACTTAACCGGCGGAAAATGTTTTTTTTGAAAAAATCCCTAAGCCCCGGGGTCACAGTTTCAGCAAAAATCTGACTTTTGGCAATTCACTCAAAAATGGTGCCAAACGCTTGCAAAAGCTGCGCTGAAAGCTTTGGCAGTCGAAGCAGAAGGCTTTTTGTCACATTAGAAGAAATCAGCCCTCAGCAACTTAACCGGCGGAAAATGTTTTTTTAAAAAAAATCCCTAAGCCCTGGAGTCACAATTTCAGCAAAAATCTGACTTATGGCAATTCACTCAAAAATGGTGCCAATCGCTTGCAAATGCTCCCCTGAAAGCTTTGGCAGTCAAAACAGAAGGCTTTTTGTCACAGGAAAAGAAATCAGCCCTCAGCAACTTGACGGGCGGAAAAACTTTTTTTGAAAAAATCCCCAAGCCCCGGGGTCACAATTTCAGCAAAAATCTGACTTTTGGCAATTCACTCAAAAATGGTGCCAAACGCTTGCAAATGCTCCGCTGAAAGCTTTGACATTCGAAGCAGAAGGCTTTTTGTCACATTAGAAGAAATCAGCCCTCAGCAACTTAACCGGCAGAAAATAATTTTTTGAAAAAATTCCTAAGCCCCGGGGTCACAATTTCAGCAAAAATCTGACTTTTGGCAATTCATTAAAAAATGGTGCCAAACGCTTGCAAATGTACCGCTGAAAGCTTTGGAAGTCGAAGCAGAAGGCTTTTTGTCACATGTGAAGAAATCAGCCCTCAGCAACTTAACCGGCAGAAAATAATTTTTTGAAAAAATCCCTAAGCCCCGGGGTCACAATTTCAGCAAATATCCGACTTTTGGCAATTCACTCAAAAATTCTTCCAAACGCTTGCAAACGCTCCCCTGAAAGCTTTGGCAGTCGAAACAGAAGGCTTTTTGTCACAGGAAAAGAAATCAGCCCTCAACAACTTGACCGGCGTAAAATGTTTTTTTTTGAAAAAATTCCTAAGCCCCGGGGTCAAAATTTCAGCAAAAATCTGACTTTTGGCAATTCACTCAGAAATGTTGCCAAACACTTGCAAATGCTCCCCTGAAAGTTTTGGCAGTCGAAACAGAAGGCTTTTTGTCACAGGAGAAGAAATCAGCCCTCAACAACTTAACAGGCAGAAAATAATTTTTTGAAAAAATCCCTAAGCCCCGGGGTCACAATTTCAGCAAAAATCTGACTTTTGCCAATTCAATTAAAAATGGTGCCAATCGCTTGCAAATGCTCCGCTGAAACTTTCTCAGTCGAAAGAGAAGGCTTTTTGTCATAGGAAAAGAAATCAGCCCTCAGCAACTTGACCGGCGGACAATGTTTTTTTTGAAAAAATCCCTAAGCCCCGAGGTCACAATTTCAGCAAAAATCTGACTTTTGGCAATTCATTCAAAAATGGTGCCAAACGTTTGCAAAAGCTCCGCTGAAAGCTTTGGCAGTTGAAGCAGAAGGCTTTTTATCACAGGATAAGGAATCAGCCTTCAGCAACTTAACCGGCAGAAAATAATTTTTTGAAAAAATCCCTAAGCCCCGGGGTCACAATTTCAGCAAAAATCTGACTTTTGCCAATTCAATTAAAAATGGTGCCAAATGCTTGCAAATGCTCCCCTGAAAGGTTTGGCAGTCGAAACAGAAGGCTTTTTATCACAGGAAAAGAAATCAGCCCTCAACAGCTTAACCGGCGGAAAATGTTTTTTTTTGAAAAAATCCCTAAGCCCCGGGGTCACAATTTCAGCAAAAATCTGACTTTAGCCAATTCAATTAAAAATGGTGCCAAACGCTTGCAAATGCTCCCCTGAAAGTTTTGGCAGTCGATACAGAAGGCTTTTCATCACATGAAAAGAAATCAGCCCTCAGCAACTTAAACAGCGGAAAAACTTTTTTTGAAAAAACCCCTAAGCCCCGGGGTCACAATTTCAGCAAATATCCGGATTTTTGTCATAGGAAAAGAAATCAGCCCTCAGCAACTTGACCGACGGAAAATGTTTTTTTTGAAAAAATCCCTAAGCCCCGGGGTCACAATTTCAGCAAAAATCTGACTTTCGGCAATTCAATCAAAAATGGTGCCAAACGCTTGCAAATGCTCCCCTGAAAGTTTTGGCAGTCGATACAGAAGGCTTTTCATCACATGAAAAGAAATCAGCCCTCAGCAACTTAAACAGCGGAAAAACTTTTTTTGAAAAAACCCCTAAGCCCCGGGGTCAGAATTTCAGCAAATATCCGGCTTTTTGTCATAGGAAAAGAAATCAGCCCTCAGCAACTTGACCGGCGGAAAATGTATTTTTTGAAAAAATCCCTAAGACCCGGGGTCACAATTTCAGCAAAAATCTGACTTTTGGCAATTCACTCAAAAATGGTGCCAAACACTTGCAAATGCACCGCTGAAAGCTTTGGCAGTCGAAACAGAAGGCTTTTTGTCACAGGAAAAGAAATCAGCCCTCAACAACTTAACTGGCGGAAAAACTTTTTTTGAAAAAATCCCTAAGCCCCCGGTCACAATTTCATCAAAAATCTGACTTTTGGCAATTCACTCAAAAATGGTGCCAATCTCTTGCAAATGCTCCCCTGACAGCTTTGGCAGTCAAAACAGAAGGCTTTTTGTCACAGGAGAAGAAATTAGCCCTCAACAACTTGACCGGCGGAAAATGTTTTTTTTGAAAAAATCCCTAAACCCCGGGGTCACAATTTCAGCAAAAATCTGACTTTTGGCAATTCATTCAAAAATGGTGCCAAACGCTTGCAAAAGCTCCGCTGAAAGCTTTGGCAGTTGAAGCAGAAGGCTTTTTGTCACATTAGAAGAAATCAGCCCTCAGCAACTTAACCGGCAGAAAATAATTTTTTGAAAAAATTCCTAAGCCCCGGGGTCACAATTTCAGCAAAAATCTGACTTTTGGCAATTCATTAAAAAATGGTGCCAAACGCTTGCAAATGCTCCCCTGAAAGGTTTGGCAGTTGAAACAGAAGGCTTTTTATCACAGGAAAAGAAATCAGCCCTCAACAACTTGACCGGCGGAAAATGTTTTTTTTAAAAAAAATCCCTAAGCCCCGGGGTCACAATTTCAGCAAAAATCTGACTTTAGCCAATTCAATTAAAAATGGTGCCAAACGCTTGCAAATGCTCCCCTGAAAGTTTTGGCAGTCGATACAGAAGGCTTTTCATCACATGAAAAGAAATCAGCCCTCAGGAACTTAACCGGCGGAAAATGTTTTTTTTGAAAAAATCCCTAAGCCCCGGGGTCACAGTTTCAGCAAAAATCTGACTTTTGGCAATTCACTCAAAAATGGTGCCAAACGCTTGCAAAAGCTCCGCTGAAAGCTTTGGCAGTCGAAGCAGAAGGCTTTTTGTCACATTAGAAGAAATCAGCCCTCAGCAACTTAACCGGCGGAAAATGTTTTTTTAAAAAAAATCCCTAAGCCCTGGAGTCACAATTTCAGCAAAAATCTGACTTATGGCAATTCACTCAAAAATGGTGCCAATCGCTTGCAAATGCTCCCCTGAAAGCTTTGGCAGTCAAAACAGAAGGCTTTTTGTCACAGGAAAAGAAATCAGCCCTCAGCAACTTGACGGGCGGAAAAACTTTTTTTGAAAAAATCCCCAAGCCCCGGGGTCACAATTTCAGCAAAAATCTGACTTTTGGCAATTCACTCAAAAATGGTGCCAAACGCTTGCAAATGCTCCGCTGAAAGCTTTGACATTCGAAGCAGAAGGCTTTTTGTCACATTAGAAGAAATCAGCCCTCAGCAACTTAACCGGCAGAAAATAATTTTTTGAAAAAATTCCTAAGCCCCGGGGTCACAATTTCAGCAAAAATCTGACTTTTGGCAATTCATTAAAAAATGGTGCCAAACGCTTGCAAATGTACCGCTGAAAGCTTTGGAAGTCGAAGCAGAAGGCTTTTTGTCACATGTGAAGAAATCAGCCCTCAGCAACTTAACCGGCAGAAAATAATTTTTTGAAAAAATCCCTAAGCCCCGGGGTCACAATTTCAGCAAATATCCGACTTTTGGCAATTCACTCAAAAATTCTTCCAAACGCTTGCAAACGCTCCCCTGAAAGCTTTGGCAGTCGAAACAGAAGGCTTTTTGTCACAGGAAAAGAAATCAGCCCTCAACAACTTGACCGGCGTAAAATGTTTTTTTTTGAAAAAATTCCTAAGCCCCGGGGTCAAAATTTCAGCAAAAATCTGACTTTTGGCAATTCACTCAGAAATGTTGCCAAACACTTGCAAATGCTCCCCTGAAAGTTTTGGCAGTCGAAACAGAAGGCTTTTTGTCACAGGAGAAGAAATCAGCCCTCAACAACTTAACAGGCAGAAAATAATTTTTTGAAAAAATCCCTAAGCCCCGGGGTCACAATTTCAGCAAAAGTCTGACTTTTGCCAATTCAATTAAAAATGGTGCCAATCGCTTGCAAATGCTCCGCTGAAACTTTATCAGTCGAAAGAGAAGGCTTTTTGTCATAGGAAAAGAAATCAGCCCTCAGCAACTTGACCGGCGGACAATGTTTTTTTTGAAAAAATCCCTAAGCCCCGAGGTCACAATTTCAGCAAAAATCTGACTTTTGGCAATTCATTCAAAAATGGTGCCAAACGTTTGCAAAAGCTCCGCTGAAAGCTTTGGCAGTTGAAGCAGAAGGCTTTTTATCACAGGATAAGGAATCAGCCTTCAGCAACTTAACCGGCAGAAAATAATTTTTTGAAAAAATCCCTAAGCCCCGGGGTCACAATTTCAGCAAAAATCTGACTTTTGCCAATTCAATTAAAAATGGTGCCAAATGCTTGCAAATGCTCCCCTGAAAGGTTTGGCAGTCGAAACAGAAGGCTTTTTATCACAGGAAAAGAAATCAGCCCTCAACAGCTTAACCGGCGGAAAATGTTTTTTTTTGAAAAAATCCCTAAGCCCCGGGGTCACAATTTCAGCAAAAATCTGACTTTAGCCAATTCAATTAAAAATGGTGCCAAACGCTTGCAAATGCTCCCCTGAAAGTTTTGGCAGTCGATACAGAAGGCTTTTCATCACATGAAAAGAAATCAGCCCTCAGCAACTTAAACAGCGGAAAAACTTTTTTTGAAAAAACCCCTAAGCCCCGGGGTCACAATTTCAGCAAATATCCGGCTTTTTGTCATAGGAAAAGAAATCAGCCCTCAGCAACTTGACCGGCGGAAAATGTTTTTTTTGAAAAAATCCCTAAGCCCCGGGGTCACAATTTCAGCAAAAATCTGACTTTCGGCAATTCAATCAAAAATGGTGACAAATGCTTGCAAATGCTCCCCTGAAAGGTTTGGCAGTCGAAACAGAAGGCTTTTTATCACAGGAAAAGAAATCAGCCCTCAACAACTTGACCGGCGGAAAATGTTTTTTTTTGAAAAAATCGCTAAGCCCCGGGGTCACAATTTCAGCAAAAATCTGACTTTTGGCAATTCACTCAAAAATGGTGCCAAACACTTGCAAATGCACCGCTGAATGCTTTGGCAGTCGAAACAGAAGGCTTTTTGTCACAGGAAAAGAAATCAGCCCTCAACAACTTAACTGGCGGAAAAACTTTTTTTGAAAAAATCCCTAAGCCCCCGGTCACAATTTCAGCAAAAATCTGACTTTTGGCAATTCACTCAAAAATTGTGCCAATCTCTTGCAAATGCTCCCCTGACAGCTTTGGCAGTCAAACAGAAGGCTTTTTGTCACAGGAGAAGAAATTAGCCCTCAACAACTTGCAAATGCACCGCTGAATGCTTTGGCAGTCGAAACAGAAGGCTTTTTGTCACAGGAAAAGAAATCAGCCCTCAGAAACTTAAACAGCGGAAAAACTTTTTTTGAAAAAACCCCTAAGCCCCGGGGTCACAATTTCAGCAAATATCCGGCTTTTTGTCATAGGAAAAGAAATCAGCCCTCAGCAACTTGACCGGCGGAAAATGTATTTTTTGAAAAAATCCCTAAGCCCCGGGGTCACAATTTCAGCAAAAATCTGACTTTCGGCAATTCACTCAAAAATGGTGCCAATCTCTTGCAAATGCTCCCCTGACAGCTTTGGCAGTCAAACAGAAGGCTTTTTGTCACAGGAGAAGAAATAAGCCCTCAACAACTTGACCGGCGGAAAATGTTTTTTTTTGAAAAAATCCCTAAGCCCCGGGGTCACAATTTCAGCAAAAATCTGACTTTTGGCAATTCACTCAGAAATGGTGCCAAACGCTTGCAAATGCTCCGCTGAAACTTTCTCAGTCGAAAGAGAAGGCTTTTTGTCATAGGAAAAGAAATCAGCCCTCAGCAACTTGACCGGCAGAAAATGTTTTTTTTAAAAAAATCCCTAAGCCCCGGGGTCACAATTTCAGCAAAAATCTGACTTTTGGCAATTCACTCAAAAATGGTGCCAAACGCTTGCAAATGCTCCGCTGAAAGTTTTGGCAGTCGAAACAGAAGGCTTTTTATCACAGGAGAAGAAATCAGCCCTCAGCAACTTGACGGGCGGAAAAACGTTTTTTGAAAAAATCTCCAAGCCCCGGGGTCACAATTTCAGCAAAAATCTGACTTTTGGCAATTCACTCAAAAATGGTGCCAAACGCTTGCAAATGCTCCGCTGAAAGCTTTGACATTCGAAGCAGAAGGCTTTTTGTCACATTAGAAGAAATCAGCCCTCAGGAACTTGACCGACGGAAAAACTTTTTTTGAAAAAATCCCTAAGCCCCGGGGTCACAATTTCAGCAAATATCCGACTTTTGGCAATTCACTCAAAAATGGTGCCAATCTCTTGCAAATGCTCCCCTGACAGCTTTGGCAGTCCAAACAGAAGGCTTTTTGTCACAGGAAAAGAAATCAGCCCTCAACAACTTGACCGGCGGAAAATGTTTTTTTTGAAAAAATCCCTAAGCCCCGGGGTCACAATTTCAGCAAAAATCTGACTTTTGGCAATTCATTCAAAAATGGTGCCAAACGCTTGCAAATGCACCGTTGAAAGCATTGGAAGTCGAAGCAGAAGGCTTTTTGTCACAGGTGACGAAATTAGCCCTCAGCAACTTAACCGGCAGAAAATAATTTTTTGAAAAAATCCCTAAGCCCCAGGGTCACAATTTCAGAAAAAATCTGACTTTTGGCAATTCACTCAGAAATGGTGCCAAACGCTTGCAAATGCTCCGCTGAAAGTTTTGGCAGTCGAAACAGAAGGCTTTTTATCACAGGAGAAGAAATCAGCCCTCAGCAACTTGACGGGCGGAAAAACTTTTTTTGAAAAAATCCCCAAGCCCCGGGGTCACAATTTCAGCAAAAATCTGACTTTTGGCAATTCACTCAAAAATGGTGCCAAACGCTTGCAAATGCTCCGCTGAAAGCTTTGACAGTCGAAGCAGAAGGCTTTTTGTCACAGGTGAAGAAATCAGCCCTCAGCAACTTAACCGGCAGAAAATAATTTTTTGAAAAAATCCCTAAGCCCCGGGGTCACAATTTCAGCAAAAATCTGACTTTTGGCAATTCATTCAAAAATGGTGCCATACGCTTGCAAATGCACCGTTGAAAGCTTTGGAAGTCGAAGCAGAAGGCTTTTTGTCACAGGTGAAGAAATCAGCCCTCAGCAACTTAACCGGCAGAAAATAATTTTTTGAAAAAATCCCTAAGCCCCGGGGTCACAATTTCAGCAAAAATCTGACTTTTGGCAATTCACTCAGAAATATTGCCAAACGCTTGCAAATGCTCCGCTGAAACCTTTGGCAGTCGAAACAGAAGGCTTTTTGTCACAGGAAAAGAAATCAGCCCTAAGAAACTTAAAAGCGGAAAAACTTTTTTTGAAAAAATCCCTAAGCCCCGGGGTCACAATTTCAGCAAAAATCTGACTTTTGGCAATTCACTCAGAAATGGTGCCAAACGCTTGCAAATGCTTCGCTGAAACTTTCTCAGTAGAAAGAGAAGGCTTTTTGTCATAGGAAAAGAAATCAGCCCTCAGCAACTTGACCGGCGGAAAATGTTTTTTCTTTAAAAATCCCTAAGCCCCGGGGTCACAATTTCAGCAAAAATCTGACTTTCGGCAATTCAATCAAAAATGGTGCCAAATGCTTGCAAATGCTCCCCTGAAAGGTTTGGCAGTCGAAACAGAAAGCTCTTTATCACAGGAAAAGAAATCAGCCCTCAACAACTTGACCAGCGGAAAATGTTTTTTTTTAAAAAATCCCTAAGCCCCGGGGTCACAATTTCAGCAAAAATCTGACTTTTGGCAATTCACTCAAAAATGGTGCCAATCGCTTGCGAATGCTCCCCTGAAAGCTTTGGCAGTCAAAACAGCAGGCTTTTTGTCACAGGAGAAGAAATTAGCCCTCAACAACTTGACCGGCGGAAAATGTTTTTTTTGAAAAAATCCCTAAGCCCCGGGATCACAATTTCAGCAAAAATCTGACTTTTGGCAATTCACTCAAAAATGGTGCCAATCGCTTGCAAATGCTCCCCTGAAAGCTTTGGCAGTCAAAACAGAAGGCTTTTTGTCACAGGAAAAGAAATCAGCCCTCAGAAACTTAAACAGCGTAAAAACTTTTTTTGAAAAAATCCCTAAGCCCCGGGGTCACAATTTCAGCAAAAATCTGACTTTTGGCAATTCACTCAGAAATGGTGCCAAACGCTTGCAAATGCTTCGCTGAAACTTTCTCAGTAGAAAGAGAAGGCTTTTTGTTATAGGAAAAGAAATCAGCCCTCAGCAACTTGACCGGCGGAAAATGTTTTTTCTTTAAAAATCCCTAAGCCCCGGGGTCACAATTTCAGCAAAAATCTGACTTTCGGCAATTCAATCAAAAATGGTGCCAAATGCTTGCAAATGCTCCCCTGAAAGGTTTGGCAGTCGAAACAGAAAGCTTTTTATCACAGGAAAAGAAATCAGCCCTCAACAACTTGACCAGCGGAAAATGTTTTTTTAAAAAAAATCCCTAAGCCCCGGGGTCACAATTTCAGCAAAAATCTGACTTTTGGGAATTCACTCAAAAATGGTGCCAATCGCTTGCGAATGCTCCCCTGAAAGCTTTGGCAGTCAAAACAGCAGGCTTTTTGTCACAGGAGAAGAAATTAGCCCTCAACAACTTGACCGGCGGAAAATGTTTTTTTTGAAAAAATCCCTAAGCCCCGGGGTCACAATTTCAGCAAAAATCTGACTTTTGGCAATTCACTCAAAAATGGTGCCAATCGCTTGCAAATGCTCCCCTGAAAGCTTTGGCAGTCAAAACAGAAGGCTTTTTGTCACAGGCAAAGAAATCAGCCCTCAGAAACTTAAACAGCGTAAAAACTTTTTTTGAAAAAATCCCTAAGCCCCGGGGTCACAATTTCAGCAAAAATCTGACTTTTGGCAATTCACTCAGAAATGGTGCCAAACGCTTGCAAATGCTCCGCTGAAACTTTCTCAGTCGAAACAGAAGGCTTTTTGTCATAGGAAAAGAAATCAGCCCTCAGCAACTTGACCGGCGGAAAATGTTTTTTTAAAAAAAATCCCTAAGCCCCGGGGTCACAATTTCAGCAAAAATCTGACTTTTGGCAATTCAATCAAAAATGGTGCCAAACGCTTGCAAAAGCTCCGCTGAAAGCTTTGGCAGTCGAAACAGAAGGCTTTTTGTCACAGGAAAAGAAATCAGCCCTCAACAACTTAACTGGCGGAAAAACTTTTTTTGAAAAAATCCCTAAGCCCCGGGCTCACAATTTCAGCAAAAATATGACTTTTGGCAATTCACTCAGAAATGGTGCCAAACGCTTGCAAATGCTCCGCTGAAACTTTCTCAGTCGAAAGAGAAGGCTTTTTGTCATAGGAAAAGAAATCAGCCCTCAGCAACTTGACCGGCGGAAAATGTTTTTTTAAAAAAAATCCCTAAGCCCCGGGGTCACAATTTCAGCAAAAATCTGACTTTTGGCAATTCACTCAAAAATGGTGCCTAACGCTTGCAAATGCTCCGCTGAAAGCGTTGGCAGTCGAAGCAGAAGGCTTTTTGTCACAGGTGAAGAAATCAGCCCTCAGCAACTTAACCGGCAGAAAATAATTTTTTGAAAAAATCCCTAAGCCCCAGGGTCACAATTTCAGAAAAAAATCTGACTTTAGCCAATTTAATTAAAAATGGTGCCAAACGGTTGCAAATGCTCCCCTGAAAGTTTTGGCAGTCGATACAGAAGGCTTTTTATCACAGAAAAAGAAATCAGCCCTCAGGAACTTGACCGACGGAAAAACTTTTTTTGAAAAAATCCCTAAGCCCCAGGGTCACAATTTCAGCAAATATCCGACTTTTGGCAATTCACTCAAAAATTCTTCCAAACGCTTGCAAACGCTCCCCTGAAAGCTTCGGCAGTGAAAACAGAAGCCTTTTGTCACAGGAGAAGAAATTAGCCCTCAACAACTTGACCGGCGGAAAATGTTTTTTTTGAAAAAATCCCTACGCCCCGGGGTCACAATTTCAGCAAAAATTTGACTTTTAGCAATTCACTCAAAAATGGTGCGAAACGCTTGCAAATGCTCCGCTGAAAGCTTTGGCAGTCGAAGCAGAAGGCTTTTTGTCACAGGGGAAGAAATCAGCCCTCAGCAGCTTAACCGGCAGAAAATATTTTTTTGAAAAAATCCCTAAGCCCCGGGGTCACAATTTCAGCAAAAATCTGACTTTTGGCAATTCAATCAATAATGGTGCCAAACGCTTGCAAATGCTCCCCTGAAAGCTTTGGTAGTCGAAGCAGAAGGCTTTTTGTCACAGGTGAAGAAATCAGCCCTCAGCAACTTAACCGGCAGAAAATAATTTTTTGAAAACATCCCTAAGCCCCAGGGTCACAATTTCAGAAAAAATCTGACTTTAGCCAATTCAATTAAAAATGGTGCCAAACGCTTGCAAATGCTCCCCTGAAAGTTTTGGCAGTCGATACAGAAGGCTTTTTATCACAGGAAAAGAAATCAGCCCTCAGGAACTTGACCGACGGAAAAACTTTTTTTGAAAAAATCCCTAAGCCCCGGGGTCACAATTTCAGCAAATATCCGACTTTTGGCAATTCACTCAAAAATTCTTCCAAACGCTTGCAAACGCTCCCCTGAAAGCTTCGGCAGTTAAAACAGAAGCCTTTTGTCACAGGAGAAGAAATTAGCCCTCAACAACTTGACCGGCGGAAAATGTTTTTTTTGAAAAAATCCCGAAGCCCCAGGGTTACAATTTCAGCAAAAATCTGACATTTGGCAATTCACTCAGAAATGTTGCCAAACGCTTGCAAATGCTCCGCTGAAAGCTTTGGCAATCGAAGCAGAAGGCTTTTTGTCACATTAGAAGAAATCAGCCCTCAGCAACTTAACCGGCAGAAAATAATTTTTTGAAAAAATCCCCAAGCCCCGGGGTCAAAATTTCAGTAAAAATCTGACTTTTGGCAATTCACTCATAATGGTGCCAAACGCTTGCAAATTCTCCCCTGAAAGCTTTGGCAGTCGAAACAGAAGGCTTTTTATCACAGGAGAAGACATCAGCCCTCAACAACTTAACAGGGAGAAAATAATTTTTTGAAAAAATCCCTAAGCCCCGGGGTCACAATTTCAGCAAAAATATGACTTTTGGCAATTCACTCAGAAATGGTGCCAAACGCTTGCAAAAGCTCCGCTGAAACTTTCTCAGTCGAAAGAGAAGGCTTTTTGTCAAAGGAAAAGAAATCAGCCCTCAGCAACTTGACCGGCGGAAAATGTTTTTTTTTTTTGAAAAAATCCCTAAGCCCCGGGGTCACAATTTCAGCAAAAATCTGACTTTTGGCAATTCACTCAAAAATGGTGCCAAACGATAGCAAATGCTACCCTGAAAGTTTTGGCCGTTGAAACAGAAGGCTTTTTATCACAGGAGAAGAAATCAGCCCTCAGCAACTTGACGGGCAGAAAAACTTTTTTTGAAAAAATCCCCAAGCCCCGGGGTCACAATTTCAGCAAAAATCTGACTTTTGGCAATTCACTCAAAAATGGTGCCAAACACTTGCAAATGCTCCCCTGAAAGCTTTGGCAGTCGAAACAGAAGGCTTTTTGTTACAGGAGAAGAAATCAGCCCTCAACAACTTGACCGGCGGAAAATGTTTTTTTTGAAAAAATCCCTAAGCCCTGGGGTCACAATTTCAGGAAAAATCTGACTTTTGCCAATTCACTCAAAAATGTTGCCAAACGCTTGCAAATGCTCCGCTGAAAGCTTTGACAGTCAAAGCAGAAGGCTTTTTGTCACAGGTGAAGAAATCAGCCCTCAGCAACTTAACCGGCAGAAAATAATTTTTTGAAAAAATCCGCAAGCCCCGGGGTCACAATTTCAGCAAGTATCCGACTTTTGGCAATTCACTCAAAAATTCTTCCAAACGCTTGCAAATGCTCCGCTGAAAGCTTTGGCAGTCGAAGCAGAAGGCTTTTTGTCACAGGAGAAGAAATCAGCCCTCAGCAACTTGACCGGCGGAAAATGTTTTTTTTGAAAAAATCCCTAAGCCCCGGGGTCACAATTTCAGCAAAAATCTGACTTTTGGCAATTCACTCAAAAATGGTGCGAAACGCTTGGAAATGCTCCGCTGAAACTTTCTCAGTCGAAAGAGAAGGCTTTTTGTCAAAGGAAAAGAAATCAGCCCTCAGCAACTTGACCGGCGGAAAATGTTTTTTTTTTGAAAAAATCCCTTAGCCCCGAGGTCACAATTTCAGCAAAAATCTGACTTTTGGCAATTCACTCAAAAATGGTGCCAAACGCTTGCAAATGCTCCCCTGAAAGGTTTGGCAGTCGAAACAGAAGGCTTTTTGTCACATTAGAAGAAATCAGCCCTCAGCAACTTAACCGGCAGAAAATAATTTTTTGAAAAAATCCCTAAGCCCCGGGGTCACAATTTCAGCTAAAATCTGACTTTTGGCAATTCAATCAAAAATGGTGCCAAACGCTTGCAAATGCTCCGCTGAAAGCTTTGGCAGTCGAAGCAGAAGGCTTTTTGTCACAGGTGAAGAAATCAGCCCTCAGCAACTTAACCGGCAGAAAATAATTTTTTGAAAAAATCCCTAAGCCCCGAGGTCACAATTTCAGCAAAAATATGACTTTTGGCAATTTACTCAGAAATGGTGCCAAACGCTTGCAAAAGCTCCCCTGAAAGCTTTGGCAGTCAAAACAGAAGGCTTTTTGTCACAGGAGAAGAAATCAGCCCTCAACAACTTAACTGGCGGAAAAACTTTTTTTAAAAAAATCCCTAAGCCCCGGGGTCACAATTTCAGCAAATATCTGACTTTTGGCAATTCAATCAAAAATGGTGCCAAACGCTTGCAAAAGCTCCGCTGAAAGGTTTGGCAGTCGAAGCAGAAGGCTTTTTGTCACAGGAGAAGAAATCAGCCCTCAGCAACTTGACCGGCGGAAAATGTTTTTTTTTTTGAAAAAATCCCTAAGCCCCGGGGTCACAATTTCAGCAAAAATATGACTTTTGGCAATTCACTCAGAAATTAGGCCAAAAGCTTGCAAAAGCTCCGCTGAAACTTTCTCAGTTGAAAGAGAAGGCTTTTTGTCATAGGAGAAGACATCAGCCCTCAACAACTTAACAGGGAGAAAATAATTTTTTGAAAAAATCCCAAAGCCCCGGGGTCACAATTTCAGCAAAAATCTGACTTTTGGCAATTCACTCAGAAATGTTGCCAAACGCTTGCAAATGCTCCGCTGAAAGCTTTGGCAATCGAAGCAGAAGGCTTTTTGTCACATTAGAAGAAATCAGCCCTCAGCAACTTAACCGGCAGAAAATAATTTTTTGAAAAAATCCCCAAGCCCCGGGGTCAAAATTTCAGTAAAAATCTGACTTTTGGCAATTCACTCATAATGGTGCCAAACGCTTGCAAATTCTCCCCTGAAAGCTTTGGCAGTCGAAACAGAAGGCTTTTTATCACAGGAGAAGACATCAGCCCTCAACAACTTAACAGGGAGAAAATAATTTTTTGAAAAAATCCCTAAGCCCCGGGGTCACAATTTCAGCAACAATATGACTTTTGGCAATTCACTCAGAAATGGTGCCAAACGCTTGCAAAAGCTCCGCTGAAACTTTCTCAGTCGAAAGAGAAGGCTTTTTGTCAAAGGAAAAGAAATCAGCCCTCAGCAACTTGACCGGCGGAAAATGTTTTTTTTTTTTGAAAAAATCACTAAGCCCCGGGGTCACAATTTCAGCAAAAATCTGACTTTTGGCAATTCACTCAAAAATGGTGCCAAACGATAGCAAATGCTACCCTGAAAGTTTTGGCCGTTGAAACAGAAGGCTTTTTATCACAGGAGAAGAAATCAGCCCTCAGCAACTTGACGGGCAGAAAAACTTTTTTTGAAAAAATCCCCAAGCCCCGGGGTCACAATTTCAGCAAAAATCTGACTTTTGGCAATTCACTCAAAAATGGTGCCAAACACTTGCAAATGCTCCCCTGAAAGCTTTGGCAGTCGAAACAGAAGGCTTTTTGTTACAGGAGAAGAAATCAGCCCTCAACAACTTGACCGGCGGAAAATGTTTTTTTTGAAAAAATCCCTAAGCCCCGGGGTCACAATTTCAGGAAAAATCTGACTTTTGCCAATTCACTCAAAAATGTTGCCAAACGCTTGCAAATGCTCCGCTGAAAGCTTTGACAGTCGAAGCAGAAGGCTTTTTGTCACATGTGAAGAAATCAGCCCTCAGCAACTTAACCGGCAGAAAATAATTTTTTGAAAAAATCCCTAAGCCCCGAGGTCACAATTTCAGCAAAAATATGACTTTTGGCAATTTACTCAGAAATGGTGCCAAACGCTTGCAAAAGCTCCCCTGAAAGCTTTGGCAGTCAAAACAGAAGGCTTTTTGTCACAGGAGAAGAAATCAGCCCTCAACAACTTAACTGGCGGAAAAACTTTTTTTAAAAAAATCCCTAAGCCCCGGGGTCACAATTTCAGCAAATATCTGACTTTTGGCAATTCAATCAAAAATGGTGCCAAACGCTTGCAAAAGCTCCGCTGAAAGGTTTGGCAGTCGAAGCAGAAGGCTTTTTGTCACAGGAGAAGAAATCAGCCCTCAGCAACTTGACCGGCGGAAAATGTTTTTTTTTTTGAAAAAATCCCTAAGCCCCGGGGTCACAATTTCAGCAAAAATATGACTTTTGGCAATTCACTCAGAAATTAGGCCAAAAGCTTGCAAAAGCTCCGCTGAAACTTTCTCAGTTGAAAGAGAAGGCTTTTTGTCATAGGAGAAGACATCAGCCCTCAACAACTTAACAGGGAGAAAATAATTTTTTGAAAAAATCCCTAAGCCCCGGGGTCACAATTTCAGCAAAAATATGACTTTTGGCAATTTACTCAGAAATGGTGCCAAACACTTGCAAATGCTCCCCTGAAAGCTTTGGCAGTCGAAACAGAAGGCTTTTTGTCACAGGAGAAGAAATCCGCCCTCAACAACTCGACCGGCGAAAAATGTTTTTTTTGAAAAAATCCCTAAGCCCCGGGGTCACAATTTCAGCAAAAATCTGACTTTTGCCAATTCACTCAAAAATGGTGCCAAACGCTTGCAAATGCTCCGCTGAAAGCTTTGACAGTCAAAGCAGAAGGCTTTTTGTCACAGGTGAAGAAATCAGCCCTCAGCAACTTAACCAGCAGAAAATAATTTTTTGAAAAAATCCCTAAGCCCCGGGGTCACAATTTCAGCAAAAATCTGACTTTTGGCAATTTACTCAGAAATGGTGCCAAACACTTGCAAATGCTCCCCTGAAAGCTTTGGCAGTCGAAACAGAAGGCTTTTTGTCACAGGAGAAGAAATCCGCCCTCAACAACTCGACCGGCGAAAAATGTTTTTTTTGAAAAAATCCCTAAGCCCCGGGGTCACAATTTCAGCAAAAATCTGACTTTTGCCAATTCACTCAAAAATGGTGCCAAACGCTTGCAAATGCTCCGCTGAAAGCTTTGACAGTCAAAGCAGAAGGCTTTTTGTCACAGGTGAAGAAATCAGCCCTCAGCAACTTAACCAGCAGAAAATAATTTTTTGAAAAAATCCCTAAGCCCCGGGGTCACAATTTCAGCAAAAATCTGACTTTTGCCAATTCAATTAAAAATGGTGCCAATCGCTTGCAAATGCTCCCCTGAAAGCTTTGGCAGTCGAAACAGAAGGTTTTTTGTCACAGGAAAAGAAATCAGCCCTCAACAACTTGACCGGCGGAAATTGTTTTTTTTGAAAAAATCCCTAAGCCCCGGGGTCACAATTTCAGCAAAAATATGACTTTTGGCAATTCACTCAAAAATGGTGCCAAACGCTTGCAAAAGCTCCGCTGAAAGCTTTGGCAGTCGAAGCAGAAGGCTTTTTGTCACAGGTGAAGAAATCAGCCCTCAGCAACTTAACCGGCAGAAAATAATTTTTTGAAAAAATCCCTAAGCCCCAGGGTCACAATTTCAGAAAAAATCTGACTTTTGGCAATTCACTCAAAAATGGTGCCAAACACTTGCAAATGCTCCGCTGAAAGTTTTGGCAGTCGAAACAGAAGGCTTTTTATCACAGGAGAAGAAATCATCCCTCAGCAACTTGACCGGCGGAAATTGTTTTTTTTGAAAAAATCCCTAAGCCCCAGGGTCACAATTTCAGCAAAAATCTGACTTTTGGCAATTCACTCAAAAATGTTGCCAAACGCTTGCAAATGCTCCACTGAAAGCTTTGGCAGTCGAAACAGAAGGCTTTTTGTCACAGGCAAAGAAATCAGCCCTCAGAAACTTAAACAGCGGAAAAACTTTTTTTGAAAAAATCCCTAAGCCCCGGGGTCACAATTTCAGCAAAAATATGACTTTTGGCAATTCACTCAGAAATGGTGCCAAACGCTTGCAAATGCTCCGCTGAAACTTTCTCAGTCGAAAGAGAAGGCTTTTTTGTCATAGGAAAAGAAATCAGCCCTCAGCAACTTGACCGGCGGAAAATGCTTTTTTTGCAAAAATCCCTAAGCCCCGAGGTCACAATTTCAGCAAAAATCTGACTTTTGGCAATTCACTCAAAAATGGTGCCAAACGCTTGCAAAAGCTCCCCTGAAAGCTTTGGCAGTCAAAACAGAAGGCTTTTTGTCACAGGAGAAGAAATCAGCCCTCAACAACTTAACTGGTGGAAAAACTTTTTTTAAAAAAATCCCTAAGCCCCGGGGTCACAATTTCAGCAAATATCTGACTTTTGGCAATTCAATCAAAAATGGTGCCAAACGCTTGCAAAAGCTCCGCTGAAAGGTTTGGAAGTCGAAGCAGAAGGCTTTTTGTCACAAGAGAAGAAATCAGCCCTCAGCAACTTGACCGGCGGAAAATGTTTTTTTTTTTTTTGAAAAAATCGCTAAGCCCCGGGGTCACAATTTCAGCAAAAATATGACTTTTGGCAATTCACTCAGAAATGGTGCCAAACACTTGCAAATGCTCCCCTGAAAGCTTTGGCAGTCGAAACAGAAGGCTTTTTGTCACAGGAGAAGAAATCAGCCCTCAACAACTTGACCGGCGGAAAATGTTTTTTTTGAAAAAATCCCTAAGCCCCGGGGTCACAATTTCAGCAAAAATCTGACTTTTGCCAATTCACTCAATAATGGTGCCAAACGCTTGCAAATGCTCCGCTGAAAGCTTTGACAGTCAAAGCAGAAGGCTTTTTGTCACAGGTGAAGAAATCAGCCCTCAGCAACTTAACCAGCAGAAAATAATTTTTTGAAAAAATCCCTAAGCCCCGGGGTCACAATTTCAGCAAAAATCTGACTTTTGGCAATTCACTCAAAAATGGTGCAAAAAGCTTGCAAATGCTCCGCTGAAAGCTTTGGGGGTCGAAACAGAAGGCTTTTTGTCACAGGACAAGAAATCAGCCCTCAACAACTTGACCGGCGGAAAATGTTTTTTTTTGAAAAAATCCCTAAGCCCCGGAGTCACAATTTCAGCAAAAATCTGACTTTTGGCAATTCAATCAAAAATGGTGCCAAACGCTTGCAAATGCTCCGCTGAAAGTTTTGGCAGTCGAAACAGAAGGCTTTTTATCACAGGAGAAGAAATCAGCCCTCAGCAACTTAACCGGCAGAAAATAATTTTTTGAAAAAATCCCCAAGCCCCGGGGTCACAATTTCAGTAAAAATCTGACTTTTGGCAATTCACTCAAAAATGGTGCCAAACGCTTGCAAAAGCTCTGCTGAAAGCTTTGGCAGTCAAAGCAGAAGGCTTTTTGTCACAGGAGAAGAAATCAGCCCTCAGCAACTTAACTGGCAGAAAATAATTTTTTGAAAAAATCCCTAAGCCCCGGGGTCACAATTTCAGCAAAAATCTGACTTTTGTCAATTCACTCAAAAATGGTGCCAATCGCTTGCAAATGCTCCCCTGAAAGCTTCGGCAGTCGAAAGAGAAGGCTTTTTATCACAGGAGAAGAAATCAGCCCTCAGCAACTTGACCGGCGGAAAATGTTTTTTTTGAAAAAATCCCTAAGCCCCGGGGTCACAATTTCAGGAAAAATCTGACTTTTGGCAATTCACTCAAAAATGGTGCCAAACGCTTGCAAATGCTCCGCTGAAAGTTTTGGCAGTCGAAACAGAAGTCTTTTTATCACAGGAGAAGAAATCAGCCCTCAGCAACTTAACCGGCAGAAAATAATTTTTGGAAAAAATCCCCAAGCCCCGGGGTCACAATTTCAGTAAAAATCTGACTTTTGCCAATTCAATTAAAAATGGTGCCAAACGCTTGCAAATGCTCCCCTGAAAGCTTAGGCAGTCGATACAGAAGGCTTTTTATCACAGGAGAAGAAATCAGCCCTCAGCAACTTAACCGGCGGCAAAAGTTTTTTTGAAAAAATAGCTATGCCCCGGGGTCACAATTTCAGCAAAAATCTGACTTTTAGCAATTCACTCAAAAATGGTGCCAATTGCTTGCAAATGCTCCGCTGAAAGCTTTGGCAGTCGAAACAGTAGGCTTTTTGTCACAGGAAAAGAAATCAGCCCTCAACAACTTGACCGGCGGAAAATGTTTTTTTTTGAAAAAATCCCTAAGCCCCGAGGTCACAATTTCAGCAAAAATCTGACTTTTGGCAATTCACTCAGAAATGTTGCCAAACGCTTGCAAATGCTCCGCTGAAAGCTTTGGCAGTCGAAACAGAAGGCTTTTTGTCACAGGAAAAGAAATCAGCGCTCTGAAACTTAAACAGCGGAAATACTTTTTTTGAAAAAATCCCTAAGCCCCGGGGTCACAATTTCAGCAAAAATATGACTTTTGGCAATTCACTCAAAAATGGTGCCAAACGCTTGCAAATGCTCCGCTGAAAGTTTTGGCAGTCAAAACAGAAGGCTTTTTATCACAGGAGAAGAAATCAGCCCTCAGCAACTTAACCGGCAGAAAATAATTTTTGGAAAAAATCCCCAAGCCCCGGGGTCACAATTTCAGTAAAAATCTGACTTTTGCCAATTCAATTAAAAATGGTGCCAAACGCTTGCAAATGCTCCCCTGAAAGCTTAGGCAGTCGATACAGAAGGCTTTTTATCACAGGAAAAGAAATCAGCCCTCAGCAACTTAACCGGCGGCAAAAGTTTTTTTGAAAAAATAGCTATGCCCCGGGGTCACAATTTCAGCAAAAATCTGACTTTTAGCAATTCACTCAAAAATGGTGCCAATTGCTTGCAAATGCTCCGCTGAAAGCTTTGGCAGTCGAAACAGAAGGCTTTTTGTCACAGGAAAAGAAATCAGCCCTCAACAACTTGACCGGCGGAAAATGTTTTTTTTTGAAAAAATCCCTAAGCCCCGAGGTCACAATTTCAGCAAAAATCTGACTTTTGGCAATTCACTCAGAAATGTTGCCAAACGCTTGCAAATGCTCCGCTGAAAGCTTTGGCAGTCGAAACAGAAGGCTTTTTGTCACAGGAAAAGAAATCAGCGCTCTGAAACTTAAACAGCGGAAAAACTTTTTTTGAAAAAATCCCTAAGCCCCGGGGTCACAATTTCAGCAAAAATATGACTTTTGGCAATTCACTCAAAAATGGTGCCAAACGCTTGCAAATGCTCCGCTGAAAGTTTTGGCAGTCAAAACAGAAGGCTTTTTATCACAGGAGAAGAAATCAGCCCTCAGCAACTTAACCGGCAGAAAATAATTTTTGGAAAAAATCCCCAAGCCCCGGGGTCACAATTTCAGTAAAAATCTGATTTTTGGCAATTCACTCAAAAATGGTGCCAAACGCTTGCAAAAGCTCCGCTGAAAGCTTTGGCAGTCGAAACAGAAGGCTTTTTGTCACAGGAAAAGAAATCAGCCCTCAACAACTTAACCGGCGGAAAAACCTTTTTTGAAAAAATCCCTAAGCCCCGGGGTCACAATTTCAGCAAAAATCTGACTTTTGGCAATTCACTCTAAAATGGTGCCAATCGCTTGCAAATGCTCCCCTGAAAGCTTTGTCAGTCGAAACAGAAGGCTTTTTGTCACAGGAAAAGAAATTAGCCCTCAACAACTTGACCGGCGGAAAATGTTTTTTTTTGAAAAAATCCCTAAACCCCGGGGTCACAATTTCAGAAAAAATCTGACTTTTGCCAATTCAATTAAAAATGGTGCCAAACGCTTGCAAATGCTCCCCTGAAAGCTTAGGCAGTCGATACAGAAGGCTTTTTATCACAGGAAAAGAAATCAGCCCTCAGGAACTTAACCGGCGAAAAATGTTTTTTTTTGAAAAAATCCCTAAGCCCCGGGGTCACAATTTCAGGAAAAATCTGACTTTTGGCAATTCACTCAAAAATGGTGCCAAACGCTTGCAAATGCTCCGCTGAAAGTTTTGGCAGTCGAAACAGAAGGCTTTTTATCACAGGAGAAGAAATCAGCCCTCAGCAACTTAACCGGCAGAAAATAATTTTTTGAAAAAATCCCCAAGCCCCGGGGTCACAATTTCAGTAAAAATCTGACTTTTGGCAATTCACTCAAAAATGGTGCCAAACGCTTGCAAAAGCTCTGCTGAAAGCTTTGGCAGTCAAAGCAGAAGGCTTTTTGTCACAGGAGAAGAAATCAGCCCTCAGCAACTTAAGTGGCAGAAAATAATTTTTTGAAAAAATCCCTAAGCCCCGGGGTCACAATTTCAGCAAAAATCTGACTTTTGGCAATTCACTCAAAAATGGTGCCAATCGCTTGCAAATGCTCCCCTGAAAGCTTTGGCAGTCGAAAGAGAAGGCTTTTTATCACAGGAGAAGAAATCAGCCCTCAGCAACTTGACCGGCGGAAAATGTTTTTTTTGAAAAAATCCCTAAGCCCCGGGGTCACAATTTCAGCAAAAATCTGACTTTTGGCAATTCACTCAAAAATGTTGCCAAACGCTTGCAAATGCTCCGCTGAAAGCTTTGGCAGTCGAAACAGAAGGCTTTTTGTCACAGGCAAAGAAATCAGCCCTCAGAAACTTAAACAGCGGAAAAACTTTTTTTGAAAAAATCCCTAAGCCCCGGGGTCACAATTTCAGCAAAAATATGACTTTTGGCAATTCACTCAGAAATGGTGCCAAACGCTTGCAAATGCTCCGCTGAAACTTTCTCAGTCGAAAGAGAAGGCTTTTTGTCATAGGAAAAGAAATCAGCCCTCAGCAACTTGACCGGCGGAAAATGTTTTTTTTGAAAAAATCCCTAAGCCCCGAGGTCACAATTTCAGCAAAAATCTGACTTTTGGCAATTCACTCAAAAATGGTGCCAAACGCTTGCAAAAGCTCCCCTGAAAGCTTCGGCAGTCAAAACAGAAGGCTTTTTGTCACAGGAGAAGAAATCAGCCCTCAACAACTTAACTGGCGGAAAAACTTTTTTTAAAGAAATCCCTAAGCCCCGGGGTAACAATTTCAGCAAATATCTGACTTTTGGCAATTCAATCAAAAATGGTGCCAAACGCTTGCAAAAGCTCCGCTGAAAGGTTTGGCAGTCGAAGCAGAAGGCTTTTTCTCACAGGAGAAGATATTAGCCCTCAGCAACTTGACCGGCGGAAAATGTTTTTTTTTTTGAAAAAATCCCTAAGCCCCGGGGTCACAATTTCAGCAAAAATATGACTTTTGGCAATTCACTCAGAAATTAGGCCAAAAGCTTGCAAAAGCTCCGCTGAAACTTTCTCAGTCGAAAGAGAAGGCTTTTTATCACAGGAGAAGAAATCAGCCCTCAGCAACTTGACCGGCGGAAAATGTTTTTTTTGAAAAAATCCCTAAGCCCCGGGGTCACAATTTCAGCAAAAATATGACTTTTGGCAATTCACTCAGAAATGGTGCCAAACACTTGCAAATGCTCCCCTGAAAGCTTTGGCAGTCGAAACAGAAGGCTTTTTGTCACAGGAGAAGAAATCAGCCCTCAACAACTTGACCGGCGGAAAATGGTTTTTTTGAAAAAATCCCTAAGCCCCGGGGTCACAATTTCAGCAAAAATCTGACTTTTGCCAATTCACTCAAAAATGGTGCCAAACGCTTGCAAATGCTCCGCTGAAAGCTTTGACAGTCAAAGCAGAAGGCTTTTTGTCACAGGTGAAGAAATCAGCCCTCAGCAACTTAACCAGCAGAAAATAATTTTTTGAAAAAATCCCTAAGCCCCGGGGTCACAATTTCAGCAAAAATCTGACTTTTGCCAATTCAATTAAAAATGGTGCCAATCGCTTGCAAATGCTCCGCTGAAAGCTTTGGCAGTCGAAACAGAAGGTTTTTTGTCACAGGAAAAGAAATCAGCCCTCAACAACTTGACCGGCGCAAAATGTTTTTTTTGAAAAAATCCCTAAGCCCCGGGGTCACAATTTCAGCAAAAATCTGACTTTTGGCAATTCACTCAGAAATGGTGCCAAACGCTTGCAAATGCTCCGCTGAAAGCTTTGGCAGTCGAAACAGAAGGCTTTTTGTCACAGGAAAAGAAATCAGCCCTCATAAACATAAACAGCGGAAAAACTTTTTTTGAAAAAATCCCTAAGCCCCGGGGTCACAATTTCAGCAAAAATATGACTTTTGGCAATTCACTCAGAAATGGTGCCAAACGCTTGCAAATGCTCCGCTGAAACATTCTCAGTCGAAAGAGAAGGCTTTTTGTCACAGGAAAAGAAATCAGCCCTCAACAACTTGACCGGCGGAAAAACTTTTTTGAAAAAATCCCTAAGCCCCGGGGTCACAATTTCAGCAAAAATCTGACTTTTGGCAATTCACTCAAAAATGGTGCCAAACGCTTGCAAATGCTCCACTGAAAGCTTTGGGGGTCGAAACAGAAGGCTTTTTGTCACAGGACAAGAAATCAGCCTTCAGCAACTTAACCGGCAGAAAAACCTTTTTTGAAAAAATCCCTAAGCCCCGGGGTCACAATTTCAGCAAAAATCTGACTTTTGGCAATTCACTCAAAAATGGTGCCAAACGCTTGCAAATGCTCCGCTGAAAGTTTTGGCAGTCGAAACAGAAGGCTTTTTATCACAGGAGAAGAAATCAGCCCTCAGCAACTTAACCGGCAGAAAATAATTTTTTGAAAAAATCCCCAAGCCCCGGGGTCACAATTTTAGTAAAAATCTGACTTTTGGCAATTCACTCAAAAATGGTGCCAAACGCTTGCAAAAGCTCTGCTGAAAGCTTTGGCAGTCAAAGCAGAAGCCTTTTTGTCACAGGAGAAGAAATCAGCCCTCAGCAACTTAACTGGCAGAAAATAATTTTTTGAAAAAATCCCTAAGCCCCGGGGTCACAATTTCAGCAAAAATCTGACTTTTGGCAATTCACTCAAAAATGGTGCCAATCGCTTGCAAATGCTCCCCTGAAAGCTTTGGCAGTCGAAAGAGAAGGCTTTTTATCACAGGAGAAGAAATCAGCCCTCAGCAACTTGACCGGCGGAAAATATTTTTTTTGAAAAAATCCCTAAGCCCCGGGGTCACAATTTCAGGAAAAATCTGACTTTTGGCAATTCACTCAAAAATGGTGCCAAACGCTTGCAAATGCTCCGCTGAAAGTTTTGGCAGTCGAAACAGAAGTCTTTTTATCACAGGAGAAGAAATCAGCCCTCAGCAACTTAACCGGCAGAAAATAATTTTTGGAAAAAATCCCCAAGCCCCGGGGTCACAATTTCAGTAAAAATCTGACTTTTGCCAATTCAATTAAAAATGGTGCCAAACGCTTGCAAATGCTCCCCTGAAAGCTTAGGCAGTCGATACAGAAGGCTTTTTATCACAGGAAAAGAAATCAGCCCTCAGCAACTTAACCGGCGGCAAAAGTTTTTTTGAAAAAATAGCTATGCCCCGGGGTCACAATTTCAGCAAAAATCTGACTTTTAGCAATTCACTCAAAAATGGTGCCAATTGCTTGCAAATGCTCCGCTGAAAGCTTTGGCAGTCGAAACAGAAGGCTTTTTGTCACAGGAAAAGAAATCAGCCCTCAACAACTTGACCGGCGGAAAATGTTTTTTTTTGAAAAAATCCCTAAGCCCCGAGGTCACAATTTCAGCAAAAATCTGACTTTTGGCAATTCACTCAGAAATGTTGCCAAACGCTTGCAAATGCTCCGCTGAAAGCTTTGGCAGTCGAAACAGAAGGCTTTTTGTCACAGGAAAAGAAATCAGTGCTCTGAAACTTAAACAGCGGAAAAACTTTTTTTGAAAAAATCCCTAAGCCCCGGGGTCACAATTTCAGCAAAAATCTGACTTTTGGCAATTCACTCAAAAATGGTGCCAAACGCTTGCAAATGCTCCGCTGAAAGTTTTGGCAGTCAAAACAGAAGGCTTTTTATCACAGGAGAAGAAATCAGCCCTCAGCAACTTAACCGGCAGAAAATAATTTTTGGAAAAAATCCCCAAGCCCCGGGGTCACAATTTCAGTAAAAATCTGATTTTTGGCAATTCACTCAAAAATGGTGCCAAACGCTTGCAAAAGCTCCGCTGAAAGCTTTGGCAGTCGAAACAGAAGGCTTTTTGTCACAGGAAAAGAAATCAGCCCTCAACAACTTAACCGGCGGAAAAACCTTTTTTGAAAAAATCCCTAAGCCCCGGGGTCACAATTTCAGCAAAAATCTGACTTTTGGCAATTCACTCTAAAATGGTGCCAATCGCTTGCAAATGCTCCCCTGAAAGCTTTGTCAGTCGAAACAGAAGACTTTTTGTCACAGGAAAAGAAATTAGCCCTCAACAACTTGACCGGCGGAAAATGTTTTTTTTTGAAAAAATCCCTAAACCCCGGGGTCACAATTTCAGAAAAAATCTGACTTTTGCCAATTCAATTAAAAATGGTGCCAAACGCTTGCAAATGCTCCCCTGAAAGCTTAGGCAGTCAATACAGAAGGCTTTTTATCACAGGAAAAGAAATCAGCCCTCAGGAACTTGACCGGCGGAAAATGTTTTTTTTTGAAAAAATCCCTAAGCCCCGGGGTCACAATTTCAGTAAAAATCTGACTTTTGGCAATTCACTCAAAAATGGTGCCAAACGCTTGCAAAAGCTCTGCTGAAAGCTTTGGCAGTCAAAGCAGAAGGCTTTTTGTCACAGGAGAAGAAATCAGCCCTCAGCAACTTAAGTGGCAGAAAATAATTTTTTGAAAAAATCCCTAAGCCCCGGGGTCACAATTTCAGGAAAAATCTGACTTTCGGCAATTCACTCAAAAATGGTGCCAAACGCTTGCAAATGCTCCCCTGAAAGCTTTGGCAGTCGAAACAGAAGGCTTTTTGTCACAGGAAAAGAAATCAGCCCTCAGAAACTTAAACAGCGGAAAAACTTTTTTTGAAAAAATCCCTAAGCCCCGGGGTCACAATTTCAGCAAAAATCTGACTTTTGGCAATTCACTCAAAAATGGTGCCAAACGCTTGCAAAAGCTCCGCTGAAAGCTTTGGCAGTCGAAACAGAAGGCTTTTTGTCACAGGAAAAGAAATCAGCCCTCAACAACTTGACCGGCGGAAAATGTTTTTTTTGAAAAAATCCCTAAGCCCCGGGGTCACAATTTCAGCAAAAATCTGACTTTTGGCAATTCACTCAAAAATGGTGCCAAACGCTTGCAAATGCTCCGCTGAAAGTTTTGGCAGTCGAAACAGAAGGCTTTTTATCACAGGAGAAGAAATCAGCCCTCAGCAACTTAACCGGCAGAAAATATTTTTTTCAAAAAATCCCTAAGCCCCGGGGTCACAATTTCAGTAAAAATCTGACTTTTGGCAATTCACTCAAAAATGGTGCCAAACGCTTGCAAAAGCTCTGCTGAAAGCTTTGGCAGTCAAAGCAGAAGGCTTTTTGTCACAGGAGAAGAAATCAGCCCTCAGCAACTTAACTGGCAGAAAATAATTTTTTGAAAAAATCCCTAAGCCCCGGGGTCACAATTTCCGCAAAAATCTGACTTGTGGCAATTCACTCAAAAATGGTGCCAATCGCTTGCAAATGCTCCCCTGAAAGCTTTGGCAGTCGAAACAGAAGGCTTTTTGTCACAGGAAAAGAAATCAGCCCTCAGAAACTTAAACAGCGGAAAAACTTTTTTTGAAAAAATCCCTAAGCCCCGGGGTCACAATTTCAGCAAAAATCTGACTTTTGGCAATTCACTCAAAAATGGTGCCAAACGCTTGCAAAAGCTCCGCTGAAAGCTTTGGCAATCGAAACAGAAGGCTTTTTGTCACAGGAAAAGAAATCAGCCCTCAACAACTTGACCAGCGGAAAATGTTTTTTTTGAAAAAATCCCTAAGCCCCGGGGTCACAATTTCAGCAAAAATCTGACTTTTGGCAATTCACTCAAAAATGGTGCCAAACGCTTGCAAAAGCTCCGCTGAAAGCTTTGGCAGTCGAAGCAGAAGGCTTTTTGTCACAGGAGAAGAAATCAGCCCTCAGCAACTTAACCGGCAGAAAACAATTTTTTGAAAAAATCCCTAAGCCCCGGGGTCACAATTTCAGCAAAAATCTGACTTTTGGCAATTCAATCAAAAATGGTGCCAAACGCTTGCAAAAGCTCCGCTGAAAGCTTTGGCAGTCGAAAGAGAAGGCTTTTTATCACAGGAGAAGAAATCAGCCCTCAGTAACTTGACCGGCGGAAAATGTTTTTTTTTGAAAAAATCCCTAAGCCCCGGGGTCACAATTTCAGCAAAAATCTGACTTTTGGCAATTCACTCAGAAATGGTGCCAAACGCTTGCAAATGCTCCCCTGACAGCTTTGGCAGTCAAAACAGAAGGCTTTTTGTCACAGGAGAAGAAATTAGCCCTCAGCAACTTGACCGGCGGAAAATGTTTTTTTTTGAAAAAATCCCTAAGGCCCGGGGTCACAATTTCAGAAAAAATCTGACTTTTGCCAATTCAATTAAAAATGGTGCCAAACGCTTGCAAATGCTCCCCTGAAAGCTTAGGCAGTCGAAACAGAAGGCTTTTTATCACAGGAAAAGAAATCAGCCCTCAGGAACTTGACCGGCGGAAAATGTTTTTTTTTGAAAAAAGCCCTAAGCCCCGGGGTCACAATTTCAGGAAAAATCTGACTTTTGGCAATTCACTCAAAAATGGTGCCAATCGCTTGCAAATGCTCCCCTGAAAGCTTTGGCAGTCGAAAGAGAAGGCTTTTTATCACAGGAGAAGAAATCAGCCCTCAGCAACTTGACCGGCGGAAAATGTTTTTTTTGAAAAAATCCCTAAGCCCCGGGGTCACAATTTCAGCAAAAATCTGACTTTTGGCAATTCACTCAAAAATGGTGCCAATTGCTTGCAAATGCTCCGCTGAAAGCTTTGGCAGTCGAAAGAGAAGGCTTTTTGTCACAGGAAAAGAAATCAGCCCGCAACAACTTGACCGGCGGAAAATGTTTTTTTTTTGAAAAAATCCCTAAGCCCCGAGGTCACAATTTCAGCAAAAATCTGACTTTTGGCAATTCACTCAGAAATGTTGCCAAACGCTTGCAAATGCTCCGCTGAAAGCTTTGGCAGTCGAAACAGAAGGCTTTTTGTCACAGGAAAAGAAATCAGCGCTCTGAAACTTAAACAGCGGAAAAACTTTTTTTGAAAAAATCCCTAAGCCCCGGGGTCACAATTTCAGCAAAAATATGACTTTTGGCAATTCACTCAAAAATGGTGCCAAACGCTTGCAAATGCTCCGCTGAAAGTTTTGGCAGTCAAAACAGAAGGCTTTTTATCACAGGAGAAGAAATCAGCCCTCAGCAACTTAACCGGCAGAAAATAATTTTTGGAAAAAATCCCCAAGCCCCGGGGTCACAATATCAGTAAAAATCTGACTTTTGGCAATTCACTCAAAAATGGTGCCAAACGCTTGCAAAAGCTCTGCTGAAAGCTTTGGCAGTCAAAGCAGAAGGCTTTTTGTCACAGGAGAAGAAATCAGCCCTCAGCAACTTAAGTGGCAGAAAATAATTTTTTGAAAAAATCCCTAAGCCCCGGGGTCACAATTTCAGCAAAAATCTGACTTTTGGCAATTCACTCAAAAATGGTGCCAATCGCTTGCAAATGCTCCCCTGAAAGCTTTGGCAGTCGAAAGAGAAGGCTTTTTATCACAGGAGAAGAAATCAGCCCTCAGCAACTTGACCGGCGGAAAATGTTTTTTTTGAAAAAATCCCTAAGCCCCGGGGTCACAATTTCAGCAAAAATCTGACTTTTGGCAATTCACTCAAAAATGGTGCCAAACGCTTGCAAATGCTCCGCTGAAAGCTTTGGCAGTCGAAACAGAAGGCTTTTTGTCACAGGAAAAGAAATCAGCCCTCAGAAACTTAAACAGCGGAAAAACTTTTTTTGAAAAAATCCCTAAGCCCCGGGGTCACAATTTCAGGAAAAATCTGACTTTTGGCAATTCACTCAAAAATGGTGCCAAACGCTTGCAAATGCTCCGCTGAAAGCTTTGGCAGTCGAAACAGAAGGCTTTTTGTCACAGGAAAAGAAATCAGCCCTCAACAACTTGACCGGCGGAAAATGTTTCTTTTGAAAAAATCCCTAAGCCCCGGGGTCACAATTTCAGCAAAAATCTGACTTTTGGCAATTCACTCAAAAATGGTGCCAAACGCTTGCAAATGCTCCGCTGAAAGTTTTGGCAGTCGAAACAGAAGGCTTTTTATCACAGGAGAAGAAATCAGCCCTCAGCAACTTAACCGGCAGAAAATATTTTTTTGAAAAAATCCCCAAGCCCCGGGGTCACAATTTCAGTAAAAATCTGACTTTTGGCAATTCACTCAAAAATGGTGCCAAACGCTTGCAAAAGCTCTGCTGAAAGCTTTGGCAGTCAAAGCAGAAGGCTTTTTGTCACAGGAGAAGAAATCAGCCCTCAGCAACTTAACTGGCAGAAAATAATTTTTTGAAAAAATCCCTAAGCCCCGGGGTCACAATTTCCGCAAAAATCTGACTTTTGGCAATTCACTCAAAAATGGTGCCAATCGCTTGCAAATGCTCCCCTGAAAGCTTTGGCAGTCGAAACAGAAGGCTTTTTGTCACAGGAAAAGAAATCAGCCCTCTAAACTTAAACAGCGGAAAATTTTTTTTTGAAAAAATCCCTAAGCCCCGGGGTCAGAATTTCAGCAAAAATCTGACTTTTGGCAATTCACTCAAAAATGGTGCCAAACGCTTGCAAAAGCTCCGCTGAAAGCTTTGGCAGTCGAAGCAGAAGGCTTTTTGTCACAGGAGAAGAAATCAGCCCTCAGCAACTTAACCGGCAGAAAACAATTTTTTGAAAAAATCCCTAAGCCCCGGGGTCACAATTTCAGCAAAAATCTGACTTTTGGCAATTCACTCAAAAATGGTGCCAAACGCTTGCAAAAGCTCCGCTGAAAGCTTTGGCAGTCGAAAGAGAAGGCTTTTTATCACAGGAGAAGAAATCAGCCCTTAGCAACTTGGCCGGCAGAAAATGTTTTTTTTTGAAAAAATCCCTAAGCCCCGGGGTCACAATTTCAGCAAAAATCTGACTTTTGGCAATTCACTCAGAAATGGTGCCAAACGCTTGCAAATGCTCCCCTGACAGCTTTGGCAGTCAAAACAGAAGGCTTTTTGTCACAGGAGAAGAAATTAGCCCTCAGCAACTTGACCGGCGGAAAATGTTTTTTTTTGAAAAAATCCCTAAGGCCCGGGGTCACAATTTCAGAAAAAATCTGACTTTTGCCAATTCCATTAAAAATGGTGCCAAACGCTTGCAAATGCTCCCCTGAAAGCTTAGGCAGTCGATACAGAAGGCTTTTTAGCACAGGAAAAGAAATCAGCCCTCAGGAACTTGACCGGCGGAAAATGTTTTTTTTTGAAAAAAGCCCTAAGCCCCGGGGTCACAATTTCAGCAAAAATCTGACTTTTGGCAATTCACTCAAAAATGGTGCCAAACGCTTGCAAATGCTCCGCTGAAAGTTTTGGCAGTCAAAGCAGAAGGCTTTTTGTCACAGGAGAAGAAATCAGCCCTCAGCAACTTAACCGGCAAAAAATAATTTTTTGAAAAAATCCCCAAGCCCCGGGGTCACAATTTCAGTAAAAATCTGACTTTTGGCAATTCACTCAAAAATGGTGCCAAACGCTTGCAAATGCTCCGCTGAAAGTTTTGGCAGTCAAAGCAGAAGGCTTTTTATCACAGGAGAAGAAATCAGCCCTCAGCAACTTAACCGGCAAAAAATAATTTTTTGAAAAAATCCCCAAGCCCCGGGGTCACAATTTCAGTAAAAATCTGACTTTTGGCAATTCACTCAAAAATGGTGCCAAACGCTTGCAAAAGCTCTGCTGAAAGCTTTGGCAGTCAAAGCAGAAGGCTTTTTGTCACAGGAGAAGAAATCAGCCCTCAGCAACTTAACCGGCGGAAAATGTTTTTTTTGAAAAAATCCCTAAGCCCCGGGGTCACAATTTCAGCAAAAATCTGACTTTTGGCAATTCACTCAAAAATGGTGCCAAACGCTTGCAAATGCTCCGCTGAAAGTTTTGGCAGTCGAAACAGAAGGCTTTTTATCACAGGAGAAGAAATCAGCCCTCAGCAACTTAACCGGCAGAAAATAATTTTTTGAAAAAATCCCCAAGCCCCGGGGTCACAATTTCAGTAAAAATCTGACTTTTGGCAATTCACTCAAAAATGGTGCCAAACGCTTGCAAAAGCTCTGCTGAAAGCTTTGGCAGTCAAAGCAGAAGGCTTTTTGTCACAGGAGAAGAAATCAGCCCTCAGCAACTTAACTGGCAGAAAATAATTTTTTGAAAAAATCCCTAAGCCCCGGGGTCACAATTTCAGCAAAAATCTGACTTTTGGCAATTCACTCAAAAATGGTGCCAATCGCTTGCAAATGCTCCCCTGAAAACTTTGGCAGTCGAAACAGAAGGCTTTTTGTCACAGGAAAAGAAATCAGCCCTCTAAACTTAAACAGCGGAAAATTTTTTTTGGAAAAAATCCCTAAGCCCCGGGGTCACAATTTCAGCAAAAATCTGACTTTTGGCAATTCACTCAAAAATGGTGCCAATCGCTTGCAAAAGCTCCGCTAAAAGCTTTGGCAGTCGAAGCAGAAGGCTTTTTGTCACATTAGAAGAAATCAGCCCTCAGCAACTTAACCGGCAGAAAATAACTTTTTGAAAAAATCCCTAAGCCCCGGGGTCACAATTTCAGCAAAAATCTGATTTTTGGCAATTCACTCAAAAATGGTGCCAAACGCTTGCAAAAGCTCCGCTGAAAGCTTTGGCAGTCGAAGCAGAAGGCTTTTTGTCACAGGAGAAGAAATCAGCCCTCAGCAACTTAATCGGCAGAAAACAATTTTTTGAAAAAATCCCTAAGCCCCGGGGTCACAATTTCAGCAAAAATCTGACTTTTGGCAATTCAATCAAAAATGGTGCCAAACGCTTGCAAAAGCTCCGCTGAAAGCTTTGGCAGTCGAAAGAGAAGGCTTTTTATCACAGGAGAAGAAATCAGCCCTTAGCAACTTGACCGGCGGAAAATGTTTTTTTTTGAAAAAATCCCTAAGGCCCGGGGTCACAATTTCAGAAAAAATCTGACTTTTGCCAATTCAATTAAAAATGGTGCCAAACGCTTGCAAATGCTCCCCTGAAAGCTTAGGCAGTCGATACAGAAGGCTTTTTAGCACAGGAAAAGAAATCAGCCCTCAGCAACTTGACCGGCGGAAAATGTTTTTTTTGAAAAAATCCCTAAGCCCCGGGGTCACAATTTCAGCAAAAATCTGACTTTTGGCAATTCACTCAAAAATGGTGCCAAACGCTTGCAAATGCTCCGCTGAAAGCTTTGGCAGTCGAAACAGAAGGCTTTTTGTCACAGGAAAAGAAATCAGCCCTCAGAAACTTAAACAGCGGAAAAACTTTTTTTGAAAAAATCCCTAAGCCCCGGGGTCACAATTTCAGCAAAAATCTGACTTTTGGCAATTCACTCAAAAATGGTGCCAAACGCTTGCAAATGCTCCGCTGAAAGCTTTGGCAGTCGAAACAGAAGGCTTTTTGTCACAGGAAAAGAAATCAGCCCTCAGGAACTTGACCGACGGAAAATGTTTTTTTTGAAAAAATCCCTAAGCCCCGGGGTCACAATTTCAGCAAAAATCTGACTTTTGGCAATTCACTCAAAAATGGTGCCAAACGCTTGCAAATGCTCCCCTGAAAGGTTTGGCAGTCGAAACAGAAGGCTTTTTATCACAGGAGAAGAAATCAGCCCTCAGCAACTTAACCGGCAGAAAATAATTTTTTGAAAAAATCCCCAAGCCCCGGGGTCACAATTTCAGTAAAAATCTGACTTTTGGCAATTCACTCAAAAATGGTGCCAAACGCTTGCAAAAGCTCTGCTGAAAGCTTTGGCAGTCAAAGCAGAAGGCTTTTTGTCACAGGAGAAGAAATCAGCCCTCAGCAACTTAACTGGCAGAAAATAATTTTTTGAAAAAATCCCTAAGCCCCGGGGTCACAATTTCCGCAAAAATCTGACTTTTGGCAATTCACTCAAAAATGGTGCCAATCGCTTGCAAATGCTCCCCTGAAAGCTTTGGCAGTCGAAACAGAAGGCTTTTTGTCACAGGAAAAGAAATCAGCCCTCTAAACTTAAACAGCGGAAAAATTTTTTTGGAAAAAATCCCTAAGCCCCTGGTCACAATTTCAGCAAAAATCTGACTTTTGGCAATTCACTCAAAAATGGTGCCAAACGCTTGCAAAAGCTCCGCTAAAAGCTTTGGCAGTCGAAGCAGAAGGCTTTTTGTCACATTAGAAGAAATCAGCCCTCAGCAACTTAACCGGCAGAAAATAACTTTTTGAAAAAATCCCTAAGCCCCGGGGTCACAATTTCAGCAAAAATCTGACTTTTGGCAATTCACTCAAAAATGGTGCCAAACGCGTGCAAATGCTCCGCTGAAAGCTTTGGCAGTCGAAACAGAAGGCTTTTTGTCACAGGAAACGAAATCAGCCCTCAGAAACTTAAACGGTGGAAAAACTTTTTTTGAAAAAATCCCTAAGCCCCGGGGTCACAATTTCAGCAAAAATCTGACTTTTGGCAATTCACTCAAAAATGGTGCCAAACGCTTGCAAATGCTCCGCTGAAAGTTTTGGCAGTCGAAACAGAAGGCTTTTTATCACAGGAGAAGAAATCAGCCCTCAGCAACTTAACCGGCAGAAAATAATTTTTTGAAAAAATCCCCAAGCCCCGGGGTCACAATTTCAGTAAAAATCTGACTTTTGGCAATTCACTCAAAAATGGTGCCAAACGCTTGCAAAAGCTCTGCTGAAAGCTTTGGCAGTCAAAGCAGAAGGCTTTTTGTCACAGGAGAAGAAATCAGCCCTCAGAAACTTAAACAGTGGAAAAACTTTTTTTGAAAAAATCCCTAAGCCCCGGGGTCACAATTTCAGCAAAAATTTGACTTTTGGCAATTCACTCAAAAATGGTGCCAAACGCTTGCAAAAGCTCCGCTGAAAGCTTCGGCAGTCGAAGCAGAAGGCTTTTTGTCACATTAGAAGAAATCAGCCCTCAGCAACTTGACCGGCGGAAAATGTTTTTTTTGAAAAAATCCCTAAGCCCCGGGGTCACAATTTCAGCAAAAATCTGACTTTTGGCAATTCACTCAAAAATGGTGCCAAACGCTTGCAAATGCTCCCCTGAAAGCTTTGGCAGTCGAAACAGAAGGCTTTTTGTCACAGGAGAAGAAATCAGCCCTCAGAAACTTAAACAGCGGAAAAACTTTTTTTGAAAAAATCCCTAAGCCCCGGGGTCACAATTTCAGCAAAAATCTGACTTTTGGCAATTCACTCAAAAATGGTGCCAAACGCTTGCAAATGCTCCGCTGAAAGCTTTGGCAGTCGAAACAGAAGGCTTTTTGTCACAGGAAAAGAAATCAGCCCTCAACAACTTGACCGGCGGAAAATGTTTTTTTTGAAAAAATCCCTAAGCCCCGGGGTCACAATTTCAGCAAAAATCTGACTTTTGGCAATTCACTCAAAAATGGTGCCAAACGCTTGCAAATGCTCCGCTGAAAGTTTTGGCAGTCGAAACAGAAGGCTTTTTATCACAGGAGAAGAAATCAGCCCTCAGCAACTTAACCGGCAAAAAATAATTTTTTGAAAAAATCCCCAAGCCCCGGGGTCACAATTTCAGTAAAAATCTGACTTTTGGCAATTCACTCAAAAATGGTGCCAAACGCTTGCAAAAGCTCTGCTGAAAGCTTTGGCAGTCAAAGCAGAAGGCTTTTTATCACAGGAGAAGAAATCAGCCCTCAGCAACTTAACCGGCAGAAAATGTTTTTTTTTGAAAAAATCCCCAAGCCCCGGTGTCACAATTTCAGTAAAAATCTGTCTTTTGGCAATTCACTCAAAAATGGTGCCAAACGCTTGCAAAAGCTCTGCTGAAAGCTTTGGCAGTCGAAAGAGAAGGCTTTTTATCACAGGAGAAGAAATCAGCCCTCAGCAACTTGACCGGCGGAAAATGTTTTTTTTGAAAAAATCCCTAAGCCCCGGGGTCACAATTTCAGCAAAAATCTGACTTTTGGCAATTCACTCAAAAATGGTGCCAAACGCTTGCAAATGCTCCGCTGAAAGCTTTGGCAGTCGAAACAGAAGGCTTTTTGTCACAGGAAAAGAAATCAGCCCTCAACAACTTGACCGGCGGAAAATGTTTTTTTTGAAAAAATCCCTAAGCCCCGGGGTCACAATTTCAGCAAAAATCTGACTTTTGGCAATTCACTCAAAAATGGTGCCAAACGCTTGCAAATGCTCCGCTGAAAGTTTTGGCAGTCGAAACAGAAGGCTTTTTATCACAGGAGAAGAAATCAGCCCTCAGCAACTTAACCGGCAAAAAATAATTTTTTGAAAAAATCCCCAAGCCCCGGGGTCACAATTTCAGTAAAAATCTGACTTTTGGCAATTCACTCAAAAATGGTGCCAAACGCTTGCAAAAGCTCTGCTGAAAGCTTTGGCAGTCAAAGCAGAAGGCTTTTTGTCACAGGAGAAGAAATCAGCCCTCAGCAACTTAAGTGGCAGAAAATAATTTTTTGAAAAAATCCCTAAGCCCCGGGGTCACAATTTCAGCAAAAATCTGACTTTTGGCAATTCACTCAAAAATGGTGCCAATCGCTTGCAAATGCTCCCCTGAAAGCTTCGGCAGTCGAAAGAGAAGGCTTTTTATCACAGGAGAAGAAATCAGCCCTCAGCAACTTGACCGGCGGAAAATGTTTTTTTTGAAAAAATCCCTAAGCCCCGGGGTCACAATTTCAGCAAAAATCTGACTTTTGGCAATTCACTCAAAAATGGTGCCAAACGCTTGCAAATGCTCCGCTGAAAGCTTTGGCAGTCGAAACAGAAGGCTTTTTGTCACAGGAAAAGAAATCAGCCCTCAGAAACTTAAACAGCGGAAAAACTTTTTTTGAAAAAATCCCTAAGCCCCTGGTCACAATTTCAGCAAAAATCTGACTTTTGGCAATTCACTCAAAAATGGTGGCAAACGCTTGCAAATGCTCCGCTGAAAGTTTTGGCAGTCGAAACAGAAGGCTTTTTATCACAGGAGAAGAAATCAGCCCTCAGCAACTTAACCGGCAGAAAATAATTTTTTGAAAAAATCCCCAAGCCCCGGGGTCACAATTTCAGTAAAAATCTGACTTTTGGCAATTCACTCAAAAATGGTGCCAAACGCTTGCAAAAGCTCTGCTGAAAGCTTTGGCAGTCAAAGCAGAAGGCTTTTTATCACAGGAGAAGAAATCAGCCCTCAGCAACTTAACCGGCAGAAAATGTTTTTTTTTGAAAAAATCCCCAAGCCCCGGGGTCACAATTTCAGTAAAAATCTGTCTTTTGGCAATTCACTCAAAAATGGTGCCAAACGCTTGCAAAAGCTCTGCTGAAAGCTTTGGCAGTCGAAAGAGAAGGCTTTTTATCACAGGAGAAGAAATCAGCCCTCAGCAACTTGACCGGCGGAAAATGTTTTTTTTGAAAAAATCCCTAAGCCCCGGGGTCACAATTTCAGCAAAAATCTGACTTTTGGCAATTCACTCAAAAATGGTGCCAAACGCTTGCAAATGCTCCGCTGAAAGCTTTGGCAGTCGAAACAGAAGGCTTTTTGTCACAGGAAACGAAATCAGCCCTCAGAAACTTAAACAGTGGAAAAACTTTTTTTGAAAAAATCCCTAAGCCCCGGGGTCACAATTTCAGCAAAAATCTGACTTTTGGCAATTCACTCAAAAATGGTGCCAAACGCTTCCAAATGCTCCGCTGAAAGTTTTGGCAGTCGAAACAGAAGGCTTTTTATCACAGGAGAAGAAATCAGCCCTCAGCAACTTAACCGGCAGAAAATAATTTTTTGAAAAAATCCCCAAGCCCCGGGGTCACAATTTCAGTAAAAATCTGACTTTTGGCAATTCACTCAAAAATGGTGCCAAACGCTTGCAAAAGCTCTGCTGAAAGCTTTGGCAGTCAAAGCAGAAGGCTTTTTGTCACAGGAGAAGAAATCAGCCCTCAGCAACTTAAGTGGCAGAAAATAATTTTTTGAAAAAATCCCTAAGCCCCGGGGTCACAATTTCAGCAAAAATCTGACTTTTGGCAATTCACTCAAAAATGGTTCCAAACGCTTGCAAATGCTCCGCTGAAAGCTTTGGCAGTCGAAACAGAAGGCTTTTTGTCACAGGAAAAGAAATCAGCCCTCAGAAACTTAAACAGCGGAAAAACGTTTTTTGAAAAAATCCCTAAGCCCCGGGGTCACAATTTCAGCAAAAATCTGACTTTTGGCAATTCACTCAAAAATGGTGCCAAACGCTTGCAAAAGCTCCGCTGAAAGCTTTGGCAGTCGAAACAGAAGGCTTTTTGTCACAGGAAAAGAAATCAGCCCTCAATAACTTGACCGGCGGAAAATGTTTTTTTTGAAAAAATCCCTAAGCCCCGGGGTCACAATTTCAGCAAAAATCTGAGTTTTGGCAATTCACTCAAAAATGGTGGCAAACGCTTGCAAATGCTCCACTGAAAGTTTTGGCAGTCGAAACAGAAGGCTTTTTATCACAGGGGAAGAAATCAGCCCTCAGCAACTTAACCGGCGGAAAATGTTTTTTTTGAAAAAATCCCTAAGCCCCGGGCTCACAATTTCAGCAAAAATCTGACTTTTGGCAATTCACTCAAAAATGGTGCCAAACGCTTGCAAAAGCTCTGCTGAAAGCTTTGGCAGTCAAAGCAGAAGGCTTTTTGTCACAGGAGAAGAAATCAGCCCTCAGCAACTTAAGTGGCAGAAAATAATTTTTTGAAAAAATCCCTAAGCCCCGGGGTCACAATTTCAGCAAAAATCTGACTTTTGGCAATTCACTCAAAAATGGTGCCAATCGCTTGCAAAAGCTCCGCTGAAAGTTTTGGCAGTCGAAACAGAAGGCTTTTTATCACAGGAGAAGAAATCAGCCCTCAGCAACTTAACCGGCAGAAAATAAGTTTTTGAAAAAATCCCTAAGCCCCGGGGTCACAATTTCAGCAAAAATCTGACTTTTGGCAATTCAATCAAAAATGGTGCCAAACGCTTGCAAATGCTCCGCTGAAAGCTTTGGCAGTCGAAGCAGAAGGCTTTTTGTCACAGGAGAAGAAATTAGCCCTCAACAACTTGACAGGCGGAAAATGTTTTTTTTGAAAAAATCCCTAAGCCCCGGGGTCACAATTTCAGCAAAAATCTGACTTTTGGCAATTCACTCAAAAATGGTGCCAAACGCTTGCAAAAGCTCCGCTGAAAGCTTTGGCAGTCGAAACAGAAGGCTTTTTGTCACAGGAAAAGAAATCAGCCCTCAACAACTTAACTGGCGGAAAAACTTTTTTTGAAAAAATCCCTAAGCCCCGGGCTCACAATTTCAGCAAAAATATGACTTTTGGCAATTCACTCAGAAATGGTGCCAAACGCTTGCAAATGCTCCGCTGAAACTTTCTCAGTCGAAAGAGAAGGCTTTTTGTCATAGGAAAAGAAATCAGCCCTCAGCAACTTGACCGGCGGAAAATGTTTTTTTTAAAAAAATCCCTAAGCCCCGGGGTCACAATTTCAGCAAAAATCTGACTTTTGGCAATTCATTCAAAAATGGTGCCTAACGCTTGCAAATGCTCCGCTGAAAGCGTTGGCAGTCGAAACAGAAGGCTTTTTGTCACAGGAAAAGAAATCAGCCCTCAACAACTTGACCGGCGGAAAATGTTTTTTTAAAAAAAATCCCTAAGCCCCGGGGTCACAATTTCAGCAAAAATCTGACTTTTGGCAATTCACTCAAAAATGGTGCCAAACGCTTGCAAAAGCTCCGCTGAAAGCTTTGGCAGTCGAAGCAGAAGGCTTTTTGTCACAGGTGAAGAAATCAGCCCTCAGCAACTTAACCGGCAGAAAATAATTTTTTGAAAAAATCCCTAAGCCCCGGGGTCACAATTTCAGCAAAAATCTGACTTTTGGCAATTCATTCAAAAATGGTGCCTAACGCTTGCAAATGCTCCGCTGAAAGCGTTGGCAGTCGAAGGAGAAGGCTTTTTATCACAGGAAAAGAAATCAGCCCTCAGGAACTTGACCGACGGAAAAACTTTTTTTGAAAAAATCCCTAAGCCCCGGGGTCACAATTTCAGCAAATATCCGACTTTTGGCAATTCAATTAAAAATGGTGCCAAACGCTTGCAAATGCTCCCCTGAAAGTTTTGGCAGTCGATACAGAAGGCTTTTTATCACAGGAAAAGAAATCAGCCCTCAGGAACTTGACCGACGGAAAAACTTTTTTTGAAAAAATCCCTAAGCCCCGGGGTCACAATTTCAGCAAAAATCTGACTTTTGGCAATTCAATCAAAAATGGTGCCAAACGCTTGCAAATGCTCCCCTGAAAGCTTTGGTAGTCGAAGCAGAAGGCTTTTTATCACAGGTGAAGAAATCAGCCCTCAGCAACTTAACCGGCAGAAAATAATTTTTTGAAAAAATCCCTAAGCCCCGGGGTCACAATTTCAGAAAAAATCTGACTTTAGCCAATTCCATTAAAAATGGTGCCAAACGCTTACAAATGCTCCCCTGAAAGTTTTGGCAGTCGATACAGAAGGCTTTTTATCACAGGAAAAGAAATCAGCCCTCAGGAACTTGACCGACGTAAAAACTTTTTTTGAAAAAATCCCTAAGCCCCGGGGTCACAATTTCAGCAAAAATCTGACTTTTGGCAATTCACTCAAAAATGGTGCCAAACGCTTGCAAAAGCTCCGCTGAAAGCTTTGGCAGTCGAAGCAGAAGGCTTTTTGTCACATTAGAAGAAATCAGCCCTCAGCAACTTAACCGGCGGAAAATGTTTTTTTTAAAAAAATCCCTAAGCCCCGGGGTCACAATTTCAGCAAAAATCTGACTTTTGGCAATTCACGCAAAAATGGTACCAAACGCTTGCAAATGCTCCCCTGAAAGTTTTGGCAGTCGATACAGAAGGCTTTTTATCACAGGAAAAGAAATCAGCCCTCAGGAACTTGACCGACGGAAAAACTTTTTTTGAAAAAATCCCTAAGCCCCGGGGTCACAATTTCAGCAAATATCCGACTTTTGGCAATTCACTCAAAAATGGTGCGAAACGCTTGCAAATGCTCCGCTGAAAGCTTTGGCAGTTGAAGCAGAAGGCTTTTTGTCACAGGTGAAGAAATCAGCCCTCAGCAGCTTAACCGGCAGAAAATATTTTTTTGAAAAAATCCCTAAGCCCCGGGGTCACAATTTCAGCAAAAATCTGACTTTTGGCAATTCAATCAAAAATGGTGCCAAACGCTTGCAAATGCTCCCCTGAAAGCTTTGGTAGTCGAAGCAGAAGGCTTTTTGTCACAGGTGAAGAAATCAGCCCTCAGCAACTTAACCGGCAGAAAATAATTTTTTGAAAAAATCCCTAAGCCCCAGGGTCACAATTTCAGAAAAAATCTGACTTTAGCCAATTCAATTAAAAATGGTGCCAAACGCTTGCAAATGCTCCCCTGAAAGTTTTGGCAGTCGATACAGAAGGCTTTTTATCACAGGAAAAGAAATCCGCCCTCAGGAACTTGACCGACGGAAAAACTTTTTTTGAAAAAATCCCTAAGCCCCGGGGTCACAATTTCAGCAAAAATCTGACTTTTGGCAATTCAATCAAAAATGGTGCCAAACGCTTGCAAATGCTCCCCTGAAAGCTTTGGTAGTCGAAGCAGAAGGCTTTTTGTCACAGGTGAAGAAATCAGCCCTCAGCAACTTAACCGGCAGAAAATAATTTTTTGAAAAAATCCCTAAGCCCCAGGGTCACAATTTCAGAAAAAATCTGACTTTAGCCAATTCAATTAAAAATGGTGCCAAACGCTTGCAAATGCTCCCCTGAAAGTTTTGGCAGTCGATACAGAAGGCTTTTTATCACAGGAAAAGAAATCAGCCCTCAGGAACTTGACCGACGGAAAAACTTTTTTTGAAAAAATCCCTAAACCCCGGGGTCACAATTTCAGCAAAAATCTGACTTTTGGCAATTCACGCAAAAATGGTACCAAACGCTTGCAAATGCTCCCCTGAAAGTTTTGGCAGTCGATACAGAAGGCTTTTTATCACAGGAAAAGAAATCAGCCCTCAGGAACTTGACCGACGGAAAAACTTTTTTTGAAAAAATCCCTAAGCCCCGGGGTTACAATTTCAGCAAATATCCGACTTTTGGCAATTCACTCAAAAATTCTTCCAAACGCTTGCAAACGCTCCCCTGAAAGCTTCGGCAGTCAAAACAGAAGCCTTTTGTCACAGGAGAAGAAATTAGCCCTCAACAACTTGACCGGCGGAAAATGTTTTTTTTGAAAAAATCCGTAAGCCCCGGGGTCACAATTTCAGCAAAAATCTGACTTTTGGCAATTCACTCAGAAATGTTGCCAAACGCTTGCAAATGCTCCGCTGAAAGCTTTGGCAATCGAAGCAGAAGGCTTTTTGTCACATTAGAAGAATTCAGCCCTCAGCAACTTAACCGGCAGAAAATAATTTTTTGAAAAAACCCCTAAGCCCCGGGGTCACAATTTCAGCAAAAATCTGACTTTTGGCAATTCACTAAAAAATGGTGCCAATCGCTTGCAAATGCTCCCCTGAAAGTTTTGGCAGTCGAAAGAGAAGGCTTTTTGTCACAGGAGAAGGAATCAGCCTTCAGCAACTTAACCGGCAGAAAATAATTTTTTGAAAAAATCCCTAAGCCCCGGGGTCACAATTTCAGCAAAAATATGACTTTTGGCAATTCACTCAGAAATGGTGCCAAACGCTTGCAAATGCTCCCCTGAAAGCTTTGGCAGTCGAAACAGAAGGCTTTTTGTTACAGGAGAAGAAATCAGCCCTCAACAACTTGACCGGCGGAAAATGTTTTTTTTGAAAAAATCCCTAAGCCCCGGGGTCACAATTTCAGGAAAAATCTGACTTTTGCCAATTCACTCAAAAATGGTGCCAAACGCTTGCAAATGCTCCGCTGAAAGCTTTGACAGTCAAAGCAGAAGGCTTTTTGTCACAGGTGAAGAAATCAGCCCTCAGCAACTTAACCGGCAGAAAATAATTTTTTGAAAAAATCCGCAAGCCCCGGGGTCACAATTTCAGCAAATATCCGACTTTTGGCAATTCACTCAAAAATGGTGCCAAACGCTTGGAAATCCTCCGCTGAAACTTTCTCAGTCGAAAGAGAAGGCTTTTTGTCAAAGGAAAAGAAATCAGCCCTCAACAACTTGACCGGCGAAAAATGTTTTTTTTTGAAAAAATCCCTTAGCCCCGAGGTCACAATTTCAGCAAAAATCTGACTTTTGGCAATTCACTCAAAAATGGTGCCAAACGCTTGCAAATGCTCCCCTGAAAGGTTTGGCAGTTGAAACAGAAGGCTTTTTGTCACATTAGAAGAAATCAGCCCTCAGCAACTTAACCGGCAGAAAATAAGTTTTTGAAAAAATCCCTAAGCCCCGGGGTCACAATTTCAGCAAAAATCTGACTTTTGGCAATTCAATCAAAAATGGTGCCAAACGCTTGCAAATACTCCACTGAAAGCTTTGACAGTCAAAGCAGAAGGCTTTTTGTCACAGGTGAAGAAATCAGCCCTCAGCAACCTAACCGGCAGAAAATAATTTTTTGAAAAAATCCCTAAGCCCCAGGGTCACAATTTCAGAAAAAATCTGACTTTAGCCAATTCACTCAAAAATGGTGCCAATCGCTTGCAAATGCTCCCCTGAAAGCTTTGGCAGTCAAAACAGAAGGCTTTTTGTCACAGGAAAAGAAATCAGCCCTCAGAAACTTAAACAGCGGAAAAACTTTTTTTGAAAAAATCCCTAAGCCCCGGGGTCACAATTTCAGGAAAAATATGACTTTTGGCAATTCACTCAGAAATGGTGCCAAACACTTGCAAATGCTCCCCTGAAAGCTTTGGCAGTCGAAACAGAAGGCTTTTTGTCACAGGCAAAGAAATCAGCCCTCAGAAACTTAAACAGCGGAAAAACTTTTTTTGAAAAAATCCCTAAGCCCCGAGGTCACAATTTCAGCAAAAATCTGACTTTTGGCAATTCACTCAAAAATGGTGCCAAACGCTTGCAAAAGCTCCCCTGAAAGCTTTGGCAGTCAAAGCAGAAGGCTTTTTGTCACAGGTAAAGAAATCAGCCCTCAACAACTTAAAAGGGAGAAAATAATTTTTTGAAAAAATCCCTAAGCCCCGGGGTCACAATTTCAGCAAAAATATAACTTTTGGCAATTCACTCAGAAATGGTGCCAAACACTTGCAAATGCTCCCCTGAAAGCTTTGGCAGTCCAAAAAGAAGGCTTTTTGTCACAGGAGAAGAAATCAGCCCTCAACAACTTGACCGGCGGAAAATGTTTTTTTTGAAAAAATCCCTAAGCCCCGGGGTCACAATTTCAGCAAAAATCTGACTTTTGCCAATTCACTCAAAAATGGTGCCAAACGCTTGCAAATGCTCCGTTGAAAGCTTTGACAGTCAAAGCAGAAGGCTTTTTGTCACAGGAGAAGAAATCAGCCCTCAGCAACTTAACCAGCAGAAAATAATTTTTTGAAAAAATCCCTAAGCCCCGGGGTCACAATTTCAGCAAAAATCTGACTTTTGCCAATTCAATTAAAAATGGTGCCAATCGCTTGCAAATGCTCCGCTGAAAGCTTTGGCAGTCGAAACAGAAGGTTTTTTGTCACAGGAAAAGAAATCAGCCCTCAACAACTTGACCGGCGGAAAATGTTTTTTCTGAAAAAATCCCTAAGCCCCGGGGTCACAATTTCAGCAAAAATCTGACTTTTGGCAATTCACTCAGAAATGGTGCCAAACGCTTGCAAATGCTCCGCTGAACGCTTTGGCAGTCGAAACAGAAGGCTTTTTGTCACAGGAAAAGAAATCAGCCCTCAGAAACTTAAACAGCGGAAAAACTTTTTTTGAAAAAATCCCTAAGCCCCGGGGTCACAATTTCAGCAAAAATATGACTTTTGGCAATTCACTCAGAAATGGTGCCAAACGCTTGCAAATGCTCCGCTGAAACATTCTCAGTCGAAAGAGAAGGCTTTTTGTCACAGGAAAAGAAATCAGCCCTCAACAACTTGACCGGCGGAAAAAGTTTTTTGAAAAAATCCCTAAGCCCCGGGGTCACAATTTCAGCAAAAATCTGACTTTTGGCAATTCACTCAAAAATGGTGCCAAACGCTTGCAAATGCTCCGCTGAAAGCTTTGGCAGTCAAAGCAGAAGGCTTTTTGTCACAGGACAAGAAATCAGCCTTCAGCAACTTAACCGGCAGAAAATAATTTTTTGAAAAAATCCCTAAGCCCCGGGGTCACAATTTCAGTAAAAATCTGACTTTTGGCAATTCAATCAAAAATGGTGCCAAACGCTTGCAAATGCTCCGCTGAAAGCTTTGGCAGTCGAAACAGAAGGCTTTTTGTCACAGGAAAAGAAATAAGCCCTCAACAACTTGACCGGAGGAAAATGTTTTTTTTGAAAAAATCCCTAAGCCCCGGGGTCACAATTTCAGCAAAAATCTGACTTTGGGCAATTCACTCAAAAATGGTGCCAAACACTTGCAAATGGTCCGCTGAAAGTTTTGGCAGTCAAAACAGAAGGCTTTTTATCACAGGAGAAGAAATCAGCCCTCAGCAACTTAACCGGCAGAAAATATTTTTTTGAAAAAATCCCTAAGCCCCGGGGTCACAATTTCAGCAAAAATCTGACTTTTGGCAATTCACTCAAAAATGGTGCCAAACGCTTGCAAAAGCTCCGCTGAAAGCTTTGGCAGTCGAAGCAGAAGGCTTTTTGTCACAGGAGAAGAAATTAGCCCTCAGCAACTTGACCGGCGGAAAATGTTTTTTTTTTGAAAAAATCCCTAAGCCCCGGGGTCACAATTTCAGCAAAAATCTGACTTTTGGCAATTCAATCAAAAATGGTGCCAAACGCTTGCAAATGCTCCGCTGAAAGTTTTGGCAGTCGAAACAGAAGGCTTTTTGTCACAGGAGAAGAAATCAGCCCTCAGCAACTTAACTGGCAGATAATAATTTTTTGAAAAAATCCCTAAGCCCCGGGGTCACAATTTCAGTAAAAATCTGACTTTTGGCAATTCACTCAAAAATGGTGCCAATCGCTTGCAAATGCTCCCCTGAAAGCTTTGGCAGTCGAAAGAGAAGGCTTTTTATCACAGGAGAAGAAATCAGCCCTCAGCAACTTGACCGGAGGAAAATGTTTTTTTTGAAAAAATCCCTAAGCCCCGGGGTCACAATTTCAGCAAAAATCTGACTTTTGGCAATTCACTCAAAAATGGTGCCAAACGCTTGCAAATGCTCCGCTGAAAGTTTTGGCAGTCGAAACAGAAGTCTTTTTATCACAGGAGAAGAAATCAGCCCTCAGCAACTTAACCGGCAGAAAATAATTTTTGGAAAAAATCCTCAAGCCCCGGGGTCACAATTTCAGTAAAAATCTGACTTTTGCCAATTCAATTAAAAATGGTGCCAAACGCTTGCAAATGCTCCCCTGAAAGCTTAGGCAGTCGATACAGAAGGCTTTTTATCACAGGAAAAGAAATCAGCCCTCAGCAACTTAACCGGCGGCAAAAGTTTTTTCAAAAAAATCCCTAAGCCCCGGGGTCACAATTTCAGCAAAAATTTGACTTTTAGCAATTCACTCAAAAATGGTGCCAATTGCTTGCAAATGCTCCGCTGAAAGCTTTGGCAGTCGAAACAGAAGGCTTTTTGTCACAGGAAAAGAAATCAGCCCTCAGAAACTTAAACAGCGGAAAAACTTTTTTTGAAAAAATCCCTAATCCCCGGGGTCACAATTTCAGCAAAAATCTGACTTTTGGCAATTCACTCAAAAATGGTGCCAGTCGCTTGCAAATGCTCCCCTGAAAGCTTTGGCAGTCGAAAGAGAAGGCTTTTTATCACAGGAGAAGAAATCAGCCCTCAGCAACTTGACCGGCGGAAAATGTTTTTTTTGAAAAAATCCCTAAGCCCCGGGGTCACAATTTCAGCAAAAATCTGACTTTTGGCAATTCACTCAAAAATGGTGCCAAACGCTTGCAAATGCTCCGCTGAAAGCTTTGGCAGTCGAAACAGAAGGCTTTTTGTCACAGGAAAAGAAATCAGCCCTCAGAAACTTAAACAGCGGAAAAACTTTTTTTGAAAAAATCCCTAATCCCCGGGGTCACAATTTCAGCAAAAATCTGACTTTTGGCAATTCACTCAAAAATGGTGCCAAACGCTTGCAAAAGCTCCGCTGAAAGCTTTGGCAGTCGAAACAGAAGGCTTTTTGTCACAGGAAAAGAAATCAGCCCTCAACAACTTGACCGGCGGAAAATGTTTTTTTTGAAAAAATCCCTAAGCCCCGGGGTCACAATTTCAGCAAAAATCTGACTTTTGGCAATTCACTCAAAAATGGTGCCAAACGCTTGCAAATGCTCCCCTGAAAGTTTTGGCAGTCGAAACAGAAGGCTTTTTATCACAGGAGAAGAAATCAGCCCTCAGCAACTTAACCGGCAAAAAATAATTTTTTGAAAAAATCCCCAAGCCCCGGGGTCACAATTTCAGTAAAAATCTGACTTTTGGCAATTCACTCAAAAATGGTGCCAAACGCTTGCAAAAGCTCTGCTGAAAGCTTTGGCAGTCAAAGCAGAAGGCTTTTTGTCACAGGAGAAGAAATCAGCCCTCAGCAACTTAAGTGGCAGAAAATAATTTTTTGAAAAAATCCCTAAGCCCCGGGGTCACAATTTCAGCAAAAATCTGACTTTTGGCAATTCACTCAAAAATGGTGCCAGTCGCTTGCAAATGCTCCCCTGAAAGCTTTGGCAGTCGAAAGAGAAGGCTTTTTATCACAGGAGAAGAAATCAGCCCTCAGCAACTTGACCGGCGGAAAATGTTTTTTTTGAAAAAATCCCTAAGCCCCGGGGTCACAATTTCAGCAAAAATCTGACTTTTGGCAATTCACTCAAAAATGGTGCCAATCGCTTGCAAATGCTCCCCTGAAAGCTTTGGCAGTCGAAACAGAAGGCTTTTTGTCACAGGAAAAGAAATCAGCCCTCAGAAACTTAAATTGCGGAAAAACTTTTTTTGAAAAAATCCCTAAGCCCCGGGGTCACAATTTCAGCAAAAATCTGACTTTTGGCAATTCACTCAAAAATGGTGCCAAACGCTTGCAAAAGCTCCGCTGAAAGCTTTGGCAGTCGAAACAGAAGGCTTTTTGTCACAGGAAAAGAAATCAGCCCTCAACAACTTGACCGGCGGAAAATGTTTTTTTTGAAAAAATCCCTAAGCCCCGGGGTCACAATTTCAGCAAAAATCTGACTTTTGGCAATTCACTCAAAAATGGTGCCAAACGCTTGCAAAAGCTCCGCTAAAAGCTTTGGCAGTCGAAGCAGAAGGCTTTTTGTCACATTAGAAGAAATCAGCCCTCAGCAACTTAACCGGCAGAAAATAACTTTTTGAAAAAATCCCTAAGCCCCGGGGTCACAATTTCAGCAAAAATCTGACTTTTGGCAATTCTATCAAAAATGGTGCCAAACGCTTGCAAAAGCTCCGCTGAAAGCTTTGGCAGTCGAAAGAGAAGGCTTTTTATCACAGGAGAAGAAATCAGCCCTCAGCAACTTGACCGGCGGAAAATGTTTTTTTTTGAAAAAATCCCTAAGCCCCGGGGTCACAATTTCAGCAAAAATCTGACTTTTGGCAATTCACTCAGAAATGGTGCCAAACGCTTGCAAATGCTCCCCTGACAGCTTTGGCAGTCAAAACAGAAGGCTTTTTGTCACAGGAGAAGAAATTAGCCCTCAGCAACTTGACCGGCGGAAAATGTTTTTTTTTGAAAAAATCCCTAAGCCCCGGGGTCACAATTTCAGCAAAAATCTGACTTTTGCCAATTCAATTAAAAATGGTGCCAATCGCTTGCAAATGCTCCGCTGAAAGCTTTGGCAGTCGAAACAGAAGGTTTTTTGTCACAGGAAAAGAAATCAGCCCTCCACAACTTGACCGGCGGAAAATGTTTTTTTTGAAAAAATCCCTAAGCCCCGGGGTCACAATTTCAGCAAAAATCTGACTTTTGGCAATTCACTCAGAAATGGTGCCAAACGCTTGCAAATGCTCCGCTGAAAGCTTTGGCAGTCGAAACAGAAGGCTTTTTGTCACAGGAAAAGAAATCAGCCCTCAGAAACTTAAACAGCGGAAAAACTTTTTTTGAAAAAATCCCTAAGCCCCGGGGTCACAATTTCAGCAAAAATATGACTTTTGGCAATTCACTCAGAAATGGTGCCAAACGCTTACAAATGCTCCGCTGAAACATTCTCAGTCGAAAGAGAAGGCTTTTTGTCAAAGGAAAAGAAAACAGCCCTCAACAACTTGACCGGCGGAAAAAGTTTTTTGAAAAAATCCCTAAGCCCCGGGGTCACAATTTCAGCAAAAATCTGACTTTTGGCAATTCACTTAAAAATGGTGCCAAACGCTTGCAAATGCTCCGCTGAAAGCTTTGGGGGTCGAAACAGAAGGCTTTTTGTCACAGGACAAGAAATCAGCCTTCAGCAACTTAACCGGCAGAAAAACTTTTTTTGAAAAAATCCCTAAGCCCCGGGGTCACAATTTCAGTAAAAATCTGACTTTTGGCAATTCAATCAAAAATGGTGCCAAACGCTTGCAAATGCTCCCCTGAAAGCTTAGGCAGTCGATACAGAAGGCTTTTTATCACAGGAAAAGGAATCAGCCCTCAGCAACTTAAATTGCGGAAAAACTTTTTTTGAAAAAATCCCTAAGCCCCGGGGTCACAATTTCAGCAAAAATCTGACTTTTGCCAATTCAATTAAAAATGGTGCCAATCGCTTGCAAATGCTCCCCTGAAAGCTTAGGCAGTCGATACAGAAGGCTTTTTATCACAGGAAAAGAAATCAGCCCTCAGCAACTTAACCGGCGGCAAAAGTTTTTTCAAAAAAATCCCTAAGCCCCGGGGTCATAATTTCAGCAAAAATTTGACTTTTAGCAATTCGCTCAAAAATGGTGCCAATTGCTTGCAAATGCTCCGCTGAAAGCTTTGGCAGTCGAAACTGAAGGCTTTTTGTCACAGGAAAAGAAATCAGCCCTCAGGAACTTGACCGGCGGAAAATGTTTTTCTTTGAAAAAATCCCTAAGCCCCGGGGTCACAATTTCAGGAAAAATCTGACTTTTGGCAATTCACTCAAAAATGGTGCCAAACGCTTGCAAATGCTCCGCTGAAAGTTTTGGCAGTCGAAACAGAAGGCTTTTTATCACAGGAGAAGAAATCAGCCCTCAGCAACTTAACCCCCAGAAAATAATTTTTTGAAAAAATCCCCAAGCCCCGGGGTCACAATTTCAGTAAAAATCTGACTTTTGGCAATTCACTCAAAAATGGTGCCAAACGCTTGCAAAAGCTCTGCTGAAAGCTTTGGCAGTCAAAGCAGAAGGCTTTTTGTCACAGGAGAAGAAATCAGCCCTCAGCAACTTAAGTGGCAGAAAATAATTTTTTGAAAAAATCCCTAAGCCCCGGGGTCACAATTTCAGCAAAAATCTGACTTTTGGCAATTCACTCAAAAATGGTGCCAGTCGCTTGCAAATGCTCCCCTGAAAGCTTTGGCAGTCGAAAGAGAAGGCTTTTTATCACAGGAGAAGAAATCAGCCCTCAGCAACTTGACCGGCGGAAAATGTTTTTTTTGAAAAAATCCCTAAGCCCCGGGGTCACAATTTCAGCAAAAATCTGACTTTTGGCAATTCACTCAAAAATGGTGCCAAACGCTTGCAAATGCTCCGCTGAAAGCTTTGGCAGTCGAAACAGAAGGCTTTTTGTCACAGGAAAAGAAATCAGCCCTCAGAAACTTAAACAGCGGAAAAACTTTTTTTGAAAAAATCCCTAATCCCCGGGGTCACAATTTCAGCAAAAATCTGACTTTTGGCAATTCACTCAAAAATGGTGCCAAACGCTTGCAAAAGCTCCGCTGAAAGCTTTGGCAGTCGAAACAGAAGGCTTTTTGTCACAGGAAAAGAAATCAGCCCTCAACAACTTGACCGGCGGAAAATTTTTTTTTGAAAAAATCCCTAAGCCCCGGGGTCACAATTTCAGCAAAAATCTGACTTTTGGCAATTCACTCAAAAATGGTGCCAAACGCTTGCAAATGCTCCGCTGAAAGTTTTGGCAGTCGAAACAGAAGGCTTTTTATCACAGGAGAAGAAATCAGCCCTCAGCAACTTAACCGGCAAAAAATAATTTTTTGAAAAAATCCCCAAGCCCCGGGGTCACAATTTCAGTAAAAATCTGACTTTTGGCAATTCACTCAAAAATGGTGCCAAACGCTTGCAAAAGCTCTGCTGAAAGCTTTGGCAGTCAAAGCAGAAGGCTTTTTGTCACAGGTGAAGAAATCAGCCCTCAGCAACTTAAGTGGCAGAAAATAATTTTTTGAAAAAATCCCTAAGCCCCGGGGTCACAATTTCAGCAAAAATCTGACTTTTGGCAATTCACTCAAAAATGGTGCCAGTCGCTTGCAAATGCTCCCCTGAAAGCTTTGGCAGTCGAAAGAGAAGGCTTTTTATCACAGGAGAAGAAATCAGCCCTCAGCAACTTGACCGGCGGAAAATGTTTTTTTTGAAAAAATCCCTAAGCCCCGGGGTCACAATTTCAGCAAAAATCTGACTTTTGGCAATTCACTCAAAAATGGTGCCAAACGCTTGCAAATGCTCCGCTGAAAGCTTTGGCAGTCGAAACAGAAGGCTTTTTGTCACAGGAAAAGAAATCAGCCCTCAGAAACTTAAACAGCGGAAAAACTTTTTTTGAAAAAATCCCTAATCCCCGGGGTCACAATTTCAGCAAAAATCTGACTTTTGGCAATTCACTCAAAAATGGTGCCAAACGCTTGCAAAAGCTCCGCTGAAAGCTTTGGCAGTCGAAACAGAAGGCTTTTTGTCACAGGAAAAGAAATCAGCCCTCAACAACTTGACCGGCGGAAAATGTTTTTTTTGAAAAAATCCCTAAGCCCCGGGGTCACAATTTCAGCAAAAATCTGACTTTTGGCAATTCACTCAAAAATGGTGCCAAATGCTTGCAAAAGCTCTGCTGAAAGCTTTGGCAGTCAAAGCAGAAGGCTTTTTGTCACAGGAGAAGAAATCAGCCCTCAGCAACTTAACTGGCAGAAAATAATTTTTTGAAAAAATCCCTAAGCCCCGGGGTCACAATTTCCGCAAAAATCTGACTTTTGGCAATTCACTCAAAAATGGTGCCAATCGCTTGCAAATGCTCCCCTGAAAGCTTTGGCAGTCGAAACAGAAGGCTTTTTGTCACAGGAAAAGAAATCAGCCCTCAGAAACTTAAATTGCTGAAAAACTTTTTTTGAAAAAATCCCTAAGCCCCGGGGTCACAATTTCAGCAAAAATCTGACTTTTGGCAATTCACTCAAAAATGGTGCCAAACGCTTGCAAAAGCTCCGCTGAAAGCTTTGGCAGTCGAAACAGAAGGCTTTTTGTCACAGGAAAAGAAATCAGCCCTCAACAACTTGACCGGCGGAAAATGTTTTTTTTGAAAAAATCCCTAAGCCCCGGGGTCACAATTTCAGCAAAAATCTGACTTTTGGCAATTCACTCAAAAATGGTGCCAAACGCTTGCAAAAGCTCCGCTAAAAGCTTTGGCAGTCGAAGCAGAAGGCTTTTTGTCACATTAGAAGAAATCAGCCCTCAGCAACTTAACCGGCAGAAAATAACTTTTTGAAAAAATCCCTAAGCCCCGGGGTCACAATTTCAGCAAAAATCTGACTTTTGGCAATTCTATCAAAAATGGTGCCAAACGCTTGCAAAAGCTCCGCTGAAAGCTTTGGCAGTCGAAAGAGAAGGCTTTTTATCACAGGAGAAGAAATCAGCCCTCAGCAACTTGACCGGCGGAAAATGTTTTTTTTTGAAAAAATCCCTAAGCCCCGGGGTCACAATTTCAGCAAAAATCTGACTTTTGGCAATTCACTCAGAAATGGTGCCAAACGCTTGCAAATGCTCCCCTGACAGCTTTGGCAGTCAAAACAGAAGGCTTTTTGTCACAGGAGAAGAAATTAGCCCTCAGCAACTTGACCGGCGGAAAATGTTTTTTTTTGAAAAAATCCCTAAGCCCCGGGGTCACAATTTCAGCAAAAATCTGACTTTTGCCAATTCAATTAAAAATGGTGCCAATCGCTTGCAAATGCTCCGCTGAAAGCTTTGGCAGTCGAAACAGAAGGTTTTTTGTCACAGGAAAAGAAATCAGCCCTCAACAACTTGACCGGCGGAAAATGTTTTTTTTGAAAAAATCCCTAAGCCACGGGGTCACAATTTCAGCAAAAATCTGACTTTTGGCAATTCACTCAGAAATGGTGAAAAACGCTTGCAAATGCTCCGCTGAAAGCTTTGGCAGTCGAAACAGAAGGCTTTTTGTCACAGGAAAAGAAATCAGCCCTCAGAAACTTAAACAGCGGAAAAACTTTTTTTGAAAAAATCCCTAAGCCCCGGGGTCACAATTTCAGCAAAAATATGACTTTTGGCAATTCACTCAGAAATGGTGCCAAACGCTTACAAATGCTCCGCTGAAACATTCTCAGTCGAAAGAGAAGGCTTTTTGTCAAAGGAAAAGAAATCAGCCCTCAACAACTTGACCGGCGGAAAAAGTTTTTTGAAAAAATCCCTAAGCCCCGGGGTCACAATTTCAGCAAAAATCTGACTTTTGGCAATTCACTTAAAAATGGTGCCAAACGCTTGCAAATGCTCCGCTGAAAGCTTTGGGGGTCGAAACAGAAGGCTTTTTGTCACAGGACAAGAAATCAGCCTTCAGCAACTTAACCGGCAGAAAAACTTTTTTTGAAAAAATCCCTAAGCCCCGGGGTCACAATTTCAGTAAAAATCTGACTTTTGGCAATTCAATCAAAAATGGTGCCAAACGCTTGCAAATGCTCCCCTGAAAGCTTAGGCAGTCGATACAGAAGGCTTTTTATCACAGGAAAAGGAATCAGCCCTCAGCAACTTAACCGGCAGAAAATAATTTTTGGAAAAAATCCCCAAGCCCCGGGGTCACAATTTCAGTAAAAATCTGACTTTTGCCAATTCAATTAAAAATGGTGCCAAACGCTTGCAAATGCTCCCCTGAAAGCTTAGGCAGTCGATACAGACGGCTTTTTATCACAGGAAAAGAAATCAGCCCTCAGCAACTTAACCCGCGGCAAAAGTTTTTTCGAAAAAATCCCTAAGCCCCGGGGTCACAATTTCAGCAAAAATTTGACTTTTAGCAATTCACTCAAAAATGGTGCCAATTGCTTGCAAATGCTCCGCTGAAAGCTTTGGCAGTCGAAACAGAAGGCTTTTTGTCACAGGAAAAGAAATCAGCCCTCAACAACTTGACCGGCGGAAAATGTTTTTTTTTTTTAAAAATCCCTAAGCCCCGGGGTCACAATTTCAGCAAAAATCTGACTTTGGGCAATTCACTCAGAAATGTTGCCAAACGCTTGCAAATGCTCCGCTGAAAGCTTTGGCAGTCGAAACAGAAGGCTTTTTATCACAGGAGAAGAAATCAGCCCTCAGCAACTTAACCGGCAGAAAATAATTTTTGGAAAAAATCCCCAAGCCCCGGGGTCACAATTTCAGTAAAAATCTGATTTTTGGCAATTCACTCAGAAATGGTGCCAAACGCTTACAAATGCTCCGCTGAAACATTCTCAGTCGAAAGAGAAGGCTTTTTGTCAAAGGAAAAGAAATCAGCCCTCAACAACTTGACCGGCGGAAAAAGTTTTTTGAAAAAATCCCTAAGCCCCGGGGTCACAATTTCAGCAAAAATCTGACTTTTGGCAATTCACTTAAAAATGGTGCCAAACGCTTGCAAATGCTCCGCTGAAAGCTTTGGGGGTCGAAACAGAAGGCTTTTTGTCACAGGACAAGAAATCAGCCTTCAGCAACTTAACCGGCAGAAAAACTTTTTTTGAAAAAATCCCTAAGCCCCGGGGTCACAATTTCAGTAAAAATCTGACTTTTGGCAATTCAATCAAAAATGGTGCCAAACGCTTGCAAATGCTCCCCTGAAAGCTTAGGCAGTCGATACAGAAGGCTTTTTATCACAGGAAAAGGAATCAGCCCTCAGCAACTTAAATTGCGGAAAAACTTTTTTTGAAAAAATCCCTAAGCCCCGGGGTCACAATTTCAGCAAAAATCTGACTTTTGGCAATTCACTCAAAAATGGTGCCAAACGCTTGCAAAAGCTCCGCTGAAAGCTTTGGCAGTCGAAACAGAAGGCTTTTTGTCACAGGAAAAGAAATCAGCCCTCAACAACTTGACCGGCGGAAAATGTTTTTTTTGAAAAAATCCCTAAGCCCCGGGGTCACAATTTCAGCAAAAATATGACTTTTGGCAATTCACTCAAAAATGGTGCCAAACGCTTGCAAAAGCTCCGCTAAAAGCTTTGGCAGTCGAAGCAGAAGGCTTTTTGTCACATTAGAAGAAATCAGCCCTCAGCAACTTAACCGGCAGAAAATAACTTTTTGAAAAAATCCCTAAGCCCCGGGGTCACAATTTCAGCAAAAATCTGACTTTTGGCAATTCTATCAAAAATGGTGCCAAACGCTTGCAAAAGCTCCGCTGAAAGCTTTGGCAGTCGAAAGAGAAGGCTTTTTATCACAGGAGAAGAAATCAGCCCTCAGCAACTTGACCGGCGGAAAATGTTTTTTTTTGAAAAAATCCCTAAGCCCCGGGGTCACAATTTCAGCAAAAATCTGACTTTTGGCAATTCACTCAGAAATGGTGCCAAACGCTTGCAAATGCTCCCCTGACAGCTTTGGCAGTCAAAACAGAAGGCTTTTTGTCACAGGAGAAGAAATTAGCCCTCAGCAACTTGACCGGCGGAAAATGTTTTTTTTTGAAAAAATCCCTAAGCCCCGGGGTCACAATTTCAGCAAAAATCTGACTTTTGCCAATTCAATTAAAAATGGTGCCAATCGCTTGCAAATGCTCCGCTGAAAGCTTTGGCAGTCGAAACAGAAGGTTTTTTGTCACAGGAAAAGAAATCAGCCCTCAACAACTTGACCGGCGGAAAATGTTTTTTTTGAAAAAATCCCTAAGCCCCGGGGTCACAATTTCAGCAAAAATCTGACTTTTGGCAATTCACTCAAAAATGGTTCCAAACGCTTGCAAATGCTCCGCTGAAAGCTTTGGCAGTCGAAACAGAAGGCTTTTTGTCACAGGAAAAGAAATCAGCCCTCAGAAACTTAAACAGCGGAAAAACTTTTTTTGAAAAAATCCCTAAGCCCCGGGGTCACAATTTCAGCAAAAATATGACTTTTGGCAATTCACTCAGAAATGGTGCCAAACGCTTACAAATGCTCCGCTGAAACATTCTCAGTCGAAAGAGAAGGCTTTTTGTCAAAGGAAAAGAAATCAGCCCTCAACAACTTGACCGGCGGAAAAAGTTTTTTGAAAAAATCCCTAAGCCCCGGGGTCACAATTTCAGCAAAAATCTGACTTTTGGCAATTCACTTAAAAATGGTGCCAAACGCTTGCAAATGCTCCGCTGAAAGCTTTGGGGGTCGAAACAGAAGGCTTTTTGTCACAGGACAAGAAATCAGCCTTCAGCAACTTAACCGGCAGAAAAACTTTTTTTGAAAAAATCCCTAAGCCCCGGGGTCACAATTTCAGTAAAAATCTGACTTTTGGCAATTCAATCAAAAATGGTGCCAAACGCTTGCAAATGCTCCCCTGAAAGCTTAGGCAGTCGATACAGAAGGCTTTTTATCACAGGAAAAGGAATCAGCCCTCAGCAACTTAACCGGCAGAAAATAATTTTTGGAAAAAATCCCCAAGCCCCGGGGTCACAATTTCAGTAAAAATCTGACTTTTGCCAATTCAATTAAAAATGGTGCCAAACGCTTGCAAATGCTCCCCTGAAAGCTTAGGCAGTCGATACAGACGGCTTTTTATCACAGGAAAAGAAATCAGCCCTCAGCAACTTAACCCGCGGCAAAAGTTTTTTCGAAAAAATCCCTAAGCCCCGGGGTCACAATTTCAGCAAAAATTTGACTTTTAGCAATTCACTCAAAAATGGTGCCAATTGCTTGCAAATGCTCCGCTGAAAGCTTTGGCAGTCGAAACAGAAGGCTTTTTGTCACAGGAAAAGAAATCAGCCCTCAACAACTTGACCGGCGGAAAATGTTTTTTTTTTGAAAAAATCCCTAAGCCCCGGGGTCACAATTTCAGCAAAAATCTGACTTTGGGCAATTCACTCAGAAATGTTGCCAAACGCTTGCAAATGCTCCGCTGAAAGCTTTGGCAGTCGAAACAGAAGGCTTTTTATCACAGGAGAAGAAATCAGCCCTCAGCAACTTAACCGGCAGAAAATAATTTTTGGAAAAAATCCCCAAGCCCCGGGGTCACAATTTCAGTAAAAATCTGATTTTTGGCAATTCACTCAAAAATGGTGCCAAACGCTTGCAAAAGCTCCGCTGAAAGCTTTGGCAGTCGAAACAGAAGGCTTTTTGTCACAGGAAAAGAAATCAGCCCTCAACAACTTAACCGGCGGAAAAACCTTCTTTGAAAAAATCCCTAAGCCCCGGGGTCACAATTTCAGCAAAAATCTGACTTTTGGCAATTCACTCTAAAATGGTGCCAATCGCTTGCAAATGCTCCCCTGAAAGCTTTGTCAGTCGAAACAGAAGACTTTTTGTCACAGGAAAAGAAATCAGCCCTCAGGAACTTGACCGGCGGAAAATGTTTTTTTTGAAAAAATCCCTAAACCCCGGGGTCACAATTTCAGAAAAAATCTGACTTTTGCCAATTCAATTAAAAATGGTGCCAAACGCTTGCAAATGCTCCCCTGAAAGCTTAGGCAGTTGATACAGAAGGCTTTTTATCACAGGAAAAGAAATCAGCCCTCAGGAACTTGACCGGCGGAAAATGTTTTTTTTTGAAAAAATCCCTAAGCCCCGGGGTCACAATTTCAGGAAAAATCTGACTTTTGGCAATTCACTCAAAAATGGTGCCAAACGCTTGCAAATGCTCCGCTGAAAGTTTTGGCAGTCGAAACAGAAGGCTTTTTATCACAGGAGAAGAAATCAGCCCTCAGAAACTTAACCCCCAGAAAATAATTTTTTGAAAAAATCCCCAAGCCCCGGGGTCACAATTTCAGTAAAAATCTGACTTTTGGCAATTCACTCAAAAATGGTGCCAAACGCTTGCAAAAGCTCTGCTGAAAGCTTTGGCAGTCAAAGCAGAAGGCTTTTTGTCACAGGAGAAGAAATCAGCCCTCAGCAACTTAAGTGGCAGAAAATAATTTTTTGAAAAAATCCCTAAGCCCCGGGGTCACAATTTCAGCAAAAATCTGACTTTTGGCAATTCACTCAAAAATGGTGCCAATCGCTTGCAAATGCTCCCCTGAAAGCTTTGGCAGTCGAAAGAGAAGGCTTTTTATCACAGGAGAAGAAATCAGCCCTCAGCAACTTGACCGGCGGAAAATGTTTTTTTTGAAAAAATCCCTAAGCCCCGGGGTCACAATTTCAGCAAAAATCTGACTTTTGGCAATTCACTCAAAAATGGTGCCAAACGCTTGCAAATGCTCCGCTGAAAGCTTTGGCAGTCGAAACAGAAGGCTTTTTGTCACAGGAAAAGAAATCAGCCCTCAGAAACTTAAACAGCGGAAAAACTTTTTTTGAAAAAATCCCTAATCCCCGGGGTCACAATTTCAGCAAAAATCTGACTTTTGGCAATTCACTCAAAAATGGTGCCAAACGCTTGCAAAAGCTCCGCTGAAAGCTTTGGCAGTCGAAACAGAAGGCTTTTTGTCACAGGAAAAGAAATCAGCCCTCAACAACTTGACCGGCGGAAAATGTTTTTTTTGAAAAAATCCCTAAGCCCCGGGGTCACAATTTCAGCAAAAATCTGACTTTTGGCAATTCACTCAAAAATGGTGCCAAACGCTTGCAAATGCTCCGCTGAAAGTTTTGGCAGTCGAAACAGAAGGCTTTTTATCACAGGAGAAGAAATCAGCCCTCAGCAACTTAACCGGCAGAAAATATTTTTTTGAAAAAATCCCCAAGCCCCGGGGTCACAATTTCAGTAAAAATCTGACTTTTGGCAATTCACTGAAAAATGGTGCCAAACGCTTGCAAAAGCTCTGCTGAAAGCTTTGGCAGTCAAAGCAGAAGGCTTTTTGTCACAGGAGAAGAAATCAGCCCTCAGCAACTTAACTGGCAGAAAATAATTTTTTGAAAAAATCCCTAAGCCCCGGGGTCACAATTTCCGCAAAAATCTGACTTTTGGCAATTCACTCAAAAATGGTGCCAATCGCTTGCAAATGCTCCCCTGAAAGCTTTGGCAGTCGAAACAGAAGGCTTTTTGTCACAGGAAAAGAAATCATCCCTCAGAAACTTAAATAGCGGAAAAACTTTTTTTGAAAAAATCCCTAAGCCCCGGGGTCACAATTTCAGCAAAAATCTGACTTTTGGCAATTCACTCAAAAATGGTGCCAAACGCTTGCAAAAGCTCCGCTGAAAGCTTTGGCAGTCGAAACAGAAGGCTTTTTGTCACAGGAAAAGAAATCAGCCCTCAGGAACTTGACCGGCGGAAAATGTTTTTCTTTGAAAAAATCCCTAAGCCCCGGGGTCACAATTTCAGCAAAAATCTGACTTTTGGCAATTCACTCAAAAATGGTGCCAAACGCTTGCAAAAGCTCCGCTAAAAGCTTTGGCAGTTGAAGCAGAAGGCTTTTTGTCACATTAGAAGAAATCAGCCCTCAGCAACTTAACCGGCAGAAAATAACTTTTTGAAAAAATCCCTAAGCCCCGGGGTCCCAATTTCAGCAAAAATCTGACTTTTGGCAATTCAATCAAAAATGGTGCCAAACGCTTGCAAAAGCTCCGCTGAAAGCTTTGGCAGTCGAAAGAGAAGGCTTTTTATCACAGGAGAAGAAATCAGCCCTCAGCAACTTGACCGGCGGAAAATGTTTTTTTTTGAAAAAATCCCTAAGCCCCGGGGTCACAATTTCAGCAAAAATCTGACTTTTGGCAATTCACTCAGAAATGGTGCCAAACGCTTGCAAATGCTCCCCTGACAGCTTTGGCAGTCAAAACAGAAGGCTTTTTGTCACAGGAGAAGAAATTAGCCCTCAGCAACTTGACCGGCGGAAAATGTTTTTTTTTGAAAAAATCCCTAAGCCCCGGGGTCACAATTTCAGCAAAAATCTGACTTTTGCCAATTCAATTAAAAATGGTGCCAATCGCTTGCAAATGCTCCGCTGAAAGCTTTGGCAGTCGAAACAGAAGGTTTTTTGTCACAGGAAAAGAAATCAGCCCTCAACAACTTGACCGGCGGAAAATGTTTTTTTTGAAAAAATCCCTAAGCCCCGGGGTCACAATTTCAGCAAAAATCTGACTTTTGACAATTCACTCAGAAATGGTGCCAAACGCTTGCAAATGCTCCGCTGAAAGCTTTGGCAGTCGAAACAGAAGGCTTTTTGTCACAGGAAAAGAAATCAGCCCTCAGAAACTTAAACAGCGGAAAAACTTTTTTTGAAAAAATCCCTAAGCCCCGGGGTCACAATTTCAGCAAAAATATGACTTTTGGCAATTCACTCAGAAATGGTGCCAAACGCTTGCAAATGCTCCGCTGAAAGATTCTCAGTCGAAAGAGAAGGCTTTTTGTCAAAGGAAAAGAAATCAGCCCTCAACAACTTGACCGGCGGAAAAAGTTTTTTGAAAAAATCCCTAAGCCCCGGGGTCACAATTTCAGCAAAAATCTGACTTTTGGCAATTCACTCAAAAATGGTGCCAAACGCTTGCAAATGCTCCGCTGAAAGCTTTGGGGGTCGAAACAGAAGGCTTTTTGTCACAGGACAAGAAATCAGCCTTCAGCAACTTAACGGGCAGAAAAACTTTTTTTGAAAAAATCCCTAAGCCCCGGGGTCACAATTTCAGTAAAAATCTGACTTTTGGCAATTCAATCAAAAATGGTGCCAAACGCTTGCAAATGCTCCGCTGAAAGCTTTGGCAGTCGAAACAGAAGGCTTTTTGTCACAGGAAAAGAAATCAGCCCTCAACAACTTGACCGGAGGAAAATGTTTTTTTTAAAAAAATCCCTAAACCCCGGGGTCACAATTTCAGCAAAAATCTGACTTTGGGCAATTCACTCAAAAATGGTGCCAAACACTTGCAAATGGTCCGCTGAAAGTTTTGGCAGTCAAAAGAGAAGGCTTTTTATCACAGGAGAAGAAATCAGCCCTCAGCAACTTGACCGGCAGAAAATAATTTTTGGAAAAAATCCCCAGGCCCCGGGGTCACAATTTCAGTAAAAATCTGACTTTTGCCAATTCAATTAAAAATGGTGCCAAACGCTTGCAAATGCTCCCCTGAAAGCTTAGGCAGTCGATACAGAAGGCTTTTTATCACAGGAAAAGAAATCAGCCCTCAGCAACTTAACCGGCGGCAAAAATTTTTTTGAAAAAATCCCTAAGCCCCGGGGTCACAATTTCAGCAAAAATTTGACTTTTAGCAATTCACTCAAAAATGGTGCCAATTGCTTGCAAATGCTCCGCTGAAAGCTTTGGCAGTCGAAACAGAAGGCTTTTTGTCACAGGAAAAGAAATCAGCCCTCAACAACTTGACCGGCGGAAAATGTTTTTTTTTGAAAAAATCCCTAAGCCCCGGGGTCACAATTTCAGCAAAAATCTGACTTTTGGCAATTCACTCAGAAATGTTGCCAAACGCTTGCAAATGCGCCGCTGAAAGCTTTGGCAGTCGAAACAGAAGGCTTTTTGTCACAGGAAAAGAAATCAGCCCTCAGCAACTTAACCGGCAGAAAATAATTTTTGGAAAAAATCCCCAAGCCCCGGGGTCACAATTTCAGTAAAAATCTGATTTTTGGCAATTCACTCAAAAATGGTGCCAAACGCTTGCAAAAGCTTCGCTATAAGCTTTGGCAGTCAAAACAGAAGGCTTTTTGTCACAGGAAAAGAAATCAGCCCTCAACAACTTAACCGGCGGAAAAACCTTTTTTGAAAAAATCCCTAAGCCCCGGCGTCACAATTTCAGCAAAAATCTGACTTTTGGCAATTCACTCTAAAATGGTGCCAATCGCTTGCAAATGCTCCCCTGAAAGCTTTGTCAGTCGAAACAGAAGACTTTTTGTCACAGGAGAAGAAATTAGCCCTCAACAACTTGACCGGCGGAAAATGTTTTTTTTGAAAAAATCCCTAAACCCCAGGGTCACAATTTCAGAAAAAAACTGACTTTTGCCAATTCAATTAAAAATGGTGCCAAACGCTTGCAAATGCTCCCCTGAAAGCTTAGGCAGTCGATACAGAAGGCTTTTTATCACAGGAAAAGAAATCAGCCCTCAGGAACTTGACCGGCGGAAAATGTTTTTTTTTGAAAAAATCCCTAAGCCCCGGGGTCACAATTTCAGCAAAAATCTGACTTTTGGCAATTCACTCAGAAATGGTGCCAAACGCTTGCAAATGCTCCGCTGAAACATTCTCAGTCGAAAGAGAAGGCTTTTTGTCACAGGAAAAGAAATCAGCCCTCAACAACTTGACCGGCGGAAAAACTTTTTTGAAAAAATCCCTAAGCCCCGGGGTCACAATTTCAGCAAAAATCTGACTTTTGGCAATTCACTCAAAAATGGTGCCAAAAGCTTGCAAATGCTCCGCTGAAAGCTTTGGGGGTCGAAACAGAAGGCTTTTTGTCACAGGACAAGAAATCAGCCTTCAGCAACTTAACCGGCAGAAAAACTTTTTTTGAAAAAATCCCTAAGCCCCGGGGTCACAATTTCAGTAAAAATCTGACTTTTGGCAATTCAATCAAAAATGGTGCAAAACGCTTGCAAATGCTCCGCTGAAAGCTTTGGCAGTCGAAACAGAAGGCTTTTTGTCACAGGAAAAGAAATCAGCCCTCAACAACTTGACCGGAGGAAAATGTTTTTTTTGAAAAAATCCCTAAGCCCCGGGGTCACAATTTCCGCAAAAATCTGACTTTGGGCAATTCACTCAAAAATGGTGCCAAACACTTGCAAATGGTCCGCTGAAAGTTTTGGCAGTCAAAACAGAAGGCTTTTTATCACAGGAGAAGAAATCAGCCCTCAGCAACTTAAGCGGCAGAAAATATTTTTTGGAAAAAATCCCCAAGCCCCGGGGTCACAATTTCAGTAAAAATCTGACTTTTGCCAATTCAATTAAAAATGGTGCCAAACGCTTGCAAATGCTCCCCTGAAAGCTTAGGCAGTCGATACAGAAGGCTTTTTATCACAGGAAAAGAAATCAGCCCTCAGCAACTTAACCGGCGGCAAAAGTTTTTTTGAAAAAATCCCTAAGCCCCGGGGTCACAATTTCAGCAAAAATTTGACTTTTAGCAATTCACTCAAAAATGGTGCCAATTGCTTGCAAATGCTCCGCTGAAAGCTTTGGCAGTCGAAACAGAAGGCTTTTTGTCACAGGAAAAGAAATCAGCGCTCTGAAACTTAAACAGCGGAAAAACTTTTTTTGAAAAAATCCCTAAGCCCCGGGGTCACAATTTCAGCAAAAATCTGACTTTTGGCAATTCACTCAAAATGGTGCCAAACGCTTGCAAAAGCTCCGCTGAAAGCTTTGGCAGTCGAAGCAGAAGGCTTTTTGTCACAGGAGAAGAAATCAGCCCTCAGCAACTTAACCGGCAGAAAATAAGTTTTTGAAAAAATCCCTAAGCCCCGGGGTCACAATTTCAGCAAAAATCTGACTTTTGGCAATTCAATCAAAAATGGTGCCAATCGCTTGCAAATGCTCCCCTGAAAGCTTTGGCAGTCGAAACAGAAGACTTTTTGTCACAGGAGAAGAAATTAGCCCTCAATAACTTGACCGGCGGAAAATGTTTTTTTTGAAAAAATCCCAAAGCCCCGGGGTCAGAATTTCAGGAAAAATCTGACTTTTGGCAATTCACTCAAAAATGGTGCCAATCGCTTGCAAATGCTCCCCTGAAAGCTTTGTCAGTCGAAACAGAAGACTTTTTGTCACAGGAGAAGAAATTAGCCCTCAACATCTTGACCGGCGGAAAATGCTTTTTTTGAAAAAATCCCTAAACCCCGGGGTCACCATTTCAGAAAAAATCTGACTTTTGCCAATTCAATTAAAAATGGTGCCAAACGCTTGCAAATGCTCGCCAGAAAGCTTAGGCAGTCGATACAGAAGGCTTTTTATCACAGGAAAAGAAATCAGCCCTCAGGAACTTGACCGGCGGAAAATGTTTTTTTTTTAAAAAATCCCTAAGCCCCCGGGGTCACAATTTCAGCAAAAATATGACTTTTGGCAATTCACTCAGAAATGGTGCCAAACGCTTGCAAATGCTCCGCTGAAACATTCTCAGTCGAAAGAGAAGGCTTTTTGTCACAGGAGAAGAAATCAGCCCTCAGCAACTTAACCGGCAGAAAATATTTTTTTGACAAAATCCCTAAGCCCCGGGGTCACAATTTCAGCAAAAATCTGACTTTGGGCAATTCACTCAAAAATGGTGCCAAACGCTTGCAAAAGCTCCGCTGAAAGCTTTGGCAGTCGAAGCAGAAGGCTTTTTGTCACAGGAGAAGAAATTAGCCCTCAGCAACTTGACCGGCGGAAAATGTTTTTTTTTGAAAAAATCCCTAAGCCCCGGGGTCACAATTTCAGCAAAAATCTGACTTTTGGCAATTCAATCAAAAATGGTGCCAAACGCTTGCAAATGCTCCGCTGAAAGTTTTGGCAGTCGAAACAGAAGGCTTTTTATCACAGGAGAAGAAATCAGCCCTCAGAGACTTCCGGGTTGGCGCCATTGTTTAATGGCGGATTCCCTCCGAGCTCCAGAGGGAATCGGCTCCGTAGCGTCTGGGTCTGGCCGCTGCGGTGAAGCGGGGACCCTTAAAATCACAGGCGCGGATGCCTGTGAACACAGAGACTCGGCGGGCACCATTTGCGCCCCCCCAATCTGCGACGGAGCCTTTTTAAAGGCTTCGGAACGGAGGCAGGGTGAGGCGTGGTGCTGAGAGTACTCCCTCGCCTACGGAGTGAAGCCGCAAGCCATAGACAGAGAGCGCCAACTTCTTCCAAGATCGACTGGACTCTAAAATATAAACCCGTGAGTAATACGGAGATTGGGACTTTATAAAAAATTTTAATTCTGGATTTGGAACGAGCGGGAAGGGGCTAAAAAGGAAGTCACCCCCCCCTCTTTGTAAACAATTTAAAGCAAAGGACTGAGCAGCTAAGGTCGAAAGAATTTGCTTCTTGTTTTTTTTTAATGAAAAGATTTTGATTTCACGGTTTTGACAGTATAAGAAGATTTACTGGAGGATAAAAAGAACTTGGGGACTGAAATTTTACCCCCCCCCCAGACCCGGGAACGCCCTATGAGAAAGCCTGGTGTATGGAAGATTTTGACAGCTGTCAAGTGAGCTGTTAGTCAGCTAGCTGTCAGCTGGAAAAAGAAAACATTGTTTCTGCTGTTTCTGCTGGTTTATTTGGTACAACTTTGTTAAAAACAAGGAGGGCTGATACAAAATAACTGGACTTTTGGTTTTGAGCTGAAAGGAACATTAAGGAACTAAAATCCCCCTAGAGGGGGAATAAGGACATTACACTACAAAAATGACTGGAGTATGTAAATTCCAAGCAGAACTAGACAGAGTTTTCGTTCTCTTGGGAAACTTGAAAGATGAATACAATGCTTTGTCTACAAACGTATCATTACTACACTGGACAGTAAACAACAGCTTGGAGCCTGATAAGGACTTGAAACAGGAAGCCTATTTAACTGAACAAATAAATGAAACTGAAAGCGGAGAAACGATGGAGCAATGTGTTGTTTTTGAAGAAAATGAAGGAGGAGCAGGAGATTTGCAGGAGTTAAAGGAGAGTTACAACATGAGGCCTGACATGATGACAAAAAAGGATAATAAAAATTGGATGTGGAAAGCCTGGTGTGAATGGGAATCTGGAAAATGGAAAGATCTCCTCGGGAGGAGACCTGAAGACCTGAGGATTACAAATTGGTTGAAGGTGAAAGCTGGAGCTTTGGGGACATTTGGATCTGTAAGAAATCTGAAACAAGAGTTGGAGCACCCCATAGGCTTTGCTTTTAAGTATGGAGGACTGGCTGGAAGCAACATGGATTCTGTTGGGCCGGAGCCCCTCCGAGACTTGGGGCTTAACATTAAGGACCATCAAAGAGACCGGCGGAAAGGAACTGAGAGAGATATAAGGGCCTCGGACGTGAGATCTCCAGGCTAAATAAATAACATAAAGACTGATGGACATTGGTTGGGGTCTGGAACCGGGAAAAGGGTGGGCGGAGGTTGGGAATCCAAAGGGTGTATAAGGATAATTTGTTTTTTATAATTTAGTTAATGGTAAGGAAATTGGGCAAATCGTGGAAGGGAAATGTCGGTCGACTTCAGGAAAAAGGTTTAAGAATAATTAATGGGGTATAAGTATGGATGTGTGTTTTTAATAAGGTAAAATTGGTTTTTTCTTTTTAAATTAATTGAAAATAAGATTGTTAAAAATAAATGGAGGAAATGGAAAAAAGAAGGAAAGTAAAACAATAGTAAGTTAGAATAAATGTATAAGTTAAGGTAAAGAAATAAGTTAAGGACTTGCTGAACTGACAATTTAAATGGGAATACAAGAAGGGGAGGTGTGAGGAGGTCTGAGAAATAAGGTTAAGAACAATAAGTATCAGAAACTTTTATGTGTTTTTATTGTTGTTTAGTTTTGAATATTTTGTATTTTTGTGTTTGTTTTTTTCTCTTTTGTTTTGTTTATTTCTTGTTCTTGTTTGTTGTGTGTTTTTTGAAAATCCTAATAAATATTAAATTAAAAAAAAAAAAAAAGAAATCAGCCCTCAGAAACTTAACCGGCAGAAAATAATTTTTTGAAAAAATCCCCAAGCCCCGGGGTCACAATTTCAGTAAAAATCTGACTTTTGGCAATTCACTCAAAAATGGTGCCAAACGCTTGCAAAAGCTCTGCTGAAAGCTTTGGCAGTCAAAGCAGAAGGCTTTTTGTCACAGGAGAAGAAATCAGCCCTCAGCAACTTAACTGGCAGAAAATAATTTTTTGAAAAAATCCCTAAGCCCCGGGGTCACAATTTCAGCAAAAATCTGACTTTTGGCAATTCACTCAGAAATGTTGCCAAACGCTTGCAAATGCTCCGCTGAAAGCTTTGGCAGTCGAAACAGAAGGCTTTTTGTCACAGGAGAAGAAATCAGCCCTCAGCAACTTGACCGGCAGAAAATAATTTTTGCAAAAAAATCCCCAAGCCCCGGGGTCACAATTTCAGCAAAAATCTGACTTTTGGCAATTCACTCTAAAATGGTGCCAATCGCTTGCAAATGCTCCCCTGAAAGCTTTGTCAGTCGAAACAGAAGGCTTTTTGTCACAGGAGAAGAAATTAGCCCTCAACAACTTGACCGGCGGAAAATGTTTTTTTTGAAAAAATCCCTAAACCCCAGGGTCACAATTTCAGAAAAAAACTGACTTTTGCCAATTCAATTAAAAATGGTGCCAAACGCTTGCAAATGCTCCGCTGAAAGCTTTGGCAGTCGAAACAGAAGGCTTTTTGTCACAGGAAAAGAAATCAGCCCTCAACAACTTGACCGGCGGAAAATGTTTTTTTTTTGAAAAAATCCCTAAGCCCCGGGGTCACAATTTCAGCAAAAATCTGACTTTTGGCAATTCACTCAGAAGTGTTGCCAAACGCTTGCAAATGCTCCGCTGAAAGCTTTGGCAGTCGAAACAGAAGGCTTTTTATCACAGGAGAAGAAATCAGCCCTCAGCAACTTAACCGGCAGAAAATAATTTTTGGAAAAAATCCCCAAGCCCCGGGGTCACAATTTCAGAAAAAATCTGACTTTTGCCAATTCAATTAAAAATGGTGCCAAACGCTTGCAAATGCTCCCCTGAAAGCTTAGGCAGTCGATACAGAAGGCTTTTTATCACAGGAAAAGAAATCAGCCCTCAGGAACTTGACCGGCGGAAAATGTTTTTTTTTTGAAAAAATCCCTAAGCCCCGGGGTCACAATTTCAGGAAAAATCTGACTTTTGGCAATTCACTCAAAAATGGTGCCAAACGCTTGCAAATGCTCCGCTGAAAGTTTTGGCAGTCGAAACAGAAGGCTTTTTATCACAGGAGAAGAAATCAGCCCTCAGCAACTTAACCGGCACAAAATATTTTTTTGAAAAAATCCCTAAGCCCCGGGGTCACAATTTCAGCAAAAATCTGACTTTTGGCAATTCACTCAAAAATGGTGCCAATCGCTTGCAAATGCTCCCCTGAAAGCTTTGGCAGTCGAAAGAGAAGGCTTTTTATCACAGGAGAAGAAATCAGCCCTCAGCAACTTAACCGGCGGAAAATGTTTTTTTTGAAAAAATCCCTAAACCCCGGGGTCACAATTTCAGCAAAAATCTGACTTTTGGCAATTCACTCAAAAATGGTGCCAAACGCTTGCAAATGCTCCGCTGAAAGCTTTGGCAGTCGAAACAGAAGGCTTTTTGTCACAGGAAAAGAAATCAGCCCTCAGAAACTTAAACAGCGGAAAAACTTTTTTTGAAAAAATCCCTAAGCCCCGGGGTCACAATTTCAGGAAAAATCTGACTTTTGGCAATTCACTCAAAAATGGTGCCAAACGCTTGCAAAAGCTCCGCTGAAAGCTTTGGCAGTCGAAACAGAAGGCTTTTTGTCACAGGAAAAGAAATCAGCCCTCAACAACTTGACCGGCGGAAAATGTTTTTTTTGAAAAAATCCCTAAGCCCCGGGGTCACAATTTCAGCAAAAATCTGACTTTTGGCAATTCACTCAAAAATGGTGCCAAACGCTTGCAAATGCTCCGCTGAAAGTTTTGGCAGTCGAAACAGAAGGCTTTTTATCACAGGAGAAGAAATCAGCCCTCAGGAACTTAACTGGCAGAAAATAATTTTTTGAAAAAATCCCTAAGCCCCGGGGTCACAATTTCAGCAAAAATCTGACTTTTGGCAATTCACTCAAAAATGGTGCCAATCGCTTGCAAATGCTCCCGTGAAAGCTTTGGCAGTCGAAACAGAAGGCTTTTTGTCACAGGAAAAGAAATCAGCCCTCAGAAACTTAAACAGCGGAAAAACTTTTTTTGAAAAAATCCCTAAGCCCCGGGGTCACAATTTCAGCAAAAATCTGACTTTTGGCAATTCACTCAAAAATGGTGCCAAACGCTTGCAAAAGCTCCGCTGAAAGCTTTGGCAGTCGAAACAGAAGGCTTTTTGTCACAGGAAAAGAAATCAGCCCTCAACAACTTGACCGGCGGAAAATGTTTTTTTTTGAAAAAATCCCTAAGCCCCGGGGTCACAATTTCAGCAAAAATCTGACTTTTGGCAATTCACTCAAAAATGGTGCCAAACGCTTGCAAAAGCTCCGCTGAAAGCTTTGGCAGTCGAAGCAGAAGGCTTTTTGTCACAGGAGAAGAAATCAGCCCTCAGCAACTTAACCGGCAGAAAATATTTTTTTGAAAAAATCCCTAAGCCCCGGGGTCACAATTTCAGCAAAAATCTGACTTTTGGCAATTCACTCAAAAATGGTGCCAATCGCTTGCAAATGCTCCGCTGAAAGCTTCGGCAGTCGAAACAGAAGGCTTTTTGTCACAGGAAAAGAAATCAGCCCTCAGAAACTTAAACAGCGGAAAAACTTTTTTTGAAAAAATCCCTAAGCCCCGGGGTCACAATTTCAGCAAAACTCTGACTTTTGGCAATTCACTCAAAAATGGTGCCAAACGCTTGCAAAAGCTCCGCTGAAAGCTTTGGCAGTCGAAACAGAAGGCTTTTTGTCACAGGAAAAGAAATCAGCCCTCAACAACTTGACCGGCGGAAAATGTTTTTTTTGAAAAAATCCCTAAGCCCCGGGGTCACAATTTCAGCAAAAATCTGACTTCTGGCAATTCACTCAAAAATGGTGGCAAACGCTTGCAAAAGCTCCGCTGAAAGCTTTGGCAGTCGAAAGAGAAGGCTTTTTATCACAGGAGAAGAAATCAGCCCTCAGCAACTTGACCGGCGGAAAATGTTTTTTTTTGAAAATATCCCTAAGCCCCGGGGTCACAATTTCAGCAAAAATCTGACTTTTGGCAATTCACTCAAAAATGGTGCCAAACGCTTGCAAAAGCTCTGCTGAAAGCTTTGGCAGTCAAAGCAGAAGGCTTTTTGTCACAGGAGAAGAAATCAGCCCTCAGCAACTTAAGTGGCAGAAAATAATTTTTTGAAAAAATCCCTAAGCCCCGGGGTCACAATTTCAGCAAAAATCTGACTTTTGGCAATTCACTCAAAAATGGTGCCAATCGCTTGCAAATGCTCCCCTGAAAGCTTTGGCAGTCGAAAGAGAAGGCTTTTTATCACAGGAGAAGAAATCAGCCCTCAGCAACTTGACCGGCGGAAAATGTTTTTTTTGAAAAAATCCCTAAGCCCCGGGGTCACAATTTCAGCAAAAATCTGACTTTTGGCAATTCACTCAAAAATGGTGCCAAACGCTTGCAAATGCTCCGCTGAAAGCTTTGGCAGTCGAAACAGAAGGCTTTTTGTCACAGGAAAAGAAATCAGCCCTCAGAAACTTAAACAGCGGAAAAACTTTTTTTGAAAAAATCCCTAAGCCCCGGGGTCACAATTTCAGCAAAAATCTGACTTTTGGCAATTCACTCAAAAATGGTGCCAAACGCTTGCAAAAGCTCCGCTGAAAGCTTTGGCAGTCGAAACAGAAGGCTTTTTGTCACAGGAAAAGAAATCAGCCCTCAACAACTTGACCGGCGGAAAATGTTTTTTTTGAAAAAATCCCTAAGCCCCGGGGTCACAATTTCAGCAAAAATCTGACTTTTGGCAATTCACTCAAAAATGGTGGCAAACGCTTGCAAATGCTCCGCTGAACGTTTTGGCAGTCAAAGCAGAAGGCTTTTTGTCACAGGAGAAGAAATCAGCCCTCAGCAACTTAACCGGCAGAAAATAATTTTTTGAAAAAATCCCTAAGCCCCGGGGTCACAATTTCAGCAAAAATCTGACTTTTGGCAATTCACTCAAAAATGGTGCCAAACGCTTGCAAAAGCTCCGCTGAAAGCTTTGGCAGTCGAAACAGAAGGCTTTTTGTCACAGGAAAAGAAATCAGCCCTCAACAACTTGACCGGCGGAAAATGTTTTTTTTAAAAAAATCCCTAAGCCCCGGGGTCACAATTTCAGCAAAACTCTGACTTTTGGCAATTCACTCAAAAATGGTGCCAAACGCTTGCAAAAGCTCCGCTGAAAGCTTTGGCAGTCGAAACAGAAGGCTTTTTGTCACAGGAAAAGAAATCAGCCCTCAACAACTTGACCGGCGGAAAATGTTTTTTTTGAAAAAATCCCTAAGCCCCGGGGTCACAATTTCAGCAAAAATCTGACTTTTGGCAATTCACTCAAAAATGATGCCAAACGCTTGCAAAAGCTCCGCTGAAAGCTTTGGCAGTCGAAAGAGAAGGCTTTTTATCACAGGAGAAGAAATCAGCCCTCAGCAACTTGACCGGCGGAAAATGTTTTTTTTGAAAAAATCCCTAAGCCCCGGGGTCACAATTTCAGCAAAAATCTGACTTTTGGCAATTCACTCAGAAATGGTGGCAAACGCTTGCAAATGCTCCGCTGAAAGCTTTGGCAGTCAAAACAGAAGGCTTTTTGTCACATGAGAAGAAATTAGCCCTCAGCAACATGACCGGCGAAAAATGTTTTTTTTTTGAAAAAATCCCTAAGCCCCGGGGTCACAATTTCAGGAAAAATCTGACTTTTGGCAATTCACTCAAAAATGGTGCCAAACGCTTGCAAAAGCTCCGCTAAAAGCTTTGGCAGTCGAAGCAGAAGGCTTTTTGTCACATTAGAAGAAATCAGCCCTCAGCAACTTAACCGGCAGAAAATAATTTTTTGAAAAAATCCCTAAGCCCCGGGGTCACAATTTCAGCAAAAATCTGACTTTTGGCAATTCACTCAAAAATGGTGCCAAACGCTTGCAAAAGCTCCGCTGAAAGCTTTGGCAGTCGAAGCAGAAGGCTTTTTGTCACAGGAGAAGAAATCAGCCCTCAGCAACTTAACCGGCAGAAAACAATTTTTTGAAAAAATCCCTAAGCCCCGGGGTCACAATTTCAGCAAAAATCTGACTTTTGGCAATTCACTCAGAAATGGTGCCAAACGCTTGCAAATGCTCCCCTGACAGCTTTGGCAGTCAAAAGAGAAGGCTTTTTGTCACAGGAGAAGAAATTAGCCCTCAGCAACTTGACCGGCGGAAAATGTTTTTTTTTTGAAAAAATCCCTAAGCCCCGGGGTCACAATTTCAGGAAAAATCTGACTTTTGGCAATTCACTCAAAAATGGTGCCAAACGCTTGCAAATGCTCCGCTGAAAGTTTTGGCAGTCGAAAGAGAAGGCTTTTTATCACAGGAGAAGAAATCAGCCCTCAGCAACTTAACCGGCAGAAAATAATTTTTTGAAAAAATCCCCAAGCCCCGGAGTCACAATTTCAGTAAAAATCTGACTTTTGGCAATTCACTCAAAAATGGTGCCAAACGCTTGCAAAAGCTCTGCTGAAAGCTTTGGCAGCCAAAGCAGAAGGCTTTTTGTCACAGGAGAAGAAATCAGCCCTCAGCAACTTAACCGTCGGCAAAACTTTTTTTGAAAAAATCCCTAAGCCCCGGGGTCACAATTTCAGCAAAAATTTGACTTTTAGCAATTCACTCAAAAATGGTGCCAAACGCTTGCAAAAGCTCCGCTGAAAGCTTTGGCAGTCGAAGCAGAAGGCTTTTTATCACAGGAAAAGAAATCAGCCCTCAGCCACTTAACCGGCGGCAAAACTTTTTTTGAAAAAATCCCTAAGCCCCGGGGTCACAATTTCAGCAAAAATTTGACTTTTAGCAATTCACTCAAAAATGGTGCCAATTGCTTGCAAATGCTCCGCTGAAAGCTTTGGCAGTCGAAACAGAAGGCTTTTTGTCACAGGAAAAGAAATCAGCCCTCAACAACTTGACCGGCGGAAAATGTTTTTTTTTGAAAAAATCCCTAAGCCCCAGGGTCACAATTTCAGGAAAAATCTGACTTTTGGCAATTCACTCAAAAATGGTGCCAAACGCTTGCAAATGCTCCACTGAAAGTTTTGGCAGTCGAAACAGAAGGCTTTTTATCACAGGAGAACAAATCAGCCCTCAGCAACTTAACCGGCAGAAAATAATTTTTTGAAAAAATCCCCAAGCCCCGGGATCACAATTTCAGTAAAAATCTGACTTTTGGCAATTCACTCAAAAATGGTGCCAAACACTTGCAAAAGCTCTGCTGAAAGCTTTGGCAGTCAAAGCAGAAGGCTTTTTGTCACAGGAGAAGAAATCAGCCCTCAGCAACTTAAGTGGCAGAAAATAATTTTTTGAAAAAATCCCTAAGCCCCGGGGTCACAATTTCAGCAAAAATCTGACTTTTGGCAATTCACTCAAAAATGGTGCCAAACGCTTGCAAAAGCTCCGCTGAAAGCTTTGGCAGTCGAAGCAGAAGGCTTTTTATCACAGGAAAAGAAATCAGCCCTCAGCCACTTAACCGGCGGCAAAACTTTTTTTGAAAAAATCCCTAAGCCCCGGGGTCACAATTTCAGCAAAAATTTGACTTTTAGCAATTCACTCAAAAATGGTGCCAATTGCTTGCAAATGCTCCGCTGAAAGCTTTGGCAGTCGAAACAGAAGGCTTTTTGTCACAGGAAAAGAAATCAGCCCTCAACAACTTGACCGGCGGAAAATGTTTTTTTTGAAAAAATCCCTAAGCCCCGGGGTCACAATTTCAGCAAAAATCTGACTTTTGGCAATTCACTCAGAAATAATGCCAAACGCTTGCAAATGCTCCCCTGACAGCTTTGGCAGTCAAAACAGAAGGCTTTTTGTCACAGGAGAAGAAATTAGCCCTCAGCAACTTGACCGGCGGAAAATTTTTTTTTTTGAAAAAATCCCTAAGCCCCGGGGTCACAATTTCAGGAAAAATCTGACTTTTGGCAATTCACTCAAAAATGGTGGCAAACGCTTGCAAATGCTCCACTGAAAGTTTTGGCAGTCGAAACAGAAGGCTTTTTATCACAGGAGAAGAAATCAGCCCTCAGCAACTTAACCGGCAGAAAATAATTTTTTGAAAAAATCCCCAAGCCCCGGGGTCACAATTTCACTAAAAATCTGACTTTTGGCAATTCACTCAAAAATGGTGCCAAACGCTTGCAAAAGCTCTGCTGAAAGCTTTGGCAGTCAAAGCAGAAGGCTTTTTGTCACAGGAGAAGAAATCAGCCCTCAGCAACTTAAGTGGCAGAAAATAATTTTTTGAAAAAATCCCTAAGCCCCGGGGTCACAATTTCAGCAAAAATCTGACTTTTGGCAATTCACTCAAAAATGGTGCCAAACGCTTGCAAAAGCTCCGCTGAAAGCTTTGGCAGTCCAAGCAGAAGGCTTTTTGTCACAGGAGAAGAAATCAGCCCTCAGCAACTTAACCGGCAGAAAACAATTTTTTGAAAAAATCCCTAAGCCCCGGGGTCACAATTTCAGCAAAAATCTGACTTTTGGCAATTCAATCAAAAATGGTGCCAAACGCTTGCAAATGCTCCGCTGAAAGTTTTGGCAGTCGAAAGAGAAGGCTTTTTATCACAGGAGAAGAAATCAGCGCTCAGCAACTTAACCGGCAGAAAATAATTTTTTGAAAAAATCCCCAAGCCCCGGAGTCACAATTTCAGTAAAAATCTGACTTTTGGCAATTCACTCAAAAATGGTGCCAAACGCTTGCAAAAGCTCTGCTGAAAGCTTTGGCAGCCAAAGCAGAAGGCTTTTTGTCACAGGAGAAGAAATCAGCCCTCAGCAACTTAAGTGGCAGAAAATAATTTTTTGAAAAAATCCCTAAGCCCCGGGGTCACAATTTCAGCAAAAATCTGACTTTTGGCAATTCACTCAAAAATGGTGCCAATCGCTTGCAAATGCTCCCCTGAAAGCTTTGGCAGTCGAAGCAGAAGGCTTTTTGTCACAGGAGAAGAAATCAGCCCTCAGCAACTTAACCGGCGGAAAAACTTTTTTTGAAAAAATCCCTAAGCCCCGGGGTCACAATTTCAGCAAAAATTTGACTTTTAGCAATTCACTCAAAAATGGTGCCAATTGCTTGCAAATGCTCCGCTGAAAGCTTTGGCAGTCGAAACAGAAGGCTTTTTATCACAGGAGAAGAAATCAGCCCTCAGCAACTTAACCGGCAGAAAATAATTTTTTGAAAAAATCCCCAAGCCCCGGGATCACAATTTCAGTAAAAATCTGACTTTTGGCAATTCACTCAAAAATGGTGCCAAACGCTTGCAAAAGCTCTGCTGAAAGCTTTGGCAGTCAAAGCAGAAGGCTTTTTGTCACATTAGAAGAAATCAGCCCTCAGCAACTTAACCGGCGGAAAATAACTTTTTGAAAAAATCCCTAAGCCCCGGGGTCACAATTTCAGCAAAAATCTGACTTTTGGCAATTCACTCAAAAATGGTGCCAAACGCTTGCAAAAGCTCCGCTGAAAGCTTTGGCAGTCGAAGCAGAAGGCTTTTTATCACAGGAAAAGAAATCAGCCCTCAGCCACTTAACCGGCGGCAAAACTTTTTTTGAAAAAATCCCTAAGCCCCGGGGTCACAATTTCAGCAAAAATTTGACTTTTAGCAATTCACTCAAAAATGGTGCCAATTGCTTGCAAATGCTCCGCTGAAAGCTTTGGCAGTCGAAACAGAAGGCTTTTTGTCACAGGAAAAGAAATCAGCCCTCAACAACTTGACCGGCGGAAAATGTTTTTTTTGAAAAAATCCCTAAGCCCCGGGGTCACAATTTCAGCAAAAATCTGACTTTTGGCAATTCACTCAGAAATAATGCCAAACGCTTGCAAATGCTCCCCTGACAGCTTTGGCAGTCAAAACAGAAGGCTTTTTGTCACAGGAGAAGAAATTAGCCCTCAGCAACTTGACCGGCGGAAAATTTTTTTTTTTGAAAAAATCCCTAAGCCCCGGGGTCACAATTTCAGGAAAAATCTGACTTTTGGCAATTCACTCAAAAATGGTGGCAAACGCTTGCAAATGCTCCACTGAAAGTTTTGGCAGTCGAAACAGAAGGCTTTTTATCACAGGAGAAGAAATCAGCCCTCAGCAACTTAACCGGCAGAAAATAATTTTTTGAAAAAATCCCCAAGCCCCGGGGTCACAATTTCACTAAAAATCTGACTTTTGGCAATTCACTCAAAAATGGTGCCAAACGCTTGCAAAAGCTCTGCTGAAAGCTTTGGCAGTCAAAGCAGAAGGCTTTTTGTCACAGGAGAAGAAATCAGCCCTCAGCAACTTAAGTGGCAGAAAATAATTTTTTGAAAAAATCCCTAAGCCCCGGGGTCACAATTTCAGCAAAAATCTGACTTTTGGCAATTCACTCAAAAATGGTGCCAAACGCTTGCAAAAGCTCCGCTGAAAGCTTTGGCAGTCCAAGCAGAAGGCTTTTTGTCACAGGAGAAGAAATCAGCCCTCAGCAACTTAACCGGCAGAAAACAATTTTTTGAAAAAATCCCTAAGCCCCGGGGTCACAATTTCAGCAAAAATCTGACTTTTGGCAATTCAATCAAAAATGGTGCCAAACGCTTGCAAATGCTCCGCTGAAAGTTTTGGCAGTCGAAAGAGAAGGCTTTTTATCACAGGAGAAGAAATCAGCGCTCAGCAACTTAACCGGCAGAAAATAATTTTTTGAAAAAATCCCCAAGCCCCGGAGTCACAATTTCAGTAAAAATCTGACTTTTGGCAATTCACTCAAAAATGGTGCCAAACGCTTGCAAAAGCTCTGCTGAAAGCTTTGGCAGCCAAAGCAGAAGGCTTTTTGTCACAGGAGAAGAAATCAGCCCTCAGCAACTTAAGTGGCAGAAAATAATTTTTTGAAAAAATCCCTAAGCCCCGGGGTCACAATTTCAGCAAAAATCTGACTTTTGGCAATTCACTCAAAAATGGTGCCAATCGCTTGCAAATGCTCCCCTGAAAGCTTTGGCAGTCGAAGCAGAAGGCTTTTTGTCACAGGAGAAGAAATCAGCCCTCAGCAACTTAACCGGCGGAAAAACTTTTTTTGAAAAAATCCCTAAGCCCCGGGGTCACAATTTCAGCAAAAATCTGACTTCTGGCAATTCACTCAAAAATGGTGGCAAACGCTTGCAAAAGCTCCGCTGAAAGCTTTGGCAGTCGAAAGAGAAGGCTTTTTATCACAGGAGAAGAAATCAGCCCTCAGCAACTTGACCGGCGGAAAATGTTTTTTTTTGAAAATATCCCTAAGCCCCGGGGTCACAATTTCAGCAAAAATCTGACTTTTGGCAATTCACTCAAAAATGGTGCCAAACGCTTGCAAAAGCTCTGCTGAAAGCTTTGGCAGTCAAAGCAGAAGGCTTTTTGTCACAGGAGAAGAAATCAGCCCTCAGCAACTTAAGTGGCAGAAAATAATTTTTTGAAAAAATCCCTAAGCCCCGGGGTCACAATTTCAGCAAAAATCTGACTTTTGGCAATTCACTCAAAAATGGTGCCAATCGCTTGCAAATGCTCCCCTGAAAGCTTTGGCAGTCGAAAGAGAAGGCTTTTTATCACAGGAGAAGAAATCAGCCCTCAGCAACTTGACCGGCGGAAAATGTTTTTTTTGAAAAAATCCCTAAGCCCCGGGGTCACAATTTCAGCAAAAATCTGACTTTTGGCAATTCACTCAAAAATGGTGCCAAACGCTTGCAAATGCTCCGCTGAAAGCTTTGGCAGTCGAAACAGAAGGCTTTTTGTCACAGGAAAAGAAATCAGCCCTCAGAAACTTAAACAGCGGAAAAACTTTTTTTGAAAAAATCCCTAAGCCCCGGGGTCACAATTTCAGCAAAAATCTGACTTTTGGCAATTCACTCAAAAATGGTGCCAAACGCTTGCAAAAGCTCCGCTGAAAGCTTTGGCAGTCGAAACAGAAGGCTTTTTGTCACAGGAAAAGAAATCAGCCCTCAACAACTTGACCGGCGGAAAATGTTTTTTTTGAAAAAATCCCTAAGCCCCGGGGTCACAATTTCAGCAAAAATCTGACTTTTGGCAATTCACTCAAAAATGGTGGCAAACGCTTGCAAATGCTCCGCTGAACGTTTTGGCAGTCAAAGCAGAAGGCTTTTTGTCACAGGAGAAGAAATCAGCCCTCAGCAACTTAACCGGCAGAAAATAATTTTTTGAAAAAATCCCTAAGCCCCGGGGTCACAATTTCAGCAAAAATCTGACTTTTGGCAATTCACTCAAAAATGGTGCCAAACGCTTGCAAAAGCTCCGCTGAAAGCTTTGGCAGTCGAAACAGAAGGCTTTTTGTCACAGGAAAAGAAATCAGCCCTCAACAACTTGACCGGCGGAAAATGTTTTTTTTAAAAAAATCCCTAAGCCCCGGGGTCACAATTTCAGCAAAACTCTGACTTTTGGCAATTCACTCAAAAATGGTGCCAAACGCTTGCAAAAGCTCCGCTGAAAGCTTTGGCAGTCGAAACAGAAGGCTTTTTGTCACAGGAAAAGAAATCAGCCCTCAACAACTTGACCGGCGGAAAATGTTTTTTTTGAAAAAATCCCTAAGCCCCGGGGTCACAATTTCAGCAAAAATCTGACTTTTGGCAATTCACTCAAAAATGATGCCAAACGCTTGCAAAAGCTCCGCTGAAAGCTTTGGCAGTCGAAAGAGAAGGCTTTTTATCACAGGAGAAGAAATCAGCCCTCAGCAACTTGACCGGCGGAAAATGTTTTTTTTGAAAAAATCCCTAAGCCCCGGGGTCACAATTTCAGCAAAAATCTGACTTTTGGCAATTCACTCAGAAATGGTGGCAAACGCTTGCAAATGCTCCGCTGAAAGCTTTGGCAGTCAAAACAGAAGGCTTTTTGTCACATGAGAAGAAATTAGCCCTCAGCAACATGACCGGCGAAAAATGTTTTTTTTTTGAAAAAATCCCTAAGCCCCGGGGTCACAATTTCAGGAAAAATCTGACTTTTGGCAATTCACTCAAAAATGGTGCCAAACGCTTGCAAAAGCTCCGCTAAAAGCTTTGGCAGTCGAAGCAGAAGGCTTTTTGTCACATTAGAAGAAATCAGCCCTCAGCAACTTAACCGGCAGAAAATAATTTTTTGAAAAAATCCCTAAGCCCCGGGGTCACAATTTCAGCAAAAATCTGACTTTTGGCAATTCACTCAAAAATGGTGCCAAACGCTTGCAAAAGCTCCGCTGAAAGCTTTGGCAGTCGAAGCAGAAGGCTTTTTGTCACAGGAGAAGAAATCAGCCCTCAGCAACTTAACCGGCAGAAAACAATTTTTTGAAAAAATCCCTAAGCCCCGGGGTCACAATTTCAGCAAAAATCTGACTTTTGGCAATTCACTCAGAAATGGTGCCAAACGCTTGCAAATGCTCCCCTGACAGCTTTGGCAGTCAAAAGAGAAGGCTTTTTGTCACAGGAGAAGAAATTAGCCCTCAGCAACTTGACCGGCGGAAAATGTTTTTTTTTTGAAAAAATCCCTAAGCCCCGGGGTCACAATTTCAGGAAAAATCTGACTTTTGGCAATTCACTCAAAAATGGTGCCAAACGCTTGCAAATGCTCCGCTGAAAGTTTTGGCAGTCGAAAGAGAAGGCTTTTTATCACAGGAGAAGAAATCAGCCCTCAGCAACTTAACCGGCAGAAAATAATTTTTTGAAAAAATCCCCAAGCCCCGGAGTCACAATTTCAGTAAAAATCTGACTTTTGGCAATTCACTCAAAAATGGTGCCAAACGCTTGCAAAAGCTCTGCTGAAAGCTTTGGCAGCCAAAGCAGAAGGCTTTTTGTCACAGGAGAAGAAATCAGCCCTCAGCAACTTAACCGTCGGCAAAACTTTTTTTGAAAAAATCCCTAAGCCCCGGGGTCACAATTTCAGCAAAAATTTGACTTTTAGCAATTCACTCAAAAATGGTGCCAAACGCTTGCAAAAGCTCCGCTGAAAGCTTTGGCAGTCGAAGCAGAAGGCTTTTTATCACAGGAAAAGAAATCAGCCCTCAGCCACTTAACCGGCGGCAAAACTTTTTTTGAAAAAATCCCTAAGCCCCGGGGTCACAATTTCAGCAAAAATTTGACTTTTAGCAATTCACTCAAAAATGGTGCCAATTGCTTGCAAATGCTCCGCTGAAAGCTTTGGCAGTCGAAACAGAAGGCTTTTTGTCACAGGAAAAGAAATCAGCCCTCAACAACTTGACCGGCGGAAAATGTTTTTTTTTGAAAAAATCCCTAAGCCCCAGGGTCACAATTTCAGGAAAAATCTGACTTTTGGCAATTCACTCAAAAATGGTGCCAAACGCTTGCAAATGCTCCACTGAAAGTTTTGGCAGTCGAAACAGAAGGCTTTTTATCACAGGAGAACAAATCAGCCCTCAGCAACTTAACCGGCAGAAAATAATTTTTTGAAAAAATCCCCAAGCCCCGGGATCACAATTTCAGTAAAAATCTGACTTTTGGCAATTCACTCAAAAATGGTGCCAAACACTTGCAAAAGCTCTGCTGAAAGCTTTGGCAGTCAAAGCAGAAGGCTTTTTGTCACAGGAGAAGAAATCAGCCCTCAGCAACTTAAGTGGCAGAAAATAATTTTTTGAAAAAATCCCTAAGCCCCGGGGTCACAATTTCAGCAAAAATCTGACTTTTGGCAATTCACTCAAAAATGGTGCCAAACGCTTGCAAAAGCTCCGCTGAAAGCTTTGGCAGTCGAAGCAGAAGGCTTTTTATCACAGGAAAAGAAATCAGCCCTCAGCCACTTAACCGGCGGCAAAACTTTTTTTGAAAAAATCCCTAAGCCCCGGGGTCACAATTTCAGCAAAAATTTGACTTTTAGCAATTCACTCAAAAATGGTGCCAATTGCTTGCAAATGCTCCGCTGAAAGCTTTGGCAGTCGAAACAGAAGGCTTTTTGTCACAGGAAAAGAAATCAGCCCTCAACAACTTGACCGGCGGAAAATGTTTTTTTTGAAAAAATCCCTAAGCCCCGGGGTCACAATTTCAGCAAAAATCTGACTTTTGGCAATTCACTCAGAAATAATGCCAAACGCTTGCAAATGCTCCCCTGACAGCTTTGGCAGTCAAAACAGAAGGCTTTTTGTCACAGGAGAAGAAATTAGCCCTCAGCAACTTGACCGGCGGAAAATTTTTTTTTTTGAAAAAATCCCTAAGCCCCGGGGTCACAATTTCAGGAAAAATCTGACTTTTGGCAATTCACTCAAAAATGGTGGCAAACGCTTGCAAATGCTCCACTGAAAGTTTTGGCAGTCGAAACAGAAGGCTTTTTATCACAGGAGAAGAAATCAGCCCTCAGCAACTTAACCGGCAGAAAATAATTTTTTGAAAAAATCCCCAAGCCCCGGGGTCACAATTTCACTAAAAATCTGACTTTTGGCAATTCACTCAAAAATGGTGCCAAACGCTTGCAAAAGCTCTGCTGAAAGCTTTGGCAGTCAAAGCAGAAGGCTTTTTGTCACAGGAGAAGAAATCAGCCCTCAGCAACTTAAGTGGCAGAAAATAATTTTTTGAAAAAATCCCTAAGCCCCGGGGTCACAATTTCAGCAAAAATCTGACTTTTGGCAATTCACTCAAAAATGGTGCCAAACGCTTGCAAAAGCTCCGCTGAAAGCTTTGGCAGTCCAAGCAGAAGGCTTTTTGTCACAGGAGAAGAAATCAGCCCTCAGCAACTTAACCGGCAGAAAACAATTTTTTGAAAAAATCCCTAAGCCCCGGGGTCACAATTTCAGCAAAAATCTGACTTTTGGCAATTCAATCAAAAATGGTGCCAAACGCTTGCAAATGCTCCGCTGAAAGTTTTGGCAGTCGAAAGAGAAGGCTTTTTATCACAGGAGAAGAAATCAGCGCTCAGCAACTTAACCGGCAGAAAATAATTTTTTGAAAAAATCCCCAAGCCCCGGAGTCACAATTTCAGTAAAAATCTGACTTTTGGCAATTCACTCAAAAATGGTGCCAAACGCTTGCAAAAGCTCTGCTGAAAGCTTTGGCAGCCAAAGCAGAAGGCTTTTTGTCACAGGAGAAGAAATCAGCCCTCAGCAACTTAAGTGGCAGAAAATAATTTTTTGAAAAAATCCCTAAGCCCCGGGGTCACAATTTCAGCAAAAATCTGACTTTTGGCAATTCACTCAAAAATGGTGCCAATCGCTTGCAAATGCTCCCCTGAAAGCTTTGGCAGTCGAAGCAGAAGGCTTTTTGTCACAGGAGAAGAAATCAGCCCTCAGCAACTTAACCGGCGGAAAAACTTTTTTTGAAAAAATCCCTAAGCCCCGGGGTCACAATTTCAGCAAAAATTTGACTTTTAGCAATTCACTCAAAAATGGTGCCAATTGCTTGCAAATGCTCCGCTGAAAGCTTTGGCAGTCGAAACAGAAGGCTTTTTATCACAGGAGAAGAAATCAGCCCTCAGCAACTTAACCGGCAGAAAATAATTTTTTGAAAAAATCCCCAAGCCCCGGGATCACAATTTCAGTAAAAATCTGACTTTTGGCAATTCACTCAAAAATGGTGCCAAACGCTTGCAAAAGCTCTGCTGAAAGCTTTGGCAGTCAAAGCAGAAGGCTTTTTGTCACATTAGAAGAAATCAGCCCTCAGCAACTTAACCGGCGGAAAATAACTTTTTGAAAAAATCCCTAAGCCCCGGGGTCACAATTTCAGCAAAAATCTGACTTTTGGCAATTCACTCAAAAATGGTGCCAAACGCTTGCAAAAGCTCCGCTGAAAGCTTTGGCAGTCGAAGCAGAAGGCTTTTTATCACAGGAAAAGAAATCAGCCCTCAGCCACTTAACCGGCGGCAAAACTTTTTTTGAAAAAATCCCTAAGCCCCGGGGTCACAATTTCAGCAAAAATTTGACTTTTAGCAATTCACTCAAAAATGGTGCCAATTGCTTGCAAATGCTCCGCTGAAAGCTTTGGCAGTCGAAACAGAAGGCTTTTTGTCACAGGAAAAGAAATCAGCCCTCAACAACTTGACCGGCGGAAAATGTTTTTTTTGAAAAAATCCCTAAGCCCCGGGGTCACAATTTCAGCAAAAATCTGACTTTTGGCAATTCACTCAGAAATAATGCCAAACGCTTGCAAATGCTCCCCTGACAGCTTTGGCAGTCAAAACAGAAGGCTTTTTGTCACAGGAGAAGAAATTAGCCCTCAGCAACTTGACCGGCGGAAAATTTTTTTTTTTGAAAAAATCCCTAAGCCCCGGGGTCACAATTTCAGGAAAAATCTGACTTTTGGCAATTCACTCAAAAATGGTGGCAAACGCTTGCAAATGCTCCACTGAAAGTTTTGGCAGTCGAAACAGAAGGCTTTTTATCACAGGAGAAGAAATCAGCCCTCAGCAACTTAACCGGCAGAAAATAATTTTTTGAAAAAATCCCCAAGCCCCGGGGTCACAATTTCACTAAAAATCTGACTTTTGGCAATTCACTCAAAAATGGTGCCAAACGCTTGCAAAAGCTCTGCTGAAAGCTTTGGCAGTCAAAGCAGAAGGCTTTTTGTCACAGGAGAAGAAATCAGCCCTCAGCAACTTAAGTGGCAGAAAATAATTTTTTGAAAAAATCCCTAAGCCCCGGGGTCACAATTTCAGCAAAAATCTGACTTTTGGCAATTCACTCAAAAATGGTGCCAAACGCTTGCAAAAGCTCCGCTGAAAGCTTTGGCAGTCCAAGCAGAAGGCTTTTTGTCACAGGAGAAGAAATCAGCCCTCAGCAACTTAACCGGCAGAAAACAATTTTTTGAAAAAATCCCTAAGCCCCGGGGTCACAATTTCAGCAAAAATCTGACTTTTGGCAATTCAATCAAAAATGGTGCCAAACGCTTGCAAATGCTCCGCTGAAAGTTTTGGCAGTCGAAAGAGAAGGCTTTTTATCACAGGAGAAGAAATCAGCGCTCAGCAACTTAACCGGCAGAAAATAATTTTTTGAAAAAATCCCCAAGCCCCGGAGTCACAATTTCAGTAAAAATCTGACTTTTGGCAATTCACTCAAAAATGGTGCCAAACGCTTGCAAAAGCTCTGCTGAAAGCTTTGGCAGCCAAAGCAGAAGGCTTTTTGTCACAGGAGAAGAAATCAGCCCTCAGCAACTTAAGTGGCAGAAAATAATTTTTTGAAAAAATCCCTAAGCCCCGGGGTCACAATTTCAGCAAAAATCTGACTTTTGGCAATTCACTCAAAAATGGTGCCAATCGCTTGCAAATGCTCCCCTGAAAGCTTTGGCAGTCGAAGCAGAAGGCTTTTTGTCACAGGAGAAGAAATCAGCCCTCAGCAACTTAACCGGCGGAAAAACTTTTTTTGAAAAAATCCCTAAGCCCCGGGGTCACAATTTCAGCAAAAATTTGACTTTTAGCAATTCACTCAAAAATGGTGCCAATTGCTTGCAAATGCTCCGCTGAAAGCTTTGGCAGTCGAAACAGAAGGCTTTTTATCACAGGAGAAGAAATCAGCCCTCAGCAACTTAACCGGCAGAAAATAATTTTTTGAAAAAATCCCCAAGCCCCGGGATCACAATTTCAGTAAAAATCTGACTTTTGGCAATTCACTCAAAAATGGTGCCAAACGCTTGCAAAAGCTCTGCTGAAAGCTTTGGCAGTCAAAGCAGAAGGCTTTTTGTCACATTAGAAGAAATCAGCCCTCAGCAACTTAACCGGCGGAAAATAACTTTTTGAAAAAATCCCTAAGCCCCGGGGTCACAATTTCAGCAAAAATCTGACTTTTGGCAATTCACTCAAAAATGGTGACAAACGCTTGCAAAAGCTCCGCTGAAAGCTTTGGCAGTCGAAGCAGAAGGCTTTTTGTCACAGGAGAAGAAATCAGCCCTCAGCAACTTAACCGGCAGAAAACAATTTTTTGAAAAAATCCCTAAGCCCCGGGGTCACAATTTCAGCAAAAATCTGACTTTTGGCAATTCAATCAAAAATGGTGCCAAACGCTTGCAAAAGCTCCGCTGAAAGCTTTGGCAGTCGAAAGAGAAGGCTTTTTATCACAGGAGAAGAAATCAGCCCTCAGCAACTTGACCGGCGGAAAATGTTTTTTTTTGAAAAAATCCCTAAGCCCCGGGGTCACAATTTCAGGAAAAATCTGACTTTTGGCAATTCACTCAAAAATGGTGCCAAACGCTTGCAAATGCTCCGCTGAAAGTTTTGGCAGTCGAAGCAGAAGGCTTTTTATCACAGGAGAAGAAATCAGCCCTCAGCAACTTAACCGGCAGAAAATAATTTTTTGAAAAAATCCCCAAGCCCCGGGGTCACAATTTCAGTAAAAATCTGACTTTTGGCAATTCACTCAAAAATGGTGCCAAACGCTTGCAAAAGCTCTGCTGAAAGCTTTGGCAGTCAAAGCAGAAGGCTTTTTGTCACAGGAGAAGAAATCAGCCCTCAGCAACTTAACCGGCAGAAAACAATTTTTTGAAAAAATCCCTAAGCCCCGGGGTCACAATTTCAGCAAAAATCTGACTTTTGGCAATTCAATCAAAAATGGTGCCAAACGCTTGCAAAAGCTCCGCTGAAAGCTTTGGCAGTCGAAAGAGAAGGCTTTTTATCACAGGAGAAGAAATCAGCCCTCAGCAACTTGACCGGCGGAAAATGTTTTTTTTTGAAAAAATCCCTAAGCCCCGGGGTCACAATTTCAGGAAAAATCTGACTTTTGGCAATTCACTCAAAAATGGTGCCAAACGCTTGCAAATGCTCCGCTGAAAGTTTTGGCAGTCGAAACAGAAGGCTTTTTATCACAGGAGAAGAAATCAGCCCTCAGCAACTTAACCGGCAGAAAATAATTTTTTGAAAAAATCCCCAAGCCCCGGGGTCACAATTTCAGTAAAAATCTGACTTTTGGCAATTCACTCAAAAATGGTGCCAAACGCTTGCAAAAGCTCTGCTGAAAGCTTTGGCAGCCAAAGCAGAAGGCTTTTTGTCACAGGAGAAGAAATCAGCCCTCAGCAACTTAAGTGGCAGAAAATAATTTTTTGAAAAAATCCCTAAGCCCCGGGGTCACAATTTCAGCAAAAATCTGACTTTTGGCAATTCACTCAAAAATGGTGCCAATCGCTTGCAAATGCTCCCCTGAAAGCTTTGGCAGTCGAAGCAGAAGGCTTTTTGTCACAGGAGAAGAAATCAGCCCTCAGCAACTTAACCGGCGGAAAAACTTTTTTTGAAAAAATCCCTAAGCCCGGGGGTCACAATTTCAGCAAAAATCTGACTTTTGGCAATTCACTCAAACATGGTGCCAAACGCTTGCAAAAGCTCCGCTGAAAGCTTTGGCAGTCGAAGCAGAAGGCTTTTTATCACAGGAAAAGAAATCAGCCCTCAGCCACTTAACCGGCGGCAAAACTTTTTTTGAAAAAATCCCTAAGCCCCGGGGTCACAATTTCAGCAAAAATTTGACTTTTAGCAATTCACTCAAAAATGGTGCCAATTGCTTGCAAATGCTCCGCTGAAAGCTTTGGCAGTCGAAACAGAAGGCTTTTTATCACAGGAGAAGAAATCAGCCCTCAGCAACTTAACCGGCAGAAAATAATTTTTTGAAAAAATCCCCAAGCCCCGGGATCACAATTTCAGTAAAAATCTGACTTTTGGCAATTCACTCAAAAATGGTGCCAAACGCTTGCAAAAGCTCTGCTGAAAGCTTTGGCAGTCAAAGCAGAAGGCTTTTTGTCACATTAGAAGAAATCAGCCCTCAGCAACTTAACCGGCGGAAAATAACTTTTTGAAAAAATCCCTAAGCCCCGGGGTCACAATTTCAGCAAAAATCTGACTTTTGGCAATTCACTCAAAAATGGTGCCAAACGCTTGCAAAAGCTCCGCTGAAAGCTTTGGCAGTCGAAGCAGAAGGCTTTTTGTCACAGGAGAAGAAATCAGCCCTCAGCAACTTAACCGGCAGAAAACAATTTTTTGAAAAAATCCCTAAGCCCCGGGGTCACAATTTCAGCAAAAATCTGACTTTTGGCAATTCAATCAAAAATGGTGCCAAACGCTTGCAAAAGCTCCGCTGAAAGCTTTGGCAGTCGAAAGAGAAGGCTTTTTATCACAGGAGAAGAAATCAGCCCTCAGCAACTTGACCGGCGGAAAATGTTTTTTTTTGAAAAAATCCCTAAGCCCCGGGGTCACAATTTCAGGAAAAATCTGACTTTTGGCAATTCACTCAAAAATGGTGCCAAACGCTTGCAAATGCTCCGCTGAAAGTTTTGGCAGTCGAAGCAGAAGGCTTTTTATCACAGGAGAAGAAATCAGCCCTCAGCAACTTAACCGGCAGAAAATAATTTTTTGAAAAAATCCCCAAGCCCCGGGGTCACAATTTCAGTAAAAATCTGACTTTTGGCAATTCACTCAAAAATGGTGCCAAACGCTTGCAAAAGCTCTGCTGAAAGCTTTGGCAGTCAAAGCAGAAGGCTTTTTGTCACAGGAGAAGAAATCAGCCCTCAGCAACTTAACCGGCAGAAAACAATTTTTTGAAAAAATCCCTAAGCCCCGGGGTCACAATTTCAGCAAAAATCTGACTTTTGGCAATTCAATCAAAAATGGTGCCAAACGCTTGCAAAAGCTCCGCTGAAAGCTTTGGCAGTCGAAAGAGAAGGCTTTTTATCACAGGAGAAGAAATCAGCCCTCAGCAACTTGACCGGCGGAAAATGTTTTTTTTTGAAAAAATCCCTAAGCCCCGGGGTCACAATTTCAGGAAAAATCTGACTTTTGGCAATTCACTCAAAAATGGTGCCAAACGCTTGCAAATGCTCCGCTGAAAGTTTTGGCAGTCGAAACAGAAGGCTTTTTATCACAGGAGAAGAAATCAGCCCTCAGCAACTTAACCGGCAGAAAATAATTTTTTGAAAAAATCCCCAAGCCCCGGGGTCACAATTTCAGTAAAAATCTGACTTTTGGCAATTCACTCAAAAATGGTGCCAAACGCTTGCAAAAGCTCTGCTGAAAGCTTTGGCAGTCAAAGCAGAAGGCTTTTTGTCACAGGAGAAGAAATCAGCCCTCAGCAACTTAAGTGGCAGAAAATAATTTTTTGAAAAAATCCCTAAGCCCCGGGGTCACAATTTCAGCAAAAATCTGACTTTTGGCAATTCACTCAAAAATGGTGCCAAACGCTTGCAAATGCTCCGCTGAAAGCTTTGGCAGTCGAAACAGAAGGCTTTTTGTCACAGGAAAAGAAATCAGCCCTCAGAAACTTAAACAGCGGAAAAACTTTTTTTTAAAAAATCCCTAAGCCCCGGGGTCACAATTTCAGCAAAAATCTGACTTTTGGCAATTCACTCAAAAATGGTGCCAAACGCTTGCAAAAGCTCCGCTGAAAGCTTTGGCAGTCGAAACAGAAGGCTTTTTGTCACAGGAAAAGAAATCAGCCCTCAACAACTTGACCGGCGGAAAATGTTTTTTTTGCAAAAATCCCTAAGCCCCGGGGTCACAATTTCAGCAAAAATCTGACTTTTGGCAATTCACTCAAAAATGGTGGCAAACGCTTGCAAATGCTCCGCTGAACGTTTTGGCAGTCGAAACAGAAGGCTTTTTATCACAGGAGAAGAAATCAGCCCTCAGCAACTTGACCGGCGGAAAATGTTTTTTTTTTGAAAAAATCCCCAAGCCCCGGGGTCACAATTTCCGTAATAATCTGACTTTTGGCAATTCAATCAAAAATGGTGCCAAACGCTTGCAAAAGCTCTGCTGAAAGCTTTGGCAGTCAAAGCAGAAGGCTTTTTGTCACAGGAGAAGAAATCAGCCCTCAGCAACTTAACTGGCAGAAAATAATTTTTTGAAAAAATCCCTAAGCCCCGGGGTCACAATTTCAGCAAAAATCTGACTTTTGGCAATTCACTCAAAAATGGTGCCAAACGCTTGCAAAAGCTCTGCTGAAAGCTTTGGCAGTCAAAGCAGAAGGCTTTTTGTCACAGGAGAAGAAATCAGCCCTCAGCAACTTAACCGGCAGAAAACAATTTTTTGAAAAAATCCCTAAGCCCCGGGGTCACAATTTCAGCAAAAATCTGACTTTTGGCAATTCAATCAAAAATGGTGCCAAACGCTTGCAAAAGCTCCGCTGAAAGCTTTGGCAGTCGAAAGAGAAGGCTTTTTATCACAGGAGAAGAAATCAGCCCTCAGCAACTTGACCGGCGGAAAATGTTTTTTTTGAAAAAATCCCTAAGCCCCGGGGTCACAATTTCAGCAAATATCTGACTTTTGGCAATTCACTCAGAAATGGTGGCAAACGCTTGCAAATGCTCCGCTGAAAGCTTTTGCAGTCAAAACAGAAGTCTTTTTGTCACAGGAGAAGAAATTAGCCCTCAGCAACTTGACCGGCGGAAAATGTTTTTTTTTTGAAAAAATCCCTAAGCCCCGGGGTCACAATTTCAGGAAAAATCTGACTTTTGGCAATTCACTCAAAAATGGTGCCAAACGCTTGCAAAAGCTCCGCTAAAAGCTTTGGCAGTCGAAGCAGAAGGCTTTTTGTCACATTAGAAGAAATCAGCCCTCAGCAACTTAACCGGCAGAAAACAATTTTTTGAAAAAATCCCTAAGCCCCGGGGTCACAATTTCAGCAAAAATCTGACTTTTGGCAATTCAATCAAAAATGGTGCCAAACGCTTGCAAAATCTCCGCTGAAAGCTTTGGCAGTCGAAAGAGAAGGCTTTTTATCACAGGAGAAGAAATCAGCCCTCAGCAACTTGACCGGCGGAAAATGTTTTTTTTTGAAAAAATCCCTAAGCCCCGGGGTCACAATTTCAGCAAAAATCTGACTTTTGGCAATTCACTCAGAAATGGTGCCAAACGCTTGCAAATGCTCCCCTGACAGCTTTGGCAGTCAAAACAGAAGGCTTTTTGTCACAGGAGAAGAAATTAGCCCTCAGCAACTTGACCGGCGGAAAATGTTTTTTTTTGAAAAAATCCCTAAGCCCCGGGGTCACAATTTCAGAAAAAATCTGACTTTTGCCAATTCAATTAAAAATGGTGCCAAACGCTTGCAAATGCTCCCCTGAAAGCTTAGGCAGTCGATACAGAAGGCTTTTTATCACAGGAAAAGAAATCAGCCCTCAGAAACTTAAACAGCGGAAAAACTTTTTTTGAAAAAATCCCTAAGCCCCGGGGTCACAATTTCAGCAAAAATCTGACTTTTGGCAATTCACTCAGAAATGGTGCCAAACGCTTGCAAATGCTCCGCTGAAAGTTTTGGCAGTCGAAAGAGAAGGCTTTTTATCACAGGAGAAGAAATCAGCCCTCAGCAACTTAACCGGCAGAAAATAATTTTTGAAAAAATCCCCAAGCCCCGGGGTCACAATTTCAGCAAAAATCTGACTTTTGCCAATTCACTCAAAAATGGTGCCAAACGCTTGCAAAAGCTCTGCTGAAAGCTTTGGCAGCCAAAGCAGAAGGCTTTTTGTCACAGGAGAAGAAATCAGCCCTCAGCAACTTAAGTGGCAGAAAATAATTTTTTGAAAAAATCCCTAAGCCCCGGGGTCACAATTTCAGCAAAAATCTGACTTTTGGCAATTCACTCAAAAATGGTGCCAATCGCTTCCAAATGCTCCCCTGAAAGCTTTGGCAGTCGAAAGAGAAGGCTTTTTATCACAGGAGAAGAAATCAGCCCTCAGCAACTTGACCGGCGGAAAATGTTTTTTTTGAAAAAATCCCTAAGCCCCGGGGTCACAATTTCAGCAAAAATCTGACTTTTGGCAATTCACTCAAAAATGGTGCCAAACGCTTGCAAATGCTCCACTGAAAGCTTTGGCAGTCGAAACAGGAGGCTTTTTGTCACAGGAAAAGAAATCAGCCCTCAACAACTTGACCGGCGGAAAATGTTTTTTTTGCAAAAATCCCTAAGCCCCGGGGTCACAATTTCAGCAAAAATCTGACTTTTGGCAATTCACTCAGAAATGGTGCCAAACGCTTGCAAATGCTCTCCTGACAGCTTTGGCAGTCAAAACAGAAGGCTTTTTGTCACAGGAGAAGAAATTAGCCCTCAGCAACTTGACCGGCGGAAAATGTTTTTTTTTGAAAAAATCCCTAAGCCGCGGGGTCACAATTTCAGAAAAAATCTGACTTTTGCCAATTCAATTAAAAATGGTGCCAAACGCTTGCAAATGCTCCCCTGAAAGCTTAGGCAGTCGATACAGAAGGCTTTTTATCACAGGAAAAGAAATCAGCCCTCAGCAACTTGACCGGCGGAAAATGTTTTTTTTGAAAAAATCCCTAAGCCCCGGGGTGACAATTTCAGCAAAAATCTGACTTTTGGCAATTCACTCAGAAATGGTGCCAAACGCTTGCAAATGCTCCCCTGACAGCTTTGGCAGTCAAAACAGAAGGCTTTTTGTCACAGGAGAAGAATTTAGCCCTCAGCAACTTGACCGGCGGAAAATGTTTTTTTTGAAAAAATCCCTAAGCCCCGGGGTCACAATTTCAGGAAAAATCTGACTTTTGGCAATTCACTCAAAAATGGTGCCAAACGCTTGCAAATGCTCCGCTGAAAGTTTTGGCAGTCGAAAAAGAAGGCTTTTTATCACAGGAGAAGAAATCAGCCCTCAGCAACTTAACCGGCAGAAAATAATTTTTGAAAAAATCCCCAAGCCCAGGGTTCACAATTTCAGTAAAAATCTGACTTTTGGCAATTCACTCAAAAATGGTGCCAAACGCTTGCAAAAGCTCTGCTGAAAGCTTTGGCAGCCAAAGCAGAAGGCTTTTTGTCACAGGAGAAGAAATCATCCCTCAGCAACTTAAGTGGCAGAAAATAATTTTTTGAAAAAATCCCTAAGCCCCGGGGTCACAATTTCAGCAAAAATCTGACTTTTGGCAATTCACTCAAAAATGGTGCCAATCGCTTCCAAATGCTCCCCTGAAAGCTTTGGCAGTCGAAAGAGAAGGCTTTTTATCACAGGAGAAGAAATCAGCCCTCAGCAACTTGACCGGCGGAAAATGTTTTTTTTTTAAAAATCCCTAAGCCCCGGGGTCACAATTTCAGCAAAAATCTGACTTTTGGCAGTTCACTCAAAAATGGTGCCAAACGCTTGCAAATGCTCCACTGAAAGCTTTGGCAGTCGAAACAGAAGGCTTATTGTCACAGGAAAAGAAATCAGCCCTCAGAAACTTAAACAGCGGAAAAACTTTTTTTGAAAAAATCCCTAAGCCCCGGGGTCACAATTTCAGCAAAAATCTGACTTTTGGCAATTCACTCAGAAATGGTGGCAAACGCTTGCAAATGCTCCGCTGAACGTTTTGGCAGTCGAAACAGAAGGCTTTTTATCACAGGAGAAGAAATCAGCCCTCAGCAACTTGACCGGCGGAAAATGTTTTTTTTTGAAAAAATCCCTAAGCCCCGGGGTCACAATTTCAGCAAAAATCTGACTTTTGGCAATTCACTCAGAAATGGTGCCAAACGCTTGCAAATGCTCCCCTGACAGCTTTGGCAGTCAAAACAGAAGGCTTTTTGTCACAGGAGAAGAAATTAGCCCTCAGCAACTTGACCGGCGGAAAATGTTTTTTTTTTAAAAAAATCCCTAAGCCCCGGGGTCACAATTTCAGCAAAAATCTGACTTTTGGCAATTCACTCAAAAATGGTGCCAAACGCTTGCAAAAGCTCCGCTGAAAGCTTTGGCAGTCGAAGCAGAAGGCTTTTTGTCACAGGAGAAGAAATCAGCCCTCAGCAACTTAACCGGCAGAAAACAATTTTTTGAAAAAATCCCTAAGCCCCGGGGTCACAATTTCAGCAAATATCTGACTTTTGGCAATTCACTCAAAAATGGTGCCAATTGCTTGCAAATGCTCCGCTGAAAGTTTTGGCAGTCGAAACAGAAGGCTTTTTATCACAGGAGAAGAAATCAGCCCTCAGCAACTTAACCGGCAGAAAATAATTTTTTGAAAAAATCCCCAAGCCCCGGGGTCACAATTTCAGTAAAAATCTGACTTTTGGCAATTCACTCAAAAATGGTGCCAAACGCTTGCAAAAGCTCCCCTGAAAGCTTTGGCAGTCAAAGCAGAAGGCTTTTTGTCACAGGAGAAGAAATCAGCCCTCAGCAACTTAAGTGGCAGAAAATAATTTTTTGAAAAAATCCCTAAGCCCCGGGGTCACAATTTCAGCAAAAATCTGACTTTTGGCAATTCACTCAAAAATGGTGCCAAACGCTTGCAAATGCTCCGCTGAAAGCTTTGGCAGTCGAAACAGAAGGCTTTTTGTCACAGGAAAAGAAATCAGCCCTCAGAAACTTAAACAGCGGAAAATGTTTTTTTTGAAAAAATCCCTAAGCCCCGGGGTCACAATTTCAGCAAAAATCTGACTTTTGGCAATTCACTCAAAAATGGTGCCAAACGCTTGCAAATGCTCCGCTGAAAGCTTTGGCAGTCGAAACAGAAGGCTTTTTGTCACAGGAAAAGAAATCAGCCCTCAGAAACTTAAACAGCGGAAAAACTTTTTTTGAAAAAATCCCTAAGCCCCGGGGTCACAATTTCAGCAAAAATCTGACTTTTGGCAATTCACTCAAAAATGGTGCCAATCGCTTGCAAAAGCTCCGCTGGAAGCTTTGGCAGTCGAAACAGAAGGCTTTTTGTCACAGGAAAAGAAATCAGCCCTCAACAACTTGACCGGCGGAAAATAATTTTTTGAAACAATCCCTAAGCCCCGGGGTCACAATTTCAGCAAATATCTGACTTTTGGCAATTCACTCAAAAATGGTGCCAATTGCTTGCAAATGCTCAGCTGAAAGCTTTGGCATTCGAAACAGAAGGCTTTTTGTCACAGGAGAAGAAATCAGCCCTCAACAACTTAACAGGCAGAAAACAATTTTTTGAAAAAATCCCTAAGCCCTGGGGTCACAATTTCAGCAAAAATCTGACTTTTGGCAATTCACTCAAAAATGGTGCCAAACGCTTGCAAAAGCTCCGCTGAAAGCTTTGGCAGTCGAAGCAGAAGGCTTTTTGTCACAGGAGAAGAAATCAGCCCTCAGCAACTTAACCTGCGGAAAAACTTTTTTTGAAAAAATCCCTAAGCCCGGGGGTCACAATTTCAGCAAAAATCTGACTTTTGGCAATTCACTCAAAAATGGTGCCAAACGCTTGCAAAAGCTCCGCTCAAAGCTTTGGCAGTCGAAGCAGAAGGCTTTTTATCACAGGAAAAGAAATCAGCCCTCAGCCACTTAACCGGCGGCAAAACTTTTTTTGAAAAAATCCCTAAGCCCCGGGGTCACAATTTCAGCAAAAATTTGACTTTTAGCAATTCACTCAAAAATGGTGCCAATTGCTTGCAAATGCTCCGCTGAAAGCTTTGGCAGTCGAAACAGAAGGCTTTTTGTCACAGGAAAAGAAATCAGCCCTCAACAACTTGACCGGCGGAAAATGTTTTTTTTGAAAAAATCCCTAAGCCCCGGGGTCACAATTTCAGCAAAAATCTGACTTTTGGCAATTCACTCAGAAATAATGCCAAACGCTTGCAAATGCTCCCCTGACAGCTTTGGCAGTCAAAACAGAAGGCTTTTTGTCACAGGAGAAGAAATTAGCCCTCAGCAACTTGACCGGCGGAAAATGTTTTTTTTTGAAAAAATCCCTAAGCCCCGGGGTCACAATTTCAGGAAAAATCTGACTTTTGGCAATTCACTCAAAAATGGTGCCAAACGCTTGCAAATGCTCCACTGAAAGTTTTGGCAGTCGAAACAGAAGGCTTTTTATCACAGAAGAAGAAATCAGCCCTCAGCAACTTAACCAGCAGAAAATAATTTTTTGAAAAAATCCCCAAGCCCCGGGATCACAATTTCAGTAAAAATCTGACTTTTGGCAATTCACTCAAAAATGGTGCCAAACGCTTGCAAAAGCTCTGCTGAAAGCTTTGGCAGTCAAAGCAGAAGGCTTTTTGTCACAGGAGAAGAAATCAGCCCTCAGCAACTTAAGTGGCAGAAAATAATTTTTTGAAAAAATCCCTAAGCCCCGGGGTCACAATTTCAGCAAAAATCTGACTTTTGGCAATTCACTCAAAAATGGTGCCAATCGCTTGCAAATGCTCCGCTGAAAGCTTTGGCAGTCGAAAGAGAAGGCTTTTTATCACAGGAGAAGAAATCAGCCCTCAGCAACTTGACCGGCGGAAAATGTTTTTTTTGAAAAAATCCCTAAGCCCCGGGGTCACAATTTCAGCAAAAATCTGACTTTTGGCAATTCACTCAAAAATGGTGCCAAACGCTTGCAAATGCTCCGCTGAAAGCTTTGGCAGTCGAAACAGAAGGCTTTTTGTCACAGGAGAAGAAATCAGCCCTCAACAACTTGACCGGCGGAAAATGTTTTTTTTGAAAAAATCCCTAAGCCCCGGGGTCACAATTTCAGCAAAAATCTGACTTTTGGCAATTCACTCAAAAATGGTGCCAAACGCTTGCAAATGCTCCGCTGAAAGTTTTGGCAGTTGAAACAGAAGGCTTTTTATCACAGGAGAAGAAATCAGCCCTCAGCAACTTAACCGGCGGAAAATAATTTTTTGAAAAAATCCCCAAGCCCCGGGGTCACAATTTCAGTAAAAATCTGACTTTTGGCAATTCACTCAAAAATGGTGCCAAACGCTTGCAAAAGCTCTGCTGAAAGCTTTGGCAGTCAAAGCAGAAGGCTTTTTGTCACAGGAGAAGAAACCAGCCCTCAGCAACTTAACCGGCAGAAAATAATTTTTTGAAAAAATCCCTAAGCCCCGGGGTCACAATTTCAGCAAAAATCTGACTTTTGGCAATTCACTCAAAAATGGTGCCAATTGCTTGCAAATGCTCCGCTGAAAGCTTCGGCAGTCGAAACAGAAGGCTTTTTGTCACAGGAGAAGAAATCAGCCCTCAACAATTTAACAGGCAGAAAATAATTTTTTGAAAAAATCCCTAAGTCCCGGGGTCACAATTTCAGCAAAAATCTGACTTTTGGCAATTCACTCAAAAATGCTGCCAAACGCTTGCAAAAGCTCCGCTGAAAGCTTTGGCAGTCGAAGCAGAAGGCTTTTTGTCACAGGAGAAGAAATCAGCCCTCAGCAACTTAACCGGCAGAAAAACTTTTTTTGAAAAAATCCCTAAGCCCCGGGGTCACAATTTCAGCAAAAATCTGACTTTTGGCAATTCACTCAAAAATGGTGCCAAACGCTTGCAAAAGCTCCGCTGAAAGCTTTGGCAGTCGAAGCAGAAGGCTTTTTATCACAGGAAAAGAAATCAGCCCTCAGCCACTTAACCGGCGGCAAAACTTTTTTTGAAAAAATCCCTAAGCCCCGGGGTCACAATTTCAGCAAAAATTTGACTTTTAGCAATTCACTCAAAAATGGTGCCAATTGCTTGCAAATGCTCTGCTGAAAGCTTTGGCAGTCGAAACAGAAGGCTTTTTGTCACAGGAAAAGAAATCAGCCCTCAACAACTTGACCGGCGGAAAATGTTTTTTTTGAAAAAATCCCTAAGCCCCGGGGTCACAATTTCAGCAAAAATCTGACTTTTGGCAATTCACTCAGAAATAATGCCAAACGCTTGCAAATGCTCCCCTGACAGCTTTGGCAGTCAAAACAGAAGGCTTTTTGTCACAGGAGAAGAAATTAGCCCTCAGCAACTTGACCGGCGGAAAATGTTTTTTTTTGAAAAAATCCCTAAGCCCCGGGGTCACAATTTCAGCAAAAATCTGACTTTTGGCAATTCACTCAGAAATGGTGCCAAACGCTTGCAAATGCTCCACTGAAAGTTTTGGCAGTCGAAACAGAAGGCTTTTTATCACAGAAGAAGAAATCAGCCCTCAGCAACTTAACCGGCAGAAAATAATTTTTTGAAAAAATCCCCAAGCCCCGGGATCACAATTTCAGTAAAAATCTGACTTTTGGCAATTCACTCAAAAATGGTGCCAAACGCTTGCAAAAGCTCTGCTGAAAGCTTTGGCAGTCAAAGCAGAAGGCTTTTTGTCACAGGAGAAGAAATCAGCCCTCAACAACTTAACAGGCAGAAAATAATTTTTTGAAAAAATCCCTAAGCCCCGGGGTCACAATTTCAGCAAAAATCTGACTTTTGGCAATTCACTCAAAAATGGTGCCAATCGCTTGCAAATGCTCCGCTGAAAGCTTTGGCAGTCGAAAGAGAAGGCTTTTTATCACAGGAGAAGAAATCAGCCCTCAGCAACTTGACCGGCGGAAAATGTTTTTTTTGAAAAAATCCCTAAGCCCCGGGGTCACAATTTCAGCAAAAATCTGACTTTTGGCAATTCACTCAAAAATGGTGCCAAACGCTTGCAAATGCTCCGCTGAAAGCTTTGGCAGTCGAAACAGAAGGCTTTTTGTCACAGGAGAAGAAATCAGCCCTCAACAACTTGACCGGCGGAAAATGTTTTTTTTGAAAAAATCCCTAAGCCCCGGGGTCACAATTTCAGCAAAAATCTGACTTTTGGCAATTCACTCAAAAATGGTGCCAAACGCTTGCAAATGCTCCGCTGAAAGTTTTGGCAGTCGAAACAGAAGGCTTTTTATCACAGGAGAAGAAATCAGCCCTCAGCAACTTAACCGGCGGAAAATAATTTTTTGAAAAAATCCCCAAGCCCCGGGGTCACAATTTCAGTAAAAATCTGACTTTTGGCAATTCACTCAAAAATGGTGCCAAACGCTTGCAAAAGCTCTGCTGAAAGCTTTGGCAGTCAAAGCAGAAGGCTTTGTGTCACAGGAGAAGAAATCAGCCCTCAGCAACTTAAGTGGCAGAAAATAATTTTTTGAAAAAATCCCTAAGCCCCGGGGTCACAATTTCAGCAAAAATCTGACTTTTGGCAATTCTCTCAAAAATGGTGCCACTCGCTTGCAAATGCTCCCCTGAAAGCTTTGGCAGTCGAAAGAGAAGGCTTTTTATCACAGGAGAAGAAATCAGCCCTCAGCAACTTGACCGGCGGAAAATGTTTTTTTTGAAAAAATCCCTAAGCCCCGGGGTCACAATTTCAGCAAAAATCTGACTTTTGGCAATTCACTCAAAAATGGTGCCAAACGCTTGCAAAAGCTCCGCTGAAAGCTTTGGGAGTCGAAACAGAAGCCTTTTTGTCACAGGAAAAGAAATCAGCCCTCAACAACTTGACTGGCGGAAAATGTTTTTTTAAAAAAAATCCCTAAGCCCCGGGGTCACAATTTCAGCAAAAATCTGACTTTTGGCAATTCACTCAAAAATGGTGCCAAACGCTTGCAAATGCTCCGCTGAAAGCTTTGGCAGTCGAAACAGAAGGCTTTTTGTCACAGGAAAAGAAATCAGCCCTCAGAAACTTAAACAGCGGAAAAACTTTTTTTGAAAAAATCCCTAAGCCCCGGGGTCACAATTTCAGCAAAAATCTGACTTTTGGCAATTCACTCAAAAATGGTGCCAATCGCTTGCAAAAGCTCCACTGAAAGCTTTGGCAGTCGAAAGAGAAGGCTTTTTATCACAGGAGAAGAAATCAGCCCTCAGCAACTTGACCGGCGGAAAATGTTTTTTTTGAAAAAATCCCTAAGCCCCGGGGTCACAATTTCAGCAAAAATCTGACTTTTGGCAATTCACTCAGAAATGGTGCCAAACGCTTGCAAATGCTCCACTGACAGCTTTGGCAGTCGAAGCAGAAGGCTTTTTGTCACAGGAGAAGAAATCAGCCCTCAGCAACTTAACTGGCAGAAAATAATTTTTTGAAAAAATCCCTAAGCCTCGGGGTCACAATTTCAGCAAAAATCTGACTTTTGGCAATTCACTCAAAAATGGTGCCAAACGCTTGCAAATGCTCCGCTGAAAGCTTTGGCACTCGAAGCAGAAGGCTTTTTGTCACAGGAAAAGAAATCAGCCCTCAGAAACTTAAACAGCGGAAAATGTTTTTTTTTTGAAAAAATCCCTAAGCCCCGGGGTCACAATTTCAGGAAAAATCTGACTTTTGGCAATTCACTCAAAAATGGTGCCAAACGCTTGCAAATGCTCCGCTGAAAGTTTTGGCAGTCGAAAGAGAAGGCTTTTTATCACAGGAGAAGAAATCAGCCCTCAGCAACTTAACCGGCAGAAAATAATTTTTTGAAAAAATCCCCAAGCCCCGGGGTCACAATTTCAGTAAAAATCTGACTTTTGGCAATTCACTCAAAAATGGTGCCAAACGCTTGCAAAAGCTCTGCTGAAAGCTTTGGCAGCCAAAGCAGAGGGCTTTTTGTCACAGGAGAAGAAATCAGCCCTCAGCAACTTAAGTGGCAGAAAATAATTTTTTGAAAAAATCCCTAAGCCCCGGGGTCACAATTTCAGCAAAAATCTGACTTTTGGCAATTCTCTCAAAAATGGTGCCACTCGCTTGCAAATGCTCCCCTGAAAGCTTTGGCAGTCGAAAGAGAAGGCTTTTTATCACAGGAGAAGAAATCAGCCCTCAGCAACTTGACCGGCGGAAAATGTTTTTTTTGAAAAAATCCCTAAGCCCCGGGGTCACAATTTCAGCAAAAATCTGACTTTTGGCAATTCACTCAAAAATGGTGCCAAACGCTTGCAAATGCTCCGCTGAAAGTTTTGGCAGTCGAAACAGAAGGCTTTTTATCACAGGAGAAGAAATCAGCCCTCAGCAACTTAACCGGCGGAAAATAATTTTTTGAGAAAATCCCCAAGCCCCAGGGTCACAATTTCAGTAAAAATCTGACTTTTGGCAATTCACTCAAAAATGGTGCCAAACGCTTGCAAAAGCTCTGCTGAAAGCTTTGGCAGTCAAAGCAGAAGGCTTTTTGTCACAGGAGAAGAAATCAGCCCTCAGCAACTTAACTGGCAGAAAATAATTTTTTGAAAAAATCCCTAAGCCCCGGGGTCACAATTTCAGCAAATATCTGACTTTTGGCAATTCACTCAAAAATGGTGCCAAACGCTTCCAAATGCTCCCCTGAAAGCTTTGGCAGTCGAAAGAGAAGGCTTTTTATCACAGGAGAAGAAATCAACCCTCAGCAACTTGACCGGCGGAAAATGTTTTTTTTGAAAAAATCCCTAAGCCCCGGGGTCACAATTTCAGCAAAAATCTGACTTTTGGCAATTCACTCAAAAATGGTGCCAAACACTTGCAAATGCTCCGCTGAAAGCTTTGGCAGTCGAAACAGAAGGCTTTTTGTCACAGGAAAAGAAATCAGCCCTCAGAAACTTAAACAGCGGAAAAACTTTTTTTGAAAAAATCCCTAAGCCCCGGGGTCACAATTTCAGCAAAAATCTGACTTTTGGCAATTCACTCAAAAATGGTGCCAAACGCTTGCAAAAGCTCCGCTGATAGCTTTGGCAGTCGAAGCAGAAGGCTTTTTGTCACAGGAGAAGAAATCAGCCCTCAGCAACTTAACCGGCAGAAAACAATTATTTGAAAAAATCCCTAAGCCCCGGGGTCACAATTTCAGCAAATATCTGACTTTTGGCAATTCACTCAAAAATGGTGCCAATTGCTTGCAAATGCTCCGCTGAAAGCTTTGGCAGTCGAAACAGAAGGCTTTTTGTCACAGGAGAAGAAATCAGCCCTCAACAACTTAACAGGCAGAAAATAATTTTTTGAAAAAATCCCTAAGCCCCGGGGTCACAATTTCAGCAAATATCTGACTTTTGGCAATTCACTCAAAAATGGTGCCAAACGCTTGCAAATGCTCCCCTGAAAGCTTTGGCAGTCGAAGCAGAAGGCTTTTTGTCACAGGAGAAGAAATCAGCCCTCAGCAACTTAACTGGCAGAAAATAATTTTTTGAAAAAATCACTAAGCCCCGGGGTCACAATTTCAGCAAATATCTGACTTTTGGCAATTCACTCAAAAATGGTGCCAAACGCTTCCAAATGCTCCCCTGAAATCTTTGGCAGTCGAAAGAGAAGGCTTTTTATCACAGGAGAAGAAATCAGCCCTCAGCAACTTGACCGGCGGAAAATGTTTTTTTTGAAAAAATCCCTAAGCCCCGGGGTCACAATTTCAGCAAAAATCTGACTTTTGGCAATTCACTCAAAAATGGTGCCAAACACTTGCAAATGCTCCGCTGAATGCTTTGGCAGTCGAAACAGAAGGCTTTTTGTCACAGGAAAAGAAATCAGCCCTCAGAAACTTAAACAGCGGAAAAACTTTTTTTGAAAAAATCCCTAAGCCCCGGGGTCACAATTTCAGCAAAAATCTGACTTTTGGCAATTCACTCAAAAATGGTGCCAAACGCTTGCAAAACCTCCGCTGATAGCTTTGGCAGTCGAAGCAGAAGGCTTTTTGTCACAGGAGAAGAAATCAGCCCTCAGCAACTTAACCGGCAGAAAACAATTATTTGAAAAAATCCCTAAGCCCCGGGGTCACAATTTCAGCAAAAATCTGACTTTTGGCAATTCACTCAAAAATGGTGCCAAACGCTTGGAAAAGCTCCGCTGAAAGCTTTGGCAGTCGAAGCAGAAGGCTTTTTGTCACAGGAGAAGAAATCAGCCCTCAGCAACTTAACCGGCAGAAAATATTTTTTTGAAAAAATCCCTAAGCCCCGGGGTCACAATTTCAGCAAAAATCTGACTTTTGGCAATTCACTCAAAAATGGTGCCAAACGCTTGCAAAAGCTCCGCTGAAAGCTTTGGCAGTCGAAGCAGAAGGCTTTTTGTCACAGGAGAAGAAATCAGCCCTCAGCAACTTAACCGGCAGAAAACAATTTTTTGAAAAAATCCCTAAGCCCCGGGGTCACAATTTCAGCAAAAATCTGACTTTTGGCAATTCAATCAAAAATGGTGCCAAACGCTTGCAAATGCGCCGCTGAAAGCTTTGGCAGTCGAAACAGAAGGCTTTTTGTCACAGGAAAAGAAATCAGCCCTCAACATCTTAACCGGCGGAAAAACTTTTTTTGAAAAAATCCCTAAGCCCCGGGGTCACAATTTCAGCAAAAATCTGACTTTTGGCAATTCACTCAAAAATGGTGCCAAACGCTTGCAAAAGCTCCGCTAAAAGCTTTGGCAGTCGAAGCAGAAGGCTTTTTATCACAGGAGAAGAAATCAGCCCTCAGCAACTTAACCAGCAGAAAATAACTTTTTGAAAAAATCCCTAAGCCCCGGGGTCACAATTTCAGCAAAAATCTGACTTTTGGCAATTCACTCAAAAATGGTGCCAAACGCTTGCAAAAGCTCCGCTGAAAGCTTTGGCAGTCGAAGCAGAAGGCTTTTTGTCACATTAGAAGAAATCAGCCCTCAGCAACTTAACCGGCAGAAAACAATTTTTTGAAAAAATTCCTAAGCCCCGGGGTCACAATTTCAGCAAATATATGACTTTTGGCAATTCACTCAAAAATGGTGCCAATTGCTTGCAAATGCAACGCTGAAAGCTTTGGCAGTCGAAACAGAAGGCTTTTTGTCACAGGAAAAGAAATCAGCCCTCAGAAACTTAAACAGCGGAAAAACTTTTTTTGAAAAAATCCCTAAGCCCCGGGGTCACAATTTCAGCAAAAATCTGACTTTTGGCAATTCACTCAAAAATGGTGCCAAACGCTTGCAAAACCTCCGCTGATAGCTTTGGCAGTCGAAGCAGAAGGCTTTTTGTCACAGGAGATGAAATCAGCCCTCAGCAACTTAACCGGCAGAAAACAATTATTTGAAAAAATCCCTAAGCCCCGGGGTCACAATTTCAGCAAATATCTGACTTTTGGCAATTCACTCAAAAATGGTGCCAATTGCTTGCAAATGCTCCGCTGAAAGCTTTGGCAGTCGAAACAGAAGGCTTTTTGTCACAGGAGAAGAAATCAGCCCTCAACAACTTAACAGGCAGAAAATAATTTTTTGAAAAAATCCCTAAGCCCCGGGGTCACAATTTCAGCAAAAATCTGACTTTTGGCAATTCACTCAAAAATGGTGCCAAACGCTTGGAAAAGCTCCGCTGAAAGCTTTGGCAGTCGAAGCAGAAGGCTTTTTGTCACAGGAGAAGAAATCAGCCCTCAGCAACTTAACCGGCAGAAAATATTTTTTTGAAAAAATCCCTAAGCCCCGGGGTCACAATTTCAGGAAAAATCTGACTTTTGGCAATTCACTCAAAAATGGTGCCAAACGCTTGCAAAAGCTCCGCTGAAAGCTTTGGCAGTCGAAGCAGAAGGCTTTTTGTCACATGAGAAGAAATCAGCCCTCAGCAACTTAACAGGCAGAAAATAATTTTTTGAAAAAATCCCTAAGCCCCGGGGTCACAATTTCAGCAAATATCTGACTTTTGGCAATTCACTCAAAAATGGTGCCAAACGCTTGCAAAAGGTCCGCTGAAAGCTTTGGCAGTCGAAACAGAAGGCTTTTTGTCACAGGAAAAGAAATCAGCCCTCAACAACTTGACCGGCGGAAAATGTTTTTTTTTGAAAAAATCCCTAAGCCCCGGGGTCACAATTTCAGCAAAAATCTGACTTTTGGCAATTCACTCAAAAATGGTGCCAAACGCTTGCAAAAGCTCCGCTGAAAGCTTTGGCAGTCGAAGCAGAAGGCTTTTTGTCACAGGAGAAGAAATCAGCCCTCAGCAACTTAACCGGCAGAAAACAATTTTTTGAAAAAATCCCTAAGCCCCGGGGTCACAATTTCAGCAAAAATCTGACTTTTGGCAATTCAATCAAAAATGGTGCCAAACGCTTGCAAATGCGCCGCTGAAAGCTTTGGCAGTCGAAACAGAAGGCTTTTTGTCACAGGAAAAGAAATCAGCCCTCAACATCATAACCGGCGGAAAAACTTTTTTTGAAAAAATCCCTAAGCCCCGGGGTCACAATTTCAGCAAAAATCTGACTTTTGGCAATTCACTCAAAAATGGTGCCAAACGCTTGCAAAAGCTCCGCTGAAAGCTTTGGCAGTCGAAACAGAAGGCTTTTTGTCACAGGAAAAGAAATCAGCCCTCAACAACTTGACCGGCGGAAAATGTTTTTTTTTTGAAAAAATCCCTAAGCCCCGGGGTCACAATTTCAGCAAAAATCTGACTTTTGGCAATTCACTCAAAAATGGTGCCAAACGCTTGCAAAAGCTCCGCTGAAAGCTTTGGCAGTCGAAGCAGAAGGCTTTTTGTCACATTAGAAGAAATCAGCCCTCAGCAACTTAACCGGCAGAAAACAATTTTTTGAAAAAATTCCTAAGCCCCGGGGTCACAATTTCAGCAAATATATGACTTTTGGCAATTCACTCAAAAATGGTGCCAATTGCTTGCAAATGCAACGCTGAAAGCTTTGGCAGTCGAAACAGAAGGCTTTTTGTCACAGGAAAAGAAATCAGCCCTCAACAACTTAACAGGCAGAAAATAATTTTTTGAAAAAATCCCTAAGCCCCGGGGTCACAATTTCAGCAAAAATCTGACTTTTGGCAATTCACTCAAAAATGGTGCCAAACGCTTGCAAAAGCTCCGCTGAAAGCTTTGGCAGTCGAAGCAGAAGGCTTTTTGTCACAGGAGAAGAAATCAGCCCTCAGCAACTTAACCGGCGGAAAAACTTTTTTTGAAAAAATCCCTAAGCCCGGGGGTCACAATTTCAGCAAAAATCTGACTTTTGGCAATTCAATCAAAAATGGTGCCAATTGCTTGCAAATGCTCCGCTGAAAGCTTTGGCAGTCGAAACAGAAGGCTTTTTGTCATAGGAAAAGAAATCAGCCCTCAACAACTTGACCGGCGGAAAATGTTTTTTTTGAAAAAATCCCTAAGCACCGGGGTCACAATTTCAGCAAAAATCTGACTTTTGCCAATTCACTCAAAAATGGTGCCAAACGCTTGCAAATGCTCCGCTGAAAGTTTTGGCAGTCGAAACAGAAGGCTTTTTATCACAGGAGAAGAAATCAGCCCTCAGCAACTTATCCGGCGGAAAATAATTTTTTGAAAAAATCCCCAAGCCCCGGGGTCACAATTTCAGTAAAAATCTGACTTTTGGCAATTCACTCAAAAATGGTGCCAAATGCTTGCAAAAGCTCTGCTGAAAGCTTTGGCAGTCAAAGCAGAAGGCTTTTTGTCACAGGAGAAGAAATCAGCCCTCAGCAACTTAACTGGCAGAAAATAATTTTTTGAAAAAATCCCTAAGCCCCGGGGTCACAATTTCAGCAAAAATCTGACTTTTGGCAATTCACTCAAAAATGGTGCCAAACGCTTGCAAATGCTCCCCTGAAAGCTTTGGCAGTCGAAAGAGAAGGCTTTTTATCACAGGAGAAGAAATCAGCCCTCAGCAACTTGACCGGCGGAAAATGTTTTTTTTGAAAAAATCCCTAAGCCCCGGGGTCACAATTTCAGCAAAAATCTGACTTTTGGCAATTCACTCAAAAATGGTGCCAAACGCTTGCAAATGCTCCGCTGAAAGTTTTGGCAGTCGAAACAGAAGGCTTTTTATCACAGGAGAAGAAATCAGCCCTCAGCAACTTAACCGGCGGAAAATAATTTTTTGAGAAAATCCCCAAGCCCCGGGGTCACAATTTCAGTAAAAATCTGACTTTTGGCAATTCACTCAAAAATGGTGCCAAACGCTTGCAAAAGCTCTGCTGAAAGCTTTGGCAGTCAAAGCAGAAGGCTTTTTGTCACAGGAGAAGAAATCAGCCCTCAGCAACTTAACTGGCAGAAAATAATTTTTTGAAAAAATCCCTAAGCCCCGGGGTCACAATTTCAGCAAATATCTGACTTTTGGCAATTCACTCAAAAATGGTGCCAAACGCTTCCAAATGCTCCCCTGAAAGCTTTGGCAGTCGAAAGAGAAGGCTTTTTATCACAGGAGAAGAAATCAGCCCTCAGCAACTTGACCGGCGGAAAATGTTTTTTTTGAAAAAATCCCTAAGCCCCGGGGTCACAATTTCAGCAAAAATCTGACTTTTGGCAATTCACTCAAAAATGGTGCCAAACACTTGCAAATGCTCCGCTGAAAGCTTTGGCAGTCGAAACAGAAGGCTTTTTGTCACAGGAAAAGAAATCAGCCCTCAGAAACTTAAACAGCGGAAAAACTTTTTTTGAAAAAATCCCTAAGCCCCGGGGTCACAATTTCAGCAAAAATCTGACTTTTGGCAATTCACTCAAAAATGGTGCCAAACGCTTGCAAAAGCTCCGCTGATAGCTTTGGCAGTCGAAGCAGAAGGCTTTTTGTCACAGGAGAAGAAATCAGCCCTCAGCAACTTAACCGGCAGAAAACAATTATTTGAAAAAATCCCTAAGCCCCGGGGTCACAATTTCAGCAAATATCTGACTTTTGGCAATTCACTCAAAAATGGTGCCAATTGCTTGCAAATGCTCCGCTGAAAGCTTTGGCAGTCGAAACAGAAGGCTTTTTGTCACAGGAGAAGAAATCAGCCCTCAACAACTTAACAGGCAGAAAATAATTTTTTGAAAAAATCCCTAAGCCCCGGGGTCACAATTTCAGCAAAAATCTGACTTTTGGCAATTCACTCAAAAATGGTGCCAAACGCTTGGAAAAGCTCCGCTGAAAGCTTTGGCAGTCGAAGCAGAAGGCTTTTTGTCACAGGAGAAGAAATCAGCCCTCAGCAACTTAACCAGCAGAAAATATTTTTTTGAAAAAATCCCTAAGCCCCGGGGTCACAATTTCAGGAAAAATCTGACTTTTGGCAATTCACTCAAAAATGGTGCCAAACGCTTGCAAAAGCTCCGCTGAAAGCTTTGGCAGTCGAAACAGAAGGCTTTTTGTCACAGGAAAAGAAATCAGCCCTCAACAACTTGACCGGCGGAAAATGTTTTTTTTTTGAAAAAATCCCTAAGCCCCGGGGTCACAATTTCAGCAAAAATCTGACTTTTGGCAATTCTCTCAAAAATGGTGCCAAACGCTTGCAAAAGCTCCGCTGAAAGCTTTGGCAGTCGAAGTAGAAGGCTTTTTGTCACAGGAGAAGAAATCAGCCCTCAGCAACTTAACCGGCAGAAAACAATTTTTTGAAAAAATCCCTAAGCCCCGGGGTCACAATTTCAGCAAAAATCTGACTTTTGGCAATTCACTCAAAAATGGTGCCAAACGCTTGGAAAAGCTCCGCTGAAAGCTTTGGCAGTCGAAAGAGAAGGCTTTTTATCACAGGAGAAGAAATCAGCCCTCAGCAACTTGACCGGCGGAAAATGTTTTTTTTGAAAAAATCCCTAAGCCCCGGGGTCACAATTTCAGCAAAAATCTGACTTTTGGCAATTCACTCAAAAATGGTGCCAAACGCTTGCAAATGCTCCGCTGAAAGTTTTGGCAGTCGAAACAGAAGGCTTTTTATCACAGGAGAAGAAATCAGCCCTCAGCAACTTAACCGGCGGAAAATAATTTTTTGAGAAAATCCCCAAGCCCCGGGGTCACAATTTCAGTAAAAATCTGACTTTTGGCAATTCACTCAAAAATGGTGCCAAACGCTTGCAAAAGCTCTGCTGAAAGCTTTGGCAGTCAAAGCAGAAGGCTTTTTGTCACAGGAGAAGAAATCAGCCCTCAGCAACTTAACTGGCAGAAAATAATTTTTTGAAAAAATCCCTAAGCCCCGGGGTCACAATTTCAGCAAATATCTGACTTTTGGCAATTCACTCAAAAATGGTGCCAAACGCTTCCAAATGCTCCCCTGAAAGCTTTGGCAGTCGAAAGAGAAGGCTTTTTATCACAGGAGAAGAAATCAGCCCTCAGCAACTTGACCGGCGGAAAATGTTTTTTTTGAAAAAATCCCTAAGCCCCGGGGTCACAATTTCAGCAAAAATCTGACTTTTGGCAATTCACTCAAAAATGGTGCCAAACACTTGCAAATGCTCCGCTGAAAGCTTTGGCAGTCGAAACAGAAGGCTTTTTGTCACAGGAAAAGAAATCAGCCCTCAGAAACTTAAACAGCGGAAAAACTTTTTTTGAAAAAATCCCTAAGCCCCGGGGTCACAATTTCAGCAAAAATCTGACTTTTGGCAATTCACTCAAAAATGGTGCCAAACGCTTGCAAAAGCTCCGCTGATAGCTTTGGCAGTCGAAGCAGAAGGCTTTTTGTCACAGGAGAAGAAATCAGCCCTCAGCAACTTAACCGGCAGAAAACAATTATTTGAAAAAATCCCTAAGCCCCGGGGTCACAATTTCAGCAAATATCTGACTTTTGGCAATTCACTCAAAAATGGTGCCAATTGCTTGCAAATGCTCCGCTGAAAGCTTTGGCAGTCGAAACAGAAGGCTTTTTGTCACAGGAGAAGAAATCAGCCCTCAACAACTTAACAGGCAGAAAATAATTTTTTGAAAAAATCCCTAAGCCCCGGGGTCACAATTTCAGCAAAAATCTGACTTTTGGCAATTCACTCAAAAATGGTGCCAAACGCTTGGAAAAGCTCCGCTGAAAGCTTTGGCAGTCGAAGCAGAAGGCTTTTTGTCACAGGAGAAGAAATCAGCCCTCAGCAACTTAACCAGCAGAAAATATTTTTTTGAAAAAATCCCTAAGCCCCGGGGTCACAATTTCAGGAAAAATCTGACTTTTGGCAATTCACTCAAAAATGGTGCCAAACGCTTGCAAAAGCTCCGCTGAAAGCTTTGGCAGTCGAAGCAGAAGGCTTTTTGTCACATGAGAAGAAATCAGCCCTCAGCAACTTAACCGGCAGAAAATAATTTTTTGAAAAAATCCCTAAGCCCCGGGGTCACAATTTCAGCAAATATCTGACTTTTGGCAATTCACTCAAAAATGGTGCCAAACGCTTGCAAAAGCTCCGCTGAAAGCTTTGGCAGTCGAAACAGAAGGCTTTTTGTCACAGGAAAAGAAATCAGCCCTCAACAACTTGACCGGCGGAAAATGTTTTTTTTTTGAAAAAATCCCTAAGCCCCGGGGTCACAATTTCAGCAAAAATCTGACTTTTGGCAATTCTCTCAAAAATGGTGCCAAACGCTTGCAAAAGCTCCGCTGAAAGCTTTGGCAGTCGAAGTAGAAGGCTTTTTGTCACAGGAGAAGAAATCAGCCCTCAGCAACTTAACCGGCAGAAAACAATTTTTTGAAAAAATCCCTAAGCCCCGGGGTCACAATTTCAGCAAAAATCTGACTTTTGGCAATTCAATCAAAAATGGTGCCAAACGCTTGCAAATGCGCCGCTGAAAGCTTTGGCAGTCGAAACAGAAGGCTTTTTGTCACAGGAAAAGAAATCAGCCCTCAACATCTTAACCGGCGGAAAAACTTTTTTTGAAAAAATCCCTAAGCCCCGGGGTCACAATTTCAGCAAATATCTGACTTTTGGCAATTCACTCAAAAATGGTGCCAATCGCTTGCAAATGCTCCGCTGAAAGCTTTGGCAGTCGAAACAGAAGGCTTTTTGTCACAGGAAAAGAAATCAGCCCTCAGAAACTTAAACAGCGGAAAAACTTTTTTTGAAAAAATCCCTAAGCCCCGGGGTCACAATTTCAGCAAAAATCTGACTTTTGGCAATTCACTCAAAAATGGTGCCAAACGCTTGCAAAAGCTCCGCTGATAGCTTTGGCAGTCGAAGCAGAAGGCTTTTTGTCACAGGAGAAGAAATCAGCCCTCAGCAACTTAACCGGCAGAAAACAATTATTTGAAAAAATCCCTAAGCCCCGGGGTCACAATTTCAGCAAATATCTGACTTTTGTCAATTCACTCAAAAATGGTGCCAATTGCTTGCAAATGCTCCGCTGAAAGCTTTGGCAGTCGAAACAGAAGGCTTTTTGTCACAGGAGAAGAAATCAGCCCTCAACAACTTAACAGGCAGAAAATAATTTTTTGAAAAAATCCCTAAGCCCCGGGGTCACAATTTCAGCAAAAATCTGACTTTTGGCAATTCACTCAAAAATGGTGCCAAACGCTTGGAAAAGCTCCGCTGAAAGCTTTGGCAGTCGAAGCAGAAGGCTTTTTGTCACAGGAGAAGAAATCAGCCCTCAGCAACTTAACCGGCAGAAAATATTTTTTTGAAAAAATCCCTAAGCCCCGGGGTCACAATTTCAGGAAAAATCTGACTTTTGGCAATTCACTCAAAAATGGTGCCAAACGCTTGCAAAAGCTCCGCTGAAAGCTTTGGCAGTCGAAGCAGAAGGCTTTTTGTCACATGAGAAGAAATCAGCCCTCAGCAACTTAACCGGCAGAAAATATTTTTTTGAAAAAATCCCTAAGCCCCGGGGTCACAATTTCAGCAAATATCTGACTTTTGGCAATTCACTCAAAAATGGTGCCAAACGCTTGCAAAAGCTCCGCTGAAAGCTTTGGCAGTCAAAACAGAAGGCTTTTTGTCACAGGAAAAGAAATCAGCCCTCAACAACTTGACCGGCGGAAAATGTTTTTTTTTTGAAAAAATCCCTAAGCCCCGGGGTCACAATTTCAGCAAAAATCTGACTTTTGGCAATTCACTCAAAAATGGTGCCAAACGCTTGCAAAAGCTCCGCTGAAAGCTTTGGCAGTCGAAGCAGAAGGCTTTTTGTCACAGGAGAAGAAATCAGCCCTCAGCAACTTAACCGGCAGAAAACAATTTTTTGAAAAAATCCCTAAGCCCCGGGGTCACAATTTCAGCAAAAATCTGACTTTTGGCAATTCAATCAAAAATGGTGCCAAACGCTTGCAAATGCGCCGCTGAAAGCTTTGGCAGTCGAAACAGAAGGCTTTTTGTCACAGGAAAAGAAATCAGCCCTCAACATCTTAACCGGCGGAAAAACTTTTTTTGAAAAAATCCCTAAGCCCCGGGGTCACAATTTCAGCAAAAATCTGACTTTTGGCAATTCACTCAAAAATGGTGCCAATCGCTTGCAAATGCTCCCTTGAAAGCTTTGGCAGTCGAAACAGAAGACTTTTTGTCACAGGAGAAGAAATTAGCCCTCAACAACTTGACCGGCGGAAAATGTTTTTTTTGAAAAAATCCCTAAGCCCCGGGGTCACAATTTCAGCAAAAATCTGACTTTTGCCAATTCACTCAAAAATGTTGCCAAACGCTTGCAAAAGCTCCGCTGAAAGCTTTGGCAGTCGAAACAGAAGGCTTTTTGTCACAGGAAAAGAAATCAGCCCTCAACAACTTGACCGGCGGAAAATGTTTTTTTTTGAAAAAATCCCTAAGCCCCGGGGTCACAATTTCAGCAAAAATCTGACTTTTGGCAATTCACTCAAAAATGGTGCCAAACGCTTGCAAATGCTCCGCTGAAAGTTTTGGCAGTCGAAACAGAAGGCTTTTTATCACAGGAGAAGAAATCAGCCCTCAGCAACTTAACCGGCGGAAAATAATTTTTTGAGAAAATCCCCAAGCCCCGGGGTCACAATTTCAGTAAAAATCTGACTTTTGGCAATTCACTCAAAAATGGTGCCAAACGCTTGCAAAAGCTCTGCTGAAAGCTTTGGCAGTCAAAGCAGAAGGCTTTTTGTCACAGGAGAAGAAATCAGCCCTCAGCAACTTAACTGGCAGAAAATAATTTTTTGAAAAAATCCCTAAGCCCCGGGGTCACAATTTCAGCAAATATCTGACTTTTGGCAATTCACTCAAAAATGGTGCCAAACGCTTCCAAATGCTCCCCTGAAAGCTTTGGCAGTCGAAAGAGAAGGCTTTTTATCACAGGAGAAGAAATCAGCCCTCAGCAACTTGACCGGCGGAAAATGTTTTTTTTGAAAAAATCCCTAAGCCCCGGGGTCACAATTTCAGCAAAAATCTGACTTTTGGCAATTCACTCAAAAATGGTGCCAAACACTTGCAAATGCTCCGCTGAAAGCTTTGGCAGTCGAAACAGAAGGCTTTTTGTCACAGGAAAAGAAATCAGCCCTCAGAAACTTAAACAGCGGAAAAACTTTTTTTGAAAAAATCCCTAAGCCCCGGGGTCACAATTTCAGCAAAAATCTGACTTTTGGCAATTCACTCAAAAATGGTGCCAAACGCTTGCAAAAGCTCCGCTGATAGCTTTGGCAGTCGAAGCAGAAGGCTTTTTGTCACAGGAGAAGAAATCAGCCCTCAGCAACTTAACCGGCAGAAAACAATTATTTGAAAAAATCCCTAAGCCCCGGGGTCACAATTTCAGCAAATATCTGACTTTTGGCAATTCACTCAAAAATGGTGCCAATTGCTTGCAAATGCTCCGCTGAAAGCTTTGGCAGTCGAAACAGAAGGCTTTTTGTCACAGGAGAAGAAATCAGCCCTCAACAACTTAACAGGCAGAAAATAATTTTTTGAAAAAATCCCTAAGCCCCGGGGTCACAATTTCAGGAAAAATCTGACTTTTGGCAATTCACTCAAAAATGGTGCCAAACGCTTGGAAAAGCTCCGCTGAAAGCTTTGGCAGTCGAAGCAGAAGGCTTTTTGTCACAGGAGAAGAAATCAGCCCTCAGCAACTTAACCGGCAGAAAATAATTTTTTGAAAAAATCCCTAAGCCCCGGGGTCACAATTTCAGCAAATATCTGACTTTTGGCAATTCACTCAAAAATGGTGCCAAACGCTTGCAAAAGCTCCGCTGAAAGCTTTGGCAGTCGAAACAGAAGGCTTTTTGTCACAGGAAAAGAAATCAGCCCTCAACAACTTGACCGGCGGAAAATGTTTTTTTTTTGAAAAAATCCCTAAGCCCCGGGGTCACAATTTCAGCAAAAATCTGACTTTTGGCAATTCTCTCAAAAATGGTGCCAAACGCTTGCAAAAGCTCCGCTGAAAGCTTTGGCAGTCGAAGTAGAAGGCTTTTTGTCACAGGAGAAGAAATCAGCCCTCAGCAACTTAACCGGCAGAAAACAATTTTTTGAAAAAATCCCTAAGCCCCGGGGTCACAATTTCAGCAAAAATCTGACTTTTGGCAATTCAATCAAAAATGGTGCCAAACGCTTGCAAATGCGCCGCTGAAAGCTTTGGCAGTCGAAACAGAAGGCTTTTTGTCACAGGAAAAGAAATCAGCCCTCAACATCTTAACCGGCGGAAAAACTTTTTTTGAAAAAATCCCTAAGCCCCGGGGTCACAATTTCAGCAAATATCTGACTTTTGGCAATTCACTCAAAAATGGTGCCAATCGCTTGCAAATGCTCCGCTGAAAGCTTTGGCAGTCGAAACAGAAGGCTTTTTGTCACAGGAAAAGAAATCAGCCCTCAGAAACTTAAACAGCGGAAAAACTTTTTTTGAAAAAATCCCTAAGCCCCGGGGTCACAATTTCAGCAAAAATCTGACTTTTGGCAATTCACTCAAAAATGGTGCCAAACGCTTGCAAAAGCTCCGCTGATAGCTTTGGCAGTCGAAGCAGAAGGCTTTTTGTCACAGGAGAAGAAATCAGCCCTCAGCAACTTAACCGGCAGAAAACAATTATTTGAAAAAATCCCTAAGCCCCGGGGTCACAATTTCAGCAAATATCTGACTTTTGGCAATTCACTCAAAAATGGTGCCAATTGCTTGCAAATGCTCCGCTGAAAGCTTTGGCAGTCGAAACAGAAGGCTTTTTGTCACAGGAGAAGAAATCAGCCCTCAACAACTTAACAGGCAGAAAATAATTTTTTGAAAAAATCCCTAAGCCCCGGGGTCACAATTTCAGCAAAAATCTGACTTTTGGCAATTCACTCAAAAATGGTGCCAAACGCTTGGAAAAGCTCCGCTGAAAGCTTTGGCAGTCGAAGCAGAAGGCTTTTTGTCACAGGAGAAGAAATCAGCCCTCAGCAACTTAACCGGCAGAAAATATTTTTTTGAAAAAATCCCTAAGCCCCGGGGTCACAATTTCAGGAAAAATCTGACTTTTGGCAATTCACTCAAAAATGGTGCCAAACGCTTGCAAAAGCTCCGCTGAAAGCTTTGGCAGTCGAAGCAGAAGGCTTTTTGTCACATGAGAAGAAATCAGCCCTCAGCAACTTAACCGGCAGAAAATATTTTTTTGAAAAAATCCCTAAGCCCCGGGGTCACAATTTCAGCAAATATCTGACTTTTGGCAATTCACTCAAAAATGGTGCCAAACGCTTGCAAAAGCTCCGCTGAAAGCTTTGGCAGTCAAAACAGAAGGCTTTTTGTCACAGGAAAAGAAATCAGCCCTCAACAACTTGACCGGCGGAAAATGTTTTTTTTTTGAAAAAATCCCTAAGCCCCGGGGTCACAATTTCAGCAAAAATCTGACTTTTGGCAATTCACTCAAAAATGGTGCCAAACGCTTGCAAAAGCTCCGCTGAAAGCTTTGGCAGTCGAAGCAGAAGGCTTTTTGTCACAGGAGAAGAAATCAGCCCTCAGCAACTTAACCGGCAGAAAACAATTTTTTGAAAAAATCCCTAAGCCCCGGGGTCACAATTTCAGCAAAAATCTGACTTTTGGCAATTCAATCAAAAATGGTGCCAAACGCTTGCAAATGCGCCGCTGAAAGCTTTGGCAGTCGAAACAGAAGGCTTTTTGTCACAGGAAAAGAAATCAGCCCTCAACATCTTAACCGGCGGAAAAACTTTTTTTGAAAAAATCCCTAAGCCCCGGGGTCACAATTTCAGCAAAAATCTGACTTTTGGCAATTCACTCAAAAATGGTGCCAATCGCTTGCAAATGCTCCCTTGAAAGCTTTGGCAGTCGAAACAGAAGACTTTTTGTCACAGGAGAAGAAATTAGCCCTCAACAACTTGACCGGCGGAAAATGTTTTTTTTGAAAAAATCCCTAAGCCCCGGGGTCACAATTTCAGCAAAAATCTGACTTTTGCCAATTCACTCAAAAATGTTGCCAAACGCTTGCAAATGCTCCGCTGAAAGCTTTGGCAGTCGAAGCAGAAGGCTTTTTGTCACAGGTGAAGAAATCAGCCCTCAGCAACTTAACCGGCAGAAAATAATTTTTTGAAAAAATCCCTAAGCCCCGGGGTCACAATTTCAGCAAAAATCTGACTTTTGGCAATTCAATCAAAAATGGTGCCAAACGCTTGCAAATGCACCGCTGAAAGCTTTGGCAGTCGAAACAGAAGGCTTTTTGTCACAGGAAAAGAAATCAGCCCTCAACAACTTAACTGGCAGAAAATAATTTTTTGAAAAAATCCCTAAGCACCGGGGTCACAATTTCAGCAAAAATCTGACTTTTGCCAATTCACTCAAAAATGGTTCCAAACGCTTGCAAAAGCTCCGCTGAAAGCTTTGGCAGTCGAAGCAGAAGGCTTTTTGTCACATTAGAAGAAATCAGCCCTCAGCAACTTAACAGGCAGAAAATAAGTTTTTGAAAAAATCCCTAAGCCCCGGGGTCACAATTTCAGTAAAAATCTGACTTTTGGCAATTCACTCAAAAATGGTGCCAATCGCTTGCAAATGCTCCCCAGAAAGCTTTGGCAGTCGAAACAGAAGACTTTTTGTCACAGGAGAAGAAATTAGCCCTCAACAACTTGACCGGCGGAAAATGTTTTTTTTTTGAAAAAATCCCTAAGCCCCGGGGTCACAATTTCAGCAAAAATCTGACTTTTGGCAATTCACTCAAAAATGGTGCCAAACGCTTGCAAATGCTCCGCTGAAAGCTTTGGCAGTCGAAGCAGAAGGCTTTTTGTCACAGGTGAAGAAATCAGCCCTCAGCAACTTAAACGGCAGAAAATAATTTTTTGAAAAAATCCCTAAGCCCCGGGGTCACAATTTCAGCAAAAATCTGACTTTTGCCAATTCACTCAAAAATGGTGCCAAACGCTTGCAAATGCTCCGCTGAAAGCTTTGGCAGTCGAAACAGAAGACTTTTTGTCAAAGGAGAAGAAATTAGCCCTCAACAACTTGACCGGCGGAAAATGGTTTTTTTGAAAAAATCCCTAAGCCCCGGGGTCACAATTTCAGGAAAAATCTGACTTTTGGCAATTCACTCAAAAATGGTGCCAAACGCTTGCAAATGCTCCGCTGAAAGTTTTGGCAGTCGAAACAGAAGGCTTTTTATCACAGTAGAAGAAATCAGCCCTCAACAACTTAACTGGCAGAAAATAATTTTTTGAAAAAATCCCCAAGCCCCGGGGTCACAATTTCAGCAAAAATCTGACTTTTGGCAATTCACTCAAAAATGGTGCCAAACGCTTGCAAAAGCTCCGCTGAAAGCTTTGGCAGTCGAAGCAGAAGGCTTTTTGTCACAGGAGAAGAAATCAGCCCTCAGCAACTTAACCGGCAGAAAATAAGTTTTTGAAAAAATCCCTAAGCCCCGGGGCCACAATTTCAGTAAAAATCTGACTGTTGGCAATTCACTCAAAAATGGTGCCAAACGCCTGCAAAAGCTCCGCTGAAAGCTTTGGCAGTCGAAGCAGAAGGCTTTTTGTCACATTAGAAGAAATCAGCCCTCAGCAACTTAACCGGCAGAAAATAATTTTTTGAAAATATCCCCAAGCCCCGGGGTCACAATTTCAGCAAAAATCTGACTTTTGGTAATTCACTCAAAAATGGTGCCAAACGCTTGCAAAAGCTCCGCTGAAAGCTTTGGCAGTCGAAGCAGAAGGCTTTTTGTCACAGGAGAAGAAATCAGCCCTCAGCAACTTAACAGGCAGAAAATAAGTTTTTGAAAAAATCCCTAAGCCCCGGGGTCACAATTTCAGTAAAAATCTGACTTTTGGCAATTCACTCAAAAATGGTGCCAATCGCTTGCAAATGCTCCCCAGAAAGCTTTGGCAGTCGAAACAGAAGACTTTTTGTCACAGGAGAAGAAATTAGCCCTCAACAACTTGACCGGCGGAAAATGTTTTTTTTTTGAAAAAATCCCTAAGCCCCGGGGTCACAATTTCAGCAAAAATCTGACTTTTGCCAATTCACTCAAAAATGGTGCCAAACGCTTGCAAATGCTCCGCTGAAAGCTTTGGCAGTCGAAGCAGAAGGCTTTTTGTCACAGGTGAAGAAATCAGCCCTCAGCAACTTAACCGGCAGAAAACAATTTTTTGAAAAAATCCCTAAGCCCCGGGGTCACAATTTCAGGAAAAATCTGACTTTTGGCAATTCAATCAAAAATGGTGCCAATCGCTTGCAAATGCTCCCCTGAAAGCTTTGGCAGTCGAAACAGAAGACTTTTTGTCACAGGAGAAGAAATTAGCCCTCAACAACTTGACCGGCGGAAAATGGTTTTTTTGAAAAAATCCCTAAGCCCCGGGATCACAATTTCAGGAAAAATCTGACTTTTGGCAATTCACTCAAAAATGGTGCCAAACGCTTGCAAATGCTCCGCTGAAAGTTTTGGCAGTCGAAACAGAAGGCTTTTTATCACAGTAGAAGAAATCAGCCCTCAACAACTTAACCGGCAGAAAATAATTTTTTGAAAAAATCCCCAAGCCCCGGGGTCACAATTTCAGCAAAAATCTGACTTTTGGCAATTCACTCAAAAATGGTGCCAAACGCTTGCAAAAGCTCCGCTGAAAGCTTTGGCAGTCGAAGCAGAAGGCTTTTTGTCACAGGAGAAGAAATCAGCCCTCAGCAACTTAACCGGCAGAAAATAAGTTTTTGAAAAAATCCCTAAACCCCGGGGCCACAATTTCAGTAAAAATCTGACTGTTGGCAATTCACTCAAAAATGGTGCCAAACGCCTGCAAAAGCTCCCCTGAAAGCTTTGGCAGTCGAAGCAGAAGGCTTTTTGTCACAGGAGAAGAAATCAGCCCTCAGCAACTTAACCGGCAGAAAATAATTTTTTGAAAACATCCCCAAGCCCCGGGGTCACAATTTCAGCAAAAATCTGACTTTTGGTAATTCACTCAAAAATGGTGCCAAACGCTTGCAAAAGCTCCGCTGAAAGCTTTGGCAGTCGAAGCAGAAGGCTTTTTGTCACAGGAGAAGAAATCAGCCCTCAGCAACTTAACCGGCAGAAAATAAGTTTTTGAAAAAATCCCTAAGCCCCGGGGCCACAATTTCAGTAAAAATCTGACTTTTGGCAATTCAATCAAATATGGTGCCAAACGCCTGCAAAAGCTCCGCTGAAAGCTTTGGCAGTCGAAGCAGAAGGCTTTTTGTCACAGGAGAAGAAATCAGCCCTCAGCAACTTAACCGGCAGAAAACAATTTTTTGAAAAAATCCCTAAGCCCCGGGGTCACAATTTCAGCAAAAATCTGACTTTTGGCAATTCAATCAAAAATGGTGCCAATCGCTTGCAAATGCTCCCCTGAAAGCTTTGGCAGTCGAAACAGAAGACTTTTTGTCACAGGAGAAGAAATTAGCCCTCAACAACTTGACCGGCGGAAAATGTTTTTTTTGAAAAAATCCCTAAGCCCCGGGGTCACAATTTCAGGAAAAATCTGACTTTTGGCAATTCACTCAAAAATGGTGCCAAACGCTTGCAAATGCTCCGCTGAAAGTTTTGGCAGTCGAAACAGAAGGCTTTTTATCACAGGAGAAGAAATCAGCCCTCAGCAACTTAACTGGCAGAAAATAATTTTTTGAAAAAATCCCCAAGCCCCGGGGTCACAATTTCAGTAAAAATCTGACTTTTGGCAATTCACTCAAAAATGGTGCCAAACGCTTGCAAAAGCTCCGCTTAAAGTTTTGGCAGTCGAAACAGAAGGCTTTTTGTCACAGGAAAAGAAATCAGCCCTCAACAACATGACCGGTGGAAAATGTTTTTTTTTTTGAAAAAATCCCTAAGCCCCGGGGTCACCATTTCAGCAAAAATCTGACTTTGGGCAATTCACTCAAAAATGGTGCCAAACGCTTGCAAAAGCTCCGCTGAAAGCTTTGGCAGTCGAAACAGAAGGCTTTTTGTCACAGGAAAAGAAATCAGCCCTCAACAACTTGACCGGCGGAAAATGTTTTTTTTTGAAAAAATCCCTAAGCCCCGGGGTCACAATTTCAGCAAAAATCTGACTTTTGGCAATTCACTCAAAAATGGTGCCAAACGCTTGGAAAAGCTCCGCTGAAAGCTTTGGCAGTCGAAGCAGAAGGCTTTTTGTCACAGGAGAAGAAATCAGCCCTCAGCAACTTAACCGGCAGAAAACAATTTTTTGAAAAAATCCCTAAGCCCCGGGGTCACAATTTCAGCAAAAATCTGACTTTTGGCAATTCACTCAAAAATGGTGCCAAACGCTTGCAAAAGCTCCGCTGAAAGCTTTGGCAGTCGAAACAGAAGGCTTTTTGTCACAGGAAAAGAAATCAGCCCTCAACAACTTGACCGGCGGAAAATGTTTTTTTTGAAAAAATCCCTAAGCCCCGGGGTCACAATTTCAGCAAAAATCTGACTTTTGGCAATTCACTCAAAAATGGTGCCAAACGCTTGCAAAAGCTCCGCTGAAAGCTTTGGCAGTCGAAGCAGAAGGCTTTTTGTCACAGGAGAAGAAATCAGCCCTCAGCAACTTAACCGGCAGAAAATAATTTTTTGAAAAAATCCCTAAGCCCCGGGGTCACAATTTCAGCAAATATCTGACTTTTGGCAATTCACTCAAAAATGGTGCCAAACGCTTGCAAAAGCTCCGCTGAAAGCTTTGGCAGTCGAAGCAGAAGGCTTTTTGTCACAGGAGAAGAAATCAGCCCTCAGCAACTTAACCGGCAGAAAATAATTTTTTGAAAAAATCCCTAAGCCCCGGGGTCACAATTTCAGCAAAAATCTGACTTTTGGCAATTCAATCAAAAATGGTGCCAAACGCTTGCAAATGCGCCGCTGAAAGCTTTGGCAGTCGAAACAGAAGGCTTTTTGTCACAGGAAAAGAAATCAGCCCTCAACATCTTAACCGGCGGAAAAACTTTTTTTGAAAAAATCCCTAAGCCCCGGGGTCACAATTTCAGGAAAAATCTGACTTTTGCCAATTCACTCAAAAATGGTGCCAAACGCTTGCAAATGCTCCGCTGAAAGTTTTGGCAGTCGAAATAGAAGGCTTTTTATCACAGTAGAAGAAATCAGCCCTCAGCAACTTAACCGGCAGAAAATAATTTTTTGAAAAAATCCCCAAGCCCCGGGGTCACAATTTCGGTAAAAATCTGACTTTTGGCAATTCACTCAAAAAAGGTGCCAAACGCTTGCGAAAGCTCCGCTGAAAGCTTTGGCAGTCGAAACAGAAGGCTTTTTGTCACAGGAAAAGAAATCAGCCCTCAACAACTTGACCGGAGGAAAATGTTTTTTTTTGAAAAAATCCCTAAGCCCCGGGGTCACAATTTCAGCAAAAATCTGACTTTTGGCAATTCACTCAAAAATGGTGCCAAACGCTTGCAAAAGCTCCGCTGAAAGCTTTGGCAGTCGAAGCAGAAGGCTTTTTGTCACAGGAGAAGAAATCAGCCCTCAGCAACTTAACCGGCAGAAAATAAGTTTTTGAAAAAATCCCTAAGCCCCGGGGTCACAATTTCAGTAAAAATCTGACTTTTGGCAATTCACTCAAAAATGGTGCCAATCGCTTGCAAATGCTCCCCAGAAAGCTTTGGCAGTCGAAACAGAAGGCTTTTTGTCACAGGAAAAGAAATCAGCCCTCAACAACTTGACCGGAGGAAAATGTTTTTTTTGAAAAAATCCCTAAGCCCCGGGGTCACAATTTCAGCAAAAATATGACTTTTGGCAATTCACTCAAAATGGTGCCAAACGCTTGCAAAAGCTCCGCTGAAAGCTTTGGCAGTCGAAGCAGAAGGCTTTTTGTCACAGGAGAAGAAATCAGCCCTCAGCCACTTAACCGGCAGAAAATAAGTTTTGGAAAAAATCCCTAAGCCCCGGGGTCACAATTTCAGCAAAAATCTGACTTTTGGCAATTCAATCAAAAATGGTGCCAATCGCTTGCAAATGCTCCCCTGAAAGCTTTGGCAGTCGAAACAGAAGACTTTTTGTCACAGGAGAAGAAATTAGCCCTCAATAACTTGACCGGCGGAAAATGTTTTTTTTGCAAAAATCCCCAAGCCCCGGGGTCAGAATTTCAGGAAAAATCTGACTTTTGGCAATTCACTCAAAAATGGTGCCAAACACTTGCAAAAGCTCCGCTGAAAGCTTTGGCAGTCGAAGCAGAAGGCTTTTTGTCACATTAGAAGAAATCAGCCCTCAGCAACTTAACCGGCAGAAAATAATTTTTTGAAAATATCCCCAAGCCCCGGGGTCACAATTTCAGCAAAAATCTGACTTTTGGTAATTCACTCAAAAATGGTGCCAAACGCTTGCAAAAGCTCCGCTGAAAGCTTTGGCAGTCGAAGCAGAAGGCTTTTTGTCACAGGAGAAGAAATCAGCCCTCAGCAACTTAACAGGCAGAAAATAAGTTTTTGAAAAAATCCCTAAGCCCCGGGGTCACAATTTCAGTAAAAATCTGACTTTTGGCAATTCACTCAAAAATGGTGCCAATCGCTTGCAAATGCTCCCCAGAAAGCTTTGGCAGTCGAAACAGAAGACTTTTTGTCACAGGAGAAGAAATCAGCCCTCAACAACTTGACCGGCGGAAAATGTTTTTTTTTTGAAAAAATCCCTAAGCCCCGGGGTCACAATTTCAGCAAAAATCTGACTTTTGCCAATTCACTCAAAAATGGTGCCAAACGCTTGCAAATGCTCCGCTGAAAGCTTTGGCAGTCGAAGCAGAAGGCTTTTTGTCACAGGTGAAGAAATCAGCCCTCAGCAACTTAACCGGCAGAAAACAATTTTTTGAAAAAATCCCTAAGCCCCGGGGTCACAATTTCAGGAAAAATCTGACTTTTGGCAATTCAATCAAAAATGGTGCCAATCGCTTGCAAATGCTCCCCTGAAAGCTTTGGCAGTCGAAACAGAAGACTTTTTGTCACAGGAGAAGAAATTAGCCCTCAACAACTTGACCGGCGGAAAATGGTTTTTTTGAAAAAATCCCTAAGCCCCGGGATCACAATTTCAGGAAAAATCTGACTTTTGGCAATTCACTCAAAAATGGTGCCAAACGCTTGCAAATGCTCCGCTGAAAGTTTTGGCAGTCGAAACAGAAGGCTTTTTATCACAGTAGAAGAAATCAGCCCTCAACAACTTAACCGGCAGAAAATAATTTTTTGAAAAAATCCCCAAGCCCCGGGGTCACAATTTCAGCAAAAATCTGACTTTTGGCAATTCACTCAAAAATGGTGCCAAACGCTTCCAAAGCTCCGCTGAAAGCTTTGGCAGTCGAAGCAGAAGGCTTTTTGTCACAGGAGAAGAAATCAGCCCTCAGCAACTTAACCGGCAGAAAATAAGTTTTTGAAAAAATCCCTAAACCCCGGGGCCACAATTTCAGTAAAAATCTGACTGTTGGCAATTCACTCAAAAATGGTGCCAAACGCCTGCAAAAGCTCCGCTGAAAGCTTTGGCAGTCGAAGCAGAAGGCTTTTTGTCACAGGAGAAGAAATCAGCCCTCAGCAACTTAACCGGCAGAAAATAATTTTTTGAAAACATCCCCAAGCCCCGGGGTCACAATTTCAGCAAAAATCTGACTTTTGGTAATTCACTCAAAAATGGTGCCAAACGCTTGCAAAAGCTCCGCTGAAAGCTTTGGCAGTCGAAGCAGAAGGCTTTTTGTCACAGGAGAAGAAATCAGCCCTCAGCAACTTAACCGGCAGAAAATAAGTTTTTGAAAAAATCCCTAAGCCCCGGGGCCACAATTTCAGTAAAAATCTGACTTTTGGCAATTCAATCAAATATGGTGCCAAACGCCTGCAAAAGCTCCGCTGAAAGCTTTGGCAGTCGAAGCAGAAGGCTTTTTGTCACAGGAGAAGAAATCAGCCCTCAGCAACTTAACCGGCAGAAAACAATTTTTTGAAAAAATCCCTAAGCCCCGGGGTCACAATTTCAGCAAAAATCTGACTTTTGGCAATTCAATCAAAAATGGTGCCAATCGCTTGCAAATGCTCCCCTGAAAGCTTTGGCAGTCGAAACAGAAGACTTTTTGTCACAGGAGAAGAAATTAGCCCTCAACAACTTGACCGGCGGAAAATGTTTTTTTTGAAAAAATCCCTAAGCCCCGGGTCACAATTTCAGGAAAAATCTGACTTTTGGCAATTCACTCAAAAATGGTGCCAAACGCTTGCAAATGCTCCGCTGAAAGTTTTGGCAGTCGAAACAGAAGGCTTTTTATCACAGGAGAAGAAATCAGCCCTCAGCAACTTAACTGGCAGAAAATAATTTTTTGAAAAAATCCCCAAGCCCCGGGGTCACAATTTCAGTAAAAATCTGACTTTTGGCAATTCACTCAAAAATGGTGCCAAACGCTTGCAAAAGCTCCGCTGAAAGCTTTGGCAGTCGAAACAGAAGGCTTTTTGTCACAGGAAAAGAAATCAGCCCTCAACAACTTGACCGGCGGAAAATGTTTTTTTTTTAAAAAATCCCTAAGCCCCGGGGTCACAATTTCAGCAAAAATCTGACTTTTGGCAATTCACTCAAAAATGGTGCCAAACGCTTGGAAAAGCTCCGCTGAAAGCTTTGGCAGTCGAAGCAGAAGGCTTTTTGTCACAGGAGAAGAAATCAGCCCTCAGCAACTTAACCGGCAGAAAACAATTTTTTGAAAAAATCCCTAAGCCCCGGGGTCACAATTTCAGCAAAAATCTGACTTTTGGCAATTCACTCAAAAATGGTGCCAAACGCTTGCAAAAGCTCCGCTGAAAGCTTTGGCAGTCGAAACAGAAGGCTTTTTGTCACAGGAAAAGAAATCAGCCCTCAACAACTTGACCGGCGGAAAATGTTTTTTTTGAAAAAATCCCTAAGCCCCGGGGTCACAATTTCAGCAAAAATCTGACTTTTGGCAATTCACTCAAAAATGGTGCCAAACACTTGCAAAAGCTCCGCTGAAAGCTTTGGCAGTCGAAGCAGAAGGCTTTTTGTCACAGGAGAAGAAATCAGCCCTCAGCAACTTAACCGGCAGAAAATAATTTTTTGAAAAAATCCCTAAGCCCCGGGGTCACAATTTCAGCAAATATCTGACTTTTGGCAATTCACTCAAAAATGGTGCCAAACGCTTGCAAAAGCTCCGCTGAAAGCTTTGGCAGTCGAAGCAGAAGGCTTTTTGTCACAGGAGAAGAAATCAGCCCTCAGCAACTTAACCGGCAGAAAATAATTTTTTGAAAAAATCCCTAAGCCCCGGGGTCACAATTTCAGCAAAAATCTGACTTTTGGCAATTCAATCAAAAATGGTGCCAAACGCTTGCTAATGCGCCGCTGAAAGCTTTGGCAGTCGAAACAGAAGGCTGTTTGTCACAGGAAAAGAAATCAGCCCTCAACAACTTGACCGGAGGAAAATGTTTTTTTTGAAAAAATCCCTAAGCCCCGGGGTCACAATTTCAGGAAAAATCTGACTTTTGGCAATTCACTCAAAATGGTGCCAAACGCTTGCAAAAGCTCCGCTGAAAGCTTTGGCAGTCGAAGCAGAAGGCTTTTTGTCACAGGAGAAGAAATCAGCCCTCAGCCACTTAACCGGCAGAAAATAAGTTTTGGAAAAAATCCCTAAGCCCCGGGGTCACAATTTCAGCAAAAATCTGACTTTTGGCAATTCAATCAAAAATGGTGCCAATCGCTTGCAAATGCTCCCCTGAAAGCTTTGGCAGTCGAAACAGAAGACTTTTTGTCACAGGAGAAGAAATTAGCCCTCAATAACTTGACCGGCGGAAAATGTTTTTTTTGCAAAAATCCCCAAGCGCCGGGGTCAGAATTTCAGGAAAAATCTGACTTTTGGCAATTCACTCAAAAATGGTGCCAAATGCTTGCAAATTCTCCGCTGAAAGTTTTGGCAGTCGAAACAGAAGGCTTTTTATCACAGGAGAAGAAATCAGCCCTCAGCAACTTGACGGGCGGAAAAACTTTTTTTGAAAAAATCCCTAAGCCCCGGGGTCAAAATTTCAGCAAATATCCGACTTTTCGCAATTCAATCAAAAATGGTGCCAATCGCTTGCAAATGCTCCCCTGAAAGCTTTGGCAGTCGAAACAGAAGACTTTTTGTCACAGGAGAAGAAATTAGCCCTCAACAACTTGACCGGCGGAAAATGTTTTTTTTGAAAAAATCCCTAAGCCCCGGGGTCACAATTTCAGCAAAAATCTGACTTTTGGCAATTCACTCAAAAATGGTGCCAAACGCTTGCAAAAGCTCCGCTGAAAGCTTTGGCAGTCGAAGCAGAAGGGTTTTTGTCACAGGAGAAGAAATCAGCCCTCAACATCTTAACCGGCGGAAAAACTTTTTTTGAAAAAATCCCTTAGCCCTGGGGTCACAATTTCAGCAAAAATCTGACTTTTGGCAATTTACTCAAAAATGGTGCCAATCGCTTGCAAATGCTCCCCTGAAAGCTTTGGCAGTCGAAACAGAAGACTTTTTGTCACAGGAGAAGAAATTAGCCCTCAACAACTTGACCGGCGGAAAATGTTTTTTTTGAAAAAATCCCTAAGCCCCGGCGTCACAATTTCAGGAAAAATCTGACTTTTGGCAATTCACTCAAAAATGGTGCCAAACACTTGCAAAAGCTCCGCTGAAAGTTTTGGCAGTTGAAGCAGAAGGCTTTTTGTCACATTAGAAGAAATCAGCCCTCAGCAACTTAACCGGCAGAAAATAATTTTTTGAAAAAATCCCTAAGCCCCGGGGTCACAATTTCAGCAAAAATCTGACTTTTGGCAATTCACTCAAAAATGGTGCCAATCGCTTGCAAATGCTCCCCTGAAAGCTTTGGCAGTCGAAACAGAAGACTTTTTGTCACAGGAGAAGAAATTAGCCCTCAACAACTTGACCGGCGGAAAATGTTTTTTTTGAAAAAATCCCTAAGCCCCGGGGTCACAATTTCAGGAAAAATCTGACTTTTGCCAATTCACTCAAAAATGGTGCCAAACGCTTGCAAATGCTCCGCTGAAAGTTTTGGCAGTCGAAACAGAAGGCTTTTTATCACAGGAGAACAAATCAGCCCTCAGCAACTTAACCGGCAGAAAATAATTTTTTGAAAAAATCCCCAAGTCCCGGGGTCACAATTTCAGTAAAAATCTGACTTTTGGCCATTCACTCAAAAATGGTGCCAAACGCTTGCGAAAGCTCCGCTGAAAGCTTTGGCAGTCGAAACAGAAGGCTTTTTGTCACAGGAAAAGAAATCAGCCCTCAACAACTTGACCGGAGGAAAATGTTTTTTTTGAAAAAATCCCTAAGCCCCGGGGTCACAATTTCAGCAAAAATCTGACTTTTGGCAATTCACTCAAAAATGGTGCCAAACGCTTGCAAAAACTCCGCTGAAAGCTTTGGCAGTCGAAGCAGAATGCTTTTTGTCACAGGAGAAGAAATCAGCCCTCAGCAACTTAACTGGCAGAAAATAAGTTTTTGAAAAAATCCCTAAGCCCCGGGGTCACAATTTCAGTAAAAATCTGACTTTTGGCAATTCAATCAAAAATGGTGCCAAACGCCTGCAAAAGCTCCGCTGAAAGCTTTGGCAATCGAAGCAGAAGGCTTTTTCTCACAGGAGAAGAAATCAGCCCTCAGCAACTTAACCGGCAGAAAATAATTTTTTGAAAAAATTCCTACGCCCCGGGGTCACAATTTCAGCAAAAATCTGACTTTTGGCAATTCAATCAAAAATGGTGCCAATCGCTTGCAAATGCTTACCTGAAAGCTTTGGCAGTCGAAACAGAAGACTTTTTGTCACAGGAGAAGAAATTAGCCCTCAACATCTTGATAGGCGGAAAATGTTTTTTTTTTGAAAAAATCCCTAAGCCCCGGGGTCACAATTTCAGGAAAAATCTGACTTTTGGCAATTCACTCAAAAATGGTGCCAAACGCTTGCAAATGCTCCGCTGAAAGTTTTGGCAGTCGAAACAGAAGGCTTTTTATCACAGTAGAAGAAATCAGCCCTCAGCAACTTAACCGGCAGAAAATAATTTTTTGAAAAAATCCCCAAGCCCCGGGGTCACAATTTCAGCAAAAATCTGACTTTTGGCAATTCACTCAAAAATGGTGCCAAACGCTTGCAAAAGCTCCGCTGAAAGCTTTGGCAGTCGAAGCAGAAGGCTTTTTGTCACAGGAGAAGAAATCAGCCCTCAGCAACTTAACCGGCAGAAAACAATTTTTTGAAAAAATCCCTAAGCCCCGGGGTCACAATTTCAGGAAAAATCTTACTTTTGGCAATTCACTCAAAAATGGTGCCAAACGCTTGCAAATGCTCCGCTGAAAGTTTTGGCAGTCGAAACAGAAGGCTTTTTATCACAGGAGAACAAATCAGCCCTCAGCAACTTAACCGTTAGAAAATAATTTTTTCAAAAAAATCCCCAAGCCCCGGGGTCACAATTTCAGTAAAAATCTGACTTTTGGCAATTCACTCAAAAATGGTGCCAAACTCTTGCGAAAGCTCCGCTGAAAGCTTTGGCAGTCGAAGGAGAAGGGTTTTTGTCACAGGAAAAGAAATCAGCCCTCAGCAACTTAACCGGCAGAAAACAATTTTTTGAAAAAATCCCTAAGCACCGGGGTCACAATTTCACCAAAAATCTGACTTTTGCCAATTCACTCAAAAATGGTGCCAAACGCTTGCAAATGCTCCGCTGAAAGCTTTGGCAGTCGAAGCAGAAGGCTTTTTGTCACAGGTGAAGAAATCAGCCCTCAGCAACTTAACCGGCAGAAAATAATTTTTTGAAAAAATCCCTAAGCCCCGGGGTCACAATTTCAGCAAAAATCTGACTTTTGGCAATTCACTCAAAAATGGTGCCAATCGCTTGCAAATGCTCCCCTGAAAGCTTTGGCAGTCAAAACAGAAGACTTTTTGTCACAGGAGAAGAAATTAGCCCTCAACAACTTGACCGGCGGAAAATGTTTTTTTTTGAAAAAATCCCTAAGCCTCGGGGTTATAATTTCAGGAAAAATCTTACTTTTGGCAATTCACTCAAAAATGGTGCCAAACGCTTGCAAAAGCTCCGCTGAAAGCTTTGGCAGTCGAACTAGAAGGCTTTTTGTCACAGGTGAAGAAATCAGCCCTCAGCAACTTAACCGGCAGAAAACAATTTTTTGAAAAAATCCCTAAGCCCCGGGGTCACAATTTCAGTAAACATCTGACCTTTGGCAGTTCAATCAAAAATGTTGCCAAAAGCTTGCAAATGCTCCCCTGAAAGCTTTGGCAGTCGAAGCAGAAGGCTTTTTGTCACAGGAAAAGAAATCAGCCCTCAACATCTTAACCGGCGGAAAAACTTTTTTTGAAAAAATCCCTAAGCCCCGGGGTCACAATTTCAGCAAAAATCTGACTTTCGGCATTTCACTCAAAAATGGTGCCAAACGCTTGCAAATGCTCCGCTGAAAGTTTTGGCAGTCGAAACAGAAGGCTTTTTATCACAGGAGAAGAAATCAGCCCTCAGCAACTTAACTGGCGGAAAATAATTTTTTGAAAAAATCCCCAAGCCCCGGGGTCACAATTTCAGTAAAAATCTGACTTTTGGCAATTCACTCAAAAATGGTGCCAAACGCTTGCAAAAGCTCCGCTGAAAGCTTTGGCAGTCGAAACAGAAGGCTTTTTGTAACAGGAAAAGAAATCAGCCCTCAACAACATGACCGGTGGAAAATGTTTTTTTTTTTTGAAAAAATCCCTAAGCCCCGGGGTCACCATTTCAGCAAAAATCTGACTTTGCGCAATTCACTCAAAAATGGTGCCAAACGCTTAGAAAAGCTCCGCTGAAAGCTTTGGCAGTCGAAGCAGAAGGCTTTTTGTCACAGGAGAAGAAATCAGCCCTCAGCAACTTAACCGGCAGAAAATATTTTTTTGAAAAAATCCCTAAGCCCCGGGGTCACAATTTCAGGAAAAATCTGACTTTTGGCAATTCACTCAAAAATGGTGCCAAACGCTTGCAAAAGCTCCGCTGAAAGCTTTGGCAGTCGAAGCAGAAGGCTTTTTGTCACATTAGAAGAAATCAGCCCTCAGCAACTTAACCGGCAGAAATTATTTTTTGAAAAAATCCCTAAGCCCCGGGGTCACAATTTCAGCAAATATCTGACTTTTGGCAATTCACTCAAAAATGGTGCCAAACGCTTGCAAAAGCTCCGCTGAAAGCTTTGGCAGTCGAAACAGAAGGCTTTTTGTCACAGGAAAAGAAATCAGCCCTCAACAACTTGACCGGCGGAAAATGTTTTTTTTTGAAAAAATCCCTAAGCCCCGGGGTCACAATTTCAGCAAAAATCTGACTTTTGGCAATTCACTCAAAAATGGTGCCAAACGCTTGGAAAAGCTCCGCTGAAAGCTTTGGCAGTCGAAGCAGAAGGCTTTTTGTCACAGGAGAAGAAATCAGCCCTCAGCAACTTAACCGGCAGAAAACAATTTTTTGAAAAAATCCCTAAGCCCCGGGGTCACAATTTCAGCAAAAATCTGACTGTTGGCAATTCAATCAAAAATGGTGCCAAATGCTTGCAAATGCTCCGCTGAAAGTTTTGGCAGTCGAAACAGAAGGCTTTTTATCACAGGAGAAGAAATCAGCCCTCAGCAACTTGACGGGCGGAAAAACTTTTTTTGAAAAAATCCCTAAGCCCCGGGGTCAAAATTTCAGCAAATATCCGACTTTTCGCAATTCAATCAAAAATGGTGCCAATCGCTTGCAAATGCTCCTCTGAAAGCTTTGGCAGTCGAAACAGAAGACTTTTTGTCACAGGAGAAGAAATTAGCCCTCAACAACTTGACCGGCGGAAAATGTTTTTTTTGAAAAAATCCCTAAGCCCCGGGGTCACAATTTCAGCAAAAATCTGACTTTTGGCAATTCACTCAAAAATGGTGCCAAACGCTTGCAAAAGCTCCGCTGAAAGCTTTGGCAGTCGAAGCAGAAGGCTTTTTGTCACAGGAGAAGAAATCAGCCCTCAACATCTTAACCGGCGGAAAAACTTTTTTTGAAAAAATCCCTTAGCCCCGGGGTCACAATTTCAGCAAAAATCTGACTTTTGGCAATTTACTCAAAAATGGTGCCAATCGCTTGCAAATGCTCCCCTGAAAGCTTTGGCAGTCGAAACAGAAGACTTTTTGTCACAGGAGAAGAAATTAGCCCTCAACAACTTGACCGGCGGAAAATGTTTTTTTTGAAAAAATCCCTAAGCCCCGGGGTCACAATTTCAGGAAAAATCTGACTTTTGCCAATTCACTCAAAAATGGTGCCAAACGCTTGCAAATGCTCCGCTGAAAGTTTTGGCAGTCGAAACAGAAGGCTTTTTATCACAGGAGAACAAATCAGCCCTCAGCAACTTAACCGGCAGAAAATAATTTTTTGAAAAAATCCCCAAGTCCCGGGGTCACAATTTCAGTAAAAATCTGACTTTTGGCAATTCACTCAAAAAAGGTGCCAAACGCTTGCGAAAGCTCCGCTGAAAGCTTTGGCAGTCGAAACAGAAGGCTTTTTGTCACAGGAAAAGAAATCAGCCCTCAACAACTTGACCGGAGGAAAATGTTTTTTTTGAAAAAATCCCTAAGCCCCGGGGTCACAATTTCAGCAAAAATCTGACTTTTGGCAATTCACTCAAAAATGGTGCCAAACGCTTGCAAAAACTCCGCTGAAAGCTTTGGCAGTCGAAGCAGAATGCTTTTTGTCACAGGAGAAGAAATCAGCCCTCAGCAACTTAACCGGCAGAAAACAATTTTTTGAAAAAATCCCTAAGCCCCGGGGTCACAATTTCAGTAAAAATCTGACTTTAGCCAATTCAATCAAAAATGGTGCCAAACGCTTGCAAATGCTCCCCTGAAAGCTTTGGCAGTCGAAGCAGAAGGCTTTTTGTCACAGGAAAAGAAATCAGCCCTCAACATCTTAACCGGCGGAAAAACTTTTTTTGAAAAAATCCCTAAGCCCCGGGGTCACAATTTCAGCAAAAATCTGACTTTCGGCATTTCACTCAAACATGGTGCCAAACGCTTGCAAATGCTCCGCTGAAAGTTTTGGCAGTCGAAACAGAAGGCTTTTTATCACAGGAGAACAAATCAGCCCTCAGCAACTTAACTGGCGGAAAATATTTTTTTGAAAAAATCCCCAAGCCCCGGGGTCACAATTTCAGTAAAAATCTGACTTTTGGCAATTCACTCAAAAATGGTGCCAAACGCTTGCAAAAGCTCCGCTTAAAGCTTTGGCAGTCGAAACAGAAGGCTTTTTGTCACAGGAAAAGAAATCAGCCCTCAACAACATGACCGGTGGAAAATGTTTTTTTTTTTTGAAAAAATCCCTAAGCCCCGGGGTCACCATTTCAGCAAAAATCTGACTTTGGGCAATTCACTCAAAAATGGTGCCAAACGCTTGGAAAAACTCCGCTGAAAGCTTTGGCAGTCGAAGCAGAAGGCTTTTTGTCACAGGAGAAGAAATCAGCCCTCAGCAACTTAACCGGCAGAAAATATTTTTTTGAAAAAATCCCTAAGCCCCGGGGTCACAATTTCAGGAAAAATCTGACTTTTGGCAATTCACTCAAAAATGGTGCCAAACGCTTGCAAAAGCTCCGCTGAAAGCTTTGGCAGTCGAAGCAGAAGGCTTTTTGTCACATTAGAAGAAATCAGCCCTCAGCAACTTAACCGGCAGAAAATAATTTTTTGAAAAAATCCCTAAGCCCCGGGGTCACAATTTCAGCAAATATCTGACTTTTGGCAATTCACTCAAAAATGGTGCCAAACGCTTGCAAAAGCTCCGCTGAAAGCTTTGGCAGTCGAAACAGAAGGCTTTTTGTCACAGGAAAAGAAATCAGCCCTCAACAACTTGACCGGCGGAAAATGTTTTTTTTTTAAAAAATCCCTAAGCCCCGGGGTCACAATTTCAGCAAAAATCTGACTTTTGGCAATTCACTCAAAAATGGTGCCAAACGCTTGCAAAAGCTCCGCTGAAAGCTTTGGCAGTCGAAGCAGAAGGCTTTTTGTCACAGGAGAAGAAATCAGCCCTCAGCAACTTAACCGGCAGAAAACAATTTTTTGAAAAAATCCCTAAGCCCCGGGGTCACAATTTCAGCAAAAATCTGACTGTTGGCAATTCAATCAAAAATGGTGCCAAACGCTTGCAAATGCTCCCCTGAAAGCTTTGGCAGTCGAAACAGAAGGCTTTTTGTCACAGGAAAAGAAATCAGCCCTCAACATCTTAACCGGCGGAAAAACTTTTTTTGAAAAAATCCCTAAGCTCCGGGGTCACAATTTCAGCAAAAATCTGACTTTTGGCAATTCACTCAAAAATGGTGCCAAACGCTTGCAAAAGCTCCGCTGAAAGCTTTGGCAGTCGAAGCAGAAGGCTTTTTGTCACAGGAAAAGAAATCAGCCCTCAACAACTTGACCGGCAGAAAATAATTTTTTGAAAAAATCCCCAAGCCCCGGGGTCACAATTTCAGTAAAAATCTGACTTTTGGCAATTCACTCAAAAAAGGTGCCAAACGCTTGCGAAAGCTCCGCTGAAAGCTTTGGCAGTCGAAACAGAAGGCTTTTTGTCACAGGAAAAGAAATCAGCCCTCAACAACTTGACCGGAGGAAAATGTTTTTTTTTGAAAAAATCCCTAAGCCCCGGGGTCACAATTTCAGCAAAAATCTGACTTTTGGCAATTCACTCAAAAATGGTGCCAAACGCTTGCAAAAGCTCCGCTGAAAGCTTTGGCAGTCGAAGCAGAAGGCTTTTTGTCACAGGAGAAGAAATCAGCCCTCAGCAACTTAACCGGCAGAAAATAAGTTTTTGAAAAAATCCCTAAGCCCCGGGGTCACAATTTCAGTAAAAATCTGACTTTTGGCAATTCACTCAAAAATGGTGCCAATCGCTTGCAAATGCTCCCCAGAAAGCTTTGGCAGTCGAAACAGAAGGCTTTTTGTCACAGGAAAAGAAATCAGCCCTCAACAACTTGACCGGAGGAAAATGTTTTTTTTGAAAAAATCCCTAAGCCCCGGGGTCACAATTTCAGCAAAAATCTGACTTTTGGCAATTCACTCAAAAATGGTGCCAAACGCTTGCAAAAGCTCCGCTGAAAGCTTTGGCAGTCGAAGCAGAAGGCTTTTTGTCACAGGAGAAGAAATCAGCCCTCAGCAACTTAACCGGCAGAAAATAAGTTTTGGAAAAAATCCCTAAGCCCCGGGGTCACAATTTCAGCAAAAATCTGACTTTTGGCAATTCATTCAAAAATGGTGCCAAATGCTTGCAAATGCACCGCTGAAAGCTTTGGAAGTCGAAGCAGAAGCCTTTTTGTCACAGGTGAAGAAATCAGCCCTCAGCAACTTAACCGGCAGAAAATAATTTTTGGAAAAAATCCCTAAGCCCCAGGGTCAAAATTTCAGAAAAAATCTGACTTTAGCCAATTCAATTAAAAATGGTGCCAAACGCGTGCAAATGCTCCCCTGAAAGTTTTGGCAGTCGATACAGAAGGCTTTTTGTCACAGGAGAAGAAATCAGCCCTGAGGAACTTCACCGGCAGAAAACAATTTTTTGAAAAAATCCCTAAGCCCCGGGGTCACAATTTCAGCAAATATCCGACTTTTCGCAATTCAATCAAAAATGGTGCCAATCGCTTTCAAATGCTCCCCTGAAAGCTTTGGCAGTCGAAACAGAAGACTTTTTGTCACAGGAGAAGAAATTAGCCCTCAACAACTTGACCGGCGGAAAATGTTTTTTTTGAAAAAATCCCTAAGCCCCGGGGTCACAATTTCAGCAAAAATCTGACTTTTGGCAATTCACTCAAAAATGGTGCCAAACGCTTGCAAAAGCTCCGCTGAAAGCTTTGGCAGTCGAAGCAGAAGGCTTTTTGTCACAGGAGAAGAAATCAGCCCTCAACATCTTAACCGGCGGAAAAACTTTTTTTGAAAAAATCCCTTAGCCCCGGGGTCACAATTTCAGCAAAAATCTTACTTTTGGCAATTTACTCAAAAATGGTGCCAATCACATGCAAATGCTCCCCTGAAAGCTTTGGCAGTCGAAACAGAAGACTTTTTGTCACAGGAGAAGAAATTAGCCCTCAACAACTTGACCGGCGGAAAATGTTTTTTTTGAAAAAATCCTTAAGCCCCGGGGTCACAATTTCAGGAAAAATCTGACTTTTGGCAATTCACTCAAAAATGGTGCCAAACACTTGCAAAAGCTCCGCTGAAAGTTTTGGCAGTTGAAGCAGAAGGCTTTTTGTCACATTAGAAGAAATCAGCCCTCAGCAACTTAACCGGCAGAAAATAATTTTTTGAAAAAATCCCTAAGCCCCGGGGTCACAATTTCAGAAAAAATCTGACTTTAGCCAATTCACTCAAAAATGGTGCCAATCGCTTGCAAATGCTCCCCTGAAAGCTTTGGCAGTCGAAACAGAAGACTTTTTGTCACAGGAGAAGAAATTAGCCCTCAACAACTTGACCGGCGGAAAATGTTTTTTTTGAAAAAATCCCTAAGCCCCGGGGTCACAATTTCAGGAAAAATCTGACTTTTGCCAATTCACTCAAAAATGGTGCCAAACGCTTGCAAATGCTCCGCTGAAAGTTTTGGCAGTCGAAACAGAAGGCTTTTTATCACAGGAGAACAAATCAGCCCTCAGCAACTTAACCGGCAGAAAATAATTTTTTGAAAAAATCCCCAAGTCCCGGGGTCACAATTTCAGTAAAAATCTGACTTTTCGCCATTCACTCAAAAAAGGTGCCAAACGCTTGCGAAAGCTCCGCTGAAAGCTTTGGCAGTCGAAACAGAAGGCTTTTTGTCACAGGAAAAGAAATCAGCCCTCAACAACTTGACCGGAGGAAAATGTTTTTTTTGAAAAAATCCCTAAGCCCCGGGGTCACAATTTCAGCAAAAATCTGACTTTTGGCAATTCACTCAAAAATGGTGCCAAACGCTTGCAAAAACTCCGCTGAAAGCTTTGGCAGTCGAAGCAGAAGGCTTTTTGTCACAGGAGAAGAAATCAGCCCTCAACATCTTAACCGGCAGAAAATAAGTTTTTGAAAAAATCCCTAAGCCCCGGGCTCACAATTTCAGCAAAAATCTGACTTTTGGCAATTCAATCAAAAATGGTGCCAATCGCTTGCAAATGCTTACCTGAAAGCTTTGGCAGTCGAAACAGAAGACTTTTTGTCACAGGAAAAGAAATCAGCCCTCAACAACTTGATCGGCGGAAAATGTTTTTTTTTGAAAAAATCCCTAAGACCCGGGGTCACAATTTCAGGAAAAATCTGACTTTTGGCAATTCACTCAAAAATGGTGCCAAACGCTTGCAAAAACTCCGCTGAAAGCTTTGGCAGTCGAAGCAGAAGGCTTTTTGTCACAGGAGAAGAAATCAGCCCTCAACATCTTAACCGGCAGAAAATAATTTTTTGAAAAAATTCCTACGCCCCGGGGTCACAATTTCAGCAAAAATCTGACTTTTGGCAATTCAATCAAAAATGGTGCCAATCGCTTGCAAATGCTTACCTGAAAGCTTTGGCAGTCGAAACAGAAGACTTTTTGTCACAGGGGAAGATATTAGCCCTCAACAACTTGATCGGCGGAAAATGTTTTTTTTTGAAAAAATCCCTAAGCCCCGGGGTCACAATTTCAGGAAAAATCTGACTTTTGGCAATTCACTCAAAAATGGTGCCAAACGCTTGCAAAAACTCCGCTGAAAGCTTTGGCAGTCGAAGCAGAAGGCTTTTTGTCACAGGAGAAGAAATCAGCCCTCAACATCTTAACCGGCAGAAAATAATTTTTTGAAAAAATTCCTACGCCCCGGGGTCACAATTTCAGCAAAAATCTGACTTTTGGCAATTCAATCAAAAATGGTGCCAATCGCTTGCAAATGCTTACCTGAAAGCTTTGGCAGTCGAAACAGAAGACTTTTTGTCACAGGAGAAGAAATTAGCCCTCAACAACTTGATCGGCGGAAAATGTTTTTTTTTTAAAAAATCCCTAAGCCCCGGGGTCACAATTTCAGGAAAAATCTGACTTTTGGCAATTCACTCAAAAATGGTGCCAAACGCTTGCAAGTGCTCCGCTGAAAGTTTTGGCAGTCGAAACAGAAGGCTTTTTATCACAGTAGAAGAAATCAGCCCTCAGCAACTTAACCGGCAGAAAATAATTTTTTGAAAAAATCCCCAAGCCCCGGGGTCACAATTTCAGCAAAAATCTGACTTTTGGCAATTCACTCAAAAATGGTGCCAAACGCTTGCAAAAGCTCCGCTGAAAGCTTTGGCAGTCGAAGCAGAAGGCTTTTTGTCACAGGAGAAGAAATCAGCCCTCAGCAACTTAACCGGCAGAAAATAAGTTTTGGAAAAAATCCCTAAGCCCCGGGGTCACAATTTCAGCAAAAATCTTACTTTTGGCAATTCATTCAAAAATGGTGCCAAATGCTTGCAAATGCACCGCTGAAAGCTTTGGCAGTCGAAGCAGAAGCCTTTTTGTCACAGGTGAAGAAATCAGCCCTCAGCAACTTAACCGGCAGAAAATAATTTTTGGAAAAAATCCCTAAGCCCCAGGGTCAAAATTTCAGAAAAAATCTGACTTTAGCCAATTCAATTAAAAATGGTGCCAAACGCGTGCAAATGCTCCCCTGAAAGTTTTGGCAGTCGATACAGAAGGCTTTTTGTCACAGGAGAAGAAATCAGCCCTGAGGAACTTCACCGGCAGAAAACAATTTTTTGAAAAAATCCCTAAGCCTCGGGGTCACAATTTCAGCAAATATCCGACTTTTCGCAATTCAATCAAAAATGGTGCCAATCGCTTTCAAATGCTCCCCTGAAAGCTTTGGCAGTCGAAACAGAAGACTTTTTGTCACAGGAGAAGAAATTAGCCCTCAACATCTTGACCGGCGGAAAATGTTTTTTTTGAAAAAATCCCTAAGCCCCGGGGTCACAATTTCAGGAAAAATCTGACTTTTGGCAATTCACTCAAAAATGGTGCCAAACGCTTGCAAAAGCTCCGCTGAAAGCTTTGGCAGTCGAAGCAGAAGGCTTTTTGTCACAGGAGAAGAAATCAGCCCTCAACATCTTAACCGGCGGAAAAACTTTTTTTGAAAAAATCCCTTAGCCCCGGGGTCACAATTTCAGCAAAAATCTTACTTTTGGCAATTTACTCAAAAATGGTGCCAATCGCATGCAAATGCTCCCCTGAAAGCTTTGGCAGTCGAAACAGAAGACTTTTTGTCACAGGAGAAGAAATTAGCCCTCAACAACTTGACCGGCGGAAAATGTTTTTTTTGAAAAAATCCTTAAGCCCCGGGGTCACAATTTCAGGAAAAATCTGACTTTTGGCAATTCACTCAAAAATGGTGCCAAACACTTGCAAATGCTCCGCTGAAAGCTTTGGCAGTCGAAGCAGAAGGCTTTTTGTCACAGGTGAAGAAATCAGCCCTCAGCAACTTAACCGGCAGAAAATAATTTTTTGAAAAAATCCCCAAGCCCCGGGGTCACAATTTCAGTAAAAATCTGACTTTTGGCAATTCACTCAAAAATGGTGCCAAACGCTTGCAAAAGCTCCGCTGAAAGCTTTGGCAGTCGAAACAGAAGGCTTTTTGTCACAGGAAAAGAAATCAGCCCTCAACAACTTGACCGGCGGAAAATGTTTTTTTTGAAAAAATCCCTAAGCCCCGGGGTCACAATTTCAGCAAAAATCTGACTTTTGGCAATTCACTCAAAAATGGTGCCAAACGCTTTCAAAAGCTCCGCTGAAAGCTTTGGCAGTCGAAGCAGAAGGCTTTTTGTCACAGGAGAAGAAATCAGCCCTCAGCAACTTAACCGGCAGAAAATTTTTTTTTGAAAAAATCCCTAAGCCCCGGGGTCACAATTTCAGTAAAAATATGACTTTTCGCAATTCAATCAAAAATGGTGCCAAACACCTGCAAAAGCTCCACTGAAAGCTTTGGCAGTCGAAGCAGAAGGCTTTTTGTCACATTAGAAGAAATCAGCCCTCAGCAACTTAACCGGCAGAAAATATTTCTTTGAAAAAATCCCTAAGCCCCGGGGTCACAATTTCAGCAAAAATCTGACTTTTGGCAATTCACTCAAAAATGGTGCCAAATGCTTGCAAAAGCTCCGCTGAAAGCTTTGGCAGTCGAAGGAGAAGGCTTTTTGTCACAGGAAAAGAAATCAGCCCTCAACATCTTAACCGGCGGAAAAACTTTTTTTGAAAAAATCCCTAAGCCCCGGTGTCACAATTTCAGCAAAAATCTGACTTTTGGCAATTCACTCAAAAATGGTGCCAATCGCTTGCAAATGCTCCCCTGAAAGCTTTGGCAGTCGAAACAGAAGACTTTTTGTCACAGGAGAAGAAATTAGCCCTCAACAACTTGACCGGCGGAAAATGTTTTTTTTGAAAAAATCCCTAAGCCCCGGGGTCACAGTTTCAGGAAAAATCTGACTTTTGGCAATTCAATCAAAAATGGTGCCAAACGCTTGCAAATTATCCCCTGAAAGCTTTGGCAGTCGAAACAGAAGGCTTTTTGTCACAGGAAAAGAAATCAGCCCTCAACAACTTAACTGGCAGAAAATAATTTTTTGAAGAAATCCCTAAGCCCCGGGGTCACAATTTCAGCAAAAATCTGACTTTTGGCAATTCACTCAAAAATGGTTCCAAACGCTTGCAAAAGCTCCGCTGAAAGCTTTGGCAGTCGAAGCAGAAGGCTTTTTGTCACATTAGAAGAAATCAGCCCTCAGCAACTTAACCGGCAGAAAATAATTTTTTGAAAAAATCCCTAAGCCCCGGGGTCACAATTTCAGTAAAAATCTGACTTTTGGCAATTCACTCAAAAATGGTGCCAAACGCTTGCAAAAGCTCCGCTGAAAGCTTTGGCAGTCGAAGCAGAAGGGTTTTTGTCACAGGAAAAGAAATCATCCCTCAACAACTTGACCGATGGAAAATGTTTTTTTTGAAAAAATCCCTAAGCCCCGGGGTCACAATTTCAGCAAAAATCTGACTTTTGGCAATTCACTCAAAAATGGTGCCAAACGCTTGCAAAAGCTCCACTGAAAGCTTTGGCAGTCGAAGCAGAAGGCTTTTTGTCACAGGAGAAGAAATCAGCCCTCAGCAACTTAACCGGCAGAAAACAATTTTTTGAAAAAATCCCTAAGCCCCGGGGTCACAATTTCAGGAAAAATCTGACTTTTGGCAATTCAATCAAAAATGGTGCCAATCACTTGCAAATGCTCCCCTGAAAGCTTTGGCAGTCGAAACAGAAGACTTTTTGTCACAGGAGAAGAAATTAGCCCTCAACAACTTGACCGGCGGAAAATGGTTTTTTTGAAAAAATCCCTAAGCCCCGGGGTCACAATTTCAGGAAAAATCTGACTTTTGGCAATTCACTCAAAAATGGTGCCAAACGCTTGCAAATGCTCCGCTGAAAGTTTTGGCAGTCGAAACAGAAGGCTTTTTGTCACAGGAGAAGAAATCAGCCCTCAGCAACTTAACCGGCAGAAAACAATTTTTTGAAAAAATCCCTAAGCCCCGGGATCACAATTTCAGCAAAAATCTGACTTTTGGCAATTCAATCAAAAATGGTGCCAATCGCTTGCAAATGCTCCGCTGAAAGCTTTGGCAGTTGAAACAGAAGACTTTTTGTCACAAGAGAAGAAATCAGCCCTAAACAACTTGACCGGCGGAAAATGTTTTTTTTGAAAAAATCCCTAAGCCGCGGGGTCACAATTTCAGGAAAAATCTGACTTTTGGCAATTCACTCAAAAATGGTGCCAATCGCTTGCAAATGCTCCGCTGAAAGCTTTGGCAGTCGAAACAGAAGGCTTTTTATAACAGGAGAACAAATCAGCCCTCAGCAACTTAACCGTTAGAAAATAATTTTTTGAAAAAATCCCCAAGCCCCGGGGTCACAATTTCAGTAAAAATCTGACTTTTGGCAATTCACTCAAAAATGGTGCCAAACTCTTGCGAAAGCTCCGCTGAAAGCTTTGGCAGTCGAAGGAGAAGGGTTTTTGTCACAGGAAAAGAAATCAGCCCTCAACAACTTGAACGGCGTAAAATGTTTTTTTTTTTGAAAAAATTCCTAAACCCCGGGGTCACAATTCCAGCAAAAATCTGACTTTTGGCAATTCACTCAAAAATGGTGCCAAACGCTTGCAAAAGCTCCGCTGAAAGCTTTGGCAGTCGAAGCAGAAGGCTTTTTGTCATATTAGAAGAAATCAGCCCTCAGCAACTTAACCGGCAGAAAATAATTTTTTGAAAAAATCCCTAAGCCCCGGGGTCACAATTTCAGCAAAAATCTGACTTTTGGCAATTCACTCAAAAATGGTGCCAAACGCTTGCAAAAGCTCCGCTGAAAGCTTTGGCAGTCGAAGCAGAAGGCTTTTTGTCACATTAGAAGAAATCAGTCCTTAGCAACTTAACCGGCAGAAAATAATTTTTTGAAAAAATCCCCAAGCCCCGGGGTCACAATTTCAGCAAAAATCTGACTTTTGCCAATTCACTCAAAAATGGTGCCAAACGCTTGCAAAAGCTCCGTTAAAAGCTTTGGCAGTCGAAGCAGAAGGTTTTTTTGTCACAGGAGAAGAAATCAGCCCTCAGCAACTTAACCGGCAGAAAACAATTTTTTGAAAAAATCCCTAAGCCCCGGGGTCACAATTTCAGCAAAAATGTGACTTTTGGCAATTCATTCAAACATGGTGCCAAACGCTTGCAAATGCTCCCCTGAAAGCTTTGGCAGTCGAAACAGAAGGCTTTTTATCACATGAAAAGAAATCAGCCCTCAGGAACTTGACCGACGGAAAAACTTTTTTTGAAAAAATCCCTAAGCCCCGGGGTCACAATTTCAGCAAATATCCGACTTTTGGCAATTCACTCAAAAATTCTTCCAAACGCTTGCAAAAGCTCCCCTGAAAGCTTTGGCAGTCGAAACAGAAGGCTTTTTGTCACAGGAAAAGAAATCAGCCCTCAACAACTTGAACGGCGTAAAATGTTTTTTTTTTTTGAAAAAATTCCTAAACCCCGGGGTCACAATTTCAGCAAAAATCTGACTTTTGGCAATTCACTCAAAAATGGTGCCAAACGCTTGCAAATGCTCCGCTGAAAGCTTTGGCAGTCGAAGCAGAAGGCTTTTTGTCACAGGAGAAGAAATCAGCCCTCAGCAACTTAACCGGCAGAAAACAATTTTTTGAAAAAATCCCTAAGACCCGGGGTCACAATTTCAGCAAAAATCTGACTTTTGGCAATTCAATCAAAAATGGTGCCAAACGCTTGCAAATGCGCCGCTGAAAGCTTTGGCAGTCGAAACAGAAGGCTTTTTGTCACAGGAGAAGAAATCAGCCCTCAGCAACTTGACGGGCGGAAAAACTTTTTTTGAAAAAATCCCTAAGCCCCGGGGTCACAATTTCAGCAAAAATCTGACTTTTGGCAATTCAATCAAAAATGGTGCCAAACGCTTGCAAATGCGCCGCTGAAAGCTTTGGCAGTCGAGCAGAAGCCTTTTTGTCACAGGAAAAGAAATCAGCCCTCAACAACTTAACCGGCAGAAAATAATTTTTTGAAAAAATCCCTAAGCCCCGGGGTCACAATTTCAGCAAAAATCTGACTTTTGGCAATTCACTCAAAAATGGTTCCAAACGCTTGCAAAAGCTCCGCTGAAAGCTTTGGCAGTCGAAGCAGAAGGCTTTTTGTCACATTAGAAGAAATCAGCCCTCAGCAACTTAACCGGCAGAAAATAATTTTTTGAAAAAATCCCCAAGCCCCGGGGTCACAATTTCAGTAAAAATCTGACTTTTGGCAATTCACTCAAAAATGGTGCCAAACGCTTGCAAAAGCTCCGCTGAAAGCTTTGGCAGTCGAAACAGAAGGCTTTTTGTCACATTAGAAGAAATCAGCCCTCAGCAACTTAACCGGCAGAAAACAATTTTTTGAAAAAATCCCTAAGCCCCGGGGTCACAATTTCAGCAAAAATCTGACTTTTGGCAATTCATTCAAAAATGGTGCCAAGCGCTTGCAAATGCTCCCCTGAAAGCTTTGGCAGTCGAAACAGAAGGCTTTTTGTCACAGGAGAAGAAATCAGCCCTCAGCAACTTGACGGGCGGAAAAACTTTTTTTGAAAAAATCCCTAAGCCCCGGGGTCACAATTTCAGCAAAAATCTGACTTTTGTCAATTCACTCAAAAATGGTGCCAAATGCTTGCAAATGCTCCGCTGAAAGCTTTGGCAGTCGAAGCAGAAGGCTTTTTGTCACAGGTGAAGAAATCAGCCCTCAGCAACTTAACCGGCAGAAAATAATTTTTTGAAAAAATCCCTAAGCCCCGGGGTCACAGGAATCCCTAAGCCCCTTTTTGTCACAGGAAAAGAAATCAGCCCTCAACAACTTGAACGGCGTAAAATGTTTTTTTTTGAAAAAATCCCTAATTTCTCAATTTCAGCAATTCATTCAAAAATGGTGCCAAACGCTTGCAAAAGCTCCGCTGAAAGCTTTGGCAGTCGAAACAGAAGGCTTTTTGTCACAGGAAAAGAAATCAGCCCTCAACAACTTGACCAGCGAAAAATGTTTTTTTAAGAAAAATCCCTAAGCCCCGGGGTCACAATTTCAGCAAAAATCTGACTTTTGGCAATTCACTCAAAAATGGTGCCAAACGCTTGCAAAAGCTCCGCTGAAAGCTTTGGCAGTCGAAGCAGAAGGCTTTTTGTCATATTAGAAGAAATCAGCCCTCAGCAACTTAAACGGCAGAAAATAATTTTTTGAAAAAATCCCTAAGCCCCGGGGTCACAATTTCAGCAAAAATCTGACTTTTGGCAATTCACTCAAAAATGGTGCCAAACGCTTGCAAAAGCTCCGCTGAAAGCTTTGGCAGTCGAAGCAGAAGGCGTTTTGTCACATTAGAAGAAATCAGCCCTCAGCAACTTAACCGGCAGAAAATAATTTTTTGAAAAAATCCCCAAGCCCCGGGGTCACAATTTCAGCAAAAATCTGACTTTTGCCAATTCACTCAAAAATGGTGCCAAACGCTTGCAAAAGCTCCGTTAAAAGCTTTGGCAGTCGAAGCAGAAGGTTTTTTTGTCACAGGAGAAGAAATCAGCCCTCAGCAACTTAACCGGCAGAAAACAATTTTTTGAAAAAATCCCTAAGCCCCGGGGTCACAATTTCAGCAAAAATCTGACTTTTGGCAATTCATTCAAACATGGTGCCAAACGCTTGCAAATGCTCCCCTGAAAGCTTTGGCAGTCGAAACAGAAGGCTTTTTATCACATGAAAAGAAATCAGCCCTCAGGAACTTGACCGACGGAAAAACTTTTTTTGAAAAAATCCCTAAGCCCCGGGGTCACAATTTCAGCAAATATCCGACTTTTGGCAATTCACTCAAAAATTCTTCCAAACGCTTGCAAAAGCTCCCCTGAAAGCTTTGGCAGTCGAAACAGAAGCCTTTTTGTCACAGGAAAAGAAATCAGCCCTCAACAACTTGAACGGCGTAAAATGTTTTTTTTTTTGAAAAAATTCCTAAACCCCGGGGTCACAATTTCAGCAAAAATCTGACTTTTGGCAATTCACTCAAAAATGGTGCCAAACGCTTGCAAATGCGCCGCTGAAAGCTTTGGCAGTCGAAACAGAAGGCTTTTTGTCACAGGAGAAGAAATCAGCCCTCAGCAACTTGACGGGCGGAAAAACTTTTTTTGAAAAAGTCCCTAAGCCCCGGGGTCACAATTTCAGCAAAAATCTGACTTTTGGCAATTCAATCAAAAATGGTGCCAAACGCTTGCAAATGTGCCGCTGAAAGCTTTGGCAGTCGAAACAGAAGGCTTTTTGTCACAGGAGAAGAAATCAGCCCTCAGCAACTTGACGGGCGGAAAAACTTTTTTTGAAAAAATCCCTAAGCCCCGGGGTCACAATTTCAGGAAAAATCTGACTTTTGGCAATTCACTCAAAAATGGTGCCAAATGCTTGCAAATGCTCCGCTGAAAGCTTTGGCAGTCGAAGCAGAAGCCTTTTTGTCACAGGAAAAGAAATCAGCCCTCAACAACTTCAACGGCGTAAAATGTTTTTTTTTGAAAAAATTCCTAAGCCCCGGGGTCACAATTTCAGCAAAAATCTGACTTTTGGCAATTCACTCAAAAATGGTTCCAAACGCTTGCAAAAGCTCCGCTGAAAGCTTTGGCAGTCGAACAGAAGCCTTTTTGTCACAGGAAAAGAAATCAGCCCTCAACAACTTAACCGGCAGAAAATAATTTTTTGAAAAAATCCCTAAGCCCCGGGGTCACAATTTCAGCAAAAATCTGACTTTTGGCAATTCACTCAAAAATGGTTCCAAACGCTTGCAAAAGCTCCGCTGAAAGCTTTGGCAGTCGAAGCAGAAGGCTTTTTGTCACATTAGAAGAAATCAGCCCTCAGCAACTTAACCGGCAGAAAATAATTTTTTTAAAAAATCCCCAAGCCCCGGGGTCACAATTCCAGCAAAAAACTGACTTTTGGCAATTCACTCAAAATTGGTGCCAAACGCTTGCAAAAGCTCCGCTGAAAGCTTTGGCAGTCGAAGCAGAAGGCTTTTTGTCATATTAGAAGAAATCAGCCCTCAGCAACTTAACCGGCAGAAAATAATTTTTTGAAAAAATCCCTAAGCCCCGGGGTCACAATTTCAGCAAAAATCTGACTTTTGGCAATTCACTCAAAAATGGTGCCAAACGCTTGCAAAAGCTCCGCTGAAAGCTTTGGCAGTCGAAGCAGAAGGCTTTTTGTCACATTAGAAGAAATCAGCCCTCAGCAACTTAACCGGCAGAAAATAATTTTTTGAAAAAATCCCCAAGCCCCGGGGTCACAATTTCAGCAAAAATCTGACTTTTGGCAATTCACTCAAAAATGGTTCCAAACGCTTGCAAAAGCTCCGCTGAAAGCTTTGGCAGTCGAAGCAGAAGGCTTTTTGTCACATTAGAAGAAATCAGCCCTCAACAACTTGACCGGCGGAAAATGTTTTTTTTGAAAAAATCCCTAAGCCCCGGGGTCACAATTTCAGGAAAAATCTGACTTTTGGCAATTCACTCAAAAATGGTGCCAAACGCTTGCAAATGCTCCGCTGAAAGTTTTGGCAGTCGAAACAGAAGGCTTTTTATCACAGGAGAAGAAATCAGCCCTCAGCAACTTGACGGGCGGAAAAACTTTTTTTCAAAAAATCCCCAAGCCCCGGGGTCACAATTTCAGCAAAAATCTGACTTTTGGCAATTCACTCAAAAATGGTGCTAAATGCTTGCAAATGCTCCGCTGAAAGCTTTGGCAGTCGAAGCAGAAGGCTTTTTGTCACAGGTGAAGAAATCAGCCCTCAGCAACTTAACCGGCAGAAAATAATTTTTTGAAAAAATCCCTAAGCCCCGGGGTCACAATTTCAGCAAAAATCTGACTTTTGGCAATTCATTCAAACATGGTGCCAAATGCTTGCAAATGCACCGCTGAAAGCTTTGGAAGTCGAAGCAGAAGCCTTTTTGTCACAGGTGAAGAAATCAGCCCTCAGCAACTTAACCGGCAGAAAATAATTTTTTGAAAAAAATCCCTAAGCCCCAGGGTCACAATTTCAGAAAAAATCTGACTTTAGCCAATTCAATTAAAAATGGTGCCAAACGCGTGCAAATGCTCCCCTGAAAGTTTTGGCAGTCGATACAGAAGGCTTTTTATCACATGAAAAGAAATCAGCCCTCAGGAACCTGACCGACGGAAAAACTTTTTTTAAAAAATCCCTAATCCCCGGGGTCACAATTTCAGCAAATATCCGACTTTTGGCAATTCACTCAAAAATTCTTCCAAACGCTTGCAAAAGCTCCCCTGAAAGCTTTGGCAGTCGAAACAGAAGGCTTTTTGTCACAGGAAAAGAAATTAGCCCTCAACAACTTGAACGGCGTAAAATGTTTTTTTTTAAAAAAATCCCTAAGCCCCGGGGTCACAATTTCAGGAAAAATCTGACTTTTGGCAATTCACTCAAAAATGGTGCCAAATGCTTGCAAATGCTCCGCTGAAAGCTTTGGAAGTCGAAACAGAAGCCTTTTTGTCACAGGTGAAGAAATCAGCCCTCAGCAACTTAACCGGCAGAAAATATTTTTTTGAAAAAATCCCTAAGCCCCAGGGTCACAATTTCAGCAAAAATCTGACTTTTGGCAATTCACTCAAAAATGGTGCGAAATGCTTGAAAATGCTCCGCTGAAAGCTTTGGAAGTCGAAGCAGAAGCCTTTTTGTCACAGGTGAAGAAATCAGCCCTCAGCAACTTAACCGGCAGAAAACAATTTTTTGAAAAAATCCCTAAGCCCCGGGGTCACAATTTCAGCAAAAATCTGACTTTTGGCAATTCAATCAAAAATGGTGCCAAACGCTTGCAAAAGCTCCGCTGAAAGCTTTGGCAGTCGAAGCAGAAGGCTTTTTGTCACAGGAGAAGAAATCAGCCCTCAGCAACTTAACCGGCAGAAAATTTTTTTTTGAAAAAATCCCAGGACCCGGGGTCACAATTTCAGCAAAAATCTGACTTTTGGCAATTCAGTCAAAAATGGTGCCAAACGCTTGCAAATGCGCCGCTGAAAGCTTTGGCAGTCGAAACAGAAGGCTTTTTGTCACAGGAAAAAAATCAGCCCTCAACAACTTAACCGGCGGAAAATGTTTTTTTTTGAAAAAATCCCTAAGCCCCGGGGTCACAATTTCAGCAAAAATCTGACTTTTGGCAATTCACTCAAAAATGGTGCCAAACGCTTGCAAATGCGCCGCTGAAAGCTTTGGCAGTCGAAACAGAAGGCTTTTTGTCACAGGAGAAGAAATTAGCGCTCAACATCTTGACCGGCGGAAAATGTTTTTTTTGAAAAAATCCCTAAGCCCCGGGGTCACAATTTCAGCAAAAATCTGACTTTTGCCAATTCACTCAAAAATGGTGCCAAACGCTTGCAAATGCTCCCCTGAAAGCTTTGGCAGTCGAAGCAGAAGGCTTTTTGTCACAGGTGAAGAAATCAGCCCTCAGCAACTTAACCGGCAGAAAATAATTTTTTGAAAAAATCCCTAAGCCCCGGGGTCACAATTTCAGCAAAAATCTGACTTTTGCCAATTCACTCAAAAATGGTGCCAAACGCTTGCAAAAGCTCCGTTAAAAGCTTTGGCAGTCGAAGCAGAAGGTTTTTTTGTCACAGGAGAAGAAATCAGCCCTCAGCAACTTAACCGGCAGAAAACAATTTTTTGAAAAAATCCCTAAGCCCCGGGGTCACAATTTCAGCAAAAATCTGACTTTTGGCAATTCATTGAAACATGGTGCCAAACGCTTGCAAATGCTCCCCTGAAAGCTTTGGCAGTCGAAACAGAAGGCTTTTTATCACATGAAAAGAAATCAGCCCTCAGGAACTTGACCGACGGAAAAACTTTTTTTGAAAAAATCCCTAAGCCCCGGGGTCACAATTTCAGCAAATATCCGACTTTTGGCAATTCACTCAAAAATTCTTCCAAACGCTTGCAAAAGCTCCCCTGAAAGCTTTGGCAGTCGAAACAGAAGGCTTTTTGTCACAGGAAAAGAAATCAGCCCTCAACAACTTGAACGGCGTAAAATGTTTTTTTTTGGAAAAAATTCCTAAACCCCGGGGTCACAATTTCAGGAAAAATCTGACTTTTGGCAATTCACTCAAAAATGGTGCCAAACGCTTGCAAATGCTCCGCTGAAAGCTTTGGCAGTCGAAACGGAAGGCTTTTTGTCACAGGAGAAGAAATCAGCCCTCAGCAACTTAACCGGCAGAAAACAATTTTTTGAAAAAAAATCCCTAAGACCCGGGGTCACAATTTCAGCAAAAATCTGACTTTTGGCAATTCAATCAAAAATGGTGCCAAACGCTTGCAAATGCGCCGCTGAAAGCTTTGGCAGTCGAAACAGAAGGCTTTTTGTCACAGGAGAAGAAATCAGCCCTCAGCAACTTGACGGGCGGAAAAACTTTTTTTGAAAAAATCCCTAAGCCCCGGGGTCACAATTTCAGCAAAAATCTGACTTTTGGCAATTCACTCAAAAATGGTGCCAAATGCTTGCAAATGCTCCGGTGAAAGCTTTGGCAGTCGAAGCAGAAGCCTTTTTGTCACAGGAAAAGAAATCAGCCCTCAACAACTTCAACGGCGTAAAATGTTTTTTTTTTGAAAAAATTCCTAAGCCCCGGGGTCACAATTTCAGCAAAAATCTGACTTTTGGCAATTCACTCAAAAATGGTTCCAAACGCTTGCAAAAGCTCCGCTGAAAGCTTTGGCAGTCGAAACAGAAGGCTTTTTGTCACAGGAAAAGAAATCAGCCCTCAACAACTTAACCGGCAGAAAATAATTTTTTGAAAAAATCCCTAAGCCCCGGGGTCACAATTTCAGCAAAAATCTGACTTTTGGCAATTCATTGAAACATGGTGCCAAACGCTTGCAAATGCTCCCCTGAAAGCTTTGGCAGTCGAAGCAGAAGGCTTTTTGTCACAGGTGAAGAAATCAGCCCTCAGCAACTTAACCGGCAGAAAATAATTTTTTTAAAAAATCCCCAAGCCCCGGGGTCACAATTCCAGCAAAAATCTGACTTTTGGCAATTCACTCAAAATTGGTGCCAAACGCTTGCAAAAGCTCCGCTGAAAGCTTTGGCAGTCGAAGCAGAAGGCTTTTTGTCATATTAGAAGAAATCAGCCCTCAGCAACTTAACCGGCAGAAAATAATTTTTTGAAAAAATCCCAATGCCCCGGGGTCACAATTTCAGCAAAAATCTGACTTTTGGCAATTCACTCAAAAATGGTGCCAAACGCTTGCAAAAGCTCCGCTGAAAGCTTTGGCAGTCGAAGCAGAAGGCTTTTTGTCACATTAGAAGAAATCAGCCCTCAGCAACTTAACCGGCAGAAAATAATTTTTTGAAAAAATCCCCAAGCCCCGGGGTCACAATTTCAGCAAAAATATGACTTTTGCCAATTCACTCAAAAATGGTGCCAAACGCTTGCAAAAGCTCCGTTAAAAGCTTTGGCAGTCGAAGCAGAAGGTTTTTTTGTCATAGGAGAAGAAATCAGCCCTCAGCAACTTAACCGGCGGAAAAACTTTTTTTGAAAAAATCCCTAAGCCCCGGGGTCACAATTTCAACAAAAATCTGACTTTTGGCAATTCATTCAAAAATGGTGCCAAACGCTTGCAAATGCTCCCCTGAAAGCTTTGGCAGTCGAAACAGAAGGCTTTTTATCACATGAAAAGAAATCAGCCCTCAAGAACTTGACCGACGGAAAAACTTTTTTTGAAAAAATCCCTAAGCCCCGGGGTCACAATTTCAGCAAATATCCGACTTTTGGCAATTCACTCAAAAATTCTTCCAAACGCTTGCAAAAGCTCCCCTGAAAGCTTTGGCAGTCGAAACAGAAGGCTTTTTGTCACAGGAAAAGAAATCAGCCCTCAACAACTTGAACGGCGTAAAATGTTTTTTTTTGAAAAAATTCCTAAGCCCCGGGGTCACAATTTCAGGAAAAATCTGACTTTTGGCAATTCACTCAAAAATGGTGCCAAACGCTTGCAAATGCTCCGCTGAAAGCTTTGGCAGTCGAAGCAGAAGGCTTTTTGTCACAGGAGAAGAAATCAGCCCTCAACAACTTAACCGGCAGAAAATAATTTTTTGAAAAAATTCCTAAGCCCCGGGGTCACAATTTCAGGAAAAATCTGACTTTTGGCAATTCACTCAAAAATGGTGCCAAACGCTTGCAAATGCTCCGCTGAAAGCTTTGGCAGTCGAAACAGAAGGCTTTTTGTCACAGGAAAAGAAATCAGCCCTCAACAACTTAACCGGCAGAAAATAATTTTTTGAAAAAATCCCTAAGCCCCGGGGTCACAATTTCAGCAAAAATCTGACTTTTGGCAATTCACTCAAAAATGGTGCCAAACGCTTGCAAATGCTCCGCTGAAAGCTTTGGCAGTCGAAGCAGAAGGCTTTTTGTCACAGGAGAAGAAATCAGCCCTCAGCAACTTAACCGGCAGAAAACAATTTTTTGAAAAAATCCCTAAGACCCGGGGTCACAATTTCAGCAAAAATCTGACTTTTGGCAATTCAATCAAAAATGGTGCCAAACGCTTGCAAATGCGCCGCTGAAAGCTTTGGCAGTCGAAACAGAAGGCTTTTTGTCACAGGAGAAGAAATCAGCCCTCAGCAACTTGACGGGCGGAAAAACTTTTTTTGAAAAAATCCCTAAGCCCCGGGGTCACAATTTCAGCAAAAATCTGACTTTTGGCAATTCAATCAAAAATGGTGCCAAACGCTTGCAAATGCGCCGCTGAAAGCTTTGGCAGTCGAACAGAAGCCTTTTTGTCACAGGAAAAGAAATCAGCCCTCAACAACTTAACCGGCAGAAAATAATTTTTTGAAAAAATCCCTAAGCCCCGGGGTCACAATTTCAGCAAAAATCTGACTTTTGGCAATTCACTCAAAAATGGTTCCAAACGCTTGCAAAAGCTCCGCTGAAAGCTTTGGCAGTCGAAGCAGAAGGCTTTTTGTCACATTAGAAGAAATCAGCCCTCAGCAACTTAACCGGCAGAAAATAATTTTTTGAAAAAATCCCCAAGCCCCGGGGTCACAATTTCAGTAAAAATCTGACTTTTGGCAATTCACTCAAAAATGGTGCCAAACGCTTGCAAAAGCTCCGCTGAAAGCTTTGGCAGTCGAAACAGAAGGCTTTTTGTCACATTAGAAGAAATCAGCCCTCAGCAACTTAACCGGCAGAAAACAATTTTTTGAAAAAATCCCTAAGCCCCGGGGTCACAATTTCAGCAAAAATCTGACTTTTGGCAATTCATTCAAAAATGGTGCCAAACGCTTGCAAATGCTCCCCTGAAAGCTTTGGCAGTCGAAACAGAAGGCTTTTTGTCACAGGAGAAGAAATCAGCCCTCAGCAACTTGACGGGCGGAAAAACTTTTTTTGAAAAAATCCCTAAGCCCCGGGGTCACAATTTCAGCAAAAATCTGACTTTTGTCAATTCACTCAAAAATGGTGCCAAATGCTTGCAAATGCTCCGCTGAAAGCTTTGGCAGTCGAAGCAGAAGGCTTTTTGTCACAGGTGAAGAAATCAGCCCTCAGCAACTTAACCGGCAGAAAATAATTTTTTGAAAAAATCCCTAAGCCCCGGGGTCACAGGAATCCCTAAGCCCCTTTTTGTCACAGGAAAAGAAATCAGCCCTCAACAACTTGAACGGCGTAAAATGTTTTTTTTTGAAAAAATCCCTAATTTCTCAATTTCAGCAATTCATTCAAAAATGGTGCCAAACGCTTGCAAAAGCTCCGCTGAAAGCTTTGGCAGTCGAAACAGAAGGCTTTTTGTCACAGGAAAAGAAATCAGCCCTCAACAACTTGACCAGCGAAAAATGTTTTTTTAAGAAAAATCCCTAAGCCCCGGGGTCACAATTTCAGCAAAAATCTGACTTTTGGCAATTCACTCAAAAATGGTGCCAAACGCTTGCAAAAGCTCCGCTGAAAGCTTTGGCAGTCGAAGCAGAAGGCTTTTTGTCATATTAGAAGAAATCAGCCCTCAGCAACTTAAACGGCAGAAAATAATTTTTTGAAAAAATCCCTAAGCCCCGGGGTCACAATTTCAGCAAAAATCTGACTTTTGGCAATTCACTCAAAAATGGTGCCAAACGCTTGCAAAAGCTCCGCTGAAAGCTTTGGCAGTCGAAGCAGAAGGCTTTTTGTCACATTAGAAGAAATCAGCCCTCAGCAACTTAACCGGCAGAAAATAATTTTTTTAAAAAATCCCCAAGCCCCGGGGTCACAATTCCAGCAAAAAACTGACTTTTGGCAATTCACTCAAAATTGGTGCCAAACGCTTGCAAAAGCTCCGCTGAAAGCTTTGGCAGTCGAAGCAGAAGGCTTTTTGTCATATTAGAAGAAATCAGCCCTCAGCAACTTAACCGGCAGAAAATAATTTTTTGAAAAAATCCCTAAGCCCCGGGGTCACAATTTCAGCAAAAATCTGACTTTTGGCAATTCACTCAAAAATGGTGCCAAACGCTTGCAAAAGCTCCGCTGAAAGCTTTGGCAGTCGAAGCAGAAGGCTTTTTGTCACATTAGAAGAAATCAGCCCTCAGCAACTTAACCGGCAGAAAATAATTTTTTGAAAAAATCCCCAAGCCCCGGGGTCACAATTTCAGCAAAAATCTGACTTTTGGCAATTCACTCAAAAATGGTTCCAAACGCTTGCAAAAGCTCCGCTGAAAGCTTTGGCAGTCGAAGCAGAAGGCTTTTTGTCACATTAGAAGAAATCAGCCCTCAACAACTTGACCGGCGGAAAATGTTTTTTTTGAAAAAATCCCTAAGCCCCGGGGTCACAATTTCAGGAAAAATCTGACTTTTGGCAATTCACTCAAAAATGGTGCCAAACGCTTGCAAATGCTCCGCTGAAAGTTTTGGCAGTCGAAACAGAAGGCTTTTTATCACAGGAGAAGAAATCAGCCCTCAGCAACTTGACGGGCGGAAAAACTTTTTTTCAAAAAATCCCCAAGCCCCGGGGTCACAATTTCAGCAAAAATCTGACTTTTGGCAATTCACTCAAAAATGGTGCTAAATGCTTGCAAATGCTCCGCTGAAAGCTTTGGCAGTCGAAGCAGAAGGCTTTTTGTCACAGGTGAAGAAATCAGCCCTCAGCAACTTAACCGGCAGAAAATAATTTTTTGAAAAAATCCCTAAGCCCCGGGGTCACAATTTCAGCAAAAATCTGACTTTTGGCAATTCATTCAAACATGGTGCCAAATGCTTGCAAATGCACCGCTGAAAGCTTTGGAAGTCGAAGCAGAAGCCTTTTTGTCACAGGTGAAGAAATCAGCCCTCAGCAACTTAACCGGCAGAAAATAATTTTTTGAAAAAATCCCTAAGCCCCAGGGTCACAATTTCAGAAAAAATCTGACTTTAGCCAATTCAATTAAAAATGGTGCCAAACGCGTGCAAATGCTCCCCTGAAAGTTTTGGCAGTCGATACAGAAGGCTTTTTATCACATGAAAAGAAATCAGCCCTCAGGAACCTGACCGACGGAAAAACTTTTTTTAAAAAATCCCTAATCCCCGGGGTCACAATTTCAGCAAATATCCGACTTTTGGCAATTCACTCAAAAATTCTTCCAAACGCTTGCAAAAGCTCCCCTGAAAGCTTTGGCAGTCGAAACAGAAGGCTTTTTGTCACAGGAAAAGAAATTAGCCCTCAACAACTTGAACGGCGTAAAATGTTTTTTTTTAAAAAAATCCCTAAGCCCCGGGGTCACAATTTCAGGAAAAATCTGACTTTTGGCAATTCACTCAAAAATGGTGCCAAATGCTTGCAAATGCTCCGCTGAAAGCTTTGGAAGTCGAAACAGAAGCCTTTTTGTCACAGGTGAAGAAATCAGCCCTCAGCAACTTAACCGGCAGAAAATATTTTTTTGAAAAAATCCCTAAGCCCCAGGGTCACAATTTCAGCAAAAATCTGACTTTTGGCAATTCACTCAAAAATGGTGCGAAATGCTTGAAAATGCTCCGCTGAAAGCTTTGGAAGTCGAAGCAGAAGCCTTTTTGTCACAGGTGAAGAAATCAGCCCTCAGCAACTTAACCGGCAGAAAACAATTTTTTGAAAAAATCCCTATGCCCCGGGGTCACAATTTCAGCAAAAATCTGACTTTTGGCAATTCAATCAAAAATGGTGCCAAACGCTTGCAAAAGCTCCGCTGAAAGCTTTGGCAGTCGAAGCAGAAGGCTTTTTGTCACAGGAGAAGAAATCAGCCCTCAGCAACTTAACCGGCAGAAAATTTTTTTTTGAAAAAATCCCTAAGACCCGGGGTCACAATTTCAGCAAAAATCTGACTTTTGGCAATTCAGTCAAAAATGGTGCCAAACGCTTGCAAATGCGCCGCTGAAAGCTTTGGCAGTCGAAACAGAAGGCTTTTTGTCACAGGAAAAAAATCAGCCCTCAACAACTTAACCGGCGGAAAATGTTTTTTTTTGAAAAAATCCCTAAGCCCCGGGGTCACAATTTCAGCAAAAATCTGACTTTTGGCAATTCACTCAAAAATGGTGCCAAACGCTTGCAAATGCGCCGCTGAAAGCTTTGGCAGTCGAAACAGAAGGCTTTTTGTCACAGGAGAAGAAATTAGCGCTCAACATCTTGACCGGCGGAAAATGTTTTTTTTGAAAAAATCCCTAAGCCCCGGGGTCACAATTTCAGCAAAAATCTGACTTTTGCCAATTCACTCAAAAATGGTGCCAAACGCTTGCAAATGCTCCCCTGAAAGCTTTGGCAGTCGAAGCAGAAGGCTTTTTGTCACAGGTGAAGAAATCAGCCCTCAGCAACTTAACCGGCAGAAAATAATTTTTTGAAAAAATCCCTAAGCCCCGGGGTCACAATTTCAGCAAAAATCTGACTTTTGCCAATTCACTCAAAAATGGTGCCAAACGCTTGCAAAAGCTCCGTTAAAAGCTTTGGCAGTCGAAGCAGAAGGTTTTTTTGTCACAGGAGAAGAAATCAGCCCTCAGCAACTTAACCGGCAGAAAACAATTTTTTGAAAAAATCCCTAAGCCCCGGGGTCACAATTTCAGCAAAAATCTGACTTTTGGCAATTCATTGAAACATGGTGCCAAACGCTTGCAAATGCTCCCCTGAAAGCTTTGGCAGTCGAAACAGAAGGCTTTTTATCACATGAAAAGAAATCAGCCCTCAGGAACTTGACCGACGGAAAAACTTTTTTTGAAAAAATCCCTAAGCCCCGGGGTCACAATTTCAGCAAATATCCGACTTTTGGCAATTCACTCAAAAATTCTTCCAAACGCTTGCAAAAGCTCCCCTGAAAGCTTTGGCAGTCGAAACAGAAGGCTTTTTGTCACAGGAAAAGAAATCAGCCCTCAACAACTTGAACGGCGTAAAATGTTTTTTTTTTGAAAAAATTCCTAAACCCCGGGGTCACAATTTCAGGAAAAATCTGACTTTTGGCAATTCACTCAAAAATGGTGCCAAACGCTTGCAAATGCTCCGCTGAAAGCTTTGGCAGTCGAAACGGAAGGCTTTTTGTCACAGGAGAAGAAATCAGCCCTCAGCAACTTAACCGGCAGAAAACAATTTTTTGAAAAAAAATCCCTAAGACCCGGGGTCACAATTTCAGCAAAAATCTGACTTTTGGCAATTCAATCAAAAATGGTGCCAAACGCTTGCAAATGCGCCGCTGAAAGCTTTGGCAGTCGAAACAGAAGGCTTTTTGTCACAGGAGAAGAAATCAGCCCTCAGCAACTTGACGGGCGGAAAAACTTTTTTTGAAAAAATCCCTAAGCCCCGGGGTCACAATTTCAGCAAAAATCTGACTTTTGGCAATTCACTCAAAAATGGTGCCAAATGCTTGCAAATGCTCCGGTGAAAGCTTTGGCAGTCGAAGCAGAAGCCTTTTTGTCACAGGAAAAGAAATCAGCCCTCAACAACTTCAACGGCGTAAAATGTTTTTTTTTTGAAAAAATTCCTAAGCCCCGGGGTCACAATTTCAGCAAAAATCTGACTTTTGGCAATTCACTCAAAAATGGTTCCAAACGCTTGCAAAAGCTCCGCTGAAAGCTTTGGCAGTCGAAACAGAAGGCTTTTTGTCACAGGAAAAGAAATCAGCCCTCAACAACTTAACCGGCAGAAAATAATTTTTTGAAAAAATCCCTAAGCCCCGGGGTCACAATTTCAGCAAAAATCTGACTTTTGGCAATTCACTCAAAAATGGTTCCAAACGCTTGCAAAAGCTCCGCTGAAAGCTTTGGCAGTCGAAGCAGAAGGCTTTTTGTCACAGGTGAAGAAATCAGCCCTCAGCAACTTAACCGGCAGAAAATAATTTTTTTAAAAAATCCCCAAGCCCCGGGGTCACAATTCCAGCAAAAATCTGACTTTTGGCAATTCACTCAAAATTGGTGCCAAACGCTTGCAAAAGCTCCGCTGAAAGCTTTGGCAGTCGAAGCAGAAGGCTTTTTGTCATATTAGAAGAAATCAGCCCTCAGCAACTTAACCGGCAGAAAATAATTTTTTGAAAAAATCCCAATGCCCCGGGGTCACAATTTCAGCAAAAATCTGACTTTTGGCAATTCACTCAAAAATGGTGCCAAACGCTTGCAAAAGCTCCGCTGAAAGCTTTGGCAGTCGAAGCAGAAGGCTTTTTGTCACATTAGAAGAAATCAGCCCTCAGCAACTTAACCGGCAGAAAATAATTTTTTGAAAAAATCCCCAAGCCCCGGGGTCACAATTTCAGCAAAAATATGACTTTTGCCAATTCACTCAAAAATGGTGCCAAACGCTTGCAAAAGCTCCGTTAAAAGCTTTGGCAGTCGAAGCAGAAGGTTTTTTTGTCACAGGAGAAGAAATCAGCCCTCAGCAACTTAACCGGCGGAAAAACTTTTTTTGAAAAAATCCCTAAGCCCCGGGGTCACAATTTCAACAAAAATCTGACTTTTGGCAATTCATTCAAAAATGGTGCCAAACGCTTGCAAATGCTCCCCTGAAAGCTTTGGCAGTCGAAACAGAAGGCTTTTTATCACATGAAAAGAAATCAGCCCTCAAGAACTTGACCGACGGAAAAACTTTTTTTGAAAAAATCCCTAAGCCCCGGGGTCACAATTTCAGCAAATATCCGACTTTTGGCAATTCACTCAAAAATTCTTCCAAACGCTTGCAAAAGCTCCCCTGAAAGCTTTGGCAGTCGAAACAGAAGGCTTTTTGTCACAGGAAAAGAAATCAGCCCTCAACAACTTGAACGGCGTAAAATGTTTTTTTTTGAAAAAATTCCTAAGCCCCGGGGTCACAATTTCAGGAAAAATCTGACTTTTGGCAATTCACTCAAAAATGGTGCCAAACGCTTGCAAATGCTCCGCTGAAAGCTTTGGCAGTCGAAGCAGAAGGCTTTTTGTCACAGGATAAGAAATCAGCCCTCAGCAACTTAACCGGCAGAAAACAATTTTATGAAAAAATCCCTAAGACCCGGGGTCACAATTTCAGCAAAAATCTAACTTTTGGCAATTCAATCAAAAATGGTGCCAAACGCTTGCAAATGCGCCGCTGAAAGCTTTGGCAGTCGAAACAGAAGGCTTTTTGTCACAGGAGAAGAAATCAGCCCTCAGCAACTTGACGGGCGGAAAAACTTTTTTTGAAAAAATCCCTAAGCCCCGGGGTCACAATTTCAGCAAAAATCTGACTTTTGGCAATTCACTCAAAAATGGTGCCAAATGCTTGCAAATGCTCCGCTGAAAGCTTTGGCAGTCGAAGCAGAAGCCTTTTTGTCACAGGAAAAGAAATCAGCCCTCAACAACTTCAACGGCGTAAAATGTTTTTTTTTTGAAAAAATTCCTAAGCCCCGGGGTCACAATTTCAGCAAAAATCTGACTTTTGGCAATTCACTCAAAAATGGTTCCAAACGCTTGCAAAAGCTCCGCTGAAAGCTTTGGCAGTCGAACAGAAGCCTTTTTGTCACAGGAAAAGAAATCAGCCCTCAACAACTTAACCGGCAGAAAATAATTTTTTGAAAAAATCCCTAAGCCCCGGGGTCACAATTTCAGCAAAAATCTGACTTTTGGCAATTCACTCAAAAATGGTTCCAAACGCTTGCAAAAGCTCCGCTGAAAGTTTTGGCAGTCGAAGCAGAAGGCTTTTTGTCACATTAGAAGAAATCAGCCCTCAGCAACTTAACCGGCAGAAAATAATTTTTTTAAAAAATCCCCAAGCCCCGGGGTCACAATTCCAGCAAAAAACTGACTTTTGGCAATTCACTCAAAATTGGTGCCAAACGCTTGCAAAAGCTCCGCTGAAAGCTTTGGCAGTCGAAGCAGAAGGCTTTTTGTCATATTAGAAGAAATCAGCCCTCAGCAACTTAACCGGCAGAAAATAATTTTTTGAAAAAATCCCTAAGCCCCGGGGTCACAATTTCAGCAAAAATCTGACTTTTGGCAATTCACTCAAAAATGGTGCCAAACGCTTGCAAAAGCTCCGCTGAAAGCTTTGGCAGTCGAAGCAGAAGGCTTTTTGTCACATTAGAAGAAATCAGCCCTCAGCAACTTAACCGGCAGAAAATAATTTTTTGAAAAAATCCCCAAGCCCCGGGGTCACAATTTCAGCAAAAATCTGACTTTTGGCAATTCACTCAAAAATGGTTCCAAACGCTTGCAAAAGCTCCACTGAAAGCTTTGGCAGTCGAAGCAGAAGGCTTTTTGTCACATTAGAAGAAATCAGCCCTCAACAACTTGACCGGCGGAAAATGTTTTTTTTGAAAAAATCCCTAAGCCCCGGGGTCACAATTTCAGGAAAAATCTGACTTTTGGCAATTCACTCAAAAATGGTGCCAAACGCTTGCAAATGCTCCGCTGAAAGTTTTGGCAGTCGAAACAGAAGGCTTTTTCTCACAGGAGAAGAAATCAGCCCTCAGCAACTTGACGGGCGGAAAAACTTTTTTTCAAAAAATCCCCAAGCCCCGGGGTCACAATTTCAGCAAAAATCTGACTTTTGGCAATTCACTCAAAAATGGTGCTAAATGCTTGCAAATGCTCCGCTGAAAGCTTTGGCAGTCGAAGCAGAAGGCTTTTTGTCACAGGTGAAGAAATCAGCCCTCAGCAACTTAACCGGCAGAAAATAATTTTTTGAAAAAATCCCTAAGCCCCAGGGTCACAATTTCAGAAAAAATCTGACTTTAGCCAATTCAATTAAAAATGGTGCCAAACGCGTGCAAATGCTCCCCTGAAAGTTTTGGCAGTCGATACAGAAGGCTTTTTATCACATGAAAAGAAATCAGCCCTCAGGAACCTGACCGACGGAAAAACTTTTTTTAAAAAATCCCTAATCCCCGGGGTCACAATTTCAGCAAATATCCGACTTTTGGCAATTCACTCAAAAATTCTTCCAAACGCTTGCAAAAGCTCCCCTGAAAGCTTTGGCAGTCGAAACAGAAGGCTTTTTGTCACAGGAAAAGAAATCAGCCCTCAACAACTTGAACGGCGTAAAATGTTTTTTTTTTAAAAAAATTCCTAAACCCCGGGGTCACAATTTCAGGAAAAATCTGACTTTTGGCAATTCACTCAAAAATGGTGCCAAACGCTTGCAAATGCTCCGCTGAAAGCTTTGGCAGTCGAAACGGAAGGCTTTTTGTCACAGGAGAAGAAATCAGCCTCAGCAACTTAACCGGCAGAAAACAATTTTTTGAAAAAAAATCCCTAAGACCCGGGGTCACAATTTCAGCAAAAATCTGACTTTTGGCAATTCAATCAAAAATGGTGCCAAACGCTTGCAAATGCGCCGCTGAAAGCTTTGGCAGTCGAAACAGAAGGCTTTTTGTCACAGGAGAAGAAATCAGCCCTCAGCAACTTGACGGGCGGAAAAACTTTTTTTGAAAAAATTCCTAAGCCCCGGGGTCACAATTTCAGCAAAAATCTGACTTTTGGCAATTCACTCAAAAATGGTTCCAAACGCTTGCAAAAGCTCCGCTGAAAGCTTTGGCAGTCGAAACAGAAGGCTTTTTGTCACAGGAAAAGAAATCAGCCCTCAACAACTTAACCGGCAGAAAATAATTTTTTGAAAAAATCCCTAAGCCCCGGGGTCACAATTTCAGCAAAAATCTGACTTTTGGCAATTCACTCAAAAATGGTTCCAAACGCTTGCAAAAGCTCCGCTGAAAGCTTTGGCAGTCGAAGCAGAAGGCTTTTTGTCACATTAGAAGAAATCAGCCCTCAGCAACTTAACCGGCAGAAAATAATTTTTTTAAAAAATCCCCAAGCCCCGGGGTCACAATTCCAGCAAAAATCTGACTTTTGGCAATTCACTCAAAATTGGTGCCAAACGCTTGCAAAAGCTCCGCTGAATGCTTTGGCAGTCGAAGCAGAAGGCTTTTTGTCATATTAGAAGAAATCAGCCCTCAGCAACTTAACCGGCAGAAAATAATTTTTTGAAAAAATCCCAATGCCCCGGGGTCACAATTTCAGCAAAAATCTGACTTTTGGCAATTCACTCAAAAATGGTGCCAAACGCTTGCAAAAGCTCCGCTGAAAGCTTTGGCAGTCGAAGCAGAAGGCTTTTTGTCACATTAGAAGAAATCAGCCCTCAGCAACTTAACCGGCAGAAAATAATTTTTTGAAAAAATCCCCAAGCCCCGGGGTCACAATTTCAGCAAAAATATGACTTTTGCCAATTCACTCAAAAATGGTGCCAAACGCTTGCAAAAGCTCCGTTAAAAGCTTTGGCAGTCGAAGCAGAAGGTTTTTTTGTCACAGGAGAAGAAATCAGCCCTCAGCAACTTAACCGGCGGAAAAACTTTTTTTGAAAAAATCCCTAAGCCCCGGGGTCACAATTTCAACAAAAATCTGACTTTTGGCAATTCATTCAAAAATGGTGCCAAACGCTTGCAAATGCTCCCCTGAAAGCTTTGGCAGTCGAAACAGAAGGCTTTTTATCACATGAAAAGAAATCAGCCCTCAGGAACTTGACCGACGGAAAAACTTTTTTTGAAAAAATCCCTAAGCCCCGGGGTCACAATTTCAGCAAATATCCGACTTTTGGCAATTCACTCAAAAATTCTTCCAAACGCTTGCAAAAGCTCCCCTGAAAGCTTTGGCAGTCGAAACAGAAGGCTTTTTGTCACAGGAAAAGAAATCAGCCCTCAACAACTTGAACGGCGTAAAATGTTTTTTTTTTGAAAAAATTCCTAAGCCCCGGGGTCACAATTTCAGGAAAAATCTGACTTTTGGCAATTCACTCAAAAATGGTGCCAAACGCTTGCAAATGCTCCGCTGAAAGCTTTGGCAGTCGAAGCAGAAGGCTTTTTGTCACAGGAGAAGAAATCAGCCCTCAGCAACTTAACCGGCAGAAAACAATTTTTTGAAAAAATCCCTAAGACCCGGGGTCACAATTTCAGCAAAAATCTAACTTTTGGCAATTCAATCAAAAATGGTGCCAAACGCTTGCAAATGCGCCGCTGAAAGCTTTGGCAGTCGAAACAGAAGGCTTTTTGTCACAGGAGAAGAAATCAGCCCTCAGCAACTTGACGGGCGGAAAAACTTTTTTTGAAAAAATCCCTAAGCCCCGGGGTCACAATTTCAGCAAAAATCTGACTTTTGGCAATTCACTCAAAAATGGTGCCAAATGCTTGCAAATGCTCCGCTGAAAGCTTTGGCAGTCGAAGCAGAAGCCTTTTTGTCACAGGAAAAGAAATCAGCCCTCAATAACTTCAACGGCGTAAAATGTTTTTTTTTAAAAAAAATTCCTAAGCCCCGGGGTCACAATTTCAGCAAAAATCTGACTTTTGGCAATTCACTCAAAAATGGTTCCAAACGCTTGCAAAAGCTCCGCTGAAAGCTTTGGCAGTCGAAGCAGAAGGCTTTTTGTCACATTAGAAGAAATCAGCCCTCAGCAACTTAACCGGCAGAAAATAATTTTTTGAAAAAATCCCCAAGCCCCGGGGTCACAATTTCAGCAAAAATCTGACTTTTGGCAATTCACTCAAAAATGGTGCCAAACGCTTGCAAAAGCTCCGCTGAAAGCTTTGGCAGTCGAAACAGAAGGCTTTTTGTCACAGGAGAAGAAATTAGCGCTCAACATCTTGACCGGCGGAAAATGTTTTTTTTGAAAAAATCCCTAAGCCCCGGGGTCACAATTTCAGCAAAAATCTGACTTTTGGCAATTCACTCAAAAATGGTGCCAAACGCTTGCAAATGCGCCGCTGAAAGCTTTGGCAGTCGAAACAGAAGGCTTTTTGTCACAGGAGAAGAAATTAGCGCTCAACATCTTGACCGGCGGAAAATGTTTTTTTTGAAAAAATCCCTAAGCCCCGGGGTCACAATTTCAGCAAAAATCTGACTTTTGGCAATTCACTCAAAAATGGTGCCAAACGCTTGCAAATGCGCCGCTGAAAGCTTTGGCAGTCGAAACAGAAGGCTTTTTGTCACAGGAGAAGAAATTAGCGCTCAACATCTTGACCGGCGGAAAATGTTTTTTTTGAAAAAATCCCTAAGCCCCGGGGTCACAATTTCAGCAAAAATCTGACTTTTGGCAATTCACTCAAAAATGGTGCCAAATGCTTGCAAATGCTCCGCTGAAAGCTTTGGCAGTCGAAGCAGAAGCCTTTTTGTCACAGGAAAAGAAATCAGCCCTCAACAACTTCAACGGCGTAAAATGTTTTTTTTTTGAAAAAATTCCTAAGCCCCGGAGTCACAATTTCAGCAAAAATCTGACTTTTGGCAATTCACTCAAAAATGGTTCCAAACGCTTGCAAAAGCTCCGCTGAAAGCTTTGGCAGTCGAAACAGAAGGCTTTTTGTCACAGGAAAAGAAATCAGCCCTCAACAACTTAACCGGCAGAAAATAATTTTTTGAAAAAATCCCTAAGCCCCGGGGTCACAATTTCAGCAAAAATCTGACTTTTGGCAATTCACTCAAAAATGGTTCCAAACGCTTGCAAAAGCTCCGCTGAAAGCTTTGGCAGTCGAAGCAGAAGGCTTTTTGTCACATTAGAAGAAATCAGCCCTCAGCAACTTAACCGGCAGAAAATAATTTTTTTAAAAAATCCCCAAGCCCCGGGGTCACAATTCCAGCAAAAATCTGACTTTTGGCAATTCACTCAAAATTGGTGCCAAACGCTTGCAAAAGCTCCGCTGAAAGCTTTGGCAGTCGAAGCAGAAGGCTTTTTGTCATATTAGAAGAAATCAGCCCTCAGCAACTTAACCGGCAGAAAATAATTTTTTGAAAAAATCCCAATGCCCCGGGGTCACAATTTCAGCAAAAATCTGACTTTTGCCAATTCACTCAAAAATGGTGCCAAACGCTTGCAAAAGCTCCGCTGAAAGCTTTGGCAGTCGAAGCAGAAGGCTTTTTGTCACATTAGAAGAAATCAGCCCTCAGCAACTTAACCGGCAGAAAATAATTTTTTGAAAAAATCCCCAAGCCCCGGGGTCACAATTTCAGCAAAAATATGACTTTTGCCAATTCACTCAAAAATGGTGCCAAACGCTTGCAAAAGCTCCGTTAAAAGCTTTGGCAGTCGAAGCAGAAGGTTTTTTTGTCACAGGAGAAGAAATCAGCCCTCAGCAACTTAACCGGCGGAAAAACTTTTTTTGAAAAAATCCCTAAGCCCCGGGGTCACAATTTCAACAAAAATCTGACTTTTGGCAATTCATTCAAAAATGGTGCCAAACGCTTGCAAATGCTCCCCTGAAAGCTTTGGCAGTCGAAACAGAAGGCTTTTTATCACATGAAAAGAAATCAGCCCTCAGGAACTTGACCGACGGAAAAACTTTTTTTGAAAAAATCCCTAAGCCCCGGGGTCACAATTTCAGCAAATATCCGACTTTTGGCAATTCACTCAAAAATTCTTCCAAACGCTTGCAAAAGCTCCCCTGAAAGCTTTGGCAGTCGAAACAGAAGGCTTTTTGTCACAGGAAAAGAAATCAGCCCTCAACAACTTGAACGGCGTAAAATGTTTTTTTTTGAAAAAATTCCTAAGCCCCGGGGTCACAATTTCAGGAAAAATCTGACTTTTGGCAATTCACTCAAAAATGGTGCCAAACGCTTGCAAATGCTCCGCTGAAAGCTTTGGCAGTCGAAGCAGAAGGCTTTTTGTCACAGGAGAAGAAATCAGCCCTCAGCAACTTAACCGGCAGAAAACAATTTTTTGAAAAAATCCCTAAGACCCGGGGTCACAATTTCAGCAAAAATCTAACTTTTGGCAATTCAATCAAAAATGGTGCCAAACGCTTGCAAATGCGCCGCTGAAAGCTTTGGCAGTCGAAACAGAAGGCTTTTTGTCACAGGAGAAGAAATCAGCCCTCAGCAACTTGACGGGCGGAAAAACTTTTTTTGAAAAAATCCCTAAGCCCCGGGGTCACAATTTCAGCAAAAATCTGACTTTTGGCAATTCACTCAAAAATGGTGCCAAATGCTTGCAAATGCTCCGCTGAAAGCTTTGGCAGTCGAAGCAGAAGCCTTTTTGTCACAGGAAAAGAAATCAGCCCTCAATAACTTCAACGGCGTAAAATGTTTTTTTTTTAAAAAAATTCCTAAGCCCCGGGGTCACAATTTCAGCAAAAATCTGACTTTTGGCAATTCACTCAAAAATGGTTCCAAACGCTTGCAAAAGCTCCGCTGAAAGCTTTGGCAGTCGAAGCAGAAGGCTTTTTGTCACATTAGAAGAAATCAGCCCTCAGCAACTTGACCGGCAGAAAATAATTTTTTGAAAAAATCCCCAAGCCCCGGGGTCACAATTTCAGCAAAAATCTGACTTTTGGCAATTCACTCAAAAATGGTGCCAAACGCTTGCAAAAGCTCCGCTGAAAGCTTTGGCAGTCGAAACAGAAGGCTTTTTGTCACAGGAAAAGAAATCAGCCCTCAACAACTTGACCGGCGGAAAATGTTTTTTTGAAAAAATCCCTAAGCCCCGGGGTCACAATTTCAGCAAAAATCTGACTTTTGGCAATTCACTCAAAATTGGTGCCAAACGCTTGCAAAAGCTCCGCTGAAAGCTTTGGCAGTCGAAGCAGAAGGCTTTTTGTCACATTAGAAGAAATCAGCCCTCAGCAACTTAACCGGCAGAAAATAATTTTTTGAAAAAATCCCCAAGCCCCGGGGTCACAATTTCAGCAAAAATCTGACTTTTGCCAATTCACTCAAAAATGGTGCCAAATGCTTGCAAATGCTCCGCTGAAAGCTTTGGCAGTCGAAGCAGAAGCCTTTTTGTCACAGGAAAAGAAATCAGCCCTCAACAACTTCAACGGCGTAAAATGTTTTTTTGAAAAAATCCCTAAGCCCCGGGGTCACAATTTCAGCAAAAATCTGACTTTTGCCAATTCACTCAAAAATGGTGCCAAATGCTTGCAAATGCTCCACTGAAATCTTTGGCAGTCGAAACAGAAGGCTTTTTGTCACAGGAGAAGAAATCAGCCCTCAGCAACTTAACCGGCAGAAAATAATTTTTTGAAAAAATCCCTAAGCCCCGGGGTCACAATTTCAGCAAAAATCTGACTTTTGGCAATTCACTCAAAAATGGTGCCAAACGCTTGCAAAAGCTCCGCTGAAAGCTTTGGCAGTCGAAGCAGAAGGCTTTTTGTCACATTAGAAGAAATCAGCCCTCAGCAACTTAACCGGCAGAAAATAATTTTTTGAAAAAATCCCCAAGCCCCGGGGTCACAATTTCAGCAAAAATCTGACTTTTGCCAATTCACTCAAAAATGGTGCCAAACGCTTGCAAAAGCTCCGTTAAAAGCTTTGGCAGTCGAAGCAGAAGGTTTTTTTGTCACAGGAGAAGAAATCAGCCCTCAGCAACTTAACCGTCAGAAAACAATTTTTTGAAAAAATCCCTAAGCCCCGGGGTCACAATTTCAGCAAAAATCTGACTTTTGGCAATTCATTCAAAAATGGTGCCAAACGCTTGCAAATGCTCCGCTGAAAGCTTTGGCAGTCGAAGCAGAAGCCTTTTTGTCACAGGAGAAGAAATCAGCCCTCAGCAACTTAACCGGCAGAAAATAATTTTTTGAAAAAATCCCTAAGCCCCGGGGTCTCAATATCAGCAAAAAGCTGACTTTTGCCAATTCACTCAAAAATGGTGCCAAACGCTTGCAAATGCTCCGCTGAAAGCTTTGGCAGTCGAAGCAGAAGGCTTCTTATCACATGAAAAGAAATCAGCCCTCAGGAACTTGACCGACGGAAAAACTTTTTTTGAAAAAATCCCTAAGCCCCGGGGTCACAATTTCAGCAAATATCCGACTTTTGGCAATTCACTCAAAAATTCTTCCAAACGCTTGCAAAAGCTCCCCTGAAAGCTTTGGCAGTCGAAACAGAAGGCTTTTTGTCACAGGAAAAGAAATCAGCCCTCAACAACTTGAACGGCGTAAAATGTTTTTTTTAAAAAAAATCCCTAAGCCCCGGGGTCACAATTTCAGCAAAAATCTGACTTTTGGCAATTCACTCAAAAATGGTGCCAAATGCTTGCAAATGCTCCGCTGAAAGCTTTGGAAGTCGAAACAGAAGCCTTTTTGTCACAGGTGAAGAAATCAGCCCTCAGCAACTTAACCGGCAGAAAATAATTTTTTGAAAAAATCCCTAAGCCCCGGGGTCACAATTTCAGGAAAAATCTGACTTTTGGCAATTCACTCAAAAATGGTGCCAAATGCTTGAAAATGCTCCGCTGAAAGCTTTGGAAGTCGAAGCAGAAGCCTTTTTGTCACAGGTGAAGAAATCAGCCCTCAGCAACTTAACCGGCAGAAAACAATTTTTTGAAAAAATCCCTATGCCCCGGGGTCACAATTTCAGCAAAAATCTGACTTTTGGCAATTCAATCAAAAATGGTGCCAAACGCTTGCAAAAGCTCCGCTGAAAGCTTTGGCAGTCGAAGCAGAAGGCTTTTTGTCACAGGAGAAGAAATCAGCCCTCAGCAACTTAACCGGCAGAAAACAATTTTTTGAAAAAATCCCTAAGACCCGGGGTCACAATTTCAGCAAAAATCTGACTTTTGGCAATTCAATCAAAAATGGTGCCAAACGCTTGCAAATGCGCCGCTGAAAGCTTTGGCAGTCGAAGCAGAAGGCTTTTTGTCACAGGTGAAGAAATCAGCCCTCAACAACTTAACCGGCGGAAAATGTTTTTTTTTGAAAAAATCCCTAAGCCCCGGGGTCACAATTTCAGCAAAAATCTGACTTTTGGCAATTCACTCAAAAATGGTGCCAAACGCTTGCAAATGCGCCGCTGAAAGCTTTGGCAGTCGAAACAGAAGGCTTTTTGTCACAGGAGAAGAAATTAGCGCTCAACATCTTGACCGGCGGAAAATGTTTTTTTTGAAAAAATCCCTAAGCCCCGGGGTCACAATTTCAGCAAAAATCTGACTTTTGCCAATTCACTCAAAAATGGTGCCAAACGCTTGCAAAAGCTCCGCTGAAAGCTTTGGCAGTCGAAGCAGAAGGCTTTTTGTCACATTAGAAGAAATCAGCCCTCAGCAACTTAACCGGCAGAAAATAATTTTTTGAAAAAATCCCCAAGCCCCGGGGTCACAATTTCAGCAAAAATCTGACTTTTGCCAATTCACTCAAAAATGGTGCCAAACGCTTGCAAAAGCTCCGTTAAAAGCTTTGGAAGTTGAAGCAGAAGGCTTTTTGTCACAGGAGAAGAAATCAGCCCTCAGCAACTTAACCGGCAGAAAACAATTTTTTGAAAAAATCCCTAAGCCCCGGGGTCACAGTTTCAGCAAATATCTGACTTTTGGTAATTCATTCAAAAATGGTGCCAAACGCTTGCAAATGCTCCCCTGAAAGCTTTGGCAGTTGAAACAGAAGGCTTTTTGTCACAGGAGAAGAAATCAGCCCTCAGCAACTTGACGGGCGGAAAAACTTTTTTTGAAAAAATCCCTAAGCCCCGGGGTCACAATTTCAGCAAAAATCTGACTTTTGGCAATTCACTCAAAAATGGTTCCAAACGCTTGCAAAAGCTCCGCTGAAAGCTTTGGCAGTCGAAGCAGAAGGCTTTTTGTCACATTAGAAGAAATCAGCCCTCAGCAACTTAACCGGCAGAAAATAATTTTTTGAAAAAATCCCCAAGCCCCGGGGTCACAATTTCAGCAAAAATCTGACTTTTGGCAATTCACTCAAAAATGGTGCCAAACGCTTGCAAAAGCTCCGCTGAAAGCTTTGGCAGTCGAAACAGAAGGCTTTTTGTCACAGGAAAAGAAATCAGCCCTCAACAACTTGACCGGCGGAAAATGTTTTTTTGAAAAAATCCCTAAGCCCCGGGGTCACAATTTCAGCAAAAATCTGACTTTTGGCAATTCACTCAAAAATGGTGCCAATCGCTTGCAAAAGCTCCGCTGAAAGCTTTGGCAGTCGAAGCAGAAGGCTTTTCGTCACATTAGAAGAAATCAGCCCTCAGCAACTTAACCGGCAGAAAATAATTTTTTGAAAAAATCCCCAAGCCCCGGGGTCACAATTTCAGCAAAAATCTGACTTTTGCCAATTCACTCAAAAATGGTGCCAAACGCTTGCAAAAGCTCCGTTAAAAGCTTTGGCAGTCGAAGCAGAAGGTTTTTTTGTCACAGGAGAAGAAATCAGCCCTCAGCAACTTAACCGTCAGAAAACAATTTTTTGAAAAAATCCCTAAGCCCCGGGGTCACAATTTCAGCAAAAATCTGACTTTTGGCAATTCATTCAAAAATGGTGCCAAACGCTTGCAAATGCTCCGCTGAAAGCTTTGGCAGTCGAAGCAGAAGCCTTTTTGTCACAGGAGAAGAAATCAGCCCTCAGCAACTTAACCGGCAGAAAATAATTTTTTGAAAAAATCCCTAAGCCCCGGGGTCTCAATATCAGCAAAAAGCTGACTTTTGCCAATTCACTCAAAAATGGTGCCAAACGCTTGCAAATGCTCCGCTGAAAGCTTTGGCAGTCGAAGCAGAAGGCTTCTTATCACATGAAAAGAAATCAGCCCTCAGGAACTTGACCGACGGAAAAACTTTTTTTGAAAAAATCCCTAAGCCCCGGGGTCACAATTTCAGGAAATATCCGACTTTTGGCAATTCACTCAAAAATTCTTCCAAACGCTTGCAAAAGCTCCCCTGAAAGCTTTGGCAGTCGAAACAGAAGGCTTTTTGTCACAGGAAAAGAAATCAGCCCTCAACAACTTGAACGGCGTAAAATGTTTTTTTTTAAAAAAATCCCTAAGCCCCGGGGTCACAATTTCAGCAAAAATCTGACTTTTGGCAATTCACTCAAAAATGGTGCCAAATGCTTGCAAATGCTCCGCTGAAAGCTTTGGAAGTCGAAACAGAAGCCTTTTTGTCACAGGTGAAGAAATCAGCCCTCAGCAACTTAACCGGCAGAAAATAATTTTTTGAAAAAATCCCTAAGCCCCGGGGTCACAATTTCAGCAAAAATCTGACTTTTGGCAATTCACTCAAAAATGGTGCCAAATGCTTGAAAATGCTCCGCTGAAAGCTTTGGAAGTCGAAGCAGAAGCCTTTTTGTCACAGGTGAAGAAATCAGCCCTCAGCAACTTAACCGGCAGAAAACAATTTTTTGAAAAAATCCCTATGCCCCGGGGTCACAATTTCAGCAAAAATCTGACTTTTGGCAATTCAATCAAAAATGGTGCCAAACGCTTGCAAAAGCTCCGCTGAAAGCTTTGGCAGTCGAAGCAGAAGGCTTTTTGTCACAGGAGAAGAAATCAGCCCTCAGCAACTTAACCGGCAGAAAACAATTTTTTGAAAAAATCCCTAAGACCCGGGGTCACAATTTCAGGAAAAATCTGACTTTTGGCAATTCACTCAAAAATGGTGCCAAATGCTTGAAAATGCTCCGCTGAAAGCTTTGGAAGTCGAAGCAGAAGCCTTTTTGTCACAGGTGAAGAAATCAGCCCTCAGCAACTTAACCGGCAGAAAACAATTTTTTGAAAAAATCCCTATGCCCCGGGGTCACAATTTCAGCAAAAATCTGACTTTTGGCAATTCAATCAAAAATGGTGCCAAACGCTTGCAAAAGCTCCGCTGAAAGCTTTGGCAGTCGAAGCAGAAGGCTTTTTGTCACAGGAGAAGAAATCAGCCCTCAGCAACTTAACCGGCAGAAAACAATTTTTTGAAAAAATCCCTAAGACCCGGGGTCACAATTTCAGCAAAAATCTGACTTTTGGCAATTCAATCAAAAATGGTGCCAAACGCTTGCAAATGCGCCGCTGAAAGCTTTGGCAGTCGAAGCAGAAGGCTTTTTGTCACAGGTGAAGAAATCAGCCCTCAACAACTTAACCGGCGGAAAATGTTTTTTTTTAAAAAAATCCCTAAGCCCCGGGGTCACAATTTCAGCAAAAATCTGACTTTTGGCAATTCAATCAAAAATGGTGCCAAACGCTTGCAAATGCGCCGCTGAAAGCTTTGGCAGTCGAAACAGAAGGCTTTTTGTCACAGGAGAAGAAATTAGCGCTCAACATCTTGACCGGCGGAAAATGTTTTTTTTGAAAAAATCCCTAAGCCCCGGGGTCACAATTTCAGCAAAAATCTGACTTTTGCCAATTCACTCAAAAATGGTGCCAAAGGCTTGCAAAAGCTCCGCTGAAAGCTTTGGCAGTCGAAGCAGAAGGCTTTTTCTCACATTAGAAGAAATCAGCCCTCAGCAACTTAACCGGCAGAAAATAATTTTTTGAAAAAATCCCCAAGCCCCGGGGTCACAATTTCAGCAAAAATCTGACTTTTGCCAATTCACTCAAAAATGGTGCCAAACGCTTGCAAAAGCTCCGTTAAAAGCTTTGGAAGTTGAAGCAGAAGGCTTTTTGTCACAGGAGAAGAAATCAGCCCTCAGCAACTTAACCGGCAGAAAACAATTTTTTGAAAAAATCCCTAAGCCCCGGGGTCACAGTTTCAGCAAAAATCTGACTTTTGGTAATTCATTCAAAAATGGTGCCAAACGCTTGCAAATGCTCCCCTGAAAGCTTTGGCAGTTGAAACAGAAGGCTTTTTGTCACAGGAGAAGAAATCAGCCCTCAGCAACTTGACGGGCGGAAAAACTTTTTTTGAAAAAATCCCTAAGCCCCGGGGTCACAATTTCAGCAAAAATCTGACTTTTGGCAATTCACTCAAAAATGGTTCCAAACGCTTGCAAAAGCTCCGCTGAAAGCTTTGGCAGTCGAAGCAGAAGGCTTTTTGTCACATTAGAAGAAATCAGCCCTCAGCAACTTAACCGGCAGAAAATAATTTTTTGAAAAAATCCCCAAGCCCCGGGGTCACAATTTCAGCAAAAATCTGACTTTTGGCAATTCACTCAAAAATGGTGCCAAACGCTTGCAAAAGCTCCGCTGAAAGCTTTGGCAGTCGAAACAGAAGGCTTTTTGTCACAGGAAAAGAAATCAGCCCTCAACAACTTGACCGGCGGAAAATGTTTTTTTGAAAAAATCCCTAAGCCCCGGGGTCACAATTTCAGCAAAAATCTGACTTTTGGCAATTCACTCAAAAATGGTGCCAATCGCTTGCAAAAGCTCCGCTGAAAGCTTTGGCAGTCGAAGCAGAAGGCTTTTCGTCACATTAGAAGAAATCAGCCCTCAGCAACTTAACCGGCAGAAAATAATTTTTTGAAAAAATCCCCAAGCCCCGGGGTCACAATTTCAGCAAAAATCTGACTTTTGCCAATTCACTCAAAAATGGTGCCAAACGCTTGCAAAAGCTCCGTTAAAAGCTTTGGCAGTCGAAGCAGAAGGTTTTTTTGTCACAGGAGAAGAAATCAGCCCTCAGCAACTTAACCGTCAGAAAACAATTTTTTGAAAAAATCCCTAAGCCCCGGGGTCACAATTTCAGCAAAAATCTGACTTTTGGCAATTCATTCAAAAATGGTGCCAAACGCTTGCAAATGCTCCGCTGAAAGCTTTGGCAGTCGAAGCAGAAGCCTTTTTGTCACAGGAGAAGAAATCAGCCCTCAGCAACTTAACCGGCAGAAAATAATTTTTTGAAAAAATCCCTAAGCCCCGGGGTCTCAATATCAGCAAAAAGCTGACTTTTGCCAATTCACTCAAAAATGGTGCCAAACGCTTGCAAATGCTCCGCTGAAAGCTTTGGCAGTCGAAGCAGAAGGCTTCTTATCACATGAAAAGAAATCAGCCCTCAGGAACTTGACCGACGGAAAAACTTTTTTTGAAAAAATCCCTAAGCCCCGGGGTCACAATTTCAGGAAATATCCGACTTTTGGCAATTCACTCAAAAATTCTTCCAAACGCTTGCAAAAGCTCCCCTGAAAGCTTTGGCAGTCGAAACAGAAGGCTTTTTGTCACAGGAAAAGAAATCAGCCCTCAACAACTTGAACGGCGTAAAATGTTTTTTTTTAAAAAAATCCCTAAGCCCCGGGGTCACAATTTCAGCAAAAATCTGACTTTTGGCAATTCACTCAAAAATGGTGCCAAATGCTTGCAAATGCTCCGCTGAAAGCTTTGGAAGTCGAAACAGAAGCCTTTTTGTCACAGGTGAAGAAATCAGCCCTCAGCAACTTAACCGGCAGAAAATAATTTTTTGAAAAAATCCCTAAGCCCCGGGGTCACAATTTCAGCAAAAATCTGACTTTTGGCAATTCACTCAAAAATGGTGCCAAATGCTTGAAAATGCTCCGCTGAAAGCTTTGGAAGTCGAAGCAGAAGCCTTTTTGTCACAGGTGAAGAAATCAGCCCTCAGCAACTTAACCGGCAGAAAACAATTTTTTGAAAAAATCCCTAAGACCCGGGGTCACAATTTCAGCAAAAATCTGACTTTTGGCAATTCAATCAAAAATGGTGCCAAACGCTTGCAAATGCGCCGCTGAAAGCTTTGGCAGTCGAAGCAGAAGGCTTTTTGTCACAGGTGAAGAAATCAGCCCTCAACAACTTAACCGGCGGAAAATGTTTTTTTTTGAAAAAATCCCTAAGCCCCGGGGTCACAATTTCAGCAAAAATCTGACTTTTGGCAATTCACTCAAAAATGGTGCCAAACGCTTGCAAATGCGCCGCTGAAAGCTTTGGCAGTCGAAACAGAAGGCTTTTTGTCACAGGAGAAGAAATTAGCGCTCAACATCTTGACCGGCGGAAAATGTTTTTTTGGAAAAAATCCCTAAGCCCCGGGGTCACAATTTCAGCAAAAATCTGACTTTTGCCAATTCACTCAAAAATGGTGCCAAACGCTTGCAAAAGCTCCGCTGAAAGCTTTGGCAGTCGAAGCAGAAGGCTTTTTGTCACATTAGAAGAAATCAGCCCTCAGCAACTTAACCGGCAGAAAATAATTTTTTGAAAAAATCCCCAAGCCCCGCGGTCACAATTTCAGCAAAAATCTGACTTTTGCCAATTCACTCAAAAATGGTGCCAAACGCTTGCAAAAGCTCCGTTAAAAGCTTTGGAAGTTGAAGCAGAAGGCTTTTTGTCACAGGAGAAGAAATCAGCCCTCAGCAACTTAACCGGCAGAAAACAATTTTTTGAAAAAATCCCTAAGCCCCGGGGTCACAATTTCAGCAAAAATCTGACTTTTGGTAATTCATTCAAAAATGGTGCCAAACGCTTGCAAATGCTCCCCTGAAAGCTTTGGCAGTTGAAACAGAAGGCTTTTTGTCACAGGAGAAGAAATCAGCCCTCAGCAACTTGACGGGCGGAAAAACTTTTTTTGAAAAAATCCCTAAACCCCGGGGTCACAATTTCAGCAAATATCTGACTTTCGGCAATTCACTCAGAAATGTTGCCAAACACTTGAATATGCTCCGCTGAAAGCTTTGGCAGTCGAAGCAGAAGGCTTTTTGTCACAGGTGAAGAAATCAGCCCTCAGCAACTTAACCGGTAGAAAATAATTTTTTTAAAAAATCCCCAAGCCCCGGGGTCACAATTTCAGCAAAAATCTGACTTTTGCCAATTCACTCAAAAATGGTGCCAAACGCTTGCAAAAGCTCCGTTAAAAGCTTTGGCAGTCGAAGCAGAAGGTTTTTTTGTCACAGGAGAAGAAATCAGCCCTCAGCAACTTAACCGGCAGAAAACAATTTTTTGAAAAAATCCCTAAGCCCCGGGGTCACAATTTCAGCAAAAATCTGACTTTTGGCAATTCATTCAAACATGGTGCCAAACGCTTGCAAATGCTCCCCTGAAAGCTTTGGCAGTCGAAACAGAAGGCTTTTTATCACATGAAAAGAAATCAGCCCTCAGGAACTTGACCGACGGAAAAACTTTTTTTGAAAAAATTCCTAAACCCCGGGGTCACAATTTCAGGAAAAATCTGACTTTTGGCAATTCACTCAAAAATGGTGCCAAACGCTTGCAAATGCTCCGCTGAAAGCTTTGGCAGTCGAAACAGAAGGCTTTTTGTCACAGGAGAAGAAATCAGCCCTCAGCAACTTAACCGGCAGAAAACAATTTTTTGAAAAAAATCCCTAAGACCCGGGGTCACAATTTCAGCAAAAATCTGACTTTTGGCAATTCAATCAAAAATGGTGCCAAACGCTTGCAAATGCGCCGCTGAAAGCTTTGGCAGTCGAAACAGAAGCCTTTTTGTCACAGGAAAAGAAATCAGCCCTCAACAACTTCAACGGCGTAAAATGTTTTTTTTTTGAAAAAATTCCTAAGCCCCGGGGTCACAATTTCAGCAAAAATCTGACTTTTGGCAATTCACTCAAAAATGGTTCCAAACGCTTGCAAAAGCTCCGCTGAAAGCTTTGGCAGTCGAAACAGAAGGCTTTTTGTCACAGGAAAAGAAATCAGCCCTCAACAACTTAACCGGCAGAAAATAATTTTTTGAAAAAATCCCTAAGCCCCGGGGTCACAATTTCAGCAAAAATCTGACTTTTGGCAATTCACTCAAAAATGGTTCCAAACGCTTGCAAAAGCTCCGCTGAAAGCTTTGGCAGTCGAAGCAGAAGGCTTTTTGTCACATTAGAAGAAATCAGCCCTCAGCAACTTAACCGGCAGAAAATAATTTTTTTAAAAAATCCCCAAGCCCCGGGGTCACAATTCCAGCAAAAATCTGACTTTTGGCAATTCACTCAAAATTGGTGCCAAACGCTTGCAAAAGCTCCGCTGAAAGCTTTGGCAGTCGAAGCAGAAGGCTTTTTGTCATATTAGAAGAAATCAGCCCTCAGCAACTTAACCGGCAGAAAATAATTTTTTGAAAAAATCCCTAAGCCCCGGGGTCACAATTTCAGCAAAAATCTGACTTTTGGCAATTCACTCAAAAATGGTGCCAAACGCTTGCAAAAGCTCCGCTGAAAGCTTTGGCAGTCGAAGCAGAAGGCTTTTTGTCACATTAGAAGAAATCAGCCCTCAGCAACTTAACCGGCAGAAAATAATTTTTTGAAAAAATCCCCAAGCCCCGGGGTCACAATTTCAGCAAAAATCTGACTTTTGCCAATTCACTCAAAAATGGTGCCAAACGCTTGCAAAAGCTCCGTTAAAAGCTTTGGCAGTCGAAGCAGAAGGTTTTTTTGTCACAGGAGAAGAAATCAGCCCTCAGCAACTTAACCGGCGGAAAAACTTTTTTTGAAAAAATCCCTAAGCCCCGGGGTCACAATTTCAGCAAAAATCTGACTTTTGGCAATTCATTCAAAAATGGTGCCAAACGCTTGCAAATGCTCCCCTGAAAGCTTTGGCAGTCGAAACAGAAGGCTTTTTATCACATGAAAAGAAATCAGCCCTCAGGAACTTGACCGACGGAAAAACTTTTTTTGAAAAAATCCCTAAGCCCCGGGGTCACAATTTCAGCAAATATCCGACTTTTGGCAATTCACTCAAAAATTCTTCCAAACGCTTGCAAAAGCTCCCCTGAAAGCTTTGGCAGTCGAAACAGAAGGCTTTTTGTCACAGGAAAAGAAATCAGCCCTCAACAACTTGAACGGCGTAAAATGTTTTTTTTTGAAAAAATTCCTAAGCCCCGGGGTCACAATTTCAGGAAAAATCTGACTTTTGGCAATTCACTCAAAAATGGTGCCAAACGCTTGCAAATGCTCCGCTGAAAGCTTTGGCAGTCGAAGCAGAAGACTTTTTGTCACAGGAGAAGAAATCAGCCCTCAGCAACTTAACCGGCAGAAAACAATTTTTTGAAAAAATCCCTAAGACCCGGGGTCACAATTTCAGCAAAAATCTAACTTTTGGCAATTCAATCAAAAATGGTTCCAAACGCTTGCAAAAGCTCCGCTGAAAGCTTTGGCAGTCGAAACAGAAGGCTTTTTGTCACAGGAGAAGAAATCAGCCCTCAGCAACTTGACGGGCAGAAAAACTTTTTTTGAAAAAATCCCTAAGCCCCGGGGTCACAATTTCAGTAAAAATCTGACTTTTGGCAATTCACTCAAAAATGGTGCCAAACGCTTGCAAAAGCTCCGCTGAAAGCTTTGGCAGTCGAAACAGAAGGCTTTTTGTCACAGGAAAAGAAATCAGCCCTCAACAACTTGACCGGCGGAAAATGTTTTTTTGAAAAAATCCCTAAGGCCCTGGGTCACAATTTCAGCAAAAATCTGACTTTTGGCAATTCACTCAAAAATGGTGCCAATCGCTTGCAAAAGCTCCGCTGAAAGCTTTGGCAGTCGAAGCAGAAGGCTTTTTGTCACATTAGAAGAAATCAGCCCTCAGCAACTTAACCGGCAGAAAAACTTTTTTTGAAAAAATCCCTAAGCCCCGGGGTCACAATTTCAGCAAAAATCTGACTTTTGGCAATTCACTCAAAAATGGTGCCAAATGCTTGCAAATGCTCCGCTGAAAGCTTTGGCAGTCGAAGCAGAAGCCTTTTTGTCACAGGAAAAGAAATCAGCCCTCAATAACTTCAACGGCGTAAAATGTTTTTTTTTTGAAAAAATTCCTAAGCCCCGGGGTCACAATTTCAGCAAAAATCTGACTTTTGGCAATTCACTCAAAAATGGTTCCAAACGCTTGCAAAAGCTCCGCTGAAAGCTTTGGCAGTCGAAGCAGAAGGCTTTTTGTCACATTAGAAGAAATCAGCCCTCAGCAACTTAACCGGCAGAAAATAATTTTTTGAAAAAATCCCCAAGCCCCGGGGTCACAATTTCAGTAAAAATCTGACTTTTGGCAATTCACTCAAAAATGGTGCCAAACGCTTGCAAAAGCTCTGCTGAAAGCTTTGGCAGTCGAAACAGAAGGCTTTTTGTCACAGGAAAAGAAATCAGCCCTCAACAACTTGACCGGCGGAAAATGTTTTTTTGAAAAAATCCCTAAGCCCCGGGGTCACAATTTCAGCAAAAATCTGACTTTTGGCAATTCACTCAAAAATGGTGCCAATCGCTTGCAAAAGCTCCGCTGAAAGCTTTGGCAGTCGAAGCAGAAGGCTTTTTGTCACATTAGAAGAAATCAGCCCTCAGCAACTTAACCGGCAGAAAATAATTTTTTGAAAAAATCCCTAAGCCCCGGGGTCACAATTTCAGCAAAAATCTGACTTTTGCCAATTCACTCAAAAATGGTGCCAAACGCTTGCAAAAGCTCCGTTAAAAGCTTTGGCAGTCGAAGCAGAAGGTTTTTTTGTCACAGGAGAAGAAATCAGCCCTCAGCAACTTAACCGGCAGAAAACAATTTTTTGAAAAAATCCCTAAGCCCCGGGGTCACAATTTCAGCAAAAATCTGACTTTTGGCAATTCATTCAAAAATGGTGCCAAACGCTTGCAAATGCTCCCCTGAAAGCTTTGGCAGTCGAAACAGAAGGCTTTTTGTCACAGGAGAAGAAATCAGCCCTCAGCAACTTGACGGGCGGAAAAACTTTTTTTGAAAAAATCCCTAAGCCCCGGGGTCACAATTTCAGCAAAAATCTGACTTTTGGCAATTCACTCAAAAATGGTGCCAAATGCTTGCAAATGCTCCGCTGAAAGCTTTGGCAGTCGAAGCAGAAGGCTTTTTGTCACAGGAGAAGAAATCAGCCCTCAGCAACTTAACAGGCAGAAAATAATTTTTTGAAAAAATCCCTAAGCCCCGGGGTCACAATTTCAGCAAAAATCTGACTTTTGGCAATTCATTCAAAAATGGTGCCAAATGCTTGCAAATGCACCGCTGTAAGCTTTGGAAGTCGAAGCAGAAGCCTTTTTGTCACAGGAAAAGAAATCAGCCCTCAACAACTTGAACGGCGTAAAATGTTTTTTTTTGAAAAAATCCCTAAGCCCCGGGGTCTCAATTTCAGCAAAAAGCTGACTTTTGCCAATTCACTCAAAAATGGTGCCAAACGCTTGCAAATGCTCCGCTGAAAGCTTTGGCAGTCGAAGCAGAAGGCTTTTTGTCACAGGTGAAGAAATCAGCCCTCAGCAACTTAACAGGCAGAAAATAATTTTTTTAAAAAATTCCTAAGCCCCGGGGTCACAATTTCAGCAAAAATCTGACTTTTGGCAATTCACTCAAAAATGGTGCCAAACGCTTGCAAAAGCTCCGCTGAAAGCTTTGGCAGTCGAAGCAGAAGGCTTTTTGTCATATTAGAAGAAATCAGCCCTCAGCAACTTAACCGGCAGAAAATAATTTTTTGAAAAAATCCCTAAGCCCCGGGGTCACAATTTCAGCAAAAATCTGACTTTTGGCAATTCACTCAAAAATGGTGCCAAACGCTTGCAAAAGCTCCGCTGAAAGCTTTGGCAGTCGAAGCAGAAGGCTTTTTGTCACATTAGAAGAAATCAGCCGTCAGCAACTTAACCGGCAGAAAATAATTTTTTGAAAAAATCCCCAAGCCCTGGGGTCACAATTTCAGCAAAAATGTGACTTTTGCCAATTCACTCAAAAATGGTGCCAAACGCTTGCAAAAGCTCCGTTAAAAGCTTTGGCAGTCGAAGCAGAAGGTTTTTTTGTCACAGGAGAAGAAATCAGCCCTTAGCAACTTAACCGGCAGAAAACAATTTTTTGAAAAAATCCCTAAGCCCCGGGGTCACAATTTCAGCAAAAATCTGACATTTGGCAATTCATTCAAACATGGTGCCAAACGCTTGCAAATGCTCCCCTGAAAGCTTTGGCAGTCGAAACAGAAGGCTTTTTATCACATGAAAAGAAATCAGCCCTCAGGAACTTGACCGACGGAAAAACTTTTTTTGAAAAAATTCCTAAACCCCGGGGTCACAATTTCAGGAAAAATCTGACTTTTGGCAATTCACTCAAAAATGGTGCCAAACGCTTGCAAATGCTCCGCTGAAAGCTTTGGCAGTCGAAACAGAAGGCTTTTTGTCACAGGAGAAGAAATCAGCCCTCAGCAACTTAACCGGCAGAAAACAATTTTTTGAAAAAAATCCCTAAGACCCGGGGTCACAATTTCAGCAAAAATCTGACTTTTGGCAATTCAATCAAAAATGGTGCCAAACGCTTGCAAATGCGCCGCTGAAAGCTTTGGCAGTCGAAACAGAAGCCTTTTTGTCACAGGAAAAGAAATCAGCCCTCAACAACTTCAACGGCGTAAAATGTTTTTTTTTTGAAAAAATTCCTAAGCCCCGGGGTCACAATTTCAGCAAAAATCTGACTTTTGGCAATTCACTCAAAAATGGTTCCAAACGCTTGCAAAAGCTCCGCTGAAAGCTTTGGCAGTCGAAACAGAAGGCTTTTTGTCACAGGAAAAGAAATCAGCCCTCAACAACTTAACCGGCAGAAAATAATTTTTTGAAAAAATCCCTAAGCCCCGGGGTCACAATTTCAGCAAAAATCTGACTTTTGGCAATTCACTCAAAAATGGTTCCAAACGCTTGCAAAAGCTCCGCTGAAAGCTTTGGCAGTCGAAGCAGAAGGCTTTTTGTCACATTAGAAGAAATCAGCCCTCAGCAACTTAACCGGCAGAAAATAATTTTTTTAAAAAATCCCCAAGCCCCGGGGTCACAATTCCAGCAAAAATCTGACTTTTGGCAATTCACTCAAAATTGGTGCCAAACGCTTGCAAAAGCTCCGCTGAAAGCTTTGGCAGTCGAAGCAGAAGGCTTTTTGTCATATTAGAAGAAATCAGCCCTCAGCAACTTAACCGGCAGAAAATAATTTTTTGAAAAAATCCCTAAGCCCCGGGGTCACAATTTCAGCAAAAATCTGACTTTTGGCAATTCACTCAAAAATGGTGCCAAACGCTTGCAAAAGCTCCGCTGAAAGCTTTGGCAGTCGAAGCAGAAGGCTTTTTGTCACATTAGAAGAAATCAGCCCTCAGCAACTTAACCGGCAGAAAATAATTTTTTGAAAAAATCCCCAAGCCCCGGGGTCACAATTTCAGCAAAAATCTGACTTTTGCCAATTCACTCAAAAATGGTGCCAAACGCTTGCAAAAGCTCCGTTAAAAGCTTTGGCAGTCGAAGCAGAAGGTTTTTTTGTCACAGGAGAAGAAATCAGCCCTCAGCAACTTAACCGGCGGAAAAACTTTTTTTGAAAAAATCCCTAAGCCCCGGGGTCACAATTTCAGCAAAAATCTGACTTTTGGCAATTCATTCAAAAATGGTGCCAAACGCTTGCAAATGCTCCCCTGAAAGCTTTGGCAGTCGAAACAGAAGGCTTTTTATCACATGAAAAGAAATCAGCCCTCAGGAACTTGACCGACGGAAAAACTTTTTTTGAAAAAATCCCTAAGCCCCGGGGTCACAATTTCAGCAAATATCCGACTTTTGGCAATTCACTCAAAAATTCTTCCAAACGCTTGCAAAAGCTCCCCTGAAAGCTTTGGCAGTCGAAACAGAAGGCTTTTTGTCACAGGAAAAGAAATCAGCCCTCAACAACTTGAACGGCGTAAAATGTTTTTTTTTGAAAAAATTCCTAAGCCCCGGGGTCACAATTTCAGGAAAAATCTGACTTTTGGCAATTCACTCAAAAATGGTGCCAAACGCTTGCAAATGCTCCGCTGAAAGCTTTGGCAGTCGAAGCAGAAGACTTTTTGTCACAGGAGAAGAAATCAGCCCTCAGCAACTTAACCGGCAGAAAACAATTTTTTGAAAAAATCCCTAAGACCCGGGGTCACAATTTCAGCAAAAATCTAACTTTTGGCAATTCAATCAAAAATGGTTCCAAACGCTTGCAAAAGCTCCGCTGAAAGCTTTGGCAGTCGAAACAGAAGGCTTTTTGTCACAGGAGAAGAAATCAGCCCTCAGCAACTTGACGGGCAGAAAAACTTTTTTTGAAAAAATCCCTAAGCCCCGGGGTCACAATTTCAGTAAAAATCTGACTTTTGGCAATTCACTCAAAAATGGTGCCAAACGCTTGCAAAAGCTCCGCTGAAAGCTTTGGCAGTCGAAACAGAAGGCTTTTTGTCACAGGAAAAGAAATCAGCCCTCAATAACTTCAACGGCGTAAAATGTTTTTTTTTTTGAAAAAATCCCCAAGCCCCGGGGTCACAATTTCAGTAAAAATCTGACTTTTGGCAATTCACACAAAAATGGTGCCAAACGCTTGCAAAAGCTCTGCTGAAAGCTTTGGCAGTCGAAACAGAAGGCTTTTTGTCACAGGAAAAGAAATCAGCCCTCAACAACTTGACCGGCGGAAAATGTTTTTTTGAAAAAATCCCTAAGCCCCGGGGTCACAATTTCAGCAAAAATCTGACTTTTGGCAATTCACTCAAAAATGGTGCCAATCGCTTGCAAAAGCTCCGCTGAAAGCTTTGGCAGTCGAAGCAGAAGGCTTTTTGTCACATTAGAAGAAATCAGCCCTCAGCAACTTAACCGGCAGAAAATAATTTTTTGAAAAAATCCCTAAGCCCCGGGGTCACAATTTCAGCAAAAATCTGACTTTTGCCAATTCACTCAAAAATGGTGCCAAACGCTTGCAAAAGCTCCGTTAAAAGCTTTGGCAGTCGAAGCAGAAGGTTTTTTTGTCACAGGAGAAGAAATCAGCCCTCAGCAACTTAACCGGCAGAAAACAATTTTTTGAAAAAATCCCTAAGCCCCGGGGTCACAATTTCAGCAAAAATCTGACTTTTGGCAATTCATTCAAAAATGGTGCCAAACGCTTGCAAATGCTCCCCTGAAAGCTTTGGCAGTCGAAACAGAAGGCTTTTTGTCACAGGAGAAGAAATCAGCCCTCAGCAACTTGACGGGCGGAAAAACTTTTTTTGAAAAAATCCCTAAGCCCCGGGGTCACAATTTCAGCAAAAATCTGACTTTTGGCAATTCACTCAAAAATGGTGCCAAATGCTTGCAAATGCTCCGCTGAAAGCTTTGGCAGTCGAAGCAGAAGGCTTTTTGTCACAGGAGAAGAAATCAGCCCTCAGCAACTTAACAGGCAGAAAATAATTTTTTGAAAAAATCCCTAAGCCCCGGGGTCACAATTTCAGCAAAAATCTGACTTTTGGCAATTCATTCAAAAATGGTGCCAAATGCTTGCAAATGCACCGCTGTAAGCTTTGGAAGTCGAAGCAGAAGCCTTTTTGTCACAGGAAAAGAAATCAGCCCTCAACAACTTGAACGGCGTAAAATGTTTTTTTTTGAAAAAATCCCTAAGCCCCGGGGTCTCAATTTCAGCAAAAAGCTGACTTTTGCCAATTCACTCAAAAATGGTGCCAAACGCTTGCAAATGCTCCGCTGAAAGCTTTGGCAGTCGAAGCAGAAGGCTTTTTGTCACAGGTGAAGAAATCAGCCCTCAGCAACTTAACAGGCAGAAAATAATTTTTTTAAAAAATTCCTAAGCCCCGGGGTCACAATTTCAGCAAAAATCTGACTTTTGGCAATTCACTCAAAAATGGTGCCAAACGCTTGCAAAAGCTCCGCTGAAAGCTTTGGCAGTCGAAGCAGAAGGCTTTTTGTCATATTAGAAGAAATCAGCCCTCAGCAACTTAACCGGCAGAAAATAATTTTTTGAAAAAATCCCTAAGCCCCGGGGTCACAATTTCAGCAAAAATCTGACTTTTGGCAATTCACTCAAAAATGGTGCCAAACGCTTGCAAAAGCTCCGCTGAAAGCTTTGGCAGTCGAAGCAGAAGGCTTTTTGTCACATTAGAAGAAATCAGCCGTCAGCAACTTAACCGGCAGAAAATATTTTTTTGAAAAAATCCCCAAGCCCCGGGGTCACAATTTCAGCAAAAATGTGACTTTTGCCAATTCACTCAAAAATGGTGCCAAACGCTTGCAAAAGCTCCGTTAAAAGCTTTGGCAGTCGAAGCAGAAGGTTTTTTTGTCACAGGAGAAGAAATCAGCCCTTAGCAACTTAACCGGCAGAAAACAATTTTTTGAAAAAATCCCTAAGCCCCGGGGTCACAATTTCAGCAAAAATCTGACATTTGGCAATTCATTCAAACATGGTGCCAAACGCTTGCAAATGCTCCCCTGAAAGCTTTGGCAGTCGAAACAGAAGGCTTTTTATCACATGAAAAGAAATCAGCCCTCAGGAACTTGACCGATGGAAAAACTTTTTTTGAAAAAATCCCTAAGCCCCGGGGTCACAATTTCAGCAAATATCCGACTTTTGGCAATTCACTCAAAAATTCTTCCAAACGCTTGCAAAAGCTCCCCTGAAAGCTTTGGCAGTCGAAACAGAAGGCTTTTTGTCACAGGAAAAGAAATCAGCCCTCAACAACTTGAACGGCGTAAAATGTTTTTTTTTTTGAAAAAATTCCTAAACCCCGGGGTCACAATTTCAGCAAAAATCTGACTTTTGGCAATTCACTCAAAAATGGTGCCAAACGCTTGCAAATGCTCCGCTGAAAGCTTTGGCAGTCGAAGCAGAAGGCTTTTTGTCACAGGAGAAGAAATCAGCCCTCAGCAACTTAACCGGCAGAAAACAATTTTTTGAAAAAATCCCTAAGACCCGGGGTCACAATTTCAGCAAAAATCTGACTTTTGGCAATTCAATCAAAAATGGTGCCAAACGCTTGCAAATGCGCCGCTGAAAGCTTTGGCAGTCGAAACAGAAGGCTTTTTGTCACAGGAGAAGAAATCAGCCCTCAGCAACTTGACGGGCGGAAAAACTTTTTTTGAAGAAATCCCTAAGCCCCGGGGTCACAATTTCAGCAAAAATCTGACTTTTGGCAATTCACTCAAAAATGGTGCCAAATGCTTGCAAATGCTCCGCTGAAAGCTTTGGCAGTCGAAGCAGAAGCCTTTTTGTCACAGGAAAAGAAATCAGCCCTCAACAACTTCAACGGCGTAAAATGTTTTTTTTTTGAAAAAATTCCTAAGCCCCGGGGTCACAATTCCAGCAAAAATCTGACTTTTGGCAATTCACTCAAAAATGGTGCCAAACGCTTGCAAAAGCTCCGCTGAAAGCTTTGGCAGTCGAAGCAGAAGGCTTTTTGTCATATTAGAAGAAATCAGCCCTCAGCAACTTAACCGGCAGAAAATAATTTTTTGAAAAAATCCCTAAGCCCCGGGGTCACAATTTCAGCAAATATCCGACTTTTGGCAATTCACTCAAAAATTCTTCCAAACGCTTGCAAAAGCTCCGCTGAAAGCTTTGGCAGTCGAAGCAGAAGGCTTTTTGTCACATTAGAAGAAATCAGCCCTCAGCAACATAACCGGCAGAAAATAATTTTTTTAAAAAATCCCCAAGCCCCGGGGTCACAATATCAGCAAAAATGTGACTTTTGCCAATTCACTCAAAAATGGTGCCAAACGCTTGCAAATGCTCCGCTGAAAGCTTTGGAAGTCGAAACAGAAGGCTTTTTATCACATGAAAAGAAATCAGCCCTCAGGAACTTGACCGAAGGAAAAACTTTTTTTGAAAAAATCCCTAAGCCCCGGGGTCACAATTTCAGCAAATATCCGACTTTTGGCAATTCACTCAAAAATTCTTCCAAACGCTTGCAAAAGCTCCCCTGAAAGCTTTGGCAGTCGAAACAGAAGGCTTTTTCTCACAGGAAAAGAAATCAGCCCTCAACAACTTGAACGGTGTAAAATGTTTTTTTTTGAAAAAATTCCTAAGCCCCGGGGTCACAATTTCAGGAAAAATCTGACTTTCGGCAATTCACTCAAAAATGGTGCCAAACGCTTGCAAATGCTCCGCTGAAAGCTTTGGCAGTCGAAGCAGAAGGCTTTTTGTCACAGGAGAAGAAATCAGCCCTCAGCAACTTAACCGGCAGAAAGCAATTTTTTGAAAAAATCCCTACGACCCGGGGTCACAATTTCAGCAAAAATCTGACTTTTGGCAATTCAATCAAAAATGGTGCCAAACGCTTGCAAATGCTCCGCTGAAAGCTTTGGCAGTCGAAGCAGAAGCCTTTTTGTCACAGGAAAAGAAATCAGCCCTCAACACCTTCAACGGCGTAAAATGTTTTTTTTTTGAAAAAATTCCTAAGCCCCGGGGTCACAATTTCAGCAAAAATCTGACTTTTGGCAATTCACTCAAAAATGGTTCCAAACGCTTGCAAAAGCTCCGCTGAAAGCTTTGGCAGTCGAACAGAAGGCTTTTTGTCACAGGAAAAGAAATCAGCCCTCAACAACTTAACCGGCAGAAAATAATTTTTTGAAAAAATCCCTAAGCCCCGGGGTCACAATTTCAGTAAAAATCTGACTTTTGGCAATTCACTCAAAAATGGTTCCAAACGCTTGCAAAAGCTCCGCTGAAAGCTTTGGCAGTCGAAGCAGAAGGCTTTTTGTCACATTAGAAGAAATCAGCCCTCAGCAACTTAACCGGCAGAAAATAATTTTTTGAAAAAATCCCTAAGCCCCGGGGTCACAATTTCAGCAAAAATCTGACTTTTGGCAATTCACTCAAAAATGGTTCCAAACGCTTGCAAAAGCTCCGCTGAAAGCTTTGGCAGTCGAAGCAGAAGGTTTTTTTGTCACAGGAGAAGAAATCAGCCCTCAGCAACTTAACCGGCAGAAAACAATTTTTTGAAAAAATCCCTAAGCCCCAGGGTCACAATTTCAGCAAAAATCTGACTTTTGGCAATTCATTCAAAAATGGTGCCAAACGCTTGCAAATGCTCCCCTGAAAGCTTTGGCAGTCGAAACAGAAGGCTTTTTGTCACAGGAGAAGAAATCAGCCCTCAGCAACTTCACGGGCGGAAAAACTTTTTTTGAAAAAATCCCTAAGCCCCGGGGTCACAATTTCAGCAAAAATCTGACTTTTGGCAATTCACTCAAAAATGGTGCCAAATGCTTGCAAATGCTCCGCTGAAAGCTTTGGCAGTCGAAGCAGAAGGCTTTTTGTCACAGGTGAAGAAATCAGCCCTCAGCAACTTAACCGGCAGAAAATAATTTTTTGAAAAAATCCCTAAGCCCCGGGGTCACAATTTCAGCAAAAATCTGACTTTTGGCAATTCATTCAAAAATGGTGCCAAATGCTTGCAAATGCACCGCTGTAAGCTTTGGAAGTCGAAGCAGAAGCCTTTTTGTCACAGGAAAAGAAATCAGCCCTCAACAACTTGAACGGCGTAAAATGTTTTTTTTTGAAAAAATCCCTAAGCCCCGGGGTCTCAATTTCAGCAAAAAGCTGACTTTTGCCAATTCACTCAAAAATGGTGCCAAATGCTTGCAAATGCTCCGCTGAAAGCTTTGGCAGTCGAAGCAGAAGGCTTTTTGTCACAGGTGAAGAAATCAGCCCTCAGCAACTTAACAGGCAGAAAATAATTTTTTTAAAAAATTCCTAAGCCCCGGGGTCACAATTTCAGCAAAAATCTGACTTTTGGCAATTCACTCAAAAATGGTGCCAAACGCTTGCAAAAGCTCCGCTGAAAGCTTTGGCAGTCGAAGCAGAAGGCTTTTTGTCATATTAGAAGAAATCAGCCCTCAGCAACTTAACCGGCAGAAAATAATTTTTTGAAAAAATCCCTAAGCCCCGGGGTCACAATTTCAGCAAAAATCTGACTTTTGGCAATTCACTCAAAAATGGTGCCAAACGCTTGCAAAAGCTCCGCTGAAAGCTTTGGCAGTCGAAGCAGAAGGCTTTTTGTCACATTAGAAGAAATCAGCCGTCAGCAACTTAACCGGCAGAAAATAATTTTTTGAAAAAATCCCCAAGCCCCGGGGTCACAATTTCAGCAAAAATGTGACTTTTGCCAATTCACTCAAAAATGGTGCCAAACGCTTGCAAAAGCTCCGTTAAAAGCTTTGGCAGTCGAAGCAGAAGGTTTTTTTGTCACAGGAGAAGAAATCAGCCCTTAGCAACTTAACCGGCAGAAAACAATTTTTTGAAAAAATCCCTAAGCCCCGGGGTCACAATTTCAGCAAAAATCTGACATTTGGCAATTCATTCAAACATGGTGCCAAACGCTTGCAAATGCTCCCCTGAAAGCTTTGGCAGTCGAAACAGAAGGCTTTTTATCACATGAAAAGAAATCAGCCCTCAGGAACTTGACCGATGGAAAAACTTTTTTTGAAAAAATCCCTAAGCCCCGGGGTCACAATTTCAGCAAATATCCGACTTTTGGCAATTCACTCAAAAATTCTTCCAAACGCTTGCAAAAGCTCCCCTGAAAGCTTTGGCAGTCGAAACAGAAGGCTTTTTGTCACAGGAAAAGAAATCAGCCCTCAACAACTTGAACGGCGTAAAATGTTTTTTTTTTTGAAAAAATTCCTAAACCCCGGGGTCACAATTTCAGCAAAAATCTGACTTTTGGCAATTCACTCAAAAATGGTGCCAAACGCTTGCAAATGCTCCGCTGAAAGCTTTGGCAGTCGAAGCAGAAGGCTTTTTGTCACAGGAGAAGAAATCAGCCCTCAGCAACTTAACCGGCAGAAAACAATTTTTTGAAAAAATCCCTAAGACCCGGGGTCACAATTTCAGCAAAAATCTGACTTTTGGCAATTCAATCAAAAATGGTGCCAAACGCTTGCAAATGCGCCGCTGAAAGCTTTGGCAGTCGAAACAGAAGGCTTTTTGTCACAGGAGAAGAAATCAGCCCTCAGCAACTTGACGGGCGGAAAAACTTTTTTTGAAGAAATCCCTAAGCCCCGGGGTCACAATTTCAGCAAAAATCTGACTTTTGGCAATTCACTCAAAAATGGTGCCAAATGCTTGCAAATGCTCCGCTGAAAGCTTTGGCAGTCGAAGCAGAAGCCTTTTTGTCACAGGAAAAGAAATCAGCCCTCAACAACTTCAACGGCGTAAAATGTTTTTTTTTTGAAAAAATTCCTAAGCCCCGGGGTCACAATTCCAGCAAAAATCTGACTTTTGGCAATTCACTCAAAAATGGTGCCAAACGCTTGCAAAAGCTCCGCTGAAAGCTTTGGCAGTCGAAGCAGAAGGCTTTTTGTCATATTAGAAGAAATCAGCCCTCAGCAACTTAACCGGCAGAAAATAATTTTTTGAAAAAATCCCTAAGCCCCGGGGTCACAATTTCAGCAAATATCCGACTTTTGGCAATTCACTCAAAAATTCTTCCAAACGCTTGCAAAAGCTCCGCTGAAAGCTTTGGCAGTCGAAGCAGAAGGCTTTTTGTCACATTAGAAGAAATCAGCCCTCAGCAACATAACCGGCAGAAAATAATTTTTTTAAAAAATCCCCAAGCCCCGGGGTCACAATATCAGCAAAAATGTGACTTTTGCCAATTCACTCAAAAATGGTGCCAAACGCTTGCAAATGCTCCGCTGAAAGCTTTGGAAGTCGAAACAGAAGGCTTTTTATCACATGAAAAGAAATCAGCCCTCAGGAACTTGACCGAAGGAAAAACTTTTTTTGAAAAAATCCCTAAGCCCCGGGGTCACAATTTCAGCAAATATCCGACTTTTGGCAATTCACTCAAAAATTCTTCCAAACGCTTGCAAAAGCTCCCCTGAAAGCTTTGGCAGTCGAAACAGAAGGCTTTTTCTCACAGGAAAAGAAATCAGCCCTCAACAACTTGAACGGTGTAAAATGTTTTTTTTTGAAAAAATTCCTAAGCCCCGGGGTCACAATTTCAGGAAAAATCTGACTTTCGGCAATTCACTCAAAAATGGTGCCAAACGCTTGCAAATGCTCCGCTGAAAGCTTTGGCAGTCGAAGCAGAAGGCTTTTTGTCACAGGAGAAGAAATCAGCCCTCAGCAACTTAACCGGCAGAAAGCAATTTTTTGAAAAAATCCCTACGACCCGGGGTCACAATTTCAGCAAAAATCTGACTTTTGGCAATTCAATCAAAAATGGTGCCAAACGCTTGCAAATGCTCCGCTGAAAGCTTTGGCAGTCGAAGCAGAAGCCTTTTTGTCACAGGAAAAGAAATCAGCCCTCAACACCTTCAACGGCGTAAAATGTTTTTTTTTTGAAAAAATTCCTAAGCCCCGGGGTCACAATTTCAGCAAAAATCTGACTTTTGGCAATTCACTCAAAAATGGTTCCAAACGCTTGCAAAAGCTCCGCTGAAAGCTTTGGCAGTCGAACAGAAGGCTTTTTGTCACAGGAAAAGAAATCAGCCCTCAACAACTTAACCGGCAGAAAATAATTTTTTGAAAAAATCCCTAAGCCCCGGGGTCACAATTTCAGTAAAAATCTGACTTTTGGCAATTCACTCAAAAATGGTTCCAAACGCTTGCAAAAGCTCCGCTGAAAGCTTTGGCAGTCGAAGCAGAAGGCTTTTTGTCACATTAGAAGAAATCAGCCCTCAGCAACTTAACCGGCAGAAAATAATTTTTTGAAAAAATCCCTAAGCCCCGGGGTCACAATTTCAGCAAAAATCTGACTTTTGGCAATTCACTCAAAAATGGTTCCAAACGCTTGCAAAAGCTCCGCTGAAAGCTTTGGCAGTCGAAGCAGAAGGTTTTTTTGTCACAGGAGAAGAAATCAGCCCTCAGCAACTTAACCGGCAGAAAACAATTTTTTGAAAAAATCCCTAAGCCCCAGGGTCACAATTTCAGCAAAAATCTGACTTTTGGCAATTCATTCAAAAATGGTGCCAAACGCTTGCAAATGCTCCCCTGAAAGCTTTGGCAGTCGAAACAGAAGGCTTTTTGTCACAGGAGAAGAAATCAGCCCTCAGCAACTTCACGGGCGGAAAAACTTTTTTTGAAAAAATCCCTAAGCCCCGGGGTCACAATTTCAGCAAAAATCTGACTTTTGGCAATTCACTCAAAAATGGTGCCAAATGCTTGCAAATGCTCCGCTGAAAGCTTTGGCAGTCGAAGCAGAAGGCTTTTTGTCACAGGTGAAGAAATCAGCCCTCAGCAACTTAACCGGCAGAAAATAATTTTTTGAAAAAATCCCTAAGCCCCGGGGTCACAATTTCAGCAAAAATCTGACTTTTGGCAATTCATTCAAAAATGGTGCCAAATGCTTGCAAATGCACCGCTGTAAGCTTTGGAAGTCGAAGCAGAAGCCTTTTTGTCACAGGAAAAGAAATCAGCCCTCAACAACTTGAACGGCGTAAAATGTTTTTTTTTGAAAAAATCCCTAAGCCCCGGGGTCTCAATTTCAGCAAAAAGCTGACTTTTGCCAATTCACTCAAAAATGGTGCCAAATGCTTGCAAATGCTCCGCTGAAAGCTTTGGCAGTCGAAGCAGAAGGCTTTTTGTCACAGGTGAAGAAATCAGCCCTCAGCAACTTAACAGGCAGAAAATAATTTTTTTAAAAAATTCCTAAGCCCCGGGGTCACAATTTCAGCAAAAATCTGACTTTTGGCAATTCACTCAAAAATGGTGCCAAACGCTTGCAAAAGCTCCGCTGAAAGCTTTGGCAGTCGAAGCAGAAGGCTTTTTGTCATATTAGAAGAAATCAGCCCTCAGCAACTTAACCGGCAGAAAATAATTTTTTGAAAAAATCCCTAAGCCCCGGGGTCACAATTTCAGCAAAAATCTGACTTTTGGCAATTCACTCAAAAATGGTGCCAAACGCTTGCAAAAGCTCCGCTGAAAGCTTTGGCAGTCGAAGCAGAAGGCTTTTTGTCACATTAGAAGAAATCAGCCGTCAGCAACTTAACCGGCAGAAAATAATTTTTTGAAAAAATCCCCAAGCCCCGGGGTCACAATTTCAGCAAAAATCTGACTTTTGCCAATTCACTCAAAAATGGTGCCAAACGCTTGCAAAAGCTCCGTTAAAAGCTTTGGCAGTCGAAGCAGAAGGTTTTTTTTGTCACACGAGAAGAATTCAGCCCTCAGCAACTTAACCGGCAGAAAACAATTTTTTGAAAAAATCCCTAAGCCCCGGGGTCACAATTTCAGCAAAAATCTGACTTTTGGCAATTCATTCAAACATGGTGCCAAACGCTTGCAAATGCTCCCCTGAAAGCTTTGGCAGTCGAAACAGAAGGCTTTTTATCACATGAAAAGAAATCAGCCCTCAGGAACTTGACCGATGGAAAAACTTTTTTTGAAAAAATCCCTAAGCCCCGGGGTCACAATTTCAGCAAATATCCGACTTTTGGCAATTCACTCAAAAATTCTTCCAAACGCTTGCAAAAGCTCCCCTGAAAGCTTTGGCAGTCGAAACAGAAGGCTTTTTGTCACAGGAAAAGAAATCAGCCCTCAACAACTTGAACGGCGTAAAATGTTTTTTTTTTGAAAAAATTCCTAAACCCCGGGGTCACAATTTCAGCAAAAATCTGACTTTTGGCAATTCACTCAAAAATGGTGCCAAACGCTTGCAAATGCTCCGCTGAAAGCTTTGGCAGTCGAAGCAGAAGGCTTTTTGTCACAGGAGAAGAAATCAGCCCTCAGCAACTTAACCGGCAGAAAACAATTTTTTGAAAAAATCCCTAAGACCCGGGGTCACAATTTCAGCAAAAATCTGACTTTTGGCAATTCAATCAAAAATGGTGCCAAATGCTTGCAAATGCGCCGCTGAAAGCTTTGGCAGTCGAAGCAGAAGCCTTTTTGTCACAGGAAAAGAAATCAGCCCTCAACAACTTCAACGGCGTAAAATGTTTTTTTTTTTGAAAAAATTCCTAAGCCCCGGGGTCACAATTCCAGCAAAAATCTGACTTTTGGCAATTCACTCAAAAATGGTGCCAAACGCTTGCAAAAGCTCCGCTGAAAGCTTTGGCAGTCGAAGCAGAAGGCTTTTTGTCATATTAGAAGAAATCAGCCCTCAGCAACTTAACCGGCAGAAAATAATTTTTTGAAAAAATCCCTAAGCCCCGGGGTCACAATTTCAGTAAATATCCGACTTTTGGCAATTCACTCAAAAATGGTGCCAAACGCTTGCAAAAGCTCCGTTAAAAGCTTTGGCAGTCGAAGCAGAAGGTTTTTTTGTCACAGGAGAAGAAATCAGCCCTCAGCAACTTAACCGGCAGAAAACAATTTTTTGAAAAAATCCCTAAGCCCCGGGGTCACAATTTCAGCAAAAATGTGACTTTTGCCAATACACTCAAAAATGGTGCCAAACGCTTGCAAATGCTCCGCTGAAAGCTTTGGAAGTCGAAACAGAAGGCTTTTTATCACATGAAAAGAAATCAGCCCTCAGGAACTTGACCGAAGGAAAAACTTTTTTTGAAAAAATCCCTAAGCCCCGGGGTCACAATTTCAGCAAATATCCGACTTTTGGCAATTCACTCAAAAATTCTTCCAAACACTTGCAAAAGCTCCCCTGAAAGCTTTGGCAGTCGAAACAGAAGGCTTTTTCTCACAGGAAAAGAAATCAGCCCTCAACAACTTGAACGGCGTAAAATGGTTTTTTTTTGAAAAAATTCCTAAACCCCGGGGTCACAATTTCAGGAAAAATCTGACTTTTGGCAATTCACTCAAAAATGGTGCCAAACGCTTGCAAATGCTCCGCTGAAAGCTTTGGCAGTCGAAGCAGAAGGCTTTTTGTCACAGGAGAAGAAATCAGCCCTCAGCAACTTAACCGGCAGAAAACAATTTTTTGAAAAAATCCCTAAGACCCGGGGTCAGAATTTCAGCAAAAATCTGACTTTTGGCAATTCAATCAAAAATGGTGCCAAACGCTTGCAAATGCGCCGCTGAAAGCTTTGGCAGTCGAAACAGAAGGCTTTTTGTCACAGGAGAAGAAATCAGCCCTCAGCAACTTGACGGGCGGAAAAACTTTTTTTGAAAAAATCCCTAAGCCCCGGGGTCACAATTTCAGCAAAAATCTGACTTTTGGCAATTCACTCAAAAATGGTGCCAAATGCTTGCAAATGCTCCGCTGAAAGCTTTGGCAGTCGAAGCAGAAGCCTTTTTGTCACAGGAAAAGAAATCAGCCCTCAACAACTTCAACGGCGTAAAATGTTTTTTTTTTGAAAAAATTCCTAAGCCCCGGGGTCACAATTCCAGCAAAAATCTGACTTTTGGCAATTCACTCAAAAATGGTGCCAAACGCTTGCAAAAGCTCCGCTGAAAGCTTTGGCAGTCGAAGCAGAAGGCTTTTTGTCATATTAGAAGAAATCAGCCCTCAGCAACTTAACCGGCAGAAAATAATTTTTTGAAAAAATCCCTAAGCCCCGGGGTCACAATTTCAGCAAATATCCGACTTTTGGCAATTCACTCAAAAATTCTTCCAAACGCTTGCAAAAGCTCCGCTGAAAGCTTTGGCAGTCGAAGCAGAAGGCTTTTTGTCACATTAGAAGAAATCAGCCCTCAGCAACTTAACCGGCAGAAAATAATTTTTTTAAAAAATCCCCAAGCCCTGGGGTCACAATTTCAGCAAAAATGTGACTTTTGCCAATTCACTCAAAAATGGTGCCAAACGCTTGCAAATGCTCCGCTGAAAGCTTTGGAAGTCGAAACAGAAGGCTTTTTATCACATGAAAAGAAATCAGCCCTCAGGAACTTGACCGAAGGAAAAACTTTTTTTGAAAAAATCCCTAAGCCCCGCGGTCACAATTTCTGCAAATATCCGACTTTTGGCAATTCACTCAAAAATTCTTCCAAACGCTTGCAAAAGCTCCCCTGAAAGCTTTGGCAGTCTAAACAGAAGGCTTTTTCTCACAGGAAAAGAAATCAGCCCTCAACAACTTGAACGGCGTAAAATGTTTTTTTTTGAAAAAATTCCTAAGCCCCGGGGTCACAATTTCAGGAAAAATCTGACTTTCGGCAATTCACTCAAAAATGGTGCCAAACGCTTGCAAATGCTCCGCTGAAAGCTTTGGCAGTCGAAGCAGAAGGCTTTTTGTCACAGGAGAAGAAATCAGCCCTCAGCAACTTAACCGGCAGAAAACAATTTTTTGAAAAAATCCCTACGACCCGGGGTCACAATTTCAGCAAAAATCTGACTTTTGGCAATTCAATCAAAAATGGTGCCAAACGCTTGCAAATGCGCCGCTGAAAGCTTTGGCAGTCGAAACAGAAGGCTTTTTGTCACAGGAGAAGAAATCAGCCCTCAGCAACTTGACGGGCGGAAAAACTTTTTTTGAAAAAATCCCTGAGCCCCAGGATCACAATTTCAGCAAAAATCTGACTTTTGGCAATTCACTCAAAAATGGTGCCAAACGCTTGCAAATGCTCCGCTGAAAGCTTTGGCAGTCGAAGCAGAAGCCTTTTTGTCACAGGAAAAGAAATCAGCCCTCAATAACTTCAACGGCGTAAAATGTTTTTTTTTTGAAAAAATTCCTAAGCCCCGGGGTCACAATTTCAGCAAAAATCTGACTTTTGGCAATTCACTCAAAAATGGTTCCAAACGCTTGCAAAAGCTCCGCTGAAAGCTTTGGCAGTCGAAGCAGAAGGCTTTTTGTCACAATAGAAGAAATCAGCCCTCAGCAACTTAACCGGCAGAAAATAATTTTTTGAAAAAATCCCTAAGCCCCGGGGTCACAATTTCAGCAAAAATCTGACTTTTGGCAATTCACTCAAAAATGGTTCCAAACGCTTGCAAAAGCTCCGCTGAAAGCTTTGGCAATCGAAGCATAAGGCTTTTTGTCACATTAGAAGAAATCAGCCCTCAACAACTTGACCGGCGGAAAATGTTTTTTTTGAAAAAATCCCTAAGCCCCGGGGTCACAATTTCAGGAAAAATCTGACTTTTGGCAATTCAATCAAAAATGGTGCCAAACGCTTGCAAATGCTCCGCTGAAAGTTTTGGCAGTCGAAACAGAAGGCTTTTTATCACAGGAGAAGAAATCAGCCCTCAGCAACTTGACGGGCGGAAAAACTTTTTTTCAAAAAATCCCCAAGCCCCGGGGTCACAATTTCAGCAAAAATCTGACTTTTGGCAATTCACTCAAAAATGGTGCCAAACGCTTGCAAATGCTCCGCTGAAAGCTTTGGCAGTCGAAGCAGAAGGCTTTTTGTCACAGGAGAAGAAATCAGCCCTCAGCAACTTAACCGGCAGAAAACAATTTTTTGAAAAAATCCCTACGACCCGGGGTCACAATTTCAGCAAAAATCTGACTTTTGGCAATTCAATCAAAAATGGTGCCAAACGCTTGCAAATGCGCCGCTGAAAGCTTTGGCAGTCGAAACAGAAGGCTTTTTGTCACAGGAGAAGAAATCAGCCCTCAGCAACTTGACGGGCGGAAAAACTTTTTTTGAAAAAATCCCTGAGCCCCAGGATCACAATTTCAGCAAAAATCTGACTTTTGGCAATTCACTCAAAAATGGTGCCAAACGCTTGCAAATGCTGCGCTGAAAGCTTTGGCAGTCGAAGCAGAAGCCTTTTTGTCACAGGAAAAGAAATCAGCCCTCAACAACTTCAACGGCGTAAAATGTTTTTTTTTTGAAAAAATTCCTAAGCCCCGGGGTCACAATTTCAGCAAAAATCTGACTTTTGGCAATTCACTCAAAAATGGTTCCAAACGCTTGCAAAAGCTCCGCTGAAAGCTTTGGCAGTCGAAGCAGAAGGCTTTTTGTCACATTAGAAGAAATCAGCCCTCAGCAACTTAACCGGCAGAAAATAATTTTTTGAAAAAATCCCTAAGCCCCGGGGTCACAATTTCAGCAAAAATCTGACTTTTGGCAATTCACTCAAAAATGGTTCCAAACGCTTGCAAAAGCTCCGCTGAAAGCTTTGGCAATCGAAGCATAAGGCTTTTTGTCACATTAGAAGAAATCAGCCCTCAACAACTTGACCGGCGGAAAATGTTTTTTTTGAAAAAATCCCTAAGCCCCGGGGTCACAATTTCAGGAAAAATCTGACTTTTGGCAATTCAATCAAAAATGGTGCCAAACGCTTGCAAATGCTCCGCTGAAAGTTTTGGCAGTCGAAACAGAAGGCTTTTTATCACAGGAGAAGAAATCAGCCCTCAGCAACTTGACGGGCGGAAAAACTTTTTTTCAAAAAATCCCCAAGCCCCGGGGTCACAATTTCAGCAAAAATCTGACTTTTGGCAATTCACTCAAAAATGGTGCTAAATGCTTGCAAATGCTCCGCTGAAAGCTTTGGCAGTCGAAGCAGAAGGCTTTTTGTCACAGGTGAAGAAATCAGCCCTCAGCAACTTAACCGGCAGAAAATAATTTTTTGAAAAAATCCCTAAGCCCCGGGGTCACAATTTCAGCAAAAATCTGACTTTTGGCAATTCATTCAAAAATGGTGCCAAATGCTTGCAAATGCACCGCTGAAAGCTTTGGAAGTCGAAGCAGAAGCCTTTTTGTCACAGGTGAAGAAATCAGCCCTCAGCAACTTAACCGGCAGAAAATAATTTTTTGAAAAAATCCCTAAGCCCCAGGGTCACAATTTCAGAAAAAATCTGACTTTAGCCAATTCAATTAAAAATGGTGCCAAACGCGTGCAAATGCTCCCCTGAAAGTTTTGGCAGTCGATACAGAAGGCTTTTTATCACATGAAAAGAAATCAGCCCTCAGGAACCTGACCGACGGAAAAACTTTTTTTGAAAAAATCCCTAATCCCCGGGGTCACAATTTGAGCAAAAATCCGACTTTTGGCAATTCACTCAAAAATGGTGCCAAACGCTTGCAAATGCGCCGCTGAAAGCTTTGGCAGTCGAAACAGAAGGCTTTTTGTCACAGGAGAAGAAATTAGTGCTCAACATCTTGACCGGCGGAAAATGTTTTTTTTGAAAAAATCCCTAAGCCCCGGGGTCACAATTTCAGCAAAAATCTGACTTTTGCCAATTCACTCAAAAATGGTGCCAAACGCTTGCAAAAGCTCCGCTGAAAGCTTTGGCAGTCGAAGCAGAAGGCTTTTTGTCACATTAGAAGAAATCAGCCCTCAGCAACTTAACCGGCAGAAAATAATTTTTTGAAAAAATCCCCAAGCCCCGGGGTCACAATTTCAGGAAAAATCTGACTTTTGCCAATTCACTCAAAAATGGTGCCAAACGCTTGCAAAAGCTCCGTTAAAAGCTTTGGAAGTTGAAGCAGAAGGCTTTTTGTCACAGGAGAAGAAATCAGCCCTCAGCAACTTAACCGGCAGAAAACAATTTTTTGAAAAAATCCCTAAGCCCCGGGGTCACAATTTCAGCAAAAATCTGACTTTTGGCAATTCACTCAAAAATGGTGCCAAACGCTTGCAAATGCTCCCCTGAAAGCTTTGGCAGTTGAAACAGAAGGCTTTTTGTCACAGGAGAAGAAATCAGCCCTCAGCAACTTGACGGGCGGAAAAACTTTTTTTGAAAAAATCCCTAAGCCCCGGGGTCACAATTTCAGCAAAAATCTGACTTTTGGCAATTCACTCAAAAATGGTGCCAAACGCTTGCAAATGCTCCCCTGAAAGCTTTGGCAGTTGAAACAGAAGGCTTTTTGTCACAGGAGAAGAAATCAGCCCTCAGCAACTTGACGGGCGGAAAAACTTTTTTTGAAAAAATCCCTAAGCCCCGGGGTCACAATTTCAGCAAAAATCTGACTTTTGGCAATTCACTCAAAAATGGTGCCAAATGCTTGCAAATGCTCCGCTGAAAGCTTTGGCAGTCGAAGCAGAAGCCTTTTTGTCACAGGAAAAGAAATCAGCCCTCAACAACTTCAACGGCGTAAAATGTTTTTTTTTTTGAAAAAATTCCTAAGCCCCGGGGTCACAATTTCAGCAAAAATCTGACTTTTGGCAATTCACTCAGAAATGTTGTCAAACACTTGAATATGCTCCGCTGAAAGCTTTGGCAGTCGAAACAGAAGGCTTTTTGTCACAGGAGAAGAAATCAGCCCTCAGCAACTTAACCGGCAGAAAACAATTTTTTGAAAAAATCCCTAAGCCCCGGGGTCACAATTTCAGCAAAAATCTGACTTTTGGCAATTCAATCAAAAATGGTGCCAAACGCTTGCAAATGCGCCGCTGAAAGCTTTGGCAGTCGAAACAGAAGGCTTTTTTGTCACAGGAAAAGAAATCAGCCCTCAACAACTTGACCAGCGGAAAAACTTTTTTTGAAAAAATCCCTAAGCCCCGGGGTCACAATTTCAGCAAAAATCTGACTTTTGCCAATTCACTCAAAAATGGTGCCAAACGCTTGCAAATGCTCCCCTGAAAGCTTTGGCAGTCGAAGCAGAAGGCTTTTTGTCACAGGTGAAGAAATCAGCCCTCAACAACTTAACCGGCAGAAAATAATTTTTTGAAAAAATCCCTAAGCCCCGGGGTCACAATTTCAGCAAAAATCTGACTTTTGGCAATTCACTCAAAAATGGTGCCAAACGCTTGCAAATGCTCCCCTGAAAGCTTTGGCAGTCGAAGCAGAAGGCTTTTTGTCACATTAGAAGAAATCAGCCCTCAGCAACTTAACCGGTAGAAAATAATTTTTTTTAAAAATCCCCAAGCCCCGGGGTCACAATTTCAGCAAAAATCTGACTTTTGCCAATTCACTCAAAAATGGTGCCAAACGCTTGCAAAAGCTCCGTTAAAAGCTTTGGCAGTCGAAGCAGAAGGTTTTTTTGTCACAGGAGAAGAAATCAGCCCTCAGCAACTTAACCGGCAGAAAACAATTTTTTGAAAAAATCCCTAAGCCCCGGGGTCACAATTTCAGCAAAAATCTGACTTTTGGCAATTCATTCAAAAATGGTGCCAAACGCTTGCAAATGCTCCCCTGAAAGCTTTGGCAGTCGAAACAGAAGGCTTTTTGTCACAGGAGAAGAAATCAGCCCTCAGCAACTTGACCGGCGGAAAAACTTTTTTTGAAAAAATCCCTAAGCCCCGGTGTCACAATTTCAGCAAAAATCTGACTTTTGGCAATTCACTCAAAAATGGTGCCAAAAGCTTGCAAATGCTCCGCTGAAAGCTTTGGCAGTCGAAGCAGAAGGCTTTTTGTCACAGGTGAAGAAATCAGCCCTCAGCATCTTGACCGGCGGGAAATGTTTTTTTTGAAAAAATCCCTAAGCCCCGGGGTCACAATTCCAGCAAAAATCTAACCTTTGGCAATTCACTCAAAAATGGTGCCAAACGCTTGCAAATGCTCCGCTGAAAGCTTTGGCAGTCGAAGCAGAAGGCTTTTTGTCATTTTAGAAGAAATCAGCCCTCAGCAACTTAACCGGCAGAAAATAATTTTTTGAAAAAATCCCTAAGACCCGGGGTCACAATTTCAGCAAAAATCTGACTTTTGCCAATTCACTCAAAAATGGTGCCAAACGCTTGCAAAAGCTCCGCTGAAAGCTTTGGCAGTCGAAGCAGAAGGCTTTTTGTCACAGGAAAAGAAATCAGCCCTCAACAACTTAACTGGCAGAAAATAATTTTTTGAAAAAATCCCTAAGCCCCGGGGTCACAATTTCAGCAAAAATCTGACTTTTCGCAATTCACTCAAAAATGGTGCCAAATGCTTGCAAATGCACCGCTGAAAGCTTTGGAAGTCGAAACAGAAGCCTTTTTGTCACAGGTGAAGAAATCAGCCCTCAGCAACTTAACCGGCAGAAAATAATTTTTTGAAAAAATCCCTAAGCCCCAGGGTCACAATTTCAGCAAAAATCTGACTTTTGGCAATTCACTCAAAAATGGTGCCAAATGTTTGAAAATGCTCCGCTGAAAGCTTTGGAAGTCGAAGCAGAAGCCTTTTTGTCACAGGAAAAGAAATCAGCCCTCAGCAACTTAACCGGCAGAAAACAATTTTTTGAAAAAATCCCTATGCCCCGGCGTCACAATTTCAGCAAAAATCTGACTTTTGGCAATTCAATCAAAAATGGTGCGAAACGCTTGCAAAAGCTCCGCTGAAAGCTTTGGCAGTCGAAGCAGAAGGCTTTTTATCACAGGAGAAGAAATCAGCCCTCAGCAACTTAACCGGCAGAAAACAATTTTTTGAAAAAATCCCTAAGACCCGGGGTCACAATTTCAGCAAAAATCTGACTTTTGCCAATTCACTCAAAAATGGTGCCAAACGCTTGCAAATGCTCCCCTGAAAGCTTTGGCAGTCGAAGCAGAAGGCTTTTTGTCACAGGTGAAGAAATCAGCCCTCAACAACTTAACCGGCAGAAAATAATTTTTTGAAAAAATCCCTAAGCCCCGGGGTCACAATTTCAGCAAAAATCTGACTTTTGGCAATTCACTCAAAAATGGTGCCAAACGCTTGCAAATGCTCCCCTGAAAGCTTTGGCAGTCGAAGCAGAAGACTTTTTGTCACATTAGAAGAAATCAGCCCTCAGCAACTTAACCGGTAGAAAATAATTTTTTAAAAAAATCCCCAAGCCCCGGGGTCACAATTTCAGCAAAAATCTGACTTTTGCCAATTCACTCAAAAATGGTGCCAAACGCTTGCAAAAGCTCCGTTAAAAGGTTTGGCAGTCGAAGCAGAAGGTTTTTTTGTCACAGGAGAAGAAATCAGCCCTCAGCAACTTAACCGGCAGAAAACAATTTTTTGAAAAAATCCCTAAGCCCCGGGGTCACAATTCCAGCAAAAATCTAACCTTTGGCAATTCACTCAAAAATGGTGCCAAACGCTTGCAAAAGCTCCGCTGAAAGCTTTGGCAGTCGAAGCAGAAGGCTTTTTGTCATTTTAGAAGAAATCAGCCCTCAGCAACTTAACTGGCAGAAAATAATTTTTTGAAAAAATCCCTAAGCCCCGGGGTCACAATTTCAGCAAAAATCTGACTTTTGGCAATTCACTCAAAAATGGTGCCAAATGCTTGCAAATGCACCGCTGAAAGCTTTGGAAGTCGAAACAGAAGCCTTTTTGTCACAGGTGAAGAAATCAGCCCTCAGCAACTTAACCGGCAGAAAATAATTTTTTGAAAAAATCCCTAAGCCCCAGGGTCACAATTTCAGCAAAAATCTGACTTTTGGCAATTCACTCAAAAATGGTGCCAAATGTTTGAAAATGCTCCGCTGAAAGCTTTGGAAGTCGAAGCAGAAGCCTTTTTGTCACAGGAAAAGAAATCAGCCCTCAGCAACTTAACCGGCAGAAAACAATTTTTTGAAAAAATCCCTATGCCCCGGGTTCACAATTTCAGCAAAAATCTGACTTTTGGCAATTCAATCAAAAATGGTGCGAAACGCTTGCAAAAGCTCCGCTGAAAGCTTTGGCAGTCGAAGCAGAAGGCTTTTTATCACAGGAGAAGAAATCAGGCCTCAGCAACTTAACCGGCAGAAAACAATTTTTTGAAAAAATCCCTAAGACCCGGGGTCACAATTTCAGCAAAAATCTGACTTTTGGCAATTCAATCAAAAATGGTGCCAAACGCTTGCAAATGCGCCGCTGAAAGCTTTGGCAGTCGAAACAGAAGGCTTTTTGTCACAGGAAAAGAAATCAGCCCTCAACAACTTGACCAGCGGAAAAACTTTTTTTGAAAAAATCCCTAAGCCCCGGGGTCACAATTTCAGCAAAAATCTGACTTTTGGCAATTCATTCAAAAATGGTGCCAAACGCTTGCAAATGCTCCCCTGAAAGCTTTGGCAGTCGAAACAGAAGGCTTTTTGTCACAGGAGAAGAAATCAGCCCTCAGCAACTTGACCGGCGGAAAAACTTTTTTTGAAAAAATCCCTAAGCCCCGGCGTCACAATTTCAGCAAAAATCTGACTTTTGGCAATTCACTCAAAAATGGTGCCAAAAGCTTGCAAATGCTCCGCTGAAAGCTTTGGCAGTCGAAGCAGAAGGCTTTTTGTCACAGGTGAAGAAATCAGCCCTCAGCAACTTAACCGGCAGAAAATAATTTTTTTAAAAAATCCCCAAGCCCCGGGGTCACAATTTCAGCAAAAATCTGACTTTTCGCAATTCATTCAAAAATGGTGCCAAATGCTTGCAAATGCACCGCTGTAAGCTTTGGAAGTCGAAGCAGAAGCCTTTTTGTCACAGGAGAAGAAATCAGCCCTCAGCATCTTGACCGGCGGGAAATGTTTTTTTTGAAAAAATCCCTAAGCCCCGGGGTCACAATTCCAGCAAAAATCTAACCTTTGGCAATTCACTCAAAAATGGTGCCAAACGCTTGCAAAAGCTCCGCTGAAAGCTTTGGCAGTCGAAGCAGAAGGCTTTTTGTCATTTTAGAAGAAATCAGCCCTCAGCAACTTAACCGGCAGAAAATAATTTTTTGAAAAAATCCCTAAGACCCGGGGTCACAATTTCAGCAAAAATCTGACTTTTGCCAATTCACTCAAAAATGGTGCCAAACGCTTGCAAAAGCTCCGCTGAAAGCTTTGGCAGTCGAAGCAGAAGGCTTTTTGTCACAGGAAAAGAAATCAGCCCTCAACAACTTAACTGGCAGAAAATAATTTTTTGAAAAAATCCCTAAGCCCCGGGGTCACAATTTCAGCAAAAATCTGACTTTTGGCAATTCACTCAAAAATGGTGCCAAATGCTTGCAAATGCACCGCTGAAAGCTTTGGAAGTCGAAACAGAAGCCTTTTTGTCACAGGTGAAGAAATCAGCCCTCAGCAACTTAACCGGCAGAAAATAATTTTTTGAAAAAATCCCTAAGCCCCAGGGTCACAATTTCAGCAAAAATCTGACTTTTGGCAATTCACTCAAAAATGGTGCCAAATGTTTGAAAATGCTCCGCTGAAAGCTTTGGAAGTCGAAGCAGAAGCCTTTTTGTCACAGGAAAAGAAATCAGCCCTCAGCAACTTAACCGGCAGAAAACAATTTTTTGAAAAAATCCCTATGCCCCGGGGTCACAATTTCAGCAAAAATCTGACTTTTGGCAATTCAATCAAAAATGGTGCCAAACGCTTGCAAATGCGCCGCTGAAAGCTTTGGCAGTCGAAACAGAAGGCTTTTTTGTCACAGGAAAAGAAATCAGCCCTCAACAACTTCAACGGCGTAAAATGTTTATTTTTTGAAAAAATTCCTAAGCCCCGGGGTCACAATTTCAGCAAAAATCTGACTTTTGGCAATTCACTCAAAAATGGTTCCAAACGCTTGCAAAAGCTCCGCTGAAAGCTTTGGCAGTCGAACAGAAGGCTTTTTGTCACAGGAAAAGAAATCAGCCCTCAACAACTTAACCGGCAGAAAATAATTTTTTGAAAAAATCCCTAAGCCCCGGGGTCACAATTTCAGCAAAAATCTGACTTTTGGCAATTCACTCAAAAATGGTTCCAAACGCTTGCAAAAGCTCCGCTGAAAGCTTTGGCAGTCGAAGCAGAAGGCTTTTTGTCACATTAGAAGAAATCAGCCCTCAGCAACTTAACCGGCAGAAAATAATTTTTTGAAAAAATCCCTAAGCCCCGGGGTCACAATTTCAGCAAAAATCTGACTTTTGGCAATTCACTCAAAAATGGTTCCAAACGCTTGCAAAAGCTCCGCTGAAAGCTTTGGCAATCGAAGCATAAGGCTTTTTGTCACATTAGAAGAAATCAGCCCTCAACAACTTGACCGGCGGAAAATGTTTTTTTTGAAAAAATCCCTAAGCCCCGGGGTCACAATTTCAGGAAAAATCTGACTTTTGGCAATTCAATCAAAAATGGTGCCAAACGCTTGCAAATGCTCCGCTGAAAGTTTTGGCAGTCGAAACAGAAGGCTTTTTATCACAGGAGAAGAAATCAGCCCTCAGCAACTTGACGGGCGGAAAAACTTTTTTTCAAAAAATCCCCAAGCCCCGGGGTCACAATTTCAGCAAAAATCTGACTTTTGGCAATTCACTCAAAAATGGTGCTAAATGCTTACAAATGCTCCGCTGAAAGCTTTGGCAGTCGAAGCAGAAGGCTTTTTGTCACAGGTGAAGAAATCAGCCCTCAGCAACTTAACCGGCAGAAAATAATTTTTTGAAAAAATCCCTAAGCCCCGGGGGCCCCAATTTCAGCAAAAATCTGACTTTTGGCAATTCATTCAAAAATGGTGCCAAATGCTTGCAAATGCACCGCTGAAAGCTTTGGAAGTCGAAGCAGAAGCCTTTTTGTCACAGGTGAAGAAATCAGCCCTCAGCAACTTAACCGGCAGAAAATAATTTTTTGAAAAAATCCCTAAACCCCAGGGTCACAATTTCAGAAAAAATCTGACTTTAGCCAATTCAATTAAAAATGGTGCCAAACGCGTGCAAATGCTCCCCTGAAAGTTTTGGCAGTCGATACAGAAGGCTTTTTATCACATGAAAAGAAATCAGCCCTCAGGAACCTGACCGACGGAAAAACTTTTTTTGAAAAAATCCCTAATCCCCGGGGTCACAATTTGAGCAAAAATCCGACTTTTGGCAATTCACTCAAAAATGGTGCCAAACGCTTGCAAATGCGCCGCTGAAAGCTTTGGCAGTCGAAACAGAAGGCTTTTTGTCACAGGAGAAGAAATTAGTGCTCAACATCTTGACCGGCGGAAAATGTTTTTTTTGAAAAAATCCCTAAGCCCCGGGGTCACAATTTCAGCAAAAATCTGACTTTTGCCAATTCACTCAAAAATGGTGCCAAACGCTTGCAAAAGCTCCGCTGAAAGCTTTGGCAGTCGAAGCAGAAGGCTTTTTGTCACATTAGAAGAAATCAGCCCTCAGCAACTTAACCGGCAGAAAATAATTTTTTGAAAAAATCCCCAAGCCCCGGGGTCACAATTTCAGCAAAAATCTGACTTTTGCCAATTCACTCAAAAATGGTGCCAAACGCTTGCAAAAGCTCCGTTAAAAGCTTTGGAAGTTGAAGCAGAAGGCTTTTTGTCACAGGAGAAGAAATCAGCCCTCAGCAACTTAACCGGCAGAAAACAATTTTTTGAAAAAATCCCTAAGCCCCGGGGTCACAATTTCAGCAAAAATCTGACTTTTGGCAATTCACTCAAAAATGGTGCCAAATGCTTGCAAATGCTCCCCTGAAAGCTTTGGCAGTTGAAACAGAAGGCTTTTTGTCACAGGAGAAGAAATCAGCCCTCAGCAACTTGACGGGCGGAAAAACTTTTTTTGAAAAAATCCCTAAGCCCCGGGGTCACAATTTCAGCAAAAATCTGACTTTTGGCAATTCACTCAAAAATGGTGCCAAATGCTTGCAAATGCTCCGCTGAAAGCTTTGGCAGTCGAAGCAGAAGCCTTTTTGTCACAGGAAAAGAAATCAGCCCTCAACAACTTCAACGGCGTAAAATGTTTTTTTTTTTGAAAAAATTCCTAAGCCCCGGGGTCACAATTTCAGCAAAAATCTGACTTTTGGCAATTCACTCAGAAATGTTGTCAAACACTTGAATATGCTCCGCTGAAAGCTTTGGCAGTCGAAACAGAAGGCTTTTTGTCACAGGAGAAGAAATCAGCCCTCAGCAACTTAACCGGCAGAAAACAATTTTTTGAAAAAATCCCTAAGCCCCGGGGTCACAATTTCAGCAAAAATCTGACTTTTGGCAATTCAATCAAAAATGGTGCCAAACGCTTGCAAATGCGCCGCTGAAAGCTTTGGCAGTCGAAACAGAAGGCTTTTTTGTCACAGGAAAAGAAATCAGCCCTCAACAACGTGACCAGCGGAAAAACTTTTTTTGAAAAAATCCCTAAGCCCCGGGGTCACAATTTCAGCAAAAATCTGACTTTTGCCAATTCACTCAAAAATGGTGCCAAACGCTTGCAAATGCTCCCCTGAAAGCTTTGGCAGTCGAAGCAGAAGGCTTTTTGTCACAGGTGAAGAAATCAGCCCTCAACAACTTAACCGGCAGAAAATAATTTTTTGAAAAAATCCCTAAGCCCCGGGGTCACAATTTCAGCAAAAATCTGACTTTTGGCAATTCACTCAAAAATGGTGCCAAACGCTTGCAAATGCTCCCCTGAAAGCTTTGGCAGTCGAAGCAGAAGGCTTTTTGTCACATTAGAAGAAATCAGCCCTCAGCAACTTAACCGGTAGAAAATAATTTTTTTAAAAAATCCCCAAGCCCCGGGGTCACAATTTCAGCAAAAATCTGACTTTTGCCAATTCACTCAAAAATGGTGCCAAACGCTTGCAAAAGCTCCGTTAAAAGCTTTGGCAGTCGAAGCAGAAGGTTTTTTTGTCACAGGAGAAGAAATCAGCCCTCAGCAACTTAACCGGCAGAAAACAATTTTTTGAAAAAATCCCTAAGCCCCGGGGTCACAATTTCAGCAAAAATCTGACTTTTGGCAATTCATTCAAAAATGGTGCCAAACGCTTGCAAATGCTCCCCTGAAAGCTTTGGCAGTCGAAACAGAAGGCTTTTTGTCACAGGAGAAGAAATCAGCCCTCAGCAACTTGACCGGCGGAAAAACTTTTTTTGAAAAAATCCCTAAGCCCCGGTGTCACAATTTCAGCAAAAATCTGACTTTTGGCAATTCACTCAAAAATGGTGCCAAAAGCTTGCAAATGCTCCGCTGAAAGCTTTGGCAGTCGAAGCAGAAGGCTTTTTGTCACAGGTGAAGAAATCAGCCCTCAGCATCTTGACCGGCGGGAAATGTTTTTTTTGAAAAAATCCCTAAGCCCCGGGGTCACAATTCCAGCAAAAATCTAACCTTTGGCAATTCACTCAAAAATGGTGCCAAACGCTTGCAAATGCTCCGCTGAAAGCTTTGGCAGTCGAAGCAGAAGGCTTTTTGTCATTTTAGAAGAAATCAGCCCTCAGCAACTTAACCGGCAGAAAATAATTTTTTGAAAAAATCCCTAAGACCCGGGGTCACAATTTCAGCAAAAATCTGACTTTTGCCAATTCACTCAAAAATGGTGCCAAACGCTTGCAAAAGCTCCGCTGAAAGCTTTGGCAGTCGAAGCAGAAGGCTTTTTGTCACAGGAAAAGAAATCAGCCCTCAACAACTTAACTGGCAGAAAATAATTTTTTGAAAAAATCCCTAAGCCCCGGGGTCACAATTTCAGCAAAAATCTGACTTTTGGCAATTCACTCAAAAATGGTGCCAAATGCTTGCAAATGCACCGCTGAAAGCTTTGGAAGTCGAAACAGAAGCCTTTTTGTCACAGGTGAAGAAATCAGCCCTCAGCAACTTAACCGGCAGAAAACAATTTTTTGAAAAAATCCCTAAGCCCCAGGGTCACAATTTCAGCAAAAATCTGACTTTTGGCAATTCACTCAAAAATGGTGCCAAATGTTTGAAAATGCTCCGCTGAAAGCTTTGGAAGTCGAAGCAGAAGCTTTTTTGTCACAGGAAAAGAAATCAGCCCTCAGCAACTTAACCGGCAGAAAACAATTTTTTGAAAAAATCCCTATGCCCCGGGTTCACAATTTCAGCAAAAATCTGACTTTTGGCAATTCAATCAAAAATGGTGCGAAACGCTTGCAAAAGCTCCGCTGAAAGCTTTGGCAGTCGAAGCAGAAGGCTTTTTATCACAGGAGAAGAAATCAGCCCTCAGCAACTTAACCGGCAGAAAACAATTTTTTGAAAAAATCCCTAAGCCCCGGGGTCACAATTTCAGCAAAAATCTGACTTTTGGCAATTCAATCAAAAATGGTGCCAAACGCTTGCAAATGCTCCCCTGAAAACTTTGGCAGTCGAAGCAGAAGGCTTTTTGTCACAGGTGAAGAAATCAGCCCTCAACAACTTGACCAGCGGAAAAACTTTTTTTGAAAAAATCCCTAAGCCCCGGGGTCACAATTTCAGCAAAAATCTGACTTTTGGCAATTCACTCAAAAATGGTGCCAAACGCTTGCAAATGCTCCCCTGAAAGCTTTGGCAGTCGAAGCAGAAGGCTTTTTGTCACAGGTGAAGAAATCAGCCCTCAACAACTTAACCGGCAGAAAATAATTTTTTGAAAAAATCCCTAAGCCCCGGGGTCACAATTTCAGCAAAAATCTGACTTTTGGCAATTCACTCAAAAATGGTGCCAAACGCTTGCAAATGCTCCCCTGAAAGCTTTGGCAGTCGAAGCAGAAGGCTTTTTGTCACATTAGAAGAAATCAGCCCTCAGCAACTTAACCGGTAGAAAATAATTTTTTTAAAAAATCCCCAAGCCCCGGGGTCACAATTTCAGCAAAAATCTGACTTTTGCCAATTCACTCAAAAATGGTGCCAAACGCTTGCAAAAGCTCCGTTAAAAGCTTTGGCAGTCGAAGCAGAAGGTTTTTTTGTCACAGGAGAAGAAATCAGCCCTCAGCAACTTAACCGGCAGAAAACAATTTTTTGAAAAAATCCCTAAGCCCCGGGGTCACAATTTCAGCAAAAATCTGACTTTTGGCAATTCATTCAAAAATGGTGCCAAAAGCTTGCAAATGCTCCGCTGAAAGCTTTGGCAGTCGAAGCAGAAGGCTTTTTGTCACAGTTGAAGAAATCAGCCCTCAGCATCTTGACCGGCGGGAAATGTTTTTTTTGAAAAAATCCCTAAGCCCCGGGGTCACAATTCCAGCAAAAATCTAACCTTTGGCAATTCACTCAAAAATGGTGCCAAACGCTTGCAAATGCTCCGCTGAAAGCTTTGGCAGTCGAAGCAGAAGGCTTTTTGTCATTTTAGAAGAAATCAGCCCTCAGCAACTTAACCGGCAGAAAATAATTTTTTGAAAAAATCCCTAAGACCCGGGGTCACAATTTCAGCAAAAATCTGACTTTTGCCAATTCACTCAAAAATGGTGCCAAACGCTTGCAAAAGCTCCGCTGAAAGCTTTGGCAGTCGAAGCAGAAGGCTTTTTGTCACAGGAAAAGAAATCAGCCCTCAACAACTTAACTGGCAGAAAATAATTTTTTGAAAAAATCCCTAAGCCCCGGGGTCACAATTTCAGCAAAAATCTGACTTTTGGCAATTCACTCAAAAATGGTGCCAAATGCTTGCAAATGCACCGCTGAAAGCTTTGGAAGTCGAAACAGAAGCCTTTTTGTCACAGGTGAAGAAATCAGCCCTCAGCAACTTAACCGGCAGAAAACAATTTTTTGAAAAAATCCCTAAGCCCCAGGGTCACAATTTCAGCAAAAATCTGACTTTTGGCAATTCACTCAAAAATGGTGCCAAATGTTTGAAAATGCTCCGCTGAAAGCTTTGGAAGTCGAAGCAGAAGCCTTTTTGTCACAGGAAAAGAAATCAGCCCTCAGCAACTTAACCGGCAGAAAACAATTTTTTGAAAAAATCCCTATGCCCCGGGGTCACAATTTCAGCAAAAATCTGACTTTTGGCAATTCAATCAAAAATGGTGCCAAACGCTTGCAAATGCTCCCCTGAAAGCTTTGGCAGTCGAAGCAGAAGGCTTTTTGTCACATTAGAAGAAATCAGCCCTCAGCAACTTAACCGGTAGAAAATAATTTTTTTAAAAAATCCCCAAGCCCCGGGGTCACAATTTCAGCAAAAATCTGACTTTTGCCAATTCACTCAAAAATGGTGCCAAACGCTTGCAAAAGCTCCGTTAAAAGCTTTGGCAGTCGAAGCAGAAGGTTTTTTTGTCACAGGAGAAGAAATCAGCCCTCAGCAACTTAACCGGCAGAAAACAATTTTTTGAAAAAATCCCTAAGCCCCGGGGTCACAATTTCAGCAAAAATCTGACTTTTGGCAATTCATTCAAAAATGGTGCCAAAAGCTTGCAAATGCTCCGCTGAAAGCTTTGGCAGTCGAAGCAGAAGGCTTTTTGTCACAGTTGAAGAAATCAGCCCTCAGCATCTTGACCGGCGGGAAATGTTTTTTTTGAAAAAATCCCTAAGCCCCGGGGTCACAATTCCAGCAAAAATCTAACCTTTGGCAATTCACTCAAAAATGGTGCCAAACGCTTGCAAATGCTCCGCTGAAAGCTTTGGCAGTCGAAGCAGAAGGCTTTTTGTCATTTTAGAAGAAATCAGCCCTCAGCAACTTAACCGGCAGAAAATAATTTTTTGAAAAAATCCCTAAGACCCGGGGTCACAATTTCAGCAAAAATCTGACTTTTGCCAATTCACTCAAAAATGGTGCCAAACGCTTGCAAAAGCTCCGCTGAAAGCTTTGGCAGTCGAAGCAGAAGGCTTTTTGTCACAGGAAAAGAAATCAGCCCTCAACAACTTAACTGGCAGAAAATAATTTTTTGAAAAAATCCCTAAGCCCCGGGGTCACAATTTCAGCAAAAATCTGACTTTTGGCAATTCACTCAAAAATGGTGCCAAATGCTTGCAAATGCACCGCTGAAAGCTTTGGAAGTCGAAACAGAAGCCTTTTTGTCACAGGTGAAGAAATCAGCCCTCAGCAACTTAACCGGCAGAAAACAATTTTTTGAAAAAATCCCTAAGCCCCAGGGTCACAATTTCAGCAAAAATCTGACTTTTGGCAATTCACTCAAAAATGGTGCCAAATGTTTGAAAATGCTCCGCTGAAAGCTTTGGAAGTCGAAGCAGAAGCCTTTTTGTCACAGGAAAAGAAATCAGCCCTCAGCAACTTAACCGGCAGAAAACAATTTTTTGAAAAAATCCCTATGCCCCGGCGTCACAATTTCAGCAAAAATCTGACTTTTGGCAATTCAATCAAAAATGGTGCGAAACGCTTGCAAAAGCTCCGCTGAAAGCTTTGGCAGTCGAAGCAGAAGGCTTTTTATCACAGGAGAAGAAATCAGCCCTCAGCAACTTAACCGGCAGAAAACAATTTTTTGAAAAAATCCCTAAGACCCGGGGTCACAATTTCAGCAAAAATCTGACTTTTGCCAATTCACTCAAAAATGGTGCCAAACGCTTGCAAATGCTCCCCTGAAAGCTTTGGCAGTCGAAGCAGAAGGCTTTTTGTCACAGGTGAAGAAATCAGCCCTCAACAACTTAACCGGCAGAAAATAATTTTTTGAAAAAATCCCTAAGCCCCGGGGTCACAATTTCAGCAAAAATCTGACTTTTGGCAATTTACTCAAAAATGGTGCCAAACGCTTGCAAATGCTCCCCTGAAAGCTTTGGCAGTCGAAGCAGAAGGCTTTTTGTCACATTAGAAGAAATCAGCCCTCAGCAACTTAACCGGTAGAAAATAATTTTTTAAAAAAATCCCCAAGCCCCGGGGTCACAATTTCAGCAAAAATCTGACTTTTGCCAATTCACTCAAAAATGGTGCCAAACGCTTGCAAAAGCTCCGTTAAAAGCTTTGGCAGTCGAAGCAGAAGGTTTTTTTGTCACAGGAGAAGAAATCAGCCCTCAGCAACTTAACCGGCAGAAAACAATTTTTTGAAAAAATCCCTAAGCCCCGGGGTCACAATTCCAGCAAAAATCTAACCTTTGGCAATTCACTCAAAAATGGTGCCAAACGCTTGCAAAAGCTCCGCTGAAAGCTTTGGCAGTCGAAGCAGAAGGCTTTTTGTCATTTTAGAAGAAATCAGCCCTCAGCAACTTAACCGGCAGAAAATAATTTTTTGAAAAAATCCCTAAGACCCGGGGTCACAATTTCAGCAAAAATCTGACTTTTGCCAATTCACTCAAAAATGGTGCCAAACGCTTGCAAAAGCTCCGCTGAAAGCTTTGGCAGTCGAAGCAGAAGGCTTTTTGTCACAGGAAAAGAAATCAGCCCTCAACAACTTAACTGGCAGAAAATAATTTTTTGAAAAAATCCCTAAGCCCCGGGGTCACAATTTCAGCAAAAATCTGACTTTTGGCAATTCACTCAAAAATGGTGCCAAATGCTTGCAAATGCACCGCTGAAAGCTTTGGAAGTCGAAACAGAAGCCTTTTTGTCACAGGTGAAGAAATCAGCCCTCAGCAACTTAACCGGCAGAAAATAATTTTTTGAAAAAATCCCTAAGCCCCAGGGTCACAATTTCAGCAAAAATCTGACTTTTGGCAATTCACTCAAAAATGGTGCCAAATGTTTGAAAATGCTCCGCTGAAAGCTTTGGAAGTCGAAGCAGAAGCCTTTTTGTCACAGGAAAAGAAATCAGCCCTCAGCAACTTAACCGGCAGAAAACAATTTTTTGAAAAAATCCCTATGCCCCGGGGTCACAATTTCAGCAAAAATCTGACTTTTGGCAATTCAATCAAAAATGGTGCCAAACGCTTGCAAATGCGCCGCTGAAAGCTTTGGCAGTCGAAACAGAAGGCTTTTTTGTCACAGGAAAAGAAATCAGCCCTCAACAACTTCAACGGCGTAAAATGTTTATTTTTTGAAAAAATTCCTAAGCCCCGGGGTCACAATTTCAGCAAAAATCTGACTTTTGGCAATTCACTCAAAAATGGTTCCAAACGCTTGCAAAAGCTCCGCTGAAAGCTTTGGCAGTCGAACAGAAGGCTTTTTGTCACAGGAAAAGAAATCAGCCCTCAACAACTTAACCGGCAGAAAATAATTTTTTGAAAAAATCCCTAAGCCCCGGGGTCACAATTTCAGCAAAAATCTGACTTTTGGCAATTCACTCAAAAATGGTTCCAAACGCTTGCAAAAGCTCCGCTGAAAGCTTTGGCAGTCGAAGCAGAAGGCTTTTTGTCACATTAGAAGAAATCAGCCCTCAGCAACTTAACCGGCAGAAAATAATTTTTTGAAAAAATCCCTAAGCCCCGGGGTCACAATTTCAGCAAAAATCTGACTTTTGGCAATTCACTCAAAAATGGTTCCAAACGCTTGCAAAAGCTCCGCTGAAAGCTTTGGCAATCGAAGCATAAGGCTTTTTGTCACATTAGAAGAAATCAGCCCTCAACAACTTGACCGGCGGAAAATGTTTTTTTTGAAAAAATCCCTAAGCCCCGGGGTCACAATTTCAGGAAAAATCTGACTTTTGGCAATTCAATCAAAAATGGTGCCAAACGCTTGCAAATGCTCCGCTGAAAGTTTTGGCAGTCGAAACAGAAGGCTTTTTATCACAGGAGAAGAAATCAGCCCTCAGCAACTTGACGGGCGGAAAAACTTTTTTTCAAAAAATCCCCAAGCCCCGGGGTCACAATTTCAGCAAAAATCTGACTTTTGGCAATTCACTCAAAAATGGTGCTAAATGCTTGCAAATGCTCCGCTGAAAGCTTTGGCAGTCGAAGCAGAAGGCTTTTTGTCACAGGTGAAGAAATCAGCCCTCAGCAACTTAACCGGCAGAAAATAATTTTTTGAAAAAATCCCTAAGCCCCGGGGGCCCCAATTTCAGCAAAAATCTGACTTTTGGCAATTCATTCAAAAATGGTGCCAAATGCTTGCAAATGCACCGCTGAAAGCTTTGGAAGTCGAAGCAGAAGCCTTTTTGTCACAGGTGAAGAAATCAGCCCTCAGCAACTTAACCGGCAGAAAATAATTTTTTGAAAAAATCCCTAAACCCCAGGGTCACAATTTCAGAAAAAATCTGACTTTAGCCAATTCAATTAAAAATGGTGCCAAACGCGTGCAAATGCTCCCCTGAAAGTTTTGGCAGTCGATACAGAAGGCTTTTTATCACATGAAAAGAAATCAGCCCTCAGGAACCTGACCGACGGAAAAACTTTTTTTGAAAAAATCCCTAATCCCCGGGGTCACAATTTGAGCAAAAATCCGACTTTTGGCAATTCACTCAAAAATGGTGCCAAACGCTTGCAAATGCGCCGCTGAAAGCTTTGGCAGTCGAAACAGAAGGCTTTTTGTCACAGGAGAAGAAATTAGTGCTCAACATCTTGACCGGCGGAAAATGTTTTTTTTGAAAAAATCCCTAAGCCCCGGGGTCACAATTTCAGCAAAAATCTGACTTTTGCCAATTCACTCAAAAATGGTGCCAAACGCTTGCAAAAGCTCCGCTGAAAGCTTTGGCAGTCGAAGCAGAAGGCTTTTTGTCACATTAGAAGAAATCAGCCCTCAGCAACTTAACCGGCAGAAAATAATTTTTTGAAAAAATCCCCAAGCCCCGGGGTCACAATTTCAGCAAAAATCTGACTTTTGCCAATTCACTCAAAAATGGTGCCAAACGCTTGCAAAAGCTCCGTTAAAAGCTTTGGAAGTTGAAGCAGAAGGCTTTTTGTCACAGGAGAAGAAATCAGCCCTCAGCAACTTAACCGGCAGAAAACAATTTTTTGAAAAAATCCCTAAGCCCCGGGGTCACAATTTCAGCAAAAATCTGACTTTTGGCAATTCACTCAAAAATGGTGCCAAACGCTTGCAAATGCTCCCCTGAAAGCTTTGGCAGTTGAAACAGAAGGCTTTTTGTCACAGGAGAAGAAATCAGCCCTCAGCAACTTGACGGGCGGAAAAACTTTTTTTGAAAAAATCCCTAAGCCCCGGGGTCACAATTTCAGCAAAAATCTGACTTTTGGCAATTCACTCAAAAATGGTGCCAAATGCTTGCAAATGCTCCGCTGAAAGCTTTGGCAGTCGAAGCAGAAGCCTTTTTGTCACAGGAAAAGAAATCAGCCCTCAACAACTTCAACGGCGTAAAATGTTTTTTTTTTTGAAAAAATTCCTAAGCCCCGGGGTCACAATTTCAGCAAAAATCTGACTTTTGGCAATTCACTCAGAAATGTTGTCAAACACTTGAATATGCTCCGCTGAAAGCTTTGGCAGTCGAAACAGAAGGCTTTTTGTCACAGGAGAAGAAATCAGCCCTCAGCAACTTAACCGGCAGAAAACAATTTTTTGAAAAAATCCCTAAGCCCCGGGGTCACAATTTCAGCAAAAATCTGACTTTTGGCAATTCAATCAAAAATGGTGCCAAACGCTTGCAAATGCGCCGCTGAAAGCTTTGGCAGTCGAAACAGAAGGCTTTTTTGTCACAGGAAAAGAAATCAGCCCTCAACAACGTGACCAGCGGAAAAACTTTTTTTGAAAAAATCCCTAAGCCCCGGGGTCACAATTTCAGCAAAAATCTGACTTTTGCCAATTCACTCAAAAATGGTGCCAAACGCTTGCAAATGCTCCCCTGAAAGCTTTGGCAGTCGAAGCAGAAGGCTTTTTGTCACAGGTGAAGAAATCAGCCCTCAACAACTTAACCGGCAGAAAATAATTTTTTGAAAAAATCCCTAAGCCCCGGGGTCACAATTTCAGCAAAAATCTGACTTTTGGCAATTCACTCAAAAATGGTGCCAAACGCTTGCAAATGCTCCCCTGAAAGCTTTGGCAGTCGAAGCAGAAGGCTTTTTGTCACATTAGAAGAAATCAGCCCTCAGCAACTTAACCGGTAGAAAATAATTTTTTTAAAAAATCCCCAAGCCCCGGGGTCACAATTTCAGCAAAAATCTGACTTTTGCCAATTCACTCAAAAATGGTGCCAAACGCTTGCAAAAGCTCCGTTAAAAGCTTTGGCAGTCGAAGCAGAAGGTTTTTTTGTCACAGGAGAAGAAATCAGCCCTCAGCAACTTAACCGGCAGAAAACAATTTTTTGAAAAAATCCCTAAGCCCCGGGGTCACAATTTCAGCAAAAATCTGACTTTTGGCAATTCATTCAAAAATGGTGCCAAACGCTTGCAAATGCTCCCCTGAAAGCTTTGGCAGTCGAAACAGAAGGCTTTTTGTCACAGGAGAAGAAATCAGCCCTCAGCAACTTGACCGGCGGAAAAACTTTTTTTGAAAAAAACCCTAAGCCCCGGTGTCACAATTTCAGCAAAAATCTGACTTTTGGCAATTCACTCAAAAATGGTGCCAAAAGCTTGCAAATGCTCCGCTGAAAGCTTTGGCAGTCGAAGCAGAAGGCTTTTTGTCACAGGTGAAGAAATCAGCCCTCAGCATCTTGACCGGCGGGAAATGTTTTTTTTGAAAAAATCCCTAAGCCCCGGGGTCACAATTCCAGCAAAAATCTAACCTTTGGCAATTCACTCAAAAATGGTGCCAAACGCTTGCAAATGCTCCGCTGAAAGCTTTGGCAGTCGAAGCAGAAGGCTTTTTGTCATTTTAGAAGAAATCAGCCCTCAGCAACTTAACCGGCAGAAAATAATTTTTTGAAAAAATCCCTAAGACCCGGGGTCACAATTTCAGCAAAAATCTGACTTTTGCCAATTCACTCAAAAATGGTGCCAAACGCTTGCAAAAGCTCCGCTGAAAGCTTTGGCAGTCGAAGCAGAAGGCTTTTTGTCACAGGAAAAGAAATCAGCCCTCAACAACTTAACTGGCAGAAAATAATTTTTTGAAAAAATCCCTAAGCCCCGGGGTCACAATTTCAGCAAAAATCTGACTTTTGGCAATTCACTCAAAAATGGTGCCAAATGCTTGCAAATGCACCGCTGAAAGCTTTGGAAGTCGAAACAGAAGCCTTTTTGTCACAGGTGAAGAAATCAGCCCTCAGCAACTTAACCGGCAGAAAATAATTTTTTGAAAAAATCCCTAAGCCCCAGGGTCACAATTTCAGCAAAAATCTGACTTTTGGCAATTCACTCAAAAATGGTGCCAAATGTTTGAAAATGCTCCGCTGAAAGCTTTGGAAGTCGAAGCAGAAGCCTTTTTGTCACAGGAAAAGAAATCAGCCCTCAGCAACTTAACCGGCAGAAAACAATTTTTTGAAAAAATCCCTATGCCCCGGGTTCACAATTTCAGCAAAAATCTGACTTTTGGCAATTCAATCAAAAATGGTGCGAAACGCTTGCAAAAGCTCCGCTGAAAGCTTTGGCAGTCGAAGCAGAAGGCTTTTTATCACAGGAGAAGAAATCAGCCCTCAGCAACTTAACCGGCAGAAAACAATTTTTTGAAAAAATCCCTAAGCCCCGGGGTCACAATTTCAGCAAAAATCTGACTTTTGGCAATTCAATCAAAAATGGTGCCAAACGCTTGCAAATGCTCCCCTGAAAACTTTGGCAGTCGAAGCAGAAGGCTTTTTGTCACAGGTGAAGAAATCAGCCCTCAACAACTTGACCAGCGGAAAAACTTTTTTTGAAAAAATCCCTAAGCCCCGGGGTCACAATTTCAGCAAAAATCTGACTTTTGGCAATTCACTCAAAAATGGTGCCAAACGCTTGCAAATGCTCCCCTGAAAGCTTTGGCAGTCGAAGCAGAAGGCTTTTTGTCACAGGTGAAGAAATCAGCCCTCAACAACTTAACCGGCAGAAAATAATTTTTTGAAAAAATCCCTAAGCCCCGGGGTCACAATTTCAGCAAAAATCTGACTTTTGGCAATTCACTCAAAAATGGTGCCAAACGCTTGCAAATGCTCCCCTGAAAGCTTTGGCAGTCGAAGCAGAAGGCTTTTTGTCACATTAGAAGAAATCAGCCCTCAGCAACTTAACCGGTAGAAAATAATTTTTTTAAAAAATCCCCAAGCCCCGGGGTCACAATTTCAGCAAAAATCTGACTTTTGCCAATTCACTCAAAAATGGTGCCAAACGCTTGCAAAAGCTCCGTTAAAAGCTTTGGCAGTCGAAGCAGAAGGTTTTTTTGTCACAGGAGAAGAAATCAGCCCTCAGCAACTTAACCGGCAGAAAACAATTTTTTGAAAAAATCCCTAAGCCCCGGGGTCACAATTTCAGCAAAAATCTGACTTTTGGCAATTCATTCAAAAATGGTGCCAAAAGCTTGCAAATGCTCCGCTGAAAGCTTTGGCAGTCGAAGCAGAAGGCTTTTTGTCACAGTTGAAGAAATCAGCCCTCAGCATCTTGACCGGCGGGAAATGTTTTTTTTGAAAAAATCCCTAAGCCCCGGGGTCACAATTCCAGCAAAAATCTAACCTTTGGCAATTCACTCAAAAATGGTGCCAAACGCTTGCAAATGCTCCGCTGAAAGCTTTGGCAGTCGAAGCAGAAGGCTTTTTGTCATTTTAGAAGAAATCAGCCCTCAGCAACTTAACCGGCAGAAAATAATTTTTTGAAAAAATCCCTAAGACCCGGGGTCACAATTTCAGCAAAAATCTGACTTTTGCCAATTCACTCAAAAATGGTGCCAAACGCTTGCAAAAGCTCCGCTGAAAGCTTTGGCAGTCGAAGCAGAAGGCTTTTTGTCACAGGAAAAGAAATCAGCCCTCAACAACTTAACTGGCAGAAAATAATTTTTTGAAAAAATCCCTAAGCCCCGGGGTCACAATTTCAGCAAAAATCTGACTTTTGGCAATTCACTCAAAAATGGTGCCAAATGCTTGCAAATGCACCGCTGAAAGCTTTGGAAGTCGAAACAGAAGCCTTTTTGTCACAGGTGAAGAAATCAGCCCTCAGCAACTTAACCGGCAGAAAACAATTTTTTGAAAAAATCCCTAAGCCCCAGGGTCACAATTTCAGCAAAAATCTGACTTTTGGCAATTCACTCAAAAATGGTGCCAAATGTTTGAAAATGCTCCGCTGAAAGCTTTGGAAGTCGAAGCAGAAGCCTTTTTGTCACAGGAAAAGAAATCAGCCCTCAGCAACTTAACCGGCAGAAAACAATTTTTTGAAAAAATCCCTATGCCCCGGCGTCACAATTTCAGCAAAAATCTGACTTTTGGCAATTCAATCAAAAATGGTGCGAAACGCTTGCAAAAGCTCCGCTGAAAGCTTTGGCAGTCGAAGCAGAAGGCTTTTTATCACAGGAGAAGAAATCAGCCCTCAGCAACTTAACCGGCAGAAAACAATTTTTTGAAAAAATCCCTAAGACCCGGGGTCACAATTTCAGCAAAAATCTGACTTTTGCCAATTCACTCAAAAATGGTGCCAAACGCTTGCAAATGCTCCCCTGAAAGCTTTGGCAGTCGAAGCAGAAGGCTTTTTGTCACAGGTGAAGAAATCAGCCCTCAACAACTTAACCGGCAGAAAATAATTTTTTGAAAAAATCCCTAAGCCCCGGGGTCACAATTTCAGCAAAAATCTGACTTTTGGCAATTTACTCAAAAATGGTGCCAAACGCTTGCAAATGCTCCCCTGAAAGCTTTGGCAGTCGAAGCAGAAGGCTTTTTGTCACATTAGAAGAAATCAGCCCTCAGCAACTTAACCGGTAGAAAATAATTTTTTAAAAAAATCCCCAAGCCCCGGGGTCACAATTTCAGCAAAAATCTGACTTTTGCCAATTCACTCAAAAATGGTGCCAAACGCTTGCAAAAGCTCCGTTAAAAGCTTTGGCAGTCGAAGCAGAAGGTTTTTTTGTCACAGGAGAAGAAATCAGCCCTCAGCAACTTAACCGGCAGAAAACAATTTTTTGAAAAAATCCCTAAGCCCCGGGGTCACAATTCCAGCAAAAATCTAACCTTTGGCAATTCACTCAAAAATGGTGCCAAACGCTTGCAAAAGCTCCGCTGAAAGCTTTGGCAGTCGAAGCAGAAGGTTTTTTTGTCACAGGTGAAGAAATCAGCCCTCAGCAACTTAACCGGCAGAAAATAATTTTTTGAAAAAATCCCTAAGCCCCAGGGTCACAATTTCAGCAAAAATCTGACTTTTGGCAATTCACTCAAAAATGGTGCCAAATGTTTGAAAATGCTCCGCTGAAAGCTTTGGAAGTCGAAGCAGAAGCCTTTTTGTCACAGGAAAAGAAATCATCCCTCAGCAACTTAACCGGCAGAAAACAATTTTTTGAAAAAATCCCTATGCCCCGGGTTCACAATTTCAGCAAAAATCTGACTTTTGGCAATTCAATCAAAAATGGTGCGAAACGCTTGCAAAAGCTCTGCTGAAAGCTTTGGCAGTCGAAGCAGAAGGCTTTTTATCACAGGAGAAGAAATCAGCCCTCAGCAACTTAACCGGCAGAAAACAATTTTTTGAAAAAATCCCTAAGACCCGGGGTCACAATTTCAGCAAAAATCTGACTTTTGGCAATTCAATCAAAAATGGTGCCAAACGCTTGCAAATGCGCCGCTGAAAGCTTTGGCAGTCGAAACAGAAGGCTTTTTGTCACAGGAAAAGAAATCAGCCCTCAACAACTTAACCGGCGGAAAAACTTTTTTTGAAAAAATCCAATTTCAGCAAAAATCTGACTTTTGGTAATTCACTCAAAAATGGTGCCAAACGCTTGCAAATGCGCCGCTGAAAGCTTTGGCAGTCGAAACAGAAGGCTTTTTGTCACAGGAGAAGAAATTAGCGCTCAACATCTTGACCGGCGGAAAATGTTTTTTTTGAAAAAATCCCTAAGCCCCGGGGTCACAATTTCAGCAAAAATCTGACTTTTGCCAATTCACTCAAAAATGGTGCCAAACGCTTGCAAAAGCTCCGCTGAAAGCTTTGGCAGTCGAAGCAGAAGGCTTTTTGTCACATTAGAAGAAATCAGCCCTCAGCAACTTAACCGGCAGAAAATAATTTTTTGAAAAAATCCCTAAGCCCCGGGGTCACAATTTCAGCAAAAATCTGACTTTTGCCAATTCACTCAAAAATGGTGCCAAACGCTTGCAAATGCTCCGCTGAAAGCTTTGGCAGTCGAAGCAGAAGCCTTTTTGTCACAGGAAAAGAAATCAGCCCTCAACAACTTCAACGGCGTAAAATGTTTTTTTTTTTGAAAAAATTCCTAAGCCCCGGGGTCACAATTTCAGCAAAAATCTGACTTTTGGCAATTCACTCAGAAATGTTGCCAAACACTTGAAAATGCTCCGCTGAAAGCTTTGGCAGTGGAAAGAGAAGGCTTCTTGTCACAGGAGAAGAAATCAGCCCTCAGCAACTTAACCGGCAGAAAACAATTTTTTGAAAAAATCCCTAAGCCCCGGGGTCACAATTTCAGCAAAAATCTGACTTTTGGCAATTCACTCAAAAATGGTGCCAAACGCTTGCAAATGCACCGCTGAAAGCTTTGGCAGTCGAAGCAGAAGGCTTTTTGTCACAGGTGAAGAAATCAGCCCTCAGCAACTTAACTGGCAGAAAATAATTTTTTGAAAAAATCCCTAAGCCCCGGGGTCACAATTTCAGCAAAAATCTGACTTTTGGCAATTCACTCAAAAATGGTGCCAAACGCTTGCAAAAGCTCCGCTGAAAGCTTTGGCAGTCGATGCAGAAGGCTTTTTGTCACATTAGAAGAAATCAGCCCTCAGCAACTTAACCGGCAGAAAATAATTTTTTTAAAAAATCCCCAAGCCCCGGGGTCACAATTTCAGCAAAAATCTGACTTTTGCCAATTCACTCAAAAATGGTGCCAAACGCTTGCAAAAGCTCCGTTAAAAGCTTTGGCAGTCGATGCAGAAGGTTTTTTTGTCACAGGAGAAGAAATCAGCCCTCAGCAACTTAACCGGCAGAAAACAATTTTTTGAAAAAATCCCTAAGCCCCGGGGTCACAATTTCAGCAAAAATCTGACTTTTGGCAATTCATTCAAAAATGGTGCCAAACGCTTGCAAATGCTCCCCTGAAAGCTTTGGCAGTCGAAACAGAAGGCTTTTTGTCACAGGAGAAGAAATCAGCCCTCAGCAACTTGACCGGCGGAAAAACTTTTTTTTAAAAAATCCCCAAGCCCCGGGGTCACAATTTCAGCAAAAATCTGACTTTTCGCAATTCATTCAAAAATGGTGCCAAATGATTGCAAATGCACCGCTGTAAGCTTTGGAAGTCGAAGCAGAAGCCTTTTTGTCACAGGAGAAGAAATCAGCCCTCAGCATCTTGACCGGCGGGAAATGTTTTTTTTGAAAAAATCCCTAAGCCCCGGGGTCACAATTCCAGCAAAAATCTAACCTTTGGCAATTCACTCAAAAATGGTGCCAAACGCTTGCAAAAGCTCCGCTGAAAGCTTTGGCAGTCGAAGCAGAAGGCTTTTTGTCATTTTAGAAGAAATCAGCCCTCAGCAACTTAACCGGCAGAAAATAATTTTTTGAAAAAATCCCTAAGCCCCGGGGTCACAATTTCAGCAAAAATCTGACTTTTGGCAATTCACTCAAAAATGGTGCCAAACGCTTGCAAAAGCTCCGCTGAAAGCTTTGGCAGTCGAAGCAGAAGGCTTTTTGTCACAGGAAAAGAAATCAGCCCTCAACAACTTAACTGGCAGAAAATAATTTTTTGAAAAAATCCCTAAGCCCCGGGGTCACAATTTCAGCAAAAATCTGACTTTTGGCAATTCACTCAAAAATGGTGCCAAATGCTTGCAAATGCACCGCTGAAAGCTTTGGAAGTCGAAACAGAAGCCTTTTTGTCACAGGAGAAGAAATCAGCCCTCAGCAACTTAACCGGCAGAAAATAATTTTTTGAAAAAATCCCTAAGCCCCAGGGTCACAATTTCAGCAAAAATCTGACTTTTGGCAATTCACTCAAAAATGGTGCCAAATGTTTGAAAATGCGCCGCTGAAAGCTTTGGAAGTCGAAGCAGAAGCCTTTTTGTCACAGGAAAAGAAATCAGCCCTCAGCAACTTAACCGGCAGAAAACAATTTTTTGAAAAAATCCCTATGCCCCGGGGTCACAATTTCAGCAAAAATCTGACTTTTGGCAATTCAATCAAAAATGGTGCCAAACGCTTGCAAATGCGCCGCTGAAAGCTTTGGCAGTCGAAACAGAAGGCTTTTTTGTCACAGGAAAAGAAATCAGCCCTCAACAACTTGATCGGCGGAAAAACTTTTTTTGAAAAAATCCCTAAGCCCCGGGGTCACAATTTCAGCAAAAATCTGACTTTTGGCAATTCACTCAAAAATGGTGCCAAACGCTTGCAAATGCTCCCCTGAAAGCTTTGGCAGTCGAAACAGAAGGCTTTTTGTCACAGGTGAAGAAATCAGCCCTCAGCAACTTAACCGGCAGAAAATAATTTTTTTAAAAAATCCCCAAGCCCCGGGGTCACAATTTCAGCAAAAATCTGACTTTTCGCAATTCATTCAAAAATGGTGCCAAATGCTTGCAAATGCACCGCTGTAAGCTTTGGAAGTCGAAGCAGAAGCCTTTTTGTCACAGGAGAAGAAATCAGCCCTCAGCATCTTGACCGGCGGGAAATGTTTTTTTTGAAAAAATCCCTAAGCCCCGGGGTCACAATTCCAGCAAAAATCTAACCTTTGGCAATTCACTCAAAAATGGTGCCAAACGCTTGCAAAAGCTCCGCTGAAAGCTTTGGCAGTCGAAGCAGAAGGCTTTTTGTCATTTTAGAAGAAATCAGCCCTCAGCAACTTAACCGGCAGAAAATAATTTTTTGAAAAAATCCCTAAGCCCCGGGGTCACAATTTCAGCAAAAATCTGACTTTTGGCAATTCACTCAAAAATGGTGCCAAACGCTTGCAAAAGCTCCGCTGAAAGCTTTGGCAGTCGAAGCAGAAGGCTTTTTGTCACAGGAAAAGAAATCAGCCCTCAACAACTTAACTGGCAGAAAATAATTTTTTGAAAAAATCCCTAAGCCCCGGGGTCACAATTTCAGCAAAAATCTGACTTTTGGCAATTCACTCAAAAATGGTGCCAAATGCTTGCAAATGCACCGCTGAAAGCTTTGGAAGTCGAAACAGAAGCCTTTTTGTCACAGGTGAAGAAATCAGCCCTCAGCAACTTAACCGGCAGAAAATAATTTTTTGAAAAAATCCCTAAGCCCCAGGGTCACAATTTCAGCAAAAATCTGACTTTTGGCAATTCACTCAAAAATGGTGCCAAATGTTTGAAAATGCTCCGCTGAAAGCTTTGGAAGTCGAAGCAGAAGCCTTTTTGTCACAGGAAAAGAAATCAGCCCTCAGCAACTTAACCGGCAGAAAACAATTTTTTGAAAAAATCCCTATGCCCCGGGGTCACAATTTCAGCAAAAATCTGACTTTTGGCAATTCAATCAAAAATGGTGCCAAACGCTTGCAAATGCGCCGCTGAAAGCTTTGGCAGTCGAAACAGAAGGCTTTTTTGTCACAGGAAAAGAAATCAGCCCTCAACAACTTGATCGGCGGAAAAACTTTTTTTGAAAAAATCCCTAAGCCCCGGGGTCACAATTTCAGCAAAAATCTGACTTTTGCCAATTCACTCAAAAACGGTGCCAAACCCTTGCAAATGCACCGCTGAAAGCTTTGGCAGTCGAAGCAGAAGGCTTTTTGTCACAGGTGAAGAAATCAGCCCTCAGCAACTTAACTGGCAGAAAATAATTTTTTGAAAAAATCCCTAAGCCCCGGGGTCACAATTTCAGCAAAAATCTGACTTTTGGCAATTCACTCAAAAATGGTGCCAAACGCTTGCAAAAGCTCCGCTGAAAGCTTTGGCAGTCGATGCAGAAGGCTTTTTGTCACATTAGAAGAAATCAGCCCTCAGCAACTTAACCGGCAGAAAATAATTTTTTTAAAAAATCCCCAAGCCCCGGGGTCACAATTTCAGCAAAAATCTGACTTTTCGCAATTCATTCAAAAATGGTGCCAAATGCTTGCAAATGCACCGCTGTAAGCTTTGGAAGTCGAAGCAGAAGCCTTTTTGTCACAGGAGAAGAAATCAGCCCTCAGCATCTTGACCGGCGGGAAATGTTTTTTTTGAAAAAATCCCTAAGCCCCGGGGTCACAATTCCAGCAAAAATCTAACCTTTGGCAATTCACTCAAAAATGGTGCCAAACGCTTGCAAAAGCTCCGCTGAAAGCTTTGGCAGTCGAAGCAGAAGGCTTTTTGTCATTTTAGAAGAAATCAGCCCTCAGCAACTTAACCGGCAGAAAATAATTTTTTGAAAAAATCCCTAAGCCCCGGGGTCACAATTTCAGCAAAAATCTGACTTTTGGCAATTCACTCAAAAATGGTGCCAAACGCTTGCAAAAGCTCCGCTGAAAGCTTTGGCAGTCGAAGCAGAAGGCTTTTTGTCACAGGAAAAGAAATCAGCCCTCAACAACTTAACTGGCAGAAAATAATTTTTTGAAAAAATCCCTAAGCCCCGGGGTCACAATTTCAGCAAAAATCTGACTTTTGGCAATTCACTCAAAAATGGTGCCAAATGCTTGCAAATGCACCGCTGAAAGCTTTGGAAGTCGAAACAGAAGCCTTTTTGTCACAGGTGAAGAAATCAGCCCTCAGCAACTTAACCGGCAGAAAATAATTTTTTGAAAAAATCCCTAAGCCCCAGGGTCACAATTTCAGCAAAAATCTGACTTTTGGCAATTCACTCAAAAATGGTGCCAAATGTTTGAAAATGCTCCGCTGAAAGCTTTGGAAGTCGAAGCAGAAGCCTTTTTGTCACAGGAAAAGAAATCAGCCCTCAGCAACTTAACCGGCAGAAAACAATTTTTTGAAAAAATCCCTATGCCCCGGGGTCACAATTTCAGCAAAAATCTGACTTTTGGCAATTCAATCAAAAATGGTGCCAAACGCTTGCAAATGCGCCGCTGAAAGCTTTGGCAGTCGAAACAGAAGGCTTTTTTGTCACAGGAAAAGAAATCAGCCCTCAACAACTTGATCGGCGGAAAAACTTTTTTTGAAAAAATCCCTAAGCCCCGGGGTCACAATTTCAGCAAAAATCTGACTTTTGCCAATTCACTCAAAAACGGTGCCAAACCCTTGCAAATGCACCGCTGAAAGCTTTGGCAGTCGAAGCAGAAGGCTTTTTGTCACAGGTGAAGAAATCAGCCCTCAGCAACTTAACTGGCAGAAAATAATTTTTTGAAAAAATCCCTAAGCCCCGGGGTCACAATTTCAGCAAAAATCTGACTTTTGGCAATTCACTCAAAAATGGTGCCAAACGCTTGCAAAAGCTCCGCTGAAAGCTTTGGCAGTCGATGCAGAAGGCTTTTTGTCACATTAGAAGAAATCAGCCCTCAGCAACTTAACCGGCAGAAAATAATTTTTTTAAAAAATCCCCAAGCCCCGGGGTCACAATTTCAGCAAAAATCTGACTTTTGCCAATTCACTCAAAAATGGTGCCAAACGCTTGCAAAAGCTCCATTAAAAGCTTTGGCAGTCGATGCAGAAGGTTTTTTTGTCACAGGAGAAGAAATCAGCCCTCAGCAACTTAACCGGCAGAAAACAATTTTTTGAAAAAATCCCTAAGCCCCGGGGTCACAATTTCAGCAAAAATCTGACTTTTGGCAATTCATTCAAAAATGGTGCCAAACGCTTGCAAATGCTCCCCTGAAAGCTTTGGCAGTCGAAACAGAAGGCTTTTTGTCACAGGAGAAGAAATCAGCCCTCAGCAACTTGACCGGCGGAAAAACTTTTTTTGAAAAAATCCCTAAGCCCCGGTGTCACAATTTCAGCAAAAATCTGACTTTTGGCAATTCACTCAAAAATGGTGCCAAAAGCTTGCAAATGCTCCGCTGAAAGCTTTGGCAGTCGAAGCAGAAGGCTTTTTGTCACAGGTGAAGAAATCAGCCCTCAGCAACTTAACCGGCAGAAAATAATTTTTTTAAAAAATCCCTAAGCCCCGGGGTCACAATTTCAGCAAAAATCTGACTTTTCGCAATTCATTCAAAAATAGTGCCAAATGCTTGCAAATGCACCGCTGTAAGCTTTGGAAGTCGAAGCAGAAGCCTTTTTGTCACAGGAGAAGAAATCAGCCCTCAGCATCTTGACCGGCGGGAAATGTTTTTTTTGAAAAAATCCCTAAGCCCCGGGGTCACAATTCCAGCAAAAATCTAACCTTTGGCAATTCACTCAAAAATGGTGCCAAACGCTTGCAAAAGCTCCGCTGAAAGCTTTGGCAGTCGAAGCAGAAGGCTTTTTGTCATTTTAGAAGAAATCAGCCCTCAGCAACTTAACCGGCAGAAAATAATTTTTTGAAAAAATCCCTAAGCCCCGGGGTCACAATTTCAGCAAAAATCTGACTTTTGGCAATTCACTCAAAAATGGTGCCAAACGCTTGCAAAAGCTCCGCTGAAAGCTTTGGCAGTCGAAGCAGAAGGCTTTTTGTCACAGGAAAAGAAATCAGCCCTCAACAACTTAACTGGCAGAAAATAATTTTTTGAAAAAATCCCTAAGCCCCGGGGTCACAATTTCAGCAAAAATCTGACTTTTGGCAATTCACTCAAAAATGGTGCCAAATGCTTGCAAATGCACCGCTGAAAGCTTTGGAAGTCGAAACAGAAGCCTTTTTGTCACAGGTGAAGAAATCAGCCCTCAGCAACTTAACCGGCAGAAAATAATTTTTTGAAAAAATCCCTAAGCCCCAGGGTCACAATTTCAGCAAAAATCTGACTTTTGGCAATTCACTCAAAAATGGTGCCAAATGTTTGAAAATGCTCCGCTGAAAGCTTTGGAAGTCGAAGCAGAAGCCTTTTTGTCACAGGAAAAGAAATCAGCCCTCAGCAACTTAACCGGCAGAAAACAATTTTTTGAAAAAATCCCTATGCCCCGGGGTCACAATTTCAGCAAAAATCTGACTTTTGGCAATTCAATCAAAAATGGTGCGAAAAGCTTGCAAAAGCTCCGCTAAAAGCTTTGGCAGTCGAAGCAGAAGGCTTTTTATCACAGGAGAAGAAATCAGCCCTCAGCAACTTAACCGGCAGAAAACAATTTTTTGAAAAAATCCCTAAGACCCGGGGTCACAATTTCAGCAAAAATCTGACTTTTGGCAATTCAATCAAAAATGGTGCCAAACGCTTGCAAATGCGCCGCTGAAAGCTTTGGCAGTCGAAACAGAAGGCTTTTTGTCACAGGAAAAGAAATCAGCCCTCAACAACTTAACCGGCGGAAAAACTTTTTTTGAAAAAATCCCTAAGCCCCGGGGTCACAATTTCAGCAAAAATCTGACTTTTGGCAATTCACTCAAAAATGGTGCCAAACGCTTGCAAATGCGCCGCTGAAAGCTTTGGCAGTCGAAACAGAAGGCTTTTTGTCACAGGAGAAGAAATTAGCGCTCAACATCTTGACCGACGGAAAATGTTTTTTTTGAAAAAATCCCTAAGCCCCGGGGTCACAATTTCAGCAAAAATCTGACTTTTGCCAATTCACTCAAAAATGGTGCCAAACGCTTGCAAAAGCTCCGCTGAAAGCTTTGGCAGTCGAAGCAGAAGGCTTTTTGTCACATTAGAAGAAATCAGCCCTCAGCAACTTAACCGGCAGAAAATAATTTTTTGAAAAAATCCCTAAGCCCCGGGGTCACAATTTCAGCAAAAATCTGACTTTTGCCAATTCACTCAAAAATGGTGCCAAAAGCTTGCAAATGCTCCGCTGAAAGCTTTGGCAGTCGAAGCAGAAGCCTTTTTGTCACAGGAAAAGAAATCAGCCCTCAACAACTTCAACGGCGTAAAATGTTTTTTTTTTTTGAAAAAATTCCTAAGCCCCGGGGTCACAATTTCAGCAAAAATCTGACTTTTGGCAATTCACTCAGAAATGTTGCCAAACACTTGAATATGCTCCGCTGAAAGCTTTGGCAGTCGAAAGAGAAGGCTTTTTGTCACAGGAGAAGAAATCAGCCCTCAGCAACTTAACCGGCAGAAAACAATTTTTTGAAAAAATCCCTAAGCCCCGGGGTCACAATTTCAGCAAAAATCTGACTTTTGGCAATTCAATCAAAAATGGTGCCAAACGCTTGCAAATGCGCCGCTGAAAGTTTTGGCAGTCGAAACAGAAGGCTTTTTTGTCACAGGAAAAGAAATCAGCCCTCAACAACTTGACCGGCGGAAAAACTTTTTTTGAAAAAATCCCTAAGCCCCGGGGTCACAATTTCAGCAAAAATCTGACTTTTGCCAATTCACTCAAAAATGGTGCCAAACGCTTGCAAATGCACCGCTGAAAGCTTTGGCAGTCGAAGCAGAAGGCTTTTTGTCACAGGTGAAGAAATCAGCCCTCAGCAACTTAACCGGCAGAAAATAATTTTTTGAAAAAATCCCTAAGCCCCGGGGTCACAATTTCAGCAAAAATCTGACTTTTGCCAATTCACTCAAAAATGGTGCCAAACGCTTGCAAAAGCTCCGCTGAAAGCTTTGGCAGTCGAAGCAGAAGGCTTTTTGTCACATTAGAAGAAATCAGCCCTCAGCAACTTAACCGGCAGAAAATAATTTTTTTAAAAAATCCCCAAGCCCCGGGGTCACAATTTCAGCAAAAATCTGACTTTTGCCAATTCACTCAAAAATGGTGCCAAACGCTTGCAAAAGCTCCGTTAAAAGCTTTGGCAGTCGAAGCAGAAGGTTTTTTTGTCACAGGAAAAGAAATCAGCCCTCAGCAACTTAACCGGCAGAAAATAATTTTTTGAAAAAATCCCTAAGCCCCGGGGTCACAATTTCAGCAAAAATCTGACTTTTGGCAATTCACTCAAAAATGGTGCCAAATGTTTGAAAATGCTCCGCTGAAAGCTTTGGAAGTCGAAGCAGAAGCCTTTTTGTCACAGGAAAAGAAATCAGCCCTCAGCAACTTAACCGGCAGAAAACAATTTTTTGAAAAAATCCCTATGCCCCGGGGTCACAATTTCAGCAAAAATCTGACTTTTGGCAATTCAATCAAAAATGGTGCGAAACGCTTGCAAAAGCTCCGCTGAAAGCTTTGGCAGTCGAAGCAGAAGGCTTTTTATCACAGGAGAAGAAATCAGCCCTCAGCAACTTAACCGGCAGAAAACAATTTTTTGAAAAAATCCCTAAGACCCGGGGTCACAATTTCAGCAAAAATCTGACTTTTGCCAATTCACTCAAAAATGGTGCCAAACGCTTGCAAATGCTCCCCTGAAAGCTTTGGCAGTCGAAGCAGAAGGCTTTTTGTCACAGGTGAAGAAATCAGCCCTCAACAACTTAACCGGCAGAAAATAATTTTTTGAAAAAATCCCTAAGCCCCGGGGTCACAATTTCAGCAAAAATCTGACTTTTGGCAATTCACTCAAAAATGGTGCCAAACGCTTGCAAAAGCTCCGCTGAAAGCTTTGGCAGTCGAAGCAGAAGGCTTTTTGTCACATTAGAAGAAATCAGCCCTCAGCAACTTAACCGGTAGAAAGTAATTTTTTTAAAAAATCCCCAAGCCCCGGGGTCACAATTTCAGCAAAAATCTGACTTTTGCCAATTCACTCAAAAATGGTGCCAAACGCTTGCAAAAGCTCCGTTAAAAGCTTTGGCAGTCGAAGCGGAAGGTTTTTTTGTCACAGGAGAAGAAATCAGCCCTCAGCAACTTAACCGGCAGAAAACAATTTTTTGAAAAAATCCCTAAGCCCCGGGGTCACAATTTCAGCAAAAATCTGACTTTTGGCAATTCATTCAAAAATGGTGCCAAACGCTTGCAAATGCTCCCCTGAAAGCTTTGGCAGTCGAAACAGAAGGCTTTTTGTCACAGGAGAAGAAATCAGCCCTCAGCAACTTGACCGGCGGAAAAACTTTTTTTGAAAAAATCCCTAAGCCCCGGTGTCACAATTTCAGCAAAAATCTGACTTTTGGCAATTCACTCAAAAATGGTGCCAAACGCTTGCAAATGCTCCGCTGAAAGCTTTGGCAGTCGAAGCAGAAGGCTTTTTGTCACAGGTGAAGAAATCAGCCCTCAGCAACTTAACCGGCAGAAAATAATTTTTTTAAAAAATCCCCAAGCCCCGGGGTCACAATTTCAGCAAAAATCTGACTTTTCGCAATTCATTCAAAAATGGTGCCAAATGCTTGCAAATGCACCGCTGTAAGCTTTGGAAGTCGAAGCAGAAGCCTTTTTGTCACAGGAGAAGAAATCAGCCCTCAGCATCTTGACCGGCGGGAAATGTTTTTTTTGAAAAAATCCCTAAGCCCCGGGGTCACAATTCCAGCAAAAATCTAACCTTTGGCAATTCACTCAAAAATGGTGCCAAACGCTTGCAAAAGCTCCGCTGAAAGCTTTGGCAGTCGAAGCAGAAGGCTTTTTGTCATTTTAGAAGAAATCAGCCCTCAGCAACTTAACCGGCAGAAAATAATTTTTTGAAAAAATCCCTAAGCCCCGGGGTCACAATTTCAGCAAAAATCTGACTTTTGGCAATTCACTCAAAAATGGTGCCAAACGCTTGCAAAAGCTCCGCTGAAAGCTTTGGCAGTCGAAGCAGAAGGCTTTTTGTCACAGGAAAAGAAATCAGCCCTCAACAACTTAACTGGCAGAAAATAATTTTTTGAAAAAATCCCTAAGCCCCGGCGTCACAATTTCAGCAAAAATCTGACTTTTGGCAATTCACTCAAAAATGGTGCCAAATGTTTGAAAATGCTCCGCTGAAAGCTTTGGAAGTCGAAGCAGAAGCCTTTTTGTCACAGGAAAAGAAATCAGCCCTCAGCAACTTAACCGGCAGAAAACAATTTTTTGAAAAAATCCCTATGCCCCGGGGTCACAATTTCAGCAAAAATCTGACTTTTGGCAATTCAATCAAAAATGGTGCGAAACGCTTGCAAAAGCTCCGCTGAAAGCTTTGGCAGTCGAAGCAGAAGGCTTTTTATCACAGGAGAAGAAATCAGCCCTCAGCAACTTAACTGGCAGAAAATAATTTTTTGAAAAAATCCCTAAGCCCCGGGGTCACAATTTCAGCAAAAATCTGACTTTTGGCAATTCACTCAAAAATGGTGCCAAACGCTTGCAAAAGCTCCGCTGAAAGCTTTGGCAGTCGATGCAGAAGGCTTTTTGTCACATTAGAAGAAATCAGCCCTCAGCAACTTAACCGGCAGAAAATATTTTTTTTAAAAAATCCCCAAGCCCCGGGGTCACAATTTCAGCAAAAATCTGACTTTTGCCAATTCACTCAAAAATGGTGCCAAACGCTTGCAAAAGCTCCGTTAAAAGCTTTGGCAGTCGATGCAGAAGGTTTTTTTGTCACAGGAGAAGAAATCAGCCCTCAGCAACTTAACCGGCAGAAAACAATTTTTTGAAAAAATCCCTAAGCCCCGGGGTCACAATTTCAGCAAAAATCTGACTTTTGGCAATTCACTCAAAAATGGTGCCAAAAGCTTGCAAATGCTCCGCTGAAAGCTTTGGCAGTCGAAGCAGAAGGCTTTTTGTCACAGGTGAAGAAATCAGCCCTCAGCAACTTAACCGGCAGAAAATAATTTTTTTTAAAAATCCCCAAGCCCCGGGGTCACAATTTCAGCAAAAATCTGACTTTTCGCAATTCATTCAAAAATGGTGCCAAATGCTTGCAAATGCACCGCTGTAAGCTTTGGAAGTCGAAGCAGAAGCCTTTTTGTCACAGGAGAAGAAATCAGCCCTCAGCATCTTGACCGGCGGGAAATGTTTTTTTTGAAAAAATCCCTAAGCCCCGGGGTCACAATTCCAGCAAAAATCTAACCTTTGGCAATTCACTCAAAAATGGTGCCAAACGCTTGCAAAAGCTCCGCTGAAAGCTTTGGCAGTCGATGCAGAAGGCTTTTTGTCACATTAGAAGAAATCAGCCCTCAGCAACTTGACCGGCGGAAAAACTTTTTTTGAAAAAATCCCTAAGCCCCGGTGTCACAATTTCAGCAAAAATCTGACTTTTGGCAATTCACTCAAAAATGGTGCCAAAAGCTTGCAAATGCTCCGCTGAAAGCTTTGGCAGTCGAAGCAGAAGGCTTTTTGTCACAGGTGAAGAAATCAGCCCTCAGCAACTTAACCGGCAGAAAATAATTTTTTTAAAAAATCCCCAAGCCCCGGGGTCACAATTTCAGCAAAAATCTTACTTTTCGCAATTCATTCAAAAATGGTGCCAAATGCTTGCAAATGCACCGCTGTAAGCTTTGGAAGTCGAAGCAGAAGCCTTTTTGTCACAGGAGAAGAAATCAGCCCTCAGCATCTTGACAGGCGGGAAATGTTTTTTTTGAAAAAATCCCTAAGCCCCGGGGTCACAATTCCAGCAAAAATCTAACCTTTGGCAATTCACTCAAAAATGGTGCCAAACGCTTGCAAAAGCTCCGCTGAAAGCTTTGGCAGTCGAAGCAGAAGGCTTTTTGTCACATTAGAAGAAATCAGCCCTCAGCAACTTAACCGGTAGAAAATAATTTTTTTAAAAAATCCCCAAGCCCCGGGGCCACAATTTCAGCAAAAATCTGACTTTTGCCAATTCACTCAAAAATGGTGCCAAACGCTTGCAAAAGCTCCGTTAAAAGCTTTGGCAGTCGAAGCGGAAGGTTTTTTTGTCACAGGAGAAGAAATCAGCCCTCAGCAACTTAACCGGCAGAAAACAATTTTTTGAAAAAATCCCTAAGCCCCGGGGTCACAATTTCAGCAAAAATCTGACTTTTGGCAATTCACTCAAAAATGGTGCCAAACGCTTGCAAAAGCTCCGTTAAAAGCTTTGGCAGTCGATGCAGAAGGTTTTTTTGTCACAGGAGAAGAAATCAGCCCTCAGCAACTTAACCGGCAGAAAACAATTTTTTGAAAAAATCCCTAAGCCCCGGGGTCACAATTTCAGCAAAAATCTGACTTTTGGCAATTCACTCAAAAATGGTGCCAAAAGCTTGCAAATGCTCCGCTGAAAGCTTTGGCAGTCGAAGCAGAAGGCTTTTTGTCACAGGTGAAGAAATCAGCCCTCAGCAACTTAACCGGCAGAAAATAATTTTTTTAAAAAATCCCCAAGCCCCGGGGTCACAATTTCAGCAAAAATCTGACTTTTCGCAATTCATTCAAAAATGGTGCCAAATGCTTGCAAATGCACCGCTGTAAGCTTTGGAAGTCGAAGCAGAAGCCTTTTTGTCACAGGAGAAGAAATCAGCCCTCAGCATCTTGACCGGCGGGAAATGTTTTTTTTGAAAAAATCCCTAAGCCCCGGGGTCACAATTCCAGCAAAAATCTAACCTTTGGCAATTCACTCAAAAATGGTGCCAAACGCTTGCAAAAGCTCCGCTGAAAGCTTTGGCAGTCGAAGCAGAAGGCTTTTTGTCATTTTAGAAGAAATCAGCCCTCAGCAACTTAACCGGCAGAAAATAATTTTTTGAAAAAATCCCTAAGCCCCGGGGTCACAATTTCAGCAAAAATCTGACTTTTGGCATTTCACTCAAAAATGGTGCCAAACGCTTGCAAAAGCTCCGCTGAAAGCTTTGGCAGTCGAAGCAGAAGGCTTTTTGTCACAGGAAAAGAAATCAGCCCTCAACAACTTAACTGGCAGAAAATAATTTTTTGAAAAAATCCCTAAGCCCCGGGGTCACAATTTCAGCAAAAATCTGACTTTTGGCAATTCACTCAAAAATGGTGCCAAATGCTTGCAAATGCACCGCTGAAAGCTTTGGAAGTCGAAACAGAAGCCTTTTTGTCACAGGTGAAGAAATCAGCCCTCAGCAACTTAACCGGCAGAAAATAATTTTTTGAAAAAATCCCTAAGCCCCAGGATCACAATTTCAGCAAAAATCTGACTTTTGGCAATTCACTCAAAAATGGTGCCAAATGTTTGAAAATGCTCCGCTGAAAGCTTTGGAAGTCGAAGCAGAAGCCTTTTTGTCACAGGAAAAGAAATCAGCCCTCAGCAACTTAACCGGCAGAAAACAATTTTTTGAAAAAATCCCTATGCCCCGGGGTCACAATTTCAGCAAAAATCTGACTTTTGGCAATTCAATCAAAAATGGTGCGAAACGCTTGCAAAAGCTCCGCTAAAAGCTTTGGCAGTCGAAGCAGAAGGCTTTTTATCACAGGAGAAGAAATCAGCCCTCAGCAACTTAACCGGCAGAAAACAATTTTTTGAAAAAATCCCTAAGACCCGGGGTCACAATTTCAGCAAAAATCTGACTTTTGGCAATTCAATCAAAAATGGTGCCAAACGCTTGCAAAAGCTCCGCTGAAAGCTTTGGCAGTCGATGCAGAAGGCTTTTTGTCACATTAGAAGAAATCAGCCCTCAGCAACTTGACCGGCGGAAAAACTTTTTTTGAAAAAATCCCTAAGCCCCGGTGTCACAATTTCAGCAAAAATCTGACTTTTGGCAATTCACTCAAAAATGGTGCCAAAAGCTTGCAAATGCTCCGCTGAAAGCTTTGGCAGTCGAAGCAGAAGGCTTTTTGTCACAGGTGAAGAAATCAGCCCTCAGCAACTTAACCGGCAGAAAATAATTTTTTTAAAAAATCCCCAAGCCCCGGGGTCACAATTTCAGCAAAAATCTTACTTTTCGCAATTCATTCAAAAATGGTGCCAAATGCTTGCAAATGCACCGCTGTAAGCTTTGGAAGTCGAAGCAGAAGCCTTTTTGTCACAGGAGAAGAAATCAGCCCTCAGCATCTTGACAGGCGGGAAATGTTTTTTTTGAAAAAATCCCTAAGCCCCGGGGTCACAATTCCAGCAAAAATCAAACCTTTGGCAATTCACTCAAAAATGGTGCCAAACGCTTGCAAAAGCTCCGCTGAAAGCTTTGGCAGTCGAAGCAGAAGGCTTTTTGTCACATTAGAAGAAATCAGCCCTCAGCAACTTAACCGGTAGAAAATAATTTTTTTAAAAAATCCCCAAGCCCCGGGGCCACAATTTCAGCAAAAATCTGACTTTTGCCAATTCACTCAAAAATGGTGCCAAACGCTTGCAAAAGCTCCGTTAAAAGCTTTGGCAGTCGAAGCGGAAGGTGTTTTTGTCACAGGAGAAGAAATCAGCCCTCAGCAACTTAACCGGCAGAAAACAATTTTTTGAAAAAATCCCTAAGCCCCGGGGTCACAATTTCAGCAAAAATCTGACTTTTGGCAATTCACTCAAAAATGGTGCCAAAAGCTTGCAAATGCTCCGCTGAAAGCTTTGGCAGTCGAAGCAGAAGGCTTTTTGTCACAGGTGAAGAAATCAGCCCTCAGCAACTTAACCGGCAGAAAATAATTTTTTGAAAAAATCCCTAAGCCCCGGGGTCACAATTTCAGCAAAAATCTGACTTTTGGCAATTCACTCAAAAATGGTGCCAAACGCTTGCAAAAGCTCCGCTGAAAGCTTTGGCAGTCGAAGCAGAAGGCTTTTTGTCACAGGAAAAGAAATCAGCCCTCAACAACTTAACTGGCAGAAAATAATTTTTTGAAAAAATCCCTAAGCCCCGGCGTCACAATTTCAGCAAAAATCTGACTTTTGGCAATTCACTCAAAAATGGTGCCAAATGCTTGCAAATGCACCGCTGAAAGCTTTGGAAGTCGAAACAGAAGCCTTTTTGTCACAGGTGAAGAAATCAGCCCTCAGCAACTTAACCGGCAGAAAATAATTTTTTGAAAAAATCCCTAAGCCCCAGGGTCACAATTTCAGCAAAAATCTGACTTTTGGCAATTCACTCAAAAATGGTGCCAAATGTTTGAAAATGCTCCGCTGAAAGCTTTGGAAGTCGAAGCAGAAGCCTTTTTGTCACAGGAAAAGAAATCAGCCCTCAGCAACTTAACCGGCAGAAAACAATTTTTTGAAAAAATCCCTAAGCCCCGGGGTCACAATTTCAGCAAAAATCTGACTTTTGGCAATTCAATCAAAAATGGTGCGAAACGCTTGCAAAAGCTCCGCTGAAAGCTTTGGCAGTCGAAGCAGAAGGCTTTTTATCACAGGAGAAGAAATCAGCCCTCAGCAACTTAACCGGCAGAAAACAATTTTTTGAAAAAATCCCTAAGACCCGGGGTCACAATTTCAGCAAAAATCTGACTTTTGGCAATTCAATCAAAAATGGTGCCAAACGCTTGCAAATGTGCCGCTGAATGCTTTGGCAGTCGAAACAGAAGGATTTTTGTCACAGGAGAAGAAATTAGCGCTCAACATCTTGACCGGCGGAAAATGTTTTTTTTGAAAAAATCCCTAAGCCCCGGGGTCACAATTTCAGCAAAAATCTGACTTTTGCCAATTCACTCAAAAATGGTGCCAAACGCTTGCAAAAGCTCCGCTGAAAGCTTTGGCAGTCGAAGCAGAAGGCTTTTTGTCACATTAGAAGAAATCAGCCCTCAGCAACTTAACCGGCAGAAAATAATTTTTTGAAAAAATCCCTAAGCCCCGGGGTCACAATTTCAGCAAAAATCTGACTTTTGCCAATTCACTCAAAAATGGTGCCAAACGCTTGCAAATGCTCCGCTGAAAGCTTTGGCAGTCGAAGCAGAAGCCTTTTTGTCACAGGAAAAGAAATCAGCCCTCAACAACTTCAACGGCGTAAAATGTTTTTTTTTTTGAAAAAATTCCTAAGCCCCGGGGTCACAATTTCAGCAAAAATCTGACTTTTGGCAATTCACTCAGAAATGTTGCCAAACACTTGAATATGCTCCGCTGAAAGCTTTGGCAGTCGAAGCAGAAGGCTTTTTGTCACAGGAGAAGAAATCAGCCCTCAGCAACTTAACCGGCAGAAAACAATTTTTTGAAAAAATCCCTAAGCCCCGGGGTCACAATTTCAGCAAAAATCTGACTTTTGGCAATTCACTCAAAAATGGTGCCAAAAGCTTGCAAATGCTCCGCTGAAAGCTTTGGCAGTCGAAGCAGAAGGCTTTTTGTCACAGGAAAAGAAATCAGCCCTCAGCAACTTAACCGGCAGAAAATAATTTTTTTAAAAAATCCCCAAGCCCCGGGGTCACAATTTCAGCAAAAATCTGACTTTTCGCAATTCATTCAAAAATGGTGCCAAATGCTTGCAAATGCACCGCTGTAAGCTTTGGAAGTTGAAGCAGAAGTCTTTTTGTCACAGGAGAAGAAATCAGCCCTCAGCATCTTGACCGGCGGGAAATATTTTTTTTGAAAAAATCCCTAAGCCCCGGGGTCACAATTCCAGCAAAAATCTAACCTTTGGCAATTCACTCAAAAATGGTGCCAAACGCTTGCAAAAGCTCCGCTGAAAGCTTTGGCAGTCGAAGCAGAAGGCTTTTTGTCATTTTAGAAGAAATCAGCCCTCAGCAACTTAACCGGCAGAAAATAATTTTTTGAAAAAATCCCTAAGCCCCGGGGTCACAATTTCAGCAAAAATCTGACTTTTGGCAATTCACTCAAAAATGGTGCCAAACGCTTGCAAATGCACCGCTGAAAGCTTTGGAAGTCGAAACAGAAGCCTTTTTGTCACAGGTGAAGAAATCAGCCCTCAGCAACTTAACCGGCAGAAAATAATTTTTTGAAAAAATCCCTAAGCCCCAGGGTCACAATTTCAGCAAAAATCTGACTTTTGGCAATTCACTCAAAAATGGTGCCAAATGTTTGAAAATGCTCCGCTGAAAGCTTTGGAAGTCGAAGCAGAAGCCTTTTTGTCACAGGAAAAGAAATCAGCCCTCAGCAACTTAACCGGCAGAAAACAATTTTTTGAAAAAATCCCTATGCCCCGGGGTCACAATTTCAGCAAAAATCTGACTTTTGGCAATTCAAATAAAAATGGTGCGAAACGCTTGCAAAAGCTCCGCTGAAAGCTTTGGCAGTCGAAGCAGAAGGCTTTTTATCACAGGAGAAGAAATCAGCCCTCAGCAACTTAACCGGCAGAAAACAATTTTTTGAAAAAATCCCTAAGCCCCGGGGTCACAATTTCAGCAAAAATCTGACTTTTGCCAATTCACTCAAAAATGGTGCCAAACGCTTGCAAATGCACCGCTGAAAGCTTTGGCAGTCGAAGCAGAAGGCTTTTTGTCACAGGTGAAGAAATCAGCCCTCAGCAACTTACCCGGCAGAAAATAATTTTTTGAAAAAATCCCTAAGCCCCGGGGTCACAATTTCTGCAAAAATCTGACTTTTGGCAATTCACTCAAAAATGGTGCCAAACGCTTGCAAAAGCTCCGCTGAAAGCTTTGGCAGTCGAAGCAGAAGGCTTTTTGTCACATTAGAAGAAATCAGCCCTCAGCAACTTAACCGGCAGAAAATAATTTTTTTAAAAAATCCCCAAGCCCCGGGGTCACAATTTCAGCAAAAATCTGACTTTTGCCAATTCACTCAAAAATGGTGCCAAACGCTTGCAAAAGCTCCGTTAAAAGCTTTGGCAGTCGAAGCAGAAGGTTTTTTTGTCACAGGAGAAGAAATCAGCCCTCAGCAACTTAACCGGCAGAAAACAATTTTTTGAAAAAATCCCTAAGCCCCGGGGTCACAATTTCAGCAAAAATCTGACTTTTGGCAATTCACTCAAAAATGGTGCCAAATGCTTGCAAATGCTCCGCTGAAAGCTTTGGCAGTCGAAGCAGAAGCCTTTTTGTCACAGGTGAAGAAATCAGCCCTCAGCAACTTAACCGTCAGAAAATAATTTTTTTTAAGAATCCCCAAGCCCCGGGGTCACAATTTCAGCAAAAATCTGACTTTTCGCAATTCATTCAAAAATGGTGCGAAATGCTTGCAAATGCACCGCTGTAAGCTTTGGAAGTCGAAGCAGAAGCCTTTTTGTCACAGGTGAAGAAATCAGCCCTCATCATCTTGACCGGCGGGAAATGTTTTTTTTGAAAAAATCCCTAAGCCCCGGGGTCACAATTCCAGCAAAAATCTAACTTTTGGCAGTTCACTCAAAAATGGTGCCAAACGCTTGCAAAAGCTCCGCTGAAAGCTTTGGCAGTCGAAGCAGAAGGCTTTTTGTCATTTTAGAAGAAATCAGCCCTCAGCAACTTACCCGGCAGAAAATAATTTTTTGAAAAAATCCCTAAGTCCCGGGGTCACAATTTCAGCAAAAATCTGACTTTTGGCAATTCACTCAAAAATGGTGCCAAACGCTTGCAAAAGCTCCGCTGAAAGCTTTGGCAGTCGAAGCAGAAGGCTTTTTGTCACATTAGAAGAAATCAGCCCTCAGCAACTTAACCGGCAGAAAATAATTTTTTGAAAAAATCCCTAAGCCCCGGGGTCACAATTTCAGCAAAAATCTGACTTTTGCCAATTCACTCAAAAATGGTGCCAAACGCTTGCAAAAGCTCCGTTAAAAGCTTTGGCAGTCGAAGCAGAAGGCTTTTTGTCACAGGAGAAGAAATCAGCCCTCAGCAACTTGACGGGCGGAAAATAATTTTTTGAAAAAATCCCTAAGCCCCGGGGTCACAATTTCTGCAAAAATCTGACTTTTGCCAATTCACTCAAAAATGGTGCCAAACGCTTGCAAAAGCTCCGCTGAAAGCTTTGGCAGTCGAAGCAGAAGGCTTTTTGTCACAGGAGAAGAAATCAGCCCTCAACAACTTGACCGGCGAAAAATGTTTTTTTTTTTTTAAATCCCTAAGCCCCGGGGTCACAATTTCAGCAAAAATCTGACTTTTGGCAATTCAATCAAAAATGGTGCCAATCGCTTGCAAATGCTCCCCTGAAAGCTTTGGCAGTCGAAACAGAAGGCTTTTTGTCACAGGAAAAGAAATCAGCCCTCAACAACTTGACCGGCGAAAAATGTTTTTTTAAAAAAAATCCCTAAGCCCCGGGGTCACAATTTCAGCAAAAATCTGACTTTTGGCAATTCACTCAAAAATGGTGCCAAACGCTTGCAAAAGCTCCGCTGAAAGCTTTGGCAGTCGAAGCAGAAGGCTTTTTGTCACATTAGAAGAAATCAGCCCTCAGCAACTTGACGGGCGGAAAAATTTTTTTTTAAAAAATCCCCAAGCCCCAGGGTAACAATTTCAGCAAAAATCTGACTTTTGGCAATTCACTCAAAAATGGTGCCAAACGCTTTCAAAAGCTCCGCTGAAAGCTTTGGCAGTTGAAACAGAAGGCTTTTTGTCACAGGAAAAGAAATCAGCCCTCAAGAACTTGACCGGCGAAAAATGTTTTTTTTAAAAAAATCCCTAAGCCCCGGGGTCACAATTTCAGCAAAAATCTGACTTTTGGCAATTCACTCAAAAATGGTGCCAAACGCTTGCAAAAGCTCCGCTGAAAGCTTTGGCAGTCGAAGCAGAAGGCTTTTTGTCATTTTAGAAGAAATCAGCCCTCAGCAACTTAACCGGCAGAAAATAATTTTTTGAAAAAATCCCTAAGCCCCGGGGTCACAATTTCAGCAAAAATCTGACTTTTGGCAATTCACTCAAAAATGGTGCCAAACGCTTGCAAAAGCTCCGCTCAAAGCTTTGGCCATCGAAGCAGAAGGCTTTTTGTCACAGGAGAAGAAATCAGCCCTCAGCAACTTAACCGGCAGAAAATAATTTTTTGAAAAAATCCCTAAGCCCCGGGGTCACAATTTCAGCAAAAATCTGACTTTTGCCAATTCACTCAAAAATGGTGCCAAACGCTTGCAAATGCTCCGCTGAAAGCTTTGGCAGTCGAAGCAGAAGGCTTTTTGTCACATTAGAAGAAATCAGCCCTCAACAACTTGACCGGCGAAAAATGTTTTTTTTTTAAAAATCCCCAAGCCCCGGGGTCACAATTTCAGCAAAAATCTGACTTTTGGCAATTCAATCAAAAATGGTGCCAATCGCTTGCAAATGCTCCCCTGAAAGCTTTGGCAGTCGAAACAGAAGGCTTTTTGTCACAGGAAAGGAAATCAGCCCTCAACAACTTGACCGGCGAAAAATGTTTTTTTAAAAAAAATCCCTAAGCCCCGGTGTCACAATTTCAGCAAAAATCTGATTTTTGGCAATTCACTCAAAAATGGTGCCAAACGCTTGCAAAAGCTCCGCTGAAAGCTTTGGCAGTCGAAGCAGAAGGCTTTTTGTCACAGGAGAAGAAATCAGCCCTCAGCAACTTGACGGGCGGAAAATAATTTTTTGAAAAAATCCCCAAGCCCCGGGGTCACAATTTCAGCAAAAATCTGACTTTTGGCAATTCACTCAAAAATGGTGCCAAACGCTTGCAAAAGCTCCGCTGAAAGCTTTGGCAGTCGAAGCAGAAGGCTTTTTGTCACAGGAGAAGAAATCAGCCCTCAGCAACTTAACCGGCAGAAAATAATTTTTTTAAAAAATCCCCAAGCCCCGGGGTCACAATTTCAGCAAAAATCTGACTTTTGCCAATTCACTCAAAAATGGTGCCAAACGCTTGCAAATGCGCCGCTGAAAGCTTTGGCATTCGAAACAGAAGGCTTTTTGTCACAGGAAAAGAAATCAGCCCTCAACAACTTGACCGGCGAAAAATGTTTTTTTTAAAAAAATCCCTAAGCCCCGGGGTCACAATTTCAGCAAAAATCTGACTTTTGGCAATTCACTCAAAAATGGTGCCAAACGCTTGCAAAAGCTCCGCTGAAAGCTTTGGCAGTCGAAGCAGAAGGCTTTTTGTCACATTAGAAGAAATCAGCCCTCAGCAACTTGACGGGCGGAAAAATTTTTTTTTAAAAAATCCCCAAGCCCCGGGGTAACAATTTCAGCAAAAATCTGACTTTTGGCAATTCACTCAAAAATGGTGCCAAACGCTTTCAAAAGCTCCGCTGAAAGCTTTGGCAGTCGAAACAGAAGGCTTTTTGTCACAGGAAAAGAAATCAGCCCTCAACAACTTGACCGGCGAAAAATGTTTTTTTAAAAAAAATCCCTAAGCCCCGGGGTCACAATTTCAGCAAAAATCTGACTTTTGGCAATTCACTCAAAAATGGTGCCAAACGCTTGCAAAAGCTCCGCTGAAAGCTTTAGCAGTCGAAACAGAAGGCTTTTTGTCACAGGAAAAGAAATCAGCCCTCAACAACTTGACCGGCGAAAAATGTTTTTTTTTAAAAAATCCCTAAGCCCCGGGGTCACAATTTCAGCAAAAATCTGACTTTTGGCAATTCAATCAAAAATGGTGCCAATCGCTTGCAAATGCTCCCCTGAAAGCTTTGGCAGTCGAAACAGAAGGCTTTTTGTCACAGGAAAAGAAATCAGCCCTCAACAACTTGACCGGCGAAAAATGTTTTTTTTAAAAAAATCCCTAAGCCCCGGTGTCACAATTTCAGCAAAAATCTGATTTTTGGCAATTCACTCAAAAATGGTGCCAAACGCTTGCAAAAGCTCCGCTGAAAGCTTTGGCAGTCGAAGCAGAAGGCTTTTTGTCACAGGAGAAGAAATCAGCCCTCAGCAACTTGACGGGCGGAAAATAATTTTTTGAAAAAATCCCTAAGCCCCGGGGTCACAATTTCAGCAAAAATCTGACTTTTGGCAATTCACTCAAAAATGGTGCCAAACGCTTGCAAAAGCTCCGCTGAAAGCTTTGGCAGTCGAAGCAGAAGGCTTTTTGTCACATTAGAAGAAATCAGCCCTCAGCAACTTGACGGGCGGAAAATAATTTTTTGAAAAAATCCCCAAGCCCCGGGGTCACAATTTCAGCAAAAATCTGACTTTTGGCAATTCACTCAAAAATGGTGCCAAACGCTTGCAAAAGCTCCGCTGAAAGCTTTGGCAGTCGAAGCAGAAGGCTTTTTGTCACAGGAGAAGAAATCAGCCCTCAGCAACTTAACCGGCAGAAAACAATTTTTTGAAAAAATCCCTAAGCCCCGGGGTCACAATTTCATCAAAAATCTGACTTTTGGCAATTCATTCAAAAATGGTGCCAAACGCTTGCAAAGGCTCCCCTGAAAGCTTTGGCAGTCGAAACAGAAGGCTTTTTGTCACAGGAAAAGAAATCAGCCCTCAACAACTTAACCGGCGGAAAAACTTTTTTTGAAAAAATCCCTAAGCCCCGGGGTCACAATTTCAGTAAAAATCTGACTTTTGGCAATTCACTCAAAAATGGTGCCAAACGCTTGCAAAAGCTCCGCTGAAAGCTTTGGCAGTCGAAGCAGAAGGCTTTTTGTCACATTAGAAGAAATCAGCCCTCAGCAACTTAACCGGCAGAAAATAATTTTTTTAAAAAATCCCCAAGCCCCGGGGTCACAATTTCAGCAAAAATCTGACTTTTGCCAATTCACTCAAAAATGGTGCCAAACGCTTGCAAAAGCTCCGCTGAAAGCTTTGGCATTCGAAACAGAAGGCTTTTTGTCACAGGAAAAGAAATCAGCCCTCAACAACTTGACCGGCGAAAAATGTTTTTTTTAAAAAAATCCCTAAGCCCCGGGGTCACAATTTCAGCAAAAATCTGACTTTTGGCAATTCACTCAAAAATGGTGCCAAACGCTTGCAAAAGCTCCGCTGAAAGCTTTGGCAGTCGAAGCAGAAGGCTTTTTGTCACATTAGAAGAAATCAGCCCTCAGCAACTTGACGGGCGGAAAAAATTTTTTTAAAAAAATCCCCAAGCCCCGGGGTAACAATTTCAGCAAAAATCTGACTTTTGGCAATTCACTCAAAAATGGTGCCAAACGCTTTCAAAAGCTCCGCTGAAAGCTTTGGCAGTCGAAGCAGAAGGCTTTTTGTCATTTTAGAAGAAATCAGCCCTCAGCAACTTAACCGGCATAAAATAATTTTTTGAAAAAATCCCTAAGCCCCGGGGTCACAATTTCAGCAAAAATCTGACTTTTGGCAATTCACTCAAAAATGGTGCCAAACGCTTGCAAAAGCTCCGTTAAAAGCTTTGGCCATCGAAGCAGAAGGCTTTTTGTCACAGGAGAAGAAATCAGCCCTCAGCAACTTAACCGGCAGAAAACAATTTTTTGAAAAAATCCCTAAGCCCCAGGGTCACAATTTCAGCAAAAATCTGACTTTTGCCAATTCACTCAAAAATGGTGCCAAATGCTTGCAAATGCTCCGCTGAAAGCTTTGGCAGTCGAAGCAGAAGGCTTTTTGTCACATTAGAAGAAATCAGCCCTCAGCAACTTAACCGGCAGAAAATAATTTTTTTAAAAAATCCCCAACCCCGGGGTCACAATTTCAGCAAAAATCTGACTTTTGGCAATTCACTCAAAAATGGTGCCAAACACGTGCAAAAGCTCCGCTGAAAGCTTTGGCAGTCGAAACAGAAGGCTTTTTGTCACAGGAAAAGAAATCAGCCCTCAACAACTTGACCGGCGAAAAATGTTTTTTTAAAAAAAATCCCTAAGCCCCGGGGTCACAATTTCAGCAAAAAACTGACTTTTGCCAATTCACTCAAAAATGGTGCCAAACGCTTGCGAAAGCTCCGCTGAAAGCTTTGGCAGTCGAAGCAGAAGGCTTTTTGTCACAGGAGAAGAAATCAGCCCTCAGCAACTTGACGGGCGGAAAATAATTTTTTGAAAAAATCCCTAAGCCCCGGGGTCACAATTTCAGCAAAAATCTGACTTTTGGCAATTCACTCAAAAATGGTGCCAAACGCTTGCAAAAGCTCCGCTGAAAGCTTTGGCAGTCGAAGCAGAAGGCTTTTTGTCACATTAGAAGAAATCAGCCGTCAGCAACTTGACGGGCGGAAAATAATTTTTTTAAAAAATCCCCAAGCCCCGGGGTCACAATTTCAGCAAAAATCTGACTTTTGGCAATTCACTCAAAAATGGTGCCAAACGCTTGCAAAAGCTCCGCTGAAAGCTTTGGCAGTCGAAACAGAAGGCTTTTTGTCACAGGAGAAGAAATCAGCCCTCAGCAACTTAACCGGCAGAAAATAATTTTTTGAAAAAATCCCTAAGCCCCGGGGTCACAATTTCAGCAAAAATCTGACTTTTGGCAATTCATTCAAAAATGGTGCCAAACGCTTGCAAAGGCTCCCCTGAAAGCTTTGGCAGTCGAAACAGAAGGGTTTTTGTCACAGGAGAAGAAATCAGCCCTCAACACCTTGACCGGCGGAAAATGTTTTTTTAAAAAAATCCCTAAGCCCCGGGGTCACAATTTCAGCAAAAATCTGACTTTTGGCAATTCACTCAAAAATGGTGCCAAACGCTTGCAAAAGCTCCGCTGAAAGCTTTGGCAGTCGAAGCAGAAGGCTTTTTGTCACAGGAGAAGAAATCAGCCCTCAACAACTTAACCGGCAGAAAACAATTTTTTGAAAAAATCCCTAAGCCCCGGGGTCACAATTTCAGCAAAAATCTGACTTTTGCCAATTCACTCAAAAATGGTGCCAAACGCTTGCAAAAGCTCCGTTAAAAGCTTTGGCAGTCGAAGCAGAGGGCTTTTTGTCACAGGAGAAGAAATCAGCCCTCAACAACTTAACCGGCAGAAAACAAGTTTTTGAAAAAATCCCTAAGCCCCGGGGTCACAATTTCATCAAAAATCTGACTTTTGCCAATTCACTGAAAAATGGTGCCAAACGCTTGCAAATGCTCCCCTGAAAGCTTTGGCAGTCGAAACAGAAGGCTTTTTGTCACAGGAAAAGAAATCAGCCCTCAACAACTTAACCGGCGGAAAAACTTTTTTTGAAAAAATCCCTAAGCCCCGGGGTCACAATTTCAGCAAAAAACTGACTTTTGGCATTTCACTCAAAAATGGTGCCAAACGCTTGCAAAAGCTCCGCTGAAAGCTTTGGCAGTCGAAGCTGAAGGGTTTTTGTCACAGGAGAAGAAATCAGCCCTCAACTACTTGACCAGCGGAAAATGTTTTTTTTAAAAAAATCCCTAAGCCCCGGGGTCACAATTTCAGCAAAAATCTGACTTTTGGCAATTCACTCAAAAATGGTGCCAAACGCTTGCAAAAGCTCCGCTGAAAGCTTTGGCAGTCGAAGCAGAAGGCTTTTTGTCACATTAGAAGAAATCAGCCGTCAGCAACTTGACGGGCGGAAAATAATTTTTTTAAAAAATCCCCAAGCCCCGGGGTCACAATTTCAGCAAAAATCTGACTTTTGGCAATTCACTCAAAAATGGTGCCAAACGCTTGCAAAAGCTCCGCTGAAAGCTTTGGCAGTCGAAACAGAAGGCTTTTTGTCACAGGAGAAGAAATCAGCCCTCAGCAACTTAACCGGCAGAAAATAATTTTTTGAAAAAATCCCTAAGCCCCGGGGTCACAATTTCAGCAAAAATCTGACTTTTGGCAATTCATTCAAAAATGGTGCCAAACGCTTGCAAAGGCTCCCCTGAAAGCTTTGGCAGTCGAAACAGAAGGGTTTTTGTCACAGGAGAAGAAATCAGCCCTCAACACCTTGACCGGCGGAAAATGTTTTTTTAAAAAAATCCCTAAGCCCCGGGGTCACAATTTCAGCAAAAATCTGACTTTTGGCAATTCACTCAAAAATGGTGCCAAACGCTTGCAAAAGCTCCGCTGAAAGCTTTGGCAGTCGAAGCAGAAGGCTTTTTGTCACAGGAGAAGAAATCAGCCCTCAACAACTTAACCGGCAGAAAACAATTTTTTGAAAAAATCCCTAAGCCCCGGGGTCACAATTTCAGCAAAAATCTGACTTTTGCCAATTCACTCAAAAATGGTGCCAAACGCTTGCAAATGCGCCGCTGAAAGCTTTGGCATTCGAAACAGAAGGCTTTTTGTCACAGGAAAAGAAATCAGCCCTCAACAACTTAACCGGCGGAAAAACTTTTTTTGAAAAAATCACTAAGCCCCGGGGTCACAATTTCAGCAAAAATCTGACTTTTGGCAATTCACTCAAAAATGGTGCCAATCGCTTGCAAAAGCTCCGCTGAAAGCTTTGGCAGTCGAAACAGAAGGCTTTTTGTCACATTACAAGAAATCAGCCCTCAGCAGCTTAACCGGCAGAAAATAATTTTTTGAAAAAATCCCTAACCCCCGGGGTCACAATTTCAGCAAAAATCTGACTTTTGGCAATTCACTCAAAAATGGTGCCAAACGCTTGCAAAAGCTCCGCTGAAAGCTTTGGCAATCGAAGCAGAAGGCTTTTTGTCACAGGAGAAGAAATCAGCCCTCAGCAACTTAACCGGCAGAAAACAATTTTTTGAAAAAATCCCTAAGCCCCGGGGTCACAATTTCAGCAAAAATCTGACTTTTTGCAATTCATTCAAAAATGGTGCCAAACGCTTGCAAATGCTCCCCTGAAAGCTTTGGCAGTCGAAACAGAAGGCTTTTTGTCACAAGTGAAGAAATCAGCCCTCAGCAACTTAACCGGCAGAAAATAATTTTTTGAAAAAATCCCTAAGCCCCGGGGTCACAATTTCAGCAAAAATCTGACTTTTGGCAATTCACTCAAAAATGGTGCCAAACGCTTGCAAAAGCTCCGCTCAAAGCTTTGGCAGTCGAAACAGAAGGCTTTTTGTCACATTAGAAGAAATCAGCCCTCAGCAACTTAACCGGCGGAAAAACTTTTTTTGAAAAAATCCCTAAGCCCCGGGGTCACAATTTCAGCAAAAAACTGACTTTTGGCAATTCACTCAAAAATGGTGCCAAACGCTTGCAAAAGCTCCGCTGAAAGCTTTGGCAGTCGAAGCTGAAGGGTTTTTGTCACAGGAGAAGAAATCAGCCCTCAACAACTTGACCAGCGGAAAATGTTTTTTTTAAAAAAATCCCTAAGCCCCGGGGTCACAATTTCTGCAAAAATCTGACTTTTGCCAATTCACTCAAAAATGGTGCCAAACGCTTGCAAAAGCTCCGCTGAAAGCTTTGGCAATGGAAGCAGAAGGCTTTTTGTCACATTAGAAGAAATCAGCCCTTAGCAACTTAACCGGCAGAAAATAATTTTTTGAAAAAATCCCTAAGCCCCGGGGTCACAATTTCAGCAAAAATCTGACTTTTGGCAATTCACTCAAAAATGGTGCCAAACGCTTGCAAAAGCTCCGCTGAAAGCTTTGGCAGTCGAAGCAGAAGGCTTTTTGTCACATTAGAAGAAATCAGCCCTCAGCAACTTAACCGGCAGAAAATAATTTTTTTAAAAAATCCCCAAGCCCCGGGGTCACAATTTCAGCAAAAATCTGACTTTTGGCAATTCACTCAAAAATGGTGCCAAACGCTTGCAAAAGCTCCGCTGAAAGCTTTGGCAGTCGAAACAGAAGGCTTTTTGTCACAGGAGAAGAAATCAGCCCTCAACAACTTCACCGGCAGAAAACAATTTTTTGAAAAAATCCCTAAGCCCCGGGGTCACAATTTCAGCAAAAATTTGACTTTTGCCAATTCACTCAAAAATGGTGCCAAACGCTTGCAAATGCGCCGCTGAAAGCTTTGGCATTCGAAACAGAAGGCTTTTTGTCACAGGAAAAGAAATCAGCCCTCAACAACTTAACCGGCGGAAAAACTTTTTTTGAAAAAATCCCTAAGCCCCGGGGTCACAATTTCAGCAAAAATCTGACTTTTGGCAATTCACTCAAAAATGGTGCCAAACGCTTGCAAAAGCTCCGCTGAAAGCTTTGGCAGTCGAAGCAGAAGGCTTTTTGTCACATTAGAAGAAATCAGCCCTCAGCAACTTAACCGGCAGAAAACAATTTTTTGAAAAAATCCCTAAGCCCCGGGGTCACAATTTCATCAAAAATCTGACTTTTGCCAATTCACTCAAAAATGGTGCCAAACGCTTGCAAATGCTCCCCTGAAAGCTTTGGCAGTCGAAGCAGAAGGCTTTTTGTCACAGGAGAAGAAATCAGCCCTCAGCAACTTAACCGCCAGAAAATTATCTTTTGAAAAAATCCCTAAGCCCCGGGGTAACAATTTCAGCAAAAATCTGACTTTTGCCAATTCACTCAAAAATGGTGCCAAACGCTTGCAAATGCGCCGCTGAAAGCTTTGGCAGTCAAAGCAGAAGGCTTTTTGTCACAGGAGAAGAAATCAGCCCTCAGCAACTTAACCGGCAGAAAACAATTTTTTGACAAAATCCCTAAGCCCCGGGGTCACAATTTCATCAAAAATCTGACTTTTGGCAATTCATTCAAAAATGGTGCCAAACGCTTGCAAAGGCTCCCCTGAAAGCTTTGGCAGTCGAAACAGAAGGCTTTTTGTCACAGGAAAAGAAATCAGCCCTCAACAACTTAACCGGCGGAAAAACTTTTTTTGAAAAAATCCCTAAGCCCCGGGGTCACAATTTCAGCAAAAAACTGACTTTTGGCAATTCACTCAAAAATGGTGCCAAACGCTTGCAAAAGCTCCGCTGAAAGCTTTGGCAGTCGAAGCTGAAGGGTTTTTGTCACAGGAGAAGAAATCAGCCCTCAACAACTTGACCAGCGGAAAATGTTTTTTTTAAAAAAATCCCTAAGCCCCGGGGTCACAATTTCTGCAAAAATCTGACTTTTGCCAATTCACTCAAAAATGGTGCCAAACGCTTGCAAAAGCTCCGCTGAAAGCTTTGGCAATGGAAGCAGAAGGCTTTTTGTCACATTAGAAGAAATCAGCCCTTAGCAACTTAACCAGCAGAAAATAATTTTTTGAAAAAATCCCTAAGCCCCGGGGTCACAATTTCAGCAAAAATCTGACTTTTGGCAATTCACTCAAAAATGGTGCCAAACGCTTGCAAAAGCTCCGCTGAAAGCTTTGGCAGTCGAAGCAGAAGGCTTTTTGTCACATTAGAAGAAATCAGCCCTCAGCAACTTAACCGGCAGAAAATAATTTTTTTAAAAAATCCCCAAGCCCCGGGGTCACAATTTCAGCAAAAATCTGACTTTTGGCAATTCACTCAAAAATGGTGCCAAACGCTTGCAAAAGCTCCGCTGAAAGCTTTGGCAGTCGAAACAGAAGGCTTTTTGTCACAGGAGAAGAAATCAGCCCTCAACAACTTCACCGGCAGAAAACAATTTTTTGAAAAAATCCCTAAGCCCCGGGGTCACAATTTCAGCAAAAATTTGACTTTTGCCAATTCACTCAAAAATGGTGCCAAACGCTTGCAAATGCGCCGCTGAAAGCTTTGGCATTCGAAACAGAAGGCTTTTTGTCACAGGAAAAGAAATCAGCCCTCAACAACTTAACCGGCGGAAAAACTTTTTTTGAAAAAATCCCTAAGCCCCGGGGTCACAATTTCAGCAAAAATCTGACTTTTGGCAATTCACTCAAAAATGGTGCCAAACGCTTGCAAAAGCTCCGCTGAAAGCTTTGGCAGTCGAAGCAGAAGGCTTTTTGTCACATTAGAAGAAATCAGCCCTCAGCAACTTAACCGGCAGAAAACAATTTTTTGAAAAAATCCCTAAGCCCCGGGGTCACAATTTCATCAAAAATCTGACTTTTGCCAATTCACTCAAAAATGGTGCCAAACGCTTGCAAATGCTCCCCTGAAAGCTTTGGCAGTCGAAACAGAAGGCTTTTTGTCACAGGTGAAGAAATCAGCCCTCAGCAACTTAACCGGCAGAAAATAATTTTTTGAAAAAATCCCTAAGCCCCGGGGTAACAATTTCAGCAAAAATCTGACTTTTGGCAATTCACTCAAAAATGGTGCCAAACGCTTGCAAAAGCTCCGCTGAAAGCTTTGGCAGTCGAAACAGAAGGCTTTTTTGTCACAGGAAAAGAAATCAGCCCTCAGCAACTTAACCGGCAGAAAATAATTTTTTTTAAAAAATCCCTAAGCCCCGGGGTCACAATTTCAGCAAAAATCTGACTTTTGGCAGTTTACTCAAAAATGGTGCCAAACGCTTGCAAAAGCTCCGCTGAAAGCTTTGGCAGTCGAAGCAGAAGGCTTTTTGTCACAGGAGAAGAAATCAGCCCTCAGCAACTTAACCGCCAGAAAATTATCTTTTGAAAAAATCCCTAAGCCCCGGGGTCACAATTTCAGCAAAAATCTGACTTTTGCCAATTCACTCAAAAATGGTGCCAAACGCTTGCAAATGCGCCGCTGAAAGCTTTGGCAGTCAAAGCAGAAGGCTTTTTGTCACAGGAGAAGAAATCAGCCCTCAGCAACTTAACCGGCAGAAAACAATTTTTTGACAAAATCCCTAAGCCCCGGGGTCACAATTTCATCAAAAATCTGACTTTTGGCAATTCATTCAAAAATGGTGCCAAACGCTTGCAAAGGCTCCCCTGAAAGCTTTGGCAGTCGAAACAGAAGGCTTTTTGTCACAGGAAAAGAAATCAGCCCTCAACAACTTAACCGGCGGAAAAACTTTTTTTGAAAAAATCCCTAAGCCCCGGGGTCACAATTTCAGCAAAAAACTGACTTTTGGCAATTCACTCAAAAATGGTGCCAAACGCTTGCAAAAGCTCCGCTGAAAGCTTTGGCAGTCGAAGCTGAAGGGTTTTTGTCACAGGAGAAGAAATCAGCCCTCAACAACTTGACCAGCGGAAAATGTTTTTTTTAAAAAAATCCCTAAGCCCCGGGGTCACAATTTCTGCAAAAATCTGACTTTTGCCAATTCACTCAAAAATGGTGCCAAACGCTTGCAAAAGCTCCGCTGAAAGCTTTGGCAATGGAAGCAGAAGGCTTTTTGTCACATTAGAAGAAATCAGCCCTTAGCAACTTAACCAGCAGAAAATAATTTTTTGAAAAAATCCCTAAGCCCCGGGGTCACAATTTCAGCAAAAATCTGACTTTTGGCAATTCACTCAAAAATGGTGCCAAACGCTTGCAAAAGCTCCGCTGAAAGCTTTGGCAGTCGAAGCAGAAGGCTTTTTGTCACATTAGAAGAAATCAGCCCTCAGCAACTTAACCGGCAGAAAATAATTTTTTAAAAAAATCCCCAAGCCCCGGGGTCACAATTTCAGCAAAAATCTGACTTTTGGCAATTCACTCAAAAATGGTGCCAAACGCTTGCAAAAGCTCCGCTGAAAGCTTTGGCAGTCGAAGCTGAAGGCTTTTTGTCACATTAGAAGAAATCAGCCCTCAGCAACTTAACCGGCAGAAAACAATTTTTTGAAAAAATCACTAAGCCCCGGGGTCACAATTTCAGCAAAAATCTGACTTTTGGCAATTCATTCAAAAATGGTGCTAAACGCTTGCAAATGCTCCCCTGAAAGCTTTGTTAGTCGAAACAGAAGGCTTTTTGTCACAGGAAAAGAAATCAGCCCTCAACATCTTAACCGGCGGAAAAACTTTTTTTGAAAAAATCCCTAAGCCCCGGGGTCACAATTTCAGCCAAAGTCTGACTTTTGGCAATTCACTCAAAAATGGTGCCAATCGCTTGCAAATTATCCCCTGAAAGCTTTGGCAGTCGAAACAGAAGGCGTTTTGTCACAGGAGAAGAAATCAGCCCTCAGCAACTTAACCGGCAGAAAATAATTTTTTGAAAAAATCCCTAAGGCCCAGGGTCACAATTTCAGCAAAAATCTGACTTTTGGCAATTCATTCAAAAATGGTGCTAAACGCTTGCAAAAGCTCCGCTGAAAGCTTTTGCAGTCGAAGCAGAAGGCTTTTTGTCACAGGAAATCAGCCCTCAACAACTTGACCAGCGAAAAATGTTTTTTTTGAAAAATTCCCTAAGCCCCGGGGTCACAATTTCAGCAAAAATCTGACTTTTGCCAATTCACTCAAAAATGGTGCCAAACGCTTGCAAAAGCTCCGCTGAAAGCTTTTGCAGTCGAAGCAGAAGGCTTTTTGTCACATTAAAAGAAATCAGCACTCAGCAACTTAACCGGCAGAAAACAATTTTTTGAAAAAATCCCTAAGCCCCGGGGTCACAATTTCAGCAAAAATCTGACTTTTGGCAATTCATTCAAAAATGGTGCTAAACGCTTGCAAATGCTCCCCTGAAAGCTTTGTCAGTCGAAAAAGAAGGCTTTTTGTCACAGGAAAAGAAATCAGCCCTCAACAACTTAACCAGCGGAAAAACTTTTTTTGAAAAAATCCCTAAGCCCCGGGGTCACAATTTCAGGAAAAATCTGACTTTTGGCAATTCACTCAGAAATGGTGCCAAACGCTTGCAAATGCTCCCCTGAAAGCTTTGGCAGTCGAAACAGAAGCCTTTTTGTCACAGGAGAAGAAATCAGCCCTCAGCAACTTAACCGGCAGAAAATAATTTTTTGAAAAATTCCCTAAGCCCCGGGGTCACAATTTCAGCAAAAATCTGACTTTTGGCAATTCAATCAAAAATGGTGCCAAACGCTTGCAAATGCGCCGCTGAAAGTTTTGGCAGTCGAAACAGAAGGCTTTTTATCACATTAGAAGAAATCAGCCCTCAACAACTTGAACGGCGTAAAATGTTTTTTTTTTGAAAAAATTCCTAAGCCCCGGGGTCACAATTTCAGCAAAAATCTGACTTTTGGCAATTCACTCAGAAATGTTGCCAAACACTTGCAAATGCGCCGCTGAAAGCTTTGGCAGTCGAAACAGAAGGCTTTTTGTCACAGGAGAAGAAATCAGCCCTCAGCAACTTAACCGGCAGAAAACAATTTTTTGAAAAAATCCCTAAGCCCCGGGGTCACAATTTCAGCAAAAATCTGACTTTTGGCAATTCAATCAAAAATGGTGCCAAACGCTTGCAAATGCGCCGCTGAAAGCTTTGGCAGTCGAAACAGAAGGCTTTTTGTCACAGGAAAAGAAATCAGCCCTCAACAACTTAACCGGCGGAAAAACTTTTTTTGAAAAAATCCCTAAGCCCCGGGGTCACAATTTCAGCAAAAATCTGACTTTTGCCAATTCAATCAAAAATGGTGCCAAACGCTTGCAAATGCGCCGCTGAAAGCTTTGGCAGTCGAAACAGAAGGCTTTTTGTCACAGGAAAAGAAATCAGCCCTCAACAACTTAACCGGCGGAAAAACTTTTTTTGAAAAAATCCCTAAGCCCCGGGGTCACAATTTCAGCAAAAATCTGACTTTTGCCAATTCACTCAAAAATGGTGCCAAACGCTTGCAAATGCTCCGCTGAAAGCTTTGGCAGTCGAAGCAGAAGGCTTTTTGTCACTTTAGAAGAAATCAGCCCTCAGCAACTTAACCAGCAGAAAATAATTTTTTGAAAAAATCCCTAAGCCCCGGGGTCACAATTTCAGCAAAAATCTGACTTTTGGCAATTCACTCAAAAATGGTGCCAAACGCTTGCAAAAGCTCCGCTGAAAGCTTTGGCAGTCAAAACAGAAGGCTTTTTGTCACATTAGAAGAAATCAGCCCTCAACAACTTGACCGGCGAAAAATGTTCTTTTTAAAAAAATCCCTAATCCCCGGGGTCACAATTTCAGGAAAAATCTGACTTTTGGCAATTCACTCAAAAATGGTGCCAAATGCTTACAAAAGCTCCGCTGAAAGCTTTTGCAGTCGAAGCAGAAGGCTTTTTGTCACAGGAAATCAGCCCTCAACAACTTGACCAGCGAAAAATGTTTTTTTTGAAAAATTCCCTAAGCCCCGGGGTCACAATTTCAGCAAAAATCTGACTTTTGCCAATTCACTCAAAAATGGTGCCAAACGCTTGCAAAAGCTCCGCTGAAAGCTTTTGCAGTCGAAGCAGAAGGCTTTTTGTCACATTAAAAGAAATCAGCACTCAGCAACTTAACCGGCAGAAAACAATTTTTTGAAAAAATCCCTAAGCCCCGGGGTCACAATTTCAGCAAAAATCTGACTTTTGGCAATTCATTCAAAAATGGTGCTAAACGCTTGCAAATGCTCCCCTGAAAGCTTTGTCAGTCGAAAAAGAAGGCTTTTTGTCACAGGAAAAGAAATCAGCCCTCAACAACTTAACCAGCGGAAAAACTTTTTTTGAAAAAATCCCTAAGCCCCGGGGTCACAATTTCAGGAAAAATCTGACTTTTGGCAATTCACTCAGAAATGGTGCCAAACGCTTGCAAATGCTCCCCTGAAAGCTTTGGCAGTCGAAACAGAAGCCTTTTTGTCACAGGAGAAGAAATCAGCCCTCAGCAACTTAACCGGCAGAAAATAATTTTTTGAAAAATTCCCTAAGCCCCGGGGTCCCAATTTCAGCAAAAATCTGACTTTTACCAATTCAATTAAAAATGGTGCCAAACGCTTGCAAATGCACCGCTGAAAGCTTTGGCAGTCAAAGCTGAAGGCTTTTTGTGACAGGTGAAGAAATCAGCCCTCAGCAACTTAACCGGCAGAAAATAATTTTTTGAAAAAATCCCTAAGCCCCAGGGTCACAATTTCAGAAAAAATCTGACTTTTGGCAATTCAATTAAAAATGGTGCCAAACGCTTGCAAACGCTCCCCTGAAAGCTTTGGCAGTCGAAACAGAAGGCTTTTTATCACAGGACAAGAAATCAGCCCTCAGCAACTTAACCGGCAGAAAACAATTTTTTGAAAAAATCCCTAAGCCCCGGGGTCACAATTTCAGCAAAAATCTGACTTTTGGCAATTCAATCAAAAATGGTGCCAAACGCTTGCAAATGCTCCGCTGAAAGTTTTGGCAGTCGAAACAGAAGGCTTTTTATCACATTAGAAGAAATCAGCCCTCAACAACTTGAACGGCGTAAAATGTTTTTTTTTTGAAAAAATTCCTAAGCCCCGGGGTCACAATTTCAGCAAAAATCTGACTTTTGGCAATTCACTCAGAAATGTTGCCAAACACTTGCAAATGCGCCGCTGAAAGCTTTGGCAGTCGAAACAGAAGGCTTTTTGTCACAGGAGAAGAAATCAGCCCTCAGCAACTTAACCGGCAGAAAACAATTTTTTGAAAAAATCCCTAAGCCCCGGGGTCACAATTTCAGCAAAAATCTGACTTTTGGCAATTCAATCAAAAATGGTGCCAAACGCTTGCAAATGCGCCGCTGAAAGCTTTGGCAGTCGAAACAGAAGGCTTTTTGTCACAGGAAAAGAAATCAGCCCTCAACAACTTAACCGGCGGAAAAACTTTTTTTGAAAAAATCCCTAAGCCCCGGGGTCACAATTTCAGCAAAAATCTGACTTTTGCCAATTCAATCAAAAATGGTGCCAAACGCTTGCAAATGCGCCGCTGAAAGCTTTGGCAGTCGAAACAGAAGGCTTTTTGTCACAGGAAAAGAAATCAGCCCTCAACAACTTAACCGGCGGAAAAACTTTTTTTGAAAAAATCCCTAAGCCCCGGGGTCACAATTTCAGCAAAAATCTGACTTTTGCCAATTCACTCAAAAATGGTGCCAAACGCTTGCAAATGCTCCGCTGAAAGCTTTGGCAGTCGAAGCAGAAGGCTTTTTGTCACTTTAGAAGAAATCAGCCCTCAGCAACTTAACCAGCAGAAAATAATTTTTTGAAAAAATCCCTAAGCCCCGGGGTCACAATTTCAGCAAAAATCTGACTTTTGGCAATTCACTCAAAAATGGTGCCAAACGCTTGCAAAAGCTCCGCTGAAAGCTTTGGCAGTCAAAACAGAAGGCTTTTTGTCACATTAGAAGAAATCAGCCCTCAACAACTTGACCGGCGAAAAATGTTCTTTTTAAAAAAATCCCTAATCCCCGGGGTCACAATTTCAGGAAAAATCTGACTTTTGGCAATTCACTCAAAAATGGTGCCAAATGCTTACAAAAGCTCCGCTGAAAGCTTTTGCAGTCGAAGCAGAAGGCTTTTTGTCACAGGAAATCAGCCCTCAACAACTTGACCAGCGAAAAATGTTTTTTTTGAAAAATTCCCTAAGCCCCGGGGTCACAATTTCAGCAAAAATCTGACTTTTGCCAATTCACTCAAAAATGGTGCCAAACGCTTGCAAAAGCTCCGCTGAAAGCTTTTGCAGTCGAAGCAGAAGGCTTTTTGTCACATTAAAAGAAATCAGCACTCAGCAACTTAACCGGCAGAAAACAATTTTTTGAAAAAATCCCTAAGCCCCGGGGTCACAATTTCAGCAAAAATCTGACTTTTGGCAATTCATTCAAAAATGGTGCTAAACGCTTGCAAATGCTCCCCTGAAAGCTTTGTCAGTCGAAAAAGAAGGCTTTTTGTCACAGGAAAAGAAATCAGCCCTCAACAACTTAACCAGCGGAAAAACTTTTTTTGAAAAAATCCCTAAGCCCCGGGGTCACAATTTCAGGAAAAATCTGACTTTTGGCAATTCACTCAGAAATGGTGCCAAACGCTTGCAAATGCTCCCCTGAAAGCTTTGGCAGTCGAAACAGAAGCCTTTTTGTCACAGGAGAAGAAATCAGCCCTCAGCAACTTAACCGGCAGAAAATAATTTTTTGAAAAATTCCCTAAGCCCCGGGGTCCCAATTTCAGCAAAAATCTGACTTTTACCAATTCAATTAAAAATGGTGCCAAACGCTTGCAAATGCACCGCTGAAAGCTTTGGCAGTCAAAGCTGAAGGCTTTTTGTGACAGGTGAAGAAATCAGCCCTCAGCAACTTAACCGGCAGAAAATAATTTTTTGAAAAAATCCCTAAGCCCCAGGGTCACAATTTCAGAAAAAATCTGACTTTTGGCAATTCAATTAAAAATGGTGCCAAACGCTTGCAAACGCTCCCCTGAAAGCTTTGGCAGTCGAAACAGAAGGCTTTTTATCACAGGACAAGAAATCAGCCCTCAGCAACTTAACCGGCGGCAAAAGTTTTTTTGAAAAAATCCCTAAGCCCCGGGGTCACAATTGCAGCAAAAATTTGACTTTTGCAATTCACTCAAAAATGGTGACAAACGCTTGCAAATGCACCGCTGGAAGCTTTGGCAGTCGAAACAGAAGACTTTTTGTCACAGGAGAAGAAATTAGCCCTCAACAACTTGACCGGCGGAAAATGTTTTTTTTGAAAAAATCCCTAAGCCCCGAGGTCACAATTTCAGCAAAAATCTGACTTTTGGCAATTCACTCAAAAATGGTGCCAAACGCTTGCAAAATCTCCGCTGAAAGCTTTGGCAGTCGAAACAGAAGGCTTTTTGTCACAGGAGAAGAAATCAGCCCTCAGCAACTTAACCGGCAGAAAATAATTTTTTGAAAAAATCCCCAAGCCCCGGGTACACAATTTCAGCAAAAATCTGACTTTTGGCAATTCACTCAAAAATGGTGCCAAACGCTTGCAAATGCTCCGCTGAAAGCTTTGGCAGTCGAAGCAGAAGGCTTTTTGTCACAGGTGAAGAAATCAGCCCTCAGCAACTTAACCGGCAGAAAATAATTTTTTGAAAAAATCCCTAAGCCCCGGGGTCACAATTTCAGCAAAAATCTGACTTTTGGCAATTCAATCAAAAATGGTGCCAAACGCTTGCAAATGCACCGCTGAAAGCTTTGGCAGTCGAAACAGAAGGCTTTTTGTCACAGGAAAAGAAATCAGCCCTCAGCAACTTAACTGGCAGAAAATAATTTTTTGAAAAAATCCCTAAGCCCCGGGGTCACAATTTCAGCAAAAATCTGACTTTTGGCAATTCACTCAAAAATGGTGCCAAACGCTTGCAAATCCTCCGCTGAAAGCTTTGGCAATCGAAGCAGAAGGCTTTTTGTCACATTAGAAGAAATCAGCCCTCAGCAACTTAACCAGCAGAAAATAATTTTTTGAAAAAATCCCTAAGCCCCGGGGTCACAATTTCAGCAAAAATCTGACTTTTGGCAATTCACTCAAAAATGGTGCCAAACGCTTGCAAAAGCTCCGCTGAAAGCTTTGGCAGTCGAAGCAGAAGGCTTTTTGTCACAGGAGAAGAAATCAGCCCTCAGCAACTTAACCGGCAGAAAACAATTTTTTGAAAAAATCCCCAAGCCCCGGGGTCACAATTTCAGCAAAAATCTGACTTTTGGCAATTCATTCAAAAATGGTGCCAAATGCTTGCAAATGCTCCCCTGAAAGCTTTGGCAGTCGAAACAGAAGGCTTTTTGTCACAGGTGAAGAAATCAGCCCTCAGCAACTTAACCGGCAGAAAATAATTTTTTGAAAAAATCCCTAAGCCCCGGGGTAACAATTTCAGCAAAAATCTGACTTTTGGCAATTCACTCAAAAATGGTGCCAAACGCTTGCAAAAGCTCCGCTGAAAGCTTTGGCATTCGAAACAGAAGGCTTTTTTGTCACAGGAAAAGAAATCAGCCCTCAGCAACTTAACCGGCAGAAAATAATTTTTTTAAAAAATTCCCTAAGCCCCGGGGTCACAATTTCAGCAAAAATCTGACTTTTGGCAATTCATTCAAAAATGGTGCCAAACGCTTGCAAATGCTCCCCTGAAAGCTTTGGCAGTCGAAACAGAAGGCTTTTTGTCACAGGTGAAGAAATCAGCCCTCAGCAACTTAACCGGCAGAAAATAATTTTTTGAAAAAATCCCTAAGCCCCGGGGTAACAATTTCAGCAAAAATCTGACTTTTGGCAATTCACTCAAAAATGGTGCCAAACGCTTGCAAAAGCTCCGCTGAAAGCTTTGGCAGTCGAAACAGAAGGCTTTTTTGTCACTGGAAAAGAAATCAGCCCTCAGCAACTTAACCGGCAGAAAATAATTTTTTTAAAAAAATCCCTAAGCCCCGGGGTCACAATTTCAGCAAAAATCTGACTTTTGGCATTTTACTCAAAAATGGTGCCAAACGTTTGCAAAAGCTCCGCTGAAAGCTTTGGCAGTTGAAGCAGAAGGCTTTTTGTCACAGGAGAAGAAATCAGCCCTCAGCAACTTAACCGCCAGAAAATTATCTTTTGAAAAAATCCCTAAGCCCCGGGGTCACAATTTCAGCAAAAATCTGACTTTTGGCAATTCATTCAAAAATGGTGCCAAACGCTTGCAAAGGCTCCCCTGAAAGCTTTGGCAGTCGAAACAGAAGGCTTTTTGTCACAGGAAAAGAAATCAGCCCTCAACAACTTAACCGGCGGAAAAACTTTTTTTGAAAAAATCCCTAAGCCCCGGGGTCACAATTTCAGCAAAAAACTGACTTTTGGCAATTCACTCAAAAATGGTGCCAAACGCTTGCAAAAGCTCCGCTGAAAGCTTTGGCAGTCGAAGCAGAAGGCTTTTTGTCACATTAGAAGAAATCAGCCCTCAGCAACTTAACCGGCAGAAAATAATTTTTTTAAAAAATCCCCAAGCCCCGGGGTCACAATTTCAGCAAAAATCTGACTTTTGCCAATTCACTCAAAAATGGTGCCAAACGCTTGCAAAAGCTCCGTTAAAAGCTTTGGCAGTCGAAGCAGAAGGTTTTTTTGTCACAGGAGAAGAAATCAGCCCTCAGCAACTTAACCGGCAGAAAACAATTTTTTGAAAAAATCCCTAAGCCCCGGGGTCACAATTTCAGCAAAAATCTGACTTTTGGCAATTCACTCAAAAATGGTGCCAAATGCTTGCAAATGCTCCGCTGAAAGCTTTGGCAGTCGAAGCAGAAGCCTTTTTGTCACAGGTGAAGAAATCAGCCCTCAGCAACTTAACCGTCAGAAAATAATTTTTTTTAAGAATCCCCAAGCCCCGGGGTCACAATTTCAGCAAAAATCTGACTTTTCGCAATTCATTCAAAAATGGTGCGAAATGCTTGCAAATGCACCGCTGTAAGCTTTGGAAGTCGAAGCAGAAGCCTTTTTGTCACAGGTGAAGAAATCAGCCCTCATCATCTTGACCGGCGGGAAATGTTTTTTTTGAAAAAATCCCTAAGCCCCGGGGTCACAATTCCAGCAAAAATCTAACTTTTGGCAGTTCACTCAAAAATGGTGCCAAACGCTTGCAAAAGCTCCGCTGAAAGCTTTGGCAGTCGAAGCAGAAGGCTTTTTGTCATTTTAGAAGAAATCAGCCCTCAGCAACTTACCCGGCAGAAAATAATTTTTTGAAAAAATCCCTAAGTCCCGGGGTCACAATTTCAGCAAAAATCTGACTTTTGGCAATTCACTCAAAAATGGTGCCAAACGCTTGCAAAAGCTCCGCTGAAAGCTTTGGCAGTCGAAGCAGAAGGCTTTTTGTCACATTAGAAGAAATCAGCCCTCAGCAACTTAACCGGCAGAAAATAATTTTTTGAAAAAATCCCTAAGCCCCGGGGTCACAATTTCAGCAAAAATCTGACTTTTGCCAATTCACTCAAAAATGGTGCCAAACGCTTGCAAAAGCTCCGTTAAAAGCTTTGGCAGTCGAAGCAGAAGGCTTTTTGTCACAGGAGAAGAAATCAGCCCTCAGCAACTTGACGGGCGGAAAATAATTTTTTGAAAAAATCCCTAAGCCCCGGGGTCACAATTTCTGCAAAAATCTGACTTTTGCCAATTCACTCAAAAATGGTGCCAAACGCTTGCAAAAGCTCCGCTGAAAGCTTTGGCAGTCGAAGCAGAAGGCTTTTTGTCACAGGAGAAGAAATCAGCCCTCAACAACTTGACCGGCGAAAAATGTTTTTTTTTTTTTAAATCCCTAAGCCCCGGGGTCACAATTTCAGCAAAAATCTGACTTTTGGCAATTCAATCAAAAATGGTGCCAATCGCTTGCAAATGCTCCCCTGAAAGCTTTGGCAGTCGAAACAGAAGGCTTTTTGTCACAGGAAAAGAAATCAGCCCTCAACAACTTGACCGGCGAAAAATGTTTTTTTAAAAAAAATCCCTAAGCCCCGGGGTCACAATTTCAGCAAAAATCTGACTTTTGGCAATTCACTCAAAAATGGTGCCAAACGCTTGCAAAAGCTCCGCTGAAAGCTTTGGCAGTCGAAGCAGAAGGCTTTTTGTCACATTAGAAGAAATCAGCCCTCAGCAACTTGACGGGCGGAAAAATTTTTTTTTAAAAAATCCCCAAGCCCCAGGGTAACAATTTCAGCAAAAATCTGACTTTTGGCAATTCACTCAAAAATGGTGCCAAACGCTTTCAAAAGCTCCGCTGAAAGCTTTGGCAGTTGAAACAGAAGGCTTTTTGTCACAGGAAAAGAAATCAGCCCTCAAGAACTTGACCGGCGAAAAATGTTTTTTTTAAAAAAATCCCTAAGCCCCGGGGTCACAATTTCAGCAAAAATCTGACTTTTGGCAATTCACTCAAAAATGGTGCCAAACGCTTGCAAAAGCTCCGCTGAAAGCTTTGGCAGTCGAAGCAGAAGGCTTTTTGTCATTTTAGAAGAAATCAGCCCTCAGCAACTTAACCGGCAGAAAATAATTTTTTGAAAAAATCCCTAAGCCCCGGGGTCACAATTTCAGCAAAAATCTGACTTTTGGCAATTCACTCAAAAATGGTGCCAAACGCTTGCAAAAGCTCCGCTCAAAGCTTTGGCCATCGAAGCAGAAGGCTTTTTGTCACAGGAGAAGAAATCAGCCCTCAGCAACTTAACCGGCAGAAAATAATTTTTTGAAAAAATCCCTAAGCCCCGGGGTCACAATTTCAGCAAAAATCTGACTTTTGCCAATTCACTCAAAAATGGTGCCAAACGCTTGCAAATGCTCCGCTGAAAGCTTTGGCAGTCGAAGCAGAAGGCTTTTTGTCACATTAGAAGAAATCAGCCCTCAACAACTTGACCGGCGAAAAATGTTTTTTTTTTAAAAATCCCCAAGCCCCGGGGTCACAATTTCAGCAAAAATCTGACTTTTGGCAATTCAATCAAAAATGGTGCCAATCGCTTGCAAATGCTCCCCTGAAAGCTTTGGCAGTCGAAACAGAAGGCTTTTTGTCACAGGAAAGGAAATCAGCCCTCAACAACTTGACCGGCGAAAAATGTTTTTTTAAAAAAAATCCCTAAGCCCCGGTGTCACAATTTCAGCAAAAATCTGATTTTTGGCAATTCACTCAAAAATGGTGCCAAACGCTTGCAAAAGCTCCGCTGAAAGCTTTGGCAGTCGAAGCAGAAGGCTTTTTGTCACAGGAGAAGAAATCAGCCCTCAGCAACTTGACGGGCGGAAAATAATTTTTTGAAAAAATCCCCAAGCCCCGGGGTCACAATTTCAGCAAAAATCTGACTTTTGGCAATTCACTCAAAAATGGTGCCAAACGCTTGCAAAAGCTCCGCTGAAAGCTTTGGCAGTCGAAGCAGAAGGCTTTTTGTCACAGGAGAAGAAATCAGCCCTCAGCAACTTAACCGGCAGAAAATAATTTTTTTAAAAAATCCCCAAGCCCCGGGGTCACAATTTCAGCAAAAATCTGACTTTTGCCAATTCACTCAAAAATGGTGCCAAACGCTTGCAAATGCGCCGCTGAAAGCTTTGGCATTCGAAACAGAAGGCTTTTTGTCACAGGAAAAGAAATCAGCCCTCAACAACTTGACCGGCGAAAAATGTTTTTTTTAAAAAAATCCCTAAGCCCCGGGGTCACAATTTCAGCAAAAATCTGACTTTTGGCAATTCACTCAAAAATGGTGCCAAACGCTTGCAAAAGCTCCGCTGAAAGCTTTGGCAGTCGAAGCAGAAGGCTTTTTGTCACATTAGAAGAAATCAGCCCTCAGCAACTTGACGGGCGGAAAAAAAATTTTTTAAAAAATCCCCAAGCCCCGGGGTAACAATTTCAGCAAAAATCTGACTTTTGGCAATTCACTCAAAAATGGTGCCAAACGCTTTCAAAAGCTCCGCTGAAAGCTTTGGCAGTCGAAACAGAAGGCTTTTTGTCACAGGAAAAGAAATCAGCCCTCAACAACTTGACCGGCGAAAAATGTTTTTTTTAAAAAAATCCCTAAGCCCCGGGGTCACAATTTCAGCAAAAATCTGACTTTTGGCAATTCACTCAAAAATGGTGCCAAACGCTTGCAAAAGCTCCGCTGAAAGCTTTAGCAGTCGAAACAGAAGGCTTTTTGTCACAGGAAAAGAAATCAGCCCTCAACAACTTGACCGGCGAAAAATGTTTTTTTTTAAAAAATCCCTAAGCCCCGGGGTCACAATTTCAGCAAAAATCTGACTTTTGGCAATTCAATCAAAAATGGTGCCAATCGCTTGCAAATGCTCCCCTGAAAGCTTTGGCAGTCGAAACAGAAGGCTTTTTGTCACAGGAAAAGAAATCAGCCCTCAACAACTTGACCGGCGAAAAATGTTTTTTTTAAAAAAATCCCTAAGCCCCGGTGTCACAATTTCAGCAAAAATCTGATTTTTGGCAATTCACTCAAAAATGGTGCCAAACGCTTGCAAAAGCTCCGCTGAAAGCTTTGGCAGTCGAAGCAGAAGGCTTTTTGTCACAGGAGAAGAAATCAGCCCTCAGCAACTTGACGGGCGGAAAATAATTTTTTGAAAAAATCCCTAAGCCCCGGGGTCACAATTTCAGCAAAAATCTGACTTTTGGCAATTCACTCAAAAATGGTGCCAAACGCTTGCAAAAGCTCCGCTGAAAGCTTTGGCAGTCGAAGCAGAAGGCTTTTTGTCACATTAGAAGAAATCAGCCCTCAGCAACTTGACGGGCGGAAAATAATTTTTTGAAAAAATCCCCAAGCCCCGGGGTCACAATTTCAGCAAAAATCTGACTTTTGGCAATTCACTCAAAAATGGTGCCAAACGCTTGCAAAAGCTCCGCTGAAAGCTTTGGCAGTCGAAGCAGAAGGCTTTTTGTCACAGGAGAAGAAATCAGCCCTCAGCAACTTAACCGGCAGAAAACAATTTTTTGAAAAAATCCCTAAGCCCCGGGGTCACAATTTCATCAAAAATCTGACTTTTGGCAATTCATTCAAAAATGGTGCCAAACGCTTGCAAAGGCTCCCCTGAAAGCTTTGGCAGTCGAAACAGAAGGCTTTTTGTCACAGGAAAAGAAATCAGCCCTCAACAACTTAACCGGCGGAAAAACTTTTTTTGAAAAAATCCCTAAGCCCCGGGGTCACAATTTCAGTAAAAATCTGACTTTTGGCAATTCACTCAAAAATGGTGCCAAACGCTTGCAAAAGCTCCGCTGAAAGCTTTGGCAGTCGAAGCAGAAGGCTTTTTGTCACATTAGAAGAAATCAGCCCTCAGCAACTTAACCGGCAGAAAATAATTTTTTTAAAAAATCCCCAAGCCCCGGGGTCACAATTTCAGCAAAAATCTGACTTTTGCCAATTCACTCAAAAATGGTGCCAAACGCTTGCAAAAGCTCCGCTGAAAGCTTTGGCATTCGAAACAGAAGGCTTTTTGTCACAGGAAAAGAAATCAGCCCTCAACAACTTGACCGGCGAAAAATGTTTTTTTTAAAAAAATCCCTAAGCCCCGGGGTCACAATTTCAGCAAAAATCTGACTTTTGGCAATTCACTCAAAAATGGTGCCAAACGCTTGCAAAAGCTCCGCTGAAAGCTTTGGCAGTCGAAGCAGAAGGCTTTTTGTCACATTAGAAGAAATCAGCCCTCAGCAACTTGACGGGCGGAAAAAATTTTTTTAAAAAAATCCCCAAGCCCCGGGGTAACAATTTCAGCAAAAATCTGACTTTTGGCAATTCACTCAAAAATGGTGCCAAACGCTTTCAAAAGCTCCGCTGAAAGCTTTGGCAGTCGAAGCAGAAGGCTTTTTGTCATTTTAGAAGAAATCAGCCCTCAGCAACTTAACCGGCATAAAATAATTTTTTGAAAAAATCCCTAAGCCCCGGGGTCACAATTTCAGCAAAAATCTGACTTTTGGCAATTCACTCAAAAATGGTGCCAAACGCTTGCAAAAGCTCCGTTAAAAGCTTTGGCCATCGAAGCAGAAGGCTTTTTGTCACAGGAGAAGAAATCAGCCCTCAGCAACTTAACCGGCAGAAAACAATTTTTTGAAAAAATCCCTAAGCCCCAGGGTCACAATTTCAGCAAAAATCTGACTTTTGCCAATTCACTCAAAAATGGTGCCAAATGCTTGCAAATGCTCCGCTGAAAGCTTTGGCAGTCGAAGCAGAAGGCTTTTTGTCACATTAGAAGAAATCAGCCCTCAGCAACTTAACCGGCAGAAAATAATTTTTTTAAAAAATCCCCAACCCCGGGGTCACAATTTCAGCAAAAATCTGACTTTTGGCAATTCACTCAAAAATGGTGCCAAACACTTGCAAAAGCTCCGCTGAAAGCTTTGGCAGTCGAAACAGAAGGCTTTTTGTCACAGGAAAAGAAATCAGCCCTCAACAACTTGACCGGCGAAAAATGTTTTTTTTAAAAAAATCCCTAAGCCCCGGGGTCACAATTTCAGCAAAAAACTGACTTTTGCCAATTCACTCAAAAATGGTGCCAAACGCTTGCGAAAGCTCCGCTGAAAGCTTTGGCAGTCGAAGCAGAAGGCTTTTTGTCACAGGAGAAGAAATCAGCCCTCAGCAACTTGACGGGCGGAAAATAATTTTTTGAAAAAATCCCTAAGCCCCGGGGTCACAATTTCAGCAAAAATCTGACTTTTGGCAATTCACTCAAAAATGGTGCCAAACGCTTGCAAAAGCTCCGCTGAAAGCTTTGGCAGTCGAAGCAGAAGGCTTTTTGTCACATTAGAAGAAATCAGCCGTCAGCAACTTGACGGGCGGAAAATAATTTTTTTAAAAAATCCCCAAGCCCCGGGGTCACAATTTCAGCAAAAATCTGACTTTTGGCAATTCACTCAAAAATGGTGCCAAACGCTTGCAAAAGCTCCGCTGAAAGCTTTGGCAGTCGAAACAGAAGGCTTTTTGTCACAGGAGAAGAAATCAGCCCTCAGCAACTTAACCGGCAGAAAATAATTTTTTGAAAAAATCCCTAAGCCCCGGGGTCACAATTTCAGCAAAAATCTGACTTTTGGCAATTCATTCAAAAATGGTGCCAAACGCTTGCAAAGGCTCCCCTGAAAGCTTTGGCAGTCGAAACAGAAGGGTTTTTGTCACAGGAGAAGAAATCAGCCCTCAACACCTTGACCGGCGGAAAATGTTTTTTTAAAAAAATCCCTAAGCCCCGGGGTCACAATTTCAGCAAAAATCTGACTTTTGGCAATTCACTCAAAAATGGTGCCAAACGCTTGCAAAAGCTCCGCTGAAAGCTTTGGCAGTCGAAGCAGAAGGCTTTTTGTCACAGGAGAAGAAATCAGCCCTCAACAACTTAACCGGCAGAAAACAATTTTTTGAAAAAATCCCTAAGCCCCGGGGTCACAATTTCAGCAAAAATCTGACTTTTGCCAATTCACTCAAAAATGGTGCCAAACGCTTGCAAAAGCTCCGTTAAAAGCTTTGGCAGTCGAAGCAGAGGGCTTTTTGTCACAGGAGAAGAAATCAGCCCTCAACAACTTAACCGGCAGAAAACAAGTTTTTGAAAAAATCCCTAAGCCCCGGGGTCACAATTTCATCAAAAATCTGACTTTTGCCAATTCACTGAAAAATGGTGCCAAACGCTTGCAAATGCTCCCCTGAAAGCTTTGGCAGTCGAAACAGAAGGCTTTTTGTCACAGGAAAAGAAATCAGCCCTCAACAACTTAACCGGCGGAAAAACTTTTTTTGAAAAAATCCCTAAGCCCCGGGGTCACAATTTCAGCAAAAAACTGACTTTTGGCATTTCACTCAAAAATGGTGCCAAACGCTTGCAAAAGCTCCGCTGAAAGCTTTGGCAGTCGAAGCTGAAGGGTTTTTGTCACAGGAGAAGAAATCAGCCCTCAACTACTTGACCAGCGGAAAATGTTTTTTTTAAAAAAATCCCTAAGCCCCGGGGTCACAATTTCAGCAAAAATCTGACTTTTGCCAATTCACTCAAAAATGGTGCCAAACGCTTGCAAAAGCTCCGCTGAAAGCTTTGGCAGTCGAAGCAGAAGGCTTTTTGTCACAGGAGAAGAAATCAGCCCTCAGCAACTTGACGGGCGGAAAATAATTTTTTGAAAAAATCCCTAAGCCCCGGGGTCACAATTTCAGCAAAAATCTGACTTTTGGCAATTCACTCAAAAATGGTGCCAAACGCTTGCAAAAGCTCCGCTGAAAGCTTTGGCAGTCGAAGCAGAAGGCTTTTTGTCACATTAGAAGAAATCAGCCGTCAGCAACTTGACGGGCGGAAAATAATTTTTTTAAAAAATCCCCAAGCCCCGGGGTCACAATTTCAGCAAAAATCTGACTTTTGGCAATTCACTCAAAAATGGTGCCAAACGCTTGCAAAAGCTCCGCTGAAAGCTTTGGCAGTCGAAACAGAAGGCTTTTTGTCACAGGAGAAGAAATCAGCCCTCAGCAACTTAACCGGCAGAAAATAATTTTTTGAAAAAATCCCTAAGCCCCGGGGTCACAATTTCAGCAAAAATCTGACTTTTGGCAATTCATTCAAAAATGGTGCCAAACGCTTGCAAAGGCTCCCCTGAAAGCTTTGGCAGTCGAAACAGAAGGGTTTTTGTCACAGGAGAAGAAATCAGCCCTCAACACCTTGACCGGCGGAAAATGTTTTTTTAAAAAAATCCCTAAGCCCCGGGGTCACAATTTCAGCAAAAATCTGACTTTTGGCAATTCACTCAAAAATGGTGCCAAACGCTTGCAAAAGCTCCGCTGAAAGCTTTGGCAGTCGAAGCAGAAGGCTTTTTGTCACAGGAGAAGAAATCAGCCCTCAACAACTTAACCGGCAGAAAACAATTTTTTGAAAAAATCCCTAAGCCCCGGGGTCACAATTTCAGCAAAAATCTGACTTTTGCCAATTCACTCAAAAATGGTGCCAAACGCTTGCAAATGCGCCGCTGAAAGCTTTGGCATTCGAAACAGAAGGCTTTTTGTCACAGGAAAAGAAATCAGCCCTCAACAACTTAACCGGCGGAAAAACTTTTTTTGAAAAAATCACTAAGCCCCGGGGTCACAATTTCAGCAAAAATCTGACTTTTGGCAATTCACTCAAAAATGGTGCCAATCGCTTGCAAAAGCTCCGCTGAAAGCTTTGGCAGTCGAAACAGAAGGCTTTTTGTCACATTACAAGAAATCAGCCCTCAGCAGCTTAACCGGCAGAAAATAATTTTTTGAAAAAATCCCTAACCCCCGGGGTCACAATTTCAGCAAAAATCTGACTTTTGGCAATTCACTCAAAAATGGTGCCAAACGCTTGCAAAAGCTCCGCTGAAAGCTTTGGCAATCGAAGCAGAAGGCTTTTTGTCACAGGAGAAGAAATCAGCCCTCAGCAACTTAACCGGCAGAAAACAATTTTTTGAAAAAATCCCTAAGCCCCGGGGTCACAATTTCAGCAAAAATCTGACTTTTTGCAATTCATTCAAAAATGGTGCCAAACGCTTGCAAATGCTCCCCTGAAAGCTTTGGCAGTCGAAACAGAAGGCTTTTTGTCACAAGTGAAGAAATCAGCCCTCAGCAACTTAACCGGCAGAAAATAATTTTTTGAAAAAATCCCTAAGCCCCGGGGTCACAATTTCAGCAAAAATCTGACTTTTGGCAATTCACTCAAAAATGGTGCCAAACGCTTGCAAAAGCTCTGCTCAAAGCTTTGGCAGTCGAAACAGAAGGCTTTTTGTCACATTAGAAGAAATCAGCCCTCAGCAACTTAACCGGCAGAAAATAATTTTTTGAAAAAATCCCTAAGCCCCGGGGTCACAATTTCAGCAAAAATCTGACTTTTGGCAATTCACTCAAAAATGGTGCCAAACGCTTGCAAAAGCTCCGCTGAAAGCTTTGGCAGTCGAAGCAGAAGGCTTTTTGTCACAGGAGAAGAAATCAGCCCTCAGCAACTTAACCGGCAGAAAACAATTTTTTGAAAAAATCCCTAAGCCCCGGGGTCACAATTTCAGCAAAAATCTGACTTTTCGCAATTCATTCAAAAATGGTGCCAAACGCTTGCAAAGGCTCCCCTGAAAGCTTTGGCAGTCGAAACAGAAGGCTTTTTGTCACAGGAAAAGAAATCAGCCCTCAACAACTTAACCGGCGGAAAAACTTTTTTTGAAAAAATCCCTAAGCCCCGGGGTCACAATTTCAGCAAAAATCTGACTTTTGCCAATTAACTCAAAAATGGTGCCAATCGCTTACAAAAGCTCCGCTGAAAGCTTTGGCAGTCGAAGCAGAAGGCTTTTTGTCACATTAGAAGAAATCAGCCCTCAGCAACTTAACCGGCAGAAAATAATTTTTTTAAAAAATCCCCAAGCCCCGGGGTCACAATTTCAGCAAAAATCTGACTTTTGGCAATTCACTCAAAAATGGTGCCAAACGCTTGCAAAAGCTCCGCTGAAAGCTTTGGCAGTCGAAACAGAAGGCTTTTTGTCACAGGAGAAGAAATCAGCCCTCAACAACTTCACCGGCAGAAAACAATTTTTTGAAAAAATCCCTAAGCCCCGGGGTCACAATTTCAGCAAAAATTTGACTTTTGCCAATTCACTCAAAAATGGTGCCAAACGCTTGCAAATGCGCCGCTGAAAGCTTTGGCATTCGAAACAGAAGGCTTTTTGTCACAGGAAAAGAAATCAGCCCTCAACAACTTAACCGGCGGAAAAACTTTTTTTGAAAAAATCCCTAAGCCCCGGGGTCACAATTTCAGCAAAAATCTGACTTTTGGCAATTCACTCAAAAATGGTGCCAAACGCTTGCAAAAGCTCCGCTGAAAGCTTTGGCAGTCGAAGCAGAAGGCTTTTTGTCACATTAGAAGAAATCAGCCCTCAGCAACTTAACCGGCAGAAAACAATTTTTTGAAAAAATCCCTAAGCCCCGGGGTCACAATTTCATCAAAAATCTGACTTTTGCCAATTCACTCAAAAATGGTGCCAAACGCTTGCAAATGCTCCCCTGAAAGCTTTGGCAGTCGAAACAGAAGGCTTTTTGTCACAGGTGAAGAAATCAGCCCTCAGCAACTTAACCGGCAGAAAATAATTTTTTGAAAAAATCCCTAAGCCCCGGGGTAACAATTTCAGCAAAAATCTGACTTTTGGCAATTCACTCAAAAATGGTGCCAAACGCTTGCAAAAGCTCCGCTGAAAGCTTTGGCAGTCGAAACAGAAGGCCTTTTTGTCACAGGAAAAGAAATCAGCCCTCAGCAACTTAACCGGCAGAAAATAATTTTTTTTAAAAAATCCCTAAGCCCCGGGGTCACAATTTCAGCAAAAATCTGACTTTTGGCAGTTTACTCAAAAATGGTGCCAAACGCTTGCAAAAGCTCCGCTGAAAGCTTTGGCAGTCGAAGCAGAAGGCTTTTTGTCACAGGAGAAGAAATCAGCCCTCAGCAACTTAACCGCCAGAAAATTATCTTTTGAAAAAATCCCTAAGCCCCGGGGTCACAATTTCAGCAAAAATCTGACTTTTGCCAATTCACTCAAAAATGGTGCCAAACGCTTGCAAATGCGCCGCTGAAAGCTTTGGCAGTCAAAGCAGAAGGCTTTTTGTCACAGGAGAAGAAATCAGCCCTCAGCAACTTAACCGGCAGAAAACAATTTTTTGACAAAATCCCTAAGCCCCGGGGTCACAATTTCATCAAAAATCTGACTTTTGGCAATTCATTCAAAAATGGTGCCAAACGCTTGCAAAGGCTCCCCTGAAAGCTTTGGCAGTCGAAACAGAAGGCTTTTTGTCACAGGAAAAGAAATCAGCCCTCAACAACTTAACCGGCGGAAAAACTTTTTTTGAAAAAATCCCTAAGCCCCGGGGTCACAATTTCAGCAAAAAACTGACTTTTGGCAATTCACTCAAAAATGGTGCCAAACGCTTGCAAAAGCTCCGCTGAAAGCTTTGGCAGTCGAAGCTGAAGGGTTTTTGTCACAGGAGAAGAAATCAGCCCTCAACAACTTGACCAGCGGAAAATGTTTTTTTTAAAAAAATCCCTAAGCCCCGGGGTCACAATTTCTGCAAAAATCTGACTTTTGCCAATTCACTCAAAAATGGTGCCAAACGCTTGCAAAAGCTCCGCTGAAAGCTTTGGCAATGGAAGCAGAAGGCTTTTTGTCACATTAGAAGAAATCAGCCCTTAGCAACTTAACCAGCAGAAAATAATTTTTTGAAAAAATCCCTAAGCCCCGGGGTCACAATTTCAGCAAAAATCTGACTTTTGGCAATTCACTCAAAAATGGTGCCAAACGCTTGCAAAAGCTCCGCTGAAAGCTTTGGCAGTCGAAGCAGAAGGCTTTTTGTCACATTAGAAGAAATCAGCCCTCAGCAACTTAACCGGCAGAAAATAATTTTTTTAAAAAATCCCCAAGCCCCGGGGTCACAATTTCAGCAAAAATCTGACTTTTGGCAATTCACTCAAAAATGGTGCCAAACGCTTGCAAAAGCTCCGCTGAAAGCTTTGGCAGTCGAAACAGAAGGCTTTTTGTCACAGGAGAAGAAATCAGCCCTCAACAACTTCACCGGCAGAAAACAATTTTTTGAAAAAATCCCTAAGCCCCGGGGTCACAATTTCAGCAAAAATTTGACTTTTGCCAATTCACTCAAAAATGGTGCCAAACGCTTGCAAATGCGCCGCTGAAAGCTTTGGCATTCGAAACAGAAGGCTTTTTGTCACAGGAAAAGAAATCAGCCCTCAACAACTTAACCGGCGGAAAAACTTTTTTTGAAAAAATCCCTAAGCCCCGGGGTCACAATTTCAGCAAAAATCTGACTTTTGGCAATTCACTCAAAAATGGTGCCAAACGCTTGCAAAAGCTCCGCTGAAAGCTTTGGCAGTCGAAGCAGAAGGCTTTTTGTCACATTAGAAGAAATCAGCCCTCAGCAACTTAACCGGCAGAAAACAATTTTTTGAAAAAATCCCTAAGCCCCGGGGTCACAATTTCATCAAAAATCTGACTTTTGCCAATTCACTCAAAAATGGTGCCAAACGCTTGCAAATGCTCCCCTGAAAGCTTTGGCAGTCGAAACAGAAGGCTTTTTGTCACAGGTGAAGAAATCAGCCCTCAGCAACTTAACCGGCAGAAAATAATTTTTTGAAAAAATCCCTAAGCCCCGGGGTAACAATTTCAGCAAAAATCTGACTTTTGGCAATTCACTCAAAAATGGTGCCAAACGCTTGCAAAAGCTCCGCTGAAAGCTTTGGCAGTCGAAACAGAAGGCTTTTTTGTCACAGGAAAAGAAATCAGCCCTCAGCAACTTAACCGGCAGAAAATAATTTTTTTTAAAAAATCCCTAAGCCCCGGGGTCACAATTTCAGCAAAAATCTGACTTTTGGCAGTTTACTCAAAAATGGTGCCAAACGCTTGCAAAAGCTCCGCTGAAAGCTTTGGCAGTCGAAGCAGAAGGCTTTTTGTCACAGGAGAAGAAATCAGCCCTCAGCAACTTAACCGCCAGAAAATTATCTTTTGAAAAAATCCCTAAGCCCCGGGGTCACAATTTCAGCAAAAATCTGACTTTTGCCAATTCACTCAAAAATGGTGCCAAACGCTTGCAAATGCGCCGCTGAAAGCTTTGGCAGTCAAAGCAGAAGGCTTTTTGTCACAGGAGAAGAAATCAGCCCTCAGCAACTTAACCGGCAGAAAACAATTTTTTGACAAAATCCCTAAGCCCCGGGGTCACAATTTCATCAAAAATCTGACTTTTGGCAATTCATTCAAAAATGGTGCCAAACGCTTGCAAAGGCTCCCCTGAAAGCTTTGGCAGTCGAAACAGAAGGCTTTTTGTCACAGGAAAAGAAATCAGCCCTCAACAACTTAACCGGCGGAAAAACTTTTTTTGAAAAAATCCCTAAGCCCCGGGGTCACAATTTCAGCAAAAAACTGACTTTTGGCAATTCACTCAAAAATGGTGCCAAACGCTTGCAAAAGCTCCGCTGAAAGCTTTGGCAGTCGAAGCTGAAGGGTTTTTGTCACAGGAGAAGAAATCAGCCCTCAACAACTTGACCAGCGGAAAATGTTTTTTTTAAAAAAATCCCTAAGCCCCGGGGTCACAATTTCTGCAAAAATCTGACTTTTGCCAATTCACTCAAAAATGGTGCCAAACGCTTGCAAAAGCTCCGCTGAAAGCTTTGGCAATGGAAGCAGAAGGCTTTTTGTCACATTAGAAGAAATCAGCCCTTAGCAACTTAACCAGCAGAAAATAATTTTTTGAAAAAATCCCTAAGCCCCGGGGTCACAATTTCAGCAAAAATCTGACTTTTGGCAATTCACTCAAAAATGGTGCCAAACGCTTGCAAAAGCTCCGCTGAAAGCTTTGGCAGTCGAAGCAGAAGGCTTTTTGTCACATTAGAAGAAATCAGCCCTCAGCAACTTAACCGGCAGAAAATAATTTTTTTAAAAAATCCCCAAGCCCCGGGGTCACAATTTCAGCAAAAATCTGACTTTTGGCAATTCACTCAAAAATGGTGCCAAACGCTTGCAAAAGCTCCGCTGAAAGCTTTGGCAGTCGAAACAGAAGGCTTTTTGTCACAGGAGAAGAAATCAGCCCTCAACAACTTCACCGGCAGAAAACAATTTTTTGAAAAAATCCCTAAGCCCCGGGGTCACAATTTCAGCAAAAATTTGACTTTTGCCAATTCACTCAAAAATGGTGCCAAACGCTTGCAAATGCGCCGCTGAAAGCTTTGGCATTCGAAACAGAAGGCTTTTTGTCACAGGAAAAGAAATCAGCCCTCAACAACTTAACCGGCGGAAAAACTTTTTTTGAAAAAATCCCTAAGCCCCGGGGTCACAATTTCAGCAAAAATCTGACTTTTGGCAATTCACTCAAAAATGGTGCCAAACGCTTGCAAAAGCTCCGCTGAAAGCTTTGGCAGTCGAAGCAGAAGGCTTTTTGTCACATTAGAAGAAATCAGCCCTCAGCAACTTAACCGGCAGAAAACAATTTTTTGAAAAAATCCCTAAGCCCCGGGGTCACAATTTCATCAAAAATCTGACTTTTGCCAATTCACTCAAAAATGGTGCCAAACGCTTGCAAATGCTCCCCTGAAAGCTTTGGCAGTCGAAACAGAAGGCTTTTTGTCACAGGTGAAGAAATCAGCCCTCAGCAACTTAACCGGCAGAAAATAATTTTTTGAAAAAATCCCTAAGCCCCGGGGTAACAATTTCAGCAAAAATCTGACTTTTGGCAATTCACTCAAAAATGGTGCCAAACGCTTGCAAAAGCTCCGCTGAAAGCTTTGGCAGTCGAAACAGAAGGCTTTTTTGTCACAGGAAAAGAAATCAGCCCTCAGCAACTTAACCGGCAGAAAATAATTTTTTTTAAAAAATCCCTAAGCCCCGGGGTCACAATTTCAGCAAAAATCTGACTTTTGGCAGTTTACTCAAAAATGGTGCCAAACGCTTGCAAAAGCTCCGCTGAAAGCTTTGGCAGTCGAAGCAGAAGGCTTTTTGTCACAGGAGAAGAAATCAGCCCTCAGCAACTTAACCGCCAGAAAATTATCTTTTGAAAAAATCCCTAAGCCCCGGGGTCACAATTTCAGCAAAAATCTGACTTTTGCCAATTCACTCAAAAATGGTGCCAAACGCTTGCAAATGCGCCGCTGAAAGCTTTGGCAGTCAAAGCAGAAGGCTTTTTGTCACAGGAGAAGAAATCAGCCCTCAGCAACTTAACCGGCAGAAAACAATTTTTTGACAAAATCCCTAAGCCCCGGGGTCACAATTTCATCAAAAATCTGACTTTTGGCAATTCATTCAAAAATGGTGCCAAACGCTTGCAAAGGCTCCCCTGAAAGCTTTGGCAGTCGAAACAGAAGGCTTTTTGTCACAGGAAAAGAAATCAGCCCTCAACAACTTAACCGGCGGAAAAACTTTTTTTGAAAAAATCCCTAAGCCCCGGGGTCACAATTTCAGCAAAAAACTGACTTTTGGCAATTCACTCAAAAATGGTGCCAAACGCTTGCAAAAGCTCCGCTGAAAGCTTTGGCAGTCGAAGCTGAAGGGTTTTTGTCACAGGAGAAGAAATCAGCCCTCAACAACTTGACCAGCGGAAAATGTTTTTTTTAAAAAAATCCCTAAGCCCCGGGGTCACAATTTCTGCAAAAATCTGACTTTTGCCAATTCACTCAAAAATGGTGCCAAACGCTTGCAAAAGCTCCGCTGAAAGCTTTGGCAATGGAAGCAGAAGGCTTTTTGTCACATTAGAAGAAATCAGCCCTTAGCAACTTAACCAGCAGAAAATAATTTTTTGAAAAAATCCCTAAGCCCCGGGGTCACAATTTCAGCAAAAATCTGACTTTTGGCAATTCACTCAAAAATGGTGCCAAACGCTTGCAAAAGCTCCGCTGAAAGCTTTGGCAGTCGAAGCAGAAGGCTTTTTGTCACATTAGAAGAAATCAGCCCTCAGCAACTTAACCGGCAGAAAATAATTTTTTAAAAAAATCCCCAAGCCCCGGGGTCACAATTTCAGCAAAAATCTGACTTTTGGCAATTCACTCAAAAATGGTGCCAAACGCTTGCAAAAGCTCCGCTGAAAGCTTTGGCAGTCGAAGCTGAAGGCTTTTTGTCACATTAGAAGAAATCAGCCCTCAGCAACTTAACCGGCAGAAAACAATTTTTTGAAAAAATCACTAAGCCCCGGGGTCACAATTTCAGCAAAAATCTGACTTTTGGCAATTCATTCAAAAATGGTGCTAAACGCTTGCAAATGCTCCCCTGAAAGCTTTGTTAGTCGAAACAGAAGGCTTTTTGTCACAGGAAAAGAAATCAGCCCTCAACATCTTAACCGGCGGAAAAACTTTTTTTGAAAAAATCCCTAAGCCCCGGGGTCACAATTTCAGCCAAAGTCTGACTTTTGGCAATTCACTCAAAAATGGTGCCAATCGCTTGCAAATTATCCCCTGAAAGCTTTGGCAGTCGAAACAGAAGGCGTTTTGTCACAGGAGAAGAAATCAGCCCTCAGCAACTTAACCGGCAGAAAATAATTTTTTGAAAAAATCCCTAAGGCCCAGGGTCACAATTTCAGCAAAAATCTGACTTTTGGCAATTCATTCAAAAATGGTGCTAAACGCTTGCAAAAGCTCCGCTGAAAGCTTTTGCAGTCGAAGCAGAAGGCTTTTTGTCACAGGAAATCAGCCCTCAACAACTTGACCAGCGAAAAATGTTTTTTTTGAAAAATTCCCTAAGCCCCGGGGTCACAATTTCAGCAAAAATCTGACTTTTGCCAATTCACTCAAAAATGGTGCCAAACGCTTGCAAAAGCTCCGCTGAAAGCTTTTGCAGTCGAAGCAGAAGGCTTTTTGTCACATTAAAAGAAATCAGCACTCAGCAACTTAACCGGCAGAAAACAATTTTTTGAAAAAATCCCTAAGCCCCGGGGTCACAATTTCAGCAAAAATCTGACTTTTGGCAATTCATTCAAAAATGGTGCTAAACGCTTGCAAATGCTCCCCTGAAAGCTTTGTCAGTCGAAAAAGAAGGCTTTTTGTCACAGGAAAAGAAATCAGCCCTCAACAACTTAACCAGCGGAAAAACTTTTTTTGAAAAAATCCCTAAGCCCCGGGGTCACAATTTCAGGAAAAATCTGACTTTTGGCAATTCACTCAGAAATGGTGCCAAACGCTTGCAAATGCTCCCCTGAAAGCTTTGGCAGTCGAAACAGAAGCCTTTTTGTCACAGGAGAAGAAATCAGCCCTCAGCAACTTAACCGGCAGAAAATAATTTTTTGAAAAATTCCCTAAGCCCCGGGGTCACAATTTCAGCAAAAATCTGACTTTTGGCAATTCAATCAAAAATGGTGCCAAACGCTTGCAAATGCGCCGCTGAAAGTTTTGGCAGTCGAAACAGAAGGCTTTTTATCACATTAGAAGAAATCAGCCCTCAACAACTTGAACGGCGTAAAATGTTTTTTTTTTGAAAAAATTCCTAAGCCCCGGGGTCACAATTTCAGCAAAAATCTGACTTTTGGCAATTCACTCAGAAATGTTGCCAAACACTTGCAAATGCGCCGCTGAAAGCTTTGGCAGTCGAAACAGAAGGCTTTTTGTCACAGGAGAAGAAATCAGCCCTCAGCAACTTAACCGGCAGAAAACAATTTTTTGAAAAAATCCCTAAGCCCCGGGGTCACAATTTCAGCAAAAATCTGACTTTTGGCAATTCAATCAAAAATGGTGCCAAACGCTTGCAAATGCGCCGCTGAAAGCTTTGGCAGTCGAAACAGAAGGCTTTTTGTCACAGGAAAAGAAATCAGCCCTCAACAACTTAACCGGCGGAAAAACTTTTTTTGAAAAAATCCCTAAGCCCCGGGGTCACAATTTCAGCAAAAATCTGACTTTTGCCAATTCAATCAAAAATGGTGCCAAACGCTTGCAAATGCGCCGCTGAAAGCTTTGGCAGTCGAAACAGAAGGCTTTTTGTCACAGGAAAAGAAATCAGCCCTCAACAACTTAACCGGCGGAAAAACTTTTTTTGAAAAAATCCCTAAGCCCCGGGGTCACAATTTCAGCAAAAATCTGACTTTTGCCAATTCACTCAAAAATGGTGCCAAACGCTTGCAAATGCTCCGCTGAAAGCTTTGGCAGTCGAAGCAGAAGGCTTTTTGTCACTTTAGAAGAAATCAGCCCTCAGCAACTTAACCAGCAGAAAATAATTTTTTGAAAAAATCCCTAAGCCCCGGGGTCACAATTTCAGCAAAAATCTGACTTTTGGCAATTCACTCAAAAATGGTGCCAAACGCTTGCAAAAGCTCCGCTGAAAGCTTTGGCAGTCAAAACAGAAGGCTTTTTGTCACATTAGAAGAAATCAGCCCTCAACAACTTGACCGGCGAAAAATGTTCTTTTTAAAAAAATCCCTAATCCCCGGGGTCACAATTTCAGGAAAAATCTGACTTTTGGCAATTCACTCAAAAATGGTGCCAAATGCTTACAAAAGCTCCGCTGAAAGCTTTTGCAGTCGAAGCAGAAGGCTTTTTGTCACAGGAAATCAGCCCTCAACAACTTGACCAGCGAAAAATGTTTTTTTTGAAAAATTCCCTAAGCCCCGGGGTCACAATTTCAGCAAAAATCTGACTTTTGCCAATTCACTCAAAAATGGTGCCAAACGCTTGCAAAAGCTCCGCTGAAAGCTTTTGCAGTCGAAGCAGAAGGCTTTTTGTCACATTAAAAGAAATCAGCACTCAGCAACTTAACCGGCAGAAAACAATTTTTTGAAAAAATCCCTAAGCCCCGGGGTCACAATTTCAGCAAAAATCTGACTTTTGGCAATTCATTCAAAAATGGTGCTAAACGCTTGCAAATGCTCCCCTGAAAGCTTTGTCAGTCGAAAAAGAAGGCTTTTTGTCACAGGAAAAGAAATCAGCCCTCAACAACTTAACCAGCGGAAAAACTTTTTTTGAAAAAATCCCTAAGCCCCGGGGTCACAATTTCAGGAAAAATCTGACTTTTGGCAATTCACTCAGAAATGGTGCCAAACGCTTGCAAATGCTCCCCTGAAAGCTTTGGCAGTCGAAACAGAAGCCTTTTTGTCACAGGAGAAGAAATCAGCCCTCAGCAACTTAACCGGCAGAAAATAATTTTTTGAAAAATTCCCTAAGCCCCGGGGTCCCAATTTCAGCAAAAATCTGACTTTTACCAATTCAATTAAAAATGGTGCCAAACGCTTGCAAATGCACCGCTGAAAGCTTTGGCAGTCAAAGCTGAAGGCTTTTTGTGACAGGTGAAGAAATCAGCCCTCAGCAACTTAACCGGCAGAAAATAATTTTTTGAAAAAATCCCTAAGCCCCAGGGTCACAATTTCAGAAAAAATCTGACTTTTGGCAATTCAATTAAAAATGGTGCCAAACGCTTGCAAACGCTCCCCTGAAAGCTTTGGCAGTCGAAACAGAAGGCTTTTTATCACAGGACAAGAAATCAGCCCTCAGCAACTTAACCGGCAGAAAACAATTTTTTGAAAAAATCCCTAAGCCCCGGGGTCACAATTTCAGCAAAAATCTGACTTTTGGCAATTCAATCAAAAATGGTGCCAAACGCTTGCAAATGCTCCGCTGAAAGTTTTGGCAGTCGAAACAGAAGGCTTTTTATCACATTAGAAGAAATCAGCCCTCAACAACTTGAACGGCGTAAAATGTTTTTTTTTTGAAAAAATTCCTAAGCCCCGGGGTCACAATTTCAGCAAAAATCTGACTTTTGGCAATTCACTCAGAAATGTTGCCAAACACTTGCAAATGCGCCGCTGAAAGCTTTGGCAGTCGAAACAGAAGGCTTTTTGTCACAGGAGAAGAAATCAGCCCTCAGCAACTTAACCGGCAGAAAACAATTTTTTGAAAAAATCCCTAAGCCCCGGGGTCACAATTTCAGCAAAAATCTGACTTTTGGCAATTCAATCAAAAATGGTGCCAAACGCTTGCAAATGCGCCGCTGAAAGCTTTGGCAGTCGAAACAGAAGGCTTTTTGTCACAGGAAAAGAAATCAGCCCTCAACAACTTAACCGGCGGAAAAACTTTTTTTGAAAAAATCCCTAAGCCCCGGGGTCACAATTTCAGCAAAAATCTGACTTTTGCCAATTCAATCAAAAATGGTGCCAAACGCTTGCAAATGCGCCGCTGAAAGCTTTGGCAGTCGAAACAGAAGGCTTTTTGTCACAGGAAAAGAAATCAGCCCTCAACAACTTAACCGGCGGAAAAACTTTTTTTGAAAAAATCCCTAAGCCCCGGGGTCACAATTTCAGCAAAAATCTGACTTTTGCCAATTCACTCAAAAATGGTGCCAAACGCTTGCAAATGCTCCGCTGAAAGCTTTGGCAGTCGAAGCAGAAGGCTTTTTGTCACTTTAGAAGAAATCAGCCCTCAGCAACTTAACCAGCAGAAAATAATTTTTTGAAAAAATCCCTAAGCCCCGGGGTCACAATTTCAGCAAAAATCTGACTTTTGGCAATTCACTCAAAAATGGTGCCAAACGCTTGCAAAAGCTCCGCTGAAAGCTTTGGCAGTCAAAACAGAAGGCTTTTTGTCACATTAGAAGAAATCAGCCCTCAACAACTTGACCGGCGAAAAATGTTCTTTTTAAAAAAATCCCTAATCCCCGGGGTCACAATTTCAGGAAAAATCTGACTTTTGGCAATTCACTCAAAAATGGTGCCAAATGCTTACAAAAGCTCCGCTGAAAGCTTTTGCAGTCGAAGCAGAAGGCTTTTTGTCACAGGAAATCAGCCCTCAACAACTTGACCAGCGAAAAATGTTTTTTTTGAAAAATTCCCTAAGCCCCGGGGTCACAATTTCAGCAAAAATCTGACTTTTGCCAATTCACTCAAAAATGGTGCCAAACGCTTGCAAAAGCTCCGCTGAAAGCTTTTGCAGTCGAAGCAGAAGGCTTTTTGTCACATTAAAAGAAATCAGCACTCAGCAACTTAACCGGCAGAAAACAATTTTTTGAAAAAATCCCTAAGCCCCGGGGTCACAATTTCAGCAAAAATCTGACTTTTGGCAATTCATTCAAAAATGGTGCTAAACGCTTGCAAATGCTCCCCTGAAAGCTTTGTCAGTCGAAAAAGAAGGCTTTTTGTCACAGGAAAAGAAATCAGCCCTCAACAACTTAACCAGCGGAAAAACTTTTTTTGAAAAAATCCCTAAGCCCCGGGGTCACAATTTCAGGAAAAATCTGACTTTTGGCAATTCACTCAGAAATGGTGCCAAACGCTTGCAAATGCTCCCCTGAAAGCTTTGGCAGTCGAAACAGAAGCCTTTTTGTCACAGGAGAAGAAATCAGCCCTCAGCAACTTAACCGGCAGAAAATAATTTTTTGAAAAATTCCCTAAGCCCCGGGGTCCCAATTTCAGCAAAAATCTGACTTTTACCAATTCAATTAAAAATGGTGCCAAACGCTTGCAAATGCACCGCTGAAAGCTTTGGCAGTCAAAGCTGAAGGCTTTTTGTGACAGGTGAAGAAATCAGCCCTCAGCAACTTAACCGGCAGAAAATAATTTTTTGAAAAAATCCCTAAGCCCCAGGGTCACAATTTCAGAAAAAATCTGACTTTTGGCAATTCAATTAAAAATGGTGCCAAACGCTTGCAAACGCTCCCCTGAAAGCTTTGGCAGTCGAAACAGAAGGCTTTTTATCACAGGACAAGAAATCAGCCCTCAGCAACTTAACCGGCGGCAAAAGTTTTTTTGAAAAAATCCCTAAGCCCCGGGGTCACAATTGCAGCAAAAATTTGACTTTTGCAATTCACTCAAAAATGGTGACAAACGCTTGCAAATGCACCGCTGGAAGCTTTGGCAGTCGAAACAGAAGACTTTTTGTCACAGGAGAAGAAATTAGCCCTCAACAACTTGACCGGCGGAAAATGTTTTTTTTGAAAAAATCCCTAAGCCCCGAGGTCACAATTTCAGCAAAAATCTGACTTTTGGCAATTCACTCAAAAATGGTGCCAAACGCTTGCAAAATCTCCGCTGAAAGCTTTGGCAGTCGAAACAGAAGGCTTTTTGTCACAGGAGAAGAAATCAGCCCTCAGCAACTTAACCGGCAGAAAATAATTTTTTGAAAAAATCCCCAAGCCCCGGGTACACAATTTCAGCAAAAATCTGACTTTTGGCAATTCACTCAAAAATGGTGCCAAACGCTTGCAAATGCTCCGCTGAAAGCTTTGGCAGTCGAAGCAGAAGGCTTTTTGTCACAGGTGAAGAAATCAGCCCTCAGCAACTTAACCGGCAGAAAATAATTTTTTGAAAAAATCCCTAAGCCCCGGGGTCACAATTTCAGCAAAAATCTGACTTTTGGCAATTCAATCAAAAATGGTGCCAAACGCTTGCAAATGCACCGCTGAAAGCTTTGGCAGTCGAAACAGAAGGCTTTTTGTCACAGGAAAAGAAATCAGCCCTCAGCAACTTAACTGGCAGAAAATAATTTTTTGAAAAAATCCCTAAGCCCCGGGGTCACAATTTCAGCAAAAATCTGACTTTTGGCAATTCACTCAAAAATGGTGCCAAACGCTTGCAAATCCTCCGCTGAAAGCTTTGGCAATCGAAGCAGAAGGCTTTTTGTCACATTAGAAGAAATCAGCCCTCAGCAACTTAACCGGCAGAAAATAATTTTTTGAAAAAATCCCTAAGCCCCGGGGTCACAATTTCAGCAAAAATCTGACTTTTGGCAATTCACTCAAAAATGGTGCCAAACGCTTGCAAAAGCTCCGCTGAAAGCTTTGGCAGTCGAAGCAGAAGGCTTTTTGTCACAGGAGAAGAAATCAGCCCTCAGCAACTTAACCGGCAGAAAACAATTTTTTGAAAAAATCCCCAAGCCCCGGGGTCACAATTTCAGCAAAAATCTGACTTTTGGCAATTCATTCAAAAATGGTGCCAAATGCTTGCAAATGCTCCCCTGAAAGCTTTGGCAGTCGAAACAGAAGGCTTTTTGTCACAGGTGAAGAAATCAGCCCTCAGCAACTTAACCGGCAGAAAATAATTTTTTGAAAAAATCCCTAAGCCCCGGGGTAACAATTTCAGCAAAAATCTGACTTTTGGCAATTCACTCAAAAATGGTGCCAAACGCTTGCAAAAGCTCCGCTGAAAGCTTTGGCATTCGAAACAGAAGGCTTTTTTGTCACAGGAAAAGAAATCAGCCCTCAGCAACTTAACCGGCAGAAAATAATTTTTTTAAAAAATTCCCTAAGCCCCGGGGTCACAATTTCAGCAAAAATCTGACTTTTGGCAATTCATTCAAAAATGGTGCCAAACGCTTGCAAATGCTCCCCTGAAAGCTTTGGCAGTCGAAACAGAAGGCTTTTTGTCACAGGTGAAGAAATCAGCCCTCAGCAACTTAACCGGCAGAAAATAATTTTTTGAAAAAATCCCTAAGCCCCGGGGTAACAATTTCAGCAAAAATCTGACTTTTGGCAATTCACTCAAAAATGGTGCCAAACGCTTGCAAAAGCTCCGCTGAAAGCTTTGGCAGTCGAAACAGAAGGCTTTTTTGTCACTGGAAAAGAAATCAGCCCTCAGCAACTTAACCGGCAGAAAATAATTTTTTAAAAAAATCCCTAAGCCCCGGGGTCACAATTTCAGCAAAAATCTGACTTTTGGCATTTTACTCAAAAATGGTGCCAAACGTTTGCAAAAGCTCCGCTGAAAGCTTTGGCAGTTGAAGCAGAAGGCTTTTTGTCACAGGAGAAGAAATCAGCCCTCAGCAACTTAACCGCCAGAAAATTATCTTTTGAAAAAATCCCTAAGCCCCGGGGTCACAATTTCAGCAAAAATCTGACTTTTGGCAATTCATTCAAAAATGGTGCCAAACGCTTGCAAAGGCTCCCCTGAAAGCTTTGGCAGTCGAAACAGAAGGCTTTTTGTCACAGGAAAAGAAATCAGCCCTCAACAACTTAACCGGCGGAAAAACTTTTTTTGAAAAAATCCCTAAGCCCCGGGGTCACAATTTCAGCAAAAAACTGACTTTTGGCAATTCACTCAAAAATGGTGCCAAACGCTTGCAAAAGCTCCGCTGAAAGCTTTGGCAGTCGAAGCTGAAGGGTTTTTGTCACAGGAGAAGAAATCAGCCCTCAACAACTTGACCAGCGGAAAATGTTTTTTTTAAAAAAATCCCTAAGCCCCGGGGTCACAATTTCAGCAAAAATCTGACTTTTGGCAGTTTACTCAAAAATGGTGCCAAACGCTTGCAAATGCTCCGCTGAAAGCTTTGGCAGTCGAAGCAGAAGGCTTTTTGTCACAGGAGAAGAAATCAGCCCTCAGCAACTTAACCGCCAGAAAATTATCTTTTGAAAAAATCCCTAAGCCCCGGGGTCACAATTTCAGCAAAAATCTGACTTTTGCCAATTCACTCAAAAATGGTGCCAAACGCTTGCAAATGCGCCGCTGAAAGCTTTGGCATTCGAAACAGAAGGCTTTTTGTCACAGGAAAAGAAATCAGCCCTCAACAACTTAACCGGCGGAAAAACTTTTTTTGAAAAAATCCCTAAGCCCCGGGGTCACAATTTCAGCAAAAATCTGACTTTTGCCAATTCACTCAAAAATGGTGCCAATCGCTTGAAAAAGCTCCGCTGAAAGCTTTGGCAGTCGAAACAGAAGACTTTTTGTCACATTAGAAGAAATCAGCCCTCAGCAACTTAACTGGCAGAAAATAATTTTTTGAAAAAATCCCTAAGCCCCGGGGTCACAATTTCAGCAAAAATCTGACTTTTGGCAATTCACTCAAAAATGGTGCCAAACGCTTGCAAAAGCTCCGCTGAAAGCTTTGGCAGTCGAAGCAGAAGGCTTTTTGTCACAGGTGAAGAAATCAGCCCTCAGCAACTTAACCGGCAGAAAATAATTTTTTGAAAAAATCCCTAAGCCCCAGGGTCACAATTTCAGAAAAAATCTGACTTTTGGCAATTCAATTAAAAATGGTGCCAAACGCTTGCAAACGCTCCCCTGAAAGCTTTGGCAGTCGAAACAGAAGGCTTTTTATCACAGGACAAGAAATCAGCCCTCAGCAACTTAACCGGCAGAAAACAATTTTTTGAAAAAATCCCTAAGCCCCGGGGTCACAATTTCAGCAAAAATCTGACTTTTGGCAATTCAATCAAAAATGGTGCCAAACGCTTGCAAATGCGCCGCTGAAAGTTTTGGCAGTCGAAACAGAAGGCTTTTTATCACATTAGAAGAAATCAGCCCTCAACAACTTGAACGGCGTAAAATGTTTTTTTTTTGAAAAAATTCCTAAGCCCCGGGGTCACAATTTCAGCAAAAATCTGACTTTTGGCAATTCACTCAGAAATGTTGCCAAACACTTGCAAATGCGCCGCTGAAAGCTTTGGCAGTCGAAACAGAAGGCTTTTTGTCACAGGAGAAGAAATCAGCCCTCAGCAACTTAACCGGCAGAAAACAATTTTTTGAAAAAATCCCTAAGCCCCGGGGTCACAATTTCAGCAAAAATCTGACTTTTGGCAATTCAATCAAAAATGGTGCCAAACGCTTGCAAATGCGCCGCTGAAAGCTTTGGCAGTCGAAACAGAAGGCTTTTTGTCACAGGAAAAGAAATCAGCCCTCAACAACTTAACCGGCGGAAAAACTTTTTTTGAAAAAATCCCTAAGCCCCGGGGTCACAATTTCAGCAAAAATCTGACTTTTGCCAATTCAATCAAAAATGGTGCCAAACGCTTGCAAATGCGCCGCTGAAAGCTTTGGCAGTCGAAACAGAAGGCTTTTTGTCACAGGAAAAGAAATCAGCCCTCAACAACTTAACCGGCGGAAAAACTTTTTTTGAAAAAATCCCTAAGCCCCGGGGTCACAATTTCAGCAAAAATCTGACTTTTGCCAATTCACTCAAAAATGGTGCCAAACGCTTGCAAATGCTCCGCTGAAAGCTTTGGCAGTCGAAGCAGAAGGCTTTTTGTCACTTTAGAAGAAATCAGCCCTCAACAACTTAACCAGCAGAAAATAATTTTTTGAAAAAATCCCTAAGCCCCGGGGTCACAATTTCAGCAAAAATCTGACTTTTGGCAATTCACTCAAAAATGGTGCCAAACGCTTGCAAAAGCTCCGCTGAAAGCTTTGGCAGTCAAAACAGAAGGCTTTTTGTCACATTAGAAGAAATCAGCCCTCAACAACTTGACCGGCGAAAAATGTTCTTTTTAAAAAAATCCCTAATCCCCGGGGTCACAATTTCAGGAAAAATCTGACTTTTGGCAATTCACTCAAAAATGGTGCCAAATGCTTACAAAAGCTCCGCTGAAAGCTTTTGCAGTCGAAGCAGAAGGCTTTTTGTCACAGGAAATCAGCCCTCAACAACTTGACCAGCGAAAAATGTTTTTTTTGAAAAATTCCCTAAGCCCCGGGGTCACAATTTCAGCAAAAATCTGACTTTTGCCAATTCACTCAAAAATGGTGCCAAACGCTTGCAAAAGCTCCGCTGAAAGCTTTTGCAGTCGAAGCAGAAGGCTTTTTGTCACATTAAAAGAAATCAGCACTCAGCAACTTAACCGGCAGAAAACAATTTTTTGAAAAAATCCCTAAGCCCCGGGGTCACAATTTCAGCAAAAATCTGACTTTTGGCAATTCACTCAAAAATGGTGCCAAACGCTTGCAAAAGCTCCGCTGAAAGCTTTGGCAGTCGAAGCAGAAGGCTTTTTGTCACAGGAGAAGAAATCAGCCCTCAGCAACTTAACCGGCAGAAAACAATTTTTTGAAAAAATCCCCAAGCCCCGGGGTCACAATTTCAGCAAAAATCTGACTTTTGGCAATTCATTCAAAAATGGTGCCAAATGCTTGCAAATGCTCCCCTGAAAGCTTTGGCAGTCGAAACAGAAGGCTTTTTGTCACAGGTGAAGAAATCAGCCCTCAGCAACTTAACCGGCAGAAAATAATTTTTTGAAAAAATCCCTAAGCCCCGGGGTAACAATTTCAGCAAAAATCTGACTTTTGGCAATTCACTCAAAAATGGTGCCAAACGCTTGCAAAAGCTCCGCTGAAAGCTTTGGCATTCGAAACAGAAGGCTTTTTTGTCACAGGAAAAGAAATCAGCCCTCAGCAACTTAACCGGCAGAAAATAATTTTTTTAAAAAAATCCCTAAGCCCCGGGGTCACAATTTCAGCAAAAATCTGACTTTTGGCAATTCATTCAAAAATGGTGCCAAACGCTTGCAAATGCTCCCCTGAAAGCTTTGGCAGTCGAAACAGAAGGCTTTTTGTCACAGGTGAAGAAATCAGCCCTCAGCAACTTAACCGGCAGAAAATAATTTTTTGAAAAAATCCCTAAGCCCCGGGGTAACAATTTCAGCAAAAATCTGACTTTTGGCAATTCACTCAAAAATGGTGCCAAACGCTTGCAAAAGCTCCGCTGAAAGCTTTGGCAGTCGAAACAGAAGGCTTTTTTGTCACTGGAAAAGAAATCAGCCCTCAGCAACTTAACCGGCAGAAAATAATTTTTTTAAAAAAATCCCTAAGCCCCGGGGTCACAATTTCAGCAAAAATCTGACTTTTGGCATTTTACTCAAAAATGGTGCCAAACGTTTGCAAAAGCTCCGCTGAAAGCTTTGGCAGTTGAAGCAGAAGGCTTTTTGTCACAGGAGAAGAAATCAGCCCTCAGCAACTTAACCGCCAGAAAATAATTTTTTGAAAAAATCCCTAAGCCCCGGGGTCACAATTTCAGCAAAAATCTGACTTTTGGCAATTCACTCAAAAATGGTGCCAAACGCTTTCAAAAGCTCCGCTGAAAGCTTTGGCAGTCGAAGCAGAAGGCTTTTTGTCACAGGAGAAGAAATCAGCCCTCAGCAACTTAACCGGCAGAAAACAATTTTTTGAAAAAATCCCCAAGCCCCGGGGTCACAATTTCAGCAAAAATCTGACTTTTGGCAATTCATTCAAAAATGGTGCCAAACGCTTGAAAATGCTCCCCTGAAAGCTTTGGCAGTCGAAACAGAAGGCTTTTTGTCACAGGAAAAGAAATCAGCCCTCAACAACTTAACCAGCAGAAAATAATTTTTTGAAAAAATCCCCAAGCCCCGGGGTCACAATTTCAGCAAAAATCTGACTTTTGGCAATTCATTCAAAAATGGTGCCAAACGCTTGCAAATGCTCCCCTGAAAGCTTTGGCAGTCGAAACAGAAGGCTTTTTGTCACAGGAAAAGAAATCAGCCCTCAACAACTTAACCAGCAGAAAATAATTTTTTGAAAAAATCCCTAAGCCCCGGGGTCACAATTTCAGCAAAAATCTGACTTTTGGCAATTCAATCAAAAATGGTGCCAAACGCTTGCGAATGCACCGCTGAAAGCTTTGGCAGTCGAAACAGAAGGCTTTTTGTCACAGGAAAAGAAATCAGCCCTCAACAACTTAACTGGCAGAAAATAATTTTTTGAAAAAATCCCTAAGCCCCGGCGTCACAATTTCAGCAAAAATCTGACTTTTGGCAATTCACTCAAAAATGGTGCCAAACGCTTGCAAATGCACCGCTGAAAGCTTTGGCAGTCGAAACAGAAGGCTTTTTGTCACAGGAAAGGAAATCAGCCCTCAACAACTTAACTGGCAGAAAATAATTTTTTGAAAAAATCCCTAAGCCCCGGGGTCACAATTTCAGCAAAAATCTGACTTTTGGCAATTCACTCAAAAATGGTGCCAAACGCTTGCAAATCCTCCGCTGAAAGCTTTGGCAATCGAAGCAGAAGGCTTTTTGTCACATTAGAAGAAATCAGCCCTCAGCAACTTAACCAGCAGAAAATAATTTTTTGAAAAAATCCCTAAGCCCCGGGGTCACAATTTCAGCAAAAATCTGACTTTTGGCAATTCACTCAAAAATGGTGCCAAACGCTTGCAAAAGCTCCGCTGAAAGCTCTGGCAGTCGAAGCAGAAGGCTTTTTGTCACAGGAGAAGAAATCAGCCCTCAGCAACTTAACCGGCAGAAAACAATTTTTTGAAAAAATCCCCAAGCCCCGGGGTCACAATTTCAGCAAAAATCTGACTTTTGGCAATTCATTCAAAAATGGTGCCAAATGCTTGCAAATGCTCCCCTGAAAGCTTTGGCAGTCGAAACAGAAGGCTTTTTGTCACAGGTGAAGAAATCAGCCCTCAGCAACTTAACCGGCAGAAAATAATTTTTTGAAAAAATCCCTAAGCCCCGGGGTAACAATTTCAGCAAAAATCTGACTTTTGGCAATTCACTCAAAAATGGTGCCAAACGCTTGCAAAAGCTCCGCTGAAAGCTTTGGCATTCGAAACAGAAGGCTTTTTTGTCACAGGAAAAGAAATCAGCCCTCAGCAACTTAACCGGCAGAAAATAATTTTTTTAAAAAAATCCCTAAGCCCCGGGGTCACAATTTCAGCAAAAATCTGACTTTTGGCAATTCATTCAAAAATGGTGCCAAACGCTTGCAAATGCTCCCCTGAAAGCTTTGGCAGTCGAAACAGAAGGCTTTTTGTCACAGGTGAAGAAATCAGCCCTCAGCAACTTAACCGGCAGAAAATAATTTTTTGAAAAAATCCCTAAGCCCCGGGGTAACAATTTCAGCAAAAATCTGACTTTTGGCAATTCACTCAAAAATGGTGCCAAACGCTTGCAAAAGCTCCGCTGAAAGCTTTGGCAGTCGAAACAGAAGGCTTTTTTGTCACTGGAAAAGAAATCAGCCCTCAGCAACTTAACCGGCAGAAAATAATTTTTTTAAAAAAATCCCTAAGCCCCGGGGTCACAATTTCAGCAAAAATCTGACTTTTGGCATTTTACTCAAAAATGGTGCCAAACGTTTGCAAAAGCTCCGCTGAAAGCTTTGGCAGTTGAAGCAGAAGGCTTTTTGTCACAGGAGAAGAAATCAGCCCTCAGCAACTTAACCGCCAGAAAATTATCTTTTGAAAAAATCCCTAAGCCCCGGGGTCACAATTTCAGCAAAAATCTGACTTTTGGCAATTCATTCAAAAATGGTGCCAAACGCTTGCAAAGGCTCCCCTGAAAGCTTTGGCAGTCGAAACAGAAGGCTTTTTGTCACAGGAAAAGAAATCAGCCCTCAACAACTTAACCGGCGGAAAAACTTTTTTTGAAAAAATCCCTAAGCCCCGGGGTCACAATTTCAGCAAAAAACTGACTTTTGGCAATTCACTCAAAAATGGTGCCAAACGCTTGCAAATGCTCCGCTGAAAGTTTTGGCAGTCGAAACAGAAGGCTTTTTATCACATTAGAAGAAATCAGCCCTCAACAACTTGAACGGCGTAAAATGTTTTTTTTTTGAAAAAATTCCTAAGCCCCGGGGTCACAATTTCAGCAAAAATCTGACTTTTGGCAATTCACTCAGAAATGTTGCCAAACACTTGCAAATGCGCCGCTGAAAGCTTTGGCAGTCGAAACAGAAGGCTTTTTGTCACAGGAGAAGAAATCAGCCCTCAGCAACTTAACCGGCAGAAAACAATTTTTTGAAAAAATCCCTAAGCCCCGGGGTCACAATTTCAGCAAAAATCTGACTTTTGGCAATTCAATCAAAAATGGTGCCAAACGCTTGCAAATGCGCCGCTGAAAGCTTTGGCAGTCGAAACAGAAGGCTTTTTGTCACAGGAAAAGAAATCAGCCCTCAACAACTTAACCGGCGGAAAAACTTTTTTTGAAAAAATCCCTAAGCCCCGGGGTCACAATTTCAGCAAAAATCTGACTTTTGCCAATTCACTCAAAAATGGTGCCAAACGCTTGCAAATGCTCCGCTGAAAGCTTTGGCAGTCGAAGCAGAAGGATTTTTGTCACATTAGAAGAAATCAGCCCTCAGCAACTTAACCAGCAGAAAATAATTTTTTGAAAAAATCCCTAAGCCCCGGGGTCACAATTTCAGGAAAAATCTGACTTTTGGCAATTCACTCAAAAATGGTGCCAAACGCTTGCAAAAGCTCCGCTGAAAGCTTTTGCAGTCGAAGCAGAAGGCTTTTTGTCACAGGAAAAGAAATCAGCCCTCAACAACTTGACCAGCGAAAAATGTTTTTTTTGAAAAATTCCCTAAGCCCCGGGGTCACAATTTCAGCAAAAATCTGACTTTTGCCAATTCACTCAAAAATGGTGCCAAACGCTTGCAAAAGCTCCGCTGAAAGCTTTTGCAGTCGAAGCAGAAGGCTTTTTGTCACATTAAAAGAAATCAGCCCTCAGCAACTTAACCGGCAGAAAACAATTTTTTGAAAAAATCCCTAAGCCCCGGGGTCACAATTTCAGCAAAAATCTGACTTTTGGCAATTCATTCAAAAATGGTGCTAAACGCTTGCAAATGCTCCCCTGAAAGCTTTGTCAGTCGAAACAGAAGGCTTTTTGTCACAGGAAAAGAAATCAGCCCTCAACAACTTAACCAGCGGAAAAACTTTTTTTGAAAAAATCCCTAAGCCCCGGGGTCACAATTTCAGGAAAAATCTGACTTTTGGCAATTCACTCAGAAATGGTGCCAAACGCTTGCAAATGCTCCCCTGAAAGCTTTGGCAGTCGAAACAGAAGGCTTTTTGTCACAGGAAAAGAAATCAGCCCTCAGCAACTTAACCGGCAGAAAATAATTTTTTTAAAAATTCCCTAAGCCCCGGGGTCCCAATTTCAGCAAAAATCTGACTTTTGGCAATTCAATTAAAAATGGTGCCAAACGCTTGCAAATGCACCGCTGAAAGCTTTGGCAGTCAAAGCTGAAGGCTTTTTGTGACAGGTGAAGAAATCAGCCCTCAGCAACTTAACCGGCAGAAAATAATTTTTTGAAAAAATCCCTAAGCCCCAGGGTCACAATTTCAGAAAAAATCTGACTTTTGGCAATTCAATTAAAAATGGTGCCAAACGCTTGCAAACGCTCCCCTGAAAGCTTTGGCAGTCGAAACAGAAGGCTTTTTATCACAGGACAAGAAATCAGCCCTCAGCAACTTAACCGGCGGCAAAAGTTTTTTTGAAAAAATCCCTAAGCCCCGGGGTCACAATTGCAGCAAAAATTTGACTTTTGCAATTCACTCAAAAATGGTGACAAACGCTTGCAAATGCACCGCTGGAAGCTTTGGCAGTCGAAACAGAAGACTTTTTGTCACAGGAGAAGAAATTAGCCCTCAACAACTTGACCGGCGGAAAATGTTTTTTTTGAAAAAATCCCTAAGCCCCGAGGTCACAATTTCAGCAAAAATCTGACTTTTGGCAATTCACTCAAAAATGGTGCCAAACGCTTGCAAAAGCTCCGCTGAAAGCTTTGGCAGTCGAAACAGAAGGCTTTTTGTCACAGGAGAAGAAATCAGCCCTCAGCAACTTAACCGGCAGAAAATAATTTTTTGAAAAAATCCCCAAGCCCCGGGTACACAATTTCAGCAAAAATCTGACTTTTGGCAATTCACTCAAAAATGGTGCCAAACGCTTGCAAAAGCTCCGCTGAAAGCTTTGGCAGTCGAAACAGAAGACTTTTTGTCACAGGAGAAGAAATTAGCCCTCAACAACTTGACCGGCGGAAAATGTTTTTTTTGAAAAAATCCCTAAGCCCCGAGGTCACAATTTCAGCAAAAATCTGACTTTTGGCAATTCACTCAAAAATGGTGCCAAACGCTTGCAAAACCTCCGCTGAAAGCTTTGGCAATGGAAGCAGAAGGCTTTTTGTCACATTAGAAGAAATCAGCCCTCAGCAACTTAACCAGCAGAAAATAATTTTTTGAAAAAATCCCTAAGCCCCGGGGTCACAATTTCAGCAAAAATCTGACTTTTGGCAATTCACTCAAAAATGGTGCCAAACGCTTGCAAAACCTCCGCTGAAAGCTTTGGCAGTTGAAGCAGAAGGCTTTTTGTCACAGGAGAAGAAATCAGCCCTCAGCAACTTAACCGGCAGAAAACAATTTTTTGAAAAAATCCCCAAGCCCCGGGGTCACAATTTTAGCAAAAATCTGACTTTTGGCAATTCATTCAAAAATGGTGCCAAACGCTTGCAAATGCTCCCCTGAAAGCTTTGGCAGTCGAAACAGAAGGCTTTTTGTCACAGGAGAAGAAATCAGCCCTCAGCAACTTAACCGGCAGAAAACAATTTTTTGAAAAAATCCCCAAGCCCCGGGGTCACAATTTCAGCAAAAATCTGACTTTTGGCAATTCATTCAAAAATGGTGCCAAACGCTTGCAAATGCTCCCCTGAAAGCTTTGGCAGTCGAAACAGAAGGCTTTTTGTCACAGGAAAAGAAATCAGCCCTCAACAACTTAACTGGCAGAAAATAATTTTTTGAAAAAATCCCTAAGCCCCGGGGTCACAATTTCAGCAAAAATCTGACTTTTGGCAATTCAATCAAAAATGGTGCCAAACGCTTGCGAATGCACCGCTGAAAGCTTTGGCAGTCGAAACAGAAGGCTTTTTGTCACAGGAAAAGAAATCAGAACTCAACAACTTAACTGGCAGAAAATGTTTTTTTAAAAAAAATCCCTAAGCCCCGGGGTCACAATTTCAGCAAAAATCTGACTTTTGGCAATTCACTCAAAAATGGTGCCAAACGCTTGCAAATGCACCGCTGAAATCTTTGGCAGTCGAAACAGAAGGCTTTTTGTCACAGGAAAAGAAATCAGCCCTCAACAACTTAACTGGCAGAAAATAAATTTTTGAAAAAATCCCTAAGCCCCGGCGTCACAATTTCAGCAAAAATCTGACTTTTGGCAATTCACTCAAAAAGGTGCCAATCGCTTGCAAATGCTCCCCTGAAAGCTTTGGCAGTCGAAACAGAAGACTTTTTGTCACAAGAGAAGAAATTAGCCCTCAACAACTTGACCGGCGGAAAATGTTTTTTTTGAAAAAATCCCTAAGCCCCGGGGTCACAATTTCAGCAAAAATCTGACTTTTGATAATTCACTCAAAAATGGTGCCAAACGCTTGCAAATGCTCCGCTGAAAGCTTTGGCAGTCGAAGCAGAAGGCTTTTTGTCACAGGTGAAGAAATCAGCCCTCAGCAACTTAACCGGCAGAAAATAATTTTTTGAAAAAATCCCTAAGCCCCGGGGTCACAATTTCAGCAAAAATCTGACTTTTGGCAATTCAATCAAAAATGGTGCCAAACGCTTGCAAATGCACCGCTGAAAGCTTTGGCAGTCGAAACAGATGGCTTTTTGTCACAGGAAAAGAAATCAGCCCTCAACAACTTAACTGGCAGAAAATAATTTTTTGAAAAAATCCCTAAGCCCCGGGGTCACAATTTCAGCAAAAATCTGACTTTTGGCAATTCACTCAAAAATGGTGCCAAACGCTTGCAAAACCTCCGCTGAAAGCTTTGGCAATGGAAGCAGAAGGCTTTTTGTCACATTAGAAGAAATCAGCCCTCAGCAACTTAACCAGCAGAAAATAATTTTTTGAAAAAATCCCTAAGCCCCGGGGTCACAATTTCAGCAAAAATCTGACTTTTGGCAATTCACTCAAAAATGGTGCCAAACGCTTGCAAAAGCTCCGCTGAAAGCTTTGGCAGTCGAAGCAGAAGGCTTTTTGTCACATTAGAAGAAATCAGCCCTCAGCAACTTAACCGGCAGAAAATAATTTTTTAAAAACATCCCCAAGCTCCGGGGTCACAATTTCAGTAAAAATCTGACTTTTGGCAATTCACTCAAAAATGGTGCCAAACGCTTGCAAAAGCTCTGCTGAAAGCTTTGGCAGTCGAAACAGAAGGCTTTTTGTCACAGGAAAAGAAATCAGCCCTCAACAACTTGACCGGCGAAAAATGTTTTTTTTAAAAAAATCCCTAAGCCCCGGGGTCACAATTTCAGCAAAAATCTGACTTTTGGCAATTCACTCAAAAATGGTGCCAAACGCTTGCAAAAGCTCCGCTGAAAGCTTTGGCAGTCGAAGCAGAAGGCTTTTTGTCACATTAGAAGAAATCAGCCCTCAGCAACTTAACCGGCAGAAAACAATTTTTTGAAAAAATCACTAAGCCCCGGGGTCACAATTTCAGCAAAAATCTGACTTTTGGAATTCATTCAAAAATGGTGCTAAACGCTTGCAAATGCTCCCCTGAAAGCTTTGTTAGTCGAAACAGAAGGCTTTTTGTCACAGGAAAAGAAATCAGCCCTCAACATCTTAACCGGCGGAAAAACTTTTTTTGAAAAAATCCCTAAGCCCCGGGGTCACAATTTCAGCCAAAGTCTGACTTTTGGCAATTCACTCAAAAATGGTGCCAATCGCTTGCAAATTATCCCCTGAAAGCTTTGGCAGTCGAAACAGAAGGCGTTTTGTCACAGGAGAAGAAATCAGCCCTCAGCAACTTAACCGGCAGAAAATAATTTTTTGAAAAAATCCCTAAGGCCCAGGGTCACAATTTCAGAAAAAATCTGACTTTAGCCAATTCAATTAAACATGGTGCCAAACGCTTGCAAATGCTCCGCTGAAAGTTTTGGCAGTCGAAACAGAAGGCTTTTTATCACATTAGAAGAAATCAGCCCTCAACAACTTGAACGGCGTAAAATGTTTTTTTTTTGAAAAAATTCCTAAGCCCCGGGGTCACAATTTCAGCAAAAATCTGACTTTTGGCAATTCACTCAGAAATGTTGCCAAACACTTGCAAATGCGCCGCTGAAAGCTTTGGCAGTCGAAACAGAAGGCTTTTTGTCACAGGAGAAGAAATCAGCCCTCAGCAACTTAACCGGCAGAAAACAATTTTTTGAAAAAATCCCTAAGCCCCGGGGTCACAATTTCAGCAAAAATCTGACTTTTGGCAATTCAATCAAAAATGGTGCCAAACGCTTGCAAATGCGCCGCTGAAAGCTTTGGCAGTCGAAACAGAAGGCTTTTTGTCACAGGAAAAGAAATCAGCCCTCAACAACTTAACCGGCGGAAAAACTTTTTTTGAAAAAATCCCTAAGCCCCGGGGTCACAATTTCAGCAAAAATCTGACTTTTGCCAATTCACTCAAAAATGGTGCCAAACGCTTGCAAATGCTCCGCTGAAAGCTTTGGCAGTCGAAGCAGAAGGATTTTTGTCACATTAGAAGAAATCAGCCCTCAGCAACTTAACCAGCAGAAAATAATTTTTTGAAAAAATCCCTAAGCCCCGGGGTCACAATTTCAGGAAAAATCTGACTTTTGGCAATTCACTCAAAAATGGTGCCAAACGCTTGCAAAAGCTCCGCTGAAAGCTTTTGCAGTCGAAGCAGAAGGCTTTTTGTCACAGGAAAAGAAATCAGCCCTCAACAACTTGACCAGCGAAAAATGTTTTTTTTGAAAAATTCCCTAAGCCCCGGGGTCACAATTTCAGCAAAAATCTGACTTTTGCCAATTCACTCAAAAATGGTGCCAAACGCTTGCAAAAGCTCCGCTGAAAGCTTTTGCAGTCGAAGCAGAAGGCTTTTTGTCACATTAAAAGAAATCAGCCCTCAGCAACTTAACCGGCAGAAAACAATTTTTTGAAAAAATCCCTAAGCCCCGGGGTCACAATTTCAGCAAAAATCTGACTTTTGGCAATTCATTCAAAAATGGTGCTAAACGCTTGCAAATGCTCCCCTGAAAGCTTTGTCAGTCGAAACAGAAGGCTTTTTGTCACAGGAAAAGAAATCAGCCCTCAACAACTTAACCAGCGGAAAAACTTTTTTTGAAAAAATCCCTAAGCCCCGGGGTCACAATTTCAGGAAAAATCTGACTTTTGGCAATTCACTCAGAAATGGTGCCAAACGCTTGCAAATGCTCCCCTGAAAGCTTTGGCAGTCGAAACAGAAGGCTTTTTGTCACAGGAAAAGAAATCAGCCCTCAGCAACTTAACCGGCAGAAAATAATTTTTTTAAAAATTCCCTAAGCCCCGGGGTCCCAATTTCAGCAAAAATCTGACTTTTGGCAATTCAATTAAAAATGGTGCCAAACGCTTGCAAATGCACCGCTGAAAGCTTTGGCAGTCAAAGCTGAAGGCTTTTTGTGACAGGTGAAGAAATCAGCCCTCAGCAACTTAACCGGCAGAAAATAATTTTTTGAAAAAATCCCTAAGCCCCAGGGTCACAATTTCAGAAAAAATCTGACTTTTGGCAATTCAATTAAAAATGGTGCCAAACGCTTGCAAACGCTCCCCTGAAAGCTTTGGCAGTCGAAACAGAAGGCTTTTTATCACAGGACAAGAAATCAGCCCTCAGCAACTTAACCGGCGGCAAAAGTTTTTTTGAAAAAATCCCTAAGCCCCGGGGTCACAATTGCAGCAAAAATTTGACTTTTGCAATTCACTCAAAAATGGTGACAAACGCTTGCAAATGCACCGCTGGAAGCTTTGGCAGTCGAAACAGAAGACTTTTTATTACAGGAGAAGAAATTAGCCCTCAACAACTTGACCGGCGGAAAATGTTTTTTTTGAAAAAATCCCTAAGCCCCGAGGTCACAATTTCAGCAAAAATCTGACTTTTGGCAATTCACTCAAAAATGGTGCCAAACGCTTGCAAAAGCTCCGCTGAAAGCTTTGGCAGTCGAAACAGAAGGCTTTTTGTCACAGGAGAAGAAATCAGCCCTCAGCAACTTAACCGGCAGAAAATAATTTTTTGAAAAAATCCCCAAGCCCCGGGTACACAATTTCAGCAAAAATCTGACTTTTGGCAATTCACTCAAAAATGGTGCCAAACGCTTGCAAAAGCTCCGCTGAAAGCTTTGGCAGTCGAAACAGAAGACTTTTTGTCACAGGAGAAGAAATTAGCCCTCAACAACTTGACCGGCGGAAAATGTTTTTTTTGAAAAAATCCCTAAGCCCCGAGGTCACAATTTCAGCAAAAATCTGACTTTTGGCAATTCACTCAAAAATGGTGCCAAACGCTTGCAAAACCTCCGCTGAAAGCTTTGGCAATGGAAGCAGAAGGCTTTTTGTCACATTAGAAGAAATCAGCCCTCAGCAACTTAACCAGCAGAAAATAATTTTTTGAAAAAATCCCTAAGCCCCGGGGTCACAATTTCAGCAAAAATCTGACTTTTGGCAATTCACTCAAAAATGGTGCCAAACGCTTGCAAAAGCTCCGCTGAAAGCTTTGGCAGTTGAAGCAGAAGGCTTTTTGTCACAGGAGAAGAAATCAGCCCTCAGCAACTTAACCGGCAGAAAACAATTTTTTGAAAAAATCCCCAAGCCCCGGGGTCACAATTTTAGCAAAAATCTGACTTTTGGCAATTCATTCAAAAATGGTGCCAAACGCTTGCAAATGCTCCCCTGAAAGCTTTGGCAGTCGAAACAGAAGGCTTTTTGTCACAGGAGAAGAAATCAGCCCTCAGCAACTTAACCGGCAGAAAACAATTTTTTGAAAAAATCCCCAAGCCCCGGGGTCACAATTTCAGCAAAAATCTGACTTTTGGCAATTCATTCAAAAATGGTGCCAAACGCTTGCAAATGCTCCCCTGAAAGCTTTGGCAGTCGAAACAGAAGGCTTTTTGTCACAGGAAAAGAAATCAGCCCTCAACAACTTAACTGGCAGAAAATAATTTTTTGAAAAAATCCCTAAGCCCCGGGGTCACAATTTCAGCAAAAATCTGACTTTTGGCAATTCAATCAAAAATGGTGCCAAACGCTTGCGAATGCACCGCTGAAAGCTTTGGCAGTCGAAACAGAAGGCTTTTTGTCACAGGAAAAGAAATCAGAACTCAACAACTTAACTGGCAGAAAATGTTTTTTTAAAAAAAATCCCTAAGCCCCGGGGTCACAATTTCAGCAAAAATCTGACTTTTGGCAATTCACTCAAAAATGGTGCCAAACGCTTGCAAATGCACCGCTGAAATCTTTGGCAGTCGAAACAGAAGGCTTTTTGTCACAGGAAAAGAAATCAGCCCTCAACAACTTAACTGGCAGAAAATAATTTTTTGAAAAAATCCCTAAGCCCCGGCGTCACAATTTCAGCAAAAATCTGACTTTTGGCAATTCACTCAAAAAGGTGCCAATCGCTTGCAAATGCTCCCCTGAAAGCTTTGGCAGTCGAAACAGAAGACTTTTTGTCACAAGAGAAGAAATTAGCCCTCAACAACTTGACCGGCGGAAAATGTTTTTTTTGAAAAAATCCCTAAGCCCCGGGGTCACAATTTCAGCAAAAATCTGACTTTTGATAATTCACTCAAAAATGGTGCCAAACGCTTGCAAATGCTCCGCTGAAAGCTTTGGCAGTCGAAGCAGAAGGCTTTTTGTCACAGGAAAAGAAATCAGCCCTCAGCAACTTAACCGGCAGAAAATAATTTTTTGAAAAAATCCCTAAGCCCCGGGGTCACAATTTCAGCAAAAATCTGACTTTTGGCAATTCAATCAAAAATGGTGCCAAACGCTTGCAAATGCACCGCTGAAAGCTTTGGCAGTCGAAACAGATGGCTTTTTGTCACAGGAAAAGAAATCAGCCCTCAACAACTTAACTGGCAGAAAATAATTTTTTGAAAAAATCCCTAAGCCCCGGGGTCACAATTTCAGCAAAAATCTGACTTTTGGCAATTCACTCAAAAATGGTGCCAAACGCTTGCAAAACCTCCGCTGAAAGCTTTGGCAATGGAAGCAGAAGGCTTTTTGTCACATTAGAAGAAATCAGCCCTCAGCAACTTAACCAGCAGAAAATAATTTTTTGAAAAAATCCCTAAGCCCCGGGGTCACAATTTCAGCAAAAATCTGACTTTTGGCAATTCACTCAAAAATGGTGCCAAACGCTTGCAAAAGCTCCGCTGAAAGCTTTGGCAGTCGAAGCAGAAGGCTTTTTGTCACATTAGAAGAAATCAGCCCTCAGCAACTTAACCGGCAGAAAATAATTTTTTAAAAAAATCCCCAAGCCCCGGGGTCACAATTTCAGTAAAAATCTGACTTTTGGCAATTCACTCAAAAATGGTGCCAAACGCTTGCAAAAGCTCTGCTGAAAGCTTTGGCAGTCGAAACAGAAGGCTTTTTGTCACAGGAAGAGAAATCAGCCCTCAACAACTTGACCGGCGAAAAATGTTTTTTTTAAAAAAATCCCTAAGCCCCGGGGTCACAATTTCAGCAAAAATCTGACTTTTGGCAATTCACTCAAAAATGGTGCCAAACGCTTGCAAAAGCTCCGCTGAAAGCTTTGGCAGTCGAAGCAGAAGGCTTTTTGTCACATTAGAAGAAATCAGCCCTCAGCAACTTAACCGGCAGAAAACAATTTTTTGAAAAAATCACTAAGCCCCGGGGTCACAATTTCAGCAAAAATCTGACTTTTGGCAATTCATTCAAAAATGGTGCTAAACGCTTGCAAATGCTCCCCTGAAAGCTTTGTTAGTCGAAACAGAAGGCTTTTTGTCACAGGAAAAGAAATCAGCCCTCAACATCTTAACCGGCGGAAAAACTTTTTTTGAAAAAATCCCTAAGCCCCGGGGTCACAATTTCAGCCAAAGTCTGACTTTTGGCAATTCACTCAAAAATGGTGCCAATCGCTTGCAAATTATCCCCTGAAAGCTTTGGCAGTCGAAACAGAAGGCGTTTTGTCACAGGAGAAGAAATCAGCCCTCAGCAACTTAACCGGCAGAAAATAATTTTTTGAAAAAATCCCTAAGGCCCAGGGTCACAATTTCAGAAAAAATCTGACTTTAGCCAATTCAATTAAAAATGGTGCCAAACGCTTGCAAATGCTCCGCTGAAAGTTTTGGCAGTCGAAACAGAAGGCTTTTTATCACATTAGAAGAAATCAGCCCTCAACAACTTGAACGGCGTAAAATGTTTTTTTTTTGAAAAAATTCCTAAGCCCCGGGGTCACAATTTCAGCAAAAATCTGACTTTTGGCAATTCACTCAGAAATGTTGCCAAACACTTGAATATACTCCGCTGAAAGCTTTGGCAGTCGAAACAGAAGGCTTTTTGTCACAGGAGAAGAAATCAGCCCTCAGCAACTTAACCGGCAGAAAACAATTTTTTGAAAAAATCCCTAAGCCCCGGGGTCACAATTTCAGCAAAAATCTGACTTTTGGCAATTCAATCAAAAATGGTGCCAAACGCTTGCAAATGCGCCGCTGAAAGCTTTGGCAGTCGAAACAGAAGGCTTTTTGTCACAGGAAAAGAAATCAGCCCTCAACAACTTAACCGGCGGAAAAACTTTTTTTGAAAAAATCCCTAAGCCCCGGGGTCACAATTTCAGCAAAAATCTGACTTTTGGCAATTCACTCAAAAATGGTGCCAAACGCTTGCAAATGCACCGCTGAAATCTTTGGCAGTCGAAACAGAAGGCTTTTTGTCACAGGAAAAGAAATCAGCCCTCAACAACTTAACTGGCAGAAAATAATTTTTTGAAAAAATCCCTAAGCCCCGGCGTCACAATTTCAGCAAAAATCTGACTTTTGGCAATTCACTCAAAAAGGTGCCAATCGCTTGCAAATGCTCCCCTGAAAGCTTTGGCAGTCGAAACAGAAGACTTTTTGTCACAAGAGAAGAAATTAGCCCTCAACAACTTAACCGGCGGAAAAACTTTTTTTGAAAAAATCCCTAAGCCCCGGGGTCACAATTTCAGCAAAAATCTGACTTTTGATAATTCACTCAAAAATGGTGCCAAACGCTTGCAAATGCTCCGCTGAAAGCTTTGGCAGTCGAAGCAGAAGGCTTTTTGTCACAGGTGAAGAAATCAGCCCTCAGCAACTTAACCGGCAGAAAATAATTTTTTGAAAAAATCCCTAAGCCCCGGGGTCACAATTTCAGCAAAAATCTGACTTTTGGCAATTCAATCAAAAATTGTGCCAAACGCTTGCAAATGCACCGCTGAAAGCTTTGGCAGTCCAAACAGATGGCTTTTTGTCACAGGAAAAGAAATCAGCCCTCAACAACTTAACTGGCAGAAAATATTTTTTTGAAAAAATCCCTAAGCCCCGGGGTCACAATTTCAGCAAAAATCTGACTTTTGGCAATTCACTCAAAAATGGTGCCAAACGCTTGCAAAACCTCCGCTGAAAGCTTTGGCAATGGAAGCAGAAGGCTTTTTGTCACATTAGAAGAAATCAGCCCTCAGCAACTTAACCAGCAGAAAATAATTTTTTGAAAAAATCCCTAAGCCCCGGGGTCACAATTTCAGCAAAAATCTGACTTTTGGCAATTCACTCAAAAATGGTGCCAAACGCTTGCAAAAGCTCCGCTGAAAGCTTTGGCAGTCGAAGCAGAAGGCTTTTTGTCACATTAGAAGAAATCAGCCCTCAGCAACTTAACCGGCAGAAAATAATTTTTTTAAAAAATCCCCAAGCCCCGGGGTCACAATTTCAGTAAAAATCTGACTTTTGGCAATTCACTCAAAAATGGTGCCAAACGCTTGCAAAAGCTCTGCTGAAAGCTTTGGCAGTCGAAACAGAAGGCTTTTTGTCACAGGAAGAGAAATCAGCCCTCAACAACTTGACCGGCGAAAAATGTTTTTTTTTAAAAAATCCCTAAGCCCCGGGGTCACAATTTCAGCAAAAATCTGACTTTTGGCAATTCACTCAAAAATGGTGCCAAACGCTTGCAAAAGCTCCGCTGAAAGCTTTGGCAGTCGAAGCAGAAGGCTTTTTGTCACATTAGAAGAAATCAGCCCTCAGCAACTTAACCGGCAGAAAACAATTTTTTGAAAAAATCACTAAGCCCCGGGGTCACAATTTCAGCAAAAATCTGACTTTTGGCAATTCATTCAAAAATGGTGCTAAACGCTTGCAAATGCTCCCCTGAAAGCTTTGTTAGTCGAAACAGAAGGCTTTTTGTCACAGGAAAAGAAATCAGCCCTCAACATCTTAACCGGCGGAAAAACTTTTTTTGAAAAAATCCCTAAGCCCCGGGGTCACAATTTCAGCCAAAGTCTGACTTTTGGCAATTCACTCAAAAATGGTGCCAATCGCTTGCAAATTATCCCCTGAAAGCTTTGGCAGTCGAAACAGAAGGCGTTTTGTCACAGGAGAAGAAATCAGCCCTCAGCAACTTAACCGGCAGAAAATAATTTTTTGAAAAAATCCCTAAGGCCCAGGGTCACAATTTCAGAAAAAATCTGACTTTAGCCAATTCAATTAAAAATGGTGCCAAACGCTTGCAAATGCTCCGCTGAAAGTTTTGGCAGTCGAAACAGAAGGCTTTTTATCACATTAGAAGAAATCAGCCCTCAACAACTTGAACGGCGTAAAATGTTTTTTTTTTGAAAAAATTCCTAAGCCCCGGGGTCACAATTTCAGCAAAAATCTGACTTTTGGCAATTCACTCAGAAATGTTGCCAAACACTTGAATATACTCCGCTGAAAGATTTGGCAGTCGAAACAGAAGGCTTTTTGTCACAGGAGAAGAAATCAGCCCTCAGCAACTTAACCGGCAGAAAACAATTTTTTGAAAAAATCCCTAAGCCCCGGGGTCACAATTTCAGCAAAAATCTGACTTTTGGCAATTCAATCAAAAATGGTGCCAAACGCTTGCAAATGCGCCGCTGAAAGCTTTGGCAGTCGAAACAGAAGGCTTTTTGTCACAGGAAAAGAAATCAGCCCTCAACAACTTAACCGGCGGAAAAACTTTTTTTGAAAAAATCCCTAAGCCCCGGGGTCACAATTTCAGCAAAAATCTGACTTTTGCCAATTCACTCAAAAATGGTGCCAAACGCTTGCAAATGCTCCGCTGAAAGCTTTGGCAGTCGAAGCAGAAGGCTTTTTGTCACATTAGAAGAAATCAGCCCTCAGCAACTTAACCAGCAGAAAATAATTTTTTGAAAAAATCCCTAAGCCCCGGGGTCACAATTTCAGCAAAAATCTGACTTTTGGCAATTCACTCAAAAATGGTGCCAAACGCTTGCAAAAGCTCCGCTGAAAGCTTTGGCAGTCAAAACAGAAGGCTTTTTGTCACATTAGAAGAAATCAGCCCTCAACAACTTGACCGGCGAAAAATGTTCTTTTTAAAAAAATCCCTAATCCCCGGGGTCACAATTTCAGGAAAAATCTGACTTTTGGCAATTCACTCAAAAATGGTGCCAAACGCTTGCAAATGCGCCGCTGAAAGCTTTGGCAGTCGAAACAGAAGGCTTTTTGTCACAGGAAAAGAAATCAGCCCTCAACAACTTAACCGGCGGAAAAACTTTTTTTGAAAAAATCCCTAAGCCCCGGGGTCACAATTTCAGCAAAAATCTGACTTTTGCCAATTCACTCAAAAATGGTGCCAAACGCTTGCAAATGCTCCGCTGAAAGCTTTGGCAGTCGAAGCAGAAGGCTTTTTGTCACATTAGAAGAAATCAGCCCTCAGCAACTTAACCGGCAGAAAACAATTTTTTGAAAAAATCCCTAAGCCCCGGGGTCACAATTTCAGCAAAAATCTGACTTTTGGCAATTCATTCAAAAATGGTGCTAAACGCTTGCAAATGCTCCCCTGAAAGCTTTGTCAGTCGAAACAGAAGGCTTTTTGTCACAGGAAAAGAAATCAGCCCTCAACAACTTAACCGGCGGAAAAACTTTTTTTGAAAAAATCCCTAAGCCCCGGGGTCACAATTTCAGGAAAAATCTGACTTTTGGCAATTCACTCAGAAATGGTGCCAAACGCTTGCAAATGCTCCCCTGAAAGCTTTGGCAGTCGAAACAGAAGCCTTTTTGTCACAGGAGAAGAAATCAGCCCTCAGCAACTTAACCGGCAGAAAATAATTTTTTGAAAAATTCCCTAAGCCCCGGGGTCCCAATTTCAGCAAAAATCTGACTTTTACCAATTCAATTAAAAATGGTGCCAAACGCTTGCAAATGCACCGCTGAAAGCTTTGGCAGTCAAAGCTGAAGGCTTTTTGTGACAGGTGAAGAAATCAGCCCTCAGCAACTTAACCGGCAGAAAATAATTTTTTGAAAAAATCCCTAAGCCCCAGGGTCACAATTTCAGAAAAAATCTGACTTTTGGCAATTCAATTAAAAATGGTGCCAAACGCTTGCAAACGCTCCCCTGAAAGCTTTGGCAGTCGAAACAGAAGGCTTTTTATCACAGGACAAGAAATCAGCCCTCAGCAACTTAACCGGCGGCAAAAGTTTTTTTGAAAAAATCCCTAAGCCCCGGGGTCACAATTGCAGCAAAAATTTGACTTTTGCAATTCACTCAAAAATGGTGACAAACGCTTGCAAATGCTCCGCTGGAAGCTTTGGCAGTCGAAACAGAAGACTTTTTGTCACAGGAGAAGAAATTAGCCCTCAACAACTTGACCGGCGGAAAATGTTTTTTTTGAAAAAATCCCTAAGCCCCGAGGTCACAATTTCAGCAAAAATCTGACTTTTGGCAATTCACTCAAAAATGGTGCCAAACGCTTGCAAATGCTCCGCTGAAAGCTTTGGCAGTCGAAGCAGAAGGCTTTTTGTCACAGGTGAAGAAATCAGCCCTCAGCAACTTAACCGGCAGAAAATATTTTTTTGAAAAAATCCCTAAGCCCCGGGGTCACAATTTCAGCAAAAATCTGACTTTTGGCAATTCAATCAAAAATGGTGCCAAACGCTTGCGAATGCACCGCTGAAAGCTTTGGCAGTCGAAACAGAAGGCTTTTTGTCACAGGAAAAGAAATCAGCCCTCAACAACTTAACTGGCAGAAAATAATTTTTTGAAAAAATCCCTAAGCCCCGGGGTCACAATTTCAGCAAAAATCTGACTTTTGGCAATTCACTCAAAAATGGTGCCAAACGCTTGCAAATGCACCGCTGAAAGCTTTGGCAGTCGAAACAGAAGGCTTTTTGTCACAGGAAAAGAAATCAGCCCACAACAACTTAACTGGCAGAAAATAATTTTTTGAAAAAATCCCTAAGCCCCGGGGTCACAATTTCAGCAAAAATCTGACTTTTGGCAATTCACTCAAAAAGGTGCCAATCGCTTGCAAATGCTCCCCCGAAAGCTTTGGCAGTCGAAACAGAAGACTTTTTGTCACAGGAGAAGAAATTAGCCCTCAACAACTTGACCGGCGGAAAATGTTTTTTTTGAAAAAATCCCTAAGCCCCGGGGTCACAATTTCAGCAAAAATCTGACTTTTGATAATTCACTCAAAAATGGTGCCAAACGCTTGCCAATGCTCCGCTGAAAGCTTTGGCAGTCGAAGCAGAAGGCTTTTTGTCACAGGTGAAGAAATCAGCCCTCAGCAACTTAACCGGCAGAAAATAATTTTTTGAAAAAATCCCTAAGCCCCGTGGTCACAATTTCAGCAAAAATCTGACTTTTGGCAAATCAATCAAAAATGGTGCCAAACGCTTGCAAATGCACCGCTGAAAGCTTTGGCAGTCGAAACAGAAGGCTTTTTGTCACAGGAAAAGAAATCAGTCCTCAACAACTTAACTGGCAGAAAATAATTTTTTGAAAAAATCCCTAAGCCCCGGGGTCACAATTTCAGCAAAAATCTGACTTTTGGCAATTCACTCAAAAATGGTGCCAAACGCTTGCAAAACCTCCGCTGAAAGCTTTGGCAGTCGAAGCAGAAGGCTTTTTGTCACATTAGAAGAAATCAGCCCTCAGCAACTTAACCAGCAGAAAATAATTTTTTGAAAAAATCCCTAAGCCCCGGGGTCACAATTTCAGCAAAAATCTGACTTTTGGCAATTCACTCAAAAATGGTGCCAAACGCTTGCAAAAGCTCCGCTGAAAGCTTTGGCAGTCGAAGCAGAAGGCTTTTTGTCACATTAGAAGAAATCAGCCCTCAGCATCTTAACCGGCAGAAAATAATTTTTTTAAAAAATCCCCAAGCCCCGGGGTCACAATTTCAGTAAAAATCTGACTTTTGGCAAGTCACTCAAAAATGGTGCCAAACGCTTGCAAAAGCTCCCCTGAAAGTTTGGCAGTCGAAACAGAAGGCTTTTTGTCACAGGAAAAGCAATCAGCCCTCAACAACTTGACCGGCGAAAAATGTTTTTTTTAAAAAAATCCCTAAGCCCCGGGGTCACAATTTCAGCAAAAATCTGACTTTTGGCAATTCACTCAAAAATGGTGCCAAACGCTTGCAAAAGCTCCGCTGAAAGCTTTTGCAGTCGAAGCAGAAGGCTTTTTGTCACATTAGAAGAAATCAGCCCTCAGCAACTTAACCGGCAGAAAACAATTTTTTGAAAAAATCCCTAAGCCCCGGGGTCACAATTTCAGCAAAAATCTGACTTTTGGCAATTCATTCAAAAATGGTGCTAAACGCTTGCAAATGCTCCCCTGAAAGCTTTGTCAGTCGAAACAGAAGGCTTTTCGTCACAGGAAAAGAAATCAGCCCTCAACAACTTAACCGGCGGAAAAACTTTTTTTGAAAAAATCCCTAAGCCCCGGGGTCACAATTTCAGGAAAAATCTGACTTTTGGCAATTCACTCAAAAATGGTGCCAATCGTTTGCAAATTATCCCCTGAAAGCTTTGGCAGTCGAAACAGAAGGCGTTTTGTCACAGGAGAAGAAATCAGCCCTCAACAACTTGACCGGCGGAAAATGTTTTTTTTGAAAAAATCCCTAAGCCCCGGGGTCACAATTTCAGGAAAAATCTGACTTTTGGCAATTCACTCAAAAATGGTGACAAACGCTTGCAAAAGCTCCTCTGAAAGCTTTGGCACTCGAAGCAGAAGGCTTTTTGTCACAGGAGAAGAAATCAGCCCTCAGCAACTTAACCGGCAGAAAACAATTTTTTGAAAAAATCCCTAAGCCCCGGGGTCACAATTTCAGCAAAAATCTGACTTTTGGCAATTCAATAAAAAATGGTGCCAAACGCTTGCGAATGCACCGCTGAAAGCTTTGGCAGTCGAAACAGAAGGCTTTTTGTCACAGGAAAAGAAATCAGCCCTCAACAACTTAACCGGCGGAAAAACTTTTTTTGAAAAAATCCCTAAGCCCCGGGGTCACAATTTCAGCAAAAATCTGACTTTTGGCAATTCAATCAAAAATGGTGCCAAACGCTTGCGAATGCTCCCCTGAAAGCTTTGGCAGTCGAAACAGAAGGCTTTTTGTCACAGGAAAAGAAATCAGCCCTCTACAACTTAACTGGCAGAAAATAATTTTTTGAAAAAATCCCTAAGCCCCGGGGTCACAATTTCAGCAAAAATCTGACTTTTGGCAATTCACTCAAAAATGGTGCCAAACGCTTGCAAATGCACCGCTGAAAGCTTTGGCAGTCGAAACAGAAGGCTTTTTGTCACAGGAAAAGAAATCAGCCCTCAACAACTTAACTGGCAGAAAATAATTTTTTGAAAAAATCCCTAAGCCCCGGGGTCACAATTTCAGCAAAAATCTGACTTTTGGCAATTCACTCAAAAAGGTGACAATCGCTTGCAAATGCTCCCCCGAAAGCTTTGGCAGTCGAAACAGAAGACTTTTTGTCACAGGAGAAGAAATTAGCCCTCAACAACTTGACCGGCGGAAAATGTTTTTTTTGAAAAAATCCCTAAGCCCCGGGGTCACAATTTCAGCAAAAATCTGACTTTTGATAATTCACTCAAAAATGGTGCCAAACGCTTGCCAATGCTCCGCTGAAAGCTTTGGCAGTCGAAGCAGAAGGCTTTTTGTCACAGGTGAAGAAATCAGCCCTCAGCAACTTAACCGGCAGAAAATAATTTTTTGAAAAAATCCCTAAGCCCCGGGGTCACAATTTCAGCAAAAATCTGACTTTTGGCAAATCAATCAAAAATGGTGCCAAACGCTTGCAAATGCACCGCTGAAAGCTTTGGCAGTCGAAACAGAAGGCTTTTTGTCACAGGAAAAGAAATCAGTCCTCAACAACTTAACTGGCAGAAAATAATTTTTTGAAAAAATCCCTAAGCCCCGGGGTCACAATTTCAGCAAAAATCTGACTTTTGGCAATTCATTCAAAAATGGTGCCAAACGCTTGCAAAACCTCCGCTGAAAGCTTTGGCAGTCGAAGCAGAAGGCTTTTTGTCACATTAGAAGAAATCAGCCCTCAGCAACTTAACCAGCAGAAAATAATTTTTTGAAAAAATCCCTAAGCCCCGGGGTCACAATTTCAGCAAAAATCTGACTTTTGGCAATTCACTCAAAAATGGTGCCAAACGCTTGCAAAAGCTCCGCTGAAAGCTTTGGCAGTCGAAGCAGAAGGCTTTTTGTCACATTAGAAGAAATCAGCCCTCAGCAACTTAACCGGCAGAAAACAATTTTTTGAAAAAATCCCTAAGCCCCGGGGTCACAATTTCAGCAAAAATCTGACTTTTGGCAATTCATTCAAAAATGGTGCTAAACGCTTGCAAATGCTCCCCTGAAAGCTTTGTCAGTCGAAACAGAAGGCTTTTCGTCACAGGAAAAGAAATCAGCCCTCAACAACTTAACCGGCGGAAAAACTTTTTTTGAAAAAATCCCTAAGCCCCGGGGTCACAATTTCAGGAAAAATCTGACTTTTGGCAATTCACTCAAAAATGGTGCCAATCGTTTGCAAATTATCCCCTGAAAGCTTTGGCAGTCGAAACAGAAGGCGTTTTGTCACAGGAGAAGAAATCAGCCCTCAACAACTTGACCGGCGGAAAATGTTTTTTTTGAAAAAATCCCTAAGCCCCGGGGTCACAATTTCAGGAAAAATCTGACTTTTGGCAATTCACTCAAAAATGGTGACAAACGCTTGCAAAAGCTCCTCTGAAAGCTTTGGCACTCGAAGCAGAAGGCTTTTTGTCACAGGAGAAGAAATCAGCCCTCAGCAACTTAACCGGCAGAAAACAATTTTTTGAAAAAATCCCTAAGCCCCGGGGTCACAATTTCAGCAAAAATCTGACTTTTGGCAATTCACTCAGAAATGGTGCCAAACGCTTGCAAATGCTCCCCTGAAAGCTTTGGCAGTCGAAACAGAAGGCTTTTTGTCACAGGAGAAGAAATCAGCCCTCAGCAACTTAACCGGCAGAAAATAATTTTTTGAAAAATTCCCTAAGCCCCGGGGTCACAATTTCAGCAAATATCCGACTTTTGGCAATTCACTCAAAAATGGTTCCAAACGCTTGCAAAAGCTCCGCTGAAAGCTTTGGCAGTCGAAGCAGAAGGCTTTTTGTCACATTAGAAGAAATCAGCCCTCAGCAACTTAACCGGCAGAAAATAATTTTTTGAAAAAATCCCTAAGCCCCGGGGTCACAATTTCAGCAAAAATCTGACTTTTGGCAATTCACTCAAAAATGGTGCCAAACGCTTGCAAAAGCTCCGCTGAAAGCTTTGGCAGTCGAAGCAGAAGGCTTTTTGTCACAGGAGAAGAAATCAGCCCTCAGCAACTTAACCGGCAGAAAACAATTTTTTGAAAAAATCCCTAAGCCCCGGGGTCACAATTTCAGCAAAAATCTGACTTTTGGCAAATCATTCAAAAATGGTGCCAAACGCTTGCAAAGGCTCCCCTGAAAGCTTTGGCAGTCGAAACAGAAGGCTTTTTGTCACAGGAAAAGAAATCAGCCCTCAACAACTTAACCGGCAGAAAAACTTTTTTTGAAAAAATCCCTAAGCCCCGGGGTCACAATTTCAGCAAAAAACTGACTTTTGGCAATTCACTCAAAAATGGTGCCAATCGCTTGGAAATTATCCCCTGAAAGCTTTGGCAGTCGAAACAGAAGGCTTTTTGTCACAGGAAGAGAAATCAGCCCTCAACAACTTGACCGGCGAAAAATGTTTTTTTAAAAAAAATCCCTAAGCCCCGGTGTCACAATGTCAGCAAAAATCTGACTTTTGGCAATTCACTCAAAAATGGTGCCAATCGCTTGCAAATTATCCCCTGAAAGCTTTGGCAGTCGAAACAGAAGGCGTTTTGTCACAGTAGAAGAAATCAGCCCTCAACAACTTGACCGGCGGAAAATGTTTTTTTTGAAAAAATCCCTAAGCCCCGGGGTCACAATTTCAGGAAAAATCTGACTTTTGGGAATTCACTCAAAAATGGTGACAAACGCTTGCAAAAGCTCCGCTGAAAGCTTTGGCAGTCGAAGCAGAAGGCTTTTTGTAACAGGAGAAGAAATCAGCCCTCAGCAACTTAACCGGCAGAAAACAATTTTTTGAAAAAATCCCTAAGCCCCGGGGTCACAATTTCAGCAAAAATCTGACTTTTGGCAATTCAATCAAAAATGGTGCCAAACGTTTGCAAATGCGCCGCTGAAAGCATTGGCAGTCGAAACAGAAGGCTTTTTGTCACAGGAAAAGAAATCAGCCCTCAACAACTTAACCGGCAGAAAAACTTTTTTTGAAAAAATCCCTAAGCCCCGGGGTCACAATTTCAGCAAAAATCTGACTTTTGGCAATTCACTCAAAAATGGTGCCAATCGCTTGCAAATGCTCCCCTGAAAGCTTTGGCAGTCGAAACAGAAGTCTTTTTGTCACAGGAGAAGAAATTAGCCCTCAACAACTTGACCGGCGGAAAATGTTTTTTTTGAAAAAATCCCTAAGCCCCGGGGTCACAATTTCAGGAAAAATCTGACTTTTGGCAATTCATTCAAAAATGGTGCTAAACGCTTGCAAATGCTCCCCTGAAAGCTTTGTCAGTCGAAACAGAAGGCTTTTCGTCACAGGAAAAGAAATCAGCCCTCAACAACTTAACCGGCGGAAAAACTTTTTTTGAAAAAATCCCTAAGCCCCGGGGTCACAATTTCAGGAAAAATCTGACTTTTGGCAATTCACTCAAAAATGGTGCCAATCGTTTGCAAATTATCCCCTGAAAGCTTTGGCAGTCGAAACAGAAGGCGTTTTGTCACAGGAGAAGAAATCAGCCCTCAACAACTTGACCGGCGGAAAATGTTTTTTTTGAAAAAATCCCTAAGCCCCGGGGTCACAATTTCAGGAAAAATCTGACTTTTGGCAATTCACTCAAAAATGGTGACAAACGCTTGCAAAAGCTCCTCTGAAAGCTTTGGCACTCGAAGCAGAAGGCTTTTTGTCACAGGAGAAGAAATCAGCCCTCAGCAACTTAACCGGCAGAAAACAATTTTTTGAAAAAATCCCTAAGCCCCGGGGTCACAATTTCAGCAAAAATCTGACTTTTGGCAATTCAATAAAAAATGGTTCCAAACGCTTTCAAATGCGCCGCTGAAAGCTTTGGCAGTCGAAACAGAAGGCTTTTTGTCACAGGAAAAGAAATCAGCCCTCAACAACTTAACCGGCGGAAAAACTTTTTTTGAAAAAATCCCTAAGCACCGGGGTCACAATTTCAGCAAAAATCTGACTTTTGGCAATTCACTCAGAAATGGTGCCAAACGCTTGCAAATGCTCCCCTGAAAGCTTTGGCAGTCGAAACAGAAGGCTTTTTGTCACAGGAGAAGAAATCAGCCCTCAGCAACTTAACCGGCAGAAAATAATTTTTTGAAAAATTCCCTAAGCCCCGGGGTCACAATTTCAGCAAATATCCGACTTTTGGCAATTCACTCAAAAATGGTTCCAAACGCTTGCAAAAGCTCCGCTGAAAGCTTTGGCAGTCGAAGCAGAAGGCTTTTTGTCACATTAGAAGAAATCAGCCCTCAGCAACTTAACCGGCAGAAAATAATTTTTTGAAAAAATCCCTAAGCCCCGGGGTCACAATTTCAGCAAAAATCTGACTTTTGGCAATTCACTCAAAAATGGTGCCAAACGCTTGCAAAAGCTCCGCTGAAAGCTTTGGCAGTCGAAGCAGAAGGCTTTTTGTCACAGGAGAAGAAATCAGCCCTCAGCAACTTAACCGGCAGAAAATAATTTTTTGAAAAAATCCCTAAGCCCCGGGGTCACAATTTCAGCAAAAATCTGACTTTTGGTAAATCATTCAAAAATGGTGCCAAACGCTTGCAAAGGCTCCCCTGAAAGCTTTGGCAGTCGAAACAGAAGGCTTTTTGTCACAGGAAAAGAAATCAGCCCTCAACAACTTAACCGGCAGAAAAACTTTTTTTGAAAAAATCCCTAAGCCCCGGGGTCACAATTTCAGCAAAAAACTGACTTTTGGCAATTCACTCAAAAATGGTGCCAATCGCTTGGAAATTATCCCCTGAAAGCTTTGGCAGTCGAAACAGAAGGCTTTTTGTCACAGGAAGAGAAATCAGCCCTCAACAACTTGACCGGCGAAAAATGTTTTTTTAAAAAAAATCCCTAAGCCCCGGTGTCACAATGTCAGCAAAAATCTGACTTTTGGCAATTCACTCAAAAATGGTGCCAATCGCTTGCAAATTATCCCCTGAAAGCTTTGGCAGTCGAAACAGAAGGCGTTTTGTCACAGTAGAAGAAATCAGCCCTCAACAACTTGACCGGCGGAAAATGTTTTTTTTGAAAAAATCCCTAAGCCCCGGGGTCACAATTTCAGGAAAAATCTGACTTTTGGGAATTCACTCAAAAATGGTGACAAACGCTTGCAAAAGCTCCGCTGAAAGCTTTGGCAGTCGAAGCAGAAGGCTTTTTGTAACAGGAGAAGAAATCAGCCCTCAGCAACTTAACCGGCAGAAAACAATTTTTTGAAAAAATCCCTAAGCCCCGGGGTCACAATTTCAGCAAAAATCTGACTTTTGGCAATTCAATAAAAAATGGTGCCAAACGTTTGCAAATGCGCCGCTGAAAGCATTGGCAGTCGAAGCAGAAGGCTTTTTGTCACAGGAAAAGAAATCAGCCCTCAACAACTTAACCGGCGGAAAAACTTTTTTTGAAAAAATCCCTAAGCCCCGGGGTCACAATTTCAGCAAAAATCTGACTTTTGGCAATTCACTCAAAAATGGTGCCAATCGCTTGCAAATGCTCCCCTGAAAGCTTTGGCAGTCGAAACAGAAGTCTTTTTGTCACAGGAGAAGAAATTAGCCCTCAACAACTTGACCGGCGGAAAATTTTTTTTTTGAAAAAATCCCTAAGCCCCGGGGTCACAATTTCAGGAAAAATCTGACTTTTGACAATTCTCTCAAAAATGGTGCCAAACGCTTGCAAATGCTCCCCTGAAAGCTTTGGCAGTCGAAACAGAAGCCTTTTTATCACAGGAGAAGAAATCAGCCCTCAGCAACTTAACCGGCAGAAAATAATTTTTTGAAAAAATCCCTAAGCCCCGGGGTCACAATTTCAGCAAAAATCTGACTTTTGGCAATTCACTCAAAAATGGTGCCAAACGCTTGCAAAAGCTCCGCTGAAAGCTTTGGCAGTCGAAGCAGAAGGCTTTTTGTCACAGGAGAAGAAATCAGCCCTCAGCAACTTAACCGGCAGAAAATAATTTTTTGAAAAAATCCCTAAGCCCCGGGGTCACAATTTCAGCAAAAATCTGACTTTTGGTAAATCATTCAACAATGGTGCCAAACGCTTGCAAAGGCTCCCCTGAAAGCTTTGGCAGTCGAAACAGAAGGCTTTTTGTCACAGGAAAAGAAATCAGCCCTCAACAACTTGACCGGCGAAAAATGTTTTTTTTAAAAAAAATCCCTAAGCCCCGGTGTCACAATTTCAGCAAAAATCTGACTTTTGGCAATTCACTCAAAAATGGTGCCAACCCTTGCAAAAGCTCCGCTGAAAGCTTTGGCAGTCGAAGCAGAAGGCTTTTTGTCACATTAGAAGAAATCAGCCCTCAGCAACATAACCGGCAGAAAATAATTTTTTGAAAAAATCCCTAAGCCCCGGGGTCACAATTTCAGCAAAAATCTGACTTTTGGCAATTCACTCAAAAATGGTGCCAAACGCTTGCAAAAGCTCCGCTGAAAGCTTTGGCAGTCGAAGCAGAAGGCTTTTTGTCACAGGAGAAGAAATCAGCCCTCAGCAACTTAACCGGCAGAAAACAATTTTTTTAAAAAATCCCTAAGCCCCGGGGTCACAATTTCAGCAAAAATCTGACTTTTGGCAATTCAATCAAAAATGGTGCCAAACGCTTGCAAATGCTCCCCTGAAAGCTTTGGCAGTCGAAACAGAAGACTTTTTGTCACAGGAAAAGAAATTAGCCCTCAACAACTTGACCGACAGAAAATGTTTTTTTTGAAAAAATCCCTAAGCCCCGGGGTCACAATTTCAGCAAAAATCTGACTTTTGGCAATTCACTCAAAAATGGTGCCAATCGCTTGCAAATTATCCCCTGAAAGCTTTGGCAGTCGAAACAGAAGGCGTTTTGTCACAGGAGAAGAAATCAGCCCTCAACAACTTGACCGGCGGAAAATGTTTTTTTTTGAAAAAATCCCTAAGCCCCGGGGTCACAATTTCAGGAAAAATCTGACTTTTGGCAATTCACTCAAAAATGGTGATAAACACTTGCAAAAGCTCCGCTGAAAGCTTTGGCAGTCGAAGCAGAATGCTTTTTGTCACAGGAGAAGAAATCAGCCCTCAGCAACTTAACCAGCAGAAAATAATTTTTTGAAAAAATCCCCAAGCCCCGGGGTCACAATTTCAGCAAAAATCTGACTTTTGGCAATTCACTCAAAAATGGTGACAAACGCTTACAAATGCTCCGCTGAAAGCTTTGGCAGTCGAAACAGAAGGCTTTTTGTCACAGGAAAAGAAATCAGCCCTCAACAACTTGACCGGCGAAAAATGTTTTTTTTAAAAAAAATCCCTAAGCCCCGGTGTCACAATTTCAGCAAAAATCTGACTTTTGGCAATTCAATCAAAAATGGTGCCAAACGCTTGCAAAAGCTCCGCTGAAAGCTTTGGCAGTCGAAACAGAAGGCTTTTTGTCACAGGAAAAGAAATCAGCCCTCAACAACTTAACCGGCGGAAAAACTTTTTTTGAAAAAATTCCTAAGCCCCGGGGTCACAATTTCAGCAAAAATCTGACTTTTGGCAATTCACTCAAAAATGGTGCCAATCGCTTGCAAATGCTCCCTTGAAAGCTTTGGCAGTCGAAACAGAAGACTTTTTGTCACAGGAGAAGAAATTAGCCCTCAACAACTTGACGGGGGAAAATGCTTTTTTTAAAAAAATCCCTAAGCCCCGGGGTCACAATTTCAGCAAAAATCTGACTTTTGACAATTCACTCAAAAATTGTGCCAAACGCTTGCAGTCGGAGCAGAAGGCTTTTTGTCACAGGTGAAGAAATCAGCCCTCAGCAACTTAACCGGCAGAAAATAATTTTTTGAAAAATTCCCTAAGCCCCGGGGTCACAATTTCAGCAAATATCCGACTTTTGGCAATTCACTCAAAAATGGTTCCAAACGCTTGCAAAAGCTCCGCTGAAAGCTTTGGAAGTCGAAGCAGAAGGCTTTTTGTCACATTAGAAGAAATCAGCCCTCAGCAACTTAACCGGCAGAAAATAATTTTTTTAAAAAATCCCAAAGCCCCGGGGTCACAATTTCAGCAAAAATCTGACTTTTGGCAATTCACTCAAAAATGGTGCCAAACGCTTGCAAAAGCTCCGCTGAAAGCTTTGGCAGTCGAAGCAGAAGGCTTTTTGTCACAGGAAAAGAAATCAGACCTCAACAACTTAACCGGCAGAAAATAATTTTTTTAAAAAAATCCCTAAGCCCCGGGGTCACAATTTCAGCAAAAATCTGACTTTTGGCAATTCACTCAAAAATGGTGCCAAACGCTTGCAAAAGCTCCGCTGAAAGCTTTGGCAGTCGAAGCAGAAGGCTTTTTGTCACAGGAGAAGAAATCAGCCCTCAGCAACTTAACCGGCAGAAAATAATTTTTTGAAAAAATCCCTAAGCCCTGGCGTCACAATTTCAGCAAAAATCTGACTTTTGGCAATTCACTCAAAAATGGTGCCAAACGCTTGCAAAAGCTCCGCTGAAAGCTTTGGCAGTCGAAGCAGAAGGCTTTTTGTCACATTAGAAGAAATCAGCCCTCAGCAACTTAACCGGCAGAAAATAATTTTTTTAAAAAATCCCTAAGCCCCGGGGTCACAATTTCAGCAAAAATCTGACTTTTGGCAATTCACTCAAAAATGGTGCCAAACGCTTGCAAAAGCTCCGCTGAAAGCTTTGGCAGTCGAAGCAGAAGGCTTTTTGTCACAGGAAAAGAAATCAGCCCTCAGCAACTTAACCGACAGAAAACAATTTTTTGAAAAATTCCCTAAGCCCCGGGGTCACAATTTCAGCAAAAATCTGACTTTTGGCAATTCATTCAAAAATGGTGCCAAACGCTTGCAAAGGCTCCCCTGAAAGCTTTGGCAGTCGAAACAGAAGGCTTTTTGTCACAGGAAAAGAAATCAGCCCTCAACAACTTAACCGGCAGAAAAACTTTTTTTGAAAAAATCCCTAAGCCCCGGGGTCACAATTTCAGCAAAAAACTGACTTTTGGCAATTCACTCAAAAATGGTGCCAATCGCTTGCAAATTATCCCCTGAAAGCTTTGGCAGTCGAAACAGAAGGCTTTTTGTTACAGGAAGAGAAATCAGCCCTCAACAACTTGACCGGCGAAAAATGTTTTTTTAAAAAAAATCCCTAAGCCCCGGTGTCACAATGTCAGCAAAAATCTGACTTTTGGCAATTCACTCAAAAATGGTGCCAATCGCTTGCAAATGCTCCCCTGAAAGCTTTGGCAGTCGAAACAGAAGGCGTTTTGTCACAGGAGAAGAAATTAGCCCTCAACAACTTGACCGGCGGAAAATGTTTTTTTTGAAAAAATCCCTAAGCCCCGGGGTCACAATTTCAGGAAAAATCTGACTTTTGACAATTCACTCAAAAATGGTGCCAAACGCTTGCAAATTATCCCCTGAAAGCTTTGGCAGTCGAAACAGAAGGCTTTTTATCACAGGAGAAGAAATCAGCCCTCAGCAACTTAACCGGCAGAAAATAATTTTTTGAAAAAATCCCCAAGCCCCGGGGTCACAATTTCAGCAAAAATCTGACTTTTGCCAATTCACTCAAAAATGGTGACAAACGCTTGCAAAAGCTCCGCTGAAAGCTTTGGCAGTCGAAACAGAAGGCTTTTTGTCACAGGAAAAGAAATCAGCCCTCAACAACTTGACCGGCGAAAAATGTTTTTTTTTAAAAAAATCCCTAAGCCCCGGTGTCACAATTTCAGCAAAAATCTGACTTTTGGCAATTCACTCAAAAATGGTGCCAACCCTTGCAAAAGCTCCGCTGAAAGCTTTGGCAGTCGAAGCAGAAGGCTTTTTGTCACATTAGAAGAAATCAGCCCTCAGCAACTTAACCGGCAGAAAACAATTTTTTGCAAAAATCCCTAAGCCCCGGGGTCACAATTTCAGGAAAAATCTGACTTTTGACAATTCACTCAAAAATGGTGCCAAACGCTTGCAAATGCTCCCCTGAAAGCTTTGGCAGTCGAAACAGAAGGCTTTTTATCACAGGAGAAGAAATCAGCCCTCAGCAACTTAACCGGCAGAAAATAATTTTTTGAAAAAATCCCCAAGCCCCGGGGTCACAATTTCAGCAAAAATCTGACTTTTGCCAATTCACTCAAAAATGGTGACAAACGCTTGCAAAAGCTCCGCTGAAAGCTTTGGCAGTCGAAACAGAAGGCTTTTTGTCACAGGAAAAGAAATCAGCCCTCAACAACTTGACCGGCGAAAAATGTTTTTTTTTAAAAAAATCCCTAAGCCCCGGTGTCACAATTTCAGCAAAAATCTGACTTTTGGCAATTCAATCAAAAATGGTGCCAAACGCTTGCAAATGCACCGCTGAAAGCTTTGGCAGTCGAAACAGAAGACTTTTTGTCACAGGAAAAGAAATCAGCCCTCAACAACTTAACTGGCAGAAAATAATTTTTTGAAAAAATCCCTAAGCCCCGGGGTCACAATTTCAGCAAAAATCTGACTTTTGGCAATTCACTCAAAAATGGTGCCAATCGCTTGCAAATGCACCGCTGAAAGCTTTGGCAGTCGAAACAGAAGACTTTTTGTCACATTAGAAGAAATCAGCCCTCAACAACTTAACTGGCAGAAAATAATTTTTTGAAAAAATCCCTAAGCCCCGGGGTCACAATTTCAGTAAAAATCTGACTTTTGCCAATTCAATTAAAAATGGTGCCAAACGCTTGCAAATGCTCCCCTGAAAGCTTAGGCAGTCGATACAGAAGGCTTTTTATCACAGGAAAAGAAATCAGCCCTCAGCAACTTAACCGCCAGAAAATAATTTTTTGAAAAAATCCCTAAGCCCCGGGGTCACAATTTCAGCAAATATCCGACTTTTGGCAATTCACTCAAAAATGGTGCCAATCGCTTGCAAATGCTCCGCTGAAAGCTTTGGCAGTCGAAACAGAAGGCTTTTTGTCACAGGAGAAGAAATCAGCCCTCAACAACTTGACCGGCGGAAAATGTTTTTTTTGAAAAAATCCCTAAGCCCCGGGGTCACAATTTCAGCAAAAATATGACTTTTGGCAATTCACTCAGAAATGGTGTCAAACGCTTGCAAATGCTCCGCTGAAACTTTCTCAGTCGAAAGAGAAGGCTTTTTGTCACAGGTGAAGAAATCAGCCCTCAACAACTTGACCGGCGGAAAATGTTTTTTTTGAAAAAATCCCTAAGCCCTGGCGTCACAATGTCAGCAAAAATCTGACTTTTGGCAATTCACTCAAAAATGGTGCCAATCGCTTGCAAATGCTCCCCTGAAAGCTTTGGCAGTCGAAACAGAAGGCGTTTTGTCACAGGAGAAGAAATTAGCCCTCAACAACTTGACCGGCGGAAAATGTTTTTTTTGAAAAAATCCCTAAGCCCCGGGGTCACAATTTCAGGAAAAATCTGACTTTTGACAATTCACTCAAAAATGGTGCCAAACGCTTGCAAATGCTCCCCTGAAAGCTTTGGCAGTCGAAACAGAAGGCTTTTTATCACAGGAGAAGAAATCAGCCCTCAGCAACTTAACCGGCAGAAAATAATTTTTTTAAAAAATCCCCAAGCCCCGGGGTCACAATTTCAGTAAAAATCTGACTTTTGGCAAGTCACTCAAAAATGGTGCCAAACGCTTGCAAAAGCTCCGCTGAAAGTTTGGCAGTCGAAACAGAAGGCTTTTTGTCACAGGAAAAGCAATCAGCCCTCAACAACTTGACCGGCGAAAAATGTTTTTTTTAAAAAAATCCCTAAGCCCCGGGGTCACAATTTCAGCAAAAATCTGACTTTTGGCAATTCACTCAAAAATGGTGCCAAACGCTTGCAAAAGCTCCGCTGAAAGCTTTTGCAGTCGAAGCAGAAGGCTTTTTGTCACATTAGAAGAAATCAGCCCTCAGCAACTTAACCGGCAGAAAACAATTTTTTGAAAAAATCCCTAAGCCCCGGGGTCACAATTTCAGCAAAAATCTGACTTTTGGCAATTCATTCAAAAATGGTGCTAAACGCTTGCAAATGCTCCCCTGAAAGCTTTGTCAGTCGAAACAGAAGGCTTTTTGTCACAGGAAAAGAAATCAGCCCTCAGCAACTTAACCGGCGGAAAAACTTTTTTTGAAAAAATCCCTAAGCCCCGGGGTCACAATTTCAGGAAAAATCTGACTTTTGGCAATTCACTCAAAAATGGTGCCAATCGTTTGCAAATTATCCCCTGAAAGCTTTGGCAGTCGAAACAGAAGGCGTTTTGTCACAGGAGAAGAAATCAGCCCTCAACAACTTGACCGGCGGAAAATGTTTTTTTTGAAAAAATCCCTAAGCCCCGGGGTCACAATTTCAGGAAAAATCTGACTTTTGGCAATTCACTCAAAAATGGTGACAAACGCTTGCAAAAGCTCCTCTGAAAGCTTTGGCAGTCGAAACAGAAGGCTTTTTGTCACAGGAGAAGAAATCAGCCCTCAGCAACTTAACCGGCAGAAAATAATTTTTTGAAAAATTCCCTAAGCCCCGGGGTCACAATTTCAGCAAATATCCGACTTTTGGCAATTCACTCAAAAATGGTTCCAAACGCTTGCAAAAGCTCCGCTGAAAGCTTTGGCAGTCGAAGCAGAAGGCTTTTTGTCACATTAGAAGAAATCAGCCCTCAGCAACTTAACCGGCAGAAAATAATTTTTTGAAAAAATCCCTAAGCCCCGGGGTCACAATTTCAGCAAAAATCTGACTTTTGGCAATTCACTCAAAAATGGTGCCAAACGCTTGCAAAAGCTCCGCTGAAAGCTTTGGCAGTCGAAGCAGAAGGCTTTTTGTCACAGGAAAAGAAATCAGACCTCAACAACTTAACCGGCAGAAAATAATTTTTTTAAAAAAATCCCTAAGCCCCGGGGTCACAATTTCAGCAAAAATCTGACTTTTGGCAATTCACTCAAAAATGGTGCCAAACGCTTGCAAAAGCTCCGCTGAAAGCTTTGGCAGTCGAAGCAGAAGGCTTTTTGTCACAGGAGAAGAAATCAGCCCTCAGCAACTTAACCGGCAGAAAACAATTTTTTGAAAAAATCCCTAAGCCCCGGGGTCACAATTTCAGCAAAAATCTGACTTTTGGCAAATCATTCAAAAATGGTGCCAAACGCTTGCAAAGGCTCCCCTGAAAGCTTTGGCAGTCGAAACAGAAGGCTTTTTGTCACAGGAAAAGAAATCAGCCCTCAACAACTTAACCGGCAGAAAAACTTTTTTTGAAAAAATCCCTAAGCCCCGGGGTCACAATTTCAGCAAAAAACTGACTTTTGGCAATTCACTCAAAAATGGTGCCAATCGTTTGCAAATTATCCCCTGAAAGCTTTGGCAGTCGAAACAGAAGGCTTTTTGTCACAGGAAGAGAAATCAGCCCTCAACAACTTGACCGGCGAAAAATGTTTTTTTAAAAAAAATCCCTAAGCCCCGGTGTCACAATGTCAGCAAAAATCTGACTTTTGGCAATTCACTCAAAAATGGTGCCAATCGCTTGCAAATTATCCCCTGAAAGCTTTGGCAGTCGAAACAGAAGGCGTTTTGTCACAGTAGAAGAAATCAGCCCTCAACAACTTGACCGGCGGAAAATGTTTTTTTTGAAAAAATCCCTAAGCCCCGGGGTCACAATTTCAGGAAAAATCTGACTTTTGGGAATTCACTCAAAAATGGTGACAAACGCTTGCAAAAGCTCCGCTGAAAGCTTTGGCAGTCGAAGCAGAAGGCTTTTTGTAACAGGAGAAGAAATCAGCCCTCAGCAACTTAACCGGCAGAAAACAATTTTTTGAAAAAATCCCTAAGCCCCGGGGTCACAATTTCAGCAAAAATCTGACTTTTGGCAATTCAATCAAAAATGGTGCCAAACGCTTGCAAATGCGCCGCTGAAAGCATTGGCAGTCGAAACAGAAGGCTTTTTGTCACAGGAAAAGAAATCAGCCCTCAACAACTTAACCGGCGGAAAAACTTTTTTTGAAAAAATCCCTAAGCCCCGGGGTCACAATTTCAGCAAAAATCTGACTTTTGGCAATTCACTCAAAAATGGTGCCAATCGCTTGCAAATGCTCCCCTGAAAGCTTTGGCAGTCGAAACAGAAGTCTTTTTGTCACAGGAGAAGAAATTAGCCCTCAACAACTTAACCGGCAGAAAATAATTTTTTGAAAAAATCCCCAAGCCCCGGGGTCACAATTTCAGCAAAAATCTGACTTTTGACAATTCTCTCAAAAATGGTGCCAAACGCTTGCAAATGCTCCCCTGAAAGCTTTGGCAGTCGAAACAGAAGCCTTTTTATCACAGGAGAAGATATCAGCCCTCAGCAACTTAACCGGCAGAAAATAATTTTTTGAAAAAATCCCCAAGCCCCGGGGTCACAATTTCAGCAAAAATCTGACTTTTGGCAATTCACTCAAAAATGGTGACAAACGCTTGCAAAAGCTCCGCTGAAAGCTTTGGCAGTCGAAACAGAAGGCTTTTTGTCACAGGAAAAGAAATCAGCCCTCAACAACTTGACCGGCGAAAAATGTTTTTTTTAAAAAAAATCCCTAAGCCCCGGTGTCACAATTTCAGCAAAAATCTGACTTTTGGCAATTCACTCAAAAATGGTGCCAACCCTTGCAAAAGCTCCCCTGAAAGCTTTGGCAGTCGAAGCAGAAGGCTTTTTGTCACATTAGAAGAAATCAGCCCTCAGCAACATAACCGGCAGAAAATAATTTTTTGAAAAAATCCCTAAGCCCCGGGGTCACAATTTCAGCAAAAATCTGACTTTTGGCAATTCACTCAAAAATGGTGCCAAACGCTTGCAAAAGCTCCGCTGAAAGCTTTGGCAGTCGAAGCAGAAGGCTTTTTGTCACAGGAGAAGAAATCAGCCCTCAGCAACTTAACCGGCAGAAAATAATTTTTTTAAAAAATCCCTAAGCCCCGGGGTCACAATTTCAGCAAAAATCTGACTTTTGGCAATTCAATCAAAAATGGTGACAAACGCTTGCAAATGCTCCCCTGAAAGCTTTGGCAGTCGAAACAGAAGACTTTTTGTCACAGGAAAAGAAATTAGCCCTCAACAACTTGACCGACGGAAAATGTTTTTTTTGAAAAAATCCCTAAGCCCCGGGGTCACAATTTCAGCAAAAATCTGACTTTTGGCAATTCACTCAAAAATGGTGCCAATCGCTTGCAAATTATCCCCTGAAAGCTTTGGCAGTCGAAACAGAAGGCGTTTTGTCACAGGAGAAGAAATCAGCCCTCAACAACTTGACCAGCGGAAAATGTTTTTTTTTGAAAAAATCCCTAAGCCCCGGGGTCACAATTTCAGGAAAAATCTGACTTTTGGCAATTCACTCAAAAATGGTGATAAACACTTGCAAAAGCTCCGCTGAAAGCTTTGGCAGTCGAAGCAGAATGCTTTTTGTCACAGGAGAAGAAATCAGCCCTCAGCAACTTAACCGGCAGAAAATAATTTTTTGAAAAAATCCCAAAGCCCCGGGGTCACAATTTCAGCAAAAATCTGACTTTTGGCAATTCACTCAAAAATGGTGACAAACGCTTGCAAATGCTCCGCTGAAAGCTTTGGCAGTCGAAACAGAAGGCTTTTTGTCACAGGAAAAGAAATCAGCCCTCAACAACTTGACCGGCGAAAAATGTTTTTTTTAAAAAAAATCCCTAAGCCCCGGTGTCACAATTTCAGCAAAAATCTGACTTTTGGCAATTCAATCAAAAATGGTGCCAAACGCTTGCAAAAGCTCCGCTGAAAGCTTTGGCAGTCGAAACAGAAGGCTTTTTGTCACAGGAAAAGAAATCAGCCCTCAACAACTTAACCGGCGGAAAAACTTTTTTTGGAAAAATTCCTAAGCCCCGGGGTCACAATTTCAGCAAAAATCTGACTTTTGGCAATTCACTCAAAAATGGTGCCAATCGCTTGCAAATGCTCCCCTGAAAGCTTTGGCAGTCGAAACAGAAGACTTTTTGTCACAGGAGAAGAAATTAGCCCTCAACAACTTGACGGGGGAAAATGTTTTTTTTAAAAAAATCCCTAAGCCCCGGGGTCACAATTTCAGCAAAAATCTGACTTTTGACAATTCACTCAAAAATTGTGCCAAACGCTTGCAGTCGGAGCAGAAGGCTTTTTGTCACAGGTGAAGAAATCAGCCCTCAGCAACTTAACCGGCAGAAAATAATTTTTTGAAAAATTCCCTAAGCCCCGGGGTCACAATTTCAGCAAATATCCGACTTTTGGCAATTCACTCAAAAATGGTTCCAAACGCTTGCAAAAGCTCCGCTGAAAGCTTTGGAAGTCGAAGCAGAAGGCTTTTTGTCACATTAGAAGAAATCAGCCCTCAGCAACTTAACCGGCAGAAAATAATTTTTTTAAAAAATCCCAAAGCCCCGGGGTCACAATTTCAGCAAAAATCTGACTTTTGGCAATTCACTCAAAAATGGTGCCAAACGCTTGCAAAAGCTCCGCTGAAAGCTTTGGCAGTCGAAGCAGAAGGCTTTTTGTCACATTAGAAGAAATCAGCCCTCAGCAACTTAACCGGCAGAAAATAATTTTTTTAAAAAATCCCAAAGCCCCGGGGTCACAATTTCAGCAAAAATCTGACTTTTGGCAATTCACTCAAAAACGGTCCCAAACGCTTGCAAAAGCTCCGCTGAAAGCTTTGGCAGTCGAAGCAGAAGGCTTTTTGTCACAGGAAAAGAAATCAGACCTCAACAACTTAACCGGCAGAAAATAATTTTTTGAAAAAATCCCTAAGCCCCGGGGTCACAATTTCAGCAAAAATCTGACTTTTGGCAATTCACTCAAAAATGGTGCCAAACGCTTGCAAAAGCTCCGCTGAAAGCTTTGGCAGTCGAAGCAGAAGGCTTTTTGTCACAGGAAAAGAAATCAGCCCTCAGCAACTTAACCGGCAGAAAACAATTTTTTGAAAAATTCCCTAAGCCCCGGGGTCACAATTTCAGCAAAAATCTGACTTTTGGCAATTCATTCAAAAATGGTGCCAAACGCTTGCAAAGGCTCCCCTGAAAGCTTTGGCAGTCGAAACAGAAGGCTTTTTGTCACAGGAAAAGAAATCAGCCCTCAACAACTTAACCGGCAGAAAAACTTTTTTTGAAAAAATCCCTAAGCCCCGGGGTCACAATTTCAGCAAAAAACTGACTTTTGGCAATTCACTCAAAAATGGTGCCAATCGCTTGCAAATTATCCCCTGAAAGCTTTGGCAGTCGAAACAGAAGGCTTTTTGTTACAGGAAGAGAAATCAGCCCTCAACAACTTGACCGGCGAAAAATGTTTTTTTAAAAAAAATCCCTAAGCCCCGGTGTCACAATGTCAGCAAAAATCTGACTTTTGGCAATTCACTCAAAAATGGTGCCAATCGCTTGCAAATGCTCCCCTGAAAGCTTTGGCAGTCGAAACAGAAGGCGTTTTGTCACAGGAGAAGAAATTAGCCCTCAACAACTTGACCGGCGGAAAATGTTTTTTTTGAAAAAATCCCTAAGCCCCGGGGTCACAATTTCAGGAAAAATCTGACTTTTGACAATTCACTCAAAAATGGTGCCAAACGCTTGCAAATGCTCCCCTGAAAGCTTTGGCAGTCGAAACAGAAGGCTTTTTATCACAGGAGAAGAAATCAGCCCTCAGCAACTTAACCGGCAGAAAATAATTTCTTGAAAAAATCCCCAAGCCCCGGGGTCACAATTTCAGCAAAAATCTGACTTTTGCCAATTCACTCAAACATGGTGACAAACGCTTGCAAAAGCTCCGCTGAAAGCTTTGGCAGTCGAAACAGAAGGCTTTTTATCACAGGAAAAGAAATCAGCCCTCAACAACTTGACCGGCGAAAAATGTTTTTTTTAAAAAAAATCCCTAAGCCCCGGTGTCACAATTTCAGCAAAAATCTGACTTTTGGCAATTCACTCAAAAATGGTGCCAACCCTTGCAAAAGCTCCGCTGAAAGCTTTGGCAGTCGAAGCAGAAGGCTTTTTGTCACATTAGAAGAAATCAGCCCTCAGCAACATAACCGGCAGAAAATAATTTTTTGAAAAAATCCCTAAGCCCCGGTGTCACAATTTCAGCAAAAATCTGACTTTTGGCAATTCACTCAAAAATGGTGCCAAACGCTTGCAAAAGCTCCGCTGAAAGCTTTGGCAGTCGAAGCAGAAGGCTTTTTGTCACAGGAGAAGAAATCAGCCCTCAGCAACTTAACCGGCAGAAAACAATTTTTTGCAAAAATCCCTAAGCCCCGGGGTCACAATTTCAGGAAAAATCTGACTTTTGGCAATTCAATCAAAAATGGTGCCAAACGCTTGCAAATGCACCGCTGAAAGCTTTGGCAGTCGAAACAGAAGACTTTTTGTCACAGGAAAAGAAATCAGCCCTCAACAACTTAACTGGCAGAAAATAATTTTTTGAAAAAATCCCTAAGCCCCGGGGTCACAATTTCAGCAAAAATCTGACTTTTGGCAATTCACTCAAAAATGGTGCCAATCGCTTGCAAATGCACCGCTGAAAGCTTTGGCAGTCGAAACAGAAGACTTTTTGTCACATTAGAAGAAATCAGCCCTCAACAACTTAACTGGCAGAAAATAATTTTTTGAAAAAATCCCTAAGCCCCGGGGTCACAATTTCAGTAAAAATCTGACTTTTGCCAATTCAATTAAAAATGGTGCCAAACGCTTGCAAATGCTCCCCTGAAAGCTTAGGCAGTCGATACAGAAGGCTTTTTATCACAGGAAAAGAAATCAGCCCTCAGCAACTTAACCGGCAGAAAACAATTTTTTGAAAAAATCCCTAAGCCCCGGGGTCACAATTTCAGCAAATATCCGACTTTTGGCAATTCACTCAAAAATGGTGCCAATCGCTTGCAAATGCTCCGCTGAAAGCTTTGGCAGTCGAAACAGAAGGCTTTTTGTCACAGGAGAAGAAATCAGCCCTCAACAACTTGACCGGCGGAAAATGTTTTTTTTGAAAAAATCCCTAAGCCCCGGGGTCACAATTTCAGCAAAAATATGACTTTTGGCAATTCACTCAGAAATGGTGTCAAACGCTTGCAAATGCTCCGCTGAAACTTTCTCAGTCGAAAGAGAAGGCTTTTTGTCACAGGTGAAGAAATCAGCCCTCAACAACTTGACCGGCGGAAAATGTTTTTTTTGAAAAAATCCCTAAGCCCTGGCGTCACAATGTCAGCAAAAATCTGACTTTTGGCAATTCACTCAAAAATGGTGCCAATCGCTTGCAAATGCTCCTGTCAGGGAACTGACATCAAAGATCAACGGAGAGGGAAGACGCTCCGAGGATGCAGGGGAGGGAACCAGCAAGGAGAGAGGGAGAGCTTCCGCTGGGGAAGGAAACCAAGGTGACACCAGGAAGAAAGGGGAGGCTGAGAGTACTTCGGAGGGAAGGCTCCGAGACTCTGCCAGTGAGACCAGTGGGGAGAGCGCAGGACCTCCGCTTGGCACGCCTACTCTGCGCAGAAGGCTTCCGCGCAGAGAAGCTAGGCGGAGACTGGTGGTTAAGGAATTCTTATGTTGGAAGAAGTTCAGGAAACGCCCACTGACGGATTCTAGCAGTGATTAAGACAGTCGCATTTGCAAGGCGCTGTCAAACCAGGGAAAGTTTGAGCTATATAACCTGCTTGGAGGCAGTTTGGAGTTTTACGCATGAGCAACACCTTTCCCCATTACAGCAATCCCTCAGTCCTCTGAGTTGCTCGTGCACAGAGAAACAGGGGCAGCATCATGAGTCAAAATGGAGGAGCCGGGGCCGGAGAACAGGGGGGCAGAGGAGGACCTACTCTCGAGGAGAGAAACAGAGAGTTGGAGCAGCAACTCGCCCTACTAGCGGCGCGGCTGGATGAAAGGCGCACTCAGGATGCCCAGGGGAAGCCCACACCCATCGCAAGGAAGGTACCGGGACTAGTGCAGAAGTTTGGGGGCAATCCCAGAGACTATAATGCATTTAAGACAGATGTGCAGTATGCGCTGGACCTGCAGCACGGGGACTTTGTAGACGATGCAGAGAGGGTAGCCTTCGTGGTGGGGCATCTGGAAGGGCGCGCCAGAGATTGGGTGATTCATAGACTTGGGTGGGAACTTAGTTCTGCGCCAGTGCAAATGCTATTTGAGGAAGGATTATCCCCTTGGGTTAAAGATGAACTCTCCCGCGCGCCCCGTCCGGAATCGATGGACCAGCTGACCAAGATGGCGTTGGCGGTGGGAGTACGCCAAGAGGCGCGCGCTCTAGAAAGGCGGGAAGGGAGAGCAGAGCGTTGGTATGACAACCGCATTCCGGACATGCCTGAGCAACCAGCGCTGCCCGCGGAACCAATGGAGATTGGAGGAGCGCGCGCGCGCGGGGTTTCAAACTCCAGCGAGGCTCGCAAGAAGGAGGGGAAAACGACAAAGAAATGCTTTCTCTGCCAGCAGCCGGGACATTTTGCCAGAGTCTGCCCTCAGAAGAAGGCGTGGCAAGGAATGGTGGGGGCAGTGGAGGGGGAGGAGGAAAGAAATAAAGAGCAGGGAAACGGGAATGCCTGTCTGCCAGTGAGTGGGCACAGCAGCCAGGCGAGCAACCAGTAAAGGTGCCCAAACCTGACCCTCCCCGAGCTGCCATAGCCATAGAGGTGATACTAGAACTCCCTAACGGACACCCTATGAAGGTGAAGGCGTTGCTGGACTCTGGCAGCTCTTGTAACTTTTTTAGCAGGGATTTTGCACTAGAGCACCAGCTCCAAGTAGTGCCTCTAGAACACCCCCTGCAAGTAACGACTATTGATGGTAGAGAACTTCTGGGGGGGGGAAGTGACCCACCAGACCCCCCCCCCCATGAAAATGAGGGTTGCCAGACACAGTGAGACAATTGCCTTTCATGTAGCCACACTAGCAGGACCACCAATCATCCTGGGAATGAGTTGGCTGGCACTGCACGACCCAGTGGTGGGATGGCACCAGCGGACCGTCACCTTTGGATCTGCTTACTGCGTGGAGCACTGCCAGGGGGGAGAGACCCAAAGGATGGCAGTAGCAAGGGTGGCAGGGATGGCGGTAGGAGAAAAGGGTAGAATACCAGTTCAGTACGCAGATCTGGAAGAAGTCTTCAGTGAGAAGGAGGCTGATAAACTACCCCCTCACAGGCCCTTTGACTGTCAAATCAACCTACTCCCTGGATCTCAGCTGCCTGTGGGTAAGCTGTACGCCATGTCGGCCAGGGAGATGCAGGAGTTGCGGAACTTTATTGACAAGAACCTGAAGAGGGGTTTCATACGGGAATCAAGGGCGGTGGGGGGCAGTCCAGTGTTCTTTGTGGACAAGAAGAACTCTAAAGAGCCCAGGCTGGTCGTAGACTATCGGCGGTTGAACCTGGTGTCGGAACCAGTGACATTTCCAATGCCCAGAATTGACGACATTTTGGCCAGGGTAAGGAAAGGGAAGGTCTTTACCAAGTTGGACCTTCGGGGGGCATACAATTTGATAAGGATGAGGGAGGGGGATGAATGGAAAACCACCATGTTCACCCCTCTGGGGGCCTTTGAGTACTTAGTTATGCCCTTCGGATTACAATCAGGCTCAAGCACATTTCAAGCCTTCATGCACCACGTGCTGGGGTCCCTACTGTACAAGAATTGCGTAGCTTTCTTGGATGATGTGCTAATCTACTCGGAGAACGAAGAGCAGCATATAAAGGACGTCAGGGAAGTCCTGAAAAGGCTGCAGGAGCACCAGTTGTGGGTCAAATTAGAGAAATGCCAATTCCATGCCCGAGAGGTGGAGTTCCTGGGTTACAGGTTGTCTGACAAAGGCTTAGCCATGGACCCAGGCAAGGTGCAAGCGGTGCTAGAATGGAGGACCCCCAAGAGCCGGAAGGACGTGCAGAGGTTCCTGGGGTTTGGCAACTTCTATAGGAAGTTCATCAGGAACTTCGCCCACTTAACAGCACCCATAACTGATTGCCTCAGCAGCAAGAAGAAGTTTGAGTGGACGGAAGAGGCTCAGCAATCCTTCGAAAAGCTAAAGAGGGCGTTCGCTTCGGAAGAGCAACTCGTACATGTGGATCTGCAGAAACCGATGAGGCTGGAGACAGACGCTTCAGACCGAGCGGTGGGAGTGGTATTGCTCCAGCAGGGAAGGCGGGGAGAGTGGCAGCCGTGCGCTTTTTTTTCAAGGAAGCTGAACAAGTCAGAACAAAACTACACGGTGTACGACAAGGAACTGCTGGCCATTCATGAGGCCTTTCGCCGCTGGAGACATTTTCTAATAGGTGCACAGCACAAAATACAGGTGTGCACGGATCATAAGAACCTGGAATATTGGAGGACTGCGCGAGCCCTGAACCAAAGACAGGTGAGGTGGGCACAGGAGTTTTCCAAGTTTTGTTTTGAAATTAGGTACGTGCCGGGGAGGGAAAACGTCAGAGCAGACACTCTCTCTCGCAAACCGGAGTACTGGGAAGGAGAGGAAGTACCAGAAGTACGTCATGTCATCCCCGAGGACCGGTGGGTGTGTGGGGGAGTGTTGGTAGGGAAACAAGAACTAGCCGGTTTAACGAGGGATGACCAGTACGCCCAAAACAAAATCAGGGAGATTCGAGATGCCGAAAATCAGGGGGGTTTTGAGGTTAAGGAGGGGGCTTTGTACTATAAGGGTGCGTTGTACATACCGGAAGGAGACTTGAGGAGAAGAATACTCAAACAACTGCATGACAACCCCACGGCGGGACATTTCGGTCAACACAAAACCATGTTGCTTGTCACCAGGCAGTTCTGGTGGCCAAGGGTAAGGGAGGATGTGCGGGAATACGTACGGGGGTGCAAGTGCTGCCAGCGAGCTAAAGCGGAGAGGGCAGCACCCGCGGGGTTACTGGAACCCTTGCCCACACCAGAAAGACCATGGGAAGGGGTTTCAATTGATTTTATGACTGATTTACCCAAGTCCAGGGGGAAAACAGCAATCAAGGTGGTAGTTGACTTGATGACCAAAATGTGCCATTTTATTGCTTGCTCGCATGCATTGACCGCAGAGGAAACAGCTAGGTTGTTCGTGGATCACGTCTTCAGGTTGCATGGCGCCCCCTTGAGGATTTTATCCGACAGAGGCCGCCAATTTACTTCCAGATTCTGGAGGAAGCTTATGAGTCTGCTGGAAGTTGAAGTTAGTTTCTCGACGGCCAGACACCCAGAGACCAACGGACAAGCAGAAAGAGCTAATAGCATACTTCAACAGTATCTACGCTGCTACGTCAACGAAAGGGAGAACGATTGGGTGGACAAACTAGCGCTGGCCGAATTTGCCTACAATAACGCGGAACATGTGTCCACGGGGATGAGTCCATTCATGGCCAATTACGGGTGTCATCCCAGGGCCTTCCCAGGGGAGGAGGGGGGTAGGTGGAGTGTACCGGCAGCCGAACAATTTGTGGAAGAAATGCAGGCTTTACACCAACTACTTAAGGTCAACCTGGAGCAGGCGAAGGAAGCGTACAAGAGGCAGGCAGACAAGCACCGCAGAGAAGGGGAAACTATAAGAATGGGGGACCAGGTGTGGTTGTCTACCCAAGGGTTACCGTTCAAAGGGGGGTGTAAGAAACTACGACCAAGGCGTTTGGGACCTTTCGAGGTCACACAACAGGTTAATCCTGTGACCTTTAGACTCCAATTGCCCACCAACATGAAACTGCACCCTGTGTTCCACCGGTCATTACTCTCACCGTACAGGGAAGGATCTATGGGACAAGAAAGAGAAGCTCCCAGGCATCCCCGGGTAGAGGAAAGGGAACTCAGTGGCCATGCAGCTGAAATTCTCGATTCCAGGTGGAGAGGGAGGAGGGTGGAATATTTGGTGGCTTGGGAGGGGGAACCAGAATCAGAGAACACGTGGGTTCCGGCAGAAGAGATCAGGGATGAGTATCTGCAGGAGGAATTTCACCGCAGGTTTCCAAGGAAGCCCAAGCCCTTAGGGAGGTTCTGGGAGGAGCAATTTGGGGACACAGAGGATGAAGAAGAGTTTGTGGGATTTCCCGCCTCAGAAGAGGAGGGAGGGGAGAGATCCAAGGAAGAGGAATCAGACTGCGGAGATTGGGCTGAGGAAAGAGAGAACAGCAGGTGGAGAGCGGTGTTGGAATCATCTGAGGAGGAGGATAGCTCTTTCCGGGGCTTTCCCGCTTCACCGTCCCCGGGATGGGAGGGGGAGGGGGAGGGGCCTGGGAGGGAGGTGGATGTCAGGGAACTGACATCAGAGATCAACGGAGAGGGAAGACGCTCCGAGGATGCAGGGGAGGGAACCAGCAAGGAGAGAGGGAGAGCTTCCGCTGGGGAAGGAAACCAAGGTGACACCAGGAAGAAAGGGGAGGCTGAGAGTACTTCGGAGGGAAGGCTCCGAGACTCTGCCAGTGAGACCAGTGGGGAGAGCGCAGGACCTCCGCTTGGCACGCCAACTCTGCGCAGAAGGCTTCCGCGCAGAGAAGCTAGGCGGAGACTGGCGGTTAAGGAATTCTTATGTTGGAAGAAGTTCAGGAAACGCCCACTGACGGATTCTAGCAGTGATTAAGACAGTCGCATTTGCAAGGCGCTGTCAAACCAGGGAAAGTTTGAGCTATATAACCTGCTTGGAGGCAGTTTGGAGTTTTACGCATGAGCAACACCTTTTCCCATTACAGATACCCTTCCTCTTTTGTGGAATATCTGAATCTGTTATTCCCAGGAGGTAGGCCTCTGGTTTTTTATTGAAAGAAATCTTTAGCATTTTTTGCAGTTCAGTTTGCAGCAATTATAGATGCACAACAAAAGCCACTTCAGATTTTTAAAACGGATTGCAGACTATTACACGATTAATATGTTAATTAGTGAAATGTTTGAAAGAAGCTCAAGTCTTTAACAAAATCTGCTACCCCATTCATACGGGGGGTACAGTGGTACCTTGGTTCTCAAACGCCTTGGTACTCAAACAACTTGGAAACCAAACACTGCAAACCTGGAAGTAAGTGTCCAGTTTGCAAACTTTTTGGGGAAGCAGAACGTGCTCCGCTTTGAGTGTTACGCCGAGGTCTATCGGTTTTTTGCTATTTGTTTTGTGTTTTTGCAGTTATATTAGAATTGGAAAATATATAAAAGGCTGTGATATAATGGTTAGTTTTGAAAGCCAAGAGGTGGGAGGAAAGGAAGTCGACAGGCTCTAAAGAGGCAAAGAAGTTTACTAGCTCCATCTGGTATGCAGGCTGAGACCCTATCTGCCTGCGGACTGCCTCGCCAGAGTGGTGCATGCTCTGGTTATCTCCCGCTTGGACTACTGCAATGCGCTCTACGTGGGGCTACCTTTGAAGGTGACTCGGAAACTACAACTAATCCAGAATGTGGCAGCTAGACTGGTGACTGGGAGCAGCCGCAGAGACCACATAACACTGGTCTTGAAAGACCTACATTGGCTCCCAGTACGTTTCCGAGCACAATTTAAAGTGTTGGTGTTGACCTTTAAAGCCCTAAACGGCCTCGGTCCTGTATACCTGAAGGAGCGTCTCCACCCCCATCGTTCTGCCCGGACACTGAGGTCCAGCTCCGAGGGCCTTCTGGCGGTTCCCTCATTGCGGGAAGCCAAGTTACAGGGAACCAGGCAGAGGGCCTTCTTGGTAGTGGCACCCGCCCTGTGGAACGCCCTCCCACCAGATGTCAAAGAGAACAACAACTACCAGACTTTTAGAAGACATCTGAAGGCAGCCCTGTTTAGGGAAGCTTTTAATGTTTGATGTATTACAGTATTTTAATATTTTTTGGAAGCCGCTCAGAGTGACTGGGGAAGCCCAGCCAGATGGGCGGGGTATAAATAATAAATTATTATTATTATCATTATTATTATTGGATAATAATCATGTGATTCTATATGTTTAAATGGAAAAGTAATAAAAATTATTTTTAAAAAAGAGATATTGCCTCATTTAAAAGGCCATTACAGATCTTTGCCACGACACGTATGCCAAATCCAAATTGAAAGGATGAGAATGACTGTACCTGCTGGCCTTCCTGCTGATGTCAGCACAGCCCTGTCGCCGGGACTCTGCCCCCCTCTGACAGTTCAGCATTAGTAGGACAGGGGACATACTGTAACCTGCAAGTTGGTAGTTATTGACCCAGTGTCTTGCGGTCTTCAGGCAATGCTAGGAAAATTGCAGTTTGCATACTACTAAATAAAATGCTGTTGCTAACCACCACCACCACAAGAAGAGAAACATAGATGTTATGTACTGAGTTGAATAGGATCCAAAAGGCAGCAGTCTGATTGGTCCTAGAACAATCGGATTCAGAATGCAGCAGTCTGATTGGTCCTAGAACAATCGGATTCAGAATGCAGCAGTCTGATTGGTCCTAGAACAATAGGATTCAGAATGCAGCAGTCTGATTGGTCCTAGAACAATAGGGTCCAGAATGCAGCAGTCTGATTGGTCCACAGGGCCACCCAATCCAGCTCCAGGTGGAAGTGAATCCGCAACCTGATTGGCTTACAGGTGAATCCCGGAATTAGCCAATCACGTGGGGCCCATTGTGTAAATAATGTATATAAAGCAGACATTCTGGGGGAACTTCCATTCCTTCTCACCACTATGAGTTGAATAAAGAGCATGAAATCCACTCTTGACTCTGAGTGTATTTCAATAGATGATTTAATTTATCTGAAACATATCTTTGGCACTTATTTCACTAAAAGTTTATAGAGAGGCTGGGTTCCCCACTGATCAAATGTTCAGTTGTGATAACAGCTATTTCTTTTTCATAGGTTTTTGTGCAGCTGTTAAATTTCACCACTGGGAGTCACTAGTGATCTAAAAGAAGTAATATATATATATATATATAGTTTCCATCTTACCAAAATACAGCAGAGACCTTCTGTTGTTCTAAATCTCTCCTCTTCCCCTTTCCCCCCTTCAAGTACCCATTGTATGATTAGCAAATAGATAACAATTTCTCCAACCGCCTTACGATCCTCACCGTTGTAAAAATGTCCTGTACTAAGCAAGGTGGGGTTTTTTAATTTAATATCATTATTTCTTTTAATTATTTGCTATTCTAGTCCTACAGCCCCAGAATGTCAATAAGGAAAATGACTCGCTGGATGATTTTTGCAAATCTGATTATTTATTAAAGCAGAAATGTACTTTAAAATGTTAGCAATGTGTTCACAAAAGCTAACCCGATCTGGTATTTAATGCTTATGAATCCAAACCCCGCCTACACACCTTAAAAATAATAATCCTTAGACGTGCAAACTGGGCAGATACCCTTCTATACCATATGCTAGTGCCCTCTGAAATAACATCAGTCAACAAAGGCAAACACCCTCTCAAAGGCATTGGTCAGGACTATCTCATATATATATATATATATATATATATAGTGTGTGTGTGTGTGTGTGTGTGTGTGTGTGTTGGCAACCACAGCATGAATTGGTGGGCCAGATGTGGTGGGCTATGTATCTTGTTTGCCAATGTGGAGACCGCAATGACCATTTGCCAGATGGGATCCATTGATGATTAAGCCTCACTGCATAAGTTTGATAAAGCTGTAATAGCGTCTAGAAATGAAGATGTGGAATACTTAACATATTAGATTTCCATTGGTTGGGTATCATTGCGGTTAGGTCTCTTTAAGAATATTTAATCCTAATTACCTGCACCTGCCCCATTGCAGGGATTGCTCCTATACAGTCATACCTCGGGATAAGTATTTTCGGATTGTGCTCCACGGTGACTCGGAAGTAACGGAGCACGTTACTTCTGGGTTTCGCTGCATGCACAGACGCGCTGTCACATCTTACGTTCTGTTCAGGATGCGAACGGGGCTCCGGAACGGATCCCGTTTGCATCCCAAGGTACCACTGTATAAAAAGGTAAAGGTACCCCTGCCCGTACGGGCCAGTCTTGACAGACTCTGGGGTTGTGCGCCCATCGCACTCAAGAGGCCGGGGGCCAGCGCTGTCCGGAGACACTTCCAGGTCACGTGGCCAGCGTGACAAAGCTGCATCTGGCGAGCCAGCGCAGCACACGGAACGCCGTTTACCTTCCCGCTGGTAAGCGGTCCCTATTTATCTACTTGCACCCGGGGGTGCTTTCGATAGCTTAGTTTCAATGATCATTGATACGGAGCGTCTCTGACTGGCAACTTCTGCGTTCCTGTGGACTATTTTGGCTGAAAAAACCTGCTGAAAAATCTCCTGGGAACCTTGTTGCTGAAGAAGCCCAATGGGCGAAACAAGGGTGTATCCTGAGAACTGATCTATCATCAGCTGACTTATTGTTACTAAGTAGTTCTGTTTGTTGGATGCGGGTGGCGCTGTGGGTTAAACCACAGAGCCTAGGACTTGCTGATCAGAAGGTCAGCGGTTCGAATCCCCGTGATGGGGTGAGCTCCCGTTGTTCAGTCCCAGCTCCTGCTAACCAGCAGTTCGAAAGTACGTCAAAGTGCAAGTAGATAAATAGGTACCGCTCTGGCGGGAAGGTAAATGGTGTTTCCGTGCGCTGCTCTGGTTTGCCAGAAGCGGCTTAGTCATGCTGGCCCCATGACCCGGAAGCTCGGCTAGTAAAGCGAGATGAGCGCCGCAACCCCAGAGTCGGTCACGACTGGACCTAATGGTCAGGGGTCCCTTTACCTTACCTAGTTCTGTTTGTTAAAGTCTCAAGACATGAGACTATGCAGAAGGCAAGTTCGTTTGTTAGACTTTTAAGACATAGGACGATGCAGAAGGAAGATATCAGTATGAAATGGCATTGCCAACAGGAACTGTACATTGTAATTGTTGGACTTGACAATCTTTGGACTTGACTATCCTTGGACTTCACGACAATAAAAACATATAGATGGTTGAAAGTAATATGATATGTTATTGCCATCAGGAACTGTGCTTTGCAATTTTTTGATATGATGATTACAGTTTTATTATATGTAATGTTATGTTACTTTACAGCCAGTTACATGTGTGTTGTGGTATTCTGAACGTGATTTACGTAATGAGGCAATTGTGGTGTGTCTTAACTGGTTTCAAGCACAAGGGAGTTTCATTTTTCACTGCAAAGGGGAAGCTCATCTGAGATCAGAGCGGAGGTCCTCCATTCTTGTTGAGGGAATGGCTTCACAGGGCGAATCGGGGGGGGGGGGCAGGCAAGGGTGCCAACTTGAATTAAATATGGGGTGGGGCAGGTAAGCCCCACTTCACATAATAGATGACAAGGCAAACACAAAATTGAATGGGAATGCCCATCAATTTTGGGGGAGCCTGGGCCCCTCAAATATTTTATTAGGAGAGTTGAAGGGACCTTGGTCCATAGGAGTTAGTTCCTTTACCCCATGGCATGAAATTTGTTAAGGATAAATTAAGATATGTTTTTACCTGCTACTTATTTAAGTACAGTCATATCTCATGTTACGCTCTTTCAGGTTACGTCCAACAGTGACCCAGAAGTACCGCAAAGGGTTACTTCCGGGTTTTGCTGCTCGCGCATGCGCAGAAGTGCAACATGACATCACGCGCATGCGCAGAAGCGGCAAATCGCAACTAGTGCATGCACAGACGCGCCGCTGCGGGTTGCACTCTTTTTATGTTGCGAATGGGCCTCCAGAATGGATCTCGTTCGCAACCAGAGGTACCACTGTACATGTCTAGTATGGCCCTTAGTCATCATTAAGTCAACAGAAAATGTATGTGAAGAAATACATAATTATAACAGACAAGCATTGCGGATCCACAGCCACCTAATTCTGATCAAACATGCAATACAAGCTTGCCTGGGTTCTGAGATTGGGGGAGGGGGGCTACTCTTGGTCCCACCACAGCCACTGGCATGCTTGGTAGGGATGAAGAAGAGGGCCTTCTTGGTGGTGGCTGCTCCCAGATTTTAGAATTCCCTCCCTAGAGAAGCTAGACTGCCTCCTAATTGTCCTTCTGCCAGCAGGTGACTTTCTTGTTCCAACAGGCTTTTGGAAACGGCTGGTGCTGTGCTGTTTTTATGTCAATTACGTTTTAAATATGTTTTTAAACAATTTTCTCCCTATGTGTTTTAGCTGTTGTTTGTTGTTGTTGTTGTTTAGTCGTTTAGTCGTGTCCGACTCTTCGTGACCCCATGGACCAGAGCACGCCAGGCACCTCTGTCCCCCACTACCTCCCGCAGTTTGGTCAAACTCATGCTGGTAACCTCGAAAACACTATCCAACCATCTCGTCCTCTGTCGCCCCCTTCTACTTGTGCCCTCCATCTTTCCCAGCATCAGTGTCTTCTCCAGGGAGTCTTCTCTTCTCATGAGGTGGCCAAAGTACTGGAGCCTCAGCTTCACGATCTGTCCTTCCAGTGAGCACTCAGGGCTGATTTCCTTAAGAATGGATGCGTTTGATCTTCTTGCAGTCCATGGGACTCTCAACAGTCTCCTCCAGCACCATAATTCAAAAGCATCAATTCTTCGGCGATCAGCCTTCTTTATGGTCCAGCTCTCACTTCCATACATCACTACTGGGAAAACCATGGCATTAACCATAGCTGTTGTTATCTTATCCCTAAGCCGCTTTGAGTCTCTGTTAGGGAAAAAGGCAGGGTATGATAAAAAAAATAAATAAAAAAATAAAAAATAAAATAAAAAAAAAATTAAAAAAATTGGAGGAGTGGGAGCCCAGACAAAATGAGAGAAGAAACCAAATGTCATTGGGGGTGATGTAGCGGTCCAATTTGTTCCAAGAGAAAGCAGATGAACAAATAAATAAAAATCAACCAAATTGTCTGCTTAGTTGAATTACATTCTCCCATACCCTTTTGGAGAGGCAAGCCTTGCCAATACGCTTGTCCAGCTTAGCTTTGTGGAGCAGTATCTGGTTATGGTGGAACCCAGGTAGACAAAATTGTCTGCAACCTCAAGTGCGCTGCAGCAACACAACTGGACGCCTTCAGCTCTCCCAGCTGCAACAAAACATGTCTCTCCTGCACTGGTCTCTAAAGCCACAGTAGGCACTGCAACCTTCCAATAGCTTGACCTCATTCCCAAAGGTGCACTCCTCCATTGACTCTCAAGATGGACAGATGCCAGCATTCTTACTCATTAAAAGTGTCCTGGTACATAACTGTTTATAAGCTGGTCTTAGAAGAACATTAAAGAGTCTGTCTGGATCAGACCAAAGGCTCAGCATTCTATTTTCACAGTGGCCAACCAGAGCCTTATGAAAAGCCCAGAAGCAGAACAGGCATGCGACAGCACTCTCCAAATTTGTGCTGCCCAACAGCTGGAATTCAGAAGCACACTGCCTGATACTGGAGCTTTGTTGTGGTGTGGAATTAAGAACGTGAAAGACATCACCTAAGGTGTTTGTGCCATTTTGCAAAACGGGAAACACTGAAGGTGAGACAATTAGCCAAAATCTACGAATTAATCCATAGCCTCTCTTTCTCTTTGCTGAAATACAGAACGGCATCTGTTTGTGCCGTGGTGCGCTGACATTTCTGACACTGTACAAACATTTCCCATCTTACTCAAAAATTCTCTTACAACTTATTTTGCTTTATTTAAAAAGGCTTGTACTGTATACCACTCTTGATCTGAGTGATCCCATGGCAGTTTGCAACAAATTTAAAGATACAATACAGACCAAAGATAACAGTAGAACTTTCTTTCCCTAAAAAAACAGTTGCCAGTACACACCATTAAGTTGTTACAGTAAGTGCCACAAAAAGAGGTGCCGGTATTGCGTACTCCCTGAAACACTGGATAACAGCAGCAGCTACAAAACAGCATAGTAATTAAAAACAGCAGGCTGGATTATTAAACTACACACACACACACACACGACCCGAGAGTAGATTAGTGGCAAAAATGGAAAGCAAAGTAGGGATCAGGCAAGTTTCTTTGGGTGAGGAATTCCATAATTAAGGCAACACATTCAAATAGGTTCTCTTGTCGTCTTCCAATGGCAGAAGCACCCAAGGAAAGCACTGGCAGATGGCAAGTAGATCAATATGTGAGCAGGCATTCCTGGATCCCAAACTATTCAGGGCTGAACTATTTACGGATAAGCAACTGAACTCAGGAACTGGCAACTGCTGAAGCCCTTTCAGAACTGATCAAGTATACTTTCTGAGTTAAAATGTTAAGCAGCCACATTCTGAACAGCTGCAGTTTCTGGACTTTCTAAGAGCAGCACTTCACATGATGCAGGAAACATGAAAGGCTGATGCCAAGCTCACTGGGTGGGCAGCAGCACCAGAGAATTCTGGATTCCTGGATTGTCTCAGTGCAAAGGGGTTCCGGTAAGATAAAGGGGTCCCAGCATCCAACTCTGGTCCTGAGAATATCCATTACTGTGGTTAGCCTCTTGCTAGGAGCAGCTGCACTTGGCGTACCAATTTACCGGTATACAAAGTACTTTGTGCTGCTGGCTCTTCACCCATCAACAATTTCCTTACCTTTGCTTCTTTTTATATTGTAAGAAGGCATCTCTCTCTCTCTCTCTCTCTCTCTCTCTCTCTCTCTCTCTCTCTCTCTCTCTCACACACACACACACACACACACACACACACACACTTCCCATTTGTGCTGTACACTCTTGCCACAGACACTGGGACTTTCTTTTAAAGAAGATATTCTTACCTCCTCCATTCCCCCCCCCATCTTTGACTTCTCTTCACAATTTGTGACTCAAAAATTCTAAGCAGTTCCTTAAATCTGCTCTGCGGATCCATTACTTAGCAGCGTGTTAGCAACAGCAGTTGAACAATTGTGCCAGCTCTCAAGCAAACACTCAACAATAGAGACTGGGACAAATCAGGGTATGAGATAGCCATCTTAGAAGAGGCACTCCCTAAGTTGGGTGGCGTGCTTTTTGCAGCCATATTTTAAAACATTTTAACTTTTTTTTTAAAGTCAATGTATTTGCAATCAAAGCTTTTTACCCCATGACCTTTTCTTTCTAGACTTCACTTTTCTTGGGATAGGTCCAGTGACATCAGAATCCTACAAAGGACAGAGATGTTTTATTAAGATGGCAGTATCTTCTGCAACATCTTGTCAGCCTCTCTGTGATACCAGAATCATTGTTATGTACTGAGTTGAATAGGATCCAAACTGCAGCAGTCTGAGTGGTCCTAGAGCAATAGGATCCAAAAGGCAGCAGTCTGATTGGTCCTAGAACAATCGGATTCAGAATGCAGCAGTCTGATTGGTCCTAGAACAATGCAGCAGTATGATTGGTTGGCAGGAACTACCCAATCATGCTCCAGATAGAAGTGAATCCACAACCTGATTGGCTTACAGTAGAATTCCGGAATTAGCCAATCATGTGCAGCCCATTGTGTAAATAATGTATATAAAGCAGATACTTTGAGGGGACTTTCATTCATTTCTCCTCACCACTATGAGCTGAATAAAGAGCATGAAATCACCTTGCGACTCTGAGTATATTTCAATCATAGTCTTCCACAGCTAGGCAATCCATGCAGCAGGAGACTTGCAAAACTGGGAATTTTAAAAAACTGTGGTAGTCCCAGTACAATATGAATTACTTGGGTGTATGCTTGATGATATCCATTCTTAAGGAAATCAGCCCTGAGTGCTCACTGGAAGGACAGATCGTGAAGCTGAGGCTCCAATACTTTGGCCACCTCATGAGAAGAGAAGACCCCCTGGAAAAGACCCTGATGTTGGGAAAGATGGAGGCCACAAGGAGAAGAGGACGACAGAGGACGAGATGGTTGGATAGTGTTCTCAAAGCTACCAGCATGAGTTTGATCAAACTGCGGGAGGCAGTGGAGGACAGAAGTGCCTGGCGTGCTCTGGTCCATGGGGTCACGAAGAGTTGGACACAACTAAACGACTAAACAACAACAGCAACATGCTTGATGATGTTCTTCCAAGTTTAATAACTCTATCTTACTTACTAGGCAGCCACCACTTTCCATCAAAACTGCAGATACTCCAGCAAAATTATCCAGTTTGACCATGAATTACTAACATGATTTTTGCTCGAGTAAGAACCCGCCTAAGAAGGTCTTCCACCACAGCCTTACTGAATGGAGATAATAATAATTTCTGCTGGTCTACTGTAAGACAAAACAGGACATAAAACTTTGCAGGATTAGGACCCACGTTCTAACACGCAAGTGAAACTGAACTTGATTTGGTTGAATTGCTTTATAACCCTTGCAGTCCATGCCAATGGCCAGCCAATGATGATGATGGTAACGGCACTATTAATAAAGCAAAACAAGTAAAGAAACAAAATGGCAGACTTCAGAGCAGATGAATACAACTGGTTGGCAATGCAATCCTACAGCTGAAACTCGGAAAATTAGAATATCGTGTAAAAGTTCGTTTATTTCAGTAATTCAACTTAAAAGGTGAAACTAATATATGAGATAGACTCATGACATGCAAAGTGAGATATGTCAAGCCTTTATTTGTTATAATTGTGATGATCATGGTGTACAGCTGATGAAAACCCCAAATTAACAATCTCAGAAAATTAGAATATTAAATGAAATCAGCAAAACAAGGACTGCAAATAGAGCAATATTGGACCTCTGAGAAGTAGAAGCATGCATATGTGCTCAGTACTTGGTTTAGGCCCCTTTTGCATCAATTACTGCCTCAATGCGGCATGGCATGGATGCTATCAGCCTGTGGCACTGCTGAGGTGTTATGGAAGACCAGGAAGCTTCAATAGCAGCCTTCAGCTCTTCTGCATTGCTCGGTCTCATGTATCTCATCTTTCTCTTGGCAATGCCCCATAGATTCTCTATGGGGTTCAGGTCAGGCGAGTTTGCTGGCCAATCAAGCACAGTAATCCCATGGACACTGAACCAGGTTTTGGTACTTTTGGCAGTGTGAGCAGGTGCCAAAGTCCTGCTGGAAAATGAAGTCAGCATCCCCATAAAGCTCATCTGCGGAAGGAAGCATGAAGTGTTCCAAAATCTCCTGGTAGATGGCTGCGTTGACCCTGGACTTAATGAAGCACAGTGGACCAACACCAGCTGATGACATGGCTCCCAAAATCTCTTTTCTGATGAGAGCAGCTTTTGCATCTCATTTGGAAACCAAGGTCCCAGAGTCTGGAGGAAGAATGGGGAGGCACACAATGCCAGATGCTTGAAGTCCAGTGTGAAGTTTCCACAGTCGGTGTTGATTTGGGGAGCCATGTCATCAGCTGGTGTTGGTTCACTGTGTTTCATGTGCCACAAGGGTTTCACAATTCATATTAACACGAGGGCCCTTAGTTTCACTGAATTCATCATAGGATCAGATTGTAAATATTTTCTTTTTGCCTGGAATGGTGATGATGATTTCACTTCAATTTGTTACCTGCTCTTCATCCTGAGCTCCCAGGGTGTGTTAACAGAGTTTAAAATACAACATTAAAAACAGTTAGTAAAAACTTACAATTACCAAAAAAAGAAGTCTTTAACTTGTTGGGATCAAGCTAAAAATTACAGAAATGAAAAAGAGACAACAATGAAATATGTTCTTCAGTCAAATCAGTCTACTGCAACATCATGTAACATGGACATAAGATGAGCACATATATTTCTTTCCCACCGTGGCCAAAGAGCTAAGTAGCCATTGAGTTTCTTAAAAAATATTTTTTTAAATAAAGGAGAGCAACCCTCCCTACAAAAGTATATTTTTAATCATGCGTCGTGTATTTATCTGTAGTCAAATCAGATGCATAATGGACGCCTACACTTTAATTCTGTTAGATTTGTGGTTCTAGGAATGGAAACACGAAACAAAACGAAAAAGAATCTGAGTTTCCAATTAAAGCAACACAACACTGCAGTAGCATTTTGCAAAGCAGAATGGCAAAACTTCACACACAAAATATATAATAATCTCCAAATGCTACCTTTTCTGGGGCATTGAGATTTATGCACTTTAATTGTTGGTATATTTTCTTGATAACGTGAGACTAGTCCTATGTCACAAGGGAAATGGTATCTTGCTGGCGACCCCCCCATCCTCATTTACAATGATTATTTTATCAGCCTAGCCAGGCAAAAGGGTGGAGCAACTATAATTTCAAAGCAGGATTAGGTTGAAATAACGAGGTCACCAAGTGTGGTTGCCAAGGCAACGTCACATCTAAGAATATGGGATGCTTCTAGGAGGGGATGCAAGACTGGAGTCTCACAAAAGAAAACCCCATCTTTCTTCGATTAAAAATGCTTCGTTGCTTTTAAATACACTCTGTTTTTTACAGTCCTATCTGGCTCAACAAATAATAAAAATAATAAAAATAATAATAGTAATAATAGTAATAGTAATAATATAAAATAGTACAAATTAAGCGGCATATCCTACACTGATAATGTGTTATGAAGGCCCTGTTAGGCTGTCCTCCATCTAAAACACCGAGCCTCTTGGGCTTGCTGATCGCAAGGTTCAAATCCCCGCGACAGGGTGAGCTCCTGTTGCTCTGTCCCAGCTCCTGCCAACCTGGCAGTTTGAAAGCACACCAGCGCAAGTAGATAAATAGGCACTGCTGCGGTGGGAAGGTTAACGGTGTTTCTGTGAGCTCTGGCACTCGTCACGGTGTCCCATTGCACCAGAAGTGGTTTAGTCCTGCTGGCCACATGACGCGGAAAAGCTGCATGTGGACAAAATGCTGGTTCCTTCGGCCACACCCCATAGTTGAATTTGTCCAGGGGTCCTTTACTTTTACCTTTACCATCTGAATAGATGTATATACGTATTGCAAACAATTAAAAGTGTTAGTGGGATTCGAATAACACTTGTAGTCTAAGGTTGAATTTTGGTTATAATGGAGATTTAATAGATTTGGACTCATAGACAAGATGCAGAAGGAAAAGGTTAATCTAAGGACCCACAAAGGCGAAGAGGGAAGTCTAGGAGATTCTTTGGAATTCTCATTCTATGTTGGTTGTTTGATAATTGTTTGTAAATTTCAAAATCTGAAAAAACTAAATAATTTTTAAAAAATGTATATACTTACAAGGATTGTTGAGAGTTGTGGTTCGAGGACCCGAACCCCGCACAGTGGAATGAAACACAAGGACACGTGATATAAGGTTAATGGGCAAGAAAAGGCCACAACTTTATTGATTACAGCAAGTGAAAAGGTATTGGCTTAGGCATTGGATTACGTCAGCTGACTCCACCCACTCGGAGAGGGGTGAGTCTAAAAAACAAACAAACAAACAAAGGGGGTTTATTCACCAGTAGGTGGAGCCTGTTGATGCTAATCCAACTATAGGCTCTCCCCTGATGTCACCGAGGGTCGTGCCATGGCCTCCCGCCAAGCAGGCATCAGACAGAATACACGACCGCTGGATTCCTTTAACGGAATACCCCTAAATTGAAGGCGCAGGCGATGGCCACACCTAGCCCTTTAACACCACAACACATTATTCCAATGCCTAACCTACCCACCAATACCACAAAAGTTGTGACGATTGCTACGAGGTAGGCGGAAAAACCAAAAAGCCTAATGCCAAATGGAAAAATTCCTACCAGGCCCCCCGGACAACCAGGGTGACCAACCTAAGGTCCATAGCAAGGCCAAAAGAAAACTGGAAACCCTGCTCTAAGGGAGTGGAGGGTGGGTGACTCGCGACGGGACGACAAAAGTGAGGGCTGGAGGCTGGCGCCGCAGCAATTCAGGCTGCTGTACACGCCCCCTTGAAGGCACCTGGTTGGGTGCTTGACCGAGGGCATGGGCGCCAGCCAGGTGAGTGGGAGGCAGGGGGCAAACGCCCCCTGCTTGAGGCGGAGTCCGGCTCCCGGCCACAACCACTCCCCTCTCTTGCAGGGAGGAGAGTCTTTATCCTGCCTAGTGCACAGAATCATTCATTTTAGCCTTGACTTACAATCAATCCTTGTTGTGCCTTAACTTTTCAAAAAACTACTGAAATGCAAATTTCTCGTTCGCTCTTAACCACCTACTACTTTTATTTAGGCTTCTTCCTTTTGCTTTAATTTCTCAAAAGCACCAAAGTGCTTTTGTGGAGCAAGTGCAGGCAGCTGCCCCCCCCCCAGACCTAATGTTATGGGATGTCAAGCTACAGATACCGATATAAGTCAAATCTTGTGGCTGACGAACACCCCTATGCAATAGTCTGAAATCAGGTTCTGGGGAAGGGGGGAAAACACCACTTAATATATCCTTCCATCATGAGAACTGTCCATTTATTTAATTCTATTCTCTGTTTCCTGTTCTTTAAGCAGTTACTGATCCACGGCAAAACCCTTGACCGCTGATCCTTTGACTGCTACATCTACCCAGAAGCCTTTGCTGAGGAACTCTGTGTTAGATCTCTAGCAGCCATTCCTACATGGCTGGTGAGCTGGGCTTAGTGTAGTCTTAAGTCAAGCAGACCTGTCTCAGTGTTTGCCTGCGGAGAACTTTCAATATTTCTCAGTTGACAGCCTTCTCCACCCCGCTTCCTGCCCTGCCCCATGACACACACCATTTATGAATGAGATGTACCTGTTTCTCATAGCCATAGCTGTCAACGTTTCCCTTTTTCAAAGGGAAATTCCCTTACTCCAAATAGGATTCCTCGCAAGAAAAGGGAATAGTTGACAGCTATGCTCATAGCTGATGCGTTCTTTCAGAAGCTTAACCTCAAAATCAAGTCAGTTAGCAGAACAGCTTTTGTAAGACCCTCTCATTTTCTACACTACAATAAGATTTTGCAGTTGACGTGTCATACTTTTGAATGCTTTCATTGCGTAGAAAATTCACTTGTGTGTAGAAAACTAGCAACCAAGGGAGGAAATTAGCAATCCAGGCTTAACCTTACTCTCTACTGGTATATTGCTTATAAGGAAAGCATTTAAAAAATCATCATCATCAAACCTTTTATTGGCATCACATACCAACATCCAAAACAATAAAATATGAACTAACATTAAAAAAAACAAAAAAAACCCCTATCCTCATATCTGTTCTTCTTCTTAGTAGTCTCGTAATCTGGGGAACCGGGTTTGCGTCTCCGCTCCTCCACATGCAGCTGCTGGGTGACCTTGGGCCAGTCACACTGCTCTGAAGTCTCTCAGCCCCACTCACCTCACAGAGTGTTTGTTGTGGGGGAGGAAGGGAAAGGAGAATGTTAGCCGCTTTGAGACTCCTTAAAAGGGAGTGAAAGGCGGAATATCAAATCCAAACTCTTCTTCTTCTTCTTCTTTGGTGATCCCTCGTAGCTGAGTAAGATTGTCTTCCATAAACACAGTTTTAACAATGAGTCTGTAAGTGACTGTGGAGGCCAATTCTGGATCCACATGTCCTTCCACAGTGGGAACATAGGTTTCAGGGCGGGAGTTGATCACGGTGTGGATTTGCCAAGCGTGCCTTCCTCTTAGCACGTTTCTTCCTTGTATCCTGAGTTTGAGTGTCTTCAAAGCCCATGACACCTTTGGTGAAGGCTGTTCTCCAATTGGAGTGTTTACAGGCAAGTGTTTCCCAATTGTTAATGTTTATACTACATTTTTAAAGATTTGCCTTGAGGCAGTCTTTAAACCTCTTTTGTTGACCACCAGCATTACGCTTTCCATTTTTAAGTTCAAAGTAGAGTAGTTGCTTTGGAAGATGATCATCAGGCATCCACACAACATGACCAGCCCAACAAAGTTGATATTGAAGAATCATCACTTCGACACTGGTGATCTTTGCTTCTTCTAGTACACTGGTATTAGTTCACCTGTCTTCCCAAGTGATGTGTAAAATTTTTCAGAGACACCGTTGATGGAATCTTCCGAGGAGTTGGAGATGGCGTTCATAAGTGGTCCATGTTTCACAAGCATACAGTAAGGTTGGTAGTACAATAGTTTTGTAAACAAGCATTTTGGTTTCCCTGCGAATGCCCCGGCCCTCAAACACTCTGCATTTCAATTGGGAGAAAGCTGCACTCATAGAGCTTAGGCGATGCTGAATTTTGGCATCAATGTCTGTCTTGTGGAAATATAACTGTCCAGGTAGGAGAAGTGATTGACATTTTCCAATGTTACACCATTGAGTTGGATTTGTCCAGTCCAAAGTTCTTCCACTGTGTTTTGCATAACATGTTGACTGTCTCTGAGATACGGCATCACATCTGGCAGTTGCTGGACTTCAGCAGCTTGTTCAACAAACTTTTTCTTAACAGGTGATCTCTTTGATCTGATCTGCTCATTGGTGCATCATCCAACAAACACATTTGTTGTTTCCCTAAAATACCTATTTGGGAAAGGAATTGGCCATTGTCATAACTAACTCAGCAAGTCTACCACGCCACTCTTGAAAAGAACCTCTGAAATTTTGTCAAGTTCATTTCAAAATAAGCAGTGCGCTTATTCTTTAACTTTTTTTTACAGAAACACAGGCCAATAATATTGATTTCTAAGGCTGAGAAGAATACTTACTTCTCTCCCCACACACACACTTTTTAAAGAAGAACTTTATGGGAAAGCTATTATGAATCTCTGGAGTCCTGTAAGGCTTTATTAGGAAAAGGACTGTTTTATAACACTGCAGATTTCCTATGAAATCTTTCTCCTTGCAAACGATTTAGCCTTGATTTAGTTTATGCCCATGTAACATTATGTGTCATGGATTCGCCTCAGCATCTCTTAGCAAGGCATGTTTCATATTGTGCAGCTGGAACATTTGAACTGGCTCTGGAGCTTCCGGGGTGGCACCATCGGAAAATGGCTGATTCCCTCTAATTTGGAGGGGACTAGCTCCGCGGAAACTGGGTCTACACCGCTACGGCGCAGCAGGGACCCTTTAAAAATCACAGGCGGGTGAAGCCTGTGACCGTGGGACTCAGCAGGCACCTTTTGCGCCCCCCCAAATCGGCGAAGGAGCTCAGTTTTGGGCTCCGGAGCGGAGCGGGGAAGTGGCGCTGTGCTGTGAGTCGTCTGCTTTTTCCGTGGAGTGTGCTGCCTTCTTCTTGGAACACTTGGACTTAAAAAGTAACTACCCGTGAGTAGGCTTATTGATTCAATTGGAGAAATCTAGAGAAATTCTTTGAGCAAATCAGATGCTGAAACAGAAGGTATAAACAGGAAGTCTGCCTTCTGGACTTGTAAACAGATCAAAGCAAAGAGACTGTAAAGCGGAAACTGTAAAAGACTGTTTAAAAGACATTGATCTTGACATCTAAGAAGGTTGATTCCCCTCCAGATTGCAGGAGTGGAGGGGAACAAGAGTTGAGAATACTTATCTGCAAGAAAAAGGGGGGAAAGAAAGTTAAATCCGCTGCTTAAGCCCTGGGAACGGGTTGCCCCCAGATAGGATAAGCCGGCTAGTGGAAAAGCCTGTCGGCAATTTATGAACTTGAGAATTGACTCTGCGAAACGGATACAGTGTTTCTGGACTTCTCCTGATTTTTAAAGTAACATTGAATTACATTGAAACTGCTGTGTTTTATAAGGGAGTTGGGGGACTTTAAAGAGCTAAATTTGTTTCAAGAAAGTAGCAAACTTTGGACGGTAACTGTGTCCCCCTAGAGGAACATTGCTCTTGTTGCAACAACAACTGGGCTTTAGGAAATTTTCCATTCAAAACAATCTCCACCAGCCGTGGGACTGACCTTGGATTTTCATGAGAGAGTTATGGCAAATGATAAAGGAAAATTAGAGCTGACACAGAAAAGACAACGAGGTCTGGCAGACTGTATCGAGCTGACTCTACACACCAGCGTAGGGCTTCAACATCTGGAGCATCTGGTACTTCAGGGGTTGCACCTTCACAGGCTAAAATAAAAGTTATGTCTGAAGACGTCTTGGCACAGGCACTTGGGAAAATTAATGCATCTTTGGAAAATTTGGCCAAGCAAGTAGCTGAGACAAATAAACAAGTGACTGAAGCATCTGCTAAAATTGATGTGAATACTACAAGTATTAATAATTTGGGACAGAAGGTGAACTCTAACACACAGTCTATCGAAAAATTACTAGAAGAATCTGCCTCGACCCGAAAGGTAGCGGAGGAAGCAAGGGAAATTGCGACGGTTACTCAAGAGAAGATACCACCAGTATACAGGAAATTAGAGGAACATGACCTGACACTTTCTATGATTGAATTAAGAGACAAAGAAAGGAATTTAAGAATCAGGGCGGTACCAGAAAGGGAGAAAGACAATTTGGCTGATTTTTTAACACAGGAATTTACAGATTTTTGGCAACAGGAATTAGAGAAAGAAGAATTCAAGATAGTGACTGCATTTAGACTTGGCAAAAGACAGAGGAAGAACAAAGTAAGAGACTGTTTGATCATCTTTCGAACAAAGGAGGAGAGAGATAAAATTTTGAATTTGCACTATCAAAGAGCTTTGGAAATTGAAGATTCGAGAGTGGAAATTTTTAAGAACATACCAAAACAACTTCTGGACTTAAGAATAAAATACGGAGATCTAGTCGCCCTGCTGAGAAGAAACGGAATACCTTTTAGGTGGGAATTTCCTCAAGGCCTATCGTTTAAGTATAAAGGAAGAAAAACAAGAATTAGAACAGTTAGTGATAAAGACCGATTTTTGAAAGACTACGGAGAAGACTTGCAAAAAGAAGCAGAATCCGGAGAAGAACCAGGAGCACTGGTAAGAGAAACAATTGACATAGCAAACTTATCTTTTGGACTGCACAGTCCAGGGAAAGAGACACCACCGACAGAACAAGAACAGTTACTTGGAGCAGTAGGAGGTAAAGCGAAGTAACCCCATCACCATGGCTTTGCAACTTCTAAGTTGGAATTGTAATGGTTTGAATTCGCCTCGAAAGAGAAAAAATGTCTTTCATATATTGAAAAAAGAACAATTGGACTTGATTTGTTTACAAGAAACACATGTAACGAGCCCACACAGGAAAATACTTATTAATAAGAGATTGGGACAAGAATTTATTTCATCTGACAAAGTTAAAAAGAGAGGAGTTGTGATATATGCAAAGGAGAGATTATCACCGAAATTAATTTTTAAAGATGAACAAGGAAGATTTTTAGCAATTGAAATACAAGTTCAAGGAGAGAAATTCTTGATTGTAGGAATTTATGCACCAAATGAGGGGAAATCTGAATTTTTTAAGAAGTTGCATGAGACTTTGCTGGATTATATGGACTACAACATAATTTTGATGGGGGGTATGAATGGAGTAGTATCTACAAATATGGACAAGGCACAAAAACAGGTAGTCACCAAAGATGGTAGACTACCAAAAACTTTTTTTGAATTGACTGACAATATGGACTTGATTGACATTTGGAGAACTAAGAACCCCCTGGGGAGAGAGGGAACCTTTTTCTCTGAAGCCAAGATGACATGGACTAGAATTGACCAAATATGGATTACTAGAGGAATGGCACCAAAGATAAAGAAAGTGGAAATCTGCCCCAAAACTTGCTCCGACCATAATGCGGTAAAGATGGAGATGAAGCAAATAACAACCGGCTCCTTTAGATGGAGGATGAATGACACCTTACTTAGAGGTGAAGAAGTATATAAAAAGGCCCAAAAAACTTTGAGACTATTTTGAAATAAATATGACTACCAACGTTGAAAAAAGAGTAATCTGGGACGCAAGTAAAGCTGTGATGAGAGGGTTTTTGATACAACAGAACGCAATAAAGAAGAGAAGTCAAAATGAGAAAAAAGATAAAATTTTGGAGAAAATAAAAGAAGGGGAGAAAAAACTGAGAGTAAAGCCAAAGTCACAGGAGATCCTGAGAGAAATAAAATTATATCAAGTACAATATATGGAATTGATGAATCAGGAAATAGAATGGAAAATTAAACAAATGAGACAAAAGACATTTGAATCAGCGAACAAATGTGGGAAACTATTGGCTTGGCAATTGAAAAAAAGACAAAAATTAAATACCATCACAAATTTAGAAGTAGAAGGAAAAGATATACATAATCCAATTGAGATTAGAAATTGCTTCCAGAAGTATTTTAAACAACTATATGCACAAGGGCCACAGAATGAAATGGACATTGACCGATTTTTGAAGATAAATGGATTACAAAAAATCTCACAAGAAAGTAAATTAATGTTGAATTGCAAAATATCTGACCAGGAGATAGAAGGTGCCATCCAAAATATGCAACTAGGTAAGTCTCCAGGACCGGATGGGCTGACTTCCAGATATTACAGATCTTTGAAGGAGTGGCTATTACAACCTTTGAAGGAAGTCTGCAATGAAATTTTGGAAGGGAAAAGGGCACCAGAGTCGTGGAAAGAGGCTTATATTATACTAATACCGAAAACAGAGACTGAAAAGACTCAACTTAAGAACTACCGTCCCATATCCTTATTAAATGTGGATTACAAAATTTTTCCTGACATTTTGGCTAAGAGACTGAAAAAAGTATTGATGGAAGAGATTCATAAGGATCAAGCGGGCTTTCTCCCGGGAAGACACCTCTCTGACAACTTGGTATAGGTGCAATATACTCTGAACAAAAGGCCAAATTAATTGTAAATAACGTGGTTACGGAAGAATTTAAGATAGAAAAGGGGACACGACGGGGTGCCCAATTTCCCCATTGCTTTTTATATCGGTCCTGGAGGTCCTGCTGAACATGATTAGAAGGGACCGGTTGGTTAAAGGTATACAGGTCGGAGCCAAACAGTACAAATTGAGAGCATTTGCAGATGACTTAGTCTTGACGTTACAGGAGCCAGAATCTAATACTAAAAGGGTTTTGGAACTAATTCAAGAGTTTGGTCAGGTGGCAGGATTCAAATTGAACAAGTCAAAAACTAAGGTTTTAGAGAAAAACTTAACATTGATTGAAAGAGAGAGGTTTCAGAATGAAACAAGTTTGACTGTGGTTAAGAAAGTGAAATACCTGGGGATTAATATGACAGCTAAAAATGGGAATTTGTTTAAAGATAACTATGAAAAATGTTGGACAGAAGTGAAAAAAGATTTAGAAATTTGGTCAAATTTGAAGCTTTCCTTGTTGGGCCGAATCGCAGCTATAAAGATGAATGTATTGCCTAGAATGTTGTTTTTGTTTCAAACATTGCAAATTGTGGACAAGATGGACTGTTTCAAGAAGTGGCAGAAAGATATTTCTAGATTTGTCTGGCAGGGCAAGAAGCCTAGAATAAAATTTAAGATATTAACTGATGTAAAGGAAAGGGGTGGATTTGCTCTGCCAGACTTTAAACTTTATTATGAATCAGCAGCATTCTGCTGGTTGAAAGACTGGCTGCTTCTTGAGAATACAGACATTTTGGATTTAGAAGGTTTTAACAACGTTTTTGGGTGGCATGCATATTTGTGGTATGACAAGGTTAAAGCACATAAAGCATTTAAAAACCATATTGTCAGGAAAGCATTGTTTAATGTTTGGATTAGATATAAGGATTTATTGGAAAATAAAACCCCAAGGTGGTTGTCACCAATGGAAGCGAAAGCACAGAAAAAGCTCAATATGGAGGCCAAATGGCCGAAATATTGGGAAATTTTGGAACAAGAAGGACACAGACTGAAATTGCAGAGTTTTGAGAAACTAAAAAACAAAGTGCGAGATTGGCTTCATTATTATCAGATAATGGAGGCATATAATTTGGATAAGAAAATCGGCCTCCAGGTGGAAAAATCAAAATTGGAAACAGAACTGTTAGAACCTAAAACTAAGATTTTGTCAAAGATGTATAACTTGCTGATGAAATGGAACACTCAGGATGAGACGGTTAAATCTGCTATGATTAAATGGGCACAAGATGTTGGACATAACATTATGTTTGCTGACTGGGAACAGTTGTGGACCACAGGTATGAAATTTACGGCATGTAATGCCTTAAGAGAGAATATTATGAAAATGATATACAGGTGGTACATGACCCCAGTCAAGCTGGCAAAAATTTATCACTTGCCCGACAATAAATGTTGGAAATACAAAGAAAATGAAGGTACATTCTTTCACCTTTGGTGGACGTGCCCAAGGATTAAGGCTTTCTGGGAAATGATTTATAATGAATTGAAAAAGGTATTTAAATATACCTTCCTGAAGAAACCAGAGGCCTTTCTTCTGGGCATAGTCGGCCAATTGGTGTCAAAGAAGGATAGAACTTTCTTTATGTATGCTACAACAGCAGCAAGAATACTTATCGCAAAGTACTGGAAGACACAGGATTTACCCACTCTGGAAGAATGGCAGATGAAGATGATTGACTACATGGGATTGGCAGAAATGACTGGCAGAATCCATGACCAGGGAGAAGAGTCGGCGGAAGAAGATTGGAAGAAATTTAAGGACTATTTACAGAAATATTGTAAAATTAATGAATGCTAGAATGGTGTCGGATAGAATTTAAGTGGTTTCCAGCTGTAATGTTTTGAGTGATATGGGGGAAAAAAGGTGCAGAAATAGGCTAAAAATTACTGATAAGGATTTGCTGAACTAATAATCTGAACTGGAATACAAAAAAGGGAGGTATGAGGAGGTCGGGGAAATATGTTAATGAAAAATAACTATTGTGAACTTCATGTGTTTTTAAATTTTTTTGTATTTTTGTATTTTTTGTTATTGTTTCTTTTTTCTTTTCGATTCTTTTTTTTTTACTGTATTAACTTTGAAAACTTTAATAAATATCTTTTTTAAAAAAATGAACTGGCTCTGGAAATCTGGGGTCAACCTCTGTATTCCCTTTCCTTTTAAGTGACGAATCGTCAGTCAATGCGATAAAATGATGAGGGAGATCTTGAAGATTGTTCCTTCTCCATTGTCTAAAACTTATTTGGAAGGAAATTCCACCCATGACAACATACAGATCATCTGTCTAAATGTGTGCTGCATTAGTACCTTGGGTATAATAAAAGGTTTCAATGAAAATGAAATGTACATTTCAAGTGGGCAGATTGCCATCGAAGCAGATGGGCATGTTTGGAAGGCAACTGGCTGGCTTGCTCCTCAGGTGTGGAATTCAGCCTAGCATTTTAAACATCATGAAACACAAATGGGTAGATAACATTGTGACATAGAGAAGCATAGCTGTCAACTTACAGATTTGAAAATAAGGGACCAGCAGCCTCGAAAATAAGGGATCAGCAGCCAAAATAAGGGATTTTCCGGGCACAGGTATATTCGACTTCTGAGCCCCTCCGAGCCAAAGGCAGAAAGCCCAGCCAGCAGCCAAACGAAGCCTCATCAATAAGGGAAAGCAGTGGGACATGGCGCTGTGATAAGGGACTGTCCCGCCAAATAAGGGACGCTTGACAGCTATGTAGAGAAGCTGTCTTGATGTACACACCCACAGAACCATATAGGTGTCTGAGATGGAATTGATTAGGAGAACATGGCTGTAATAAGGAAAAACTGTTTCTTTCCAGGAATTTACCATTACAGCTTTCTCCATCTTGACCCCATTTGCTTATCTCTCTCTCTCTTTTTTGATTTTGCATTTTATTTATTTGTTAACATTCTTATATTACATCAGTAAACGTTGTCAAATTACATTACAGGACTATAATATAATTTCCAGCATGTATACAAAAATTATATACGAATTTTATATACCTAGAAAGAAAATGAAACAACAAAAAAAGAAAGAACAAAGAGAAAAAACAAAAACAACCCCCCCCAAATCATATACATACCAACACTCTAGACTTCCTGTCTATCCCGTTGTATATTCCTTTTTTACAAATGAATGTACTCTTATTATTGTATATTTCTTTACATTTTATCTAATACATTCCTATATCAATATGTGCTCTTAGTCTTATTTCTCAACTCATTCTCACTCCAACGTCAATCAAATGGTAGCACAGAGAGCAAACCTTTACTGTATTTTTGAACATATGTTTTATATCTCTCCCTACCCCATTTGCTTCTCAGCCAGGGCTTGTCCCCACCAGAACAAAAATTTTCCATCCCAGTATTTTCCCAGATCTTTCCCTCTTTAAAAGTTGTTGTTTTTAAAATTAAAATAAAATAGATCCTGGTTGCTCCAGACTTTTCTAGGATTGAAAAAACCTGCATTTAAATGGTGGAACAACACTGGGATGGGGAGAATTTCATGCAGCTGCCTCTACATTAATGTGAAGCCAGACCACTGTAAATCAACACTATGCCCCAAGAGTAGCATTTCAGTTAGTCCAATCGTCTTAAGCTGCATTCTTGGCTTAAGGTTTGGTCCTCAGAATGGCACCTCTGGTTGCTGCAAGAGCTGTTCAGAAAGCTCTGCTGCAGAAAATTATTAGATGTTGAACATTTTTCAAGTGTGTTGTTATTGTTTAGTCATGTCCGACTCTTCGTGACCCCATGGACCAGAGCACGCCAGGCACTCCTGTCTTCTGCTGCCTCCCGCAGTTTGGTCAGGCTCATGTTTGTAACTTCGAGAACACTGTCCAACCATCTCGTCCTCTGTCGTCCCCTTCTCCTTGTGCCCTCCATCTTTCCCAACATCAGGGTCTTTTCCAGGGAGTCTTCTCTTCTCATGAGGTGGCCAAAGTATTGGAGCCTCCGTTTCACAATCTGTCCTTTCAGTGAGCACTCAGGGCTGATTTCCTTAAGAATGGATAGGTTTGATCTTCTTGCAGTCCATGGGACTCTCAAGAGTCTCCTCCAGCACCATAATTCAAAAGCATCAATTATTCGGCGATCAGCCTTCTTTATGGTCCAGCTCTCACTTCCATCCATCACTACTGGGAAAACCATAGCTTTAACTATACGGACCTTTGTTGGCAAGGTGATGTCTCTGCTTTTTAAGATGCTTTTTCAAGTATACAGTTTTTTAATATATATTTTATAGATTCCCTTGATAAAGAAATGTGTTGGGGACCTTGGGCTGATGTCCTTTCTTGCATCTGGCTCTTTTTCTGCGGTTGTCTTCTCTTGTTTGCATTGCAGCAGCAGCAGAAAATCTTCCCTTTGGCCTATTTGTATTCACTTGACTGTCTATTTGTGTTCAATATGTGCTCTTTCCTGACATTCTGGCGCCAGGTTAAACCTGTTTGTCCAGGGGTCCCCTCACTCTCTGATCGCTGTCTTTGGTTTTTTCCCTTCATTGTAAGGTTTGGTTAGTCTCTTCAGTTAATTTTAGGTATGTTTTATCTGTTCTGTTTCTTAGCTTGCTTTTAATTTAATCAATTTGTATCGTGCTCTGAGATTCTAAGATGAAAGGTGAGATAATAGTAAATAAATGATTCGAGGCCAGAATACGTTTTTTTTAAATCGTATGAGAAAATATTTTAAGCTGCTGGTCTTTATATTGCTCCACATGCATCTTCTCATTCTATAGCAATTCTCTTTGTTCTGGTTATAACCTGCCTTGGGTCCACCTCAAGCTGGAGAAAAGTGTGATAAGCATTGAAAAAAATATCCAATCCAGATAACTTTATTGTGTTAGCTATTGGCCAGGACAAATCTGAATAAAATAAATAAATACAAGCAAAAGGGATGCCAAGCCACAAATAATAGTCTCTATTGAGATCTCTGCATCTTCCTTAAAGTTCACCGCTATATTGTCCACGGCCGTCTTTCTGATCTTTTTGGCTACCAAAGCAAAAACCAGCAACTTTATGAGTCACTGAAGTGTTTACATTGCTAAGAAGCTATAGGACCTTATTTGCCAGGGAAAGAAATCTTTCCTATACGGACGGTAATGTGAGAAACTGCCTGCTGGGTTCAATGTATAGTGGGCGATATAGCAAATAATACAAGATGTCTTCCATTTGCGGTTGCCCACATATACAGAGTCTGTTTTTGTATGGTATCCTGTTATATGGTCCATCTAGGAAGGTAGAGGGCATAGCTTGAAAAAGCAGCTCAGTAACAGCGAATCTAAGTGAGGCTGGCTGGCGATTCGACAGGTAACTGGCTCTAAAATGGACCGTTTTTAGAAGGGAGAAACAAAGAGAGCATTTAGAGGATTTGATCACTTGCAGATCGCTTGAATGTTTATTCAAGCCAAAGAGTCCAGTTCATTTTGTTGCTTCTTCAAATATTTCGTAAAAGGTTCCCATTCATCTTTGAAATCACAGTTATCCTTCTCACGTAGTTTGTGTGCCAATTTTGCCAATTCCGCATAGTCCATCAGGTTTTCTTGCCACAGTTCTTTCGTCGGGATTTCCTCATTCCTCCATCCTTGTGCTATTAAGACTCTTGCCGCCGTTGTCGCATACATAAAAATATTTTTAAATTTCTTTGGCAGGTCTGACACCAATCCCTTAATTGGTGTTTGTGGACATAATCTCCTCTAGCTTGTGGAAATAATCAGAGTTCAAGTAACGACGGATGTTAGATTTCCACCATTGACTGTTTTCCAATTCTGCATAGCACAGGGCTGGCAAGCACTCGCATTGCCTGGAGCACGGTCTTTTCAGGTAATTAAATGTGGTACATGTTAGGATATTTCCGTTCCACCTTAAAAGGGAGCAGGCTTTGTGAGTCACAGAGTCTGCGTATTTCCTGTTCACAGGATGTTTATGTTTTCAGTTGCTTTCGTTTCCTTCTTGTTGCCTAAGCATACCGATGCAGGCGGTCATGTTTTTCTTTGTTCTTTGTTCTTTGTTCTGATCAACGCTGAATAAACTTGGAAAAATGCTCTCCTGCTGTGCATCTTTCGCTGTGTGAATTCTGCTGATAGAGTGTGCACCAGCCTAAGAATGTGGCAATCTATTTCTGAGGCTTCGTGTCGCTATTTGCTGATACTGCCTGTCTACCAGAGGTCGATGGATCGTCCGGCAGCCGGCTTGGGGGCTCAGATGGACTTTGTCTCCCTGGCAGTATCCCAACAGTACAGTCAGCTCTTGCAGTTCACGTTGGTCATCCGTGAGTAAAAGAGCGGCTGAAAAAATAATAATGGAGGTAACTTCTCTCTCTGACATGATCCCCGTTTTGAAGGGTGGTGGCCTCAGAAGTTGCTTTCTAGCTCCAAAATGTTACATTTGAGAATCACCACTCCCCTGCGTGGACGCGCGCAGCCCCTGGATGGAGCGGCTCCATCAGCACAGGCTTGGCTTCGCCTTCCCCCAGGTGGGATACCTAGAGGTCTCCGCCTACCTCAGTCAGTTGTCCAATCCCGCCTGGGGGAAGCGTTGCCAAGGAGACCAGGCCAGGTAGGTAGGGGAGGGACTACCTGCCCACACAATAGAGGGAGGATCTTACCTGGGAATCCTCAGTTGGCTCCAGAGCTTCTCCCACCCTACCCACCCTCAGTTAAGTCTTATTTTGCAGGTTAACCTTTTCTTCACAGGTATGCGGGCACTGCTACGTCAAGGTCGCTGTTGAATGGCCGGAAAGGAATTCCCCTGCATTTGCAGGTTTTGCCTTTCCCATATGTTATGTACTGAGTTGAATAGGATCCAAACTGCAGCAGTCTGATTGGTCCTAGAACAATAGGATCCAAAAGGCAGCAGTCTGATTGGTCCTAGAACAATCGGATTCAGAATGCAGCAGTCTGATTGGTCCTAGAACAATGCAGCAGTATGATTGGTTGGCAGGAACTACCCAATCATGCTCCAGATAGAAGTGAATCCACAACCTGATTGGCTTACAGTAGAATTCCGGAATTAGCCAATCATGTGCAGCCCATTGTGTAAATAATGTATATAAAGCAGATACTTTGAGGGGACTTTCATTCATTCCTCCTCACCACTATGAGCTGAATAAAGAGCATGAAATCACTTTGCGACTCTGAGTATATTTCACCATAGCAAAACGTCACAACTTTGGCAGTATCAGGCCTTGGGCGGAATCCTTTAGTCTATCTTCCTGAATGGGGGGGGGCGTGCAGCGGTGACCCACGCCCCCTTCCTCTTTGCAGCGGCGATACCAGGGTTCCCCATTAAAGGGGTTTCTGAGGGGAGGCTTTGTCCGTATGCCGAGAGGTCGTCATTGCTCTCCCCTGTGACGGCGGCGTAACGGGGGTGGCTATCTCTGCTTGAACATATGTTCTGCAGAGCCGGCCTACCCCCCCCCCCACACTGGATAACCCTGATGTTCCCCAGATCCCTGGCGGGGGACTGGGGAGGGATGATGCCCAATGCCTGAGCCAAGGTCTACCCACATCTGAAATATAATAAAGTTGTGGCCAATTTAATCCCATAGCACGTTGTCGAGTCGTTATTCCACATGACAGGGGGGACTCCGCCTGTCCACGCAATGCAATCCCATGCATATCTACCCACTGAATTCAACGGGCGGGACTTTTTCACCCAGGGGAGGGTGCATAGGATGGCAGCCTCAATGTGTTAAACAGAGGCTTCTGGAAAACACATTCTCTCAGCTGGAACAGAGACACATGAAAACACTGAGCTGCCTTCTCCGTGGATCGCTGCCAGCTTTCTCTGGCATAAATCCCAGCACATGTCCCAGGGGTGGGATGTTTGCCAGAGGAAGAGGTTGCGGATTTGCTGAAGGATCTCTCTGTTGAAGGGAAATCTCAAGGGGCATCAGAAGGCTCAGCAAGCCGGGCAGGGGAAAGGGAAGGGATCTATGTATGCCAGCTCAGCCAGTGCTTTCAGAAGAGCCTTTGCACAGCAGATGCTGCAGTCTGACTCCCTGGTTCCCCTTCAGACAGCCTTAAAGGAGGGGTGACCCACAAGCAAAGCAAGCTTTATTTCAGGGCACTAATGGAGTGGAATGTGATTCACATATTCATTCTGAAAAAAATCAAAATCAATAGCAACTCTGAGCTGTTTGCACTTGAAGGAACCAAGAAGAGCTTCAAGATCTCTTGAATTACAGTACGGCACTGAATACACACATACACAAACACACACACAATACACGTTCTTAAAACATATGTGAACCATAGGGAACTCAGTCATTCAATTTTTTTATTTAAAGCATTTTAACTTCTGCTGAGAAGGCTCCATCAGTACTTAACCTGCACAGTAGAATCAACCGATTAGAAGGACGGGGAAAACAACAACAAAAACACAGAATCACAGAATTGTAGAGTTGGAAAAGACCCTGAGGGTCATCTGACCCAACTCCCTGCCATGCAGGAAGCTCAGCTAAAGCATCTATGACCAGGCATAGACAAACTTAGCCCTTCAGATGTTTTGGGACTACAACTCCCATCATCCATAGCTAACAGGACCAGTGGTCAGGGATGATGGGAGTTGTAGTCCCAAAACATCTGGAGGGCCGAGTTTGCCTATGCCTGATCTATGACAGATGGCCACCCAACCTCTGCTTAAAAACCTCCAAGGATGGAGAGTCCACAGCCTCCCGAAGGAGTTGGTTCCACTGTCAAACAGCTCTTACTGTTAGAAGTTCTTCCTGATGTTTAGTCAGAATCTCATTTCTTGTAACTTGAAGCCACTGGTTTGAATTCCACCCTCCAGAGCAGGAGAAAACAAGCTTGCTCCATCTTCCATGTGACAGCCCTTGTGATACTTGAAGATGGAGATTGTATCTCTTCTCAGTCTCCCCTTTACCAGGCTAAACCTACCCAGCTGCTTTAAGTATTCCTCATAAGGCTTGGTTTCCAGACCCTTGGTCATCTTGGATGCCCTCCTCTGTACACGTTCCAGTTTATCAATATCCTTCTTAAATTCTGGCACCCAGAGCTGAACACAGGTGTGGTCTGACCAAGGCAGAATAGACCAAGGTATTTTTATTTCCATTGCCCTGAACACTAGACTTTTGTTGATGCAGCTTAGAACAGCATTAGCTCCCCCCCCCACTTGCTGCTATTGACTCATGTTAAGCTTCTGGTCTACTAAGAACCCTAGCTCCTTTTCACATGTACTGCTTGCAAGCCGGGTGTCCTCCAGCTAGCATTTCCTGCCTAAGTGCAGAACCTTACATTTGTCCTGATTGAAATTCATTTTGTTAGTTTGGGCCCAGTTTTCCAATCTGTTTTGGTTTCCCGCCTACGGGTATGAAAGGGAAAGACCCAAGTTGCTCCTCATAAAATAGAAAAAGAACAAATTAAACCTTTACATAACTTTCTTCCTTTACTTGTTTCCTTGACCTCCTCACACCTCCCAATTTTGTATTCTAGTTCAAATCGTTTTTTTCAGCAAATCCTTCCAACCTTATTTTCATTTAAGTAATTTAATTTAGAATATTATAGTTTAACATCCTCTCTTTCATCAATTTCATCAACTCATTTTTACTTAATCCTTTATATCATATCTGCCAAAACTACCTAATTTTCTTTTTCCAACATCTTTCTAACAGTCCTTAATTTTACAATATTTTTGAAGATATACTTTAAATTTTTTCCAATCTTCTTCTACCGACTCTTCTCCTTGGTCCCGGATTCTGCCAGTCATCTCAGCCAATTCCATATAGTCCATCACTTTCGTCTGCCATTCTTCTCGGGTGGGTAATTCTTGTGTCTTCCAATACTTTCCGATGAGTATTCTTGCTGCTGTTGTGGCGTACATAAAAAAAGTTCTATCCTCCCTTCGCACCAATTGGCCAACCATGCCCAGGAGGAAGGCCTCTGGTTTCTTCTGGAAGGTATATTTAAATACCTTTTTCATTTCATTATAAATCATCTCCCAGAAGGCCTTAATCCTTGGGCATGTCCACCAAAGGTGAAAGAATATGCCCTCAGTCTCTTTACATTTCCAACATTTGTTATCGGGCAGATGATAAATTTTTGCCAGCTTGACGGGGGTTAAGTACTACCTGTAAATCATTTTCATTATATTTTCTCTTAAGGCATTACAAGCCGTAAACTTAATACCTGTGGTCCATAACTTTTCCCAGTCAGCCATCATAATGTTATGTCCAAAATCTTGTGCCCATTTAATCATAACAGATTTAACCATTTCATCTTGTGTATTCCATTTCAACAGCAAGTTATACATTCTTGATAAATTCTTGATTTTAAGATCTAACAATTCTGTTTCCAATTTTGATTTTTCCACCTGAAAACCAATTTTCTTATCTAAATTATAAACCTCCCTTATTTGATAGTAGTGAAGCCAGTCTCGTACTTTAGTTTTTAAATTTTCAAAGTTCTGCAGCTTTAATCTATCTCCATCTTGTTCCAAAATTTCCCAATATTTTGGCCAGTTTGTCTCCATATTATTTTTTTTCAGAGCCATGGCCTCCATTGGTGACAGCCACCTTGGTGTTTTACTTTCCAGCAAATCCTTATATCTCATCCAGACATTAAACAATGCTTTCCTGACAATATGGTTTTTAAAGGCTTTGTGTGCTTTGACCTTGTCGTACCACAAGTATGCATGCCATCCAAAAACGTTATTAAAACCTTCTAAATCCAAAATGTCCGTGTTTTCAAGAAGCAGCCAATCTTTCAGCCAACAAAATGCGGCTGATTCATAATAAAGTTTAAGGTCTGGCAGGGCAAATCCACCTCTTTCTTTAGCATCGGTTAGAATCTTAAATTTTATTCGAGGTTTCTTGCCCCGCCAGACAAATCTTGAGATATCTCTCTGCCATTTCTTGAAACAGTCCATCTTGTCCAAAATTTGCAATGTTTGAAACAAAAACAACATCCTAGGCAATACATTCATCTTTATCGCAGCAATTCGGCCCAGCATTGATAACTTCAATTTTGACCATATTTCTAAATCCTTTTTCACTTCCATCCAACATTTTTCATAATTGACTTTAAATAAATTCACATTTTTAGCAGTCATATGAACCCCTAGATATTTCACTTTCTTGACCAATATTAATCCTGTCTCCTTCTGAAACCTCTCTTTCTCAATCTCTGTTAAATTTTTCTCTAACACCTTAGTTTTCAACTTATTCAGCTTAAATCCCGCAACTTGACCAAATTCTTGAATTAATTGCAATCCTCTTTTAGTACTGGATTCTGGCTCCTGTAATGTCAAAACCAGATCATCAGCAAAAGCTTTCAATTTATACTGTTTAGCTCCGAGTTGTATACCTTTAACCAATTGGTCTTTTCTGATCATATTGAGCAAAACCTCCAGGACCGATATAAAAAGCAATGGGGAGATTGGGCAGCCCTGTTGTGTTCCTTTCTCAATCTTAAACTCTTCTGTAACTACGTTATTCACAATTAGCTTAGCTTTTTGTTCTGAATAAATTGCACCTACACCGTTTTCAAAGCCTTGGCCTACCCCCATTCCCTGTAAATTTTTCTTCATAAAACTCCAAGAAATATTATCAAAGGCTTTCTCCGCGTCCACAAATATCAAAACTGCTTTAGTATTAATATTCACTTGTAATTTTTCTAAAATGTTAATTATGTTCCTTGTGTTATCTGACAAATGTCTCCCCGAGAGAAAGCCCGCTTGATCTTTATGAATTTCTTCTGCCAGTACCTTTTTTAATCTTTTAGCCATAATTTCAGCAAAAATTTTGTAATCCACATTGAGTAAAGATATGGGACGGTAGTTCTTAAGCTGTGTCTTTTCCGATTCTGTTTTCGGTATAAGTGTAATGTAAGCTTCTTTCCACGACTCGGGTGCCTTCCCCCCCCCCCCCAATATTTCATTGCAAACTTCCTTCAAAGGCTGTATTAACCATTCTTTCAAAGATTTATAATATTTTGCAGTCAAGCCATCCGGCCCTGGAGATTTGCCCAATTTCATATTCTGAATGGCTCCTTCCACCTCTTGGTGAGTTATTTTGTAGTTTAGCATTAATTTATTCTCTTGAGAGATTTTTTGTAACCCATTTGTTCTCAAAAACCGCTCAATGTCTATTTCTTTCTGAGTCTCCTGTGTATATAGCTGTTTAAAGTATTTCTGAAAACACTTCCTGATCTCCGCAGGATTCTGTATGTTCTTTCCCTCCACCACCAGATTCGTAATAGTGTTGAGTTTTTGTCTTTTTTTCATTTGCCATGCCAGCAGTTTCCCACACTTATTCGCTGATTCAAATGTCTTTTGTCTCATCCGTTTGATCTTCCATTCTATTTCCTGATTCATCAATTTCATATATTGTACTTGATATAACTTTATCTCTTTCAGGATCTCCTGTGATTTCGGTTTCACCCTCAGTCTCTTTTCTCCATCCTTTATTTTCTCCAAAATTTTTCCCCTTTTTTCATTTTGAGCTCTTTTCTTGATTGCATTTTGTTGTATCAAAAACCCTCTCATAACTGCTTTGCTTGCATCCCAAATCACTCTTTTTTCGGTCGTGGTATTCATATTTGTCTCAAAATAGTCTCTCAAGTTTTTCTGAGCCTTTTTAGTGATTTCCTCATTCCTAAACAAGGAGTCATTCATCCTCCATCTAAAGGAACCAATTGGTGTTAATGTCATTTCCATCTTCACTGCATTGTGGTCGGAGCAAGTTTTAGGGCACCAAGTTGCTCCTCATAGACTACTCTGGTGTACAGTGGTACCTCGGGTTAAGAACTTAATTTGTTCCGGAGGTCTGTTCTTAACCTGAAACTGTTCTTAACCCGAGGTACCATTTTAGCTAATGGGGCCTCCCACTGCTGCTGTGCTGCCGCCGCCGCACGATTTCTGTTCTCATCCTGAAGCAAAGTTCTTAACCCGAGGTACTATTTCTGGGTTAGCCGAGTCTGTAACCTGAAGCATCTGTAACCTGAAGCATCTGTAACCCGAGGTACCATTGTGATTTGTATGGTGGGAGCAGGCCTGTCTTACCCATAGAGGCTAGTGGCGTGGGACGCCAGGGCGCCAAGTTCTGAAGGGCACCAGGCGAGAGTCCGGGGAACACCGAACGAGCGCGCTGAGTGAGCGAGGGTGCATGCGCCGCTCCTGCTGAGAACCGGCTTGGTTTTTTTCCCTTTTAGCCTGCAGGCACCAAATTCTGTGGGATGCCAGAATGCTAAAAGGGGGGAAACCAAGCCGAGCTCGGCGTAGGCCCGCTAGCTTGGTGTGCTGCCTGCCGTGGCCACGTGGCATGAAGCGGCCAGCTGAGCTGGGAGGCGCCATGCCAGCCTCTGCCTCTTCCCCACTGGAGGAGCCACCCTCCAGCCGCTGCCCACCTTCTCCAGCCCTAAGAAAAGGTCGACAACTCTGGAAAAGGGGGAGGGGGCACCAGAGGGATCTTTGCACCATGGCGCCAGATATGCTTAAGAGGGCCCTTGGTGAGAGAGTGGTTTAACAGCAAAAGAATATTCAATAGGGACAGGCCCTAAAAGACTGAAAGCATAAGATTTATCTGAAGCCACATTAAAAATGTGAGGGCTCTGGAGCTTGTTTCAAAAGATAAGTATAAAAGGTCTGAGCTGACTCACAAAAGGCTTCACTTGACAACAAAAATCCCACAAAAAGGGGTTGTAGCACGACCATGGTTTTGTCGCGGTCGGCTTCCCTCAGGAAGAAAAAATGGGTGATAAGCAATAAATAACATGAAATATTTGACCACCTTTACCATTACTTTAGCAAACAAGTATCCCTGTGGAAGCTCATTACTGCTCCATGAGCCAAAGCATATACCTAATTTTAATTTTGCTTCTTATCTGGCTATTCAGAATCAGTGTTTTAATTTCCTCCCTTAATTGATGCACTACTAATGCCAAGAAAAATTCACACGGACCCTTTCCCCTCTCGGTAAACCAGAAACAAAGTATTGAAGTTACTAAATATGTACAGTGTCAGAGTTGCAAGTCATGTGGTTTTAATTAAGTCTTAACTAATTCTCTTTATCTTGTCACAGAAATTACAGCCATCCAAGTTGTGTCACATTAAATATGGGGAAACAGCATTTTGACTTTGCTGGCCGAGGAACACAGTCATTACGACCTGTCTTGCTAAATTAAACCAGAGAGACTGATCAACGGTGCATTTTGCCACGTTCTTTGACAGATTACGTTAAAGGTGAAGAAAAGTGCTAATGGGCCAACACATCACTGACGCAAACAAATTCAACAGGGACTGTGGCAGACCTTCTGGAAATGTTTGCCTTTGGCATTGATGACAACAAACAAAATGGCACACGGGCCGTACATGAATTTAAAAGTGCCAATTCTGGTAGTGTAATCACAATTATGTCCTCAGATTGTGTCATAAGGGCCATGGGTTCAAATCCTACATTCCCCCTTAGTTGGAGTCAACATGTATACCTCAAACGCATAGGGTAGTTGTCAGGGAACTGCCATCTGAGACGCAGGAGGTGAAAGGGCTCACAGAGGGTGAGAGAGACCATTCAGCTGAGGAGGGGACCAGCAGGGGGAGAAGTGGAGTTCCAAGGGAAAGTGAGTCGGAGGGAGGGCTCAGAGACACTTCAAGCGAAAACAGTGGGGAGGTTTCAAGACCTCCTGTAGGGACCCCCACGCCTCGCCGGAAACTGTCACGCCGAGAGTCCAGAAGACGCGTTTCCGTTAAGGAGCTTTTATGCTGGAAGAAGTTCCGTAAACGCCCACTGTCCGATTCAACGAGCGACTGATGGAGCCATGCTTAAGGAGCTCCGTCAGAGACAGAGGTTTGTGGACTTAGCCAAACTCTGAGGGACTAGGATTTTACGCACAAGCAGCTCACCATCCCATCACAGCAATCGGACAGTCCCTGAAAGCAGCTTGTGCAAAGAGGCATCATGAGCAACCCAGCCGGAGCCGGGGGAGCAGGAGGAGCTGGAGAGGGTCCAAGCCTGGAAGAAAGGTACAGGGTGTTGGAGCTCCAGCTAGCGCTGCAAACGGCGAGGCTAGAGGAAAGGAGGGCACAGGATGCACTAAAGACAAAGGCGCTGTTGGACTCAGGCAGCTCCTGTAATTTCATGAGTAAGGAGTTTGCAGCTGAACACCAGATACAGACACTCCCTTTAAGCAACCCCCTGCAGGTGACCACGATCGATGGGAGGGAGCTGTTGGGAGGAGAAGTTAGTCTACAGACCGTCCCAATGGTTATGAGGGTGGCCAGGCACACCGAAAGGATAGCGTTCAATGTGGCCACCCTGGGAGGGGCTCCCGTCATTTTGGGAATGAGCTGGCTAGCGTTGCATGACCCGCTAGTGGGCTGGCATCAGAGAGTGGTCTCCTTTGGGTCAGCACATTGCCTGGAACATTGCAGAGAGGGAAAGGTGCCAGAAGGGGAAAAAGCCTTTCTAGCAGGGACGGAAGTGGCAGACAAAGGGAAGGTGCCCAAACAATACGCTGATCTGAGCAAGGTCTTCAGCGAAAGGGAAGCTGATAAACTACCACCGCATAGAGACTTTGACTGCCAAATTAACCTGGTCCCTGGGGCCCAGCTCCCCGTGGGCAAGCTGTACGCCATGTCAGACAGGGAAATGCAGGAGTTAAGGGAGTTTATTGATAAAAACCTGAAGAGGGGCTTCATCAGAGAGTCCAGAGCGGTGGGGGGGAGCCCAGTGTTTTTTGTGGACAAAAAAAAACACGGATAAACCCCGGCTTGTAGTGGATTACAGGCGGCTAAATGCCGTGTCAGAACCAGTGACTTTCCCCATGCCCAGGATTGATGACATTTTGACCAGGGTGAGGAAGGGAAAGATATTCACGAAATTGGACCTGAGAGGGGCATACAACCTGATACGAATAAAGAAAGGGGATGAATGGAAAACCACCATGTTCACCCCTTTGGGGGCTTTTGAATATCTCGTTATGCCATTCGGATTACAATCAGGCTCCGCATGTTTTCAATCGCTCATGAACCATGTCCTGGGACCTTTGCTCTACAAGAATTGCGTGGCCTTCCTCGATGACGTGCTGATATATTCAGAGAATGAGGAGCAGCATGTAAAGGATGTCAGGGAAGTGCTGAGCCAGCTGCAAGCAAACCAGCTGTGGGTGAAATTGGAGAAGTGTCAGTTTCACACCAAGGAGGTGGAATTCCTGGGGTACCGCTTATCAGACAAGGGATTAGCCATGGATCCAGGCAAGGTCCAGGCGGTGCTGGAATGGAAGACACCGAAAACGAAAAAAGATGTGCAAAGGTTCTTAGGGTTTGGGAACTTTTACCGTAAATTCATCAAGAACTTTGCCCACTTAACGGCTCCCATCACGGACTGTCTAAGCAGCAAGAAGAAATTCGTTTGGACGGCGGAGGCGGAGCAAGCATTTGAGGAATTGAAAAGGGCATTCGCTTCGGAAGAACAGCTCCTGCATGTGGATTTACAAAAACCCATGAGAGTGGAAACTGATGCCTCAGACTGGGCGGTGGGGGCGGTGCTGCTTCAGCCAGGGAGCAATAAGTCGGAATGGAGACACTTACTAATTGGCGCACAGCATAAGGTGCAAGTGTGTACGGACCACAAGAATTTGGAGTATTGGAGAACGGCACGAGTGCTCAACCAACGACAAGTGAGATGGGCCCAGGAGTTTTCCAAATTCCATTTTGAAATCTGCTATGTGCCAGGTCCAGAAAACATCAGAGCGGACGCTCTCTCTCGCAAACCTGAATATTTGGAGGGGGAGGGAGCGCCTGAAGAGAGACGTATTATCCCAGAGGACCACTGGGTGTGTGGGGCGGCCTGGGTGGGGCAAAGGGAACTGGTAGAGGGAACGGTAAATGATGAATACGCCCAGGATAAGCTCAGAGGTTTAAGGAGAGAGGGAGAAGACCCCGGAGGTTTTGAAGAAAGAAACGGGGCATTGTATTACAAAGGGGCTCTATATATACCCGAAGGGGAATTGAGGAGGGGAGAGATGGAGTGTCCCGGCCGCTGAACATTTTGTAGAAGAAATGGAAGCGATCCATCGTCAACTCCAACTCAACTTAGAAAGGGCCAAAGAAGAATATAAGAGGCAGGCAGACAAGAGCAGAAGGGAAGGTGAAACCATTAGGGTGGGGAGTCAGGTCTGGCTATCAACCCAAGGGTTGCCGTTCAAGGGGGGTTGCAAGAAATTGAGACCCAAAAGATTGGGACCATTTGAGGTCATCCAACAGGTCAACCCAGTGGCTTTCAGACTCCGGTTACCGAACCACATGAAACTGCACCCAGTATTCCACAGGTCATTACTGTCACCATATAGGGGGGAAGGTGAAGGGGTATCCACACGGGGGCCAGCCATAGAAGAAAGGGAAAGCAGCAACCATGTGGCGGAAATCATCGACTCCAGGTGGAAGGGTAATCAGGTGGAGTATTTGGTCGCGTGGGAAGGGGAACCGGAGTCGGAAAACACCTGGGTGACGGCAGAGGAGGTCCGTGACGAGATCTTGATCGAAACGTTTCACCAAAGGTTCCCCAGGAAACCTCAGCCAATAGCGAGGTTCCGGAGGGAGTACTTTGGCACCACCGACGATGAGGAGGAACTGGAAGGATTCAGGGAATCGGAGTTGGAAGGAGGAACAGACTCCGATGAGGAGGAGTACTTGGAAACCGGTAACAGCAAGAGGTGGAGGGAAGTGTTCGAAACTTCGGAAGATGAGGGAGGTTCATTCAGGGGTTTTGCTCCCTCGCCTCCCGCAGAGGAGGGGAGGGAAGGGGGTGAAGGGGGCCCTGGAGGGGAGGTGGATGTCAGGGAACTGCCATCTGAGACGCAGGAGGTGAAAGGGCTCACAGAGGGTGAGAGAGACCATTCAGCTGAGGAGGGGACCAGCAGGGGGAGAAGTGGAGTTCCAAGGGAAAGTGAGTCGGAGGGAGGGCTCAGAGACACTTCAAGCGAAAACAGTGGGGAGGTTTCAAGACCTCCTGTAGGGACCCCCACGCCTCGCCGGAAACTGTCACGCCGAGAGTCCAGAAGACGCGTTTCCGTTAAGGAGCTTTTATGCTGGAAGAAGTTCCGTAAACGCCCACTGTCCGATTCAACGAGCGACTGATGGAGCCATGCTTAAGGAGCTCCGTCAGAGACAGAGGTTTGTGGACTTAGCCAAACTCTGAGGGACTAGGATTTTACGCACAAGCAGCTCACCATCCCATCACAGTAGTTTTATATAAATCAACCTTTTATACAGATTTTCTGTAATAAAGTTTTGATTTCATGCTGCTTCAGTTTCTTTTATATTGAGGTTCACATACAAAGGAAGAAAATAGGATCACGTGGTCCATTATCCTGAGAAGGCAAATAAATATTTTACCTTCTGTTTGGGATTTATGGACATGAATGCAACGAGAACCTGTGCTGAAAAGGGAGATACACACTCACTTTCCTTTGTCAAAACTAGGGATGGAAGGACCTGCCAATTTTGGTTTCTCATTTTTCCAGTCTTAAATTTAGCTCTCCACGTTTTGTAGTAATTTGCGATTAAGAAAAATAACCATGAAAATTCTTCTGGATTTCAGCGCAATTTTCCCCAATAAACACAGTTTGGGCTAATATGCACATTTGGTAAGGGATTTCCCCTAATGTAATGCATTTTTGTGTATTATTCTCACCCATACATGCATTTTTTGAAACATTGTTTGGAGAACTGCATTGCAAAATCAAATGAGTGTGACTTTCAAAGGTTAGCTATGGTTAGCAAATGGTTTCCGAAACTGTGAATTCATTAGATTGCATAGAATGCATACTCAAACAAATAAGTATACTAAGATGGCCTGTTTTTGATTTGCTTATTCTAAGCATTATATATAAACTCTTCCTTAGGGAAGGCTGAATTGGCTTACATGCAGCTCCCACAGAGACACCTATGCAGGTAATCGAGGCTTGCTTTGTTGTAATGGCATACCAGTGTTGAATGTTGTCAAGCCATCATTCTGAATATTATACAATGACAATTGTATACTACTGTCTGGAGCTAAGGGGTCATGCTGCTGTCAGCAGCTCCCAGCTGGTTGCCCAGAAAAGTATAAAGACAAGGAAATGTTTCTTACCATGCTTTTTTGTTTCAATCTTTACAGAGAGAGGCTATAGAACCCAGCCTCTTGGATAATGGCATTGTCCTGAGTGAATCTCCACACACACACCTGTCTCTCCCACTTCCTCATTTGTCATTCTCATCATCTCCTCTAGGGGTGCTGCTACGTGCCCTCTGTCTTTGAGCTCTTTGCTCTCCTACTTTTAAGGCTCGCCGGGTTCTGGGAGATGAAGGGTGTGGGATGCTTTCTAATGACAACACGTCAGCCAGGTGTTGCTCTGGCTCTCCCATGATCTTCCAACTTTTCCCCTCATCTGCCTCTGAGCTGCTACCTCCCTCAAACCCCTGTTATAATTCTGTGGTCAATTCTGTGTCCAGGGCAGCTGTTTACCAGCTCCATCTGGTACACAGGCTGAGACTCTACCTGCCGGCAGACTGTGTCGCCAGAGTGGTGCATGCTCTAGTTATCTCTCGCTTGGACTACTGCAATGCGCTCTACGTGGGGCTACCTTTGAAGGTGACCTGGAAACTACAACTAATCCAGAATGCGGCAGCTAGACTGGTGACTGGGGGCGGCCGCCGAGACCATATAACACCGGTCTTGAAAGACCTACATTGGCTCCCAGTACGTTTCCGAGCACAATTCAAAGTGTTGGTGCTGACCTTTAAAGCCCTAAACGGCCTCGGTCCAGTATACCTGAAGGAGCGTCTCCACCCCCATCATTCTGCCCGGACGCTGAGGTCCAGCGCCGAGGGCCTTCTGGCGGTTCCCTCATTGCGAGAAGCAAAGCTGCAGGGAACCAGGCAGAGGGCCTTCTCGGTAGTGGCGCCCGCCCTGTGGAACGCCCTTCCAGCAGATGTCAAAGCGATAAACAACTACCTGACATTCAGAAGACATCTTAAGGCAGCCCTGTTCAGGGAAGTTTTTAACGTGTGATATTTTACTGTATTTTTGGTTTTTATGGAAGCCGCCCAGAGTGGCTGGGGAGGCCCAGTCAGATGGGTGGGGTATAAATAATATATTATTATTATTATTATTATTATTATTATTATTATTATTATTATTATTATTATAAATCTATACTGTCTTCCTCTTCCTCTTCCTCTTCCCTGGAAGGGTCAGGGTGGGGAGGCAGTCTCCACCATTCCTCCTCTTCCCAGTCCCTGACAGAAGGTGACATTGATTGAATTCCATCTTGGAAGAACTAACTATGCCAGTGGTTTTCAGAATGCCTACCTTTTCATGGAGCCTTTTCCACAGGGACTCATCTGAAGAGAAACACCTGTACCTCTGCCCCAGAATCCCAGATCATTGCAGAGGATTCTAGGACAGTTTATAGCACACATTCAATTCATGTGGAGCAACGGCCCAGCTAGTTGGACCATAGTGTTGTGCCATTAGAACGAAGAGTGAGATCTAGAACCCGTACATTAACTATAGCTTTTCATTGCATTGGAACCTGAAGGTCCAAAATGCTGGGGAAACTGTTTTTCCCTGAAGGTTGTTCAACCATTTCTTTCCTTTAAAAAATCAATCAATAAATAAACATTAAACAACATGTAGCACATAGTTGGCCGTGGAGTGCTATTGCAGTGGAGCCATCACCATCCATTTTGCCTCTCTCAAACTAATAAGACTTTTTCACAAATATCCATGCACAGAGAGAGATGCTGTTCTTTCTGAGTTTATTTTTTTTATTGACTTAAGAAAATTATACAGACAGCAAAACAAAGAAGTCTAAGTTAACATTGCCTTCTACCGATAGGAAAAAAATAATAACTATTACAATAATTAAAATACTAAAAATACATTTACTTCCCCTTTTGAACAAATATTCTGGTTACAATATATTACTATTCTATAAGAATCTATTATATCCTTTGCTGTCCCATATATTATTTTATTTCCCAAATTCAACCTAACCCTCCCCTCCTCCGCACTGCTTCCCTTCACCTGTGTGAGATCTCCCCAACATAATATTTTTTCTAGCTGCTTTAACAAAATAAAATAACATGAAAACTGATAAATTATAATTACTCCTTTTGCCCTTACACGCTTAACAATTGCCTATTAAGAGCTCTGCTTTAACACCATATTTCTTCATGTATTCACCTATACATTCATTCCCATTCTGTATAGAAGTTTTGATTGTTCTTTCTGAGTTTATGGTCACCTTATCTAAGAACCCTGTGGTACCCTGGAATGTGATAAGAAATGACCCATCTATGCTAGTCAGAGCAAGTTAGACAATGCTGCTGGTTTCTGTCCGTCTACATATGTTGAAGCAACCATACCATGACTCCTGCGAAGTCCATTCAACAATAATACTTTTAAAAATATCTAGCTCTTGACCAGCTCTGATGGGGCTGGATGGGTGGGTGGGAATGCCACGCTCAAAAGTCTTGCTTACTCAGCTTGCTCCAGCATCTGTTCCAATCAGCAATTTGACGTTTAGCACCTGAGAATTTGCTCTCCCCTTCAACCAAGATTGCAAGCTCGACAGAATGTAGAAAGGCGTGAAGTTTCATAACTCTTTCTGCCTAATGCAATAACCAGAGAAAATCTGGGTTATAGCTCCATCGTTAGTTGTAAAGCAGAAATAGTTTAAATGCTTTGCAGATTTTATTCTGATGATATACTGAAGGGCTCACAGAGCTTTTAAGCATATATTTCCATTTGTTCATTCATTCATTCATATAGGAATGGTTGAAACACAGGCATCCTGTTTATTTTTAAACAGAACTGCAGAATATGCAGAACTGGCATGGTTCACAGTGACTCCCACTGAATCTTGTGGGACAAAGTGAATATGCCACAACTTAGGATGTGGTGGAGAATAGGCAGAGAATTCCTTCCGCGTGTGGGATAAATCTGATTTGCTTCACATTTAGAGATGAACCTACATCAGTCACACTTCCCAAAATTATGCGAATCGGGAAAATGGTCATCTTTCGGAATTTGCCCTTCTCTGAATTTTGCAATGCACTTCTGTGATACGCAACCACTGTTGCTGCGAGATCAGTCTTCCTGTCCTTCTTGCACGGTGGCACAAAAGTGTGCATTTTTTCTCCCCTTCCTCCTCACCTCACCCTCACTCCAGATGCTTCAAGTACTTGTTTGGTTGTTGTTGTTTTTTGAATATTTTTTGAATTTTATAACAAATAATGATACAAATCTCATTCATCATGTTATTTACAATTATTCTCCCTCACCTTCTCTGGACTTCCCTCAACTCCCCCTCAGCTGAGTTATTTAGTTTTATTTATCGTATCCTGTTTTTCCTACACAAATGTAAAATCCCTTATCTTTTCTCCGAAATATCTGTTACTCAAATGAAATTGTGAAAGTTTATTCAAACCCTGCCAGTGAATCCAGTCCATTCTGTTGTTTCTGCAAATAAACTTTAAATGGTTCCCTGACTCTTTTTGTCCTTCTCTCGCAGTTTATCTGTTAGCTTAGCCAATTCTGCATTGTTCATCAGCTTTTCTAGCCATTGTTCCTTTGATGGTATTTCTTTCATCTTCCAATATTGTGCAATCAAGATTCTTGCCGCATACATAAATAATGTCCATTTTTCTTTTGGTAGCTCTTGATTTGAGATACCTAACAAAAAGGCTTCAGGGTGCTTAACAAAATTCATTTTAAACATTTTTTTCAATTCATTGTATATCATTTCCCAAATTTTTTTAATGCATTTGCATTCCCACCTCATATGATAAAATGTTCCTTCCTTTTCCTTACATCTCCAGCATCTGTTATTTTCTTTCCTAAACATCTTTGCCATTTTCACTGGTGTGATACATCATTTTCAGATGCTTCAAGCACTTGGGTCACATAAAATGTAGTAATTTCCAATGCGGCTATTGCCAACAAAGGTCCGTATAGTCAAAGCTATGGTTTTCCCAGTGGTGATGTATGGAAATGAGAGCTGGACCATAAAGAAGGCTGATCGCTGAAGAATTGATGCTTTTGAATTATGGTGCTGGAGGAGACTCTTGAGAGTCCCATGGACTGCAAGAAGATCAAACCTATCCTTTCTGAAGCAAATCAGCCCTGAGTGCTCACTGGAAGGACAGATCCTGAAGCTGAGGCTCCAGTACATTGGCCACCTCATGAGAAGAGAAGACTCCCTGGAAAAGATCCTGATGCTGGGAAAGATGGAAGGCACAAGGAGAAGGGGACGACGGAGGACGAGATGGTTGGATCGTGTCCTCGAAGCTACCAGCATGAGTTTGACCAAACTGCGGGAGGCAGTGGAAGACAGAAGTGCCTGGCGTGCTCTGGTCCATGGGGTCACGAAGAGTCGGACACGACTAAACGACTAAACAACAACAACATTCTGTTCCATGCAGAGATCAGCACTTTCGTGTGTTTTATTGAGAACTGAAAATTCGGGAAAGGAATCAGAAGTATGTCTGAGGCAGCTGGACCACCACAGACTGCACCATACAGTTATGTCCCAGGTTTGGCATGGATGGGGACATGGAATATGCCTTTGGGCATAGTTCTAAGAATCCAGACTTAAGCTTAAAAATATCTGCTTTTATCAAGAGGTCAAGATATCTTTATCACAAAGGTGTGGCAGGCTTGGGGAACCATTGACTCTCCAGATGTTGCAGAACTACAACTCCCATCAGCCTCAGCAAACATAGCCAATAGGCATGGATTATGGGAATTGTAGTCGAGGAACATCTGGAAGGCCAGAGGTTCCCACACCTGCTTTATGTTGTGAGCTTTGGAAGAAGGCTGGTGACAAAAGGAAGGAAGACTCATACAGTGATACCTTGGTTTGCATATGTCTTGGTTTGCATATGTTTTGGATTACAAACATATCAAACCCGGAAGTGCGTGTCCCGGTTTGAAACCTTTTTTTGGCTTATAACCCATTGTTTGGGATTACGAACAAATTTTTTGGGGAGGCCCCATTGGAGAAAGTGTGCCTTAGGTTACAACCTGTTTTGGTTTACAAATGGACCTCTGGAACGGATTATGGTTGTAAACCAAGATATCACTGTACTAAATAAAGAGGTGCAATTAGAGTGGGATGATTGTTGCATCTTCTCAGGTGCAAAACAGGCATCATGTAATACATTGAATGACAATGGAGTCCAACACATTGGATCTGGGCTGAGCTAACTTGAGCTTCAATCCCCTCACAGCCTTGAAACTTATTGGGCGTTGTGGCGAACACACAAGGTCTCTGGATGCTTAACGGTCTGTTGATCCCTGTGCCACCACTGTGCTCGCTTCCCCGCTGCCACCAACCCATTACTCTCAGGTACACACTGAGTCCAGACAGTTGTTTAAATTGAACCAAATAAACAAGTTTATTTTATAAGTATTAACAAGTTTATGGTTTCTCAGATAATATTCCTGTCAGTATCTTAACTTTAGTTTCTTTACCGGCCTATACCTTCCTAATACCTTCTGACTGATTATCTCAGCTGTTTGACTGACTCCTCTTAACAGATTCTCTCACTCTCTCACATCAGACTAGCCCAACCCACAGACTTATCCTCTCTCCTTCCCTTCTCTAACTCCAGACAGACTTCTTAACAACTCTAACTCCTCCACTTGGGTCCCTATTGGTTAGTCATTTTACACTTAGTTAACCCTTTCCTTATGACCCAGTATGATGTCACACACCTAGGAGGGCAAACGCCACAGGCATCTTTGAGACCAAGTGACTGCACAGTTGTGTGAGGATAAAACAGGAAGAAACCCATTTACGTTACCCTGGTCTACCATAACCACAGCCAAGTAATAGTAATAAAAAAGTAATAATAAAAAAGTAAGGTTGCAAGCCCACACAGGTCTCATTAGGCTTCCACCCAGGTAAATGGGCACAGGATTGTAGGGTTAAAAAATATCGAATATTTTTGTTTCTGTTTGCTAAGATCCTCATCAAAGACCCTATTGGGTGTCCCAGATTCCCCAGAAGTACACTGAGTTTGGACCAGGGAGAAAGCCTGTTCAATGGTTGTGGCCAGGCTCTGGAACTCACAGAGGAGACACATCTTACCCCTTCCAAATTTTTGCTAAATGGCTGGACTCTTCTTTTTGGGTGTGGTGGGCTTTTGTGCTACAAATGGTTTTTAAGCCCCTGTACTTGTTTCTGACCACTAGAAAATGCCCATATTTAAAAAAGCTGCTTTAAAGGTGGATGTGGGCGTTCTGATACTTTTAGTAATTTATTTTTGTTTTAACTTATTGTAAGATGCCTTGAAGTTTTCTGTTTTTTTAAGAAATGAAGGACATGTTGTTAAACAAATGGATGTGTTTTCAAGGCAGTAGAAGAAATGTTCTATATTGTGGAGCCATTAATTCTTTTTGGAAATTCGACTCAGGGAGCCACTTTTGTTTTTCATTATAAAAAGAGGGAAGGATATTTCTGCTGCTTAATGTGTAGTGCATACATTTACTGTGCCCGGCAACTGATTACAGGAGAACAAGAAGACCTGTCTAAAATTAATGGCAAGATTAATGGCCAATTTTACGTATTTAGTTTTCAGATTGCGGCCAATTTGCGTTGAAATGCAGTAAAATAATTTCATTTAAAAACAAATGACTCTAACTTTTCAGTTAGGCATGAAGTGACATTGTGTCATGTAAAGCTCATTCATTGCTTTGCAATTTATTTACCCAACATCAGTTTGAGAATATATTGTGCTGTAAACAATGAAAGAGAGGATTGAGTAATTAAGTAATGGGAGGATGAGATTGAGTAACTGGAAAGTGCAAGTTGCTTGACAAAGAGTCAAAGCACCTAGATGCTAGGCTCTGTGTTACACTCATTCTGTTGCTCTGTCCAAGCCATGCATTGAATTCTGAAGTCCCCAGAAGACAAGCAGAGAATTCTACCTGGAGAGAATTCCTAGACCATCTCTTGTTTGTTGCTGCTACTCTTTCCTTTAGTGGATATTTTATTTTGAAGGAATTAGGAGGAGGAAAGGAGTGATTAGCTACTAAGAAGAAATAATATTTGCAGTGACAACAATCCCCTTCAGGTGTCTCTGTCTGCCTTCATAATTATCCCTTGTTGTTGTTTAGTCGTTTAGTTGTGTCCGACTCTTCGTGACCCCATGGACCAGAGCACACCAGGCACCTCTGTCCTCCACTACCTCCCGCAGTTTGGTCAAACTCATGCTGGTAACCTCGAAAACACTATCCAACCATCTCGTCCTCTGTCGCCCCTTCTCCTTGTGCCCTCCATATTTCCCAGCATCAGTGTCTTCTCCAGGGAGTCTTCTCTTCTCATGAGGTGGCCAAAGTACTGGAGCCTCAGCTTCACGATCTGTCCTTCCAGTGAGCACTCAGGGCTGATTTCCTTAAGAATGGATGCGTTTGATCTTCTTGCAGTCCATGGGACTCTCAAGAGTCTCCTCCAGCACCATAATTCAAAAGCATCAATTCTTCGGCGATCAGCCTTCTTTATGGTCCAGCTCTCACTTCCATACATCACTACTGGGAAAACCATGGCTTTAACTATACGGACCTTTGTTGGCAAGGTGACGTCTCTACATCTCAAGATGCTATCTAGGCCTGTCATTGCCCTTCTCCCAAGAAGCAGGCGTCTTTTAATTTCGTGGCTGCTGTCACCATCTGCAGTGATCATGGAGCCCAAGAAAGTAAAATCTCTCACTGCCTCCATTTCTTCCCCTTCTATTTGCCAGGAGGTGATGGGACCAGTGGCCATGATCTTCGTTTTTTTGATGTTGAGCTTCAGACCATATTTTGCGCTCTCCTCTTTCACCCTCATTAAAAGGTTCTTTAATTCCTCCTCACTTTCTGCCATCAAGGTTGTGTCATCTGCATATCTGAGGTTGTTGATATTTCTTCCGGCAATCTTAATTCCAGCTTGGGATTCATCCAGCCCAGCCTTTTGCATGATGTATTCTGCATATAAATTAAATAAGCAGGGAGACAAAATACAGCCTTGTCGTACTCCTTTCCTTATCCCTAGTCAAGGAGAATTAACTGGAAGACTGGGGGCGGGGGCAGAATTGTGGACAGTGTCCCTGCTTATGTTTTTTTCTTTTTTAAACTCTTTGTGTGTAGTAAACTAGCACATCAGGAAGATTGTTTCTGTGTAGTCCAATTCTTTCTTACATGCAGAATTCTTTATTACACGCAAAGAGGTTGGTTTTTGTTGTCGTCTGAGGAGCATCCCACAATTTGAGGAGGTACCTATTTATCTACTTGCACTAGCGTGCTTTCCAATTGCTAGGTTGGCAGGAGCTGGGACAGAGCAACGGGAGCTCACCCCATCACGCGGATTTGAACCGCTGACCTTGTGATCGGCAAGCCCAAGGGGCTCAGTGATTTAGACCACAGCACCACCCACATCCCCCTGTATAGTATATAAACTGGGCAGTTAGATTGTTGAAGCTAAAGATCAAAGGGAAACCAAAACTGTTACAAAACAAATCTGAATTGCTCTTCTGGTCCATCCCCTATGCGGCAAAGTCCTTTAAGCAAAGAAAGGTGCCCGCAATTCAACAAATGAAACGGAGGGAACAAAACTACTGAAGTCCAAACCAATATATGGCACAAGCCAATCACTGTAGGAGCTGCCAATAGCCCCATTACTCAGGGTAGATTGAATGAATCTGCTTTAGCAAAGTTTCAAAGGGAAAGCCTAAAGTGCTGGCAGCATGATGAATGAGACAATAAATTGGGCTATCTCAAGCCTGAAAATGAATGAAGTAATCTTGGCAGAAATTGATCAAAGCCCAGGATAGAGGAACAAAGGAAAACAACCCACTAAAGAGATCGTCGGGATTCGCAATGCCATATAATTAATATTTTTGTTTCGGACATTTCTGCGCCATCATTCAAGACTGAAAGACCAAAGCCTTTTTGCAAGGTGGCTTACAGCAATAAAATGTATAATCTCATTTATAATCAATTAGTACATGTTCCTTTTTATGAGATCCCCACAACAAATCTAAACCATAACGGACAGGCCCTGCCACAGGGCAGAGTGAGGGCAGTCTTGTGCTTGAAAGATCCTGAGAGGTCTAGCCCAAGGTTTAAAGATAAAACACAGATGGGCCACTTATGGTTCTTTCATCAGCTGGGCAACAGACTGAGCAGGCATGCAGGTCACCAGGTTTTGGTCTTCTCCACTATGGCAGGATGCATTGCGTTTCTGTTGAAATTATAATAAATTATTCCTGAATTTCCTAAAAGGGGGGGGGGGGTTTGCCAATGAAGGCAGAAAGCGTTATCTGAACAGCAACGTTAAGAGATGCTAAAGTGTTGACCTAGCATAGCAATGGTGGTGGTGTCGTTTGAGTTGGGTTTCAGGGACCAATATGTTTGTATCCAGCCCTGATACCAATTTCAAACTTGTCTGACAGTCATAGCTTTTTCCAAAGAACCTTATTTGAGGAAATCCAGACACTTCCTTCTTCGAGATCCCCAGCCCTTTCATGGAACTAAAATTCCCAGGGTTCATGAGTCAAAACAGGTTGAAACTGGTTTAAATTTCTAGCTTCTCTGCAGTGACTAATCACCCCTTCCCTGCTGTTCAGTTTGGAAGAACTGATCGCACGGATGAGGTAGCCAAGTCGCAGGATAGTCACCCGGATCTACTGGGTAAATAATTTCGAAAGTTACCGTGGGAAGACGGATCAGTCACCAGAGGTCAGCTATTTGGGATGGAATAGTCATGGCAAGCTTATGCTTCGGTCCTAAATTATTTCCCTGTTGCCTGCTTCAGAGAGCTGAGCTGCTGTGTTAACACACCCACATGAATGCACAATCCAGCAGTTCACTTTTGCTAGTATAGAACTTCCAGAAATTGTTGCTGGAGGCAGGAGAGGAATGAAACACCCATTCACACCCCAATATTCCTGTGCACCTGGAACCACAAAGGAAAGCTATTGTTTGGTACAGAAACCGCCTCCTGGGCAGGTTTTGCCCTCCAATTGCTATGTTGCAACACTATCTGCAATGGCAGTTGATGCAGAGAATCATAGAATTGGAGAGTTGGAAGGTACCGCGAGGGTCATCTAGTCCAACCCCCTGCAATGCAGGAATATTCCATGTTTCCAAACAAACGTCATGTCCAAACAGCAGTACAGCAGAGAGGTCAAAGGTGTGCCATAGACATTGTTGGACTCCAAGCTCCCATCGGATGTGCCATAGACATTGTTGGACTCCAAGCTCCCATCGAACCCAAACATGGAGACCAGTAGTAAAGCATTTATTATTACAGTATTATTGTTATTATTATTTTATATATCACTCTTTAACCGAAGATCTCAGGTGGTGTGCAACATTAAAAATAAAAATATAATAAGTCATACCTCGGGTTACAGACGCTTCAGGTTGTGCGATTTCGGGTTGCGCACCGTGCCAAACCTGGAAGTACCAGAACTGGTTACTTCCGGGTTTTGGCACATGCACATGCGCAGAAGTGCTAAATTGCACTTTGCGCATGTGCAGAAGCACCAAATTGCGACCTGTGCATGCGCACACACGGTGCTGTAGGTTGCAAACGCTGCGGGTTGCAAATGTGCTTCCCGCACGGATCATGTTCGCAACCCGAGCGTCCACTGTACATAGCATAATAGAAATAAAACAATTGAAAGAAAAATCATAATAAGTCCCCCCCCCCACTTTTAAAAGGCCATAGATTGTTTAACGCCTGGTGCCTAAAGACATGCAATGATGGTGTCAGACGAGCCTCTCTGGGGAGAGCATTCCACAAATGGGGAGCCACCACAGAAAAGGCCCATTCTCATGTTGTCATTCCCCAAACCTCTCAGGAAAGGAGGACACAGAGAAGGGCTTCAGACGACAAGCGCGGGGTCATCGTATGGGGAGAGGCAGTCCTCAAGGTATTGAGGTCCTGAGTTGTAAATGGATTTGGCTTGGCAACATGATGGGAGTAGCATAGAAGAGAATCATAGAACTGTAGAATTAGACGGGACCTCAGAGGTCATTCCTGCAATGCAGGAATCTTTTGCCCAATGTGAGGTTTGAACCCATGACCAACTGAGCTCTCCTAGCTTAGCTATCCCAGCAGTCCTGCAACATTTGGAGGGCCAAAGGTTCCCATCTTGGGGACACCATGTTGGTTACCCCTGAGCGAGCAAACTTTTATCCTCCACGTGTTATGGAACTGGAACCTCCCGTCATGCGTTACTATTTATTGGCCATCCTAGCTGGGGCTGATGGGAATTGGAGTCCAGCAACGGAACACTACAGATACCAGACCCTAACTCACTGGAAGGACAGATCCTGAAGCTGAGGCTTCAATACTTTGGCCACCTCATGAGAAGAGAAGACTCCCTGGAAAAGACCCTGATGTTGGGAAAGATGGAGGGCACCAGGAGAAGGGGATGACAGAGAACGAGATGGGTGGATAGTGTTCTCAAAGCTACCAGCATGAGTTTAACCAAACTGCGGGAGGCAGTGGAAGACAGAAGTGCCTGGTGTGCTCTGGGGACATGAAGAGTCGGACACGACTAAACAACTAAACAACAACAACCTCAGCTAGGACGTACACCATAGAAGTAGGCATGTTTTCTTGGCTCAATGAAAAAAACAAACTGGAAATGCAATTGCCCTGATCAAACAAGTGGCAATAGCTTCAATAATCTGTTCAAGATAATTTGCAGAGGCTGGGTTTAGTTCTCTAATGCCCCTGCCTTCTGTTGATTAGGCAATTGGAATTATCAACAGCGACCAGACTGGGGCTACACCAGACCCTCCAAGTGTCCCTATTTTCCAGGGAAGTCCTGGATTTACAGAAGCCATCCCGGTTTCTGATTTAATCCCGGAATGTCCCACTTTTCCTTAGGACGTCCCTATTTTATCCTAAAATAGGATGTCTCTATTTCTTTAAAGGTAAAGGTAAAGGTACCCCTGCCCATACGGGCCAGTCGTGTCTGACTCTAGGGTTGTGCGCCCATCTCACTCAAGAGGCCGGGGGATGTCCGGAGACACTTCCGGGTCACGTGGCCAGTGTGATGAAGCTGCTCTGGCGAGCCAGCACCAGCGCAGCACATGGAAACGCCGTTTACCTTCCTGCTAGAAAGCAGTACCTATTTATCTACTTGCACTTAAGAGTGCTTTCGAACTGCTAGGTGGGCAGGAGCTGGGACCGAAAGACGGGAGCTCACCCCATTGCGGGGATTCAACCGCCGACCATACGATTGGCAAGTCCTAGGTGCTGAGGTTTTACCCACAGTGCACCCGCGTATTTCTTTAGGTTGTCCCTATTTTCATTGGAGAACTGTTGCGGGGTGTGGAGTTAGGCGACCCCCAAACCAAGGAAACAACTAACTATACAACTTTTTTTTATATAATAATTTTTATTAAGTTTTCCATTTAACAATCCAATCATATCACATTAATTATTCCAAATTATACCAATACATATCATAAAGGCCAAATATTTTGCAAAATTATAAATTTTTGTTGGGGGTTCCCATGCTTCGAGTTCAGTAGGGTCCAATCATCTCATATTTCTGCTGCTTTTAGTGTTCACCAGTCCCATTTTTCAATCTTCTTGTTGTTATCCTTTTTCTTCTTAATAATCTCTGAGTTGTTTCCACAGGCGAGTTAAAGTAAGCAATATTATGCTTCTGTGTGAACTATATAACTTTTAGAAGACAGCTGAAGGCAGCCCTGTATGGGGAAGTTTTTTAATGTTTAATGTTTATTATATTTTTATATATGTTGAAAGCTGCCCAGGGTGGCTGGGCAACCCAGTCAGATGAGCGGGGTATAAATAATAAAATTATTATTATTATTAAAAGTATTCTTCTTCTTCTTCTTCTTCTTCTTCTTCTTCTTCTTCTTCTTCTTCTTCTGGCGCTCATCTCGCGTTACTGGCCGAGGGAGCCTGCGTTTGTCTGCAGACAGTTTTTCCAGGTCATGTGGCCAGCATGACTAAGCCGCTTCTGGCGAACCAGAGCAGTGCACGGAAATGCCGTTTACGTTCCCGCTGGAGCGGTACCTATTTATCTACTTGCACTTTGATGTGCTTTCGAACTGCTAGGTTGGCAGGAGCAGGGACTGAGCAACGGGAGCTCACCCCGTCGCGGGGATTTGAACTGCCGACCTTCTGATCGGCAAGCACTAGGCTCTGTGGTTTAGACCACAGCTCCACCCGCATCCCTTTTTATTATTATTCTTTTTTTATATATAAAAATTTATTAGGTTTTCCACAATAATAACAAAAACCACAAAGCAAAATGACACACAAAAGCAGAAAAAAAGAAAAACACATCAATGAACGAAAGAAGAAAAAAGGAACAATAAACAGATAAACAATAACAACAAACTTAATTCTTTACCAATCCAACCTTTTAAACATCTTGGTTGACTTCCTCTTGTCCCTCCCTTCTGAGTTTCCTTGTAGTTTAAAATAACAGCTTTCCAATATCATTATTAAACTAAAACAATTTCCAATTATAGTCCATCTTATTCACATTTCTTAATATTCCAAATCCCATTTATTTAATTATAACTTAGTTTAATCCTAGGCCTATTTGTTTCTTTCAAGCAATTTCTAATTTTTTATATTACAATACTTATTCAAATAGTCCTTAAATTTCCTCCAGTCCTCTTGAAACTCCTCTTCTTTCTGGTCGTGGATTCTCCCAGTCAGGTCAGCTAGCTCCAAAAAGTCCACCATCTTCATCTGCCAATCTTCCACTGTTGGTAGTTCTTGTGTTTTCCAATTTTTAGCAAGTAATATTCGGGCAGCCGTTGTGGCATACAAAATTTTTATTATTATTCTTGGGACATCCCTATTTTCATCGGAGAAATGTTGGAGTGTATGCTGCACCAGTATAGAGTGCTGGTTTTAAGGCTTCTGTTGTGGGTTTGAGTCCCACATGGGACAAATGATTCCTGCATTGCAGAGGGTTGGACTAGATGACCCTTGGGGTGCCTTCCAACTCTACATTTCTTTGATTCTATGGTTTTATGATGGGTCATACCCTGGAACAAGACAGACATAAAGCTATAAACATGGGGGAAATGGTGCCAACCCAAATCTGTGCACCTACAGATCATCCTTTGTGTTTCAAACCAACAGAGAAAAGTACTCAAGTCGTTTGATATGGGTTTGCTGAAACGCGGCAGAAGGTTCTGTTAGAAGTTCTCTTCTCTTGCTCACCGCAGGTGCAGAAAGTTGATAATTAAAGACACAACCAGGTGAAACAGCACTGAAGGGGCCTTTCATTTCATTCTCTCCTTTACGGCAGGAAATCAAAGGTCAAGCTGTTTTTTCCTGGGATTCTGATCTGACGGAGGCCTAGCTACGTAGCAGCAAAAAAATACGGGTAGATGTTGGCTGGCTTTACTTCAGAACATGCTTTTAAGCTTTAGAAAGTAAGTCCTCACTCTCTTGGTGAAATAGGAATCTATCAAAGACTTTGTCCTCCTGCGTCTGGATATATATTGAAGTGGAAACTTAGGAAGTGTGTGTGTGTATGTACACACACACACACACACACACACGCATCCAAGAGTTTTATAGTGTGGGTTTATAAATGTTTTCTGCCAGAATATATTTGGACAATTTTAAGGCAAATCCTTTTGCTCTCCCTTCTTTTTGCATGTTTGCATTTTTAACGGCAAAGTTGCGAAGTTTCTGAGCACAATTCAAAGTGTTGGTGCTGACCTTGAAAGCCCTAAATGGCCTTGGCCCAGTGTACCTTCTGGACCGTCTTGAGGGGCTGGGAGCTGGGGACACTGTCATACAGTGGTTCCGCTCCTTCCTCCTGGGCCGTGTCCAGAAAGTGGTGGGGGGGATGAGTGTTCAGACCCCTGGGCTCTCACTTGTGGGGTGCCTCAGGGTTCTGTCCTCTCCCCCATGCTTTTCAACATTTACATGCAGCCACTGGGAGAGATCATCAGGAGGTTTGGGCTGGGTGTTCATCAGTATGCTGATGATACCCAGCTCTACCTCTCTTTTAAATCAGAACCAGTGAAGGTGGTGAAGGTCCTGTGTGAGTGTCTGGAAGCAGTTGGAGGATGGATGGCGGCTAACAGATTGAGGTTGAATCCTGACAAGACAGAAGTACTGTTTTTGGAGGACAGGAGGCGGGCAGGTGTGGAGGATTCCCTGGTCCTGAATGGGGTAACTGTGCCCCTGAAGGACCAGGTGCGCAGCCTGGGAGTCATTTTGGACTCACAGCTGTCCATGGAGGCACAGGTCAATTCTGTGTCCAGGACAGCTGTCTACCAGCTCCATCTGGTACGTAGGCTGAGACCCTATCTGCCTGCAGACTGTCTCGCCAGAGTGGTACATGCTCTGGTTATCTCCCGCTTGGACTACTCCAATGCGCTCTACGTGGGGCTACCTTTGAAGGTGACCCGGAAACTACAACTAATCCAGAATGCGGCAGCTAGATTGGTGACTGGGAGTGGCCACCGAGACCATATAACACCGGTCTTGAAAGACCTACACTGGCTCCCAGTACGTTTCCGAGCACAATTCAAAGTGTTGGTGCTGACCTTTAAAGCCCTAAACAGCCTCGGTCCAGTATATCTGAAGGAGCGTCTTCTTCCCCATCGTTCTGCCCGGACACTGAGGTCCAGCTCCGAGGGCCTTCTGGCGGTACCCTCACTGCGAGAGGCCAAGTTACAGGGAACCAGGCAGAGGGCCTTCTCGGTAGTGGCGCCCGCCCTGTGGAACGCCCTCCCATCAGATGTCAAGCGATAAACATCTACCTGACATTCAGAAGACATCTGAAGGCAGCCCTGTTCAGTGAAGTTTTTAATATGTGACATTTTAGTGTATCTTTCATCTTTGTTGGAAGCCGCTCAGAGTGGCTGGGGAAACCCAGCCAGATGGGTGGGGTACAAATAATAAATTATTATTATTATTATTATTATTATTATTATTATTATTATTATTATTACCTGAAGGAGTGTCTCCACCCCCGTTGTTCAGCCCGGACACTGAGGTCCTCCTCCCAGACTGGTCCCCTCATTGTGAAAATGAAGTTACAGGGAACCAGGCAGAGGGCCTTTTCGGTAGTGGCGCCCTCCCTGTGGAACACCCTCCCATCAGATGTCAAAAAGATAAAGAACTACACAACTTTTAGAAGACATCTGAAGGCAGCCCTGTATCGGAAAGTTTTTTAAGGACTGTTGCTTTTATTATATTTTTAGATATGTTGTAAGCCTGATGGGTGTAAGTTTAAAAATTAAAAAAGAATAGTAAGTTTAAAAATCATCATTGTCATCATCATCATCTTTCTGGGTGTCCCATGATCATATTATAAAGTAGTTGTGTTTTGTGTTATAAATCAAGCACTGGTAGGAGTTGATTCTTTTCCCAATGTTTCCCAATGTATTTCTAATTTTTTTTAAAAAAATCAGCGTGGCACAAGCAAATTTTTATTCACAAACTGTGGCCCAGAGGAAAATGTTTGAGAACCACTGCTTTTAGACTCAGGAAGCCCATGCAGCTGGACAAGAAGAGAAACTTGAGAGTTTTGAGAGTGTGAAGAAAGAGATATATGTTGTTTCTGAGGAAAAGGAAGGAGGAGATGTAATGTTGCAGATGACAAAGGAGAGCCAGAGGCCTGACATGATGGTTACAAAGGAAAATAAGAACTTGATGGTGAAAATTTGGTCTGAATTGGAGACTGAAGAATGGAGAGATCTCCTTATGTGGAGATCGGAAGACCCAAGGATTACAAATTTGATTAAGGTGGAAGTTGGAGCTTTGGGGACATTTGGACTCGAAAGGAGTAAGAAACAAGATTCAGGCTCCACTTTTAAGTATGCAGGTCTGGCTGGAAGAAACATGGACCCTATTGGACTAGTGCTTCTCTGAGATTTGGTGTTTAATACCAAGGACTATCAAAAAAACCGGCAGAGAGGAACTGAGAGAGAATTAAGAGCCTTGGACGTGAGATCTCCAGGCTGATAGTAGATTGATTGATGGACGTTTGTTGGGGATTGAAACCGGGAAAGGGGGGGTGGAGTTTGGGAATCCAAAGGGTGTATAATTATAATCGGTTTTGTTTTTACTTTTGTTATCTGTTTGAGAATTGAGGAAATCGTGGAAGGGAATTTAGGCCGACTTTAGAAAAAGGCTTTAAGAATAAGCATTGATGTATTACTATTGATGTGTATAAGGCAAAATTGGTTTTTTAAAATGAACTAAATATAAAAAGGTTAAAAATTAGGGATAAGAACTTGTTGAACCAACAATTTGAATTGGAATACAAGAGGGGGAGGTGTGAGGAAGTCAGGGAAATATGTTATTGAAAATAAGGATTGTGAATTCTATGTGTGTTTAAACTTTTTTGTTTTTTCTTTTTTGATTTTTTTAATGTGTTACAATGGAAAATTTTAATAAATATTTTTTTTTTTTAAAAAAAGAGAGAACCACTGCTTTTAAAGGAGTGGAAACATTTGGCATGGAATTGGCTTCCATCATAGCACTTATTATTGCTATTGAATAACAAACCTCAGTCTATTGATCAGAATAGTAAGTTTAAAAATAGTACATTTTAAAAAATACAGAATAGTACATTAAAAAAATAGCTGAAGTTTGTCTAGTTACAACTGAACGGTGATCAAGTGACAAGCAATGTGCTCTGTTGATAAAAACTCCACCAAATCATTTATAAAAGCAGGAATTTTTAAAGAAAGACATATTTTTAATAGCCACATTTCACTTCAGTTTCATTGCATACACTGAAGTCATTCTAAATAAGGTTCCAACTTCTTTCAATGGTTCCTTTCAATGGTTCCATGGATAAATGCAGGCAGTGGGCAATATCTGGCAGACTTCACTTCTTCATATCATTTCAAGTTATAAAGACACGGGCAGATCTCCCACAGCAGTCCTAGTAACCTAAGTCCATTGATTTCATGAGACTTAGTTGAGCCTCGTCAACAGAAACCCGAGTTAAATCTTACAAATCTGTTCTTAGGTGTATTAAAAGGGCTTCCAGTCTTGCCAGGGCCATCTTTACCAGGGGTGCAAGGGGTGCATGGCACCTGGGTGCTGAATTCTGGGGGGCGCCCAGCCCCCGTGCTGAAACTGCCTAAGCTCTTAACTATCTACCTCAGGGATGTCCAACCGGTCGACCGCGAACGGGTCATTTCAGTTCTCTTTTGCGGAAGAGCTGCAGAATCAATGTATCCGGCGGTGCTCCCTCGTGTTGTCTTTCATTTTCACATGATTGCAAAAATGGAAGATGGAGTTATCACTGCAGCCTTTTATTTTTCCAGTGTGGTGTAGTGGTTAAGAGCAGTAGACTCGTAATCTGGTGAACCGGGTTCACTTCCCCGCTCCTCCACATGCAGCTGCTGGGTGACCTTGGGCTAGTCACACTTTTTTGAAGTCTCTCAGCCTCACTCACAGAGTGTTTGTTTGTTGTGGGGGAGGAAGGGAAAGGAGAATATTAGCCGCTTTGAGACTCCTTTGGGTAGTGATAAAGCGGGAAATCAAATCCAAACTACTACTACTACTACTACTACTACTACTCTTCTTCTTCTCCTCCTCCTCCTTCTTCTTCTTCTTCTTCTTCTTCTTCTTCTTCTTCTTCTTCTTCTTCTTCTTCTTCTATGTTAGTGGTCCTCACTGTTTCCGTCCTTAAAAGCTCAACAACTTTGACCTGAACCCCCCCTCAAATTGGGGGGCGCTGGGTGGATTTTTGCACACAGACGGCGCATATGCTAAAGACAGCCCTAGATTAAAAAACGATGGATATCCGGTCTAGAAGATTTGAGGTGAATAAACCGACCTGCTACCATTGACACCTTTTCCCCAGCAGAACCTGTAAGCATTTAACAGCTCATGACAACCAGAAACTGAAAGGCCACAGTTTTCCCTGATCATCAGAGTTGGCTTAAGAACTTTCGAGGTCTAAGCACTGAAAAGATTATAGTGCCCCAATGTGTGGTTTAGAGAACAACATGACTACATTATTCTTTTGTGTATATGAAATAAAAAATGACTCAAGAACTCAGATTTGTGGTTCGAGGACCCGACCCCCGCGATGTGGAAAGAATACACAAGGAGACGTTATATAAGGTTAATGGGCAATGAAAGGCCACAACTTTATTGATTACAGCAGTGAAAAGGTATTGGCTTAGGCATTGGATCTCTCAAGCAAGTGGGTTTATTCACCAGTAGGTGGAGCCTGTTGATGCTAATCCAACTATAGGCTCACCCCTGATGTCACCGAGGGTCGTGCCATGGCCTCCCGCCAAGCAGGCATCGGACAGAATACACGACCACCAGATTCCTTTAACGGAATACCCCTAAATTGAAGGCATAGGCGATGGCCACACCTAGCCCTTCGACACACCACAACACATTATTCCAATGCCTAACCTACCCACCAATACCACAAAAGTTGTGACGATTGCTACGAGGTAGGCGAAAAAACCAAAAGGCCTAATGCCAAATGGAAAAACTCCTAACAGGCCCCCCGGACAACCAGGGCGACCAACCTAAGGTCCATAGCAAGGCCAATGACCTAAGCCCTAACTCAAAGGGAGTGGAGGGTGGGTGACTCGCGGCGAGACGACGGCGAAGAATGAGGCCGGGCAGAGGCTGGCGCCGCAGCAAAAGGCTGCTGAGCACGCCCCCTCTCAGGCACCTGGTTGGATGCCTGCCGAGGGGCGTGGGCGCCAGCCAGGTGAGATGGAGGCAGGGGGCTAAAGCCCCCTGCTAGGGGCGGTGCTCGGCTCCCGCCCACAACCACTCCCCTCACTTGCAGGGAGGAGAGTCTTTATCAGGACACACAGCAGGGTCTGATTTCCCCACGTTATTTCAATCTATCTTTGTAGAATGCTCCCAGGTTTAGATGGGGGAAAGTAATAAAACAAGAACAGAAAAAAGGGGTGTGTATGTGTGTAGTGCAATGTAAGGAAATCTACCAAAGTACTGATTTTATCCATTACGACTACTTTGGTGCTTTGTTGAAATATCAAATGTCAAATTCTTTCAAAACTAAAATCTTTTCTTTTTAGTCTCCAGCACTGCTGAGCATTACATCTCGTTTATGCACCGGCCAAAGCTGCACCTGTTGAATTTGGCACCTCCAAATGTTGCAAACCATCTTGACAAAAACTGCTTTCTATCCCCTTCTTTATTTGAATCTCGCATTTACTACTTTATACTGAATTTATACTGATTAGTGCTTTAAAGGTAATTATTTTTAAACGGAGGCTTTTCTAAACAATGTTGTTGACATTTAGGTTAAGTAAGATATGATTTGCAAGGGCTCAACTGGTAGATCAAAGCCCCGTTCCTCAGCAGGTTAATTAACATGCATTAATTAGCACAACCAAGATACGCATTACAAACTATTGCAATGTAGAGATCACAATAAAAATAATGTCAGTCCTATCTACTTTTTAAACTTTCAAATACGGAAAATTCTGAACTGCCTTGATTTTTTTTCTTTTTTCTTTATCACATACATGAGGGAATATAAGCTGAACGAATTTATTATTTATTAAGATAATTTTGCTATGCTTGTTTTTTTGACACTCTCAGGAGATGGGAACTGAGGCTGAAGAAGGGAGAATTTTGGAAGATGCACATTTTTTCCCATGGAAGTACAGGAGAATCTGCGTTTGTTGCAGATAGGCTGAAAAAAACAAAAGTGTTAGTTGCAGATACACCCCCCAACATTTCCATAATAATAATGTTACTATGTATATCCCCACATATCTTACTGGGTTGCCCCAACCACTCTGGGCCGTTTCCAACATATATGAAAACATAAGAAAATATTAAACTTTAAAAAACAATACTCCCCTATATAGGATTGCCTTCAGATGGCTCAGGGGTCAGATAACTCCATACCCCCCCCAACATTTCTCCAATGAAAATAGGGACATCTAAAGGAAAAGTGGGACATTCCGGAATCAAATCAGAAACTGGGACGGCTTCTTTAAATCAGGGATGTCCCTGGAAAATAAGGTAAAGTCATTAGGTCCAGTCGTGGCCGACTCTGGGTTGCGGCGCTCATCTCGCTTTATTGGCCGAGGGAGCCGGCGTACAGCTTCCGGGTCATGTGGCCAGCATGACTAAGCCGCTTCTGGTGAACCAGAGCAGCGCACGGAAACGTCGTTTACCTTCCTGAAGGAGCGGTACAATCCCCCGAGTGACACAGAGTTGGGCTGCCATATTTCAAAGAGCAAAAACGAGGACATTCGCAGACACCACCACCACCCCACTGTGAAATAACAGTCTGTTATTTCATGGTACATGAATATTAGTCACGTGGGTGGAGGTAATAATAATAATAATAATAATAATAATAATAATAATAATAATAATAATTTATTTATACCCCGCCCATCTGGCTGGGCTTCCCCAGCCACTCTGGGCGGCTTCCAACCAAATATTAAAATACAGTAATGCATCAAACATTAAAAGCTTCCCTAAACATGTAGCCTAAATACGTAGCCAAACTACAGTGGTGCCTCGCAAGACAAAATTAATCCGTTCCGCGAGTCTCTTTGTCTTGCGGTTTTTTCGTCTTGCGAAGCACGGCTATTAGCAGCTTAGCGGCTATTAACGGCTTAGCGGCTTTAAGAAAAAGGAAACAAACTCGCAAGAACTCGCAAGACGTTTCGTCTTGCGAAGCAAGCCCATAGGGAAATTTGTCTTGCGGAACGACTCAAAAAACGGAAAACCCTTTCGTCTAGCGAGTTTTTCGTCTTGCGAGGCATTCGTCTTGCGGGACACCACTGTATTCATCACTATCCTACTTGATGCATTCCCCTTAAAAATGTTTCTTCCTGCCAACTGGGTTATCATGTGGGTGGGGACTGGCTAACCTGCCCGTTTTCTTCCAGTCCTTTTTGCAAACACTAGCCAACAACTGCTGCTTAAAAAGAGCCAGCCGGCTGTGATATATTGCTAGTAGCAATGTTCTTAACTTTAAACAACAAAACGAAATAAAAATATTCTCTCAAGCACAACAAGGTTTTCATAATATCCTGCTAGATCCCCACCACTTGTTCTCACAAATTTAGCGTGAACATAAAAGTTGTTCTTCCCAAGCTGCGCCTGCCCTTAGGATGTCTTGAGCATATACCTTCCTTAAAAACTTTCTCCAGCAACAAAATGTTTTCCCCCCTTTTACCTGGTGCTTTCTTTTCCTAGGAAAAAAATGCAGGAACTCACTGAGAAGTGTGGAGGAGGAAAATGACTGTGCCAGTCTATAATAAGGTGGCATTCCTTGTTGGGTCGAATTGCAGCTATAAAGATGAATGTATTGCCTAAAATGTTGTTTTTGTTTCAAACTTTGCAAATTTTGGACAAAATGGATTGTTTCAAGAAGTGGCAGAAAGACATTTCTAAATTTGTCCGGCAGGGCAAGAAGCCTAGAATAAAATTTAAGATATTAACTGATGTAAAGGAAAGAGGTGGATTTGCCCTGCCAGACTTCAAACTCTATTATGAATCAGCAGCATTTTGCTGGTTGAAAGACTGGCTGCTTCTTGAGAACACAGACATTTTGGATCTTGAAGGTTTTAACAATGTTTTTGGGTGGCATGCATATTTGTGGTACGACAAGGTAAAAGCACACAAAGCTTTTTAAAATATAATAAGGTGGCATTGCAGCAAGCCGAGTTCAGGGGGGCATATTTTAAGCTCGGTCAGGCACAGGGCTGTCTTAAGCATATGCGGCACTGGAGTACAAAAATCCTGAGAGCCTGGCACCCGGGTGCCCCACACCCCTAGCGCCTATGGGTAAGACGGCCCTGGTCAGGCAGTGCTCAGGAGGTTAGGATGCTTCCATGCACCTGCTTAACTGGTGTCTCCAGCCTCCATGTATGTGCATGTGTGTGTGTATGCACGCCTTGCACTCTCTTGGTGCTTATGTGTCTGATTATGTATGGAAAGACTACAAAAACTGCATGACCCTGCACAGCAATGCACCTGGGTGCACATGGGCAGGAAGCAGCAGCAGAGGAAGCCGCTCGGGCGCCTGGGGCGGCGTGCCCAGGTGCAGGGCGAACCACCCATAGGGGCGGGGTGAGGGCGGGGCGAGCACCAGGGTGGGGTGCACCACACGACCTCCGGAGTCTGCCTGCCTCCTCCCACTCAGCTGCCCTACAGCTGGGGGGAGGCAGCGGGCAGACCGATTGGGCAGCACATAACCTGCGCACGCCCAAGCCACCATATCTCTCCCAGGAGAGATGCGTGGCTCAGGCGTGCTTGTAACGGTGGTGTTTCCCTTTTGCATTAACACTCTGGTACAGTCAGCATTGGCATTTACAGTCTTTATTACATATATACAAGAAACAGCTACAGTTCAGAATTACGCGTCTGAACCCGTTGAGCCAGATTCGGGGAGTGGCTTCCGACGATTCCCATGCCAACAATGTAGGCGTGGGAATTGCGCGAGACGTCTTTGATCCTTACGTTTCATTTCCCTCCTTGTCTGTGCTAATTTGAAAGCACCCTCCCTCCCCGAGGGGGTACACAAGATCCATGCACTTCTCCCTGCCAAACTTAACACCTCACTTCCGACTGTGGGACAAGTTGAATTCTTCAGCCATAGATGCTCTTTCTGATCAAATGTCTACAGTGGTACCTTGGGTTAAGAACTTAATTCATTCTGGAGGTCTGTTCTTAACCTGAAGCACCACTTATCTAATGGGGCCTCCCGTTGCTGCTGCACCGCTGCTGCGCAATTTCTGTTCTCATCCTGAAGCAAAGTTCTTAACCCAAGGTACTATTTCTGGGTTAGCGGAGTCTGTAACCTGAAGCGTATGTAACCTGAAGCATATGTAACCCGAGGTAAAAAGGTAAAGGTACCCCTGCCCGTACAGGCCAGTCGTGTCCGACTCTAGGGTTGTGTGCCCATCTCACTTAAGAGGCCGGGGGCCAGCACTGTCCGCAGACACTTCCGGGTCACGTGGCCAGCATGACGAAGCTGCTCTGGCAAGCCACCACCACCGCAGCACACGGAAACGCCGTTTACCTTCCCACTATAAAGCAGTACCTATTTATCTACTTGCACTTAAGGGTGCTTTCGAACTGCTAGGTGGGCAGGAGCTGGGACCGAAAGACGGTAGCTCACCTCGCCACAGGGATTCGAACCGCCGACCATACGATCGGCAAGCCCTAGGCGCTGAGGTTTTACCCACAGCGCCACCCGCGTCCCGTAACCCAAGGTACCACTGTATATAAAAACACCATGCTGAAGGTGCAATGCTCGACTAATGGGCACCTCTCAGGATCAGAACAAGCTACTAAAGGAGTTAAGGAAGGCTGCATTTTAGCCCCGACACTGTTTAATTTATACATAGATGACATTCGTCTAACATCACCAGAGTTTCATGCTCCTAAATTGGCCACAAAGGCCATCTCAGTTCTACTATATGCAGATGACATGGTACTCCTATCCCAAACAAAAGCCTAAAAATATTGATGAGGACATTCACAGGATACTGCCAAAAAGAACAACCAGCTATCAATTACAATCAAACCAAAGTCATAGTGTTCCCAATAAACCACAGGGCCTATAGATGGCAAATGGATAATCAGACGATTGCACAAGTCAAAGTCATTAAATATCTTGGACTTGTCTTTCAGTCAACAGGGTCCTGGGTAGCACATCTGAATTACATGAAGGAAAAAGAGTCCCAAAGTGCCAGAATTTTATCGCGTCTTTTGCACACAAAAGGCGGTAGCACTATTGGTGTTCAAAGTTAAACCCCTTGCCCCGCTGCTATACGGGGCACAGATTTGGCCTAATGCTTGACTCTATAGAAACCGTTCAGTCCAAGTTCTTAAGGCAACTTTTCTCAGTGCCATCTTGTGTTCCAAACGCTTCATTGCACTTGGAGGCTAACCTTTCCTCAGTTGAATCACAAATTTAGTACAGTTAATCTACTTATTGACTTCATTTGAACTTAATTCCCACTGGTTGATTCCCCTTAATATTGCAAGACTGTCACGAGAGTGCTTGGACCAAAACTGTTACTCAAAAGCTCTACTCCACTGGTTTATCACCCCAACGTTGGGCTTTGATAAAGCAAAGAATTTAAATAGGCAGTGCCTATATGACAACAGAATAATTTAGCCACTGCAAGAATTTTTTGTCCATTGGCTTCCAGTACATTTCCGAGCACAATTCAAAGTGTTGGTGCTGACCTTTAAAGCCCTAAACAGCCTTGGTCCAGTATATCTGAAGGAGCGTCTCCATCCCCATCGTTCTGCCCGGACACTGAGGTCCAGCGCCGAGGGCCTTCAGGCAGTTCCCTCACTGCAAGAAGCCAAGTTACAGGGAACCAGGCAGAGGGCCTTCTTGGTAGTGGCGCCCTCCCTGTGGAACACCCTCCCATCAGATGTCAAAGAGAAGAACAACTACCAGACTTTTAGAAGACATCTGAAGGCAGCCCTCTTTAGGGAAGCTTTTAATGTTTAACAGACTACTGTATTTTAATACTTTTTTGGAAGCCGCCCAGAGTGGCTGGGGAAACCCAGCAAGGTGGGCGGGGTATAAATAAATAAATAAGTTTTAAACTACAGACTTGCCTTCACCTAGGCAAAATTGAACATACTACCATCAGCTGTTCTCAAGGGTTGCTTCCATCAAATTCTGCTTGAAAAACGATTGTTCCCACGTGGAGATGGCAGTATCGAATCTGTAGCTCATGTACTCCTAGCTTGCTCTTTGTAAAGATCTGCATCACAAGGTTATTACCTCTCTTCTGTCATCCAAACCAGGTTGTTCATCCACTGCTACAGTGTCCTTCCTTCTTGCAGACCAAGATTACCAGGTGACACCAAAGGTGGCAAATTTTTTAGCTGGAACAATTCGAATTACATCAGACTAACCTCTTTAATGGGACGCAGGTGGCGCTGTGGGTAAAAGCCTCAACGCCTAGGGCTTGCCGATCGAAAGGTCGGCGGTTCGAATCCCCGCGGCGGGGTGCGCTCCCGTTGCTCGGTCCCAGCGCCTGCCAACCTAGCAGTTTGAAAGCACCCCCGGGTGCAAGTAGATAAATAGGGACCGCTTACTGGCGGGAAGGTAAACGGTGTTTCTGTGCGCTGCGCTGGCTCGCCAGATGCAGCTTTGTCACGCTGGCCACGTGACCCAGAAGTGTCTGCGGACAGCGCTGGCCCCCGGCCTCTTGAGTGAGATGGGCGCACAACCCTAGAGTCTGTCAAGACTGGCCCGTACGGGCAGGGGTACCTTTACCTTTATCTTAACCTCTTTAATGTCTAGTAAAATAACCCACTCATTCATAGGTTTTATTTGTGGTCAAGGACAGTTATTAGCTTTTCATTTGTATAGTTGTAAATTCTCAGAATGTATTTTGTATAGCCAACCATCCAGCTATATCTGTATTTTATTGTATTTGATTCCTTTGCTATGGCTTGTGGCTGACGCAAATAAATATTTTATCTCTCTGTCTCACTTACTCCCTCCTCTCCTTCAGCATGTGTGTGTGTGTGTGTCTTGAAAGTGTGGTGTTTATAAAGGTTTATTCCCAGCTCTGATCTGCCAGAACCCAAAAGATCGGCAACATGCAATAACCAATAACAGCGAAACACTAATTGAAAGTGAGATGACGAAGGAAAAAGAGGGGGTAAATTTTTATTTTTATTTGGGAAGAAAAAACCCTCCAATCTTTTGCCCAGGGCTGACTTTGTTCAAAAAGCAAAGCCATTTCCCCCCTCCTTCTTTCTGAAAGCGGAATGAACCAGCCAGCCAGGTAAAATGGAAGAAGCAAATAATTTGAAGTAAGATATTTTGAGCTGCAGTCACCTCTCCCTCCCATGTCTTCTCCCCCACCTTATCGCCCCCACGAATGCTTGACATTGCATGTTGCTATCATTGTGGTGGATTTTAATTTGTTGAAAGACGCACTGGGAGCCAGTTTTGTCAGAAAAGCAGGGCAGAATATCAACATCATAATAAATAAATGTAGATTGCACTCAAAATATATGCACCCATGCAAATAATTTGTTTTTACATTGTCCTGAAAATTAGGTTGTTTTTGTAAACCGCCCTAAAATCTGCTCTGGTGGGCAGTATAAGCAAACAAATTGCACAGGTATCTTCCTTGCAGAATATAAATATGTCATAAGGAATATGTCCCAGAGCTTCAGCCAGTTTCAGAAACATAGAAAAAATACTGCATCTAAATATATTTAGATTTCAGAGCCACTTTTTTTGTTTTTTTCGCATCATCTGTATTTGCGATCAGAAAGAGCTTTTACTGGTGCTAATATAGCTTCGCTGTGGAGTGCGATTTTTACATGCAGTGCTGAAGATATTCATTAAAATTGTAATTAGACTCACAATTAAATTCAGTCGCAGTAGAAACTTTGTATGTAAAGAACCACTACCGGAAGAAACCTCCAATCTGAAAATTAGTTCAGCACTCTAAGCTATTTTAATTATGCAGAGCTGATTGTCATTGGAGAAGGCAATCTCTCTTACTACACCAGAATATTGATGGCTTGTCCTCCCATTTATTTATTTATCTATTAGCTACAGTATGGTACATATTTCTGATAACCTATGGTGGGGTTTTGGATGTGGAAATTATACGAAAACTAATCTAAATATTAGCACCTGGGTAATGGGATTTATGAAACGATTAGTTCATGGCTAATATGATGCAAATATATGTAGGACTAGCTTCTCCCCTCCCCGCCCAACATCCAGCTCACTGTTTCTAGTGTATATTTTCAGGGTTCTGAAACTCGCCACTGAAAAGGTTCAGCAATCTGCTGAGCTGCAGAACCTTCGCTTGAAGCTGGATGCCATTGTGAATGCTGAATGCTTTGTTTCATTTTGTGCATTCCAAGTTAGTGCATGAACAATGATGAATGGCTCTGATTCTCAAAAGTCAGGAATGTACCCAAGTTTCGAAAATCGGAGCTGAGCCAAAGGAAATGGTTCATATACTGTGCACCTCCAACTTGATATCTGTGGGGTTCTATATTGCTGAAGCATGTATATCATGCGCACATTTCAGAAACAACAAGCTTTGCTGAAATGGTACGTTTCTGTGGCTGCTTGTCCACTGCTCCCTGACTTCTCCTGCATTTGCAATGCCATTATGCTCATTATGCTCAGATGTGGGTGGTGCTGTGGTCTAAACCACGGAGCCTCTTAGGCTTACCAGTCGGAAGGTCGGCGGTTCGAATCCCCATGACGGGGTGAGCTCCTGTTACTCGGTCCCTTCTCCTGCCAACCTAGCAGTTCGAAAGCACGTCAAAGTGCAAGTAGATAAATAGGTACTGCTCCGGCGGGAAGGTAAACGGTGTTTCCGTGCGCTGCTCTGGTTTCGCCAGAAGCGGCTTAGTCATGCTGGCCACATGACCCGGCTCCCTTGGCCAATAAAGCGAGATGAGCGCCACAACCCCAGAGACGTCCGCGACTGGACCTAACAGTCAGGGGTCCCTTTATGCTCAGAATTTACCTGCAAGTGGCAGTCAGAACTGAGGCGGAGGCAGGTAATCACTGGTAAAAAAATTTAGTATTTAATATACATGCAATTGTGTGTATTAGATAATATTAATGCCAGTGTGGTGTAGTGGTTAAGAGCAGTAGACTCGTAATCTGGTGAACCGGGTTCGTTTCTCCGCTCCTCCACATGCAGCTGCTGGGTGACCTTGGACTAGTCACACTTCTCTGAAGTCTCTCGGCCCCACTGACCTCACAGAGTGTTTGTTGTGGGGGAGGAATGAAAGGAGATTGTTAGCCGCTTTGAGACTCCTTCGGGTAGTGATAAAAAGGGATATCAAATCCAAACTCCTTCTCCTCCTCCTTCTTCACTGTACAGTATTGTGAACACTTTACGATATGGAAATTTAATTCAGTGTGTAGCCCAGTACATGCTGAAGCCCTCTTACGGCCCACTTGGCGTGAGAGCTTGGGCAGCCTTCTTCTGGCCCCTTTCACACCCGAATCACATAAAGGAAGCTGAAAAGGACAGTGTCCGTCCCAAGTTCAAGTCCCTATGTCTGTGTTGGGGAAGCCTATCTTGAGAGAATCCTGCACAGCTCCCACAGAAGCCTAACAATGCAGAGGTCTATAGATGCCTGCAGTTCCCTGGCCCAGATGTCCTCTTTCAGCTCTTAGGCATTGCAGAGTGGAGCCCAGGACATGAATAATTTTGGTGTCCCATCTGGTCAATTGCTAGAATATTCAGGGGAGCCTCATTACCAGGCCAAGCGGCAGTGGTGACTGAGTGAGGGAAAGCCAGAAACAGCACTGCTAATACAATCTTATACAGCTCTTTGTCCCGATGTGTGCAGAGTCTCCTATGTTGCATGAAGATACAATTCACTGTATATCAGATTCTGTGAAATGTTAATAATTCTCCGTACACTTAGCCACCAGAGAGATGGTTGCCATTAAAAGGGATGGAGGAGATGTGGTTCACATTTGAATGCAAACATTTAATGCAAACGGGTTCACACTTCCTGAACGAGTGCAGGAACCGAAACACAGCACTCCTTTAACATTTGCACGTCTCTCAATTTTGCAGCGCAGTCCCCCAGAGAGTGCATGCAAAAATGCATATATTTGTGAAAGTACATTTCTTAAAAATGCATCCTTTATATTCTTTTTGTATTATTTTTTTCACATTCTGTTAGGTGATTTTTTTATTTTTTTGCAAACGAGTGTGGTTTTTTTAACTGCAAACATGTGGAAATTTAAGATAGAAAGAAAAGAGAAACCGAGAGAAATTGAAATGCAGTTAAGGAAGCAGGATGTCAGGAAGATAATCCTTTTCCAACATGTTCCTTCGTATTGCAACGTTTCTGTGGGAGAGAGTAACTATTCATGGGTAGGAATCCAGGCATAATAAATCTTTGGTTGAAAATAGAGGAAAAGGCAGTGATCCTGCACTGTAGGTCAGCTAAGAGGAGAGTCTTCAAATCTCTTTAGAAAAATTACCAAGTATCTACAGGCTCCCTCCCCCCTTCTGACAGATACCCTTCATTAGTGTAAAGGGAATTGGGGGTTGCTTGTGCGTAAAGGGTGCTGCAGCTCTAGGCAACGTTGCCTGGCTAAACCTTTCCCTGGCTGGACAGCCCTTTCTCCATGGCTGTGTCAGTCGCTGGCAGAATCCGTCAGTGGGCGCTTTCTGAACTTCTTCCAACATAAAAACTCTTTGACCCCAAGTCTTCGCCTAGCCTCTCTGCGCGGAAGTCTCCTGCGCAGAGTGGGCGTGCCCAACGGAGGTCCTGGGCTCTCCCCGCTGGTCTCTGTGGAAGAGTCTTGGAGCCCTCTCTCCGCAGTCCCCCCTTGCTTCCTGGTGTCCCTCCTATTTCCTTCCTCAAAGGAAGTGTTCTCTCTCTCCCTGCTGGTCCCTTCTCCTGCATCGTTAGAGAGCCTTACCTCCACTCTAGGCTCCGATGGCAGTTCCCTGACAATTAGGTCCCGGGCTCTGCCTCCTGTGCATCACAGACTGTGGTTCGGAACACCTGGGAATCCAAATCGCATTGCTCTTATTGTTCTTATTGCTTTGGGATCCATCCTTCCACTTTGGCAGAGTTGGCAAAGAACTGTGAAGAAGACAGACTGTTGTGAGTGTGATATTTCTGAGCAGGAGGAAAGTGGGGTATACTTAAAGAACAACTGTCCACACCTCCGTCAAAAACTCCACCATGTGCCCCAGATCCAGTGGCGTAGCATGGGTTGTCAGCACCCGGGGCAAGGCAAGTGAGAGAGAGTGAGTGAGCCGGGTAGGGGCAGAGAGCTGCGAGTGCGAGTGCCCCCCCAGATGTTGCGCCCGGTGCGGCCGGCCCCCCTGCACCCCCACACTACGCCACTGCCCAGATCTTTTCATTTTCCAAATAAACTTTAATTCACTGGTTCTTCAAGGCTTGGTTAAATAGCAATATTATCTTTGAATCAAGGATGTTTAAGCAATCACAAACACACACACACTACAGTTGTACTTCAGAAGTTGAACGGAATCCGTTCCGGAAGTCCGTTCGACTTCCGAAACGTTCGGAAACCGAGGCACGGCTTCCGATTGGCTGCAGGAAGCTCCTGCAGCCAATCGGAAGCCATGTTGGACGTTTGGGTTCCAAAGAACGTTCGCAATCACTTCCGGGTTTGTGGCGTTCAGGAGCCAAACCATTCAAGTCGCAAAGCGTTCGTTAACCAAGGTACGACTGTACTGATTAGGTTGCAGCCATCAGCCAACTTAAACAATGAAGGAAGCATCCTTGCGTACAAGACTCTAACGCCCATCATCCCTGACTCTTTGCCAAGCCATCTGGGGCTAATGAGGAGCAGGGGCGTAGGAAGGGTGATGGGGGGGCAGTCAGCCCCGGGTGCCATCATGGGGTGTGTGTGACAAATTATCAAGGAACAATTACTGCCCTACTAGGGCGGTTCATAAAAAAACTTTTTTTTGAAAATGCCTGCTCCAAAGGTCTTAGCTTACTACACTAGGGATTATATAGCTATACATGAAATTTCATGCATATCAGTTAATATCTTGACCCTCCTCCATGAAAATAGCTGTTTACTTGGCTGTTTTCCTATGTCGTGGAGGCTGAAATTTCAAGTCAGTGGAGCACTTACTGTTCCCAAACGTAACCCTGTGGAAAGCCATCTAATTAGACTTTAATTTGATTTTGACATGTTTTAGGAGGTAATTTAGTTATTTTTTTATTCCCCCAAAAATCCAAAAAGATTGGAGTAAATGCATAGAGTACATAAATAATAACTGTAGAAATCTGAAGACTCTGGTAGGACTGAAATAAATCTTACGATGTAGATAGGATTGGATACAGTAAGAAACTGTGGAAAAGTAACTGACATAAGAAAACCTGTTGAAGGGAGGGAAGGAAGTCAATGCTCAGCAGAGTGTGGGGAAAGAATGTGGGTAAATGATGGTTGAATTTTACTGTATTTTGTTGGTTTTATTAAATGAAACACCAATAAAAAGCATTTTAAAAATAATAATTATTATTTTTTGATTTTATACCAATATTATGTATTTGATGTTCGCCGCCCTGAGCCCGTCTTCAGTCAGGGAGGGCGGGATATAAATAAAAGTTGTTGTTGTTCTTGTTCTTGTTCTTGTTACTATTATTATAATTTCTAGCCCCAGGAGAAGACATGGTGCCTTTTAAGAAAATATGGAATAATGTAAAACCATTTTTGCAAGCAAAAAATAATAATCAATGGGGGGGTTGACAAGAAATTTTTCCCACTGGGTACCACCTGACCTTCCAAGCCTCTGATGCGGAGGGTCGACTGCTCCTTTCCTGCTTTAGCAATTGTACAGAATTGAAGGAGCATCTTTAGCAATGTGCTTAACCAGATTGCCATCACAAGACCTTCCATTTGTTGCACTGTGGACAAACGGCCCCTGTCAACACCAGGAGCCGGCAATTTCTTTCATTTCATTTCATTTTTGTATCAAATAATCTGCAAGGCTGCAATTTGCCCTCCCCTTTGTGTACAGCGTATAATCTACAAGCAGGTTTTTTTCAATTTAGAATGACTCCAGTAGATAGCTTGAGGTTTCCCTTCTTTTGTGTCGCTTATCTTCCTCTCTTTGCCGGAGTCAATGGCAATCTTGTATCTGCTACTGTATCTCCTCTGGGTGTCTATTGTTCTTTAAATATTTTTTCCCATCACAACAACAGTTTCTCAGTGGTACATCCTCTCCTCAGGGTGGCTTTCAAGTACATAATCTCCAGCTCTTTCCATTATTCCCGACAGTAAGCAAGCATTTTGTAATTATAACGAAGAATCCACATCTCTTGCTCAGCACAGAGCCAGATGTGCTGAGCAGTTGTGTTTTTAAGACGGCATTAGTAGACCATGCAGTAAGCATGAACTTTAAGAGCTCTGCTAAGTTGCCCCTTTGCTGCTAGTCTCCTCACTGAATGTTATCAATAACATGCTGGCATTAAATGCATCGGCACCACTCTGTCGTTTAAACTAAACACATCTAGATAATTCTATGCATCAATCCAGGACTGACAGGAATGTTGAGCAGACGAAGGAATATCAAGGGGAATGCCTGCTTGATTGGGGTTTTGATATAGCAACAGTAGATTTGCTGAGAGGTGCACCGTGTGGAATATCTTTAATAATAATAATAATAATAATAATAATAATAATAATAATAATAATAATTTATTATTTATACCCTGCCCATCTGGCTGGGCTTCCCCAGCCACTCTGGGCGGCTTCCAAAAAATATATATATTAAAATACTGTAATACATCAAACATTAAAAGCTTCCCTAAACAGGGCTGCCTTCAGATGTCTTCTAAAAGTCTGGTAGTTGTTTTTCTCTTTGACATCTGGTGGGAGGGTGTTCCACAGGGCGGGCGCCACTACTGAGAAGGCCCTCTGCCTGGTTCCCTGTAGCTTTGCTTCTCGCAATGAGGGAACCGCCAGAAGGCCCTCGGTGCTGGACCTCAGTGTCCGGGCAGAACGATGGGGGTGGAGACGCTCCTTCAGATATACTGGACCAAGGCCATTTAGGGCTTTAAAGGTCAGCACCAACACTTTGAATTGTGCTCGGAAACGTACTAGGAGCCAATGTAGGTCTTTCAAGACCAGTGTTATATGGTCTCAGTGGCCGCTCCCAGTCACCAGTCTAGCTGCCGCATTCTGGATTAGTTGTAGTTTCTGGGTCACCTTCGAAGGTAGCCCCACGCAGAGCGCATTACAGTAGTCCACATATATGCAATCCTCACATATAGAGATCAACACACAGGTGACATGCTTTCCGTGCCACACATTTTTAAAACGAAAGCAGTTATTTTACACACCTACACCTGTTGTGACCCAGATGAAGCCAACCTCAGGATAAAACACTTTTGTAGGGTTGTGGTGCAGTGAATAAATAGCCATCCCTGCAGCGGCCACTTCACAATTTCGGTTGCCCAAAGCTGACAGCAGGGCTAATCCTCAGTTTTCTGTCAGTTATGGTGACAACAAACACCGGAGTAGCACCTCTTCAGATAATTATTTGGGAGGGGACTCAAAAGAGGGTGACAGCCATGCTTTCTGCAGGCATTCAGATTTGAGTTTCCACTCCTCGGAGCCTAATTTTAGACCCTGGACCTGTGTGGGGAAAGGGCTTCCTTCAGATAGACATGGGTCTTACTTCAGTTGTGGAGCACACTATGGACATTGGCCTTCTCTTCCCCGCCTCCTCACTGCAATTCCTTGCTTCACTTTACAACTGAGGAGAAGCAATGTGTTCTACCAAAATCTTTTGAAATTGCGGAAACAGACCCATCTGCACCACGCACTTACTGCAGTTTTGTGCCACTTTAAATGGTCACAGCTTTCCCCAAAGCATCTTGGAAAGTGGCCTTTATTAAGAGTGCTGAGAGATGTTTGGAGATCCCTATTGGACGTGGGTGGTGCAGGGACGCGGGTGGCGCTGTGGGTGAAACCTCAGCGCCTAGGACTTGCCGATCGCATGGTCGGCAGTTCGAATCCCCGCAGAGGGCTGCGCTCCCATCGTTCGGTCCCAGCGCCTGCCAACCTAGCAGTTCGAAAGCACCCCCGGGTGCAAGTAGATAAATAGGGACCGCTTACCAGCGGGAAGGTAAACGGCGTTCCGTGTGCTGCGCTGGCTTGCCAGATGCAGCTTTGTCACACTGGCCCCGTGACCCGGAAGTGTCTCCAGACAGCGCTGGCTCCCAGCATATAGAGTGAGATGAGCGCACAACCCTAGAGTCTGGCAAGACTGGCCCGTATGGGCAGGGGTACCTTTACCTTTATTGCCCTTACAGAAGAGGGATTGACTGTTAAACTATTTTGAGGATTATATACCTACCTGGGGAACAAAGGGTCACCTAACAACTCTCAACCTCCATAACAAATTACACTTCCCAGGATTCTGTGGGGGGAACCACAACTGTTTAAATGTATCGTGCCAATGGCGTTTCGGTGAATTTCTCAAACCTCATTCTATTTGATTTAGGTATTTCCTTGAAGTACAGCTGGTTCCATTAGACCAAAATAAAAAAAAGTTATTGCCTGAGGGTAGTGGCTAATAAGGAGAGGGAAGATGCGAATGCTAGCAGCTTGCTTAGTCTTGTTGCCTAGGCAACACAGGAGGAGGATGCTCTCTGTGATCTGTGTTTAGCACGACTGCTTCTGTCTGAAGACTGCAGCAGAGCGAAGGGTCAGCTAAGTTTGTTAAAGGCATGCAGGCTGACAAACACAACTGACTTTGTGATTCTGAGCCATTGCATTCACTTGCTTCTCATAGATTTTGACCAACGCAACATTATTATATTTTTTTTAAGGAACGAAATGAGGGTTCAGAGTGCTACTGAACCATTCCAGCCTTTGGCACATGGACTTCCTTCCGCTCATGCAATGGGACTTATTCCAGGCCTCTGGAGCAGATGTGGGAGGGGCATCTACAGGCAGAAGGGAAGAAAGAAGCTCTGTTGCGTCAGCAGAAGTCTGCTTGTGCGAAATTGGATGTCACCCCTTATCTTTACCCTCATCAGTTTTATATTGATTTGGGGCAATTGCTTTTTGCATTGCTGATTTTGTTAGCTGGCTTGAACATGCCAACATAAAGTGGGGGTTGGGGTGGAATAAATTAATAACTAATGCAGAACTTCTGCAGTAGGGCACTTTATCAGAAATATTACACCTGGAGTACTGTGTCCAGTTCTGGGCACCACAGTTCAAGAAGGACACTGACAAACTGGAACGTGTCCAGAGGAGGGCAACCAAAATGGTCAAAGGCCTGGAAACGATGCCTTATGAGGAACGGCTAAGGGAGCTGGGCATGTTTAGCCTGGAGAAGAGGAGGTTAAGGGGTGATATGATAGCCATGTTCAAATATATAAAAGGATGTCACATAAAGGAGGGAGAAAGGTTGTTTTCTGCTGCTCCAGAGAAGCGGACATGGAGCAATGGATCCAAACTACAAGAAAGAAGATTCCACCTAAACATTAGGAAGAACTTCCTGACAGTAAGAGCTGTTTGACAGTGGAATTTGCTGCCAAGGAGTGTGGTGGAGTCTCCTTCTTTGGAGGTCTTTAAGCAAAGGCTTGACAACCATATGTCAGGAGTGCTCTGGTGGTGTTTCCTGCTTGGCAGGGGGTTGGACTTGATGGCCCTTGTGGTCTCTTCCAACTCTATGATTCTATGATTCTAAGTAACTCAAGGACAGGTGGTAAATGAACCCGGCTCCTAGGAGCTTATAATCTAAACAGGATCTGTTTCAACTCAGTTATTTAAGGTCAGCCAGAGGCAACATCACTGGAGTTTCAGGGTCAGCCAAAGAACTTACAAATGCAGACCTCCCATCTTTTTAATGCTCCCATTCTGAATATACCATGGGCGGATCTACACACATGGTTTTTAACACTAAGAAACAGTTAAGGAATGGTTCTGATAACCATACAGCCACATGATGTTCTGCTTTTAACATTATTAAAATGTGACACCAGACCAACCAGAAACCAGGGAGACAGTGGAGAGAAAGCAAAGGAGAACGTTTCTTCTTTTGATGTTTTAGAACAATATTTCTAATATCGTTCTAATAACTTTTAAAAGGTCAGTGTAGATCCAGCCCTGGTCACGTTGCAACCCAGCTGAGCTGAAAATTCCTGCAAATCTTTGTTGTTGCTGCTGCAATATTTATGTATCGGATTAACAAGCTTAACTTGCTCAGATTTATTTATAGTAATAAATTTGTCAGACACCTTTCAAAACAATATTTTCCCAAGGCAGCATACAAGGTCTGATAAAACTGGCTCGAAACAATCGACAGTATAATAACAAGCAGAAAACAATACAACCATACCATCTAGTTCAGACAGGCACAATTATTATAGCACAACTCAGTGGAAAAGCACATGCTTCAGTGCACAGAGAACACCCCAGGCTCAGTTGCCAGGATACTAGGTAGTGCAGAGGTAAAAGGTAAAGGGATCCCTGACAGTTAAGTCCAGTCGCTGACGACTCTGGGGTTGCAGCGCTCATCTCGCTTTACTGGCCAAGGGAGCTGGCGTTTGTCCGCAGACAGTTTTTCCGGGTCATGTGGCCAGCATGACTAAGCTGCTTCTGGCAAAACCAGAGCAGTGCACGGAAATGCCGTTTACCTTCCCGCCGGAGCAGTACCTATTTATCTACTTGCACTTTGATGTGCTTTCAAATGTTGGCAGGAGCAGGGCCCGAGCAACGGGAGCTCACCCCATCATGGGGATTCAAACCACTGACCTTCTGATCGGCAAGCCCTAGGCTCAGTGCAGATATGCTGGATGACAACTCCCATCATTCCTGACCATTGACCATGTTGGCTGGAGCTAATGAGAGGAGACCACATTTGCTATCTCTTAAGTAGTAGGAGCAGCCATACACAAACGCAAACACAACCTCAGGGCTGTTGCCAGTTTGGGTAGACAGTATTGGGCAAGGTGGACCAATGGTCTGATCTGATCCCTGTTTAGGGAAGCTTTTAATGTTTAATAGGTTATTGTATTTTAGTGTTTTGTTGGAAGCCGCCCAGAGTGGCTGGGGAAACGGGGAAACCAAGCCAGATGGGCGGGGTATAAATAAATTAATAATAATAATAATAATAATAATAATAATAATAATAATAATTAAGGTAGTTTCATATTCACTATGCCAGAAGAAAACACTGAGGATAATGCTGAGAAGCTATCTTTTGCAGTGCCCTGAAACTCACTTACAGATGGTACCTAACACCATGGAAACTGGCACTCAGGAACCTCACCAAAATGCTGGAGACGCTGCACCTCCACAGGCACATACCTCCACATGTGGTGGGAATGTCCCCAAATCCAACTCTTCTGGACAGCAATCATACAAGAAATATACAAAATCACTAAGCAAGTACAGTGGTACCTCCGATTAGGAACTTAATTTGTTCTGGAGGTCCGTTCTTAACCTCCGCCGGCACACAACTTTCGCTCACATCCCGGGGGAAAGTTTGCTACCGCGGGCAGCTACTTCTGGGTTAGTGGAGCTTGTTACCCAAAGAGTGCATAAGGAGGACGGTTCATAACCGGAGGTTCCACTGTATTGTAAGTCAGCCCAGAACTGCCCTACTAAACGTCTTCCAAGATAATAATGCCCACTCACACCATAAAGAGCTCATAACCCATCTACTCTCAGCAGCCAGAAACATCATAGCCAGACCCTGGAGAGACCTGTCAGGAATAAGCATGGACCAATGGTATCAAATAGTGTGGGAAACAGCCTTACCAGAAAAACTAACCAATAAACTGAAACAGACACGGGGACAAATACTGCATGCAACACTAATGTCTCTCACAACAAATGAAACTGATCCGCAGAAAGCACAACTTGAAAAAAGAGACAATGCACATATTTTTGTAAACTAATAAATCATATATATATATAGTTAATACTAATAATAATGTGCAGTGCCAGGCTGATTTTCCTTTTTTTGTCTCTAAATTTTATTGCTGAGCATATCGGTAATGAATCCAAACCAGAAAATTCGTATGTAGCTGTCAGGGAACTGCCATCGGAACGAGAGGTGGAGGAGGGGCTCCACGACGATGCTGGAGAGGGGCCAAGTAGGGAGAGAGGCAGGTCTCCTGTTGGGGAAGAAATTCAGCGCGACACCAGGGATGGAGGGGGGCCAATGGGGGAAGCGGAGAACAGGCTCAGAGACTCTTCACTGGACACCAGCGGAGAGAGCACAGTCCTCCGCTACCCACGCCCACCCTGCGCAGAAGGCTTCCGCGCAGGGAGGCTAGGAGGAGACTGGGCGTCAAACAACTTTTATGTTGGAAAAGGTTGAAGAAACGCCCACTGTCGGATTCTGCCAGCGACTGAGCAACCACGAAGTGAGGGGCTGTCCAGCCAGGAAAGGTTTAACCAGGCCACCTACCCAGGATGGCGGCAACTTACGCACGAGCAACCCCATAACCATTAGAGTAGCCCAGAAGGGGAAAATAATAATCTGGTATGCAGGCTTGATAAATCAGTTGACAAATAAATACATCCCATTACTTGTTCCTTTTGGCTTTTAGATAGTTGATTGTGCTTTCCGGCTTCTTTCAGTACTTCAGTGGAATTGGGGACAAACTATTAATGCAATAATATCGTCAGCATTGGAAGTGTGCATCACTTAAACACTAGGCAGGTGGTTTAAATAGCTCTAGCAAATGCCTCCGGTACGTGTTTAAAGTGCTTCAGACAGAAGACATCAGAAAAGCATAGTGGGAAATCATAATAAGTGAGCCATAATCCATTTGAATACATATATGCGTGCATTTTTGCTTCAGTTGGTATGTCTGGCTCATGCATCCTTAACAAGTTACCCTTTGGTACTTTCCCTTCTGCATGTTCCATAGATCATAAATCATAGGGACGTGGGTGGCGCTGTGGTCTAAACCACTGAGCCTCTTGGGCTTGCCGATCAGAAGGTTGGCGGTTCGAATCCCCGTGACGGGGTGAGTTCCCGTTGCTCTGTCCCAGCTCCTGCCAACCTAGCAGTTCGAAAGCACACCAGCGCAAGCAGATAAATAGGTACCACTGTGGCGGGAAGGTAAACGGTGTTTCCGTGGGATCTGACACTCATCACAGTGTCCCGTTGCGCCAGAAGTAGTTTAGTCATGCTGGCCACATGACCCAGAAAGCTGTCTGTGGACAAAGGCCGGCTCCCTCGGCCTGAAAGCGAGATGAGCACCAGAACCCCAGAGTCGCCTTTGACTAGACTTAACTGTCCAGGGGTCCTTTACCTTTACCATAGACTGGGGCTGATAGGACTCGCAGTCATAAGCATTCTTCTTTCCTATTAGATGGCACTCATAGTTTTACTGCATCTGAGCATGACAGTTCCATCTAGAATTCATTAACTTCTCTAATTCCTTTTCAGGACATCTAAGTTAGTGGTTGGCCGACATCCTGTGGCAGGTGAACAGGTGACAACAGCAAAGGTCAAAAAACAGCAGGACCAGATGATTCCTGGAGTTAGCAGTGGACCCACTGCTGAGATGTGAGCCTTGGGAGGTGTCCTGCACTCAATGCTGGCCCTCAAAACTACAAACCTTTGAAATGTTAGTTGCTCTTCCTTACATGTTTTCTAGCTACAGGCAATAACTGATTAAAAAAGGTAAAGGCACCCCTGACCGTTAGGTCCAGTCACGAACGACTCTGGGGTTGCGGCACTCATCTCGCTTTACTCGCCCAGGGAGCTGGCGTACAGCTTCTGGGTCATGTGGCCAGCATGACTAAGCCGCTTCTGGCGAACCAGAGCAGCACATGGAAACGCCGTTTACCTTCCCGCCAGAGTGGTACCTATTTATCTACTTGCACTTTGACATGCTTTCGAGCTGCTAGGTTGGCAGGATCAGGGACCGAGCAATGGGAGCTCACCCCGTCGCGGGGAGTTGAACCACCGACCTTCTGATTGGCAAGTCCTAGGCTCTGTGGTTTAACCCACAGCGCCACCCGTGTCCCTTAATAACTGATTTAGGTGTGTCCAAATGATGCAAGATTGCGCCTGCGCACACAGTGCCAAACCCAGAATCATAGAATCATAGAATCATAGAGTTGGAAGAGACCACAAGGGCCATCGAGTCCAACACCCTGCCAAGCAGGAAACACCATCAGAGCACTCCTGACATATGGTTGTCAAGCCTCTGCTTAAAGACCTCCAAAGAAGGAGACTCCACCACACTCCTTGGCAGCAAATTCCACTGTCGAACAGCTCTTACTGTCAGGAAGTTCTTCCTAATGTTTAGGTGGAATCTTCTTTCTTGTAGTTTGGATCCATTGCTCTGTGTCCGCTTCTCTGGAGCAGCAGAAAACAACCTTTCTCCCTCCTCTATGTGACCTCCTTTTATATATTTGAACATGGCTATCATATCCCCCCTTAACCTCCTCTTCTCCAGGCTAAACATGCCCAGCTCCCTTAGCCGTTCCTCATAAGGCATCGTTTCCAGGCCTTTGACCATTTTGGTTGCCCTCCTCTGGACACGTTCCAGTTTGTCAGTGTCCTTCTTGAACTGTGGTGCCCAGAACTGGACACAGTACTCCAGGTGAGGTCTGACCAGAGCAGAATACAGTGGCACTATTACTTCCCTTGATCTAGATGCTATACTCCTATTGATGCAGCCCAGAATTGCATTGGCTTTTTTAGCTGCCGCGTCACACTGTTGGCTCATGTCTAGTTTGTGGTCAACCAAGACTCCTAGATCCTTTTCACATGTAGTGCTCTCAAGCCAGGTGTCACCCATCTTGTATTTGTGCCTCTCATTTTTTTTGCCCAAGTGCAATACTTTACATTTCTCCCTGTTAAAATTCATCTTGTTTGTTTTGTTGTTTTTTTATATAAATTTTTATTAATTTTTCAACACATATTAAAAGACAATACAAAACAATACACAAACAAACAAACATATAAACACGTATAATTTCTTAACCTTTTTCTCTTTAGACCTTCTTTCAGCGACTTCCCCATACCTCCTTTTTCTGCATCCCTATTTTGAAATCTTTCCAGCAACCCCTACTTTCAGTTACTTGTAGCACTTTCTTTAAATCCTTTTTCTCATATCCAATTGTTTGTCACTGCAATTCTATTTTGCATTACCCAATACATTTTAACACTCATTAATTTTACAACAGTTCTTAAGATAAACTTTAAATTTCTTCCAATCTTCTTCCACCGTCTCTTTCCCTTGGTCGCGGATTCTGCCAGTCATCTCAGCCAGTCCCATATAGTCTATCACCTTTGTCTGCCATTCTTCCAATGTGGGTAGCTCTTGTGTCTTCCAATACTTTGCTAAAAGTACTCTTGCTGCTGTTGTCGCATACATAAAGAACATCCTGTCTTTCCTTGACACCAATTGGCCTACCATGCCCAGGAGGAAGGCCTCTGGTTTCTTCACAAAAGTGCATTTAAGCACCTTTTTCATTTCATTATAAATCATTTCCCAGAAGGCCTTGATCCTTGGGCACGTCCACCAAAGGTGATAGAAAGTACCTTCAGTTTCCTTACACTTCCAACATTTATTATTGGGCGTATGATAAATTTTTGCTAGCTTGACTGGGGTCATGTACCACCTATAAATCATTTTCATAATGTTCTCTCTTAAGGCATTACATGCCGTGAACCTTATACCGGTAGTCCATAACTGCTCCCAGTCAGCAAACATAATTTCATGTCCAATGTCTTGTGCCCATTTAATCATAGCTGATTTAACCGTCTCATCCTGTGTATTCCATTTCAACAGCAAGTTATACATTCTTGACAGATTCTTAGTACTGGGTTCCAAAAGCTCTGTTTCTAATTTCGACCTCTCCACCTGAAAGCCAATTTTCCTGTCCTGTTTAAAAACTTCATTTATCTGGTAATAATGAAGCCAGTCTCTTACTTTAGACTTCAATTTCTCATAACTCTGCAATTTCACTTTTCCCTCCTCATGCTCTGTAATTTCCCAATATTTCGGCCATTTGGATTCCATATTTAATTTTTTCACTTCCTTAGCTTCCATTGGTGACAACCACCTGGGGGTTTTATTTTCCAACAAATCTTTGTACCTAATCCAAACATTATATAGAGCTTTTCTAACAATATGGTTTTTGAAACCTTGATGGATTTTAACCTTGTCATACCATATATATGCATGCCAGCCAAATCTGTTGTTGAACCCTTCCAAATCCAAAATATCTGTATTTTCAAGAAGCAGCCAGTTTTTCAGCCAGCAAAAAGCCACTGATTCATAATACAATTTTAAGTCCGGCAGGGCAAACCCCCCTCTTTCTTTTGCATCAGTTAGTATCTTAAATTTTATTCTGGGCTTTTTGCCCTGCCAGACAAAACTAGATATATCTTTTTGCCACCTCTTGAAACACTCCATTTTATCCACAATCTGCAATGTTTGAAACAGAAATAACATTCTCGGCAAAACATTCATCTTAATAACAGCAATTCGGCCTAACAAGGAAAGTCTCAAATTTGACCATATTTCTAAATCTTTCTTCACTTCTGCCCAACATTTCTCATAGTTATCTTTAAATAGATTCACATTCTTAGATGTCAAATTTATCCCCAGGTATTTCACCTTCTTTGCTACCGTTAAACCAGTATCACTCTGGAATTTCTCTCTTTCTGCAACTGTTAAATTTTTATCCAATACTTTCGTTTTCTGTTTGTTCAGCTTAAAACCTGCTACTTGACCAAATACTTGTATTAACTCTAAAACTCTTCTCGTACTAGTGTCTGGCTCTTGTAAAGTTAAAACTAAATCATCTGCAAATGCTCTCAGTTTGTACTGTTTAGCTCCGACCTGAATCCCTTTAACCAGCTGGTCCCCTCTAATCATGTTTAATAAAACCTCCAGGACAGATATAAAAAGCAGTGGGGATATTGGGCATCCCTGTCGTGTCCCTTTTTCAATAGTAAATTCTTCTGTAACCACATTATTTACAATCAGTTTTGCTTTTTGTTCAGAATAAATCGCACTTATACCATTCTCAAAACCTTGGCCTACCCCCATCCCTTGGAGATTCTTTTTCATAAAACTCCAAGAAATATTGTCAAAGGCTTTCTCCGCATCCACAAATATTAATACTGCCTTGGTATTAATATTAACTTCCAGTAACTCCATAATGTCTATTATATTTCTCACATTGTCTGACAAATGTCTTCCTGGAAGAAAGCCCGCTTGGTCTTTATGAATCTCCCCCACCAAAACTCTTTTCAATCTTTTTGCTAAAATGTCTGCAAAAATTTTGTAATCCACATTGAGTAATGATATAGGGCGGTAGTTCTTAACCTGGTTCTTCTCAGTCTCTGACTTTGGTATAAGTGTGATATAAGCCTCTTTCCACGATTCAGGTGCCTTCTTCCCCTCTAAAATTTCATTGTGGATCGAGGGCCCGACCCCCGCTATGTGAAATAAACACACAAGGGCACGTGATATAAGGTTAATGGGCAAGAAAAGGCCACAACTTTATTGATTACAGCAGTGAAAAGGTATTGGCTTAGGCATTGGATGACTATAGGAGGTGGGTTTATTCAACAGTAGGTGGAGCCTGTTGATGCTAATCCAACTATAGGCTCACCCCCTGATGTCACCGAGGGTCGTGCCATGGCCTCCCGCCAAGCAGGCATCGGACGGAATACACGACCGCCAGATTCCTTTAACGGAATAACCCACGGTAGATAGCATAGGCGATGGCCACACCTAGCCCTTGACACACATGAATCCAATGCCTAACCTACCCACCAATACCACAAAAGTTGTGACGATTGCTACGAGGTAGGCGAAAAAACCAAAAAGCCTAATGCCAAATGGAAAAAATTCCTACCAGGCCCCCCAGACAACCGGGGCGACCAACCTAAGGTCCATAGCAAGGCCAAAAAACCTAGACCCTGAGCTAAATGGGAGTGGAGGGTGGGTGACTCGCTGCAGGACGACGACGACTGAGGAGGAGGCGGAGCTGGAGCCGCAGCATTAAGCTGCTAAACACGCCCCCCGGAGACACCTGGTTGGCTGCCTCCGGTGGGCGTGGGCACCAGCCAGGTGAGGAGGGGCGGAGCTCGGGCTCCCGCCCACAACCACTCCCCTCTCTTCCAGGGAGGAGAGTCTTTACAAACCTCCTTCAACGGTTGTATAAGCCATTCTTTCAAAGCTTTGTAATATCTGGAGGTTAGTCCATCAGGTCCTGGAGATTTTCCCAATTGCATACTTTGAATGGCTCCCTCAATTTCTTGATCAGTTATCTTCTGGTTCAAAATCACTTTACTTTGTTCAGAAATTTTTTGTAATCCATATTTTTTAAGAAATTCTTCTATTTCTTTTTCATTCACCGGCCCTTGTGCATAAAGTCTCCTGAAATAACTCTGAAAACAGTTTCTAATCTCATTTGGTTTATAAATGTTCTTTCCTTCCACTTCTAGATTTGTAACCGTATTCTGTTTTTGTCTCTTCTTCAATTGCCATGCCAGAAGTTTCCCACATTTATCAGCCGATTCAAATGTCCTTTGTCTCATTTGTTTTATTTTCCATTCTATCTCTTGGTTCATCAATTCCATATATTGTCTCTGGTAAAACTTAATTTCTCTCAAGATTTCATGTGACTTTGGTTTAGATCTCAATTTTTTTCCCCTTCTTTTATCTTTTCCAAAATTTTATCCTTCTTCTCATTGTGTCTCTTCCTTTTTATGGAATTCTGTTGTATTAAGAATCCTCGCATAACGGCTTTACTTGCGTCCCAAATTACTCTTTTTTCCACTTCTGTTCTCAGATTTATCTCAAAGTAATCCTTCAATACCTTCTGGGCCTTTTTATACACCTCTGCATCTCTAAACAGGGAATCATTCATCCTCCATCTAAAGGATCCAGCTGTTGTTGGGTTCATTTCCATCTTTACAGCATTATGGTCGGAGCAAGTCTTTGGGCAGATTTCCACTTTCTTAATCTTTGATGCCATCCCACTAGTTACCCATATTTGGTCAATTCGAGTCCAAGTCATTTTTGCCTCAGAAAAGAAAGTTCCCTCTCTCTCAAGAGGGTTCCTTGTTCTCCAAATGTCAATCAGGTTCATATTGTCAGTCATTTCAAAAAAGGTCTTAGGTAGTCTCCCATCTTTGGAGACCACCTGTCTTTGTGCTTTGTCCATATTTGTAGAGACCACTCCATTCATGTCTCCCATTAAAACTACATTATAATCCAAATAGTCCATTAATGTCTCATGCAATTTCTTGAAGAATTCTGACTTCCCTTCATTCGGTGCATAAACTCCTATAATCAATAATTTTTCTCCTTGAACTTGAATTTCAATTGCCAAATATCTTCCTTGTTCATCTTTAAATATTAATTTAGGGGCCAACTTTTCCTTTGCATAAATCACCACTCCTCTTTTCTTCACTTTATCCGATGAAATGAATTCTTGTCCTAATCTTTTGTTAATAAGTAATTTTCGGTGTACTCTGGTCACGTGGGTTTCTTGTAGACAAATCAAGTCCAATTGTTCTTTTTTTTAAATATGAAAAACCTCACGTCTTTTCCCCGGAAGATTCAGTCCATTACAATTCCAACTTAGAATTTGCAGAGACATCTTGTTATTTACTTAGTTATTCCTCCAGCTGCTCCAAGCAGATCTTCTTCTGTTGGTGTTTTAATCCCAAAGGATAGGTTTGAAATGTCTGGTACTTCTGCTAGGTCCGTAGGTTCCACCGTTTCCTTCAAAAGGTCCTCCTCGTTCCTTGCCAGAAATTGTTCTTTATCTTGCACTGTTTTTATCTTAATTTTCTTTCCTTTATAGTTGAAAGACAGGCCTTGTGGGAACTCCCATCTGAATGGTATGTTGTTCTTTCTCAATAGGGTGACCAAATCCTTGTAGTAGGTCCTCACTTCCAAGATATATTTAGGAATATCTTTAAAAATCTGCACACGAAAGTCTTCAATCTCAAGGGCTCTTTGAAAATGTAAATTTAATATCTTATCTCTCTCCTCCTGAGATCTCAGAGTTATCAAGCAATCTCTTGGGCTCTTTCTGTTTTGTCTCCTGCCCAGTCTGAAAGCAGTTATTATCTTAAATTCCTCTTCTTTCAACTCGTCCTGCCAAAATTCCAGAAATTCTTTTGTAAGAAAGTCTATCAAATTGTCCTTTTCATTTTCTGGGATCAATCTTAATCTCAAATTTCTACTTTTCCTCTGTAATTCCAATAAAGACAGGGCCGCATCATGTTCTTCCAGCTTTTTACAGACTGGTACTAACTTTTCCTGTGCAGTTTCTGCAGAAGTTTTTGCCTCCTCTGCAGAAGTTTTTGCCTCCTCCGCAATCTTTCTGGTTATCTCATTTTCTTGAACCAATTTATTTATTGTCTCTGTATTTAAATCCAATTTTGTTGACAGCTCAGTCAGCTGTTTGGAATTTTCAGTGCTCTGCTTTGTGAGCACTTCCAAAGATTCATTTATTTTGACTAATGCCCGTGTCACTGTCGCTGTATCCATGGAAAAAGTCGTAGCAGCTGCAGCTGGATTTGTAATTGAGCCCCTTCTTTTGTGTTCAACTTTACTCTTAGCTCTTGTTATTCTCTCTTCTGTTGGGCCACTCATCCCAAGGTCGTTCCCACGGGAATTACTTTCAGTTGGAAAATTCCACAAGCCTGTTCCTTACGGTAAAAATAATAACTGTTTTCCTGCAGCCTCTAGAGGGAGCAGTCCAAAGTTCCTAGTACAAAGCAACAAGGGTTCCCTTCAAAGGTAACAAAAGTAACAATCAATTGTCCAATGTTTTCCAAATAGTGGCAAATTGTAACTTTCCAAGGTACCAGACTTAAAGCAAGTAGGATCTTTACTTGTTGTAAAAGGGCAAAGCACCAACTTTGTAGCGAATCTCTAATGACAGCTCTCAGTCCCGGTGGCTCACTTTCCAGGCAGTCCTCCCCAAGGGTTCAAAACGGCAGAAATTTCCCCTTCTGTGCTTCCTCCATGCAGGAAAAACAAATCAAAGATCTTCCCCCCCTGCCCCTGCCTGCTAGAGGGGGGATTTAAGTCCAATGTCTGAGTCCGTCAATTTTAAAGCTGCTTCCTATCAAATTGCAGCTTCCTATTCCGTTGCTTTGGTTACATGCAGTCCGAGGAAGGCAGACTTCCTTATTTTTTGCCTTCTCCGTTTTCAGCCAATTTCTAAATGTTTTCTTTTAAAGTTGTTGTTCAATCTTACTCACGGATAATCCAATTACGTTCCGAATGTCAGGAAGGAATCGACGCTCTCCGTCAAATGGCAGCGCGGCTTCACTCCGCGGGCTGGGTAGCGGCTCTCAGCACCGCGCTCCCCGATGCCGCTCCGGAGCCTTTAAAAAGGCTCCTTTGCAGTGAGGGGGGGCGCTTAAGGTGCCCACCGAGCCTCCTTGCTCTCAGGCTTCTGCGCCTGAGATTTTAGGGGTCCCCGCTTCGCCGTAGCGGTCAGACCCGAACTCGCGAAGCAGCCTCCCTGAGCAGAGCTCAGCGGGAGGCAGCCATTAGACGCTGGCGCCGACCGGAAGTCCCCATCTTGTTTGTTTTGGCCCAGTTCTCTAATCTGTCAAGGTCGTTTTGAAGTGTGATCCTGTCCTCTGGGGTGTTAGCCACCCCTCCCAGTTTGGTGTCATCTGCAAATTTGATCAGGATGCCCTTGAGTCCATCATCCAAGTCGTTGATAAAGATGTTGAATAAGTAGATGTTGAAGAAGTAGCCCCAAAATGTCATAAAGGCACCACAGAGAGTGGTGGTGTGCTGATACGTGTGGATTGATTCCAAAATGAGGATTGTCTCTATTATTGTCCTGAGATTGGGCCACCAAAACTGCACCTTGTGCCCTTTACCAAATTTGTTCTGTATTAAAGCACACAGCGGACCATGGATTGAATGAGGATGAGCTCCAATGTCTTGCCCACATCTCAACATGTTGTTTGTTGTTACTTCCAGCCTGGCCCCTGAGAGGTGTCATATATACACGTAATTAGGCAGGAACCACTGCCTGCCAGAACCTCACCTGAAATCTGTCACAAGCGCAGCTTTTCAGCTGCTCCTGCTGGGATGGCAGCCAGGAAATGTACATTTTTACACACCCGGGAACAAACCCACTGCTTCCCTTAGCACAGCATATGATTGACAAATCTTCCCTCTCTCCATACAGCAATGCTCTCAGGGCAAATCCAGTATTTTCCCCTACTAGCAGCTTCAACGTTAGTTTTGCAATTTTGTAAAATTCCGATCAAGGCTGGGTTAAATTAACATGCCATGGAGACCAGCGCTAGCCATAAAACAAGGGTCCCTGTTCCACTGCAATAATGGGCTGCCCTACTTTGTGACTGTGACATAAAGTGAAAACTTGCGTGTTTGAATGGATTGTCACATAATTAATTCATGCACCATGATATCCACTACCATGTTTTTCCGAGGAGGAAAATTACATGTTCAGCTGCCAGTCATCAGTCGTATGCTAATAAAGAAATAATAGGAAAAAAATCACGTTATACATAAAAACTTGCCCTATGTAAATTTTAGTTCCAAAGTTATTTTCATTTGTTTGTTTTGCTTTTTCCTAAGATGCAGGTAAGGAAACAGATATGAAACAATAAAGACATAAGGTAACTCTTTTTAGCATTGGAGAAGGCTGCTGCAAATCTGTAGGCTGGCTTTGAAACATGAAGGGATAAATCTCAAGGCCAACAGTGACAGTCCAGTAAATTAGCAAATTTCATTTTAATAATTTTCTAATAAAGGACAACATGTGCTATGACCTTCATGTAAATGTTGATAAAAGCCTCATGACTCAATCATTGTTGACATTTACCAGTACGTCTCTAAAGATGCAGTAAGTGCCTTCGAAAAAATGACCCGTTTCACTGTTTGCCAGGACAGGTTGGGAGATGCCCAGCGTTGTGAAAAAAATTAATTGCCTTCCAGACATTATGACTTTTCTAAAGTAATTACAAATGGACTAATTAATGTATTTGATTCCAAAAGAAGGCCACATGCAAAGCACAAGACAGGAAGAATCATGAGACACAACAAGAGACAAGTGGCAGTCTGGAGCACACTCCTCAAGAGTAAAATTGCTTCTCTGTAGAAAGTGAACCACCGCCTGATTGCTTGGAATGCCAAGGCAGGTAATTATCTCATGAATATTCCCCCTCCCCCAACGTTTCACATACCATAAAATGTCAGCATCCACTGAATTTATTGTATGTGATGACAGCTCCATTTCCCCTCCCGTATCTGAACTGAATTTTGCCAGCATTCATGCTGTCCAACAGCTACATAGAGTGGGTGTGGCACCAACCGTCCCCTTGCCCCCCCAATATGGTCTCTCTAATTAATAGTTTCCAGACTGACAACGTATGTTCTTACTCCTTACCTGGCTTCTCCCAGTTAATCATTTGACCAGTTAATGGATTAATTTACCTCTTCAGTTAATCAAAACTTGCAGTACCGGGTTTGATTTGCTCTATAAGTTAATGATAAGCTTGGAAACTGATTTTCAAGTATAATCAAGGCCAGACAAACACATTTTTTAAAAAAAATTGCACACACTCAACTGCAGGTAACAATTTTTGTGGCATAAATATACTATGGAGATAGCAAGCAGTGTTTTCATGACACAAAAGTGTTTTGTTTCCTCTCCCTCCTTTCTGTATTGTTAAATTGAAGATTCAGCTCTGGAATTAATAGTTCAATTAGATGATATGGTGAGTCCTCATCGGACTATTACCAGAGCCATGAGATTGCTCTTCTTGGAGCAGCCGGAGGGAAAGACAGAATGTCACTTCATGGGAACCAAAAATTCGTTGGAAGACTCGTAATCTGGTGAACCGGGTTTGCGTCTCCGCTCCTCCACATGCAGCTGCTGGGTGACCTTGGGCCAGTCACACTTCTCTGAAGTCTCTCAGCCTCACTCACCTCACAGAGTGTTTGTTGTGGGGGAGGAAGGGAAAGGAGATTGTTAGCCACTTTGAGACTCCTCGAAGTCTCAAAGCGGGATATCAAATCCAAATCCAAACTCTTCTTCTTGTTGAGAAAGTAGATGAGTGCAAGGCACCAGAGACTTCAAATTCGGGCCCTTTGCAGCGGGATTTGGGTACTTCACTCTAGTCCTCACCACAGTGACATTTTTGCTAGACCAGGAGAGAGATACTGGACTGCTCTCTTCTGCAGATGGCCCAAAGGTGGCATCACAACCGCCAGCTCAGCAGGGGTCAAGTGACGCAAGGGGTGAAGAAGGGTCCACCTGGCCACATGTGGAGCTGTTCTTCCTCATGAACAGGGGCGGAGGAAGGGAGGTGTGGTGGGGGCGAGTCGCCCCGAGTGTCACCACTGAGGGGGGTGACAAAATGCCAGGCAGCACTCACTGCAGGGCTTGCAGCATGCCCAAGCCACGCATCTCTCCTGGGAGTGACACAGTGGCTTGGGCGCCCACCCTGCCCCAAATAGTCCGCCTGCTGCCTCCCCCTCAGTCATAGGGCGGCTGAGTGGGAGGAGGCAGGCAAACACCTTGGAGGCCCCATGGAGTGTCCTGCCCCGGCTCGCCCCGTCCTGCGGGCAGCTGGCCCCACCCCTGGGTGCAGGGCACACATGCCACCCAAGACGCCCGATCGACTTGCTCCACCACTGCTCATGAATGCATGTCTAAACCAGCAGGCAGGGTGAAAGTAAATGTACGCACTGGGCCATGGACTAATGGAATAATGAGTGAAATGGCAAGTGCATCAGAAAGAAAAAGGCCATGTTCTTCAGTTCCTGACCTGGCTGGCATCTGGATAAGGCAGTTCCTCTGCTGTGAAGTCCCGCTTCCCCAGTCACCATAGAACTTCTCTGCCTAACCCCTTTAAAGTGGCTAAAGTGGTAGTTTTTAGTTTTATTTCAGGTGTTATGTTAATATTAAAAATTATGTTTTTAGTTTAAAAAAATGTAAACTGTTTTGATCATTCATAGGTAAAGGTAAAGGGACCCCTGACCATTAGGTCCAGTCGTGACCAACTCTGGGGTTGCAGCGCTCATCTCGCTTTATTGGCCGAGGGAGCCGGCGTTTGTCCGCAGACAGCTTCCGGGTCATGTGGCCAGCATGACTAAGCCGCTTCTGGCGAACCAGAGCAGCGCACGGAAACACCGTTTACCTTCCCACCAGAGTGGTACCTACTTATCTACTTGCACTTTGATGTGCTTTTGAACTGCTATGTTGGCAGGAGCAGGGACCGAGCAACGGGAGCTCTCCCTGTCGCGGGGATTCGAACCGCCGACTTTCTGATCGGCAAGTCCTAGGCTCAGTGGTTTAACCCACAGCGCCACCCGCATCCTTGATCATTCATACTGTCGAGCTAAAATTCACAAGAAGCTTCCTAACAATTGCTGGAAGTGTAAGAAGGTGGGTGGATCTTTTTATTTTCATATGTGGTGGACTTGCAAGAAAGTGAGGGCATTTGAGGAAATTATACAGGACTTTAAAAAATGTTCAAAATGAGAAAATGACGTATCGTTGGTATTTAACACCTGCAAAATTAGCAAAGATGTACAGAACTGCTTCAAATGTATGTTGGAAATGTAAGGAGACTGAAGGCACCTTCTTCCCCATGTGGTGGACATGCAAGATAACAAAAGCATTCTGGGAAATGATATATAATGAGTTGGAAAAAAAAGTTTGAAATAACGTTTGTGAAAAAACCAGAAGCTTCTTTACTAGGAATTTTAGGTGCAGAGATACCAAAGGAGCAGAAACGATTATTTATATATGCGGCGGCGGCAGCGCGGATACTACTGGCCCAGAGATGGAAAGAAGATATGAAGTCCCAACCAGAGACGAATGGCTGATAAAGATGATGGACTGCGCCAAAATCATGAAAGTAACTGGGGAAATCAGAAACCAGGAAGAGAGAAACTTTAATAAGGAATGGGAAAAATTTACAGTTTACTTACGAGAGCACTGTAAACAATTAAAAACTTTGGCAGGATTTGAGTAACGCTTGTACTGTACTAAAAACTAAGGTAAAAATGGATTATTTTAAGAAAAATAGAGAAAATATATGATGCAGTTGAAAAAGATTGAAAATGGAAACCATGGAAGTCTAAGGTTTCAGGGAATTCTAAACATTGATGATTATGTCTAATGTTTGAATTTAAATGTGTAGTGTAAAACTGAATAAAAAAGATTACTGTATAACAAGCAAACAAACAAATGTTCAAAATGAGTATACCAAAAAAGTCCAAAGTGTTTCTGTTAGGGATAATTGGGGTAGAAATCCAAAAAGTTAAAGTTGTTTATGTATGTAACAACAGCAGCTAGGATTCCATATGCGCAGAAATGGGAGGAAAAAGATTAGGTAAAGGTAAAGGTACCCCTGCCCGTACGGGCCAGTCTTGACAGACTCTAGGGTTGTGCGCCCATCTCACTCAAGAGGCCGGGGGCCAGCGCTGTCCGAAGACACTTCCAGGTCACGTGGCCAGCGTGACATCGCTGCTCTGGCGAGCCAGAGCCGCACACGGAACGCTGTTTACCTTCCCGCTAGTAAGCGGTCCCTATTTATCTACTTGCACCCGGGGGTGCTTCCGAACTGCTAGGTTGGCAGGCGCTGGGACCGAACAACGGGAGCGCACCTTGCCACGGGGATTCGAACCGCCGACCTTTCGATCGGCAAGCCCTAGGCGCTGAGGCTTTTACCCACGAAAAAGATTAGATCCTCTTAATTTTGCTGTTAGTTTTGCCAGTTCTGCAGTCCATTATCTTACTTATTCATTTTTCTTTTGTTGGAAGAAGAAGTTCCAACCAAAGAAGAATGGATAAGTAAGATAATGGACTGTGCAGAACCGGCAAAACTTACAGCAAAATTACCGTATTTTTCGCACCATAGGACGCACTTTTTCCCCTCCAAAAATGAAGGGGAAATGTGTGTGCGTCCTATGGTGCGAATGCAGGCTTTCGCTGAAGCCTGGAGAGCGAGAGGCATCGGTGCACACCGACCCCTCTCGCTCTCCAGGCTTCAGGAAGCTATCTGCAAGCCTTGCAAGCCCGGCGGGAGTTCCCGCGGGCTCACAAGGCTTGCGGGCAGCAGCCTGCAGCCCCGGCAAGTGTCCGCAAGCCTTGCGTGCCGGCGGGAGGTCCCGCCGAGCGCGTGAGGCTTGGGGCGGCAGCCTGTCGCCCGAAGCACGGGGAGGCCTCCGGAGGGCTCTCCGTGCTTGGGGCGACAGGCTGCAAGCCTTGCGCGCCCGGCGGGAGGTCCCGACGGGCGCGCGAGGCTTGGGGCGGCAGCCTGTCACCCGAAGCACGGGGAGCCCCCCGAGGGCTCTCCGTGCTTGGGGCGACAGGCTGCAAGCCTTGCGTGCCCGGCGGGAGGTCCCGACGGGCGCGCGAGGCTTGGGGCGGCAGCCTGTCGCCCGAAGCACGGGGAGCCCCCCGGAGGGCTCTCCGTGCTTCGGGTGAGTGTCTGCAAGCCTTGCGCGCCCGGCAGGAGGTCCCGACGGGCGCGCGAGGCTTGGGGTGGCAGCCTGTCACCCGAAGCTTCGGGCGAGTGTCTGCAAGCCTTGCGCACCCGGCAGGAGGTCCCGACGGGCGCGCGAGGCTTGGGGCAGCAGCCTGTCACCCGAAGCACGGGGAGCCCCCCGAGGGCTCTCCGTGCTTCGGGCGAGTGTCTGCAAGCCTTGCGCGCCCGGCGGGAGGTCCCGACGGGCGCGCGAGGCTTGGGGCGGCAGCCTGTCACCCGAAGCACGGGGAGCCCCCCGAGGGCTCTCCGTGCTTCGGGCGAGTGTCTGCAAGCCTTGCGCGCCCGGCGGGAGGTCCCGACGGGCGCGCGAGGCTTGGGGCGGCAGCCTGTCACCCGAAGCACGGGGAGCCCCCCGAGGGCTCTCCGTGCTTCGGGCGAGTGTCTGCAAGCCTTGCGCGCCCGGCGGGAGGTCCCGACAGGCGCGCGAGGCTTGGGGCGGCAGCCTGTCGCCCGAAGCACGGGGAGGCCTCCGGAGGGCTCTCCGTGCTTGGGGCGACAGGCTGCAAGCCTTGCGCGCCGGGCGGGAGGTCCCGACGGGCGCGCGAGGCTTGGGGCGGCAGCCTGTCACCCGAAGCACGGGGAGCCCCCCGAGGGCTCTCCGTGCTTCGGGCGAGTGTCTACAAGCCTTGCGCGCCCGGCGGGAGGTCCCGACAGGCGCGCGAGGCTTGGGGCGGCAGCCTGTCGCCCGAAGCACGGGGAGGCCTCCGGAGGGCTCTCCGTGCTTGGGGCGACAGGCTGCAAGCCTTGCGCGCCCGGCGGGAGGTCCCGACGGGCGCGCGAGGCTTGGGGCGGCAGCCTGTCACCCGAAGCACGGGGAGCCCCCCGAGGGCTCTCCGTGCTTCGGGCGAGTGTCTGCAAGCCTTGCGCGCCTGGCGGGAGGTCCCGACAGGCGCGCGAGGCTTGGGGCGGCAGCCTGTCACCCGAAGCACGGGGAGCCCCCCGAGGGCTCTCCGTGCTTCGGGCGAGTGTCTACAAGCCTTGCGCGCCCGGCGGGAGGTCCCGACAGGCGCGCGAGGCTTGGGGCGGCAGCCTGTCACCCGAAGCTTCGGGCGAGTGTCTGCAAGCCTTGCGCGCCCGGCGGGAGCTCCCGCCGGGCGCGCAAGACTTGGGGCGGCAGCCTGCACCCCGAAGCATGCGGAGCCCTCCGGAGGGCGCCCCGTGCTTCGGGCAGGTGTGGGCAAGGCTTGGGGCGGCAGCCGCGGCTGGGGGGGGAATAAAATTTTTTTTATTCATTTCCCCCCCAAAAAAAACGAGGTGCGTCCTATGGGCCGGTGCGCCCTATAGAACGAAAAATACGGTAATAGAATCTAATGGTGAGTGTTTTGTGGCAGAATGGATGCCTTTTCGGACTATTTAAAGAAATATTATACAGTGGTGCCTCGCAAGACGAAATTAATTTGTTCCGCAAGTTTTTTCTTCTTGCGAGTTTTTCGTCTTGCGAAGCACGGTTTCCCATAGGAATGCATTGAAAATCAATCAATGCGTTCCTATGGAAACCGCCTTCAGACCAGGTCCGGGGACAGTCTGTCCCCCGACCTCTTCTGAAGGCTGGGGGGGGGGACAAGGGCTTTTCTTCCCACCGCCAGCCTTCAGAAGGCTGTTCTGAAGGCTGGCAGTGGGAAGAAAAGCCCTTCTCCCCACCTCCCGCCCCGCAAGCTCCGGGGACAGGAGGGCTTTGCTGCCGACCGCCAGCATTTTAAAAGCCCCCGGGACAGCGGAGGTCTTCTGAAGGCAGGCGGTGGGCGAAAGTCTTTGCTCCCCCCCCCCGCCTGCCTTCAAAAGCCGTCCGGGATAGCGGAGAAACACGCTGCGCTTCTCCGCTATCCCGGGAAGGCAGGCGGGGGGGAGCAAAGACTTTTGCCCCCCGCCGGCCTTCAGAAGAGGTCCAGGACCTCTTCTGAAGGCCGGCGGTGGGCGAAAGTCTTTGCTCCCGACGGCCAGCATTTTAAAAGCGGTCTGGGATAGCGGGAAAGCACAGCGCGCTTCCCTGCTATCCCGGACCGCTTTTAAAATGCTGGCGGTGGGGAGCAAAGCCTTTCGGCCCCCGCCGGCCTTCCTGGACCTCTTCTGAAGGCCGGAGGGGGGCGAAAGGCTTTGCTCCCCACCGCCAGCATTTAAAAGAGGTCCCCGGAGATTTCCCTGTGGGCTTTCTTCTTGCGAAGCAAGCCCATAGGGAAATTCGTCTTGCGGAACGACTCAAAAACGGAAAACTCTTTCGTCTTGCGAGTTTTTCGTTTTGCGAGGCGTTCGTCTTGCGAGGCACCACTGTAGTATGATCAACTCACGAGCAGGATTTGAGCTAGGAGCAACAGAAGTTATTAGATTAAATGATAGATAGAAGGCAGAAGTGGAGAAAAAACAATTCCATGGAAATCAGGGTGGGAAGTCAACAAAAATAAGAGAAAAAACAAACCGTGTTTTAACTGTCTATGTTAAAAATGTTGAAATTTAACAAAATATAATTGAAAATAAAAGAGAGAATTCATACTGAGAGGGATACCATATATATTATAAATCAATATACAGATATTGTTGGATCACACACCCACCCAACCGGCCAAAAGGAAAAGCTCACACCTGGTCAATTTCCAGTTTGGATTGTTTTCTATGGCTGAGATTAAACGGATACTAGTAGCAGGAAGGTTCACTGTGGGATACACTTTGGAAATGTAAGGGGCTTGTTTCATTATTTTGTATGTGATTTGAGCATTGTTAATTTTAAATGCAGTTTTTAATCTGTTGTGACTTCAGGGACAGGGATTTTTTTAAAAAAAAAAAAGCTGAATATATAAATGCAGATAATTACTACTGCTTGCTCATATGCGTGAGTTTCCACAAGATTACTATGTTATTCCCTCCTGGCCTTTAAAATGCATGAATGCTATCATCATTATTGGGTGTGCTGAAAGCTCACATAGACATTAATGTGCTTAGCTATGGCACAGGGCCAAAATATTGTTATGGGAATGCTATCATGTAATGCCAAGTGAAAAGATGATCATTTCCCTAGGCTTTTGTATAGCTTATAGGTACTTGCTTAATGAGCCCTGATGGCCTGTTGATAGACATAAATCAAATAATTCGGGTGTTCCATACCTAACAGTATGGGGGACCACAGGAAAGAGTTCCTTCATTTCATTTCATTTATTACGGCCATAGGCCCATACAGGTAAAAACAACACATAAGTGACAGCTTGTGCCGTAGGGGAAAAAAAACAACAAAAAAAACAGTCGCTAAAACACCACTATAACAATAAAATACTATAAGATGGAAAGGCATACTACGCCTTAATTAGCTTGTAGTGCTCCTTGTCGTCGCTTTTGGGAAAGGACAGCGACCAGGAACCTAGCCACCTTCAGGGTCGTGTGGGTATCCTTGTCCTGCAAGATTTGGGCAAGGTGGAATTTTGGTGGGGTACCCTCTAGTTTCTGAATGATTGATCCCAACAAATTTGCCCGTGACACATTAAACAAGGGGCAAAAGAACATAATGTGCTGGAGCGACTCCGGCGTCACCTTATCACATTCGCACACGGCGGGGGCTTGGCCCTTTGAGAATCTATGTCTCAGGACATTGGAGGGGAAAACGTTAAATCTCGCTTTGGTGAAGGCCAGTCTATGGGCAACAGTCGAAAGGGAGGAGAGGTATGATGGAACGCAGTAAGTTAAAGTGATACCAATGTTCTGGGGTGAGCAAACACCTCCCCCCAGCGTATAATTTCGCTGTAAGTCGATGTCATCCAGTCTTCGGCGGATCAATCTTTGAGCAGTGATTTGGTCTAGTTTTAGGGAATCTGAGGGAGAGATTCCATAACTCAGGAGTTTGGCATGAATTCTACTAGTCCAAAGGCTAGAGAATTCATCTCGCCATAAGCATTGGACAAGGTAATGGTTTGGTAATCTATGCCACAATGATAACCAGTAATTGAAGACTTGCTTCCACAGACAAGTTTCTAGAAAGAGTTCCTTGGTTGGAGATGTAACGGGGAGAAATGAATCAAGTTGTGAGTTGGTTCGCAAAGAGCAGCCTTAGGAGGTGAGGTGTTGTGGGCTCCTGCTTTTGCGTGTCAAGGTCCCCAAGCCACCCCCTAAATAAATCACAATTCACACAGAAATTTTTGTGTAAGGTTTTTGGCATAATTTTGGCCACAACTTTATTAAAATACATAATGTGAGTGGTTGCTTAGGCATTGGTTACGACTATCTGTCCTCGCCCAGGGACAGAACTGACTTCCGCAACCCTGCGAAAGTCAGCAAGGGAAAAGAGTTTGGGGAGAGAATGGAGCTGGGCGCCAGACCCTCACCTCTCCCCGAATGCTCCCAGGGGCTTGCGTGGCCCTAGCCCCTTGCCAGGGATTCAGACAAAAGCAAGCCGAGCCCCTGGATTCCTTTAACGGAATTCCCTTGCAGCAGCAGCATTGGAGGGGCAGGCACAGCCAATCCTTACCCCGCCACCAACCAATTTTTTAACCAATGCCTAACTGCAACCTTGGGATGCGGGTGGCGCTGTGGGTTAAACCACAGAGCCTAGGACTTGCCGATCAGAAGGTGGGCAATTCGAATCCCCGCGACGGGGTGAGCTCCCATTGTTCGGTCCCAGCTCCTGCCAACCTAGCAGTTCGAAAGCACGTCAAAGTGCAAGTAGATAAGCCTGAAGCCTGACACGCCTGCACTTTCATTCAAACTATATGCACAGACCACACGCAACCTGGATCCCTGTGTATGCTCACAAAATTCAGGGTACAGATCATAACATGCACAAAAACAGTTTGAATGCACTTTAGGTCTGCACACAGGTTCAGAGGAATGTGCAAGCCTGACTCCCACATCTCCATCCCCATTCTCCCTGGAGAAGAGTATGAAAATGGCTGTGTGAAATTTAGCACACGTTAAATATCTTAATCCATACAAGGGTGTGCAGTCTAAAATTATTATTTTTCTACTGACACAGAGAGTAGTGCATAACAAACTTAACAAATGTTTAGCCAAAGGACACGGAGAGAGCTTCTGACCTTGTAAAATAAATGTTTGTAAATTCCTTTTTCCTAAAAAAAGAAATCAAACAAAAAGTCTATTGGTCTTTAACGTCAACAATATTCAGCATTATGCAAGGGTTTTTCCCCTGTAGGGAGAATTTGAGCTTCTTTCTTTAGTAGCCATTAAATCATTCATATAAATAACACCAGATTAAACAGGATTTTCTTCACAGCTTTTCCTTCCAGTGCCTTCTCTCTAACATTTCAGCAGAAATAAGGCATTTCCTCAGAAGGTGAGGACCCTTGATTTTTTGGAGGGATGGTGGTGGAAAAGAATCTGTTAACAGTCTCATTGTTTTGACAGCTAAGGTGCATCTATGTTTGGTCATGAAAATAGGAGCTTTGCATAAGACACTGCATATAAACCAAATATTTCTTAGGTGGTCTTTCTGAAGAAATTCATAACAATATAAGCCTGGGTGTTTAATTTAGAGAAAATGAAACATTTCCATAAAAAGACAGTTTCTGGAAACCTTCCTTCTTCTATCTATTTGCACAACAGGATTAATATTACCATCTTTTCCTTCTTGCCATTTTCATGACCTTTCTCGCTGAGAGTCTGAAAAAATTAGGGCACGATCCCGCCAAAGTTAGGCTGCTTAAAGTCTCAGTGGGGAAGATTTAACCATGTGCTTCATGCTCCCATTGATTGCTAGAACGTTAAAAGTGCTAATGTTTATCGGGATTGTGCCTTAAGGGTAGAGCAGGATTGTCAATTCTCAGGGTTTAACTGGAAATTTCAAAGTTTTAATTTCAGGATTTTAGCCACTTTCTCAGGATCTTCAGAGGACGAAGTAGAACCCTGCAGTAATCACCCCATTGAAAGGGCTCAGGGGAGAGAAACTTTCCCCCACAGGCCCTCTCCCCAAACAATCCCTCTCTACTTCTAGCATGTTCTTTTAGTTTCAGTACAGTGGTACCTCACAAGACGAATGCCTCGCAAGACGAAAAACTCGCAAGACGAAAGGGTTTTGGTTTCTTGAGTTGCTTCGCAAGACGAAAACGTCTTGCAAGTTTGTTTCCTTTTTCTTAAAACCGTTAATACAGTTGCGACTTGACTTCGAGGAGCAACTCATAGCACGCGGTGTGGTAGCCTTTTTTGAGGTTTTTGAAGACTTTGGTGATTTTTGAAGCTTTTCCAAAACTTTTCCGAAACCGTGCTTCGCAAGACGAAAAATTCGCAAGACGAAAAAACTCGCAGAACGAATTAATTTCGTCTTGCGAGGCACCACTGTATTTATTTCATGCATTTTTTGCATGGGAGAGAGTGTCTGGGAAGTTGGCAACACAGAATGCTGGGATTCTTATGAGCCGGGGAAAAATCTCCCACAACAAGAGGTAGTGAGACACAAGTCAGCCTTTGCAAAGCAAGTATTTCTTTGAACCATAATCTCCAGATGCCCAGTTTTCATTTTTAGAAAATGTTTCTAGCAAGAATACACACACACACACACACATTATATATATGTGTGTATATATGTGTGTGTGTGTGTGTGTGTACACACAGAGTGCTTTTTTCTTAAAAAAATATTTAGAGGTACTCTCATTTTCCTACTCATATTGAAATACTACCCCTCAATGAGGCCAAACTTTGCGTCTCTCCAGAAAAAAGCAGTGTGTGTGTGTTCATACATACATATACATGTGTACACACCCACACCCAACATTCTTCTCATTTTTTTGTAGGAAACTAGCCTGCTCTCCTTTCGACTGTTTTACCATCCACACACTGGTCAAAGACCAGAAGTTTCCTCTTCCTCTTCTTGTCTTTTCCTTTCCCCCCATATCTGCACCCCAAAGGAGCTAGGATCCTCCTCAAGGTTTGTTATTCCACAAAACCATAAGGTTTCTTTCCACTGAAGGTGCTGGCAACTTTTGCCTTCAAGAACTAGGCTCTCTCTATCAGCTGCTTCCTGCTCCCTCATTGTGGCTTTGCAGCTCTGATTTCTGGATCCAGACCATTCTGTGACCAACTGTCATTTAGGGACAATTGTCTCCACAGTCAGATTGGCAGACGTCTTCCTTCTTGTGGAAATGGAAGGTTTTGCCATGTTCCACTCTCTTCTCCATTGGGTTACATTATCTATCTATGTATCCACATAGGTATATGTTTCTATGCCACCTTTAAAAAATAAAAAAGATCCAATGCATCTCACAAAAAAAGGAAAAAAAGAAAGCAACAATTAAAAATGATGTGATATAAAATGATATGCATTGTATCCAAGAGATTTTAAAAGCATAAGCAAAAATCTAATCTTAAAAGCAAGCAAGGAAAATAAATAAATCATTAAAAGCCTGGTGGAATGAAAAGGTTTTCAAAGGCCATCTAGAAAAAAAAGACGAGAGGGGAATAGCCAATTCCCACAGGGAGAATTCAACAACTGCAGTGCCAACTGCTCATTCTGATACCAAGCCAATTGGATTTAAACTGAATAATGGGCCAAAATTGATGGCTTTGAAGCAGCCTCGATTCACACAGATCTACCTGTCCATTGGATAGTTCACTCCTAGACTACTTAAGGCTTTAAAGGCCAATCTCAACCTTTCAAACTGAGCTCAGAATCCAATGTGTAATCCGTGTGGGGTTGGTGCAACATATGTGAACCATCTTGCTACAACCATTGCCTTCCACCTACCAGCATCCAGCAGTCACAGTTTGGATCATTTGCAGCTTCTGATGTGTCTTTTAAAGGCTGTGCATGTTGCAGTAGCCAGCAGTGTAGTTCACAACCATCTGAAGCGGATGGCTTAGGGATACATCCGATGAAGTCGTCCCATTAGCACAATCCCCGCCATTTGGTCCCTCCAATCCGTTCTGGGCTTTCCACCAACCCTCTGAAGCAGATTTGGGGACGGGTTGCAGGGAGAGGAAGGGGAAGTACCATTGTGCATTTTGTTGTTTAGTCGTTTAGTCATGTCTGACTCTTTGTGACCCCATGGACCAGAGCATGCCAGGCACTCCTGTCTTCCACTGCCTCCTGCAGTTTGGTCAAACTCATGCTGGTAGCTCCAAGAACACTGTCCAACCATCTTGTCCTCTGTCGTCCCCTTCTCCTTGTGCCCTCCATCTTTCCCAACATCAAGGTCTTTTCCAGGGAGTCTTCTCTTCTCATGAGGTGGCCAAAGTATTGGAGCCTCAGCTTCAGGATCTGTCCTTCCAGTGAGCACTCAGGGCTGATTTCCTTCAGAATGGAGAGGTTTGATCTTCTTGCAGTCCATGGAACTCTCAAGAATCTCCTCCAGCACCATAATTCAAAAGCATCCATTCTTCGGCGATCAGCCTTCTTTATGGTCCAGCTCTCACTTCCATACATCACTACTGGGAAAACCATAGCTTTAACTATACGGATCTTTGTCGGCAAGGTGATGTCTCTGCTTTTTAAGAAGCTGTCTACGTTTGTCATTGCTTTTCTCCCAAGACCATTGTGCATGGGGAAGTCTTTGTGCTCAGGGGATGGTTTCATTAGCCGCAACTCTTAGCGTTTACTTGTGGGAGTTCCATCACACAAACAAAGCCCTCGGGTATTATTCTTCGCATATTGCAGGAGGACATCCCTGGCAACATGTTGAGGCCGAAAACTGGGACATGCGTCTTCCCAGCCACACTCCCATGCAAGTCACGTGAAAAGTGTGAAAGCTGAAAGGTAGCGGAGTTTGTGCGAAGACCCATTTACCCCTACACCACAGTTGATTTTTTACTTCCCCTTTGGGGGGGGGGAATACAGGCCAAGAGGTGGTCAATTTGGATATAGCACCCACAGCAGTTCTGGAGGAGAAGGTGCTTAACTTTTTCTCTGAGGATCATTTTCACAATCAGACTTGCCCCCTTTCACCACAAGCTGCTTTATTATTTTAGGGCGGAAAGGCAGATCAACCCCGCCTATGCTTAGTTAATGATCTACTCAGTGAAAAGATTATTTGACTAGGTGTGCAATGCTCTTAATTCATTGATGTCAACCCCTTTTAGCAATGGAGAAAAAGCAAAAATTCCACCTAAAACCCACAAAAACATATAAAAGCCAATAAAGCGTGTTCGCCTTCATGGAGAACATGGGTTGTGGTGGGGTTAACCAGACACCCCTCTGTTGCTGGGCGAGTTAGTTTGGATGGCCGCCATTGCGATTGGGCTCCTCTGGTTGCTGGGGAGAGTTTGATGTTGCCCATTTTGATTGACAGCCTTAGTTTATACATTCCCTGCACGCAGCGTTGAGCTTCCTCTTTTCACTGCGTGCATCGGATCACCCGCCCACACTCCCTAATCTAGGGCATTTTTTGCATTTGACCTTGCTATGCCTGTCATGGGGTCGTCTGCTTTTGGGGCAGGGGCCTAGTAGGAATTTTGTCCATCTGGCTGATTGGCTGGTGCCATTTGGTTTTTGCCTACTGTGTAGCAAATCGTCACAACTTGTAAGGTTGCGGTTGGGCACTGGTTTTAGAAAATTGGTTGGTGGAGGGGTATGGATTGGCTGTGCCTGCCCCTCTAATGCTGCTGCTGCAAGGGAATTTCGTTAAAGGAATCCAGGGGCTCCCCATGCTTTTGTCCACACTCCTGTCAAGGGGGCCAGGACTACACAAGAGCCCCTGGGAGCATTTGGGAAGAGGTGAGTGTTGGTGGGGAGAGGTGTTATGTTCTCACCCTGGGCCAGCAGGGGGATACTGTAGATAGTTTTCACTCAGGTCCACATATGCAAATAAGGGATCGAAAGTGACATTCAGTGATTTCAGCTCAGTGATTCAGCTCTGCTCAGAGGTTGGCCGCACCTGGCTGTGCTCTGTTGTCCATCGATCCCATCCTCATCGCCAGTGTTAGGTTGTGGGTGAACATATCAGACAACACAGTGATTCTTCAAACAGCTCTTGTTTATTCACAGGCCAGAACAGAACTGAACTGAAGGGTTCAGCCAGCCTGCTTATATAGAGCTCCACTAGAACGCAACAGTAACCATTTTCTGTAACTATCCAATCCCTGAATGTCACTTTCGATCCCTTATTTGCATATGTGGACCTGAGTGAAAACTATCTACAGTATCCCCCTGCTGGCCCAGGGTGAGAACTTCAGTACATAACAGTGAGGGTCTGGTACCCAGCTCCATTTACTCCCCATAAAATGTTTTCCCTTACTGACTTTGCAGGCTTGCGGATGTCAGTTCTGTCCCTGGGCGGGGACAGATAGTCGCAACCACTCACATTTTGTATTTTAATAAAGTTGTGGCCAAAATTATGCCAAAAACCTTAAACAAAATTACGGTGTGAAGTGTGAATTTATTAGGGGTGGCTTGGGGACCTCGACACGCAAAACAGAGATCCAGAGCATTCATACCTGCAAACCAAACTTATAAGGTCAGGGAAGGCCTGGGCCAAAAGAGAAGTCTTTACAAGATGTCGGAAGCAGCACACGGTTGCTGCTTCATGTACGCCAGGGCTAAGGTGCTGGTCACATGACCTAATACGAAGCTCGCTGGCCCAATGGGATCCATCAGTGTCAATTTGGTTCTCAGGAACTGCATGGAACATCGAGGGAATCAGGACCCGCCCAGGAACATTATGTTCGCATGCAGCTGAGGTTGAGAAGAATGCCTGGAAATCCCAAAAGTGATGTTCAGCAAGCATCCAGCAGTCCCAAAAGTGGTCTTCTACCAATATATGGACAACCGGACTAAAAAGCATTATGTTTCTGAAGGGTTTTTGGAAATGTAATTAAAACTCTCATTATTATTTTTCTATACCGTTTGTGCTTTGTAGAAATAGCTTCCTCACTTTAGTGCATCTGGATCCCAGAGGCAGCTCCTAAAGGGCTGACTTCCAAGTGCGTACGGGTTCAATGCCTCTCTGACCATTACAAAAAAGTCCAATATACCGAGGTGCAGTCTAATTGCCGTCTAATTATCGGTTACTTTTCTTCCTCTTCTTTAGAGGATTGTGAAAGGGCGTCGGACGTTTTTCAGGAAATACAATATGGCGGACACCATTTGCCTGCTGATGACAGGCAATTTGCTTTAATTTTTAAAACTTGCATTATTATTTTTTGCGTGAATAAAAACCACTGAAAATGGAGTTCTTTTTTAAAACAACAACAACATGGAGCATAGAAATAAGGCACAGTTACCTATTATGCAATAGAAAACAATTGCATTGGTTCATATTTCATAGAATTGTAGATTTGGAAGGGACCCTCAAGAGCATCTAGTCTATGGATACCAGATTTTTTTCAATGAATCCGGAGACTTTTTTTTTTAAGCTGAGTAGCAGGGACGCGGGTGGCGCTGTGGGTTAAACCACAGAGCCTAGGGCTTGCCAATCAGAAGGTTGGCGGTTCGAATCCCCGTGACGGGGTGAGCTCCCATTGCTCGGTCCCTGCTCCTGCCAACCTAGCTGTTCGAAAGCACATCAAAGTGCAAGTAGATAAATAGGTACCACTCCGGCGGGAAGGTAAACGGCGTTTCTGTGCACTGCTCTGATTCGCCAGAAGCGGCTTAGTCATGCTGGCCACATGACCCGGAAGCTGTACGCCGGCTCCCTTGGCCAATAAAGAGAGATGAGCACCACAACCCCAGAGTCGGCCACGACTGGACCTAATGGTCAGGGGTCTCTTTACCTTGAGCAACAGGGAGTCAGCAGTGAGGATGGTGAGGCAAAAGACCCTGGGCCCACGCACACATGCATATTGTATAAAGGTGCAAAGCCCTTCTTTCGCACCCTGTGAAACATAAATGCGCAGAGTTTTTAAAAAACTGGGCAATGGCTGCCTGCCTGTGGCTCCCGAGCCTCCCCCAATCTGTCGAAACAAAGGGGGAAGGGGTCAGGAGATTGGGGGAGGCTCGGGAGTCACAGGCAGGTGGCGTGCTGTTGCCCAGTTTTTAAAAAACTCTGCACATTTTTGTTTCACAGGGTGCGAAAGAAGGGCTTTGCACCTTGCCTGGCAGAGAAACCATGCGCCTTAGAACCTAACATTCCCACACACCCAAAATACCATAATTTTAGGATATTCCTACATCATATGTATGATATATCATATGTATATCATATGTATATGTATATCATATGTATGTATATGGACGCGGGTGGCGCTGTGGTCTAAACCACAGAGCCTAGGGCTTGCCAATCAGAAGGTCGGTGGTTCGAATCCCCGCGACGGGGTGAGCTCCCGTTGCTCGGTCCCTGCTCCTGCCAACCTAGCAGTTCAAAAGCACGTCAAAGTGCAAGTAAATAAATAGGTACCACTCCGGCGGGAAGGTAAACGGCGTTTCAGTGCGCTGCTCTGGTTTCGCCAGAAGCGGCTTAGTCATGCTGGCCACATGACCCGGAAGCTGTACGCCGGCTCCCTCGGCCAGTAAAGCGAGATGAGTGCTGCAACCCCAGAGTCGTTCGCAACTGGACTTAATTGTCAGGGGTCCTTTACCTTTTTTTTACATCATGTGTAGGAAGGTTTGCAAACTTTGATCATTTATCTTGCAGCAGGTTCCAGAAGCAGAACAAACTTCTGACTTGCATTTGCGGCAATTATTTTAACTACTTCTGGATATCATTTGCTACACGCATCAACGTTACACACCATCAATATTTAAAATGTAAATAAAATACTCCTCTAAAAATGAAGATCACTTAAAATGTAGTGCTGTTTGAATTTCAAGGAGCCATTATGTTTAATAGCATTTTTAAAAACTATTAAAGTTGAGTGGTTACTTTTTATTTTTGCATTTAGTCACACTTGGGAGTCATTTGTTTTGTTTCATGCTCTAACAAACAGTGAAGCTGTGAGGAAGAAAGCTCTTGTTTTGAATAACGGCCTTATTTATGCACTGACTTTCAATACCATACAGAGTGATGAACATTTTGCAAACTGTTAAAGGGGCGGTGGGGGCGCACGAGGGAGCATGTTCTGCTTGGGCCTAGATAACTTGCAAGATAATCAGACAAATTGTCTCTTCCATGAACTGATTTGCCTGTAGTTAACTTCTTTTTACAAGCTATTTGGATTGGAAATAATAATACATAAAACTGATTTTAAAAAAAACCCACAGCAATTTGTAGTAAATGAGTACTGTAGTCAATTAAAAAAACAAAACCCACCCACTGTTTTAAGACCAAAGTTAAAACTATCTCATACTGACTCAAGCACCACAAAGCTAGGAACTTGGAAGCTTAGATTCTGGGCTTTGTTCAGCTAGAACTCTCTGCAGCTCAGTTCCAGTGCCAGGAGTGCATGCAGGAGCCAGGCCCTGTGACCAGTAGGGCTTTGCAGGACTGGGGCCTTCCTAAGTTTGTTCTGGAGGGGCAAGGCGCGGCCGCACAGGTGAGGCCGCTTGGTAACTCACTGCACCTGCTGGCAAGAGCCGAGAAGGGATATAAGATGAGCATTTCCCTTCGGCTCTTTGCCACAGCAGCTCATTTCCTGCCCTTGTTTCCTGATCTTTGGACCTCGGCTTCTTGACTCTTTGCTGCTGCTTCTTCTTTTTTTTAAATTAGTTTTTCACAAAAATTTAAACACACAAACAAATAAACAAACAAACTGTTATGTTGTGGGTGAGCATATCAGACGACACAGCGATTCTTCAAACAGCTCTTGTTTATTCACAGGCCAGAACAGAACTGAACTGAAGGCTTCAGTCAGCCTGCTTATATACAGCTCCAGTACAATGTAACTGTAACAATTTTCTAAAACTATCCAATCACTGAACGTCACTTTCGATCCCTTATTTGCATAACTATCCACAGTATCCCCCTGCTGGCCCAGGGTGAGAACTTCAGTGCATAACACAAACATAGATCATAGCCTTTTTAAACCTTAATCTAATTAACATTGTTTAGTGACTTCCTTGTATCCCCCTGGTTGGATTTCAATATATATCATTTTAACAGTTTTCCAAATCAGTGTTCTTATAAAATTAGCTTTATCTCTTAACATCTTTCTTTCCTCCCAATTCAGTATTAAACATATTGATTCATCACATGATACATATTGTAATCCTAAGCCCATCCGGTATTTGCAAGCTTTTTCCAACTAATTTAACTTAACATATTTAGCTAGATAATCATTAAATGTCTTCCATTCTTCCTGATACTCCTCCTCCTTCTGGTCACGGACTCTTCCAGTCAGGTCGGCTAGCTCCAAAAACTCCATCTTCATCTGCCATTCTTCCACTGTTGGTACTTCTTGCGTTTTCCAGTTCTTAGCTAGTAAAATTCGAGCAGCAGTTGTGGCATACAAAAACAATTTAACATCTTTTTTGGGCAATTCCAGACCTGTTATTCCAAGAAGGTAGGAATCTGGTTTCTTAACAAATGTATATTTCAACATTTTTTTCAATCTTGACTCCTTGCTTCTTGACCCTTGGACCCTTGACTTTGTGACTCCTTGCTTCTCAACCCTCGGACCCTTGACTTCATGACTCCCTGCTTCCTGACCCTCGGACCCCTGGCTTCTGGACTCTCGTTCCTGCTCCCATCCCGCCATCTTGCCCCCGGTCCCGACGTCCTCAGCCGGGACTTTGATTGCCCATAAACCGGACCGTGATATCCAGCACCTCTCAGGTGGGCGCCATTGCCATTCTAAGACAACAAGGAAAGAATTCGTGGTGAGTTTCAGCACATCTTTTTCTAAAAAAAATAGCACTGGCTACACTGTATGCTAAGCAGCTGTGCCCACATTGTCCTAGCCAGTGCTCCCCCCCCAAAAAAAAATGTTTAGGGGTGCTCTCATTTTGACTCAGGAAAGTCACCATTTTATAGTTTGAGTGGGAAAACTAAATACAGTAAATGGACAAAAGTACAAAGAACATACATTACCTCATATTACACAGCTGACAGCTCACAGTAACTTCCACGTTGACATGAGGTTGTGTGCACTAACATTTTCCTGATTCCTCTGTTTGCTGTTGGTGTCCGTCGCCAGATGTCATCCTTTCAAAAACCATGAATTTGCATACACTGAAGGCTTCAACAAACTCAAAGGAGGTCCTACCAGTTTTATAAACTTTACTGAAATACTGCCCCTCAATGAGGCCAAACTTTCATCAGTAAAACATCCACATTCCACACTGATTCACACATTAAACGCTCACTTCTGTTGGAGACTCAGGAAACACCAGGAAAGGATATTTAGCTACCATCAAGGGTAGCAACGGGTAGTTCATCGTTCTAGAAAAAGAACTAAAAAAAATTTAAATTTTAGTTTATTCTCCCATTAGATCCACAAAATGTTTAGGGGTATGCGTACCCCTGTGTCCCCTCAGAAAAAAGCACTGGTCCTAGCCCTGTATTGCTTTATGAAGTACCCGAGTCTTACTGTTTTGTCAGAGGAATCCTTGTGTGAGTTGACCCATGCCTGTTTGCGGCTTACATTCATAGCTGTCAACCCCCCCCCCCTTTTTAAGGGAAATTCCCTTATTCCGAATAGGATTCCTCACAATAAAAGGGAAAAGTTGACAGCTATGCTTACATTTGGTGTATTGTTAGTTAGGAGCTTGATTACGCAGCTTTTGTGTTTCTTATGCCATCACAAGATGAGATCATAGTGACTGGCTTAGATGGGTTTTTAAGAAGCTGAGAAAAATCCGTGATAAGGAGGCATGAAAGCTCAATTGTATTTATAGTTTACTGTTTCTTTTATTTATTTATGGCATTCATTTTTTTAATTGATTTATCATAAACATACTTTCAAAGTAACACATTACCATACACACAATAACAGCAGCGTGTTCAATACAAAAAACAAGTTACAGAGAGGCAGCTATGTATACCCATGTTTTTAAGATGAGTCTATATGGCCCAACAAAAGGGACGTGGGTGGCGCTGTGGGTTAAACCACAGAGCCTAGGACTTGCTGATCAGAAGGTGGGCGGTTTGAATCCCCGCGACGGGGTGAGCTCCTGTTGCTCGGTCTTTGCTCCTGCCAACCTAGCAGTTCGAAAGCACGTCAAAGTGCAAGTAGATAAATAGGTACCGCTCTGGCGGGAAGGTAAACGCCGTTTCTGTGCGCTGCTCTGGTTCGCCAGAAGCGGCTTAGTCCTGCTGGCCACATGACCCGGAAGCTGTACGCCGGCTCCCTTGGCCAATAAAGCGAGATGAGCGCCACAACCCCAGAGTTGGCCATGAGTGGACCTAATGGTCAGGGGTCCCTTTACCTTTATATGGCCCAACCAAAGTGAGGAGTGTGTCACTGGACTCTTGCTACTTTGATAATAAAAAATAGGGACTCTTGCTACTTACATAATAAAAAAGAGACCAGTCTGCATCAAAATGGTTCAGTTAGGCTTTGCCCCAGACTACACATCCATGTCTGACCAGATGTTCAGATAAAGCAATGTTCTCTGCATTAATAAACCATGCCTCCCACACAGGAATTTTGATGGTTTCCAGTGTCTGGCTATTCCCAATCTGGCTGCTGATAGTAACATAAGCACAGGGGCATAGCTGTGTTTGTTTGTGCCCAGGGTGCACTGTGGGTGCCAGGCAGGGGCCGGGCGCAGAGGGTGAATGGAACCCACTGCGCCAGCCCAGGCTTTATGGCCGACATTGCTATTATAATAATATATCATCATGTCAATAGTACACCACTCCATCAATTGACTTTCTATGAATGGACTATTAAACTCTCCAAAGAAAACGTCTGAAAAGCTGAGTGAAAACTTTCTTACACGTGGCTGTTAATAAACAGGAGACACGGCTGTTTTCTGCAGAGATGATCCCCACTGTAGAGGCAGCTCTCCTGATCTCAAATTCTCTTGAAGTAGTTGGGGTTTTTTAAAGAAAGAAATCTATGGGTGTTATTGGTGCTACTTAAAAGTAATGACTACAGCTTCACCTGCAACATACTAGAGCCATTTAAGAGCAAAATGAGGCAGGCAATAGTGGGAAGAGAAGCTTTTCCACTCTATTTTTTGTACTTTTTAAGATGGTTTGAATTGCTAAGATACTTTTTCTAAGAGAATTTCTTTCGACTTCAAATGATTGACACATCTACGTGCTTTTAAGTGGAGAGAATCCATTATTATTCTTTATCTCAAAAATACGGATGCTTGCTCTTGAAATGTCCTACCATAATGCTAGATTATCTTTTCCTTAATAGAGAACGTTCTAAAAATCTGGCACCTGCCCCTCTTTCTGCCAAGCAGTGGCAAGAGCCCATGGGGTCCCAGGCACACACACAGGGTCTGTGTCCCTTTGGGTAACAGAAGACACAGTGGAGACTGTCGTGCTTTAAGAAATATGGTTTCTTCACCTATTTACACCTTCAGCCTGCATGGAGGGCATCCAGATCTTGCAGCATGGCCCAAAGCGTTGCAGGCAAACTCCCCTCTTCTTGCCAAGATGGATCCCAACCTCTCTTCCTCTTTCTTCTGCCCAGAAACCCTTGCTTCAAATGTCCCTTTTCCTGCCTCCTCTAACACACAGTTACCCCAGCAACCTTTGCATGGATAGGCAGAGTCCCCCCAACCCCAGGTGATCCTGAGCGGAATAATGACTCAAGACAATGTGCTATGGAATTAAAATTGGCCACAACTTTATTAAGTTTCAGATGGAGGGAGACCTTGGCTCAGGCATTGGGTGTTTATCCTTCCCAGTCCCCAGCCAGGGATCTGGGAAACATCAGGGTTATCCAAAATATGTGGGGATTGGGCTGGCTCTGGAGAACATATGTTCAAGCAGAGAGCCCGCCCCCCGTTTCCCCACCGTCACAGGGGAGACCAATGACAACCTCTCGGCGTATGGCCAATGCCTCCCCTCAAAACCCCTTTAATGGGGAACCCTGGGATCACCGCCGCAAGGGGGGCATGGGTCACCACTCCCCCCCCCCATTTAGGAAGATAGACTAAAGGAGTCCGCCCAAGGCCTGAAACCGCCAAAGTTGTGATGTTTTGCTATGGGATAGCTAAAACCTGCCAATGCAGGAAAATCCCTTTCCAGCCCTTCAACAGCGACCGTGATGTAGCAGCGCCCGCGTACCTGTGGAGAAGAGGTTAACCTGCAAAAGAAAGCTTTGCTGAGGGAGGGCAGGGTGGGAGAAACTCTGGAGCCAACTGACGCTTCGCAGGTAAAATACACCTTCTGTTGTGTGGGCAGGTCGGTCCCTCCCCGTACCTGGCCAATCCCCTGGCAACGCCTTCCCAGGTGGGATTGGGCGATTGGCTGAGGTAGGCGGAGACCTCCCGGTATCCAGCCTGGGGAGGGCGAAGCCAGCCCGTATTACCAGGAGCTGCACTGGGATCCGGGGGGCTGCGTGCGACCAAACAAAAGGCGCCCCCCATTTGATGTGGGGAGTGGTCATTGTGACATCTGAATCCCCAGGTCAAAGGATCAACACCGTTTTTTAACGCTAACATCAAAACCAGGCTGGTTTGCATAAGCCAGCCCAGGAATTCCTTTGTAGCTTGCATTCTCCCTTCACACCACAAATAGCCAAAATCCTATCCTTTATTAATTTTATGCACATCTATAACAATAAATAGGGACGCAGGTGGCGCTGTGGGTTAAACCACAGAGCCTAGGACTTGCCGATCAGAAGGTCGGCGGTTAGAATCCCTGCAGCGGGGTGAGCTCCCGTTGCTTGGTCCCTGCTCCTGCCAACCTAGCAGTTCAAAAGCACACTAAAAAGTGCAAGTAGATAAATAGGTACCGCTCCAGCGGGAAGGTAAACGGCATTTCCGTGCGCTGCTCTGGTTCGCCAGAAGCGGCTTAGTCATGCTGGCCACATGATCCAGAAACTGTACGCCGGCTCCCTTGGCAAATAAAGTGAGATGAGCGCCGCAACCCCAGTGTCGGTCACGACTGGACCTAATGGTCGGGGTCCCTTGACCTTTACTTTTATAACAATAAATATTACTATTTATTTACTCCTTTCCAATTTGGCTGCACTTCTGCCATCTTCACACATGTGGTACTTGATACATTTGGGCCAGATCATGTGTAGACTCAGACTGCATTGTTAATAATCAGATTTTATCTCACAAATCAGCAATATGAAAAGGCCTTACGCACACTGGATTGTACACAGCTTAACCTGGTACCTTCCAGATATTTTGGACTACAGCTCCCATAATCCTTGACCATTGGGCATGCATCTGATGGGAGTCAAATGCTCTGGAGGCAAACCATTGTCTGATGAGGTTCTTTGTTTCGATATGAAGCCCATCACCAAAATGTACAATGTTTCCAAATTTCTTTTGTAAGCTTGAAGGACTAGAAGTTGGATGTTTCTGAATGAAAGTTTCTTTAGGCTTCCAGATGTGCACCACATTCAAGTTTCACTCTTAAACTGTTCTTAAACTGAAACTGTTCTTAACCTGAAGCACCACTTTAGCTAATGGGGCCTCCTGCTGCTGCCGTGCCACCGGAGCACAATTTCTGTTCTCATCCTGAAGCAAAGTACTTAACCCAAGGTAATATTTCTGGGTTAGTGGAGTGTGTAACCTGAAGCATATGCAACCTGAAGCGTATGTAACCTGAGGTACCACTGTACTGAAAGAGTGGGGTATTCTGGCTTCCGGTTCCACTCTAGTTATTTATTGGGACAGAGTGACTTTTGCAGCTGTTACAAAAGTTGCAAAACAACGAAGCACGGGACGGAGTGATGGAGAAATTTCTGGAACAATTTCTGGGATGTCAGCTCCACCCAAAGCATGATGGATAACAGAAACAACAGGGGAAAAGAAAGACATAACATCTTACAAGGACAGGACAGGAGGAAACACCACGGACAGAATAATTGCTACACACAGGAAGAACAAGGATATGGTCTGAGTTTTATAAATCATTTAATGTGTCAACACAAATAGAAGTTATTAATATTGCAGTTGTATGAGGATTATTATGACCGAATGTACTGTACTTTTCCATGTATAAGACTAGGGGTTTTTTTTATTACTAAAAATAATGTTAAGGGGGGGGGTTGTCTTATACACGGGGGCAATCTCCCCCCATTTTCTTAATCTTGGGTCCCCCAAAATAGGGGGCGTCTTATACACGGGGGGTGTTATACACGGAAAAATATGGTAATTGAAATTAATAAGATTTTGGAACACAGAAATCAATAAATTCATCAATCCTTCAAATCTAGCACGTGGGGGGGGCCACTTTATCTAAATTATAGAATTCGGTATTTGAACGATTGGTATTAATAATTGTACTATAAATTGGTATTGTTATAATGAGGTTCTTATTGGACTGTAATTGAAAACCAATAAAAAATTATTATTGGGGGGGAATGGCAAGGGGAGTTATTCTGACTTGACTTACCAGTCCTGCATGATCTACCATTCTGTGCAGCATAATGCGGCAGGCAAAACAATTAGAAATGGAACTACAGATACCATGTGCGTTTCTGTCCTTCATCGCTCAAATAAGTTGCGGGCGGGGAGGAGCAGCTAAGGGTCTGTTTTTATCTTTCCAAAACACCTAAGACTCCTCGCAGGAGGTTCAAGCACGCTCCAGCAATTTTTATGTGGGATATTAATTTTCCTTGGGTTGGAAGCAAACCTGTTATAGTTTCCTTAATGAAAAGCTCCGAAAAACTAATTTCCATTTGTATGCAAGTAACATCTTCTGGTTTAGCATACACAGGCAGTCATACATACTTACAACCCATATCTGCACAGGAAAAAGAGAGCAAGCAGAATGTTGATTTATTGCACACAAAGTGAAGGGATAAGAGAACATTTTATGAGTAAGATATCATTATTTTTATAATGATAAAAATGACTGTAAAAGGATGCTATACAAGGGAGATGGGGGCTTATCGGCACAAATCCTCTGTATGTTAAGAGACAGTATATATTGTAATGAAAAGGTAATTAAAAGTCTTGAATCACAGAGCTGTGTCAAGAAGCTCCTTCGGTATGAGTAGCTATAGCGCCACTCTGATTTGAAAAACAATACGAAATAAGCCAATTTTCAGGGACTATTAAAAAGAGCCATATTCCTCCTAAGGTTCAGTGGTTTATGTAGGAAGCCAACATATCAATACATTTTATGGGGAATCAAATTATCATCAAGACATTTTCTTTGAGAATGGAGAAACTTGCCAAAATAAATTGATTACCAACACAAGTGCACCTGACTTGTACAATTTTAATTTGGAAAAAAAAATTCAAAACATTAATCCCACGTTTTTGAGCTTCCAAAACAATTAGGCTCAGTTCCTCTGCATAACTTCGGATGCAAATATTCCCAGGGTGATGAGGGGGAAATTACTTGCTGAATGATTTCCGAAGAAGAGCATTTGTTTGCTAAGAAAACAAATATGCATATAGTAAGATACTATTTTAGAAGTCTTAAATATGAAAATGTGGCCCAATATCTATATAAATATATTAAAAGTATGTTTAAAGAGAGTTGTTAGCTATACCCTGTGCCTTAATAGGTAAGGGAAACGTAAAGGACCCCTGGATGGTTAAGTCCAGTCGAATTTGACTATGTACAATGCTAATCTCCATTTTCAGGCCAAGGGATCTGGCATTTGTCCTCAGACTGCTTTCTGGGTCATGACTAAACCGCTTCTGGTGCAATGGGACACTGTGACGGAAGCCAGAACGCACAGAAACGCCTTAATGTCCCCCATCAGCTGATATTCTGATTATCTTAATACATGAACATGCTGTTTAAATGTTGTTGTATGGAACTGAGAACTTAACATTTTTTTGCTTAGGAGTTACTTCATGCAAAACACTGCCCCGCTGAGTGGAAATTTATCCAAGACATTTTGCTAGCAGCAAGGCTCCAGAGAAAACCTGATCAGAATACTTACTGAGATTTCTTGATATTTTTCCACTATTTTTTTTTTCTGAGGGTGTAGCAAGAGAGGAGTGAAGTATTAGATTTGGATTTTCCAGACAAAATATATGACAATATTAGAATAATAGAAACTGAAAAATGAGAAAGCTGTTGCTTTTTGGATGCTTACCTGTTTTGGAACAGTTTCCTTTCTTGTTGATACTTAAAAGCAGTTTATACATAGATTTTTGTTAACTAATCACAACATTTCTTCTTCCACTGCTACATTCTTCTAAGTTCAGGAGCTATTCTTCTAGAGACTTTCTTAAAAATGGGGGGGGGAGAGAGATGAGTAAAAATGTAAACTAGTATACATAAATTCATTATATTAGAGGAAATTGCTTGCAAAAATATGTATGTTAGGCAAAAATGCATACAAAAAGTATATAATAGGAGAAAATGTGCACTAATATGCTGATGGATTTTATGAGGTGTTCCCCACCCAATGCAAATTGATGCAGAAATTGAAATTGTGAAAATGAGAGAACACCAAATTAAGATATCCATCAATGAGAGTAGGCAGGTGAGAGGGTTACAGCAAGACTCAGTAGACTCAGAAAGACAGGTGTGGCAGCTGGACTGGTGACTGGGAGCAGCTGCCGAGACCACATAACACTGGTCCTGAAAGACCTACATTGCTTCCCAGTACGTTTCTGAGCACAATTCAAAGTGTTGGTGCCAACTTTGAAAGCCACAAATGGCCTCGGCCCAGTATACCTGAAGGAGCATCTCCAACCCCAACTGAGGTCCAGTGCTGAGGGACTTCTAGCGGTTCCCTCGCTGCAAGATGTAAGGTTACAGGGAACCAGGCAGAAGGCCTTCTCGGTAGTGGCACCTGCCTTGTGGAACACCCTCCCATCAAATGTCAAGGAAATAAGCAACTATCTGACTTTTAGAAGACATTTGAAGGCAGCCCTGTTTGATGTTTTATTCTGTTTAATATTATGTTGGGAGCCACCCAGAATGGCTGGGGAAACCCAGCCAGATGGGCCGGGTATAAATAATAAACAAATTATTATTATTAGTAGTAGTAGTAGTAGTAGTAGTAGTAGGAAATGCAGAACCCTTGGTCCAGGAGACACCTACTCTGGTCTCCTTCCTAGTTCAGCTTTTGGGCAGCCTTACAAGTTAAGTAGAACTCAAGACAACACAACTATGTACTCAGATAGAAGTGCCACACGTTCCAGATGCATAGAATCATAGAATTGTAGCATTTGATGTGAGTCTCCTGGAATGTGACTGGCTGAAATCTTGAAAAGGAGCACTCTGCACAGCAACATTTTGTTGCAAGCATTCCTTATACATTCATGCTCACCACTTAGTGGTGCTACTATCCAAAGTCAGTGCAAGCACAATGTTGTTCAGTGGAGCGCTTAAGAGATCAGACATCAAATGATGTGCATGTACATACTTTGTGGTTCTAGCAACCCAGATTCCTCCGGTAGTCAGTTCTCTATCAGGTGAAACTTTTGGCTTCTTGTTAAGGATAGCCTCTGCACACTGTCACACTGTGGAACATCATATTATATTACTAGTTTGTTTCTTGGTTATATTTATACCCCATATTTCAGTTGTTTGACTCTCAAAGTGACTGATCATTATATCCATCACAAACATACAATATAAGAACTGTGGGATGTCTGGGATGTGTTACATCAGTACAGTCAATGACATCATGCTTTACTTCCTAGAGTAGACAGAGACAGTCAGATATGTAACTTCCTATTCCTCTTGTAAACGACTCAGCAGATGAGTGTGACTTTATAAAAAGCAGAGTAACACAGCCATTTTCTTCTTTTTTATTTCAGCTTTGTTCGATTCAGTTCAGTTTAGTCTATGGCTCTCAGCCAGCAGCACTTAGGCCCATCCTCACAAAGGATGTGAGCCACATTATATGTTTGTAACCTGAAGCAATGACAAACCTAGACAGCATCTTAAAAAACAGAGACATCACCTTGCCAACAAAGGTCCATATAGTTAAAGCTATGGTTTTCCCAGTAGTGATGTATGGAAGTGAGAGCTGGACCATAAAGAAGGCTGATCACCGAAGAATTGATGCTTTTGAATTATGGTGCTGGAGGAGACTCTTGAGAGTCCCATGGACTGCAAGAAGGTCAAACCTCTCCATTCTTGGGGAAATCAGCCCTGAGTGCTCACTGGAAGGACAGATCCTGAAGCTGAGGCTCCAATACTTTGGCCACCTCATGAGAAGAGGAGACTCCCTGGAAAAGAACCTGATGTTGGGAAAGATGGAGGGCACAAGGAGAAGGGGACGACAGAGGACGAGATGGTTGGACAGTGTTCTCGAAGCTACCAGCATGAGTTTGACCAAAGTGCGGGAGGCAGTGGAAGACAGGAGTGCCTGGCGTGCTCTGGTCCATGGGGTCACGAAGAGTCGGACACAACTAAACAACTAAACAACTTAAAGCCTGCCTTCTAGGATGTGTATTGTGAACAACTTGTGAATAAACTTATTGTTATACTTTTAAAGACAGACTCGTGAGTCTTTATTATATTTTAAGAGGGAGAAAAGGGGAGACCAGGAGTAATCCATCTGGGCAAGCCTGATTGGATTGGTCATCTTGTAAAGATTCAAACGAATCTAAATCAACTAGCTTCCGTGAATATAGAGGGGATTTGCTCTGCTACATCACTCACTATGAGTGAGTGAAGGAAGGATAATACTTAACAAATATTTCTTTGCCTTTTATCGTAAACATCCCCACAGTATGTGGGTGGGAATCTCTTCTAGTCTCTGGCAGACATAAATTGGAACCACATATTTCAGAGAACACCTCACTCTTTTAAAAATAATAATATTTTTTATTAGTTTTCAATTACAATCCAATAATAGCCCCATTATAACACTACCAATTTATAATACAATGGTATCAGTCAGCACATAGAGACAGGGGAAACTGCTGGTCCGCTGCGTTTGGGAAGCACGAATAGTATAAACCAGTGCTTCTCAAATCTGATGCAGTGGACCAGCAGTTTCCTACCCCTCTTCGTGGCAGCCTCACAGAGGCACACCTGGTCACTGCTGCTTGGCTTGCTACATATCACTGGGAGTGAAGAGCAGGCTTTTGCTTCCTGCAGGAAATCTGCCTGTGAAGAGCCAAGTGATAGGCAAGGATAGCAATAGTCAACAGTGGCAACACAATCCTTTCTACGTGAGGAAGCAGGCTTGCACCTCTTCATTTATGTTGGGCCTGCTCCCCATCCATCCATCCCACAAAGTGCATAGGAGTCTGTGCGCAACTGGGAACCTTTGAAGAGACAAGTTTCTTTGATTGTATGGTCTGAGCCATAGTTTAGTGTTACATCTGACCAATACCTACCCTTCTGTCAGGAGCCAGGGAATCTCTCCCCCAAGTGAGCCACAAGAGTTGGAAGGCAGTCCAGGAAGAGGAGGCGGGGAGAGTGAGATAAGAAGTGAAACTGCCATGGAAATGCTCTCGGGAAGCCAAGCTAGATCTGTGGTTAGACAAAGAATCATGGACACAGAGGGACAACAGGACTGTACAAGGGTCCCCGATGATAAAATCATAGAAAACACAAGATACGTAGCCGCTCCAGCAACATATCTCTATTTCCTCACATCCAGAAATGAAAGAAGGGCTTTTACTCTTGCTATAAGCTCAGCCTTGCCCTCACTGGTTCTGGAAGGCTCCTATAGAAAAGTCCCGTATGCACAGAGACTTTGCGCTTGCCCGTTAGGGGAAATAGGAAGCCCCGAACATATTTTTTTAGATGTCCTTTTTATGTTGAGATCCGTAGAGACACCATTGATCCTTTACTGAAGAGGCTCGCCGATCTTTCAGACAAGCTCCGAATGTACATTTTATCTTTATGAACGCTGTTTTTATTGTGTTATGTTACGTGAGCTGGTCTTTGACCATAATAAATTAACTATCTGCTTTTGGGAAGAGGGGGTGAGGAGTCACTTTCCAGAGCAGGGCAAGAGACAGCAGGAGAAAACACACCAGAAAACACACCTAGTTGACAAGAGCATAGGAAAGGAGGGGTACAGGAAAGGGGGAGAGAAACGTTATAGCGTCGACAGAGAAGGCACCTCATCCACTGCTTCTGTAGATGGAAGCACAATGCTGGACGTTCAGTCACGTCATCTTGAGATGGAGACTGATGGGGGGAGAGCTGCCCTGTTATCTGTGCTTAATGTTAAGGGACCCCCTGACCATTAGGTCCAGTCATGACCGACTCTGGGGTTGCGGCGCTCATCTCGCTTTACTGGCCGAGGGAACCGGCGTACAGCTTCCGGGTCATGTGGCCAGCATGACTCTGGTGAACCAGAGCGGCGCACAGAAACACCGTTTACCTTCCCGCTGGAGTGGTATCTATTTATCTACTTGCACTTTGACATGCTTTCGAACTGCTAGGTTGGCAGGAGCAGGGACCAAGAAACAGGAGCTCACCCCGTCGTGGGGATTCGAACTGCCAACCTTCTGATCGGCAAGTCCTAGGCTCTGTGGTTTAACCCACAGCGCCACCCGCGTCCCTTATCTGTGCTTTACTTGGAATTAAAGCAACCTTTTTAATGAACTGGATTCTTGTGTGTTTCTCCTATGCTCACACCTTCCCCTCTAAGGAGTCGCATTACTCTTTGAGCAGAGATTTTCGTGTGGGTGTATTTGTACTTCTCAGAGTCGCCCGGCTGTGATCCTGCAAGGCAAAGGGCTCATGTTTGTTTGGTCAGCAGTTGCCATGGTTGGAGTGGAAGTCCTGAAATCCACCCACAAGGAGATAACATCCCTATGGAGGTTCAGGGTCATGAGGGACCCTCAAGTTGTTAGATTTGGCAATTTCTAAAGATCTGAGTCCAATTGTGTGCTGCTTTTGAACAGATTAACGCATAATTCAATTTTTAGAGAAAAAGTGGTGTAATCTTAGAGACAACATAGCTCTTCCCATGAAACAAATAGATTGAGCCCCTGCTGTTGTGTACAAGACTCAGACGTAAGGAATGTTACTTGTATTACTGGCCTGTAATATGGGAATCAATCTTGCACTGCAAGGAAGCCAGCCTAGAAACCATTTCCCATTTATGCTTTCAGTGCATCATATACTGAAATTAACATAGCAACTGAAAGTACTTTCCCCCCATTTCTGCAATAAATTTGTGAGATTTGTGTCTGAGGGAAAAAATCACATCTTGAGAGTGACATTCAGAATCCATAATATAAAGCTCGTCATCTCTCACTTCAACATACAGCTGCATGACCCTTGAGCTCAAGATAATACTGAAGGACACATCCTGGACTATTTAAAATATATTATGGGAAGTCATTATTGTTTAGGCCAATGGTTGCTAATTGTCCAGGATGGTCAGTTAATGTTTCATCAATAGAAGCTGATGACAGAAGATAGCTGGGGATGTTTAGAAAGGTAATACCTATGAGAGTTTGGAAACAATTTGAATTTTGGAGAAGCAAAGATATGCAAAGAGAACTGCCAGTTGGCTTATCCTGAAGACTCTTGGGGGTGCTGTGGCTTTTTCTTTGAGGCCTGAATGCAAGATTAGTAGGTGAGCTCTCTATGTGCTTACACTATGCCCTGTGCGCATGTGTGTAAATAAAGTATCCTTTGCTTAGAAGGATGCTGTATGGACCAAAGGAAATTAAACTCTGCTGGAAACTCTGCACACACAGGGACCAAGGCAGTACAGAGCTTTGGTACTGCTCATCAGAGGAATGAACCTCATAGAATGCTCCATCTGCCGTTGAGAAGAGGTGTTGGAATACTATAGCGGATGAATCATTCAGCTAGTAACATAAAAATTAATTCTTTGAACAGTCAACCAAGAAAGAGGGGATGTTGGAGGCGTTGCCTAGCAACCAGTCAGGTCAGCATTATCCTTGCTAAGTTGAATTCTGATTGGCTGGTTGGTGCTGAGAACATTTTCTTAATTCTTGAATACCTATCCCTGTTATGGACAAGGCCTGACCTAACTTAAAGCCAAAAGTTCTCTGCTTACTTCCCCTCAGATTATACACTGTTATTGCTCAGTTTACTCAGTAAAGTAATGCCATGATTTCTTTTCTCTCTAGACTCCATCTTTACTATGTGAGTGGCTTTGCCAGCAGTTAGCCCTGTTGACGTAAACAAAACTAAAAGGCTCAGTTGTTGTTGTTGTTGTTTAGTCGTTTAGTTGTGTCTTCATGACCCCATGGACCAGAGCACACCAGGCACTTCTGTCTTCCACTGCCTCTTGCAGTTTGGTCAAACTCATGCTTTTAGCTTCGAGAACACTATCCAACCATCTCGTCCTCTGTCGTCCCCTTCTCCTTGTGCCCTCCATCTTTCCCAACATGAGGATCTTTTCCAGGGAGTCTTCTCTTCTCATGAGGTGGCCCAAGTATTGGAACCTCAGCTTCAGGATCTGTCCTTCCAGTGAGCACTCAGGGCTGATCTCCTTCAGAATGGAGAGGTTTGATCTTCTTGCAGTCCATGGGACTCTCAAGAGTCTCCTCCAGCACCATAATTCAAAAGCATCAATTCTTTGGCGATCAGCCTTCTTTATGGTCCAGCTCTCACTTCCATACATCACTACTGGGAAAACCATAGCTTTAACTATACGGACCTTTGTCGGCAAGGTGATGTCTCTGCTTTTTTAGATGCTGTCTAGGTTTGTCGCTGCTTTTCTCCCAAGAAGCAGGCGTCTTTCAATTTCGTGACTGCTGTCACCATCTGCAGTGATCATGGAGCCCAAGAAAGTAAAATCTCTCACTGCCTCCATTTCTTCCCCTTCTATTTGCCAGGAGGTGATGGGACCAGTGGCCATGATCTTCGTTTTTTTGATGTTGAGCTTCAGGCCATATTTTGCATCTCCTCTTTCACCCTCATTAAGAGGCCTGAGCTGCAGCCAGCCCAAGGCGGGGAGAGAAGGGCACCTGATGTTCCCACACCCCTCTTTCCCCAGCTCTGAGCCGCCAAGCCCAAGCCAACCCCCCAATAAATAAATACCCCACAAAACTGGACATTTCCTTTCAAATGTAAAATGAAATAAATGGAAGTACAGTGGTACCTCGGGTTAAGTACTTAATTCGTTTCGGAGGTCCGTTCTTAACCTGAAACTGTTCTTCACCTGAAGCATCACTTTAGCTAATGGGGCCTCCTGCTAGTGCTGTGCCGCTGCTGCGCAATTTTTTGTTCTCATCCTGAAGCAAAGTTCTTAACCCGAGGTACTATTTCTGGGTTAGCGGAGCCTGTAACCTGAAGCGTATGTAACCTGAAGTGTATGTAATCCGAGGTACCACTGTACAATATTTATTGAATAACTAAAGCTTTCTAGGTGGGTTGTACATTTTCAGTAAAGTATTCTGATGTATGGATGAGATAAGAAAACAGAAGGAACTCTGCTGAAAATCTGAACTTGAATGCACCTAACTAGACACTGATGGCAGACAGTTGTTTGTGCTCTAGTAGTTAATCCATCACATCTGTTTTGTTCCACTGACAACAAATACACAGTGAAAACTAACATGCTGCATGTTGCATGTTTTGGGGGGCGTTCTCCTGATTATTCTTTTCCATGAATTGCTTGCTTAATAGGTTTCTGGTGGTTTTTATTTCTATGTGTTTGTTTTTTGCATTGTGTAGTTTAGCTTATTTTCCATCAAAAAACAAAGAAAAGCACCAGAATGCAAAAAAAAAAAAAAACCAGTTGCAAAGAAGCATAAAATGAAGCAAAATGATGAGGAAAATCACTGAGAAGTGAACCAACCTGAAATGAAGAAAATACACAAGAAACAGAAAAGCCAGCCAAACGAATAAAAAATGAAGCCGTATCACCAAAAATGCTAAGTCCAAGAACACATTGCCAATATGAAGCTTTTCGGGTTTCTGGTATATCTCCTTTTTTTCCCTTTTCCTTTTCCCTTGTGTCATTTTGCTTCTTTTCCACCAAACAAATAAAAGCACTAGAAAGCAAATCCCAATTGCAAAGAAGCAGAACATGAGGCAATACCAGAAGGAAAATCATCAGAAACTTTTCCAGCTGGAAATATTAGGAAACAGCTGGGCATGCAAAAAAAGTTAAAGGATATTGGGAAATGATATATAATGAGATGAAAAAATTGTTTAAGATAACATTCCCAGAAAAACCAGAGGCATTCCTGTTAGGAATGGTTCAGAAGCCGGTGTTAGGAATGGTTCAGAAGCAGGTGTTAGAAAAACTTATTTATGTATGCTACAACAGCAGCTTTGATTTTGTTTGCCCAAAAATGGAGGATGAGTGAGGTCCCTAGTAAGGAAGACTGGCAACTTAAGATGATAGAATATGCAGAGTTAGCAGGTCTAACAATTAGAATAAGTGAGCAAGAAGAGCAGGTATTTAAAGAGTGGGAAATTTTTGTCAAGGGGACTTGGAATCAGACGGATGTTCCCCTAATCTCAAGAGGGGCACTGCAAGCAGTGGGGATCCCGTACCTCTGTCCTGAGTTGACAGGTGGTGACAGATGAGAGACAGCTGGATCCCCAGTGCTAAGCAGATCACTAGGTCATTGAGAGAATGTGAACATGATGAAGCACATGGAAAAATGGAGAGCAAGAAAATTATATTTTGTCATGAAAGCCACGGATGGGCAAAATTTGAAGTTTTGGTAATCTAATAGGGTCAAAGACATAGGAATCAGGCAATGTTGTAGGGGGAAGTTTTGACCTTAAATAGCTCATGTATCCTGTGCTTATTGAAAGCTTTGAAACAAATGCAAATGCAAATTGTTACTATTACTTTTTTAAAAGTTGCCCTAGATTTAATATACAGCAAGAACAGTATTGTTGCCACCGCAAGTTGTAAGCAAGGTAAGTTTGATCCTGCTTGGGGAAGCAGCAGAATAACCACACTATGAAGACCTTGAATTGCTTTCGGGTGGCTGGATGTCTAAATTATTTAAAAGCATCTCTCCTCTCTTTAGAAGAAGCTTGGAGAGGTTGTGGTGAAGACTCTGAAATGCAATTATCAACCACTTCCTCAAATATGGAAGTGATATAATAGAATATAATCCTACTTTGTGCAAGGCCACTCTTTGGTATTGTGTAATCCAGAGAACAAACCAAATGCCTTTAGCTCTTAGGGAGATGAAACAGAAGGAATGTAGAGTTGCTAATGTTCGTGCTTGACACTCAGGAGAGAGTGCAACTGAGACAATTAAGCAGCTCTTCATTCACATTTGACTGGGAAATGGATGTTCTAACGACATCACATTAAAACCTGATTTTTTTCAATATTTCAATATTCACTGAAATCCTCCCTTAATAATTGAAAGAGCCCTACATCTTGCAAATGTATATATTGGCCAACTGCCACTCACAGGCCATATGTCTGGCAGCCATATGAAAGGGTCCTACATATGTGTTGACACGCATGTGAGAGTCTTCACCCGAAAGGAGATATCCTGATTGGTTCAAGATACCCCTATCTATGCACATATTTTGTTGTTGTTGTTTAGTCGTTTAGTCATGTCCGACTCTTCATGACCCCATGGACCAGAGCACACCAGGCACTCCTGTCTTCCACTGCCTCCTGCAGTTTGGTCAAACTCATGCTGGTAACTTCGAGAACACTGTCCAACCATCTCGTCCTCTGTCGTCCCTTCTCCTTCTGCCCTCAATCTTTCCCAACACCAGCGGCTTTTCCAGGGAGTCTTCTCTTCTCATGAGGTGGCCCAAGTATTGGAGCCTCAGCTTCAGGGTCTGTCCTTCCAGTGAGCACTCAGGGCTGATTTCCTTAAGAATGGATCGGTTTGATCTTCTTGCAGTCCATGGGACTCTCAAGAGTCTCCTCCAGCACCATAATTCGAAAGCATCAATTCTTCAGCAATCAGCCTTCTTTATGGTCCTGCTCTCACTTCCATACATCACCACTGGGAAAACCATATCTTTAACTATACGGACATATATATATGTATGTAAAGCCCCTTCACACAGTTGTGAAACACACAGCCTGCTCACGGAATGTGTAGTGGCAGCTGGGGAGGGTAAAAATTATATCCTACAAGCCCTTCATGTATGCTTTCACTACTGAACCCTCCCCATTTCCCCCCTCTAAAAACAACACATAACGACACATCAAGAAACAGATCTAACACAAAACTATCAAGTTGTGGGTAGCTCTGGATTAGAGGCAGGGGAGCAAATTGAAGCTTGCTCCAGACACGCTATATACAGTGGTATCTCAGGTTAAGTACTTAATTTGTTCCGGAGGTCCATACTTAACCTGAAACTGTTCTTAACCTGAAGCACCACTTTAGCCAATGGGACCTCCCGCTCTGTTATCATCCTGAAGCAAAGTTCTTAACCCGAGGTAATATTTCTGGGTTAGCGGAGTTTGTAACCTGAAGCGTATGTAACCTGAGGTACCATTGTATACTGTTGGGTCTGCTCTGGCCTTGGCACAGAGTCCATAAGGCAGCAATGATAACAAAGGCTATAGGTGAACTAAGCCGTTAGGAGTCCCTGCCTCCATCCCGCTAAGCTCCACCTCCTTGCTTAACAACAGTTTGGCTCGGCACCTAGTACTCTTGTTCCTATTAGTCCCTCTGGGTGCACTACCTGCACTGATGGGTTGACCGGGAGACGCTGATCCATGGAATGAAGTTGTGGGCATGGATTCCAAGTCTCCTGACCCAGAAGTCCTGGACTCAGGAGTCCCTGACCTAATGGGGCCAGGGTTGGCCATGGCGGTGGGGCTCTATTGTCCTTTGGGCAGGGGTCTTGAGAGGTTGGAGGAGCTGACGATCCTGGGGTCACAGTTCGTGGAAGCTTCTGACTGTTGGGTATTCTAATGATGCTTAGTTAGGGCTGGTGGCTGGGAGTGCTTTCTACCAATTTTGCCTGCTAAGCCAACTTACCTGGAGAAATCAGACCTAGCCTCAGTCATTCACGGCATAGTTCTCAAGGTGCACCCTAAAAACATACATCTCAAGTGCCAAAAGCAGGGTAAAGAGGTGAATTTCAGCATTCACCAGAAGCTGTATAATAAAGGCTGCAGATGCACCTCACCAATTGATAATACATATTCTTTATTTTAGGATTTACCGTATTTTTTGCACCATAACACTCACTTTTTTCCTCCTAGAAAGTAAGGGGAAATGTCTTTGCGTGTTATGGAGGGAATGCCTACGGGTGGCGGGGAGGATCTGCTGCAGTCGTGAGCAGAGGATCCATGGTTCCCCTTCCCTCCCTCCTCCGTGGCTCGCTTTGAAACAGCAAAGCGGGAGAAGAGCCGCTGAGTGGGGAGGAGAGAGGGACAGAGAGCCTGCTTGCTTTAAAGGAACAAAGTGGGAGAGGAGAGGAGCCGCTAACACGAGTGTAAGCTGCTCCTGTCCGGTTGGTTCCTTTAAAGCAAGCAGGCTCGCTGTCCCTCTCTCCTCCCCACTCAGCTCGCTACATAGCAGCAAAGTTTTTCAGCTCGCTAAGCCGGGGATGAGCGGGGAGGAGGAAGAAAAGCAGAGCCTGCTTGCTTTAAAGGAGCAAAGTGGGAGAGGAGAGGACCCTTCTCCCCTTATACCCCTCTTCTTCTTCTTCATTATTAGCAGCATCCTTCTCTACCCACCCCACGCGTCCTCCTTGTCCCTTGAGTGTGTTTCCTTCCCTCCCCACTTAAAACGTGGTTACAAAGCACGGATCCACATGGATCCTCAGGATTTTTGCCCTGGGTCACCCCAAATTCACCATCAGATCACATAGCATGCCCATGGCTACATCTTGCACCAAAAAAATCACGCACCCACTGTTGCCTGGGGCCACAGTGGTGCAAAAACATGGTTACAAAGCATGGATCCACATGGATCCTCAGGATTTTTGCATTGGGCTACTCCAAACTCACTGTCAGATCACATGTCTGTGGCCACAGCATGAACCACAAAAATCATACATCCACTGTTTCATTTATAATTTTTTCCCCCTTGTTTTCCTCCTCTAAAAACTATGTGCGTGTTATGGTCAGGTGCGTGTTATGGAGCGAAAAATACGGTAGTTGAATGTTTTGTTTTTTGTTTTTATACTCTATCCTGGTATCTGTTTTGAGGAAGGATTTTTAAAGACATATTTTAATACATGAATAACAGTACCCATCAATCCTGACCGCTAGCCATGCTGGTGGGGCTAACGGGAGTTGTCATCTACTAACATTTGTTCAGTGTGCTACATTGGGCTGGTCTTGAAGATTGTTCAAAAATTCCAGCTGGTCCAAAATGCTACCGTTGGAATTTAGGAAAGAGCCAGATGAGGGCAGATGAGTTGGGTGGTAATAAAATAATAATAACAACAGCAACAACAGCAGCAGCAGCAACAATAATAATAAATTTTATTTACGGTATATCCCGCCCTCCCCAGCCGAAGCCGGGCTCAGAGCGGCTAACAACAGTAAAATGATAAAACATTCTAAAATCATTTCATTATCAAATTTATTCCAATCAAATTAATGGCAACCATTGGGCTAGAAGTTCTGTGAGGATTGCCAAAGGACTAACTAGGTTTTACTCAGAGTAGATCTGTTAAAATTAATGGGCTTAACTTAATCATGTTCATTGAGTTATATGTGTCTACTCTGAGTAAAACCACCCACTATCCCAAGCTTGTATCCACTACACTGGTTACCAGTTAGCTACTTGGTTCAATCCAAGATGCTGGCTTTGATTTTTAAATCAACTGAATGTTGAGTTCACTCATTTCAGAAAGGTGTGGTGAACATTCTTGTAATAATGTTCTGAATAAAATTGCTCTGAATTCTGAAAACACATAGCTGAAGGTTTGTATGTAGATAAAGGTCGGCTGAACTCTTCTGTGGGAAAAATGCATTGAATTCAATTCAGCTTTGAGAATGCACTGCTGTTTTTCACGTTTCCACCAGTTTCCTCACAATTTTTTATTATTATACTGCATTTGGTCTAGGACCCTCGTACCTATGGGCCCGCCTCTCCTGGTATGTCCCACAGAGGAACTTACAGTATTCAAACAAAAACATCCTGAAGGTCCCAGGCCACAGAGAGTTAGGCAGGCCAGAGCCAGGGCTTCTTCGGCTGTAGCTCCAATCTGGTGGAACGCTCTGTCACAAGAGACTAGGGCCCTGCGGGACTTGACATCTTTCCGCAGGGCCTGCAAGACAGAGCTGTTCCACCAGGCCTTTGTTCAGGGCACAGCCTGACTCCCTCCTTTGGCAATCTTCACAGAACTTTAGCCTAATGGTTGCCATCAATTTGATTTGAATTAATTCTATAATGAAATGATTTTAGAATGTTGTACTATTTTATTGTTGTTAGCTGCCCTTAGCCCGGCTTCGGCTGGGGAGGGTGGGATATAAATAAAAATTTATTATTATTATTATTGAGATGGTAGAGGTAAAGGTAAAGGTACCCCTGCCCGTACGGGCCAGTCTTGCCAGACTCTAGGGTTGTGCGCCCATCTCACTCAAGAGGCCGGGAGCCAGCGCTGTCCGCAGACACTTCCGGGTCACGTGGCCAGCGTGACAAGCTGAATCTGGCGAGCCAGCACAGCACACGGAACGCCGTTTACCTTCCCGCTAGTAAGCGGTCCCTATTTATCTACTTGCACCCGGGGGTGCTTTTGAACTGCTAGGTTGGCAGGCGCTGGGACCGAGCAACGGGAGCGCACCCCGCCGCGGGGATTCGAACCGCCGACCTTTCGATCGGCAAGTCCTAGGCGCTGAGGCTTTAACCCACAGTGCCACCCGCATCCCTATTGAGATGGTAGCCATTCACAATGGGTCTCTCTTTATTGTTTGTTAGACATCACTATAATAAAATCTGTAGATCAATAAAAACATGACAGTTAGCAAGAATGTAGTTTGGTGTGATCCATCTCATCATTCCAAAGCAGTAACAAGTTACTCAAATGGGCAGGGCTCTTAGCTTTTCCGCTCAACGCTTTCCAAGATCTACAGGGGCTGGGCTTGCGGGCTTCCCAGAAGTGTTGTGTTAGATACTGTGGAAAACCAGGTGCTTGCGTAGATGGGCCTTTTGATGTGTCATCTGTAGCAGACTGCTATTTATTCAAGGAGTACTTGTCCAGAGGATGACCTGGTGCCTCATGGTTTCTGGAACTGTAGCAGACAGACCTACTGCAAGGTGGCCTGACCCAGGAAATACCATCTTCTTAGACAATAGTGCTTACTTAGGATCACTGAACAAAGATTAATTAATCTTTGTTCCCCATGCTTTTTTTTCTAGGGGGATTCAGGGGAACGCATACCCCTAAACATTTTGTGAATCTAATGGGAGAAGAAACTAATTTTTTTTTTAAAAAAAATAGTTTCTTCTCTAGCACAGTGAATCGTCAGTTCCATTGCTACCCCCAATGTTCATTTACAGTGGTACCTCGGGTTACAGACGCTTCAGGTTACAGACTCCGCTAACCCAGAAATAGAACCTCGGGTTAAGAACTTTGCTTCAGGATGAGAACAGAAATCGTGCTCCGGCGGCGCGGCAGCAACGGGAGGCTCCATTAGCTAAAGTGGTACCTCAGGTTAAGAACAGTTTCAGGTTAAGAACGGACCTCCGGAACGAATTAAGTTCTTAACCCAAGGTACCACTGTACTGTATTGGTTTTTCCCAATTTGAACTATAAAATGGTGGTTTTCTTAAGTCAAAATGGGAGTACCCCTAAACATATTTTTTTTAGAAAAAAAGCACTGGTTATGCCTTGCACCGATAAGTCCTCTTTGCTTTCTGAATGTTGTGTGTGTGTGTGTGTGTGTGTGTGTGTGTGAGAGAGAGAGAGAGAGAGAGAGAGAGAGAGAGAGAGAGAGATATTTTAGGTGTGTGTGTGTCTTTTATAATAATAATAAAAATCAAGAAAGCACGCCACACAAGCCTGAAGTTGTGTCATCCTATTCCACAGGTATGAAAGTAGCAGGGATGCCCCCCTCACTGTGTTTCAGGCAACATGTGGTTTATCCTTCAGGATAATTGTATACTGTTGTGGCAAAGAGACCAAGCTATGCACCAGGAAGGCCATGGCATGAACTCACTAAATGACTTCTGGCAAGTCAACTCTCTCTCAACCTCACTTTTCTCCTGCCTCTCAAATCTCTAATGTGGGAATTAATGACACTGACTTACAGGGGGTTTTTCTTTGTATGAATGACAGCTAAATAATACCTGTGACACACTTTGAACTGTTGAAAGCACTATACAAAAACATTAAGTATTATTATTATTACCTTGGCAGAGAGAAGAAAAGTAACCACAGCAAAAGCTGTTAAAATGCACAGCTATTCCCCCAATTTGATGTAAAATGCACGTGACACTTTCACTCCCCACCCCCAAAAAACTCTTTGCTCTTCCTTACTGAACCTTGATGTGACACTGTCCCATTCTGTGAACCTGTTAAAAGCTGTGTTAAGGGTTTGCTACTATGGTGGGTGCTGCCTGAACAGAGTGGATGGAGAAACCTTGCCCCATATAGCAAGCAATTTCGAAGGAGGACAAGGTTCAATTTACCATTTAGACAGACTGCGTTCCAGTAAGGTGTTACGTGTAGGTTTAATGTTCAGGATTATAAACTGCTGTTGTATCATATAAGGGCAACACAAGGTTGATTCTTCAAAGGTTGGAAGTGGTTAAGAAAGTTAAATATCTTGGGATTATATTAACTCCCAAATGTATTGATCTTTTTCAAAACAATTATGTACCAGTCTGGAATAAGATTAGGAAGGACCTGGAAGTGTGGGGAAGAATGAAGCTGTCATTTTGGGGAAGAATTGCAACGGTAAAAATGAATGTGCTACCAAAAATGTTGTTCTTATTTCAATCAATACCAGTAATTAAAGGTGTTACGGTTTTTAAAGAATGGCAAAGAGCATTATCAAGATATGTCTGGCAGGGCAAGAAGCCTAGAATAAAATTTATGATTTTAACGGATGCAAAAGATAGAGGAGGCTTTGCCCTGCCAGACCTAAAGTTATATTTTGAGCCCGCATGTCTTTGCTGGGTGAAAGAATGGATAAAGTTGGAAAATTCAGAACTTTTGGATTTAGAAGCATATGATAATAGATTTGGTTGGCACGCATATTTATGGTATGAGGAAAAAAGAGTGCATAAAGGTTTTGAAAATCACATTTTCCGAGGTCCGCTGATTGAAGTATAGAATAGGTACAAAAATTTATTAGAGTTTAAAACTCCATTCTGGCTGTCGCCAATGGAGGTAATGAGTGTTAAGAAGATCAATATGACGGGGAGTTGGATTACATATGAGAATTTAATTATAAAAGAAGGAAATAAATGGAAATTGAAGCCATACGATGAAGTTAAAGAATATGTGTTTGATTGGTTACACTACTTCCAAGTGAATGCGATGTTTAAAAAAGAGATGCTGGAAAGAGGTTTTCAAGATGAAAAATCTAGATTTCAAAAAGAAATTGTGAATAATGATGTTAAAATTTTATCAAAAATGTATAAATTATTACTTGAGTGGCATACTAAGGATGAAGGGGTTAAAGTTGCAATGATTCAGTGGGCCAAAGATTTTGGTTATAATATTCAACTTGATGATTGGATAAGATTATGGAAAGAAGGAATGAAATTTACTGCATGTACTACAATAAAAGAAAATGTTATGAAAATGTTATATAGATGGTATGTTACACCAGTAAAACTTGGAAAGATGTACAAAGTGAGTAATAAATGTTGGAAATGTCAGGAGAAAGAAGGAACATTTTATCATATGTGGTGGGAATGTAAAAAAATGAAAGGTTTCTGGGAAATGATTTATAATGAATTGAAAAAAATGTTGAAATATACCTTTGTTAAAAAGCCAGAAACTTTTCTGTTAGGAATACTAAGAAATGACATAAAAAAGAAGGATGAGATTCTTCAAAGGTTGAGGATTTCCAGTTAGTAAACAGGCTCACTACCTCGTCGTCTTTTGAAATCTGCAAAGGACACCGTGGTCCAGGTTTTGCACACTCAAAAATGTAGCTACGAATTAAAGTAAATGGCACATTTTTAATATGTGTGGCAAAATGGGTTTATTTCACAACCACCATGGGTAATTCATGGCAAGTTGGCTTTCAGCTCAATTTATTAGTAACGTGTGATAAAGGGGAGAAGATAATCAACTACATTTGGTAACATTTGTCGATATGAGAGGCAGTAGGGATTGTTTGTCTCATTTTTGTGTGTGTAACATATAGAACAGAGAGATGAAAGCAAAGTTGGAAAATCAGCTGAAGACTCAGCAAGAGAGCACTGCGTAGAGTTGAGCAATGCTGAGCAGATTACATATTACTAGATTATTTATGAACTATCCACAAAGAAGGCGATTTGAATATTTTGATCCTTAGTTCACATTTGATGAAGTTCTTCTCGGCGGAGATAATATGCATACGTTTCTTCCTGACATCCGTATGGCCAGGATATTGATTTACAGTGTAAATTTATAATACTGCAGGTAATAGATCTTTACAGTCATATCTAATGAAAAATTGATATACAAACAGTTTTCTAATTTTAACTTTGGCAAATGATGCACTCATGATTTAAATAGAATAATCCTCTCTTATGTAAACTTTAAAGTACTTTCCTGTATGCTTGTTACTTTCAGACCAAATGACATTAAATATAGGTAAAGGTAAAGGTAAAGGGACCCCTGACCATTAGCGTAATGGTTCTAGGGGTTGCTCGTGCGTAAGTTGCTGCCACTCCTGGCTAGGTTACCTGGTTGAACCCTCTCTGTCTGGACAGCCTCAAGTTTCGTGGCTGTCTCAGTCGCTGGCAGAATCCGTCAGTGGGCGTTTCTTGAACCTTTTCCAGCATAAAAGCTGTTTGACGCCAAGTCTCCTCCTACTCTCCCTGCGCAGAAGTCTCCTGCGCAGGGAGGGTGTGGGCAGCGGAGTACCCATACTCTCTCTGGTGAGGAGTCCTGGAGCCTCCCCTCCGATTCCCCCACCTGCCCCCTTCTCCACTGGTGTTACGCTGATTTTCTTCCCCCGTAGATGGGCTGTCTCTCTCCCTACTAGGACCCTCTCCGGCATCTCTCTGGAGCCTTACCTTTGCCTCTAGCTCCGATGGCAGTTCCCTGACAATTAGGTCCAGTCGTGACCAACTCTGGGGTTGCAGCGCTCATCTCGCTTTATTGGCCGAGGGAGCCGGCGTACAGCTTCCGAGTCATGTGGCCAGCATGACTAAGCCACTTCTTGAGCAGCGCACAGAAACACCATTTACCTTCCTGCTGGAGTGGTACCTATTTATCTACTTGCACTTTGACATGCTTTCGAACTGCTAGGTTGGCAGGAGCTGGGACTGAGCAACGGGAGCTCACCCCGTCGCGGGGATTCGAACCACCGACCTTCTGATCAGCAAGTCCTAGGCTCTGTGGTTTAACCCACAGCGCCACCCGCGTCCCTTGACATTAAATATACTATTGGGTTATTCCCCCCCCCATAAAAATTTCCCCTCACAAGTGCAAGAAACTAGGCTTTGCAGGGAGAGAAGAGGGTATTTAAACAAACATTCCTCCATTCAAAATGGCCTCCCCTCAGTTGCTTTCATCCCTCGGTCTTCTCTTATACCAAGGACCTTTTCAGACATGACTCAGCTGCAAACCCAGGTTTCAGAGTTGATATCCAGTTCCTAGAAGGGTAGCCATATTAATCTGTTGCAACAAGCACAACAAAGACTAGTCAGTTTGTTTTGGCATAAGCCCAAGGGTCAGCAAACTTTTTCAGCAGGGGGCCGGTCCACTGTCCCTCAGACCTTGTGGGGGGGGGTCAGACTATATTTTTTTGCGGGGAAATGAATGAATTTCTATGCCCCACAAATAACCCAGAGATGCATTTTAAATAAAAGGACACATTCTACTCATGTAAAAACACCAGGCAGGCCCCACAAATAACCCAGAGGTGCATTTTAAATAAAAGGACACATTCTTCTCATGTAAAAACATGCTGATTACCGGACCGTCCGTGGGCTGGATTGAGAAGGCAATTGGGCCGGATCTGGCCCCAGGGCCTTAGGTTGCCTACCCATGGATAAGTTTTGGTAGGCAAATCAGACACGTGGAGTGGACAGCAAAGTTGTTGCAGAGATGACTGTGTTCTTCACGCACATGAATCCAATGAGTAGGGAAAAAATTGTTTTCTTGCGGAGTTAACTACATAAACTGAAATTTGAGACATCACTTTATGAGTCTGTCAGTAGAAGTGCATGGGCTGATGTCAGATCCAGTGTATGAAGAAAAACAGCCAAGAGGAGGGAACCTCAACACATGTTAGGAAACTGGACTTCCGGGTTGGCGCCATCGTCTAATGGTGGATTCCCTCCGAGCTCCGGAGGGAATCTGCTCAACAGGGCTGAAGCCTGTGGACCTGGTGACTCGGTGGGCACCATTTGCGCGCCCCCCCAACCCGCAAAGAAGCCTTTTTAAAGGCTTCGGAACGGGGGACAGAGGGAGGTGTGGTGCTGAGAGTTCGACTGCTTCCCCTGCTGAGTGAAGCCGCATGCCATGGACGGAGAGCGTTAACTTCTTCTTTTGAACTTTTGGATCAAAGTAACGACCCGTGAGTAACACGGTAATTGGACTTAAAAGGGAAAATTACTTCTGGGAATTCGGCAAGATCGGGTAAGGTGCTAAAAAGGAAGTCAACCTGCCCGCCTTGTAAGCATCGTAAAGCAAGGATTTTATTACTAAGGTTGTGTGAATGTCTTTTGTTTTTTGTGGAAAAGCGCAATTAACTTTATATTGGGCCAATTTAAGTGACTGTGCTGGAGGATAAGAGAACGGAATTCACCCCTCCCCCAAAACCCGGGAGCGATCGGGCAGAGAGCCTGTGGAAGAGGTTTATAGACTTTGACAGCTGTCAAATTAGCTGCCAAAGCTGGAAAAAAAAAAAGGAGAACTGTCTCTTTGCTGTCTTTGCTGGTTACATTTGATACAATTTGGTAACAAATTGTTAAAAACAAAGAAGAAAAGGTTAATTTGTCATTAAGTAACTAGAATCCCTCTAGAGGGGGTTCAGGACATTACAAAAATGGCTGTAAGTGGAAAAATACTGGCTGAACTGGAAAAGACCTTCCGTCTTTTGGGATATCTACAGAAGCAGACAGATGTTTTGACTATGAGTGTAATAACAATGAAGGGAACAGTAAACAAAATTGCTGAACCTGGAAAGGATATGATTCAAGCTCCTGCAGATGAACAGGTGTTGTTGCTGATACAAAAATCCTTATAGCCAAACAGGAGAAAGAGTCTGAGTCATTTGAGATGCCATTTAAAGAATATGAGAAAGAAGGAGGCGCTGGGATGTTGCAGATGGCTAAAGAGAGCCAGAGGCCTGTTAAGTTGGAAACAATTGAAAATAAGAACATGACAATGAAAGTTTGGCTGGAAGTGAAGAATGGAATCTGGAGAGATCTCCTCTTATGGGGATCTGAAGACATATGGAATATAAATATGGACAGTACAGAGTTTGGAGTCTTTGGGACATTTGAACTTATGAGAAGCAAGAAACAAGATTTTGGCTCCATTGTTAAATATGGAGGTCTGGCTGGAAGAAATATGGATTTTACTGGAACAGAGCCTCTTCGAGATTCGGAATTTAAAATAAAGGACTATCAAGAAAACCGGCAGAGAGAAATTGAGAGAGGGTTAAGTGCCTTGGATGTGAGATTGCCAGGCTGATTTTGGATGGACTGATGGACTTTGGTTGGGGATCGAAACCGGGAAAGGGGGTGGGAGGGCTTCGGGAATTTAAAGGGTGTAAAAATATGATTCTGTTTTAATTAAGTTGGCTTTTGCCACTAACATAAAAATGGGGAATTTGGGGAGAGATTTGGGGCCGACCTTAGCAAAAGATTATCAAAAATAAGTGTTTCGTGTATAAAGATTGGGATTTTTAAGTTTAAATAGGTTAATTAAATTGATGGAGGAATTTAGGGAAAGTATGTTAAGAATAAGTTTTGAAATATAAAGATAGAGGTTTAGAAGTTAAAATTTGTTTAAGATAATTGAATTAGAGGAAATAAGGTAAAGTGGGGGGGATAAAAATTGCGGAGCTAAAAATTGGAATTGGAATACAAGAAGGGTAGGTGTGGGGAAGTCAAGGAAATTGGGTATGGAATATAATTATGGTAAACTTTTTAAATTGCTGTTTTTCTTTTTCTTTTCTTTTTTCTTTTTTTCTTTTTCTCTTTTCTGTTTTCCTTTGTATTCTTTTTTGAAAATTTTAATAAACATAATTAAAAAAACAAAAACAAACACATGTTAGGAAACTGTTCTGTTGACAAAAGAACCACACATTTCAGGAATCTGAACCATCTTTTGAGCTTGCAATCCTTATTTAAAATCCCCACGCATATCAAAGGATTCCATAATGTCTCCACAAAATCAACCCTGTACCTGCAAAGCCGCCCTGCTGTGGTCAAAGAAGGGAACTGCAGAAATATCAGACACACCACAAAAACTTATGGAATATGCAGAAATGGTGAAACTTACCAGAAAGATAAGAAATCAGGATAACAAACTTTTTTTATATAAACGAATGGAAATGGTTTATGGAACATTTACAAATAAACTGTAAACAGATATGAACATTGGCAAGATTATTGCAATAACCAGCAGTTTTATAAGAATATATATATTTAAAGTAGATGAATAAATGAGTAAATTAAGTTAATTTGGATATGCAGAAAATATTAAAAATAAATTTAAGGAACCACAGAAAGAGGGGGAAGGAAGTCAAGGTTTAAAATGTTGAAATGACTGTGAAATTATTGAAATGTATAAAACTGGAAATCATAAATAAAATATTTTTTCCTCCAAAAAAGGGGGCGGGGGGGAGAGACACCAGTAATGAAGCCCTTTTCCACCAGTTGGGCAGAGGGTGCAAGACATCTTTCCTCATGGTCACTTCTCAGAAAGAGCAGCATGAAGGCGATCCTCATAGACTGTTGTTCCTGAGTCTATGTCACAAGGGTGAAAGGAAAGAGAGAGTACAAAGCGATATGATAGGAAGCAACTCCTGTGGGTGATGTTCCCTCAGCCCCCCAATAAAATATTTGAGGTGGCCAGGGCCCCCCAAAGTTGATGGACATTGCCATTCAAATGGCGTGTGTGCGCAGTGTCGTGCTGATGCTCGGGGATGCTTAGTTTGGTCAGAATCGAGTACAGTCATACCTCGGGTTGAATGTGCTTCAGGTTGAGCGCTTTCGGGTTGCGCTCTGCGGCAACCCGGAAGTAATGGACCTTGTTACTTCTGGGTTTTGCCACTCGTGCAGACGCTCAGATGATGTTCATCTTCCAGCTGGCAAGAATTTGAGGCGTGTTATTTATATGTGTAAATAGCCAGGCCAAAATAGGTAACCACCATTCTGAGTGAGTCTTGGAACTCTGGGGGCACCATGCCTTCTCCTGGGGCTAGAAATTATTATTATTATTATTATTATTATTATTATTATTATTATTATTATTATAATAATAAAAAAATTATACCCCACCCATCTGGCTGGGTTTCCCCAGCCACTCTAGGCAGCTCTCAACAGAATATTAAAAATACAATCAAACATTAAAAACTTCCCTAAACAGGGCTGCCTTCAGATGTCTTCTAAAAATCAGATACAGTAGTACCTCTGGATGCGAACGGGATCCGTTCCGGAGCCTCGTTTGCATCCTGGGTAAAACGTAACACGCGACTGCATGCCTGCATTTCGCCGCTTCCGCGAAGCGCGTGATGTCACTTTGAGCGTCTGCAACGCATTCTGTTACTTCCAGGTCACCGCGGAGCGTAACCTGAAAATGCTCAACCTGAAGCATATTTAACCCAAGGTATGACTGTAGACACCTACATAGTCATAAAGACGCCTGCTTCTTGGGAGAAGGGCAATGACAGGCCTAGACAGCATCTTGAGAAGTAGAGACGTCACCTTGCCAACAAAGGTCCATATAGTTAAAGCCATGGTTTTCCCAGTAGTGATGTATGGAAGTGAGAGCTGGACCATAAAGAAGGCTGATCGCCAAAGAATTGATGCTTTTGAATTATGGTGCTGGAGAAGACTCTTGAGAGTCCCATGGACTGCAAGAAGATCAAACGCATCCATTCTGAAGGAAATCAGCCCTGAGTGCTCACTGGAAGGACAGATCGTGAAGCTGAGGCTCCAGTACTTTGGCCACCTCATGAGAAGAGAAGACTCCCTGGAGAAGACACTGATGCTGGGAAAGATGGAGGGCACAAGGAGAAGGGGGCGACAGAGGACGAGATGGTTGGATAGTGTTTTCGAGGTTACCAGCATGAGTTTGACCAAACTGCGGGAGGTAGTGGAGGACAGAGGTGCCTGGCGTTCTCTGGTCCATGGGGTCACGAAGAGTCGGACACGACTAAACGACTAAACAGCAACAACAATGACTGTAGTTGACATCTGATGGGAGGGTGTTCCACAGGTAGGGTGTCACTACCGAGAAGGCTCTCTGCAAAGTATAAAGATATATACTACAAAGTATAAAGATGAACATTGTCTCATAACTTAGTACTGAATGACTGATAAACTCCCAATGTTTAAAAAATTCTATTTGGCGACTTTCCTTCCCTATTCCTTTTAAATGTAAGCTGTGAAGTGCTGTATCCTAGACACATTATATCCTTGCATCGTCTCAATAGGCATTGAATATTTCCAGTTGCTAGCAAGGCCTTTTTGCCTAGCTGTTGCTATCACAGACATCAAAAGACTGACATCTATTTCTTTTAAATAACCAAAATGGTGTGTTCTTTGTGTTTCTGGAATAGTATAACCAGGAATATCTTCTCTTCCATTCAGTAATTTGATAGAGATTGCGTATCCATTCATAGCTCTTTGCGTTTATTCTGTAACAAATGAAAATTGAACTAAATAAGCCCCCACTTGGTTCATTTTTTTTATTTCCCCCCAAAACAAATGCAAATATTAGGTGAGGATTCGACAGCCTGGTGTGGTACATTCTTAAACAAGACTTGCAGCTTAATTCTGCTGAGCATAAATAAATTGTCACCTGGCTTTTATGAACAGAGGCTTTGCATTCAAGCTTTCCATGCAAAATAGCAGGATTGGGCCTCAAAATGGGCTACTTGCTTAGCAACTGCCCAGTTAAGATTAGGTATAAGATTATGCATGGTCTGTAAGAAGCAGACAGAGGGGAGCTTCTCTCATAAGACTAGAATATCCAATGCTGAATGTTGGAACATTCAGAACAGAAAAAAGGAGATAGTTCGTCACACAGTGCCATAATTAAACAACAGAATTTGCTAACATACGATATAGTGGATCGCTTTAAAAGGGGATTAGAAATTTTTGGGGGGGAGGATAATGCTATCGGTGACTATGATGGCTATTTACTACTGCCAGCAGCAGAACCAGGATGCCTTTAAATATCAATTGCTCAGAAACACAAGTAGGGAGAGTGTTCAAATCCAGGTTAAATTATAGTGAGGAGTTTTGAAAAAACAGCACCCACTATAGTTTAACCTGGACTTAAATAATCATACAAGAATTTATCATTCTTTTCCATGTTTGTAGTAAAATGGCTACATGAAATAGCCGTATTGAATACAATACTCATCTTCTAATTAAATCATGAGCTCAAAATATAATGAAAATAATTCAAATTCAAATTCCCCCCATTATATATCATATACAATTACAGAGATTCTTATGTAATTTTCCTCTGATAGAATCCTACCCAGCTCTGGAGCTTCCGTTTACTAGGAATTTTTACCAATAATTGTTGGGAGTCCATCCAGATTTCTTCCCATCTCTATTGAAAAGAATGAAACTGTCAGATATATGAAACATGCTTGGCTTTGCCCTTCTGGGCTGCAATCCTATACACACTTTCCTGGGAGTAAGCACAACTAAACTCAGTGGAACTTGTTTCTGAGTAGACATGTCTAGGATTATTCTGTGAAAAATAATTACATTCATTTTTTCTCAAGAAAGCAAAATTATTTGTGTGTGATATGTAATCATATGTATAGCACTATGGAATTGAAACTTGCCTTTCTAATGTTGCAGAAGGTGTACTGTAACTTACCTTTCAAAATATAAATATAAACAAAGCTGCCTACAAGTGAATCCTTGGCAATGTTAACATTTTTTATAGATTATTCACAATTATCTTAGCACATAATTAAAATTAATATGGACTGGGCCCAATATCTTTGAGTGGGAAAGATAACCTTTTAAAAACAAACAAGCACTTGAAAGATTGCTGTTGTGGAGTGCAATGTGTAAATAATAGCTATAGTGTGTGTTCTGGAAAGGCATCTCCCATATGTAGACTTGACGACTCCATCCCCACCAGGAATGTAGGCTAGGTAAAACCTGAAAATCCCATTTTCACTAACACAAACCACATGGCGAAGTTAAGACACAAATGAACACTGAGCATTTTGTGACAGAAACTGGAACAGGAATCTGCACCAGCAGCCAAAATTTAGAGCAGAAAGGTGTGCGAACTATGTTAGGAAATGGTTTTTCCAAGAACAGATGGTGAAAAATGCTGCGTTAGCTAGAAAGCAGCGTTTGAGCCAGTTTGCTGGCAAAATGGTTTCTACCCATGCTCTAGTTGTGGGAACAATGAGGCTGACGCTGTCAATAAGAGTATAAACACACACACACAAATCCTGACATATATCTCCCCATTTCTCCCCTGAAAGAAATGAGTTAAGTCTAAGAGCCCCGGTTCACAATGTTGCAGTCCTCGATATAAAGTACTCCCTGGGTGTATGTTGCATTGAACTTACAGGGACTTACTTCTGAGTAAACAGGCAATGGATCAGGTTTTAAGTCATGGTGTTTACATATAGTCTTCCCTCCACCTTTCACTTTCATGGTTCTGCTTGTTTATGGGATGTTCTCATTCTTAGGTTATCTACATTGTTTGGTATTGCTTGTTGAATTGCTTTCTTGCTTGCTGAATGCGAAGGACGCCCTCTTTGTAATTTTTCTATTTTGAAAACTCTAATGCATGGTTTGGCAATATTTGTTAACAAAGAGTCCTTGAACTTTAAGTGGGGAGATTATTCGGCAAGAGGGAAAGGCTTCAGGTTGGAAGCTGAATTCTCCAGAAGGACTAAGAAATGTGCTCGGTAGCAAAGGCAGAATTATCAGCAGAGAAAGTAGAAAATGCATCGGGTTGTGGAGAGAAAACACAGCAACGTACATTTGAGTATGGAACTAAAACTGACCTCACATACATTATCTTGCTGTATAATTCTTGCAACAAACTCAGAAGGACAGTATTTTACTGTCTCCATATTGCAGTTTTTGGGCCTTGTTGATTGGACTTGTTAATTTATAGTTTAGAGAACAATCCTAATTCCTTGCTGCTGAATAAGGTTAGGATAGGCTCGTCTACAAATCTTGGCCCCTGCTGTGCCCACAGAAGGATTGGTCTGTATAGTTAAAGGTCCGTATAGTCAAAGCTATGGTTTCCCCAGTAGTGATGTATGGAAGTGAGAGCTGGACCATAAAGAAGGCTGATCGCCAAAGAATTGATGCTTTTGAATTATGGTGCTGGAGGAGACTCTTGAGAGTCCCATGGACTGCAAGATGATCAAACCTATCCATTCTGAAGGAAATCAGCCCTGAGTGCTCACTGGAAGGACAGATCCTGAAGCTGAGGCTCCAATACTTTGGCCACCTCATGAGGAGAGAAGACTCCCTGGAAAAGACCCTGATGTTGGGAAAGATTGAGGGCAGAAGGAGAAGGGGACGACAGAGGACAAGATGGCTGGACAGTGTTCTCGAAGCTACCAGCATGAGTTTGACCAAACTGCGGGAGGCAGTGGAAGACAGGAGTGCCTGGCGTGCTCTGGTCCATGGGGGCATGAAGAGTCGGACACGACTAAATGACTAAACAACAACAACAAGGCTCATTTACCAGTCTTGGCCCCTGCTGTGGTTTTATTCTTATTTTTGTTCAAGCTCTTTGCATTCCATTTCAGCATTCCTGCATCCTGCTAGTTATGTCACTTAGAACCCTTTCCTAGTACAGGATATGGCAGAATATAAAAAGCTTACATTTTGGACCAGAGGACTTTTGGATGGTATACTTTCTTTTGCTAGAATTGAGTAGGTTCATACCATTGTAGTTTTACATTTACACCGTTGGTCCATTCTCTCTCTTACCCCCCCCCACCCCACTAGCAAAATCCCACCCACCACCATTTCCCATGAGCCTCTAAGCAAGCTCTGAATAGTTACCAAATTAGTCAACCAACCAACTTAGGCCTGAAGCTTGAGTTCCTTTTGAGCAACCTGGCTGTTGACTTCAGCACCAGCTGAAGTTTCTAAACCCTCTTCAGAGACAGCCCCATGTATAGTACTCTAACCTAGAGGTTACCAGTCCATAGACAACGAAAGTTAGACTATTCCTGTCCAGATTGTCCCTATCCTGGGCCACTAGCCGAAGCTGATGGAGGACACTCCACAACACTGAGGCCACCTGAGCCTCAAGCAACAGCAAAGGATCCAAGCTGCATACCTGGTCCTTCAGAGGGAGTTTAACCCCATCAAGAGAAGAAGAAGAAGAAGAAGAAGAAGAAGAAGAAGAAGAAGAAGAAGAAGAAGAAGAAGAAGAGGAGGAGGAGGAGGAGGAGGAAGAAGAAGAAGAAGAGGAGTTTGGATTTGATATCCCGCCTTTCACTCCCCTTCAGGAGTCTCAAAGCGGCTAACAATCTCCTTTCCCTTCCTCCCCCACAACAAACACTCTGTGAGGTGAGTGGGGCTGAGAGACTTCAAAGAAGTGTGACTGGCCCAAGGTCACCCAGCAGCTGCATGTGGAGGAACGGAGACGCGAACCCAGTTCCCCAGATTACGAGACTACCGCTCTTAACTACACCACAAGCAACCTCCCATTCATCTGGTCCAGGGAACTGCCCATTAACAGTGCCTCCAACTTATTGTTGTCGGCATCCGGGGGCCGAACGGCCAGCTGGCTAGCCCCCAGCTGGATCGTCTCCTTCCAGCCGTCACACTGCGAAGATCCCTTAACCTCTGGTGTGACATAAATCAGGGACCCAAGTGAGCTGACACGGGCACCACAACTTGAAGTGAGCTTCTGTTTATTGGATCTCATCCAGTCCATTACTAAAGCAAGACATGCACATCCACTGCCACAACTGCAAATGTAAAGGAATAGAGCTGTGTGTTGTCGGCATGTTGCTGACAACAGGGTCACCTTAAGTCTATCCGGTGCCGTGGTGCAAAGATCCTTCCGGCGTGCCCCCCTTTCCCAGAGTTGCGGACCTTTTTACAACACTGCCGGCAGCTTTGCAGGGCTGGAGGAGGCGGGCAGCGACTGGAGGGCAGCTCCTCTGGTGGGGAAGAGGCGAAGGCTCCGGGCGCGGCGCTGCTTCAGCAAGGCGGGCAAGCTGATGTCAGGAGGCGCCGCGCCCAGCCTCCTCCTTTTCCCTGGCACCCATGCCTTGGTGGCCACATCAGGCAGATACTCCAGGCATGGCGCTGCTTTGGCACAGCGTGGCGGAGGTGGGCGAGGACAGCGAGCTGATGCCGGGAGATGCTGTGCCCAGCCTCTGCCTCTTCCCTGGCGCCCTGCAGAACTTGGCACCCTGGCACCCTGTGCCACTTGCATCTATGGGCAAGATGCCCCTGGCTGACAACATACTTCAAAACTGTGGATGACCCCACTCAGTAGTTTCATGTAGATATTAAACAGCATAGGGGATAAAAGCAAACCCTGAGGATCCTCATATTGAAGGCTCCACAACGCCGAAGAGCACTCCCCAGCCATCACCCTCTGGAAGCAGCCATCAAAGTAGCAAGTCTGGGACCTCTAACTCAGACAGCCACTGGATACTCTGGTCAATGGTATCGAAAGCCACTGAGAAGTTGAGGTGAATTAGCAATGACACATTTCCTTTGTCTCTCTTCTGATAGAGGTCATCATAAAGAGTGACCAAAGCAGTTTTTGTGTCTGAATCCTGATTGAAATGGATCTAGAAAATCAGTTTTTTCCAAGGGCGTCTGGATCTCTTGGGTCCTGGAAGACTACTATATATGCAGCTCATAGTCAATATGCTGGGTTGTTTTGTCCTCTCTCACCTGAAAAACTATTGTTTATTCCAGAAACATCTGGTGGTGTTGGTTTGGAAGTTTGCCTAATTCTAAGCCTCCTAGTGATTTCACTTAGAAGCAAATCAACCTTTCGTTCCCCCAGTACTCAGGTGTTCGAAAGCTCCAGTTTCTGCCAGTCTCTAATGAATGATCAAATCCTACAAACAAACCCACCCTAATCTGCCTCTGATCAACCAGAGTTTATCCTATCACCACACCTAGCCCATTAAATTTCTTCAGGATCCATCTCTGAACATTAGCCTCCCCCCCACCTTTTAGGGATGTGGAATGCAGATTGACACCTGATATAACGGGTGTATCAGTGATGCAACCCTACTTTTGACCTAATCTGAAATCTGTGTTCAGTACAGTCTACTTTCACATAAAGTATGCTTAGAATTCTAGCATACTAGCAACAATAACATTCAGATGAAAGAGATGGAAAATGTAGTATGACAAATGGAAATAGTTTCTCTGAAATGTCTAAGGAAAGTGAGTCTACAACTGACTTTAGGCTGCTTGTCCCTTTGCTGAACTGATCTTATTAATAAAGTTAATCTAAATGTGCTCTTCTGCAATAGAAACCCAGTTTAACAAAGGATGCCACATTTAAGACTAAGCTTACTGTAAGTCTGTCGTTCACATGTGTGGCCTGATCACAAATATGTTTACTTGGAAAAAAGTCCCACTCATTTCTGTTTAATTGTATCCAAATACTTGCAAAACAGAAGAATAATAAAGTCACTTTTCTGTAGATTTGTGTTGCCGGAGGCCTTTTGGATTTTCAAACTATTGTGCAAAGATGAGATATTTGTGTATGTGGTTTATAATCTTGTTGACTGTGTTACTGATTTCAGTTTTCTGCTGTGAAGTTGAGAGAATGGAAATGTCAAGGCAGTTTTTAGTAGTGTAGCTCTCCTCTTTCAACAGCTAAAGCATCTAGTTGTGGCAACTGCCAAGAGGAGTGAGCAGGTGGCACAGGCTAGCCCATTACCGGGTCAAGAGGTAGTTTTGCAGTAAGCTACCAAATGCTTGCTGTTTGTTGAGATTATTGCAAGGAAAGTCTGATACAGCAAGGTACCGTACCCTCCAGCATTTCTCCAATGAAAATAGGGATGTCTTATCCAATAATAATAATAATAATAACCCATCTGACTGGGTTGCTCCAGCCACTCTGCCAGCTTCTAACATGTATAAAAACACAATTGAACATTTTTAAAACTATAGAGGGATGCTTCCAGTGTCTTCTGAAGGATGTATAGCTACTTATCTCCTTGACTCAGGGTTCGCATGACTTCATACCCTCCGACATTTCTGCGATGCAAATAGGGACGTCCTAAGGAAAAGACGTGAGTGGCGCTGTGGTCTAAACCACTGAGCCTCTTGGGCTTGCTGATCAAAAGGTTGGCGGTTCGAATCCCCACGACGGGGTGAGCTCCCATTGCTTGGTGCCTGTTCCTGCTAACCTAGCAGTTTGAAAGCATGCCAAAAAGTGTAAGTAGATAAATAGGTACCACTCCGGCGGGAAGGTAAATGGCATTTCCATGCGCTGCTCTGGTTTGCCAGAAGCGGCTTAGTCATGCTGGCCACATGATCTGGAAAAACTGTCTGCAGACAAACGCTGGCTCCTTCGGCCTATAGAGTGAGATGAGCGCGTAACCCCAGAGTCGTCCGCAACTGGACATAACGGTCAGGGTCCCTTTACCTTTACCTTTAAGGAAAAGAGGGACATTTCAGGATCAAATCAGAAACCAGGACGGCTTCTGTAACTCTGGGACTGTCCCTGGGAAATAGGGACAGTTGGAGGGTCTGCGATACTCCTTACAATCATTCTTAAGTTATCTCTTGTTCTGAGAATTTAAAATATGTAGGTGGGCCATAGGGAGTAATTTTATTTATTTTTTTAAAAAAGGGAAGGCTGGAAGACACAAGTAGCACTTGTCTCCTTTTCTCTACTCAAGGTGCACAGCACCAAAAGCTAGCCAAGTTGTTTTATGGTAAAGGTAAAGGTAAAGGTACCCCTGCCCGTACGGGCCAGTCTTGCCAGACTCTAGGGTTGTGCACTCATCTCACTCTATAGGCCGGGAGCCAGCGCTGTCTGGAGACACTTCCGGGTCACGTGGCCAGTGTGACAAAGCTGCATCTGGCGAGCCAGCGCAGCACACGGAAACGCCGTTTACCTTCCCGCTGGTAAGCGGTCCCTATTTATCTACTTGCACCCGGAGGTGCTTTCGAACTGCTAGGTTGGCAGGCGCTGGGACCGAACGACGGGAGCGCACCCCGCTGCGGGGATTCGAACCGCCGACCATGCGATCGGCAAGTCCTAGGCGCTGAGGTTTTACCCACAGCGCCACCTGCGTCCCTTGTTTTATGGTAGAAGAATACAAATACCTGGGTTTAAAAATAAAACAAAGATAAATGAAATACTGTATTTTTTGCTCTATAAGACTCACTTTTCCCCTCCTAAAACGTAAGGGGAAATGTGTGTGCCTCTTATGGAGCGAATGCAGGCTGTGCAGCTATCCCAGAAGCCAGAATAACAAGAGGGATTGCTGCTTTCACTGCGCAGCGATCCCTCTTGCTGTTCTGGCTCCTGAGATTCAGAATCCCCCCCCCCTTGTTTTCCTCCTCCAAAAACTAGGTGCATCTTGTGGTCTGGTGCATCTTATAGAGCGAAAAATACGGTAATTAACTATTTGCTGTCTGTGCTTTCGTTATAACCCCAGAGGCAGCTGCCTGAGGCTGCTGCTAATGGTAGGGCCGGGTCTAGACAATGCAAATCTGAAATGGGTCAGCTGCAATAGTGCAATCTGTCATGGATGCTTATCTGAGATTCCTGCATTGTGGGGGGTTGGACTAGATGACCCTTGGGGTCCCTTCCAACTCTACAGTTCTGTGATTCTATGTACAGCCTCCTGAACCTAAACATTTGCACCTTCATGCCAGTTTAGGGCAGCTGTCAGAATATTCTTCACCAAGAGCATGAAACAAGTGTCTGTGGGTCACGAAGCTGACATGATTGGCCAGTCTCCTTCGTTGTAATTTGCTGAGGCGGCAGGTCCTATTATAATTGGGCTGGGAAGGAAGCTCACATTAAAATCAAAAGCAGTACACATAATTCTTCTTAGCAGAGAAAGAGAGACTTGTTTCTCGGTGTATTTTTGTTTAGCAAATGTTCTGCAGGTTTGTGCGGCAGCTTGGACTGGCGCCAGAGTGTATTTTTTATAAAGCCATGTTTTTTCCATTACCCTGGAATGGTTTCCCTATTTCAGCTTTCTCATCCATCTCCAATCCCGCCCCAACTCCTTTTTATTTTTATTTTTTTTAAAGGATTCTTGAGGTTTCCCAGCTAAGGCCTCCTCTCTGTCCTCGATAAGGTTGAATTCCCTGATGGTAGTTTTAATTGTAAGCATATGCTGTTACCGTGGGGCTGCCATTTGAATTGCAGTCCTTGGTATTAATGGGTGTGCTTGCATGTGCAGAATAGTACTTGAACTTACTAAATTAAAGCGCTGCAGCTTTCCCTTCATCAAGACAGATCTTACGAACAATGACATTTCAGGATCACGGTCAGAGAGAGTTAAATTGTTTAGCTTGTTGGGTTTTAGTCCAGTACCAATCGGTAAGGGAATACTACAGATTGATTATATCAGGTATAATTATCTCCATTATAAAAGCTTCATCCACAGTCCCAATAAATCAACATAGTCCGACCAAAGTTTGTAATACAGTGGTACCTCAGGTTACATACGCTTCAGGTTACATACGCTTCAGGTTACAGACTCTGCTAACCCAGAAATAGTGCTTCAGGTTAAGAACTTTGCTTCAGGATAAGAACAGAAATCGGGCTCCAGCGGCGCGGCAACAGCAGGAGGCCCCATTAGCTTAAGTGGTGCTTCAGGTTAAGAACAGTTTCAGGTTAAGTACAGACCTCCGGAACGAATTAAGTACTTAACCCGAGGTACCACTGTACAATGGTTTGATGTTCAACTTAGATATGTTATTGAACAGCTGAAGCAACACAGATTTAATATCTTAAGGTATTGAGGGGAAAATATTAAGGAGGAAAAATAGGAATGCAATCCAATTACCCACTGTCTCCTCTTACTGGTATGTTGTATGTCCTGCCACTGAATGTGTTTCTGAGCATATAACCCCAGTTCTGGCATTGCTTCTTTGGCTGCTCATACATTTCTGAGCCTATTCAAAGTGCTGGTTTTAACGCATCTCTTGACTTAACACACCAGGCACCTGAGGGCCTTTCCTGACTTTCAGAGGGTGGCAACATACGAACAAGCTTCTTCGGTTGAATGAATGAATCTTTATTTGCGTCAGCCATCGGCCATGGCAATAAAACAAAAATGTGATATACAGTGGAACCTCAGGTTGTGGACGTAATCCGTGATGGAGGCACGTCCGCAACCCGCAGCGTTCATATCCTGAAGCGCTGTGTCCGCGCAGGCGCCGGCGCGATTTGGTGCTTCTGCGCTTGCATGATTGGCAAAACCTGGAAGTACTGTGGTACCTCGGGTTACAGATGCTTCAGGTTACAGATGCTTCAGGTTACAGATGCTTCAGGTTACAGACTCCGCTAAACCAGAAGTAGTACCTCGGGTTAAGAACTTTGCTTCAGGATGAGAACAGAAATTGTGCGGCGGCTGTGCAGCAGCAGGAGGCCCCATTAACTAAACTGGTACCTCAGGTTAAGAACAGTTTCAGGTTAAGAACGGACCTCTGGAATGAATTAAGTTCTTAACCCGAGGTATCACTGTAACCTGTTCCAGTACTTCCGGGTTTCACACAATCCACAACCTGAAAACACGTAATCTTAAGCATCTGTAACATGAGGTATGACTGTAAGCTTTTTTGGTTATTTCTCCCCTCTCCCACTGGTGGAGGAAGAGGGGGGTGGGGGAGCGCACCACCCCCGGCACACAATCCCAGTGGAGTGCCATCACAGCTGCCCCCTGCACAGGGCTCCATGCCCCCAGGATGCGCACCAGCCATGCCCCCGCCCCCGGTGACAGAGCATGAAGCTCCACCACTGCCCTCTCCACAGTCTGTGCTCCCCAGGGAGGCCTGCCTGGCTCTAACACCGGCGTCCTTTTGAGTGCCTGGTTGAGACATATCTCTTCTTCCAGGTGTGCCTATTACTATCCCTGTATTATATTTTGTTGTTTTGTTTTTAAACTTGATGTTTGGGCAACTTCGAATCCCCTGATCTTATGGTTCTTTATCTTCAAACTGGGCTTCAGCTGGAGGACCTGTGCTGGTTCTGTGGGTTACCCGAGAAGCGAGGTCCAAGACCGGCCCATGGTTAAAGTGCAACGTGGAGGCAGTCCGTAGTAGCTGAAGCTGGGTGCAGGGCAGGGAGTCGGGTGAAGTCAGGAACAGGCATGCAAGCAAGGAGCCATGGAGGGTCAGGAAAGCAAGACAGGGTACAGGCAGGAACTAGCAACCAACAATGCTGCTCCCGCAACTTGGGACTGGGGCTGGCCGGCTTTTATCTGCCCCGAGGCATAGGGCGGCCACGATCCTCTGGTGACTCGCCTCTCCTGGCCTGGAGGTGAACACTCCTTCCTCCTGCGGGAACTTAGTTCCCTCCGCCTCTCTGCCCTGAGCCTCTGCAGCTCAGGAGAGGCTGGAGGGTTACCAAACCCAGAGGCAACCTCAGCTTCCCCTGACGGGGCTGAGAGTGGAGCACCTGCAGGCAGTGGGTCCTCCATCACCTCAGGAGCCAGAGCAGGCACATCTGATGCCTGCACCTGAGGATCCAGCACAGGTGACGACCCTTCAGGCTCAAGCCCCAGCCCCGGCTCAGCTGGTTCTGGAGGTGGGGAATCCTGTGCAGGCTGGGATCCCTCAGGTTCAGCATCTGAGTCCCAATCCCAGGCCATCACAGGACCCCTCCAAGCAGAGGATCTCTGTAGAATCGGACATATGACCACTCTGCTCCCTCATTCCCACCAAATGTGAGTTCCAAGCTGAGAAGATGACTTCTGCAACTATTTCTGATGCATGGGAAGGCTCTAATTGGACACCCTAACAGCAAACTGACTACTGCGGTGGGTTCAGGAAAAAAGTAAGATCCAGTGCACTTCCTTCAGCAAAGCTTTATTATGTGCATTATTATTATTATTTAATTAATATATGAAGCGGTCCCAAATACAGCAGCAAACATCATAAACTGCTCAATGCCAGCCAGTGCTGTCCATGTGCAAAACAGGTAGGCTACTGTTTCGTTTGTATCATTTCCCTAACAACTTTACAGTGGGCGTGGTGAATAGCGTCACCGTAAAGAGAATGTTTCAGAGGGATTCAGATAGCAGCGTCTATCTAGGTATGTATGCGATGAGATTCGAACTCTTGACCATCAAAACTCAACTGAAGAAAACGATGATGAAGCTCAGTCTCAGTCAGTTTTATTGCACATAGCCAAAGGCTGCCGCAATGTACACAGAATTATTTGACAATTAAAAGAAAATATACTGAATTGGTAAAAAAAGACTTAAAACATTTATATTATTAAAACATTACGTACTCTAAACAAAGCTATAAAAGTACCCCAATGTACAAATAAAAACATTAAACAGTAAAATTCATAAGCTAAAATCATCACATGGTCACGAATGTTAAAAACAATATCAATTAATACAGTGTGCAATTTATACTCAGAGTTTGGTGACAAAGATAGAGCATAGCCTGAGGTAGATAGATAGGATCAAATAAATTCATCTCCTTTACAGTTAATGGCTACCTTGGCTATATAATTTGCTCTAATTTTCCTAGCAGCAGTTGCAAAAAGTGCTACCCGCCAGGTCACATACTTATCTGTGTCTGCAAGGAGATATAACATCATATCAAGGGGGTTCTGGCCAGGGGACCCTGTCATTATAGGTACCAAAAATCTTTTTCTTGCATCATTGTATAACGGACAGTGCAAGATATAATGCATAAGGTCCTCTACTTCAGAACATCCCCTTATGCAAACACGTTCGTTTTTTGGTATGCCTCTATGTCTCCCATCTCTATAAGCAGAGCTTATTGTATTTAGTCGTAGCTCTGTAAAAGCTTTTCGAAGCTGTGCAAAAGTCAATTCATTAAAATAAGAGATGTGTTCATTGACCTCTCTAAGTTTAAAATACAATGGGGCGCATGTGGATGTGCACATAGAGTTTAGATCGTTTTTAGTTGCCACTGCCCTTATGGTTCGTTTAAAAATATTTTTCTGTGAATATAAGGGGAGTTCTTTAATCTCAGTCACTGAGAGATCATATTTGCCCATCAGTTGGGCAGCATGATGTACCCAGTTTTTAAGGGGTAATCCATTTGAGAGCTCAATCAGGCATTTTTTTGGTAGCCTAGTGTTATCCATCTGTTGAACTCTAAACCAGTAGCAGAGAATTCTTTTATCTATTTGGCTCTCTATGCTCAACATGCGAGTTTCCAACCTGACCATGGCAGATTGCACGTCTTTGGGTAAACCTAAAAGAACTCTTAAAAAATAATTCTGTGGGGGTTCCAGACCGGAGACCTTTGAGGTACCCCAAACCTCTGCACCATATAAAATCTGGGCCATTGTTTTTGCTTTATACACAGATAGAGCCGGGTTGACCAGATTTCCACCTTTACATGCAGTGAATTTCAGAATGGCTTTTGCTGATTTAAAGGCTTGCAATTTAATATTGGATAGCTGTGTATTCCAAGATGCCGTTTCTGAATAAATCAATCCCAGATATTTAAACGTATTTACTTGGTTTATGATGTGTTCATCCAGGTGCCAAACATGCTTTTTAAAACGCTTCCCAAATACAATGACCTGCGTCTTATCATAGTTTATAGTTAAAGCATTCCTCTTGCAATATGAACTTAATTTTGCAAGCAGCCGTCTCAGGCCCACCTGGGTTCTAGATACCAGTACTAGGTCATCAGCATACATTAAAACTGAGAGTTTTTGGTCAAGAATTGTGACAGGGGCAAACTGTGGGCCCTCCAGTTCTTTAACCATGTCATTAATATAAAAATTGAACAGGAAAGGTGCCAAAATGCATCCCTGTTTGACTCCAGTAGTGGTCTTAATTCTAGCGGTGAGATGGCCAGCCAGATCCACCTTTACTTGTATTGATGTGTCAGTATATAATGTTTTGATGAGAAATAATAGACGGAGGTCTATATTTGTCTTTTCCAATTTTTGCCACAATGCGTGTCTTGGGACCGTATCAAAAGCTGACTTTAGATCGATAAAAGCAACATATAACTTTTGCTTCAAATTATGGATGTATTTACATAGCAGAAAGTTCAGCACAAAGCACTGGTCCAATGTGGATTTCCCTCTTTGGAAACCTGCCTGGACTTCAGATATCACCTTATTTGTTTCTGCCCATTCTTCTAGTCTCCCAAGAAGGAGCCTGGCATATAGTTTGGAGGCTACATCTAACAAACTAATGGGTCTATAATTGGCAGGGTTTTTCTTATCGCCCTTTTTATATATTGGGGCAATTATACTCAACTTCCACCCTTCAGGTATACGACCTGAGCTGTTAATGTATGAAAACAATTTTGCAAATATGGGTGACCAGAAGTCAGGTCTTATCTTATAGATCTCCATTGGGATCATGTCTTCTCCTGGAGCTTTATTAGCTAGTTGGCTTGCGATTAGCCTCTTAATCTGATTGGGCGTGACGTCTGGCCATTCTGGCAGTTCTGATAACTGAGTATAGTAGACTAGTGGGGGTAGGTCAGGACAGGGGCCATATATTTCTGTAAAATATGTCACCCAATCCTTTCCTTGGACAGATGCTTCTAACGAGTAGCCCAGCCCATTTGTGCCTTGGGCAACCAGATGCCAAAATTTCCGTGAGTCCTTTTGAAGTGCTGCATCTCCCAATTCTTTCCACTGTTGTTCATAATATATTTGTTTCTTGCTTTTAAGTAATAATTTATAGTTGTTTCGTAACTGGGCTACCTCAGCTTGTAGGGCAAGATTGTGCTTATCCTGTTTTAACTTCAATTTTCTAAGTACCCTAGCTAGGGATTTTTTGCTATTCTGACATTCCTTATCAAACCAAGTCTGTCTCTTAAACTTTTTGTTTTTTATCACACTAGCTGTGGTCATCAGTGGGCGCATTCGGTTGATTATGTTCTCATAAAGTCCAATTACGTTTCCTGTTTCTAACAACATTTCCCCCTTTAATAAAGCAAATTCATAGGAATCCAGGATCTGAATCATTTTTTCTTGGACCTGTGCATTCCATTTTAGCCTTCTATTTCCAAGTATCAGATATTCTGTTTCATCCAATAATTTAGGAAAGGCAGGAGAAAAGAATAATGTCAGAGATAACTCAAGTGGAAAGTGGTCACTTTCAGCTCTGGGAATTATCCTGAAGGTATCTCGGTTAACTGGCACATTATTAGATGTTAGGATATAATCTATGGTGCTAGTAAATCCTCCGGGGGAGATAAAAGTAAAATAACCCTCTTGATCCCCTTGACCGTGCCCGTTGCATAACAAAAGGTTATGCTTTATTATAAGTTCACAAAGATGTTTCCCAGCGCGATTAGAGGTGGTGTCCATTGCTGCCCTCTGACTGATTTCAGGTTCGTCCTCCAAGTTTAGACCAGAAAATATTGTATTTTGTGGGGAAACAAGGCCGATCCGGGCATTAAAGTCACCTCCCAAGATAAACCGAGGGTTAGGTGACAGAGAGTCTATGCTTTCGAGTAGTTGGTCAAGTTTATCCCAATATGATCTCAGTTCCCCACAAGACTTTACTGGAGGTATATACACACATATGCAATAAGTACTTCTCAGGAGACTATCAGAAAGGGACAACACTAAAAAATTAAGCTAACCTTGGGCTTTTTGCTTTAATTGAAAGGTGGGTTAGAGATGTCTCAAATGAATGCCCTGGAAGCAGGAGGTAAAACGTGGAAAGGTTAGAATTTAGTGCCAAAGACTGGTGACATTTGAACAGCATTCGAAGGCACAGGGCATTAACTGTGGGTATTGTACTGGAAATTCTATCAAGTAATGGTTTAAGATTCATCTCACTCCAGCTAAGGGCACTATTCATGCAGAGGTAGACTTCCAGCTGGCTGTGGATCTGTGTATTTGCAAATAGGATTTCTGTGTGTACTAGTTTTTCCTTTGACCCAGTAGCCGGAGTTGCATGCAAGAAGTCCCTTTTGAAAAGGTTACAAACACACTCACCAAGCGCTCAAAAGAAGGAGAGGGGTTGGGGTGGATTCTGTCTTCCCATACAGCTGATTGTTGAGGTTTTAGTTGTGTGGGCTCAGGATTACGTGTGCCTCTGAATCTTTTCTTCTTTTTTTGCATTCTCTCTTTCATGGCTGAGTAGCAAGCTGTACACAAGTTCCTTCACACTCATTGTACAGTGGTACCTCGGGTTACAGAAGCTTCAGGTTACATACGCTTCAGGTTACAGACTCCGCTAACCCAGAAATAGTACCTCGGGTTAAGAACTTTACTTCAGGATGAGAACAGAAATCGCATGGTGACGGTGCGGTGGCAGCAGGAGGCCCCATTAGCTAAAGTGGTATCTCAGGTTAAGAACGGTTTCAGGTTAAGAACGGACCTCCAGAATGAATTAAGTTCTTAACCGGAGGTACCACTGTATATTGCTTTGCTCTCAGGTTTGCTTATCAGTAGGCAACCAGTTGTGGGGCGCGGGTGGCGCTGTGGTGTAAACCACAGAGCCTAGGGCCTGCCGATCAGAAGGTCAGCGGTTCGAATCCCCACAACGGGGTGAGCTCCCATTGCTCGGCCCCAGCTCCTGCCAACCTAGCAGTTTGAAAGCACGTCAAAGTGCAAGTAGATAAATAGGTACCGCTCTGGCGGGAAGGTAAACTGTGTTTCCGTGCACTGCTCTGGTTCGCCAGAAGCGGCTCATTCATGCTGGCCACATGACCCGGGAGCTGTACGCTGGCTCCCTTGGCCAATAAAGCGAGATGAGCGCCACAACCCCAGAATCGGCCACGACTGGACCTAATGGTCAGGGGTCCCTTTACCTTTACCTTTAGGCAACCAGTGTTCCTTCTTGAGACTTTACTGGCAGCTATTCCTAATCTTTAGACCTCTTTTCTACTGGATGTCAGACAAAGCCCGAAATGGAAAGTCTGGTGAAGAAATGATAGATTTTTGACTCAGCTACGTTAGTTTTTTTAAAAAAATCATTTTAAATGCGTTATAACACTGGGGCACCAGATGGCGCTGTACAGTACAACCCTTATGAGCTTTACAACGTGTTTTCCTGAAACATTTTTTTTTATGTATCTAGATCCAGCCTTTATTACTGTTATTTTAGCAAGCCGCTGGTGCCTACAAAGAGCTCTTTTAAGTGGCTAATTTCATTTTTTTAAAAAATAATTAGTCTTTTTAACAGCCTCATTGATTTTTCAGTGTTGCTTCTCCTTGCCCGCATGGCTTGAGGGATGGTTGAGGTTAAAAAAATAAAAAATTATTTGGAAATGGTTCTAAATAAATGAAGAGACGGGAGCTAATTAGAAAAACAGCAGTAAAGAAGCACGGAAGCCTCCATCCGATTTTACCTCAAGCACCAATATATTTTAAAGATGATTACTGAAATAGAAGTTGCTCCTCTGAGCTAACCTGGCGTTGCTTGCGGTCCTTGGTAACTGATTAGATGCTAGCTAGCAGCCATGCTTGAATCACTCCTGAAGCTGCAGTTCTTCTGCAGTAAGTTATTGATAGAAAGCAAACAACATTGTGCTCCCGCATGGCCATTATGGATGCAGATATACAGAGACACTATTAGCAAAAATCCTTACGCTAGTGAGGTCTGTCCTCCCGGGTTTCTCTCTCGTACACACATAAACATTTTTGACTGGTTTCTCTCTCTTTACAAACCAAATGTTATATACAGGAGTTGCATGTGGTGACACTGTTGTGCTTCATTGATGCCCCCCAAATAGTTGATAACCTTACAGTCTGTGGGTGCCAGACCTCTCTAATTAATCCCTGGGTCCAGCAAGTGTTAGAATTTGATCAAGCCCAACTAGCTTCTCATGAGACGATAGCTTGGGTGATGAGCCATTAATGAGGATTAAGGAGCTCAGGGCAAGATGGCCAATGGGAAGGGCCTCTCTCAACAGATAAAGCCAGCGTTTAGAGTAGAGAGGGGTGTGGTGTTTGTTTGTGTGTGAGTGTAAGAAGTAAAGCAGCAAGCTACAGAGTCAGAGCATGATGTTTCATTTATCTTTGAATCCAAGGCTGTGGCTATGGGAGAAACAAGACCCTTTTGGGTTGTTGATGCTGTGCACCCCTCCATTGCAGGCTCAGGTTGGATATCAAAGAATAAAAGAATCACAAAGTTGGAAGGGACCCCAAGGACCATCTATTCCAACCCCCTGCAATGCAGGAATCTCAGCTAAAGCAACCATGACAGATGGCTGTCCAATCTCTGTTTAATAACCTCCAACGAAGGAGAGCCCACCACGTCTCATGGACGTCTGTTCCGCTGCCAAACAACTGGTTCTTCCTGCCTAAGCGCAAAACCTTACATCTGTCCTTGTTGAAATCCATTTTGTTAGTTTGGGCCCAGTTCTCCAATCTGTTAAGGTCATTTTGAATTCCGATTCTGTCTTCTGCAGCATTAGCTACCCTTCCCAGTTTGCTGTCACCTGCAAATTTGATGAGCGTCCCCCTCAATTCCTTCTTCCAAGTCATTTGCAAAGACGTTAAACAACAATGTGCCCAGGACAGAACCCTGCAGCACCCCACTTGACACTTTTTTTCCAGGATTATGAGAATCCATTAATGAGTACTCTTCGGGTTCAGTCAGTCAACCAGCTACAAATCCACCTAACAGTGATAATAATAATAATAATAATAATAATAATAATAATAATAATTTATTTATATCCCGCCCTCCCCAGCCGAAGCCAGGCTCAGAGCGTATAACAACAGTAAAAATTACAGTTTACATAAAATCACAATCAATTAATTGAAATACATTCTAAAATCAATTCATTCTAAAATCAATTCAGAGTCAAATTAATGGCAACCATTGGGCTGGAGGATTACTGAAGGAGGGGGTCAGACTGTGCCTTGGCCAAAGGCCTGGTGGAACAGCTCTGTCTTGTATGCCCTGTGGAAAGATGTCAAGTCCTGCAGGGCCCTAGTCTCTTGTGACAGAGCGTTCCACCAGATTGGGGCCACAGCCAAAAAAGCCCTGGCTCTCGTTGAGGCCAGCCTAACCTCCCTGTGGCCCCGGATCTCATTCAACCCACACTTTACCAGCTTCCTTGCAAGAATATCATGGGGGGCTTTGTCAAAAGCCTTACTGAAATCAAGATACACTATGTCTACAGCATTTCCTTGATCCACCAAGTTTGTAATTCCATCAAAAAAAAAAGAAATCAGATTGGTGTGGCATGACGTATTTCTGAGAAACCCATGCTGGGTCTTGGTAATCACAGCATCCTTTTCTAAATGTTCACAGACCGACTGTTGAATTACCCATATTTTTTGCTCTATAAGACGCACCAGACCATAAGACGCACCTAGTTTTTGGAGGAGGAAAACAAGGGGGGGAAATTCTGAATCTCAGAAGCCAGAACAATAAGAGGGATCGCTGTGCAGCGAATCTTGCTGTTCTGGCTTCTGGGATAGCTGCGCAGCCTGCATGCGCACCATAAGACGCACACATTTCCCCTTACTTTTTAGGAAGGAAAAAGTAAGTCTTATAGAGCAAAAAATACGGTATCTGTTCTAGGACCTTCCCTGGTATCAATGTCAAGCTCACTGGTCGGTAGTTACCTGGTTCTTCCTTTTCCTCCTTTTTGAAGATGGGGACAACATTTGCCCGCCTCCAGTCTGTAGGGACCTCTCCTGTTCTCCAAGAATTTTCAAAAATAATAGACAAAGGCTCTGAAATTACATCTGCAAGATTCTTTAGTATATCCTTGGATGCAGCTCATCAGACCTTGGAGATCTGAATTCACTTAAAGTAACTTTTGTTGTTGTTGTTGTTTAGTCGTTTAGTCGTGTCCGACTCTTCGTGACCCCATGGACCAGAGCACGCCAGGCACCTCTGTCCTCCACTACCTCCCGCAGTTTGGTCAAACTCATGCTGGTAACCTCGAAAACACTATCCAACAATCTCGTCCTCTGTCGCCCCCTTCTCCTTGTGCCCTCCATCTTTCCCAGCATCAGTGTCTTCTCCAGGGAGTCTTCTCTTCTCATGAGGTGGCCAAAGTACTGGAGCCTCAGCTTCACGATCTGTCCTTCCAGTGAGCACTCAGGGCTGATTTCCTTAAGAATGGATGCGTTTGATCTTCTTGCAGTCCATGGGACTCTCAAGAGTCTCCTCCAGCACCATAATTCAAAAGCATCAATTCTTCGGCGATCAGCCTTCTTTATGGTCCAGCTCTCACTTCCATACATCACTACTGGGAAAACCATGGCTTTAACTATACGGACCTTTGTTGGCAAGGTGTTCCCTAATTACCTCTTTTCCTATCCTGGGCTGCAGTTCCCTCCTTACATCATTTATTCTGTTACCACCAGGTTGTATGTGTAAATAAACCATCTATCACAAAGACACCACTGTCTCTGCTGTGCCTCATTTCCAAAAGAAAACATGGACCCTGGGAAAGCACCTAGAACCCCTGGAACCTTGCCCTCCTCTGAGATTGCAGTGCAATACAGCAATATCTAACTCAACCAATGTATTGATCCAGTCCACAGACCTCACAATAAAAGCTATGCATCCCTTAGCATACAAAAACAGAATTCAAAATCAACAAAATCCCCGTGAAATGTTGACGATAAAGAAGAGTGGAGTCGAGTGGAACTGAGTGGGGAGCGGAGCATAGAAACACTGAATGCTAAGATATCAGGACACAAACAACTTGGAGAGACTGGAAGCTGATCGTGCAACTGCTATTTTTGGCAACAGCCATGATAGTAACCTCTTGTTTAGCTTCAGCTTTGCAGATAAAAAAATGTTAACTTACTTCTCTTATAGTCTTCTTGTAAAAATATTTTTGGAGCTCTAAACCACCCTGTGCCCCTTTGTAGACAATTAAGATAAAGAAGAGCAATGTACAAAACAAAGTCCCCCAAACAAGCAAAATGTAAGTTACATGCCTCTTTTTCTGTTGTTGAATTCTGCCGCAGCAGGTATTTAATATTTTATCATCTTTGTAAAAACAGCCTGAGGAAGCAGGTCGTCCATAAGCTAATCATGATGCCAATTAAGCCTGATAGGTTGATTTAAATCACTGGAATTTAAACAATAAATCTTAATCATTACTTAAATCAGCAATTCATAACCCTGTGTATTAATCATGCCTTTGATTTTCTGACTTGGTTATTTTCCCTAAGAAAGAATCATTCAAACATCTTGTCTTGATTATTTAGCACAATATATCAGCATTTCCTCCTGTTAACCAAGACCTGCATGTCAATGTATAAGCTATTATATATGTGTTTAACACACACTTATTTCAATTCTTAAATTTGCTCCCCCCCCCCAAAAAAAGGCATTAGAAATACATCTAACTAGAAAATCTAGTTAATAGAGCTGGAGTCCTGCAAAATAATATTGCAATATGTAATATAAATTATTATTATTATTATTATTACAACCTTGGGTCTCCTGCTGTTCTTGGGCTACAACTCCCATCATCCCTAGTTAGCAAGGTGATGGAAGTTGTGGTCCACCAACAGCTGGGGACCCAAGTTTGAGAAACACGGGTGTAGGCCAGGCTTCCTCACCTCAGCCCTCCAGATGTTTTTGGCCTACAACTCTCACGATCCCTAGGTAGCAGAACCAGTGGTCAGGGATTATGGGTATCAAATACTATGGGAAAGAGCTTTATTAGAAAAGCTAACCAATAAACTGAAACTGACACGAGGACAAATAGAAGAAGATGCCTTCACCCCGATTTGGTTCCCCTTTATCACATACAAAGCCCAACAAGACAACAACGAGAATCCCCCTACAGCATACGAATCTGGCTAACCTGATTCAAAAATACACACTCATACTCTCCTCTCACACAAAAACAATTCTCACTACAGCCAACCAAAGACAACCAACCACACCCTAAGCCACCCCCAACCTCTCTCATCCACAAGGAAATACAACAAGTGAATAGTAAGAGAACCCATACAACCCCCCCAACAAAGTAGAACAATAGAAGTAGAATAATAGAAGCATAGCCACCCAACCCCACCCCACTCACCTCACCTCTCCCCCCTTTTTTCTTCTTCTTCCTAATTGTTTAAACCAATTCATGAACCAAGAACATATACACTGACCACTAATAATGAAACATATGTTGTAGATATTTTTCCACATTTATCATGCTATTTTTGTGATATTCAAATGACATGAGAAAACTTGGTATACTTGTTTGCATAACATTATTCTTGTTTATAAAACCCAATAAATGAAAGAAGAAGAAGGAAGAAGAAGAGTGAGAGCCAGTGTTTGATTCTATGGGAATGGAACCCAATACCTGAAGCAATATTCAGACAGGCAGTTCCTCCAGAGCTCAGTTTCCCTAAGACACCATATCCGAACATGCCAGGTCCCTCTTTCTCCCTCTTAACCAGGAAAGGAAGCATACCAGTTTGGAGATGAAGTGATGGAGTGCTTGAGTCTAGGCGTACCGGAGGGTTGTCCCTTTGTATGATTCTCTTCTTCTCCTCCTCCAGGGCAGAATGGGGCCTGGGAGGTGTGGTCAGGGCCTAGAAGGGTTTAAAGTGTGAGCTAGAAATAGGGGACGCGGGTGGCGCTGTGGGTAAAACCTCAGTGCCTAGGACTTGCCGATCGTATGGTTGGCGGTTTGAATCCCCGCGGCGGGGTGAGCTCCCGTCGTTCGGTCCCAGCTCCTGCCCACCTAGCAGTTCGAAAGCACTCTTAAGTGTAAGTAGATAAATAGGTACCGCTTTATAGTGGGAAGGTAAACGGCGTTTCTGTGTGCGGCACTGGTGCTGGCTCGCCAGCTGCAGCTTCGTCACGCTGGCCACGTGACCCGGAAGTATCTTCAGACGGCGCCGGCTCACGGTCTCTAGAGCGAGATGAGCACGCAACCCTAGAGTCGGACACGACTGGCCCGTACTTTTACCTTTACCTTAGAAATAAAATTCTGTTGGTGCTAACTGATCACACTGAGGGATCTGTCAATGAACCTGCAAAGCATCTTCTCTGGACCTCACTCTTCTGCATTTGCATGTCCGAAGGCTCTGCAGCCTTTGGCCTCCTGAGTCATGACCACCTCCTCAATCACTTTCTTCTGTCCAGAATCCCAGACTGCAGACAGGACAGATAGAATTCCTGGGGCCTGATCTAAACCTGTGGAGCCTGTTGTTGTTGAATACTGAAGTATTCCCCCCCCCCCCAAGATTTCTGTGTTAGTTGACGATTCCCCTTCTCCCTGAAATTAAAAGCCAGGGATCACTGAGAGAACAAAACTTGCAATCCTGAACATGGATCCCTGTGGGCCCCTTTATCACTGAGTGTCCCATATAATGAATCACAGATGTCCACTCTGAGGGTCCTTTCTACTTCTGGGAATTGAGCCTGGACTCTACTGCATCGCTGCTAAGAGAACTTCCAGTGATTCTATGAAAACATGGAAAGTGTCCATACTAGCAACTGTCGCTAAAAGCATTTTAGAGAAGAGGCTCTCAGAACAACTCAGAGAAACAGAAGAGTGACAGGCGTCTGATCTGAACATGTGGACCTGCTTTCAACTAAATCAAACCACTGGTCCATCTCACTCAGTTGTCTGCTCCGACCAAAAGCAGCATTCTTCTAGGATGAACGTTTCCCCAGGTGAGAGCCTTTTTAAGCAGAGAGGTCAAGACTTGAATGTGGGCCTTTCTGCTTCGAGAAGCATGTGCCCAACTTACCAAGCTGTGGCCATGGGACACTGAGCCTGGGAGTAGAATCAGCTGAAGCGTATGCGTTGCTAAACGCCTAGGGAACTTGTGCCAAGAGGAGGCTTATACATCTGAGAAACAAGCAAACAAAACAACATTGTCACTGGTGACCCTAAGAAGACAACCTGGGGCATGGAGCAAGCAGTTGACGGAGTCTGGATTTCACATATTGATTTGAACCAACTGGTAATGCCATGGCTGCAGCTTTCCAGTTTAATTTCAACATTAGCATGACAGATGTTATTAACACCGTAGCAGTTCTGTTCTTCTTTTCTTTCTGGTGTTTATGTAGGATTGAAGTCAGCAGCCATTCCTGTAGCAACAGGAATTGTAGCTCGAAAGCGAGCTGTGTAGATCAGTGAGCCCTACAGTGACTCTCCTCCCTTGCATATCTGCCTGTTTAAATGGGCAGGCATTATCATGAGAAATCATTTCTCATTATTTCCCATCTGCTCAAGTATAGAGCAATGTGTCAAGGATGAAGTAGAATCCAAAGTGAAGGGAAGCTACCAGTTGATAGGAGCGAGGGGGTGCACAGCAATGCCTGACAATGATTCAGAGATGTATAAATATATATATAACATGTACATTCAATTCAAGGATATTAGAACAACAGTTTTGATACGAAGTATAAAAAGTAATGGGTCTACGGACATATCACTTGTTGATGCAGGCTTGACAGTGCAGCTCTGCAGAGACTCATCAGCTGTTTTGCCCAAGCCTGCAGGGAGTTCAGTGTTACCATCAGCTTGATGAAGACCAACATCTTGGGTAGAGAGGGAAAGCTGCACAGCGCCCCTTCAGCGAAGCAGGAGGAGAAACGGAGCCCCTTCCGTTTCTTCTTCCGCTTTGCTGGAGAGGCGCTGAGCAGAGAGGGAGAGAATTTCCCCCCCTGCTCTCCTCCTCTAAAACTAGGTGCATCTTATGGTCGGGGGCGTCTTATAGAGCGAAAAATATGGTACCGCCTGTGTCGGTCTCTACAGCCACAGATGGATGCCAACAACTGCACTGCAGGAGACGTGTGGAAATCAGTAGGATTTGCAAGCTCTAATTCAGGGGAGCTTGTTCCCATTGCCATCCAAGAAATCTATGAAATAAAGAAGTGCCGTATTTTTCGCTCTATAACACGCACCTGACCATAACACGCACATCGTTTTTAGAGGAGGAAAACAAGGGAAACAACATTCTGAATGAAACAGTGGATGTATCATTTTTGTGCTTCATGCTGTGGCCACAGACATGTGATCTGATGGTGAATTTGGGGTGACCCAATGCAAAGATCCTGAGAATCCCTGTGGATCCATGCTTTGTAACCACGTTTTTGCACCATTGCAGCCCCAGGCAACAGTGGGTGTGTGATTTTTGGGGGGCAGGCTGTAGCCATGGACATGCTATGTGATCTGATGGGTGAATTTGGGGTGACCCAATGCAAAGATCCTGAGGATCCATGTGGGTCCATGCTTTGTAACCACGTTTTTGCACCATTGCAGCCCCAGGCAATAGTGGCTACGTGATTTTTGAGGGGCAGGCTGTAGCCATGGACATGCTATGTGATCTGATGGTGAATTTGGGGTGACCCAATGCAAAGATCCTGAGGATCCATGTGGATCCATGCTTTTTAACCACATTTTAAGTGGGGAGGGAAGGAAAAACACAGAAGGGACAAGGAGCAGGAGAGGGGTGTGCAGAGAAGCAGCTGGCTAAGAATGCAGGAGAGGGGTATAACGGGAGGGAGGAAAGGAAGGCAAAAGTTTTCCCTCACCTACCCACCCAAGCCATCCAGCTCGCTCGCTCTCTCTCTCTCTCTCTCTCTCTCTCTCTCTCTCTCTCTCTCTCCCTCCTGCATGTTTTCAGCAGCACCGGAGCACAGAGACGACACTCTGCTTTCCCCTCTGCTTGCCTGGAGGGGAGGGGCTTTCCCTGCTCTTTGTTCCGTTTGAGCAAACACAGCAAGGAAACAGAGGCGGGAGGGCAGTAAGACCCTGAGGCAGAATGCAGGAAAGCAGCCGCTTCCTCTTTTCAGGTTTCCCTTCTCCGAGACGCGCGATTTGATTTTTGCCTGATTTTTTTGGCCTCCCCTCGCGCCATTTGGCTCCAGGGACCACACATTCGCTCAATAAAACGCACAGACATTTCCCCTTCCTTTTTAGGAGAAAAAATCTGCGTGTTATAGAGGGGAAAATACGGTAAATTACTGATTCTCATTGAAGAACCAAAGAGTTCTCCAGAATAGTTTTGAGATCTGATCCTGTAGCGGATCAATCCTGTAGTCAGATTCTGGCTCTGATGCTTCTCACCTTGGGTCCTGCTTTGCAGCAACAATTTGGGGTACTTTCACCCAATTGTATCTATTTCTTTAAAAAAAAAACCTGTTGAAAGATTATGAAATAATGTGCAATTTGTTTATGGCCAACACACATGAACACTTCTGTGTTGTAAAATTTTAAGGGTATACACACACACACACACACACACACACACACACTTAATTTATGTAATTACGATTGCTAATATAAATTGTATAGCTAGTAGGAGTCTTCTTTCAGAGTCCTGCACTGCTAGTCTGGTGCTACACAGAAATTATTTTCCTTGTTCAAACTGGGGAAGGGAACCTTTTCTGGCTATAATTGGTTACAGTGGAGAAATACCACCCACTAGGTAAGATCCATTAAAAATATTTCCTGCAGGTGGTGGAACGGGACACACCGCCCCTGAAAAGGCATGATAGAGGCTTACGGTTATTAATGTTGTGAAGAGAAGACCTGGAGGCATTTTATCCTTTCAGAATAAAGGTCACAGAAATGAAAACAGACTGGAAGCAGGTCCAGGACTAGCAGAATCAACAGGACTGTTGCACACAATTAACATGCAGAATTCAGGATGTAGTCACGCCCTGTGGAGTAGATGGCTTTATAAGGAAATTAGACAAATCCATGGGAGATAGACCTATGAATGACTCTTAACTATGATAGCTAAGTGGAACTTCCATGGTCTGGAGCAATGCTCCACTAAGTACCAGGGGATTGTACCCACTCCATGCCTTGTTTTTAAGATTTCAGAGGCACCAGACTAACTACGCTTGAAAAAAGAATTGTGTGCCACGTCGGTATTTGGATTGATCCAGCACAACAGTCCTTTTACATTCTTAACTTTATATATTCTATATATTTATTACGTAACAATTTTATGCATCAGCATCGCTCTTAAATGTGTACCGTATTTTTCGCTCTATAAGACGCACCAGACCACAAGACGCACCTAGTTTTTGGAGGAGGAAAACAAGAAAAAAAATATTCTGAATCTCAGAAGCCAGAACAGCAAGAGCGATCGCTGCGCAGTGAAAGCAGCAATCCCTCTTGCTGTTCTGGCTTCTGGGATAGCTGCGCAGCCTGCATTCGCTCCATAAGACGCACACACATTTCCCCTTACTTTTTAGGAGGGAAAAAGTGAGTCTTATAGAGCAAAAAATACGGTAATTGAAAACCAGCAGCTTAAGTTTCCTTGTCACACATACAGATATACTGGAAAGATGCATTATTAATGCTGGTCTTTTTTGACATCGCATTGCTTATTTGAGTAGCAGGAGTGACTGCTGTCTCTGAATCTGCTGGCTTGTAGGTAATGTGTGTTTATGTTGAGGTTGGTAGAGGGGGAAGAGAGAGAGAGATGCTCAGAATCTCCTGCAGATGTCTCAAGCAATCTTTGTTCCTGCACAACCTTAATGCCACATGGCTCACCCACCCACACAAACCCTGTCACAGCCTCACATTTTCAGCAAATAGAGTTTGACAGCAAGGAAAATTGGGGAGGGAAAAATAATGTCACCAGCAGAGTAAGGGATATCCACATGCTTAAAATATATCAATTAGAGTCAGGAGGATTAGGAAGACATTTAATGAGTGCTGTTCAGAAGAACTTAGGAAACCATCTTCTGGGATGTTGTGCTGCACGAGACCCTTTTGAAAGCAGCTGTGCAAACTCATATTTATTGTACGGAGGCTAGTGCAAGAAACCTCCCTTGCACTAATAATTTAGAACTGAGATCTCTCTCACTGGCTGTGTACGGACTCCTGCTTATTCTGCATCTAGTTCATTCCCACAACTTGTTTAGGAAGCAGTGCACATACAATGTTAGTCGCAATCCAGATCTATCTGGCTGTGCCTTGTGAAATATTGCATTTGATGTGTTTTCCCCCCTAAACCAGCTTCAATCCAAATTGAAAAAAAAGAACAACATAGCTGCTGTTTTAGCTGGTAGTGTGTATACTCTGTGTGTGTGTGTGTGTGTGTGTGTGCGCGCGCGCGCGCGTGAGAGAGAGAGGGGGGAAAAGGAGAGAGGGAGAGAGAGAGAGAGAGAGAGAGAGAGAGAGAGAGAGAGAGGCCCTTTCCTCCTCTTATTTTCTGGGAGAAAAATGCAGAAGACACCTCTTGCTTCACTTATCTCATTTTTATTGCTTTGGATGAAAGCCAGGCAGTTTTCTTGCCAAGCTGTCCTGTCCACCAGTATAGAAATTCTCAAGCCAGCAAGAAAAAGAAAGATATTTAACATTGATGGTTAGACCTCAGAATCAGCCAACCCAACATCTCAGCATACTTAGTAAGGAGACCTGGAACATGGTCCAGGAGTACCGGATACTGCAGCATTTATGAAACAGCTTAGAAACCTAGATGGCACACCACTGGGAGCTCCAGAGAAAATAATTATTTTTCAACAACCCAAACCCTCCTTGTCATATTAATCACTGAAAGGTTTATCAAATGAAGCCACGATTTCAAAGTGGCTGCTTCTCTAGATTTCAATTATCTGCTGCAGTTCTCCCAAACATATTCCCCTCATGTACCCACTACAAGTGGGCTTCTCTTTTTATACCAAAAGGCATGCCACCTGTGCCTTACCTCGCTGTGCTTTGCCGTTTAAAGACATTTTCTCCCTGTGTATGGAAGTGAGAGCTGGACCATAAAGAAGGCTGATTGCCAAAGAATTGATGCTTTTGAATTATGGTGCTGGAGGAGACTCTTGAGAGTCCCATGGACTGCAAGAAGATCAAACCTATCCATTCTTATGGAAATCAACCCTGAGTGCTCACTGGAAGGACAGATTCTGAAGCTGAGGCTCCAATACTTTGGCCACCTCATGAGAAGAGAAGACTCCCTGGAAAAGACCCTGATGCTGGGAAAGATGGAGGGCACAAGGAGAAGGGGACAACAGAGGACAAGATGGTTGGACAGTGTTCTCGAAGCTACCAGCATGAGTTTGACCAAACTGTGGGAGGCAGTAGAAGACAGGAGTGCCTGGCGTGCTCTGGTCCATGGGGTCACGAAGAGTCGGACACGACTAAATGACTAAACAACAACAACAACAGCTCACTTCGTGCATGAGCCTGGGCTGTAGAGGAAGCAGTGAGGAGGAAGAGAAATCCAGTTCACATTTAAAGGTGAGCCTACTGAAATGGCACTTTGCGAAACAACACATGAATTGAAACTCAGTCCGTCTTCAAAATTCAAACTTCCCTGAATTTTGTGGCGCAGTTCTCCAGCCAAGTAATGTGCAACGAAAATGCATATGCTTAGGTGGATATGAATGCGTATAATGAAAATAGTATTCTATCTGGGGAAATTGCTTTGTAAAAATGTGTTTATTAGGCAAAATTACATATAAGAATATGTGTAGATTTTGAGAAATTAGCAATAAAATGCTGGTGAATTTTTGTAAAGACTTTTTTTTTATGCATACTGAAACATGGAGAACTGTAGCACCCTGCTTGTGGTTAACGCTTAGCTGGAATGAAATATTCAACGCAGCAATAGAGAAATTAAAATAATAATTTATTTGTCAGACAAATAAATGAGAGGCACAGTGGTATATGGTTACCAAGCTCTGGCCTGCCTTCCTGCCCTTATGGCCAGCACTTATATTCCCTCAGCTCAGCCCCCTTGCTCCTCCTTTGGCTGCCTCTGTCCAATCAGCCTGGTTAAAATTCCTATTGGCTGTTTGCTAGAACCAATCATAAAAGATACACCCATTTCCTATTACCTTTTATGGGAGACAAAGAGCTATATTTCCTTCTATTTATAATTGGCAAATAAATAGCCATTAACCTCTACAAGGCACCTTAATTACCAAATAACCTTTTGCCCTAGACTAGGCGCCTTAACTAACATTTCATCTTTTGCCCTATTGCCCTATTCACTCCAAAACAGATGGTGGCTAATTTTATCTTTGGAGGTCATTAAGCAGAGGCTTGACAACCATATGTCAGGAGTGCTCCGATGGCGTCTCTCTGTCTGGCAGGGGTCCGGACTCAATGGCCCTCATGGTCTATTCCAACTTCTTCTATGATTCTATGAAATAAGAATCTTACTTTCTAAATCCTTTGCATAATTACATTTAAGCCAATATTTCATACATATAACATATATAGATTTTTAGAAGCAAAGATCTTGTTTAAGTAAAAAGGAACTTAGTAAAAGCTAAGTTCTATAAGTTTTCTAAATTCTCTGAAGCTTCAAAGCAGTTTCAGAGAGAGAGAGAGAGGCCTCTTCCCTTGGCCAGCTGCTGTTTGTATTAGCTCTTGCCCTTTTAACCTTAGGAAGATGTGGCTCAAGTTTAATGGGAGGCACAATAATTATTACTATTTAATTGTGTTTTTGCAACCTTGATTGTCTTCTATCATTTGTATGGTCAGTGTGACCTTTTGTTCCCAGCCTGTTTTATGACCGCAATAAACCAAAGGGGCCTCTGACAAAGACCTTGCCTGCTGGTGTCCTGTCTCGAAAGAAACATTTGTGAATTTAAGCTCATTTTTGGAATACAGGAATCTGATCAAAATATAAGCCTTGATTAAAAATGCAGGCTATGATCAGATGCCTCATTCCCCCCTTTCAAGCTCAAGGACCTTCCCAAGTGTCCTTGATAGCTTGACCTTCATCATATTCCTGAGGTAAAGCTCTGTATAGGGCCATGATATGAGGTAGAGTTTCATTTGAAATCATCTTGCTAATTGTACTTCTAAAACATGAAATGATACATGGCACCATACACAAAACCATTACTACTACCGTCAAGAAAAACAAGCAAGACAATAGTATCCCTTTGAGTCCTGCGACATTTGGTAACCAGTTGGTGAGCCATCCCATATCCCATCCTTCCCATGTTTGTACTGGGACATGTGCTATATTCTCCATCTTTGTGGCCAACACACGGATTGCCTCACCATTATCAGAAATGTTAAAGCAACAGGCATTCCCTGTCAAGTTCAAGACTCCACATAGGCCTCCCTGCCTGGCAAGTACATAATCCATTCCCATTTTCAGCTGCAAAATGGCGGCTCTACTTTCATCCAACTGTTGTGCAATAAGTCTCAAACTCTGGGCCGTTGCATTGGTTACAAGTTCCACTACTGCTTGCAATCGAATTATTCTGTTTAGATTATAAATAGGATCCCGAGCCCCTTGTATGAGCTCATCAGGATTCCAGGAGGCAGGTTCATAATAGGCTATAATGCGCTCTGGTGGCCAATCATCAGTATCGCTCCAACTTTGGGTACTTCCTCCTGCTATATGAGAAATATCAGCGTTTCTTCGTGTACGCTTGGCTGAACTAGTGGGCATAATCCACATTGGTGGTAATACCCATCCCAGGAAACAAGTCCCACTCCATTTGGAAGGGAGTTTCTTGTATGCCCATTCTCCACATATCCACCACAACCATCGGGTCTGAGGTTTTTGGTACGTGGAGTGCATAAGGCGAAATATCAAAAGGGGCATAGAGCTCACAGTGCAGTATGTTAGATTGCCTTTTTCTGTCATAGTTATGTTCCACACCATTTTCCATGCATGAATAAAAGGAGGTGCACAGGGCAAGGTATTCCGAGTTCGATAGGTAGTACCGTTTGCCCAGGTTTGACTATTCTTAATATAATCCCAAGTATAGTGGCAATGAGAAGAGCCTATCATGGTAGAATCAGCTGCCTCTGATGATTTATGTACACAGAATTCCCCTTGTACAGGTATAACTCGTATTGGTTTAGTTGAGTTCCATCCGGGGAAATTCTGTACTTCTGTTTGGTGTGGCATTTCGCTTACCATACCAATGGCATTTAATGGTATTGGTAATAAGGGCATACCTCCCTCTGAATCATCTGGCCCAAGAGAGCAAACAAGGCAATTGGTCCTATTTGTAACATTGGCTACCATCTCAGCTAAGCCTACCCACATATTGTGGTCATGGCGGAATCCATATTTAGCAAATTTGCTCAAATTCAAGGACCCTTCCCCTTCCCAAGGGATCAGGATTAATAATAAAATCATGTTGATGTCTAGTATATGCATTCCTTCCACAAAAGATTACCTTATTGTGATAACAAAAAAATATTAGTCCCAATATAATTCCTCCAGTGACAGAAATGGGGAACCACCAAGACCAAAACATATGTCCCAAGGATCCCCAATGAGTAATATCTCTGATAATTGTTCCACAGGGGGGGGGGCAGTCAATCAATTGTATAAGAGAATCTTCCCGTTCACAATCGCTGGTTCAGACGCTCCTCAAGCTTCAGGCGTGCGCAGGTCAGCCAGCTTCCAGGTTGTGGCTGCAGCAGGCCGGTCGTCTAATGTTGCCCGTGACCTAGCCCGTTCCCCGTAGGGCTAGATACAGGGGTTTTTGGAGAGAGTCAGTTTTAAAGGATTAGAGGGGTCACCTTTGCACGTCCAACTGCCTTCGGACTTCTTCAAACGGGAGTGATGAATCCAGGGGGTCACCTCAGCTACCTTCACCGCTGTTGGAGTAGAGAGCAAGATGGTGTAAGGTCCACGCCACTTAGGTGCAAGTGGATCGCGTTTCCACTCTTTCACCCATACGCTATCGCCAGCCTGGAACTGATGAATCGGCTCGGCAATGCTGCACGGCGTGCGCTCGAGGGCCCACCTGTTAAGAGAAACAAAAACACGGGAGAGAGATTGCACTTGTCCCTGTGTCACATAGTCTCCTATTTGTTTGAGGTCAGCTGGAATATCCTGAACAAAGGAGGGCGGCCTCCCATACAGGAGCTCAAAAGGTGACAACTTAAGTCTTTTTGTGGGTGCGCACCGAACACGAAACAGTGTTATGGGTAACACATCTACCCATCCCAATCCTGTTTCCTGGGTTAATTTTGCCAATTGGGTTTTCAGAGTCCGATTCATTCTTTCAGTTTTCCCTGAACTCTGAGGCCTATATGCTGCATGCAGTCTCCACTTCACTTGTAGGACTCGACATACTTCTTGTACTACTTGATCAATGAATGCTGGCCCATTATCACTTCCAATGCATCTAGGTAATCCAAACCTTGGGATCAATTCAGTGAGGAGTCTCTTAGTTACCTCTCGTGCCTTTTCAGTTCTGGTGGGAAAAGCTTCAACCCATCCGGTAAGAGTATCTACAAACACAAGGAGATACTTGAATCCCTTAGAAGGGACCAGCTCTGTGAAGTCCACAATTAGGCTTTCCATGGGGACGTATCCCACATGTTGGATTCCAGGAGGTTGTACCGGTCCCTGCCTGGGATTGTTTTTAGCACAAAGAACACATTTCTGGGAAATGCAAGTTGCTAATTGTGAAAGGTTAATAATATACAACTTCCGACTGAGACTCTCTCTGGTTGCAGTACCGCCAAGGTGAGTAGATTCATGATAATTTCTTACAATTGTACCTGCTAGGTGATGAGGTACATAAATCCTATTGTCTGGCAGGATCATCCAACCGTCCTTCACAATCGCCCCTTCCTGTTCAGCCCACTTCCTCTCTTCTGGGGTATAGTGAGGTTTAACTTCTTCTGGAACTACCTCTGGTATGAGGGCTGCTATAAATCCTCCCACAGGCTTTTGGGCTGCCTCTCGGGCTGCTTTGTCAGCAGCATGATTTCCTCTGGTTATTGGATCCCTTCCACGTCCATGACCTTTGCAGTGCATTACAGCAATCTGTTCTGGAGCCCATACTGCTTCCAACAGGATTTCTACTTCAGGTCCATATTTCAAGGCCTTCCCGTGGGCTCCTATTAGACCTCTTTCTTTCCATAGAGCTCCATGTGCATGCAGGGTTAAGAAGGCATATTTAGAATCAGTATAGATGTTTGCCTTACATCCGGCTGCCAATTGCAGAGCTCTAGTTAAACCTATAAGTTCAGCCTTTTGTGCTGAGGTGCCAGCAGGCAAAGCTTCAGCTTCCACAACTTCCTCATTGGTGACCACAGCATATCCTGCTCGTCTGGCACCCTCATGCAGGTAACTGCTACCATCAGTATAATATACAACATCTGGATTTTTCAATGGTTCATCTTTCAGATCGGGTCTACTGGAATAAACTTCATCCATTATTTGGAGACAATCATGTGATTCTTCATCATCTACCTCTGGTAGGGGCAGCAAAGTTGCTGGATTGAGCATATTCACTACTCGTAGATGAATCCTGGGATTTTCACACAATAGGCCTTGGTATCTAGCCATCCTTGGGTTTGTTAGCCAATAACTACCCTTATATTCCATAAGTGTCAGAACAGCATGAGGTACATTCACATACATCGTCTGGCCAAAGGTAAATTTATCAGCTTCTTTGACAAGGCTTGCAGTGGCCGCTACTGCCCTTAGGCATGGAGGCCATCCTTTTGCTACTGAGTCCAATTGTTTTGACAAATAAGCTACTGGACGGTTCCAACTTCCTAATCTCTGGGTCAGGACTGCCGCTGCAATCCCATTCTGTTCATGTACATACAGCTGAAAGGGTTTTTCCGAATTAGGCAGTCCAAGGGCTGGGGCCTCCATAAGTCGTTGTTTGATAGCTAAAAAGGCTTGTTGCTGCTCAGGTCCCCATACGAATGGGTCCTTTTCTGCACCTCGAGTGCTTTCATGTAAGGGCTTGGCCAGACTGCTGAAATCAGGTATCCATAGTCTACAAAACCCTGCTGTTCCCAGGAATCCTCTGAGTTGTTTCCTTGTGGTAGGTTCCTTAATAAGGCAAATAGCTTCTTTCCTCTCTGGTCTCAATGCTCGTTGTTGGTGTGAGATGTCAAAGCCCAAATATTTGACCTTTTCTAAACATAACTGTGCCTTTTTCTGGGAAACTCGGTAGCCAGCTTCCCAGAGCAAGTGGAGCAGTTCCTCTGTCCCTTCTTTACAGGTATCAAAATCCTTTGCCGCTAGTATAAGGTCATCTACATATTGCAGAACCACCTTTTCTCCAGGTATTGAGGGGTAACTTGTTAAATCTTTCGCCAAGGCAGTACCAAATAAAGTTGGGGAATTTTTGAATCCCTGGGGCAATCTTGTCCAGGTTAGCTGGCCTTTTGTTCCTGTCAAAGGGTCTTCCCACTGGAAGGCAAATATAGGTTGGCTCTGTGGTGCCAGCCGGCAACAGAAGAATGCATCTTTCAAATCCAATACAGTAAAAAATGTTGCTTCTGGTGGGATCAAACTCAGCAGGGTATATGGGTTTGGTACATTTGGGTGCAAGGTCTCGATAGCCTGGTTTACGAGCCTCAAGTCCTGTACTGGCCTGTATTCATCTGTCCCAGGTTTCCGAACAGGCAAAAGGGGTGTGTTCCATTCTGATTGGCAGGGCTTAAGCAGACCATATTTTAATAGGCGGTCCAAATGTTTCTGGATGCCCTCTGCTGCTCGCCGGGGTAAAGGATATTGCTTTACAGATACAGGGGTAGCCATAGGTTTTAGGGTTACTACAATTGGAGCTATATTCTTAGCCATTCCTGGTGGGCTATTTTCGGCCCATACTCCTGGTGGCACCTGTAGGGTTTGGAGGAGCTTGTTTAATTCTGTATCCAATGTGGGTTGGACTTGCAGGGCTGACATTAGGCGCCATGATTGTTCCTTAGGTACTGAGAGGGTAATTATTCCTGCTGCCTTTGATGGCAGTTTCATTTCTGGACCTTGAGGAGTGAAGGTGATTTGGGCCTGCAATTTGGACAGCATATCTCTACCTAAGAGAGGTATTGGACACTCAGGTATATACAAAAACTGATGGGTTAAACGATGTCCCCCAATCTGGCATTCCAAAGGTTGAAGGAAAGACCTCTTAGCTGACTGACCAGTGGCACTTTTAATGACTACACTTTTGGATGCCTTTTTCTGCAATAGTTCTGGGAGTACTGAGTATTCAGCCCCAGTATCAATCATAAAGTCTATTAAATGGCTCCCTAATTGAATCGTGACCGTGGGCTCCTGGAAGCCTAACTTTATGGAGTCCGGTCGTTCCTAGTCTTGGGTAAAATCCTCCTCTGCCAGTCCAATAAAATTGTCTCTACTCTGTCCTTGTCCAGGTCTCTGATATCTTCCATTTCGGATCATTCCCCGTCCCCGTCCCTGGTTTCTTGGGCCGGAGCCTGGGCCTGGGCCTGGGCGTACTTCTTCCAACCTCAGGGGTTCAGGACACTCCCGCTTCCAATGACCCTCCTTCTTGCAATTCGCACATTGATTCCTTCCCAGTGGTGGATTCCTTCCCCGCCCTCTCCCTCCATTTAAGGGGCGGTAGTCTTGCTTCACTGCTGTGGCTAGCATCACCATCTTTTCCTTCTGCCACTTCTTCTTCTCTTGTTTCTCAGCCTCATCCCTATTCCGATAAACTCGACGTGCAATGGCCATGATTTGGCTCATCAGCATCCCTTCCCATCCTTCTGATTTCTGAATTTTCTTACGAATGTCAGAAGCACACTGGGCCACAAATGTAGCAGTAATCATTCTGCTGTTTTCAGGGGCTTCAGGGTCAAAAGGAGTCCATATACGATAGGCTTCCTGCAGCCTCTCTAAAAAGTCTCCCGGACTCTCATTTGGTTTCTGTTCTACTTCTGAGACTTTAGACATATTAGTGGGCTTCTGGCATGCCCTGCGGATACCTTGCACAAGCGTCTGGCGGTAGGTGGTAAGCCTGGCCAGGTGAATTGCATTGTTTGGATCCCAATTAGGATCTTCCAAAGGAAAGTTATCCTGGAGATGACGGTCAATATTAAAAATATTTCCCACTCTAGCCTGCTCACGCAAATATATCTGTGCCTTTTCAATTATGTCTCTTCTTTCCTCAGTGGTGAACAGAGTATTCAGGAGTTGGCGGCAATCTGTCCAAGTAGGACTATGAGTATTTACTATTGAAGTCACCAAGTCCATCATAGCCTGAGGTTTTTCTGCGAAAGATGGGGTGTGTGTTTTCCAATTCATCAGATCCGTAGTTGTGAATGGAATGTACTGGAGGGTCGAAGTTCGAGGTGGCCGTGGTCCGGGTTGCCCGTTAACCAGCACAGGCTCCTCAAGTGCATCAAATACTCTTCTAAGAGGGGCTACTACGTGACCTTTCTCTTCGCTTTGCTCTAGGGGCCTCAAATCATAGGGGATGGTATCTGTCCCAAGGCGTTCTTTTAGCAGCTTTATACGCCTGGCTGTATTGCTTGCTGACCGATCAAGGTCTTCCTGTAACTTCTGTAATAGTTCTCTAGGATTTGGATGTACAGGGGTTTGGGGTGGGCAATTAGTTGGTCCACTAAAGGAGACTGTAGATGGAGTTCTACTGGGACTCACAGGTGGAATAACCACTTCTGCTTGGGCTTTATTATAGGACTCCAAGGCCTCCTGAAGATATTTATCATAATCTATCAAGGAATCAAGTTCTGTGACTCCACCCCCATTATTCGTTCCACTTTCTTGCCTTGGGGTTACAACTGGTGGAGTATTTGGATTAGGCTCCCTTCGATGTGGAGCATAGGGTGGAGGTGGAAGCACCTCTTCCTCTGGTCCCTCAAAAATGGGTTTGAGTTTATTTGGCAAGATTCCTTTCCTAGCTTCGGCTTTTACAGCCAATAATTTGCATCGTTGGACTTTGCATTCCCTTATCCATGGAGGATTTTTATTTAATGTGCTCAGCCAAGAATCTATATATGAAAATTGTTCTGGGCACCCTCCCGTTTCTTTGGCGATATTAGTCCAAAGTTTGCTTACTAAATTTATATCAAAGGTTCCCTGAGATGGCCATTCAGTATTTTGTTTCGGCCACTCTAATTCACATAACGTTCTCAAGCGCTCTGGCGTCATTTTGACTCCATATGCCCCTGAGAAGGCTTTCTTAAAATTATTTAACATACATTCAAGAGGTGTATTTTCCCCCTTTGAACCCCCAACTCCCATTGTATGGCCCTGTGAAGTATCCACTCAGTCACTTACACACTCGCTTCGTGGGGTTCCTTGCCCAGTGAAGTCGCCTTACTGGGAACCGAAGTACTACCCACTCCACACTCAGGTTGTACTTTCTCACACATACAATGCGCTGGATACTTCACCACACTCTACCTCCCAACCTTTCCCTTTTCCCTACACCAGATCACCATCTGATGTACCCAGCCATGTAGCGTACTCAGTTTCCCCTTACTGAGACGCAGAAGTTTGATCAAGACTTCTCTTCCTCCCAATTAATTGGAGGGCCAAAACCCTTTGTGCACTTACCCTTAGCTGGTTCCCAGTTTATTTCTCTGGTTCCCCCCGGTCCGTCGCCGTCGGTGAGCAGGGTATCAGACAGACGAGACTTCTGCGTTCCCCTGGAAAAAATGTTCCAGTGCGCGCTGGGTAAGCAGTTAGTGGTCCTCCCTCTTGTACCCTGCCCAGTAAGGCGAAGGGGCTGCGTTCCAGCAGACCACTTATCCGAGTCACAGAGGCACCATAAAATGTAGCACCCTGCTTGTGGTTAACGCTTAGCTGGAATGAAATATTCAACGCAGCAATAGAGAAATTAAAATAATAATTTATTTGTCAGACAAATAAATGAGAGGCACAGTGGTATATGGTTACCAAGCTCTGGCCTGCCTTCCTGCCCTTATGGCCAGCACTTATATTCCCTCAGCTCAGCCCCCTTGCTCCTCCTTTGGCTGCCTCTGTCCAATCAGCCTGGTTAAAATTCCTATTGGCTGTTTGCTAGAACCAATCATAAAAGATACACCCATTTCCTATTACCTTTTATGGGAGACAAAGAGCTATATTTCCTTCTATTTATAATTGGCAAATAAATAGCCATTAACCTCTACAAGGCACCTTAATTACCAAATAACCTTTTGCCCTAGACTAGGCGCCTTAACTAACATTTCATCTTTTGCCCTATTGCCCTATTCACTCCAAAACAGATGGTGGCTAATTTTATCTTTGGAGGTCATTAAGCAGAGGCTTGACAACCATATGTCAGGAGTGCTCCGATGGCGTCTCTCTGTCTGGCAGGGGTCCGGACTCAATGGCCCTCATGGTCTATTCCAACTTCTTCTATGATTCTATGAAATAAGAATCTTACTTTCTAAATCCTTTGCATAATTACATTTAAGCCAATATTTCATACATATAACATATATAGATTTTTAGAAGCAAAGATCTTGTTTAAGTAAAAAGGAACTTAGTAAAAGCTAAGTTCTATAAGTTTTCTAAATTCTCTGAAGCTTCAAAGCAGTTTCAGAGAGAGAGAGAGAGGCCTCTTCCCTTGGCCAGCTGCTGTTTGTATTAGCTCTTGCCCTTTTAACCTTAGGAAGATGTGGCTCAAGTTTAATGGGAGGCACAATAATTATTACTATTTAATTGTGTTTTTGCAACCTTGATTGTCTTCTATCATTTGTATGGTCAGTGTGACCTTTTGTTCCCAGCCTGTTTTATGACCGCAATAAACCAAAGGGGCCTCTGACAAAGACCTTGCCTGCTGGTGTCCTGTCTCGAAAGAAACATTTGTGAATTTAAGCTCATTTTTGGAATACAGGAATCTGATCAAAATATAAGCCTTGATTAAAAATGCAGGCTATGATCAGATGCCTCAGAACCAGACTTCAGACTGGAAAAATGAGAAACTGAGATAAACTGAAATTGGCATGTTTGTGTATTGCTAATGGTCAGGGAAGCTGAGGGAGAGTGGGGCTTCAATCCTCCCTCTGCAAGACCTTTTTGGTAGGAAAAGTTAAATCCCACCCCCTCCATATTTTTACCTCATGGGCAAGCAAGTGCTTAATAATCTGAGGCAGCAAGGATTCTTTTCTGTCAGTTATGCTATCAGTCACTTTCCTGGAAAAAGGAAGTAATTATATGAGGTAAACTTTCTCCATAAAAGCCTCACAATGGGTAATGTATAGAACAGACGTCTTAATTCCTTTAAGTATTAAAGTATTAAATGTGTTTTAGACATTTAATAAATTGATCCTCCCAGCAAAGTATATGTGGTGCTGTACTTTTATCCATCAAAGAACCCTCTGAAGTACCTTGGGCTCAGAGAGATTGGTGCAAGCTCACCTAGCAAGTTTTGCAGGTAATATCTTAACTGTGTTGTAGCTGATGCTTGTAACATGTTCTAATTTTAATAATATCAGGTTCTAGGCAGAAGGAAAGTGCCGCATGCATTGCTTACCTAGCTCCTCATTTTAGTTTTAATTCATTTAATTTGCAGTTGGCGAAAGAGAGACAGGCCTCCTAAAGTGGATTAAACAGTCCACAATTTGTTTGGCTGTTTTTGAAAGATGTAAAATTTTACTTAACATAATTATTACAAAATATAAGCAAAACATTGCAAATACATACATACATATATATTTCAGATGAGCACACATATATAAAAAAGAACAAAAGAGGAAGAAAAGAAAAAGAAAAAATAAGGAGAAAAAGAAGAAGAAAAGTTGGAAGAATTTCTTCCAAATTTATTCTACAAATATCTCAATAATAAAATTTCATTGATTGACTTACACTGCACTTCCTATATACATTTTAAGCAAGATTGTAACTGTTATTCTGTATTTTTCCCATACAATCTCACACAAATATCCTAATCAATAGGATATTTCTAAATCTTTCATAAATCTATTCTAAACACAACCAAGACCTTACATTTAATCTTTGTCTACATAAATAATCATTTAAACATTTCTATTGTTTGTGGATTATATTTTTTGGTTTTTGCTTTATCAAATCCGTCAGTTTTGCTAATTCCAAGTATTTGCATAATTTATTCAGCCATTCTTCTTTGGTTGGAACGTAATTTCCTTTCCAATTATTGGCTATCAACATTATCGCTGCTGTTGTCGCGTACAAGAAAATATTGTCTAATGTATGGGGAAATACAGGTACACAAAAGATTTAGGGACCATTTAGTGAGAAAGGCTCTATTTGAAGTTTGGGAGAGAACAAAGGAGAAAATCGTAGAAAAAACAGTCCACAGTTTTGTTCAACTTGGGAACATTACACTTGCAATGAAATGATGAGGAGCACTGCCTGGAATGAAGGTGGGAAGAAAACTGAGATAGCTATTGTTTCAAAAAGCACTTGCCAGAGCTTTCCCCCCCTTCTTCTTCTTCTTCAGCCTCAGCGTACTGGAACTGCACTCTGGCACCTCTCATATGAGCAGTACCTGACCAGCCTCAGCAAAACTTCCCTGCACATCAGCTCTGCAAACCTCCCTGTCCCTCCTGTTTGCATGCAAGAGCGAGAGAGGCAGGGCTGCTCTGTGGACCAGCACCTGAATATGCCTCCCTGTGCCTCACCTGAATATGCCTCCCTGTTGCTCTGGCTCATGTGAGCTGTAGCAGTGGTGGTGGTCTAGCTTTCTGAGGTGCAGAAAGCGCCCAGCGCTCAGCTGTCAGAGACTGGACTGAAGGGGATGAGATTGAGGAGGAAGAATGGTGGAGATAGCTCACTCTTCTCCTGAAGCTTCCAGAGACGAGGAACGCAGTACAGTCATACCTTGGAAGTTGAACGAAATCCATTTTGACTTCCGAGAGCCAGTGGTGTAGTGGTTAAGAGCAGTAGACTCGTAATCTGGTGAACCGGGTTCGCATCCCTGCTCCTCCACATGCAGCTGCTGGGTGACCTTGGGCTAGTCACACTTCACTGAAGTCTCTCAGCCCCACTCACCTCACAGAGTGTTTGTTGTGGGGGAGGAAGGGAAAGGAGAATGTTAGCCGCTTTGAGACTCCTTACGGTAGTGATAAAGAGGAATATCAAATCGAAACTCTCCCTCCTTGTTATGTACTGAGTTGAATAGGATCCAAAATGCAGCAGTCTGATTGGTCCTAGAACAATAGGATTCAGAATGCAGCAGTCTGATTGGTCCTAGAACAATAGGATTCAGAATGCAGCAGTCTGATTGGTCCACAGGAGCCACCCAATCCAGCTCCAGGTGGAAGTGAATCCGCAACCTGATTGGCCTACAGGAGAATCCCAGAATTAGCCAATCACGTGGGGCCCATTGTGTAAATAATGTATATAAAGCAGACATTCTGGGGGAACTTCCATTCCTCCTCACCTTTATGAGCTGAATAAATCCACTCTCGACTCTGAGTATATTTCACTCCTCCTCCTCCTCCTCCTCCTCCACCTCCTCCTCCTCCTCCTCCTCTTCTTCTTCTTCTGATTGGCTGCAGGAAGCTCCTGCAGGCAATTCGAAGCCCTGGAAGCCCTGTCGGACGTTCAGCTTCCAAAAATAGTTTGCAAACTGGAACACTCACTTTGTAGTGTTTGGGAGCCAAAATGTTTGAGAACTAAGCTGTTCAAAGGAAGGCGAACAGAAGACTTGGGTGGTGTTGGGAGAAGAGAAGGCAGAGACAGAGCAGCCAGCTGACATGTTATCACTGGAGAGTATTTTTGACCTCCCTTCCCCCAGAACTCGGCATTCCTTGAGAGTTCAAGAGCAAAGGACTCAGAGACAATTAGCCCCTGGCGGCCACCATAAGGGGAAGTGCTGTTGCTAGGAGGGGAGGGGGGAGGAGCTCAGTGGAAGCAACGCCATTAACGGGATACAGACTGCATTCCTTTGTCTCTTGCTGTGATGATTGAATAACCTCGTTACAGTCGTACCTTGGTTTTCGAATTTAATCCATTCCATGAGTCCATTCGACTCCCAGAACAGTTTGAAAACCAAGGCACAGCTTCCAATTGGCTGCAATAGCAGACGCTCGGCTTCTGAAAACCATTCGAAAACTGAAACAATCACTTCAGGGTTTCGATCCTTTGGGAGCTGAAACATTCAAGTTCAAAGGCGTTCGGCTCCCGAGGTTCCACTGTAGTAAGAACTCTTCTTTGTTTTTCTCTGCTTCTTCCCCCCACCAGGGGAGGGATAATTTCCTGAAGCCTGACATCAGCTGAGCAAGCTTCCACACCACTACAGAACCTCTACACACACACACACACACACTGAGTCTCACACTGGTTGGTGTTTCCCACTTATTCTGAACCACTGCTATTTTTCTAGAACACCTCCCTTGTCCTCTTCTAATGGCTATGGCGCCTACCTGAGCAGTGCCGGAATTGAGTTCCAGCAAGCTCCAGCTGCAAAAAAAGCTCTGGTCTTAACTCTAGGTGTGGCACACCCCTATCACCCCTTGAGCAAAGCAGGAATCTCCTGCCATGGCCCGCGCCCTACCCAGGGCTGGATTTAGGTTTGATGAAGCCTTAAGCTACTGAAGGTAATGGGGCCCTTTATATGTCCAGCTGTCCTTTGTCAACAACAAATTGTCGCTGTTTTTATATGTTGAATATATGCTATATGGTCATTTATGGACCCAATAGGTATCTAAAGCCATTTGCACTTGTTGCCATGCTACCAGTCCATGGAGACATTTCTATATATAGAAATGAGCAAACCAGTGATATTTTAGGGAGCAGGCTAGCAGACCTACATCATAGGAGCTTTGTTGTTGTTGTTGTTTAGTCGTTTCCGACTCTTCGTGACCCCATGGACCAGAGCACGCCAGGCACTCCTGTCTTCCACTGCCTCCCACAGTTTGGTCAGACTCACGCTGGTAGCTTCGAGAACGCTGTCCAACCATCTCGTCCTCTGTCATCCCCTTCTCCTTGTGCCCTCCATCTTTCCCATCATCAGGGTCTTTTCCAGGGAGTCTTCTCTTCTCATGAGGTGGCCAAAGTAATGGAGCCTCAGCTTCAGGATCTGTCCTTCCAGTGAGAACTCAGGGCTGATTTCCTTAAGAATTGATAGTTCTAATCTTCTTGCAGTCCATGGGACTCTCAAGAGTCTCCTCCAGCACCATAATTCAAAAGCATCAATTCTTTGGCAATCAGCCTTCTTTATGGTCCAGCTCTCACTTCCATACATCACTACTGGGAAAACCATAGCTTTAACTATACGGACCTTTGTAGGAGCCTACACAACACAAAACACTGTTGCTGTATGTAGGTTTTATTTTATTTGTTTTTTATCTTATATTTTGGTAATGTACATCCAGTGTTGTTGTTTTTCTTTTAAAATTTTTGGGGGCCCCCAAGAGAATGGAGCCCTAAGCTATGGACTGTTTAGCTTATACGTAAATCCGGCACTGGCCCTACCACTTCCCATGCTGGCAGAATGACCCCCCACTCACTGAACTCAGAAAGGTCCTTCTGTGAATCTTTTCTATCCTGTGTGCCAGAATGCCTCCTTCTTGGTGGTGAGAGGGGGGCATTTCTCTGGTGGCAAAACCGGCGGGGTGGGGAAGGTGGTTCCGCTCCCTGAGGCGGGTGCTCTGCCTCACCTCATCAGTGGGCTGGCTCTGCTTAACTAAATACAGTGGTACTTCGGGTTAAGAACTTAATTCGTTCTGGAGGTCCGTTCTTAACCTGAAATTGTTCTTAGCCTGAGGTACCACTTTAGCTAATGGGGCCTCCCACACCACCACCACGCGATTTCTGTTCTCATCCTGAAGCAAAGTTCTTAACCCGAGGTACTATTTCTGGGTCAGCGGAGTCTGTAACCTGAAGCGTCTGTAACCCGAGGTACCACAGTAGTGGCCTTTCAAGGTGCTACCACTAGAACACACAGGCTCCCTCATCCCACATGTTGCATCATAGCGGTGAGGGATTCTTCTATAGTTTTTACCGTATTTATCATATTAAAAAAAATAATCATCAGGGGAAAGTGGTAAAGGCCTACATTTGAACGTTTTTGCGTAGTTGCCTCCACACCTATTTAGTTTTTCAATTATTATTTTTTTAGACGTTTATAGTAATTTATAGCACTGAGCATTAATCTTTAGGGCATCTTGAAACATTCTGGAACATTGGATTTCACTGGTTTATATAACAAAATATTAATAAATGGTATTCGTGCCTTAAATAAAGTATCTAATTATTGTCTGGGAGTTTCTGGATATGTATGTTGTTAATTAATTTTGATATTTGTGGCATATTCCCATATTTCATTTAGCCATTCTTTTACAACTGGAATATTTGACTCTAATATCTTGCAAAAACAATTATAGAGGCATTTCTTGCAAATGCTGCTGAGGCTCCAATTCAGATTTAATTTTGAATAGACATATATAGAACCAGGCTGTAACTAATGTAGGATTTAAACACTCCTTAGATGTATTTAATAATAATAATACAGTGGTACCTCGGGTTAAGTACTTAATTCGTTCTGGAGGTCCGTTCTTAACCTGAAACTATTCTTAACCTGAAGCACCACTTTAGCTAATGTGGCCTCCTGATGCCGCCGCACCACCGGAGCACAATTTCTGTTCTCATCCTGAAGCAAAGTTCTTAACCCAAGATACTATTTCTGGGTTAGCAGAGTCTGTAAACTGAAGCGTATGTAACCCAAGGCACCACTGTAATACCTTTATTGTCATTGTACAATGAGCCTCCCCCCCCAAAAAACACTCAATCTCTTATCAAACAACACACCACCTCGCAGTCAATTTCGCTATGTTATTTTCCATTCAACAGCCTAACAGCCCACAGATAGAAGCTATTTTTTAGCCTGTTGGTATGGCTGGTTATACTTCTATATATCCTGCCCAAGGGTAGAAGATTAAAGAGGTGCTGGCCGGGGTGTGAGTCATCCCTGAGAATTTTTTTCGCTCTCCTAAGGCAACAGGGACGCGGGTGGCGCTGTGGGTAAAAGCCTCAGTGCCTAGGGCTTGCCGATCGAAAGGTCGGCGGTTTGAATCCCCGCGGCGGGGTGCGCTCCCGCTGCTCGGTCCCAGCGCCTGCCAACCTAGCAGTTCGAAAGCACCCCCGGGTGCAAGTAGATAAATAGGGACCGCTTACTGGCGGGAAGGTAAACGGCGTTTCCGTGTGCTGCGCTGGCTCGCCAGATGCCGCTTGTCACGCTGGCCACGTGACCCGGAAGTGTCTCCGGACAGCGCTGGCCCCCAGCCTCTTAAGTGAGATGGGCACACAACCCCAGAGTCTGTCAAGACTGGCCCGTACGGGCAGGGGTACCTTTACCTTTACCTTTTAAGGCAACAATCCCTTGTGATGTCATCTAGCGGACTCAAGGGACAGCCCATGATATCATGTGCTGTATTCACCACCCTCTGCAGAGACTTTCTGTCCGTGGCTGTCAGGCCAGCATACCACACTGTGATACAATATGAAAGGACACTTTCTATTGTGGACTGGTAAAAGGAGTTCATCAGTTGTTGTTTAACATTGTTCTTTCGCAAGACCCTGAGGAAATGGGGTCTCTGTTGGGCCTTTCTGACCACCTGAGTTATGTTGATTTTCCAAGTGAGGTCCTCACTAAGGTAAACTCCCAGGAATTTATATCCCCACCACCAGTGCTGCTGAACAGCATCTTTTATTTTCCTTTACAGTGTTTATGTGACTTAGATCCTTTGTGTCTCCAGCTTTTAGACTTGTTTCGAAAATAAAAATACTAGTACGTTTGCCAAAATGCCAGTTCTTGAGAGAGCCACAGTGCAGTTTCTTTCTCCATACCCAATGCTTCAATGCTATATGTGCACACTAGTAGATTCCATTAGCTACTGTTCGACAGAACAAATGTTTGAAAAGAGAGAAGAGAAGACATCTTAGGGTTTAGATACATTTGCTGAACAGTAAATGGAAGTGCAAGTATACAGTTTTTCTCAATCTTTCAGAAAATAAGCCTGGTTTTCAAAGGCAGCGATATTTCAGTTTTGCACTGCAATGCATGTGTGATGCATCTAATTAAAATGACCTGCATGGAATAATATAAATGAAGAAGACAATCAATTATGTTTCAATTAAACCTCATATTAGCACTCTGAAATAAATAGCCGGCTAATCCTTATTTACAAAGAAGAAAGAAAGAAACCACATCTGTAATTCAAAACAGATGAAATTCTGTTTAGAACAGATTTCTACCCTTTCAACTATCTCAGGAGAATTTGTGCATTTCTAAATAAAAAGAATGTCTACAATTAAGCCCAGATACTATTAAAAGTTGAACTTTTTGTGTATTTTGAATCACCCAAATATGTTTTTAAACACACACACACACACACTTTCCTCTTACAGTACTATATTGGCAAGTGCATTTGTGATTTAAATTATTTTTTTTATCGCTGGGAAAGTATTTTAGCAATAAAATAAAAAGGGGCTCAGAAAATGTCACCCACACACTGCATGTGTCCCAAGCTGCAAATGGCCTTACTCACTGCAGCTATGTCAAGCACCCTTGTGCAGATGAAACCAGTAGGATACACAGTACACATGTACTCTCAATGGTGTGGAAAGTTAACTGCAATTTGATTTGGAGCTTAAAATGGTAGATGAATAATTGGGCAGGTCTAGGAGACTCCTGGAGATGCGGATGGTGCTGTGGTCTCAACCACTGAGCCTCTTGGGCTTGCTGATTGGAAGGCTGGCGGTTCGAATCCCGTTGCTCGGTTCCATCTCCTGCCAACCTAGCGGTTCGAAAGCATGTCAAAGTGCAAGTAGATAAAAAAGGTACCGCTCCGGCAGGAAGGTAAACGGCATTTCCGTGCGCTGCTCTGGTTCTCCAGAACCAGAGTCATGCTGGCCACATGACCCGGAAATACTTTCTGCGGACAAGCATCGGCTCCCTCAGCCAGTAATGCGAGATGTGTGCCATAACCCCAGAGTCGTCCACGACTGGACTTAACTGTCAGGGGTCCTTTACCTTTACATTTTAGGAGCCTCCTATCTGGAAGCAGCCCTGGTTCCATGATCCTGATCAAAAATGTCCCCCCACTTCTTTAATATATTTTTAAAAATAGGTGATCCTGTTTGACAATTGCCCATGTCACATTTAATTTGCCCTCTACTGCCTTCAGTTCTAAAGAAGGCCACTCTGGTCCCATTGGTCACAAATGCCTCTTTTCTGGCAACAATGTTGAGGGATGTAGTGGCACAACTGCAGAGATTCTTGGGGGATACTGATTACCTCAGAGGACTAATTTCACTTTTTAAAAAAATAATATTTATTAAGAGTTTAAAGATTACAAAAAGAAGAAAAAGAGTTAAACAAAGCAAAACAATACAATACATGAAAAACAAAAAAACACTACTTATTTTAACAAAACAAAAACAAAAACAGAAACAATTAAAAACACATCCAATATTTCCATATCTTATCTTTCATTTACTTGTTTCAACGACCTCCTCACACCTCCCTTTTTTGTATTCTAGTTCAGTTAGCTATTTCAGCAAATCCTTTCCATCTTTCTCAGTTTTTGTCCTATAATTTATCTTAACACAATCTAACCTTATTTTTTCCCCTTTGGCCCATTAACAATCTATTTTTACTTAATTCTTTATAACATTTCTGCTAAAGCCATATAACTTCATTCCAGTATCCTTCTAACATTCATTAATTTTACAGTGTTTCTGAAGATAGTCTTTAAATTTCTTCCAGTCTTCTTCCACCGACTCTTCTCCCTGGTCTCGGATTCTGCCAGTCATTTCCGCCAGTTCCATGTAGTCCATCAACTTCATCTGCCATTCTTCCCGAGTGGGTAAACAGACGACTAATTTCAGACCCAAATTGGTCATGGTCCCCTTGATGGGCGCTTTTTTTGGGGGAGAAGGATATCAGATTATGCTCTGGCTACCTCTTTACTCTTGAATTGTATATTTTCAGAATCCACCCTATTCTCTCTGTTTGCCTGCCCTCATTTTGTTGCTAAGGATAAATGCATTACCGTGAGTAGTCTATAGGTTTTAAACTTACTTTTCAGTCTGTAGCCTGTTTCATACCTAATTCCTATGCTTTCAATTAAAATGCTTAAGAAACTGCTGAGTGGGCTTTCTCCCATGGGAGACTGCAAAAGCCCTGTATTTTGAAAAAGCCTTGCAGCTGCGTTTTCTATTTGTCTCAACACACACGTGGGTCTGTAGAGGGATAAAATATAGTTAATAGATTCCCTCACCCACCTAATAAAACCCACCAGTTTTCTGGTGTTAGGCTGAAAGACCAGGCCAGGTATACCTTGAGACAAGGTGTGTTCCAACAGTGTGTTGACGCGTGATGTTCTCTCGAAGGTGTGTTGGATTTCTCTGCTTTACGCCAGGTCTTTCTCCTGTCTCAACAACAGAGGGAAATAAAAATAAAATATTTCAGAAGGGGAGCTGAGAGGATAAGTCCATTAATGATGGATGATTGTGCAGTACTGATGATTGTGGTGAAGTGTATCCTTGAAAGAAATCAATAGTTCTGTGTAGCAGACAGCTTGGCAAGGAGTTGTAAGTGTTCTGAGTCATCAAGAGGGTCTCTAAACCAAGTTTCGCTCTGGTACTGGGCAACAGCTTCAGACGCCCTGTTGGAATCTGGAAAGTGTGAAACAGTAAAAAAAGAAAGGAAGCCTATAGATGTGCTCCTTAGCTTCTATATTGAGATTCTAACAGCGGTGGGCATGATTTTCCTCTGCAATGTGAGCCTGACTGCTCAGTTTGCATGATAGGCAGGCAGGCAGGCAGGCAGGCAGACCAGCAAGCTGAACTTGCTCCAGCTAACACACGAACACAGACACACACATTGTGAGGCTGCCCTTGTGCTTGATCTGGATCTACAGTTCGTGCAGAATGCTGCAGCGCGATTGCTGACAGGAGCGAGGCCCTGTCAGCATAGAACACCTGTGCTCAGAGACTATACAGTGGTACCTCGGGTTAAGTACTTAATTCGTTCCGGAGGTCCGTTCTTAACCTGAAACTGTTCTTAACCTGAGGTACCACTTTAGCTAATGGGGCCTCCCGCTGCTGCTGCGCCGCCGGAACATGATTTCTGTTCTCATCATGAAGCAAAGTTCTTAACCCGAGGTACTGTTTCTGGGTTAGCAGAGTCTGTAACCTGAAGCGTATGTAACCTGAAGCGTATGTAACCCGAGGTACCACTCACTGTACTGGTTTCCGATTTGCTACCAGTCCAAGTTCAAGGTGTTACTATTAGTATATAAAGCCATTAAGAACTTGGGACCAGTTTACACCTGAGATTGCCTTGCATAACATCTGCTACCTCGAGCTCTTCGATTGGCAGAATTGGCACTGCTACAGATGCCACATAATACCCATTCTACATTGGTAAGATACACACTTTGGAACTCCTTGCCTGTTGAGATCAAGCAGGCGCCTTCACTGTAAACCTTCTGAGCGCATTTTTTCTTGATCCCCTTGTTTTATCTTTTTGGAAACTGCTTTGTGTGTGTGTTTTTAATACATATTCAAGCAGCGTATAAATTTTATGAAGTAAATAAAATAAAATAAAACTGCTCTGGGATTTGAGGCGATGAGATCAGTGAGGTGCCCATCACAGCTAGTGTACAAGATCAGGTACAACACAGCGCATAAAAGGAAAGGCTGATTGTTAAATATCTATAACGTGGACATACAGACCTTCTTAATTTAAGAGATCTGGCCAAGCCTCAGATTTAGGTCATAGTCCTCTCATTTGGAGACGTGGGTGGCGCTGTGGTCTAAACCACAGAGCCTACGGCTTGCCAATCAGAAGGTCGGCGGTTCGAATCCCCGTGACGGGCTGAGCTCCCGTTGCTCGGTCCCTGCTCCTGCCAACCTAGCAGTTCGAAAGCATGTCAAAGTGCAAGTAGATAAATAGGTACCCCTCCGGTGGGAAGGTAAACAGCGTTTCCGTGCACTGCTCTGGTTCGCCAGAAGCGGCTTAGTTATGCTGGCCACATGACCCGGAAGCTGTACACCCGCTGCCTCGGTCAATAAAGCGAGGTGAGCGCCACAACCCCAGAGTCGGCCACGACTGGACCTAACAGTCAAGGGTCCCTTTACCTTTACCTACTCTCATTTACTGTATACTTACTGCATTTCTAGTGCTGTGCTTTTAATATTTTTAATATACCATGTCATCCAAAATGCATATGTATCCTGTGCTTTACTATGATATACTACTGCTTGATGTGCTGTTTCTCAAGCTAGTTTCATGCTGACTGGAGTCCTTAAACCAGGGGTGACCAACCTTTTTCAACCTTTGAAGAATTTTTGTCTGGCTTTTTGGCTAGCTGGAATTTGTGATCACCAGGACCTGGCCTAGAGGTCCTGGGCCGGCTCTCCCTCTGGCATTGCATGGGCAATGGGCCCTATTTGCCCTCCTCTAGGAGGGTTGGCACTTATCTTTGTTGTGCTGCACAAATGAGGGGACAATCGCCCTTGGCAGAAGTTTGCACAGGAGGGCTGTCGTTCATCACACTCACCAGCCAGCAGGAAGGAATGCTCATATAGGGGTCAGCAAACTTTTGCAGCAGAAGGAGCTGGTCCACTGTCCCTCAGACCTTGTGGGGGGCCAGACTATATTTTGGGGGGAAATAAAAAATGAATGAATTCCTATGCCCCACAAATAACCCAGAGAGGCATTTTAAATAAAAGGACACATTCTACTCATGTAAAAAGACCAGGCAGGCCCCACAAATAACCCAGAGATGCATTTTAAATACAGTGGTACTTCAGGTTACAGACGCTTCAGGTTATAGATGCTTCAGTTTACAGACTCCGCTAACCCAGAAATAGTACCTCGGGTTAAGAACTTTGCTTCAGGATGAGAACTGGAAATCACGTGGCGGCAGCGCGGCGGCAGCAGGAGGCCCCGTTAGCTAAAGTGGTACCTCAGGTTAAGAACAGTTTCAGGTTAAGAATGGACCTCCAGAACGAATTATGTTCTTAACCTGAGGTACCACTGTAAAAGGACACATTCTACTCATGTAAAAACACCAGGCAGGCCCCACAAATAACCCAGAGATGCATTTTAAATAAAAGGACACATTCTACTCATGTAAAAGCACCAGGCAGGCCCCACAAATAACCCAGAGATGCATTTTAAATACAGTGGTACCTTGGGTTACATACACTTCAGGTTACATATGCTTCAGGTTACACACTCCGCTAACCCAGAAATAGTGCTTCAGGTTAAGAACTTTGCTTCAGGGTAAGAACAGAAATTGGGCTCCGGCGGCGCAGCGGCAGCAGGAGGCCCCATTAGCTAAAGTGGTGCTTCAGGTTAAGAACAGTTTCAGGTTAAGAACGGACCTCCAGAACGAATTAAGTACTTAACCTGAAGTACCACTGTAAAAGGATACGTTCTACTCATGTAAAGACATGCTGATTCCCGGACCATCTGCGGACCGGATTGAGAATGCGATTAGGCCAGATCCGGCCCCTGGGCCTTAGGTTGTCTACCCATGCCTTAAACTGTTCTTAATTTCTCTCTAGCCAAGGTGTGAACAGCCCTGCATAGTAAAGACATCCTGGCCCATCGACATTTGCCCCCTTGCTGTGTAGCCAAACAGAAATGAAACTGACACCAATGAAGCTGTGCTGATGTGAACAGCTGTGCATATGTTTTGCAGGAGTGTGAGGAAGAGCTATGAAGTGCACCCTGGGCGAGGGCACCTTTCCTGCACTCTGAGGTGATAATGTGAAGACATCCTCAGTTTTTGGACCTTCAAGAGTCGGCAAGCGTGAAAGATGACAAGCATAGCAGCATTTTTGCCCTCCTTTCAACTCCCTTGGCTTAGCCACCTCATGAAAGCATCGGTTCTGTAGCACTTTAATTCCCACAAAGACTCCCGGGGAATTATAATTGGTTATGTGCTGTGATCTTCCCTGTCACAGAGCTGTATTTCCCAGCGTTCTCTGGGAAAAGAGAGAAGGGGTAACAAGGGCTAGTTTAACTCTGTTGCGAGGAGTTACTCTCTGAAGCAGGAGGGTTGCAAACTGGAAACCAGGGAGGCCTGCGTATTGCAGATGCCAACAATGGCTATTGGCGAGGAATTTACGGATGCCTCTGCTTCTCCCATAAAAGGAAATGTTAATGCTTTCCATCTCACCTATTAATACAACCATTTACATTAGTGAATGTTTAGGAAGAATCTACTGTGTGAAGATTGTTTAGATGGATTATTATTGTAAGTCGTCCCCCCCACGCACACACACCGCCCGCCCACTTACATGGAATTTATGGCCATCTAATTCTGATGGGAATGTGCAATTCCCTCCTCACCTATGATAAAGACATTTAGCTAGCTGTTAATTAGCAGTTGGCTAAAATAGCTTGAAAGCCAAGGTTTGCCACCTGAGTCCAAAGCAGCCTTTCTCTTGATTTAAATTCAGCAGCAGGAAGGAAATTTGAAAATGCATTTCCATCTCTAGACAGGCTTTCCCAGCTTCAGGGTTGTCTGTTTACTTGGCTACTTTTGTTGATCAGGCTTCCAAACCTCTTCACTTATTTCTCTCTTCAATCCCTCTCTCCATTTTCCTGGCAAAAATGCAACCTTCTTGCAAAAAAAAAAAAAAATGCAACCTTCTTGTCTTGTCAGATGCTGAACATACAGGAGACAAAATGTTCCACTTCCACCTTCTCCTTACTTTGGCCTAGATTCAGGTAGGTAGCTGTGTTGGTCTGACACAGTCGAAATATATATATAAAAAATAAAAATTGTCCAGTAGCACCTTAGAGACCAACTAAGTTTGTTCTTGGTATAAGTTTTCATGTGCATGCACACTTCTTCAGATACACAGATACACTCTAAGGTTTTACATTATTTAATATATTTTACTTTGGCCTGTATTTAAACTTCATTCAGTTCCAAACCTCCCCCCCCCCCCGTTTTGTTTTTAAAGAGGGGGAGGCATTAAGCGTTGACTTTCTGAGCTCCCGTTGTTCGGTCCCAGCTGCTGTCCACCTAGCAGTTCAAAAGTCAAGTGCAAGTAGATAAATAGGTACCTCTCCGGCGGGAAGGTAAACGGCGTTTCCGTGCGCTGCTCTGGTTTCGCCAGAAGCGGCTTAGTCATGCTGGCCACATGTCCCGGAAGCTGTACGCCGGCTCCCTCGGCCAATAAAGCGAGATGAGCGCCACAACCCCAGAGTCGGCCACGACTGGACCTAATGGTCAGGGGTCTCTTTACCTTTAGCAACAGGGAGTCAGTAGTGGGGATGGTGAGGCAAAAGACCCTGGGCCCACGCACACATGCATATTGTATAAAGCTGTCTGCGGACAAACGCCGGCTCCCTCAGCCAGTAAAGCGAGATGAACGTGCAACCCCAGAGTCATCCACAACTGGACCTAACGGTCAGGGGTACCTTTACCTTTTTCTCTCTAACAGATGTGGTTCTGTTTACCAAAAAAAGCCAGGAAAATGAGCAGAACAACCTGTTAGGAAGCAAAAGTAAAAAAATCTATTCCTGAACTGGTGACGCACTCAAAACCGAGGAAAATGTCTGATGTATTGTTTGAACAAAGAAGGCAAGTAGTGTAAGGGAAGGTGGTACAAGGAAAAAGGGAAGAGAAGAATAGTGGAGGGTGATGGAGAAGGAGCCAAAATCCCAGAGTGCTTGCCACAGAGTTTGGAAACAACCCTTGGCTACTGATTATGATTGATGGGGAAAGTATTGGTTTTGCTTATACAAATACCAGTTTGGACGATGCAAGTACCAGTTTGGATAATGCACTAAGCCTGCCCTTGACTTTGTGCACAGGCTGTTAAAAGGACTGGGGGGAAATCAAAGTGGCTGTGAGCTGCTCTTGAGGAAACCACACATCTGCATGGTCACCCCAGCAAGCCATGGTTTGTCTTACTGTGTCATGCAAACCAGCTTGATGTGTGATGTGAATAAGGACTTCCTTTTGTCTGTCTTGGATCTCCTGTGCTCAGTTTCATTGTTGTTGTTGTTGTTGTTGTTGTTGTTGTTTAGTCATTTAGTCGTGTCTGACTCTTCATGACCCCCCTGGACCAGAGCACCCCAGGCACTCCTGTCTTCCACTGCCTCCTGCAGTTTGGTCAAACTCATGCTGGTAGCTTCGAGAACACTGTCCAACCATCTCGTCCTCTGTCGTCCCCTTCTCCTTGTGCCCTCCATCTTTCCCAACGGCAAGCTAGAACCCCCCAAATGCTAGTACTGTGAGAAAAAGTCTCTCTGTACACTTTCTCCACACTGAGCTACACATCTCTCAATGCCTGTCCTTGCTTGTCTTCTAAATTAAAAATCTCCAAATGCCTTACAAATATACAAGATGAGCAGCAGCTTGCATTTCTATCGAGAAGCAAATCCAGTGTTCTACATCTGGCTCCAGAGAGGCAGACCCCTAACCACCCCTGGGCTCTCCAAAGCTTAAAACCAGCTCTCTTATCTTTTGCTCAGTCTCAAATAGCTTCTTCTCTTGTTCCTTTATGCATAGACATACCTAGATGACATCATCCTTGGCTAGAGAGCTGGAAGTTATGGCCCATGCCAACTTTAGCTGAAATATATTAGGTCATTTGCATTAAAGATGTTTGCTGTTTCCCACTGACTTGCGGTGTCTTCTTAGTACTGTATACCCATGTGTGACATTTTCCCTCCTAGGTGGGTCATAAGGAAAGGGTTAAATGAGTGTGAAGTGATTGGCCAGTGGGAACCCAAGGGGAGGAGTCAGAGTTGGAGCTGTTGGGAAGTCAGTTGGGAGTTGGAGAAGGAAAAGGGAGGATAAGTCTGTGGGTTGGTCTAGTTTTGCTGTGAGAGAGTGAGAGAAACTGTTAGGATGAGTCAGATAGACAGTTGGGATAATCAGTTAGAAGTTATTAGGAAGCTATAAGCTGGTATAGAAACTAAGGCTAAGAAACTGACAAGAAAAATTAACTGAAACCATAAACTTGTTCATGCTTATAAAATAAACTTGATTATTTGTTTTAATGTTAACAACTGTCTGGACTCTGTGTGTACCCGAGAGAAACGGGTTGGTGGCAGTGGGGAAGTGAACATCGTGGTGGCACAGGGATCAATAGACCGTCAAACGTCCAGGGACCCTGTGTGATCGCCACACCATGTCCTTAACAGAATTTCTAGAGACCTGGTAGTATTCACCTTGCATGAACAAGTCCATGGTTTGGGTGTGTGACCAACACACAGTGGTTCATAAATTTGGCCAGCCCTTGATCACTGGAGGACAAATGAAATCAAGTGATGGATATCAAAAGGGGTGTGCAAGGCTCAAATGCCCATTTATCCATAAATTTCAATGGGTGACCCTTGGCAAATCGCACTCTTTATCTTAGCCTGGCTTAGTATTGGTACTGTAACCAAAAACACAGATTATAATGCACATTGCACCCTACATGAACATCACAAAATGGTGGGGAAATGTTCTCAAGCACTTTATTTATTTTTGAAATTTATATTTATTGTGAGATTTGTACTGTAAAATGGTCGTGTCACAACAAGCACGTTACATAAGATCAATCCAGTAATGCTGGATCCGTGATGATCCGGATATGTCAGAGTTGAAGTAAAATCAATGTGTCTGTCCATCTGCACCAATAAGAAAGTTAAAACAAACTGAACTTCAGAGTGTTAACGGAAAAATCTGAGGGCTCCCTTGGACAAAAACAAAGACACCAACCAGGATAACTTGGAGCAAAACAGCAGCCTGTAGGCTTGGCCTTTATTGATCTGTTGCAACAGGGTGCTCCCCTCACTTGCAGGAGAGAGGAGGGACCCAGAAAAATGGTGTGCAAGGCCTTATAAAGACTTTTGAAATTGCCACCCTGTAGATCAAGATCACCCCCAGAAACATCATACATACATCACAGAAGGGGTGTAACCTAAGACCACCCCTCGGATACATCACACCTACATCACAGAAAGGAGGGGTTGAGGGAGGAGTTGCGGTGGTAACCTGAGTGTCCTGTCACCTGGCTGGTTCCCCCTTTCCCCCTCCCCATGAGTACTTTCCAGGTGACAGAGGGGAGTTTGCAGTTTCCTGCCCCCAGAGGGAAGAGCTGATTATTGTCCTTTGTTCCAGTCCATGCTGAATCCACTCCCATATGCAAGTTCTTTGTGATCTTGATGGTCTTCTGTCTAGGACCATCAGGGTTGGCATAGCAACTGGGTAGGGCTCCTGTGTATGTGCTGGTATGCTCAAGGGATTATGGCTGCCCTGTATCAAACCTTCCCCATTCTGTAGTCCTTCCTTCATGGAGTAAAATAAAAGTGGAACAGTGCAAATCCGATGTATGGTTGATTTTCTATGAATTTATAACAGAAGCGTAGCGTAGTGTGTGAGTATGAGTGTGTGTGAAGTTTGTACAAACTGAATGATTTTTTGGGGGGGGGGGTTTCCTGCGACAAGAGGCAAAAAAGAAATGTTTTCACCTGGCATGGAAAGCTCATCAGGGTCAGCACCAGTCTACTTTCTGGGGGAAGCATGTTCCACAATTGAGGTGCCACCACCAAGAAGGCTCTGCATTGCATTCATTTAAACTGTAAAAACTTGCTACACAAGAACCTGTAACAATCTTTTGTTATTTATACTACACTTCAAGAGGCAAGGCACATTTATATGGTAAGAACACCAAAACTATGTCATGACTACACAATATAAAAACATTATAATATTTCTGTTTCCTTTTAATTTAAAACACTTATATTGTACAAATAAACTGGGTCAAGACAGACATTCTGACCTTCTTCAGGGGACAGTTAGCATGAATTAAGGCTTCACTAAATGTTCAACCAGTTATGCTTTGGGGCTGAAAGCTGAAGGGATATATTTTCAAGAGTTCTTTAATGTAAACCTTTTAAAGCCATTGTTTTCCGTGCTGCTGCAACTTTGGCACATTCTTGCTTTCAGATATTTGTATCTGATCTTCCTTGTTAATCAAACAAACATTCCCAGCCTATCAGGGATACCATTGGAGATGAGATGATGTTGCAGTGCTATGATGTAGCAATCAAATTTGGTTACACGACAATGTCACTGAAGACGAAGCCTATTGAGAGTGAGGCAACTCTTCTTCAATGGATCATTGACTGCTCTCACTGCATATGCTCAAACATTTTCAACCCCTTTCAAAGAAATCCCAGAAACATCGTCCAGGGAGTGTGGTTTTTAAGGCTGTTGAAAGTGTTTGCTAAATCCAAGTGTATATGCTAGGAATTGGAAATACAGTGGTACCTCGGGTTAAGTACTTAATTCGTTCCGGAGGTCCGTACTTAACCTGAAACTGTTCTTAACCCGAAGCACCACTTTAGCTAATGGGGACTCCCGCTGCTGCTGCACCACCGGAGCATGATTTCTGTTCTCCTCCTGAAGCAAAGTTCTTAACCTGAAGCATTATTCCTGGGTTGGCAGAGTCTGTAACCTGAAGCGTATGTAACCGGAGGTACCACTGTACTGGGAATTATTTTTATATTTTTACTATGAATGTTGCTAGTAGGTGACATTGTCCATGAGAAGAGTGACTAGTGGGGTGCCACAGGGTTCTGTCTTGGGCCCGGTCTTATTCAACATCTTTATCAACGACTTGGATGATGGACTCAAGGGCATCCTGATCAAATTTGCAGATGACACCAAACTGGGAGGGGTGGCTAACACCCCAGAGGACAGGATCACACTTCAAAACGACCTTGACAGATTAGAGAACTGGGCCAAAACAAACAAGATGAATTTTAACAGGGAGAAATGTAAAGTATTGCACTTGGGCAAAAAAAATGAGAGGCACAAATACAAGATGGGTGACACCTGGCTTGAGAGCACTACATGTGAAAAGGATCTAGGAGTCTTGGTTGACCACAAACTTGACATGAGCCAACAGTGTGACGCGGCAGCTAAAAAAGCCAAAGCAATTCTGGGCTGCATCAATAGGAGTATAGCATCTAGATCAAGGGAAGTAATAGTGCCATTGTATTCTGCTCTGGTCAGACCTCACCTGGAGTACTGTGTCCAGTTCTGGGCACCACAGTTCAAGAAGGACACTGACAAACTGGAACGTGTCCAGAGGAGGGCAACCAAAATGGTCAAAGGCCTGGAAACGATGCTTTATGAGGAACGGCTAAGGGAGCTGGGCATGTTTAGCCTGGAGAAGAGGAGGCTAAGGGGTGCTATGATAGCCATGTTCAAATATATAAAAGGATGTCACATAGAGGAGGGAGAAAGGTTGTTTTCTGCTGCTCCAGAAAAGCGGACATGGAGCAATGGATCCAAACTACAAGAAAGAAGATTCCACCTAAACATTAGGAAGAACTTCCTGACAGTAAGAGCTGTTTGACAGTGGAATTTGCTGCCAAGGAGTGTGGTGGAGTCTCCTTCTTTGGAGGTCTTTAAGCAGAGGCTTGACAACCATATGTCAGGAGTGCTCTGATGGTGTTTCCTGCTTGGCAGGGGGTTGGACTCGATGGCCCTTGTGGTCTCTTCCAACTCTATGATTCTATGAGAACAACCCAGATAGATGGATGGGGTACAGTTGTCATCATCATCATCATCATCATCATCATCCAACCTGGTACCTTCCAGACATTTTGAACGACAACTCCTGTCAGCTCAACCCAGCACGACCATTGGCTGTGCTAGCTCAAAATGACAGGAGTTGCATTGTGAAAACATTGGGAGGGTGTGAGATTGGGGAAATCTGGACAGTAGACAATCTCCATTTTCTGCCATTCACAATAACATATAGCTTTAATTTACTTAATGTACATCAGTTATTTGTTTAACTTCAAAATATGGGCAAAACCCCCCACATTTTTCTCCAATGTTGTCCCATTATAAAATCAATAAGAAATTTGGTGCCTAGATTGAGGTTGCAAGATGAAGGGAAAGTGAATGGAGGCTAGGTTGTGGCGCCTATTGGATAAACTTGGATTTTTATAGAATTAAGCAACCTGTAAGTTGAGGCAGCAACCATTACTTAGATTTTCCATGCAGTGGTGAATGTGAAAGCACTTTTGCTCTTCTGTTAAAACTTAAAGGTGCACTCTTAAACCTTTAGGGCATAATATTTATATCATGATTCATATATGTAGAGCCTTGCATAGTTTCCCAAAGCTTCTCATTGGCGAGTTCTTCTTATTATACAGTTTTGCAGGCAAAGTGTTTCCTTTGACAGACGTCTTATTATGGGAATCTTGCAGGTTTTTCTTCTTGACATCGCTTCAGGCAGGGGTGGCTTGGAGGATTAGCCGCCACCACAGACCTCTTCCTGTGGATAATTGTCTCTTATGTCAGGCAATTACTTAACAATAGGGGGCAGGGCGGGAGTTGATAAGGTTATCACAGAAACCTCTCAACAATCCAAGAGGAGAAACTACCCGAATGCTCCGTCTTTGTCAATCAGTTGCGCAACATGTGAAGAAGGCCTGCGAAGCCTCAATCCATTAGGAATCCCCTTGACTCTAAAGGGCTCTCCGAAACAACATCCAAGGTTAAGAAGAGCAGACCCATGGTCCTCAATCTGATATTTAATGTTGTTCCTTGCGTATACTGTCAGTTTGCCCCAGGAAAGAAGGGCAAATGATACAAAATTCCTATAGAACTTTTATCTACAATAGAAATTTTTGATTCATTCCATTATTTCGCATGCAGATATCTGATGGGGTAGGGATGCGGGTGGTGCTGTGGGTTAAACCACAGAGCCTAGGACTTGCTGATCAGAAGGTTGGCGGTTCAAATCCCCGCAACGGGGTGAGCTCCCATTGCTCGGTCCCTGCTCCTGCCAACCTAGCAGTTTGAAAGCACGTCAAAGTGCAAGTACAGTGGTACCTCGGGTTAAGTACTTAACCTGAAACTGTTCTTAACCTGAAGTACCACTTTAGCTAATGGGGCCTACTGCTGCCGCTGCACCGCCGCTGAACGATTTCTGTTCTTATCCTGAAGCAAAGTTCTTAACCTGAGATACTATTTCTGGCTTAGTGGAGTGTGTAACCTGAAGCGTATGTAACCTGAAGCGTATGTAACCCAAGGTACCACTGTAGATAAATAGGTACAGTGGTACCTTGGGTTAAGAACTTAATTCATTCTGGAGGTCCATTTGTAACCTTAACTGTTCTTAAACTACGGCCATGACAAGTTCTGCTAGTGCACTGCAGTACAGAAATTCCCCTGGGTCATGTGGGTAAGAGTCCTTTTCATTTTTTGGCACATTTCTTAAGAACAGGAATGTACTGCTGGAATTACGGGAAACTGGTTTTCTTTAGGATGCAATATCAATGCAAATGGCATTAAATCTTCTCAGGCGGAACCCTAGGACTATTGAATATGTTTGTGAGTTGCGCTTAAGTTCAAATGAGGACCTGAAACATAGTGGCCTGCTTTATCTAGCTTGTGTGAGTAAGCCCTATGTCATTCAGCTATAGAATACCACATTGCTACTTCCCACACAACACAGCTGAATCAGATTTCCTGCAATTTCACTGGGTTGTTGCTTTTCCCCCTTAGCAACTCCTGAACTTCTATTTGAGCATTAATGTAATGCAACTGTGAGTGAGTAGTTGCTATTGAAGAGAGACAGTGAGAGAGAAATGGCCATCAGCTCTATACGTTGACTGCCAGCTGTGTCCTTCATGACAAGTATTTGGAGGAAAATACCTACCAGATAAGTCTATACTTTAATGGATGTTGTTTTGAACAATTAGACTAAATCTGCAGTCCAGTTTTACACGTGATCTGATTTGAGAATGCAGTCCATGCTATATTCCAGAATACAGTGGTACCTCAGGTTAAGTACTTAATTTGTTCTGGAGGTCTGTTCTTAACCTGAAACTGTTCTTAACCTGAAGCACCACTTTAGCTAATGGGGTATCCTGCTGCCGCTGCGCCGCCGGAGCACAATTTCTGTTCTGATCCTGAAGCCAAGTTCTTAACCTAAGGTTAGCGGAGTCTGTAACCTGAAGCGTATGTAACCTGAAGCATATGTAACCCGAGGTACCACTGTACTGGTAGTCCAAAACTAAAGGGCCTCACTTTTTCCTTTTGCAGGAAATGTCAACAGCATCAAGAGATGTTGTCAAGGAGTCAACATCTTCTTCAGTCAAGGAGGAAGGTGAGAGGTGGGGACCACTGGAGGAATGTGGTAGCAACCACACCATATGCACACCATTGGAATGGCAATGCCCATCAACTTCCCCCCCCCCAATATTTTATGGCTGAAGTGCACACATTAGCACTTACTTCATATGCACTGTGCTCCCACTGCCAGTTTTGAAGCCACATACACATGATGTTAGGCGCAATTCATGCCCTTGGGTGTAGCCAGGATCAATGCTGGGGGGGGGCAGGACACCCACCAGCCATTGTCCTCTGTCTGGCTCTGTTTAGCAGATTTGGAATGAAATGTCTCAACAACAGTTTTTTTAATTACTGTATCTTTCCATCTATAAGACACCCCCATGTATAAGACACCCCCTATTTTGGGGGACTCAGATTCAAGAAAGCCCATCCTTGGCACTATCCATGTATAAGACGCCCCTAATTTCGGACATTATTTTGTAGGGAAAAAAACCTAGTCTTATACACTAAAAAATAGGGTTCGGGGTACCTCGGGTTACATACGCTTCAGGTTACATACACTTCAGGTTACATACGCTTCAGATTACAGACTCTGCTAACCCAGAAATAGTACCTCGGGTTAAGAACTTTGTTTCAGGATGAGAACAGAAATCGTGCTCCTGCGGCGCGGAGGCAGCAGGAGGCCCCATTAGCTAAAGTAGTGCTTCAGGTTAGGAACAGTTTCAAGTTAAGAACAGACCTCCGGAAAGAATTAAGTACTTAACCCAAGGTACCACTGCTCTTTCTTTTGACCCCAAGTGCTCAAAAACATCTGTCAAAAATCTTCTACAATTTCTGCTTTTAGTTAAGTATTTTTATTGATTTACTTGACTTGTGGGAGGAGTTGCCCCCTGCCACCCCCCACCCCCCGACTATGGTCATGCCTGTGTCAATCCTGTGTACTTTCTTGAGAAATTCTGCTGCTTGGTGGGAGGTTTTCTCAAACCAGCTCTGATCTGGATTCACTTCATACTTGAGAATGGTGTGTACATTTGAGACAGACATCGCACAAGTGCAGATGGCAGCTTCATGAAGAGGAATTCCAGGATGAGGGCCATGCACTTAAGGTGCATAAAGGTAAAGGTAAAGGGGACCCCTGACCATTAGGTCCAGTCGTGACCGACTCTGGGGTTGTGGCGCTCATCTCGCTTTATTATTATTAATAATAATAATAATAATAATAATAATAATAATAATAATAATGGCACAAGGGGAAGCTTTTGTACCCCTTTCTCATGGGTACCCCATTCTCAAAAATCATGAAATGATTTTTGAAAGATACTCATTTATGAAGAGTACAAAATGAGGAATATTATATAATGAGCTCTCAATCAACATTGAAACATAGATTTCTATTCTAATTAGTCAAATGCCTTCTCTGTGTTGATAAATGAATCTGCTTTCTTTCTTCCATATTAATGTGGTGAATTATATCAATAGATCTCCTGACATTTAAACATAACGCTAAAACATTATTTAGCACTACATGCACAAACAGAAAGGAGCCTCCATAAGCCTCACCTCTTGTCCTCTGCAAGACCAGGAAAAGGATTGAAACAGAATTTAGTTACATTTTCCACATAGTTTGTCTTGCCATTTCATAAGAACTAGCAGTTTTTGTGGTTTAAAATATTGTTCACTTGCTTTGTCAACAGGTCCTAGTCCAACACCCTAACCATTCATGCATTCAGGAACTCAACACAATCAGATGCCATGGACTTGTTAGATGCTGAGAAAGGGTGGGGCAAGCTCAGGTGCAGCAATCAAAATTGGAAAGGATAAAAGGGAAGCAAGGGAGTGACTCTGCGCCTGCTCAGCTTTCTCCATTGATGGACCACGGCTTGGCCTCTTTGGGAAATCTACTGGACTGTGACTTTGGGACTGACCCAGGTGTTCCAACCCTGGATCCTCTGCAGAGACCTTGCAGATTGACTTCAGATCTTGCTGGTTGAATTGGACCAGAGTGGGATTTGACCATTTGGACTGTCTGAAGACACTCTAGTATTGCGCTTGGGACTGTGTGCACTACCAAGACTTACCTCTGGGTATCCTGGGGTTCAGGGCACTACGAGAGGGATGAAAAGGGCAGAGGGAAAATTGGCTGCATGCAGGCACAGTCTCTGATTGCTTGGGGAAAGCCCTGGAGAGGAGGAGGCATAGTTAGCTGCAGGGAGGGGGCAGGGACCTTTAGTCTTGGCAACTGATTCCATGGAGTAAGACGCACCAGGAATGAACTGCTATGATCATTAGGCCTGACATACGCAGCCAAGTCTGTGGAGATCATGTTTTTGCTAATAACTCCAACGTTGGACTGCGTAGTTACTGACTGGCATGGCTCTGTGACATCAGGTGTCCCAATCGGGTGGAGCTCCTAAGTGCAAGCAATTGCTCACACATAAGGAGCAACCACTTGGGACATGGGTGGCGCTGTGGGTTAAACCACAGAGCCTAGGACTTGCTGATCAGAAGGTCGGCGGTTCGAATCCCCACGACGGGGTGAGCTCCCGTTGCTCAGTCCCTGCTCCTGCCAACCTAGCAGTTCGAAAGCACGTCCAAGTGCAAGTAGATAAATAGGTACTGCTCCGGCAGGAAGGTAAACGGCATTTCTGTGCGCTGCTCTGGTTCGCCAGAAGCGGCTTAGTTATGCTGGCTACATAACCCAGAAGCTGTGCGCCGGCTCCCTCGGCCAATAAAGCGAGATGAGCGCCGCAACCCCAGAGTCGGCCATGACTGGACCTAATGGTCAGGGGTCCCTTTACCTTTACCTTAAGGAGCAACCACACAGTCAACCAAAGTCAATACATAGCTGTGAGACAGAGGACCTAGCACAGCAATGCAGAGTTAAGGCAAAATTCATGGCCCTGCTTCAGCTTGACTATATGGCCCTTGGGTTGCTTCCAAATCTACAGTTCTATGAGTAGCATGCAAATAGGTCTATTTTGCCATCTGAAACTCAACTTCTGAACAAAATGTTTTTATTATGCCAGTTAAATGACAGCAACATAGAAAGGTTTCTTAAATTGGGCTATTTGTTAATCTGAATAAGTGTGGCCTCTTCTGACAAAAAGCACCACTTTAAGGTCTCAGTCAGATTTTTCACACTACTTCAGTCTAAAATACCTAATATTTCAAATGGTGGATGCCAGAGTTTGAGTCTCTGACTTTTCACATAGAAAACATTTGCTCTACCATGGAACTATGGTTCTTTCCCTAATATTTTAGTTTTAGCTTTATATTCTCTTGATAATCTCATTCATGTTTTGAGATTGTGATGCTTGATTAATTTTCAGATTCTAAATAAACAGACTCCAAGTTCAAAAGCTTTGCTATTTCTTTTTCCATAAAAGCTAACAAATTTCCGGACCCTTCACTTTCCAGGAATATCCCTGAGAATTAGGCTACCAATAGATTAAGTTGAGGTTTCCAATCTTCATTTTAAATTGTTCAACTATACTTCATATATATTGTTCAGTTATGATTTCATGTTAATTCATTTTTTGATATCTATATTTCTGTTGAAAAGCTTTTTCGTTTTCCTGTTTTCCCCTTATTTATACAATGAACTTTGCATTGGTTTTGCCCTTATAATACACACCTTTACTTTAACCCAAAAATTAAGCTGATAGCTTCCACATTATTATATATTCACAACAATTCAGCAAGTCTAAACACTGATAAACTAAAATAACATTTATCAGTCTTGTTCAGTATACTAATCAGTGTTTTTCAGAAAATGTCATTTGTACAAATTTAAGTCAAAATTTAAGGTATGTATTATAGTTATATAATGTTTACAGATTCATTATGCACCAATTTGCTAAGTCTCAAATTCTATCTTGCTCTCCTTAGCATTTAAAAAATATTTTTACTCTTCTCACAATCTCATACAGCCTCTTTATTTTTGTCAGGGTCCAATTCTGTTTCTAATAGACTTGCCTCATGTGTACCTCCCTTTTTTTTTTTTTAGAATTCACTTCAGCAGACTCCATTATTTTTCAAACCACATTTGCAATCTCTATTTCCACTTCACTTTCCTTTCAACTTTAAGTGCACAGTTTCTACTAAATAATAATCACTACAAATTGTTATAATCCAGCAGTGCAGTTTTAATTCTCTTTCAGTCCTGTTTTGGTCAGCTTCTCTTTTTTGCTAATTCACTTACATTTTTAAAAAATAAAATAAAAATCAGGGCAATCTTTCACAGCCTTAACTCCCAAATCTTCTGTCACTCTTAATCACATTCATTCCCATTCAATTTAATTGTTCAGTTTAGACATGTTTTAAACTGTATGGGTGATATCCAACATTGCAGAAATGGATTTCTACTTGTCCCCTCTGCAAATACAGTGGTACCTCGGTTTACATACGCTTCAGGTTACAGACTCCGCTAACCCAGAAATAGTACCTCGGCTTAAGAACTTTGCTTCAGGATGAGAACAGAAATCGTGCTCCCGTGGCGCAGCAGCAGCAGCAGGAGGCCCCATTAGCTAAAGTGGTGCTTCAGGTTAAGAACAGTTACAGGTTAAGAACGGACCTCCGGAATGAATTAAGTACTTAACCCGAGGTACCACTGTAATCTTCAGAGGTTCCCCCAGCGCCCCCCCTTCTAAGCGGACATGTGGAAGGGGGGCTGTTGAGGCGATGATGTGAAGGAGAAGCCCCATTGCCCCAGCAGGAATCAGTGGGGGTGGGCGGCCCCAAATGAATCCGGCCCACGGACGGTCCAGGAATCAGCGTGTTTTTACATGAGTAGAATGTGTCCTTTTATTTTGTGGGGCATAGGAATTTGTTCATTATTCCCCCCAAAAAATATATATATAGTCTGGACCCCCAACAAGGTCTGAGGGACAGTTGAGCGGCCCCCTGCTGCAAAAGTTTGCTGACCCCTGTTCTATATTATAAATACCCATATTGCACAGCAATAACTTGTGTTACTGCACTGTCCTGGTTTTATGACACGATAAATTTTGCACGTTGCATTCAATGAGTGTGCAATCTGTGTACATCTATACACAAAGAGCTGCGCTGCACACCTGTACTGTGATTCACATGCGACTTCTAATGTACACCCTCTCACACAAACACTCATATACGCATAGAGAGAGCTTGTACCTTGCGTCACGTGTCATTTGCATAAAGGTAAAGGTAAAGCGACCCCTGACCATTAGGTCCAGTCGCAGCGCTCATCTCGCTTTATTGGCCGAGGGAGCCGGCGCACAGCTTCCGGGTCATGTGGCCAGCATGACTAAGCCGCTTCTGGAGAACCAGAGCAGTGCACGGAAACGCCGTTTACCTTCCCGCTGGAGCAGTACCTATTTATCTACTTGCACTTTGACGTGCTTTTGAACTGGTAGGTTGGCAGGAGCAGGGACTGAGCAACAGGAGCTCACCCCATCGCGGGGATTCGAACCGCCGACCTTCTGATCGGCAAGTCCTAGGCTCTGTGGTTTAACCCACAGCACCACCTGCGTCCCTTGTGTTATTTGCATAGAAACTGATTATTCTTGTACTGTACTTCTTAAGAGAATAATTTTCAGTGTGGGGAATTGTTTGCTGTTGTTTTTCTCTTGCCCTTGTGTGTGCACGTCCATGTGTGCCAGGAATTTGTGCATTAGCCTTGAACCAGCAACTTTCCCATGCCCTCATCCCTCCATCTGCAAATGGGAGTGATGATAATATGGATACACCTTAGAGACATAATGGGATCAAACATGTGAAGTACCCAGGGTGTTCAAATGAAAGCTCTCCATAAATGCTAAATTATGATTAAATTCGTTCATTATTTCAAATGGACCGTTTCCCTTTCATAACATAAGCCAGACTTGGGGTGGGGACTTGTGCTCAAAAGTTATGGCTAGTTGGGTGTTTTGTTTTGTTTTGTTTTGTTTCTGTTTTAACCCTGCTGGTTATTATACTGTGGCGATCACACAGGGCCCCCAGACGTTTCACAGTCTATTGGAGCCAATTTGATTCCCTCCCTCCCTCTCTTTCTTTTTTCTTTTCCTTCTCCTCCTGCGATGAGGCTACATTTTAATATTTTAATGTATTTTAATTTTGTTTTTAAGTTGTAATCATTCAACTTGTTATTATTATTGCTTGTAAGCCGCTCTGAGCCCGGCCTTGGCTGTGGAGGGCGGGGTATAAATAAAAATTATTATTATTGTTGTTGTTGTTGTTGTTGACCCTGTGCCACCACTGCGGTCGCTTTCTTCGCTGCCACCACCCCGTTTCTCACGGGGACACACAGAGTCCAGACAGTTGTTAACATAAACATAAACATAAACAAATAATCAAGTTTAGTTTTAAATGCAGGAACAAGCGTATGGTTGCAGTTTATTTTTCTCGTGTCAGTTTCCTAATCTTAGTTCCTAACAACTCCAAACTGATTATTCCAACTATCTATCTGACTCAACCTAACAATTCCTCTCACTCTCTCACAATAAAACTCTACCATTTGTTGTTGTTGTTTAGTCGTGTCCGACTCTTCGTGACCCCATGGACCAGAGCACGCCAGGCACCTCTGTCCTCCACTACCTCCCGCAATTTGGTCAAACTCATGTTGGTAACCTCGAAAACACTATCCAACCATCTCGTCCTCTGTCGCCCCCTTCTCCTCATGCCCTCCATATTTCCCAGCATCAGTGTCTTCTCCAGGGAGTCTTCTCTTCTCATGAGGTGGCCAAAGTACTGGAGCCTCAGCTTCACAATCTGTCCTTCCAGTGAGCACTCAGGGCTGATTTCATTAAGAATGGATGTGTTTGATCTTCTTGCAGTCCATGGGACTCTCAAGAGTCTCCTCCAGCACCATAATTCAAAAGCATCAATTCTTCAGCGATCAGCCTTCTTTATGGTCCAGCTCTCACTTCCATACATCACTCCCAAGCCTCAACTCCCAACTGACAAACCTCAAATCCCAACTCCCAAACCTCAACTGACTTTTTCAAAACCTCCCATTCTATCTTTTACTCCCGCCTTGCATTCTCACTGGCCAATCACACCCATTTTAACCCTTTCCTTGACCCATCCTAGGAGGCAAACGCCACATATACCAATAAGATTCCTTGCAGGATATCCAGCCTTCATTCCACAGGAGAATATCTAGGCTCTCCTACGTAATCCAGCCCCTACTTTGCTGATTACACTCAACAAGCGGTTTACATTCTTCTTCTTCAGCTCTGAAGGATATTTACCAAATTCATATTTCCAGCAGGATCTGAGCCACGGGTGAACCCCCTTTGCAACTGTCACTACTCTTAATCTGCTGCTCTGGCCACCTAAACACACACGCACAAATCCTGCGGGGCTAGAGAAGATCACATCCGCTCACCAGGTCAGATGGTGGACAGGGTTTGCGGCCTGGGTTCCTGCCCAAAACTGTTTTTAAACCAGCCAGTTTGCCCCATGAAAGATGGGAAAATGATACAAAATTCCTATAGAACGTTTATGTACAAGAGAATGTTTTGATTCATTCCATTATTTTGCATGCAGATATCTGATGGGGTAGGGACGCAGGTGGCACTGTGGGTTAAACCACAGAGCCCTAGAAGACACCCAGGTCTAGGGGTGTCCATAGCACAGGATTAGACAGGACATTTCGGAAATGGGGCTGAATTAAGAATGATCCAATATAGAAACATGAACTCCAAAAGAGAAGAGTCACCTGCAGACGGAACAGCAGGTGCTTCAAAGTTATGAAGAAACATTGGGGGGGGAGTTGGGCCCAGGGTCAAGGTGGGTGGGTTGCCATGGTAACAATGGCCTGCCCTCCTTTGTGACAGAGTACAAACCTCAAATTACAGAATCGTGGAACTGGGGGCCACACCAAAGGCCATCTAGCCCAACCCCCTGCAATGCAGGAATCACAGTTGAAGAGTCCCTGACAGACGCCCCCCCCCAACTTGCTCTGCTTCAGGACCTTTTGCCTATTGCTTCATTACAGAGGCCAGAATTTTGCTTCCTCTCATATTCCAGTTTTTTTGTACTTGCATTGTTGTATATAAAACAAGGACTTTTCCATATTGTCTTCTAAATGGAGAAATTGATTGCTGGTCTTGTGGAGAAGCTAGCTTGCTTGTCTTCAGGGTAAATGACTTAAGAGGAATATTCATAGGAAACAGCCTTGGACAGAGTCAGACATTGACCCATCCACCTCAGCATCATCTAAACTGACCGGGTTTCAGACAGGGGACATTCTCTGCCCCACCTGGAGATGTAATCCAGGATTATCTATGAGGATGATGATAATGCAAAGCAGATTGTCTGATCCTGTGCTATGGACACTCCTAGACTTGGGAGTCTTCTACTGCATTTCAAGGGATGTTGGGATTGTCTCCCTTTGGAAATGGGGCTGAATGAAGAAAGATCCGGTATAGAAACATGAGCTCCAAAAGAGAAGATTCACCTGCAGACGGAACAGCAGGTGCTTCAAAGTTCTGAAGAAACATGGGGGGGGGGAGTTGGGCCCAGGGTCAAGGTGGGTGGGTTGCCATGGTAACAATGGCCTGCCCTCCTTTGCTACATCTCCTGCTTCTCCCTTAAAAGTCACCAACTACAGGTGTCCATTGTGGGTTCGTGAGGAGAGACAGAGAGAGGTGTGTAGGTGCGGTAAGAGAGAAATCAGAGGATTTGGATTTTATTCTGCTTAAAGAGGAGGCGGAGCCAGCAGCAACCATGCGGTCAGTTCCAGACCTTCAGGAAGAAGAAGGAAGGTTCAGCGGACTTGTCCTTCGTGGTACAGAGTGGCTCAGGAGACTGAGAAGCGCAATGCAGCTCAAAAAGAGCAATAAAGTGGCCCCGCTACAGCCCAAGGAGCAGCCTCCTCTGGCACCAGTTGTGACAAAGCTCTTCAAAACCTTTCCAGAGCTCGAAAAGGCAATAGCTCAAAACTGGGCCCGTATTAGGCCAGCACCTGAAGAAGAGGACATAATTGTAGAAGATCTGGAATGAGCTGCCGGTGTGACGGGTCAAGGGAAGGCGCTTCGCTTTGGAAGAGTTAAAAGGGAGTAAGGGAAGAACAAGGGCAATGAGATCGAGGTAACCCTCCAGCCTCTCCTGAGCTGCAGAGGCTCGGGGCAGAGAGGCGGAGGGAACTAAGTTCCCGCAGGAGGAGTGCTCACCTCCAGGCCAGGAGAGGCGAGTCACCTGTGGACCGGGGCCGCCCTATGCCTCGGGGCAGATAAAAGCCGGCCAGCCCCAGTCCCAGATTCCGGGAGCAACGTTGTTGGTTGCTAGTTCCTGCCTGAACCCTGTCCTGCTTTTCTGCCTGAGCTCCTGACCTGCCTGGCTCCCTGCTCGCATGCCTGTTCCTGACTTCACCCGACTCCCTGCCCTGCACCCAGCTTCAGCTACTACGGACTGCCTCCACGTTGCACCTTTGGCCACGGACCGGACTTGGACCTCGCCTCTCGGGTAAACCACGGGACCAGGACAACGGGGAAGGAGGGAGAAAGGATTGAAGAGAAGTGAAAATGGTGGGGACCAAAGGCTGACTGCTGACTCACCCTTACCGTGCGAGGAAGAAAGCAGAAACAATGGAAAAAAATTAGGCCCTTTGGGGATGATGTTTATTTCTTTTTGTGTATCTTGTTGGTGCGTAAGCATAAATAAAGGAAGAACAATATGTTTGTTGGGTTGTTGGTTGTTGTTTTTTTTGTATTCTCATTTTATATTGTTACGTTGTGAACCCCCCGTGATCTTTGGATGAAGGACGGTATAGAAATTTAATAATGAATGAATGAATGAATGAATGAATGAATGCTCTCCCCAGGGAAACATTCATGGCACCCACACTGTCAGCCTCAGATACCAGGCTGAGAAAGATGTTTAGGTAGGCTCATTAATTGATATTAGATTAATATCTGCTATGATGGTTTATTTTGTTCAATTAACTAGCACAAAATACAAAATCTAGAATCTAATATTAATTTTCTTCTTAACTATAAGGATTTTGGTCAATATATTGAAAAATTGCACAGTGCTAAAACAGACCAGTACATGACCAGTACTAATTAACTGATCAGGAATAGGCCTGCATAGCCTGTGTTCTGGTATTTGCGGCCAATCTGGACATTATGTTAAATATATTTTTTTAAAATTGTGAAAAGTCCAGTAGCACCTTAGAGACCAACTAAGTTTGTTCTTGGTATGAGCTTTCGTGTGCTCATACCAAGACAAACCTAGTTGGTCTCTAAGGTGCTACTGGACATTATATATATATATATATATATATATATATATATATATATATATACACACACACACACACATACACATACATTTCCACTACATCAGACCAACACGGCTACTTACCAGAATCTAGAACTAAGTATATTCAGAAATGGATAGCGAACAGCACTACCTTGGCTCTTTGCAGATACGGGATCCTTTTACTTCTAGTTGCCATGCCGCTGCGTTTGCTAGCTGAGTTCTTGCTTTGTTTAGAGACGCCAGGGTTTATATGCAAGGAATTTCTCAGAATAGGACTCAGAATGCCATATTCTCCAGCATTCCCCAACATTCTTATTTCATGCAATTTTGTAATTGAGAAGTAGAACTTGGTGCAAGCAGGAAGAGCTGAGATTTCAACTTATGGCAGTGTTTCTCAACCTGTGGGTCCCCAGATGTTGTTGGACTACAACTCCCATCATTCCTAGCCAGCATGACCAGTGGTCAGGGATCATGGGAGTTGTAGTCCAACAACATCTGGGGACCCACAGGTTGAGAACTGGATTAAGGGCACTGTGGGGCATTGCTGGGCACTTGAACAAGGACCCTCCCACTGCATGGTCATCATACTGTGAGTTCTTGCTGCTTGGCATCACCACCTGTTTGCTCATCCAGCTTTTTCCTTCAGTGATAGAGGAAGCAAGCAACTGTGGACAAGGGAGAAAGAACATTGGTTGTCACCTGCTCATTCACTTCTTGCCTGTTGCCTGGACAGGTGAGTAAGCAATGGTGGCTGGAGAACAACAGAACGAGGGGATGGACATATAATCAATCTATACCCAACCCGAAATACCGTAATTTACTGAAAGTTTTTTGGGGGGCACATGCCAGAGAGTTCTCTCCTCCCCACTTATAACAATGTATAAGGATCCTCAGGAGAAAGGTTGAGATCCCTTGTCTGAGGAAATGAAGTTAAAATCAGGTTTTGGCGAGGAGGGGTTGGAGTCAGGATAGGCAAGTGGAAGAGAATCATGGTCGGGGCAGAGTTTGACAGGATTTGACAGGGTGTGTGCAGATTATTAGGAGCTCCAGGGTCAGTCACAAAACAACATGTCCAGAGGGTGGCAACAAGAGAACTGGCCTTTTCCACAGTGGCTCCCCAGAGTCGGTCACGACTGGACCTAATGGTCAGGTGTACCTTTATCTGTGGTGGCCTGGGGGGCAGGGCAAAGGGAGCGGACCGGAAGTGAGCAGTCTTCACTCCACTCCACTCCTAAAGAATAAAAGGGGATTTGCACTGAAATCAAGCATCGCAGTTTGCCCCAGAGTATCACCCCCCCGAGCCCTCCCTGTACTTGTATCTTTTCTTTTAGGCTCACCTTTCCCTTTCTAGGTTCCTGGGCGAGGTTGCTGTCTTTCGGAGCAGGGAAGGGATTTCCCCTGCTCCGCATGTTTTCCCTTCCCCACAGCAACTGTCACAACTTTGGCGGTTTTAGGTCTTGGGCGGAATCCTTTCGCCCCATATTCAGTGAGGGGTTGATGTGGCGAGTCATCCCTTCTGCGATATCAGGTTCCCCATCAAAGGGGTCTTGAGGGGAGCAGGGACAGAGCAAAGTGGGTGCGGCACACCCCGGGTGTCATCACCTAGGGGGGTGATATTCGGTGTGCCGCCTGCCCACCTCCTGCCTACCCCAAAAGCTCAACAGCAATGACAATCACAGCCAGTATTTTTATACAGTGGTACCTCTGGATACAAGGGACGCGGGTGGCGCTGTGGGTAAAAGCCTCAGCGCCTAGGGCTTGCCGATTGAAAGGTCGGCGGTTCGAATCCCCGCGGCGGGGTGCGCTCCCGCTGCTCGGTCCCAGCGCCTGCCAACCTAGCAGTTCGAAAGCACCCCCGGGTGCAAGTAGATAAATAGGGACCGCTTACCAGCGGGAAGGTAAACGGCGTTTCTGTGTGCGGCTCTGGCTCGCCAGAGCAGCTTTGTCACGCTGGCCACGTGACCCGGAAGTGTCTCCGGACAGCGCTGGCCCCTGGCCTCTTGAGTGAGATGGGCGCACAATCCCAGAGTCTGTCAAGACTGGCCCGTACGGGCAGGGGTACCTTTACCTTTACCTTACCTCTGGATACTAACGGGATCTGTTCCGGAGCTCGGTTCGTATCTAGAAGCAAATGTAACTAGCGATGGCACGCCTGTGCACGTGCGCATGACTTTTCTGCACATGCGTGTGACGTCATTTTGAGGGTCTGCGCATGCGCAAGCACCGAAACCCAGAAGTAACGTGCTGAGTTACTTCCAAGTTGCTGCGGAGCGCAACTCAAACGCGCTCAACCCTAAGCGCATTCAATCCAAGGTATGACTGTACTGTGAGTAGATCGCAGTCCCTTGGGAGTCCAACTGGATTTCAATTGGGGGGGGTGCGTGACAAGAAATTTTCTGCACCGGGTACCACCTGACCCTGCTACGCCACTGGAGGGGAGTCTCTGGCCACAAGTCCACAGCTGTGGGTCACAGTCCTCCCCTCAGCTGTGGGCAGTGGTGTAGCGTGGGGGGTGCAGGGGGGGCCGGCCGCACCGGGCGCAACACCTGGGGGTTAGGGGGCGCAAATCCACGGGTTAGGGGGCGCAAATTACTTGCCCCGGGTGCTGACACCCCACGCTACGCCACTGGCTGTGGGGATAAAGGGGGCCAGCTGTGTAAATGCACGTTGTGCAGTGTCCAGTTCCTGACTGACCCGTCTACACGCCCAGGTTTCCTACATGTGAAACTGAACAAAGTTGTGGCCATTTTAATCTGGCAGAAGATGCTGTCCTGTGTTTTCCTTCTGCCTCCCCGAGGGACTGCGCCTGGGCAGGCAGATCGGGAAACAAGCCAACAAACTTTGAAGGGGCAGGATGCGTCCCTCGAGGGGGACGTTTCTGCTTGGGGTTGCGATTGTACCGTGTGTGTGTGTGGTGTGGTTGGCGACTTGGCTGGCTGGGGAAGCGCCGACCCTGTTGCCCCCCCCCCAGCCCAGTTCCTCACAGGAAACCTCCTTTTGTGTCACCCTGAGGAGAAAAAGCGAGAGGGAGGGGGGGGCAAAACCCCGCGTTGTTTTCGCAGGAGGCGGACAGGAAATGACCCCTTCTCCGCCGACGGCGCCTTGAAAAACCAGCTCCCCGCCAGTCTCGCGCCAGCCTCGCTCCCCGCCGCCCAGCCTCGCCGGGCTGCCCGCCTCGCCCGCGCCCGCCTTCCCCTCCCCGCCCGCCCGCCGGCCTCGCTCGCGCTCCCTCCCCGCGCAGCAGCAGCAGCCGCCCGCCCCGCGCAGCCCATGTGCTCGGCGCGGCTGTGGGCTGCTGCCGCCGCCGCCTCCCGCGCGCCCTGAGCCTCGCCGGCGAGCGGCGGCCAAGATGTCGAGCGCGGCGCCGCACGACCCCTTCTATTCTTCGCCCTTCGGCCCCTTCTACCGGAGGCACACGCCGTACATGGTGCAGCCCGAGTACCGGATCTATGAGATGAACAAGAGGCTGCAGACTCGCACCGAGGTGAGTCCTCTTCCTCCTCCGGCTGGGGAACTCGGCGCGCCGCTCTCCGCCCGAGGGGCAGCGGCGCCTCCCGGGCACTGGGGCTCCGTCGCCCTGCTCCTATGCGGCGCAACTCTCCGCAAAAAAAGCGCAGGCTGCACGGTGGGGGGAAATGCAATGCAGCCCACGAGACGGCTCGCTTTCAAATGCCCCTTTTGTGCAAGCGCGCAGGTTGGGGCCAGGTAACCTGACCTCTCTTTTTTTTTGGCATTTGCAATCGCAGCCTTCTCGAGGTGTTGCGTGCATCGAAGGAACGTGTGTGTGCGCTGTGCGCGCGTGTTTAAAAACAAACAAGCCACGTTTCGGCGGCGGTGGATGTTACCTGTACTTCTTCCCACCCTGGTTATCAGCACCGAGCCTACGAAGGCAGAAAAGAGGGCTGGAGTTGGACAAACTTATTGCCTTATGCTGATGGCAGATACACACAGAGCCTTCCATGTGCCTCTATTTTCCTAATTTAGAGAAGCCGTCCTGGTTTCTGATTTGATCCAGGAATGTCCTGCTTTTCCTTAGGATGTCCCTGTTTTCATTGGAGAAATGTTGGAGGGGATGGAGCCATCTGAAGGAAATCCTGTACAGGGAAGATTTTTTAAAGAAATGTGTTTATATGTGTTGCAAGCCGCCCAGAGTGGCTGGGGCAACCCAGTAAGATGTGTGGGGTACAAATAGCAACATTATCACTAGGGAATGGGACATCCCTATTTTCACTGGAGAAATGTTGGAGGGTATGTATCAATGAATGAGGTTTCTATTATTCTGTTAATGGGAGGAATAAACAGTCCGGCATTTAACCCCACAAAGGATAACAGAAGCTGCATCCAGTGTTGGTCTTGCTTTGTAATGTAGAATCTGCTGGTTTTGTACCACAACATGAGTGTGTATGTGTGTTTGACTTGAGTAATGCATAGCTGAGTAGAGAATCTCTTCACTGAAAAAGAAGAATAGAAACATTAGGTTTGTCTTTCATCTAAAGCTAAAGCTGCTTCTCTTAATCATATGATTCAAAGAAGTCATAATTCCGGGGTGTTCTTACATGAATAATGTGTGGGGTGATAAATCTAGCAGGAGGGCTCCATTTCTTCCCCGTGTGCCTTCAACTATGCACAGTTACTTTTTTGTTTTCCTCAAGTGGTTTCTTTGAATGGGCTCAGCTGGGGAACAGAACACTTCAGAGAACTCAGACTTTTGGAAGTGAAAACGTCGACAATGTTACTGAATAATTTTGGCGTATTTTGTGAGTTCGGCTGGTGGTTATAATAGCATAACTTTTCAAGGGATCCCAAGGCTGTTGTAAAAGAAGCATGCTTAATTGTTCACTGCAGCTATAGTCTGAATGTATGGGATCCAGGTAACAAGATATAACCTGCTTTATGATTGGTGAATTGGTAGGCAGCAATTGAGTTCCAAGCACTAATAACATTACTGTTTGGATCACCCCGCTCCTGCCCTTTATGAGGTTGTGTTTTCCGTTTTGACTCTGGTTGTTGCTCTTGCAGTCTAGTTAATAGTTATTAGGTTGCTGGAAGCTTGCAAGAATGAATGCTTTAAGAAGGTGACTTGCTTTAGGATGTTGTTTGTCAGTGTTCCTTGAATTTTTATGAATCGCCTCTCAATTTTTCCTGAAGTTAAATTCCGATGTGATTTCGGGGCAGTCCCTCTGACAAATTTCAAGGGGAGCAAAAGTAGTTTTGAAATTTCTCTGGGATGTTCTACAGGATAGCAGACTCTCTGCTCCACCTCTTGAGTTTTTAAACTATAGTTTGTGATTTGTGGAAATTAAAGTCAATTTTGGCTGCTGCAGTTTTCCATGATTGTAGCAAGTTTGCTTGAGTAGATCTACCCTTTCCTATGCTGGATGAATGTTGTTGTTGTTGTTGTTTAATAGGACTTGTAGGAAGACATTTCCCTGTACTTTGATTCATGAGAATTGATTCAAACTAAGACAGTGGCTGGCTTAATTTGTTAGCTGTGTGCACAGGTGTGCTACTTTGTATTTATGATAGTTTATTTTGACTTTCACAGACTTCTTAAACTTTGCCCTTGCTCTTTGTGGGATTTGAGGTTTACCACTACATCCGTTCCCATGAGCATGCAACTATAAAGAAACAAAGAAAAAACCCGACATGACATTCCCCGCCCCCCAATAAATGTATATTCAAGATCATATCGGTTAAACTGAAGAACCTAGGAGATACCGCCCAACAGAAGTGGACTCATGTCTGTTCTGTTGGAGCAACTTCATATTGCAATCCTATATTAAATGTGTGGATGCAATGAAAACATTCTGGCGAGTCATTTAAATTTTGCATCTAGCAGTGACTCTTTAAGATACATGCAGCCGTGGTTTCTTCCATGCTAAAGAATTCAGGGTACAGTGCCTTGTAAATAAAATACAGGAGTTTTTATCAGTATCTGATCTGATGTCAGCAGTAAATTCGGTTAGAGAACTCATTGTATTTTGTATGGCAAGATAAACGTTTGTCTTCTAAAAATGAGTACCTGCACATTCATTTTATAATGGGAATTCTCCCCTGGGATTTAACTTTGGTGAATTTCTCAGAAATCTATGAGCCCATTTTGAAAGACAAGTCATTTCAGCAACTGACAGAGCCCTGGCTGAAATTCAGCCTCCACCCTGGTTTTTATGCTGGTTTTTATGTTAAATAATGATAAAGTGTCTTTAGCAAATAGCAAATAGCAAAGGCCAGCATGCATACTTCTGGAAACAAAGCTTTCTGAACCCTTGTGTCTTTTTACTTTACTGGCAAATAACGTGGAACGAAATCTGGCCAATGATACTTCATTCTTTTCCTTAAAGTGTGTGCCAACATGGCTTGCCACCTAACTGATGTGCTAAACAATGGTCATAAACTTATTCCCCCATGGTATGTACCCTGTTCCTGACTTCTGGACTGCAATATACCGTATTTTTCGCTCTATAGGACGTACATTCAGATCATGATATCTTCTCTTGATAGGGGCAACAAACCCAGGTTTACCACAGAATAGTCACTCAGGAGTGAGCTGTAGCCAATTTCAGTTCTGGAAAATAACACATTCTGTTTGAAATATTACTTAGGTGTATATCTAAGAATATTTATATTTACATTTATCTACACACACACAACTGTATTTTTTCATCTATAAGACGCCCCCATGTATAAGACACCCCCTATTTTTGGGGACTCTGATTTAAGAAAATGGGGGGAGATAGACCCGTGTATAAGACGCCCCCTAATTTTTGACATTATTTTTTAGGGGGAAAACCTAGTCTTATACACAGGAAAATAAGGTATATGCTCTTAAAATGTATACTCTGAAAAATGTGAAGAGCTTCTGCAACAGTTTTTCATGGTGATGAGCAATTCCAAAATATTAACTGCAGGGTCAAGAGCTGGTGTAGCTTTATGCCTGAGGTGTGGAACTGGAGAATAGCCAGGTTGAAGCCTGTCTCTGCTAAGTACTTACAAGATGATATTTAGCAGGCCGTTATTCTCTCAGCCTCGATGCTCCCATCCCACCCGCTCTCCACTGCTACATGTGGATAATAACTGATGTCATTAGAATTAGACCACCTGATGTTATTAGAATTAGACCAATCCATAGAGTTGGGAGGGACCCTGAGAATCAACTAGTCCACGCCCCTGCATTGCAGGAATATGCAGCTGTCCCTTATGGGGATCAAACCTGCAACCTTGGCGTTACCAGCACCACACTCAAGTGAGCTAACCAACTGAGCTTTATAGGTTTGTTACAAGGAAAACAGATGGCATTTGTGAAGTGCTTTGAACACTGTATAGAAGTAAAGAATTGTGATTAAGAAAGACGTTTTAGTGATCTGTTTTAGCTAAGTATGGCACTCTTGTGGCAGAAGCAGGGAAAGTTCACGGGGGGCCCATTTATTCATGCCTTATCCCCTGACAAGTAGTGCCTCTACTCTTCATTGTCATCAAGGATTCCTCCACACTAAAGTGTGCTTTGTAGTATTAAGACTACTATTTGTAATGTTGAGCGTAGAATTCTGGGAACCTGTCCTACAAAGTTGGACAGAACACCTGAAAATAAGGTCAGATGGAATCAACAGGACTGGCTTCAGCCAAAGGACTTAGAAAGGAGATAAAGTTTACACCCCCCCCCAATGTTTTAGATTTAGGGGGTTTTTTGGTGGGTATTTTCCCCCTGGGGGGGCGGAATACAGCAAATGAAATATTTGTGTTTTTAATCTTTGTGATTCATTTAGCTAAACAATTTGGACATTGACATTGCAGTAAGCCCACAATGTGTGCGAGGGTTATGTTCTGGGAATCATGCCTAAAGCCCAAATCATGTATAGTCAAAACACATTGGGTGCAGTGGTGAGTGGGATTGGCAAATTATTTCCCTCCCAGACACCAGCCCCATTTCTGCCTCCTTAATTTTTATTTTTTATAACAAGCACGTAAAACTGAATGTGCGCAAGTTAAATGCACTTAAGTTTCAGGTATACTGTAGCAGGGGTCAGCAACCTTTTTCAGCCGTGGGCCAGTCCAACGTCCCTCAGACCATTTGGTGGGCCAGACTACATTTTTTTTGGGGGGGGGGGAATGAATGAATTCCTATGCCTCACAGATAACCCAGAGATGCATTTTAAATAAAAGCACACATTCTACTCATGGAAAAACACGCTGATTCCTGCACTGTCGCGGGCCGGAATGAGAAGGCGATTGGGCCACATCTGGCCCACGGGCCTTAGGTTGCCTACCCCAGTACAGAGGAATCCCTGTTTTATGTAGGCACTCTGTTCCCAACTGCTCTGCGTGCCAGCCTGTTGCACCCCTGCCCCTTTTGGCACTGAAAATGGCTCATGAGTGCTCAGTTGTTTGTGACTCAAATGCATGCGAGTTGGAACTTGCCGGTACTTGATATAAATGGAAGAAGAGTAAGTATTTTACGTATACAGTCATACCTTGGTTGATGAACGCCTTGCGACTCGAACATTTTTGCTCCTGAATGCCGCAAATCCGGAAGTGAGTGTTCCCGTTTGCGAACGTTCTTTGGAACCTGAACAATCAGCGTGGCTTCTGTGGCTTCCGATTGGCTGCAGGAGTTTCCTGCAGCCAATCAGAAGCCGCGCCTTGGTTCCCAAATGTCTGGACTTCTGGAACGGATTCCATTTGACTTCTGAGGTACCACTGTATAGGAATTTTACAAAGGTCTGCTATCCAGGCTTCACAGGAGACTTGCAAGTTGTACTAACAGGAAGTTGGACTTTGATAGAGGAAATGCTGAACTTGCTACCAGTTATGGGACCACTTGTGCACTAATGCGATCTTTGCAGCTCTCCTCTGGGCGTCCTTGCCATCTGGAGGGAGGTGGGTGGCGACCAGGAGAGCATCTTCTATGTGATAGCACCACATCTGTGGAATCCTCTCCTCAGGGTTCAGTGGTAGACCGCATGCTTTGCATTTGAAAAATCGAGGGTTCAGTCTCTTGCATCTCAAAGTAAGGCTGGGAGTAATCCCATCTGAAATATTGGAGATCTGCTGCCACAACACTGGCCTAGATGGTCTGATCTGGCATAAAAACAGCATCCTCTGGCTTCAGTCCACCGTTTTGCTTTCACGTCGTTTTGTTGTAATTAGATTTTATGTTCAAGTTACCCTATTTTTCCGTCTATAAGACACCCCCATGTATAAGAAACCCCCTATTTGGGGGGACTTAGATTTAAGAAAATGGGGGGAGGTGGCCCCATGTATAAGATGCCCCCTAAATTTTGACATTATTTTTTAGGGGGGAAACCAAGTCTTATACGCAGAAAAATACGGTATATCAAGAATTATTCCATACGGAAGAATAGCAAATAAATGGCTAACATAGATCAACAAATGAGAATGTGTGTGTGTGTGTGTGTGTGTGTGTGTGTGTGAGAGAGAGAGAGAGAGAGAGAGAGAGAGAGAGAGAGAGAGAAGGGTTGATTTTTGGAATGGTTACACTCACATCTTAAGACTATGCAAGCACAAGAAGACTCTGGTGGATCAGACCAATGGGCAGTTGGATGTAAAGCAAAAGGATGGCCTTGCATGTCTAAGATTCATTCTTCTTGTATTGTGAATAAGCTCACAAGAACTGCCAGCCTGCAGTTGTTTTACTAGGCTGCTTAAAAGCCTACTAGCTTGCATTTCCACACTGGAAGGAAGAGAACCCTCTCTCTCCAGCAAGTCACATGGAAACACAGGCTGTAGCCACTGATAAAAACAAAAAGCTTCTTCCGACCTGGTGCAGGATTCCTCCTCTTTACTTGCATGTCAGCAGTTACCAGATGAGCTACTAAATACTACACAGGCTCACACGTTTCCTCCTGCTATAGTTAAGTTTGGGATAGAGGGGACATCTTTCACTAGCCACTGTTCCAAATTTTATAAACCCATTAGTAACATTTCCCCTGAACTAACCCCCCCCAAGTGCTTTAATTTAGGAATATCCCTTATACTGAGCCATGCCATTGGTCCTGCCCTTTGTCCACATTTGAAGGGCTGACCAGTTTGCTGTTGCTCATGAAAAATCTGACTGGGTTGGGTGTGTGATCTTGGCAGTCCATATTTTCTTTCTCATTGTTTGGTCAGCATATTTTACAGCTGTCTTTCCTATAGGATTTGTTGTTGTTTAGTTGTGTCCGACTCTACATGACCCCATGGACCAGAGCACACCAGGCACTCCTGTCTTCCACTGCCTCCCGCAGTTTGGTCAAACTCATGCTGGTAGCTTCGAGAACACTGTCCCACCATCTCATCCTCTGTTGTCCCCTTCTCCTTGTGCCCTCCATCTTTCCCAACATCAGAGTCTTTTCCAGGGAGTCTTCTCTTCTCATGAGGTGGCCAAAGTCTTGGAGCCTCAGCTTCAGGATCTGTCCTTCCAGTGAGCACTCAGGGCTGATTCCCTTAAGAATGGATAGGTTTGATCTTCTTGCAGTCCATGGGATTCTCAAGAGTCTCCTCTAGCACCATAATTCAAAAGCATCAATTCTTTGGCGATCAGCCTTCTTTATGGTCCAGCTCTCACTTCCATACATCACTACTGGGAAAACAATAGCTTTAACTATATGGACCTTTGTCGGCAAGGTGATGTCTCTGCTTTTTAAGAAGCTGTCTAGGTTTGTCATTGCTTTTCTCCCAAGAAGCAGGCGTCTTTTGATTTCGTGACTGCTATCACCATCTGCAGTGATCATGGAGACCAAGAAGGTAAAATCTCACACTGCCTCCATTTCTTTCCCTTCTATTTGCCAGGAGGTGATGGGACCAGTGGCCATGATCTTAGTTTTTTTGATGTTGAGCTTCAGACCATAGTTTGCGCTCTCCTCTTTCACCCTCTAATCTGCAGTAATAAGCTTGTGGTGAACTAAACATTCTTAATTTGGTTAAGGCGGTGACATTGTTTTGTTTATTTTGTAGGACTTTCCTCCCTAGCAATTCTGTACTTGTATTTTCAACATTACCGTATTTTATACGTTTAATCAATGGGAGTTTATTGATCTTAGTTGGGCCACTCTAACAAGAATCAGATTTCTCTCCAAACTGAAAATGAGCAATTTGAAATGTTCGTAAATTCTTTCCTACCACATTCAGAGATTCTTTTAAAAAATGAATCGTAGCTGTATAAGTATGTTATATAGACTAAAGGGTAGTGGAATCTGGTTTTTCTTTTTTACCTCTGCATTCTAATCATGCTTGTTTCTGGAGTAATTCAGAAGCGAACAGTAATAACGCCACACTTGCCGTTCCAATTCCAGTACGTTTCATTGCAGTATGTTTGCATTTCTGCAACTTTTTGAACTTGCCTCCCCTTTGAATTTGCTTTTCCTGACAGTAGTACCTTGTATAAGATAAAGCACACAATCTTTGAATTGCCTAGGCTGATCCCTCATTGTACGAACACTAGGCGGATTCTAGGAATGGGATTTCTCAGATCTTTTCTTCCAAGGCTTTAGAAGTTAGTCCACACAGTTGGGTTTTTTGTGTGCAGCAAATGTGTGTGATCAGTTTGTGCACACAACCTGCTTGCCTGTGTAAAAATAAATTTTATTGTTGTCAGAATACACTCCATAGTGTGAGCACTGCTACCCTAGGACTCAGAAGAACCCATTTCAAAAACTTCGATGTGGCCAGTCTTCCTACATAATGTAGGATCATGCAATGGCTGGAGTGGTGTCTGGCACCTTTCAGTGAAGGCAAAGCTTGCAGTTGGAATACAACTGCTGCTCTTATATCACGATTGGGCTGGATCTAGACCCATCAATAAAGCGTTGCAGGAAAACATGTTCTAAACTTCATTAAGGGAAATCACGTTGGCGAAAGACGGGATTCGCCAGCGCCACCTGGTGTCACAGTTTTATAACACATATACCGTATTTTTCGCTCTAGAAGACGCACCAGACCATAAGGCGCACCTAATTCTTGGAGGAGTAAAACAAGAAAAAAAATATTCTGAATCCCAGAAGCCAGAACAGAAAGAGGGAACTGGCTTCTGGGACTGTCGTGCGAAGCCTCTCCCGGGCAGCGGGATGAAGGCTCCCCTGCCCAGAAGAGGCTGCGTGGGGCTAAGCCAGAAGCCAGGACAGCAAGCAGAATCTGGCTTAGCCACGCGAAGCCTCCGCAGGGCTGTGCAGCGCTCCCTCTCGCTGTTCTGGCTTCTGGGATAGCTGCGCAGCCTGCATTCGCTCCATAAGATGCACACATATTTCCCCTTACTTTTTAGGAGGGAAAAAGTGCGTCTTATAGAGCAAAAAATACGGTAAAGTGCTTTTTCTTTGTCAATGTAGTTTGAGTCCTTGGTCTAAGTCTGACCGTTGCTGAAGCAACAGCAGAGCTTTGCTCTCTGTTAGTATTCAGACTGAATGTCGCAGAAGGTAGCCTCACCACAGAGCAGAACAGGGGGGTTATTATTAGTATAATTAATCAATTAATTAAATTTGTATACACCTTTCATCCAAAGATCCCAGGATGTGTCACAGCAGACTGTGGGAACATCCAATACTTTTACTTAATGGCGTCATTTGCTAATTTAGCAGCTACAGAATTGCAAGGAATTTATGAATTAAAATTACAATTCAACTGTGATAGCAGTATTAATATTTTTTTAAACAGCTGTTACAGCTTAGTTTTTAAGATGCAAAGTACCCCAAGTTTATGTTTGCCTTTTATTCTACAGATTTATTCTGTGTTCTGATGCCATCATTGTGAAACTAAGGCATCCTCATGTATGGCAGTGTTAAGGCTGGAATAGCATATTGTTACATAGAAAAATGCAATATTTTCTCTAGAGTGGTCATTTGTTGCTGCTGTGTTTGTTGGATGGAATGTGGTAACACAATCACCTATTTGTTTGTTCTTGTATTATACATATGGCAAATTAATAATAATAATAATAATAATTTATTTATACCCTGCCCTTCCCGCTTCATAATATAACATGGAATGGAGAGAATGGACACTCTACAAGTGGAGGATTCTAGTTCTGACTGCAGCTCCAGATACACAATATTGTTATGATTTTGTGGGTCCCAAGCCTCTCTAAACCCTGGATCCAGCAAGTGTTAAAATCAAAGCCAAGTTTATTTATTTAGTGCTCTCACCAGAGCAAAAAATGTATTTGCTAGTGGTAAGATAGTCACATGTGGATTATGTGGTTAATCCCCCTATGTTTGGCCCAGTTGTAGTGATTCTACACAGTGGATGGACACTGTTATGAACGATTCAGTAAGAGTTACAGTGGTGCCTCGCAAGACGAAATTAATTCGTTCTGCGAATATTTTCGTCTAGCGAATTTTTCGTCTTGCGAAGCACGAAATCCCATAGGAATGCATTGAAAATCAATTAATGCGTTCCTATGGTCAAAAAAAGTCCAAACAAAGCCAAATTTGGTACAACAAGAGTTTATGAAGTGCTCTTTAAAGTCACACATACTGTAAAGAGCATTTCAAAATTCAAACCCAGATTTTTTTTAAAAAAACCAGCAGAGTGGCCCAATGGTCACAGAAAATCATAAAAATGCAGGGAAAAAAACAAGCTTCCAGATTCTTGCAAACCCCTCCCCAACACCAAGTCCTTGAATTCCAAACACCCCAACCCAAAATCCAAAACCCCCCCAAAAAGTTTTAAAAGCTTAACTTACCAAATGGCTGCAAAATAAGTTTTGGAAAAGCTTCAAAAATCACCAAAGTCTTAAAAAAACCTCAAAAAAGGCTACTATGTACACTGCGTTCTATGAGTTGCTCCTCGAAGTCAAGTCGCAACTGAATTAACGGTGTTAAGAAAAAGGAAACAAACTTGCAAGATGTTTTCGTCTTGCGAAGCAAGCCCATAGGGAAATTCGTCTTGCGAAGCAGCTCAAAAAACGGAAAACCCTTTCGTCTAGCGAGTTTTCCGTCTTGCAAGGCATTCGTCTTGCGGGGCACCACTGTATGTTGTGAACTACCCTGAGATCTGCGGATGAAGGCCAGTATACAAAAGAAAGAAAGAGAGAGAGAGAGAGAGAGAGAGAGAGAGAGAGAGAAAGAAAGAAAGAAAGAAAGAAAGAAAGAAAGAAAGAAAGAAAGGTTTGCAGGCAAAAGGCAGAATTTTTTTTTTGCTTAACAGAGTTTGTCTTGCATTGATAACAATGCTATAGGTTTCTTTAAATCCTTCCATTTCACATTGTGGAGTATTACATTTTTTCGTTTTCTTTGGAAGAGAGCATGTTGGGATCTTATCATTTATTTCTAATATTTTCTTTTTCGGTAGAGATGTACAAACAGAGCACAAGTATACTCCCTTAAGCAGACTGCACAGCCACTGATCCTTCCTTAGTCTCCCAAAGATGCCCCAAGGATCCAATTTTTAAATTTATTTATAATTTTCAGTTTTATACATTTGAATAACTTTACAGTCATTTTAACATTTCAAAACTTGACTTCCTCTCCCCTCTTTCTGCGGTTCCTTAATTTATTTATTTTTATATTTTCTGCATGTTCCAAATTAACTTAATTTACTCATTTTTTCATCTACTTTAAATATATACTCTTATAAAACTGCAGGTTGTTACAATAAGCCTGCCAATGCTCTTATCTGTTTACAGTTTATTTGTAAATATTCAATAAACCATCTCCATTCTTTTATAAAAAAGTCTGTTATCTTGATTTCTTCTTTTTCTGGTAAGTTTCGCCATTTCTGCATATTCCATAACTTTTTGTATCCGTTCTTCTTTCACTGTGAATTCTTCTTCTTTCCAATATTTGGGCAAGTAGCATTCTTGCCACTGTAGTCACATAAATGAATAAATTTCTATACGGTTTGAGTACTTCTATTCCTATAATTCCCAAAAGGAAAGCTTCTGGGTTTTGTTTTGTTTTTTAACAAATGTTATTTTAAACACTTTTTTCAATTTATTATATATCATTTCCTAGTAAGCTTTTACCTTACTACAAGACCACCAATGCCCCAAGGCAACTCACACCTCATGGAAGACTGGCACAAAACTTTGTCACTTCCAGTTAGCCGTGCTAAATTCGATAGGTATTGGATTCCAAGGATTGGAGAGATTTCCTGTAATCTCGGACTATCAACATGCTGCTGTGAAATCCCTGATCTCTGTCGTAGGAGATCATAGGAAATGATAATAGATCCATTTGCAGTAATCAAGAATCTCAACAGTTTCATGAAATTCTCTCTTTGCTGCAAGTGGGCCCTCAGTTTTGTATGGCTGCTATTGCAAGGTTGTTGCTGATCTTCTGAATTTATCCCAACACACTATAGTGTGTTTACCCAGTATGGCAACCTTCACTATCGGTTTCTTTCCAGAAGTTTTGGACCCCAAACAGCCAAAGGGTCACCAATTTGGTGACTGCCACAATACAGGAACTTCAGTTTCAGCCCCAAGTTTTACATTCTGCTAACCAACTTGCATTTCGAATAAAAGATATCAAAATTCTTACAGCAGGCAACTGGCAAAAATACAGAGATTAAGCAAGGACTAGCGGCGAGGGAGGGGAATTATTCATAAAGTCACAGGAGGAATCCATCAGTGGCTGTTCTGTGAGAAGAAAGAATTGAAATCTATCAAGTATGCTAATTATTCTGAATTAGGTTTTTGCTTGAATATACTTGGCACCTCAGAAGCCAGCAAGGGGGCTTTTGTTTGTCCTCCCCCCAGTGTATTTTTATAATTGCTAAGTAGCATAGCAAGAGGACATTAAATGAGTAGATTAGGGAATAGAATATTTTCTCTCCCTCCCCCTTTTAGGTCCAGTAAATTGGTTAATTTATTGATCATATATGCTAATCCCAGAGAGATTCTTTCTGAGCGTGCAGAGCTTTGGGAGCCAAAACTGCACCCGTGCAAATATCAACACAAAAATTTTAGTGAATGGAAAGATTCTGAGGGGGCAAAACACCCAAAAGCTGCCCCATAATAATTCAGTGGCATGGACTGTTCATTGGGCAAGTGGGCAAAAAACTACCAGGTAGGTAGGAAGGGTGACTAGAACAGAGTTGCTGGATAATAATAATAATAATAATAATAATAATACAATCATACCTCAGGTTAAAGACGCTTCGGATTAAATCTTTTCAGGTTGCGTCCCGTGGCGACCCAGAAGTACCGGAAAGGGTTACTTCCGGGTTCTGCTGCTTGCGCATGCGCAGATGCTCAAAATGACATCACGCGCAGAAGCGGCAAATCATGACCCGCGCACGCGCAGACGCGGGTTGCGTTCTGCTCTGGTTGCGAACGGGGCTCTGGTTGCGAACGGGGCTCCGGAACGGATCCTGTTCGCAACCAGAGGTACCACTGTAATAAAAATAATACCCCGCCCATCTGGCAGGGTTTCCCCAGCCACTCTGGGTGGCTTCCAACACATATAAAAACATAACAAAACATCAAGCATTAAAAACCTCATGATACAGGGCAGCCTTCAGATGTCTACTAAAAGTTATATAGCTGTTTATTTCCTTGACATCTGATGGGAGGGTGTTTCCACAGGGCAGGCGCCACTACCAAGAAGGCCTTCTGCCTGGTTCTCTGCATCTTCACTTCTTGCAGTGAGGGAACCGCCAGAAGGCCCTCGGAGCTGGACCTCAGTGTCCGGGCTGAACGATGGGGGTGGAGACGCTCCTTCAGGTATACAGGGCCGAGGCCGTTTAGGGCTTTAAAGGTCAGTGCCAGCACTTTGAATTGTGCTTGGAGCCAGTGTCGATCCTTTAGGACTGGTGTTATATGGTCCCAGTCAGCTGCTCCCAGTCACCAGTCTAGCTGCCGCATTCTGGATTAGTTGCAATTTCCGAGTCTACTTTCAAAGGTAGAGCGCATTGCAATAGTCCATTCTGCAATACACAGAGAGAGAGAGAGAGAGAGAGAGAGAGAGAGAGAGAGAGAGAGACTTGTGAGAGAGGGAGAGAAAGGTTGAGATTCTCTCCCTATAAAGCACCAGCTCATCTCTTCCACATTGAGAAGCTATTTTTAAATGCAGGGCTGAAAGAGAGAGCGGCCCAAAGATATTGATGAAGAATGTGGCCCCTCCCTCCATTCCCCAAAAGGCAGCGGCAAACTAACTCGGACATAGTGTGAAACGTTTTAAAAGGAAAGCCCTTGCTAAGGCAAACAGAGCTCATTGTCCCCACATTGCAGGTTCGAAGGGGCAGCTGCTGGAAAAGAGAGACTTATAGCACCCCTGCTGGGAGAGCTCGCAGGGAAAGCTGCAGGTCAGGCTCACTTGTGCTGCCCAGAAGTATTAGGTTGGGTTGAAACTGGTAAAATAATTTATAGAACAAACCTGAGTTGCTAAATATCTCCTTAGACCTACTTCCAGACCAAAACAAACATTTAATTGCACGCAAAAGCCTCATGCACCATCGACTTGCTAGCCGACAGGTTGCACTACTGAAATAGGTAAAAAAGGTAAAGGTACCCCTGCCCGTACGGGCCAGTCTTGACAGACTCTGGGGTTGTGCGCCCATCTCACTCAAGAGGCCGGGGGCCAGCGCTGTCCGGAGACACTTCCGGGTCACGTGGCCAGCGTGACAAAGCTGCATCTGGCGAGCCAGCGCAGCACACGGAAACGCCGTTTACCTTCCCGCCAGTAAGCGGCCCCTATTTATCTACTTGCACCCGGGGGTGCTTTCGAACTGCTAGGTTGGCAGGCGCTGGGACTGAGCAACGGGAGCGCACCCCGCTGCGGGGATTCGAACTGCTGACCTTTCGATCGGCAAGCCCTAGGCGCTGAGGCTTTTACCCACAGCGCCACCCGCGTCCCACTACTGAAATATTCGATAGCTAAAATAAATAGATAAATTTTGCACAATTCCCCCTGTTACTTTCCTCTTGCAATATCCGTGTCCTAAGGTGTACACACAGTTTGTGGAAGGTGACAGTGAGGTTGTAGAGGTGCCCCATTCCCCCCCCCATTTTTTAAAATTCATTTTAAAACACAAATAAAAAACACAGACAGAAAAGACAAACAAGACGAACAAATTCTTCTCATATCCTTATTTTTCTAAATATTGTTAAGTTGGCTTCCTCAAGTCCAACCTATCTGATTTTCATTTTACTTCATCTTTAGCAGTTTACATATATCATAATTTCTAACCATCTTTGTTTTTTTAATCATACTTAAAATAACTTCACATTTTATCACTTACAAATAATACTATTTTAAAATATCCTATATTCTGCTTCTAACCCTACAGCCTATATCCACTTCCAAAGCTATTCTAAGGTTTAAATATTAACATATTTTTTTCAAATATTCCTTAAACTTCTTCCAGTCTTCTTCCACCGTCTCTTCTCTCTGGTCTCGGAGTCTCCCGGTCAGTTTGGCAAGTTCCATATAGTCCATCATCTTCATCTGCCATTCTTCGATAGATGGTGTTAAGTTGTGGGTGAACATATCAGACGACACAGCGATTCTTCAAACAGCTCTTGTTTATTCACAGGCCAGAACAGAACTGAACTGAAGGGTTCAGCCAGCCTGCTTATATAGAGCTCCACTAGAACGCAACAGTAACCATTTTCTGTAACTATCCAATCATTGAACGTCACTTTCAATCCTTTATTTGCATATATGAACCTGAACTATCTACAGTATTCCCCTGCTGGCCCAGGATGAGAACTTCAGTACATAACAGTTGGTATATCTTGTTTCTTCCAATTCTTTGCTAACAATATTCTCGCAGCTGTTGTGGCATACAGGAAAAAAAGTAACATCCTTTTTGGGGATTTCACCCCCCACTATACTAAGTAAAAAGGCTTCTGGTTTTTTAGTAAATGTGTTTTTCAACACTTTTTTCAATTCATTATAAATCCTTTCCCATAAGTCTTTTACCTTGGGGCACATCCACCACATGTGGTAAAAGGTTCCTTCTTTTTCTCTACATTTCCATAGAGGTGCCCCATTTCAATGGGGTTTGCACTTTCGAAATTGCCTTGCAATTCTCTGCAATGTGCAGGGATTCTGTAGCAGTTGCTCAGGGGTTTGTTGTAGTAAGTGTTCTGTGAAGATGGGGAGTTTGAGAACCGTTGCCCTTGAATGTTCAGTTTTGTACAGAGCTTTCAAAGTGAATTGTGGCAACTCTAGGTTGCAGATGACAGTTGTATGTTGGGAGGAAGGAACCTAGAGATAAAGTGGGATTGCGGTATCAGCCACACCCAACCTACCGTATGTGGTATCACTAAATTCTCTATATAGGGCTGTACATGTCTTATATAAGAAGAACTTAGAACCATAGAATTGGAAGAAGTTTAAGGAATACTTGAAAAAATATGTTAATATTTAAATCTTAGAATAGCTTTGGATATAGGCTGTAGGGTTAGAAGTAGAAGATAGTATACTTTAAAATAGTATTATTTGTAAGTGATAAAATGTGAAGTTTTTTATGGTTAAAGTAAATGTGACAAAAAAAAGATGGTTAGAAATTATGATATATGTAAACTGCTAAAGATGAAGTAAAATGAAAATCAGATAGGTGGGACTTGGGGAAGCCCACTTAACAATGTTTAGAAAAATAAGGATATGACAAGGATATGTTTGTTTTGCTTATTTTTTCTGTTTGTGCTCTTTATTTGTGTTATAAAATGAATAGAACCATAGAATTGTAGAGTTGGAAGGGACTACGAGGGTCATCCAGCTCAACCCCTTGCAAAGCAGGGATCTTTTGCCCACAGTAGAGCTCAAACCCACAATCTTGAGATTAAGAGTCTCGTGTTCTGCAGACTGAGCTAAGTGCATTGTTTGGTGTGCCCTGAGCTTGCTGCAACAACCCTCCAATCTGTAGGAGATTGTCACTTGAAAATGGTGTGACTGCTGCCCGCCCCCCATTGTGATCTGGAGCCGTTGAAGCAGACACAACAGTTGTGTAGCGAATTTCAGTAGGTGTGGCTTTTTTCACTCCTGCTTACCAAGCTGATCCTGAAATTGCATTTCCTTGTCCACAACAGGCAAAGGTACAGGGAGCCTGGCTTTCTTTGCATCTGGCTGTGCTATGCTGGAGGCAGAGCAGGGGGTGGGAACTGTAGGGTAAAAGAAAGCAAAATGTCATTGCCACCTGATTTTTAATTGGGACGAGGGTGGAGCTGTGGGTTAAACCTTACATGTCTCCACTGCATACACATTTATGGTTGGACATGATTGATAGGGTGGTTTTAGTAGACCAGGAGCTCCCAGATCCTGACCTCTGTGTGAGCAATGTTACTTTTTCAATAAGGGACGGGGGTGGCGCTGTGGTCTAATCCACTGAGCCTCTTAGGCTTGCCAATCAGAAGGTTGGTGGTTCGAATCCCCGCAACGGGGTGAGCTCCCGTTCCTCGGTCCCTGCTCCTGCCAACCTAGCAGTTCAAAAGCACGTCAAAGTGCAAGCAGATAAATAGGTACTGCTCTGGCCTGGAAGGTAAACGGTGTTTCCGTGCGCTGCTCTGGTTCGCCAGAAGCGGCTTAGTCATGCTGGCCACATGATCCGGAAGCTGTATGCCGGCTCCCTCGGCCAGTAAAGTGAGATGAGCGCTGCAACCCCAGAGTCGTCTGCGACTGGACCTAATGGTCAGGGGTCCCTTTACCTTTACCTGATTTTAGGCACTTACCTGGAGGTCACCATCATGTCACATAGTTTTACCTTTACGCACAATGTTTGTATATTCCGTGGCAGCAGATGAAAGTTTCCAGCATTGAAACATCATCATTTGTAGCACCTTCCAACATGGTAAGAATTGTACTATGTCGCTGCTGCTAACCAGGTTCCTGGTGAAAATTCTCCTGGGGGGATGCTGCAGACAGCTGCAGACATGGAACCATTTAAACACGGAACCAGGCAAAACATATGGAACTGACAAAGTCATCCTGTTTGGCTCTCTCCTGCACTAGGGTGCCAGCCTGAATTAGTGCATTCTTCATTGTGGCACTGCTGCTTTTGAATGCCTATCAATGCTTGCATCGCTCCACCTTTCTCTAGTTTTAGGGAAATGGTGAAAAAGATCTGCCTGTTTGGCTAAGCCTTTAGAAATACTTCGAATTTGTGGCAGCTGCTGATCTTAAATTGAACTTTGGTTCTGTTTTTAAGGTTTGGCTGTTTTGATTTGCTTGTGTCCCTGTGCTTTGTACCTTGCCATGGGCAATTAGTAAAGCGGAAACGCAATAAATAGAATTGGCTGTGTTAACTGGGGGGTGCCTGGATAGAGATTTGGGAGGTGAGGGAGGGAGGGTAATAGACCTGATAAAGGACAGTGGAGAGGAGAGTAAAATTAAACGCTCTCTTGAAATTTAGTATATGTTATCCTAGACCCTTTAACAACTTTTGGATCATGTTGATCCCTGTCATAAAAGGAAATGAATTCTGTTCATCAACATCTTCCTGAGAACGTAATTTTAACTAACAGGCATTAAATGCAGCATTGTAGGAAAAATTCAAGGAGTTCTTCCCTTTCCTTTAGAAAATATGAACAGTGCTATCAATGAATTGGCAAAACGCTTCTCTGGATTTTTCCATCCAGCTCTGCCTGTGCACTTGTTCAAATGGGATTTGGAAGGCTACGCTGCTGATTTTGCATTGGCAAATGATCATTTTTGCCAGTCTTATAGCCTGCCCTCCCTCTGCTGCCTCTCTTCCTCAGTTTTCTCAGCACAGCATCCAGACACTCAGATATTTTTCAGCTTATTTCTAAGGCATCAGCCAGAGTAGCCTGGTGCTTAGCTGCTAGGGGGAAAGGCAAAATTCAATTAAATGCCTAGCTGCTTAGACTGGGGTTCAGACTTTGACTGGTAGTATCTACGGCTTGTTGCTGGTGACTTGGCAGACCCACAGTCTCTGCAATATATCAGGCAATAGACACTGTGGAATTTTCTGTGAAGTTAAAAATAGATTTTAGAAAATAGAGTCCTAGGAGTATGTATGAATTTACGTAAGATAAGGGAAACTTAAAAAAAAACAAGCTGATGGTTGCAGTATCAGTTTTGAATGTATTATTGAAAGGGAGTTTATGGTTGAATTTTACATTTTCACAATTATGGGGGAGGCAACCTCCTCCCAAAATGATGAAGGGGGGGGGAGCTTCAAGGATTACCTTTGATAGGTCTATTGCCCCCCTCCCTTCCACAAGTTCTCAGTGTGGCTTGCAAATAATTAAATCAAATTAAAATATAAACACTGAAGCAACACCATTTATAAGAGAAGTATATACACAGCAGTTTTGTGGAAAGCAGCTTGCCGTCTTGGTTAAAATAAATTTTGTCGAGCTATCAAATGACCCCGGTGTAAAGTTGTATTGCTTTTAATCACAGAACTAATCAAATGATCAAATAATGCTACACTTTTACATATATGACATTTGGGGCTGTTTTAATGAACATTGTTTTGGAAATTCTTCTACGTTTATACAGATGATTTTACAACAAAACTTTGGAAGATTGCTCTGACTTCAAATCCATTTTTTTAACCTTACAAATCTATTGCTAATTCATTGATCGGTGCATTTCACATTGCTCTTTATAGGAGAGAAAGGGGCTGAACTAAAGAAATTGATGTGCGTATGTGAATTAGTAGCATAATTCGGACACCATAGCTAAATGTAAGAGTTGCTACTTCTCCAGAGGGGTGTATGCAGGACAGCCAGTGTTAATTCATTCTCTTTAATTCTCTTAAACGTATTAAAACTATAACTATTCACTACCTGTTATAAGCTTGAAAGAAATGGTCACGTGGCAGTTCTGCTAATAGTATGATTTGGATTTCTTTGCACTGAGCTATCATTCTGCCAAGATAATACAGTGGTACCTTGGGTTACAGATGCTTCAGGTTACAGACGCTTCAGGTTACAGACTCCGCTAACCCAGAAATAGTACCTTGGGTTAAGAACTTTGCTTCAGGATGAGAACAGAAATCGTGCAGCGGCAGCGGGAGGCCCCATTAGCTAAAGTGGTACCTCAGGTTAAGAACAGTTTCAGGTTAAGAACGGACCTCCAGAACGAATTAAGTTCTTAACCTGAGGTACCACTGTATACTCATTGAGATGGAATTGCCAACATCATAACCAAGCCTGAATGTTGCCATACAGCTGTGCTTCAGCTACCTGGAGACCACACTACTTGATGGGGTTCTGACATAACCTTTGTGGCTTCCTAGTAAGTAGACATTCAACCAGCTGTAAGTAGTTTGAATTGGGACCTTTAATGATTGCGCCTCTAAAATGTAAGAGGGCTTTCTCGGTAGTGGCACCCGCCCTGTGGAACGCCCTCCCACCAGATGTCAAAGAGAAAAACAACTACCAGACTTTTAGAAGATATCTGAAGGCAGCCCTGTTTAGGGAATTTTTAAATGTTTAATAGGTTATTGTATTTTAGTGTTTTGTTGGAAGCCGCCAGAGTGGCTGCGGAAACCCAGCCAGATGGGCGGGGTATAAATAATAAAATATTATTATTATTACAGTGGTACCTCGGGTTATATAGGCTTCAGGTTACAGACTCCGCTAACCCATAAATAGTACCTTGGGTTAAGAACTTTGCTTCAGGATGAGAACAGAAATTGTGCTATGGCGGTGCGACCCATTAGCTAAAGTGGTGCTTCAGGTTAAGAACAGTTTCAGGTTAAGAACAGACCTCTGGAATGAATTAAGTATTTAACCCAAGGTACCACTGTATTAGGTAAAGGTAAAGGGACCCCTGACCATTAGGTCCAGCCGTGGCCGACTCTGTGGTTGCGGCGCTCATCTCGCTTTATTGGCTGAGGGAGCAGGCGTACAGCTTCCGGGTCATGTGGCCAGCATGGCGAACTAGAGCAGCGCACGGAAACGCCGTTTACCTTCCCGCCGGAGCGGTACCTATTTATCTACTTGCACTTTGACTTGCTTTCGAACTGCTAGGTTGGCAGGAGCAGGGACCGAGCAACGGGAGCTCACCCCGTCGAGGGGATTCAAACCGCCGACCTTCTGATCGGCAAGTCCTAGGCTCTGTGGTTTAACCCAGAGCGCCACCCGCATCCCATTATTATTATTACTATGTGCAAAATGTAGTTCCTCCTTCACTGAGGAGCCCAGGATTCTTAAGAACACTGTTTGAAAATTACAGTACTGACCAAGTCAGAAATGGACTGGTTGATAGTAGTTCTGTTGTCAGTGCCAAGGCAATTTCACATAGGCGCTGATGTTGTACAAACACTGGGGAAGGAGGGCTTATTTTACGAGAGGATGTGAACAAGAAGCTGACATAGTTTTGTAGGCGATTAGCAATCCTTGGTGAGAAATACAGTGTAATCGAAGGAAACATGACATTGAGATAGGGGAAAGGAGAATTTGTGTATGAGTGAGCAGCGGTTATTTGTTGGCCTCTGAGCATTGAGGAACAGAAGCTGTGTTTTTATGGATATTGAAACACTTCTAAACAATTGTACACCATGGAGAAAGAGCACAAGGATAGAATTCTTCCTGCAAATGCTAGTGTGTACGTTATGGAAGACACTTGTAACACAACAAAATACAGTGCGCAGGCATGTACAGAATGAGGATATTGGCAACATGCATGTGGATTGGTGTTTTTAAATTGTAATAACAAAAAAATTTTTTCCTTCCAGTAGCACCTTAAAGACCAACTAAGTTAGTTCTTGGTATGAGCTTTCGTGTGCATGCACACTTCTTCAGATACAGTGTATCTGAAGAAAAGTGTATCTGAAGTGTATCTGAAGAAGTGTGCATGCACATGAAAGCTCATACCAAGAACTAACTTAGTTGGTCTTTAAGGTGCTACTGGAAGGAAAAAAATTTTTTGTTTTGACTATGGCAGACCAACACGGCTACCTTTCTGTAACTTTAAATTGTAATATAAGTGACAACTTGACCTGTATGTTTTATGAATGTAAGGGCACAAACATTTGTGACATGTTTGTGCCTTTATTTGCTCTCTTCATAACTTATGTCTGAAACATTGTAACTTTTGCTACAATTTTTGCTCATGTCTTGTTTTAAAAATTGTCATACTGTTAGTTTTTAATTTCATAAACCGTATTTTTTGCTCTATAAGACTCACTGTTTCCCTCCTAAAATGTAAGGGGAAATGTGTGTTCGTCTTAGGGAGCGAATGCAGGCTGTACAGCTATCCCAGAAGCCAGAACAGCAAGAGGGATTGCTGCTTTCACTGTGCAGCGATCCCTCTTGCTGTTCTGGCTTCTGAGATTCAGAATATTTTTTTTCTTGTTTTCCTCCTCCAAAAACTAGGTGCATCTTGTGGTCTGGTGCGTCTTATAGAGCGAAAAATACGGTAATTTAGTTGCTATTAAGTGGAGAAGGAAGAGTACAACTTATTTCTGAAACATTGTAACTTTTGCTACAATTTTTTCATGTCTTGTTTTAAAAATTATCATACTGTTAGTTTTTAATTTCATATAATTTAGTTGCCATTAAGTGGAGAGGAAGAGTACAAATGTTGCAATAGATCAATGAAATAAACACTGCTTAACTTTCCTAGTCTTAACAGGACTGGGCTGGGACTAGGAAACACCATGCGATGGGAACTCCAGCCCTTTCATAATCTCCCAGGATAGTTTACTTCACAATATTGTTAAGATAAAAGGATAATCCCACAGCTGTGGTGGCTCTGGAATACAGGATGGGAGACTTGTTAGGATCCTGAGATACGCAAGGGAGAAGTGCACTGAGAAGCTGGACCATAAACCAAGAAAGCTTTGCTTTCTAGTCTTAACTAGGATTGTTACTGACCACACTTGAAAAAAAATGGATGCCAAAATGGTACTCAAACATCCAAAACTGTATTGTATTTGATGTGAAGCTTGGACTGCATTGTTGAACTTGGCACATAACTTGACCATCTTGCACAGGTTATCTGGACTGAGTACATTCCTAGTTAAAAACTTTTACTGATGATCTTTTGTTGGAGGCTTCAAAATCTTGAAGCTGGCGTTTGCTGCCCAGATTAGTGGAATATAGATGTGGTAAATACAATAGATAGTCTCTTATATTGATTTTGTTAATAAAAAAAAAACCCTTACGCATACATACATACATACATACATACGCCTTCTCGGTAGTGGCGCCTGCCCTGTGGAACGCCCTCCCAACAGATGTCAAGGAAATAAGCAACTATCCTATTTTTAAAAGACACCTGAAGGCAGCCTTATTTAGGGAAGTTTTTAATATTTAATGCTGTATTGTTTTTAACAGTCGATTGGGAGCTGCCCAGAGTGGCTGGGGAAACTCAGCCTGATGGGTGGGGTATAAATAGTATATTATTATTATTATTATTATTATTATTATTATTATTATCATCATCATCATTATCATCATTATGTATATTTTTATGTCTGTCTGTGCATGCTTCATTACAATATCAATATCAATGTGGAAAACGCCCTTTCTATGTTTCTTTCAAGGTGCTTCCTTGAAATTTCCCTCCCCTTTCTATCATTACAGAGTACATATAATGTTAACCATGCAATGTGCATGAACTAATGCCTATGGCTAAGCATTGTTTAGTAAATCACATATCAGATCTTTCTTATCTAAAGCACCTTTAAATTTGGGTTGTTAGCATACTGCTATTAAGCGATCTGTTGAATTGCTTAATTCTTAAGGGGGGAAATGTGATAAAAGCTAAACACATTCCTGATGGCAGAAGTTGTATTACTCACTAGTGACTCATAGCTGTTCCCCCACCCCCCCACCCCAATCTCTGAAACATTCAGCACAAATGCGGAAAATACACTGAGCTAATTGCTAGGAAGTGTGCGCACAAACACCCTACCTCTGCCACTTTGAGATGCAGTAGGAGGAGGATGGTTATGGATTGAATCACTGAAGCGATTCTGGATTCTATGGCTCTACCCATCTCATGTTTGAGCTTTTGCATGAGATTCACTGGTTATGCTAGGAAATGCTACTGTTGCAAAGAAGAACCACTATCGAAAATAGTGCTGCAATTCATCAAGTCTAGATTCTCATAAATTTGCATAATAGAGTGCAAAAGGACTTGTGTTCATATGGAAAGGTTCTTGCCGATTCCTGCAAGTCATGCGTATGTGTGGCCTCACATTCTGGAGAATAGAGTTGTCTGGCTCTGGATATACCATGGTGGATTCAAAACAGTGCTGATTAGGAAGAAGGGGATTACCACATTCTTTTTCTGGAGTCCTCTACTGGGGCACACATACAGTTCCTTGCCGTGGTAAAACACCACATAAAAAGGAATCTTGTTATATATAATTACATCCAGAAAAAAAGAATTTTGCTATGTGCTGCTATATACTTTCAGAAGCACTCTTAGTGCTAATACAGTGGTACCTCGGGTTGCATACCCTTCAGGTTACATACGCTTCAGGTTACCGACTCCACTAACCCAGAAATAGTACCTCGGGTTAAGAACTTTGCTTCAGGATGAGAACAGAAATTGGGCTCCGGCGGCGCGGCAGCAGCGGGAGGTCCCATTAGCTAAAGTGGTGCTTCAGGTTAAGACCAGTTTCAGGTTAAGAACAGACCTCCGAAACGAGTTAAGTACGTAACCAGAGGTACCACTGTACAGTGAATCAGTGTTTTTGCAACTTTCTCTTCTTTACACAAAAGCTGATCTGTGGCACAGGAATCTCTGGGCGTTGCCAAGTTATTCACAACTTTGATGCAAGCTATAGCAAAACGTGATACAGTGAGATCCGTATGGAACCAGTACGACCTGGAAACATACCCGGGAGGACCATCTTGGGGTTGGGATCAATTAAACCTGTGCGTGTGCTAATTTTATAACGTATTTCATTCCAAAGCCGAAATATGAACTTGCCTTCTCGCTGCATGTGGTAAACTGTGCCAGATGTTGCACAACCCCCCAGTATGTTAATTTCCAAGTGTTTTCCTTTCTCTCAGAAGAAACACATGCACGAGGGAGTGGTGCTAAGTGTGCTAAGGACTCCGTTGCCATAGGCCCCTCTCCCATAAAGCCTTTAAACCCACACTCCTAGTGAAAATCCTCACGTAAAGCTATTATTCAATGGCTGCTGAACCATTGGGTGCCAAGTGAGTGTATTTGTGTGTGAGGACACCTTTGTTACGTAGTGTCTCCTTCATCTGCCACTACAGCCAGCAGCTAAGAGAGATGGAGAAGCAGGCAAGGGATGAAGCCATCAGAATGGCAGCTAGAATACCTGATAAGTAAGGGAGATACCTTTGCTCCAAGCAAGTCTTGGCCTTTTCTTTCTTTTTTTAGTGCATTCTTTTTTTTTTAAACAAGTTGAAGAACCTTTATTGAAGCATTTGGGAAGTATCTAAATTAGGTCTGTATCCCAGCAAAACTGCTGGCTTAACAATATAAAAACATTAAAATTTGTATTAACGATTATAACTTCAACCCATTTCTCCTCAGTGAACCCCAAGTTAATATTCATTTTACCAAATAAAATGCCAAGGAAGACGAGAATTTGTACTTTAAAAAGAAAACAAAAAACACCCCAGTTCTTATTTAAACAAAGCAAACCTATTAAGGTTGTCTGTTTTTTAAGGATTCCCAGTTCCTTAAGAGTAAAGAATGAATCAACAGTACACTTAACAGTAGTCCTCATCACACACCAAGGCAATGCCCAATGCATTTTGCTCATCAAAATCCACTAGCAAAGAAAATACTTTGAAGGATATTACAAGCCTGTTGTCAGAGAAGTTTGCTTCCTTGGGCCAAGGACCAAACCAGATATTGCAACTATCATTCCCTCACACCATCTACCTTCTCCACGCCTGGCACACATAACTGACTGCTAATGTAACTTGGACCAGAAGTTACTATCTTTATAGCAGGGTGGGAAATTATGTGCATTTTGCCTTCAGTCTGACCTTCAGTATATGTACTTTCACTATGTGTTTGGTTACTTGAATTTGATTGTGGTGCTGTGGTCTAAACCACTGAGCCTAGGGCTTGCCGATCAGAAGGTCGGCGGTTTGAATCCCCGCGATGGAGTGAGCTCCCATTGCTCGGTCCCAGCTCCTGCCAACCTAGCAGTTCGAAAGCACATCAAAGTGCAAGTAGATAAATAGGTACCGCTCCGGCGGGAAGGTAAACGGCATTTCCGTGCGCTGCTCTGGTTCGCCAGAAGCGGCTTAGTCATGTTGGCCACATGACCCGGACTCTGTACGCTGGCTCCCTCGACCAATAAAGCGAGATGAGCGCCGCAACCCCAGAGTCGTCCACAACTGGACCTAATGGTCAGGGGTCCCTTTACCTTTAAATGGATTGTAAACCACCTTGACAGCTTTTGTTAGTATGTGGGTGTAAAGTCTGACTTTGCCACAGCTGCCCTGTAATGGAGGCCAGTCATAGAACAGAACCGTTGAATTGTAGAGTTGGAAGGGAGCGCAAAAGACATCTAGTTGAACTGACATCCATGACAGATGGCCATCCAGCCTCTGCTTAAAAACCTCCAAGGATGGAGGGTAAATCACTTTCTGCTTCTTCTTCATCATCTTCCTCTACTACTGCTACTACTACTACTATCATTTTCTACTCTTCTTCGTCTTCTTCATCTTCTTCTTCGTCGTCTTTCTTCTTCTTCTTCTTCTTCTTCTTCTTCTTCTTCTTCTTCTTCTTCTTCTTCTTCTTCTTCCTACCTGCCTGGTGTGCTCTCTAATGCATTTAACATCATGTCTGAATTTGGTCCTCGAAAGAAATCCTCAACTATCCCTTCTTCGTTTATGGTTTAAATGCCTGTTATTCACCTTTAAGCAGTTCTGTGTGTGTGAAAAGAATTCCCATATTGCATCTTCATTGTATATAATTCCTGTTTAGATGTCTATGGCCTTGGTTCACAGAAGCAGATACCCGCAGAGGCAGGATATGCCTACAGTCACAGCCCGATGATTGATAAGTCCTCCATTGAACTCCATTGAACTTGCAGAGCTTTTCCTTCTTCTCTTCCCGCTCTGTGTATCTTTTCCTTTTCCGTTTGACGACATCATGTGGGACTAAATTCAGAATTTTCGTCATTTGCTCTCTTCAGCTATTTAAGTTTGGCAATGAAGGGAAGGGTGGGTAGATAAATAAATGTGTGTTCTGTTCCACTTGGTCTCTTGTTTAAATGTATGTTGTTTCCCTCTTCATTTTCTTGAACTTCCTAAGGGAAAGAGGAAATTTGAGGGACAGGCTTGCTGGATCGGGAACATGATTTGGTAAACATGCGTATAATATGCAATTTGCTTGAGTCTGTTGCCTGTCTACTTCACTGCCCTCCTTTCACTCCCTCCCTCCCCCAGCAAACTCTAATACAGGAATAACAATTGCAGAGTTGTTAAGATTATTGAAAAAATATATGTGAAGGACTGTGAACACTCGATGAAGCACTCTATCAATGCTAACCATATATGTTCATGCACGAGAAATAAGTGTTAGTTACATTCCGAAGCATCGTCAAAGATTCTGCTGTGGGTGTCCATTCATGTAGCTGAATGGACAACTCATTTTGAAACAGAACCTGTTTCGCTGTGCAAGCTACTGCATTAAAACCTCTTGTATCTCACTCCATCAAAGCTTTCAAAGATGTATAAAAATGTCTCGAACAAATGATGCTGGCAGTGGGGGAAAGTGAAGGAAATTTGTACCACATGTGGTGGACATGCAGGAAAATCAAAGGGTTTTGGAATCTTGTCTATGATGAAATGAAAAGAAAAAGATTTTTAAATTAACATTCATAAAAAAAACTTAGAAGATTTCCTGCTTGGAATCATTGGCAGAGACGTACCAAAAAATGTAAAAGAAATTTTTCTATACGCAACAGTGGCCGCCCGAATGTTAATCGTGATGAACTGGAAAGGGGAAAGGGTTTCAACAAAATTGGAATGGCAGAATAAATTACTAGGATATGCAGAAATGGCACAGTTGACTAATCTGTTGAGAGGTAACACAAAACAATCATTTATTCAAAAATGGGACATGTTAAAGAAATATTTACAAAAATATAACAGTGGTGTGACACCTATGGCTGCATTTGAATGACCTCTGTATAAAATAATAACAAAGAAATAAGGAAAATTGGTATGATACGTTGTAAAAATGTATTAGAAAATATGAAAAGATGAAGGTAATAATCATATGTACATTCGATATTAGAAATTTTAAATGCACTGGGAGTTGATGGGAAGTCTATCACACATTAGTAAGAACGTCGAACAAAAGAGACTGTATAAGATTGAATATTTACATAAGATTACTTACACAAGATTGTTTTTGGTTTATATAAGTTTGTTTTTGTTATGTATGAATCTTAATAAAGCATGGAAAACTTTTTTTTTTAAAAAAAGACTCTTGCAATTCATCTGCCATGTTCATGTAAGTTGCTTTGCAGAACGGCAGCCTTGGCTGTTAAGCATGAAAGTTGCCATTCTGTGCATTGAGTATCCTTCCCTTGATGCCATCACTGTCGCTTGAGGTTTTTTGACTGACTTGGAAGAGGTGTATATAGTTCTTGTGCATTTTTGTTTGTAATCTCAGAGCACCTCGAAGTATGAAGTCAAGGGATATTTGGTTCAGCTCAAAAAGCAGTGCTAAAAAAATATATCTCTAGAATGGCACTAGCATTATATGTTTTGAAGAGTAGGAGTTTGTGATTAGTTAAATTAAAGGTAAAGGTAAAGGTACCCCTGCCCGTACGGGCCAGTCGTGTCCGACTCTAGGGTTGTGCGCCCATCTCACTTAAGAGACCGGGGGCCAGCGCTGTCCGGTGACACTTCCGGTTCACGTGGCCAGCGTGACGAAGCTGCTCTGGCGAGCCAGCACCAGCGCCGCACACGGAAACACCGTTTACCTTCCCGCTATAAAGCGGTACCTATTTATCTACTTGCACTTAAGGGTGCTTTCGAACTGCTAGGTGGGCAGGAGCTGGGACCGAAAGACGGGAGCTCACCCCGCTGCCGGGATTCGAACCGCCGACCATGCGATCGGCAAGCCCTAGGCACTGAGGTTTTACCCACAGTGCCCCCCGCGCCCCCGATTAGTTAAATTAGAGTGAGCCAAACTCCCGATCATCTATGGTGGAGGGGTTTAGATGAGATGGGGACACCCCTCTGGCGAGGTTCTGCTGGCATGGAAGAGTCCCTGACTTGGGGAGACCCCTGCTTCACCCATTGAAAACCTGCAGCAAGAAGAAGAGGAAGAAGAAGAAGAAGAAGAGTTTGGATTTGATATCCCGCTTTATCACTACCCTAAGGAGTATCAAAGCGGCTAACATTCTCCTTTCCCTTCCTCCCCCACAACAAACACTCTGTGGGGTGAGTGGGGCTGAGAGACTTCAGAGAAGTGTGACTGGCCCAAAGTCACCCAGCAGCTGCATGTGGAGGAGCGGAGACGCGAACCCGGTTCACCGCTCTTAACCACTACACCACACTTGCAAGGATGTAGAGTTTTCCTCTCCCCCCACTGCCGTTCTGCCCTACAGGGCCGGATTTAGGTTTGATGAGGCCCTAAGCTACTGAAGGTAATGGGGTCCTTTATGTCCCACTGTCCTTTGTCAGCAACAAATTGTCACTGTTTTCTGTGTTGAATGTATGCTATATGGTAATTTATGGACCTAATAGTTATCGAAAGCTATTTGCACATAACAAAATATTTTAATTGTTCAACTGAAATAAAATTAAGAAGTATATAAATTGTGAAATAATTATTAAGCTCTGACTTAAAATGATTTTTTTATTCATAACAAACTTAATAATGCAGACACATTGGCATTTGGCAATAACAAAAGTTCCTTTAGAAACACATTTTTTTCCCTTTAAATTTTTTTTGGGGGCCCAAGCTACAGCTTGTTTTGCTTATACAGTGGTACCTCGGGTTACATATGCTTCAGGTTACATACGCTTCAGGTTACAGACTCTGCTAACCCAGAAATAGTGCTTCAGGTTAAGAACTTTGCTTCAGGATGAGAACAGAAATCGCACGGCAGAGGTGCGGCAGCAGCAGGAGGCCCCATTAGCTAAAGTGGTGCTTCAGGTTAAGAACGGACCTCCGGAATGAATTAAGTACTTAACCCGAGGTACCACTGTACGTAAATCTGGCACTGCTGCCCTAGCTGGCATGGGCTCTGGTACTCTCCTACTGCTGCCTGCCAGGGGTTAGGATGCTACCAATAACCTGGAAGTCTAATTTGGATCTGCATTACCCCTAGGGGCAGAAGGATCTGTCAATTTCTGTTTTCTCACCTTCTCATTTTTCAAGTCTTAAATTCCATTTTCCACATTTGCAACACATTGTGTGTTTTTTAAAAAAACAAATCCTTATCAAAATTCATCAGTAGTGTGCGTTTTGCCTAAGAAACACATCTAACATGCCATTTTGACTAATGTGCACATATTTGTAAGCAACTTCCCCTTATATACTTGATTTTTTGGGTGTTGCTCTGACTAATATATTCATATTTATGCACACTCTCCTGTATCATGTGCATTTTGGTTGGCTGACTAATTACACAGCAAAATTTGGAGAAGTGTGAATTTCAAAGGATAGCAGCATTTCTGTTTGCATATTGTTTCACTTTAGATGAGACCTGAATCAAATTTCTTCCCCAACCTCAATCACTGTCCCAAGTGAGAAAACAATACAGATGTGTTCAGTATCATATAGGAATTAATATAATGAGTTTACATTTTCTAACATCTGGTATTGTATTAGGCAAGCCAAGAGATAAACTTGCAAGATAAAAGGAGATAAAGTTTGAATCAGTCTTTGCTTGTATAATTTTTTACTAACGTAGCTAATACACAATAGCAGGTTCTGGTTTTTATTTTATCACCCTTGAATATATTCAGTTGTCAGTCCCAGATCGTTTGGGTGGCTTGATTTCAAATCAAGAATTAGTAACAAAAATTCTGTAATGCGGAGCAAACTGAGATGAAGTGGTCTAAAAGTGGGTGCTACCAAACTTAATGGCAGAATGGTTATTTAAACTCAAATCTCCCTGGTCTTATGCATGCACTGTATACATTATGTTACACTGCCTCACAGGCTGCATTAGCAGGGTGAGGGAGGCGGGTGACATTGTGGTCTAAACCACGAGCCTCTTGGGCTTGCTGATCAGAAGGACAGTGGTTCGAATCCCCACGACGGGGTGAACTCCCGTTGCTCTGTCCCAGCTCCTGCCAACCTAGCAGTTCGAAAGCACACCAGTGCAAGTAGATAAATAGGTACTGCTGTGGCAGGAAGGTAAACAGTGTTTCCGTGCGCTCTGATTTCTGTCTTTGTGTTCTGTTGCACCAGAAGCTGTTTAGTCCTGCTGGCCACATGACCTGAAAAGCTGTCTGCAGACAAACACCGGCTCCCTTGGCCTGAAAGCAAGATGAGCGCCGCAACCCCATAGTTGCCTTTGACTGGACTTAACTGTCCAGGGGTCTTTTACTTTTATCTTTACCTATTAGCAGGGCCTTTGGCATGGACAGCTGTTCCAAAAGGATGCCATTGTTGGTGGCATCAAAAGGTAAATCAAATCGACAACACTTCAAACAATATCCAAGGGATTATATTTTTAAATGTATGGTGCAGAAGGATGGAGAGAAGGTGAGGAGGATGGAAGTGTAATAAAGTAAACATTAAGTTAAAAAGTGTACAATTAGCCTCTGCTATTGTAACTGTCTCTGATGGAAAGAGCATAATTATGAGACGGTGTGATAGTGCACTTAAATTCATGAAAAGATAACAAAAAAGCAAAAGGAAAACAATGAGCTAGTCTTCTGACCATCAGGAAACACCAACAATAGTCCCACCTTTTTCCTGTGACTTACCCAGAGTTCCTTCCTGGCAATATGAATAACTGATAATACTTTGACCTGAACTGAACTGAATGCCAAGTGGAAATTGTTTTTTAAAAATCACATTTCTATCTGATCAACACCGGGTTTTGGCAACACCCTTCACTTTCTGCTTTGCCCTGCAAAGAAAAGCACAGTTGGCCAACTTACCGGCTCCCTTTGTTTTATATTTTTGTCTTCCAGCTAAAATCCTGAATGCCATAGGTGTGTACTTTTAGGAAAGAATTTCCCCTTTTGTTTTTCTCATGGTAATCTTTATTAGTTTTGTAATTATATACTATACATACACATATTACATTACATTTTACATTTATACTTGCTCCTAAGAGCTGACTTAGAATCATAGAATCATAGAATCATAGAGTTGGAAGAGACCACAAGGGCCATCGAGTCCAACCCCCTGCCAAGCAGGAAACACCATCAGAGCACTCCTGACATATGGTTGTCAAGCCTCTGCTTAAAGACCTCCAAAGAAGGAGACTCCACCACACTCCTTGGCAGCAAATTCCACTGTCGAGCAGCTCTTACTGTCAGGAAGTTCTTCCTAATGTTTAGGTGGAATCTTCTTTCTTGTAGTTTGGATCCATTGCTCCGTGTCCGCTTCTCTGGAGCAGCAGAAAACAACCTTTCTCCCTCCTCTATGTGACATCCTTTTATATATTTGAACATGGCTATCATATCACCCCTTAACCTCCTCTTCTCCAGGCTAAACATGCCCAGCTCCCTTAGCCGTTCCTCATAAGGCATCGTTTCCAGGCCTTTGACCATTTTGGTTGCCCTCCTCTGGACACGTTCCAGTTTGTCAATGTCCTTCTTGAACTGTGGTGCCCAGAACTGGACACAGTACTCCAGGTGAGGTCTGACCAGAGCAGAATACAGTGGCACTATTACTTCCCTTGATCTAGATGCTATACTCCTATTGATGCAGCCCAGAATTGCATTGGCTTTTTTAGCTGCCGCGTCACACTGTTGGCTCATGACTTCCCTCCTTCCTTCTTCTGGCTTTTTTATATCATCTCTAAATTTTTTGCATTGTCTTTATCCATTTTGAATATTGTTGTTCTTCTTCCATCTTTGTCCATATGGTGTCTGTATACAAATAAATCTTTCTGTATAAACGAATCTTGTTGTTTGTCTATATTCATTTACAAATACTGTTAGTTACCTTGATTGCATTTTACATTTTAGTTCATATTGTCATTAATGTCCAGTAAAGTTTCTTTTTATTTTGCCATTATGAGGCTTGTTTCCATTCTACTGATTTCACTATTTCACCTTATCCTATATATATGACATAAATTTTTCCCATTCTTTTTGAAATGTTTCATCGCCTTGTTGTCGAATTTCCCCCGTTAATTTGGCTATTTCTGCATATTCCATAACCTTGTGCTGCCACTCTTCTACTGTTTTTTTAAAAATATTTTTTATTAAGGATTTTCTTGTTTTACAGAAGTGTAGTGCCTCGTATTTTTTTCTCTTCTTCCATGTAACATTTTTACAAATCCGTTTCATTTGTTGAGGCATTAGGGGGAGAAGGAAAAAGAAAGAAAAAAGAAAGGGGGGGTGGAGAGAGGGAAGATGGATGGGGTGGGGTCGGGTGGCGGTGTTTCTATTATGTTTAATGTATGTAGAGTTTGGTGTCAGCGTTGCTTGTGTTGTTCACTTGTGTTCCTTTGGTGGTGAGAGAGGTTGGGGTTGGCCTAGGGTGTGATTGTTTGCTTGTGATTGGCCGTGGTGATCTTTGTTTTCGAGTGTGTGAGGGAGGTGTGTGTGTGTTTTGGATCAGGTTAGCCATATTGATTGGTATGCTGTTGGTGGATTATTGTCATTGTCCTGTTGGGTTGTGTATGTGATAAAGGGGAGCCATACCGGGGTGAAGGCGTCTTCTTCTGTTTGTCCCCGTGTCAGTTTCAGTTTATTAGTTAATTTTTCTAGTAGGGCTGTTTCCCATACTATTTGGTACCATTGGTCCATGCTTACTCCTGACAGGTCTCTCCAGTGTCTGGTTATGGTGTTTCTGGCTGCTGAGAGCAGGTGGGTTATGAGTTCTTTGTGGTGTAAATGGGCATTGTTGTCTTGGAAGATGTTTAGTAGGGCCAATTCTGGGGTGATGTCTATAACTTGCTTAGTTATTTTACATATTTCTTGTATGGCTGTTGTTCAGAATAGTTGAATTTTGGGACACTCCCACCACATGTGGAGGTATGTGCCTGTGGAGGTGCACCCTCTCCAGCATTTTGGTGAGGTTCCTGGGTGTATTAGCGCTAGTTTCCTTGGTGTTAGGTACCACCTGTAGGTGAGTTTCAGTGTGAGTTCTTTTCTTTTCGTTGATATGGATTTAAAGGGGGGTTTAGACCACATTCTGGTCCATTGAGTGGGGTTAATCTCATAGCCTATGTCATTCCCCCATTGTTTTTTGATTGCGTCTAGGGGATTTGCGGGGTTTTGGAGTAGTATTTTGTATATTGCGGATACCGTCCCTTTACCGTTTCCCTTTGTTGTTAGGAGGAGGTTTTCGAAGGTTGTCAGGGGCCTAGTTGCTGCTGATTTTACTGTTGGGTTGTTTAAGAGGGCATCTAGTTGGTGTTGTGTTAACCAGGTCATTTGGGTGTCTTCTAGTTTGTCTTGTATTTCTTGTGTTGACAAGGGTTTGTTATTTTTATAAAAGTCTATTAGGCGATATAAGCCTTTGGTTCGCCAGGTTTTTATCTGGAGGTTTTGTGCTGCACGGTGGAATAATGGGTGGTACGCCAGGGGGATTAGTGGGGATGGGGTTGGGGATAGTTTGCCTATTTGTGTTTTCCATGCTTTGAGCATGGTCTGTGTGTAACTGTTAAGTGTTGTGGGAATTTTCTTTAGTTTGTTTGGGAGGAGTGGGTATGTTGTGGTGCAGGTGTTTTCAATTGTGTCCCTCTCTAGGTGTACCCATTGTTTTGTCTCATCTTCTAGTATATATGGGATTATATGGCGTATTTGGTTGGCATTGTAATATGCTTCTATGTTGGGGATTCCCCATCCTCCTTCTGAGGTGGGGAGGTGCAGGTATTTGGGGCTTATTCTTGGTTTTTTATGTGAGAAGATGAAAGAGTGTAGTTTTCTCTGCCAACTGCGAAGTTGGGTTGAGGGGATCCAGGTTGGGAGGGTTTGGAATAGGTAGGTTAGTTTTGGGAGTGTGATCATTTTGATCATGGCTATTTTGTCTGAGAGAGTGAAATTCATGTTATTCCATCTCTTTAGGTCTTTGTTAATTTGTCGCCACAGGGGCTTGTAGTTGTGGAGGTACAATTTATTGAGGTTTCTGGTTATTTGTACCCCTAGGTATCTGAACTTGGTGTGGCAAAGTTTTATTTTGGTGACCTTCATGAGTTCTTTTTGGGTGTGAGGAGGGGTGTTGAAGAACATAGCTTCTGACTTTGTAAAATTTACCTGTAGGCCCGACACCATTGCAAATGTGTTGAGTTCTCTGATTAGGGAGGTTGCTGTGCTTATGGGGTCTGGTGTTGTGACCATTAGGTCATCTGCAAAGAGCCCTAATTTATAGGTTCTGCCTTTTATTTCCACTCCCTTGATGTCTGTGGCTGCTCGGATGCGGATTGCTAGGGGTTCCAGAGCCAGGATAAATAAGAAGGGAGACAGTGGGCATCCTTGTTTCGTGCCTCTTTGGATAGCTATAGTATTAGAATACATATTGTTAGTTCTGCACTTTGCTGAGGCTTGGGAGTATATTTGTTTGAGGATTTGTAGGAAGTTGGGGCCAAATTTCATGTTAGTTAGTACTGCTAATATGTATTTCCACTCCAAGCAATCAAAGGCTTTGAGGATGTCTAGGGATATAATTGTCAATGGGAGTTTGGTTGCCTTGCTGTGTTCGATCAGGTTCAGTAGTTTCCTGATGGGGTCTGTTATATTGCGACCAAGGACAAAGCCAGTCTGGTCTGGGGCTATTAACTTGTGTAGGAAGATTTTTAGGCGGTTGGCCAAGATTGATGTGAATATCTTGTAGTCTTGGTTTATTAATGAGATTGGGTGGTATGATTCTACTTTAAGGCTATCTTTTAGTGGTTTTGGGATGGAGACTATTTTGGAGTGGGTCCAGGTTTGGGGGATGGGGCCCCCTTTTATGATGTCGTTGAATAGGCGGGTCATGTAAGGCATCAAGGGTTCTTTGAATTTCCTATAGATTTCTGCTGTGAAGCCATCTGGGCCTGGGGCTTTGTGTGGTTTCAGGTTTTTGAGGACTGCATCTATTTCCTCTGGGGTGATAGGGCTGTCCATGAATTCCTGTTCCTCATCAGTTAGGGTAGGCATGGTCAGTCCTGCTAGAAATGTTCTGATTTCCTTCTCTGGTGGGTTATGGGAGGTGTATAGGTTGGAGTAGAATTCTGCAAATTCTGAGGTTATTTCTTCGGGGGAGAATGTTATGTTGCCATCTTTTTTGGTGATGCAGTGTATTCTTGTTTTGAGTGCTTTTTTCCTACATCTATTTGCTAGTAATCTGGAGTTTTTCCCTCCATATTCGTAGAAACGTTGTTTAGAGTATAGAATGTTGATCATTGTTTTGTTAATTTCTAGGGAGTCTAGTTCTCTCCTTTTTTGTTCTATAAGTTTGAGGAGTTTTTTAGATCCTGTTTGTTTGTAGTGTGATGAGAGGGCTGTGATGTCTTGTTCTATTTTGCTAATTTTTGAGGAGGTTTGTTTTTTAAGGAATGTTTTCTCTTTTATGCAAGCTCCTCTGGTGACCGCTTTCATTGCGTCCCATAGGAGGGGGGTTGTTATATTGTTTACATCGTTTTCCTTGAAGTAGTTTTGGAGGGTTTTTGTGAGACTCTCTCTAATTTGTTTGTTTGTAGTTAGGATGGGACTGAAGGACCATGATGGGGTGGTTTGTGTTCCTTCTCCTATTTTAACGATGACTTCTACTATGGCGTGATCTGTGATTTTAATGTTACCTATGTTTGTTGATTCTACTGAGGGGATCAGACCCTGTGTGAGTAGAATGCTGTCCAGTCTGGACACTGTATCATGGCGTCCCGATTGGAATGTATGGCTGATGTCTCCCGGGTTTTGCTCACCCCAAATGTCGTAGAGACCCCTGTTTTTTAGCATTTTTAGTAACTTGTAAGAGTTCCTAGTTGTTGGGGGTTTCCTTCGGAGGAAGGTTGCCCATGGGGTTGTGGGGTGGATATCTTTCAGGGATAAACCTTTCATATTTAGATTGAGGTCCCCTCCTAGGATTGCTTCCCCTTCAGAGAAGGAGAGGAATTTGTTTAGTGTCTTCTGGAAGAATTCTAATTGTTTCGTGTTTGGGGCATATATGGAGCCGATTGTCAGTTTGATTTTGCTATCTACTGTCCCTTTAGCGAAAATGAATCTGCCTTTTTTGTCCTTGAGGACTGTTGTGGCAGTGAAGTCCAGGTCTCTACTGAGTATTATGGCTACACCACGAGCTTTCCCTGAGCCTTGTGCGACCCACTGTTGACTGAAGCGGGGGTCCCACTCTTCTACTGTTGGCAATTGTTGCTGTTTCCACACCTGAGCCAGCAGTAGCCTCCCTCGCCGCTGTTGTTGCGTATAGGAACAATTTCTGGCCTTTCTTATCAATATCCTTTCTTATCAATTGCATGTTGATTGCCCTCTTAGAAGACAAAGTCCAGCAACTGGAGGAACGTGTAGCTACGCTCCAAAGAATTAGAGAGCTGGAGCTCTTCTTGGAAGCAAGAGCACACCGTCTCCACCAAGGAGGAGACAGGAGACTCCCCTGAGAAGGAGGCTAGTTCACCAACACAGGAGCCAGATATATGGAGAAACGTGACTCAAAGAAGTAGGAGGCCCAGGGTTCGCTCTGATTGTTTAGAAATACACAATCGCTTTGAGGTCCTCTCCCCTAGCATGGAAGACGAAGAGCAGACTCCATTTGAGGATCTCTCCCTCATTACAGTCGATCAGGTATATGAAGACGAGCAGCAAAGTCAGTCCTCAGGGAATGTGCAGGCGACCTTGGAACGGACAGCTCACGGAAGAACCCCGACCAAACCTAAGAGGAGGCGTGTAGTGGTGATAGGGGATTCCCTACTGAGGGGAACAGAAGCAGTGATCTGTGGGCCTGACAAGATGTCTCGGGAAGTGTGCTGTCTCCCCGGGGCTAAGATCCAAGATGTAACTGAACGACTGCAAGGAATCATAAAACCCACTGACAAATACCCCTTCCTCTTGGTTCATGTGGGAACCAATGACACTGCAAGCAATAGCCTCCAGAAGATCAATAGAGACTACGAGGCTCTGGGCAGGAAATTGAAGCAATTAAATGCACAAATTGTCATCTCATCTGTCCTCCCAGTTGAACAACGTGGCCCAGGGAGAGAGGGAAAAATAGTGGAAGTGAACAGCTGGCTTCGCAAATGGTGTAAACAGGAACGGTTTGGATTCTTAGATCACGGACTGCAGTTTCTTGAAGATGGACTTCTGGCAAGTGATGGGCTGCACCTCACAACGGTTGGGAGGAATGTTTTTGCCAAAAATCTCAGAAACCTCATCAGGAGGGCTTTAAACTGACTAATGTGGGGGAGGGAGACAGTGCTCCTGAAGGTAGGAGTCTATCAATTGATGAAGATGATCATCCAAATGTCATAGACCGAATGGAGCAAACAGCACGCAGACCTAGTGGTGGGAGGGAAAAATCCTTAAATAAGAGTCACGGGGGAATGATTAATAGACTTCAATGTCTGTACACTGATGCGCAAAGCATGGGAAATAAACAAGATGAGCTTGAGCTCTTGGTACAGCAAACTAAATATGACATAATAGGCATCACTGAAACCTGGTGGGATAAGTCCCACGATTGGAATGTAATAATGGAGGGATACAATCTATTTCAGAGAAACAGACCAGACAAGAAAGGAGGAGGAGTGGCATTATATGTCAGGGATGTGTATACCTGTGAAGAGATCCAAGATTTAGAACCTCAAAGCCAAAGTGAGAGCATTTGGGTCAAAATTAAGGGAGAGAAGAATAACAGTGACCTCATTGTGGGAGTTTACTATAGATCCCCAAGCCAAACGGAGGACATAGATGATGCCTTCCTGGAACAGATGGCCAAGCATGCAAAAGGAAGGGAGATAGTAGTAATGGGGGACTTCAATTACCCGGATATTTGTTGGATGTCAAACTCAGCCAAGAGCATAAGGTCAAACAGATTCCTCACTGGCCTTGCAGACAACTTCATTGTCTAGAAAGTGGGAGAAGCAACAAGAGGAACAGCCATTTTAGATCTGGTCCTAACCAATGTTGATGACCTGGTTAGTGGGGTAGAAGTGAAAGGATCATTAGGCGCGAGTGATCATGCTCTTCTGAAGTTTACTATACAGCGCAAAGGAGCAGCCAAGCATACTAGGACTCAATTTCTTGACTTTAAGAAAGCCGACTTCATAAAACTTAGGGAAGTGCTGGGTGAGACCCCATGGACAGTAATACTAAAAGGAAAGGGAGTTCATGATGGCTGGGAGTTTGTTAAGAGGGAGATAGTAAAAGCACAACTTCAGGCAATACCAATGAGACGGAAACATGGAAGGTGCCTAAAGAAGCCAGGGTGGCTATCTAAAGAACTTTTAACTGAGTTAAGATTAAAAAAGGATGTGTACAAAAATGGAAAAGGGGGGAAACCACCAAAGAGGAATTCAAACAAATAGCCAGCACGTGTAGACACAAAGTCAGAAAAGCTAAAGCACAGAATGAACTCAGGCTTGCTAGAGAGGTTAAAAGCAACAACAAAGGCTTTTATGGGTATGTTCGTAGCAAAAGGAAGAACAAAGAAACAGTGGGGTCACTCAGAGGAGAAGATGGTGAAATGCAAACAGGGGACACAGAATGGGCTGAACTCCTCAATGCCTTCTTTGCCTCAGTCTTCTCTGATAAAGAAAACAATGCCCGACCTGAAGAATTTGGAGCAAATGATTCAGCAGAGGAAACACAGCCCAGAATAACTAAGGAGATAGTACAAGAATACTTGGCTAGTTTAGATGTATTCAAGTCTCCAGGGCCAGATGAACTGCATCCAAGAGTATTAAAAGAACTGGCAGATGTGATCTCAGAACCACTGGCAGTCATCTTTGAGAATTCCTGGAGAACAGGCGAAGTCCCGGCAGACTGGAGGAGGGCAAATGTTGTCCCTATTTTCAAAAAGGCGAAAAGAGAGGACCCAAATAATTACCGCCCAGTCAGTCTGACATCAATACCAGGGAAGATTCTGGAGCAGATCATTAAGCAAACAGTCTGTGAGCACCTAGAAAGGAATGCTGTGATCACCAATAGTCAGCATGGATTTCTGAAAAATAAGTCATGTCAGACTAACCTGATCTCGTTTTTTGACAGAATTACAAGCCTGGTAGATGAAGGGAACCCAGTGGATGTAGCCTACCTTGATTTCAGCAAGGCATTTGACAAGGTGCCCCATGATATTCTTGTAAAGAAGCTGGTAAAATGCGGTCTTGACTATGCTACCACTCAGTGGATTTGTAACTGGCTGACTGACCGAACCCAAAGGGTGCTCATCAATGGTTCCTCTTCATCCTGGAGAAGAGTGACTAGTGGGGTGCCACAGGGTTCTGTCTTGGGCCCGGTCTTATTCAACATCTTTATCAACGACTTGGATGATGGACTCAAGGGCATCCTGATCAAATTTGCAGATGACACCAAACTGGGAGGGGTGGCTAACACCCCAGAGGACAGGATCACACGTCAAAACGACCTTGACAGATTAGAGAACTGGGCCAAAACAAACAAGATGAATTTTAACAGGGAGAAATGTAAAGTATTGCACTTGGGCAAAAAAAATGAGAGGCACAAATACAAGATGGGTGACACCTGGCTTGAGAGCAGTACATGTGAAAAGGATCTAGGAGTCTTGGTTGACCACAAACTTGACATGAGCCAACAGTGTGACGCGGCAGCTAAAAAAGCCAATGCAATTCTGGGCTGCATCAATAGGAGTATAGCATCTAGCTCAAGGGAAGTAATAGTGCCACTGTATTCTGCTCTGGTCAGACCTCACCTGGAGTACTGTGTCCAGTTCTGGGCACCACAGTTCAAGAAGGACACTGACAAACTGGAATGTGTCCAGAGGAGGGCAACCGAAATGGTCAAAGGCCTGGAAACGATGCCTTATGAGGAACGGCTAAGGGAGCTGGGCATGTTTAGCCTGGAGAAGAGGAGGCTAAGGGGTGATATGATAGCCATGTTCAAATATATAAAAGGATGTCACATAGAGGAGGGAGAAAGGTTGTTTTCTGCTGCTCCAGAGAAGCGGACACGGAGCAATGGATCCAAACTACAAGAAAGAAGATTCCACCTAAACATTAGGAAGAACTTCCTGACAGTAAGAGCTGCTCGACAGTGGAATTTGCTGCCAAGGAGTGTGGTGGAGTCTCCTTCTTTGGAGGTCTTTAAGCAGAGGCTTGACAACCATATGTCAGGAGTGCTCTGATGGTGTTTCCTGCTTGGCAGGGGGTTGGACTCGATGGCCCTTGTGGTCTCTTCCAACTCTATGATTCTATGATCCTATGATCCTCTCCCACCATTCCCAACAAGAATGCCTCTGGCTTTTTCAAAAACGTATACCTAAAGATCTTCTTTAGTTCATTGTATATACTTTCCCAATAAGTTTTCACCTTGTCGCATGACCACCATATGTGAAAGAAACTACCTTCTTTCACCCCACACTTCCAGCAATTCTTGTTTCCTGTTTTATACATCTTTGTCAATTTAATTGTCGTGAGGTACCATCTATATATCATTTTAAACAGATTTTCTTTTAACGATGTACACGCTGTAAATTTTAGCCCAGTGTTCCATAATTTTATCCACTTCTCATATTTAATGTTGTGGCCAACATCCATTGCCCATTTGATCATGCCACTCTTAATTCCTTCATCTTTTGTGTGCCATTCTAATAGAAATTCATAAACCTTAGACAGTATTTTGTTATTGTTTTGTATTACTGCAATTTCTAATAATGATTTTGTTTGTTCAAAACCTCAGGTTTTTTTGTCTTTTAAGACAATGTTGTTCATTTGGTGGTATTCCATCCAACTTGATAGTTTATCTTTTAATTCCTCATAAGGCCTGATCTTAATTACGTTATTTTCTTCCAACAGCATGTCTCTATATGTAAACCATTCTCCTTTCATATTTAATCTTTTCACTGAGAAGGCTTCTTGGGGTGACAGCCACCATGGTGTCTTCCTTTCAAACCATTTCCCCTATTTTTCAGCATGCAAGGAGCTCTCCCAACAACTAACAGCCTGATCTTATCCATGTTTACTGAGAAGTAAGTCCCATGTTGCCTGCCGCTACCTGCTGTGAGGTCATAGCATTGTACCCTAACTACAATAAATCACCCAATCACAAGCATTAAGAAATATTTAGACTCTTGCTGTCCTGGCCTACTGTTTCACCAAGTTTGAACTAAGAGACGTCAGCCTTGTGTATGGTTGCCCCATGTGATGAGTTACCTTGAGCCATCATTTATTCCCACGTTCTGGACTAGCCACATCCATCAAGGCTCCAATATGGGCAGGAAAAGCTACAAAAGACCTCCTTTTGTGTTGGGCCTTTCTCTGGGCTACAGCAGTCTAGAGACTGGCTTTGGACTGGCTTCTGGCTTGATGAATCGGGTCCTGGCTCCAGTGGCGTAGCGTGGGTTGTCAGCACCTGGGGCAAGGCAAGTAATTTGCACCCCCTAACCCGTGGATTTTAGTAGGGGCAGAGAGCTGCGAGTGCGAGCGCCCCCCCCAGATGTTGCGCCCGGTGCAGCTGGCCCCTCCTGCACCCCCCACGCTACGCCACTGCCTGGCTCCCAGCTCTGACCTGTTTTCAAACACAGAGTGGCATTGGTGGGACTTAACTCACAACCACTAGGAACCCGAGTTGTCCAGAGACTGGGAGAAATGAAGGAAGTGGAACTGAACGGCCAGCTTAACAATTATTTAATCGTTAGCATGTTTAGAGGCACCTTTCTTTAATGTGTCCAAAAGCTTTCTAAACAGAAAACCTGCTCAAGCATCATCTTGTTGCACTGGTAGTATCTAGCAGGAAGACAATATTATTTTTAGTATGTGTAAAATTTCAGAATGTAAATATGATTCTTCTTTGGCTATCAATTACAGTATATTGACCCAAGTTGTGGTTTTCAATATACAGTAGTCACAAGATTATTATATTATTATTTTTTAAAAACATAACTTTACTTGTGGACCCTTTTCTTGTAATAGAGAGAATGGAGCTTGCTATCTTGTTCAAAACTCAATTTAATCTCGGTGTTCTATAAAGAAGGGACAATAATGTGAGAAGAGTCCCACTGGTTTTCTTGATAGTAATAGCCAAAGTATACATTACACTAATACATGAGTCATGTCCCACTGGTTTGTTTTTTTAATTATAGATTTTCTTGGTTTACAAAAGTACATGCCTTGTCTCTTTTTTCAAGTTGTACAGTCTTTTCTACAGATGAGCTACATTTGTTATGAGACATGATATGAGTGTTGAGTACAGTATAAGGTCAGGAAGAAGAGGGCGGGAAAGAAGGGGTGGTAGTGAAATTAATATTTTTTACAGTGTACATGTGGGGTTTTGTGTCAGTGTCAATTAGATAGGTTCTCTATTGGGGGCCAGGGTATGGTTTGTTGTCTGGTTGGCTGCAATGGGGTTTGTTAGCATGGGGGTGGGGCTTGTTGGGTCATGTAAGCCAGATTGATTCATATGCTGTTGGTGGGTTCTTCTTGTTGTCTTGTTGGGCTGTGTATGTGATAAAGGGGAGCCATACCGGGGTGAAGGCATCCTCTTCTATTTGTCCCCGTGTCAGTTTCGGTGTATTGGTTAGCTTTTCTAGTAAGGCTGTTTCCCATGTTATTTTGGTACCACTGGTCCATGTTCACCCCTCACAGGTCTCTCCAGTGTCCGGCTATGATCCTTCTGGCTGCTGAGAGTAGGTGGGCTATAAGCTCTGTATAGTGTGAGTGGTCATTATATACAAACTACAGTGGTACCTCGGGTTACATATGCTTCAGGTTACATTCGCTTCAGGTTACAGTGGTTAGGAGCGGTAGACTCATAATCTGGGGAACCGGGTTCGCTTCCCTGCTCCTCCACATGCAGCTGCTGGGTGACCTCGGGCTAGTCACACTTCTCTGAAGTCTCTCAGCCTCACTCACCTCACAGAGTGTTTGTTGTGGGGGAGGAAGGGAAAGGAGAACGTTAGCCGCTTTGAGACTACTTCGGGTAGTGATAAAGCGGGATATCAAATAATAATAAAAAACCTCTTCAGAAATAGTACCTTGGGTTAAGAACTTTGCTTCAGGATGAGAACAGAAGTCGTGCTCCGGCGTCGTGGCAGCAGCGGGAGGCCCCATTAGCTAAAGTAGTGCTTCAGGTTAAGAACAGTTTCAGGTTAAGAACAGACCTCAGGAACGAATTAAGTACTTAACCCGAGGTACCACTGTATACATTACACTAGGACATGAGTCATGGTAGCTAGGCGGCAACTTTTGTACAGGAAGAAACACTTCCAGAGGAGGCAGTTGAGTGTGGAGACTTCCAGGAGTTCAGCCTACACTTGAGTAGGACCCTGGCAGAGACACATGCCCGACTGGCATGTTCACTCCCTCCTGGTCGATCGTTCGGGAGCTTCATAAGCTTTCTTCTGCCCGAACATCACAGTGACCGATGCCAACTGACACCGACACACTTAGGGATCCGCAGAGTTTGCGCATCATGCGCGTGACAGACCTCAGCAACTCAGCATTTTGGCTAATCTACTTTATTTACATATAAACACACATGGAGCACTGCAACATGGCTCCCTCTCTCTCTAGCATCAGACAGCAAAGAGAAAAGAACAAAGGACAACAGTCCAACTTCACGGAACACAGTAATACAAACATCCTGTTTCCGTCACTTCCCACTCTATGGAGTCAAAACACATACCGTCATGTGAAAGACAAAATCCCATGACTGCAATCATAAATCAGGAATTCTAACAGAGACATGAGAGGAGAGCGCTTGATTTCTGCCGACCTACTATGCACCTGCTCCAAAATGATGCTTTGAAGACATGAGTTGAAGCTAGAGTGAGGGGAGGAGAGGCTGTTGGGAGAGCAACTCTGAGCAGGGCAACAAAGGGTAGGGAAAGGGTTAAGCGCCCCTTTTCCTCTCTGTTGCTTAATTCTGCTCTCAACTCCCAACCACCCCTTTGCGAAGCATCCTTTGCTGTGCAAAAAAAGGCAGTGTGCTTGCCACTCTTGGGTGTCTTTTGGCTGAAAGTGTGCAGTCTTACTCCCTGAACCAATTACTGTGGTACCCCGGGTAAAGAACTTAATTCGTTCTGGAGGTCTGTTCTTAACCTGAAACTATTCTTAACCTGAGGTACCACTTCAGCTAATGGGGCCTCCCGCTGCCGCTGTGCTGCCGCCGCACGATTTCTGTTCTCATCCTGAAGCAAAGTTCTTAACCCGAGGTACTATTTCTGGGTTAGTGGAGTCTGTAACCTGAAGCATCTGTAACCCGAGGTACCACTGTAAGCTTATTCAGATGCCTGAAAGCAGAACACAGGGATATGGCTGCCAATATGGTCCCATCAGCCTCAGCCAGGATGGCCAATGGTCAAGGATGATGGGAGTTGTAGCCAGGTAACATCAAAAAAGCAGGTGCATGTTCTGTGCCACTGAAGTGAAGAGATGCCAGCTGAAGCTACCTCCTGCCTTCAGCTATCAGCACAGAAGTCATCAAAGTAAACCTGTTTTATTTAGACATCTGGAAAATGTACTTTGACAAAGATCCACCTGATGACTGTCAGTGTCTTTTATAAAGAGATTTTCAATTCAAAGATTCTTTAAAATCGTCGGTGTAAATCATACCATCTTTATGACAGACTTTTCCTTCTCCTAAGCTGTGGTTTGGATTGTTTAGTCACAATATTTGCATCTATGCAAATGAATTTCTTACCATCAGTACAAGTGAGTGGTTTGGGATTGCTAATTTTCAAAGCTGCTCCAAGAGGTGGACCATAACTTTGCCCTGTCTCTTTGTACATATGTTCACATATATTTTATGTCCTCTGTGGTTTTTTGTTTATTTTGAGCTATCTTGTAATAAAGCACCAAACTTTGCACGCACTGTCACTGTTACTTTGCTTACAACTTCCATATTGGGATAAAGCAGATGTCTTCAGGTTCTTCAGGATGGGATCACATCTCTGATATTAGACATAGAATTCCCAACTTTTGTTGTTGTTGTTTAGTCGTTTAGTCGTGTCCGACTCTTCGTGACCCCATGGACCAGAGCACGCCAGGCACCTCTGTCCTCCACTACCTCCCGCAGTTTGGTCAAACTCATGCTGGTAACCTCGAAAACACTATCCAACCATCTCATCCTCTGTCGCCCCCTTCTCCTTGTGCCCTCCATCTTTCCCAGCATCAGTGTCTTCTCCAGGGAGTCTTCTCTTCTCATGAGGTGGCCAAAGTACTGGAGCCTCAGTTTCACGATCTGTCCTTCCAGTGAGCACTCAGGGCTGATTTCATTAAGAATGGATGCATTTGATCTTCTTGCAGTCCATGGGACTCTCAAGAGTCTTCTCCAGCACCATAATTCAAAAGCATCAATTCTTCGGCGATCAGCCTTCTTTATGGTCCAGCTCTCACTTCCATACATATTTGCTGAGGATAAACAGTGATGTGCAGAAACAGACTTCTCCCTCCCTTTTGCTTTTCGCAATTGATGGCAAATACATAGTGGCTTGGGAATAATGAATATGCCTGTTTCGTATCAGAAAGGCAAACTGAAAGTATTTCACTAGGAAAATACGTACTGCGTTGCTACAGTGTCAGTGATTAGAACGATTTCCTCCTCTTTTATAATTAGTACGGTTGTGTGTTAACGGTATAACACTCTTTTGTTTCCCCGGTACTTCTCGAATTTAATTTTTTAATTATTTAAAAAATGCATCAGAAGTGTTTAACTAGGGGAAAACATACACACTTTGATAAGATGACCAGAAAGGGATTATTTTTTTCTCTGCCAGCCTGGCTCAGAAACTGGGAATGAGCTGGACTGGGTAGCAAAGTGTTTGAAGAGAAGGTGTAGAAGGAGAGCTTCAAGTTTCTATCACCTGCACTCCCAATTTTAATGCAAATATTAGACTCTACCCACCACTCTGGTTTAGTCCTTGATCATGTACCAGTTTTATGCATTTTTATGTCCACATGATATACACATTTAATAAATAAGCAGGTCTTTGGAAAAAATTTTGGCAGATGCCATGACTCTGGGTGCCCAGAGGCCAAAATGGTTGATGCCAGTGCCTGAGCCAGGTTTTCGGCCTTTTGACTTTTAAGAGATGATGCCTCCTAAAACTTGCATTGTGTTTAGATTCCTAAGGTGAGCTGCTGGATCCCTTTCAGCTGTATGCATTTTTGGCATTTGTTCCCAAAGATCCCCTTAGCTTAAAGCCTTTAAACTTTATTACCAAGAGAAGAGGATCTTCTAAATGTTGTCGTCTTACCTATCTTACCCTCTTCCCTCTCTGAGGAGGAACAAGTAATGCTGCGAACATCATCTACAAGAGAACAGGGCTGCCAAATCTCAGCTGTTCTATTTAGTTTGCCAAATATTAGTAGCTTAAATAAGAAGCATTAAAGGAAAGAATAGCACTGTAAAGGTGTGCCCACAATTACAAATTCTCAACTAGGCAGCCAATCCAAAGCCTCGCCACATGATAGAAAACTATGAGGAATGAGCTTTGTGGAGAGGACAACTTTAGCTAAAAATTCCATTACAAAGCTGTATTTCATGGCTCCCCTTTATCACAAACACACAGCCCAGCAAGACAACAACAAAAACCCACTGAAAGCATACAAATCAATCTGGCTAACTTGACCCAACAATTCTCCCTCCCCCCAAACACACACACACAAATCTCATTGCAGCCAACTAAATACAACCAATCATGCCCTGGCCCAGGCATAGGCAAACTCGGCCTTCCAGATGTTCTGGGACTACAACTCCTATCATCCCTGACCACTGGTCCTGCTAGCTAGGGATCATGGGAGTTGTTGTCCCAAAACATCTGGAGGGCCGAGGTTGAGGAAGCCTGATCTATGACAGATGGCCACCCAACCTCTCTCACTACCAAGGAAATACAGTAAACAAGCAAAAAGAGAACCTGCCCAAATGATGCTGAAATAATAATAATTATTATTATTAATAATAATAATAATAATAATAATAATATTTATACCCTGCCCATCTGGCTAGGTTTTCCCAGCCATTCTGGGTGGCTTCCAACAAAATATTAAAATACAGTAGTCCAAACATTAAAAGCTTCCCTAAACAGGGTTGTCTTCAGATGTCTTCTAAAAGTCTGGTAGTTATTGTTCTCTTTGACATCTGGTGGGAGGGCGTTCCACAGGGCGGGTGCCACTACCAAGAAGGCCCTCTGCCTGGTTCCCTGTAACTTGGCTTCTCACAGCAGAAGGCCCTCGGCTCTGGACCTCAGTGTCCGGGTAGTATAAAAACCCCACATACATACTAAGTATAAAAACTTATCATATCAAGAAGGGTCCTAGGCCAGCTTTTATCCCTGGTATGTGAACCTTACAGGAGGGTTTTTTGTTCTTTCTTTTTCTACATAAGGGAGCATTCAAACGTGGAATTTCCCACTTGAACTCTGAAGTGCCATACAATTCCAGGACAGCGGGACCACATTCCATTTCTTAACATGTAGAATGACTCTAAAGACAAATGCTACGGACTTAAATTACAAATTCTTTCTTCCCAATTAATATTTGGGACTGTACTTCTAGCACTCAGAGTCACACAGACAGGGTTGTCTTAAGCATATGCCGTGCCGGAGTGCAAAGATCCGCCGCCCCCAGATTGCCCTGTCCCAGGCGTGCAGGAGGGCGGAGCCAGCTGGCCGCCTCAATGTCTTGCTGCCTCGATTGCCCCCAAACTCGCTGCACAGAGCCACCCGCAGCAGAAGAACCCCCTGCGGCAGTCCGACCGACGGGCGGGCTCTTCCCCAGACTCAAATCTTGGGCCACGGATTCTCGGCCTGGTGCCCCTGAGAGCCCAGCGCCCGGGTGCCCCACACCCCTAGTACCTATAAATTCTGGGTTTTTAATTGTGGTCTTTTCTGGCGACGTAGCTTCCAGGCTAGTCTGCACCACAGTGTCTCTCTGAGGATAGTCTGGATTGTGGGTGGAGAACTTGTGGTTCTTCAAATTTTGTTGGACTCCAACTCCCATCGGCTCAGCAGCATGGTTAGGGATGATGTGTCAGGGATAGGACTGAGGAGGAATGGTGGGGACTGCCCCCGCTTCCTGAACTTCCCGAGAAGAGGAGGACAGCATAGATTCACAACAATGGTTTGCAGAAGGTCGTAGTTCAGAGGCTACAGAGGGGAGAAGCTGGGAAATATTGGGAGATGGGCAGGAAGAAGAGAGACCGCTGACCCCCCTTATCCCAGGACCCGGCGTGCATTGAGAGTAGTAGAACAGAAAGCTCAGAGGCAGAAAGCACAGATCAGCTGGCGCAGGGATGATGTAGAATAGGAGACACCTGAGGAGATTTCACCCCTCCCATATCCAAGAATCTGCTGATGTGCTCTGCTGATTCTCCAGAGAGGAGGGGCGGTTTCTGCTCTCTACTTTCTGCCTCACATCAGAGTGTCAGAGAGAGAGAGACTGAGTGTTAGAGAGAGATCGTGTGTATAGATAAGGTTGCTGCTAAGAGCAGCTGCAGACACTCAGTGCAGTTCAGCATTTTCGTTTAGACCTCATCTAGCTCTGTACATAGTTGTGTATTATAGTAAAGGTAAAGGTACCCCTGCCCGTACGGGCCAGTCTTGACAGACTCTGGGGTTGTGCGCCCATCTCACTTAAGAGGCCAGGGGCCAGCGCTGTCCGCAGACACTTCCGGTCACGTGGCCAGCATGACAAAGCTGCATCTGGCGAGCCAGCGCAGCACACGGAACGCCGTTTACCTTCCCGCTGGTAAGCGGTCCCTATTTATCTACTTGCACCCGGGGGTGCTTTCGAACTGCTAGGTTGTGTATTATAGTTGTAGATAGAATAAAGATGTTCTACAGAGCTGCTCTCCGAGTCGTTTATGCTGTGCTATACTCTGCTATACCCTGCTGTGCGACAACTGTCTTCTTGTTGGAGTGAATCCGATGCTCACAACCCTAAGCTGTGAGTCCACAGCACTTTGACCTGTTCCTGTGCAGAAGGTGGTCTCTGGAAGTGCTACCCAGCTCGCCTAGTCCAGTCGGGGCTGAAGTGGATGAGTCCAGTTGGTGGCACTGGCTCAAGGGCGATGCTGACAAGACCAAGGGGGTGGGACTTTACTCAGAGCAACGCCATTATCTGAGAGGCGCCACCATCTGTCTCTCTCTGTGAATATTGAATAAAATATCATGGTATGAACTTCTTGTTTTCCCATTCCAGCCATGAGGGAGAGGGATCAAATTCCCCGAAGCCTGACATGATGGGAGTTGCTCAACAAATGTATGAAGGGCCCATCCCCAGTATAGGAGGTGAAAAATCTGTTGTGGTTGTTTTCAGTCACAGATTCATGCCATTGTAGAGTTGGAACGGACCCTCAGGGTTCCATAGTCCAACCCCATGCAATGCAGGAATCTCAGCTAAAGCATCCATGGTTCCATCATTGTCTACCAGTCCAGGCTGCTGGACTGCGAGACTCTTGTTTCATGTCATGCACAGGGCTGTCCCTATATATGTTGGATAAGTACAACTATGTTTGCTTTTATGGGTTTTTTTCCAAACCTGTAAAATCCTTACACTAATCTTCCCATGTCTCGCTGGCTATTTGGATTGAGCTACAAGTCCAATCTAGTTTAATACAATATTTAATCAATCCAAAATTGCGACAAAATGTCAGCATTTCCCCCTCAACATTCCATTTCCCTCCAGTCCATGTGACTTAATTTGCTTTTCTGAAGTCAAGGGGGGGGGGGAGAGAAAAGAAAATGCACAAGTTTAAATGAAACCAGCTTGTTTAACTGTTTACAGCAGCAACAAAATAGCCGGGCAAACTAGATTTCGAATAGCTTAGAACAAAAGCCTACTCTTAAAACCGCTTGCCGAAAAGCTGAGATTAAATTTTAAACTGTGTTTGCAGAACCCGATCTATTTGTATGAAGCTGTCTGCAGGAAAATGTTGTGCACCAAGAGAGAGAGGGATTTTAGTGCATGCAATTGATATTGCCCCTTGCATAACAATTTACCTGCGTTTGCTGCTGCTGAATATTCATAATGCACAGTAAGGCTCTTCCAGTGTGAGATGCCATCAAGCCCTCTAGCGTTTTGTCAGGGTAGATAAGTCTCTCTCTCTCTTTTTCTGATTATCCCTTAGCATCATGCACTAATATCACAGTCCTGTTCTTCAGTTACGCCTGCTGGATAGGAATAGAACCATCTCTAAATCCCTTGGCACTGACCAGCCCAAGAGATGCCATAGAAAATAACGACAGCAATACCTTGCATTTTATACAGTACTTCCCAATGTTCCAAGTACTTCACATACATTATCTTGTATTACAACAACCATGTATTAGTCCCATATTGCAGATGGGAGATTGAGAGAGAATAGCTTGTCTGAGGGCACCTAGTGATAAATGATATCACCAAGACACATATAACCATAGCTGTCAACGTTTTCCTTTTTTAAGGGAAATTCCCTTATCCCGAATAGGATTCCTCGCAAGAAAAGGGAAAAATTGACAGCTATGCATATAACTGGGTACAGAAAAAGGAATATTACTGACTTCTCATGCTCGCCTGAAATAAGGGGTAAGCATTGACTCCCAAATCCGGAAGTTTGTTCTTCTCCGCTACAAAAGGTAAAGGCAGTGTTCAAAATTAGCCAGGCACCAGGTGCATTTTGCACCTGGCTGATGACCCCTTGCGACTGGGTGAAGATGCCAGGGCGCCAGGATGAGACCTGACATCTCTACCATCTGGAGGTACACGCCTGGGGATCATTGGTTCTGGACTGCTTTCACACACTGAGACCACATCCTGTAGAATTCTATGCGTTTTATTTTATCTGCAAAATCAGAATAGATTTCAGGAACCAAAACGCTTTTTCTGTGCAGCCTGGCCAGGAGCAGTGAACGATGTTATAGTTGATTGCTGTCGCTTGTCTTCACTTTCCCCCACCCCACCCCACCGCCCTGCTCACAGTTGTGAAGAATATTCTTGCATTACGAATGGTCTGCATCACCATTAAGAAACATAGGTAGAAATAGGACAATATATATGTGGCCTGTCCCTGGATCAAGTGACTTCTCTTCTTTAAGTTCTCAAAGTTCTGAACCTAATTCACCATTGTCCTCTGAACCAGCCGGATGTTTAACTGAGAATCAATCATAGTCCATCCATCGTTTGAAAAATAAGACTTCAGAGCTGCCTTGCCGAAAAATGGCAGCTAGATGACTAGACATTCCATTCTGGCGTCTGTAACTTTGGCTTAAGGAGCCATTTGGCACCTTTATACACCTGATCCCTGTGGCATCAAAGCCCCCAGCGTAATACGGACATGTAACAACTATGATTCTATATGTTGAATATTTGTGTATGTTGGTGTAAGAGCAGGCCAGCAAATCTGCACCCACATTCTTGCATAGTGCAGGTGAAACACAATGCCATAACTTTTCCCAGAGCTGTAGCGATAAAGGCATCTGCTGGAATACGAGGGCAGTCAATAGAATCTCCTTACAAGTCAAGGAGGGGATGATGAATTAGTTTCAGACAAACAAGCATACAGAAAATCATAGGATGAGGAAAACCCATAGGCTGAATACTTCTTTCTTTTTTCTTTGATAGGGTTCCTACTTTGTGCATATTTGTTTGGGCAGCGCCGTGAACTCCTGCATCTCTAAATGCACAAGTGCTATTGCTGTTTGAATAAATTGCTTCTCCAAAGCAAAAATCCTGCTGGTTGCTGCCGCCGCCTAATTATGAGGGTTGTGTTAAGTTGCAGGCTGATGGCTAGTGAAAAGTGGCAATAAATCCTCGCTGCCTGGCTTGCTGTTCCCCATCAACCTCTGAGCAAGCTACCACAGTATTTGGCTCTCCACCTACCATTTTGGCCTAATTATTCAATTCTGAAAAACATTAGTTAATCTAATGTACATAGTTTTAAGTAGTGCCTATGTTTTGAGACCCATTATTCCATTATGCAGGCACATGGTTCTGTCACTCCTCCCTGGAAAACATTGTGTGTGTGTGTGTGTGTGTGTGTGTGTGTGTGTGTGTGTGTGTAAGATTGAAGCAATGGTACTTGGCTTTTCCCCCCAGCTAGTTTTCTTCTTCATTGCTAGCATCACTTCAGCCATTAAGGGATCAACCAATACGATGATTACCAGATGCACCGTGCCGCTTTCCTTTTATCTCAGATGAGAAAAAGAAAATATCAGGAATCACGTTGCAGTAGTCTGGCTGCTGAGCATGTATACAGCTGCCTGCCACTTTCTCTGATCTACAGACCCACCCCCCACCCCACCCCCTGGCGTTTCCCAGTTAAGGGCTTAGCAGAGGCCAGCTAAATTACATCACTGAAGAAAGCTACAAGTAGAAAACATGCAAATGCAGTTCTTCCCCTCATCTGGCAAAAGCCTTGCATTTATAAGCCTGATTACATAACCACGGAAAAGGTGAACAAGACAGGCTAACATGCAGATGGGATCTCTGGCAGGGGAAGTTCTTTAGTGGAGGAAAGAGGTGGACGCGGCTGTGCATTTAGGAAGAAATTATTGTTCTCTGGCTTTGACAGAGGGAGGCGGGAATTCCAGCAGTAAAGGAAAGCACATAACCTGACGGAAGCAGAATTCAGGCTGGCGCTGGCGCAAAGACCGTAGCACATGATGTCTTGACTGGACACAGGAAACCTGTGAATAGGTTTTTTATAGTTACTGTTATGGAAATTGGGGGGGCACATCTTTAAAGTTAAATGTTACAAATATTATGCCTGAATGTATCCTTTCAACTTGACAGCTCAGGGAAGTTACCTGGCTTTAAAAATAATATAAAATCAACTCCTTTGCCAGTTTCCTTCATTCCAAAGCTGTTTTCTCCTTGAAAAAGGACTCCAGGAAGTTCCCAGAGGTGACAATTGCTGAGCTGATCGTTGGCCAAGGAAAGCCTAATCCCATCACCAAACTTGCCAAGGGGCCAGACATGTAAAGGAAGTTCTATTGTACTTTGGGTGGTGGGACTTCAGAGGTGTTTGCCTATGCTAATCTTATACCCGAGTCTTGCCCTGACATGTTTGCTTATGCTAATCTTGTACAAAGGACTTGTCTCGACATGTTTGCCAAGGTTAAACTAGTGTAACCCCTGTCTACCCCTCCCCTTTTGTGACATGTCAGTGACGTAGCAATGATGTAGCAATGATGCTGTACGAACTGTATTCTGGGATATGGTGGGAAAGTTTTAAAAGTCTTTGTCACCCCATCCTCAGGGTTCAAAATTCCTCTTTGAACCTGTTGCACAATAAACTTTGGTCTACAGCTATTTGCTCTGGTTGGTGGCTGGACTCCATCCTTTATTCCGCAGGGACCCGCGGGCTCTGCCCGACGAGCTGGGTGACTGAGCAGCCTCACACCTAGATTTTTCCATAACATTTACGATCACAAGCACCCTGTTTCGGTTTTTTTGTTTGTTTTGCAAATGATAAGACAAAATATTTTATAACAAGCAGTTTCCAGGCTGGTGCGTGTGAACCAACGGATGAGAAAAAACACAGAAAAATATACGCATGTGAAGTTGTTCTCATACATGCCCATTAATGGGTGTGGATGTTTGTGGGTTGCCCTCACTGAGTGGCAGCTATAAATAGTAAACACTGCTACAAACTTCCAAATGCATGCTGTGTGTATGTAACTACTTTAGAGCAGCCTTCTGGTTTCTGTGAAGAAATTGTGGCATTGCTCCTTTGAACTATCCATTGCATGTGCTTACTCAGAATTAAGTTCCACTGGAGCTTCCTTCCAACCAAATGTGGACAGGGATGCAGCCATTGTAGTCCTTCCCCCCTATTTATATAAAAGCCAGCTTCTGTCTTCTAGCAAAAGAGTGTGTTCTGTGTTCTAGCTCAGTGGTGGAATTGTGCTTTGCAGGTCTACACGTGCGGGAGAATGAGGCAGTAGCATGTGGATTGCTGAATTATTATTATTATTTTACTATTCTCCTACCTTTTAAACTCTCTGCAAGTAGAAAGTCAACAAAGCAGGCAGAGGGGAGGATGCTTTTTTAGAAAAACATGGGAAGCATTCAAAAGTGTTGTTTGCAAAAATGGGGGGGGGGCGAGCTAGCTTAATAAATAATAATCCCTGGAAAATAGGGACACTTGGAGGGTCTGTGCCCCCAAGCCTCTTCTGCCTGAGGCAGCTGCCTTACTCTGGCCCAGTTTGCACGTCACAGTAAACCATAGTTAAAGGTAAAGGGACCCCTGACCATTAGGTCCAGTCGTGACCGACTCTGGGGTTGCGGTGCTCATCTCGCTTTATTGGCCGAGGGAGCCAGTGTACAGCTTTCGGGTCATGTGGCCAGCATGACTAAGCCGCTTCTGGCAAACCAGAGCAGCACACGGAAACGCTGTTTACCTTCCCGCCGGAGTGGTACCTATTTATCTACTTGGACTTTGACATGCTTTCGAACTGCTAGGTTGGCAGCAGCAGGGACCGAGCAACGGGAGCTCACCCCGTTGCGGGGATTCGAACTGCCGACCTTCTGATCGGCAAGTCCTAGGCTCTGTGGTTTAACCCACAGAGCCACCCGGGTCCTAAGCATACATAGAAGAATGTATATGTATATGGTCACAATTAGGGTGACCAAAATCAAAGGAGAGCGGGGATCTTGACCCTTTCGCAGGTGTGCAGAAGGTGGAAGTTGTCATGCAGGTGGAGAGGAGAGAGGAAACCTATACCAGCTGAAATTCCCAGTTGCCAAATGATGTACTTAAAAAGCAGCACATTGTTCTGTTCCAAGTTAATGTACCATCCTACCCCACCAAAAAAAGCAGTGAGCATGTGTTCAGAAAGTCACTGAATCCAAGATGAGGACCATCATCTTTGTCCATTTCTGCTAGCCTACAGCTATTTCTTTTCTCTTTCTCTTGATTATATACCATCTGCTGCTGCACAAATTCAGCCTCCATGTCAAGAAATTAAATGAAACACAAAAGAAGCAAGTGCAGGAGCAGGGACCGAACAATGGGAGCTCACCCCGTTGCGGGGATTCGAACCACTGACCTTCTGATCAGCAAGTCCTAGGCTCTGTGGTTTAACCCACATCGCCGCCCACGTCCCTACGCTTTGTTATAAACCTGCCTTTCTTGATTGTTTATCTCCTCCCTGGTTATGATCCCTGGCTTAGTGTTATACTCTAACTGTGGCTTTTCACTCCAGTATACCAGGAAGCAAAGAAGAAACTTTGGTTACAGACCATGGTTTGTTGGGGGCTAAACATGTTATGTACTGAAGTTCTCACCCTGGGCCAGCAGGGGGATACTGTAGATAGTTCAGGTCCACATATGCAAATAAGGGATCGGGGGTGACGTTCAGTGATTGGGTAGTTACAGAAAATGGTTACTGTTGCATTCTAGTGGAGCTCTATATAAGCAGGCTGGCTGAACCCTTCAGTTCAGTTCTGTTCTGGCCTGTTAATAAACAAGAGCTGTTTGAAGAATCGCTGTGTCGACTGATACGTTCACCCACAACTTAACAAAACAACCCACTGTCCTTAGTTTGGACATGATTCTGAGCCAGGGATCTTGGTGTGTACCCTTCCAGCACGAGTGGGGAGGAGCAAAGTGGCTGAGAATGACACATTCAGGGGAAACTATTATTTCTTACCTGTCCTTTACTGTGGCATGTGAACAAGGCTTCAATTGGAAGTGACCCATTCACACCCTAACACTCTTTCAGCTTCTGCCTTCTGGAAGAAGGTACAGGGTTATAAAGACTAGGACTAGCCGCCTGAGAAACAGTTTCTACCCAAATGCGATTTTGGTTTTAAACGCAGTGTAAGGAGTCTCTATGGGAGTATATTGTATTTTAAAATGGGGTATCAGAGTTTTTAGGGGGCTAACCAGGTTGGGATAGCTGGGATAGCAGGCTTGTTGGTTTTTGAATGTTTTATGTAGATTTTTCAATTTCGTTGTTCTGTATGGGACAATGACAATAAAGATTATCGTATCGTATCAACACAGTAGAACACTAGCATTTAATTCTTCTGCATGTATACACTCAGCCTAGAGCATTGAACTTGAGGCTGCAGCAAGACCACAGCTTTTTCATCATCCCACCCCAAGTTCTACTAACAATGCAATTAATAGGCTCTCCACGCTGCACTTATCACAGTGCAAAACCTCTCTGGTTCCTAATGTCAATCAACCTGTTCAGATAGAGGGGCTGGAGATCTCTGTGAAATTTAATTGTTCAAGGAGTTCCAGGGACCTTTGTGCCTTTTATGATCACAACCTTGATATTTTTTGTTTCGCTTGTGGATACTTTTAGTCCTAGCTTTTACAAAAATTACCTATACTGGTAATTAATTTCTATTTCTAAATTAATTTCTAATTGCTCAAAATGTTTTGATACTGTGTTAAGTCTGCCTGCAATTCTCTGTTAGATGTGCTGCTTGATTTTTTTTTAATTCCCTCTCTTAAATCTGTTTCAGGTTTTGTTTTTGTCCTAAAAAATAAAATAAAGCCAGATTGCAAAGGTTATTAAAACATTCAAATATAACTTTGAGCACCTGAGTGCCAAATCGTAACCTGTCGTTTTGTGTTTTGGAAGCCTGGTTTTCCTCTTTTTGTCAGCAAAATGTGAAACTAAACTACCAGTGGCGATGAGCTTGCCTGCTTTAATGCTTTCTCATCACGATAATTTCACTTGGCTAATTGAAATGCTTCCCTCATACAGTCTCTGTAGAACGGGAGACTGATGAACTCTCAAAACTCTAACTACAAGTTCAAATGCAACCCTGCAAAGCCAGTGTGGTTGTAGTGTTTGGAGCACCGGACTAAGATCTGGGAAACCAAGGTTCAAATCTCCACTTAGCCTTGAAGCTCACTGCATGACCCAGGCACATTCTCTAAGCCTAACTTACCTCACAGGGTTGTTGTGAGCATAAAATGGGGAGGTGGGGAACCATTTATGCGAACTTGAGCTCCTTGGACGAAATGTCATAAAAAATAAATAAGCCCTACACATAGGAGTAAAATACCGTCGTACCTTGGTTTTCGAACAGCTTAGTTCTCAAACTTTTTGGCTCCCGAACGCCGCAAGCCCGGAAGTGAGTGTTCCGGCTTGCGAACTATTTTTGGAAGCCAAACGTCTGACGGGGCTTCTGCATCTTCCGATTGGCTGCAAGAGCTTCCTGTAGCCAATCAGAAGCCGCACTTTGGTTTTCGACTGTTTTGGAAGACTTCTGGAACGGATTCCGTTCGACTTCCCAGGTACAACTATAATGGAATCTGCTCCTTAGTAAGTGTCACCCCAAAAAACCTCTTCATTTAAAAAAAAGCACTTTAGTTTTTCTTCAGAGAAGCATACACCAAAACTCTACAAAACTTATGTGTCATGTGTTGGTTTTGGGTAATTGGGTTAAAGAATAAAATGAGGATTCCCTGGATGCCTAGATCCAGGTTTGGGGGCAAGTGCTCTTGGGTGAAAGAGCCCCAGCAGAGATTAGAATCACAAAACACACAGCAAAGTATAGCATGGAAATATAAGCTTCTAGATCTCAAACATTAAAAGCTTCCCTAAACAGGGCTGCCTTCAGATGTCTTCTAAAAGTCTGGTAGTTGTTTTTCTCTTTGACATCTGGTGGGGGGGTGTTCCACAGGGCGGGTGCCACCACCGAGAAGGCCCTCCGCCTGGTTCCCTGTACATACTCAAATTTCTGCTGTAAACCGCTCCTTCCATGATGTATGTATAATATGTTGGGAGGCAGCCTTTCTTTTTCATTATTATTCCATAAACATACTGGACACATGACAACACATGACAATAAAAACTATACAGGGTACAGGGGACATGTGAATGGAATTATATAATTATAAAATGACATGATATGCAATTGCACTGTACAGGGTACCTTTTAATAACCTAAGATAATGAAAAGGGAATCCGACTCTGTCACTAAGCAAACCGCAAGTGTAGGTAATTTTGCATAGGTTTGCAAGCAGCCACTTGTCTGATTGCCTATGGTGATGAAAAATCAGTTCCAGGAAAACCAGAGGATAGGCTGGAGAATAGGTGGTCCTTGTTTTCTTCTTTTTTTCTCCATTAATGTGCCACAGCTATGTCCTGGCTGGTATTCTAGCCAACCTTTTTGCATTCCTAGCAACTCTGATGAATTTATTTCCGAAGTTGGCTCTGACTATCACGGTATACCGTATTTTTCACTTTATAAGATGCCCCAGACCATAAGACGCACCTAGTTTTTGGAGGAGGAAAACAAGAAGAAAAAAAATTCTGAATCCCGGAAGCCAAAACAGCAAGAGGGATTGCTGCGCAGTGAAAGAAGAAGAAGAGTTTGGATTTGATATCCCGCCTTTCACTCCCCTTCAGGAGTCTCAAAGCGGCTAACATTCTCCTCTCCCTTCCTCCCCCACAACAAACACTCTGTGAGGTTAGTGGGGCTGAGAGACTTCACAGAAGTGTGACTGGCCCAAGGTCACCCAGCAGCTGCATGTGGAGGAGCGGAGACGCGAACCCGGTTCCCCAGATTAGGAGACTACCGCTCTTAACCACTACACCACACTGCAATCTCTCTTGCTGTTCTGGCTTCTGGGATAGCTGCGCAGCCTGCATTCGCTCCATAAGACGCACACACATTTCCCCTTACTTTTTAGGAGGGGAAAAGTGCATCTTATAGAGCGAAAAATACGGTATGTCTCTGGTGAACATTTTGAATTGCTGTCAATGTTTAATAACATTTACACTCGCACGGAATCAGAGGAGCTGCCACTGGACAACAAAACCAGTCTTTCTCCTTGATTTCCAATGTCCCCCGCCCCCTGCAAAATTCTGTGGTCCTTTCATCCTGACAGAAGTGTCACTTTGTCTGGTTTCGGAGTTCAGGATCTAAAGCTCTGTTTTATTTTGCCGCTTGTTTGATTTAATCTCATCCTTCCCCTCTTCGAGGACACAGAACGCTGAACACAAAAGGGATGTGTGGAATCTCTAATTGTACTATTAGTCTGAATACAAAACACCAGAAAACTGTATTAAAGTGCAGCTAAATTGAAAGCTAAATATTGAATGGAACGGAGCCGATTAGGGTGCAAATATTCTATTTTTTCATTAATTGTGCTTTGCTATTAAAAATTCTGAGTAATTAATCAACCTCGTAAGCTTAAAAAGGAGAGCGAACGTATTACTGTATGTTATTAATAATTAGCTTATGACTGGATCACATTTTATGAAATTGGAACTGTAACTACTGCCTCTCAGCGGGGGGTTCTGTATAAATAAAACCGTGCGGTGTTGACGAAGCGGGTGCCGAGATGTTTCTGCAAATCCTAATCATACTGGAAGGTTTTTGTTTAAATAAATAAAAAATGTTATCAATTAAGCCATTGCAGGAAGGAAATGGAAATCAAGCTTGGGCAAATGCATTCTGGAGGTCCTGAAGAGTTTGCTGAAAAGCATTAATCTGCTTTTGTCTTCTTTGCTCCCCTAGACATTGGCCCACTGTTATTTACGTATTTATGAGTATCTATTTCGCTTTGGTTTGAGGTCATCATCATCATTTTTAATTTGTATACCGTCTTTCTATCTTACAGTACTCAAGGCGGTTTACACGCTGGGCAGCTTATAGAATATATAAAACATATTTTTGTTTGTTATTATGATACGTATTTTTGCATCTTTATATTGTAAAGTGCCCTGTTATCTTCAGATGAAGGGTGATACAGAAATTTAACAACAACAATTTCACTAAAGCAGAAAACCACAAAGCCTATTTACAATTGCCTTATTGTGTGCTTTTTTTAAAAAGAAGATGCACGTGTCCTGTCAGTATCCAACTGCTATAATAGAATCAACAAATTAGAAGGCAAGGAGAACACAATAAATACCAAATTTGTTCATATTCAAAATCGGATGGGCGAGGGGATGGACTACTCCAATCCAATTTGGATGGGCAAAATGTGGGTTAACAGCTAAACGGTGCTCAGATATGGACAAGTCTGTAGACAAAAGGAATAGCTGGTGCCATGCTCTTTCGATTGCAATTATTCGTATGTGTTTAATAGATTTCAACCCCCCCCCCCAAAAAATAGTTTTAGTTCCATGAAAGTTTGTTTTTTAAATTATTGTATTTTCTATGTCTTTAGTGGGTCTTATTTTTATCTGCAAGCCACCTTAAGTCTCTGTCAGGGAAAAAGGCAGGGTATAAATAAATATAAAAGAAGAAAAAGGCAAGAGATGGCTGTGCTGTGTCAGCTCTCCTAGTTCTCCTGTGTTTTTGGTTTTTTAAAATAATTTTTATAGATTTTCTTTTCTCATAACAAACGTTCAGTGTCATCATTTAACATCCATTTTCTAATTTCCTCCTCCCCGTTGACTTCCCCAAACTTCCATTTCTGGTTTATTAGACCAAATGTTACATTCTGCTGTTTATACATCATATTCTATTATCACTAATTATATTTCTTGTTCTCTGTAAATAAAGTTGTAAATGTTTGTTTAAATCCTGCTAACGAGTCCATTTTGTTTTGTTTTGTTTCTGCAAGTGTATTGTAAAAGGTTCCCATTCTTTTCCAAGGTCACTATTGTCCTTTTCACACAGTTTGCCTGCTAACTAGTCCTCCTGTGTTTGATAAGATAGTCAGCTGTTGTGCAGCTGGCCTTGTGGCTTGGGCTTCTTGGGCCTTAAACATGCAAGGAAATTATTTAACTAGGAAGCCATGCAGCCATGTGCATTAGCAGAGTGCTCCTAATCTTCAGATGAGACTTTTCAATTGATTGCAGGTGAGTAGTGGCGACGGTTCTCTACTGAGAGATTGGTTAAAGCTCTATTTTGGAAGAGTTTCATTTGGAAAGTGAGCCCAGCAGCCGCTCATTTAGACCATGAACTGTTTGTCAATACTGACAATTAGTGAAGTAAAGATCCCATTGACCGCACAACAAGAATCGATAGGCGTTGTACTTGTTAAGTTATTTACCGCAGAGTGTATTAAAGCTTGTAGATTTCCCATAAATCCTTTAAATCTCCCCTGCCAAGTGAGATCCTAAATGCCTCCATGGCATACACATTTATGGTTGGGCACGATTGATAGGGTGGTTTTAGTAGACTAGGAGCTCCCAGATCCTGACCTTATTTGAGGAATGTTACTTTTTCAATAAGGGACGTGTGTGTGTGTGTGCTGTGGTCTAAACCACTGAGCCTAGGGCTTGCCAATCAGAAGGTCGGTGGTTTGAATCCCTGCGACGGGGTGAGCTCCCGTTGCTCGGTCCCTGCTCCTGCCCACCTAGCAGTTCAAAAGCACGTCAAAGTGCAAGTAGATAAATAGGTGCCACTCCAGCGGGAAGGTAATCAGCGTTTCCGTGCGCTGGTCTGGTTCACCAGAAGCGGCTTAGTCACGCTGGCCACATGACCCAGAAGCTGTATGCTGGCTCCCTCGGCCAATAAAGCAAGATGAGCGCCGCAACCCCAGAGTCGTCCGCGACTGGACTTAACGGTCAGGGGTTCTTTACCTTACTTTTTCAATAGGCCAAGCTAAGCAGTTTGCTCCTTACCTCTCTTGCCCTGACCTAGCCACCGTGATCCACGCGACGGTCACCTCCAGACTGGATTATTGTAACTCGCTCTACGTGGGGCTGCCCTTGAAGCTGACCCAGAAACTCCAGCGGGTGCAGAATGCCACAGTGAGACTCCTTACGGGGTCCTTGCTGTGGGATCACATTCATCCGGTGCCATACCAGCTGTACTGGCTCCCGGTGGAGTACAGGATCAGGTTTAAGGTGCTGGTTTTAACCTTTAAAGCCCTATACGGCTTAGGACCCTTGTACCTACGGAACCGCCTCTCCTGGTATGCCCCGCGGAGGACCTTACGGTCTTCAAATAAAAACATCTTGGAGATCCCGGGCCACAGGGAGGTTAGGGCGGCCTCGACCAGAGCCTGGGCTTTTTCGGCCATGGCCCCAATCTGGTGGAACGCTCTGTCAGAAGAGACTAGGGCTCTGCGGGACCTGACATCTTTCCACATGGCCTGCAAGATGGAGCTGTTCTGCCAGGCCTTTGGCCAAGGCACAGTCTGACCCCCCTCTTTCCTTCTGTAATCCTCATAGAACTCTAGCCTGATGGTTGTCATTAATTTGATTCTGAATTGATTCTAGAATGTATTTTAATTAATTTACTGTGTGATTTTATGTACCTTGCTATTTTTACTTGTTGTTAGCCACTATGAGCCTGGCTTTGGCCAGGGAGGGCGGGATACAAATATATTATTATTATTATTATTATTATTATTATTATTATTATTATTATTCTCTTGCTGTTAGTGGCAAACTGGTGGCAAAGGACATTGGGTGGGTGTGGGTGTGGGTTGTGGTTTTATATTTTAATTTTTTAATTTTAATTTTAATTTTTTATTTTTTATTTTTTTATTTTTTTATTTTTATTTTTTAAATTTTTTTATTTTTTAATTTTATATTTTAATTTTAATTTATATTGGGTTGTGGTTTTATATTTTAATTTTGTTTTGTAAACTGCCCTGAGACCTCCGGGTATATGAATTCAATAAATAAAAATATAAATAAATAAATAAAAGGAGTATTTGCCATGGGTTGCATTCAGCAGTGTCCCATTCATGAACAGCTCTTTTATCTAGGGGAGACTTCCACAAATGGAAGTCGGGGAAGCTGTCAGGGAATTTACGAATTTGCAAAGGGGAATTTGTAAAAGCGTGTTCTCCATAATAGAGAGCACGTGTTGCGGTGGGGGCCAAAAAGGCCACCCCACTGTTGTTGGGCAAATTGGCCACATGCTGTGGTTGGGCAAGGAGTGTTGCTGGGGAGAATGTTATGTTGCTAAAGTGTGGGAGGGGTCAGAGGTCTTAAATACAGGGCACGCAGCCTGGGGCCTTCTCTTGGGCTGCGTGCACCGGATCACCCGCCCACCCTCCCGTAAAAATGGGGGGGGGGTGTTCGTTGTCCTCTGACCTTGCTATGCCTGTCATGGGGTTGCCTGCTTTGGGTGCAGGGGCCTGGTAGGAATTTTGTCGATTTGGCTGATTGGCTGGTGCCATTTGGTTTTTTGCCTACTGCGTAGCAAATCGTCACAACTTGTAAGGTTGGCGGTTAGGCATTGGTTAAAATTGGTTGGTGGAGGGGTAAGTGCCTACCCCTCCAATGGTGGTGCTGCATAGGGAATTCCGTTAAAGGAATCCAGGGGCTTGCCATCCTTTCATCCTAGTCCCTGGCATCGGACTTGGGCCGTGCAAGCCCCAGGGGGCATGAGGGTGAGGAATGAGGGACTGATGCCCAGCTTCATTTCTCCCCAATATGGTTCTCCCTGACTGGCTTCCGCTGGAATCCGGAAGTCAGTTCTGTCCCTGGGGCAAGGACAGATAGTCGTAACCAATCCCTAAGCAATCACTCACGTGTGTGTATTTAAATAAAGTTGTGGCCAAATTCATGCCAAAAACCTTAAACAAAAATTGATGTGTGAAGTGTGAGTTATTGGGGTGGCCTGGGGGACCTCGACGCACAAAAACATCTCCTTGCCCTGTTTGTTTTCACGGAAGCCCCTGCTGAATCAAGGAACCTTTCATCAATGGAAGAGAACACAAAAGAACACAACCTGACACATGTCCCGGTTATATAGACCGTGATGAGTGAGATTTTGAATTAAAAAACCTGAGCTTTTAGACCAAGAGTCCATCTTACTGGCTTTCAATAATTCTATACGGTAAATACGGTAGATTTTTGTTCTCTTGGGTTTTTCTTTCACGTGGCATCAAGAGATACTGGAATTCTTTTTTTGCTGAAAGTCCCAATGCACACTTGAAACTCCCATTAAGTCCTGGATTTATTATAATTTCATCTAATGTCTACTTGGTTTCACAAAATGAATTCGTTTATGCCAACCTTATTTCCCGTAGTTGTTGAAAATGTTTGGATTAGAATCGTCAACATCAGTTCTGGCTGTTTGATGTTGCAAACCTCAACGTTATTCTTATGAGTATAGAAGCAAGTGCATGGCTGTTTTCCTAGAAAAAATAATACACTATAGACTGTTACTTTGATACACTATAGACTGTTAGTTTTATAATTTCTTTATCAATATAGTAAAGTTAGGAAACAAAAGTTTGCAAACAAAATTTTCAGAGTACCAGAAATTTATATGCTGTTGCTCCTTAGAGACAAACTATGATGGCATGGATTTTTGTAGGTTCTTACCTCGTTAGATTAATGGAAAATGTACGAAATATTGTGTTATTTTTCTAATAACAGTTCCTAAAAATTCAGCAGAGGATAGTTTAAAAGTGCTAAGGAACAATAACACGCTTTCTAAAAAGCCTGAAAGAATAAGGAGGTATTGACTTCATGCTTTAAAGGTGACAACTTGGGTGCTGGGCATGCCTGTCTGGAGATGGAATTCTACAGCCAGGGTGCCAACACTGAAAAGTCTTCCTCTTGACTGGCCACCCAGCTTGCCCCATTGCTGCTCTGTGACCTGTCAAACTGAAGGTCTACATTCAAGTAGCTTTCTTACACACGAGAGCATTCCAAACCATGACCCTCCACTCCAGTTCAAGGTGGTATAGTACACTTTCAGACTATACAACTTTTTCTATTTTCCAGAGACAGTCCCAGATTTACAGAAGCTGTCCTGGTTTCTGATTTGATCCCAGAATGTCCCATTTTTCCTTGTGTTTGCTGTTTAGTCATTTAGTCGTGTCCGACTCTTCGTGACCCCATGGACCAGAGAACGCCAGGCACGCCTGTCTTCCACTGCCTCCCGCAGTTTGGTCAGACTCATGCTGGTAGCTTCAAGAACACTGTCCAACCATCTCTTCCTCCTTCGTCCCCTTCTCCTTGTGCCCTCCATCTTTCCCAACATCAGGGTCTTTTCCAGGGAGTCTTCTCTTCTCATGAGGTGGCCAAAGTATCAGAGCCTCACCTTCAGGATCTGTCCTTCCAGTGAGCACTCAGGGCTGATTTCCTTCAGAATGGATAGGTTTGATCTTCTTGCAGTCCATGGGACTCTCAAGAGTCTCCTCCAGCACCAGAATCCAAAAGCATCAATTCTTTGGTGATCAGCCTTCTTTATGGTCCAGCTCTCACTTCCCATTTTTCCTTAGGACACCCCTATTTTCATCAGAGAAATATTAGAGGGTATGGAGTTATCAGACCCCCAAGCCATATGAATGCAGCCCTGTATAGGGATTTTTTTTTAAAAAATGTTGTATATGTTGGACACCGCCCAGAGTGGCTCTGGCAACCCAGTCAGATGGGCAGGGTATAAATAGTAAAATTGTTGTTGTTGTTACTATTATTATTACTCCTACGGAACAGGACGTCCCTGTTTTCATCAGAGGAATGTTGGAGGGGAGCTGGTGTAATTTGTGAATTAGCTAATGAATTAATTTCTGTGAGGTAGTATACGGTTTTTTTTACTACAACATTAATCAATCTGTTCCTCTGGATAGAGTGCATTGTTCTCCAAGGTTGTATTTTTTAAAAAAGTATTGTTTGGAAATCTAAATTTTAAAAACCATGTATAAACAAAAAGGTGTTAAAAGTGCTAATGAACACAAGGCAGATGCTGTTTCATAATATGTTAGCTCCTAAGGTTAAAGCTTTGCCTCATTTAAATTAACAGAAGGGTTTGGGGTTGTTGTTTTTTAAAAAAAGGCTATTTACTTCACGGGACGCGGGTGGCGCTGTGAGTAAAACCTCAGTGCCTAGGACTTGCCGATCACATGGTCGGCGGTTCGAATCCCCACGGCGGGGTGCGCTCCCATCATTCGGTCCCAGTGCCTGCCAACCTAGCAGTTCGAAAGCACCTTCGGGTGCAAGTAGATAAATAGGGACCGCTTACCAGCGGGAAGGTAAACGGCGTTCCGTGTGCTGCGCTGGCTCGCCAGATGCAGCTTGTCACACTGGCCACGTGACCCGGAAATGTCTGCGGACAGCGCTGGCTCCCGGCCTATAGAGTGAGATGAGCGCACAACCCTAGAGTCTGGCAAGACTGGCCCGTACGCGCAGGGGTACCTTTACCTTTACCTTTACCTTTACTGTTTGGAAATCTGCATTTTAAAAACCATGTATAAACAGAAAGGTGTTAAAAGTGCTAATGAACACAAGGCAGATGCTGTTTCATAATATGTTAGCTCCTAAGGTTAAAGCTTTGCCTCATTTAAATTAACAGAAGGGTTTGGGGTTTTGTTTTTTATTTAAAAAGGCTATTTACTTCACAACAGCTAACACTGCATTTCCAAATAGCAGCCCTTCCTGGAATTCCCCCACCCTCCCCGTTTCTATGCAGACACCAAGCAATGGTCCTCTTCTATCTCAGTAGTTTATCATGGGTCTCTCAGCACACAATAAGAGATTCTTCCGTCTGTGTTTGGGGTTGCAAACTGAGAAGTGAGATAAGGAAAAGCAGTCGGAATGAAATCCTCCCAAACAAGTGAAGAACAGCCATTTCTGAATGAAAAACAAGGTAGCTCTCAGCAACAGATAACCCAGCCTAGCTCTGATCTTGACAGTCTCTGACAGGGTTGCTAACCGAAGGGCAAACTCCTTTAGTGGTTCCTCCATCATATCAAGGCTCAGCCTTTCTCGTTACTTTAACCAGAGCTACACTGGTCCAAATGCTTGTCAAACTGGTATGCTGCAGCAATGACAACATGGCTGTCTTTGGAGTCAGGCCATACAAGTAGATAATTATTTATTCTTCTTATTTATTAAATGTGCACACTGCCCTTCACCTGTAGATCCCAACATAAATTCGCAACATGAATTGGCATGTGGGTTGAGTGGTTATCTATAGGACTTTGTATGTGGTCGTCAAGGCAATGCCATTAAAGCACACTAAAGGTAAAGGGACCCCCTGACCATTAGGTCCAGTCGTGGCTGACTCTCGGGTTGCGGCACTCATCTTGCTTTATTGGCTGAGGGAGCTGACATACAGCTTCCAGGTCATGTGGCCAGCATGTGGCGAACCAGAGCAGTACATGGAAACGCCGTTCACCTTCCCGCCGGAGCAATACCTATTTATCTGCTTGCACTTTGACATGCTTTCGAACTGCTAGGTTGGCAGGAGCAGGGACTGAGCAACAGGAGCTCACCCCGTCATGGGGATTCGAACTGCCGACCTTCTGATCGGCAAGCCCTAGGTTCTGTGGTTTAACCCACAGCGCTACCCGCGTCCCTAGTGTGGTGCATTTGCCCAGTCGCTGCGTCTGCTGGAGATCTAGAGATGTGGCCAGTTCAAGCATTTCCTTGAAACTGTGGCTGCTGAATCTGTGGACATGGGCAGGAGAATGCATGCCAGTCCTGCCACAGTGTCCCTCTGTCCATTGCCCTGCCCATTCCGTCCCCAGCCTTCTGCATGTTGAGCAGTGAAGCTCTGGGAAGTTGTGCATGCTTGAATTTGAGCCCTCTCTCTAATTGTATAAACTGAAAAAGAGTGTTTTCGTCCCTGATGGGCTGGGGAGGGGCTGGTTGTGCTGTCCTAGCCATGCTAGGAGAACTGTCTTGCCAAATGCAAGGTGGTTCTTTTAAAAAGAGATTCAGAACCAATACAAAACACAAGTGAGTGAGAAGATTAAAGATTTTATTCTAAACAGCGAGCAATACAGTGGTACCTCTACTTACGTTCACCTCCAGTTACATATCCTTCGGGATACGTATGCGGCAAACCCGGAAGTATTTTTCTGGGTTTCACCATGCACACATGCACCATGCACTAAAGGGAAGGAGAAAACATCAGCTCTCAAGGAGCCCGGGAATTCCTCTTAACTGGTGTCCAAACAACTTACACATCAATCAGAGCTCTGACTTTACTCATTGGCAAAAGATACAAAAAGGCTGGAGCGGCCAGACTGGCTCATTCACAGAAATCACTTAGAAATTTGCCTGTACAAATTTTCTTCCTAGGAGGGCAAGAGAATCACTGTCTTTTAAAATGGAAGCTTTGGGGGCTCTGTTGTGGCCTCTACATCAATTCTCCTTGTGGTCGCGTGTCAATGGCATGTGATAATACATATATGCTATTAATTATTTCTCTTGTTTTAGAGAAAGTCAATTTAAGCGTTTCAATTAGGAATTTAGAAAACTCTCAGTCCCTTCTTGATTCTGAATTGCCTGATCTCTTTTGCAAGGTGGCACTGGTATGTCAGCAATCTGTTGTTCTTTTCTTTCCAATTTGTTGTCTCGGTTCAGACCATTGTAGAGGCATAGTTTGCTACGGTGTACAGCTCACATATTTATGTTACTTATGTGCCTGCACATTTATGCTTTGATTGAATCAAGGCAGAAAAAAAGTACCCTGCTGAGAGTATGCGATCACATCAGGGTTCCTTTTTGCATAGTATATAATCAGCACACACAGGCAGTGGTGCACATCAGTAACCTGTAAGAGAGAGAGAGAAAAAAATGACAGCTGAATTGAAAACTGTGGCAAAGTAGGCATGCACCAATTCAGATATTAGTTTAAATGAAAAACCAGTAGACATGCAATTGCCTTTGGTAGCATTGCACGTGCTAAGTTTTTGCAGTTTCTCACAAAAGTCCACATGGCACCATGCAATCGAAGTTCTTTTGCGGTAAAGATTGGTTATTTATCTATATAGAAAAAGTAAACACACACGCTAATCCCTTTTTCTTGGCAGCAAGAATACTGCTCAACAGAAATGAGACCTTTCAACAAGTAGCTATTTTGCAAGCTGACAACATGATAGAACAGCTAGAACAGAACTTTATCCCCAGCTTTTAAAAGACAATTAATGTTTTTAAAAAGAAGAGGAAAGAAAGGGAAATCAGCACTGAAGCCCCATTAAAGCTTTAGTTAAAACTGCAAAGCCAGAAAATTCAAAAGATCAAGTTTGTAATTCTGTCTTTAATTCCTCTTCTTGCAATTATACACTTCATCTCAGGAGTCCTTAGAGCAGTAGGTGATCTTGCCTAACCTGTAATTTCCATTTACCTTTGCACAATGGGTAGGAAAAGGACAAACGTGATTTTGAAATTCCTTGCTGTTGTAGGCTTCAAGCAGCCAACTTCTGCTATTAAAATGCACTTCAAACAACTATGATCCTGTGCTTTTGGAAACAATCTAACGTGCCTAGGCACTGGTTATTATTTGCTTGAAGCTATTAGCAAGGTGGATGGACTCATTAAGCTTTGCTTTTCGGCTCTGATGGGAAGCACTTTTTCATTTTAATAACATGTTACCAAATAAAAAAAATAAAATATATTGTACCATGGAATTCAACTGCTACTTAATTGCTCCCGTTACCAAAATCTGTATGGTGCATGCATTGAAATAGTGAACATGTGGCTTTTAGTACATTTTATTTTCCTTGAAAATACATAGCTTTTCCTTTCTCCAACCCCCTACAAAGTGTTAGAGCAGGGTGTGCCAAAGTAATGCCCTTCAGATGTTGTTGATCTACAAACCCTATCATCTTATGATGGCTGGGAGTCTGATGGAAGTTGGATTCCAACAGCTTATGAAGTGCACCCTCACATTAAACTCTAGGGAGTCTTGGGTTCAAAATGCAGCTCAGCCATTAAACAACTAATTGCACCATCATATGCATGCTTACTTAAAAGTAAGCCTCGTGTGTTCAGGTCCTGCCCTTGAATCTGGAGGCACTTGGCTGAAAAAGTGGTATCAAAATAAGAGATGAAGATGAAATCTCTGAAGGAACCAAGGTATGGAAGAAAAGGCGGCTACGAGAAAATTGTGTTCTGAACTGTTACTTTCCTCTGAGTGGTTATTTACTTATGTAGAATATTTTCTTCCTAGATTTACAGAGATACTGTAGCATTTGTGCTAAGAAACTAACCTTTGAACCAAGGGGTCTATAGTTCAAACATTATCTCTGCCATGAACACACTAGAGAAGACACCAGAGTCTTGTGGCACCCTTCAAAGACCAACAACTCTTATCATGACAAATGCTGTGAAAGATTAGAGCTTCCATGAATGTTTATTCCATAATAAAATTTCTAAATCTTTATTCTCTGACTTGATACTGGTGAGAGAATACTGTATCCGCCTTGCAGATAACACAAGTGTTTGTTGTTGTTGTTGTTTAGTCGTTTAGTCGTGTCCGACTCTTCATGACCCCATGGACCAGAGCACGCCAGGCACTCCTGTCTTCCACTGCCTCCCGCATTTTGGTCAAACTCATGTTCGTAGCTTCGAGAACACTGTCCAACCATCTCATCCTCTGCCGTCCCCTTCTCCTTGTGCCCTCCATCTTTCCCAACATCAGGGTCTTTTCCAGGGAGTCTTCTCTTCTCATGAGGTGGCCAAAGTATCAGAGCCTCAGCTTCAGGATCTGTCCTTCCAGTGAGCACTCAGGGCTGATTTCCTTCAGAATGGATAGGTTTGATCTTCTTGCAGTCCATGGGACTCTCAAGAGTCTCCTCCAGCACCATAATTCAAAAGCATCAATTCTTCGGCAATCAGCCTTCTTTATGGTCCAGCTCTCACTTCCATACATCACTACTTGGAAAACCATAGCTTTAACTATACGGACCTTTGTTGGCAAGGTTATGTCTTTGCTTTTTAAGATGCTGCCTAGGTTTGTCATTGCTTTTCACCGAAGAAGCAGGTGTCTTTTAATTTTGTGGCTGCTGTCACCATCTGCAGTGATCACGGAGCCCAAGAAAGTAAAATCTTTCACTGCCTCCATTTCTTCTCCTACCTTAATACCTTTTATGAGATTATATATATATATAACGGTGGCACTGTGGTCTAAACGCTGTGGCACTGTGGTCTAAACCACTGAGCCTCTTGGGCTTGCTGATTCAAAGGTTGGCTGTTCGAATCCATGTTACGGGATGAGTTCCCATTGCTCTGTCCCAGCTTCTGCCAACCTAGCAGTTCAAAAGCATACCAGTGCAAGTAGATAAATAGGTACTGCTGTGGTAGGAAGGTAAACGGTGTTTCTTTGCGCTCTGGCTTCTGTTACGGTGTCCCATTGCACCAGAAGCAGTTTAGTCATGCTGGCCACATGACCCGGAAGGGGATGCTATTCTATTCTGCATCAACAGAAATCTAGTGTCCAGGTCAAGGGAAGTAATAGTACCTTGGACTATTTTGCCTTGGTCAGACCACACGGGAATACTGTGTGTAGTTCTTGGCATCACAGTTTGAGAAGGATATTGACAAACTGGAATGTGTCCAGAGGAGGGCAGCCAAGATGTTCAAGGGTCTGCAAACCAAACCTATGAGGAATGGTTGAGGGAGTTGGGTAGGTTTAGCCTGGGAAAGAGGACACTGAGATAGCCATCTTCAAATATATAAAGTACCCGAATCAATGGCTTCAAGGTATAAGAAAGGAGATTCTGACTGAACATCGGAAAGAACTTTCTGACAGTGTTGGAAAGTCAAACTGACTCCCTCGGGAAGTTGTGGACGTCCTTGGAGATTTTTAAGCAGAGGTTGGATGGCCATCTATCATGTGTGCATTAGTTGAGATTCCTGCATGGTGGGGGGTTGGGCTAGAAAACCCTCAAGGTTCCTTCAAACCCTACAATTCTATGATTCTACAATTCTGTTTGTTTGTTTTTGTTTTTAAGGTACCGTATTTTTCGCTCTATAGGACGCACTTTTTCCCCTCCAAAAATGAAGGGGAAATGTGTGTGCGTCCTATGGGGTGAATGCAGGCTTTCGCTGAAGCCTGGAGAGCGAGAGGGGTCAGTGCTCACCGACTCCTCTCGCTCTCCAGGCTTCAGGAAGCTATCCGCAAGCCTTGGGAGCCCGGTGGGAACTCCCGCTGGGCTCCCAAGGCTTGCGGATAGCAGCCTGCTTCCTGAAGACTGGGTAGCGCTTCGCAGCGCACCCAGGGCTTCGGGCAGATATCCGCAAGCCTGGGGAGCCCGGCGGGAGTTCCCGCCGGGCTCCCAAGGCTTGTGGATAGCAGCCTGTTCTGCGGCTGGGGTCGGGGGAAGCTCGGGCTTCCCCCGCCCCAGCCCCACGCCTGGGGGGAGGAAAATAATTTTTTTTCTTTATCCCCCCCCCAAAAAAAACTAGGTGCGCCCTATGGGCCGGTGCGCACTATAGAGCGAAAAATACAGTAAATTGTAGTCAATAGAACTTTTTGGTACGTTTTACAGATTGTGAAAATGTGGAGCCAGCATTTGATCCAAGTTTGTGCTTGAAATTTTGGGCCTGTCATTAATTGCCTTCCTGAGCTAAATATGTGCTTTGCCTTAAAGACAGCAAGCGTTTTAAAAAGTTCATACCACACTTCTGCAGAGTGTGGCAGAAGGTGTTAAAGAAATATTGTTCTAACGAGGAGATGCATTTTCCCCTCAAACACCAGGCAAACTGCCGTCCAGCATGCTGAGTAACTGCCTGCAAATAATTAGGCCAGGGTGTTGGGAAAATAATATCTAAAATCTCAAGTAGACTCTGGTGTTTATAAATCAATACCAGCTGTTCCTGTTTATGTAATAGCTTGTAACAAAACAAGAGGAATTAAAAAGATGATTTGATAATGCATGCACCCAAGTTTTAGTCAGCTGCAAATACAAAGCAGACAATGTACTGAAGCTAAAAAGAAAAAATGTGTGGCCTGCCCTACAGACTGGTCTGTAGCTGTGTTAATTTTGATTATAATACCTAGGGCAGTGGTTCTCAAACTTATTTCTCTGGGCCTCCCTTTCAGAATAAAAATTTGCTTGCGCCACACCATTTTTAATTTTTTTTGAATAACAAATGCATTGGAAATCAAAATGAATCAATACCTTCAGGGATAGCATCTCGAAGCGCCGGGCGCTCTGCTTTCAGTGCGCCCCGCGCTCCGGGAAGCAGGCTGCTATCCGCTCCCTCGGCTGCAGATATCTGCTTGGCTGCGGATATCTGCCCGGCGGCGAGGCGCTCTGCTTCTGCTCTTGCTTTTGAGAAAGGCATTTATGATTTTACTGGCTCACCATCATGGTGCTACAGATTTATGAAGCGATGTGGCCTTGCTATGCGCACCAAAACTAGAACCGCACAAAAAGTGCCAGAAGAATTTGAATCTAAGATTATGTCTTTTCATAACTTTGTAATTGATGCTAGGAAGAGAAATGGATTTGAAATTGGCCAGATTGGGAATATGGATGAAGTCCCTCTAACCTTTGATGTGCCATCAAATAGGACTGTTGATTGGAAAGGTGCCAAAACTATCGCCGTGAAAACCTCCAGACATGAGAAAACCCATTACACAGTTGTGTTGTCTTGCTGTGCAGATGGCACCAAATTGCCACCCATGTTAATTTTCAAAAGGAAACATTTCCAAAAGAAGTGATTCCACGAGGAGTTGTACATGTTCATGAGAAAGGATGGATGGACGAAAATGGAATGAGAGTATGGGTTGAAAAAGTGTGGTCCAAACGTTCTGGAGGGCTTTTGAAAAACCTGCCTTATTAGTACTTGACCAGTTTAGAGCACATATTAGCAAAACTACAAAAAAGCGCTTTAAAGAAGTGAAGACTCATCTAGCTGTAATTCCTGGAGGTCTTACCAGCCAGTTGCAACCTCTTGACGTTTCCATCAACAAACCATTTAAGATCTTTATGCGAGAAGAGTGGAACAAATGGATGGCTGCTGGTAATCATGATCTAACACCCACTGGACGAATGAAGAGGCCCACTATCACTCAAGTTTGTGAATGGGTGAAAACATCATGGCACTCGGTGAAGGAGGAAATCGTTGTCCGGTCATTCAAAAAATGTGGCATTAGCAATGCTTTGGATGGAAACAAAGATGATATTTTACATGAAGATAGCGAAGAAAGTGATGTCAGTGATTGTGAGCAACTGAGCTTCATAAATTCTGACTCTAGCAGTGATGAGTTCTTGGGGTTCACAGAAGACTAGAAGAGTACTCAAACCTTAAAGTCTCTCTTCATTTGTTAATGACAGTGATGATGGTTCTTAATGCCACTGTTGACTGCTGTTCACTTTACATGGCTGTAATATGATTCTGATATACTGGTTGTTTATTAAATGCAGCAGTTTATACAACATTTGATTCAGAATATTTTTTACTTGTTTTTCTCCTCTAAAAACTATGGTAGATGCATTTTTAAAAGCTCGGGCTTCCCCCGCCCCAGCCCTGTGGCTGGGGGGGGGGATAAATTTTTTTTCTTTATTTCCCCCCCAAAAAACTAGGTGCGTCCTATGGGCCGGTGTGTCCTATAGGGCAAAAAATAACGGTAAATGGCGTTTCTATGCGCTCTAGCTTCTTTCTTTGTTTGACCAGCTTTTAGCTAGGACTGCTCTGCTAGCTCTCATTATTCCCCCATATGAGGTAGATCCACATGTACATATTTGTAACTAAGTCTGCCTTCAGGAATCCAACTGTGAACTGATGTGAGTAAACTTCTTTTAGTAACTTTGAATAAGATTGTGGTGTCTTTATTCTTTTAAGAGGGATTCAAGGGAATTTACCAGGAATGTACAATTCAATCTGAGACAGATTGAATTGTATAATAGTGAGAGGCTCACACGAGCCTGCAACCAGCTATCTGCTGTGCATGTAAGAAGGGGACTGTAACTCTGCTACATAAAGGAACTTGCTAACGCAAGTTAGGAAGGATAGTACTAAATAATATATTCTCTCCTGCCCCTCATTCCCACAATCAGCATAAAGGCAGGATTCAGAAGGAAAGACACTCAGAAAGATATACAGATCCGGCCCCCGGGCCTTAGGTTGCCTACCCTGTGCAAGACCCAGTACATCTCCGGTTCACACCACCCATCATTCGGTGACTGGCTTTAGCTTCTGCCTCCTGCGGCTTCTGCCAAACATATTGCTCTGCTTTCCTTTGGACCACATCAATGAGATTGCCATCCGGGCAGCCCTTCCACACACACTGCCCAGGCTTGCACCCTGGGAGGCCACTTTGGTTCTGCTAACGCAGAAATTTGACTTCATCCCTGGAGGCGCACTCCATTGTCTCTCGAGACAGACAGATGCCAAGAGCAGTGGCTTTGAAAAGGATTTTGAGCACCAAGATTCCCAAGGATTGCAATTTCCTGTGGCTCCTGGGCTTTTTCCTAGGAGCAAGAAACCCTGGTAAACTAAAGGTGACAGACCTCAACTTTGCTGCTGCTACTCAGATAGTTTCAGCAAGGGGGCCAGATGCATAGCTGTCAACTTTCCCCCTTTTTTAAGGGAAATTCCCTTATTCCAAATAGGATTCCTCGCAAGAAAAGGGAAAAGTTGACAGCTATGGAGATGTTCTGGAGACGGCTGGTTGCAGAGAAAGGGTTGAGGGTATTGAGCTTTTTCACTTGCGCAGGCATAGGCAAACTCCGGCCTTCCAGATGTTTGGGACTACAATTCCCATCACCCCTAGCTAACAGGACCAGTGGTCAGGGATGATGGGAATTGTAGTCCCAAACATCTGGAGGGCCGGAGTTTGCCTATGCCTGCACTTGCGCTTCTTTATCTCTTTATCCATCTTTTGCAACCTTGAGAAGACGACCCGGCATTCAGATAACGCAGTAAGAAAGTTTCAAAACACCGTTTTATCAATTACTGCTAATCGTGCATTCTGTAAAGGGATTTAGTAAACAAGCAGAATGTATTTGATATTTGACACCATTTGACACTTTGTAAAGATTACCAAACTACTGGGCGGATAGGGAGAATAAAGGATTCCTAATGATTTGCTAGGGATGCGGGTGGCGCTGTGGGTTAAACCACAGAGCCTAGGACTTGCCGATCAGAAGGTTGGCGGTTCGAATCCCCGCGATGGGCTGAGCTCCTGTTGCTTGGTCCCTGCTCCTGCCAACCTAGCAGTTTGAAAGCACGTCAAAGTGCAAGTAGATAAATAGGTACCGCTTCGGCGGGAAGGTAAACAGCTTTTCCGTGCACTGCTCTGGTTCGCCAGAAGCGGCTTAGTCATGCTGGCCACATGACCCGGAAGCTGTACGCCGGTTCCCTTGGCCAATAAAGCGAGATGAGCACCGCAACCCCAGAGTCATCCATAACTGGACCTAATGGTCAGGGGTCCCTTTACCTTTACCTTTAATGACTTGCTAGTCAAGTGTAAAAAGCAATGGATTCATAATACTGGTAATCAAATAACAGTATCTCAGTGGAAACGCAACCTTCAAGCTGCAGTAGCAGTTCATATGAAATCATTTGTCTACAAGTGCTGGTTAGATGGTATCTTGCAATGAAACAGATACTATGATGAGCATAATATGGTGATAAAAGTGCTATAAGAGATATTGGTTATTGCCATTGTTGGAGATCTTGCTATAAAATTCACCGTTGGGGAAGGGAAGGGGACATGCAAAAATGGTCACAGATACAATAGGCTATATTTTCCTAAATTGATTTATTTTATTTTATTTATATACCGCCTTATACCTGAAGGTCTCTGGCTGTACTTTCAGGATATCTGGAGTGGAGGGAAGTGATATGGCTTTGATATTAATATTTCACCTAGAAAAGAAGCAAGGTGCTAGAAAAGAAGACATATCAAATTTCTGAAAGGGCTTAATGGTTGCCAGTACTATGGTTAACGGATGAATTAACAAAACTTATTTTGTAAGCTTAGCAAAGGAAAAATACTTTTGAATTGTTTTTACCGAATGTGGGACGTGTTTCTTTTAGAGGAGAATCAATTTGTAGATTATCAAGTAGCATCGAGCGGCTCCCACACAGTCATATTATTTGTACTGTGTCATGAAATGGAAATTGTAATCTTATTTTATTTCAGTAAAAAAGTGGGGTTTTAAAATCATGGTAAATTCCTTTTTTGAAAATCTTCTAGCATGATTCCTGTGCTGGACCAAACAACACCAAAGGAAGGTTGCTCTTATTTATTTACTATTCGGCAGACTTCTAAAGGTAAAGGTGAAGGACCCCTGACAGTTAAGTCCAGTCGAGAACGACTCTGGGTTTGCGGCGCTCATCTTGCTTTACTAGCCAAGGGATCCGACGTTTGTCCGCAGACAGTTTTCCTGGGTCATGTGGCCAGCATGACTAAGCCGCTTCTGGCGAAACCAGAGGAGCACACAGAAATGCCGTTTACCTTCCCGCCAGAGCGGTACCTATTTATCTACTTGCACTTTGACGTGCTTTCGAACTGCTAGGTTGGCAGGAGCAGGGACTGAGCAACGGGAGCTCACCCTGTTACAGGTATTCGAACCACTGACCTTCCGATCGGCAAGCCCTAGGCTCTGTGGTTTAGACCACAGCAGCGCCACCCGCGTCCCAGGCAGACTTCTAGTCCATAGGTATTATAATAGTAGGTATTATGACTATTATCTTAAAAATGCGCCACTTTGTATTATTCATCTGTAGACTCTCTATCAAAGCAAGAAATGAGGAAAGTCAAATCCCCCACAAAACTGACCTCTTTTCCTTACAGATGTAAACTTCCAAAACCACAGGATAAGTATAAATGATGCCCCACTCTGTGGTTGCAAAAACATGATTTGTTGTTACCTAAGTTTAACTTTCTTTCCTGCACTTGAGGTAGAATTCTTACTCCTAGATAAAATCCATTGTAGCCTAGCATTCAATTCTGTACATGAAGTTGCTCCATGCAGTGCATAATTAAATTCACATCTAGCATCCTCCATTATATGTGTTCTTCTCTGCATTTGAAAGCCCCAAAATGTCTATAAAAAGTGAGTTGCTCCATCGCCTCAATCATTTCCGTTGCTCTTCTCTGAATCTATTCCAGCTCTACAATATCTTTTTTTTTTTTAAGTGGGGCAGCCAGAGCTGTGGGATGCAGGTGGCGCTGTGGTCGAAACCACTGAGCCTGGTCGAAACCACCCCATGATGGGGTGAGCCTGGGCCTTAGTTTGCCTACCCATGGACTAGATGACCTTTGGGTCCCTTCCAAGTCTACGATTCTGTGATTCTATGATTCTCTCATCATCATCAAGGCAAGTATAGGGAGTGGATTTGTGGAGACCTTGCTTTGATCCTTTGATTAAACTAATGTACATTAGTGGATCTTGATTCAAAGAACAATGGCAATGCTTTGCAGTTCTGTTGTTTGGGTTTCTGTCTCCTAATACTTAACATCCTTCAGTGGTGGTTTTTTTAAAAAAAAATGTAAAAAGGAAAACCTTACCAAAGCGGAATGGCCAAACACATTTCATCAAATGTAAAGAAATCTCACGTGAGTTGAGCTTTCCTGCTGATTTTAACATATCTAGGCACACCTTGAGGCAGTAGGAGACTGCTGCTGTGGTGAACTGACATTTAAAATTTCATGTGATGTTTATGGACCCGGGGTGAAGTTCCAGTAGAGCCTGAGACATAATGTAAAGAATTACTATTTTAAAAATATCCTGCTAAAATATGAACTCTTGTGATCCTACATCTTAATTATGTAAATATTTGGTAGCAAAAACGTCCTTTGCGTGTTCAGACCCAGAAACCTCCTCCCTAAACAAATTCACCCTTGACTCAAATTTTGGTTTGGTTTTTGGCAGAATTTAGGCCACAACTTTATTGATTACAGCAAGTGACTGGTTGCATAGGCTCTGGTTCCACTATCTTCCTGCCATGCAGGTAGCGCTGACCCAGGGTTCCAGCATAGGTCAGCCTAGGGTGAACACCTGGATAAGCGGAAAGCCGGGAACAGGCTAACTCTGCCACCCAAATGTCCCCCTGGACTCAGGCACGGGCACAACCCCCTCACAGGGTTTGACCAAACCATCGAGTCCCTGGATTCCTTTAACGGAATACCCTTCACATAGGGATGGCGAGAGCGTTCTCCCACCCCTTTCACCTGAACCAGAGCCTATCCGCAACCTTACAAGTTGTGACGATTTGCTACACAGCAGGCGAAACCCAAATGGCAACGGCCAATCAGCCAAGTGGGGAAATTCCTGCCGTGCCCCTGTCCCAACGACAGACGACACATGACGGCATAGCAAGGTCAAGTGCAAAGCCCTAAAAGTAGGGAGAGGTGGGCGGGTGTTCCAAATGCATGCGCCGAAAGAGGAAGCTCTGGGTCACGTGCATGGGCATAAATAGGTCCCTCAAACCATTTGGACCAGATTGTCCCCTGTCCCATTGGCCAGATTGCACCCAGCTTCGAAGGACCTACCAATTGGGTGTTGTGACTGACCAGTTGTACCCAGGGTGTCAGTTTCCAGGTCTCACCACAATACGTGCCCTCTTTAAGGGAGGACTCGATTTCTGAGTGAATTTGCCAGCAAATGATTTACATTTAGCCTAGTATCATTTGTTAAAATGCCCTAGACGTTTTTCATGGTTTCTCACACTGGAACAGCGAGTAACTGAGCTTTTTTGGGAAGTAGTTGCCTGGGCTGCCGCTGTGTGAGTGGAAAGAGCTGGATGATTTTGTGCATTTCAGTTATGGTGATAACTGCTAAAGTGGACACTTGTTACAAGACAGCTGTGTTTGGCTAGAATTTTAAGTTATTCATTAAATCATAGTTTTCTCTAATTGCTTGAGTGGCAGCCAAACTCTACCCGATGGAATGTGAGAGCAAACAGATTTGTGTCACACTCCATCTTGATGTTTGTTTTCTTAAATGGGTCTGCCCTCCAGGGACTCTCATAGAAATTTCAGGAGTTTGCAGTGGGTTATAGTATTTAACAATTGGCTTCTGTGAATGGAGGGCTCTCTGATGCCTTTGACTTTACTGTTATGACCCCATGTTGTGAAACTGAGAATATAATGAGCTGAGGCCCCACTTAGTGAAGGCCAGGGAGACTGTTGCCCACCATCTTTCCTGGCTTCAGATTACGTGTGATTATTCCCTAGGATCGACTATATTTTTGGTTAATTAACCTGTTTTTCTTTTCATGGTGAGTGACTTTTGTTACACACATGGCCAAGCTGGAACTTCATGGATTTTGGAAAGCATTTTGGCACTTCCCTTTTCAAGATTCTCAACAACCCTTGTGTCGTTTTTTCTTCTAACCTTGCCAGTTCATGGTGTTGTCACCTAGTAACACCTGAGGGAAACCGCAGAATCCTACAGTACGCTGTACTCTGCCCATATGACTGTACCAGTAGACAAAATCCTGCAGCCTGCACGTTCTATGTAAATCGAGCACGTTGAATCATTTGCCTTACTTTGCATAATTCATTCTGGTTTTCCTTATCAAGCAGAGTGTAAAGCTATTCAGGGAACAAAAGCTCTGCGGTAGCTAGTCATAATCTTACTTAGCCACCTTTCTGGCTTTTGAGATTTCAACCGGCATAGCCATGCTGGTTAACTCCTTCTTGAGCATATTTTCACAGCTATAAGGACCAGAAACTAAGGATTATTATTTTTTGAACACAATGTAAGCTGAGAATTGACATAGGAAACTGCCTTATACCAAGTCGGGGTATTTGTCCACTTAGAGTTTCAGACAGGAGACTCTCCTGGTCCTACCTAGCTATACCACTCAGCTTTGGCTCACTGCAGGAAGTAACTATACTCTGAATTCTACACCTGTCAGGGACTGGGCAGAGGAGGAATGGTGGAGACCGCCTCTCCATCCTGACCCTTCCAGGGAAGAAGAAGAGGAAGGCAGTATAGATTTACAACAGGGGTTTGCGGGAGGTCGCAGCTCAGAGGCAGATGAGGGGAAAAGTTGGAAGATCATGGGAGAGCCAGAGCAACACCTGGCTGACATGTTGTCATTAGAAAGCATCCCAGACCCTTCATCTCCCAGAACCTGGCGAGCCTTAAAAGTAAGAGAGCAAAGAGCTCAAAGACAGAGGGCACGTAGCAGCACCCCTAGAGGAGATGATGAGAATGAGGAATGAAGAAATGGGGTGGGGTGGGGGTGGAGATTCACTCGGGACAACGCCGTTATCCAAGAGGCTGGGTTCTATAGCCTCTCTCTGTAAATATTGAAATAAAAAAGGACAGTAAGAAACTTTTCCTTGTCTTTATACTTTCCTGGGCAACCAACCAGGAGCCGCTGACAACATCTTGACAACACCCAAAACTATACCCTTCTTTTGTTATAGTGTATGAAGCTGCCTTTAAGGGACGCGGGTGGTGCTGTGGGATAAAGCACAGAGCCTAGGGCTTGCCGATCAGAAGGTCAGCGGTTCGAATCCCCGTGACGGGGTGATCTCCCGTTGTTCGGTCTCTGCTCCTGCCAACCTAGCAGTTCGAAAGCACATCAAAGTGCAAGTAGATAAATAGGTACCACTCCAGCGGGAAGGTAAATGGCGTTTCCGTGCACTCCTCTGGTTCGCCAGAAGCGGCTTAGTCATGCTGGCCACATGTCCCGGAAGCTGTACACCGGCTCCCTCGGCCAATAAAGCGAGATGAGCGCCGCAACCCCAGAGTCGGTCACGACTGAACCTAATGGTCAGGGGTCCCTTTATGAAGCTGCCTTTAGTTGCCAACCAATAATAGGAAAGCGAATTTGGAGGCTACAGCTTTTTAGGGAAAGGATGTGTGGTGCACATCTGTTATTAAGCCTCACATCACAGAAATTTAATAACTCTTCCTTGAAACATGTTGAATCCTAAGATTTTGTTATCTAGTGTGAGCTGACTTCATGGAGTATATAGGCTATAGATGGGGCTGTGAGTTTTCCTGCAGAAATTGAGGCAAGATGGAAAATCAGATTAGACCCAGATTAGGTGTCCCACTGTGTGTCATGGGAAGTTGTGAAATGCCAACTCTTATCATTGTGTTAATTTGTCAGTTAAAGTGGCAGGTTTTTTATGTTCACAACTGTTTGTTAATGCTTCTCAGCATGCAAGTGTTCAGAACAGCATGCTAAACTCAGTGGATAACACCGGCTTATAGATACACAAAGCATTGTCACACCTGTGCAAATTGAACTCTAAATTACTACTTCACCGCAAATACTGGGTTGTGCTTCCCCCATTTGATCTGTGCAGTGTGGGGGGGGTCACATTATGGAAAGGGAGAAGTTGTTGCTAGGAGTTTTTTTAATGGGCTAGACTTGAAAGATATGACTTGTGCCGGGAGGTTCTTTTGAAATAATTTACTTATGAAAGTGTAATGGTGAAATGGGCTTCAGGTATTTTTCAAATTTTTGTGTGTGACAAATATTCGAATTAACATTTGAGGGCTTTGAGATATTTCCAAGCAAATAATCTAACCATGCAACAGTATTCCCTGACACCAGGACAGCACTAAATGTTTGCAGCGTTCGATTTTTTGCTACACACACACACTCATGGGAGAGGGAGAATTGTAAACAGAACTTGATTCTTTCCTCCCTCTCTTTTTCTTCTTTTGCGGAGTGGCTGCAATTCATAGCATTTTCTTCAAAACCTTTTTTTTTTCTTTTCTGTGATCTTTAACAATGACTTCCTCAAATAGCAACTCATGTGAATAGACACTATGGCACCTACAGAACTGCAGGCTGTCTAGGGAAAATCTCTGTGCCATATTCCATGGGTACCCCCACTGCTTCCACTCATGTAGACAACTTTTGCAACTGACAGCTCTAGGTTTAATCAGAGGGAATGATTAAGGAAAGTTCTTGTTGAAGTCACCTTGTCGTCTCCACCTTGCCTGTTCAGTTCCCTTTTCTAGTTCCGCTGGAAAGGAAGAAAATGCCAAACATTGTGCTTCTGCTTTGATGCCATGGGCCCACACATTCTCTTCTGTCAAATGAACATTGCATATAATTTGGCTTTTAGTGCCAGTTGAGAAGAACACAAGCCCAAAGCTGCTTTTTTCCTCCATTCATCATAACCCCCAAGCCTCTAGTCCTACATCCTTCTGATATTTTGCAGGTTATTTTTCTGGTTGCACCTCTGTGATATGTGCTATTTTCATAATAAAACAGCTGCCTGCAAAAATTGATGGAGGGGGAGCAAATCCATTTTTAATGACCCCCCCCATGTTTTTAGCTGTTCTTATTTTATCTGTAAGCTGCATTGAGTCCTTGCCAGGGAAATTAAGGTAAAGTTAAAGGGACCCCTGACCGTTAGGTCCAGTCGTGGACGGCTCTGGGGTTGCGGAACTCATCTCGCTTGACTGGCTGAGGGAGCCGGCGTACAGCTTCCAGGTCATGTGGCCAGCATGACTAAGCCGCTTCTGGCAAACCAGAGCAGCGCACGGAAACACCGTTTACCTTCCCACCAGAGCGGTACCTATTTATCTACTTGCACTTTGTGCTCTTGAACTGCTAGGTTGGCAGGAGCAGGGACCAAGCAACAGGAGCTCACCCCGTAATGGGGATTTGAACCGCCAACCTTCTGTTCAGCAAGCCCTAGGCTCTGTGGTTTAACCCACAGCGCCACCTGCGTCAGGGGAATTGGCAGGGTATAAATAAGTAAATAATAAATAAAATAATGCACTCTCACCAACCTTGCACAAAAGCCCCTGGACCTGTTTGTAATTTGGCATGCAATATTCACTTAGGAGGGGTTAATATGCCTGCAAATTTCATGCATTTCCATCAGATGGGAGAAAAATATGGCCATTTTTATTTTCCCAAAGTGACTGGGATAAGCATGAAGCTTTATTTTTCTGAATCTGGATTTAGACTCTGAGCCAAGTTGGACAGCCTCCAAAGCATTTCAGGCAAAATCTTACTCTATTCCAAAGCACCAAAGTATGACTGCAGTGCTATGCCCACTTACCTGGGAGTAAAGCCCAATGAGACTTACTTCTGGGTAATCATCTATGGGATTTCATTGTAAATGTTGTAGAAGATAAGCTAATAGCTTTATAAACCTGGTGACTTCACTATATGCTGTCTTGTAATCTTGGAGATGTCATTTTTGAGTACAGTTTCCCCCAGTTCCCTTCTAGTCCTGTTCTATTCTATTCTACACATATGTGATTTAAAAACAATAACATCACCTTCAGTCCACTGGGGGAAAGGCACACCAAATCAAAAAATAGCTTGGTCTGTGACATATGCTTTCATTTAGCAACTCAGGTTATTGTTGGTTCCGAGTAGCAGATAATTCATTCTCCTCTTGCCTGTCTGCTGCCCTGAATTGTAAGGAGTCAAAGCGTATTGGAAACCAACCTTTCTTCAGTGTTGCCCATCATATGTCTATCTAGATCTATGGCTTCGTAATAAATAAAGGCAGAACTCTGTGGTATAAGAGAGGTTGCATTGCTGCCAAGAATAGTGGGCTTCTGTGGAGTTGTCCCTCCTCCTGCGTAGTCCTACTCATATCATGTTCTGATTCAAGTTTCTCACAAATCAAAACAGATAAAACCTACCGTATTTTTTGCTCTATAAGACTCACTTTTTCCCTCCTAAAAAGTAAGGGGAAATGTCTGTGCGTCTTATGGAGTGAATGCAGGCTGCACAGCTATCCCAGAAGCCAGAACAGCAAGAGGCATTGCTGCTTTCACTGCGCAGCGATCCCTCTTGCTGTTCTGGCTTCTGAGATTCAGGATATATTTTTTCTTGTTTTCCTCCTCCAAAAACTAGGTGCATCTTGTGGTCTGGTGCGTCTTATAGAGCTAAAAATACGGTAATTCTCAGCATATTTAGCAAAACAACAGGGCTACATCATGTGTAGGCAAACTAAGGCCCAGGGCCTGGATCCAGCCCAATTGACTTTTAAATCTGGCTGTGGATGGTCCAGGAATCAGCATGTTTTTGCATGAGTAGTATGTGTCCTTTATTTAAAATGCATCTCTGCATTATTTGTGGGGCCTGCCTGGTCTTCTTACATGAGTAGAATGTGTGCTTTTATTTAAAATGCATCTCTGGGTTATTTGTGGGGCATAGGAATTCATTCATTATTTTCTTCAAAATATAGCCCCCCCCCCCAGGTCTGAGGGACAGTGGACTGGCTCCCTGCTGAAAAAGTTTGCTGACCCCTGGGCTACATCCTCCCTGAGGTTGCATTTTAGATTTTGCCATTTGGAAGATTTCCTGTTTGAAAGAGACTTAGCAAACCTAAGTGGGAATAAACCAAGAAAAGGCTATTTTGTGCATGTTTGATACTTCCTGATGGCATGTTCACCATGCCATTTTATCAGTCTCAGAAAAGTATTACTGTCTCTGAATGTGCAGAGTGTCTGTTCCGGAAATATGTTCCATTTTTTCGATTGCATTATAGAGTACTGCTGCAGTAGTTTCCATTGCCAGAATATGGTGATGCAACAAGCCAGATTGCATGTAATAAGATTATTTACTCCCTGAAAGGGTAGCTTGTTTCAAGCACTTGATTATTTCTCTCAGTGGTATTCTTTTTAAAAATAAAAAAGTTCACACAATACTGGAGGTTAAGTCTTTAATGGGTTGATTTGTCTAAATGTCAGTGTAATCATACTGACATTTCCGGAAACATAAATCACCCTTGGAATTGCCTTTTTGGGGCAAGCACACAAATAGGGCATAAAGAGATAGCCATTCTTTGTTTTCATACCAGGTATTCATATGTACAGTTATTCTCAACAAGGAAGTTCAGTTTTGTTACCACAGTGAATAGCCATTCATAAACCTAATCCCTCAAAAGGAATCAATTCCTTTCTTTAAAAATCATATAGATTAGGCACTACTGCATCTTGCGAGAATTAATTTAAGTATTCATTGTTGAAGAAGTACTTCGTTTTTTCTGCTGGTACCTATTGTCAATCCATTTCACCAGGTGATCCCAAGCTGTCGTTTTAGTTTACTAGTGAGCATGCACAGAGAATTACATGCACAGAGAATTACAGGCGATATCTCAGAGCGCTTTGAGAGATTTCATATAGTGCCGATTCAGGATTTTGTTTTTCTTTTTTTAAATGAAACCTGGAACCATCTTTCTTGCAGAAAGGTCAGATGGATTCCAAGTTGGAACCTAAACAAAAATGTAAGTTAATTAATAAGGCACTTACAAAACTGGTGTTGTGTTCTGAGTATCAAGTAGATTTTCTGGCAGGAAACTGGATGAGTATCGTTAAATAGAAAACACATTGCTCCTCACGCCAAGCCTTCAGATCTTGCTGCCTGTTTAAACAGACATTGTTCCAGAGATGGCATCTAAGCCATTCTCCAAAACGATATGAAGCAAGCACTGGCGCTCAAGCCAAGCCATATCAAGAGATATGTGGAACAATGATCAGCAGGAATATAATCCAGGCTGCTGCTTCAGATTTTGGGATAGGCCCCAAAGATTTCAGTTCACGTGTGATAAGGGATAAGTTTCAAAGACTTGCAATTGGATGTGCTCAAGATTGAATTGCGTGTCAAGGACCCCCAAGATACCCCTGAATAAAAACACGGTTCACACATCATTTTTGTTTTGGTTTTTGGCATAATTTTGGCCAGAACTTTATTGAATTACAGTATGTGAGTGGTTGCTTTGGCACTGGTTAGCGACTATCTGTTCCCACTTGGAGGTAGGGACAGAACTGACAACCACACCCGTGCAGAAGTCAGTAAGGGTAAAAAATTTTGGGGAGAGAATAAAGCTGGGTGCCAGGCTCACACCTCTCCCCAAATGCTCCCTGGGGCTCTTGCGTGGCCCTAGCGCCTTGACAGGGGTTCAGACAAAAGCATGGCAAGCCCCTGGATTCCTTTAACGGAATTCCCTTGCAGCAGCAGCATTGGAGGAGCAGGCACAGCCAACCCTTACCCCTCCACCAACCAAAAAATTAAACAATGCCTAACCGCAACCTTACAGGTTGTGACGATTTGCTACGCAGTAGGCAAACCCAAATGGCCCCAGCCAATCAGCCAAATTGGCTACCTACCAGGACCCTGCCCCAAAGCAGACGACCCCATGACAGGCATAGCAAGGTCAGCACCAACAAACCCTAAGATCATGGCCACTGGTCCCATCACCTCCTGGCAAATAGAAGGGGAAGAAATGGAGGCAGTGAGAGATTTTACTTTCTTGGGCTCCATGATAGCTGCAGATGGTGACAGCAGCCACGAAATTAAAAGACGCCTGCTTCTTGGGAGAAAAGCAATGACAAACCTAGACAGCATCTTAAAAAGCAGAGACATCACCTTGCCAACAAAGGTCCATATAGTTAAAGCTATGGTTTTCCCAGCAGTGATATATGGAAGTGAGAGCTGGACCATAAAGAAGGCTGATCACCGAAGAATTGATGCTTTTGAATTATGGTGCTGGAGGAGACTCTTGAGAGTCCCATGGACTGCAAGAAGATCAAACCTATCCATTCTGAAGGAAATCAGTCCTGAGTGCTCACTGGAAGGACAGATCCTGAAGGTGAGGCTCCAATACTTTGGCCACCTCATGAGAAGAGAAGACTCCCTGGAAAAGACCCTGATGTTGGGAAAGATTGAGGGCACAAGGAGAAGGGAATGACAGAGGACGAGATGGTTGGACAGTGTTCTCAAAGCTACCAGCATGAGTTTGACCAAACTGCGGGAGGCAGTGGAAGACAGGAGTGCCTGGCGTGCTCTGGTCCATGGGGTCACGAAGAGTCGGACACGACTAAACGACTAAACAACAACAACAACAGGCGGGTAATCCGATGTGCGCAGCGAAAAGAGGAAGCTCAACGCTGCGCACAGGGACCTATATAGCCCCCCCATCAATCAAATAAAATTGCAACCATCAATTTTCCCCAGCAACATTGGGGGTGCCCAATCAAATTCGTGGCCATCCAAACTAACCCACCCAGCAACAGGGGATGTCATGGTTGCTCCCACCGCAACACGTGCTCTCCATGAAGGAGAACCGCTTTGCAAAACCAAACTAAAGCAAAAAACATTAAGAGCATTTGTTGTAGTTGCTTTTTATATACACACACACACACACACACACACACACACACACACACACACTATACCTCTATGAACCATAGCTCTTGACACAAGTCAGTCATTTACCCTTTTTAAAAGTAATGTTACTGAGACCTTTGGCATGCATATTTCACCACAAAACTAGCCCCTCTTACACATCGGGCTCTGAAATAAAGTTTACATACGTATACCTCCCCCAAACCCAGTGCTTATTAAAATCCATAATTTGTTTTTATTCTTAACAAAATACAATGATAATTCTTGAAATAGTCTGGTCGTTTTCAAGAATGCAAGAGCCAAGTTAAGTGGAACAGAAGCATAGAATCGTGGAATTGTAGAGTTAGAAGGGACCTCCAAAGATCATCTAGTCCAACTACTTGCAATGCAAGAATCTCAGCTAAAGCATCTGTCACAGATGGCCCCCCAACCCAAGAAGGACACCCACGATCATATTTCCCGCTTTTAAAACAGAATAGGAGAGCACTTCGATCCACAGTGCTAGGGCAGGAGGCACTTGGCATTGTTTCCCCGTCTCATTTTCATGATGAAAATTGCCATTCTTTCCCCAGGATTATTATTATGTATTTGTAGGGCAAATTATACAGATACAGTGGTACCTTGGTTCTCGAACAGAATGCGTTCCGGGAGTCCATTTGACTCCCGGAACCATTCGAAAACCAAAGCGTGGCTTCCAATTGGCTGCAGGACCAATTGGAAGCCGTGCCAGACGTTTGGCTTTCGAAAATCATTAGAAAACTGGAACACTCACTTCCGGGTTTCAATCGTTTGGGAGCCGATTTGTTTGGAAGCCAAGGCATTCGGCTTCCAAGGTACGGCTGTACCACCAACAAGGGTTGCCCCTCACATAGTGCATCAGTAGTAGCCTCCTCGGGAAATCACCAAACGTCACCTTCATGGTCTTAAAGACCTTTTGCCTTGGCCTCATCCAGCAAGGGAAACAGCCTTCTGCATGTAGATGCACACTGGAAACATACCTGCCTGTAACCAGACCCCAAAGAACTGACTGACTGTGTCTTTTGAGTGGTACCTCTGGTTGAGAACGGGATCCATTCCGGAGGCCCGTTTGCAACATGAAAAGAGCGCAACCCGCAGCAGTGCGTCTATGCACGCACAGGTTTCTATTCACCGCTTCTGCGTATGCGCATGATGTCATTTTGCACTTCTGCGCATGCACGAGCGGCAAAACCTGGAAGTAACCCTTTCCGGTACTTCCGCGTCGCCGTGGGATGTAACCTGAAAGAACATAACATGAAGCAGACGTAACATGAGGTATGGCTGTACATTTAAAGTCCACAGTTGTTACCCATGACTCGCAATGAGAGCATGATTGCCATAAAGAGCTCTTAAAGAGGCAACTTCTTCATATTATACATTAAGCTGAAATTGCAAAAGGAAAAAAATATGGGGGTAATTTAACAGTTTTAACAGTCAAACTTTATATCAGCAGTGCAGAGTAATTCTGCATCATCCAGCATTCAGACGTTTGTGAAATACGGTAACAATGAAATCCAGCATTTCTCTAAAAATCCTCTAAATAATTTTTATTTGAAGAAAATTCATGACAGAAAATAAAAGGAAAAAATTAACATGGACTAAATGGAGTGCATTTTTTATGGAAGAAAAATTGACGTGTAGTAGATGTCAAAGATCACTGGTCACTTCTCCTTTCCTGACCCTTCTGTCTAGTTTCTTCTGCTCTTTCCTTCCTTTTGTCCTCTGCTTTAAATGCATTTTTAAAGTACTTTTCAAAGTATTAATTTTTTGGTCCATTATTTCAACGTTTGAGAGCAGGAGTGTGCTATGTGAAAGGAGTGTTGCCATGGTAATATCTCATTATTGCTGAAATGGAAAATAATTACTTTGCCAAAATCCCAGGTAACCTGTCAGTGCCTGAGTTGAGGGTGCCTTGGGGGGAAGCCTTGACTCTTTGTTGGAAAAGTGGAATTTTAAAAACCATCTTTCCTCCTTATAATTATACTTCCCCACCCACCCCGCTTTGGTTTGCTACACCATTTGGCTCCGAATGCCATTTGGCATCCTGGCAAATATCAGAACACATGATTCTAATTGGGAATAGGCCTTCCCTACCAAACTTTTTGCAGTCAACTGACTTCAGTTTCTCTTCTTCTTTTTCTTTTTCTTCTTGATTTAAAGCTTGCCGAAAACATCTGATTAAAAATCTGGGATGGCTTTCAAATTGCAATAGAAAATGGATGTTTATACTTTTTTCCATGTAGAACTCCATAATTGAATTACTACACTTTCCAGCCACTAGAATTTTTATATTTATACATAAAGGAAAGCAAGAAATACATGACTTGACCAGAGGCCGTGTGAGTTTGGTTTCCCCTGGGGCAGAAATTCTCAAACTCTGCTGCCGCACCACAACTTGAAGGCTGCTGTGCGGTTTAGCAGACCACTTACTGATTTTCCCTTTGCATCAGTCAAACCTGTGCCATATTACAGAGATCCTGAGCTGTAAGTCAGGGCCTTTTTAGCCTTTTTGATAAATTTGATCTTTGTCCTAGTGAACTTGATCTTAATTGTGAGGGTGTGTGGGTGTGGAAATAAATCAATACATATACTTTCGACTCTTCCACAATCACAGTTTGATAACATCTGCCCAACAGTTCTCTTTTTTATTTATTTTATTTTTTAATAAATATTTTTATTGGTTTTGACAAAAACAAATCCAAAATAATAAGAAGAAAAAGCTTTTACCATATCCATATACGAGATTCTCTGAATCTCGCGACTTCCCCCCGTCCCCTGCCTGGGTCCTTAAAATAATTCTTCTGAAACTACATCTCATTACATTCTCCACATTTTCCATTTCTCTAATTTGTCCATATTTTTCGTTTCTTTACCAGTTATTTTTTACAGTCCAGCTAACTTGTTGTTGTTTACAATGGTCTGCTAAGTAAATTAGAATTTCCCCCCATTCTTTTTTAAAGTCCTTATCTTCTTGATTCCTGAGTCTCCCAGTCAGTTTTGCCATTTCAGCATAGTCCAGCAATTTGATTTGCCAATCTTCCTTGGTCGGAACTGTTGGTTCTTTCCATCTTTGGGCTAGTAGCATCCTTGCAGCTGTTGTCGCATACATAAACAGTCTTTTCTGGGCTTTTGGGATATCAGAACCTGTAATTCCCAACAGTTCACAAAGCCCAATCAAACTGACTGACTGACTCTGAGAATCTTCCAGTTGTCTGCAGGACTCTGACTAACTGAAAGACCCACACCTAGAGGTGTAAACTCTCTGGAAGTTTTGAAGCCATGGGTTGCGGGGCAAGGATCAAGTTTATATTGCAAACGGAAATTTGTGGCTAATGGAAAGATATGCAATACTTGCTTATTTTTAGCACCCTTCACTTTATTTTATCATTTATTTATTTTTTTTATTTGTCAAATTTCTATCCTAGGATCACAGGGTGGTTTAACAATATAAAAACAGAATAATATGACCAATAGCCACATTGTTACTTTAGGAACACAAAATGTATAAGTTGGTTTGCCCACAAAATTATAATGTTTGGTATATCAATGGTACATTTTATTCAGTCAATATTTACAAATTCAAATGACCTTTTGAATGCTTTGTTAAAAATGGAGCAACGAGCAACTGAACTGCAAGGAACTAGTGTGTCTTTGGTTTTGCCAACTTATGAGGATTGGGCAAAAAACAATAATAAAAATAACCTATTATTATTATTATTATTATTATTATTATTATTAATAATTAATATGCATTTTTAAAATCATTATCTCTTCTTCAGCGTTAAGCAACCACAAAGCACCTATTTTCATTCAAAAGTGCTGGGAAAGACTACATGGAACTTGATCAGCCTCTGAGCATCACTATCAGTTTCTGTTTCTTCATATTTGTTACCATGGACTTCTAAAAATTGAAGGTTTACCTGGATTGAAAAAAGCTTCTCTACCTTTTCGCATATCAGTTCATTTTTTGATTTGAGCATTTCCAAACATAGGCCAGTTTCTTTTATATGCTTCAGAAGATGGAAGAACCTAAAGCAGATGAGAAGCAGAAGGAATCAGAGGCTGTGTTGTGCAAAGAACTTGTCACCATGTTACAATGTGTTTGGCAGAATCGCAGACTGCATTCCTGGTTAGGTTCTGTGCTCTGCAATGTTCAAAAGTTTAAAATATACTTTAGGCATATTTTTCAGCTCCTTCGTGTTACTATGTACTTCCTTCCACTCCCAGTCTCTTGGGGCCTGTTCAAGAAGACAGAAACATATCCACCTACAATGGCCACAAGCAAAAAGGCACAGATTCCTACTCCCTTCTCTTGTGACGATGGTAGTGCCCCCTAAAAATGCATCTTCCTCTTGCATTTGAGGATTGTCATTTTCGGGACTTGCTTGTCCTTGGCGTACAGGAATTGGAACAATCTGATTCTGCACACCGGTGTCCCAAAAAGTCTTCCCAATTTATGTGAATCATTTTGGGACACCTTGTCTTATTCTCATCTTACTCATCTTTCTCAAAGAAAATATTTCACTATGCACTTTTCTCAACTGTTTTGGGAGGAAATTAAGACTTTGGGTGGGGAGAAATGAGGGAGGAAAGCTTTCTCGTCCAATTTTTTCTCCCCCTACCCCCAGGCCTTCACACCTGTACCCACAGCATCACACATTCAGAATGAGGTGCGGAGGTACATTCATTGATGCCATCTAGTCTCTTAGATGCCCAAAGAGGTCTGCCACCAGCGGGAATTGTGTTGTTGTTGTTTAGTCGTATCCGACTCTTCGTGACCCCATGGACCAGAGCACGCCAGGCACTCCTGTCTTCCACTGTCTCCCGCAGTTTGGTCAAACTCATGCTGGTAGCTTCGAGAACACTATCCAACCATCTCGTCCTCTGTCGTCCCCTTCTCCTTGTGCCCTCCATCTTTCCCAACATCAGGGTCTTTTCCATACATCACTACTGGGAAAACCAGAGCTTTAACTACACGGACCTTTGTTGGCAAGGTGATAGTCTTAATGGCTGTCAATACTCTAGTTGGATGTTCAACTTTATGGTAAAGTCCTTTTTATGTAAGCCCTCCTCAGTCGTTACAATTTTAATAGTTTAAATATACGTGTACAGTTTTACTTCTATCATTGTTTAAATCAGGGGTAGTCAACCTTTTTATACCTACTGCCCACTAATGCATCTTTCTTGATGGTAAAATTTCCTTACCGCCCACCAGTGCTCAATGGAAGGAGGATTCAGCTTGTGCCGTAGAACCCGCTACCGCCCACCTAGAATCTTGAAACACCCACTAGTGGGCAGTAGGGACCAGGTTGATAACCCCTGGGTTAAATGTTTTAAAATTATTTTTATGCGAAATGATTTATAATGAATTGAAAAGGATGTTTAAGATAACCTTTGTTAAGAGACCAGAAGCTTTTTTGCTAGGCATTTCAGATCAAGATTTGCCAAAGCGTGTTCTCCTACATGGAGAGCATGTGTTGCGGTGGGGTCTTGGTTACTGGGCGGGACCATTTGGATGACCATGACTGTGATTGGACCAATTTGGGTTGTTGGGGAGATTTTGATGTTACCATTTAGAGGATTGGCCCGAAGGTCATATATTCTTGGCACGCAGCTTTGTCGGTCTCTTTTTCTGCATCGGATCGCCCGCCCACCCTCCCTAATTTAGGGCTGTTGCGTTTGACCTTGCTATGCCTGTCATGGGGTCGTCTGCTTTTGGAGCAGGGGCCTGGTAGGAATTTTGTCCATTTGGCAGATTGGTTGGTGCCATTTGGTTTTTGCCTACTGCGTAGCAAATCGTCACAACTTGTAAGGTTGCGGTTAGACATTGGTTAAAACTTGGTTGGTGTAGGGGTAAGGGTTGGCTGTGCCTGCCCCTCCAATGCTACTGCTGCAAGGGAATTCCATTAAAGGAATCCAGGGGTTTGCCATACATTTGTCCGTATCCCAGGCAAGGGGCTAGGGCCATGCAAGCCCCTGGGAGCATGTGGGGAGGGATGACGGTATGGTGCCCAGCCCCATTCTCTCCCCAATATTGTTTTCCCTTACTGGCTTTTGCTGGAATCCGGAAGTCAGTTCTGTCCCCAGGCAGGGGGACAGATAGTCATAACCAACGCCTAAGCAACCACTCACATTATGTCTTTTAATAAAGTTGTGGCCAAAATTATGCCAAAAACCTTAAACAAAAATTCTGTGTGAATTGTGATTTATTTAGGGGGTGGCTTGGGGACCTCGACACACAAAAGATAAGAAAAAACTATTTATGTATGCCACAACAGCGGCTAGGAGTCTACTAGCCCAAAGATGGAAAACTGATGAAATACTAACAAAGGACCAATGGCAAGAAAAACTGATGGAATATTCTGAAATGGCAAAGCTAACTGAAAGACTTAAAGATAGGGAAAATAGAAACTTTAAGAAAGACTGGGAACCTTTTACGTTGTATTTACAGAAACAATGTAAGGAAATGGACTCACTAGCAGGGTTTGACTAAAAACACTTACAACCAGAAAAACAATTGTAGAAAATATAAAGATGGGGTTAAAAGGATAAGAATATAACAATGGTTAATGTAAAGATTTTTATACTTAGGGACAGATAACAAGCAGGACAAGTTAATATGTTACAAACCAGAAAGGGAAGTCGCTGGGGGTGGGGGCGGCGGCTGGGAATTTATTTTGTGATTATACTATAAGATGTAATCTTGTTAAAGATGAAAAACCCAATAAAAATGATATTAAAAAATAAAATTGTTGTTATGTTTTCACTTTTATGTGTAAGACACCTTGAGTTCCATCACGGAAAAAGGGGTGTAAATAAATATAACAACAACAAAAACAACAACATTGTCTGAAGCAGATTTGGTGGGGTGGGCGCTTAGTCCTGTCAGGCAATGTTGGATATCACCAGTGCTTTTTTTCTGGGGGTGGGACGTGGGGGACTCATACCCCTAAACATTTTGTGAATCGAAGTTTGGCCTCATTGAGGGGCAGTATTTCAATATGAGTAGGAAAATGAAAGTACCCTTAAACATTTTTTTAAGGGGGGGGAGCGCTGGATATCACCCATATACTTTGTGGAGAGAGAGAGAGTTTCGATTGACAATGCACTGTCCAGGTTTAGAAAATTTATGCTTCGGAGCTGATCTTGGGTTGCCATATTGCGAAAAGTAAAAACCAGGACACCACGAAATTGTTGAGTTTTTTGTTTGGTTTTTTTTTTTAAAACAAAACTCTGCCTTTCCCCTCGGACGTCAATTGAAATCCTGGTAATGTCCAGGAAGATCAGGATGTATCACAGCCCTAAGCTGATCAGGAATTATTTCACTGTGGCTGTCTTCTAAGATGGAAGTGAAACTCACAAAGGGAAATAATTGTCTGGAAATAATTTTTTCTGAAGGGTGTGTGTGTGTCATTAATATTCTTTTCTCAAGGGGGCCAATTAGTAGGGAAGATCACTGAATTTGGGATTCTAATCTTGAGATTATCATTGTAATTTTCATTGTTTTTAAGGGGCGGTGGGGTGGTTAGGTCTTGGATGCAATAATTGCAGAAATATGTGATTGGTAGTGGTAGCAATAAATAATAGTAATTATTATTAATAGTTATTTACTAGTAGTGATCAATAATAACTGTGGGGGTTTATTTTGTTTATTTGTTGCTATGTTATATTTTTTGTGTTTTTATATTGTATAATCGCCCTGTGACCCTCGGATGAAGGGCACTATAGAAATTTAATAAATAAAAAGAAATAATAGTACGATGCTGATAACACCATTTAAAGTGTTATTACAGTGTTAGTGCAGTGCTTATTCCAGTGTGATTTTACATTATTCGGTGGCAGATTATTTATAAACGTAAAATAAATAAAAGTTAAAAGTTTTTTTCAAAAAAATAAAATAAATTACTTAGCAACCTTACCTTATGCACCACAGGAACAGATTGTGGGGAGAAAGTGATATGGTAGTATTGATGATGTGAGGTAATTTTTGTGGAAATGGCAGCCAAGACTGACCACTTGTCAGACAGTGTTTATAATCCTGGGCAAAACACTATGTGACCAGGCTTAGCCAAAAATTAAGCCAAACTTTGAAGTTGAGGGATGCCAAAAATTGGTTGAGTTTGTGTCTTAAATTGTGTTTTGATTTAATGCAGAATTGCTGTTTTACGGAAGGTGATTATTTCTATACGTTTGCAAATGAGATTCTTCTTTTCATTACCCAGCCATACTGAATTACTGACAATAGTTTTTCATAATTTTCCTTCGCTGAGAATATATTTTAAAAAGAAACTGCACTTGAAGGGGGAAAAAGAAGGCAGATTACAACTGATTTCTTTCTGTTAAAAGAATGATTTCTTCCCTCATAGGACAGTGACAACCTCTGGTGGGATGCCTTTGCAACGGAGTTTTTTGAAGATGATGCAACCTTAACTCTTTCATTTTGTTTGGAAGACGGACCAAAGCGATACAGTAAGAGGCAAATGCATTATAATATTCACTTTTGCTTCGTTGTATTTATGCAGTCTCAGAGGGCAGCTGAAGCATGCCACTGTCATGACACTCTTTCAGTGTGTATCGAGTTGCAAATAATAGCTTGCCGTGGAGAAGAGCATTAGACTTCAGCTTTAGAGCATTAGACTTCAACTTTAGACTTCAACGTTTTTTGCTCAGCTACGAAGCTAACTTGGGAAAGTCCCTTGCTCTTAAACGGTGTCACAGGTTTGAGAATAAAATGAAACAACCCCTTGGAGGATCGGTGGGATACAGACGGAACTTTTTGCTCAGAAAAATAGGCATTTTGAAATACATACTCATGCTCTGATCGCCATCTGGGGCCATGTGCTAAATCCTCTGGATTGCCTTGCTGACCACGGCCTATTGCCATGCTGATAAAGACCTGGTTGTTGTTGTTGTTTTATTTACATCTTTAGTTAGTTTTAAGATTTTGCTGTCTCAGTCCTTTGTTAGTTTTGTGCTGCTGAATTTTCTTAATGGATATTGTCAATTTGTTAATTTGAATATCTACTGGATTTAATTTTGAGTCTCTTTAGAGAAATGGGTATGATAGAGAATTTTAAAATAAGCCTTTCTTCTCTCTCTCTCTTTTTGGGGCACTGTGCTAGGGAGATGTTTGATTAAACGGTTACCTGGGAATGATTGAGCATAGAATACCATACCCTCCAACATTCCTCAGGTGGAAATAAGGACATTTCTCACTGTCCTGCAATTGACCCTCCTCAACCCCCCATTTTTGGCCCCCCAGCACAACATTTCCTATTGGAAGAAGGGGGGGTTCACCAACAGGATATGGCACCCCCCCTCCACCATCCTGAGAAAACATATAAGAAATATGTTATTGATGGTACAAGAAGGTAGAACCCCTGAGTGAGGGGTGGCGAACCTGTGACCCCCTTGTTTGACTACAACTCCCATCATCCTTGACCATTGACTGTGCTGGATGGAGATGATGGTGGGTTGAAGGGCATTTGAAGAGCACCCTGTTGGCTACCCCTGCTCTAAATTCTGGTCAACAGAGGCCCCCACCATCAACAGATGTTGCTGGAATAATTGACCTCAAAGCAGGGAATTATGGGATATAATAATAATGAATAAATGTAACTGATATAAGTAGTTATGGAAGGGAAGGATACAATTAGTAGCTCTTGTAAGGCATAATTGGTTAACATTTTTGTTGCATTTGAATCACCAAACAAACACAACCTCGCCTGGGGTGGGGGTGTCTGCTCCCCCAGGTATCACGGAATAAACCCACCACTTGGCCTTCCATCATACATGTCATCTCTTTCATCAGTACCACACCGACTTGCATTTATTCGTGCAAGGTTCAATGTCCTTCCATCGAACCTGCTGAGCCACAGATTTTCCAAGGGTTTGGTGTCTCCGCTATGCGTGTGTGACGGGGAAACTGTTGAATCTCTTTCACATATAATGTTCAACTGTCCCCTACATAGCATAGCCAGGACTAAATTCCTGGGTCCTGCTTTACTGCGCTTGGTTGGCAGACCTGTTGAGTCACACGCCGCACTGCTTTTGCAGGATACAGATCCTTCTGTAACTCTGCAGGTGGCGAGATTCCTGAATGCGGTTATCTCACACTCAAAAACCACCAAAAAACAACAACAACATCAAAACTAATCGGACTGTTATGATGAGAGTGCATGTCGGATTTCGTCTCCAGTTTTCCTTTTTTCTGTGATCTGTCCCTTGGAGCTCTCCTGGCCCCAAGTTGTCATTTGGCTCTGCTCAATGACCCACCCTTGCATCGTGGTGTTCACCTTCTGTTGTCGGATATATCGGTTTTTATGTCTCTGTGTTTTTATGTTTGTACATATTTTATGGGCTAATAGCCGTAAATAAATATTATTATAGAGACATAATTATGGGCATATTAATTACGATTTGTTTAACTATACATTTGTATATAACACACACAAACATAAGTAAAATATTATTTCTTTTTAAAAAAAACAAACAAGAACACGGAACCATCCATTGCCATTGTCGGTCCTCGTCTGAATTGAGCTTCCCCAGTTAAGGAGAAAACAAAAGCTGTACAAATCACAACAACAATTTGTTCTTAGATCACCAGCTCTCAAGGGGGTCTTGCAATTATTTCATCTTTCAGTCAGGGCTTCGGTTTACAGGCTTGCTCTGTTTTGAACTCTCCACATTTAGCAGACAGCACAGTCATTAGAAATTAGTTGTGGCGACAGGAATCTTTTTTACTCTTTGACAAATTCTTTCGTATGTAGCGGCCCTGTTTTGCAGAAGCACAGCCCTGTCCAATCTAACTGGACATTAATTGCTTTTTTACTGATATATCTTTGCCTCTTAGACTGATAATACAACTAGCAAATTTGATATCTGACAAGTTGACTCAACCTAATTGGGACAGATCAGCCACTACCAGTTTTGCTGGAGGCTGTAATTTGAAGGTCTGTACAGTTATCACTTGCTTTGAAACGCGAGAAATAGTAATTCTGTCAACAATAATCCTTTAAATGGTGTTCATAGTAGCTTTTCCTTTGGCTCCTCCGGAAAGAGGCAGCACTTGTCAAATAAACACCCAGAGATAACTGATAAAATGAATTAAATGTGTGTGGGTGATGCAGTGACAGCCAGTCACTACAAGAAATGTAAGAATCTTCCAAGATGTTGAACTCAAAACATGAAGGTGTTGCAGGTGGGAGAGAGAGAGAGAAAAGAAACGAGGATTGTTCCGACTGAATGTGTTGGAAAGTATTTGCTGCATGGCTTTGTAAGTTTTTAATCTGCCTTGTTTCATGATGATGTGAATCAGTTAAATACTTAAGTCATAGCAACAGAGTGACTCTGGCACTGCTGCCCAGACTTACTGCACAGAAGGGGCTGTTCTTCCACCCAGCTCAGGCAGCCTTTGCTAGCACTTGGGGGCCAGGCACCCCTCGACCCCTAAATGCACCTGCCCTAGATGCAGGCAGGCACAAGCGACCACTTGTAGTAGCTATCACAAATCTCTGATATGGGAAAAGGAGGGAGAACTTCACTGCATCCAGCGGTGGAGCAAGCTGATCGGGCGCCTGGGGCGGCGCATGTGCCCTGCGCCCAGGGGTGGGGTCAGCTGCCTGCCGGGCCAGCCGGGCCAGGACGCTCTGTGGGGCCTCCGAGGAGTCGCCTGCCTCCTCCCACTCAGCCGCCCTACAGCTGAGGGGGAGGCAGCGGGCAGACCGTTTGGGGCAGTGTGGAGCTGCTCTGGTTCGCCAGAAGCGGCTTAGTCATGCTGGCCACATGACCCGGAAGCTGTACGCCGGCTCCTTCGGCCAATAAAGCGGGATGAGCGCTGCAACCCCAGAGTCGGCCACGGCTGGACCTAGTAGTCAGGGGTCCCTTTACCCTTTACCTTTTACATCAAATCCCTTGGAGTTAATTTTTACTGCAAGCCACTGGAAAAGTGACTATTTCAATGCCTCAATTTATCAAAAAAAATTATTAGAAACAAAAGCCCCTCAGCAATGGATACCCATATTAGCTTTCGGCAAAGCACTCCCTTCACAACTCCAGATTCTCCATGGTTAAATGGAAATAATAGCGATCCATTTTGGTGGATTGCTGGGATAAATGAGAAATTATCCCATGGCTTAGGCAATGTTTTCCTAAACAATAGATCTTAAATGTTAAATCATTGCCTAAATGCAATTTTACTTCATTTGTTGCACTCTGCTGGTTCAAAGAAATAATTATGTATGCAAAAAAGGACCGACGATAAGGTACGGAGAAGAAATCTGCAGTTATCCCAATAATAAAACATCATTTTTCATGGAAGAAAAGCATGTTAAGAGTTTCCTAATCATTGTACAAGAGTAAATGCTAGACTCTGATCCACTGTTGACCAGGTCCTTTGTTTCTCAGAGACAAAATATTTCCAGAACAGATAAAAGAAGCAAGCTTGATTGACAGTCCTTAGCAGAGCCTCATCAGCTGCTGTGCTGACAGTGTATTGGTGTTCATTTTGCTGATGTGGTGAGGGCTGACAGGTGATTGACAGCCCAAGACTGTGGAGACGGGAAAAGATGAAGCATGCTCAGTAAGAATAATCTGCAGTGTTTGTGCAGCACTGCAGAGAAGGAGAACTGGGAAGGTAGCAATTTCAGAGCCAGTTGGCAGAACAGAACACATGCCCACAAGTGCTGAGAATGAGAGTTTGCAAAGAATTTCCCCCCACCTCCCCCTGCAGTTGTGTTTTGTGATTTATATTTTATTGTAGGAACTATAGGTTATGTAACACTCTCAGCAAAACACAAACAAGATTAATAAATTGCTAACAATGATCTCCATAACAATTGCTCAGACATTTCTGATGCTGCTTCAACACATTGCAAACGTTGCATCATTTTTTGTGAATGTTTTGACTGCGCTATTAATCCGTTTTCTGATTTCTGCCACATAAGCTTGAAATTGAAACTAGCCAGCAATTGGAATCAAAATTTGGATGTGATTTCCTTGTAAAGATGAGAATCCAGTTAAACAGATACGTGTCACACATGAGCGCTAAGAATGTAATGTTTCTTAAAGCACAGAGATGCTAGTCTCGATGTTTTTCATGTCACGTTTTCATTGGTACTTAGAAAACTTGTAAAGTGACACCCCCTCAAAAAAATCTACCCCCCCATCCACAGGTAGTTAATTGGAAGGTACATTTTATCAGTTTTCAGGGTGGAATTGAAATTCTTAGGATGATTTCAGAGAGACGTGCTTCCCATGGCAGCACATGGCAGCAGTTTCCTCCCTCTTTCTTCACTTTAAGCTGCTTTTAGAAGAAAAGAAAGAAAATCAAGTATTTTTGCCGCTGCCTGTTCTGCCTTTGGCAGCAGCCGGGTGTTTCTCGTCTGCTATTTCTGCCCTCAGATTGCCCCTGGGATGACACTATGTGATGTAGGGTTATTCTAGGGGCAGTCTGGCAAAGGGCCACTGGGCAGCCGCCGCCATAAATAGCGGTAAAAATACTTTTCTTTTCTTTTCACAGTTTAAAGTGGGGGAAAAGAGACAGAGGAAACAACTGCTATGGTAAGTGCACCTCCCCAAGCCATTCAGGGAATTCCCGCACCCTAAGAATTCAACCAAGATTTTGAATAGTTATACTTTGCATAGTATACCCAATCATTTAGCTACAAGTCGATCAGGGCATTCAAGTGAAATATATTTCCCAGTCTTATCCCTTGTATTATTATTATTATTATTATTATTATTATTATTATTATTATTATTATGTGTGGCAAGACACAGGAGCAGTTTAATGTACAGTGGTGCCTCGCAAGACGAAAATAATCCGTTCCACGAGTCTCTTCGTCTAGCGGTTTTTTCGTCTTGCAACCCTATTAGCGGCTTAGCGGATTAGCACTATTAGCGGTTTAGCGGCTTAGCGGCTATTAAAGGCTTAGCGGCTTAGCGGCTAAAAGGCTATTAGCGGCTTAGCGGCTTAGAAAAAGGGGGGGGAGCGTTTTCGTCTTGTGAAGCAAGCCCATAGGGAAAATCATCTTGCAAAGCAACTCAAAAACGGAAAACCCTTTCGTCTAGCGGGTTTTTCGTCTTGCGGGGCACCACTGTATTCGGGTCTCAAAGCATATTCTCAATAGTACAGCATGCTTGCCCTTTTCTGCTGCCATGAATGTGCAGATGGTGGTCGTGTCCAAGGGAAGGGTATTTTGAAGTTTCCCTACACAAGCCCCATATAAACACCTGGGAGAAGCAACTGTGCCCTTGCATGGCTCCCATTCATTTCAAAATTGTGTCTTTCATTAGTTTTTGTTTTCATAGGAATGTGTGAAACCTCCCGTTTTATTTCCTTGACTAATGGCTGCGTCACCACAAAGATCTATATTGGCTCCCAGTACGTTTCTGAGCACAATTCAAAGTGTTGGTACTGACCTTTAAAGCCCTAAATGGCCTCGGCCCAGTATACCTGAAGGAGCGTCTCCACCCCCATTGTTCTGCCTGGACACTGAGGTCCAGCTCTGAGGGCCTTCTGGCAATTCCCTCACTGTGAGAATCCAAGTTACAGGGAACCAGGCAGAGGGCCTTCTCGATAGTGGCACCCGCACTGCGGAACACCCTCCCACCAGATGTCAAAAAGAAAAACAACTACCAGTTTTTTGGAAGACATTTGAAGGCAGCCCTGTTTAGGGAAGCTTTTAATGTTTAACAGCCCATTGTATTTTAATATTTTGTTGGAAGCCGCCCAGAGTGGCTGGGGAAACCCAGCCAGATGGGCGGGGTATAAATAATAAATTATTATTATTATAAAGTGACCATGCATTGTTCATGAGGAAGAAGCAGATGTTACACTTCCATTAGGGTCGGATTTCCCCCAGTTCCTCAAATGATCATTAGTGCCCATTTTTCCCATTTCATGGAAATTTTGTTGTTGTTTAGTCGTTTAGTCGTGTCCAACTCTTCGTGACCCCATGGACCAGAGCACGCCAGGCACCTCTGTCCTCCACTACCTCCCGCAGTTTGGTCAAACTCATGCTGGTAACCTCGAAAACACTATCCAACCATCTCATCCTCTGTCGCCCCCTTCTCCTTGTGCCCTCCATCTTTCCCAGCATCAGTGTCTTCTCCAGGGAGTCTTCTCTTCTCATGAGGTGGCCAAAGTACTGGAGCCTCAGCTTCACGATCTGTCCTTCCAGTGACCACTCAGGGCTGATTTCCTTAAGAATGGATGCGTTTGATCTTCTTGCAGTCCACTTATTTTATTCCCCCCCCCCAAAAAAACCCTGTACATATGCCCCTCCAAACAAACATAAAATAAAAAAGCTGTGGGGGAAAACAATTTAATTGTGAGTGGTTTCTTATTTAAGGCACTGATGCTTACAGGTTAGCTATTACACCAAAGAATCAACTAGTAACTGGGGTACTGCATAAAATTATCACCCATGTTTGTTCCCATAGCAGTGCTTAAACTCAAATCTTTTCCGCAACTGCAACCAGGCACCTTGCTGCTGTTAGAAACTGCCCACTCTTTGGACTTCTTCTACATCCAAACCCAATTTTTCTTAATGTATACATGCATCTTAATCCTGGGGAAAGCAGATGGTTGCCTTCAGCGCAAAGACTGGGACTCCCCTGGCAAGGCATATTCTGGGATTTCCAAAGATCGCATACCAGCAGCCCTCATTCTTGCTTTTTGTACCTGCTTCCATTGTTGGACAAAACCATTGCAAGTCTCTGCCACTCATTTTCTGTCCCTGTTACATGACAAAACTGTTATCTGACATTCCTTGCATAATTTTCTAGACAGAAATTGCATTTGCCAGAAGTAATAAATTGCTACTGTTTCCAGGGATAGGCTGGTGCCTATTCCATTTCATTTCAGCAAAGTCCCAATAATTAAACATCACTCAATAATTACTGCATGGCAGAATAATTCCTCCTTTTCTACTTTTCGAGGCTATTTTCTTTGTGTTCCTACTTATCCTCACCCCCCATTTTTTTTGCCATGTTTTGAGATAATTGCTGTGCAGTCTGTGTTATGCGTTGCATGCATAAAGCTGGAGTCTTTGAAAGCCGTAAAAAAGAAAAGCTGAGTTTTCTTGACCCCTGGCTGTTTTAGCAGTTGCCTCTTGTAGTAATCATATCACAAATCCAACTATAATGTTTATTTGTTTGAAACATACTGCTAGATCCTTCCAACCAACAGAATCGAAGTGTGCCAGGGCATTAGGAAAGAATTAAGGGTGATTGCCTAGCTGTTCCGATTCCCACATTGGCTCCTGGTATCGTGTTTTCTAGCTGGCAGCGTACCCCATCATTTGCCCTTGAATGGGTACACAGTGCCTGCCCAACACCTTCCCCCTAAGGCATTCTCAAGGTTATACATGAATTAGTTAGCCTTAAGTTGCTGTATGCTGTGAGTGCACATGTTCAAAGGGATTGGTTGAATGATGGGCAAGACCATGAACTTAATGGAAGAAATAGCTAGGCTGCCACTTTTCCAATCAAATTATGCTAATAGGATTCAGCAAGGACTGATGCCTTGCAATGGGGAAGGCTGGAGTTGGGAACAAGCTGCCTGCTTTGTATACCCAAGGCAATAGTCCCCTTGATTCCTTCTGGCTACGGAAGGAATCTTGCTACTGAAGGAGCTAAAACTGGGCTATTCTTGGCTTGAAGAAGCTGGGCTCATAGTCACCAGTTGTGTGCAGGGAGTAAGAGCAAAACGGTAAATTAAAAGTCTCCACTTCCCTCAGCGGGTGGCGCTGTGGTCTAAACCACAGAGCCTAGAGCTTGCAGATCGGAAGGTTGGCAGTTCGAATCCCCGCGACGGGGTGAGCTCCCGTTGCTCGGTCCCAGCTCCTGCCAACCTAGCAGTTCGAAAGCACGTGAAAGTGCAAGTAGATAAATAGGTACCACACCGGCGGGAAGGTAAATGGCATTTCCATGCGCTTCTCTGGTTCGCTAGAAGTGGCTTAGTCATGCTGGTCACATGACCCGAAAGCTGTACGCCGGCTCCCTCGGCCAATAAAGCGAGATGAGCGCCGCAACCCCAGAGTCATCCGCGACTGGACCTTACGGTCGGGGTCCCTTTACCTTTACCTTTACCTTACTTCCCTCTTACAGGAGCAGTTTATGGCCTACATTGGTCATATACATGTGTGTATGTGTGTGTACTGTGTGTGTGTGTGTGCACATACACAAATGTTATACACATACACAAACACAAATATCCTAAAATATACATACATACATACATACTTCTTATTATTATTATTTATTGAATTTATTTGTTGCCCTTCATCTATAGATCTCAGGGCAGTTCACAACATAAAAATACAAGATAAAAACACAAAATAAACAACAATAACAAAACAAAGCAATATCTCCACCTTCCCACCCTCATACAGACATATGGATTGTATATTTATTTTAGTAAAGGAAATAATGTGTGTTCCAGTTTTTTGGAAGCAATATATATTGAAACTATTCAATAGAGGAGGGTGTTTCTCTCTCCAACACATCTTTTCCCTCACTCGGTTCACTATAATACCACAACTACACACATCCTTATCTCTGAAATACCACAGTATGTCATTGCAGCGACCAAGTGTCAAGATTCTAGTTCTTGGATCGATTTCAGAGTTTAAATTTCAAGGAGAAAGCTAGGGTTGAATCAAGCCTAATGAGAAAACAAAACAAAAACAAAAAACACCTGACACAGTTTTCTCCACATCGAAAAGATGCTTGTCATTGCATTGAGCAGATATCCTTTTTTGAGCTTTATAGTTCTTTGGGGGAAAACAACTGTTTCAGTTTCCAATAAAGGGGGAATTCAGTTGGCACGGGGCAGGGAACATTTTTCAGCCCGAAGAACATGTTGCCTTGTGAGTAACTTCTGCCGTCTGAATGAATGGGCAGGGCACAGACAAATTTGGACAGAGCAATGGGTGTAGCTGTTGACTTTTCTACAAAAGGCTATATTGCAGCCGCATGATTCAACGCTGCCCACACCTCTGTCCAAGCAAATGAGAGGCATTCAAGAACACTTTCCAACCTGGCAAATATATTCACGGAGGGTACAGCACGAGGGGCCTAAGCCCACTATCAACATGTCAACTGTGTTCCTCCGATTTTGGCAGAGAATAGAGGCCAAAATTTCCAGGCACAATCCATGCTGGGCAAATTTGGTGTGGCCACAAAGCAGCAACTGGGGCAAATTTCCTCCCACATCTTGGCTCCTGTGGTGCCTCACAGGAGGGAGAGAAGGGAAGAAGTCTTTATTATGCCCCCCTTCAAGAGTTGGGGGTCATTTTGCCCCGCAAGCTTCCCACCCACCCACTCTTGGGTTAGAGCTGTCAGTGAGTGACCTGGGTCACTGGTTGACAGGGCAGGAAAGAATTTCCCCCCTCTCAACCTGACTGGCCCTCGGTTGGGGCTGTTTTATAATAATTCTTATTAAGTTTTCAATTTCACATTTCAAAATAAACGTTTTACAAACATATCCAATGACTTCCCTTCTTCTCTTTCCAAGGTTCGTTTTATGTATCATACATTCCTGCATATTTTACTATAACCATTCAAATCAGTTTTCCACTTTTACATCCATCAAAAATTATTTACCCTGTTGAGTTTATCTTAACGCTGCCAGCGTTTTCAGCTGGGGCTTTTTCGCCTCAGTGAAACCTTCTGGCTGCCTTCTGTTAGGAGGAACAACGCAGTGTATGTATATGGGCAGAAATGGCACTGGGCATGTAGTGAAAGGGGGTGGAACAGATTTGGGTATGGTCCAACCCCAGCAGATCCCATTCCACCAGTAAGGGACAAGTGGATGGTGGTCCTAGTGCCATGCCAAACCTTACCCTTCCTGCTACAGTCAATAAAGATTTGGCCTGAGTTTATCCCAACACCCTGGCGTTCTGTAGGGCCATTTGCTGCTCCGCTGGGTCATAGAATGAGCCTGCCAGAGCAACAGGAACTTACCTGTGAGAGAAAAATGTAGATGATTTCAAGCTCTTCATTTTCCTCTGAATACAGTCGTACCTTGGAAGTTGAATGGAATCCGTTCGACTTCCAAAACGTTCGGAAGCCAAAGTGCGTCTTCTGATTGGCTGCAGGAAGCCCCTGCAGCCAATCGGATGCCACGGAAGCCCTGTTTCAGATGTTCGGCTTCCAAAAAGAGTTCGCAAACTGGAACAATCACTTCTGGGTTTGCGGCGTTTGAGAGCCAAAACATCCGAGAACTAAGCTGTTCAAAAACCAAGGTACTATTGTACAGACATAAAATATGTACACAAACATCTTCCGGGAGTGAGGTTGTGTGTGTGTGTGTGTGTGTGTTCATTTATTGCTGATGTACTTAACCTGTTTTGTTTTATATATTTACACTGAAAATTAATGAAAATAGATTAGAGTAATGAACAAAAGCAGTAAGGCCAGGCTCCTAGCATTTATACAGTGGTACCTCGGGTTACATACGCTTCAGGTTACATACGCTTCAGGTTACAGACTCCGCTAACCCAGAAACAGTACCTCGGGTTAAGAACTTTGCTTCAGGATGAGAACAGAAATCATGCTCCGGTGGCGCGGCGGCAGCAGGAGGTCCCATTAGCTAAAGTGGTGCTTCAGGTTAAGAACAGTTTCAGGTTAAGAACGGACCTCCGGAATGAATTAAGAACTTAACCTGCGGTACCACTGTCCTGGCTACACGTTGCTCACCCTTCTTCATATGTAAGCCTGAAGAGTGCTTCAGGACAGAGATTCACTAAAAATTTGCAAGTTCAACATCTGGGCATCTGATGGCCACTAGGATTTCACCCATAGCTTCAGGGTTTGAACCTCCTTCTAAAGGTTAGAAGAAGTATAATCTCGGGGTAAGGGGGGCAGGTGTTTTTGCATCCATTTAGCACCTCCTGTTTACCAGGCTCCTCCTTCAGGCATCGGGAACAGACAGGTTCTTCCCTGACATTTCAAACGTCTTCCTCTGCCCCAGCAGCCATCACTCAGATCTTCTGCATCCCTCCAAGTTCCATCAGTCACTTGAGAACAATAGTGTTACAAAGCTACTGTACTGACTTCATGTCCTGTCATGTGGTTGATATCTGCGGGAAAGAAGATGCACTTGCTTAACACCCAGGCTCCTCACTGCGAGAAGCAAAGTTACAGGGAACCAGGCAGAGGGCCTTCTCAGTGGTGGCACCCGCCTTGTGGAACGCCCTTCCATCAGATGTCAAAGAAATAAACAACTATCTGACATTTAGAAGACATCTGAAGGCAACCCTGTTTAATGTATTTTTAATCTTTTGTTGGAGGACGCCCAGAGTGGCTGGGGAAACCCAGCCAGATGGGTGGGGCGGTGGTATTATTATTATTATTATTTATTATTATTATTATTATTATTATTATTATTATTATTATTATTATCAGGATCTGAGCTTCAGGACACCTTGAAATTCTCTCCTGACTGGCAAAAATAAAGATCTGCACTACCAATGATAAATTATTATTGATGTTGCTGTTGTTACAATTAATTTGTTAATTGCATTCTAAACCACCATCTCAAGGTGATTTACACATAAGGTTATTAAAAACAGTTTAAAAACACCAAAACAACAAATAAATTTAAAACAATCCTGAAACTGTAATAAGTGGACACTTGTGGTAAAGACTCATATATCCAGTTGGGAAAGCCTGGAAAGACAAAAATGTCTTCAGCTGTTTCCAGAAGCTGCAGATAGTGGGTGCCTGTTGTAGCTCATAAATGTTTTTAAGAAAAACGAAACACTAAAGAACTGTTTATTTAATCTCACACATTTAAAGCAAATTATATTTGCACTTGCAACCAGATGCCCCGGGGCTTTATTGCAATGCATCACACGTTTTGGTTTCATTTATTTACATCTAAAGCAGTTGACGAACAGATCAATATTTTGGCTAGGCGTGACTTTTTCACATTTCAAATACCTCTTTTTAGATGTATTTCTCTTTCAAATACAAAATAAATACATCAGTTTTACAAGTGGTGGCTTCTTACGTTCCTTCAAAGTGTCCATACAATTTTTTTTTTTACCTCATCAAAAGGTAAAACTCCCTAAAGAACGACAGCTATTTGTTGGGCTCGTTTATGATTTTTACTGCCCACCCAAGGTGTGTAGCTGCTATACAAATAACAACAAAAATAGGTCCCCAAGACCAGATAAAATGCAAACAGATATTACAAGAATAACAGGAGGATTAGAGGGAAGTTATTCATTGGACAGGAAGCAAACAGTGAAACAGTGCTAGTTATTTAATAGGCTGTGGACTTTTTAGAAAGCTGCTTATTAGAAGTCTTTTTATAGCCATTGCAGCAGAGCAAAGTTGTAAAGAGGGAGCTTTCTGAAGAATATCAAAGTGGCGCTGTGGATGTTTAAAGGGGAAGCCTCCTATTACAAGTTGCAGTTGGGGACGCGGTTCATTGGCTTTCTTAATTGCTCTTATCATCCATGTGGATTCTGCAAAGACACAGAAGCCCTGGACAGACATTGGAAATGGGAACGCAAGGGAAATGAGGTTATGCCTGCTAGTGTACCCCATGCGTAGGACACTTTGTGTGTACAACCTCTTGTACAATGTCTCTGCACACAGAATTTGAATGTGTCAGTTTTGCCGGGTACAGATCTTTGCTAACATGGCCTATGTGTTCTGAGCTGTATATTCAGGAGTCCTCAGATGCATGGAACCTTGGTTAGAAGTGCAAATCCATTCCACTCCCCACCCTTCTGCATTTATTTGCACCATGTTTAAACATCTTCACAGTCATGGTGATTCTGATCAGATGAAAACATTCTGAAGTTTCAGATTCCTGACCTTGCAGGCTTCTAGCTCCTCAGGGTAGATGACTAGTTAGGCTGATCTTCTATTTCTAAAGACAAACCTGCCTATCAATGACCTTTTCAGGGCTTTTGTGGCTGTGACAAGATGAACGAGGCGCCCAACTGAAACACAGAGCACCTCGAACTCCAGAAAAACAATTTACAAAAAAAGCAAAGTAATATTGAGAGGATGTGCCATAATTTTGAGAAAGGTGTTGATGCACAGACTTGAGTCTCTTAATGGCTCCTCAGATCACCCTGCAAAGCTCACACAAATCCTTTCCAGTTTCACTCCTGGAATGTGTGACATGTATACAAACCATACGTTTGGGGAGAGGGGCCATATCTCTATGAAAGACTACAAATGATCTGTCTATTCATCCATCCATCTATCTATATGGAAATTTTGCTCTTCATTTGTTTTTACCCACCCCAATCCATACTTACCGGCTCCATTTCCTTGGAAGTGGGTAGGATAGAAAGAAATAGGTGCTTAAATGAAGACCATTTAAAAGAATCACTCAGTTGTCTCATTTTGGTCCTAGATGGCACCATCTGTGAAGGAAACCAAGACCAGGAGGGAAGGAAAATTTGCTAGTGAAACAAAACCAGGATTAGCCAAATTCTCAAAAGTGTTATGCTGATGGAATCACACTAGACCTTCAATCAGCTGGGCAAGATGAGAATTGATGTGTAAGCAAGTAGACAATGGTGACAAAAAACAAGTACAGTCATACCTCAGGTTGAAGTAGCTTCGGTTGAGCTTTTTCGGGTTGTGCTTCATGGTGACCCGGAAGTAACGGAGCACGTTACTTCCGGGTTTCGCCACTCGCGCATGCGCAGATGCTTAAAATGGCGTCACGTGCATGCACGTAAGCAGCGAATCACGAACCGCGCAGACGCAGGTTGCGTTCACTTCAGGATGCGAATGGGGCTCCGGAACGGATCCCGTTCGCATCCAGAGGTACCACTGTACTCTTGCACTATAAATCTGTTGCCAAACATGGTGGCAGGGCAGAATGTCAACAGAGTTTAATGCATTTCCTTTCCTTTATTACAGCAGAAGGAGAGATGGATTGATTGCATTAAATACATCCTAGTACATGATGTAACTGGTAGTAAAACAAAGCTATGCAAAAATAATCATATGACTAGGGATGGAAGTTCATGCCATTATTTATTTCTAGTTATAATCACAGTATCCTGAGTTGAAGATTTCACTGACCTTGGTGGTAACAGTTCTAAACAGAAACGCTTGTGGCTATATCCATTGACTTCTTCAAAGGACTGCCTGCCTTTACGTGTGTTCTGGATCTCAGCTGGCTGTCTCACATATATTTCACCCTCACCACCTTCCCTATAAAATAAAGGTTATTGTAATTATGTAGCATTTATCATCTTGTATTAAAGTGATGTCCTCCCCTTCACACCATGGCACGCTCCCCAGATTGCATTTTATAAAGAAGTGCATTGTGTAGGCATGAAATTGTAAATGAGAATTACTGAGTTTTGGAGAGCATAGCAATTCAAATTATGTCATTTTTTTCCTTTCATGCAGTTTTGAACAATACATTCTAAGGTTATACAAGAAAAAGAGTTAGAAGCCTGGGGTGGGGAAAGGTGTCTCTTGAAAGGCTGTTTTCCGTGCACTAATAACAGGACATAATATAACATGTATAGCAAGAAACATTACCTTTTATCACATATTCAGCAAAAGTACATATCTTTCTTTCTTTTGTATTTCCACCTATTTGAGAAATCATTTCTGAGCATTGGTTGTTTTGCATTGTTGCATTTTGGAAATGACACCGTTTGATATGTAAAGCTAGAAAAACAGAACTGTGAATAGGAAAGAAAAGAAAAGAAAAGAAAAGAAAAGAAAAGAAGGAAGGAAGGAAGGAAGGAAGGAAGGAAGGAAGGAAGGAAAGAAAGAAAGAAAGAAAGAAAGAAAGAAAGAAAGAAAGAAAGAACCAGCTTCTCCATGAACTAATAATAGCACAAGATGAGTCAATAATGCTAGCGGGGAAATATCTTATATGTTCTATAGTGTGAAAGAGCAGTATCAACTATAGGGTTGTGTATAAAGGAGAGAGGTTATTGCAGACTAGGAAAAACCCAGGATAGTTTTGTGAGAAGTGCTTCTGAAATGTTCTTTTTGCAAAGTACCAAATGAATGAATTAGAATTGTATACAATACTAGCAAAAAGAAACAATCTGCTTCCACAAATTGCTCTCGATCCATGATACCTTGGTGGTACCATCAAGTGCTTCTATTAGTTTTTTGTGCTGGAATTTTTGAAAGAAGCTTAAATGTCTGTGGTTACTGGTCTTCTTCACACCAGTGTGGGAGGCTGAAGGCTTTTCTGTTGACCTGAAAACAAAATATTAAAAGAGAGCCTGTTTGGTATGATGCATAGAGCTGGATTTGAGGCTGGAGTGGGGGTTGAGGAGCAGTGAAGCTTATTGGGTGCCCCTGGTCCAATTGCTGCCTTTCAGCCTGTGAGGATAAAGTGGGGGAAATGTCCTGAGGTCCTCAGAAGAAGGCTGGCAATAAATAAATATTCTTAGATTTACAAATAGTTGCTTTTGCTTTGACAGATACTATTAAGGAAGGCTTTTATGGAGTGAGGCATTCGGAATAATATCTCTCATACATTTCACTCTTGCCTCCTGTAGGTGAGTCAATTGTCCTGGCACCAATTTTTTCAGAAGGGATTACACAGTGTGTTGCCTCACATTCAGTGAAAGCGTGAGGTGGAGTGCCCATCTGAAATCAGTGTGTCCATTGGCCATGTCCATTGGTCAGTGGCGGTGCATTTATTATTTTATTTTATTTTATTTTACTGTTTACCTTCCCACTGGAGTGGTACCTATTTATCTACTTGCACTTCGACGTGCTTTCGAACTGCTAGGTTGGCAGGAGCAGGGACCGAGCAACGGGAGCTCACCCCGTCGCGGGGATTCAAACTGCTGACCTTCTGATCGGCAAGCCCTAGGCTCTGTGGTTTAACCCACAGCGCCACCCACGTCCCTAGGATGGGTTAGAACCACATAAGATTACCAGTAAAAGCACTCATACCATCCAGTCCACAGAAGGACACAGCTAGTGAAATATCAAAATAGAACAACACTGATAAAAAATATTTTAAAATGCATGATGGTTCTTTCCATGCTGCATGAAGCTGACTGAATTTATAACCTTCAAAAGGCTGAGTAAATAAATATGTTGTAAGTTGGCTCCGAAAAGAAAACAGAGTTGGCACCAGCTGTAAAGGGCAAAGGACCCCTGGACGGTTAAGTCCAGTCAAAGGCGACTATGGGGTGTGGTGCTCATCTCGCTTTCAGGCCGAGGGAGCCGGCGTTTGGCCACAGACAGTTTTCCAGGTCATGTGCCCAGCAGGAATAAACCGCTTCTGGCGCAACAGAACACCATGATGGAAACCAGAGTGCACGGAAATGCTGTTTACTGCCGGAGTGGTACCTATTTATCTACTTGCACTGGCGTGCTTTCGAACTGCTAGGCTGGAAGGAGCTGGGACAGAGTAACAGGAGCTCACCCCGTTGCGCGGATTTGAACCGCCGACTTTTGGATGTGGTGCACACAGGATGAAAAGGGAAAAGCTATTGTTCCTCACTTGGAGCCTTTTTTTGGAAGTTTAATAATATAATAACACAAATAGAAATCATTAAGAGTGCAGCTGTTAATTATGTGATAATTTTGAAAAATGGAATGTAACAGAAATAAATAAGAATAAAGACCCATAAAGAACGGTGTGTGGGAAGCCTCTTAACAAAATTGCATTAATTTGGAATTAATTTGTGTAATTGGGTTTATACTGGAAAATAATAAAAAAATAATTGGCAGATTTTATTTAGAAAAATGCATAAACTACTTTGTAAAAAACTCTAGGTGGCATACATGAAACTATATAAAATAATTATATCAATAACAGACATAAAAGAATATACTAAGTTATATGTGGTAAAGGTAAAGGGACCCCTGACCATTAGGTCCAGTCGCGGACGACTCTGGGGTTGCAGTGCTCATCTCGCTTTACTGGCCGAGGGAGCCGGCGTACAGCTTCCGGGTCAGTGGCCAGCATGACTAAGCCACTTCTGACGAACCAGAGCAGCTCACGGAAACGCCGTTTGCCTTCCCACCAGAGCGATACCTATTTATCTACTTGCGCTGGCGTGCTTTCGAACTGCTAGGTTGGCAGGAGCAGGGACAGAGCAACAGGAGCTCACCCCATTGCGCGGATTCGAACCGCCGACCTTCTGATCGGCAAGCCCAAAAGGCTCAGTGGTTTAGACCACAGTGCCACCTGCGTTCCTACTGGCATCAGCTGTACCTCAAAGGGGAGGCATAAATCAGAACAGGTGGATTTGTGCATACAGATACATAGGGCTGGCCCAACCCTGAGACATAGTGAGGCGACTGCATCAGGTGACACAGTGCCCAGGCGCAGCAGATCCTAATGTTGATACCCCATGTTCCTGACGTAGATCTTCACCTACCCCTTCTTCCCTGGCAGGGAGGGGCGCGCCATTTTGGGGTTCACCTCAGGTGCAAAATGTCTTGGCCCTGCAGGTGTACATGCATAATGCACCTCCATGAGTACAAGAACCTTTGGCCATTCAAAAGGTAATAAACCTTACAAGTTGCTTCTAAACTTTGTCAGCGTGTCAGATTACAGTGGTACCTCGGGATGCGAATAGGATCCGTTCCGGAGCCCCGTTCGCATCCTGAATAGAACGTAAGATGCGATAGCGCATCTGCGCGTGCGCGGGTTGCGTTTTGCCACTTCCACGCATGTGCATGATGTCATTTTGAGCGTCTGCGCATGCGCGAGCAGCGAAACCCAGAAGTAACGTGCTCCATTACTTCCAGGTTGCCGCAGAGCGCAACCTGAAAGCGCTCAACCTGAAGCACATTCAACCCAAGGTACAACATTTTACAGGTAGCAGCACGAGGAACAGTTTTTATTGCAGCACATGGACCTTTCCCAATTTTTACTATACAACCTCCCATTTTAGTAGGGAAAGAAACATGTGCAGCTACTTCAGTTACAAGATGATAAAATAATCTCTGAGATTGTAAAGTTATTGCCCACAATAAGTTTTCTATAAATGCTTCATGCATTAGTACTTTTAGTATGAGATTTTGCTGCTGGTTGTAAGGAAACAAATTCGTAATTAACTAGGGTATTCTGAATTACAAAACTACTCACTAATTTCTTCGCGAATGCTGTTTCTAGTAATGTTTTGATTGCTGTGTAAATTAATAATAACAATTTAATATTGTTAATTGTATTGGCATAACCAATTTAGATTAATGTTGAAACACTTCCATAAACTTACTTGCTGGATTGCAGACATCTAACCTTACATTTAAGCACTCGCATACAGGATTGATTAATTAAATGTTTAGGGAAGAGATTTCAGTTGCATAAAGTAAAAGTGATTGACTTAACTCTACTGAAAGTATATCTGTGGTATACCTGAATTCTCCTAAAGTACTATCCTGCAGTTGAATTACTATGTGACATGACCAGGTGATTTTTTTCCACATTGAGTTTGTTTGTTTGTTTATAAAACTAGATATTGGCAGGATGGAGGATGGATGACGGCTAACAGATTGAGGTTGAATCATGACAAGACAGAAGTACTTTTCTTGGGGGACAGGGGGCGGGCGGATGTGGGGGACTCCCTGGTCATGAATGGGGTAACTGTGCCCCTGAAGGACCAGGTGCGCAGCCTGGGAGTCATTTTGGACTCACAGCTGCCCATGGAAGCACAGGTTAATTCTGTGTCCAGAGCGGCTGTCTACCAGCTCCATTTGGTATGCAGGCTGAGACCCTACCTGCCCACGGACTGCCTCACCAGAGTGGTGCATGCTCTGGTTATCTCCCGCTTGGACTACTGCAACGCGCTCTACATGGGGCTACCTTTGAAGGTGACCCGGAAACTGCAATTAATCCAGAATGTGGCAGCTAGACTGGTGACTGGGAGTGGCTGCCAGGACCATATAACACCGGTCCTGGTTAGCGCCCTCTGCAAATGGCGGAGTTCCTCTGACTGGAGGAACGGGCTCCGTGGAAATTGGGTCTTCCCGCCGCAGCGAAGGCGGGGACCCGCTAGAAATCCCAGGCGGAGGAGCCTGGGAATGTGGGGTTCGGCAGAGCACCAAGAGCGCCTCCCCTACTCGCAGGGAAACCCCCTTTTTGGGGCTCCGGAGCGAAGTGGGGTGAGCAGCGCGGTGCAGCGAACCGATTGCTACTTTCACGGAGGGAAGCCGCACAGCCATCGCCGGAGAGCGCTGACTTTTTCCTGATGACAATTGGACTCTAAACAAAGTACCCGTGAGTAAAAACGGAAAATTGGATTAAGAAATTTGTGAATTAGGCACCGAAGCGGGAAGGTTTAAACAGGAAGTCCGCCTTCCGCTTTTTGTAAACAGACTGAAGCAAAAACCTTGCAATCTAATAGCCTGGAAAGTTGTCTTAAAGATTGAAATTTCCTGCATCTACAACCAATAAAACCCCCTTGGAAGCAGGAGAAAAGGGGGGGAGGGAATTTGACTGTTTAAGCCTGCAGGAGAGAGAGTAAAGGAATTTAAGTTTCCATCGTCCCAAACCTGGGAACGGGGTGTCAGGACAGAAATCGTTGGAGACGTCCATTGATTAAAAGTGGAGCACTTTGACAGATAGTCAAAAAAAGAGAAACAAATTAACTTCAACGCTGCTTTCTGCACTTCTGCATTTTAAAGAAACAAAGTATTTGAAAATCGAAAGTAATTTTTCTTTGTTGGATACGTCTTTTAAAGATGGATACAAATAGAAATTGTGTCCCCTAGAGGGAGCCTATCAGTTTGCTGTTGCAGTTTACTCGGAGACTTCACAGTTGCGAGATTGAGATGGTGGGACCAGTCGTTCGACCTTGAACAGAAATGTGCTGGGAGGAAGTTTTGGTGTCTGCCCTTGGCAGGACAAATGCATTGCTGGAGCAGTTGCATGAGAAGATGAACTTGATGAATGAAAAGTTGGACTTGATGACTGCTGTAGCCAGTGAATATGATTTAACAGGAAACAAGGATAAAGAAACTATACAGAGACCAATTCAGGAAACTGGTTCAACAGGGCAAGTCCAAGGGCAGATGAAGATGGAAGAGGTCGCGACTGCACCCCAAGCAACACCAATGGTGAGACCCAAAGTCCTGCAGGAGCAAAAGCTGCTGCTTTGGAAGATTGAACTTGGAGTGTGGATGGAAGTGTCTGGACTCAAGGAAGCTCTTAATTCTGGTGGGACTATGAAACAGGTTGACAATTATCTTTTGGATAACTACTTTTTGGATTACAATGACTGCGGGGAAGGGGCTAGTTTGATGAAGGAAAATGGAGATTATTATCGGTTGGAATTCCCCGGAGACCCACTCCCCAAGGAGAAAGGAAAGAAACTACGAAAGAAACCAACAAAAGACAAAGAAGAGCATAAGCATAAACAAGAACAAGTAAATCTGCAGAAGGGGCATAGAAGAGACTTAAGGGCCTCGGACATAAGATCACCAGATTGATGGACTGGATGCAATGGTCAGAAAGGACTGACATAACCCGAGACCAGGAAGAAGGGACGTTGGATAAAAACTAGAGAAAAAGAAAAAGTCTATAAAAAGAAAAGTTTCTTTCTATTTTTGGAATTAGTGTAGCACTAATGAAATACCAGGGATTATGCTGGAATGGAACCAATTGGCTTTAGTAAAAAGGATTTAAGGAGCTATGTAGAAATATGGCTTAAAATTTGAATTTTAAGGTTTTTAAGGCAAGATAAGGTTAAAGAAATTAATGTAAATTGAATAATAGAATATAGCAAAAGATGGAAAGGATATGTTGAGTTAATAAATAAGATAGACCGTTAAGATAAATTATGTATACAAAAATTGAGAAATATGGGAAGAATTTGCTGAAACAACGAACCAAGCTAGAATACAAAAAGGGAGGTGTGAGGAGGTCCAAGAAATAAGCAAATGAAAAGATGCAATATGGGATTTGTATTCTTTTTTCTTGTTTTTTCTCTTTGTCCTTTTTTTATTTTATTTTTTTATATATTTTTTTGGTTGTATTCTTCTGTTCTTTTTTTTCCCTTTTCATACTTATGTATCTTTGAAACTTTGAATAAATATCATTTTAATATATATATATATATATATATATATATATATATATATATATATATATATATAACATCGGTCCTGAGAGATCTGCATTGGCTCCCAGTAAGTTTCTGAGCACAATTCAAAGTGTTGGTGCTGGCCTTGAAAGCCCTAAACGACCTTGGTCCTGTATACCTGAAGGACCACCCCCATCATCCAGCCCGGACACTGAGGTCCAGCGCCGAGGGCCTTCTGGCGGTTCCCTCATTGCGAGAAGTGAGGTTACAGGGAACCAGGCAGAGGGCCTTCTCGGTAGTGGTGCCCACCCTGTGGAACACCCTCCCTCCAGATGTGAAGGAAATAAGCAGCTATCCTATTTTTAAAAGACATCTGAAGGCAGCCCTGTTTAGGGAAGTTTTTAATATTTAATGCTGTATTGTTTTAACACTCGATTGGGAGCTGCGCAGAGTGGCTGGGGAAACTCAGCCAGATGGGCGGGGTATGTATGTATGTATGTATGTATGTATAAATAAATAAATATTAATTACCCTCATAAAATATCAGGATGGCAATAAAAATGTTGTCTTGTGGTCAATAAGAAGCTGCGGTGACTTAGCAAAATGTTTTAAGACTTGAATTTATTCTGATGTGGCAGATGTTTGCTTTGACCATGTGAGAACGCATACAAACTGCAGAAGATTTGTTGATAAATTTGGCAGCTCCTGAAACGCCCACCAAGTTGTGCACATGCAGAAAGCCTTTGCCCATCATTGGCCCAATGTGTGAAGACCCCGAGGCAGTTGACGCGTCGGGTTTGGCAGTCCCAGTTCTCATTGTGGCGGCGGCACTATTTCAGACAGTGTTTTCTCTGGGCCACACTTTCAGAATAAAAATTTGCTCATGCCACGCTGATTTTTTTAATTGCTAAGAAATATACAACAGTACAATAGGATTCTCCTCAGCATCACTTGATGCTCTTGCTTTCTTTTTGAATAGATATCAGGGGAGGAATATTTTGAAACGATGCAATACAATACCATACTGAAATGCTTAAAAGTTTCTTTGATTGCCGTTGCATATTCCCGCCACACTTGCCATCCTCTCATGCCACACCCTTTGAGAACCACTGCTTTTGAACATCGCCATCACAGCAACTGTCTGAGCCCCAGATCCGTTGGGGTGTTTGTGTTGCTCTGTTTCTTTTACAGAGAGCCAGCGTGGTGTAGTGGTTAAGAGCGGTGGACTCGTAATCTGGTGAACTGGGTTCGATTCCCTGCTCCTCCACATGCAGCTGCTGGGTGACCTTGGGCCAGTCACACTTCTCTGAGGTCTCTCAGCCTCACTCACCTCACAGAGTGTTTGTTGTGGGGGAGGAAGGGAAAGGAGAATGTTAGCCGCTTGGAGACTCCTTTGGGTAGTGATAAAGCGGGGTATCAAATACAAACTCCTTCTCCTTCTACAGAGGTTGAGGGAGAGACTGGGAGCATACAAGGCTGGGCTTGCTCCATAGTGGAATGCTGGCACCAGAACCCTCACTATAGATTCATTGTCCCTTAAAAAATCAGCAATCTTTACATAAATCTACCTTGCTAAATTTCTCCTGGATTTTAGGGCTCCAAATTTAGCAGTGGCCAGGATCATCCTGGGATTCTGTTTGCCAGTAAGTGTATTTACAGAATTTGTGCTACAAGTAGTCATATGTGGATTCACACAGGACGGGAAGATGTTAGTTCATTGAGCTAAGTTCTCTGGGCAAGCCTTCTGGAGTAAAAAAATTCAAAATTTGAATTCAAAATTTGAAAAAGTACAAAGACTGGAGTTTGTCTGCTGTGGAAGTACAGACTTTCAAATGTCTTAAAACAGATATATTTTCTGGGGTTGAAGCAATGTTGCACTGCACACTTGCAGAAATATTTGTGTGTGTGTGTGTGTTTATCTCTAGATAGGTAGGTATGTATTAGTTTACCAGGAAGTTCTATAAAAAAGGCTGTAGGGGGAAAATAGTAATGCAATATTACTTAATTATTTAATTTTAGAAACCCTGCTTCCCCAGAAGATAATACACCTTCTGTAATTTATTTATTTATATAAAAAAATTGTTTCTGCCACAGTATATCAGGGAAGGGAAAGCTTTTAAAAAAAAACACACATTCTGGACTGCAGGTGTAGTGTAGGAAAAAAAAATGAAGGAAACTTCAAAAGGAGAAAATGTGCTGCAAGCAAATTGTGAGGGTACATGTGCAAATCCATTATCTGCAGTCCAAAACTCTCTTTTCTCGCTGGGGGGGGGAAGCAGAGTGAAACCCGAGGCATAATGGAACGGTGGACTAATAATAAGGTAGGACTGGGGGAACTCATTCATCATTAGTAAAATCCTGTTTCCAGAAAGCTTTGTCTGTAAGCTGATTCGTTTGGATTTTTGAAGGACTGCAGTTGTCCTTTATGCAGGCAGTGCCTTGCTCTTTGTTGATAAACTTGAAATTAGTACTTTTACCATGCAATACTGTGAGACGCAGGTGGCTCTGTGGGTTAAACCACAGAGCATAGGACTTGCCGATCAGAAGGTCGGCGGTTCGAATCCCTGCAACGGGGTGAGCTCCCGTTGCTCGGTCCTTGCTCCTTGCCAACCTAGCAGTTCGAAAGCACGTCAAAGTGCAAGTAGATAAATAGGTACCGCTCCGGCAGGAAGGTAAACGGCGTTTCCATGCGCTGCTCTGGTTCACCAGAAGCGGCTTAGTCATGCTGGCCACATGACCCGGAAGCTGTATGCCGGCTCCCTTGGCCAGTAAAGCGAGATGAGCGCTGCAACCCCAGAGTCGGTCACGACTGGACTTAATGGTCAGGGGTCCCTTTACCTTTACCTTTAAACATGCAATACTTTGTACATTTATTTTGAAGTAGGTTCTGTTAAGGGGAGAGACTAGTCCTCTTCACATGTTACTGGAGCAAAGTTGCTCCAGCGCCGCGAATTTAACCCAGCCCAGAAGTTCACGTAGTTCCTCTTGGCCTCTAATGTGGAAAATCAGGGTTCTTCCTTGCAAGGGGAGCCTACATGGGCAGAGTTATCCCTTCAGAAGTTATCCCTCAACATTTGAGGGGCAGAGCTACTGTATTTTGAATCCACCTCTTCCACCTGCTTCATCCCCACATCCACTAAGACACTTGGGAACCGTCGAAGAAGCAGGCGCCTTGTTGGTGACTGCCTAAAACTGGTGTCTTTCTGAAATTTCAGAGGAATTGGTTTTAGCTTTGAGGCAGTGGGGAAGGGTGAGTGTTGGCTCTTGGTTTCTTGTTTTAAAGATATTATTTAGCCAATAGCATCCGCGCAGAGAAGAATGGCAGGTGAAGTTGATGGACTATGCCGAAATAGCTAAAATGACCGGAAGAATCAGAAATCAGGAAGACCAGAATTTTAATAAGGAATGGGGAAAATTTATAACTTACCTTAAAGACCATTGTTATCAGTTAAAATCGTTAGTAGGATTGGAATATCACTTGTACTTTAACGGTAACTTTTGGATACAATGGAGATGTAAAAGATTTGGATCATCATAAAAGATGCGGGAGGAAATGATTAATAATAGGACCTACAAAAAGGGGGAGGGAAGTCCAAGAGATTCCTTGGAATCTTATTTTTATGTTCTATGTTCAATATATGACTGTAAAATTTTAATCTGAAAAACCATATATGTGTGTGTGTGTATATTTGCTGCCTTACATTTTTGTTAAGGTATGCAAAAGTTGCATCTGGGTTACTTTAAATGTTATAATGGTCACATTGTCAAAATTATTTATTGATTTGACTTGGCACATTTTGTTTTGATGTGAACTAGTGTGGGACTGAGGATGCGGGTGGCGCTGTGGTCTAAACCACTGAGCCTCTTGGACTTGCCAATCAGAAGGTCGGCAGTTCGAATCCCTGCAACGGGGTGAGCTCCCATTGCTCTGTCCCTGCTCCTGCCAACCTTGCAGTTCGAAAGCATGCCAGCGGGCAGGTAAACGGCGTTTCCATGCGCTGCTCTGGTTTTGGTGTTCCACTGCGCCAGAAGCAGCTCAGTCATGCTGGCCACATGACCCAGAAAAACTTTCACTGGACAAATGCCGGCTCCCTCGGCCAATAAAGCGAAATGAGTGCCACAACCCCAGAGTCATCTGCGACTGAACTTAACTGTCAGGGGTCCTTTACCTTTACCTTTTAGTGTTGGACTGCTGTTGTAACGATGCATTCATGTTTATTTTTGCTGCCATGTTGTGAGACGCTTTGGGCACATTTATGTGGGATAGCAGCTTACCAATTAAAAAATAAATAACTAAACCTCTGTGAGTGACCTGGGGGCGGGCGGGTGGTCTTTTTGGCCAGAAGGTGCCTTCGAAATCAACTTCAGCTAACTGTGCTTAGGAAAGCAGCCTTGGACTCCTTTTGTCATCTCTCCCTATTAATAGGACAAAATCAGAACCAATTTCTTTGGGAATAAATACCCCACTACCCTTCTCTGTATTCTAGCTAGAAATTTAAGGGCTGGTGTCCCAATGGAAGATTCTCTCCCAGGCAGAATAGATTTTTGCCTAGCCATGATAGAGTAGGAAATTATTCCCGCTCTCTATGATATCTCTCCTGCTGCACCGGCTGCTTAGAGGTTTAGAAGATTCACCAAGCTTGAAGTGACACATTCAGCATCACATCTAATCAGGCCCTGATTTAAAATGATTACCCTTGTTGGATTGTTCCACTGGGTGGCCGGGGACACTGTTCTCAATTTCACATATAAAGAGGGAGGAATAGAAAGCCAGTTTGGGGTAATAGTTAGGGTGTTGGACTATGATCAAGGAGACCAGGGTTCAAATCCCCCCTTTGTCATAAAGCTCATTGGGTGACCTTCGGCCAATAATGATAATGATGATGATGATGATGATGATGATGATTTTATTTATACCCCGCCCATTTGGCTGGGTTTCTCCAGCCACTGCGGGCAACTTACAGCATATTATAAGGTAAAAGTAAAGGACCCCTGACAGTTAAGTCCAGTCGCGGACAACTCTGGGGTTGCGGTGCTCATCTCGTTTGACTGGCTAAGGGAGCCGATGCTTGTCCGCAGAGAGATTTTCCGGGTGATGTGGCCAGCATGACTGAGCCGCTTCTGGTGAATACAGAGCAGTGCACGGAAATGCCGTTTACCTTCCCGCCGGAGCGGTACCTATTTATCTACTTGCACTTTGACGTGCTTTCGAACTGCTAGGTTGGCAAGGAGCAAGGACCGAGCAACGGGAGCTCACCCCGTCACAGGGATTTGAACCGCCGACCTTCTGATCAGCAAGCCCTAGGCTCTATGGTCTAGACCACAGTGCCACCCACGTCCCACAGCATATATAAAACATAGTAAAACATCAAACAATAAAAACTTCCTGATACAGGGCTGCCTTCAGATGTCTTCTAAAAGTTATGTAGTCCTTTATCTCCAACTCTTCGCCTAACCTACATCCCAGAGTTATCGCGAGGATGAACTGAGGAGGAGAACAATGTATAGCACCTTGAGCTCCTTGAAAGAGATGAAAGAAAGAATTTTACTTCGAATATTTCTACCTTGAAATAAATTTTCAAGATTTGCTCTTGCTCTGCCCCTCCTTTCAAACCACATAGGTAAAGGACACATTTAAATGGGTGGCTAACAGTTTTATTATAGCTTATTTGTGAAACATCTCTCTTTTTGGCCCAATATAATGTCGCCTTTCATAGAGCAGGAGCCAGTTTAACACACACACTGGGATGAGAATCACTTCTGTGGTGGAAGCAGCAAGAAAATATAAGGCATTATATGAGCTGAGGGGCTGGGTAACCCAGTCAGATGGGCGGGGTACAAATAATAATAAAACATTATTATTACTGAGTGCTTCAGACTTAGGTTTCACTTTCATGATCTTTCCAGTGGAGCAACCAAGACATACCATGATAAAGCAATTTTGCGCATGCTGGTTTTATTTTTATTTTTACACACACAGCTTTTAAAGGGCTAGGTTCAGCATGCAGGACGTGCTAAATTTGGGACTCCCAGGTCAACTCCCAGGTAACCATTTTGGTATCCAGAGCCAGCATTTTGGGTTTCAAATCAGGGGTGGCTTATACAGTTAAAAGGCAGGATAAGACACAAACTAATGAACACTTAAGTTCTTATATAGCTTCGCATCAACTTTTCTACCGGTAATTAAGATACTGTAACATACAGGTGGTTGTGAATTTCAAATGGGACCTGTGCTTTTTTCCCCAATGCTTTTCAGACAGAAACATTCTTACCTGTCAAGCATAGCTTCATACCAGGAAAGCAGAAGACGAGTTTGTCATTCAGGCTAATTGGACTTGTGTACCATTATCCTTTTCCTCATGTCATGCAAGATGTTCTAGAAGACAGAAGTCTATTGGAAATTAACCTAACAAGTGTGAATTACCTTGCCAAGATTCTAGTCTTCCCCTTGCAGTGGCTGATACAGACTGAATCTAATTCACCTCTGTTACCACATCATATTAAGCTGATGTCACTTTTATTTTACCTAGTTATTCATTTATTTGAAGTGACTGCATAAAAATAACAGAGGGCCCAATTCATCTGTGGACAATAATTTTGGAATTGTGTGTTTAATCTTGCCATGGTTTAAGTTTCACACACACACACACACACACACACACACACACCCCTGCTGTAATTTAAATGTTTGCATCTATATTATAACTTTGAACTCTTTCAGCAGGTGGAATCTTCTTCAGAGGAATGAAATGTTTGTTTTGCTTTTTTTCATCTATGCTGGATGGCCTGCAGAAAAAACGTTTTAGAATAACTGAAGATGTAAAACTGTATATAGTTGAATGGATAGGCAGACAGATATTTAAGTGAGCTGCACTGAGTCTTTAAAATATAAAGCTGCACTCAAGGTTTTGCAACAGCGATAAAAATGCAAATTTAAAAGGGCCAAACTAGATGAGACAGTGGGAGATCAATAATTGCATCTCTATTTAAAGATCTATAAAACTACCATTATATCAAATGATCAAAACAATTCATTAAGTATTCATTACTAACTGGAAGAGAGCGAAAAACCGTTTGGCTAGGAGTTGACAACAGTGAATTGAGACCTTTGGAGAAGCCATGGAGGGAGATGAGGCTGGTCCTCAGTCCCAGGTATAAGCTAGAGACAAACGTGAAACACCCTCTGGCCAAGATGATAAGGGGCAAGTAGCAAAGCTCGCTAATTAAGCAATTGTAGTCAAATCAGAAGCAGCAGTTCAAACTGCAGTGGAAGGTGGGGCCCATCTTCAGGATCAGATATTAGCAGGAATGGAATAAAACCTCTGGCCAAGGTAGTGAACGACAGCTATAAAAGCTCTTTCCACGGGCACAAAGGGGATGGGCCAGATTTGTCAGGGCCAGATTTGATGAAGTGAAGGGCTGTGAGGGCCAACCAAAGCTTTTTTAGGGTTGAAGTTGTTAACCCACAGGGGCCGGATTAAACCGACCGGTGGGTCGGATTATGCCCCCAAAACAGACTTTGGGCATGCCTGGCGTAAGATCACGAACATGGCATTGATTTGAATTGTACCCGTGAAGCTGTTTTCTGCCCCATGGATGAAAATATGTATTCCTTTCATATTTATACACCCCTTAACTGTAGTTTCTAAGCAGCGAACACTGAGGTTTGCGAAATATAAAACCAGATAAAAATTAACCACTAAATCAGTACCTGCATGTGTTGCGCAGTGTGTACGTTTCTGAGGCTTACTGCTGATTTATATTTTTCATTTAAAAAGGGAGTCACCCACTGAATGTGGGAATAAGCACCCTGCCCCACATCCAGTGGGTAACAAAGGATAGGGAGGTTTCCTGGTGCCTGGTGCTGAGTTCATTGATCACAAGGCTAAGGCTTCCTCCATCCAAGGCTATCGGACAGGATGAATAAACACCCTTTTGTAAATATGATAGTGGGAAACATTCATGTCTGGATTACAGTGGTACCTCGGGTTACTGGCGCTTCAGGTTACAGACTCCGCTAACCCAGAAATAGTACCTCAGGTTAAGAACTTTGCTTCAGGATGAGAACAGAAATTGTGCGGCGGCGGCGGCAGCAGGAGGCCCCATTAGCTAAAGTGGTACCTCAGGTTAAGAACAGTTTCAGGTTAAGAACGGACCTCCAGAATGAATTAAGTTCTTTTCTTTCAGAGGCTCACTATGTCAGGTTCCTACTGGAAGACCGGACAAATGTTAGAACATTAGCAGTGGCAAAGTTTTTATCGGTGGTTGCAAGATAAAATGAACCCTATATTCTAAACAAAATGCTTGTTTAACCTGGAGGTAGGCTGTATCAATTGTTTTGTAATGATTTGTTGGGTCTCTCGCCCGTAATAAAGATTGATGAATTAAGTTCTTAACCCGAGGTACCACTGTACTTCTGGAGCAGGACGTTATGAGTTCCTGCCTCGTGTCTCCATCCCAGTTTACTCAAAGGTTTTTGGTACCTTTAATAAAAGCCTGAAGATAACATTCTAATGTTGTCAGTACTGGACTCTCTCAAGTTTTCCTGACAAGATGGAGATGAACCCAAATATTTGCTATGGTGATTCACTGTCTTACAAACTCCCTGAGGTGGTGCCATAAATCAGAACTGATGCCAGAGGTCTTTTCTCTTTGTTATTTTAGGAAATCCCCAGAACAAACAAGCGTAAGTTTGGGTGTGTGCTCAGCTGTGAGGCTTTGAAGATGGTGCTCTCTGGAGACACAGGAAGGCATTAGACACATTTAGCTTCTTTTTAGCTACAGCCGTGTCCTCGTGTGTGTGCACACTCGCGAATGGAGTGTGTATATTTATCAGCTCTATTGGAAAGGCTTCATCTGATTTGTGCAGGGATAATAAGGAGAGACCAGTGAGCTGATTTCTATAGTCTGTTCATAGCTTAAACAAAGATCTGGGATTTTGAGGATAAAGACTGACTGAACTACAGCAGATTATGCAGCTTTAGTTTTGCAAAGATTCATTAAATTTCTCTCTGCGCCGCATTGTGGCCCCTCCCCTCCATTGGTATTCCAGATAAGAATTTTGAGCTTCTGAAATAAGAAGTATTTCAGGACTATCAAGCTGGCCTCTGCTACCTTCCTTAACTCTTTGTGCTTCGGCAGAATATAACAATTGTGCCGTTCTGAAAAGCACGTGAGGTGGGGGTTGGGGTTCTCTGCTGCGAATGAGGACAAGTACGAATATCTGATGTAAGCTTGAACAGAGATCTGTCTTCTGTCTGGGAATTTAAAACTGAAATTAGCCTCGTCCCATTGTAAAGCCCTCCCGCATCGCAAGAACCACCTCATTGCTAGCTTGTCTCAATGATCACCTTTCAAGATAATTCTAATGCAACAATTGCTCAGTTGTAACTCATTTGTAAAATGTCAATTCCCCCCCACCTTAAGCCATAGTGTCATTTGTACCTATGAGTGCTCTATCTGGATTGCAGGAGTGTAAATGTTCCAAAAATGCTATCGGCAACGCTTGTGATCTTTTGCTCTATAGGACGTACCTGACCATAAGATGCACCTGGTTTTAGAGGGGGAGAAGAAGAAGAAAAAAATTCTCCCTCTCTGCGCAGCGCCCCTTCAGCTAAACGGCAGGAGAAGCAGAGCCCCTTCCATTTCTCCTCCCGCTTCGCTGAAGGGGCACTGCGCAGGAAAGCAACGCGAAGCCTCCGGAGCACAGCAGGAGCTCCCACTGCGCTTCGGAGGCTTCGTGCGGCTATCCCTGGAGCCAATAGAGTCTTGCTCTCCTGGCTTCATGTTGCTTTCGCTGAAGCCATGGAGCCTGCATTCACTCCATAAGACGCACACACATTTCCCCTTAATTTTTGGAGGGGGAAAAGTGCGTCTTATAGAGCTAAAAATACGGTAACTAAAAGTAAGAATCCTTTCTTTCCACCCTCCCCTACATTTTAAGAATTCTTTAGCACTTCCTCACTGGAATTTAGTGTGAAAAGTCTTTCAATTTCCCCACATCTTGGTGGACTTCGTTACATAGCAAATGTGGGCTAAAATACGCGGTAGATGCTATGGTAGCCGGTGATCTGTATGGACTTTTACTTAGGGCAGATCGCATTGTGTGTAACAATGTTAAAAAGGGTCAGATAATCTGTAAACAGGGTCAAAGAGAGGTAATATGTTTGCATCTGAGCCTTGACTAGATTAAGGCAGATCCTCTGGGTGCTTTCTCAAATGACGTGGAATGCATGTTTTGTACCAGACACCATTGCAAATATTGTGTAACAGATTTGCTTTTAAAAAATCCTTTATTTGGAATACGCTTCTTGAAGCTTGACCATTTAATCCAGTTGTCCTGATGTCGTACATGAATAGCTTTACATGAATTAAAAAAAATGATGAGGGTAATATTTCTAAAAGTGCAGCTACTTGTGACACAAAAACCAGGACGGCAGTCAGGTCACCTGTCCACAGTCGACTTCACTATTGTGCGATGTTGTATATTTCTATTTAAATTATAGATGTTAAAACTATATTTGTATCTAGACAAATCTGGTGGAAGACAAGACTTCACCCCCGGAGGCGCATTCCATTGTCTTTTAAAACAGACGGATGCCAAGAACAATCTAGATATGTAAATTAGCATATGAAAAATCAGTGTCCTTTTTTACTTTGTGCTTTGGTGATGTGGACATGAAACTCCTACACATAAGCCAGTGTAACATGATTAAGAGTACAGGAATTACATAAGTAACCATCTGCCTGAATTCCTTTTAGTTGCCCACGTGCCCAATAGCTGAAGTGTAATCACATATTCTATTCTATTCTATTCTATTCTATTCTATTCTATTCTATTCTAAAGCCTTCCTCGAAGCTTTTTAAGCAGAGGTTGGAAGGCTGCCTGTCATGAATGCGTTAGCGTTGATTCCTGCATCTCAGGGGCTTGGACTGGACAACCTTTGCGGTCCCTTCCAACTCTACTATTCTGTGTTTCTATAACTCACTTTTCTGCATCAAGATGGGTCCAAAGTGACTCAAAAAAATAAATGAGATAAAAATATCAAAGCACAGTTCTCATCACAGGTAACAAAATACAAAAGAAGTCACAAAATACAAAGAAACAGCAACAAATAACAGCCCTTTCTGAATTTTGCAGTGGACAGCATCCGTTCATATGTCATCTGAATTATCATAGTGTAGATGCGTCATACAATAAATCATCTGGATAGGAGACATAGGTACCACTGTACCACTTGAAGATGAACACTGGTTCATGTAAATAAAACACTGATTTCCCAAAGTACAGTAGCATCCACCTCGTCTAGCGATCATTCTGGCGAACGTCTGTGGAAAACCCGGAAGTACCGGAACGGTTTACTTCCGGGTTTGCCACTCGCACATGTGCAGAAGCTCTAAATCGTGCTTCACGCATGCACAAAAGTGCAAACCGCTCCACGTGTGTGCACAGATGCAGCACTTTGCCCAGCGTCCTTTTCAGCTAGCGACTGTATACTCATGTTCCCCACTCTTTCTCCTAACCCTGAATGGTCCTGATATACTTTGAAAGAAGCTGGTAAAATTCAGGCTGCATGAGGTAACTGTTGTCGGAATCAAGCCTTAGTCAGAGGAATTTGCCACTCTCCAGGCACCCGGCTTGAGTTCCTTGTTGACCTCCCCGTCTGCGACTCCTGGCAAGATCAGGCGAGATCTCAATCAGCGATCCTCCTCTAACGTGAGAAGAACACACCACTCCTCCCCTGCCATCCCCAGGGAGGGGAGAGAGACAGACAGAAATGTATTTACATGCCTTTATTTCTGTCCTTCCAGCAGTACAGAGAAACGTGTCTGCACTTGCTTAACACCAACAGCAGAGAGAGAATAACTCCTCCCATGTACTTCCAGTACAGGTCAGGTGACACTCTGAGCTAACATCCTGTGCTCAGTACAGTTCCCACGGAACAGTCCCAAACATCAACATCCTGTTTGGCTTTCCAGCCACCTGGAGCACGCTGCTGCATTGCTCCTTTTTCGTAACAACTGTTAGGTGGATTGTAGCTGGTTAACTGACCGAACCCAAAGAGGGCTCGCTCATAATTCCTCGTCGTGCTGGAAAAAAGTTACACAAGCTGAGTGCCGCAGGATTGTGTCCTGGGCCCGTTGCTGTTCAACGTTTTGATAAACAACTTGGGTGAAGGTATTGAGTGGCTGCTCATCAAATTTGCTGATGACGCCAAAATGGCAGAGGTAGCCAATGCCGCAGAAGGCAGAATCGGGATTCAAGATGACTTTAACAAATTGGGAGAATTGGGCCAAACTAACAAAAATGGAAATCAGTAGGGATTAATGTAAGGTTCTGTACTTAGGGAGGAATAACCAGGTGTGCACGATGACAAACCTAAACAGCATCTTAAAAAGCAGAGACATCACCTTGCCAACAAAGGTCCGTATAGTGAAAGCTATGGTTTTCCCAGTAGTGATGTACGGAAGTGAGAGCTGGACCATAAGGAAGGCTGATTGCTGAAGAATTGATGCTTTTGAGTTATGGTGCTGGAGGAGACTCTTGAGAGTCCCACGGACTGTAAGAAGATCAAACCTCTCCATTCTGAAGGAAATCAGCCCTGAGTGCTCATTGGAAGGACAGATCCTGAAGCTGAGGCTCCAAGACTTTGGCCACCTCATGAGAAGAGAAGACTCCCTGGAAAAGACCCTGATGTTGGGAAAGATTGAGAGCACAAGGAGAAGGGGACGACAGAGGACGAGACGGTTGGACAGTGTTCTCGAAGCTACTATCATGAGTTTGAGCAAACTGCGGGAGGCAGTGGAAGACAGGAGTGCCTGGCGTGCTCTGGTCCATGGGGTCACGAAGAGCCGGACACGACTAAACGACTAAACAACAACTACAACCAGGTGTGCAAATATAAGATAGAAGATGCCTGGATTGCCAGTAGTGCGAGTGAAAAGGATCTAGGGGTCTTATTAGAACTACAGCCCCCAGCCTTCCCAATAAAGGAGGGGTGGCTATTTGAATGCATATCAGTCTGTGGTATGGATGTGCCTTGTCTGTTTTCTTTGCTACCTTGCTTTTAAAATCCTGTTCATCCTTTCTTTGTTTAAAATAAAAACTACAACAATTGCAATGCTGGGTGTTTTTTGTTTTTGTTTTAATTATAATGACACTTATTTTTTAATGCACAACCCTATTAGTAAATGTTAACATGCTGAGTGTTTGCTATTATTAAATCTTTTAACACAATATTTATCCTTCCAAATGATCTCTACCATAGTAGCACAGGATGAAATAATTCAGTCTAAAGTATTGTAGAAACAAAGCACCCCTGCAAATATGAACTAATTATGCACATATTATTTGAGGGTTAAAAAGAGCAGTTTATTTACATTATACTCTTCTTAATTCTATCCACTGTTTCACAGTTCAGTTCAGAGCATCTGTGAGGAAAAACTGTCAATGCTCTGACAATATGCACTTGATTTCTGGTTGGAACACTTCAGACAGCTATCTTGTGAAATCATTGAGATGACAAGACTCTAGCAAACAGTGAGAAGATGTGTTTTTGACATTATTTTTTATTAACACTGTCAACTCAATAGTTTGTTTTTTTAAAATGTTTTTACTGTGAATGCAGAAGATGGAGGGAAACAGAAACAGAACGATGTATGGAATGAGGGCGGGGAGGATTGTTTTTGCCTTTAAATATATATATATAATATTTTGGTCAGCAACAGTTTAACTTTAAACAGGAGGTGGTAAGCTTTAACAGCACCTATCTTCTGAATTTAACCAGACCTGAGGGGCCAAAAACACCACCCACCATATAATTCAAGTCATTTGCCTAACTTCCATTTATCTCCCGAATAGCTTAGTTAGTTAGAGGTGCTCTTAACACAGTGGTGTCCAAACTTTTTTCAAAGAGGGTCAGATTTGATGACGTGAAGGACCGGGAGGGCCAACCAAAGGGCCAACCATAGTTGTTAACCTTTTTTTAGGATTGAAGTTGTTGAGGTCTTTTAAAGAATTTTACCCCAGGAAATAAACTGCCACGGTTTGGCCAACCTAGCAGTTTGAAAGCACGTCAAAGTGCAAGTAGATAAATAGGTACTGCTCCGGCGGGAAGGTAAACAGCGTTTCCATGCGCTGCTCTGGTTCACCAGAAGCGGCTTAGTCATGATGGCCACATGATGTGGAAACTGTACGGTGGCTCCCTCAGCCTATAGAGTGAGATGAGCGCCGCAACCCCAGAGTCGGCCACGACTGGACCTAACGGTCAGGGGTCCCTTTACCTTATATATTTTAGCTGGTTTGCTAGAGGTTAAATACCAACGATACATTATTTTCATACCATTTTCTTTCAAAGTACAACATGTTGCAGACGGAGTCTGATGCAAATCAAGCCTGCACACAATCTCTTATCTTTCTTAGACTTTGCCTTGACATAGCGGTTGGAGAATTTGTGGCCAGTACTGTAGTAGGGCTTCTTTTAAGCCCTGCACACTTTTGCAAGTGTACATAGGTGCATCTAGGGACATCAGCAGCCACAGAAACTACTACTTTCATGTTCCTGGCTGTCCTGGATTCTGCTGAACGTGCTCGCAGCAACATGTATAGCTCAACAGAAGCTATAGCATGGTTCTCACCTTGAACCCTCTCTGCTACCCTTCGCATATGTCTTCAACAGTGTGTAGACAGTGGTTGTTGTAGAGCTGTTACAAACCTCCTCTGTGGCAGCTTAGAACAAATTCAGCTCTGGAGAATGGTGAGATTAGGCATTTGCCAATGCCTGATAGCATTTGCCTTTCACATGGAGCATGGAAGAAGGAATGATGATGATGGTGATAATTTATTATTTATACCCCACCCATCTGGCCGGGCCTCCCCAGCCACTCTGGCTCCCAACAGAATATTAAAAACACCATAAAACATCAAACATTAAAAACTTCCCTAAACAGGGCTGCCTTCAGATGTTTTCTAAGGGTCAGGTAGTTGTTTATTTCCTTGACAACTGATGGGAGGGTGTTCCACAGGGCAGGCACCACTACCATAATAATAATAATAATAATTTATTATTTATACCCCACCCATCTAGCTGAGTTTCCCCAGCCACTCTGGGCGGCTCCCAATCAGTGTTAAAAGCAGTACAGTGTTACATATTAAAAACTTCCCTGAACAAGGCTGCCTTAAGATGTCTTCTGAATGTCAGGTAATTATTTATCTCTTTGACATCTGATGGGAGGGCGTTCCACAGGGCGGGCGCCACTACCGAGAAGGCCCTCTGTCTGGTTCCCTGTAGCCTCACTTCTCGCAATGAGGGAACCGCCAGAAGGCCCTTGGCGCTGGATCTCAGTGTCCGGGCTGAACGATGGGGGTGGAGACGCTCCTTCAGGTATACAGGACCGAGGCCGTTTAGGGCTTTAAAGGTCAGCAGCAACACTTTGAATCGTGCTCGGAAATGTACTGGGAGCCAATGCAGATCTCTCAGAACCGGTGTTATGTGGTCCCGGCGGCCACTCCCAGTCACCAGTCTAGCTGCCGCATTCTGGATTAATTGCAGTTTCCGGGTCACCTTCAAAGGTAGCCCCACGTAGAGCGCGTTGCAGTAGTCCAAGCGTGAGATAACTAGAGCATGCACCACTCTGGCGAGACAGTTCGCGGGCAGGTAGGGTCTTAGCCTGCGTACCAGGTGGAGCTGGTAGACAGCTGCCCTGGACACAGAGTTAACCTGCGCCTCCATAGACAGCTGTGAGTCCAAAATGACTCCCAGGCTGTGCACCTGGTCCTTCAGGGGCACAGTTACCCCATTCAAGACCAGGGAATCCCCCACACCAACCCGCTCCCTGTCCCCCAAAAACAGTACTTCTGTCTTGTCAGGATTCAACCTCAATCTGTTAGCCGCCATCTATCCTCCAACCGCCTCCAGGCACTCACACAGGACCTTCACCGCCTTCACTGGTTCTGATTTAAAGGAGAGGTAGAGCTGGGTGTGATCTGCATACTGATGAACACCCAGTCCAAACCCCCTGATGATCTCTCCCAGCGGCTTCATATAGATATTAAAAAGCATGGGGGAGAGGACAGAACCCTGAGGCACCCCACAAGTGAGAGCCCAGGGGTCTGAACACTCATCCCCCCCCCCACTTTCTGGACACGGCCCAGGAGGAAGGAGCGGAACCACTGTATGACAGTGCCCCCAGCTTCCAGCCCCTCTAGACGGTCCAGAAGGATGTTATGGTCGATGGTGTCAAAGGCCGCTGAGAGATCCAGCAGAACTAGGAAACAGCTCTCACCTTTGTCCTTAGCCCGCCGGAGATCATCAACCAGCGTGACCAAGGCAGTTTCAGTCCCATGGTGAGGCCTGAATCCCGATTGGAAGGGATCCAAGCGGTCCATTTCCTCCAGGCGTGCTTGGAGTTGTTCAGCAACAACCCGCTCAATCACCTTGCCCAAGAATGGCAGATTTGAGACTGGGCGATAGTTGGCCAAATTGGCCGGGTCTAAAGATGTTTTTTTAAGAAGTGGTTTAATGACCGCCTCTTTCAGCGGGTCTGGGAAGGCTCCCTCACAGAGGGAAGCATTCACCACCCCGCAGAGCCCATCGCCCAGCCCTTCCCGGCTCGCTTTTATCAGCCAGGATGGGCAAGGATCAAGGAGACCACGGGGCTGTCCGGGCTCCATGCAATCGGAGAGGGCGCTTCGGAGCCAGACAGTCGATAGCCCTGGTTAACTCCGCATTCCAGCGTGCCACCAGGGAATCAGCTGAAAGGCCATCAACTTGGGATAAAGCATCCCCTACCACTCTCTGGAAGCCAATTGGATCCATTAAGTGGCGGGGGCAGACCATCCGAATCGGTCCCACCTCCCTGCAGAGGGGAAGGGTTGCGGAGAAGTCCAGTTGCACCAGGAAGTGATCTGACCATGGCACTTCTTTTGTTTCACTTTTACTTAGTGTCAGATCACCAACATCCATAGAGGTGAACACCAAGTCTAAGGCATGTCCACGGCTATGAGTTGGGCCAAACTTATTCAGGGACAGCCCCATGGAGGCCATGCTTTCCACGAAGTCCCGAGCGGCCCCTTGTAAGGTCGTGTCGGCATGGATGTTAAAATCCCCTAGGACGACCAAGCTAGGTGTCTCCAGGAGAACATCTGCCATGACCTGAAGCAGCTCGGGCAGGGAATCCTTGGTGCAGCGGGGAGGTTGGTACACCAGTAGGAATCCTGTACTGCCCCTATTGCCCAACTTCCAGAACATGCACTCAGAAAACTGGGTCTTCCCAATAGGACGCCTGGTGCAGACTAATGACTTCCTAAAAATCACTGCAACCCCCCCTCCCCGCCCACATGACCTGGGTTGCTGTGCATAAGAGAAACCTGGTGGACAAGCAGGGGCAAGGACAGGCCCATCTGCTTCATCCAACCAAGTCTCTGTTACACATGCCAGGTCAAGTCCTCCATCCATGATCAAGTCATGGATGGCAGTGGTTTTATTCATCATTGACCTGGCATTGCACAGCAACACTTTCAGGTCATGTGGGTTTCCCTTGCTGATTCCAGTATCCTTCCTGTCAGGACCAGACCTGGAGGCAGGGATAGTCCTCAAACAACGACTAAACCAGCCTCCTCGGTAATGACATGGTCTGGTCTTAGCTTAACTCCTCCTCCTGCCCGTGATCACTGAGATCGGGTGTCCCAATACATCCCCCCCTGTGGACCCTGCCCCACCCAATCTATTGGCTGAGGCCCACTCCCAGGCAGCCATGACCCTTCCCCTTAAAAAGCAAAATACAAACTATATAATAATTTAACAGAATAATAATAATAATAAAACAAAACAGAACAAAACAAAGCAAGAAAAAATTGTGCTGACTAAATGCTTATCCCACCCCAAGCAAAAATAAAATAATGAAATAATATAATATTATAAAAAAAACAACAACCACCATTTAAGGTGCTGCAATTTAAAAGCGATTAAAACATTTAAAACCATTTTGTCCATTGCTGCCGGTAGCTGCTCAGGCCTCTAAACTGTAGTGGTAGTGCAGGCCCCGCCCCCTAGGCCAGATGGAGTTGGCAGGAGAGGGAGCGGTCTTCCTAGCACTCACCAGAAGGCCCTCTGCCTGGTTCCCTGTAACCTCACTTCTCGCAGGGAGGGAACCGCCAGAAGGCCCTTGGTGCTGGACCTCAGTTTCCAGGCTGGACGATGGAGGTGGAGACGCTCCTTCAGGTATACTGGACTGATGCCGTTTAGGGCTTTAAAGGTCAGCATCAACACTTTGAATTGTGCTCGGAAACGTACTGGGAGCCAGTGTAGTTGGATTAGCTGTAGTTTCCGGGTCACCTTCAAAGGTAGTGTGCATTGCAGTAGTCCAAGCGAGAGATAACTAGAGCATGCACCACTCTGGCGAGACAGTCTGTGGGCAGGTAGGGTCTCAGCCTGCGTACCAGGTGGAGCTGGTAAACAGCTGCCCTGGACACAGAATTGACCTGCGCCTCCATGGACAGCTGTGAGCCCAAAATGACTCCCAGGCTGCGCACCTGGTCCTTCAGGGGCACAGTTACCCCATTCAGGACCAGGGAATCCTCCACACCTGCCTGCCTCCTGTCCCCCCAAAACAGTACTTCTGTCTTGTCATGATTCAACCTAAGTGTCCAGGCTGAATGATGGGGATGGAGACGCTCCTTCAGGCATACTCGACTGAGGCAACATGAGTTGCACAAAATGGAGTTGCATGTCCCATTTGAGGGATCTCACTGAGGATGCCTTACCAGGAGGCGTGCAAAATCCTGGAATCAAGAAATTTAAAACTTATTTACAGAAGTATTGTAAAATGTATGAATGCTGATGACATTGAATTAAAATGAAGGGGTTCTAGTAATAAGAGATAAAAATTTGAAATTTGGGAGGTAAAATAAATAAGGATAAAGTAGTAGGATACGAATTTGCTGAACTAATTGTTAAAAAGGGATATAAAAAAGGGAGGCGTGAGGAAGTCAGGAAAATAAGTTAATTGAAGATGAATAATTGGAAAAGAGTGATTTGTGTTTTTCTTATTCTACTTTTTGAGTGTTGATTGTCTTTTTTTGTTTTCTTGTTAAATGTTTGTATTTTATGTATCGTGAAAGTTTGTATTGTTGTGTTTTATATTTTCTTTGTGTTTTTATTGTTCTACTTTTCTATTGTTAAACTTAATAAAATATTATTTAAAAAATAAATAAATCCTGGAATCAACAGCAGGTGAGAGAGGATATGCTTTTGTTTTACTTGCCTCATAGCACAATCCCACAAGAACTGGAGATGGTTAAGATCAAATTACAGCTTTGTACACAGCACTTGTCTTATATTTTCCCCATCTTCCAGGCATTTCCAGGAGCTCAGCCACCCTATTTTCCCCTCCCCAGGGGGCGCTGAGGCAGCTCTGAAACCCCAGGCTTAAGGAAACTCACCATCGAGCTATTCAACTATCACTAATCTTAAAATGTTTAAAATAAATAAATAAGGGAGATCAGAGTGAAATAATTTAGTAACCCACAGAATTCATTTGGTTTAATTTATGCTAATCACAGCCTATTGGTGGTTCTGGCAGATAAAATAAAGCTGGTGGAGAAGATTGCATTGAATAAGCTGCAACAATTAACCCTAGAAATTATCGCTGGGAAAGTGGGTTCATCTTGTTCCTGAAAATAATATGGCCCGTAAATTCCGTTAATTGCTGGTGATTAAAGTATTGATTAAATGCTTCGAGTGGAAATTATATGTATATAATTACATCTATGTATATACTTAATCTAAGATATTATTTACTTGAGTGTGTGGATATATATATATATATATATACCAATATTTCTATTTGTATAGAAACCCTATCATAATTCATAAGTGAATTAATTGCTATTGCATCTCTCTCTCACACACATACACACAACCTTGGGATAGTTAGTTGTCAAAGTGATCCAAAAAAATGTTACTCACTCCATTTATATCCTTCCTTCAGGATGGTATACATGGGATCTTGCAACCCAGTTTTATTCTCAAGACAACACTGTGCGAGTTGAGTTAGGGCTCATAATAATAATATAATTATTAATTATTATTTGTACCCCACCCATCTGACTGGGTTGCCCCAGCCACTCTGGGTGGCTTCCAGCATATATAAAAACACTGTACAATTTTAAACCTTAAAAACCTTCCCTGTACAGGGCTGCCTTCAGGTGTTTCCTAATTACTCATCTCCTTAACATCTGATGGGAGGGCATTCCACAGGGTGGGCGCCACTACCAAGAAGGCCCTCTGCTTCCACAGTTAACTGTCCTCCACTCTTTCCAGGCATAGCTTTTTCTTTCTTTTTTTCTTTTGCTCCAGAGCTTCCCCCAGGAAAAAACTGCTCTTTAAAGCTGAATTGGAGCAAACCAATTCAATTCGGTAGCATCCCCGAATTGATGTTTGCTCCGATTGAGCGCAAAAGAGTGGGTTTTTGCAGTGAAAGCTTGGGGCAAACAAACTACACAAGCGGACATGGAGCATTAAAGCTCAGAGCTGTGGCAGGAAAGAGCAAGGCAAAAGATAAGTGTGGATAAGTCCTTAAGATTAGCTAGCCTTTTCAGCTTGAATTCATCTCATTGGCAGTCATTCACCACACTTGCTCAGGAAGTGGTCAGGTAAGGCTAATGGATGACATCTTATGTTCAGAACTGGGGGCTGATCTAAACTCCTAGCCCAGGGATATAAATTGCTTCTCTGTACATAAAGTAACTCCCTAAGACCCACTGGGTCAATTATAACACAATTTAGATCTCTTGCAGGACAAGAAGTTAAACAAAGGGGGAAAGGATTTTGGGAGTAAAGAATGATGAGGAATCTAGAAAAACAATTGAAGGAGAAATTTAATTGGAGAAACAGTTGATTAAAAAATCTAGTGATTACCAATATGATGAAAACAACTGCAAGTCTTTATTTACTTAAATAATGTACACCACTCATATCACAATGGGGAAAAGTTATATTTGTACATTTTAGGAGGAATCTCCACAGTTACAATGATAATATTAACTAAGATAAACTTTCTGTGATTATCAACTAGAATATCAATGCAACTATTTATTTATTTATTTATTTAGTCAATCAGTCAGGGCAAACCAAAGTGACAAACAAGCAAACACACACACACAAAGAAAGTAAACCCCACATGAGTATGTTGAAACCAAGAGTAAAGGGAAATACATTTTAAAAATCCGGCACACTGGGATGGCAACAATTAGTGCTGGAATTTATTTGGATAAATAAAAAAGGGAGAATTATGATGAAAAAGACAGAAAGAGGGGCTTAACAGTTCTCCATGAAAGGTGATATTGCACTGCTAACTGTATCAATTAGCTTTTAGAATGTATGGCAGATCTGCACACATTATTTGAGAGAAATTTGGTGAAGGTCCCATTATATAAAATATTGCAGGGTGAGAGCAAAGTTAGAATGAAATATACAAAACAAAATTAATTGATTTCAAACTGGTTCAGAATTTGGGATGAATGCAAAAGGCTGTTGAGCCCCAATAACGATAAAGAGATAAGAGAAGATAATTGATTTTAACAAATGAGTCTAGTGTGTTCAAAAAGTAAAGGAAGTTTAAAAGAAGGAAATTCTATCATCATGAATACTTTCAAATGAGAGCTTCTGTAAATAATTATCCAAGAATTAATCAGCAGGTAAGAAACCTAACAGAATTTGAGAAAATACTAACGTAGAAGGTGGATTGCTTGCTGTCAACGATATATAAGCAGCTACTTAAATATAATACTGAACCTGAACAGGTGAAGGAATTCATAATTAAAGAGGCAAGTCATGAGAAAGAATGTATATCCTCATGGTGTTAAGGGAAAACTTGTTGGAGGGGAATCTTACAGGTTTCTCTAAGTATGAATGTAAGAGAAGATATCAGTATGCTGATATTAACACACCACAGGGAATAAACAGAATAAATAAGAATTATTTTAGTGATTGCTGGAAATGTCAGGAAAAGAATGGAAATTATAATGTGATTGAACTGCCAGTTGGTTAAAAAGGGGCAGGGCAGGAAAATGTTTAAGAAGTTCGGAAGAACTATAGGATGTGAGATTGTGTTAGAACCATTGTTTTCTCTGATGTGGACAGTTCAGCCATGACTGAATATAAGAAAGACATTTCATATATGTTGTTAGCAGAAAGAGCACTACATACCAGTAAGTGGAGAATGCAAATGGTACTAACAGCAAATGAATAAATTGATAAATGCTGGGATTGCATTAGTAGTAAGATTGACCATAAGAACAAAGATAGCTTTTTAAAAAGCTAGAAGCCATGTGTTGATTATTATAAAGTAAATGTGTTACTTTCACAATCAAAGAGAGTTTTAAAGATTATTTTGAATTATTCTGAAAGGACTGAGCAAATGTCTTAAATTTTAAGGATAAAATCTTTTTATTTAAGCAGTGGATTAGATCTCTATTCATGTTGTATGCTGTGTTCTTCTGTTGCACTTACAGTAGGTTATACAGTATATGCTATACAGTATGTTAGTAAAGGTAAAGGGACCCCTGACCATTAGGTCCAGTCATGGCTGACTCTGGGTTGCGGTGCTCATCTCGCTTTATTGGCCGAGGGAGCCGGCGTACAGCTTCCGGATCATGTGGCCAGCATGACTAAGCCGCTTCTGGCAAACCAGAGAGCAGCGCACGGAAACGCCGTTTACCTTCCTGCCGGAGCGGTACCTATTTATCTACTTGCACTTTGACGTGCTTTCAAACTGCTAGGTTGGCAGGAGCTGGGACCGAGCAACGGGAGCTCACCCCGTCACGGGGATTCGAACCGCCGGCCTTCTGATCAGCAAGTCCTAGGCTCTGTGGTTTAACCCACAGCGCCACCCGTGTCCCATACAGTATGTTATACAGTGCTATTTTTCTAGAAAAATAGGTGCTGGAACTCACCACCCTCGTTCTCTTATAATGGCAATGGTGCCCACCTGAGAGGTGCCAGAACTGAGTTCAGCTTTAAAAAACCCCTGCTTTTGAAATGTATCATTAAAAAAAAAACTTTCTGCATACTATATAGAAAACTAACACCAGGAGGAAGATGGCTACACTAAATCCATCTCCTTAATGTGCTAAAATTACTAGTTTATTTTGTTCTATAAAAGGTAAAGGTAAAGGTACCCCTGCCCGTACGGGCCAGTCTTGCCAGACTCTAGGGTTGTGCGCCCATCTCACTTTATTGGCCGGGAGCCAGCGCTGTCTGCAGACACTTCCGGTTCACATGGCCAGCGTGACAAGCTGCATCTGGCGAGCCAGCGCAGCACACGGAACGCCGTTTACCTTCCCGCTGGTAAGCGGTCCCTTTTTATCTACTTGCACCCGAAGGTGCTTTCGAACTGCTAGGTTGGCAGGCGCTGGGACCGAACGATGGGAGCGCACCCCGCCGCGGGGATTCGAACCGCCGACCTTTCGATTGGCAAGTCCTAGGCACTGAGGCTTTAACCCACAGCGCCACCCGCGTCCCATTTTGTTCTATACTATTGCAGTAATATAGCATTTATAATAGATTAACTGCCATGGCTTCCCCCCAATTAATCCTTACAAATTAAGAATGTTACGAATTACAGAACTACAAATTCCAGGATTCCATGGGGACAAGGACAGAATACTGAGCCAGTTTAAACCAGTAGCATAGGCATCACTTCCTATTGCCATTTTTGCAGCCGCTACTGCAATGTGTATAAATTCTGTTGAGCATTCTGTAAATGATCAACTCATTTCACCATTTTAAAGTTTGACAACGTTACTAATTAGTATCTGGAACTTAATGATTAGTTTAGGATATTACGTTTGTCTTAAGTTCTTGAAAATCATACGGACAGTTCGTATGGTTGTTTCTAAGTATTTGCAAGTCAAAGGCGGAAGGCTGCAAATTCTTTCTACTGCCGAAACCCTTCTAGCTCTGACTCCTTTCAGGTAAAAAAAATAATAAAAAAATAAGGAAAGGAATGGAAAGGAAAATTCCAAACTAACAAGAGCTTCACTTTCTGCAGTGATGTGCTTGGGGGAAAAACTGTACTATTTCTTTCTAAGGCAAAAACGAAAAAATTAAAGTTGTATGAATGTCATAAATATTACATGTGCCAGGGTACCAGGAGTACCTGTAGTTCTCTGGTTTCTGAGGGTATTTTTTAAATTAACCCTTTTGTACATCTCAGGATTTTGGCACAAAGTATATATAAATATTCACATGCTGGGACTAAGGGATATTGAAAAATGCATTCATTCATATGAGGGGGAAACAAGTACACTATATTAAATATTCCTCTTTTGCTGCTGAATCTTGCAACTTTCAACAAATATTAATTAAGCTTCATTCTATCTGTTCTTCCCCTGTTACAGAGCCCTATGTTATTTTATTTTATTTTTTAAAAAACTACTTGTCTTAGCTGAGCGTCGTATGTTGTTGAAAGACTACCATATCACTAGTCCCATGTTAGTATTTCCAGAATCATAATGAGATAACATTTCTCACTACATTTCAGAGTTACATTTTGAAATAACTTCTTGCTCTTCTTTCCTGGTACCCAACTCCCTGTGTGGACACCATGGCAGTGAAAACAAGCCAGCTACAGCTAGTAAACCATTCTGAACTAGATTTTCTTTTCTTTCTTTTTTTGTTTGGCTTGTTACAAGTTCTGGGCTTGACCTAATTTTTCCCGGAGCTTGGTTTCCTGCAGTGAGCATGCTCATTTATTAAATCCCATCTTCATCCCTAGCAAATAAGTTTGACAGGTTTTTAAAGTCCCGCAAATTCCTTCCACCTGGGGACGATGGTTTCATATTACATAGAAAGCAGTAGAAAAACCAGGGCACTTTCAAGAGAATGGGTATGCAGACTAAGGCCCGGGGGCTGGATCCGGCCCAATCGCCTTCTAAATCCGGCCCGCGGACGGTCCGGAAATCAGCGTGTTTTTACATGAGTAGAATGTGTGCTTTTATTTAAAATGCATCTCTGGGTTATTTGTGGGGCCTGCCTGGTGTTTTTACATGAGCTGAATGTGTGCTTTTATTTAAAATGCATCTCTGGGTTATTTGTGGGGCATAGGAATTCGTTCATTATTATTTTTTTCAAAATATAGTCCGGACCCCCACAAGGTCTGAGGGATAGTGGACCAGCCCCCTGCTGAAAAAGTTTGCTGACCCCCATTCAGGAGTCTGAAAACAACTCTTCCCTGGGGGGGGGGCACTTAAAATGTTACAGCAAGTGTCACTGGAGCTAATCATCATGGGTTAGCTTACTTCTACAGTGGTACCTTGGTTCTCAAACGCCTTGGTACTCAAACAACTTGGAACCCAAACACTGCAAACCCGGAAGTGAGTGTTCCGGTTTGCGAACTTTTTTCAGAAGCCGGACATGCTCCGTTTTGAGTATTACACTTCCGATTTGAGTGTCACAATTCCAATTTGAGTGCCACACTTCTGCTTTGAGTGTTACGTTGAGGTCTGCCTGTTTTTGCTATTTATTTTGCGTTTTTGTGACTTTTTTTGTTTCGTTTTTGTGACTGTGTGGAACCCAGTTCAGCTACTGATTGATTGTGTGACTGCGGTACATTGTTTATTGCTTTCATTTTATGGATCAATGGTCTCGTTAGATAGTAAAATTCATGTTAAATTGCTGTTTTAGGGGTTGTTTTTAAAAGTCTGAAACGGATTAATCCATTTTACATTACTCTCTATGGGAAACGCAACTTGGTTCTGGAACGCTTTGGTTTTGGAACGGACTTCCAGAACGGATTAAGTTTGAGAACCAAGGTACCACTGTAATGGGCTGCGAAAGCATTTTAAAGCTCACAACTACATTAGCGAGGCAAACCATACAAGGCGAAACCAAAAATCATCACCTCAAGCATGAAACTCCCAGACTGGCTAGGCATACTCTTTGTTTTTTGAGGTTAGGCCTCATAGTAAAATGCGGAGCACGTTTTCATCTCTCTGTATTCAGGGTATATCTAACAGTCTATGGAAATGACCCCTGCATGAATTTAATGAAGTCAATTTGGCCCATGAAAGCTTCTGCCCAAAGTACAGTGGTACCTCAGGTTACATACGCTTCAGGTTACAGACTCCGCTAACCCAGAAATAGTGCTTCAGGTTAAGGACTTTGCTTCAGGATGAGAACAGAAATCATGCTCCAGCGGCGCGGCGGCAGCAGGAGGCCCCATTAGCTAAAGTGGTGCTTCAGGTTAAGAACAGTTTCAGGTTAAGAACAGACCTCCGGAACGAATTAAGTACTTAACCCGAGGTACCACTGTAATTACCCTACAGATTTCCGGTTCCTCCCTGCCTGAAGGGAGGCAGCTCCCCTCAACACCACAGGGAGACATGGACGAAGGAAAAGAGAATGATAGGTGTTACCGTATTTTTCGCCCTATAGGACGCACTTTTCCCCCTCCAAAAATGAAGGGGAAATGTGTGTGCGTCCTATGGGGTGAATGCAGGCTTTCGCTGAAGCCTGGAGAGCGAGAGGCGTCGGTGCGCACCAACCCCTCTCGCTCTCCAGGCTTCAGGAGAGCCCCACCACCAGCCCCACAAGCTCGGTGGACAGCGGGGAGGCGCTGGGTGCAAAAAGCAATTTCAGACCACCATTCAGAAGCAAAGGTTCTCTTCTTATTTGAACTTTCTTAATTGGCTTAAAGTAAGGCACGCTCTGGAGAAGATGCAATCGTCAGAACTGCAAACTATCCAGCAGCATTGATTTGAGGTTTGAAACGGAGAAAGGATTTCATTCTGTGTGGGAGGTGGTTGGCGGAGAGAGAAGCCTATGGCTATTGTTGATTCTGAGGTTTTTATATTTATGATTCAGCACCCCTCTCCAAACGTGTGTTCTAAAAGATATACAAGCGAGGATGGGTTGTTGCGTGGATAACATTGACATTAGAAGAATAACTGAAGGTGTGTGTGGTTGAAAGAGATGGAACGGGTTGTTAACAGCTTTGATTTTTTTTATGAAACAGTGGTATATAAGTATTTCTAAAAATAAAGTAAAATAAAATGGCTTGTGAGTCGCCTACCATTCAGTTCCACATGTTCCTACTGAGGTGGCATTTCCCTTAACTACCCACCCCAAGGCTATTCAAAAAACATCTTGTTTTTAGCAGGGAAGAGATCTAGCTTAACAAACAAAACCAGAAGACCATATAGTTTGTCTCTGTTGTTTTACTATATATTTTAAATTTATATTTATTGTATTATTGTTGCTAGTTCGGTTGTTGTAACTGATTACTGCTGCGTTGCATTTTATCATTTTCTACACGGCCCTGTACTCCGTCAGAGGAAGAGTGGCATATAAATTAAACATCTAGTACTGCTACAAATTTTATGTTAACTGCTTTGTGAGTTTTGCCTGAAAAGTGAATATCGTAAATAATAAAATAACAATTCTGAATTAAATCCTCCATGATTTTCACATTTTAGACTGTTGTTAGAGCTGATGTGAAGATATCTTTATTACATGTCCCAGCTATCCTTTATTTCAAAACCCCCCTAAATTGCCACCTAAAAGCAAATCCTTTTGTGGCTCCTTAGACCGACACCTCCCTGTTTGCTAATTCTGCTCTCCCTGCTCCTAATCGACCTAAGAGATGAATGCTTAATTACAAGCTGAAAATGTGGCATTTGCAGAATGATTCCCTTCCCTGCAAATGTCTCCGCTGATACTGTTTGAAACTCATCTCCATATGTCTTTACTATCTACTAACAACAGAGTCCTGCAGCAGCTGCTGCCTAAGCAGTTTCTGCCTTCTTTTTTTAATAAGCAGAAAGCAAGTCTTGCAGCTCATTTCCCCAGTAGTGTAGTATTAAAGAGAGAGAAGGGGGGGGAGCAGCAAACAAGGGCACAGATTAAATTCTTTTAACCCTTTGCTGACTTGCCTTCCTCCACCACTACCCATTTTAATTTTATAATTTGGTTTCCAGTCATTTGAGCTGGGAGACTTTCTGCTACATTTCTCCCATCTCCCTCCCCGCACCCCAGGCCTTCAGGAAGCAAGAAGCAGCCGACAAGAGCTTTGCATTTCTTGCCACATTTCAGCTACTGCATTTTAAACTGGATTTTTTCCCCGGAAGCATGCAGCGGCCATGGCAGAAGGATGGGATCTCTTCGAGCCCTGTTTGGGAGTTAGGTGAAGGGGGAAGGGAATGGCGGAAGGCTCCTGATCTGGGTATATCTGAGATGAGTGCAGACGCATGCACACCACTTGGGAACCTTACGTTTTCGGAGGCTTTGAAATGAATGCATGTAGCTCAGGAATCGAGACTGCCCCTCTCACTTCTCCACGGAATAATGTTCAAACAGGACTTCAGTATATATGCATGAATGAGGGATGTCTCTTTTTTCCACAGTAGCCCATCACACTGGTAAAGTAAAGGTAAAGGTACCCCTGACCATTAGGTCCAGTCGTGGCTGACTCTGGGGTTGCGGCGCTCATCTCGCTTCATTGGCCGAGGGAGCCGGCGTACAGCTTCCGGGTCATGTGGCCAGCATGACTAAGCCGCTTCTGGCGAACCAGAGCAGCGCACGGAAATGCCGTTTACCTTCCCGCCGGAGCGGCACCTATTTATCTACTTGCACTTTGACATGCTTTCAAACTGCTAGGTTGGCAGGAGCAGGGACCGAGCAACGGGAGCTCACCCCGTCGCAGGGATTCGATCCACCAACCTTCTGATCGCCAAGTCCTAGGCTCTGTGGTTTAACCCAAGTGCCACCCGCGTCCCTATCACACTGGTAAAAAGCAGCAAATATTTATTGATCTTGGATGCTTGTCAAATGGAGAGCGACAATTGACTCTGACATTCAGGTGTTTCTGAAAATGAGTTAAGTTCCTTAGCCACACTGTAGTGCATGGGTAGGCAACCTGAGGCCCTTGAGCCAGATCCGGCCCAATCGCCTTCTCAATCCTGCCCGCGGACGGTTCGGGAATGAGCGTGTTTTTACATGAGTAGAATGTGTCCTTTTATTTAGATGCATATCTGGGTTATTTGTGGGGCATAGGAATTTGTTCCTTATTATTTTTCAAAATATAGTCTGGTCCCCCAAAAGGTCTGAGGGACAATGGACCTGCTGAAAAAGTTTGAGGACCCCTGCTATAGTGTGTTGTCAGAGGGCTATTTTTAGATATACTGTGCAACCTCACAAGTAACCCTACAAAAGTTAATAGCCCATACATATTATTGTAAGTTATTTCTGTTATATAGACATCCTGGGGCAGTTTGTCAGCCTTTGGTCAAAATAAGATTTTGAAGATTTCTACTGAGGCAGAAAGGGACGCGGGTGGCGCTGTGGGTTAAACCACAGAGCCTAGGACTTGCCGATCAGAAGGTCGGTGGTTCGAATCCCCGTAACGGGGTGAGCTCCCGTTGCTCAGTCCCAGCTCCTGCCAACCTAGCAGTTCGAAAGCATGTCAAAGTGCAAGTAGATAAATAGGTACTGCTCCGGCAGGAAGATAAGCGGCGTTTCCGTGCGCTGCTCTGGTTTGCCAGAAGCGGCTTAGTCATGCTGGCCACATGACCCGGAAGCTGTACGCCGGCTCCCTTGGCCAATAAAGCGAGATGAGCACCGCAACCCCAGAGTTGGCCACAACTGGACCTAATGGTCAGGGGTCCCTTTACCTTTTACTGAGGCAGAACACCCAGGAGGTTTGATAGAAAGCTAAAAAATTGTGACTGGGCTAGCTAGGAACATTTCTCAAGGAAGGCTGTTGTTTCACACATGCCTGTGTTATGTAGTTAAAAAGAGCTTCATTAAAACTAGCAAACAAAGGGCTTCCGACTATCAAATTTGACCCACCTTTTCAGTGATGTTCTTGTTCAGGCAAAATAAGGAATTTTGGAGAAAGCTAGAAGTTTTTTGGGGGAGGCATGGTGAGGATTCCCCCCCCCAAATAACCAGGTTTTGTAATCTTCCAGTGACACAAGAGTCACAAAGCAGACATGCCATACACGTTATATTGTCCCTGTATGCATTGGCCCCTGTTTTCCCATTTTTCTTAGATTCTTTGAAGTCTTTTGACCTGGTTCACAGTCACTTTAAGTCACAGTTAAGCTCACCTGTGGCTTAAAGATGAATATGGAACATGCTGGCAAAAAATTACAGCCAATTTGCTTCTCTCTGCACTCCTGGTGCTTCTGCACGACCAGAAGCTAAGATGTGCTTTTGCTTAGCGTTCTGTCCCATTTGGGCTCGTGGTTTGCTTCCCCTAGACAAACCACAAGTGGTAAGCCAAGAGCAAATCTTGGTTACACCTCATGGAGATGTGTAAACTGGAGAGGTGGAGGGGAGACAGGTTCAAAAGTCCTCAGATCACATCTAATCCTTGCTGGCATCGCCTGCTCCTGTGGAGCTCTCCGTGGTGCTGCCTTACTCCCTTGTGGGATCAGAGCATCCTTCTTGCTTGCCAGGCAGAATTGAGATGAACAAACAGGGGTGGCATCCTTTGCTTCTCTGTCTCACCAGCAGCAGCACCTCCTGAGTTTGAAAGGAATAGGCTCAAATCAGGCACTTGATGAACCTACTAATTTATTATTTCAGTCATGACCTGTTCTGAAGGGTCATGATACCAGAAACCTGTTGAACCTAAGCAACCCAGTCAGATGGGCTGCTTATTATTATTATTATTATTATTATTATTATTATTATTAGCCTTAAGTGTTGCAGTGCTGCGATGGGAAGCCCAGGCACACTAAGCTCCCTGAAGGAAAGGCAGGACATAAAGGTTATTAATAAATAAATAGCCTTTTAACTAATTTGAAAATATAAATAAATAGCCAGAAAAAATGGTGTACTACTCCCCCTTTTTAAAAAGGAAGAAAGAAAAGAAAAAGAAAGAAAGAAAAAGATTGATCTTTGGGGGGCCTATCTGTTTGCGCTGGCTTTCATAGACCTGTTCTTGAAAGGATGGCATCGAAATTTCATGGTACCCCCATAGTCTCTCTTTGGTGATGACTGAAAACATTGTTGTGCGGTTCCCCTTCAAGGGCCTTCTTCTGCAAAACCTTTGCAGTGCCTTCTGTGCAGTGCTCAAGGAGCCCAGCCATCTGCTTTCCTCATGAAAATATGACTCCATAAGCCAGATGGATGTTTTGCTGCTGCTACTCTTATTATTCACCTGGAACCTTTAAAAACTGCTGTGCAGTTTGAATAGTTTGAGAGTCATGAACGTTGCACACTGACGTCTGTATGCTCCTTACTTCTGCCATAATGTGTGTATTTCCTCTCTCCCAGAAGTGGAAATATGGCTGTTGCTGTGCTGGCATCAGAATAATCCATTGTCCTTAATCCTCAGTAACAGATTAATTGCTAACATTAGAGCCCAAAGCTATTCTGCACACACACACACACACACACACACACACACACACACACCTACCTCTTCCCCTCCCCCTCCTTCAGCCAGCATGCTGTGAGCTTTGAATAGATTTTGTGTCCTGGGCTTCTGATGGGTAGAAAACAGTTCAACTTTGCAAAAAAATAAATACAAGGGTTGTGGGTTTTTTTGAGATTATTGACCTGCCCACATTTGCATGTATCTGTTTGTCACATGGCAGCTTGAGCATAAAGTGGGTATGTTGATTACTTGCTTAAAATAAAATGAGTATAAAGAAGTTAACAGTAAGACTGAAATGATTTTGCCAGGAACTGCAGGGCATAAGCTTCATTTATACCTTCAGACACGGTTTTTGCCATTTTTTTATCACCCAAACCTGTGACATAGATTCAGCTGGGTAGGAGGTCTGGGCCAAGTTCAACCTGTGAGATTCATAGCTGAGTGGAAATTTGAACCCGGTCCAACTCTGGCGCTTTGCTTGCCACGTTACGCAGAACCTGTTATTGCACTCGGCATACAGTGGTACCTCAGGTTAAGAACTTAATTCATTCTGGAGGTCCGTTTTTAACCTGAAATTGTTCTTAACCTGAGGTACCACTTTAGCTAATGGGACCTCCCGCTGTCGCCACATGATTTGTGTTCTCATCCTGAAGCAAAGTCCTTAACCCGAGGTACTATTTCTGGGTTAGCGGAGTCTGTAACCTGAAGCGTCTGTAACCCAAGGTACCTCTGTGCACGCGTGGGTCGCGATTCGCCGCTTCTATGCATGCGCGTGACATCATTTTTCGCATCTGCACATGCGCAAGTGGCGAAACCCAGAAGTAACTCTTTCTGGTACTTCTGGGTCACCGCAGGATGCAACCTGAAAAAACGTATCATGAAGCAAATGTAACAAGAGGTATGACTGTACTGGTTTTTGGAATGAATCAACTGGGCTGACCCCATTCCTATCACCAGACATCATAGAATGCCAGCTGTCATGTGTGTGTGTGTGAGAGAGAGAGAGAGAGAGAGAGAGAGAGAGAGAGAGAAAGAAAGACTCAAGACGAAGGAAAACCTTCCTATATACCTGCTCCTTGATCCAGAGAGATTGTCCCCTTCTACCATAACTTCCCTATTCTGAGAAATAGTATTTTAAATATATATTTCCTTGGGTGTGTTTCTTTTGTATTTAGATACAAGGCGCTTTCAGGTAACCATTTTTTAAAAGAAAAATATTGTTTGCTTGCCCATGGTTAGTGGTGATAACAGAAATATTCAGAGGATGATGTCCAGTAGTGGCTGACAGCCAGCATAATTAACTCTTGCTAGAGCAATGGGACTTTCCCTTCTTATCCTCTCCCCTTTCCGCCCCTCCAGAGGGTCCCCCAATCTTGCAACAATAAGCAGGGGAACATTATTTTCTCTTCCAAAAAGCTGCACCCACTCCATATTAAATTTCAGCTACTGCGTCACTTAAAACAAATGCTGGTGGGGAAATAAATTCTACCTTTCTCGCAACTATTTAAGGAGAAAATTTGGATAGTTCTGAGGACAGTACTGCGTGGATATGTTTGTCAAAAGGTAGTTTATTTAGTGGAGCAGACATTCCCGCGATAAGTCCCTTGTGGCCAGTTCAGACTTGCAGACCAAGCTAGCGATGTACTTTTTTCAAAGGAAGGCCGTGGTAGGTGATGTGTGTCTCCCTACGGCTTTGTAGATGGGGTTGCAGACAATGGATTAGAACCTCAGCCCGTTTAAGTCACCAAAGATCTATCAGCCGCTGTGAAGCCAGCCTGACTGACACTAAACAAGGGAGCACTCTCATTATTTCTAGGGATCAAGACAAACTGCACGCTCAAAGGTTTTCCTGGGCCCTGTGACGGGATGAAACGCAGGGTTCTGCCTTAGCTTGCTTTGTATGGTCCGGTACAGTGTGCACAGGAATGTATTGGTATTTCAGGACAGGAAGAGAGGAAGTGCAAAATCAGTGGAGAGTTTTGGAATTATTTATTAGCTGTTGTTGTTTAGTCGTTTAGTCGTGCCCGACTCTTCATGACCCCCTGGACCAGAGCACGCCAGGCACTCCTGTCTTCCACTGCCTACCGTAGTTTGGTCAGACTCATGTTCATAGCTTCGAGAACACTGTCCAACCATCTCGTCCTCTGTCGTCCCCTTCTCCTTGTGCCCTCCATCTTTCCCAACATCAGCATCTTTTCCAGGGAGTCTTCTCTTCTCATGAGGTGGCCAAAGTATCCGAGCCTCAGCTTCAGGATCTGTCCTTCCAGTGAGCACTCAGGGCTGATTTCCTTAAGAATGGATAGGTTTGATCTTCTTGCAGTCCATGGGACTCTCAAGAGTCTCCTCCAGCACCATAATTCAAAAGCATCAATTTTATAAGCTACCAACATAATAACAGAGCAGCAATCCTTCTTATATAAGATCTGATACTGTAGCATCGTGACTGTATTTTGTACCTCTTTCAGGAGCCATTTGGGTAGTTAACATTATACTCTGCAGCCATTAAATTTTTGGTCATTGAAAACAAGAAAATGAACAAGATATCAAGGAAAGGCATGCATGGGATTGTAGGCAAACTATAGTTGCCTTGAGATGAGGTGTGTGAAAAACAATAATGAAGATTTTTTTCTACTGGGAGTGATCCACCCAAATCTCCTACGATCACATGCATGCGCTTAAAGCCCAACTGCATGTCTGTAATTACTTTCTGTGTTTCAGTCTTCCCCTTTTCAATACAAATTCTCAGCATGGCTCCCAGTACAAACTGAAAACAACAATAATCGGATTAAATGAACTAAGTGACAAATCATTACAAAGCAGAAAAGCAACATCACCAGATAAAAGCAAAGTTTAAAAAACGTAGACCAGAAAGGCGAAGGAAAATAAAAAAGGGGTTCTAGGTGAACTTAATGGGGCAGAAAGTTTCGAAGCCAGAATGTCTCTTTCTTTCTTTCTTTCTTTCTTTCTTTCTTTCTTTCTTTCTTTCTTTCTTTCTTTCTTTCTTTCTCCCTCCCTCCCTCCCTCCCTCCCTCCCTCCCTCCCTCCCTCCCTTCCTTCCTTCCTTTCTCTTTCTCTCTCTCTCTCTCTCTCTCTTTTTCTTTCTTTCTTTCTTTCTTTCTGAAAAGCAGCTTCAGGAGATGGCTGTTTGGAAGGGAGAAATGTCAATTAAAGAACAGCCCTCACTTTGTCACTTTTTGGTCCAAATCTTGTACCTGCTTTTTCTTAAAACAAAACAAAACTCTATTCTCTTCTATCATGAAGTTACTCCTCACTCACTTAACACACAACACAGGCTAATATTCATTCATTCATTTTATTTCATAAAATTTAAATAGATGTGCCATTGGGACAAGGCCCTGGACTTTGGGCCAGGGTCCCACTCTACAGGATGAGTATTGATGCATTTCCAAAAAAGGATATTGGTTTCCATCAAATTTCCAGCTATACATATAAAATAGTGTAGACAAATTTAGAAAGAATTACTGTACAGTAATTTAAATAGGAATATAATACATCTGGCCATAGTGAGAGAGATTCTGACCCAGTGACCTGTGTGTTTCTCAGTCAGCTGTCTAGATGTAACTGTTGATGGGCAGCTACAACACCCCTGTTCTCCTTTCTTGTGGTTCTTCGTCTTTAAACTGAACAGATCAGACAGCCATTCAGCAGATGATATTTTTTCCCATACAGAGATTCTGACCTCTGTAAATTAGGACATAGGACCACTCTAAGAATGAGCTGTCTTGCCACATTTTGAAGTGAAGTAAATGCATTATAAATAGTGGGACCTTCTTCAAATCCAGAGTTTATAATTACCTAACTGTGCCGCTTATAGATAATGTTCTGTTTTGCAAATTGTGACAGGGAGGCATAACAAGTTGGCATAAAAAAAATGTTTACAAGAGAATGAGAAACTTGCAGAGACTTTATGGAATTGGTAGAGTTGTCCACAGGAGAGCGGTGAGTTGAGAACCATCTCTAACATTCTGATTATTAACTGTCAGGCAGCAGAGGAACCAGCGCCCATGGCAGGTTGCCAGGAATGGATAAGACAAGGAAAAGTCTTTACCATCTGCTTTTATTCAATATTTACAGAGAGAGGTTTGGGAATGCAGCCTCTTGGAATAATGGTGTTGTTCTGAGTAAATCTCTTCCACTTCTTCATTTGTCTTTTTTTTATAATTAATTTTTATTCAAATTTCCAATAACCAATCCAATTACAATTTAACTTCCAATTTAACTTATACATCTTGAAGACTTCCGTCAGCCTATCTGACAATTTCCATAATTTTCACAACTTTTCACATTCCTTAAATTTATGTTGCACTTTAACAATCCTTATTTTATCTTTTCATTTAGGCGACATTCCTATCTATTCTTTTCACAGAGCTTCCTGAAATCCAACAAGCGTTATTTCCTGATCACACACAGTTTTGATATACTCTGTAAATTTGTTCCAGTCCTCGGTGAATCTCTGATCGCGTTGGTTTCGAATTTTACATGTTAGTTTGTCCATTTCTGCATATTCCATCAATTTCATTCTCCATTCCTCCCTCGTTGGCATTTCTTCCTGTTTCCATTTTTGAGCCATCAAAATTCTGGCCACTTCTTCATTTGTCAACAGCACCACCACTCCCTACGGCTGCCACTTTGGGCCACCTGTCTCCGAGCCCTTTACTCTCCTACTTTTAAGGCTCGCCAGGTTCTGGGAGATGGAGGGTCTGGAATGCTTTCCAGTGATAACATGTCAGCCAGCTGTTCCTGCTCTGCCCCTTCCTCCTCTCCCATGATTTCCCAGCTTTCTCCCTCATCTGCCTCTGAGCTGCTACCTCCCTCAAACCACAGTTGTAAATATATACTGCCTTCCTCTTTGTGCGGGTTCTGTGGGTTACCCGAGAGGCAAGGTCCAAGTCCGGTCCGTGGTCAAGGTGCAACGTGGAGGCAGTCTGTAGTAGCTGAAGCTGGGTGCAGGGCAGGGAGTCGAGTGTAGTCAGGAACAGGCGTGCAAGCAGGAGCCAGGGCGGGTCAGGAGCTCTGGCAGGAAAGCAAGACAGGGTACAGGCAGGAACTAGCAACCAACAATGTTGCTCCCGCAACTTGGGACTGGGGCTGGCCGGCTTTTATCTGCCCCGAGGCATAGGGCGGCCCCGGTCCACAGGTGACTCGCCTCTCCTGGCCTGGAGGCAAGCACTCCTCCTGCAGGAACTTAGTTCCATCCGCCTCTCTGCCCTGAGCCTCTGCAGCTCAGGAGAGGCTGGAGGGTTACCAGACCCAGAGGCAACGTCAGTTTCCCCTGACGGGGCTGAGAGTGGAGCACCTGCAGGCAGTGGGTCCTCCAATCACCTCAGGAGCCAGAGCAGGCTCATCTGATGCCTGCACCTGAGGATCCAGCACAGGTGAGGACCCTTCAGGCTCATGCCCCAGCCCTGGTTCAGCTGGTTCTGGAGGTGGGGAATCCTGTGCAGGCTGGGATCCCTCAGGTTCAGCCTCCGAATCTGAATGCCAGACCATCACACTCTTCCTCCTCCCTGGAGGGGTCAGGATGGGGAGGCGGTCTCCCTCCACCCTTCCTCCTCTGCCCAGTCCCTGACATCAACATTGTTATACAACTTTCATAAGAATTATACTATACTAGTTTACAAAGAAGCAGCACTAGGTCTTGCCGATCTTGTAGCTGAGCCACTAGGCAATCCAAGAGCAGCTAAGACAAAAGAGCATGCCTGATTCAGCAGTGACTTGATCCATGCCGATCTGGCCATCAGCACTGGTTTTGCTGAAGTACAGCCTCCTTCCCTTTTCTCCTGGTTAATATCAGAAATGGTGAGGGTGAGGTGGCCAGGGTGGTTGACACAAGACTCACAAGTGTCCTGACCGACATCAGCCATGCGGCTTCATGGTTTATCACAGAGCTAAAAGGTAAAGGTACCCCTGTTGTCTTTGTCCATGGAGTTTTCTTGGCAGGGATACTGGAGTGGCTTGCTGGTTCCTGCTCCACGTGGATCACATTTGGTCAAAACTCTCCACTATGACCTGCCCATCTTGGGCGGCCCTGCAAGGCATAGCTCATAGCTTCTCTGAGTTATTCAAGCCCCTTCGCCACGGCAAGGCAGTGGTCCATGAAGGGATCACTGAGCAATGACAAACCTAGACAGCATCTTGCCAACAAAGGTCCATATAATTAAAGCTATGGTTTTCCCAGTAGTGATGTATGGAAGTGAGAGCCGGACCATAAAGAAGGCTGATCGCCGAGGAATTGATGCTTTTGAATTATGGTGCTGGAGGAGACTCTTAAGAGTCCCATGGACTGCAAGAAGATCAAACCTCTCCATTCTTAGGGAAATCAGCCCTGAGTGCTCACTAAGGACAGGTCGTGAAGCTGAGGCTCTAATACTTTGACCACCTCATGAGAAGAGAAGACTCCCTGGAAAAGACCCTGATGGGAAAGATTGAGGGCACAAGGAGAAGGAGACAACAGAGGGCGAGATGGTTGGACAGTGTTCTCAAAGCTACCAGCATGAGTTTGACCAAACTGCGGGAGGCAGTGGCAGATAGGAGTGCCTGACATGCTCTGGTCCATGGGGTCACGAAGAGTCGGACACGACTAAACAACAACAACAAAGGGACTCCTAACCATTAGGTTCAGTTGTGGCCGACTCTGGGGTTGCAATGCACATCTCGCTTTATTGGCCAAGGGAGCCAGCGTACAGCTTCTGGGTCTTGTGGCCAGCGTGACTAAGTGGCTTCTGGCGAACCAGAGCAGTGCACGGAAACACCATTTACCTTCCCACCAGAGTGGTACCTATTTATCTACTTGCACTTTGACGTCCTTTCGAACTGCTAGGTTGGCAGGAGCAGGGACTGAGAAATGGGAGCTTACCCCGTCGCGGGGATTCGAACCGCCGACCTTCTGATTGGCAAGTCCTAGGCTCTGTGGTTTAACCCACGGCACCGCCCGCGTCCCTCTGTCACAGAGCTAGGGGCAATGAAATGGGGAGCGCTACAGTAAGAGGAGGAAAATTGGTATGGAATCCAACTAAACAAGGGGGGGGGGACTGCTCTGGAATGTTTCCTCTGGTGGTGAAGGTGGTGAAACGATTCTGTTTTTCTTCCACCGTTGTGTAGGCTCACTGTAATTCAGTACGTTTTTCTGTGTGGCAAGGAGCCTTAAACCAACTGTGATTCATTGGTGAAACGCTTTGGGGATAAAATCACAAACATCCACTCTGACTTGGACTGTGCTTTTTATGTGACCTCTGATGGATGCATTCCCGCTTACTGGATTTCTTTGGATATTTTTGTTACACCGAAGGATGTGGGAAGGATTCTTGGACAGGCGAGGCCTGCCAACTTGACTAAAATATTGGGGGGAGGGATCAGATAAGCCCCCCACCGTAGAATCAATCACATGATGTGGGGCACGCACACCATTTGAATGGCAATACCCATTAACCTTAGGGGGGGTCAGCCCCCTCAAATATTTTAATGGGGGGGCAAAGGGAACTTGACCCCTAGGAGTTAGCTCCTGTGCTGAACACATTTGAGCCTTGCTCTTCCTGGCTATTTAAGGCAGCATAGTTGAGTTTTGCTAATTAAACAGCAACCGCCACTAATGCCTTAATGAGAGATAGTGTCATGCCCACTGTTGTGAAGAAGGCATTACCGAAGTGCCCATTACTGAAGAAACCAGCTCTGATGTAATTAAGTAATGTTTGGCCTCAAAGGTGTCTGAGCATGTCATGATGGCATAGATCCAGGTTTTCCTGGAGGAATCTGAATATCTTGATCCCATTCAGTCTGGCTCCTGGCCAGGTTATGGGATACCTTTCTCCGAGTTGGACAGGGAAGTGCAAACCTATTGATTTTACTGAACCTATGTTTTCGTTCAGGCAGTGCTTTAAAACTTATTGGTTCTGGTAGGCCAGGCATAGGCGAACTTGGCCCTCCAGATGTTTTGGGACTACAACTCCCATCATCCCTAGCTAACAGGACCAGTGGTCAGGGATGATGGGAGTTGTAGTCCCAAAACATCTGGAGGGCCAAGTTTGCCTATGGCTATTGTAGGCCTTTGAAACATCAGGGAAGTGGTAAAACCCTCTGTACTCTCCCCAGCAAACTGTTAGCAGATATGATATTTCGTATTGTCATTTAAATATTGTTTTAATTATTTTTATTGTTAGCTGCCTTGAGCAGTCACAAGAAGAAGGATTGGGAATCATGTATGGTGGTGGGAAAGAATGAGTTGATTTTATTTTGCTTCATTGCGAATCAGTTGTTTTTTTAAAAGGTGAAATTTATACTTTTTAGCTCAATTTCATTTTTAGTTATTTTGCTGCTTGGATTTAGTGGATTTTCCTTGCATTTTTTGCAGCTGATTTTTATTTGGCAATGTTTATTTTGATGCTGATAAGGATGCTCTATTTAGTTACGTTATATAGAACGTAGAAATTCTCTCCTTTTTGTTTTGGTATTTGCTGTTTAAGATGTTTTAACCTATGTTGTAAACGGCTTAAGAGTTTTGCTTAACTACGAGCAGTATATAAATGGTCCAAATAATTTTATTTTATTTTAAAAATCATCATTGTCACCCCATTTTTTCAGCTGAGGAATATTTCCCTTCTAAATTACATACAATTTTTGTATCTACTACTTTTGAAGTATGGGTACTTAATTTATCTGTATAATTTTTCTGAATAGTGATTACAAACAGTATATTTTAGAATGAGTAAATAAATCTATTATTTATAATTTGATTGGGATTATCAGGTGTTGCCTAAAGAGTACTTTTAAGATCACATCATTTTGTCCATGGAAATCCATATTTCACTGGATGCCGGGCTGCTGCTGAATCTGGCATCCCTTGTTTGAATTGCCTCCTCTCCTGTGTAATATAAAGAATAATATATACCTTATATTATAGCAACATTGCATTATTTCTGTACTACCCCTTTGCCACATCCTTAGCTGCAGATGGCATGTGTGGAAGAATTTGTAATGTGGAATAGGAGAATGATACCACAACGTGGGGTAGTCTACCCCTCCACATTATAGATGAGAGGAAGAAAATAGGGTTTACCGTATTTGGCTCTTAAAGCAATCTAAATATGGTATCACAGTACAAATATGAGCATGTTTTCACTTCATATTCTTACCAGAGCTTTGTTGGAATATAAGCGAATGCAGACATACTGTACTTTTGGATTTAGGCTAAGCTTATTGCTCTTAGTTCCCACTGAAATCAATTGGTTTTAAGGCGAGTCATGATTTAAGTTCAACTGTCTTAATCTGAATCCAAGCCATACTCTTTCAGTATCCCTTTCACTTTTTTCATCTACAGAGGGCAGTTTGCAAGACTTTGATAGGCGTGCATCAATTTTTGTATGTATAAGATGATCTACAATTATACATTGGCAAAGATAGCTGAGGAAGGAAAAGAAGATAAAATGTGTGGGCGTGCTAAAGTATACTGGTTGATATAATACTGTGTTGGGTGCAATATTATTGAGGTTGCAACTGTGGGTATATGGAAGTATTAGCCTTCTGGGGGCTGTAGCAGATGCACAAGCTTCTGGCAGCTTCTAACAGGGTCTTAGTGGAAAAGAAGCCCATAATTCTAATTATGCTTAATAGTTAGCATAATTATCTGGCTGCAGAAAATCAAGACAAAATGTTCTCTAGGATGAAAAGTCATGAACCTGTGTAGGGTAGTGTTATACCTGAATCAGTCAAATCTCTTCAATCTCCGGTAACTCCTCAAATTCACTGGTAATCTTCAGTCAGTCACTCGCATGTTAAGCCAAAAGTTGGCTTAACAAGACAGTGCAAACATGCAGTTTCCTAGAGAGGAGCTGGTCCTTTTTGCTGCTGTACTAAATCTAAACATTAAAGCAAACCTTGACTTAGTTTAGTGCAGTGCAACAGCCAAAGGGACATGCTGCCCTCACATTTCCAACATCTCACTAAACCATGGTTTGGCTTAGCACAATGTTGGGGTGCAGCTGCTGTGTCTCAACCCTAACTTACTCCGCAGAACCTTTCTGAAGCTAAAATAAGAAAAACTCAATTTACTCAGCCGCTTGGAGCATGGGTGGAATAAAAAATGCGACAGATATAGGTAGGTAGATCTAATAACCACATGAAAAGCACCGATTCTGAAATATTGCTTAACTGAAAGCACCAGTTGCCCATACAAATGAAACACATGCAGGACTGAGATCAGTTTGTTTTGTCTGTTGTCTGTCGTCTTCCAAATGGTAAGGACACTTTTCATACAGGGGCTGGTTAAAATTGCGTGTCGAGGTCCCCAAGCCACCCCCTAAATAAATCACAATTCACACAGAATTTTTGTTTAAGGATTTTGGCATAATTTTGGCCACAACTTTATTAAAATACATAATGTGAGTGGTAGCTTAAGCATTGGTTACGACTATCTGTCCCCGTCCAGGGACAGAACTGACTTCCGAATTCCAGCAAAAGGCAGTAAGGGAAAACAATATTGGGGAGAGAATGAGGCAGGGCACCATACCATCACCCCTCCCCGCATACTCCCAGGGGCTTGCACGGCCCTAGCCCCTTGCCGGGGATATGGACAAAAGCATAGCAAACCCCTGGATTTAACAGAATTCCCTTGCAGCAGCAGCATTGGAGGGGCAGGCACAGCCAACCCTTGCCCCTCCACCAACCAAATTTTAACCAATGCCTAACCGCAACCTTACAAGTTGTGACGATTTGCTAGGCAAAAACCAAATGGCACCAGCCAATCTGCCAAATGGACAAAATTCCTACCAGGCCCCTTCCCCAAAAGCAGACGACCCCATGACAGGCATAGCCATGTCAAACGCAACAGCCCTAAATTAGGGAACATGGGCGGGCGATCTGATGCACGCAGCGAAAGAGACTGAAAAAAAGCTGTGTGCCAAGAATATATGACCTTCGGGCCAACCCTCTAAATGGTAACCTCAAAATCTCCCCAACAACCCAAATTGGTCCAATCACGGTCATGGCCATCCAAATGGTCCCACCCTGTAACGAAGAGGGGGTGTCCTGTTAGACCCCACCACAACACGTGCTCTCCATGAAGGAGAACACACTTTGTCATCTTTCATCACCCATTGATTTCTTTAGCCCAGGTTGTGGTGCTTTCTTAAATCCTACTTAAATCAAATATTACCGTCAACAGCAATACAAGTTGTATCCAAGTACAGTGGTACCGCGGGTTACATACGCTTCAGGTTACACACTATGCTAACCCAGAAATAGTGCTTCAGGTTAATAACTTTGCTTCAGGATGAGAACAGAAATCGGGCTCCGCCGGTGGCGCAGCAGCAGCAGCAGCAGCAGCAGCAGCAGCAGCAGGCCCCATTAGCTAAAGTGGTGCTTCAGGTTAAGAACAGTTTCAGGTTAAGAACAGACCTCCGGAACCCTTTCACATATAATGTTCAACTGTCCCCTACATAGCATAGCCAGGGCTAAATTCCTGGGTCCTGCTTTACTGCGCTTGGTTGGCAGGCCTGTTGAGTCACACGCCGCACTGCTTTTGCAGGATACAGATCCTTCTGTAACTCTGCAGGTGGCGAGATTTCTGAATGCGGTTATCTCACACTCAAAAACCACCAAAAAACAACAACAACATCAAAACTAATCGGACTGTTATGATGAGAGTGCATGTCGGAGTTCGTCTTCAGTTTTCCTTTTCTGTGATCCGTCCCTTGGAGCTCTCCTGGCCCCAAGCAGTCACTTGGCTCTGCTCAATGACCCACCCTTGCATCGTGGTGTTCACCTTCTGTTGTCGGATATATCGGTTTTTATGTCCCTGTGTTTTTATGTTTGTACATATTTTATGGGCTAATAGCCGTAAATAAATAAATTGTAAATTGACCTCCGGAACGAATTAAGTACTTAACCCGAGGTACCACTGTGGTGGCTTCTTGTGAGATAAAGTTCATGGTTTTCTTTTCTTGGTATACACTTGGTAAATGCCTTCTTTCTGCTTTCCATTCCGTTAGCAAGCCAGCCCTGAATAAGGCAACGTAATAAACAGTTGTCCCAGTATGTCCAGGTGCGGAAGGAGGTTGAGCTATTTGTGCGCAACGTTTTGTGACTGGGACGCGGCATGTGCCGCATCCCTAATAGTCCACCTCCAAGACTCAGCCATCTTCAATCAGTCATTGCTGCCCCTGGGAGCTGCTGCTAAAACAGTGTGTCGCAGCCAATCGCAACACTTTACTTCAAGCAAATTTTCACAGTTCTTTGGCTCGAACTGCTGGCAGCCTTCCTAAAGACTCTGAGGAAATAATTCCACAAAGTGGCATAAATTAATGTGACTAATTAACATGATGTTAATTATTTGTAAATTGTATGTTTGGATACACATTACTTGAGAGGCATATGTTACGTTCAATGTTTACTGAAACAAGCGACTGCTAATCGCGTCTCCTGAGCGTTCTTTTCAACACGCTAAGCAAACAGAGGCCTTTTTTCCGAAAAGTAAAATGGGACCCTGCGGGTGGTAGGGGTACATAATGAACTGTGGTACATAATGAAAGGAGCAACTAGAAAGTTATCTTTTAGAGGTAACTGTAATCTTTACAGTGGTGCCTCGCAAGACGAAATTAATCCATTCCGCGAGTCTCTTCGTCTTGCGGTTTTTTCGTCTTGCGAAGCACGGCTATTAGCGGCTTAGCGGCTATTAGCGGCTATTAGCGGCTTAGCGGCTTTTAAGAAAAAGGAAACAAACTCGCAAGAACTTGCAAGACGTTTCGTCTTGCGAAGCAAGCCCATAGGGAAATTTGTCTTGCGGAACGACTCAAAAAACGGAAAACCCTTTCGTCTAGCGAGTTTTTCGTCTTGCGAGGCATTCGTCTTGCGGGGCACCACTGTACAGTTGCAGGTAGGTAGCCGTGTTGGTCTGTTGTAGTTGAAACAAAATAAAAAAAACTCCTTCCAGTAGCACCTTAGAGACCCAACTAAGTTTGTTATTGGTATGAGTTTTTGTGCGCATGCACACTTCTTCAGATACACTGACACAGAAGTCACCAGACCCTTATATATAGTGAGAGGGTGGGGAGGGGTATTGCTCAGAAGGGTGGTGGGAATGGGTGATTGGCTGATGGGTGCGTAGCTGTCAACGTTTCCCCTTTTTAAAGGGAAATTCCCTTATTCCGAATAGGATTCCTCGCAAGAAAAGGGGAAAGTTGACAGCTATGGGTGTGGTAAACCTGTTAACGACTGCAGTTGTTTTTACAAGGGGTGAGAGGGCTAAAAATAGCTTTATCATGTATAATGAGATAAGAATCCAATGTCTCTATTCAGACCAGGACTCTCCATGGTTTTAAGTTTGGTAATAAGTTGCAATTCAGCAACTTCTCTTTCCAGTCTATTTCTGAAATTCTTTTGTAATAAGACAGCTACTTTGAGATCTTGTTTAGCATGTCCTGGGAGATTGAAGTGTACTCCTACTGGTTTCTCTGTCTTGTGAATCACAATCATACCAATCATATCAATAACAAACTTAGTTGGTCTCTAAGGTGCTACTGGAAGGAATTTTTTAGTTTTGTAATCTTTACAGTACAGTCATGCCTCAGGTTGAAGTAGCTTCGGGATAAGTATTTTCGGGTTGCGCGCTGCAGTGACCCGGAAGTAACGGAGCGTGTTACTTCTGGGTTTCACCGCCTGCGCATGCGCATACGGTCATAATGACGTCACACGCATGCACGGAAGCGGCGAATCGCGACCCGCAGATCTGGGTTGCGTTCGCTTCTGGGTGTGAATGGGGCTCTGGAACAGATCCCGTTCGCATCCAGAGGTACCACTGTATTGGATATTGCATGGCCGCAACTTCCAGGATGAGTAGATTTCTCTGGCCTGTACATGGTTTTGTGGCTCCCTACTTACTCAAGTGAAAAGGTTTTCCAGGGACAACTGCTATAGGAAAATATTGAGGACTTACAGACTTTAGGTGCTTCCAGAAAATTTGTTTATTGAGTTTTCATCATAGGTCCCCATCTGCATTATGCATTTAAAACAGTATCATCCCTCTTTAAGACTCAGGTAGTTGCAGGGGTCAGCAACCTTTTTCAGCCATGGGCAGGTTCACCGTCTCTCAGACCATGTGGTGGGCTGGACTATATTTTGGAAAAAAATATATGAATGAATTCCTATGCCCCACAAATAACCCAGAGATGCATTTTAAATAAAAGCGCACATTCTACTCATGTAAAAACACGCTGATTCCCGGACCGTCCGCAGGCCGGATTGAGAAGGCAATTGGGCCGCATCCAGCCCCTGGGCCTTAGGTTGCCTACTCCTGGTTAAGAGTGTGGGGACCTCATATTTGCCTCACAATTCCCATATTTCCCTAGGCAGAGGGATTAATCGTTAAGCCACTCTGAGAATTCTCATTAATTCCACTTTAGGTGAAATCTGACCAGAAACTGAGTGATGTAAAATCTCTTTGAAAAACTCAACTAGGTTTAGCAAAACTGTTCAGGCCTCTTTGAACATTTTTGGGATGAGTTTCCCCTTCCATAATACATAATTATTTTGTGGTCTGATTTCAACATAGCTACTTTTCCATTGTGGGAGATGGGCCGGTGGGGGGGGGGGGAGGGGAATAATATATTGAATACAAGCTGAAACGTCTCATAATCTATTGCCATTCATTAAAGATTCACTACCGGACTGTGTTCTGTCTCACAAGCAGCTATTTCAAAATACAAGTTTCCAGAGAGCTTGGAAGAAATCTCAGAGGTGCTGTTTTTAATGGCTCTCCTAGATGTAAACAGAGCAGCTGGAAAGAATCTATCTACCATATTTAATAACATCACCGTTGGAAGTCTACAGGCCTAACAGTGGGATGTTTAACAGAATGTGTGTACAGTTTGCATGGCGTTAGTTTCTAATATATTTTAATTATTGGCAGCTTATTTTGGTATCTGTGAAAATCCCATGCCTTCTTTTGCGAGTAATTGGAACTGGGGTGAGGTCCTTTTCAGCTGACGTCAGGCCACTTAGAATCATAGAACTGTACAATTGGAAGGGACCCTGCAGATCATCTAGTCCAGCCCCCTGTGATACACGAAAATGCAGCTGTCCTATACGGGGATCGAACCTGCAACCTTGGCATTATCAGCACCATGCTGAACTATCCAGGCTGCTACATATTCACTGACTTGTCTCCAGCTTGCCAACACAAGTCGCTTCTGTACAGGGCCACTTCAGGCTGCAATGAAGGGAGGGAGTGCTTTGTTTTGTTTTTAAAAGATTCCCTGACATACATGTCTCCCTCACTGCGAGAATAATAATAATAATATTTTTTTATTTATACCCCGCCCTTCCCGGTTCAGAAAACCGGCTCAGGGCAGCTAACAACAAATTTAAAACACTTAATTGTAATACAACATAGAAGCAGCATAAAATACAGTATAAATGCATGAATAACAATAAAATTCAAAGTTCAAAAATCAATTGGGAAATCCATCCAGTAAACATTAGATAGTCACCAGGGCTAGCTGGCTGAATTGGTCCTACTTGGGCCAGCGAGGAGGCCAGGGGAGAATTAGCTGTGGGGTCTCAGAGGGAGTAATCTTCATAAAAGGGGAGGGCGAGGGAAGAGAAGGGAAATAAAAGATCAGGCTGAATTTGAATTAAAGGCCAGGCAGAATAGCTCTGTCTTACAGGCCCAATGGAAGGAGGTTAAATCCTGAAGGGCCCTGGTCTCATGGGACAGAGCATTTCACCAGGTCGGAGCCATCACTGAGAAGGCCCTGGCCCTGGTGGAGGATAGTCTGACTTTGTTAGGGCCCGGGACCTCTAAACTATGATTATTCATGGACCTTAAAGTCCTCTGCGTGGCATGCCAGGAGAGGCGGTCCCGAGAAGTGAGGTTACAGGGCCTTCTCGGTGGTGGCACCCACAATGTGGAACACCCTCCTATCAGATGTCAAGGAAATAAATAACTATCTGACTTTTAGAAGACATCTGAAGGCAACTCTGTCTCGGGAAAATGTTAATGTCTAAAGTTTTATATTTTTGTATGTGCTGTAAGCCACCCAGAGTGGCTGAGGAAACCCAACCAGATGGGCGGAGTGTAAATAATAAAATTATTATTGTTATTATTATAACTGAAAAGGGATAGGAGATGGAGTAGGCGCAGGCTTAAAGACCAGCCTACACCAACACAGTGGCTGGAGCATACCAGGTTGTGCCATCTAGCTCCTATCCCTCACGTAGCTACAAGTTACACACCCAACCGCTTTGTGCCAGCTGTTGGAGCAGTTAAACTGTGCCACATGTATAATCTGAATTACAGTGGTACCTCAGGTTAAGTACTTAATTCGTTCCGGAGGTCCGTTATTAACCTGAAACTGTTCTTAACCTGAAGCACCACTTTAGCTAAAGGGGCCTCCTGCTACTGCTGCGCCACCAGAGCACAATTTCTGCTCTCATCCTGAAGCAAAGTTCTTAACCTGAAGCACTATTTCTGGGTTATCGGAGTCTGTAACCTGAAGCGTATGTAACCTGAGGTACCACTGTAGCTGAAAATCAGTCCAAAATACTGACATGGAGTAGGAAACTTTCCAGTACCATACTATTTTATGCTGGGGAAAATTTTCCGCTTTTAGAAATACATTGTGGGTTTTTTTGGTAAAAATTAATAAGTAACACAATGAATAAACACAATGCAAGTTAAACTGAGCCTCTGGAATGGAGATCTAAAATCAAACTTGTAATTAACTTTTTTTTTAAGGTGACTATCCCCAGGAGGTGCATTTTTGATTGTGTGCACCTTTTCAGAAATGCTGAAATAGGTATGTTGACAGGTTTCAGTGCCTTCATTCCCCCGCCTCCAAAATCAAAACTGTAAGAAAGATATATGCTATTCAGATGTCAAGCCTTTAAATATGTTAACAGTATTCAAATAGAAATAATCTGAAGCTTGGAAGTGTTTGAATATGACATTTAAACCACACTAAGTGCACTTTATTGATTTTTCTTTCCATTACAGTTCAACTACTTTTGGCTGTTGGAAAAACTTCTCAGATATTTATACTGCACCTAGCATTAACATGGCATACTTTTTTTTGTTTTCTTTACTCATTTTCCACATGCAAATCATGTGTCTGCTGAATTTATCTTATGCCCTATGTACTCTGGGTATGTTCAGCAAAGCATGTTCTCCTTCATGGAGAGCACGTGTTGCGGTGGGGGCCGCCAGGACACTCCAAAGTTATGGGGCGGGCTAATTGATCGTTGGCCACTGATCCGATTTGGCTTCCCTTGTTGTTGGGAAGAAGTTAATGTTGCCATTTGTTGATTGACAGCCAGAAATGCTAAAACTCCTTGCACGAGGCTAGGGCTTCCTCTTTTCGACCGTGCATCGGATTGCCCGTCCCTCCCTCCCTAGAATTAGGGTTGTTCGCTTTGACCTTGCTATGCCTGTCATGGGGTCGTTTGCTTTCGAGCACGGGCCTGGTAGGAATTTTGTCCATCTGGCTGATTGGCTGGGGCCATTTGGTTTTTGCCTACTGCGTAGCAAATCGTCACAACTTGTTAGGTTGCGGTTAGGCATTGGTTTATGGTTTGGTTGGTTGAGGGGCAGGGATTGGCTGTGCCTGCCCCTCTAATGCTGCTGCTGCAAGGGATTCCGTTAAAGGAATTGGGGGCTAACTATTGCTTGTCCACCCTGTCAAGGGGGCTCGGGCCACTGCAAGAGCTCCTGGCTGCATTTGGGGAGGGCTGAGGGCAGGTTCCCTGTGTTAGGATATTTCCGTTCCACCTTAAAAGGGAGCAGGATGTTTGTGTCACAGCCTGCGTATTTCCTGTCTCACAGGATGTTTATGTTGTGTCAGTTGCTTTCTTTTCTTTTCTTCGTGCCTGAACGCCGATGCAGGCGGTCATGTTTTTCTTTGTTCTGACCAACGCTGAATAAACTGTAAATATGCTCTCCTGCTGTGCATCTTTTGCTGTGTGAATTCTGCTGCTAGAGTGTGCACCAGCCTAAGAATGTGGCAATCTACTTCTGAGGCTTCGTGTCGCTAATTGCTGATACTGCGTGTCTACGGGAGATCGATGGATCGTCCGGCAGCCGCCTTGGGGGCTCAGATGGACTTTGTCTCCCTGGCAGTATCCCAACACCCTGCTCCGTCGCTAGCCCCAAGTATATTCCCCTTTTCTGACTTTCGCGGGCGTGTGCAATGTCAGACTGTCACCCATGGTGGGAGCAGCTAGTCGCAACCAATGGCTAAGCAACCACTCACATGTTTGTATTTTAACAAAGTTGTGGCCAAAATTATGCCAAAACCTTAAACTAAAATTTTGGTGTGATGTGTGAGTTATTTGGGGTGGCCCTGGGGACTTCGACACACAAACATGGCTATCAAGTAAAATGTGAATTGGCCCTATCTCAGGTATTATACCTTCAGCCAGTGATGGGCTACCCTTACCCCCACAGTTTAATTCATAAATAGACTCAGGAAATTAAACTATTCCTCCGGAATATCAGAAAATATTCCAAACCAATTACAAAGTGAAATCAGACTGATTGCACTTGAGGCTATGATCTTTAAGCCACTTACTTCAGAGTAAATGTTCTTTCTCTCTTACTTGTTACTGATGCATACCAGTGCACATGAACATTGATTAAATATCAATATAAAAGTGAATTTAGATATGTTTAATAAAGTTTTATTTTGTGATTTAATCACTGTGCTCATGCTCTGGCACACATTAGTAAGCAGAAAGACAAGAAAATTGTGGCCAATTGCTCACATGCCAGCTTTGAAATTAATTGGATAAATTCTTTCAAATAAATTTAAAGACCGGCAGAGTAGGATGTACGAAAAGGAAACAGAGAAGGAGAACTGATTTGGGAAAATTTACCCATCAATTACTTGCCCTTTTTGTTTACAGCTTTGTTTACAGTTTGGTAACACATTCTAACCATGTATATTTATATTCGAAAAGCTTTATTGAAACAACCATTTCTCAGTTCAGGATAAAGTTCACAAAGGATATATTTCGACCTATTAAAATCAAATGCATATTATCTGGGGGTAAGAAACTGTTTGCTGAAATCAAAGTTGAGTAATCTTTGCAAACTGCGGTGTTTGGCTGCGGGAACAAAGTGTGTGTGTGCGTCTGTTTGTAATCCTTCTGTTTCGATTTTCCACATCATAGGCAAAACCATCTCTGCAACATCAGTGAAAACAATTAACTGCCGACTGATGAATTATTGCACCCATTTTGTTTCACACCACAGGACATTATAGGAAACATCATCAGCACTTTGAAATTCATTCTCACATTTCTCAAAGGAAGATGATGACAAATGTAGTAACACTTCAGGGAATATCAAAACCTTGCTATTTCATTTTAGAATCTGGCTTATCAGTGAAATGAAACATTGACACAATGATATGATCCAATGATATACCTTTCATTCATATTGAAATATGTTCATCCTATTTTCCTTTTCATTATTTAAAACCCCATCCACAATAAATTAGATAAGAACTGCAGTGCTTTGTATGCTCAGAAGTGGTAAAAAAATATTATTATAGTAATTAACCACAATAATGCTACTACCGCTTAGCATTCATTGTAGCACTCTCGAATGATCAAAGCAGGTTGCATTCATTACTGTATATTATTTAAAAATACTGTAAGGTAGCCCAGAATTATATGGGTAAAATGCTGTCCAGCAGAGTTCTTTCAGGTACTTCTAAGGTTTGCCGACTCCCGCTGTAGGGGAAGGACTTGCTGTAACCAGCTAGCTGTACATTTTGAGGATAAATTTGCTCAACTTCTGGGAAACCTTGATTCTACAGTTGCAGCCGTTCCTGTTGAAGTGCCCGGCGTCACAGCCTGCGATGTGTTGTTAAACACTTTATTCAGTTTATTCAAAATGATGATGTGGACAAGGTGTTTGCAGATCTATGACTGACCCCCTTGATCCCTGACCCGCTTGTCTGGGGGATTTGACTGGATTACTGCTGGATTACTGCTAATGCATGCTAGGTCTGTGATGGGCTGCTTGATTCAGTCAGGATCAGGCAAGGTTTGGTGGCCAGGAGGCAGAAGAAGCAGGTGGGGACAGCTTGAAGCGGGGTGTAGTCAGGAATGGAGAATGGTGGTTCTCCTGTTGCAACACTATCCTGACAAGATAGAAGTACTGTTTTGGGGGGACAGGAGGCAGGCAGATGGGGAGGACTCCCTGGTCCTGAATGGGGTAACTGTCCCCCTGAAGGACCAGGCGCACAGCCTGGGAGTCATTTTGGACTCACAGCTGTCCATGGAAGCGCAGGTCAATTTTGTGTCCAGGGCAGCTGTTTACCAGCTCCATCTGGTACGCAGGCTAAGACCCTATCTGCCCACTGACTGTCTCACCAGAGTGGTGCATGCTCTGTTTATCTCCTGCTTGGACTACTGCAATGCGCTCTATGTGGGGCTGCCTTTGAAGGTGACCCGGAAACTACAACTAATCCAGAATGCAGCAGCTAGACTGGTGACTGGGAGTGGCCGCCGAGACCACATAACACCGGTCTTGAAAGACCTACATTGGCTCCCAGTACGTTTCTGAGCACAATTCAAAGTGTTGGTGCTGAACTTTAAAGCCCTAAACAGCCTCAGTCCTGTATACCCGAAGGAGCGTCTCCACCTGCATTGTTCTGCCAGGACACTGAGGTCTAGCACCGAGGGCCTTCTGGAGGTTCCCTCACTGCCAGAAGCCAAGTTACAGGGAGCCATGCAGAGGCCTTCTTGGTAGTGGCACCCGCCCTGTGGAACGCCCTCCCACCAGATGTCAAAGAGAAGAACAACTACCAGACTTTTAGAAAACATCTGAAGGCAGCCCTCTTTAGGGAAACTTTTAATGTTTAACAGACTACTGTATTTTAATACTTTGTTGGAAGCCGCCCAGAGTGGCTGGGGAAACCCAGCCAGATGGGCGAGGTATAAATAATAAATTATTATTATTATTATTATTATTATTATTACTACTACTACTAAATGTTTGAGAGGAGAAAGCAGATCTGCTGGCTCTCCCCACTGCCCCTCTTGTGGGTCACAGAGCACATGGGGGGAGATGCTTCAACCAATTAGTGAGAGGGTTTGAGCAGGAGGAGGTGGCGGCAGAGCTGGAGTCAGAGGGACAGGGCACAGTGTTGCCGCCACAAGCCAAGTGGTTATTCTGCAGCAGCCCAGATAAAGCATGTGTTTGCATGTGCATCGCTCTCTTAAGGTGGGAGAGTCTTGTGGATGAGCTCTCCCTGCTTCAACTTTGAAAGCTCACCGGGAGGAGCGTGACACCTGTTGGGACAGCTTCCTTGCTTCCCTTCAGTTCTGCATGTCTCGCTTTGCTCATGCAGCTTGGAGACATGAATTATGGACCCTGCGTTTGCTGCAGAGCCTGAATGATGACCTCTTCCTTACTCTCCAGTAACAGTCACTGTTGTTACGCTTTGGGGTGGGAGCACAACAGCATGGCTTGTCTGGAAAGAGCAGTTAGTCAGGAATGCTGCTGTCCAATTGGTTTGTTACTGGCCAAGTTTTACAATTAGCATATTAGAAACAGCTTCGTACTAGTTTATTTGAAGGATTGCCTTGTCCCATGTGTGCCTACTCAAGCTCTTCAAACTTTTACAAGTGCCACATCAAGTTTGCTCAACTTCTGTTAGGAGTCAATTAACATTTAGGCACCCTTGCTGCAGTTTTAGACACCTGTTAAAAACTTTTTAAAAACTTAAATCAAGCCTATCCAGATATATGTGGTGGTATTGAACTAAGTTTTACCCAGATTAAGTCCATTGAGATTAATGTTAGGTTAATTAATGTCAGTAGATCTACTCTGAGTAAAACTTAGTTGCATCAAATCTGATTTGATTTGTAGTTGAATACCACATATAATTTAGTATATGGTTTTATGTCTGTTATTGATATATGACCCGGAAGCTGTATGCTGGCTCCCTCAACCAGTAAAGCGAGACGGGCGCCGCAACCCCGGAGTCGTTTGTGACTGGACCTAACGGTCAGGGGTCCCTTTACCTTTACCACATATAATTTAGTATATGCTTTTACGTCTGTTATTGATATAATTATTTTATATTGTTTCATGTATACCACCTAGAGTTTTTTATGAAGTAGTTTATGCATTATTCTAAACAAAATCTGCCATTTTTTTTATTATTTTCCAATATAAACCCAATTACACAAATTAATTTCAAATTAATGCAATTTCGTTAAAAGGCTTCCCGCACACCGTTCTTGATGGGTCTTTATTCTTATTCATTTCTGTTACATTCCATTTTTCAAAATTATCACATAATTAATAGCTGCACTCTTAATGATTTCTATTTGTGTTATACTATTTAACTTCCAAAAAAAGGCTCCAGGTGAGGAACAATAGCTTTTTCCTTTTCATCCTGCCTGCGCCACATCCAAAAGTCAACTGTTAGTCTCTTGGCCTTATGTGGCTCCCTGAGGTTTTCCTTTTTCCTGCAGCATTTGGGGCTATCTCCTTACTCCCACTGTTGTATTCCAGCCTGGTTGGGGCAGAGCTGCAACTTCAAGGTTAAACCCTCTTCTTTCTCCGGCTCAGCTCCTTCCCATAATACTCAAGCCATTCCACAGCAGATCCCTCCCTTCTACTGGCACCAAGTCAACAACTTCCAGAGATTCGCTATTTATTCCTCCGGCTGAGAAGGGAGGGGAAAGGCGATGCCATTCCTCTTCCAACATCCAAAAAGCCTTCCCACCGCTTTCCTTTCACCGCTACCATAGCATTTTGCTTTTTTTTAGAAAATACAGTGATACCTTGGTTTACAACCATAATCCGTTTTGGAGGTCCGGTTGTAAACCAAAACAGGTTGTAACCCAAGGTTAGTAAAACTAATATATGAGATAGACTCATGACATTCAAAGCAAGATATGTCAAGCCTTGATTTGTTCTACAGGTGAAACTCGAAAAATTTGAATATTGTGGAAAAGTTCCTTGATTTCCATAATTCAACTTAAAAGGTGAAACTAATATATGAGATTGACTCATGACATGCAAAGCGAGATATGTTTGCCTTGACTTGCTATCATTGTGATGATCATGGCATACAGCTGATGAAAACCCCAAATTAACAATCTTAGAAAATTAGAATATTCAAGGAAATCAGCAAAACAAAGATTGCAAATGGAGCAAGATTGGACCTCTGAAAAGTGGAAGCACATCTCGCTTTGCATGGCAGGAGTCAATCTCATATATTAGTTTCACCTTGGAAGTTGAATTCCTGAAATCAATGAACTTTTCCACGATATTTTAATTTTTCGAGTTTCACGTGTGTGTGTGTGTGTGTGTTCCATTTAATATTATGCATTCACACCATCCTTATCCACTTTACCGCTTTGGCTCTCTAGAGCCTTCAATAAGTGAAGATTCATTATGCATTCCCTGCGGACACTGTTGTAGCGATGGCAAAACTTGCCCGGTCTTTACTTACAGAGGTGAGGTTGATTTTGAGTTAATTGTCTCCTGGCACTCAGGGCCAGAGCCTATGAGCTAAAGAGTGATGGTCAGTGGATCAGGGGATGGAGTTTGGTAGATTAGGGAGCCTAGTCACAGCAAAAGATAGTACCTGGTCGATCAAGGGAAAAATCCACTTGTGTTCCTGTCTTCCTCCACTACCTCATCAGCGACTCTCACCTTGAGAGATCTGGTACCCTATGTTATGCTGTTGTTACGAATGAGGTGTTTCTTTGATTTGGTATCCTGCGCATCTCAGCAAATGAAAGTCGATATCAAATGACAGGGCAGAAAATAATTTTCCTATATGTAGGGAGATTTGCAAGACAATTTGATGATGTCTCTACAGGTTATAGGTGAATTCAGCGAAATGGCACCTGATCTGTTTTCTATACCTTTGCATGCAAAATGTACTCCGTAGCAATGGGATGCCAATATTTCAGGGCCTTTTATTTTAATAATTACACCAATATAGAACTAGTATTATTTCTTACGCTTATTGTTTCTAATGGATGTAAGGAGAAAGGGGGACAGTATTCTTTTACCTCCTGAGATCAACTATCACAAACTGTACACTTTTTCTTTTTAGAAGCCACACAAATGTATTTAATTCTATCAAAACAAATTCAAGGTTTTCTGTCACATGTTAGCTGTACAAGATGATTAGCATGAAATTTAATTTGTGCTGATTAGCCTTAGGGGAGCAAGGAATTAACTTGATGGGTTAATTTCATGTTTGTTGTATATCGCAAAAAAGCAATGTATGAATCTTTTAACACTTTTGAAAAACAAATGCGTGTACACTGGACTTCTAGTTTCTTTCCCCTCATTAAATTATACTCTATAGAGGGCACACACAGAAGTTTTAATGAGGATTGCAAGGAACTGTATTTGTTTGAAATGTACAATGCTTAACGAACCATATCCAAGTTCTTCAGTTTGCCTGCCTAGTATGCAAACATTTATTTCTGCTTTTGCTTCTTTGAAATATTTACACCCCTCTTACTAACTGAAGTGCTCAAGGTGCATCACAATATATTTAAAATGCTATAAAAAAAGGACAATCAGGGTTTCTCACTGAGCGAAACTTCCTTACACAGACTGCTGCAGGTCCTGCCTTCCAGCAGCCCATAGAAGGTTTGCTGGGGTTTGGGCAAAGGTGTATACCAGTGATGGCCAAACTCAGCCCTCTAGCTGTTTTGGGACTATGGTTCCCATCATCACTGACCACTGGTCCTGTTAGCTAGGGATGATGGGAGCTGTAGTCCCAAAACAGCTGGAGGGCCAAGTTTGGCCATCACTGGTGTATACAAACCTCCCCCCATCTCTATTCTCACATCTTCCACCTGCCATTCTGCTGCTGAATCTCCTCAGCCCTCCATGGCTTAATCCTCACTGAGGCAGATGTTAGAATACCAGATGTTAGAATACCTCAAAGGTGGAACTTCCTCACCTGGGCTGCTGCTCTTGCTGTCTCATCAGACATGCACCTGATTGGGCATGCACAGAAGTGCACTTTATCTATAAACTCTCTCTAGCTGTGGTAGGACTTAAAAGTAACCTGGGTCTGAGAGCCAGCATGGTGTAGTGGTTAAGAGTGGTGGACTTGTAATCTGGTGAACCAGGTTTGCTTCCCCGCTCCTCCACCTGCAGCTGCTGGGTGACCTTGGGCCAGTCACACTTCTCTGAAGTCTCTCAGCCCCACTCACCTCACAGAGTGTTTGTTGTGGGGGAGGAAGGGAAAGGAGAATATTAGCCGCTTTGAGACTCCTTCGGGTAGTGATAAAGCGGGATATCAAATCCAAACTCTTCTTCTTCTACTCTATAATAAAGTCCGATGAAATATTACATCAAGCCCTGCATGCAATGATGTTAGATTATGTCCACCTGCTTGGTCAGTGGAAATCTGCTTCCACAGCAGGACATCTGGTTCCTCATCTCCACCAGGGTGGATAAAAAAATCAATGTTTTTTTTTATTTAATTAAAAAAAATTGTGGTTTTTTAAAAATTTAAACCGGATTTTTTTTTTTAAATCAGATTTTTAAAATAAAATGCTTTTAGAGGAAGAATCTTTCTAAAGGTAGTTTTCTATGTAAGTTACATTATAGTCCAAAGGCTTTTCATCAGGAAATAAGGATTTGTTTTAAGTTTCTCATGTATACTAAAACTCAGTCTCAGTTGTTTTTTTTAAAAAAAAAATATTTTAACCACATTAGTTAACAAACATGGATACATATGCTTTAATGTTATTGTTTTAGTTAAATAAATTGTTTAAATTGTTATTAAGGAAATGATTATTTTTCTCCTTCCAATAAAGTACAGCAGAAAAGTTGTCCAAATATAAACAATATTTTCATAATTACCTGTCTTTGTATTTCTGATAGTATAACCAAATCAGTAATTTTTGATATAACTGTAAAAACTACTCTGAAAATTTGTTATTCCAAAGATGAAACCTTCATCTGGTTGTAAATATTAAGATTATACCAGCAAGAATGAGTCTTTCTGTAAGAAAATGATTTAAATCGAGTCTTACTGACTAGTGATTTAAATCAAGTCTTACTGACTCGTGATTTAAATTGTGATTTAAATCAATTTGATTTAAATCAAATCCACCTTGTCTCCCACTCCACCACTACCTGCTCCAGAAGGTCCCCAACCCATCACAAAAGTGTCCACAGATGGCAATAAGTACAGTAATTTTACAAGGGATTGCAGAATGGGGATGGAGATTTAAGTCAATAGCAAAACCTCCACCAACACTATCCTCATTGAGGTAGTATCAAACTATGGTGGTTTTTTGCCTAAATAAAGTGATCCTCTAACAGATGGAATAAAACCATTTGTGGCCCGGCGGGGGGGAATTATCTGGCAGGCAATGCATACCAGTCACAACATGTGGAATGGTTAAACCGGCTTTGCTACACAGACTGGACGATGGAGGCCAGAAAATCCAGCTCTACAATTTTCTAATTTTACCTAAATTATTTAGCCACATTATTTGTTTTCATGCTAAAATGCATTGTCAATTGCAAATTCTCTCTCAAAAAATATATAAGGGCCGAAGGAGTATTTTAAACAAAATATTCAATATAAATAAGTAAAATCTTAATTATTCTAAAAACTATTCAGTTCTAAAATTCTACAGATTGTCTATTACTACTTAATGTTTCTCACTTAATTTTAAGAATAAGACATATTTAGGGACACCCGGACAGATCCCTACATAGATGCCTGACTCTGACCCAAGGCCACAAACCCTCCTTCTGCAGCTTATATTTATTTCTTCACCTATTGCTACTCCTATTACTATTACTGAAACGAATTTATTTATTTAGGTAGGTAGGTAGGTGTGGGAACAATTTTTAGCAGACCCAGTGCCAAAACCCAGCAATTAGGGCTGCATCTAGGGGGGAGCTGTTCAGCTCTGAGCAGATTCTGGGGTTGAGCCTGGCTTCTGTTCTGGATTTGGTCACCATGGTGAATAACCTGTGCTGGGAAAATGGCGGGCGGAGCCAACCCTACTAATTTTTCTGGACCTCTTCTGGACCTCCATCATAATATCCTTTTGGACCACATGTCAATATGTGAAGGTCTCCAGTTTTTGTTGTTGCAGGTCTCACTCTCCACAGGGAACAGCGTAGTCTATTTCTTACTGGTTTAATTGGAATCTGCATTAAGTTTTGATCACATTTTACCATTGTTCTAGTAAATGAACGACTTAAAAGTGTTCTGTCTAGTGCCCTTTGCTCATGTGCTTTGTATTTTCCCAACAGCCATTGGAAGGACCCTCATCCCTCGTTATTTTAGCACTGTCTTTGAAGGAGGTGTGACAGACCTGTATTACATCCTAAAGCACTCAAAAGAATCATACCACAACTCCTCCATCACAGTGGACTGTGATCAATGCACCATGGTCACTCAACATGGAAAACCAATGTTTACAAAGGTAATAGGAAAGATTAATATGAAACATGAAATTGTTGTTGGGTTTTCAGTGTCCCTTTCCAGATTACATTAGAGATTAATAACTGGTGGTTTGGTGGGGGTTTTTTTTTATCTGTGGATGGTGGAAGTGATTCCAGATATCTTGAATTTTAATTTGCTAAAACTGAAACACCATTGAAGTGGAAGTTCTGTTAAATAATACCAGAAGAAGAACTTATGTGAAAATTCACAATATTGTACACAAACTTCAATCTTCAGCTCGTTTCTGATTTATTGCTTATAACCATAGGTCCATTGGCATATAAAGAAAAGATGGACATAATATAGCTATTAAGATAAGAAACAAAACAAAATTAATTAAGTGGAAATCAGTAAAAACCAAAACCTGGCAGTCAAGCCAATGAATGAAATCACAAGTCCAACTCAACCAATTATATAATACAGTTATATAATTCATATTTATATCCATCCAGACAGTTATAAATAAATAGCACTTAGTCATTAACTTCAGGTAGAATTCAATCTTTGAACATTTTTTTTTTTTTACTGCATGACTAGATCCTTGGTCATGAATCACAAACTGGGAGAAATCACAAGTACTTTTTATATTCCGAAAGAAACACAACACTGTGCAACTCATATATAGCAAGAAAGCCAGGGCTCCAATGATGTATGAAAAGCGGCCAATAGTCACACATAAAAGGTGTGTTCATACAGACACCAGATTTTCATGATCTACTTCTTTTTTTATTTATTTTAAAGAGGGAAGAATCACATTAATTGGGCCACCACACATAGCATGTGTTCATATTACTGCCTTGTAGACTTTTCACAGACACGTTGTTTACCAGTGTAAGAGCAGGATGCTGGACTAAATGGGCCTTTGGCCTGATCCAGCCATGCTGTTCCTATGCTGGATTCCAGTTCCCATCAGCACCAGCCAGCATGACCAATGGTCAGGGATGGTGGCTTAAAGTTTGGAGGGCCTCTGCTACAGCAGCAAAGTAACACAGGTAGGTTTTCACCCCCAGGCAGTGTGAGAGGTGAAGCTATTACATCTCTCATCATAGACCACCAGCATTATCCAGCGCATGTCCCTTGCACCTTCTTCCAAATTAAGGATGTGCTATGGCTCCAGGTGTTGCAGCCAATACGATTTTCTCTGAGGTTATGTTCCAAAGCCAAAATGATGTATAATCCAAACACATTGGGTTCAGTGGCAGGTGAGATTGCCCTCGCTCTTTCCGCCCCCTTTTTACATGTTTAAATTTTTGGTCACTTGCATAAAACTGAATGTACACAAGTTAAATGCACATAAGTTGCGAGTTACCTGTAGCTGTCTTTTCTCAGGACTCTGGAATTTGGTTTGAGTGCTGGTAATTCACTGCTAGCGGTCTGACATTGGTAGATCATTGGGCTTACAGTCTTCCCATTGCAACCATCAAGTTTTAGGATTATGCCTATGAACCACTCCATCTAGCTCTGACCTATGGCATGGTTCTTGAATCAACCTTGTTACTTCCATGTTTAGCCTCCAGACTGAGTAGCACTAGCTTCAAGATTATGGCCCAGTTGACTTAATGCAATATTTTGTAGGAAATTGGTTCTCTGGAATGTTTAACCCTCGATTAATAGAATAGTTGAATAGATATTATCCTTCAATGGCCAGGCTCTGAAGTTTCTCAGGGAGTATATAGATTTCCCTGTCCCCGCACATCAGAAGATAACACGCTGTTTTATGGGCCTTCTTTTACCAATGTGAGACCAGTTTAGGCAGGGCCTCTGCTTTAGAGCATTTTTTCCAGGGGACAGACCTATCAAGCCATGTTCTGCCGGCTGAAAAGACTCCCATTCTTAAACATTCTTCTTTGTTTCTGATATGGTGCCACCCAAAATTTCTTAAATTATTTTCTTGTTTATTTGCACCTATGAAGCTTCTATATAGACAGCAGTTTTTAGCATTCTTGTTTTGCATGTTAATTTCCGTGTTCCCTTCGGGAGTGAAAAAGCACCAAATAAAATAAATTAAAACAATAATAATTAACTTCTGCTGCATTGGTCAGCATGTTGTCTTCTCTTTAGTAAATAACTACCCAACTGATTGAAGCAAAACTAAACTGGACTTTGGTTGGGTGGGGGAAGAATCTTTCCGAAACAAAGTGTTTAGAAAATTGCAGTGGTTCATCTCAGCACCTGAAAATGTAGCCTAATTTTCCCCATAGAGAAGGGCATCATGTTAGATTTCGTAGCATTCAGGGAAGCAATGTTTTTTCAACCTGAAAAATTGCATATTTAGCCTATAGCAGCCCCAGTAATGAAAGATGGAGGTCACATTTATGGGAAAGTTCTCCTGTTCCAAAGCATTGAAATGAATAGGGACCACCAAGTCCAGCATTCTTAGCAGTTATGCTGGAGACAGGCAAAGGGTATAAAAAAACCAAACCAAACGAAAATGGGTTGGAGAAGAAGTATTGCTTCGGCAACTGTGCTGAATTTTCACGTTCCAGCATTTTCAAGGCGAAAACTGCCTACCGTTAGCACAAACAGCAACAAAACTAGTTATAGAATTGTAGAGTTGGAGGTTCATCTAGTCCAGCCCCTTGCAGTGCAGGAATCTTTTGCCCAATATGGGTCTCAAACCCACGACCCTAAGATTAAGGGTCTCATGCTCTACTGACTGAGTCATCTTGCCCCTCAGTTCTCAGTTTTGTGTGTGTGTGTATGATTTGCAACCCCCAAATAATCCTGCTTTGGTGCTTTTTTAATGCCTTTTTTCTTAGCTATGTAATTCCAGCTAATAGATAATGTAAACCTTATTGCCATGCTCCTCTCAATATATGGCGGGCTGCAGGATTCTGATCTCTGCCCCTGCCTCCAACCACTACAGATAGGCTAAAAGGTCAAAAGAGTCCATGCACACCTAGAGTTGTACAAGTATAGGAGTCATTCTCACCTTCTGGAGAAATATCCAGAAACTGGTGGCAGACCTTGTGAGCGGTCACTATCTCACTTGCCTCCAGGTCTTCGGTTTAGTGATGGCATCATGGCACCACATGCCAAGGCCCCTGGCAGGGGTGGAATCTACCAAAAAGGGAGAAAGTCCAGGGTTGCAAAAATAGGGCTGCCGTATGCCCAGAATTTTCCACACATAGCCAGGATTCGTCCTTCGAAAACGGCGTCAAGGCAGAATTTTCGGAAACCAGTTAAAATGTCTGGGGAAACCCTGGGTGTATGGCAGTCCATATTGGATGTATTGAATTTTTAGTGAATTTCTGGGGAAATCGCTTCGTCCGTCTGTCCGTCCACCCAAAAGAAAGCTCAACAACATTTGTGTCCGGATTTTCACTTCTTGAAATATGGCAAGCCTATGCAAATACATTTTTCAAAATGAATTCCCTCATTCCCATTCACCTCTAATTGCTTTCCACCATGTATACAACACTTCTTTTGTCTCACTGTCACTTTTGGTCAAAAGGGTTCACAGGCTTTTATTTCATTTTTAACCCTGCATAGCCTTTTTACTAGAATCAATGGTAAGATGAGTTTCCACAGCGTGAAGTGTAACGCCTGCCTTCATGTTTAAAACAACTGTCTCTTTCCAGCCCTATCTGACTTTGATGCATGGTAGAAATGGTTTTTATTTAAGGCTAGTAATGCTTGTGTTTCCTTATAGCAACACATAAATACATAAAAGATCAGCATTGTTAAAACTGTAATAACAGCCCGTGTGCATAGCTGAAATATACTTTTCCCTCCTGCGCATTTGAATCAACAGTCTGTGTCTCAGTCTTGGACATAACACCAGTGATCAATTTATGTTCCTTTACCTTATAAAAAGTAAAGGAGCACGTTACTTTTATGAATTTACACAAACCATTTATCAAATAAGGATTTGGGGCAGATATAGGAAACTCTAAGCAATAAAAACTGAAGGTCAGGAAAGAATTTATTACTTTGTAAAATTTACATTTTGTGCAATAATAATAATAAAAATAATAAAGCTAAAGTGATGCTGTTCTCCCTCCTGGTGGTGGAAGTTGCAGAATCCTTGACAATTAAGCAAGACAAAGAAGGGGTTAAAAAGCTACTGGTTAGTTTGAGAAATGTTCTTTTTTAGTTTTCTTTCTTTTTTTCCCTGGCCTAGTCTGGAGTTGCCACGTGATCTCCTGAATGCCTGCCAGCCTCTTTCTTGTTGATCCTCCAGAGACCATCTGTGCTGGGGGCATTGATTAGAGTGTGTCTGCCGGGATTACATCTTTTCTGTTGCCATGCCAACTAATCAGCTGATTTTGGTTACCACAGAAACAAAATGTCAGAGCTCACAGCACGGTAACATGAATGCAGCACAACAGAGAATGTTTTCTTAATTGGAGACCTTTTCATTTTGGATTTTATAGGAAAGGCAGCTTTGGGGGCAGGGAAGGAAGGCAGTTTCGAGTGAGATTTTGGCTTAATTGATTAGAGAGAAATAGTTTGGTTTAGAATTAGAAAATTAGAAAGTTAAATATCGTCACATAGTGTGTTTGTTAGCTGTTACGATCTGTGAGTGTATGTGGTCTCTTTAAAAATGGTCATACTTGAAATCATACACATGGGCATGATCCATTGATTTTTAATGTAGGTTTGCCACAACCCAGAGCTTGTATTTCTTTTAAATCTGTGAGTTTACAGTAACTGTTGGGACAGGAGACAGAACTAGGTCTCATCACTGGGTGGGTACAAAGGAAGAGCCGGAAAACCAATATCCACATTCACTATTGTGACTCACATCCTTTACCAGAACCTGTCTTTAATGAATTTCTGGTCCTTTCAAAAACCAACCTAAACTAGCAGGCACCGCCACATTTAACAAATTCTGGCAAGTTAATAACATGTGACCATATGAGCCTGAAATTTACTTTCTTACTAAATACAGCAAGAGAAACTCATTGAACGGACTTTTAGGGTATACATGATGACAACTACAGAGGGAAAAGCTTATAAGGTTTTCAGAAAATTGCATTTTATACTTTCCTAGATAATGTCTCGTTAAAGGAAAGTCCCAGAACACATGAGCTCTGGGTTTTAAACAGTATGTTAATGGTATTCAAACTACAGAGAGATCAGCCATTGCGCTGAAACTTTAGACACTAAACAAAATGTACCATTAAAAAAAAAACCGTGGAGAAATTGTGGATCATTTTCTAACAGTGGCTTTGTGCAAAATGCAAGTGCTGCTTCTTACACAGGGCCTAGCCAATTTCTCCTTACCTATCGCAGCTCCCAGAGGGACGTGGGTGGCGCTGTGGGTTAAACCACAGAGCCTAGGACTTGCCGATCAGAAGGTCGGCGGTTCGAATCCCCGCAATGGGGTGAGCTCCCCCGGGACCCTTGCTCGGTCCCTGCTCCTGCCAACCTAGCAGTTCGAAAGCACGTCAAAGTGCAAGTAGATAAATAGGTACCGCTCTGGCGGGAAGGTAAATGGCGTTTCTGTGCGCTGCTCTGGTCCGCCAGAAGCGGCTTAGTCATGCTGGCTTCCGCAGACTTCCGGAGGCGGCGCCATCGGCAATGGCGGATTCCCTCTAGTCTGGAGGGAGAAGCTCCGCGGAAATCGGGTCTTGCCGCTACAGCGAAGCGGGGACCCTCTTGAAAATCACAGGCGGGTGAAGCCTGTGACCGTGGGACTCGGCGGGCACCTTTAGCGCCCCCCCAAATCGCGAGGGAACCCTGCGAGGGGGTCTGGAGCGTAATGGGGAGATCGGCGCGGTGCTGAGAGTCAATTGCTCTTTCCGTGGAGTGAAGCCGCGCAGCTGTTGCCGGAGAGCGCTGACCTTTTTCCTGTGACAATTCGGTTATTAAACAACTACCCGTGAGTAGGTGAAGTTTTAAAGATTGGGATTAAAGGGGGAAAAGGGACTAATTTGGCACTGAAGCGGGAAGGTGTAAACAGGAAGTCCGCCTTCCGCTTTCTGTATACAGATCAAAGCAAAGACTGTTTAAGCTAAGACCTGGAGAGTTGCGTTTTAAGCCTTAAATCCGAACGTCAAAGCAAAAGAATTCCCTCCCTGAATTGCAGGAGAGGGGAGGGAAGAGAGGAAAGTAATTTATTCGCCTGCAAAAAAAAGACAAGAAGGAGAGAAAAGGGAATAAAGACCACCACTTAATCCCTGGGAACGGATTGCCAGGATCATTAGAACTGTTGTACTGAGAGTTGCACTATTTATGGACAATGTAACTTTTTGACAGCTAGCTCTGCAAGGGAGATACTTGTTAAAGGGCTTCTTTGGACTTGAAACTGTTGCCTATTTTGTTGAAGAGGGACTTTGGAAAAGTTGGAAAAGATATTCTATTGCAATACTATTGACTGTTATTGTGTCCCCCAGAGGAACACTGAAATTGATACAACTATTTGGGGAATTTTCCACTCTCAACTAGCTTGGGAATTTCCACTGCAAAACAAGCCTTGGCTGTGGGATTGACCTTGATTCTCAGACAAAGTGTAATGGAAGAAAAAGTAACAAGATCGGGTAAGGTCAGATTACAGCAGACCAGTGCAGTATCCCAGCAGCGTAGAGCATCTGCTTCCGGCCCTCCTGTACCACAGGGGGAAGATCTTGTACAAGCTGGATCAAAAGGAATGGCCTCTGAAGAGGGATTTACTTCAGTATTAAACAAAATCTATGAAACATTGGAAAAATTAAGCAAACAAGTTACTGAAGCGACAACTAAAATTGACCAGAATACTTCTAGCATTAACAATTTGGGGCAGAAGGTGAACTCCAATACAGAATCCATTGAAAAACTGCTGCAAGAATCTACTTCTAATTGAAAGACAGCAGAGGAAGCAAGGGAAAAAGCAGCGGCTGTAGAGGAAAAAATAACACCGATATGCAAACAGCTTGGGGACCATCAGTCGCTTTTGTCCATGATTGAACTGAGGGAGAAACAGACTAATCTGAGGATCAGGGCGGTCCCTGAACTTGAAAAAGACAGCCTAAGTGATTTTCTTACACAGGAATTTGCAGGCTTTGGGAACCTGGATGACAAGCAAGATTTTAAGATAGTAAGTGCTTTTAGACTTGGAAGAGGAGGGAGAAAGAACAGGTCGAGAGACTGTCTGATTACCCTCCGATCAAAAGAGGAGAGAGACAAAATACTGAGTCTGCACTTCCAGAAGACCTTGGAAATAAACGATTCAAGAGTGGAGATATTCAAGGACATTCCGAAATATCTTTTGGACCTTAGGTCTAATTACGGAGATTTGGTGGCCCTGTTGAGAGGAAATAGAACCATTTTTAGGTGGGAATTCCCCCAAGGCCTATCCTTTTCCTTTAAAGGGAAAAAGTTTAAAATAAGATCAGTGGAAGATAAAGAAAAATTCTTGAGAGAACACGAAGAAGACCTGCAAAAAGAAGTTGTAGAAGAGCTAAGAGCTTTAAAACCAGGAGTACTAGACATAGTACCACCACCTTTGGGATTGGACAAGTTAGAAAAAGTGATACCACCGTCAGGACAAGAGGAATTATTGGGAGCAGTTGGAGGAAAGTAGAATAAATACACCATGTCTCTGCAATTATTAAGTTGGAACATTCATGGATTTAACTCCCCGGAGAAGAGGAGGAAAGTTTTTCATTTATTGAAAAAGGAACAATTGGACTTAATTTGCTTACAGGAAACACATGTGATAAGGCTACACAGGAAAGTATTGATTAATAAAAGATTGGGTCAAGAGTTTATTTCATCGGATAAGGTTAAAAAGAGAGGAGTTGTTATTTATGCAAAGAAGAGCCTATCACCGAAATTCGTTTTTAAAGATGACCAAGGAAGATTTGTGGCAATCGAAATTCAACCACAAGGAGAAAAATTTTTAATAGTAGGAGTTTATGCACCAAATGAGGGAAAATCTGAATTTTTTAAAGAAATTGCATGAGACATTGTTAGACTATATGGATTACAACATTATTATGATGGGACATAGGAATGGAGTGGTATCTACAAATATGGACAAGTCGCAGAGACAGGTTGTAACTAAAGATGGCAGACTACCAAAAACCTTTTTTGAACTGACTGACAATATGGACTTGATTGACATTTGGAGAATTAAGAACCCCTTAGGAAGAGAGGGAACATTCTTCTCTGAAGCCAAAATGACATGGACAAGAATTGACCAAATATGGATAACTAGAGGACTGGCACCCAAGACTCAAAAAGTGGAAATTTGCCCAAAAACTTGCTCCGACCATAATGCTGTGAAAATGGAGATGAAACTAAAACCAATCGGTTCCTTCAGATGGAGGATGAATGACACCTTGTTTAGAGATCAAGAGGTTATCAAGAAGGCCCAAAAAACCTTGAGAGACTATTTTGAGATAAATTTGAATACTATTACTGAAAAAAGAATAATTTGGGACGCAACTAAAGCAGTTATGAGGGGGTTTCTGATTCAACAGAATACAATAAAGAAGAGAGCCCAAAATGAGAAAAAAGATAAAATTTTGGAAAAAATAAAAGAGGGTGAGAAGAAACTAAGAGCGAAACCAAAGTCACAAGAGATTCTGAGAGACATAAAGTTATATCAAGTGCAATATATGAAGATGATGAATCAGGAAATTGAATGGAAAATCAAACAAATGAGACAAAGGACATTTGAATCAGCTAACAAATGTGGAAAATTGTTAGCTTGGCAAATGAAAAAAAGACAAAAGCTCAATACTATCACTAATTTGGAAGTGGAAGGAAAGAACATTCAGAATCCAGTGGAAATTAGAAAATGCTTCCAGAGGTATTTTAAACAGTTATATACTCAAGGGCCACAGAAAGAGTTGGATATAGACCAATTATTAAAAACAAATGGATTACAAAAAATCTCTCAAGAAAACAAGATAATGTTGAACCACAAAATTACAGAACAGGAGGTAGAAGGTGCCATTCAGAATATGCAGTTGGGTAAATCTCCAGGGCCGGATGGCTTAACCTCAAAATACTATAGATCTTTGAAAGATTGGCTAATTCAACCACTAAAGGAGGTCTGTAATGGAATTTTGGAGGGGGGGGGAAGCGCCAGAGTCGTGGAAGGAAGCTTATATTACGCTTATACCGAAAACTGAGTCTGAAAAGACACAACTTAAGAACTACCGCCCCATATCCCTGCTCAATGTGGATTACAAAATATTTGCTGATATTTTGGCTAATAGATTAAAAAAAGTATTAGTGGAAGAGATACATAAGGACCAAAGCACATCAAGTGCAAGTAGATAAATAGGTACCGCTCTGGCGGGAAGGTAAATGGCGTTTCTGTGCGCTGCTCTGGTCCTCCAGAAGCGGCTTAGTCATGCTGGCCACATGACCCGGAAGCTGTACGCTGGCTCCCTCGGCCAATAAAGTGAGATGAGCGCCACAACCCCAGAATCGGTCACGACTGGACCTAATGGTCAGGGGTCCCTTTACCTTTTTTTATCGCAGCTCCCTGTGCAAAATCCTATACTATTCCAGAGGCTCCTCAACTGTCAGAGAGGACCAGGGTCAGAGGGGGGGGGGATGAATTTCTTGCTATGTCCTGTATAATATTTGTAGATATAAATAAAATTCACATCATGTCCAATGATTGTCACTGTTAAGCAACTAACATCTATCAGAATTACGAGCAAAAGCGATGGGAGTAAATTTTCCATCTAAATATTTGATGTGAAACTATGTAAAGTACATTTGGTCTGCTGAGTTATCTAGTCCAGTATCACCCAATGGCCAGCCAGTAAGCCCATGAACGATGCTCATGAAGGCTAAATCCCTGTCTCACTCAGTTGCCCACCAGGAAATGTATACTCAAAGGCATGCCTCTAAACCTGGAAATCCTGTTCAGCTGTCATGGCATATAGCTGTTGATAGACCTATCCTCCGATACAAAGCCATCAGATCTTGTGGCAGTGAATTCTGTAAGTTAATTATGCACAATATGAAAAAGTACTTTGTCTATTGAATCTACTGCCAGTCAATTCCGTAGTGTGTTCCTGAGTCCTAGAAGGTTAATCAAAGCTCAGATCTTTTGTCCAGTGTCCACCACTCATTTATAAATACCCTCTGCTCTTATGTATTTTATTACTATTCACTTACAGTATTCATAGCTTGCTCTTGATAGAATATTTCCAGTCCCAGGGCAGGGGACAAAGTAATAAAAAAAGAAACTGAGAAACATAACAATATACAACAATTAGGTAAAGGTAAAGGGACCCCTGACCATTAGGTCCAGTCGTGACTGACTCTGGGGTTGTGGCGCTCATCTCGATTGGCCGAGGGAGCCGGCGTACAGCTTCCGGGTCATGTGGCCAGCATGACTAAGCCGCTTCTGGCGAACCAAAGCAGTGCACAGAAACGTCATTAAGCTTCCCGCCAGAACGGTACCTATTTATCTACTTGCACTTGATGTGCTTTTGAACTGCTAGGTTGGCAGAAGCTGGGACAGAGCAACGGGAGCTCACCCCGTCACGGGGATTCGAACCACCGACCTTCTGATCGGCAAGCCCTAGGCTCAGTGGTTTAACCCACAGTGCCACCCGTGTCCCAGCTCATATAAACAGGTCCAATAAATAACAAATTGGCAATTCTGTCACAGGATAAGCAAGCAAACCTGTGATGACAATAATCAAATTTTCAATTAAAGCAAATAACTAGGTAAAAAAACAAGCACAAGATGAACAAACAGATTAAACAACCTATGGTCTTGGCAACAGCTCCCTCTCCATGTTTCATGTTTGGTAGCCCGTCCCTCTGTCCCTCGCACAAAGAAGGCCCCACTCTGAGCCAATGGACTCTCCCTCTGTGGCTTTTGAGAAACATAAAACTTTCACCCAAACTCTGCAGCTTATCCAGGCCTCATCCTGAGAGGTCTGAATGGTTGCCCACAAGCATCCACAGCAAGAAACTCCCACCTCTTGTCCATAGCAGGAACAGAACAAAAAACAGGCACACATACACAAGAAAAAATTGCAAACAATTGTGGCACATTTTTCCACCCTAGAAAAACTTTGCTAGCAAAGTCTCCTTGCTTTAACAACTCTTAAATATACGAGAGCCCTGTGCTCCTTAGCATCTGATCACGCTAGCCATCGTATAGAGTTGCTAGTTCCCCCGGACACTCAAGGGGCAGGAAACTAAGGGGTGCTGCTTCCTGGGTCAGGAAGGGGATCCTGGTGGTCAGGAGACAGAATGAACATGGGATTTAAGATAATTCTGCTTAGGCTGGTATTTAATCGTATCTTAATTTGGGGTGTCATATGCATCCCGACTCTTCTGCAGATGGATGGGTTTTATTTGTTAAATAATTAAAATAAAAACAGCCCTAGTATACAACAGTAGAGGAGAATTGCTTTGGGAACAAGCAAAATAAAAGCTCTGGGAAATACCTGAAGCCAAGCGAGCCCTGGGTTTGCTGTCAGAATCTGTCAGTGGAAGAACGCTGCCTCCTGTCCAAAGAGAACACTTTTATTCTTCCAAGGTAGCCATAATAGCAGAGCTGTGCTTTTGGGTACAGCACAGAGAGCTACTTACTGTATGAGCAGCAGCTACAGATTCCTTCCTGTTACAACACACATAAAAGTCACTTCTATTTTTATTTTATTTTATATATTTGTATACAGCCCTTCATCCAAGCATCTTGGGGCGGTTCGCAGAATAAAAATACACAGTAAAAACATAAAAACAAGGACCGAAACGAAACAAAGCAGTTCAAATTTCTTGGAGTTGCAGCTCATTCACACTGTTCTTGCTTCTGTTTGTGGTTCTCTTGCTCAAGGAGGGCATGTAACTTCAAGGAAGAAGACCCAATGACTGTCAGTGGATCCCCTCCTGAGGCACAGGCCATAGCAGACGTCAGCCCTAGTTCTAGAGCAGGGGTCAGCAAACTTTTTCAGCAGGGGGCTGGTCCACTGTCCCTCAGACCTTGTGGGGGGCCAGACTGTATTTTGAAGGGAGGGGGTGAACGAATTCCTATGCCCCACAAATAACCCAGAGATGCATTTTAAATAAAAACACACATTCTACTCATGTAAAAACACGCTGATTCCCAGACCGTCTGCGGGCCGGATTGAGAAGGCGATTGGGCAGGATCCGGCCCTGGGCCTTAGGTTGCCCGCCATGTTCTAGAGGCCTCCAGTCAAAGACTTGGAGGGACTGGCTTAATTTTTTTTCAAATAAGTATGTGAAATTTCATCCCGCCTCATCTCTGCAGCTCTTGGGCCTGTGTGGCTCTCTGTTTCCTCCTCTCATGCTGCTCTCACTAGTCTCACCCTCAGGACCACAGTCTCTTCCAATCCCTAGCTCTCTCTTTTCCTATGTCAAACAGTTTCCCTTTCCTGGTTGTCTTCCCAGGCTCCTAACCTAGGGCTAAGGTGCTTTTCTCCCCCTCCTTATGCTGACCAGTATAACTCTGTGGAGCTCAGCCAACAGTGACTAGAAACCCTTCTGCCTGCCCTACTGCTTTGTGCTATTAGGGCAAGTTGCTCCCAGAAACTTCATCAATATCATTACTACTACAGCTTTTAATGCAGATTTTTTAAAAATAAATAAATAAATCACACACACTGTAATGGCCAGATTAGTATACACCAGGCCTGTCCAAGCGGTCGATCATGATCTACCGGTCGATTGCGGCCTGTCCCTGGTTGAACCTGGTCTCTCTCCCCAATAAAAGCTCAAGAACTGGTCAATCCAATGGGTAGATCATTCCCAGTTTATTTATAGTGGGAGTAGATCACAGTCTCTTGGAAGTTGGACACCCCTGGTTTACACTAATTAAGAATATGTTTTTAAATATTGCCATAAACAACAGGAGTGCTTCTGTAAGATATAGGTAAAGGTAAAGGGACCCCTGACCACTAGGTCCAGTCGTGGCCGACTCTGGGGTTGCGGCTCTCATCTCGCTTTACTGGCTGAGGGAGCCGGCATACAGCTTCCGGGTTTCATGTGGCCAGCATGACTAAGCCGCTTCTGGAGAACCAGAGCAGCGCACGGAAATGCCGTTTATCTTCCCACCGGAGCGGTACCTATTTATCTACTTGCACTTTGACGTGCTTTCGAACTGCTAGGTGGGCAGGAGCTGGGACTGAGCAACGGGAGCTTACCCCGTCGCAGGGATTCGAACCACCGACCTACTGATTGGCAAGTCCTAGGCTCTGTGGTTTAACCCACAGCGCCACCTGCGTCCCTCCACAGCACCACCCGCGTCCCTTCTGTAAGATATGCTATTCTTAAATTACCAAATCAGGTTCCAGAATTTGTCAGGGCTCCAAAGTAAATAAATATTCCCTTTGATTATGTCCTCCTCTGAAATTCCCCACTTCCTGTTCCTGATCAGCCACTGGTTCTGCCCTAGAGCCACTTTGAAAAGCCAGCCCAGGACACACGAGAGAAAATGTGCCATCATTCCTTTCCTATATCCACAGGTCCCTCCAGACTCTTCTTTCGCCCCTCATTAGTTCCATGGTTCACCCATCTTACAATATCCCTCGCTATGAGGCATCTGACCTATAAAAGGATTATCTGTCGGGTATGCTATAAATTCTCCTCTGGCTCCAATTGTAATGTGGGAGAAGAATTCAGGGGCTCCACAGTACTCCTTTTTATGTGAATTAAGCATTGTGGTTTCCTGGTCTCAAAGGAAGCCCAAGCCTAGAGAGCTTTGAATGCAACTGCGAATACAAATCAGGCGGACAGAAATGTTTAAACAAAAAGAATCGGTGAAGGAAATTGGGGCTAAAACTTTTTCAAAATTGAGAAGCGATTGGTGTGCAATCCATTATACAAGCCCTGTGGCACCAGAAGAAGATGAGGAGGAACCCCCAAAAGGACAAAAAAAGGATTGAAAGATAAAACAGAAAGCAAAAAATAGATAATGGGAAGGATGAAAATAACTATCCGAAGAATGACTACTGAATGTGGCACATACCAGAGTAAACCTAACAACCACTTGGAAAGTGTAGAACTTTTATAGCTCAGCCTATTACATAAGATTGTTTAATGTCTATTACATAAAGAATACAGGACCCTCTGGTTCAGCAACTAGATATTATATTTGCACAATTGCAGCTGTTATCTAGAGTGAAAGGTGAACAGAGCAAAACAGATCTCTGGTTGGGAGCGATGGAATGCAAGCCCACCACCATATCTGAAGCCTTGCCACCCAGGTCAGCCAAGGCAGGAGGTGGGGTGGCTTTCATACATGGGTTTGCAGTGGCCGATTGGCCCAAGAATCCAGCTCCATGGGGGAATCCATTCTCTGAAACAGCCTATTGGGGGGCTGTCTGCTAGCCGCCACCAGTGACAGAACCACAGGCAGCACCTGCCATGGTGAAGTCCCCACTTCTCCTGTGGCGATCACACAGGGTCCCCGGACATTTCACCATCTATTGATCCCTGTGCCACCACTTGATTTCTTGCTGCCACCACCCAGGCCCTACCTGGTACAATACTGAGTCCAGTCAGGGTTAAATTGGAACATAAACTTCTGTTTATTTATTGCAGTTTAACAAGCGTGTGGTTTCATAAACGGTATCGGTCAATTACAATCATGGGGTGCCTATCCAGACCTAGAACTTCCGCTACCTGCTCTCCCTCACTAAACCACCTCTCAGATATTTACTCGTCTTCCTAGCTCCTAACTGTTCCTGACTCAGCTTATTTTACTACACTAACTCAACCTACCCACAGACTCTATCCCAATTTACTCTCACTCCAACCAACCACCCAACTCCCAACGAACTCCTCCCTTTGCCCCTCTCAGAGCTGGTTTTATAGTCCCTCTGACTCCACCTCCCTGGCTTCTGATTGGGTAACCTGTTTAACTATTTCACCTCCAGCGTCTCCACCATCAGCGCCAGGGGATTAGAATTGTGCCCTTTATGCCATTAATCAGCACCAGCCATTTTGGAGGGAAACAAAAAATAGGATTTAGATTGCACAGAGCTATAAAATCCACAGCCTGCTTATTTAATTGTTCATTCTTAATTCCTCTCTTTTTCCAGAGGGGATACAATTTCCCCAATAAAGCTGAATAACAAAAGTATATTGGCATTTACTTAGCCTGCTTAGGACTGTATTTTGTTTGGTTTCTTTTAGTTTTATAGAGGCTCCTCAAAGAAGTGTGTGTGTGTTTGTTTATTTTCCTTCCTTTTTCTTCATTTCTCCTAGGTGTGCACAGAAGGACGTCTTATCTTGGAATTTACATTTGATGACCTTATGAGAATAAAAACCTGGCACTTTACAATTAGACAATACAGAGAGTTAGTCCCTCGCAGTATTTTAGCCATGCATGTAAGTAATTGGCCAGAATTGCTTTTTTTTTTTAATCCATTAAATTTTGACTAACAATCCAAACCCACCATTTGCTGTCACAGCCAGTTATCTTAGAGTTATGCGCATTGTAAACAAGGATGTTATGTTGGTGTGTCACAAGCATTTGTGGATGTAAATAAGTAGACAGTGTCTCCCCAACTTAAGCTGATGCACACTTTCTTTCTGAATTAAATTCGGAGGCACATTTCTTATATCCATAAAAGTTATTTTTAAAGAGTAAAAATACGCCACCTTGGATTTTATTTTATTTTTACATTTTTGGGGCCTCCATCTGCACCATACCTTTAAAGTATACCACTTTAAACAGTTCCCTCAAAGAATCATGGGTAATGTAGTTTGTTAAGGGTGCTGAGACTGTTAGGACAACCCCTATTTGCCCCAGAGAGCTACAACCCCCATATTTCCCTGGGAAGGGGGGATTGATTGTCAAACCACTCTGAGCATTGTGAGCATAGTTAACAGACTACAGCTCCCATAATTCTTTGGGGAAGCCACAGCTATTTAAAGTATGGTTACCAGATTTTTTTTCAATGAATGTGGGGGCACTTTTTTTTTTAGCTGAGTAGCAACAGGGAGTCAGTAGTGGGGATGGTGAGGCAAAAGAACCTGGGCCCAAGCACACATGCATGGTGTATAAAGGTGCAAAGCCCTTCTTTTGCACCCTGTGAAACAAATGCACAGAGTTTTTTAAAAAAACTGGGCAACAGTCCCGAACCTTCCCCAATCTCGTGTCCCCTTTCTCTGCCACGTTTGCCCAGTTTTTTAAAAACTGCGCATTTATGTTTCACTGGGTGCGAAAGAAGGGCTTTGCGCCTTGCCTGGCAGAGAAACCATGCGCCTTGTGCCCCTCCTGGGCAATGGCCGCCCACCCACAACTCCTGAGCCTCCCCCGATCTGTCACAACGAAGGGGGAAGGGTCAGGAGATCTGTACATCCCGGTTCCCCTTTGGCAGTGTTGGCAGCAGCGAGCAGCTCCTGAAGCCAGCCAGAGCCAACTGCGCTACCAGGCTGGCTCCGGGCTGCTGAGGCTGCCGCTGCTACGTTTCCCGGTGGCAGATTTGCAAATCCAGGGACTGTCCCGGGGAACCGGGGACATCTGGTAACCCTAATTTAAAGTGGTACGCTATAAATGTGTTGTGCAGATGGGACCTTATTTGCTTGTTACACATATGTCGGCAATCTCTGCATGAGTTACCTTTTGCCCAGCTGGGCTCCAAGGGTACATCAGCACATGTCAGAAACAGTTTTGAAGTCCATTGGTTAATTGCATCCTTCTGAGCTCTGCAGCACCCATATAGGGTATCGCCAGCATTGTCCCAACTGTTACTCCAGGCCCAGGTTACTCCTCTGTACAAAAAAGCGATCAGTCTTGTATACTTCCTGCTTTCTAAGTGAGGGGAATGGTTCCTTCTTTCTCTTCCTGCGCATTTCACGTACTTTCCGTTGGTGATACCATACTACACCAGTAGATGAAATTTAGCATCCCGACATTGTCTGTATGTTTGCTTTTGCTCTCGAGCATATTAATTGGGGAGTTTCTTTTTTCCATTGGTAATTTGTAAGGCTGTAACTATTTTTATAGTCGGGTCCCGTCCCCCCCGATTTGTTTCACTAACCCTTAGTTGCTATGCTACTGTGAGGTAATGTGTGTAAGAAACCCTTGAGGAGAATGGGAATTATTCCCGCAGTGGAATTAAAATCCTTGCTCTCGTGCAGCAGAGTAAGCTGTGATCCAAGAAAGTCCTAGTTCAAACCTTGAGCTGGCGTACAGCTTCCGGGTCATGTGGCCAGCATGACTAAGCCGCTTCTGGCAAACCAGAGCAGCACACGGAAACGCCGTTTACCTTCCCACCGGAGCAGTACCTATTTATCTACTTGCACTTTGATGTGCTTTCGAACTGCTAGGTTGGCAGGAGCTGGGACCGAACAACGGGAGCTCACCCCGTCGTGGGGATTCGAACCACCGACCTTCTGATCAGCAAGTCCTAGGCTTTCTGTGGTTTAACCCACAGCGCCACCCACATCCCTTATAAAAGAACTAGAGTAGTGTCTTGTTTTGAGGTCATAAAAGAACTAAATGACCTCAAAACAAGACACTACTCTCATTTTTAGCCCCTTTACTTCAGTGTGGAGACGACAATGCTAGCAAGGTTTCCTGATATAACGACTAGTCTAAAGTATGATTTTCAAAAAGCTTAGCAGTACCAATGCTAATAACCCAGTGTTTGGAATGAAATGGGCACTGCACTCTCCTTCCCTCAGTGAATTAGTGTCTAATGTTCAGTATAAAATCTTGGATGCTTTTTATAAATTGGCAGCTTGCTTTCAGAGAGCATGTCCTTTTTTAGGCATGTCCTTGATTTATAATTTTACTGTTGCATTTCCATGAGCATGAGAGACTGTCTCTTTGTTTTCCGTTACAGGCACAAGACCCTCAGGTGCTGGAACAGCTGTCCAAAAACATCACCCGCATGGGTCTCACTAACTTCACCCTCAACTACCTCAGGGTAAGCTTACCATGAGCAATTTTTGAAAAGGTTACTGTTACAGCCCTCAGAAGCTCTTCTGTAGCCTAAAGACCATGTGAGTTTTGTCACGGCCTGCCCCAGAATTTCCCTTCATTTTCAAACCAGTTTCCTGGGGAACCTGGGATCTGTTCTGCTCAGCAACTCTTCCAGGGTCTTGTCTAGCCAGGTAAATATGGAACAGAAGTGAACAGAAAGAAGGCAGTCCCTTGAAGGTGGGGAGTAATGAAAACACTAGTTAACTTTGCCTGAGAAAGCATCTCCTTGGCGAACACAACAGTATTTCAAAACTATAAGTCTAAAGAGACCTGCAGCTCAACATCTGGCTGATGATTTCAGATCAATATTTAGCACATCCACCCACACACCAGCTCTTGACCTCCTGCCCCTCTATTATTTTATCAGCCACGTATGGGAAGCGGTTTGCTATGAGTGCTGTCAGCCAGCAATGCAGTGCAGTTGTGGATGGAGGAAAATTCATCAAGAATTTCTTGGGTCTTGAAATCCATCAGGAAACAGCAGTGGAGGTAGGGGATGCTTCAGTTAGCACCGTGACAGTGTGCTGCTGCTGGCTAGCTACCATCAATGCTATCCACAAGGTGCAGCAAGCCATTTGTCGACCACATCCCCTGTCCACAACAGTAAGCAACGTCATTGTATGCAGCTGATTTTTTAAAAAAATAAAAGTATCTTAAGCCAGCCCTTGATTCCCAAAGCAATTCCGCACAGAGCACTTTAAAATTAGCAACAACAGAGCTTAAAAACAAGGCAGGAGATATTAAAACACACCACCAATAGTTAGAGCAATTGTGAACAGCCTCAGGCACTAAGACCTGAATCTTCAGATGGTGCTGAAAATTTATAAGAGACCATGCCAGTTACCGTATTTTTTGCTCTATAAGACTCACTTTTTCCCTCCTAAAAAGTAAGGGGAAATGTGTGTGCATCTTATGGAGCGAATGCAGGCTGCGCAGCTATCCCAGAAGCCAGAACAGCAAGAGGGATTGCTGCTTTTGCTGCGCAGCGATCCCTCTTGCTCTTCTGGCTTCTGAGATTAAGAATATTTTTTTCTTGTTTTCCTCCTCCAAACACTAGGTGTGTCTTGTGGTCTGGTGTGTCTTATAGAGCGGAAAATACGGTACTTTAAAATTAGCAACGAGCTTAAAAACAAGGCAGGAGATATTAAAACACACCACCAATAGTTAGAGCAATTGTGAACAGCCTCAGGTACTAAGACCTGAATCTTCAGATGGTGCTGAAAATTCATAAGAGACCATGCCACTTATATCTCAGAAGGGAGGGGTTTCATCCATACTGTGCCCCATGCTTTCTAGACGCAGGTCCACACTTTCACAATCCATATCTGAGCAATGGTTCTTTGACTCACTGCTTTCCCCGGAAAACCCACTCTTTAGTGTCGAATTGGAACAAGCAGAACAATTTGGGTTTTCCATGGATCATAGAGAGCTTTTCACCAGGATTTGCCTTCCTTGTGACTGGCCTATCATATAAGCAACAAATGGCCACCACAGATTTCATAGAATTGGAAGGGACTCTGAGGATCCTCTCGTCCAACCCCCTGCAATGCAGAAATATTTAAAAGAGAAGGTTTTTTGTGAGGAAAGCTGTAGGGCACCCCACCCCCCTCAGTGCTGGATTTATGTATAAGCTAAACAGGCTATAGCTTAGGGCCCCACTCTCTTGGTGCCCCCCAAAAAAATTTAAAGGAAAAAAACCTGGATGTACATTTCTAAAATATAAGATAAAAAAACAAATAAAATAAAACCTTCATACAGAAACAGTGTTGTGTAGGCTCCTATTTGTTATGTGCAAATGGGTTTAGATACCTATGAGGTCCATTAATTACCATATGGCATATATTCAACACAAAAAACAGCGACAGTTGGTTGTTGACAAAAGACAAGTGGACTTGTAAAGGGCCCCATTACCTTCACTAGCTTAGGGCCTCATCAAACCTAAATCTGTCCCTGCCTCCACACACACACACACACCAAAAATCTTCAGGCATGGACTGGGAAAGTGCAGACTTGTGCCTAGAAAACTCTGAGGAAAATTAGTGTAGATGAGCCCTGAGAAAACCCTCCCCAGTGCTTCCACCTAGCAACGTTCAGCTGGGCTTTATGGCTGAGTTAGACTCGCTTTCTCAGTTACTCAAATGCTAAGCTTGGTTACGTCTAAAGAGGGCCATGGTGCGAAGGCAAAGCTCAGTTCTTAAGGCAGGAGCACCATTCCAAAACCATTTCTCCTTTCTGGTCCCTTCCCTGAGTTTGTACTGCATTGGCTATAATGTGTTTATGGTGGTGGAAAAATGAATTTTCTCCCATTGCAGTTTGATCCTTGCAGAGCGTCTGAAGTTTGCTCTTTTACACGCTAAGGGGTTCCCTTCTCTGGTCTCGCCATGTACATACCGAAGTGTCAATTTTGGGTTCGTGTGGCAAGGTTTAAAATGCAAATTGTCTGCAGGTGCAGAATACTTTGAAGCAGATGCAAAGTGGCAGATTAGCTAAAGTCTTAAGATGTGCCAAATAGATTGTAAAAAAAAGAAGATACAGTAGACAAGTCATAATTTTAGCAGCACATGCAGCTCCTCAAGTATTAACAATCCATGTCCCTATTAAAACTGGAAAGCAAGAATTAGAGAAGGGTGGGATTAGCAACCTTAAGGCATCTTTAATCCTAACTTTCCCCAGTTGAGGACTGAACTAGGTTTTCATTCTAGGTGTAGACTTGGAACATAGTAGGGGGCAAGACCTTATGCAATGTGGGTGTGTATCTAGGGCAGGCATAGGCAAACTCCAGATGTTTTGGGACTACAACTCCCATCATCCCTGACCACTGGTTCTGCTAGCTAAGGATGATGGGAGTTGTAGTCCCAAAACATCTGGAGGGCCGAGCTTGCCTATGCCTAATGTAGGGGATGACCTAAATAGGGGAGAAGCAGATGATGGACCTCAGTGTTGAAGTAGTCTCTGTGTCACACAAGGACCTCACATGCTGAGTAATCAGAAACTTAGATAAATGCAATACCGTTTATATAATGGCAGGGGTGGACAACTTCTGGGCTTCTAGCAACTTCCATCAGACCTACCCAGCACGATCATTGATCAGGGATGATGGGAGTCTTTGTTCAGCAACAGCTGGAGATCCTCTGGTTCCCTGACACAGGGCTACATAAACATGGAGGGGAATTCAGATAGTGAATTTGGAGGACTGGGGTTGAGGTAATTGTATATATTTTGGGGCAGGGGAGCCAGCGATTTCATTTTATGTACTTGGAAGCAAACATTCTCCTCAACTGACATACACAAAGCTATATCCTACAAAGAAACGATTTTTAAAGTCAGCACTTCACATTATTTTAGTCAAATATTTTTGACTTGTTAACATTGTTTAATATGCTTTTAAATAGGTTTTTAAATTTATGCAAATAAAAGGCATCAAATTTTCTTTCACTGCATATTGCAAATGTTGGTCATAATCCTTAAGAAAAATTCCACTGATGGCCAGAACAAATCATTTTTATTCTCCAAGCCTAAAGTAGTTAACTATGCAGAAGCAGAAGCAGCCAACCGCAAAAGCAATAGGAGATAAACTTTGGTTGCCATAGGGAACTGTTAAGCAAGTGTACACTATAGCCTTCATTCTGTATCTACAATACAGTTGTGTACACTATATTTGAGACAATTATATCTGGGAGCATTAAATTTTTTATTTGGGGTTGTGCATAATTTCTAAAATATGAGGTGCTCCATGGACATCATAGGGGCACGGGTGGCGCTGTGGGTAAAACCGCAGTGCCTAGGACTTGCCGATTGTATGGTCGGCGGTTCGAATCCTCGTGGCGGGGTGAGCTCCTGTCTTTCGGTCCCAGCTCCTGCCCACCTAGCAGTTCGAAAGCACCCCTAAGTGCAAGTAGATAAATAGGTACCGCTTTATAGCGGGAAGGTAAACGGCGTTTCCGTGTGCTGCGCTGGTGCTGGCTTGCCAGAGCAGCTTTGTCACGCTGGCCACGTGACCCGGAAGTATCTCCGGACAGCACTGGCCCCCGGCCTCTTAAGTGAGATGGGTGCACAACCCTAGAGTCGGACACGACTGGCCCGTACGGGCAGGGGTACTTTTACCTTTTACCATGGACATCATATTCTTTTAACTGGGAGCCCCATTCACCTAAACATAGGATTCAGAAATAAGTGAAAAAGCATTATTTACAGAAAGGGGGGGACACACAAAATTTTAAGCCCCTCAAACCATTTTGAAAGTCATCAGAACCACCTGCCACCCCATAAACAAAAAACTAACCACCCCGTTTTGCCATTTGCACAATGAGTGGTGGTGAATTGGGGGTGGCCGTTTGAGCCCACCCCTAGGGGAAAGCAATGGCCTAGTCTGTAGCCCCTGAAGGTTTTGGCAATATTCCTTCAGAGCCCCAAGGTCTTCTCAAGATTCTTCTTTGTTAAGGAGGTCTGAGGCTCTTGTCATTGTAAGGTTCCTGAGAAGCTTAATTGTACAGATTTTATCTCTATCCGAAGTTTTCTGGACAAGGTTCCATCTCCTCAGGGTTTCTTCAGTGTCCAGAACTATGTGGTTGTTCTATTTCCAGTCCTCTATTTTAACCGTCCTCACTTTAAATCTGCCTCTTCATGTTCTTTGCTGCTCTGAAGTTGTGTTGATGTTATTCCTAAAGCTCCCTTCTTCGTTGTTCCAGAGTTTGCAGCTGCTTCTTCTTGCTTCTCCTCCAGCACCCCACCCCTTGCCTTCTGTGCAGGTGAAGGCTGTGTTGTCCTCTTCAGGCTGCTTTTGCAGCCCAGTTGTGTTTACATCCAGCTGGGTCTGATCTAGTTAGGTGCAGTCGGACCTTGTGACAGTCTGTTGCTTAGGCAGGGTGTGACTGAACAGATCCATCTAAGATGGGTTACCTAGGTCGTAGATGGTACCCCCAAAAAATGCAGAGACCAAAACTTAAGAAAGTTAATTCATATATATTTCTAATGGATAACCTGAGCTAGAGGGAGTATGAGATTGTTGTTGCTGTTGTTGTTTAGTCGTGTCCGACTCTTCGTGACCCCATGGACCAGAGCACGCCAGGCACTCCTGTCTTCCACTGCCTCCCGTAGTTTGGTCAAACTCATGCTGGGAGCTTTGAGAACACCATCCAACCATCTCGTCCTCTTGTCGTCCCCTTCTCCTTGTGCCCTCAATTTTTCCCAACATCAGTGTCTTTTCCAGGGAGTCTTCACTTCTCATGAGGTGGCCAAAGTATTGGAGCTTCAGCTTCAGGATCTGTCCTTCCAGTGAGCACTCAGGGCTGATTTCCTTCAGAATGGAGAGGTTTGATCTTCTTGCAGTCCATGGGAATGAGATAGCTTGGAGCAAATCAATGGAAAGGGTTTGGAAATTTATAGGATTTGGGTTTGGGGTTTTTACAGTGATGACTCCACGAATGATCTTTCCTGCTTTTTTGGCACCAGTGTAGTTGGGAAGCTATGCTGGCAAGTAATATAATTCTGAGAGGTAGAATTGCTACAGTAGAAATAAAGCTGTTTGTTAAGGGCATTAAGGATACACAACACAAGCAGGAATGAAATCTATTGCCATTTCTGAGGCAGGCTTTGATAGGCAGGATATTGTGAAGGGTGAAGAGGTCTTGGTTTAAGTTGGCCCCCAAGACAAGGTTTATTGTGTAGGAGAACCCAAGCTGATTATAGGTGAACTCTGGAGGTCAAAATTAAAGAGGATGACACTGAAACTACAGAAGAGAAGAATCTCTGAAGCATTCAGTAGAAGCAACCAAGAGAATAAGAAGATGTGATTTCTGTCCCCCCCCACACACCATTTTTAAAAAAATTCAAAGGCAACAAAATTGTGAGAAAGGTCTGCTTTACTGCTACCATGGATCCATGTTTAAGATAGCATCGAATTTATTTTAGAGAAGAGCATAAATCAGAACAACAAACTCTTAGGTTTCAAGAAAGTGGAACTTTCTTCATAGGATTGCACTGTTAGAATATTTTATGTAAGGCTCAGTTTATCTAGGACTGGCACAAATCCCATTGAAATATACTCTATGTTGAGTGTGAATTTCATGCTCTTTATTCAGCTCGTAGTAGCAATGAATGAAACTTTCCCCAAAACGTCTAGCTATATATACATTATTTACACAATGGGCCCTGTGTGATTGGCTAATTCTAGGCTGCTCCTGTAGGCCAATCAGGTTGCAGATTCACCTCCTCCAGAAGCCTGATTGACTGCTCCTGCAGGCCAATCAAGTCGCTGCTTCACTTCCACCTGGAGCTGGATTGGGTGACTTCTGTGGACCAATCAGACTGCTGCATTCTGGATGCTATTGTTCTAGGATTCAGCTCAGTACATAACACCCATATTTTTCTCTAGGTTCAGGGCAGTGTGATTGAAAGAATTCCTCATTTTATTTTCATGTTTATGGTAATCAGGTGAAATTTGCACTTCCTGGCGCAGGAAGGTTAGAGTGGTGAAGTTTGAGCCAGGAAGTCTCCTACTTCAAATCTTACTTCAGCCTCAAATTCATTAGGTAGCCCATTACTCTCTCCGCCGATTAACATATTTAATATTTCAAAACTTATTTCCAACTGTTTAAGGAAGCAGGGTCTATATAGCAGAGACTGGGACGGTGCAAACAGGAATTGAGCAGGAAGAACCAGCAGTGCATTGTGGGTTTTTGATGGGATGTTTAATGAGACTTTTTTCCCAGCTGCCATCTTGGTGTTGGCAACCCCTGTGTTACGCCGTGTCTTATTCTCACTGAGGAGTTAAATCAGTTCTGCAGGTGGACAGATGAACATGACTGAATGTATCTACATATAATTACTATTTTTTAAAAGCCCTGTATACAACACTAGATACCCAGGAGAAGGTTCTGTCTCAGCCATTCCCCACAGATGCATGTTTGCTGTGCACACCATCCTCCACAAACACACTCGCTCCACGATCCATCCACCTTTAGCCTATAGAGGTACATTTGAAGCTCAAGTTTGCATTTCCACTGGAGAATTAGACCCCCTTTTAAGCGTCTTGATAAATTACTTTGAAAACATGGGTGTCTGAGTCCCGTTAGTTCTGCCTCTATACCAGGGGTCAGCAAGGCTTACCAGCCATGGGCCGGATCACTCCCACAGAGATCGTCTATGGGCCGGACCGGCGCAGCACAACACCGGAAATCGCGTCTGCACATGTCCGCGGTGTCGGAAATCGCTTCTGCGTATGCCCAGACACCGAAAATAGCACCTGTGCAGAAGCGATTTTGGGTGTCTGGACATGCGCAGAAGCGATTTCTGGTATCTGTGTGTGCACAGACGCAATTTCTGGCGCTGCTCGGCGTGTCCCTGCACCGTGCGACGCCGGTTTAGCGCAGCGCATGGGGGACTTGCTGAGTGGGGGGCTCGGTTCTGGGGCAGCTCGTGGGCTGGTAAAACGGTCTTCACGGGCCAGATCTGGCCCATGGGCCGCACGTTGCCAACCCCTGCTCTATAAAGGTAAAGGGACCCCTGACCGTTAGGTCCAGTCATGACCAACTCTGGGGTTGCGCGCTCATCTCTCTCTATAGGCCGAGGGAGCCAGCGTTTGTCCACAGACAGCTTCCGGGTCATGTGGTCAGCATGACTAAGCCGCTTCTGGCGAACCAGAGCAGCACACGGAAACGCCGTTTACCTTCCCGCCGGAGCGGTACCTATTTATCTACTTGCACTTTGACGTGCTTTCGAACTGCTAGGTTGGCAGGAGCAGGGACCGAGGAACGGGAGCTCACCCCGTCATGGGGATTCAAACCACCAACCTTCTGATTGGCAAGTCCTAGGCTCTGTGGTTTAAGCCACAATGCCACCCGCGTCCCTGCTCTATACATTACATTAAATTTGTTTTCACTGGTTATAATTCGATTATAATTAGAACTGGTCATGTCTCTTTTCTTTAAAAAATAAGCGGGGTGGGAGGGCTATCTGAGCTAGGACTATAGTGGAGTAGAAGGGGGAATTCAACCTCCCCAGTCCAGATAGGGAGAGGGTCATCACACAAGAGGTAACCAGAACAGTTTTATCCCCTTGTGCCGTATGTAAGGGATTGCTTTCACTCTGAGCTGGAGAAATTCCCACACGAACATTGCTGGCGGTTTATGCAAATTAAATTGATTTTGGAGTTTGGTATTCAAGGCCGTGCTTCCACCTTCTGCAGCAGTGAAACATTTACCTGCCCCAGCGGCCCAACTGGCAGGGGCCTAGACTCCGTCTGCAGTATGTATCGCCAAATGAGGAGACACACAGAATCCTGACGAGGAGAGAAAGAGGACTGTAACGCTTAAGACTGCCTGCTTAAATTTCCACTTGCATTGTAAACTTTGCAAAAAGTGCTGAATAGCTCAATTTTGCACCCAAAACCTAATATGGAAACAATCAAGATTTAAATATATTTTACCAAAGAATTGGGTGGTGTTTTTTTTTCTGGTGTGCTAACTAGAGTAGCATATTGATTAAAAAACTAAAGCTAGACAAAAACATGGGACTGAATCCTATAAAGTAAAGGTAAAGGGACCCCTGACCATTAGGTCCAGTCATGACCGACTCTGGGGTTGCGGCACTCATCTCGCTTTATTGGCCGAGGGAGCCGGCGTACAGCTTGCGGGTCATGTGGCCAGCATGACTAAGCCGCTTCTGGCGAACCAGAGCAGCGCACGGAAACGGCGTTTACCTTCCTGCCGGAGCGGTACCTATTTATCTACTTGCACTTTGACGTGCTTTCGAACTGCTAGGTTGGCAGGAGCAGGGACTGAGCAACGGGAACTCACCCCGTTGCGGGGATTCGAACCGCCGACCTTCTGATCGGCAAGTCCTAGGCTCTGTGGTTTAACCCACAGCGCCACCCATGTCCCTAAAGAATCCTAAAGTAGTGGCATCAACTGCCCCTCTTCAAGCAGCTGGTTGGGGTGCTGCTTTTGAATTCTTTACTGCATTTGGGGGGGACCTCATTGCCAATTAAAAAAACCCCCTGTCATATGAATAAGTGTGCTTCCACCCAAGGCTTCTCCCTGATGTGCTGGTTTTCCATTTATAGATCTATGATCACTCACCAACAGTCTAAAGTGGGACACTCCATTCTAGCAGCTCAGGATTCTTAGCAACTTATTGCATCCTCAGTTCTGCAGCACCAGCAGTCCAACATGTGGAGTAGATCAACCTAGAACAGGGTTAGGCAACCTAAGGCCCGTGGGCTGGATGCGGCCTAATTGCCTTCTAAATCCGGCCCGCGGACGGTCCAGGAATCAGCGTGTTTTTACATGAGTAGAATGTGTCCTTTTATTTAAAATGCACCTCTGGGTTATTTGTGGGGCACAGGAATTCATTCATTCATTATTTTTTTCAAAATATAGTCCGGCCCATCACATGGTCTGAGGGACGGTGGACCGGCCCACGCCTGAAAAAGGTTGCTGACCCTTGACTTAGAATGTTGTCCAAATAGCATTAGGCACAAAGCACTGGAAGTACAGTCGTGCCTTGGTTCTCAAACTTAATCCGTTCTGGAAGACCGTTCCAAAACCAAGGTGCACTTTCCCATAGAAAGTAATGCAAAATGGATTAATCCATTCCATACTTTGAAAAACAACCCCTAAAACAGCAATTTAACATGAATTTTACTATCTAATGAGACCATTGATCCATAAAATGAAAGCAATAAATAATGTACTGCAATCACACAATCAATCAATCAGTAGCTGAACTTGGTTCCACACAGACACAAAAAGAAAACAAAAAAGCTGCAAAAACGAAAACACAAAATAAATAGCAAAAACAGACAGACCTCAGCATAACACTCAAAATGGAAGTGTGGCACTCAAATTGGAAGCGTAACACTCAAAACGGAAGTGTGGCACTCAAAACAGAACACTTTCGGCTTCTGAAAAAAGTTTGCAAACTGGAACACTCACTTCCTGGTTTGCAGTGTTTGAGTTCCAAGTTGTTTGAGTACCAAGGAGTTTGAGAACCATGGTACCACTGTATATTTGAAACTGGCCCTCTGAAATTCTTCAATTTCCCTCTTTTTCTGAGGCTATGACTGCTTCAGTATTGCAACATTTGAAGTTAAATTTTATTAATAGAGTTCAGCCCGGCTTCTGTTGAAGTCAATGAGAATATTTCCTCTTATCCCAATGTCCCCACAGTTAGTCATTCACTCTGAAGTCTTTTGTACCCACAAAAATCCAATTTCTTGAAATTAATTTCACCACTCCCTTGAGCTATTTTCTCACTGTGGAAATGCCATACCGCATGGAGGCAAAAAAAAGTTGTTTTTATTATGCGTTTTATTTTATTTTTTGTAGCAAGGTAAACATTATTTCAATTTAGTCATAGATTCTGGCTCTATGGTGAGCCCAAAGCAATGAATAGGAGCTTTCAGGATCCGAGAAGAAGAAAACAGAATTGTTACTGCGAATGGGGTGGGTTGGAAATGTAACTCATCTAGACCAAGAAAACAGATTTAAGAACCGAAAGAGAGCGTAGAGGGCTGCTTTAATTAACGGTCCACAGCCTCTTTTTCTGTTGCAGATCAGACTGTTTCACATAAAATATGTATGAGGGACATTAAGTAACTCCTAAAGCCATCCCATCTTAGACTTTGATTTTATTGTATCTTAAAAACAAGGGATGGTTAGTCCTGATCAGTAGTTGTATGGAAAAATCTTTAATAAAGCACTCAAGCAGGCATGTAAAACCTAGGTCTGCCTGGTCTGGGGGTTTCTCCTGATGTGTCCAGGTTTTAGCCTTTGCAAGTTCTCCAGGACTGGTGAGAGTTTTTGCTCTTAGCTCTTCTCCCATGCCTGCTGCATCCATTCTTCAGCTTCCAGTTATAGCCGGGCTATGCTGCTGCTGCTGATCCATCAGGTACCATTCACTGTGTCCACAGAGTGGCTCTAGTTTCCACCCAGCCTGCTAGGGGAGACACCCCCTCTCTCCATTTTCTTTCTCCCATAAATCTCAAAGATTGGCAACCTAAACTGATGTAAGGCTCTGGGTCATTTCTGATGTCTAACATGATGACCCATACCACCCTACTGAATTCCACATAATTCAGCTCTTTTCAGAGCCAAGAAGCCACAAATGTCAAGCCAGCTTCTTATCATTTCAATCACCCTAGGCATCATTTTAGTTTTTAATGTATGTATGTATGTATGTATGTATGTATGTATGCATGTATGTATTTATACATACCCCACCCATCTGGCTGGGTTTCCCCAGCTACTCTGGGCGGCTTCCAACAAAGTATTAAAATGCAATAGTCCGTTAAACATTAAAAGCTTCCCTAAAGAGGGCTGCCTTCAGATGTTTTCTAAAATCTGGTAGTTGTTCTTTTTGACATCTGGTGGGAGGGTGTTCCATAGGGCAGGTGCCACTACCGAGAAGGCCCTCTGCCTGGTTCCCTGTAACTTGGCTTCTTGCAGCAAGGAAATGCCAGAAGGTCCTCGGCACTAGACCTCAGTGTCCGGGCAGAACGATGGGGGTGGAGACGCTCCTTCAGGTATACAGGACCGAGGCCGTTTAGGGCTTTAAACGTCAACACCAACAGTTTGAATTGTGCTCAGAAACGTACTGGGAGCCAATGTAGGTCTTTCAAGACCGGTGTTATGTGGTCTCAGCGGCCGCTCCCAGTCACCATTCTTCAAAAGTAGCATTGCAGTAGTCCAAGCGGGAGATAACCAGAGCATGCACCAGTCTTGCAAGACAGTCCGCAGGCAGGTAGGGTCTCAGCCTGCGTACCAGATAGAGCTGGTAAACAGCTGCCCTGGACACAGAATTGACCTGCGCCTCAATGGACACCTGTGACTCCCAGGCTGCGCACCTGGTCCTTTATTTATTTATTTGGGATATGCAAGGGTAACCTGCATCAAAATGTTGCAGCACGGAGTGCTCCTTCGACTATTCCATGATTCTCCATCCCATTCCATCTCTGTGTGGTCCTCCTCCGCCCCCCGTAGACATATAGCATAGCCCCTACGGAAAGGAGCTGCAGCTCATGGTTAGTGAGGAGGGAGCTTAACCCAAATTCTGAGTTTGGACAACACACTAAGCCCTACCTTAGCTTAGTTCAGTATGGCACAAGAGTCAACAGGACCACAAAGCAGCTGTGAGCTGCAGTCTTGGTAAACCATAGTTTGGCCCACCAACTTGTTAGAATTCCTGCTCCATGAAGGCAGTCATGGGATTGTTGTCTTTCACATGACGGTGCATGTTTTGACTCCACGGAGTGGGAAGTGATGGAGACAGGATGTTTGTGTTACTGCGTTCTGTGAAGTGGGACTATTGTCCTTTGTTCTTTTTCTCTTTGCTGTCTGATGCTAGAGAGAGAGGGAGCCGTGTTGCAGTGCTCCGTGTGTGTTTATATGTAAATAAAGTAGATTAGCCAAAATGCTGGGTTGCTGAGGTCTGTCACACAATGCTCTGCAAACTCTGTGGATCCCTAAGTGTGCCGGTGTCGGTTGGCATGCGTCACTGTGATGTTCGGGCTGAAGAAAGCTTTTGAAGCTCCCGAGCGATCGACCAGGAGAGAGAGAACATGCCAGTTGGACATGTGTCTCTGCCAGGGTCCTACTCGAGTGTAGGCTGAACTCCTGTATGAATCTGGCTTTGAGAAAAGCAAGACATGATGGTCCCTCGCCAGTCATCTTAAGTCACCATTGTCCTTAATTTATATCCCACCTTTCGATATTACTTTACACAAGGCAGTTCACAAGCTGAAGAAACAGCAAAGATCACACACCTTATAACAACCTGTTCCGTTCCAAAAAATGTCATAATAAAACTGTAACTTTTAAATAAACAGCTTATTTCAAATAAGGTAATATTCAATAACCCATTAGAATTTAATAGTACACAATAAGATTAAATATCAGCAAATAATAGTTAAACAGAAATTCACTCTTAACAGTTACAATAAATAATTTCTAGACTATAATCAATAAAAATAACAGCAAGTTACAGGGAATGAATGAATGAATCTTTATTTGCATCAGCCATTGGCCATAGCAATAAAACAACAATACAATATACAAAGAATAGAATTAAAAATAGAAAGGGAATAATATAACAAAATGCAAATTGAAAAGCAAAGACACACAATTTATACATATATATAAAAATTTAATACCCCTGAACCCAAGATCTGTTTCCTGTTTATTTACCTCATGTTCAGATTCTCATCATAGTGTATGTGTGAAATGCACATTTTGTTCCAGTGGCCGTCACTTTGTACATACTCACAATGAATCTCTTCTGTCACTTTCTGACTATCAGTTATTGCTGAATTCTCCCCCCTCCTTCTGTCACACACTGTATTTCACTGATAAGTCCTTTCCCCCCAGCCTGTAAGGGAGTATCAGAGAAGATAAATTGAGCTACACCTGCAGACTTGGGCTTTGCATGTTCTTCTGGTTCAACAACCAATCTTGAAGTACTTCAGGGAATTTGTCCATCTTCTCTGCTAGCTCTCTGCCCAGGGTCAGAACATAGCATTCATCAAACTAACATATCTGGACGGGGGGAAAGCAGTCTGCTAACTTAAGGGGAAATGGTCTTGTTTTTCCATGCTGCAAGAACCAAACCTGATCCTCTACTTCATGTAACAATGCATTCGTGTCTTTATTGACTCATAAAAGAGAAGGAAGTTATAGTTAACTTCCTGGTGAGTGATAATGGTGATTCGATGCGCATAGGTGTGGTTTGTGTGGCAAGGTCCTGAACCCTCCCCCATTGTAGAATAAAGACACTTGACACCAAAATTTAGGTTAATGGGCTGAAAAAGGCCACAACTTTATTGATTACAGAATGTGAATGGTATTGGCTTAGGCATTGGAACCAATGACTATATCTGACTCCTGCCTGCCTGCTGGGAGTCTAGTAAGGGTTAACCACCGATAGGGGGAGCCCTGTTGATGCACATCAACTAGGAATTCCCCCAGGGTCACCGATAGGGATCGTGCTATGGCCCTGGCCCCTGTCTGGGCTTCAGACAGAGGACACGCCCCCTGGATTCCTTGAATGGGATACCCTTGAATGGGATACCTTCGGTTGGAGTATCCCCTCCAACCGAATACTCCAATGCCTAACCGCGACCGAATACTCCAATGCCTAACCCAGATTCATCCACTGGAATTGAAGGAAGGGGCTGTAATGGTAGGTACACTGCAAGATCTGATGCTAGACCAAAGCACTCTAGAAAGTACAGCACCCCTATTTAAGCAGCCACAGCTGCCAGGCAAAGACAACAGAAGCAGAGCGAGTGATTAAACGCCACTGTACCGAGTTATAAACCAGGGTTATAAACCAGCATCTCTGAATCGGATGAGGAGGAGCCGTAGTCTCACCTGCTCCTGGGCCTCTGATGCAGGAGTACCTCAAGGCTGTATTCAAGATTGACCAGGGGAGGTTGAACCAGCAGGCTTTGCTCTCCCTAACAGCACAAACCCATCACTACGAGGGGCGCTCATTAAAGATTTCCCCTGACGTACTGAGACTGAGACAAACGAAACTGGGCACAGTTATTAGTCCTTCTCTACATAGCTACCAGCAAGAGTCACACACTTCTTCCATCGCTTTATGCAGCTGTGGAGACCTCGTCTGCAAAAGTCGGCAGGTTGTGTCAGAAGTCATGACTTGACCTCAGAAATCAGCATTTCATTATCTGGAAAAAGCTTGCCCAATGTCATGGTTGGAAAGAGGTGGAAGTCCGATGGTCAGGAGAATAAGGGGGGTGAGGAAGAATTTCATAGCTACAGGACCACACTTTCGTCTGAGCAACATGCGAGTTGTGAACCGGGGCGTTCTCCTGCAGGAGGCGGACACCTTTGGTCAGTATACCACACCTCTCAATTGTGATGGCCTTCTACAATTTCTGCAGCAGTGAAGCGTAGTATGTCCCGGTAATTGTGGTCCCCTTTGCCAGCAAATCCATCATCGCTACTCCGCGCTGGTCCCAAAAGATTGTGATCATGATCTTGCCCACTGATGGTTGGACACGTACCAATGGAGTGCTTCCATTGTTTGGACTGGGATTTAGTCTCATGATGGATCCATGTTTCCTCCTGAGTAATTAGTCTGGCGAAGAAGTCATCATGGTTTTCGTGACACATGGCCAAAAGAGCCCGTGAGCATGTGACTTGTTCCTGCTTCTGGAAAGGCGTCAACAGCCAGAGAACCCATGGTGTGGACACCTTTCCCATGTGCAAATGGTCATGGATGATTTTTTCTGCAGAGCCCACACTGATCTTGACATCTGCAGCTAGTTGGCAAATGGTTATGCGATGATCCTCGAAAATGGCGCCTTCCACTTGCTGTGGTTGCCCAGGAATGGGAGCCGTTCCACCAAAGTCCGACCACACTTGAACTGACGATGCCAGTGCTTGACTACGTCATACAATAAGACATCTTCCCCATAAGTTCAATGAGATGAACGTCTCCCTTGGTGTGTGCCCTTTCAAGTACAGGAACCTGATGACCGCTCTGCATTCAACTGGTTCCATTATCAGACATTACTCCACGTTAGCACCAGTAACAGAGAAACTGTTAGGAGTGCAGAGCTACAAATTACCACGTTACCTATGGAGAGATGTGCAATACATGTGCAATTTCATCCTCCTACAATAACCGGAGGGACGCGGGTGGCGCTGTGGGTAAAAGCCTCAGCGCCTAGGGCTTGCCGATCGAAAGGTCGGCGGTTCGAATCCCCGTGGCGGGGTGCGCTCCCGTTGTTCGGTCCCAGCGCCTGGCAACCTAGCAGTTTGAAAGCACCCCCGGGTGCAAGTAGATAAATAGGGACCGCTTACTAGCGGGAAGGTAAACGGCGTTTCCGTGTGCGGCTCTGGCTCGCCAGAGCAGCGATGTCACGCTGGCCACGTGACCCGGAAGTGTCTCCGGACAGCGCTGGCCCCCGGCCTCTTGAGTGAGATGGGCGCACAACCCTAGAGTCTGTCAAGACTGGCCCGTACGGGCAGGGATACCTTTACCTTTTACAATAACCGGAAGTGGGTCAGGGGAAATCTTTAATAAACAACCCTCATAGTACATTTTTACTTGAGCTTCTCACCCAATCCCCTGCACTAAATCCTTCTTCTTCTTCTTCTTCTTGGGCAGGTTTTGGGTAGGCATGGAGATATGCAGGTATTGTATCGGGGGCAAGCTGTAGTCTGTATTCATATATCTGATATGATTCAGTGGAAGAGAAAGGTAGCAGGAGAGAGAGAGAGAGAGAGAGAGAGAGAGAGAGAGAGCCAGCCACAGCCACTTGGAATCCTCCCCTTTCTGTCCAGCTAATTCTTTTGCCTGCCAGTTCCCCCTGGATTTAGCAATGACGGGAGGGTGCAGAGTGCATCTAAACTGCTGTACAGCAATATGTGGTCCAATAAAGTATTCAATAGCAGCTTCAGTCTCTGCCTGAAATTCTAAGCAGAAAAATAAATGTCCATTCTGTTTGGATGTCTGTAGCTGAGTTTCCTCACTGCGGATTAAGGAAAGGCCTGCATGTTAAAATATCCATACTATAAACCAATATTTTTTTTTCTTCTAGATTGGAGTGTCTTTTAGAAGTGTGCGGAACCCGGCCTATTAGATTGACATTGTGCAAAACAAGCAAAAATGAAATATCCCCTGGCTTTGTTATGAGGTCATAGCAGGCCGTTAAGATGTGCAGCTCTCAGGGCTTTTATAGGGCAGGTTTTTTTGCAGAGACGTGCGCACCTACAAATCACACATTAATTTCTTAAAAGTAGTCTGAAATGTAAAATAAACAATCTGATGCTTGGGGAAACCCACATACTGCATTCATCGTCATGTGCATTCAAATAATAATTTTTCCCCACGAGGTTTTTAGTTTTGGATTGAAGAACTGTGTTAATGATATTATTGTTGTAAGCATAATATAGGACAGGAAGCTGTCCCAGAAACTCCAGCGGGTGCAGAATGCTGCAGCGAGGCTCCTCACGGGGTCTGTGCCATGGGAGCATATTCACCCAGTGCTTTTCCAGCTGCACTGCCTCCCAGTGGAATACAGGGTCAGATTTAAGGTGCTGCTTTTGACCTTTAAAGCCCTTCACGGCCTAGGACCCTCGTACCTACGGGACCGCCTCTCCCGGTATGCCCCACGGAGAGCCTCAAGGTCCATAAATAGCAACACCCTAGTGGTCCCAGGCCCCAAGGAAGTCAGATTGGCTTCAACCAGAGCCAGGGCCTTTTCAACACTGGCCCCAGCCTGGTGGAACGCTCTGTCTCATGAGACCAGGGCCCTGCAGGATCTGATTTCTTTCCGCAGGGCCTGTAAGACATAGTTGTTCCACCTGGCCTTTGGCTTGGAGCCAATTTGATTCCCTCCCTCTCTTTCTTTTTTCCTTTCCTTCTCCTCCTGCGATGAGGCTACATTTTAATATTTTAATGTTTCAATATTTTAATGTTGTATTTTAATGTTGTTTTTAAGTTGTAATCCTTCAACTTGTTTTTATTATTGCTTGTAAGTTGCTCTGAGCCCAGCCTTGGCTGGGGAGGGCGGGCTATAAATAAAAATTATTATTATTATTATTATCAAATGGTTTTCCACCAGAAGGGTGCTCTTGGCTGCCAGCTTGCAAAGATGGTCCTTGCATAAGAGAAGCATCTGGGTCATGGGGTAGGCCAACAGGTCATGCGGGGGGGGGTAAGTTGAGGTGTTTCCCACACCTGCTACCCACCATGAAGTGACCATGCACTAAGCTTGCATGTTCAGACCCAGAAACCTCCCCGCTGAATAACATGACTCAAATTTTGGTTTGGTTTTTGGCAGAATTTAGGCCACAACTTTATTGATTACAGCAAGTGACTGGTTGCATAGGCTCTGGTTCCACTATCTTCCTGCCATGCAGGTAGCGCTGACCCAGAGCACCACCATAGGTCAGCCAAGGGTGAACACCTGGATAAGCAGAAAGCCGGACACAGGCTAACTCTGCCACCCAAATGTCCCCCTGGACTCAGGCACGGGCACAACCCCCTTACAGGGTTTGACCAAACCATTGAGTCCCTGGATTCCTTTAACGGAATACCCTTCACATAGGGATGGCGAGAGCGTTCTCCCATCCCTATCACCTGAACCAGAGCCTATCCGCAACCTTACAAGTTGTGACGATTTGCTACGCGGAAGGCGAAACCCAAATGGCAACAGCCAGTCAGCCAAGTGGGGAAAATTCCTGCTGTGCCCCTGTCCCAATGACAGACGACACATGACGGCATAGCAAGGTCAAGTGCAAAGCCCTAAAAGTAGGGAGAGGTGGGCGGGTGTTCCGATGCACGCACTGGAAGAGAAAGCTCTGGGTCACATGCATAGGTATATATAGGTCCCTTGATCCATTTAGCCTGCATCCCATTGGCCTGATTGAACCCTGCATCAAGGGACCTACCAATCGGGTGTTGTAGCTATCCAAATGTACCCACACACATCACAGGGTGTCGGTTATCCGGGTCTCACCGCAATACGTGCCCTCTTTAAGGGAGGACCCGATTTCTCACTATGACCTGGAGTTTAAGGCATAATTCAGTACAAGGAATATCAGTACTGGAAAGCACTACTGACAAACAGTAGGATTGCAGCTTTGGTGGGGATGATTCATGGCTGTAAGCATTAAATACTCTCCTGCTTTAAAATCATTAATCCCTACTTCTTTCAAATACATTTAATTAAAAAGTTCCATTTTCCAGTAATTGCTCTTTTATTTTATGTAACCTCGAAATGGACTTCTGTTGCAGTGTAACTGTGTTTATGTAAACATCCATCTGGCCACAGGGCATGAATCTAGAGGTTTGTAATGAAGTAGAGGAGATTAAGAAACTCTGAACTTACGTCCTTTTTAAAACAAAAACCAAAGAGCGTTTGTGTTTGCTCATAGCTCTAGAGCCAAGCCAAATTCCAGGAAAGTGAGAGAGAAAAAGCTCATGGCAGAGATAAGATTTGAACCCGTGTCATCCAGGCCTGATGCCGTTGGGTGATGGCAGTAAATCTGACTCGGGATCCAGTGGATCCCAGGCAAGCTCAGCCCTGTCCTTGGAACACCTTGTGTTAGCCATTTTGTTACTCTAGGTGTTGGTGCATTCATGGTTTTAAAGATTCATCTTTCTTTCTTTCTTTCTTTCTTTCTTTCTTTCTTACTTTCTTTCTTTCTTTTTTTCATTAAAAAAATTCATTTTGTTTTATGAGACGTATGTCATTCTCAATTTCTATTTGAGTGAGGACTTCTTTGATGTAAAACATGGGTAGGCATGGGATCCGGCCCAATCGCCTTCTCAATCCGGCCCGCGGACAGTCTAGGAATCAGCATGTTTTTACATGAGTAGAATGTGTCCTTTTATTTAAAATGCATCTCTGGGTTATTCGTGGGGCCTGCCTGGTGTTTTTACATGAGTAGAATGTGTGCTTTTATTGAAAACGCATCTCTGGGCTATTTGTGGGGTATAGGAATTCGTTCATTATTCTTTTTCCAAAATATAGTCCGGCCCCCCACAAGGTCTGAGGAACAGTGGACCCCTGCTGAAAAGGTTTGCTGACCTTGTTTACATGGTAAACAGATTTGGCTGAAAAATGCCAAACCACTTAAAAAAACAACAACCACATTTATCAAGGGTTTGGCAACTTATTAATCATTCCTTTAGAAAATCTGTTTTTGCTTGTAGGGCTTTGACGGCAAACAGTACTTTATTGGTTAAAGGCCAGGGCTACATTTCACTACCACATTACTAGCCAGTGTAGTCCTGTGCTTTTCTGCCATTTATTAATGCAGCAAGTTTCCTACAATTCAGTCTAAAAATAGAACCGGTTATGTGAATTACATGACATTTGTGCCTGAGCTGAAGGAAAGAAATGAGATTATTTCGTATGGACCTAGAAGAAGATTTGTTACAAAAGCAGTATGTTGAGCTTCACCTTACATTGTTACTTCTTCTTTTTTTACATGATTGCAGGCATGTATATTATACTTTAAGTTGCAAGCTTTAATCAGTTTAACTGATAGATGAATCAACTAAACTTCAGTTGATTAATTGACAAGGCCCAGTTTCATCCATTGAGCACATAATTTCATCATTTAAGGACACATTCATGATGAATGTTAGAGACTGTTTTGTTTTGGTGCATTACTGTTAATGTGAGATGAAAAGGAAAATATTCAAGATAGATGTGACTTATTCCTACTGGGTGCTAGTTTTTTAAAAAGTTATCTTACATTTCATATGTATAACATTTACATGATTTTATTTATGTATTTATTTTCTTATTTAAATATTTGTATATCACTTTTCTTAAAAAAATAATAATCAGAAAGCAGCTTCTATAAGTCCTACAGCAGAATTAAAGAATAAAAAAAATGAAATGTCAGCAATAAAACAATAAAATACAATAAAAATCCTATTATATAAACATCATAGAAGAATTGAGCAGTATTATCTATACATAGATCAGAGCAGCAAACCAGCTCCATCAAAAGCTTCGTTGAGTATGAATGCCTTAAGTCAGGGATCAGCAAACTTTTTCAGCAGGGGGCCAGTCCACTGTCCCTCAGACCTTGTGGGGGGGCCAGACTATATTTTAGAAAAAAGAATAATGAACAAATTCCTATGCCCCACAAATAACCCAGATGCATTTTAAATAAAATAATGAATTTTAAATAAAAGGACACATTCTACTCATGTATAAACATGCTGATTCCCGGACTGTCCACGGGTCGGATTGAGAAGGCGATTGGGCTGGATCCGGCCCCTGGGCCTTAGTTGGCCTAACCATGTCTTAAGTGGTAAGAGAAGTGCATCAAGGATATAGCTGTCCTTGCCACTAGAGGAAAAAAGTTCCATAACCAGGCACCACCACCAAGAAGTCCCTATCTCATTCTACACACAATGAGCAACACACCTTGGTTGGGGCTTCCTCTACGGATCTCAAGGCAGGTTAGTATTGGCAGAGGGGTTTTATTGAATACTTGGATCCCAGTCTTCCAGGGCTTTATATTTTTACTTCATTCCACTTTATATATGTCAGCATAAGCACCTTAAATTGGACCTGCTGACATACAGACAGCCTGCACAGATCCTGCAGATGAAATTTCATCCATTTTGAGGCAACATTGTCTCTGGCAATTGAGCATGCTGATTTTTTCAGCTTTCACATTTCCAAAATGAGAGGCTCTAAAAAGTTGTAGCATGGCTTGGGAATTCAAAAGATATTTTGGTTAAATTAATATAATTTAGTAAGTAAGTGCTTGGTAAGTAAAATGTGTGTAAAATTGCATAGATATCATTAAAAACAATTGCCATGTACTTACAGTTTTATATATTATATTACTTTACTATATTATATTATATTATATTATTATATTATATTATATTATATTATATTATATTTTATATATTATTATATATTATTATATATTATATTACCTGACTTTTTCAGAAGGTAGAATTAAAATTCTTTGGTTTCCCAAAAGCAGTTTATGTGCTTCTTCCTAAAAACATAGACTTACCAAGCTAAATGTTGCCCAATAATAATAGCAGATTTGAATTCCTCACACCCAATATTGTTAAGACTCCTCAATGAAGAAATTTGCTATATATCCTACTCTTGACAGTGCATGTGTATGAAGGTCCCAGAACTAAATCTCAGTTCTCAGGCAGGGAGAGGTCATATGAGAGAAGGTACCCTGTACTCAGGCCTTAAAGTCGAAACCAGCACCTTTAATTTAGCCCAGATATGAATTAGAATTAAATGGCGCTCTTGCCAGATTGGTGCCATAAGCTTCTGGTGAGATGGTCATGGACAGAGCTGCAGTCTGCACCCGATGGACATAGAGTACATTGGACTGCAGTAGCCAAGGTGAGACGTCAACAGTGGCAAAATCTTGTAATTCATTATTTGATGAAAAGGCAGATTGCCTGAAAGTTTTATGTGATCAATCGCGAGGCTTAATTGTACCCTTAATTGCTTTTGCTTTTTGTCGTGGTATTTGGGGAATTCTTATTAAAAAGATCACCAAGTACCATATTTTTTGCTCTATAAGACTCACTTTTTCCCTCCTAAAAAGTAAGGGGAAATGTGTGTGCGTCTTATGGAGCGAATGCAGGCTGCGCAGCTATCCCAGAAGCCAGAACAGCAAGAGGGATTGCTGCTTTCACTGCACAGTGATCCCTCTTGCTGTTCTGGCTTCTGAGATTCAGAATATTTTTTTTCTTGTTTTCCTCCTCCCAAAACTAGGTGCATCTTGTGGCCTGGTGCGTCTTATAGAGCAAAAAATGCGGTGCCTGAAATAATAGTAATGCATCTTTTTATGCCATGTGGGTGCAGAATGAGTGCATTCCACCTTTAAAGTACGGCCGTGTGTGCAGGTCCTGCCTCCGTGCTACAGATGCTCGTCTGAAGAGAGTAATTTGGACCTGCAATAATCCTTCAGATCAAATCCACAGCTTTGGGGCTGCATTTGGCTTGAGGGAGAGGTCACAATTGGGGCACACCTGTTGCATCCCCTGTCTCTCATGTGCCTGTAGAGCGAGCGCATTTCATCGAAGCGTTTTAAATTTGCCAAATTTCACTTTGCCTGAACACTCTGAAGTGTGCTTGAATTATTTTATTTTTTTATGACTGTCATTTGCTTTGGATCAGTGATGACCTGAATCAGGCGAGCGGCTTTCTGGAGTCCTTCCGCACTTCGTCAGGCTGCCAAGGACACACGTCAAAAGTGACAGTGGGAGCGTTTTTATAGTCAGAGTGGAAAGCTGCAAACAGATAAAGGTCTAATTGTTGCACAAATAGGAAAAGCTGGCAGTTTGCATATCAGAAGCATCAGGTGTTCGGATTTGAGTCAGAACTGCTGAATAGCGGATTGTTTGCCTTTTGGAGAAATTGAGAGGAAGGAAATGTCACACACGGACACCATGTGACGGGAAACAGCAAGCAGGGAAACCAACCCTTTCCCCGTGCTGTTTCCTTTAGATACCGTTTGCCCGGGAATCTCTGCTAGGTCACAAAACATTTCCAAAAGGGAGTAGAAGAAAGCTTTTAAATCTGTAAAGGTAATTAGGATGCCATCGCTGAATGGCGATACTTTGAACCAGTTTCGTATAAGAAAGGAGAGCCCTGGTTGTAGCAAATTGAAAGGACCAAAGGCAAGTTTAAATAAATATTATCTGGGGACCAATAAATAAGCTTCTGAATTTTGCATTCTGGTCAGACTTACATTGCTTGTATCAGCCAAGTCAACAGTAGGTTTCAGATTTAGGTCTTAGTTCCACGGAAGAGTCCCTATTGTCTATGGAAGTGACCTGAAGTTCAGCTCCAGATATCTCTAGTTCATCATCATCAAACCTTTATTGCATTAGCATACAGCCATAGCAGGATAAGACAAAAATGCTAGAGAGAAGCAACCTAACAAAATTCAAACGATATTACTGGCATTGTGACCTTTAAATTACCCTAAAACAATAATGTAAAAATTTAGTTGCCAGCGCCGGGAATCTAAAATGCCGATGTATATAAAACATATAATGGCCCCAAAATAGGCTCGGCACATTAGGTTAAAAAGGTAATACAAAGAATTAAAACAGGTCCAGGTCTGGGACACACTACCCAGTCAGTGTAGCCCTAAGTTTCAAAGCCTGCACTATAAAGATTGCCACCCCACGTGAAATTTGGGGATTTGCGTCCACAAGAAGCGATTTCAAACAGTCTTCCTTAGATGTGATGGTGGGCGGGATCAAGAGGAGGAGCTTAGTTCTTATTAGCTCATAAATAGGGCAGTAGAAAAAGAAGTGTATGAAGTCCTCTACTTCATTCATTGCGCATGGACATAGACGCTGAGTAATGGGGGTCTTAAAGTAAATCCCCTGCAAGAAGGCCGTGGGTATAGAATGGAAACGGGCCATGGTAAATGCTCTTCTCAAATTGGGCTCCGTCAGGTCTATCAAGTAGTAGGCAAGTGATCTTACCACTTTCACTTTAGGGAGCCACTTGGAGAGGCGAGCTGTGGTGGACTGTGCCCGGTCCATGGCCTCGTCTCTTGTAAGAATCCAGGCCCGGATATTATGATGGTCCCAAGATGACAGCGTGTCAAGATCTGGGAGGGAGTAGCGTGCCGTGATAATCTCCATGGCCTTGGACCATTTGTTGTTATAAGCACAAGTTAAAAAGGCTTGCCTGGCTAGTAGGGAGCCTGGGGCTTTGATTAATTTACAATAAAAACTAATAATTCTAATGTGGGCTCTCGCAACAATAGAGAAGTGTCCCTATTGTCTATGCAAGTGACCTGAGGTTCAGTTCCAGATATCTCTAGTTAAAAGGAAGTCAGGCAGCAGAGCTAAGACATGGGCCTATTGGACCATAGGCAGTGCACAGCCTGAAGGACACTTGTCTGTCATGTTCACACTTTAAATCTCCAAATCATGTATACCATGGGTAGGCAAACTAAGGCCCGGGGGCTGGATCTAGCCCAGTCACCTTCTAAATCTGGCCCGCAGGCGGTCCGGGAATCAGCGTGTTTTTACATGAGGAGAATGTGTCCTTTTATTTAAAATGCATCTCTGGGTTATTTGTGGGGCATAGGAATTCATTCATCCCCCCCCCAAAAAAAAAAATTAGTCCGGCCCCCTACAAGGTCTGAGGGACAGTGGACCGGCCCCCTGCTGAAAAAGTTTGCTGACCCCTGATGTACACTTAAAAATCTTATGTGTACAACATCAAAGTACATAATGTGAAGAGGCCTTTATGATATGTTACTCCCATGCCTCCAAACGCTGTCTGTCTGTCTGTCTAATCTTTCCCTCTGTCTACTCTGTCTCCCAATCTATTTCAATTTATACATAAAGCACTCAAGGCAGTGTGTGTGTGTGTGTGTGTGAGAGAGAGAGAGAGAGAGAGAGAGAAATCATTTCCAACCATCAGTTCCATGCAGCAAAATCCAGAACTCTATAATATCATGTAATACAATTATACATATCTAATCTGGTTGTGATATTAACTGCTCTGTAAGGTAGGTCAGTATTTATATACCCAAACTGCAAATGCAGAACAGGGATGAAAGAGTGGGTAGCTGGCTATGGTCTTGTTTCTTTATATTTTATATATTTTAGTTTTTTTATCTCACTTTTCCAACTCCCACAAGCTGTCCAATGCAGCTTTCAACTAAAATACTAAAATATAACCATACGCATTTGCTTTTCCAATAGCTAAACAAGCATTTCAGCACACACAGAGAAGGAGAGAGAGAAAAGGAAAAGATAAAAACAAATCATGCAGCAACCAGGCCTTGGGGCTTGTCAAATTGAAAAGCTTTCAGGTGGTGTTTAAAGATGGTCAGCATAAGAACCAAAGAAACCTGGATGAGGAGTTTCACACTATAGACTCTGCTAAAGAGAATACCTCCTCATGTGCTATCATTAAAAGTGAGCCTTGAAAGGCAGTGAAATGCAGAGAAAGGGTCTCTGCTGATGAAATATATGGATTGATTGACTGGTTCATAGTATGGAAGATGGCACTTAAGTATTCAGATCTCAACCTCACGCAAATTAAAAGATGGTAGCCAACACTTTGAATTGGGCCTGGAATTGGAAGCCAGCATTGTTGCAACAAAAACACAGAAAACCGATTCAGTCAGAATTCTCACTGCTGCATTCTGTCCTAACTGAAGACCCTCCAAGTGTCCCTATTTGCCAGGGATAGTCCCAGTTTTACAGAAGCCATCCCAGTTTCTGATTTGATCCTGGAATGTCCCACTTTTCCTTAAAAAGGTAAAGGTAAAGGGACCCCTGACCATTAGGTCCAGTCGTGGCCAACTCTGGGGTTGCGGCGCTCATCTCTCTTTATTCCTATTTTCATCAGAGAAGTGTTGGAGGGTATGGTGTTATATGACCCCTGAACCAAGGAGACAAGTAACTATACAACCTTTAGAAGACAACTGAAGGCAGCCCTTATAGGGAAGTTTTTAAATATTTAATTATGTTTTTCCCAGAGTGGCTGGGGCAATCCAGTCGGGTAGCGTATTATTATTATTATTATTATTATTATTATTATTATTATTGACGTATCTGTTTTCATTGGAGAAATGTTGGAGGGTATGTTGGCACTGTACTCCAGATTTCCAGGTGGCCTTTCTCAGTGGTTTCGTGCAAATATTAAAGATCGTGGAGGGCAGGACGGAATTCTGCAAGACAAGCATGGCCAAAGAATCTGAAAATTCACCAGCACCACTTTTGAAATCTAGCCTTTAAGAAGCACTGGAACCAAGTCCCTTTGCAGCCAATTTACAGTAGGATAATATAGTCTGAGAAGTTCAGCAAATCCAAGACCCTCTACCTACTTTCTGGCAAAGATCTCAGAGTGGCCAGTGCCATTTCAGTCAGAAAACTGCACTTGAAACTGGAGAAATGGATCTAAATTCTGTCAGAACCATCTAAAGATGGAGTAGCCGCCACACACTTGAGCATGTTGATCTAACATGGGGTATTGGAGAGCTAGTGAGATTCATAGCAAATATTATGATGGAGGTAAGATTTTAAACTAGTGTCTTACCAGCTACAATATACAAGCTATTTTAAAGTTTAAATTGAAGCTTTCAAAATGCAGTTTTAAGCTTAAAGTGCAGTTTGAGGATAGATGCATGTTAAATCCATACCCTCCAACATTTCTCCTATTCAAATAATAATAATAATAATAATAATAATAATAATAATAATAATACTCCGCCCATCTGATTGAGTTGACCCAGCCACTCTGGGCATCTTCCAACAGATCTAAAAACATAATAAAACATAGAACATTAAAAAACTTCCCTATACAGAGCTGCCTCCAGATGTTTTCTAATGGTAATTTCGTTACTTGTCTCCTTGGCTCAGTGGTCACATAATTCCATACTCTCCAACATTTCTCTGATGAAAATAGGGACAGCCTAAGGAAAAGCGGAACGCGGGGGGCACTGTGGATTAAGCCACAGAGCCTAGGGCTTGCCAATCAGAAGGTTGGCGGTTCGAATCCCCGCGATGGGGTGAGCTCCCATTGTTCAGTCCCAGCTCCTGCCAAGCTAGCAGTTCGAAAGCACGTCAAAGTGCAAGTAGATAAATAGGTACCGCTCCAGCGGAAGGGAAACGGCGTTTCCATGCACTGCTCTGGTTCGCCAGAAGCGGCTTAGTCATGCTGGCCACATGACCCGGGAGCTGTACGCTGGCTCCCTCGGCCAGTAAAGCAAGATGAGCGCCGCAACCCTGTGACTGGACTTAACGGTCAGGCGTCCCTTTACCCTTTACCTTTAAGGAAAAGCAGGACATTCCAGGATCAAATGAGAAACTGGAATGGTTTCTGTAAATTGGGGACTGTCCCTGGAAAATAGGGGCACTTCGGTCTGTAACTCCTATGCTAAAATTTAGAGCCTAGATGGCTTGTTAAACATCTATCTGTTTCCACATTCTGTTTGTGATGTACAGAGTAGATGATCAGTGGTTTAGTCTGAGAAGGTAATCTTACATATTTCTCTGAACTCTGGTTTAGAGGCTTCAACCATCTGATGTCACATGTATTTATTTTATTTATGAATTGTTTCCCATGAGACATCCCAGAGTGATTTGCAATATATAAATTTATAAAACAGTTACATATATACAGTAAAAAGAGTTAAAACGGTTGTGTATATGAAAACAATTTAAGAACTATATTTATTTATTTATATAAACAATTATAAACAGCACGCACATAGAACCAACTCAAGTCCAACACAGGTACCAACTGGAATGAAGATCTCCATCTTTATTCCAGATTCTGCAAAGACAATAAAGAAGATTTCTGCCTGGAAAATAGTCCTTCTTGGGGCAATCTTGGTGTAATGTAGTTTGCATCCCTTATTAGGAAAAACTTCATAGATACAAAATCCATACACGCTTATTGGTATGATCCTGCTCATGCACTGCCAGTAGACTGCATCGGGTTTAAGCAATATACAGAATTATGTCTTTCTTTGATGCTTTTTTAGGATTTAAGGGCTGTTTCCATTCTAGGTTTTCAATTTAACAACTTACAGGATTTTAAGGGGGAAATATACTTTCAAGAAATACACTGAATATACTTGCCATATGGCATGCATATTACTTTTTTAAAAACCCACTGTATGCCTTGCTTAAAATGCAAAGGCCAGCCAAAATGAATTAGCTCACTTGAAAGTAATTTGCATTTCGCTTCCACCATAACAAACCAAGTGAGGGTTCAGGTGCCTTAGCTGAGTTAGTTCTGCCACCTGGTGCCCAGAACTGGTAGAATTACAGTAGCGCTCTCTTTGGCAATCTTGCTTGTAAAGTCATGTAAAGAATGTGTCTGATGGAAATATAGGAATGATTGAAGACAACCAAAATATGAATGAATATAACCAACCGAGAATGTAAATATTAGTTGTGTACTCCAAAAACTGATCTATTCTTATATGAAATCCCAACTGACTACAGAAAAACTAGCAGACATAATACATTGCAAGGTTGAACTGTTTATTAATTATAACTCCAGAGCTGGACATTTTTATTATGGCGGCAAAATGTTTCTCTCTATATATCTGTAAATAAAAGTTAGTGCATAAACTTGGAGATCTGGGTTATTTTAGGACAACCTTATTATCTGAGTTTCGCTCATGTGATATGTAATATGTAGCAATAAAAAAGAAAGTTTGTCAACAGGCAGGGCAAAAAAACCAAAATTGCTATAAAAATGCAAAACTGTCGATCCAACACTACAACCATACAATCTAAATTTAAAGAGAAAAGTCTGCAGCAAATACTAGGCAGCATTTCTCAAGTGAATGCTCCAAAGAAGGATCGCTGTGAAGTACCAATTCGGTTTTTCTGGGCAACCCATTCCAGAAATAGACTCCCTCAGCTCAGAGGGCCTAGGTAGTCACCACCTACCTCACCTCAGAATATGGAGGCACTCACACCTGTTGAATGGGCCGCTTTCTGCCAGAGAAGACCATCTTTCGAATCCCAAGACATTCGGACTTAAGGGCAAAACAAATGTTGCAGAACGAGGGTCAAAACCTGAAGTGGTAGCATGTTGTTGTTGTTTAGTCGTTTAGTCGTGTCCGACCCTTCATGATCCCACGGACCAGAGCACGCCAGGCACCTCTGTCCTCCACTACCTCCCGCAGTTTGGTCAAACTCATGCTGGTAACCTCGAAAACACTATCCAACCATCTCGTCCTCTGTCACCCCCTTCTCCTTGTGCCCTCCATCTTTCCCAGCATCAGTGTCTTCTCCAGGGAGTCTTCTCTTCTCATGAGGTGGCCAAAGTACTGGAGCCTCAGCTTCACAATCTGTCCTTCCAGTGAGCACTCAGGGCTGATTTCCTTCAGAATGGATGCGTTTGATCTTCTTGCAGTCCATGGGACTCTCAAGAGTCTTCTCCAGCATCATAATTCAAAAGCATCAATTTTTCAGCGATCAGCCTTCTTTATGATCCAGCTCTCACTTCCATACATCACCATCACTTCAGGTTGCAGGTGGGAAACCACCTTTAGTTATTAGGTAAAAAGAAAAGTAGATTTCTAGATGTTTCAGAAAGGTTCAAAGCAGAACATCCCCCCCCCCATGAATGTCCAGGGATGCTCTATTAGGCTGAAATCCTCCTCATAATGGGTGAGTTAAAACCTGAGGCTGGTGAGGAATAGCTGGAATGGCTAGATAATAATAATAAATTTTCATTTATACCCCGCCCTCCCCGGCAAAGACCGGACTCAGGGCGGCTAACACCGAATATAAATACAGTAAAAATGTTCAAAACAAAACAAAACAAAAAACACCAAACAGTTGATTAAAATATAAGTTAGAATACAGTTTAAAATGCAGCTTAAAATGCAGCCTCGTTTTAGTGGTAGCCTATAGATCAAAGCCACAAGGGGAGAAAGCGTCAAATATTCACTGGGGCCAGCTATCCATCCTGGTCTTACATGGGCCAGCAAAAAGAGCAGAGGGAAAATTTATATACAAAATCCCATATAAGGGTTCCTAAATAAATAAATAAATGAGTGAGTGAGTGAGTGAGTGAGTGAGTTAGACTGAGTCCAAACCAAAGGCCAGGCAGAAGAGCTCTGTCTTGCAGGCCCCGGGGAAAGATGTCAAATCCCACAGGGCCCTGGTCTCTTGTGACAGAGCATTCCACCAGGCCGGGGCCAAAGCTGAAAAGGCCCTGGCCCTGGTTGAGGCCAATCTAACCTCCTTGGCGCTCAGGACTTCCAAAGTGTTGTTATTTGCGTGTCAAGGTCCCCAGGGCCACCCCAATAACTCACACATCACACCAATATTTTTGTTTAAGGTTTTTGGCATGATTTTGGCCACAACTTTATTAAAATACAAACATGTGAGTGGTTGCTTAGGCATTGGTTGCGACTAGCTGTCCCCACCTTGGGGGACAGTCTGACATTCCGCACGCCTGCAAAAGTCAGAAAAGGGGAATACACTTGGGGCTAGCGACGGAGCAGGGAACCTGCCCTCAGCCCACCCCAAATGCAGCCAGGAGCTCTTGCAGTGGCCCGAGCCCCCTTGACAGGGTGGACAAGCAATAGTTAGCCTCCGGTTCCTTTGCATCCCTTGCAGCAGCAGCATTAGAGGGGCAGGCACAGTCAATCCCTGCCCCTCAACCAACCAACCAAACCATAAACCAATGCCTAACCGCAACCTTACAAGTTGTGACGATTTGCTACGCAGTAGGCAAAAACCAAATGGCCCCAGCCAATCAGCCAGATGGACAAAATTCCTACCGGGCCCCTGACCCAAGAGCAAACGACCCCATGACAGGTATAGCAAGGTCAAGCGAACAACCCTAATTCTAGGGAGGGGCGGGCAATCCGATGCACGGTCGAAAAGAGGAAGCCCTAGCCTTGTGCAAGGAGTTTTAGCATTTCTGGCTGTCAATCAACAAATGGTAACATTAACTTCTTCCCAACGACAAGGGAAGCCCAATCACATCAGTGGCCAATGGTCAATTAGCCCGCCCCACCGCAACACGTGCTCTCCATGAAGGAGAACACGCTTTGTGGACCTTAAGGTCCTCCACAGGGCAGGAGAGGTGGTCCCGTAGGTAAGAGGGTCTTAGGCTGCATAGGGCTTTAAAAATGGGGAAAAAATGAAAACAAAGCCCTCTTCACTCCCTAGAACCCCCATGCTCCTTGTATGTGTGAGCCCTGAGCAAACCAGCACCTCCTCACTTCACCCCACTTCTGGTGTCCTCACCCTTCTGACATCCGTGAAGTTAGAGTGGGAAGGACGGTAAAAAGGGGACAATCAGAGAAATGGAAAGAAAGAGATCTGGGAAGACGGAGGCAAGGAGTAAAAAGATGCTGGAAGCTAGTTATACAAATAGGGATGGATAGGAATGGGAAAAGGAAGAGTCCTTCAGGGTCAGAGAAGGGAGTCACATAGCATTCTCTGTAGATGAGGAAAGTAAAGCTGATAAATGTAAAGGCAGCAGATGACCAGTTTGTGCTAGAAAAGTGGCTAAGTCAGCTCCTGATCCTAGACAGTGCTGAGTACAGTGGTACCTCGGGTTAAGTACTTAATTCGTTCTGGAGGTCCGTTCTTAACCCGAAACTGTTCTTAACCTGAAGCACCACTTTAGCTAATGGGGCCTCCTGCTGCTGCTGTGCTGCCGGAGCACGATTTCTGTTCTCATCCTGAAGCAAAATTCTTAACCCAAGGTACTATTTCTGGGTTAGCGGAGTCTGTAACCTGAAGCGTGTGTAACCTGAAGTGTATGTAACCTGAGGTACCACTGTATTCTGTATGTTTCCTTCCATTCTTCATACACCTGTACAACAGATTAACACAGGTTACAGTATTCTCCAGGAGATACAAAAAGGATGCATTTCCATAAGAAAAAAACACACCTCCCAAATCCACAGTTGGGCAATAAATTTATTTGAACCAACCAAAATGTCACAAAATAGGGAGCGGACATTTGAGATTCCAACAACTCTTAATCTGTTAAGATGTTGCACAAAGCTGGAAGGGGGGGGCGGGATAAAAAGCAAAAAAGCTATGGCCATAGTGTCGGTTTTTAGACTCAGTTCCAAGATGAAAACTGCAGACTATAGAAATCTCCATGTGTCAGCTTGCACAGGTAGAATTCTGGGACAAAGAAGCAATGGCTACTGCTTGTTTTTGAAAGCACAAGCGCTGGCTGTTACCCCAACTGCATCTGCTCAGAATACAACTCAAGCCAGAGAAGAAATTGAGTTGTCCTGCTCACCTCATATTTGCGGCAAAGCTGCATTCTAGATTCCTGAGCCCAGAAATGTGAGATTCAACAGCGTCGCTGCTTGTAATGCATATCACATAACTCTCTGTTTAGCAGAAAGCATAGGAACCAGAGACTAGGGCGATAAGCTGAGTTTCAATTCAGACTAGAAGTATGTTTTTCAGCAAATGCAATTCCTTTTAAATTTGCTTCCCTGCCTCCTTTCTTTTTGCAGTTGTGTGTAATATTGGAGCCAATGCAAGAATTGATGTCAAGGCATAAAACCTATAATTTAAGCCCTCGAGATTGCCTGAAAACATGCTTGTTTCAGAAATGGCAGAGGATGGTGGCACCTCCAGGTATGAATTTATACATTTCCCATAGGCCTTTGAGAGAGTTCTCGCCACAGAAATGTTAGCTCTGGCCACATCCATGTCGACCCATCACTCGGTCAGCTAACACTATGCATTGCCAGATGTAGTAATTAATTGGCTTAAGGTGTCAGGATCAGGTCCGCTTGGCAGCAGAATCAGCAGCAGCCATTGTCCCAGTGGAAGATGGAGGATGACTGATGGGTGTCTGTGAGGAGAATTGCTCTGAAGAGGAGCTGTGAGATGAACGACTCCACTTCACACCACCTCAGGGAGCTATTTGGGTTTGAGATATATGACTGGTTAGAATTCTATATCGGAATCATACCCCGTAATTTAAATTTGCTTTGAGTTCTAGGCTGACGTGTCCGGTGTTTAGCAGATTCGTTCAGCACGCGGGAATTTTAAACCAGGGGAGGAGAATGCCGCTGTTTGTCACTCTCATTTCCCTGCCCGCACTGAGAGCTGTCACTCATTTTCTCTCCCGTGTGTCTACTGTAGCAGAACCTACAAGGCAGCCAGCAACCAAACGGAGGAAAAGGAAAAACTCCACCAGCAGCACGTCCAATAGCAGCGCCGGGAACAACGCCAACAGCACCAACAGCAAGAAAAAGGCGGCGGCAGCTGCAAACCTGAGTCTTTCAAGTCAGGTACCTGTAAGTCTCACCTTCCTGTTAGGCCTCCATATAAGATGACAACCACACACACACACACACACACACACACAATTCACATAGGCCAAGAGCCAGGCAACCATAAAGTGGTTTCTGCAGGTGTACAGTGGTACCTCGCAAGACGAAAAACTCGCAAGACGAAAGAGTTTTTCGTTTTTTGAGTTGCTTCACAAGACGAATTTCCCTATGGGCTTGCTTCGCAAGACAAAAACGTCTTGCAAGTTTGTTTCCTTTTCCTTAAAACCGCATTCCTATGGGAAACCGTGCTTCGCAAGACGAAAAAATCGCAAGACGGAAAAACTCGCAGAACGAATTAATTTCGTCTTGCGAGGCACCACTGTACTGCACTTTTTAGTCCCCCCTCTCTAAACGGCATTTCTGTATTCAGCCCAGAAATGCTTCCATTCACTTCTCTGTAGATGAGGAAAGTAAAGCTGATAAATGTAAAGGCAGCAGATGACCAGTTTGTGCTAGAAAAGTGGCTAAGTCAGCTCCTGATCCTAGACAGTGCTGAGTACAGTGGTACCTCGGGTTAAGTACTTAATTCGTTCCGGAGGTCCATTCTTAATCTGAAACTGTTCTTAAGCTGAAGCACCACTTTAGCTAATAGGACCTCCTGCTGCTGCTGCGCCGCCGGAGCATGATTTCTGTTCTCATCCTGAAGCAAAGTTCTTAACCTGAAGCACTATTTCTGGGTTCGCGGAGTCTGTAACCTGAAGCGTATGTAACCTGAGGTACCACTGTATTGTGAAAATTCTGTTCTTTGCATGTGCCATATACAGGTGTTCCTGTGAACATTCAGCAACAGCCTCTGGTGTCTGAAATTTCCCCAGGCGTTACCTAAAAGTACTTTTAAACTTAGCTTTGGAACCATAATCACTAAAAATTCACTTAAAAACAAGAAAGTCGAGATTATCAGGGAAGCGTTTGCTGCACCTAGAGCTATGTTTTTCTTGCCTGGAACTGAGACACATCTGCACTCCTGGCATTACTGGTCAACCCTCCTTCTCCTTCCAATTAGGCAATGATTACCCCCCCCAAGAGACGTGGGTGGCGCTGTGGTCTAAACCACAGAGCCTAGGGCTTGCCAATCAGAAGGTTGGCGATTCGAATCCCCGTGACGGGGTGAGCTCCCGTTGCTCGGTCCCAGCTCCTGCCCACCTAGCAGTTCGAAAGCACGTCAAAGTGCAAGTAGATAAATAGGTACCGCTCTGGCGGGAAGGTAAACGGCGTTTCCGTGTGCTGCTCTGGTTCGCCAGAAGCGGCTTAGTCATGTTGGCCACATGACCCAGAAGCTGTACGCCATCTCCCTTGGCCAATAAAGTGAGATGAACACCGCAACCCCAGAGTAGTCCGCAACTGGACCTAATGGTAAGGGGTTCCTTTACCTTTACCCCCCCCCACGACAAATTATGAGAAGAGAGTCTCCTTCTTGCCAGTGATAGCTGCAAAGGTATGCCATAACAACAACAACAAATTATTTATACCCCGCCCATCTGACTAGGTTTCCCCAGTCACTCTGGGTGGCTCCCAACAGAATATTATTATTATTAATAAAAATAATAAAGCGAAAAAACATCAAACATTAAAAACTTCCCTAAACAGGGCTTCCTTCAGATGTCTTCTAAAAGTCAGATAGTTGTTTATTTCCTTGACATCTGATGGGAGGGCGTTCCACAGGGCGGGTGCCACTACCAAGAAGGCCCTCTGCCTGGTTCCCTGTAACCTCACTTCTCGTAGTGAGGGAACCACCAGAAGCTCCTTGGAGCTAGTTCCCAGTGTCAGGGCTGAACGATGGGGGTGGAGACGCTCCTTCAGGTATCCCCATGTGGATATTGGACAAATAGGACATTTCAGACATCTAGGAAATAATCTGATCATGGAAGAAAATGACTTCCCAGCCCCCATCTAGGAGCTTCAGGAAATGAAGCTTTAGTTCTTTTTAAACAATCTAAGCCTCTCCCAAGATTTTGTTTGTTTTACTTCCTATAATGAATATATTGTGGAAACTCTTATGTCAGGTTTGCATCACACAGTGGTTGACCAACTCCATGAAATGTGTTGCTGTTTATGAAAAAGCTTTTTTAAAATTATAGTGCATTTAGAAACTGATGGTATTTTGAACTGTTGCCTGTTGTCCCATTTAGTTGGTTTGTCCTTCATTTGTTCCTTGATGCCCTGGCGTAAGCCCTTTGGCATTCCCCATTACTGGTCTGAGCAGGTACCCCAGTCTCAATCAACTCCACATCCTCAGCTGTTTTGTAATCAAAAGCTGGCAACTATTTTCCCCACATATATATTTTCCATACTCCAGGGATTATGGACCTGCTCTTTGAATCAGTTTGTTTTGGGTGGAGGGATAATACTAAACATTACTTGGAACTGGACATTGTCAAGTTCATCATCCGTACACAGATAGCGATTTTAAAAGTAGAACAGAATGGAAACATAATAATATCGATTACCGTATTTTTCGCTCTATAAGACGCACCAGACCACAAGACGCACCTAGTTTTTGGAGAAAGAAAACAAGAAAAAAATATTCTGAATCTCAGAAGCCAGAACAGCAAGAGGGATCGCTGTGCAGTGAAAGCAGCAATCCCTCTTGCTGTTCTGGCTTCTGGGATAGCTGCGCAGCCTGCATTCACTCCATAAGACACACACACATTTCCCCTTACTTTTTAGGAGGGAAAAAGTGAGTCTTATAGAGCAAAAAATACGGTATATTCATGAAGAATCCATTCACCTTACAAGGTGGTTGTGTGCCATATTTACAATGGACCTGCACATTCTGTTTTTTTTATAACTCAACAAGCTGCCATGGGGTTGTTTAAGGGTAAAAACAAAGATTTTTTTCCACAGGTGTAGAGAGTTCCAGCAGTACAGCTGCCTTTGGCCACACTAAACCAAACACAGCCTTCAAGTGGGGTCTTGCTCATAGCTGTCAACTTTTCCCATTTTTTAAGGGAAATTCCCTTATTCCGAATAGGATTCCTCGCATGAAAAGGGAAAAGTTGACAGCTATGGTCTTGCTGTGATCCGAATTTTGCAAGCATAGACCCACCTGTTCGTACACTGACTATTGCTATTTGTAACCATGAAATCAGCGGATGTAGCTGAATCTTGCAAGCTGCTGTGACTAGCCCTTAGCTGTGTGTGTCCCCTGCAAAAGAAAGCCCTAGGGTTTAATTCTTGGATTCTGCTTCTCAATCCATGAGCAGGAGCTAGGAGCACTACAACGCTGCAGCCTCAACCCTGGGAGGGATGGAGCCTTGTGTCATTCGACAACAGTAACCCCTACTGGCCAATTTAAGGAGAAGCATTGAGGGGCTGTAAAAGGAGTCACTTCCAGTCCTCTTCAGAGGTTGGTGGCTATTGCACTAGGGAGTTGAGATGACTTGGTGTGGAATTAATTGGCGGGTGTCTTTGGCGTTGCTTTCTAAGGAGCAAAGGGTCCCACTGTGGGGCAGAAACAATGCAGCTAAGCCAAAGAAGTAGACAAAGCTTCACTGAAATCAACTGGAACATTGAAATCCAGTTGATTTCAGGAGGACTTGACACAACTGGTTTCTCTGGATCAAGACTACAATGTGTGTGTTTTTCTTTCTCTCTCTTGATTGGTACATGGAATGAATACAGGGCATTTGCATCTTGTAGCGAAAGCTTTGCGATCTTTATAAGATCAGATGCCAAGATGCAAAATAAAGATAGCTCCAAGGTAGACAATATAATCTAGCTAATTCAAGTAACCTGCTGCCATTGATTGTGGAAGTTAATAATATAAGAGGTTAAAGGAATATCCTTCTGATAACCACTGGCAGTTGACACGTTATGAAATGATCTATTCATTTAGTGGTACGTTACCATTCAAGCATCCCTCAAAACTTTTGATTGTAAGGTAAAAAGGTAAAGGGCCCCTGGGTGGTTAAGTCCAATCAAATTTGACTATGGAGTGTGGCTCTCATATCTGCTTTCAAGCCGAGGGAGCTGGCGTTTGTCCACAGACAGCTTTTCCGGGTCATGGGGCCATCATAACTAAACCGCTGCTGGTGCACAGAGTACCGTGATGAGTTCCAGAGTGCACAGAAACACTGTTTACCTTCCTGCCAGAGCGGTACCTATTTATCTACTTGCACTGGCATGCTTTCGGACAGCTAGGTTGGCAGAAGCTGGGACAGAGCAACAGGAGCTCATCCTGTCATGTGGACTTGAACTGCTGACCTTCTGATCAGCAAGCCCATGAGGCTCCGTGGTTTAGACCACAGTGCCACCCGCTCCCTTGGTTTTGATTATGGACCTAAATGCTGTGGTTTTTGAGCTGTGTTCTCCAGAAGAGCAGTAATGACAGATGTGTGTCTCTGAAGGAACTTGCCCATCCATCTTACCCTGCAATGTGTAACTACAGGAGACTGTTGGTGTGACCTCTCTGGCACACTCACAGTTGCTTGTGAGGGGCCTAGTTAGACTGCCAGGGCTGCACATGAACTGTGTGTGCTTCAGAACTTCCTGGGCAGTCTAGTCAAGGCAGAAAGGATTCCCGGAAGTTCGAAAGAACCACTGCATTCATGTATCACTGTGGATAAATAATTCCATGTTTTCCCTCATAAGTTCTTGAAAGGGGCTGCCTCAGTGGGCATAGCTCCAGCTACTCTCCAGCCTCAGTACCCACAACCTGTCCCCCTCCAGAAACCCACAAAATGAGACAGCAGTGGCAACAATTTCTGCTAGATAAGTGAGCAGTTGTGTGCCCTTCCCTCCACCGGGTATTCTGTATGGACTAAACTTGTGGTGATGCTCAAGGGCCTAAGTGCCTTCAACTGGATATTAATACCATGCCTGAGGAATACAGAGAGATAAATCACAGACTGAATGACTCTGTATGTGGTTTACAAAAATTCACTAACAAATGTACGACATTTCAACACCTTCTAATACAAGAAATCTTAATAATATGCACAATGCCCAAATAATAATGACATGTGGAGCTCAGTATCTCAAAGACAAACAGTCAAAATATTCCTGAAATAAGTCCATGAGAACAACTCTCTATATGCATACTTGTGCTGGTGTGATCCCAATGGAACTCTGAGAACAAGATACTCAGATTTCGATCTCTGTTTTGTGAATCTTCTGGTTGGCCCGAAAAGGAACTCTAGATTACAGTATATATAACATGTGTATGAGAACCTCATTCAATGCAAACTTCAGACAATGACAAAAATTCTCAGCATAAGATAAACTCAGTGCATTATTACACTTGCATACAAGGGCAATTCAGCGCTCCACTAAATAATTCAGCTCCAACCTTAGAATGGCACTGTGGGGATTAGGCAAATTGATGGAGCCACAGAGCTATGAACCACAAAATCAAAATGAAGCCTCTCTTCTGCTCACAGGCAGGGCGCCACCGGATACCAGTTTCCAGGGCAATAGCAGGAGAAGGCAATTGCCTTCAAACTTTATTTGAGAGGACAGCTACTGTTTGAAACAGGATACTGGACTCCAGCAAGGCTCTTCTTATGAAGTCCTATGTGCAAAGAAGTCCTGATTCACACAGTACTACCCTCTCTCCGTTTTTGTTTTTTAATTTAAAAAAAATTTAAAATATTTTTTATTAGATTTTCCACAATAATAACACAAACCACAAAGCAAAATGATACACAAAAACAGAAAAGGAAAAGGAAAAGGAAAGAAGAAGAAGAAGGGAACAATAAACAGATAAACAATAACAACAAACTTAATTCTTCACCATCATCACCATCATCAATTTTAATGCAACAAACCATGTGCTTTTAAATATTGCTCCATCTATCTTCTATCTTCTAGGTTTGTTAATTAGTTTTGGTGCCTCCCTCTGATTTCCTACCCTCATGCCACAAAAAAAATGTTTCCGGTCTGGGTTTTTGTTTTGTTTTTAAACTATTTACGAACCTTCAATCTTGAAATCACATATGCAAATATTGTACTTCATTCTAGATATCCTGAATTTTAGAACCACCACCGCCTTGCAGTAGTTTGCAAAGAAAAGAAGACCACGAAAACAACTCAGAATCACTCCTTTGTGATGCTGGTTTGGTCCTTGCACAGAATTTTCTCTTCTCTCTGCATTGAATCTCTCTACACACTGTTGCAAACTGGTGGCAAGACTGTACTTTAATTAACCATGCCCCCTGTTTAATTAGTTGTTTAGGTTTTGGTTGGTGAAAATCTTTTTGGTAAGATTTTTAAAAAAATACTTTATTTACCTTGAACACATTTAATAACATAAAAAAGAAAATAGCCACTCGCCCCCGGTGGGACTTTCTGCCTCTGTCCCACGACACCCACCGTCTAAATCATAATAATAATAATTTTTATTTATACCCCGCCCTCCCCAGCCAAGGCCAGGCTCAAGCGGAAGCACAAATAATATCTCCAAGTGGAGAGAAACTTTCTTCTTCTTCTTTTTCAATTTTTTTTACTGATTTTCCAAAATTTTAAAACAAACAAAGATAAATCTTAATTATACTTAATCCAATCTTAGTAACATTGTTACGTGACTTCCTCAAATCCCCCTAGCTGAATTTCAATGTATATCCAAAACTAATTTTCTCATAAAATTAACTTAATCACTTAACATCTTTCTTTCTTTTCATTTTAAATTTAAACATGTTATTCTCTAACATTGCATATTTAAATCCTAAGCCTATCTGGCATTTGCAAGTTTTTCCAATTAAGTTATCTTAACATATTTGACTAAATACTCTTTCAATTTCATCCATTCCTCCTGGTATTCCTCCTCCTTCTGGTCACGGACTCTTCCAGTCAGGTCTGCTAGCTCCGAAAAGTCCATCTTCTTCATCTGCCATTCCTCCATTATTAGGACTTCTTGTGTTTTTCAATTCTTAGCTAACAAAATTCTAGCTGCAGTTGTGGCATAGAAAAACAATCTAACATCTTTCTTGGGTAATTCCAAACCTGTTATTCCAAGAAGAAAGGTCTCTGGTTTCTTAATAAATGTATATTTCAACATTTTTTTCAATTCATTATAAATCTTCTCCCAGAAGTCTTTCACCTTGGGCCAAGTCCACCACATATGATAAAAGGTACCTTCTTTTTCTTTGTATTTCCAGCATAGATTATCGCTATTATGATATATCTTTGCTAAGTTTATGGGAATTAAGTACCATCTGTACATCATTTTCATAATGTTTTCCTTTAACACCGTACATGCAGTGAACTTGACCCCCTTCCTCCACAACCTTTCCCAATCTTCAAACCTTATGTTATGTCCCACATCTCTTGCCCAATCTATCATTACAGATTTAACTTGTTCATCCTTTGTATGCCACTCCAACAATAGATTATACATTTTAGACAAGTTTTTAACTTTAGAGTCCAACAACTCTAAGACTGGTTTTCAGCTGGAGATATCTGTGGGGTTTTAGGCACAAAGGTGGCACCTCAAAGATGTACTGACTGAGAGGGAGTTCAGGACATAAAAGGGCAAGTGGGGACAATAAGAAGAATTGTTATAGATAATACTAGGATTTTCTGAGGCAGTTGGGGCTGACAGAATCGGTGGGAGATGAATTATTTTCACCATTCAGTCCCTTGCAGGGCTTGTTAAAATGTCTGTGCACAAATCTGAACTTCAGGGAGGGCTGAATCACAAGAAGCCTTGCCAGTGACGTTGCGTCAAAAGATGTGCCCCATAGATAAGTCCTTTCCACTGAATGCTGTGGTTAGGGAATCTCCTTTAAGCCGTGAGCTCCAGAAATCCCCCTGGTTCCTGTTTGGCACTCTGTCTTAGTACTCCATGCTAGCTAAGGATCAGCGGAAAACCATCGATGTGCAGTTGTACTTGTGGTTATGTGAAAGGACTGTTTGCACTCACAGCAGCAATGGGACAGATCCTTTTCTTCTTGCCCCTTCCGGCTTTTGACAACTGGTAGCTTCATCGGTGTAATTATAATTAGCGTTCCTGTCTTCCTTTTCATGGTACCAGCTGGACAGATTGGTCCTCTCATCGCACAGATTGGCAGTAGCATTGCCTACACACAGAGAGGTGACAAACACACCACAAAATAGCAGATGGCAGATCCGGGGCTTGTTGGCAATCAGGGTTTCTTTTTCCTTTTTGCTAATTACTTAATTAGTAATGCAAATTGTCAAATCAGTGTGAACATTGTTTTTGTGTGTGTTTTTTTAAAAAAGCTCTACCTAAATTAATTACCATAATTAAGTGGTGAGATGTCAAGTGAGTTGCTTAGGGATAAGAGGTGCTGAGTTCTGCGTTCCAATGGCTGGTGCATTCAAAGTAGCATTTGTGAGCTTCATTTTAGCTGCCGTAGTCAATGGCTAGAGAAATAAAGCAGAGACATCTAGCATAATCCATATGGAAGTTCTCCTCCACAAGCCCCCTTGAAATGAATGGGAGTATACATGAGGACAGCAACGGCTCCTCTTCATTTCAAGGGTATTTTGTGTGGGGGAAACTTCCAGATAAAGTGTGCCTTTAATTTGAACGTCTAAGTGTTGACACTTCACTCCTTTGTTGCTTGAAAACCACAAAACCTGAAATAGAAATAATTTACTGAATTTGAACAGGGTCACTGAAATCATTTTAAGCAACTGTTTAAATCCTTTCGGTGAAAGATTTTTTTAATGCACATTTTTTCCTCCTGTTACCTGCTATTGTCTGTATTTTAAACTTGAGAGTTAACAACAGACAAGAGATCTGAGCGTTAACAACAGAGTAGAATCATACCACAAGTTTCTACATGCATAGGAAGAAGACTGTGTTCCAATTTTTTTGTATAATAATTTTAGTCCATTTTAATTACAATAATCCAATAGTTTTCGCATTAACACAATACCGAATCAAAATACAATCAAAAGAGCCCATTATCCCAACCAAATTAAATAATTTTGGGTGACTTCCCGTGTGCTGGGTTTTGGGGTACAAAGTTCTTATTTATTTCTGCTTCCATAATCTTGCTTAACCCAATTCCAACGGTTCTGATCTTGATCCTTTATTTCACTTTGTTCCATTTTTGAGCCTGGCTGTTATGAAGGGCACCATATCAGTGCCCTATATCAATGGGGCTTGCATTCAGGGATACTTCTATGAAATGGGTCACTGATAGACCAATGACTATGCTAAGCGTGGGCTTTTTTCCAGGCATTTTTATATAACAAGTGTTGGGTGCTTTTCACAGGATGTGATGGTAGTCGGGGAGCCAACGTTAATGGGGGGAGAATTTGGCGACGAAGACGAGCGACTCATCACAAGGCTAGAGAACACGCAGTATGATGCGGCAAATGGCATGGACGATGACGAAGATTTCAACAATTCGCCTGCGCTGGGGAACAACAGCCCGTGGAACAGTAAACCTCCTGCAAACCAAGAAACCAAGCCTGAGAACCCAACACCTCAGGCATCTCAATAAGTTGCCTGAAGCAAGTCACCATTACTATATCGCAGCATCCTTTATGACGACAATAACTCCCAGTTTTCAACAGACGTAGAACCTATTTCTAAATGTGTACAGCTCTCTCTCTCTTTTTTTAAGTTAGGAAAATAATTTATAAGCTTCCAGATAGGAACCTTGGAAGCTCTTGCACATGACATGATACTGACACTGACCTCAGTGAAAAGAACTGAATATGTAAGTAGCACCTCATGAACATTGATTAATACTCACATTTCAGTGGAAGATTCTTCCCTACTATGACTCCCCTCCTTTATCCTTTAAAGGCCATATCTAACAGAAGACCATTAGTGCTCAGGATCTATTGGCCGTTTTAAAAACATGGTGAACAAAATACATCCTCTTTTCCAACTTGCTCCTGAGGAGGTGTGTGTGTGTGTGTGTGTGTGTGTGTGTGTGTGTGTACCTTGGATCTCAAATGCCTTGGCTCTCAAACAAATCAGCTCCCAAACAATCGAAACCAGGAAATGAGTGTTCCGGTTTTCAAACGATTTTTGGAAGCCAAATGTCCGGTGCAGGTTCCCACGGCTTCCGATTGGCTGCAGGACACTCCTGCAGCCAATCAGAAGTTGCACCTTGGTTATTGAATGGTTCCGGGAGTCGAATGTACCTCCCGGAACGCATTCTGTTTGAGAACCAAAGTGTGTGTGTGTGTGTGTGTGTGTGTGTGTGTACACACACGTGCAGTTTCCTTCCCAGGTTAGCCATTTTAAAGGGAGGAAACAAGATAGGATGGAATTTCGTTAAGCAGAAAAGCTGTGCCCTAATAGGTTTTGTGTTTAAGACCATGAGAACAGTGTCCATGAGAACAGTGATTCTGCCTCTTAAAAATACGTCCCATAAAATGTACAAATATGAGCTTCCTGCAGTATCAGTGTTACAAATCCAATCGCCCACACATTGCTTGTTACAAAGTACAATTCGTGAAATTAAAAATTATAAGGCCAGCAATATTGACTGATCGGAAGGAAATTTAATCTGATCCAGACTTGGTTCTGATCCAAAGAAAATTGAAATCCCACGGAGGAGCTGTTCGGCAAACAGCATCCTTTAGACAAAGATAATGGGTGAGATTTTAGATTTCTGTTGTGGGCTACATGCATGAAAATCTGGCTGACGGATGGTGAAGAGGAGGCAGCTAGGGATATAATGGAGTATTGCTCTTACCCAGATTAGGGCCTGTGGTGCTTTAGTGGTCCCTGAAGAATTAACTTCTTAATTGTTTCCTGGCACAAATTGAGGCTCTCTCTGCCCTTGTTTCTTCCCCTCGTTGGTGCTGCCCTTTTTTATCCTAGCAATTTTAAAAGCCCTCTGCTTTACGTTTGCAAGTGATTACAAAAGCACCAAGACAGCTAAAAATGTAGTTTTGTTTCATCAAAGACCGGGCCGGGGGGGGGGGGGGCAATTGTGTGGAGAAAGACACCCATTCTATATGAGAGTTTATGCTTTGTAAAATTGCTGTGGAACTGAATTTTGAAAGCCATGTAATCCATTAATTTTGTGAGCAGTTTAAACAAAGACTATTTTTTGTGTTTTTATTATATCTTAAGTTTATTTTGTTGTTCTTTCATGCGATATTTCTTGTATAATACTTTTGTAAAGCCCTCCAAACTAATTTTTGATTCCAGTATATTTATGTAAAACTTTATAAAATAAACTAATTTTTTTTCATTTACATATTAATATGTTCAATTCATCATGTAAAAAAAAAAATACAGCGAGTCAGTGTGTTATACGATACAACTGTATTTTATGTATGCTTTGCCAATATGTGTGCCAATAAACTGTGTTAACAGAAGGGCTTTGTGTGCTTCCTTATCTACAGAATACACACGCATTATTTTACCAGGGTGAAATATCTGAGCCACCCATTTTCATTTTTGTATAGCACATGTTTCTTCTAATGACTTTTATGAACTTACAGAAGAGAATCAACCATTAAAATGTGAATTTATAACAGTATTACAAACATAGCTGTCAACTTACAGATTTGAAAATAAGGGCCCAGCAGCCTTGAAAATAAGGGATCAGCAGCCAAAATAAGGGATCAACAATTACTTTGATAAAATACATATTTTGTTGCGTGCAAATGGCTTTAGATACCTATTAGGTCCATAAATTACCATATAGCATATATTCAACACACAAAAAGAGCAACAATTTGTTTTTGACAAAGCACAGCTGGACATAGAAAGGGCCCCATTACCTTCAGTAGCTTATTTAAGGGACATCATCAATAAGGGACAGCAGCGGGACATGGCCCTGGGATAAGGGACTGTCCCGCCAAATAAGGGACGCTTGACAGCTATGATTACAAAAAGCAGGATGCTGTAGAGGAGAGTTCAGATGAGAACTCGTCGTGCATTTGTCATTTGAATTCTACTCAATATTGATCCAGAGTAGATTCCAATATATAGTTAGCAGAGTAAAAACTTAAACACGTTCCAGGATTCCCCAAAAATAGACCAGAGGCAATTGTATTTAATCCAGCAGAGCTTTACTGCTGCTGAAGGCAAATGAGTATAATGGTCACAAATCCAATACGTTCAGGACTGGCACTGTCCATAAGAAGTCCAGTTGCAGCAGACTTAACTTAAACTTAAAATAACTTATTGTAAGTCTAAACCTTAACACTAAGCGTACCACGTACAGAACACCACATCTGAAGGAAAAGAGATAGAAAGAGAAAATGAAACTCAGGCTCCTTCTGTCCTTACTTTTATAGTCAGCAAGACCTTTGCAAAAGAGATGAGCGAACCAGTTTAAGCCAGCTGTACTCAGCTTCTCTGAAGGAATATCCCAAACATCATGAACTTTCTGCTTGTTTCTTTCATACAGAAAAGCTTCCAGAACCCTCTGGAATTAAGTAGAATAGGAAAGATCTCTACACATCAGATCAAAAGAAATGCAAACTGACAGCATAACTTATATGTAGTACAGGATCATGAATTGAAGCCACACAATGGATTTGCAAAGGACTTGCAAGTCCAATGTTCATAGGTCTCAGTATATCCTGGTTGTAGCCCAGATTATTTTTCCTTTGATTTTTAGCTTGCTTTTTAGGTTGATTCCAAGCTTGGGTAATCTCACACACACCCTGGTCAAAAGCAGGGACTGAAACGAGGCATTAATGGTTATCCATAATGTGGCAGTATTGAGTTTGCATTGAATTGCAATATTGCAATTGCATTGCATTGTACTGTATTGCAATGCATTGTATTGAGTTACAGGGAACCAGGCAGAGGGCCTTCTCGGTAGTGGCACCCGCCCTGTGGAACACCCTCCCACCAGATGTCAAAGAGAAAAATAACTAACAAACTTTTAGAAGACATCTGAAGGCAGCCCTGTTTAGGGAAGCTTTTAATATTTAATAGGTTATTGTATTTTAGTGTTCTGTAGGAAGCCGCCCAGAGTGGCTGGGGAAACATGGGTGGGATATAAATAAAAAATTATTATTATTATTATTATTATTATTATTATTCATTCTCATTTTCCATATGTTATCTGCGCAACAACTTTGTGAGGTTGGTTGGGCTGAGAGACAGTGACTGTCTTGAAGTTTCATGGCTGACTGGTGACTTTAACCCTGATATCACAGGTCCTAGTCAACTTAGCAACTTTCCACCTTATTTTCTGTTCTGGAAAGAAGATGCACAAGTAAATAAGCTGCAAGGAGGAAAATAATCTTTTCCCATAGGTTTGGGCATTTGTGGAGGCCCTTGTTAAGAATCCTGTGTTGCACCTTTAAGATTAACTATTTCTGCCTGCAATTCTGTACATCCTTACCTGGAAGCAATACCTGTGGACTCCAGTGAGCCTTTCATCTGAGTAATGTATAGCTTTGGGGACATGAACCTGCACTAGAAATTGTGGCAGCAATTCTGAGACAAGGTAAGATGCTTAGTTAGGTGTTAACTGGAATGTTTAAAAAGGTAAAGAGACCCCTGACCATTAGGTCCAGTCGTGGCCGACTCTGGGGTTGCGGCGCTCATCTCGCTTTACTGGCCGAGGGAGCCAGCATACAGCTTCCGGGTCATGTGGCCAGCATGACTAAGCCGCTTCTGGAGAACCAGAGCAGCGCACGGAAATGCCATTTACCTTCCCGCTGGAGCGGTACCTATTTATCTACTTGCACTTTGATGTGCTTTCGAACTGCTAGGTTGGCAGGAGCAGGGACCGAGCAACGGAAGCTCACCCTGTCGCGGGGATTCGAACCACTGACCTTCTGATCGGCAAGTCCTAGGCTCTGTGGCTTAACCCACAGCGCCACCCGCGTCCCTTAACTGGAATGTTTTAAGTGTCCAATGTTTCTTTGCAAAAGGAGAGGGACAGCGAAACAATGAGAACAGGTGGAGACCACAAAACTTTCCTCCCAGCAGAGAAGCAAGTGTGACGGCAGACACTTCTGCTGAACCAATGTTAAGTAATCCACTTTTCAGTTAGTTACGTGCTACATTTTTGTACAACTGCAGTGCTTTAGTGACTACGGGATCTTTGCAAGGGAGAAAACCAGAATGGTTCACGTCCCCGTGACTTCATTGGCCATGCCCCCATGACTTCTTGCATCCTCTGAGCTTAAAAAACAAAACTTGAAAATTCCACAAAAGTAATTCCATGCCTTGTGGCACAAAAAGCTGACTTCTGGGATCTGTATGAATAATGCAAGTTAAGCAAATCTATATATTTACCCTATCTTACATTTGTAAAACTTGTTCTGCTCATTGAGAGGTCTAAAGCACTATGCAGGTTCGGAAGCTGTGCCCTACTGGAAATCTTTCCTAGCTTCTAAGTTTTCATCAGACATTCATTGCCCATACCCCATACATTTCCAGACTTATTTGCAAACACAAAGGATAGCATATTGATTTAAAGCAATCATGACAAGTTGAGATTTGCAGGAAGTTGAGTTTGCCACATTCCACATGTTTTCTAGAGATAGAGGCAAGGTGTGGGTACGTCTTGATTCTAAACAAAACCGTTTGCAGTGTATTTCTGTTCTGTGTGTTCCAGAGGTGCTTTTATCTAATTTCTAAGAGACAAGCTGCACATTATGTAGATTGCAGTGGGTCGAAAAGACGTGAGAATTCTGGATTTGCATCACTTCAAAATTCAGGTGGAAAGTTTTAAAAAACAAACAAACTTCCCAATAATAAAAACAGCACCATCACAAACAAATCTGCATGTAGAAATCTAGAAGAACAGAGCTCCCTTGTCTTTGTACTCAGTACTTTGGTTGTAGAAATTGTTGTAATTGAATCCATAAATAATAAGTATTCCTCAAGCCTAAACCCTGTAGGCCACATTAAGTGTGGTGTAACATTTTTTCAAAAACAAACATATTTGAACCCATTCACAAGAATGGAGCTAAATGTCAGTAATAGGTGGGGGAGGGGAGTGAAAATGACTTTATCAGCTATTCTAACCTCCACCCCCACCCCAATAAATTATTAAGTCCCAGCCCAAGCCCATTAATGGCTCACCATTAACAGGGCAGCCATGAAAATGTTCCAATTATTATAATCTTTTCAAAGGCTAATAATCTGCATGTGCACACATTTAGGAAGCCGTCTTTTATTACGCATCATGATGACTGACGACACCTTTTGAATTTTTAAAAAGATTTAAAATGCAATGTTGCCGCTGCACTTACATTTCAGGGAGGCTGAAAATGTGGAAACATAGCAACTTTTTGAAATGCGCTTTTTTAATCAACCTGTAAAAAGACTCTGCCATCCTTCCATAATATATCAGGGATTAGAGGCCGACATGTTTAGATGTCAACTTAAATTTAGGTGCCCAAGACAAACCCCCTTTGGGGGTAGAAACTGAATTAACGACTTCACCCTTGCAAATCATTGTTCTGAAATTCTGCACAGACACAGCAGGTCAAAAACCAGACTAAGGAATATGCAGGGGCAGAGTGGAATAGCCCAGTCGTAGAATACCTGCATTGGGAGCAAAAGATTCCAGTTTCAGTTCTTAATATCTCCAGCTAACAAGATCCCCACTAACAGCACCACAGCTCAGAAAGACCCTGCACCTGAGTTCCTGCAGAAGTGCTGGACACCTTTTCTGATGCAGTTGGAGGAAGCACAGAGGCAGCTATAGGTGCACCCAGGGCCGCCTTATTTTATTTATTTATTTATTTATTTATTTATTTATTTATACCCCGCCCATCTGGCTGGGTCCCCCCAGCCACTCTGGGCGGCTTCCAACAAAACACTAAAATACAATAACCTATTAAACATTAAAAGCTTCCCTAAACAGGGCTGCCTTTAGATGTCTTCTAAAAGTTTGGTAGTTATTTTTCTCTTTGACATCTGGTGGGAGGGCGTTCCAAAGGACAGGCACCAGTACTGAGAAGGTCCTCTGTCTGGTTCCCTGTAACTTGGCCTCTCGCAATGAGGGAACCGCCAGAAGGCCCTCAGAGCTGGACTTCAGTGTCCGGGCAAAACGATGGGGGTGGAGACGCTTCTTCAGGTATACAGGACCGAGGCCGTTTAGGGCTTTAAAGGTCAGCACCAACACTTTGAATTGTGCTCGGAAACGTACTGGGAGCCAGTGTAGGTCTTTCAAGACCAGTCTAGCTGCCGCATTCTGGATTAATTGTAGTTTCCAGGTCACCTTCAAAGGTAGCCCCACATAGAGCGCATTGCAGTAGTCCAAGCGAGAGATAACCAGAGCATGCACCGCTCTGGCGAGACAGTCCGCAGGCAGGTAGGGTCTCAGCCTGCGTACCAGGTGGAGCTGGTAAACAGCTGTCCTTAGTGTGGATGGGGTAAAGGAGATGCCTCATTCTGGTCTAGGGAGCCCACACCTGAGTTTCAAACCCTCTATTGTGAAGGGGGGGAATTGAGCTTATATTGTAAATAATGCTTGACTGAATCAATGGTGTTGTCCAGGTCATGTGAGGCTTACTGTGGAGCCAATCAGAAGCAGAGCTGAATGTCGCGAACCGCATTCTGAACCGCATTTTTGCACATGCCCTCATTTTAGCATACCTTCCAAAATGCTGTGCTCCCACGTGAGTCTCATGATGTGCACAAGATTGTGGCCCCATCGCACACATTTGCGGGGCATGTGCTAGTGGTGCCCTAAAATCCATGCTTTGGGGTGTCGTGCAAGATTTCAGCCCCACCCCCAAAAAGCACTTTTTCAGGGTGAGATTGTGGCACCCCTAAACACGTGTTTTGGTGCCGTGCTTTCATGCCAAAAAATGGGATGTCCCAGCAGTTGAGGGCTATGCATTTAGGAAGGAGGGAGGCATAGAGTTGTGTGGGTGAACATGCTGTTGCCACACCCCATTCATGTAAACCCCTCCACCTGCAGGGCAAAGTTGTGAAGTTGGGGGGTGGTTTTGCTCCTGTAGTCATGGAGGATCCTGAGCGCCATGGGAAAATATGGGTGTAAAACACGTGGGGAGTAACCTTGTACAGCAAGGAAGTTAGCTTTTGTTGTTGTTCAGTCATTTAGTCGTGTCCGACTCATAGAATCATAGAATAATAGAGTTGGAATAGACCACAAGGGCCATCGAGTCCAACCCCCTGCCAAGCAGGAAACACCATCAGAGCACTCCTGACATATCGTTGTCAAGCCTCTGCTTAAAGACCTCCAAAAAAGGAGACTCCACCACACTCCTTGGCAGCAAATTCCACTGTCGAACAGCTCTTACTGTCAGGAAGTTCTTCCTAATGTTTAGGTGGAATCTTCTTTCTTGTAGTTTGGATCCATTGCTCCGTGTCCGCTTCTCTGGAGCAGCAGAAAACAACCTTTCTCCCTCCTCTATGTGACATCCTTTTATATATTTGAACATGGCTATCATATCACCCCTTAACCTCCTCTTCTCCAGGCTAAACATGCCCAGCTCCCTTAGCCGTTCCTCATAAGGCATCGTTTCCAGGCCTTTGACCATTTTGGTTGCCCTCCTCTGGACACGTTCCAGTTTGTCAGGGAACAAACTGGAACTCTTCATGACCCCATGGACCAGATCTTCGTTTTTTTGATGTTGAGCTTCAAACCATATTTTGCGCTCTCCTCTTTCACCCTCATTGAAAGGTTCTTTAATTCCTCCTCACTTTCTGCTATCAAGGTCGTGTCATCTGCATATCTGAGGTTGTTGATATTTCTTCCGGCAATCTTAATTCCGGCTTGGGATTCATCCAGCCCAGCCTTTCGCATGATGAATTCTGCATATAAGTTAAATAAGCAGGGAGACAATATACAGCCTTGTCGTACTCCTTTCCCAATTTTGAACCAATCAGTTGTTCCATATCCAGTTCTAACTGTAGCTTCTTGTCGCACATAGAGATTTCTCAAGAGACAGATGAGGTGCTTTTGGTAATTCCAATGCAAGCTGCCTCCTAGCATAGAGGCAGACCACAGCCTACTTAATTTATTTTGTATATTTCCTGCAATGATACTTTTGTGCTGCCTGATGGCACTTATTTAACGCAAGGTTTCTTTTCCTTTCCCCCCAACATGCCGACACACAAAGGATAACTGGGGAATTTCAAGCAAAGAGTTCAGATTTTGACCACAAGAGCTTTTTCCGGCAAGCAGAGCTTCATTATCTCTGTCCAGGCTAGCATTTGAGTATACACAATTATGTAACATTTTGGTCATGCTTGCAATTTATGGACCTCTGGTGGCAATATTTTCCAGCTATATCAACTCATTGGTGGCGATGTGCCAACTCAGAACCATTTGTTTGCAATATTGCATTCCACCATTGTACATGTCGCCACAGCTGTGGCTTATCCAACATGCACTCTGACTGAAGCAGAAGAAAATATATAAATGTCCCACGAGGGAGCAATTGCTCAAGTATTAGTCATCGGGCAAAGTCCTTTATTCTTCATTTTTATGGCAAGATTACCCCATATAAACGCTTGCCCAAGTTTCAAGCCATTTGGTTGTTATTTGCAGGAATGTAGTGGCTTGAGCTTTGGTTACAAATGGTCAATTCTTGCTTGCAATTTAAGTCTATGATTGCACCTGCTACATTTGACCCAAAGAAAGATAGCAGTCCAGAATGGGTGAGTGAGCACAAACATAAATTCTCTGGGCCAAGTTGTAAAACGCCCCTCTGTCATGCAATCCCTTGGCTGCTTTGAAAATTTGACAAGGAGAGCTTTCTTTTTTTCCTTTCTCCTCCTGTGATGAGGCTGCCTTTTAATGTTTTGATGTTGTATTTACCTTGTTTTTTAAGTTGTATTTCAATCAACTTGTTTTTATTATTGGTTGTTAGCCACCCTGAGCCCGGCCTTGGCTGAGGAGGGCAGGGTATAAATAAAATTTATTATTATTATTATTATTCCCAGCCCATTCCATCATTTGAAGTAGTGACAACTCTGAATGTGTTTCAGGTGGGGGATCAGAGACTGCAGTACACAAACTCATTTTGGATGCCAAGGAGAGACTTTGGCCTGAAGTGAAGTTCAATTTCTTTAATTTCCAAGTACTGGGACGAACTCTGGTAATTTTTTCTAATATGTTTTGGGACAGACACCCACAAGAAGGGGGTGGACCAGACTCTCTCTCCATGCAGCAGAGGTCGGATGGCCTCTGTCAGGTATGATCTAGTTGAGTTTCCTGCATTAAAAGGTAAAGGGACCCCTGACCATTAGGTCCATTCTCAGACGATTCTGGGGTTGCGGCGCTCATCTCGTTTTATTGGCCGAGGGAGCCGGCGTACAGCTTCCGGGTCATGTGGCCAGCATGACTAAGCCGCACAGAGCAGCGCACAGAAACACCGTTTACCTTCCCGCTGGAGCGGTACCTATTTATCTACTTGCACTTTGAGGTGCTTTCAAACTGCTAGGTTGGCAGGAGCAGGGACCGAACAACAGGAGCTCACCCCGTCGCGGGGATTCAAACCACCGACCTTCTGATCGGCAAGTCCTAGGCTCTATGGTTTACAGCTCTACAATTCTGAGATCCCACACCATGTGGCAGTGAATCCCAAGTGGTGTGTGGAGGAATGCTTTCAACCTGTCTTTGCTGCCCATCTCTTTCATAGGGTACCCCTGAATTCTAGTGTTCTGACTTGGGGAGAGTTAAGAGAGCATTTCTCCCTGCTATCAACTCTCTCCCTACTATTCCTAATTGTGCAAACCTCTTCCATGTTCCTACTTAGTTGGGTTTTTTTACTAAATCAAAAGCCTGAAATGCTTCAGTGTATTGTAGCTTTCAAATACTAATTCTAAGAGGTCACAACAAGAAGCACAGCACAGTGAGAGAGCAATGGGCAAAATATACAAATGCCAGTGCCAACCAGTGCTTACTTGTCTCATCCCTTCTCGGAAATGGCCAAAATATTGTATTTACTCTTAACTAAGTTCTTTGGCAAATTCTCCTCCTTCGTCCCTGTCTCCGAGCTTTGACACAGCAACTCCCCTCATCTCTATGCTAATTTGGCTATGTCTACTTCAAAGAGAGAAAGTGTTTATTAAAAACCGCCCACTCCCTTCTCTGTTCAGAACCATCTTCTTATTTACCCATGAAGTTAGGGGAAAGCCGAACAAAAGGACTGTTTCTTTTATGAGCTGTTCTCTGGGTGATCAAAGGCAGCCATTTAACCAACTCTGACGATCAAAGACTGTCCGGCTGACAGCAGTGAGCGGAAGACTCTACCAAGTCCCTCCAGCACATGCATAATTAAATAATAGTTCAGCATTAAACATTTTGATTACAAATAGGTGGGGGATTTTCTTCCGATGTTCTGTTCACCTCAGTGGTGCTGAATTTCTCCTCATCGCCATATTAAATATCTTGATTATGCATCGAGTAGTAATCACCATCAAGTAGTAATCAGGCATCCACATTCCTTGCTTAGCTTATATTTCACCAGCTTGGAACATTACCTAATAAATTGCTAGTAGCATGCTAGTAGTCCGCGGGCCGGATTGAGAAGGCAATTGGGCCTGATCCAGCCCATGGGCCTTAGTCTGCCGACCCATGGACTATACCATACAAGCAGGGAGAGTTTTGTTGTTTTGGTGCAGATACAGAATCCATGTCCACTTTTAATACTAAAGCTCTGGTGGCATGTGGGAAAGTGTGTGAGCCCTGCTCTGCTGTCCAGGCTAAATTCCAAGATGGATAATTAAATTCTGACTGTTTACACCTCCCCTGGCACTTTGTTTGGCTCACATACTCTAAATTTTCCTCTTTAAAATATTGCCTAGTACTGCAGAGTTGCTGCCTCTGTTGCCAGTAACTAGATTTCAGCATAGCAATTTCCAGGCTGTATCATGGCAATATGTGAAATGATTCCATATGCAGCTAAGCTTTGGTCTGTGGGAACCCCCTAGAAAAGGCATGATCTATTTCCCCTTTCCTTGATACAAGTTGAACTTCGCTAGAGAAATGCAACAAGGTTGTTGTTGTCGCCCAGAGAAACAAATGGACTGCACCTCTAGGGATGAAGTCAAACTACTGGAGAACCAAAGCGGCTGCAGAGACTGGTAACTTGTAGCTGCTGCCTCCCACATTGTTTTTGCTGTGTCATCACGAATATTGTGTTAGCCAAATGTCCATTGTTATGACAAACAGAGTGTTGTGTTGATAGGTCTATATATCCTGGACTAAGAATGGCTACATTGCATCTCCAAATTCTCATGGACAACTGGATGACATGGTTCCTTTTCCATACTGTTCTCTGGCTGTGGAGTGGCTGGCAGTCATGACATCAGGCAAACATTGCTTTTCTAAGCACTTTGAGCTCTTGCTTAGTTAATGATTAACTGATTGATGTTTCTCTGGTGAGTGTTGTAACCTTAGATCATGTGGTGAAGGTACTGAGTTGCAAATCTCCACTTTGAAGGGAGTTGTCTGTTTCAGTCTCTCTGAACACCACAGGGAGAACAACGTACGGAAATGTCTCTCCAAGAGCTGCAGTTGCCTGGGGCAGGCTAAAGCAGTCTAGAATGAGAGAGACACAAGACATTGCATGGATATTCTGAATGTATTGTTTGATGTATTCTGTTTTATTTTGAAGAGTTCTGCTAGTAAAATTTGAACAATATTTTCATGGGTCTGGACAATGCTTCGTTTCTAAAAAGGAGTCAGTTTGCATGCATCTAGTCGCTTCAAACTGCACAATACTAATATCTGCAACACAGCCTGCAAAACACATCGCATGGATAGGCACACCGACAAATCCAGACCTTCTGCAGAAGCTATTCTAGCCAGGTTAGTGGAAGGCAAAGCAGGGAGTCACAATGGGCTGCTGCCTGTACTGCTGGAGCTATTCTGGAAGGTATATGTTTCAGAGTGTTCCGGCTTTTACTTAGGAACCTTAAAATTTATCAAAGCATTGTGGGGCATCCTGACTCTAGTTCTAGCTCCCCTGGCAATATTGTCTGTGCACGACTTTCCAGACGGGGTTGTATTGAAACTCATGAAAAGTGAATAAATGGCACCGATTTCTCAATTATTTTCATCAGGAGGAATTTTATATATGGCACTGTGGATTAAACCACAGAGCCTAGGACTTGCCGATCAGAAGGTTGGCGGTTTGAATCCCCGCGACAGGGTGAGCTCCCGTTACTTGGTTCCAGCTCCTGCCCACCTAGCAGTTCGAAAGCACGTCAAAGTGCCAGTAGATAAATAGGTACCGCTCTGGTGGGAAGGTAAACGGTGTTTCCATGCGCTGCTCTGGTTCTCCAGAAGCGGCTTAGTCATGCTGGCCACATGAAACCCGGAAGCTGTACGCCGGCTCCCTCAGCCAATAAAGCGAGATGAGCGCCGCAACCCCAGAGTCGGTCATGACTGGACCTAATGGTCAGGGGTCCCTTTACCTTTACTAACAGACCAAATAAAAATAATAATCACATATTTGTCATTAATTGTTTGGAATGCACGGGGCAGTAAAAGACAGGAAATGCTGGAGCCTCACTTTCATTCGAAGGAGTTTCAGGAAACACATCTTTAACTGATCAAGGGAGCTCCCGGGGAATGTTTTCACTGAGATGCATGAATCTGCAGTACAAGATATAATGATCCTGTTACTAGGCAGGGCGCCAGCTTTCCTAGGCTCCAAAAGAAAAGATTTAGGCTTTAATGCTGGAAGTTGTGTCAGCCCTGAACTTCCATAGGCATCACTCACAGGGTGTGTTGAATTGGACTGACCTCCTCCTGTTCGGTTCCTCTCTCCCTTGTGCTGGTTAACAAAGTATAATTTTAAATTATTGTGATCCTGTTCCCCTTCAACATATATAACCCTGAATTTAAATAATGGGAAGGCGATCTACTTAAGGAAAGCTGTTCACCATCTGCCATTGATTGTGAAGACCCTCACACAGCACTTTACTTATTTATACCAACATAAATCAGAAGTTACCTTCAGTGAGCCCTTGGTTTAACTTGGGAGCCCCCAAACCTGTTTTCAATATCTGGTCTCAGCTGTGGAACATGCAAAACAATAAACTAAAGTCGTCGTGTAAATGCCAGGCACCTTTCCCAGGAAAATCACAGTCCACTGCAATTCATATTTATGCTTATGCAGTGTTCAGATCTGGAACTGGCAGCCTCAGGCTGAAACCTAGCCTAGCAAGTTACTGGTATGCTCAATATTTGGAGCACCCCCAGAAATGGAAGCAGGCTGGGGTATGCAACGCTGAACCTTGCAATTGGCGGGCAGTGTGAATTGCCTGGATTGGCCAGGCCAGGACCTATATTCTTAATGCATTTCTGGCTGACGTTTCAGCTCCTGCCACTGACGTTGGGTTGCCCCAGCTGGAGAGCACAAACTTAGTTGGTCTCTAAGGTGCTACTGGACAATTTTTTTATTTTTGTATATTTTATCATCATCATCATCATCAATACTTGTCTAGATGGACCAATGGTCTGACTCAATATGCCAGTGTACTGCCAGTGTGGTGTACTGGTTAAGAGCGGTAGACTCATAATCTGGTTATGTTGTCTGGTTGTGGCAACTAATGCAAAAAAAAGAAAGAGGAAGAACAGAGGAAGAAGAGTTTGGATTTGATATCCTGCTTTATCACTACCCGAAGGAATCTCAAAGCGGCTAACATTCTCCTTTCCCTTCCTCCCCCACAACAAACACTCTGTGAGATGAGTGGGGCTGAGAGACTTCAGAGAAGTGTGACTGGCCCAAGGTCACCCAGCAGCTGCATGTGGAGGAGTGGGGAATCGAACCCAGTTCCCCAGATTACGAGTCTATCGCTCTTAACCACTACACCACATTGGCAGTACACTGACATATTGAGTCAGACCATTGGTCCATCTATACAAGTATTGATGATGATGATGACGACGATGAAATATATAAAAAAATAAAAAAATTGTCCAGTAGCTCCTTAGAGACCAACTAAGTTTGTTCTTGGTATGCTGATGATTAGCATATGTGATGAGACAGGAATCCAATATCTCTATTAAGACCAGGTCTCTCCATAGTTTTCAGTTTAGTGATAAGTTGTAATTCAGCAACTTCTCTTTCTCATTACATATGCTAATCATCTGCATACTATCCCTTGCTTTTTCCTGTAGGACTAATTGCAGTTGCTAACAGTCGTCAACAGGTTTACCATATCCACTAAGTCAATCAGGACCAGGGCCGGATTTACGTATAAGCTAAACAAGCTATAGCTTAGGACCCTACTCTCTTGGGGGCCCCAAAAAAAATTTAAAGGAAAAAAAACTGGATGTACATTTCCAAAATATAAGTTCAATAATTACTTTGATAAAATACATATTTTGTTGTGTGCAAATGGCTTTAGATACCTATTAGGTCCATAAATTACCATATAGCATATATTCAACACCAAAAAACAGCGGCAATTTGTTGTTGACAAAGGACAGCTGGACATATAAAGGGCCCAATTATCTTCAGTAATGGACGCGGGTGGCGCTGTGGGTAAAAGCCTCAGCGCCTAGGGCTTGCCGATCGAAAGGTCGGCGGTTCGAATCCCCGCGGCGGGGTGCGCTCCCACTGCTCGGTCCCAGCGCCTGCCAACCTAGCAGTTCGAAAGCACCCCCGGGTGCAAGTAGATAACTAGGGACCGCTTACTGGCGGGAAGGTAAACGGCGTTTCCGTGTGCTGCGCTGGCTCGCCAGATGCAGCTTTGTCACGCTGGCCACGTGACCCGGAAGTGTCTCCGGACAGCGCTGGCCCCTGGCCTCTTAAGTGAGATGGGCGCACAACCCCAGAGTCTGTCAAGACTGGCCCGTACGGGCAGCGGTACCTTTACCTTTACCTTTATCTTCAGTAGCTTAGGGCCTCATCAGAGAGAGAGAGACTGGATCTTTGCCCCAGGTGACAGAAAGTCTAGTTTTGACCTGGCATGGATCCCTGGAGCCAAACTCTTGCGTAAGGGGTGGTACTTTATTATACCAACCCAAATCCTTTCCTGCAGTGAAGACAACCTTTCCATATTGCCTTCCTCTAAATGTCAAAGATATATTTTCCAAATGATTTGATCCATTTGACTGGGACCTCCGGAGGAAAACTCTATGTTTTATAGTAGGCTGACGAGTCAGAAAGTTTTATTACTGAGGATTCAGAAATGTTTGACCTCATCTTCTGCAAACACTATATGCATGTTAACTCTCCTGTCCTTTCTGTGTGAGAAGCATGCCTGATTAGAACATAGCTTTTCTGTCAATAGGAAAATTTATTGAACCACACCAGCAATGTGAAAGTGAAATATAGTAATAAAAAAAAATTAAATCAACTAGGGGGTGTGGGGGTGTGAAGCTTTCATTAATTTAGTCTCATTGATGCAAAACAGAACTTTATTTTTTTATATACTTGAGTTTATTTGTAGCTGAAGGAGACAGAAAGTCTGACAGATAGATATTGTTAAGCATTTCGGGACTGTGGTGGCGGTGGGGGTAGGCTGTCTGCTTAAGACCCCTCTAGTTCCTAGATCCAGCAAGTCCTAAAATATAAGCAAGGATTCAAATTGTTGAAAAAGCCAGACAAGTTTCTTGGCAATGGCCCTCTAAATATGGGCCATTAAGGTAACAAAGGAAGTGGCTCTGTGCCAGACAACAAATGGGATGGCCCATTTGTGCTGGGATCAAAGGCTGTGGCTATGGGAGAAGAAAGGTGTTAACCCTGTGAGCGCCTCCAACATGGGCTCCGGTTGTATATATGTGTAAACAAAGTATGTATTCGAAAGACACCACAGTCTCCGCTGTCACTCATTCTGAGGAAACTTTAACTCTGGGTAAGCACCTGGAACCCACGAAATCTTGAACCCCTTGGAAACTGGGGTGGTGTGCAATAATATTTTTATTTTAGCATGTTATATCCTACTTCTCTTTATGACTAAATCCAACACAGCTCATAACAAACTAAAACATATTAAACAAGTCAGCAGTTCTCAAATCGGCAAAATTGTAGGCAGGTGTGAAAGGACCCTCAGAGTATTAAAAAGGTAGATACTTGATGTTTGGTATTCTGAAACGGTGGATGGCTGAACTAATGGGGGGCTGCAGTGTAGTGGCTGCTCAGATATCACTTGCCAATTTATTATTATTATTATTATTATTATTATTATTATTATTATTATTAATTTCATTATTTATACCCTGCACATCTGGCTGAGTTTCCCCAGCTACTCTGGGCAGCTTGCAGCATATAAAAGATTGTATAACATTAGACATTTAAAAAATTCCCGTTACAGGGTTGCTTTCAGATGTCTTCTGGTCAGATACAGTGGTACCTCGGGTTAAGAACTTAATTCATTCCGGAGGTCCGTTCTTAACCTGAAACTGTTCTTAACCTGAGGTACCACTTTAGCTAATGGGGCCTCCTGCTTCCGCCGTGCGATTTCTGTTCTCATCCTGAAGCAAAGTTCTTAACCCAAGGTACTATTTCTGGGTTAGCAGAGTCTGTAACCTGAAGTGTCTGTAACCCGAGGTACCGCTGTAGTTCTTCATTTCCTTGACATCTGATGGGAGGGCATTCCACAGGGCGGGTGCCACTACCGAGAAGGCCCTCTGCTTGGTTCCTCTGCAAAGAATCTCACAAGTCCAGTTTCTGCTAACCGTTTCATTGGAGCTCATTTCATTTCAATTCATAGTCTGCCTCCGATGGAGCTGCATGCAGATAAAGTGGTACCTCAGGTTAAGAACTTAATTCGTTCTAGAGGTCCGTTCTAAACCTGAAACTGTTCTTAACCTGAAGCACCACTTAAGTTAATGGGGCTGCCTGCTGCTGCCATGCCGCCGGAGCACGATTTCTGTTCTCATCCTGAAGCAAAGTTCTTAACCCGAGGTACTATTTCTGGGTTGGCGGAGTCTGTAACCTGAAGCGTCTGTAACCTGAAGCGTCTGTAACCCAAGGTACCACTGTAGTACAAATCTGAAGTCATGCCCAAATGAGAGGGGCTGTGAGCCATGCTTTTTTCCAAGAAAAATAGGTGTCGCAACGCACCATGAAGTTGTTGCAGTAAGTCACTGGGCGCCTTGGGGCAGCCCTGAACAGATGCTGGTGCCCCCTTTTTTTTAATATTTATTGAAATTTTCAAAAAATAAAAAGAAAACCATAAAAAAACATAAAAGAAAAACAATTAAAAACACTTAAAGTTCACCTCTTACTGTCAATGACCAATTTCCTTGACTTCCCCACACCTCCCCTTCTTGTATTCCAGTTCCAATTTTAGCTCAGCAAGTTCTTGTCCCCAAACTTTATCATATTTTCTCTAATTCATTTTAGTTATCCAATTTTAACTTATAAACCTCAGTCTTTGTACATCAATACTTATTCTTAAAAATCTTTTTCTAAGTTCACCCCATCAATTTAATTAACCAACTTTAACTTAAGAACCTCAATCTTTATACGTCAATACTTATTCTTAAAAGTCTTTTTCTAAGGTCGGCCCCAATTCCCTTCCCTAAAATCCCCATTTTTATGTTAATGACAAAACCAAATTAATTAAAACAATATATAGTTATACACCCTTCGGATTCCCAGGACCCCACCACCCCCTTTTCCCGGTTTCGAACCCCAACAAAAAGTCCATCAGTCTGATGCTGGTGCCCCTTGTTCTGGCTCACCTCGACCAACCTACCCCCACAATGCACAATCGCGATGAGATCTACGGATGAAGGGCAGTATTCACATTTAATAAATAGAATCATAGAATCACAGACCTGTTGAGTTGGAAGGGATCACGAATGTCATCTAGCCCAATGCAGAAACCTTTTTGCCCAACATGGGCCTCAAACACACAACCCTGAGATTAAGAGCTATAATAATAATAATAATAATAATAATAATAATAATAATAATAATAATAGTTTTGTGTGTTCTGCTGGCACTCTCGGTTCCCATGGCACACTGGTGAGGCACAGCTTCTTCTTCTTTGGCGATCACTCGTAACCGAGTAAGATTGTCTTCCATAAACACAGTCTTAACAATGAGTCCGTAAGTGACTGCGGAGGCCAATTCTGGATCCACAGGTCCTTCCACAGTGGGGACATAGGTTTCTGGGCAGGAGCTGATCACTGTGTGGATTTGCCAAGCGTGCCTTCCTCCTAGCACGTTTCTCCCTTGCGTCCTGAGTTCGAGTGTCTTCAAAGCCCATGACACCTTTGGTAAAGGCTGTTCTCCAACTGGAGCGCTCGCAGGCCAGTGTTTCCCAGTTGTCAGTGTTTATACTACATTTTTAAAGATTTGCCTTGAGACAGTCTTTAAACCTCTTTTGTTGACCACCAGCATTACGCTTTCCATTTTTAAGTTTGGAATAGAGTAGTTGCTTTGGAAGACGATAATCAGTCATCCACACAACATGACCAGTCCAACAAAGTTGATGTTGAAGAATCATTACTTCAACACTGGTGATCTTTGCTTCATCCAGTACATTGATATTAGTTCACCTGTCTTCCCAAGGGATGTGTAATTTTTTTCTCGGAGATACCAATTGTGGAATCTTTCGAGGAGTTGGAGATGGCTTTTGTAAGTGGTCCATGTTTCACAAGCATATAGTAAGGTTGGTAGTAAAATAGCTTTGTAAACAAGCATTTTGGTTTCCCTGTGAATGTCCTGGTCCTCAAAGACCCTGCACTTCAATCGGGAGAAAGCTGTACTCGCAGAGCTCAGGCAATGCTGGATTTTGGCATCAGTGTTGGCCCTTGTGGAAAGATAACTGCCTAGGTAGGAGATGTGATCGACATTTTTCAATGTTACACCATTGAGCTGGATTTGTGGCACTGCAGAGGGGTTATTTTGTGCTTGTTGGTGCAGCACCCTGCAAGACAAACAGAGTGCCCTGCAGCATATTTTAGGATTCTCCGAAACAAGCAAGGTCCCTTCAAATTAAGATTGGTGTGGAAAGGCTTAACTGAAGCTAGAAAGATTGGACAAGCTGGAGTATCAGGCAGCTGGGTGTGTGGGTGAGCTCTGTCTTGTCTGTTGGCATCAAACTGAGATAAATAACATTCATTTTGGAAAGATGGTGGTTAGTGCTGCACAGTTCTGTGAGGAATTTTGGCCTTGATACAAATGTAAACCTCTGGAAGTGCTGTATCTTTTCCTCTGTCTCCTGGCTTTTGTTTTCAGACTGTAAGCTTCCCTGAGCCTCTCAAATAGGATGAGATAGATAAAAAGGATATTATATTAGCTTGCCTTTTTGAAATAAGACTCAACCTGTAGACAAATTTCTGTCTCTCTAAATCTGTTCATGTGTAGGCACACAGTATTAGGTCATGGGAGTGTTAAACGTCTAAAGAACAAGCATCAATTAGAGTATAATTTCAAATAAAGGAACTGAAGAAACTTCAGAAATGCTTCCAGGAAAATGGAGGACAATAATATTCCTCAAATAAATTATTCACTGAAATTGTACACTCTGCTTTAGTGATTAATCTAGAATAGAACATAAAATATTTAGCTATGTGCTTTTGTGGTCCACATGAAGACTAATTGAAATAAGTTCCCTTTTTAAAGCACAATGAAGTAAATAATACATGCATACATACAAGCAATGGCAAAATGACTGCTTTTTAAGGTACAGGTGGAGATTCTATGGACCTGGGCCTGTAATAAATAGGATTGTTGGGTTTCATTCTGAGGAGACTCTGAGAGTCAAACTAGATGTGATGGAATACCTTCTAGGAGCCACAGGTAAAAGCTGATATCGTAGAGCCCAATTGGGCTGTCTGAGGAGTCTTCTTCTTCTCTTCTTTGGCAATCACTTGTAGCAAAGTAAGATGGTCTCCCATGAACACAGTCTTAACAGTGAGTCTGCAAGTGACTGTGGAGGCCAATTCTGGATCCACACGTCCTTCCACAGTGGGGACATAGGTTTCCGGGCAGGAGTTGATCACGATCAGGGTTTGCCAAGCTTGCCTTCCTCTTGGCACGTTTCTCCCTTTTGTCCTGCATTTGAGCGTCTTCAAAGCCTATGACACCTTTGGTAAAGGCTGTTGTCCAATTGGAGAGCCAGTGTTTCCTAGTTGTCAGTGTTTATGCTACATTTTTTAGATTTGCCTTGAGAGTCTTTGAACCTCTTTTGTTGACCACCAGCATTTCCATTTTTTAAGTTCAGAATAGAGTAGTTGCTTTGGAAGATGATCAACAGGCATCCACACAACATGACCAGTCCAACGAAGTTGATGTTGAAGAATCATTGCTTCCACACTGGTGATCTTTGCTTCTTCCAGTACACTGGCATTGGTTCGCCTGTCTTCCCAAGTGATGTGTAAAAAATTTCAGAGACGCCGTTGATGGAATCTTTCGAGGAGTTGGAGATGGCGTTTATAAGTGGTCCATGTCTGGGGAGAACCATCCATCCCATCAGATCAACACAGAGGCAAGTGTGTAGCAAGTCATGGGCAGATTTTTGTAATCTTTCATAATACGGTGCCCTGTGCAAGCCCAAATGTATCCTCTCAGTTACGGATCTTCTCTATTTTGCATCCCTTTGGAACCACCTGCACCATCCCAAATCCATCGCTGGTGCCTGTGCCAATGAGGATTCCAGCAGTCTACTTTGGAGATGCAAGTGGGGTGAGATTTCCAGGCCTGCCCTTTCAATCAACTTCTTGTGTG